>NW_028089713.1:0-2639326 GCF_014824575.4 Sturnira hondurensis | reverse complement strand
GGGGGAGGGCAAGAATAGTAGGGGAAATATAGAATCTAAAGAACTTGAGACACGTGGTTATAAACTAAGGGGGGAGAAGGGTGGGGGAGGGAATGTGCAGGTGGAGGGGAATGAAGGGGGGGGAATAGAACAACTGTAATGGTATAATCAATAAAATATATTTAAAAAAAAGAAAATAGGGGGGAGGGCAGGAATACTATGGGAAATACAGAATCTAAAGAACTTGTGACAGCCCTGGTTGGTGTAGCTCAGTGGATTGAGCACAGGCCTGCGAACCAGATGATCGCAGTTCGATTCCCAGTCAGGGCACATGCCTGGGTTGCAGGCTGGTTCCCTGCAGGCCAACTCCCAGCAGGGGATGCAGGAAAGGCAACCATACATTGATGTTTCCCTCCCTCTCTCCTTCCCCTCTAAAGATAAATAAATAAAATTAAAAAAAAAAAAAAAGAACTTGTGACACATGGACATGAACGAAAGGGGGGATGGTGGGGGAGGGGTATGCAGGGTGGAGGGGAGTGAAGGGGGGAAATGGGACAACTGTAATGGCATAATCAATAAAATATATTAGAAAATAAATAAAACAAAAACAAAAACAAACTAAGGAAACAACTAGAACAGGTACAGAACCCCAGTAATGGAGATCACATGGAGGGTTAGCAACAGGAGAGTGGGAGGAGGAGAAGGGGGGAGAAAGTACAGAGAATAAGTAGCACAGATGGTACATAGAAGATAGACAGGGGGAGGGCAAGAATAGTATGGGAAATGTAGAAGCTAAAGAACTCATAAGTATGACCCATGGACATGAACTAAAGGGGGGGGATGTGGGTGGGAGGGGGGTGCAGGGTGGAGGGGAGTGAAGGGGGAAAATGGGCCAACTGTAATAACATAATCAATAAAACACATTTAAAAAAAGGAATGAATTATTGACCTACACAACATGATACATTTCAAAATAACGATGCTAAGTGAAAGAAGTCAGACTCCACCCCCCCAGTAACAGTGCATAGTGTATGATTCCACTATATAAAATTCTTTAAAAATGCAAACTAATCTGTAGTGACAGGAGGTAGTGCAGAAGTTGCATGGGATGAGGTGGATAGAGGAATTTCAGAGGCAGGAAGAAACTTGGACGCTTGATGCATACAGGTGCATTATCTTAATTGTGGTTATAGTTTCACAAAATGTATCAAATTTTACTCTTTAAATATCTGCAGTTTATCGTAAGTCGATTATACCTCAGTAAAGCTTTAAAAAAGAAAAGCCTTCAGCAGAGACACAGCCACACCCATAAGCTCCTGGGCCCCACCCATTACATTTTACACTGTGATGGAATGTGGGGAAGTGGGTAGGGGGATGGGAAAGGATTCCAGCTTGTCCTAGTGACCTGCTTTGATGTGACAGAAATGCTGGTTAAAGGCAAGGATGGACATGGCCCGTGAATCAGCCAGCACTCGTCTCATGGATTAGGTCAGATAATGTGGCAGATCTGAATATGGTCTTTATAAAAAGATTATTTGTCTTCCGACAGAGGGACAGTACCAAGTTAAACCCTGTACAGTTCACAAAGCACACTCATTCATCATCTCATTTGGTTCTTTTATGGTCCTATGAGGTAGGCAGAAAAATATTTAAAAACAACTGAAGCCTAAGAGGTAAATATAACCCCGCTCTTACATGGGAGGCAAGGCTGACCCTACAGTTGGTCCAGAGCTCTTTTCCGCTCCCACACGACCTGCTCCTCAGCCTGGCTGACACCCTTCCCTGTGCCCCTTAGCCCTAGTCCTTTGTACCGAGCTGCAGGGAACCTGGACCAGTACCAGGGTGCTCAGTCAGCATCGACAGATGCTCTCTCTCGGGAAGTGGCCAGTAACGGACCTGGAAGGGGCTCCAAGGATGAATGAAAACGGGTAGCTCTAGGGTGAGAATAGGTTCAACTAAGGGGAGTAAAGCCGTGTTAAGACAAGGAAGACTGGTTGGTAGACATGAGAGGATCCAAGGATCTAACTAGATCACACATTTGATGGGAAAAGAGGGGGAACAATGCAACCACTCCCAAGGCAGGAAGTCTGCTGGGTGTGGAAGCAGCTGGAAACTGTTAGAGGGCTCCAGGCCAGACCCGCCCCTGGGCTCCGGGCCCCTGTGTCCCTCCTCTCCTGCCTTTGCTCCCTGTCCCCCACTCTCCCGCCTCTTCTACTCTGGCCAGGGTGCAAGAACAGTGCTGGCTTCGAGCCCCACCTCTCTCCCCCCTTGTTCTGAGGACAGGATGATGGGGGAGGGAGAAAAGCTAGCCTGCAGAAACTCAACAATCAAGATTCATAGTATTTTTATGCAAGGTTTTAAAAATAAAAATTATCATGGACATGGGCATGGACAATAGTCTGGTGATGGTGGGGAAAAGAGGGTGCAAGGCATATAACAGTGATGGAAAATACAATTTAAAAAAGGAAAAAATAAAAAATAAGAATGCAAAACATTTGTGACAAATGAAGTACTGTCGGTAAAGACTGGACCGTGTCACTGAGGCTCCCACAGGGTTCACAGTGACTCTGGTGCTCCTCCAGTCCTGGCTGCAAATGTCTACATTTTGCTCATGAAATTTTTATGCTGATTTTGATTTTCCAAAAAAAATATTTTATTTATTTATTTTTAGAGAGAGGAGAAGGGAGAGAGAAAGAAGAGGGGGAAACATCAGCGTGCGGTTGCCTTTCCTGTGTCCCCCACGTCTGCCCGTTTTCATGCCTGCAACCCAGGCAGGTGCCCTGACTGGGAATTGAACCGGCAACCCTTTGGTTCGCAGGCCAGCACTCAATGGGCCGAACCATACCAGCCAGGGCTGATTTTGATTTTTTTTTAAATATTGCATTAAAGTAATGTGGCAGACCTGAATATGGTTTTTATGGAAATAAAGGATTATTTGTTTTATAGCAGGAGGGAAAATATCAAGTAAAACTCTATGGTTCACAGAGAACTCTCATCATCTGATTCTTTTATGGCCCTATAAGGTAGACAGAAAAACGTTATTTATCTTGATTACTGCGGAGGTTTTTGACACTTTCTTAAAGTTTGAGGCTAAGGAGAGTGCCTCAATCACCTTAGCCTAGTGAATCTGGGAGGAGTAGGAGGGAGCTGGGGAGCCTGGAGAAGGTGCACAAAGGACTGGGGAGCATCCTTACCCTTTAAAAACCCTCAGTGCATGGATAACAGAGAGAGGGCTGAGGCACTCTTCCAATGTTAAGAAATATGGTCCTGAATTAAACACTAATGACATAATTAGGGCAACTGATGAAATTTAACTATGGACTGTATAGTAGATTAAAGTATTGCACCAAGGTTACATTTCCAGAATTTGTTGATTGTATTGTGGTTATGCAAGAGAAATTCCTTGTTTTTAAAAGGAAAAAGAAAAAAAACCCATGAAGAAAACCCAGGGCAACTGCTGCCTGAGAGCCACAGTAACCAAGAGCAGACAGAAGAAAACAGTGACAGCAGGAGTCTTGCACAGAGACCGGGTACTGGGGGTCTGGTTGGACACTTTTCTCCTGAAATAAGACTGCTCCCTCTCCCCTCAAAGACTTGACAATTGGCACAGGAAGACAAGGAAATTAACACCTACATAGGCCATCACACCAGCAAATTCTCTGCATAACTTCTGGAAACAGGTACTGCTGCCCTGGGCTAACGGGAGAAACCTGAGAGGTCAAGTAAGTAGTTCAAGGCTCCACAGTTAGGAAGTGGGTGAGATGGGATCAGAGCCCAGGACACAGGCCAGAGGTAGCTCTCTTCCCACTTCATGTTCGCTGTGCAAAGCGAAATTCCCTTCTCATGCATCATCCTATGAGCTAATTCTTTATTTTTTACTTACTTGAATCTGCACTGGCCTTGAGATTTTTGGCTCTAGAGTCAGACAGCCCCAGTTTCAAATCCTGGCCCCACCAGTTACTGCCCAAAGGGCTTTGGGTGCGTGACTTAACCTCTCAGCTTGCATTCCCCCGGTTTGTAAAAAGGGGTCATGGCAGTACCTACTTCCCGTGCTTTTCTCAGGATTAAATGAGATTACACAAGTAAAGATTAAGAGAGGTCCTGGCACCTAGTAAATGTTCAATAAACGCCAATAATGATCATCACCTGTCTGCCTCTGCCTTGGACTGTTCACGCATGGGAAGCAATGGCCTGATATTGGCTGTGAAACCCTTCGGGACTTTGAGACATGAAGATGGATGCTTAATAATCTCTCCTAGAGAAGTTATCCATCGAGATACGCTTAGACCTTGATTACTCCGAACTTGATTATTCCTAAATCAAGTCTGTCGTGCCCTTGAGCCACCCCCACTTCCTTTTCCTGAGGAATCAGAATAATCAGCATCTGAGAAGCTCAAGCCGAAGGGAGGCCTGCCCCTAGCACACTTAGAACTGGAGGTGGGTTTCTGCTGTCATATCTCACTCGGAAGTTAAAAAGCAAGTCAGTTCCAAGGATGACATCATTGGGCAGACGGAGTTAACCAAAAAGACTTAAGTTCTAGTGCTCACCCTGTATCCATCCAGCTGTATATAACATGGGCAAGGGCTTACCCCTTGGGGCCCACTGGACATGGGACAGGGACTCACCCTGCCCCCAGAGGCAGTGACAGGACAGGACAAAAGAGGCCACTTGTCCTGAGCAGTTCAGGTCCTTCAAGAAGGCTGCTCTCTAAGGCTAATTTCCCCCTGGAACTCTCTACCCATTTTAGAGGTTTGGATTGATCTGGGAATGGCCCAAAGCATGAGAAAGTAAAAAACCCAGCAGAGTATGTGTGCAAGGCACTGAAGAGGAGCAGGCCAGGGGCAGGGTGATCAAAGGTCAAGCAACTGTCAGGTTTAGCCAAGATGTCCTTCTGTGACAAAGGCAGAGCTGGAGCAGGGCAATTTTCTGTCTATAAACAGAAACTCAAGAAGCCCCTAGCCACACGCAGGCACGACACAGAAGACATCGCGGGTGAGGAAGGCAAGGGCTTCGTGAAGTGGCAGTGAGGGAAGGAGGGAGGGTGAGCGGACACTGTTGCGTGTGGGTACAGGGGCAGAGCCAGGCGTGGTGGGGCCTGCAGCTTATACAATTTGGGGCACCCTCATTAAAAAGAGGCTGCAAATACAATTAGAGAGGATGCTGGAAGGGCCAGTGCAGGTGAAGGAGCCCTAAGCTAAGCTTCGTCGCTTCACTGGGACGATGGCCCATGCTCCTGTCAGCACCCTGCACATGGGTGCACACTCTCACACCTGCGTCCATCTGAGCCCCCCACCTCAGCACTGTTCCTCCTCCCCTTCCCACAGCACTCTGCTGGACCTGATTTGTCTTCACGGCAGAGAGCACAGATTGGAGGCCCTGCCCTTTGGAATTGAAGTCCTCCCCACTCCATGTAAAGGGTATTTGTATTTTGCACCCCTTACCCATCCCCTCCAATGCACTATACCATCATCATCAGCACCAGGGCTCAGTGCCTCCCACCCCATGCATTTTGTTGTGGGTAGTCCCACCTTCCCCAAAGGGCATTGCAGGGGCCCTCCAAGCTTCCAGAAGGGGTGAAACCACAGCTTCCCCCCTTCCCCCGCCCCCCTCCCCCCCCCACCGCCACTGTTGCCTGGCCCCTTGCATTCCAGCCCTGCACCCAGAGTTTGACCTCCTCTGCTGGCTGGCTGCGGATATACAGAAATAGCCCGGCTCCTGGGCCCCTGCAGGCCCTCCCTCTCCTTCACTCAGAGACACCCCCACCTCCCAGGCTCCAGGGGAATCAGGCAAGATCGAAGAGAAGTGCTCGGTTCTCCATTCCCCTCCCACACACCCTGGCATAGCAGAGCCAGGCAAGGCCCACCTCCCAGCCCTCCTCCGGTCCCAGCACTACTCCTCCATGTCTGCCGTTACACTGGATGGAGGGGAGAGGGTTGGCGGATGAGGCACGAAGGAGACCTAAAGAGAAAGGGGCGGCACCGTGAAGAGCTTATACAATCTCTGTTCGTCTCTTCTCTACTCTGGGGTTTGTGTGGATGAAGGCAGCAGCCAGCCCACACCCCTGTCTTCATGCAAGGGGTTGATTTCATGGTCACTAATTGGATCTAACCTAAACGAAATGGCGGGCATGGTTGTCCTCGTGAGCCCAAGATGGAATGAGGGACAATGGGTTCGATTACACTGTAAATGACAGAATTCACAAATGGTGATGAGTTTTGGATGTTGACCCCCTAATGTCTGATGGAACAGTTAATTAAATCTTGTATGGAGGACTTTATCAAAAGGATAGAGTTTTAGCAACGGGCAAGGTGGAGGTTTGAATGGCTTTTAAGATTCAGGTCCCATGCCTTTCTACCCACAGGGAGGGGCCGTGACACCTCAGCCATGCTCTGTTTGGGTTCCTTCAGTCACAATGGCTACTGCCTACCAGGTCTTGTCCATCCCCTTGGTTGGGCAAGAAAAGAACTGAATAAGAGAGGTTAGGGGTATGTAAATTCTTCACCAGGGGTGTCCAACCTTTTGGTGTCTCTGGGCCACAATGGAAGAAGAGTTGTCTTGGGCCACACATTAAATACATTGCAACACGTAATCACCAAAAAAATCTCATAATGTCTTAAGGAAATTTATGATTTTGTGTTGGGCCACATTCACAGTCATCCTGAGCCGCATGCGGCCCATGAGCCACAGGTTGGACACCCCTGCTTTACATCAAATTTCTCTAGGCTTCGAGGTCCAAGAAGGGCTAATGTTATAATAGATAGAAAGTTCCCACCCCTTTCTAGAAACTGCCCCCACCCTGATACCAACACAATTACAGTGGTAATAGCCATGTTCTTAAAGTCTGGCAACACTCTCTTGGTTATGCGGGTAGCCACCTGATCCCAGCTCAGCCAAACCCCTTGCCAGGGCTCAGACTTGGGACTGAGAGCAAAGAGAGAGCCATCCTGTCCAGGTGATGGGCACACAAGGTGGCTGCCAGAGACCTTTCTACCCTGTAGACGGACCCAGAAGTCTACGGCCTCTGCAGTGGGAGCAACGACTGAAGCCAGCACATGGTCAGGGGCAAACAAGAGCACACTTAAGGTGTTTGGCTTCTTGCTTCCAGTTTGTTGCTGTGGTCCAGCCATTTCTCTGAACCTTACACAAAAACCCTCTCTGGGGTTTAAGCTGCTATGAGCAGTTTCAGTAACATGCACTCAGAAGTCCTAACCATACCAGGAGAGGGACAAGATGACCATGATGACTTCTGGAGGACCCAACATCTCATCACCTCTGCATACTTGGCATGAGGAAGACAAGGAAGGTGAAAAGGAAAAGGAGTGGGAGGTTTGCCCAAAGGCAGCAGACGCCAGTGCTGGGAGACCTCGGCTGGCCTAGGGTCAGGCTACCTGAGAGGCAGGATGAAGGTAAAGGCCTGAGAAAGCAGGGGAGGTTACTACTTTCCGGTTTAGAAAAGCCCCTAGGATGTTTAGGAGGGACCTGGCAACAAATATGGGGCCAGAGGTGAGCTAAGACCCCTAATGAAGGTGGAGGTGGGCACTGCTGACGGACGGGCTTGGGGAGCTTGGAACCAGCAAGCTGACGGAGCTTGACACATGACCCATAGGACAGTCATTATTCATGGGAGAAAAAAAAATCCTTGTGTTCTTTCTCCTGCATTTTCTAAGGCAAATGTGCATCCTTTACTGCCTCGGAGCCTCACAGTTCTCTCAGGCCAAGGGATCCAATCTGCCCCTCAGGTCTCCTTTAGAAAAACCTACTTTCCTGAACCAATTTTATGAGCTAATGGTCCCTTTAAGAATATTTTCCCCCATCTGTTCTCTAGTTGGCTAGAGCAGATGTTCCATGTTCCTATGGCAACGAACCTACCACCCTTCCTAATGGGTGTCTTCCCAGTGAAGGACACAGCTCAGGCCACTCCCCGGCGCTGCTTAGAGTTCCCTGACGGCAGGCTCCTCATCACACAGCAACACTGTGGACTAATGGGCCTGGACTATTAACAGTTCAAATCTTATGTGACCTAGAGATGACCCAGAAATGGCTGTTGCCATCTGACAGCTCAGACAACAGACCAATGTCCATCTTTCCAATAAAGTATTAAAAGTGCATGGTGTATCTTTAGCAAATTGAATTAGTATTTTCCTTGACCTTTTCCACATCACTAGTGAAGACCAGTGAAACCCTCTAATTGAATTTTGCTTATTTCAAGCCGCACATCAGTCCTATTGTTCTTGGCTCTCACAGTCCCCCCAAAGCCAACTGAGTTCCTCCTGAAGCCACAAGCCTCCCAGGATTCAAAAAGTCAACATATAACCCTGGCTGGCGTGGCTCAGTGGATTGAGCGCGGGCCTGCGAACCAGAGGATCGCGGTTCGATTCCCAGTCAGGGCACATGCCTGGGTTGCAGGCTGGTTCCCTGCAGGCCAACTCCCAGCAGGGGACGCACGAAAGGCAACCATACATTGATGTTTCTCTCCATCTCTCCTTCCCCTCTAAAGATAAATAAATAAATAAAATCTTAAAAAAAAAAGTCAACATATAAATATATAAAACTTATCAAGATGTACAGAATAGAAAGTGCTTCCCTAATCAGAGCTCCTAGCCCCTACCCCTGAGTCTCCTTTACTCCCTCCTAGAGAGGTAAAGGGTGCCACACCTCCCACAAAGAAGCCTGGCTCTGGAGACCAACAGTCCCGCATTGGAATCACAGCTCCACTGTGTGGCTAGAATCACACTCATGGGCTGAATGGCATTAGGCGAGTTCTGACCCTCTCTGAGCCCGAGCTTCTTCATCTGTGAAATGGGAATGCTGATTACACCCGGTACGATTTTGGGAGGCAGTACAGAACTGCAGGGCCTTAACAGCACTCCCAAATCCACAGATATCTGAGAATTGAAAGCTTTTTTGTAACTCAACCGGTGGCAGAACCCAACCTGACTTGACCCTAGTTGGCAGCAAAGCATGACCTGGACTGGCACGAGACTATCGCCTTTGATTTATTCCATGTAATACGACCCTTTAAATAAGTCTTGTTGCAGAAACATGAACATATCTGACTTTGGAATGGCTCCAGGCCCTGCTGGAGGTTTTAGGTAATACACAGTACGTGGGCTGTGTTACCCTTCCGAAACCTGCAGGCCCGAGGGTTTCAGATGAGGAGTTGTGGCACTGTCTCTGCCGCTCCTCCAGCCCCTGCACACAGGGGTTTCAGGAGAGCCACCAGAGTTACTGAAACTAAAGCTGCTGGCAGCCAACCAAAGCACTTGCCCCATCACAATCTGGGTCTCCCCTGGGTCCCTGCAGCCTGGAGCCAGCCCCTTGGAACTCGAGGTGGCATGGGGCAGGGGAGATGCCCCAAAGATGAGCCCAGCAGTCCTTAAGGATCTGCTGCATCTCCATCCAAGCAAAGCCAGCAGGAGCAGTGCACGGCTGTTCCTGCACTGGACTTCAGGTGGAAACACGCCTGAAGATTCTTAACACACATGCCTCCCCATTCCCCACCTCCTGGGCTTCCAGCCCTCTCTCTACCCCATTACCCCCATAGCTTCCTCCTCGCTACCTCCCTAGAGGCACTCCCAGGGGAGTAAGTGGCTGGGTGGAGCATCAGGAAACGCTAATGGGTGGAAGGGGTCAAAGTCTGTGGGGAACTGGACTGAGTAAAGGAAAAGATGCTGAGTGTGAGGGAGATGATGAGGATGGGACACACAGTGGACCAGGTTTGGCATGTTCCTCCTGATGTGTTTCATGGCCCCGGGGGGCTTTTCAAATGGCAAACCAGCCCCGGCCAACAACTGTGAACAATACTGGGCAATTGCTGTCCTCAGATCTCTTGGCTCCAAAGGTACATTTTAAGGACTTACTGGTGATTGTTAGGGACTTGACTAATCTGAGCCACAGCTATCCAAGTGGGCTTCTCATTTCTGACTGTGGATCTGCTATCTGGAGAGTACCTGCCTCAGGCTGCCACCTCTAGCCACCTTTCAGATGGACACGCATTGCTAGACAGTAAGTAGACCTGCAATTCTGAAAGAGATGGTGGACACTCCTTCTCTTGCAGTGGTAAGGTCAACCTGAAATTCTGGGGAAAGCCCTACTGTCTGCCTCTGAGACTGAGGCACGTACAGTTAAACAGATAGTACAATGCTGATCAAATTTAACTCTCTCATTTTACAGATAAAGAATCTGAGGCCCAGAGAAGGAATGAGTTACCTAAGCTCACACAGCCAGGTGAAGATGAAGGTAGTCCTAGAGTCCAGATAGTGCTTTCTACAGCCTCACCCTGACAGGGATGGGGACGTCTTTACGGGTCCAACGTGTCTGCTGAGCTTCACCATCAGAAAAAGCCATGCTAAATGGTTACACCTTCTGCCCTCTTCGCTTGAACATCTCAGAAAAGATCCTATCTCCAGGAATTTGACCATACCCCACATCCCTGTGTCCCAAACCTACCCAAGGTTAGGACAAAGCCTCCTTGGGGACAGCCATTATCACTGGTGACCAGAGATGCCTTGTCACTGCCACTCATCTGCTCCGAACCAAGGTGGAGCCAGCAGGTGACCTGCGGCAGAGGTCTTTAATGAGCACCCCTTGAATCCCTCTCCACTTCTCCCAGCTAGTGTGAATAGGTCCGTGGGACCTGTTATCAGTCACAGGCTTTTCCACGGCGCTATCCTGATGGGCTGTGCTGCTATACTGGCTCCTCACTGGCCAGAAGCCTTTTGGCGAGGAGAGTCTCGTGCACCTGGGCTTGGCCTTCCAGGTTAGAAAAAAGGGTCCTAGAGAAATCTCAAAAAGAGCGTCTAGTTCAATGTCTAGGGTGATTTCAAACTAATTTTCCCCTAAACAATTTCTCTCTTGCAAGTCTGCACACATGTGCACGCCCAACCACATGTCTCCGGCTGGCAGCTGGGGCTGCCTGGGGATTCCCACATATTTGTTGCTTTTCCAGGCCTGAGTCCTCAGAAGTAGAAGATTCAGATACTCTAAGGCCTCCAGGAGCCTCCTGGTTTAGAAGAGTTCCAGTTGACATTCTTGAGGGCTCAGGGAGAGTCACCATTTCAAAAACTGAAAGCAAGATGTTTAAATGCCCTGGACTCCTGACCATCTGGTTACCCAGGTGTTTCCAAATGATTATTTGGAACTGGACACCAAGACCCCAAATGTAAAATATCTGTCATGCTACTCCCTCCCATAATCCAGGCCACACATCCCTTTTGCCTTTCCATAGATAGAAGGTGACTCCTGTCATTCCCAAAAGATGACTGAAGGAACAGGAGGTGGCAAGGCCTGATTCCAAGAGCCTTAGAGAGTGTCAGGCTCTCTGACAAAGGGGAAGAGGGACTGAGAGCACATTCCTTTGCCAATGGCCTTGTCCTAGAGGTAGGTACCTCCCACGTCTTAACAATGAGGAAACCAAGACAATGAGTTTGTCATGGAGAGAGATCAGAATCCAAGTTTTCTGGAACCTGCCCCAAAAGAGCCTTATCAGGGAGACTCTCGACTGTCTGGAGAAGATCCTACCTGTAGGCAAGATTTTTGCATTTCGTGAACCAGTTAAACCAAAAAATGAAATTTAACAAACCATTAAAAGGTTGCCAGTTTTTAACTTTGCCAAATAAGGACATATTAAAAGGCCAACTACCATCATCTCTCATCATCAGCTCATGAAAATAAGAAAGCCGTAACCTCAGAATATATATTTGTAGGAATAATTTCCTCTCTGTCTTCCTTACAGGACTGTACTTAGACTGTGAGATCCTTGAGGGCAGAACCAGGTGTCATCCAGCTATGCATCCTCAAATTCTCACACAGGACCCCAGAGAGAACGGGGTAGGTAGACATCTGCTAGATTGAGCCTATAGGAGTGCACTGCAAGCTGGAAGGCTCTACACAACTGAGAAAAGAAAAGGTTATTATTATCTGTTGGCCAAAATTATGCACCACACCATCTATCAAATATACAAAGACACTGGAATTCTATTTGGAAGTAGCCAATGATATAAATAAAACATAATTTTTAAATACCCATTGTTTCAAGAGTAATAAGACTATACAACCTATTAATTGCATTGTCTAACAAACAGCTGTGTGATCGCCTTACAGATTCACTGCACTGTACAATTTCTTGCACTGAAAGTGTTTTATGTGCCTTGCCCAGCCCCCATCACCTCTCAGCCATTTCTCTTGTTATATTCAGAACTCCGTCAGCAAACCCTGGTTCACTCACTATTTTGGTTGCATCTATATTGAGAGCTGAGGCCTCCTGGTTGGCAGCAGCTTGGAATGTATGAGAGCTTAGGACTCCTCGGTCCCCTCTCCTTATTCCCTTCTGTCCACTCCATTCTGCCTCCAGCTCCCTCCACCACACTCTTGTTCCGATGCTGTCTCACCACCCCAAATGGGCTTTTCAAAAGCCATCTCGAGCCTTGTACAGAATCCCATTGACCCACCTGCCATGCCTGCCAGACCCTGCCTCACAGCATGGGCTGCCCACTGGGCATGACTACACAAACAACAGGCCTGGGCATCCAGGCCAGGCTGCCAGTCCCTATATGAGGTGCCTCTGACCTCTGACCTCTGCTCCTGGCCACTGAGAAACATCATGCAAACCCTGGGAAGACAGAGCCACCTGCAGCCAGCCTTACCCACCTCCTCACCCAAATGTCTCCTTTCAGGAGGAGTGCCAAGCCCCATCCCCACCCAGACATTGGCCTCATCCTACCCCATTCTGAGGCACTGGGCAGAAAGTGCTCCTGGCACTTGGCCTTTCACAGCTCAAATCCCTTTAGGATGGTTCAAGCTAATTTCACATGAAGACCATGCTGGTATCCATACTGGTTACACCTTCCCAACATGCAAACATAGCTTATCATAGTTTATCGGGAATATTTCCAAGGGCCTGCAAAAACCAGGACTGGCTCTAGGGGCATCAGTCCTCTGGACACATATCTGTAGTCCTTGTCCCTAAGTTCCTTCTGCAGCCCCCTACTCCCAAGTGAGGGAATATTTACATCCTAGAAGCCAGAACTTTTCTCCTATTTCTTGATGGGAGATCCCAAAGGAAGATGGACATTCATGGGGCATTTTTATTTGTTAGGAGAGACAATCTTATTTGTTAGGAGAGAAAGAGGGGATAAATGAAAGGAAAGGGAGTAAAAGATTTGCTTTCAATATAATAGAAATGCCTCAATTCTTTCTCTTTCCCCCCTGCCCCCCCCCACCTCCGCCCCCGCCATCACTCCTCTTCACCCAGCATGTGCATCCTTCTCCATAGTCCTCTCCACTGGATCATTTAGGTGGCCCCGGTTCCCCGTAGCCCAGGTCCCCTGGACTGCAGACTTTACCTTCCATGCTGGAGGACAGGGCCCCGCTGGAAGACTTGGACCGCTGATTGGGAAGAAATGAAACAACGTTCCAGATCCGAGAAAATTGCCAAAGGTGGCGAATGCAGCTGCTGTGAGAAGGAAGGAGCCCAGGCGTCCAGAAGTGCCCCAGCCTTCCAAGATAGGCTTTGGCGTCAGCTCTCTCTCCTCACTCCAGCATTAACTGAAAACCAGGGGAAAGTCTCCGGATAAAGCGGGGTCTGAAATCTGAAACTGCAGGTTGGCTGACTCCTATATAAACACACTCACGCCCAGGCTCCTTGGTCTGATGGCTTACCCGCCCCTGTTCCCCTCCCTCTTCTCCCCGCCTGCAACTTAGTAACATCAGACAGCCCTCTAGCTGCAGCTCCTCCAGAAATCCAGAGCAGAGCCCTGCAGACTAGAGAGAGAGAGACCTGTCAGGCAGGGTCAATGGTCTCTCCCAACCCTAACCCCCTCCAGCAATTCAAGTCCGGGTGCTTAAGTGGTGCTCAGGGTCCTGGAAGCAAGGGTGATGGGCAAGTACCCAGTTTAGAAGCAATTTCTAGACTCTTCCTCCACCTCAAGGAATAATAGTCTCCTAAGGATCAGATCCCAGATTACTGGTCTGAAGTATACTAATTGATAAACACACCTCTTCCCGCCCCTCCCCCCTGCTCCCCTCCTCTTTCCTTCCTCTCCTCTCCCCAGTCCCAGTGTCTGGCTGTTACAGAGCCCCCTCCTTCCCTAATGTTTCACCCATAAGAGAATCAGGCCACGGAAGAGTGGGAAAGAAAGTCTGGTGACAACTGCCTCATTTTGCAGGTAAGGGACTGAGGCCAGGAAGATGAAAGGGCTTGTCAAAGCTGGGAAGGGACTCCCAGCCCAATTCGGCATCTTGGGCGGAAGAATGGAAAGAGAAGGCTTTCAGCGTCCGATGGAGTCACGCTTTGGTACAACCAGATACTCACTTGAATCACTGAATGTGAAAAAAGCCACTTAACCTTTCTGGGCCTCAGTTTCCTCATTTTACAAATGAGGTAAATACTACTTACGACCTGAGAAAGTAACAAATAAGGTAACAAGTATAAAGCACACAGTAGGTGTTCAAAGAAGGTCCACTGCTCTCCTGCTCTGTTCACTACTGCACACTCCCTCCTGCTTCTGTCTCAAGAGGTGGCTGTGACTTACCTTTAGTATTTACTATCCCTTCAGGTTCTGGCTTAACGTTTCTCATTCACTGTCTTTATGTCCCCCTGACTAGTAACATTCACAGGTCACTTTGCACAGTGCTAACAGTGCAACACTTCAAGTTGCTAAAGGGGAATCTTTACTTTACAGACCAAGGTCACAGGTGCGCCCTGCGGACCTGCCTGCAAATGTCCCCACCTCCAGGTGCCAAGTTTCAGTCCCCAGAGCCCAACCAGCTATTGAGCATTTGTCCCAAACTACAGGCACACCGCATTTTAATGTGTTTCACAAGTATTGAATATTTTTCACACAGTGAAGGCAAGACACCCACCCCCCCAACCAGGAAAAAGATTACAACTGGATTTTTTTGTGCTACTCTCTTTACTGCGGTGGCCTGGAACCAAACCCGCAATATCCCGGAGGTGTGCCTGCAGTCTTCGCCTTCAACTCAGAATATCTAAAATGAAATGAAGATTCACCACCCACTGAATAACTATATTGTAGCACAGTCTCCAAGATAGAATAAATGAAGACGGTAAGTGGCAGAACAATTGACTTAGTGGGCTAAGAGATAATTTGTAACTAACTGGATGATTGTATTTACCTAGATCAGGGGCCAGCAAACTTTTTGTGTAAAGGATTAGATAGCAAATATTTTTAGCTTCATGTGCCATATAGCCTCTGTGGCAAATACTCAATTTTGCCTTCGTAGCATAAAAGCAGTCAAAGATATATACAAACAAGCGAAGTATAAATTAGTATAAACAAGTGAGTATAAATGAATGAACATAAAGAAATGAGCATAAACGAATGAGTACAACTATGTTTCGGTAAAACTCTACTTGAATTTCATATAATTTTAATGTGCCACAAAACCATTCTTCTCTATTTTTTTTCAACCATTTAAAATATAAACATCATTTTTGGTTTGCGGGTCTTGCAAAATTAGGTGATGAGCCAGACGGGGCCCACGGGTCATAGCTGAGACTGGCCTAGGGCATCGCAGGAAGGACACGGCAGACAGTGGTGACAGCAACCATCTCCGAGGAGGGAGTAGGTCCCCAATGGGGCAGGAGGGAAGCTTTTCACTGGGTACTTTTCTGCCATTTGAATATTGTGATCTACACCAGTTTAAAACACGTCGTGATGGACGGGCTCCTCACCCAAGTTATCTGCCTTCTACCAAGGTCAACGTCTACTGTCTCAGTCAGACAGCCTTCCAACTGCCAGGCCAACTTCTAATCTCTCCCTCCTGCTCCAGTGTCTCACCAGGGCAGTACTCTGTGTCCAAAACCCACTGGCCCAGTTCACTGAGTGCCTCAGCCCACGGCCAGCTGTCCACTACGCTCCCTACCATTGCCATCACTCCCTCTTAAGTATCATCCCATGCAGCCTTGTGCCCTTACCTAACTTTTTACTTGTGTTATTTTCAAATGAGAGACAAGCTTTTTAAGGGCTGGGACTATATATTACAATCCCGTGCCTTCCCCCTCAGCCTCTGCACCAGGGCCTCGCACCCAGAGGAAATTCTGTAAACAGCTGCTTGATCATTATCTCCCATCCTGCCTGAGACAGTCTGGCATACAGGGCAAGATCCACGCAGAGCAGAAGCCGGTTCGGAGACACGCAGCAGAGCGAGAGTGCACTGGAGCACAGGCCTTGGAGGGCAGTGATGAACGCTCAGGGAGAAGAGTGAGGTTAGAGTCCAGACTCGGTCCTAATAAAAGGGTCCGTGGGTTGGAGAAGGAAATCAGGAATCCCCAAGGGAATTTCCTCCTAATTCCAATCTCTCAGGCATTAGCCTACTAGGGTAGGGAAATCTGGGGGGCCCCAGAATCAGAGCCTCCCACACTGAGCAGGAATCGCAGCACTAAGCCGTCTGCCCTCCCACCCCATGCAGGAAAGCAGGCCCCAGCTCCTAGAATAAGTGGGCATGGCACTTGAGCTCCTAAAAGGACCAGATGCTCACGACTTCTGCAGGTAGTCTGTTGAAGGGCTGTGAGCATGATTTTCTGCTTCCACCCATGTTTCCTGGTCTGAGACTGAACAGTAAAAGACTTCCTGAACGGGTAACAAAAAACTAATGGTAACTGCCAAATATAAGAGAGTTTTCAAATATTTCTTCCTCCTAAGATGTTCAAAGGGTTTTTAAAGACACAAAATCACTGACTCTTTGGAACTGCAAACACTTTTTTATTTGTTGAATAAAACTGAATATAGTCACTTTTTTCCTTCTTCCCAACATGAAAGAATTCAGGTTATGCTATAGGAGTAATTGCGCTGTTTCTTTGCAGGAGGAAACTTCATAGCCACCTATGGCAATGGGGGCCCTAAAACCCCATTTTATGCCACAGGAAACTCTGAGTAGAGGAGTCAGCTAAGTTGCACAAAGTCACATGGCCAGTGAGTGGGAAAGTCAAAATCCCAAACTAGCTTTGCCCAGCTTCAAAATTCAGCATTTTCCCACAGTCTGATTCCATTGCAGTAGATGCTCACCCTTCCCGGTCTCTGAAATGCACAGAAATGATTACTTCTATCATTTCCATCAGAAGCAGGAAGGAAACCACAGCCTACAGCAGTCCTGAAGTTCGACAACAGATTCCAGCCTCTTGACGTAGTCAGGCCTTCCTGAGGTGCAGAAGATGAGAGCAAAGGAGACCCCAAAGCGAGGGTATCAGTGTCCCAAAGATACCCAAGGGGTGGAGTGGCTTCTCCCTGGCTCACACAAGATGCCCAGTCCTGTGCTCTCCTACAGCCCACCTTCACAGGGGCCTGTCTCCCAACAGGGCTTAGTGTTTGGAAGCCCATGGAACCTGGCACTGTTTGGGCAGCACAAGCACAATGTTTCCCTGGGTCCTGGTACCTTTCTTTTGGCAAATATTTGGCTGCCTCAGCCAAAAGAGGGCTGGGGACTCTGCCCCATACCCCAACAATCCCCGTTCTAGGAAAATGAGCTGGATGGGCTCAGGAGAATCACAAACACACATACAGCCACTCCCCAGTCACTCACCTGCATCAGTTGCCTCTAGCACACCCTCGGGACAGCTCTGAAACCTTTGCTGCTAGGCCCTTAGCACACTGTGGAAACTCAGTCTCAAGTCCCAGAATGGTTCCCGATTGTCTATTCAGATGGACTTCACGAGGCTCAGTGATGCACAAAGTCGGCAGAGCTCCCTACCTGCTCCCTCTGCAACCTAACTCACTTAGAAAAACGCCTGGTTGCTCTCCACTTCAGAGTTCATACACCCTGAAACATGCACATTCCTGAGCTCGTCTGGCCTCAGGCACTGGCTGGACACTGAGGATGATACTCCCCGTTTCTCAAGAGGGAGGACCACACACAGCCAGGAGTTTGAAGCTCACTCACACAGCATGTTCATACTGCAGACAGAAACCGGCCCCAAGCTCACTGCCTCTCTGCTCAGTCGCAGAGAGAAAACACCCACGCTCTTTGACAGTCTACAGTCTGCTCTGGCCCAAGGAAATCCCATGATTCTCTGCCTCGGATGCCCCCATTCTCCAGGAGCCATCCTTCAGACCGTCACCTGGCTTGCGCCAGATGAAGTTACTGACCCTTTCATCTGCCATCTCCCTGGGAGATGTGGTCATTAGCAGAGAGCACTATGTAGGTGTCTAATTAAGCAATCAGCAGCAAATGCAGAAACCTGTTCAAGCCACCTCACAGAGCATCCACCCCCGGATCCTCTTACAGGCAACTCCCTCCCCGGAGCTTCCTGGAAAGGTCCCTATTGTTTGCCTAGAACACAGAAAAGTGTCTGATTCTGCTCTCCTACTTATCTGGTGGCACTGACTTCCGGGCCTCACGTGGAGCTCGAAGTGAATAGTGCCCCCAGAATTGTGGGACACAGCAGCCCCAGGCGGGTGGGAAAGTGAAAGTCCCAGATGGCAGGGACAACATATTCTGAGAGGATGTCTGCCTACCTGACCTCTTTAGGAGTCCCAGAGCCATGTCCTGCCCTGCTGGCATGTTGGGGTCAGGGCACAAGTAGCAAGGAGACCCTGAGCAGGTTGGTAAGAGGTGGCCGAGGTGGAAACAGGCAGCGTGAGTGGCTCAGCACTCCTTGCACCTGTGTCTCTGAGTACTCTCTTTTCTGCACTGTAACTCACCTGTTCCTGTTTCAGCCTTTAAATGGAATGTTCCACTTGTCCTAGAAGCCCAGGGGGAGAAATCATCTGTTCAAGAAAAGCTTTCTTTTTTAGGGACTGCAGTCTCTGGGGTTCCATCAGATACTGCTGCAGATGACAGGTGGAGAAAATGGGACAAGAGCAACGGCAGAACAGGACCCATGGAGGACAAGACAGACTTGAACTCCTGCCCATTCCCCCTAGCCTGGGACGGTCCAAGCTGGAGACTGGAGAGGAATGGACACCTGCTGCCTCTGTGGCTCCTGGCAGATCCCCCCCCACCCCCGTTCTGCACCCCAACGAGCTGGGGTGAGAAGCAGTGAGCCCCTCACCCTTAACCTCTTCCCCAGTGCCCTTCTTTGAATATCTTATCTTTCTTCTTCTAGGCCCTTATCTCCCAGCTCTAGACCTTTATCAGCCCCACCTTTCCACCTGCACAATGGAGCAGGAGGGCAGAGATGGCTGTGTTGATGCCACGAGCTTTTCAAAGACCCAGTGTTTAAGCCAGTACTTTGGGGGAGGGGGGGCGGCAGGACAGCACCTCAGGGACAAACCCAGGCCTTCTAGTTCCACAGGGGCTTAAATTACCCCAAGTCCACAGGAGGTAGGCACCTAGATCAGTACCCTCACATGGCCCTAGGCTCTGCCAGCCTGGCCCAGAACCCTAACACACACTCTCATCCCTCCCAGACATGTGAGTTCTTTCTGACAGAAATAGGGGAACAGCTTTTCTTTCCAGTCACTGGGTCCTGTCCAGCTGTTTTCCAACTCCTATGAGATAAACTGGACTTTGATTACAGCAGAAAAGATTTAGGTTAGACACCAAGAAGCACTCAAAATGAATAAGAGGAAGTTTAGGCCTTGACTGGTGTAGCTCAATGGATTGAGCGCAAGCTTCGAATCAAAGGGTCGTGGGTTCCATTCCCATCAGGGCACACACCTCGGTTGCGGGCCAGGTCCCCATTACGGGGCACAGGAGTGCAACCACACATTGATGTTTCTCTCCCTCTTTCTCCCCAACTTCCCCTCTGTCTAAAAATAAATAAATAAAATCTTTTAAAAAAGAGGAAATTTAGGATTCTGCCATTGCACTTTTAAACACTACAGTTAATTTCCCCCGGGGTAGGCATCGTGTTACTCTGCCAGTTAGAAGTTTCCCGTGGCTGCCCCTCCCCTGACTGCAACCTGAAGTCCTTGCTCACTCCTTGTCTTGGTGCCGAAGGCCAACTACGGCAAATCCCCATCCACCTTCCAGCATCATATTCCACTGCTCAGGGTGTAACCTTTCTGACCCAGCCAGACCCTCTCAGTATCTCCCCCAATGGCCTCAGGCATCTCTGCTTTGGCCTTGGTATCCCCACCCTCTTTCCCAGATGTCCCTCTCTTCTCCAGCCACCAGAGCAAGACAACCTTTAAGATAGCAGATCTCAGCCAAGTTGATTGTCTCATAACCCAAGAAACTTCTCTAAAACACGGATTCCCAGGCCCCGCCCTAGAAGCTCGTGGAGTCCCAGCCTCCCCAGAGGCCAGGCAGCCACTGCTCTCAGGCTGGGCTTCGACCCCACCTTCCAGAAAGCCCTGGGTGAGTGCCCCACCTTCAGGAAGGCCCTCCTTAGGGAGGCCATGGATGTGATCATTCATTCCATAGAGATTCCCTGAGCATCCACAGTGCTAGATTCTGAGACCAGGTGAGGCCCCTGCAACTCGAGGAGTCCCTAGGCTTGTGCTCGGATGCAGAAGAACTGAACCCACAGGGCCCTCCTCTCCTCCAGGGCAGCCCACCATGGGGCAGAATGATGGAGCTAGGGGATGACCAGGGGAGGGAGCAGCATGGGGACAGCAACAGCTTCTGAGAGGGAGGGGTGCTCCTGAAAGGGTGCCACAGGCAATGGGTGGGAGAATCTTGGCCCTTGATTATGTCAGGGGGCGTGCTGGAGGGGAGAATGGCCTCCGTTTCCTGTGTGTTCACCGTGTACCACGGGGACTGCTTCTTTAGTCAGGATCTTATTCATCCCGCATGACTAACCAGAGCAGGAGGAGTATTTGGGGCCAGGCTGCGGAGTCCCACCAGGCACGAACTGGCTCCTGCTCAGGAAATATTTTCTTGTTGATCAATAGACAAAACGATCTCTGAAGGCTTACTCCCAGTGGGAAGAAGCCAGGACCCTTCAGAAACAACTAGAGCCCCAGAAAATGTTTCTCTGACTTGTTCAACTATTAAAAGCAACACCAGGCCTGATGAGGGAGGTGAGGCGCTGGCGGGTGGAGGCCTGGCTTTCCTGACACAGGATGGAAAGTGGGTGTTAGGGCGCTCCCTGTCCCTGCAACAAACACACAGGAGGCTTGGGGACAGCTGCCGTGAAAGACGGCCACAGGTCACTCAGGGTAGACAGCAGGAGCAGTGCTCTCAACGGCCGGCCTACGGGAGTATCCACCTCCCCAGCAGCCCTGATCCCAAACGCCAGGGTGGGGCCTGCGGGGGGCAGCGCTCCCTCAGCAACCCCAGAGCTGGCAAAGCCTCTTCAGTTGACCTTTTCCTTCCTCCTGCTCCTGAGGGGCACAACACCTTAGCTGGCCCTGCCCACAAAGAAGCCGGTCCCTTCCCATAGGCCACAGGTGCCCTTGGTTTCCACCCTTTGCAGCCAGGCGGTCTTGAGTTAAACCTTCATCTGGCTGGCTGGCATCCAAATGTATTCCCCGCTGGAGAAGGCAGTGTGGCAATCAAACTTACCCAGACACGAATGACACTACCAGGCAGACAGAAGCCACAGCGTACCCCTCCGTCCTCTGGCCTATGCGTTAGGATCCCCCAGGGTGGCGATGACTCCACTGTATCTCACCAGTGGGCAACTGGGGCTGAGGAACAGAGGAGCCAAATGAAGGGCCCCAGATAGGTGAGGCGGCCTCTTTGCATCCACTTCCTTAAACACCTCCATGGTTAACACGGAATCCCACCGTCAACCGTGACCTGCAGGTGAAACCACTGGAACTAGAAGCCAGGAGACCTGTGTCAGTCTGCTCTGAGCAGTGGCCACGTCACCGAACATCTCAGTGGCCCCCTTCCTTCCCCTGTGAAATGGGACAGAACCTCCGCTACCCTGACTCAGTTCTTGTGAGTATGCAATAACTTGATAAACACAGAAATATTTCAAAAGTCAAGCCTAAAGCAAAACATAGAGTACTGTTGACGGCACACTGACCAGCTCATAGGGACCCAGGTGCCGCGAGCCTGGCAGTGAGCCCCACACCCTGGGCACCCAGCAGGGCTGCAGGCTGGCCGCCACTCTCTGATTCGAGTCCGATAAGGGACAAGGTGGTGACCAGCAGTGTCCCCACACCCAGATCTTCAGGAACAAACACTAGAGCCCAGCTGCAGCCATCCCTGCACACTGTCTGCAGGGCCCCACGTCTGGGAACCACAGGGACCTTCCTGTGTCTCAGAGCCCCACACCCCCAGCTGGAGCTGCGTCTGCCTCTGAGGAAGGGCCACACGGGAGCGGCCACGGCTCTTTCCTCCATCCCCGCAGGTTTCCAGTCACTACCCAGCTCGCTTTCTGAGCAGATTGCGTACGACAGAGACTTTCACACTAATTTTGGACTCATGAGTGGGTTGGGGAAATCAATTTAGTAAATCAAGATGGGCATTTTTAAAATTTAGAGGAACAGAACAGAAAACTGTGCCCTGCACTTGGTAAGAGTTAAGGATTGATTTCTGATACTTGAATAGCCCAGAATACACACAGTGTTAGAAGCTTGACTCAGCCACTCACTCTTTGTCTCAGTGTCTCCATCTTTAAAACAGGGACCCTGGCAGCGCCCACCTCACAGGGTCATTGTGAGGACTATACTTGTTAATACACATAAGGCATCTGGAAAAGTTTTACATAAATGCGTAACTTCATGTATTCATATATCCATGTAAGACTGTCTGTGTTTGTGCACGCACACATCTTTGTTACAAGGTCAACATCCTCCTGGAGTGTGGAGAAAAACCTGAAGCTGATGCTGTGGAGAAGCTAGGAAGTGTTTCTCTGAGGACAGCGTAGGCTTCAAATCAAATTCCCGACCTCAGGTTTCTCAGGTGGTCCTCCTGCTCATGGTAGGGAAAGAGGGGCAGGTGGCCGGGCCCGGTGGGTCTGAGTACCTGAAAGCACTGAGTGAAGTGCTTTCCAAATTAACTTATACTTAACCCACCTTCAACGCTGTGGGGTAGGTGTTGTCGAGCTCCCACTTCACAAGTGAGGAAACTGAAGCACAGGGAGGTGAAGCTGCCTCCCATCTAATAACTAGTGGAGCCAGGATTTGCATTCTGCCTCCCAGCCAAATCTGGACCTTTAACCATTGTACTACCCTGCCTGTCTGCTTCACTTTGATGCCACCTTCTGGAAGCCAGATCTGCTTCCAGAGTGAGACCGAGGAGGTGGCCCTGTTTGTAAGAGAGGTGGCTTCGGTTGCCCTGACCGCAAAACCGAGCGATTTAATTTTCTAATGGCTTGATTCAGGAAACAGCACCACCAGGGTCCCATCATAGAGTCCAGAAAGTTCTGCAACAATAGTTGGAGGTAATAAACTTGGTTAACAGGGCTCATAACATTGTGATATACTAAGTCCTCAATTTAGCCGAGCAGTACAGACCTGACTAGAAGACACAGAGTCCCCCACGCCTTTTATTCTCCTGTACAAGACCCAAGTTCTGTCTGGTCATGTCTCATTTTATCCTCTCCAAGGCCAAGAGAGGCCAGGAGGGGCAGAGTCTCTTGTTTCCAGCCCTGAGAGGCTCGTGACTCTCCTCTCTCTGAGGGAGCGCAAGACGAACAATGGGAAGTTTTCTGCCTGACAGGAGAAAAGGTGAGGTGGCCTCCATGTCAGCATTCCTAGCGCCACACGACCCTCCCAATCGGCCTTGTTTCCTTACCTCCTTGACACTGATATGAATGTCCCCAGTACTAGTAACAAGTGCTGGCGAGAACGCGGAGGAAAGGGAACACCGTACACTGCTGGTGGGACTGTAAGCTAGTGCAGCCCCGTGGAAAACAGTACGGAGAGTCCCCCAAAACTAAAGACGTAACTGCCATACAACCCAGCAATTCTCTGGGCATTTATCTGAAGAAAACAAAAGCACCAATTCAGAAAGATATATGCACCCCTATGTTCTTTGTGGTATTATTTACAATATGAAAGCAACTAAGTGTCTATTGATAAATAAATGAATAAAAAAAGATGTGGTGGCCAGGTAGCTCAGTTGGTCAGAGCATCGTCCTGATACACCAAGGTTGCAGGTTTGATCCTCTGTCAGGGCACATGCAAGAATCCATCAGTGAATGAATAAGTAAGAGGAACAACAAACCAGTTTTCTCTGTCTCCCTCTCTCTCTCTCTCTCTAAAATCAACAAGTGAGCCCTGGCTGGTGTAGCTCAGTGGATTGAGCACAGGCTGTGAACCAAAGGGGCACAGTTTGATTCCCAGTCAGGGCACATGCCTGGGCTGTGGGCCTGGTCCCCAGTGGGGGCCATGTGAGAGGCAACCACACATTAATGTTTCTCTCCCTCTCTTTCTCCTTCCCTTCCCCTCTCTCTCTTAAAAAAAAAGTAAAGAAAAGAAATTAAAAAACTAAAAATAAAAATAAAATCAACAAGTGAAAACAATTTTTAAATATACATATAGGCAATGGAATATTACTCATCAATAAAAAAGAACGAGCCCTGGCTGGTGTAGCTCAGTGGATTGAGCGCGGGCCTGTGAACCACACGATCGCGGTTCGATTCCCAGTCAGGGCACATGCCTGGGTTGCAGGCCAGTTCCCAGCAGGGGATTCACGAGAGGCAACCATACATTGATATTACTCTCCTTCTCTCCTTCCCTTCCCCTCTAAAGATAAATAAATAAATAAAATCTTTTTTAAAAAAAGAATGAAATCTCGTTATTAGCGATGACTTGGATAGACCTAGAGGGTAGTATGCTAAGTGAAATATGTCAGATAAAGAAATATGATATGATTTCACTTATATGGAAGATCAAAAAATAACAAAATACATGAACAAACAAAGCGAAACAAAACAGACTCATGGAAACAGAGAACAAGTCAATGGCTGTCAGAGAGGGGAGTGGTGGAGGGATGGGTGAAACATTGAAGGGGAATAAGAGGAACAACTTCCGGTCAGGAAGGAAGTTCAGGAGGTGCCGTGCACAGCACAGGGCAGAGAATCAGCACTGTTGCAATGGCTTTGCATGATGACAGAGGGCTGGTGGCTAGACTTAGGGTACGGTTACGCTATAAGTTTATAAGGTATACAAATGTTAAATCACTGTGTCGTGCACCTGCAACTAGTACAGTATTGTGTACAAATTATACTTTAATAAAAAATAATTTTAAAAACTCCCCCCCAAGCACTCAGTCTGTCCCTGGAACTGACAGTGGTTCATCTAACCCAGCAGACACTTCTGATGAGGAGAGAGAAGGGACGACGTGACACAGGCGTGGCTGCGGGCTGAGTCCCCTTCCATCGCCCTTCCCCTTCCTCAGAAAGTCCCCGACAGGAGGGAGAAGAACACGGGTCTCCGCGCCACCAGCTCTACAGACAATTTCCTCCGAAATTCCCAGCATCGTGTTCCTTGCTCTCTCCAGTGAGAACTGGCTAACACTTCCTCATACTGGGCCCATGGCTTTGTTTGTACATTTTCATTCTGTTGTAAACCTCAAATACAGGTTTTTAAAAATGAATAAGGAAACTGAGATCCAGAGGGGTTAAGGGACTTGCTCCTGGTCACAAGCTTTGTGACTACAAGTGTGAATGGGTCCCAGTAAGGCCCCTCCAGGACTCTCCCATTCCACACCTGATGGAGTGACTCGGCTACCCCGCCCCTGCCCTGGCCCCACCCTCTCTCTGTAATCCTTACACTGGGATTTCTGAGCCACATGACAGTCCCATATCACAATGATTTTTCACCTATCTGTCTCCTTGTCAGACTCTGAGTTCCCTGAGGGCAGTGACCAAATCTTATTTATCTTTTTTCCTGGTGTCTGGCATGTAGTGATTTCTCAATAAGTGTTGGGGGGGGGAGGGTAGAGGGAGGGAAAGTGGGAGTGATAAAAAAGGATGAAAGAGGGAAAGGAGAAATGGAAGGGGAGGGAGGGATGATGGAGAGAGAGTGAGCAGAAAGCAGGAGACGTGGGAAGGGCGGCGATCAGGTATCCAGAGATAAGGGTGGCCCTGAGTCAAGGGACTTGCTCTATGGCGCTCCACTGGTCTCGGTCCAACTTCGACACGTGGAAGCAGGCCGCCCCCACCCCAGCCTGTCCCGGACAGAGATGAAGGGTGCCTTGCAGCCACCAAGGAAGCCAAGCAGTTTCCAGGACTCCAGGCACTGCTGCGCCATTGTCCTTCCTTCCACCCCGTTGCACCTGCAGAAAGGAAGTGGGCAGTGCCTCTTCTCCTCCACCGAGCTCTGCCCCACTGCCCACTCCTGCCTTGGTGTCGTAGTCCCCAACCCCTCTGTTAAATGAAGGCTCATTCCTGTCCTGGATGATGGGAAAGGATTTAGGAGAATGGGGGCCCAGAACTGGTCACGCCTGCACTGGACTCCCTACCCCAGAGGTGAGGTGAGGGGCTGACACGAGCAGGAACCTGAGGAAAGAGCCAAGTCCCTCCATCTGGATCCACCACAGACACAAGCTCTGTGTCCCTGAAGGTGCAGTGAGGCAGAGGGAGGGGTCACTTCTAGAGGGAGGGGCTTCTGAGCAGGCTTGGCCCCTGCCTGACTCTGGGAAACAACTGGAAACCATGCTGTTCCTTCCTTTTTCCCCTGGAGTTTTCCTGGGGTGAGGAGACAGGCTTTGTGATCAGCACTGAGAGGCCCCCATAGTTCCTCCTCCTCTCTGAGAAGTACTAGATCCCCTCCCCCTCCCCATAGCGGCTGTGATCACACTCAGTCATTGTTCCGCACACGTTTGTGAAGACCTACCATACACACATCTGCAAGGCATGCTGGCCTTGGGGCAAATTGGAACTGGATCCCTAGAATAGGTGGGGGTAGGATGGGAGGCAGAGAGGTTCTTGGCCTTCTCTTAAAAACCCAGAATAATGCCATCACAGTGCAAATTCTGCCGATCTCTTTTGAAAAACAAATCCCCAAGCCAAACCTGGTCCGGGCCAGGTAGCCAGGCACCTGGAAGTGAAGCAGGAAGCTATTCCAGATCTTGTGGCTTTTCCTTTGTGCCAAAGACCTGGGCAGGGGAGGGGAGGGTTTGTGGAGGGGGGGCTGTCCAGGCTCAGTCACACTGGGCTCTCTGAATGGACAAGGCTGTTGTTGCAAGACAGAATGTGGAGAATGTTAGCCAGAGGCTGCAGCTGCTGAGATGACCCTTGAGAGCACCCAGAGGGCAGTAGAAGGACAGGAGTTGCCTGTCCAGGCAACACGGACAGGACAACCCACTACATAAAGCATGACTTCATGAAAGCCAAGGACAC
Organism: Sturnira hondurensis; assembly: GCF_014824575.4. NCBI lineage: Eukaryota > Metazoa > Chordata > Mammalia > Chiroptera > Phyllostomidae > Sturnira > Sturnira hondurensis. The sequence goes on along the minus strand of NW_028089713.1, from coordinate 2,612,201 downwards.
TGAACGATCACTCTGACCCTGCAGCTAATATGCCCTGTGACCTCAAGCAGGTCGCAGTCTCTCTGACCGTCATGTGGCCCTTCTGCACAGGGCCTGAAGGATGGGGGCAAAGAGAGGAGAGGAAGGAAAAGGTGCCCCATGCCTGCTCAAGACCTCCCCTGACACCCCTGAAGGGTTCCCGGTGCTCCTGCCCCTGACCGCACATATGCATCTCCAGTTCCCATGCTGCCCGGTGCATCTCAACCATGCTGTTCCTTCTGCGGCGGCTGCACCTTTCCCACTGCTCACCCGCCGTGCCCCTACAGCTGCTCCTGACTTCCACCCAGGCAGGCTTTCTTTCTCTGTGTTTCCAAAGCACTCTGCACAACCAATCTTATTTTTCGTAATTCTTTGTCCGTAAGTCTGTCCGCCCTGCTAGACTGTGAACTTGAAAAGGCCATGTCAAATTCCTCTTTCATTCAACAAACATTTAGTAGCAGTCTGCTCTGTGCCAGGCACTGGTAGGTGCCCGGGTACAAAGGAGAGAGAAAGGTTGTTTCATGGTGTGCTGCCCCTACTGCTGAGGACAGTGCAGGCAGGCACAGAGGGCCCAGCTGCTGCAGAGTCAGGACAGGCAGGCACCAGGCGCTATCCCTGATCTCTGTATCTCAGGCCTTGCCTCCTCTCCAAAGCAGGAGACTCAGGGATGTTGGGGAGAAGGAACTAAATACTAAATCGTGACTTCTTCCTGAGTGCTTTACAATGTAAGTGCTTTACTACGTACTACGTAGATGCTGTCGGTACTACAGACACAGTGTTTTTCTTAATCTCTAAATAAACTCGGACAAAAGCTTCATGGATGAGGAAAGTGTTGTACGGAGAGGTTGGGAAACTTGCTTGAGGTCACATAACGGGTGGCAGAGCCCAGAGAGGACCTCAAATCTGTCTGACCACCCTCTGCCCAAAGTCTCTTTCTCCCAAACTTAAATACATGAGCACACGAGCACCTGTGTGCCTAGAGTTCTTCCTCCTCCTCCTCTTCTTCTTTTTTTTTTTTTTTACAGCAAGTGAACAAAACAGAGAGAAACATCTATGGAGAGAAAATATTGATAAGTTATGTCCTGTACGCGCCCTGACCAGAGATCAAACCAGCAACCCAGGTATGCGCCCTGACTGGGACTCAAACCCTCAATCTTCTGGTGCACGGGGTGATGTTCCAACAAACCGAGCCACCAGGTCAGGACGAGACTTCTTTTACAAAAGAAGGAAATAATAATCTATTAACCTCGAGGCTCTGAACTGTAGAACTTTAATCCTAGAAGCCCAGGCAGCCTTCTGGAAGTTCTCTATTGCCTTCCTTGCCCAATGCTCCCAGCTCCCAGGAGACTAATGAGCTGGGCTGGTTCCGCCCTGCCTGGGTAAGCCAGTGGGACTGCACACCGCAGTGCTGCCTTCCAGCTTTTGCCACCTTCAAAGTGTCATTGGTGACTGCTTGGCAGGTAGTCCCAGGCCCCTGCAGCCTCAACCAATGTCTCTATTATCCAGAGCCATCAACCACTGGGATTCTCACCATCATGGGGAGACAGCAGATAATGGGCAGCCTGGGACTACTCCCCCACCAACCACAGTCCCACTTCTCTCACGTGTCCCTGCATTCTTCTCTCAAGACCCAGCGGTGACTACTGCCCGTGCAACCCCTCCTCCTAGGCTTCATGGGTTCTTTTCCTACATCCCTTACTCCTTTCACTCCTTTCTTCTGTGAACTGTCCCCTCCTCCTCTCCCCACCCCCACCACGCACACACTCCAACCAAGCTAACGGGCCCTGGGGGGTTTGTGAACAGCCTTCCTGTCTCATGGAGTATTGTTTCACCAATGCAACTTCTAATACTTCGCCCCATCCCAAATCTCAATCATCTCTCCCAGGAAGCTGTCCCTGAGAGACTACACCCAACCCTGATCTTGCCTTTGTTTTGCATTTCCTCAGAACTTAATACCCTCCTTGCATTTACAGTGGCTGGAGCCATTTTTTATATTTGTTCATTTGACAAACATTTCCTGAGGATCTACAACCATATGCCAGGCAGGCATTTATTGTGTGTCTGCTGTGTGCCAAGCACTGTGCTAGGCACTGGACATTGAGTGCCCTCAAGGCGCGTATGCCCATGGTAATTGCCTTCAGGCCCTGTCCTGGGGAGGCCCACCTCTGCGCTCAGACTGGGAGCTCTCTAGGGACTGTCTCCTCTTTGTTCCACCCCAGTACCTGACATTTACAAAGGATTTTTAGTTTTGCAAGGTGCTTTTACATCCATTATCTCATTTTATCTGCACAACACTCCTAATAAGGTAGAAGAAAAGGTCTTATTATTCTATTTGAAAGATAGAATCACTGAGGCCCAGAAAGATGAAGTGACCCCAGCTGGTTATCAGGTAGGTCACCTGTAGAAGTCAGGCGAGTGGCCTTTGTGCCCCATCATGCCCCACACCATGCGGAGTAGGATCTGAGAGAGCTCAATGGGACCGAGTGATGATCCATTGCTCAACCTCCATCACTGCCGATCAACATCAGGGAAGAAAGAAGACTAAAGCAAAAATAGAGGGTGTTACAAGATGCTGTGTAACTAGAAAGCTGGAACAAGTTTGTTCTTGTTTTCCTGGCACATAATGGGCACTCAGTACATATCTGTCATATGAATGAACAACTTACTAGAGAGGCACATGGCAGAGGGTACGAGCTAGCTAATAATGACAGCATACTTTGTGTCAGGCATAATTGTAAATGCAACTCATTTCATCTTGACGACATCCTCACAACTTTCACAGTAGCTATCATCACCTCCCTTTTACAGATGAGACAAAATGAGGTTAAACACCCAAAGTGGTACCTGGAAGACTGACCCCAGAACTGTGCTCTTGACCACGTTGGCCAGGGACAGGTCATATGTTTCCGCTATCCACACTATCGCTCAGTTCTCATTACAAGCGCACTGAATGAGTGTTCTGGAGAGTGCTGAGTGAGGACTGAAGTCACACTTCTGCTCTGGGCCATGAGGTTCTGCCTGAGTCACCCCCAGCTGTAATGTGGTGTAATACAAATCCAGTTCGGGGGTGGGAAGGGCTGTGTTCTGGCTGCACAAGAACTTCCTGAGTCCTCTGCAATGTCCACATCCCAGAGTCCTGCCGCTCTCATGGGCCTGTCTCCCAAAGACCAGCTCTACTCTCTGACTTGATTGCTAACAGGCCTGGTAAAAACCAGGGTTATGGCCCTGGCTGGTGTGGCTCAGTGGATGGTGTGCCAGCCTGTGAACCAAAGGGTCACTGGTCAATTCCCAATTAGGGCACATGCCTGGGTTGTGGGCCAGGTCCCCAGTAGGGGACATGCAAGAGGCAACCAGACATTGATGTTTCTCTCCCTCTCTTTTTCCTTCCCTTCCCCTCTCTCTAAAAATAAATAAAATCTTTTGTTTTTTGAAGCCAGGGCTATGGATAATAAAGGATTGGAGGACATTCCTGGCACCTTAACCCAGCAGGGGAAGAGGATGGGGTAAAGAGGGCAGAGTCACATTTGTCACTGTGATATTCATAAATAGAATGCAGAGGATCCTTGATGAACCACTATGGGATGGGATGGGGTGGGGTCAGAACGGGGATGGGATGGAAAGGATGAGGTTGGGCGATTCAAGCTCTGGCAATTTTTCGGCCTCAGTCAAGAAAGGAAAATCTCAGCACCAACATGACAGGAATGGGGACCAAAGAAAAAGAACATATAAATAATCTTCTCTGACACAGGTTTCTCTAAAAAAATCCTAATTGGGAGAAATGAGATTCAGAAGAAGGGATTTGGAACAGGAGAGCCTAACCCAGAAACCATCAAAGCTGAACCTTTTGTGCCTAAAGGTGCTAAATTCAAAGTTCATCTGGTCTTAGTGCTTCTAGATGACTTTGTGCCAGTAGCTCACTAAACCTTCCACAGACTTCAGCTTCCCTGGTCATTGAAAGGGTATCATGTCGCCTGTATGCATCTTTATCCCTTGAGATAGGGACTGTATTGGGGTGAAGCAGACCAGAGACCAGACCATACTTGGAGTTATTTAGAGAAAAGGAGATGCAGAAATGCAAGATGTGATCAGAGCTCCTGGCTCTGGACGGGCAGGAGCCACCTCCAGGCAAAGCTTCAGCTTCCCCAGCTGCAGGCTGTTTTGATCGTCTCCAGAGTGTCTGAGGCAGGGAAGACACGCCTCCCGCATCCTGGGTAGGTGATATCTGGGTTCAAATCTCTGGGTAAGCTCACGGAAGCTGAATGGCAGGAAGAAAAGTGCCTGTGATTTAAACAACACAGACAAATGCAAACCTGGAGAATCCCCAAGGACAGGTCTGCCAACTGTCCCAGTTTGTCCAGCACTGAGGGGGTCCCAGAATGCAGGACTTTCCTATGCTAAAATGGAGACAGTCCCAGGCCAAGCAGGATGAATTGGTCATTACGCCAAAGGACTCACCCATGAAATAAGCCTCTCGTTTGCCAAAGGACCCTTCCAGACCACATGAAATCTTCAAGTGTGGAAGGATTGAGAGCACAGGTATCCAGGGTTGGGAGGCCAAGTGCCTCCATGCCTGTCCCGGGGAGCCCTGGGCACACGTTACTGTCCCAGCCTCGTTGAGCCTTGGTTATTCCAGAAGATTTGGGGAAGTTTATCTTCCCAGCTGGAAGACAAAATACGGCTAGAAACTAACTGAGGTTGCTCGGGACCCTGGGCCTTGAGAAAGGTCTTTCTTGGTGATTTCTTGGAGTAGCTGAGGAGCAAACTCAGGAGGGGGCCACAAACAGAACTCTGATTCCTGGCCGTCCCAGAGATCACTTTGTTCTCCAAAGAACTCAGTGGCTGGGGCACATTAGGGGCGAAGGATGGGCAGGGGGAGAAGCAAGAACAGCCATTTCCAGGCTTCCAACACCAAGGACAGCTGAGTTGCCATTAACTTACAGACTGGACAGAGCAGAGAAGGGGCAGTGCCCCTTTCCTCACCCTGCCCAGCCCCATCGGAACAAGTCCAGCTCAGGGAGCTGAGTTCCCCTGGCTAGAATCCACTTCATTTTCTCCTAAGCTGTTTTGTGGGGCAGGCTGCTGAGCACTGGATGTGGCCAGTCCTGCTGTAGCCGACTTTCTCTACGGCCAAGGGCAGGCTCCAATTCCATGCCCCTTCTGCCAGCTGAAACAAAGCCGGGGTTCAAACTGGGCCCCTGAGTTCACGAAGACCAGAGGGTATGAGTGGACACTCAGCTCCTCTGTCCCTTAAAGGCAGCCTGTCCTAGTCTAGGGCCAGGGACAAGGAACAGGGCCAAAGAAGTCAGGATAGAAAAAGCCTCTCCCTTCCGCTTTTGCCAACTTATAGTATTTCTTAATTCAGCAAGTGGGTTATCAGTGCCGACTATGTGCAACATAATAGGAAAAAAACAGAGGCAACTAAGACCCAGGCAGAACCCTAGGAGGGACAGGAGGACCTGAGAGCTGAAATCTACAGATCCTTCTCAATGCTCACCCTAAGGAGTCTGTGTATGGCTGCCCAACTCGGTGTCCCCCTGTCATGCAGAGTCAGGAGATAAAAGGAAAAGAGAAGAAGCCAAAATCCTGGTTAATTCACAAAGCAGAGATCTGTCGGACAGATAACCAAGACTTACTTCAACTTGGAACATACCTCTAACAAGCAACCTTTACTGCCTGAGCCCTAAGTCCAGCCCCTAAGGTTCAAGCTAGAGAATGAAAATGGTCTAAGGAGATCTGTACTCAAATTTCTTTTCCTTGACTGGTTCATTCATTCATTCATTCATTTCACATTTCTTTTCTTTTTAAATTCTCACCCAAGGACATGCTTATTAATTTTAGAAAGAGGGGAAATGGGGGAGAGAAACATTGATTGATTGCCTTTTGTATGTGCCTTGATGGGGGACTGGACCCATACCTAGGCATGTGCTCTGATGGGGAATTGAACCTGTGACCTTTTGGTTTATGGAACGATGCTCCAACCAACCGAGCCACATCGGCCAGGACTCAGTTTACATTTTATAAGAGCCTTCTGTGTGCCAGCACAGACCTAGGCACAGGGACTCAGGGAGGAGTTTAATCTGACCTCACCCAGCATCTACTGTCCCCACTCACCCCTTTCTGGCTACATGATTCCAATGGACTACTGCTGTGTGCATTCAAACTCTCCTTGTTGGCCGAATCCTGGGGCCAGCCCTGTGCTTAGGCTGGGAACAGTCCAGGCAGAAGTCCACTCTGCACAGATGCCTCTGCAGTGTGAAATTATGGACAAAGAAGCTACGTGGGTGTTTGCCTCTCCCCCACCTCTCCCCTCCCCCTTTCGCATCTGCCTGGAAAGTCCACCACTCTCAGCTCGCATGCTCAAATCACAAGCTGAAATCCCAGGAAAAGACGTAGCTCAAGGATGTTAACAGGCAGGAGCCCAGTGAAACAGAAATACAGAAATACGACATTTCATTTTGTTCCTTCTGTACTAGCATCTCTCTCTCTCTCTCTTTTTTTTTTTCTGATGCCTAAGAAAGCAGTGCCAGCACTTCTGCTTGCCTAGCCTTCTGACCTCCCCTTCCTTCCTGGAACTGAGGCCTTGCTTCCTATTTATCCTCAGCTCCATTCCTTTTTGTAGCTCTCTGAAAGCCATCAGTGGTGTCTTAATTGTATTGCCCAGCTCATGGAGAGTTACAGGAAACGGCCAGGATAAGGAGCAAATACAGAGCAAATGAGCTTAGTGCTGACCAGTCTCTCTCTCTCTCTCCAAGCCCCTTCTCAGGAGTCCTTCCTGACCTGGAGTCTCTGGCCCACTTAGGCCGAAGAGCACGCTGAGAACCCTGAGGCTGATCAGCAACCCCTGTGCCCAGGCAGGTTGCTCTGTTTAATTGTTTAATTGCAGATTTCTGTCTCTGATCTGCATGGGAAGATGGACAGGCAGCTGTGCCAGGCCCCAGGGGACCACAAACTCCCGGGGAGGAGGCTTGGTCACCTGGTTCTCTACACTGGAGGCCTCAGGGGGCCTCCTCAAGGGCAAGAGACAGCCCAGGCCTCCAAAAGGGAAAAATACAAGAGCAAGTCTAAGCCAAACTCCACATCCTCCCAGTCCCTCCCCATTACTCCCATTCATAAGGAAAGGACAGAACAGGTATCAGACGGCCAGGGTGGCCAGGTCTCCTTTCCTATTACAAGCACAGCTTCTGACTCTCTGTGTGTTTCAGAGAACAAGTTCTCCGACTTCTCTGGACAAAGCCTCATCAGCCTTAAATTTGGGGCCCTGGCTACTTTCAGATGACCCTGTCTGGGTGAGAATGAAAGAAACTGCTATTAAATGCTGTTTATACCTCCTCATTGATGGATTCTGGAACAAGCAGCACACACTTCTAATCTGTGACACACGATCAAATTTCAGTTGTCGGCCACTACTCTGTCCTTACGTAGTGTCTGCAGAGTCCTGCAGTTAGATACTGGATTGAGCAGATGATTCAAAATAATAATAGCTATCACTTACTGAGCACGAACTATGTGCCAGCATTGTTTCCAAGATCTAAGTTAATGTCAGGTCAGTGGAAACACTGATGCAGAAGAAAACTCGCTAAGTTGCTCAGGGCCAAGCAACGACAAAGAAGTGGATCAAAATCCACATTCAAGTAAGCCGACCCTGGAGCTTCCTCTTAACCTCTCACATGTGTGAGCATGCGCTCTGCAAGCTATATACTATTGTACAAATATGAAGAGTGATGATTAGGTAGCTGATAGTAGCATGAGCCAAGTGTGGATGGGTGCAGTATAGTCAGGGAAGATTTGTGTGTGAGCATTAATTTAATTAAATGCAGCTGAGCTGTGTTTCCGAGCAAACCAGAAAGGCTGTCCGGGGTGTCTCGGGCTCTGACTCTCTCCATGAACCCAAATACCTAGAATTTGACAAACTGGATGCAGAGGACTTTTCCCAAGGCTCCCAGACTGGTGTTCATGGGAGGCCTGCCTCACCAGTCCACAGCGCCAGCAGGGCGGAGGCNGGGCCCCCCCCCCCCCCCCCCCCCCCCGCCCCGCGCCCTACTGCCATGCAGTCTCCGCCTCCTCAGCAACTCCTCCCAGAGAAGGAAGACTTTTTCCAAAGAAAGAGATTACTTACTGTGGGGTGAAAGAAGTAACATCCACTTAGGGAGAGTCATTAATAGGCAATTAGCCCACAACAAATGGATGAGTCCAGGCAATGATCACCAAGGCTGCTAGCATCACAAACAGAGAGACAGCCAGACATCCTGTCTCCTGATAGATGTGTGCCGTCACCCAGGGGTTCTTGCTTCCCTCCCCTAAATAAATACATTAACGAAACCTGAATTTGATTAGGGCTGCGATTAACCACAAGCACAGAGACGGTGGAACGAGTTCAATGATACAAAGAGGGTGAATCGGGCCAAACCACAATGTTAGAAACTCTACGGGACAAATGACCCAATTTCTTCAGCACAACATCGCAAGACAGAAAAAAGAGGAAGAGAAGAGTATCCATAGATTGAGCGACTTAAAAACTGTAACAAGTAGTCACAATATGTAGATTTTTTTGGATCCAAATTAAAAAAAAAAAACTAGAGGAAAACAAATAATAATCAGAGAAATATGAAAACTAACTGAATACTTGATTATATTGTAGAATTGTTCATTTTGTTTAGGTATGACAATGATTTTTTTAAGTTCCAATATTTACAGATGAAATGATAAATTAGGATTTGCTTCAAAATGATCAGAAGGTAGTGAAGGCTTGGATTACACCTAAAACAGATGGACCATGAGATGACTTCAAAACCCTTGAAGTGTGAGTCCTGGCTGGTGTGGCTCAGTAGACTGAGTGCTGGTCTGCAACCAAAAGGTCACCAGGTCAATCCCCAGTCAGGGCACATGCCTGGATTGTGGGCCAGGTCCCCAGTTGGCGGTGCACAAGAGGCAACCACATGTTGATGTTTCTCTCCCTCTTTCTCCCTCCCTTCCCTTCATTCTAGAAATAAATAATATCTTTTTTAATTTTTATTTTTATTTAATTCTTTTAAAAAATATTTTCTTTATTTATCTTTAGAGAGCAAGGGAAGGAGAGAAGGAGAGAAACATCAATGTATGGTTGCCTCTCATGAGTCCCCTGCTGGGAACTGGCCTGCAACCCAGGCACGTGCCTTGACTGGGAATCGAACCGCGATTGTATGGTTTGCAGACCCGCGCTCAATCCACTGACCTACACCAGCCAGGGCTTTTATTTAATTCTTGTTCAAGTACAGTTTTCTGTCTTATATTCCCAGCCCTGCCCCTCCCCCCAGAAATAAATATCTTTTTTTTAAAAGAGAAAAACTATTGAAGCTTGGTTTCACAGTGATTATTATACTATTCTCTCTACTTTTATGCACATCTGTAATTTTCTACAACGAAAAGTTTTTTAAATAACACTTAGACCCCACGATCGATCGGCATTTGGTGACACGGCACAGGGCGTGATGCTCCTCTGAGCTGCCCAGGCCTCTGGCTCTGGCCTCTGGGGCTTCCGTGCCTTGAGAACATGATGGGGGAGCCCCCGGCTGCTTCCTCCTTTCCAACAGCTCCCTGCCACAAGTCAGACCTCACTTTCTACAGCTACGTCCCCTTGGGGACTTGGACAGAGGCAGAGCCGGCACAACAGCAGGAAGAGCAGCCCTCTCTGGATCCCAGCACAAGGCAGTAGTGGAGACGCACTCAGTCTTCTGAGGCAGAACCCCCACTGTCCTTCCTCCCCGGACCACCCTGGCTCAGAGCTGGAAACTAAGAGCTTTCCCACCCCCTGCTGAATTTCACCTCTCACCATGCTAGGGCTTGGAAAGAACTCTATGACCACAAAGCAGCATCCGCTGTAGCCGGAGGGAGTGCCTATTGCCTTTCTGTCTCCATTAGGTGCCAGAATGGGAAAGGGGATGAGGGGAGAAGGAGGAAGTTGTGAGAAGGACAGGCCATACAAGAACCAACCACCCAAGCCCACACTCCAGCCCAGCCCAGCCAGGGGCCTAGGCCTTGCCCACCCCACCTTGAGCAAACAGCTGGCACCTCCCAGGCCAGTCCCTCCCTTAGCACTTCCTGGTGCTCCTGACAACAGAGCTCATGGGAGAGGGAGCAGACTGAGGGTGAATGGGATGGAGAGTTCAGAAGGGAAAGGAGAGGATTACGGGGTATCTGGAGAAGTCCCTGGGAAATGAGGAACAGATGGGGAGAGTGCCCGGCCTTGCACATTCCCGAGCTAAGGCTATAACTGAGTAAAGGAAAGAGAGGAGAGAGAGCAAGGGAGAAAGAAAGCAACAGTAAGGTGTGAGGAGAGATAGATGGAGCAGGAGGGTAGAGGCCCCCAGGAACATGTAACCCGAGTGACTGCCCACCCTGCTCAGCAGCCCATGCCCCCAGGGTCCCCCAGCCCTTCCCAGCACAGTTGCTCAGAGGGAGTTCCCTGCCCCTGTGGGCCCAGGACGGGTATCAGGCACCAGCTCGCAGACCGGCCTCCTGGCCCAGCGGGTCCCTTTCCTACCTCCTAGCAGCCTGCTCCTGGAAGAGAAACTAGCAGACCGATCCACCTGCCACCCAAGGGGCTGAGTGCCAGAAAGGAGGCTCCGCCTCAGACCAAGTGGCCAATCAAGGGAGCCAGCAGGAGCCTGCCCAGAGCCCACCCTTTTGGGGGCACAGTGCTGAAGGGGACACAAGGTTAACTTAGTATTCATACCAGGTGCCTGTTCCACATTCATGAACATGCTGGGTGGCCACAAGGTGACAGCCTCCCACCTCTTAATACTCACTGACCTTCAGGGGCCACAGGGCCAGGCCCAGATTCCCTCATAGCCAACCTACACCAAACCCAGGGCGGGCAGGCATCACCCTCCCCCGTAGGCATGGAGCAAGCGGGCCAAGAAGTGCCTTGCTAACAGTAGAGGAGCCTCGTGACTGATCCCAGGGCCCTTCCGACTCTGAAACTCAAATCCTGGCTCTGCCACTGGCTGTGTGACCTAAGGTAAGCCACTACCTCATGGCCTCTGCTATCAAGTGGCCAGGATCCTGTCCCCCTCGGCCTGCACCCCCAGAGCCATGGGAGCGAGCACAGAAGGAAAAATGCTCAGGGCGCGCAGGAGAAGTGACACCCTATAAATGTGAGGTGTTACTGTAAATGAGAAGAGTGCCACACCTGGGAAGGAGGAGGCAGGTTTCTGTCAGGCTTGGCAAGGCCATCTGAATAAGGAAAAGGCAAAGGAAAACCAAGCCAGAGAACAAGGCGCCCAGGCCCTGCGCACCCTGCCCAGGAGCTCCATGGTTCCTGACTGCAGGGTGGGGGTGGGGAGATGAAAAATGCTTCGAGAGTGCTCACTTCTGCAGCTCGTATACCAAAACTGGGACGACACAGGGAAGATCTGCATGGCCCCTGAGCAAGGACGACAGGCAAATTTGTGAAAAACGCTTCAAGAAAGAGCAAAGAAGAAGGGGACAGAGGGATGAGCAGGGAGGAATGCTCTGGCCTAGGACTTGTCTGGTGTGGGTCCGTGGGGTCTCTCCAACCACCCAGGGCTTGGCCCAAAGTGGGTGGCTATGAGGGGCAGGCAAGTCACACCCGGAGGCTCCTTCTCCTCACCCCCCCACCCTGGGAGGAAGCTGTAGCTGCAGGAACTTCATGAGGAATTAGGCCTGCAACCTAGGACTATAAGGCCTCCTCTCAGAATAATAATATTCATAACAATCTCTGCATAACTTTTTATACACACTCACTATTTTCACTGTAGCTTCACAAATCCACAGGAGGGAAGCCTCGTGTTCGATCCCAGGTCCTCAGCTGATTCACAGCTGGCGCTCTGAGGGGGACTCTCCATCAGAAGTGATGCATCTCAGGGAAGCGGCTCACACCCTGGCACAGCCCAGGCCTTGCTTGGTGCTTAGGGAGGCGGTGAGCCTGAATGCCCAGGCCTATCCCATTCTCCAGGAGGAATCTCCTTGGTGCTGCTCTCCTGTGCTCTGTGGAGTGCACCCTGCCCAGCCACCTTGACCAGGAGTCAGCGACCATTTACAGACCAAGCAAATTCAGGGGCCTCAAGGGTCAAAGGCAGGTTGTTCTATGGCAAGCCCAGGGTTTTACCGGCAATCCATTCCCTTAAAAAATCAAGTGTCTTACTCCTGCTAGACAAGGACATCTTGATCAGCCTATTTAAAATCATAAGGTTCCTCTGAGGAGGTCCAGCCTTGGGCTATTTATCCCCAGGCCTTGAACACAAAAGGCCAAGAGTAATATGATGTTGACTATGGCAGGGATGGGGAAGGAAGATAATCCTCATCTCCAGAACCTTCCCTGGGGACAGGCCTAGGCTGGGGTGAAGCCTGCGGTGTGGACTAGACGTGCCTTAGTCCAGGTGCCCCAAGAAGCTCCCCTGAGGCAAACCATTGCACAGGGCAATGAGGCAAAGGCCACAGCTAATACAACCCCCATCTCAGGGGAAGGAGCCAGGTAGGGCCAGCGGCAACAAGGTGAAGTCGAAGCAAAGCCCTCTTTCGGCATGTTCAGTGAAATCTTAAATTTTTGTGACTCAAAGTCCCTGACCATCCAAACAACTTTTCTAACAAGATCGCGACAGGAGGAAGGCTCTGGGCCTGCCATTCTGGGCTTGACCAGACCGCCGTCTGGGAAATGGGCAGACACTTTGCCACTGGACTTTCTCCTTCCCTTTGGCCTCCCAAGGGTTAACCTGCAGACAACCACCCACTCCAGCCCCCATCCCCAGCCAGGCCAGTAAAGCAGGATGGATGGGACAGTTGGTGGGGAGGTGTTTAGCTTGGCCCCAGACCAACACTACAGACAGCTCCACTCAGGGCACAGACACCCCACCTGGACCCCTTGGACCAGGCCACTACCTCCCTCCCCCACCGGTGAAAGGTTGTAGAGAAGACCTCCCTTGGGTGAGGGGAGGCAGAGGCTGTCTTCCGGGATTACAGAGCAATCTGAAGGAGGACCTCTGTCTCCCGTTCGTCTTCGAAGCGGCAGCAGGCGGCTCCATCCTCCTCTGCCCTCTGCCGGAGCAGCAGAAGGAAGGCAAGGAGACACCCGGACAACAGCAGGCAGCCTGCAGCTGCAGGGACAGCCGTGTAGAGACAAAAGTAACCTTGGGAGATGGCTGACAGACAAGGAGTCTGTCATTTCTTCCCCCCCCTTTTCTGTCTGGGTGGTCGGGGCTTCATCCCCAGGGGGAACAGGGAAGGGCCAGCTGTTCTGCGCCATGAAATGGGGATGAAGGTGCCTATGTGACAGGGGCCTATCTGTACCCCCCTTTCAACCCCTCCCCCCATAGCCACTGTTCTACCACAGTCCTCTGTCACCTTGTCTCAACTACTTTGAGCCAGTAAATAGTTCTGCCAGGTCACCTTTAAGAGGTGCCTCTAACGTGTTCCAGAGCAAAAGCCCCTGCATGTGGGAGTGGCCCATGTGAACCCTTCTAGAGGCAAGAGGCTTTTTACGGGGTGCTATACCCCTTAGATCTGATATTCTATGCTCTGATCCTAAACCTCCTGCCTCCAGTCACCCACTTAACTTTATCCTAAGACTTGGATTCCCAACCTCACCCCCTGAGCCCCCAAAATAGCTCTAACTGTGTCACCAGAAGCCCCTCCCCCCGCCATTACCAGAAAATCTCTCCTGTCTGATGTAGATGTTAGACCATAAATTAAATGTGAGACAGCAACCCCAGTCCCACTGCCCTGGAGGTGAAAGGGCACCTCTGAAAGTGGTCTCCCTGTTCTCTGCAGATGGCAATTCGCTCCTGCCCTGGCTCACAGACCCTTGGGGCATCTCCACTGCCTGCAGGATACAGGCTAAATTTCTTAGTTCAAAATGCAAGACCTTATATAACCTAGCCCCGATTTGTGGATCCAATACAATCTTCTCTTACCATCCTACAACTAAAAGCATGAATATCCTGTAAATGTGACAAGTCTCTGGGATTCAGTGAAAGGAGTGATCACTTCTGGCTGAGGCTATCAGGCCAGACTCCATGGAAGCTGTGGGGGCAGGGGAGGGGGAGGAGTATTATCCCCAATCATGCACTGGTCAGCTTGCATGCTACTCTGCCCTCCTCCTCCCTCCATCACCCCACCACAAGCTTGTCAACATTAAAAACATATACAGTGGTGGGAAACGTGGGTTTACAGTTAGCTGTTCACATGGAAAAAGACATGCGGGTTATGACAATTACCATAGCTTGAGTAGCTCTGTTTTACATACTCACAACTGTAAACCTACTTCAGCCCACTCCTGTATTTGCAAATCCACATGGACACTAGAAATGCTTTAACGCAATTGAAGATCTGTCAAAATCCAGAATCACAAAAGCCAGTCGCTGCCTGTGGGGAGCCCCCTGCACATGCTGGGATGGCTTTCGTCTGGCCTGGCCAGAGCCCTGCACTTTACCAACAACCCTCACTGAAAGAAAAGAAGGGCCTGAAGGCATGGAGAAAAGAATTTTAAGAAACTCTGGTCTGTCTGGATTCCTAGACTTCTCTCTTTGGACCTTTGGAGGGAAGGGTATGAGAAGAGTTAAGGAAAAAAATGTCCAATCGCCTCTGCCTTCCGTGACTCTGGCAACTCAATGCTATTTATCAGTGGCCAGGCAAGGGAGTAGGAGATGGAGCTGAGCTTGGAATGAAGGGACAGAGACCAGACCAGACTAGTGGACGCCTAGACTAGCTCGCTCCTCCCTTCCTGGGCAGAGTCTTGAGCCAGAAAATGATGTGGCCAGAGCCAGAGCATTAAGAGGGAAGGACCTCAGGGAAGGAAAGACATAAATCATCACCATTCCCAGCTCCACCAAGGACCCTCCCTCACAATACTGCAGTCTCCTTTCTGGTCCACATCGTAACTCACCCAGCAAGGCGTCACCACTGCAGAATCATCCCCAAATGGGGGTCCTTGTATGTGACGAGACAGAGAGACCAAAATGAATTAGAGCCAAGGGGTAAAGAGGGCACACGAATGTGAAGATGAGGAAAAGAAAGAGAACGCATGAGCTCTTGTTGACATTAATTTTCAAAGAGCAAACAAAAGCAGTGCCTGTGGGAGGGCAGACTCCTGAGGCTCAGCTTCAGGGGAAGTGCCTGGGTGACTGGAGACCCAGCTGTCTGCACTGTGATTACGAAGAAGGTGGGAGGTCGCATGGGAAATGACTGCCCATGTGCCCCAAGGGGAGGGGCAAGGGACTCGGAAGCACAGTGCCAGAGTAATTATGTGTGTGTCAGTGAACAACGCACACACTACAAGACAGTGACAACTACAACTACTTTATGCCAACTACATCAGTAGCCATAAAGCCATCCCAAGGCATAGAGTGCTTGTCAGACCCCGGAGAACAAGAAGTCATGTCATCACAGACAACATGACATGAGTGCATCCTCTACACCAATACTGGACATTTGGCATGTCTTATTTCCCTTCATCCAAACAACCCTATGAGCTAAGTGTTATCCTCCCCATTTTACAGAGGAAGAAACTGAGGTTCCAGGAGGTTAAGTGTATAGAAGGAGACATTCACCCTAGGTTCCCAAAGACCCAAGTTTAAATCATGACTCTACAATTTTCTGTGTGATCCAACAATGTCACCCTGAACACAGCACTTCACATCTCTGAACCTCAGCTTCAACATCTGTAAAACAGAGATACAACTAAGCACTTCCCAGGTTATTGTGAAAAGTAAATAAGATTGTTTCTATAAAGCTCCTAGCTAGTGCTGGTAAGTGCACACAGTAAATGTCCAGTAAATGTCAGTCCTCTTCTCTGCCCCCAACTCATTGAGATGACTTATTCATTCATTCATTCAATAGACAGTGGCATGTCCAATGTATGAAAGGGGGGCAGGGAATGGGACTGATGGAAGTCCTTTTCCATGCCAGGCACCTTACGCGGTCTTTAGGGTAGAGCATGGAGATTAACAAGAGGGACAGGACAGAATCCCTGCCTTCAAGCAGGAGTTGACAGCACAGTGAGCCAAACCCATTAAACAACTGGGTGCTGTGATGTGTGATAAGAGCTGTGTAAGACAAGGGCAAAGATATAGGGCCTTGGGAGTTTAGGAGGGTGAAGGAGGGAGGTTGTAAGAAGAAGATGACTCCTGTGGGCCCATCAGGGAAGCTTCTGAGAAGAGATCTCATGACTTCTGAGCTGTGGGAATGGGCAGGATTTGGAGTGGAAATGGAGGGACAGAGTCTCTTATATGGTTTTTCCTAAGGAGATGCTGATAGGATTCATAGGCTACAAATCAACACAGACTTTCTGCCCTGGCTGGTGTGGCTCAGTGGATTGAGTGCTGGCCTGTGAACCAAAAGGTTGCTAGTTCAAATTCCAGTCAGGTTACCTGCTTGGGTTGTGGGCCAGGTCCCCATCCCCAATAGGGGGCACATGAGAGGCAACCACACCTTGATGTCTCTTTCCCTCTCTTTCTCCCTCCCTTCCCCTCTCTCGAAAAATAAATTAATTAAATTTTAAAAAATACAGACTTCTTATCTTCAAGAGTGAAGGATCAAACATGCCTGCAAGTTCTTTGCAACTTCTACCATTGAGAGGTGGAGTCTATTCTCCATCTCCTCTGTATCTGGGTGGACCTATGATTCCGTTTGACCAATGGAACGTAAAAGAATGATGTCATATGACTTCTGTGGCTAGGATATAAGAAACCGTGAAGTTTCCACTTGGGTCTCTTGGCCTACTCTCTCGAGACACCCCCTATAGGAACGAACCGCCACCCTGAGTGGGATCCAGGTCATATGGAGAGGCCACAGGGAGGTGCTCGAGTTGACAGCCCGGCTGAACTTCTAGATGACAGCCATGTGAGGACCCACCTTGGCCATCTGGCCCAGTACAGCCTGCAGATAACTGCAAGGGCAGGGGACAGCCAAGCCAGCACCCAGCTGAGCTCAGGTAACCCAGAGAACCCTGAAAGATAGAAGCACATTTTTAAGAAGATTTTATTTGTTTATTTTTACAGAGAGGAAAGGGGAGGGAGAAAGAGAAGGGAAGAAACATCAGTGTGATACCTCCAACTAGGGACCTGGCCTGCAACACAGCCATGTGCCCTAACCAGGAATCAAACTGGCAGTCTCTCAGTTGGCAGGCCAGCACTCAATCCACTGAGCCACACCAGCTGGGCAACAACACATTTTTTTCCTAAGTCTCTACATCTTGAGGTGATCTACATGTAGCAAGGTAACCAGAGTACCAAGACTCCACGTCACTAACTTGGCGTGTTTCTAGGGAAGTTGGAGCAAGGATCATACTATTATAGAAATGGACAGGCAAAGAGGTGCAACGAGAAGAAATTATATATTGGGAGAGGCAGAGGGAACCAGTTAAATCCTCCCAGGAGCCTCCAGGCCCCCACTCCCCTCACCTCTTTCCAACATGATGCCAAATCAATACAACTTATCATTCAACTCACCCCCTGGGAAATAACGGGGAGAAAATCAGTAACATGTAAAGATGTTTAAAGCAGAGCTATTCATAATAGCAACAAACTGGAAACAACCCAAATTCCCAGTCATAATAGAAAAGCAATACAGTCATGGAGTAACATGACGGAATTATTTACAGCTATTAAAATGACAAATTTATGGGCCATTGTCATACCTGGAAGTATTTATATAAAATGACATTAAACAAAAAAAAATCATGGCACAGAACAACAGCTACACACTAATTACAACTACACAGAAATACTAACAAAGAAGAGCCCAGGGAATAAGGTACAGAGTACAGTATTTACTTACGCTTTTTTAAAGCAAAGTTAGCCAAGTACTACTTTTTAATAAGGCACAAATTCAAACTCACAAATATTAAAAAGGGGACATGTCTGCCTGCAGATTAGGAGACAATATTTTGGGGAGATGGGAACATACTCAAGGTTGGGGGCGGGAATGGGTTGGGCTGGATGACAGGTACAAGTGAGCAGAAGGGGGCTAGGGCATCTCCTCGGGAGAGTAGCTGAATGTTAGGAAACAAACCCTCGGTGTTTGCTGACACAGTGCAAGAAGGACTCACACAAAAGCCACCCATTATCTTGTAATTATTGTCTCCCTCGTGCCTGCAATTAACGGCTGTCTGAGAGGCGGCTGCCGGGTAACTAAATGTGTGCCAGCATTAGAGTCAATCAGCCAGCTGAAGCGCCAATTAACAAGCCCACTGCAGAGACACTCCCAGCACCCAGCAGCAACGGGGAGGGGTGGGGGAGGGGACAGGACAAGATAATGCAGATCTTGAGTACACTCCTACTCCAAAAGCAGAAAGAGATGCTCAAAGCAACATCCATCCTAAGCCAGAAGCCAATCATGCCCGAAATGAGCCAGCAGGGCATACAGGTGCTTTGACCCCCCAGCGCCAAGCCAGAGGGCTCCATAGTCACTCACGGGTTGGCCAACAAGGTTCCTGGAGTTCCTGCAGCCGGGCCTGAAGCAGCCCTCAACCAATGGGAGCTGATGAAGGCAAAGACAAGGCCCAGAGGTGCTGTCGCCTCCTGAGACACAGGGGAAAGAAACAGAGGGCAGAGAGGAACCAGGCAGGGAGCCATCTCTGCTGACCTACACTGAAACCGACTTATGCTGGCCTTGGGCTGTTTTTCTTAGGCAGCAAGCTCAGACACACAGAAAGGAGCCAGTGTCAGAGAATCCAAGATGGTTATTCAGTCCTGAGGAAAAGGGTAGGAGAGCAAGCAGCTGACAGGAGGCATCCACAAGGGCGCCCTGTGGTCCTGCGTGGCCCGCCCAGTGTACGCCACTGTGCTACACCAGTCAGCCAGGCACTCCCTCTGACTCGGAGAGGGCCAGTCAGCCCGCAGGGGTCAGGGGCCCAGACACACTCATTTCTTTAATGTCCCCCAGGGGATGCCAATGACTACTCCACGTCCTCAGTTACAGATGAGGAAACAGGAGTCCAGCGGGGTGGTGACACCTTGCCAAAGGTGACAAAGGCAGCAGGCAGCAGAGCCAAGCTCCCACCAGCCCATCTGATTATGTTTACAGGGCTGCATGAACCAACGAGTGAGCCTCCCGTGGTGCCCGGCGGGGGTCTGTTCTTGATCCCGCTGTGTCCGTGTCTTCATCCATGATTTTCATAAGGACTCAAAAGACAAGGCCACCAGATTTGCTGCTGACAGAGCCAGAGCTGGGAGAGATGGCTACATACACACAGAATCAGGACCAAATTCTGAAATAGTAGCCTAACGTTAACAAGATGAAATACGCCATAAACGTAAAACCCTGCATTTAACATTTAAAAGATTCCAGTTGTACATATATTCCCAAAGTTTGAGATACGCTCGAAAGCCTGTTACTAATAAAATAGGAAAACACAATCTAGACTTTTTTAGATGTACGAATGTTTTATAAAAACCTCTCCGGTGGCATTCCAAGAGGCACATGGGGAGTGCAGGGAGTTTGCGGTCAGCTAACCCGGAAATAGTGCTACGTCTGTCCCAGGGGCCTGTTTGGTGGGACTGATTTCAGGATCTTGGAAGATGGGGTCCCTCCCCCACAACCTCATTCCTACCCCAAGGTGAACAATGGAGAGTGGCACATCTCACGTGGTAATGTGTATGTGAGCATCCCGGGGGGCCCTTGGTCAAACACAGACTCTGATTTGGTGGTTGTGTAACAGGGCGCAGTCAGGAGGGGGGAGGGCATAAAAAGAGATTTGGAATGGTGTCCAGAACTCAAGGTTTCCAGGAAATATTAAGATGTCCTCCCCCCCCAATACCCCCCCCCACACACACACACACAAGGGACACATGGAGCAGGGCCATTGAGGGCTGTTTTGCATAGCAACAGTTTCACAGCTAACCTCTGGAATGGTCATTTAACCTATCTATGACCTTTAACTGGTGTCATAGATATGTTAAATAGCTGTGGGCATGCTTTGAGCCAAGGAGAAGGGAGTGGCTTCCACCCAGGATGTAACTGGGGGCTGGTCTCCTGAGTTACAGCCCCTGTGTGGGAGCTCGGAGTTGATTCGCTCCACACCATGGGGCCACACCTGCCCAGACTCACTGTGGCAGCCCAGTAAAGCTGGGAGGGTATGGGAGTCCTGGCAGGTGTAACTGATTGTAGGAGGAGTTGGAAATGAGGCTGCAAAGGAGGACTGGCATGGGGATTTAAACGCAGATGCAGCAGCCATTGGGGGAGAGCCATGTGGTTTGGGCAGAGTTAGGACCCCCACTCTTGCCCAGGTAAAAGAGAGCCATGCGGCTTTGCCATAGCAGGGACCCCTGCAGCCAGGTGAAGAGAAAGCCATGAGCTTTTGGCAGAGTGTGGACCCCTGCAGCTCTGGTAGAAGAGGCCCACACGGCTTTGGGATGCTCCCTTTGGCCGCGTGGCCTGGGAAGCAGGAGAGACTTTGACTGAAAAAATGGGTATGAAGAACTCTTGCCAGTGGACCATGAGAAGGTGCCACGCGGCTGTGGAGTAATTAGAGATCCTGCCTGGACGGCGATCCACCGGATGATGGCAGCAACCTGAAACATGGATGTGTGCTTCTTTTCCTGAGATACAGTACCCCGAATTAGGGCAGGGGGAGAAGGAAGCACTGTGGGCATCTGTGGTTATCCTGAAGGACTTTGATAGATTAATGGGGACATGGGGTCACTGCTTTAAGTCTGTATAGCTTTGAATAAACCTTTCCTTTCCTTTTCACAAATCTCTGGCATTGAGAGATGTCTTTCCTCTGGCAGCGGACAGATGAGCCCAGTAGGTATTAGTATACCATTTTGGGGAGGGGCTCCTGTTGTTCTGTAGCAGTTTTTGGCATCCCTTGGTGGGTCAAATATTGCCCCCCTTGGACCTCTGTTCGGTAACAGTTGGGGGTAAGTCCTGAGATTCTGCGTTTCTAACAGGCTCCTTGGTGGTGTGGATGCTGTTGGCCCATGAAAATCAAGGATTGAAAGGCTCTCAAAGGTTTCCCAGTGGAGTTGGAAATTAGGAAGGTCACAGCAGTACTTTCCCAGCTCACTTGATAAACAAGTGCGGAGAAAAGTGAAAGAGATCCCCTGAAGAAGGAAAAAACCCACGGAGCAGGGAATTTTATTTCAGGCCACTGTAGGTCAAGGGATTTTCCAAATAGAACACCAGTCACAAAGCAGCATTATAAAAAGGGCCAGACTGCTTCCACGAACGTACAGGTCTGTTTGGAACCAATGCGAAGGCCTACTCTGGGCCCCCTTAACACTGACCTTCCCTCTGAAGCAGATCACACCTTCTGTGTAAGATACAGGAAATCCAAACCTACTGGCTGTCCATGGGAAAGTGACCTGAGGACTTCAGTACAATGAAAGTGTGATTTGCACACCAGTACACCAGTGATTTGCACACATGGTCTGACATAATAGAAATAGACTGTCACGTAGAGGGCTCCATAGTGCCCCTGAAGAGACCACATCTGGAGTACCGCATTCCTGTCTACACAGCTCAATTGAAGAGGAGATGAGAAGTTAGCATGCCCTGAGTAGGCTTACAGTTGCCAGGCACTGTCCTTAGATTTTTACATGTGTTAATTCATTTCACCCTCTCAACAATCCTATGAGGTAATTACCACCATAACTCATGGTTTAGGATGGGTAAACTGAGGCTTAGAGAGGTTAACCTCTCTAAGGTTAGAGAGGATTATAACCAGAGGCTCAGAGAGGAGCAAGGTGGTGAATGTGAAGGCGGATGCAAACTCGGACAGACGGGCGCCAGAGCCTATATTTTTCCCACTGTGTCATATTGTCTCTTGACACTTGTCAGACTCTTGAAAGGATGACAAACAAGTGAGACCAGGAAGGAACAGCCAGGGTGTCAAACTGGAACCAAAGAGTAAATGGTAGAAGAAGAAAGTGTAAGATCCACGTTGAGGAAAGACAGGAATCCGCATTGTCCACTGATGGTAAAGGCCGCTGACAGAGCTCTGCTCCCAGCCATGGAGGGGTCAGTGGTGCCATCAGGCATGGGTCCAGGACTCTGGAACGGCATCTGCTATAGGAGGGGGGTTGGAAGGAATGAAAGGTTGCTGTCGAGGCTGAGACTCTAGGTCCCTCTCCTGTCTGGGTCTGTCCATCTAGAAACACAAACTCTGACACCAGTACAGAGTTCATGACAAGCCACATTTAGCCTGACTTGCCCACCAGTTCTGGAGTGTGTGGTAGGAAGCGGCAGCAGTGCCCAGACGACAGTTACCCAGGACAGACGCAAACTGAGCCCAAGGAAGGACTGGGGAACTATGCAAATGGGTTTCTGCTGACACCCTTCCCTAACCTGTTATCTCATGAGGTTCTTGTGGGAGGGATAAACTCCTCTAAGCTGGCTGAAACCAGCTCACTTCTCAAAGAAATATGAATAAATACAGTCATCATGACAAATACGTAAGAGATTGTGTCTCCTGTCCCAAACTGCTCAGTGAGCCAGTACCTCGTCAACATTCTCAGAGTGCCCCAGGAGTGAGTGACAAGGCTGCATCTCCAGGGAGAAAGGCATAGATGGGTGGACAAGATGTGATCCAACTCCGCCTTGCAAACCCACCAGCCGGTGCCTGGGAGACAGTGGCCCCAGCTTGAGCTAGGTGGAGAAATACAGCTGACCCTTGAACAACACGGGTTTGAACTGCTCCGGCCAACTATACGCAGATTTGTGTCAGTTGACCCATGTTGGTTAAGGGTCAGCTCCTTCGTCGGGAATCCACAAATGCAGAGGGTACACTGTAGTTATAAGTGGATTTTCAACTGTGCAGGAGTTCAGAGCCCTTAACCTCCACATGGTCAAGAGTCCACTGTAATCTGAAATCTCAGTCCACGAAAGGATCTGGGCTGAGAGCAGCTTCCTATTTTACCCTCTTGTGGGTTGCTCCACCCCCAAGCAGAGTGCCCAGAGAGGGTGGGAAGGTAGGTGTCAAGCACCAGTGATTTTAAGGCATTATGCTATTTACTGTGGGGATACACAAACTAATCATAGAGAAGGACATATGTGCATAAAAATATTTTGCAACTATTTCCAGCTGGCTGTTTCAGCCAATCAAAGGACATTTTAAAAATATAACTTAATAAGCCCTGACTAGTGTGCTTCAGTGGGTTGGGTGTCATCCCACAAACCAAAAGGTCACCAGTTCGATTCCAATCAGGGCACGTGCCTGGTGTGTGGCTGAGTTCCTGGTTGGGGTGGGTCTGAGGGCAACCAATCAGATGTTTCTCTCCCACATTGATGTTTCTCTCCCTCTCTTTCTCCCCCACTTTCCTTCTCTCTAAAAATAAATAAATAAAACATTAAAATATATATATATATATATGTATATATGTATACGTGTGTGTGTGTGTAACTGAATCAGTATAAATGTTGACGACTCGGCCTTGCTCTGACAACACCAGATTTGGAAGATGCTGACCCAGGCCCTGGGTCACCCTCCCTTCAGGGTTTCCCTGCACTAGGAGCCCTCTCTGTGCTCCCCACCCCCGCCTGGTCTGTTTCTCCCCCTCCTCCTGCTTTTGTCACATCTGGGGCCTGCTGCCATGAGGCAGGTCTGCAGGATTTCCACCTTTATTCCCACACAGAACCCACATGCACTCTGCCTTGGGCATAGCCTCACCCACTGCACAGCCCTGAAGAGATGAGGGAGCTGGCTGGGTCACCACACACTAACAGGGACACTCTAGAATCACAGCAGGATAGACATGACTCTTCCTGTCCCTCTCCTCCCACCAGTGTGCTGCTCCCTCCCTTCCCGCAGGTCCCCCCACAAAAGCCACTGGAGCAAACCGTTCCTTCTCCGCTGAGTCCTTTGACCTTAATAGTAAGGGACCAGAGGCACTGGGCAAAGGGCTCCCCCAACTTGCCTGTCACTATGCACACTCACATCTACACACACACACACACTCAGAAAGGAACCATAGTGATAGGGACATCAGGGAAGAGCAAAACACAGGGAAAAGAAGAGACTCAGTTGAGCCCACCCTGCTGGCTGCCACCAGAGGGTCATCTGGGTTAAATGAGGCCATTGGGTTTCTGGACTCACAGAAGACCTGGACTTCAAAAGGAAACCGGGGCTTCCAGAAGATCTACTGCTTTGTTACATAATCCCACGCTGCCCCCTCCTGTGTTGGTGGGCAGAAGGGAGCTATAAGGACTAGAGAGGATTTCTGATTCTCTCCCCCGCCCAGCTCTGCCTCCAAGCCTCTGCCTCAGTGTCTTCGTGGATTTCCTTCTGCATGGCCTGAAGGGACCCCCTGATGAGACCAAGTACAGCTGTGGGCCCTCCCTATGTGCACATGGACATGCAAGTAACACGTGCACACACTCTCACCCCTGCAGAGGAGACTGACTGCATCTACCCACCACCTCTCCCAGGACTCAGGGTCTGAGCATCTGGGGAGAAGAGTCCAGCTGGACAGTCATGATGGACTGCAAATAAGCTGCGACTATTGAGGATGTCAGGAGAAAGCGGAGCCAAATAAACTACCATGTCTTCGTCTTTCCCCCAGCCCCATTTCCATGATCTGCATTCAAATGTGGGCCACATAAGGGGTGAGGAGAGAGCTGGGCAGGAAGCATGAAAACGTCCGTAAATTCTAATTCTGACTCTTCCTCCACCTCCCAATGTGCTCTTGAGTCCATCATCTCAGAAATAGATTCTGCATAGGGAAAAGGGGGTCACCAAAGGTCACCCTGCAGAAGCTGGGGACACGCAGAATACACAGATGTAGAGATATGAGTCCCTACAAAGAGATACTCATCCACTTTCCCCATGTGATCAGTTCTTATTCAAGCATTAGGCACAACCTCCTTGTAGTATCCAAGGGTACCGAACCTCCCTATCAGAAACCCATATTGCCCCATCCTCTGTTCACCCTGCTTCAGATGGAAGCCTACACCCCACTAGATTTCCAGCAGATCTCCATATCACCCACCCACCATCCTGGCCTGATGCACTACAAAGGCACCCAGAGCCTAAAGTCGGGAGCCTGGATGAGATACCTCTAATTGCTCTCATTTTTATGGTTGGAATTGATGTTCAATCGGTGGGTGCTGAGTAAATTAACAGGAAGCCTAGATAGACAAGGAACAGCTGGGCTTGATGGACTGCTCGCCCCACACCCCACCCCCTCCAGGACCACAGGCACGCAAGGCTGCTGGGCAGTGGGGCCCTGTGAACCGAGAGGCGAATACACCCAAACGGAATGGAGCTGCCAGTCAGCTCTAAACACCCCCTTGCTTACTCATGCTTCCGTTTGCCAAGGGCAAAGTCCTTGGTGGGAAGGAAGGGAACTGGCACCAGCCACTGAGCACCCTCACACACGGGAAAGCCAGGTCCTGGGAGACGGAGAAACAGGGTAATTCTCACAGCATGGCTGAAAATGGCACCGGGCAGTATGAACTCCTCCTCATGCTCCTGACTCCAATTCTGGGCCTTATCTTCAATTTATCCCAATAAATATTTATAAGACAGGGATTCTGTGCCCTCCCAATCTTGCCACTCCTCACCTCGCTGCCGCCACCACCACCACCAGTGCGAAGCTCTCCCCCGACTGAACCTTGGCAGGCCTCCTGCTGACTGTCATGTCCAAGCTGGAGGTAGACAGTTAGAAACTGGCCTCTCTGGGGACTGGCTTAAGGCTTTCCTTCAGAAAATCTCCCAGAAGCCTGAGGCACAAGGCACGGCCCCAGGACCCTGACACAGACTCTTCCTTTCCTCACAGCTGTACCCGCCAAGGCTCAGCAACCAGAAAAGCCAGACCATGCTCCCCTTTTATTCCCAGACTTGCGTCTCACAAGGGACCCCCGAGACTGCTTCAGGCCGGGCCCACCTCCCTCAGCTCTCCCTGGCACCCAGCCTCTCTCATCCCTGCAACAATAGTCAGGAGGCGCCAGCTTCGAGGCTCAGCTCCAGGCCCTTGGATTTAGATCCCTGTGGTCCTTCTATAAGAAGAGTCCTTCCATTCCTCTTGCAGCAAGGAAAGACTGGGCAACAGCATC
This sequence comes from Sturnira hondurensis, assembly GCF_014824575.4. Classification (NCBI taxonomy): domain Eukaryota; kingdom Metazoa; phylum Chordata; class Mammalia; order Chiroptera; family Phyllostomidae; genus Sturnira; species Sturnira hondurensis. The sequence goes on along the minus strand of NW_028089713.1, from coordinate 2,586,200 downwards.
AGCAACAGAGACCCTGGGCAAAGCATGTGACCTGTGAGACTCAGTAACCTCACAGATCGCAGTTGTGAGGGTCCAACCAAGTAACACCACGTGTGGAAGGTGAGAGAAGCCTGAGGAGTTTAGGCTTGGATTTTCTCCCAGTGTCTCTCAAACTGAAGGCTGTGACCCTGCTGGTGGGTGTGAAACCGCGCTGAAGGGTGAAGACTATCTATTTTTTTTAAACAAAAGAGACCAGACTAGTCTGAATGTAACCAGAAGCTGGCAGTAAAGGTAACACACATGTGTTTTCTGGGTTGTGATGGAAAATTTATTCCTACTGGTTGCCGCCAAAAATTTCAGTCAGGCCTTACTATGAACACTTTCTTGCAGATGTTCCTGCCTGACAGACTTGCTTCCCATCCCCGGTAGGCTGGCACGGACATCTCTTGGAATGCTCCCACGGTGTTTTCTACCCCTCCCACCTCCATCCTGCTACAGGGTTGCGCTCAGACCAGGCGGCTCTCCTAGACAGGAGCTGTGCACAGGCTGGGAGGCATCCCCGCAGGAGGAAGCCTGCATGGAGGTGAGAAGGGACCTCCACTGACAGTATCAGGCACTGTCCCAGACGACGCTCTTGGACGTCCATGTTAGCACCTGCAGTTTACAGATGAGGAAACTAGAGCTCTTAAAGAAGGGGCGGGGAACCAGGACTGAGAGCTAGGTTTGGAAGCCCATGGCTTCCCTCCGCTCTGGACCATGCTGCCGGGAGAGAGCCTTCCTGTAGCCCCGGCTCATCTACCAGCATCCCGCGCTGGCCGAGATGACTCACACCACACCAGCACACACGCGTGCGCAGTGGAAACCACGCGGCATCCTTTCCTACCTGCCTTTCTCAGGCCGCCCCAGTCCCGTGAGAGTGAGAGGAGAGGGCTGTGCTGGGGGCATCTGGGATTTGTCTTCCTCTTGGTTCCCCCTGTCCTCCTCTGCCTCTTTTGAGGCTGATTTTTCCCCTCCTTACCACCCCCTCCTCCAATGTCAGCTAACTGGTTACCCAGGCAACCCAGCTGGGAGGCTGCCAGTTACCATGGCAACCCAGCATGGCTGCCAGGCTGTCTTGCCTAGGGAAGGTCAGGGGACCAGCCAGGCAATGGAGCTGCTGCGAAGTTGCCAGCAGGACTGGCCCGGGTGGGGGGAAGGGTGGCCTATGTGCCTGAGGGAATGAAGTTCCTGCTGTCAGGGGGCCACCTCTCAGTTTCGCCTGAGGCAGCCTGGGGCATGAGCCACAAGATGACTTCCCCAGTTTTCTTGTTCAGGCCTGGTCCTTCCAACCTGTTCTAGAATTCCAGTGAGCTCGCCTCAGGTAAATTTTCTCAGCCTAACCCTGAGCCCCCCTCACCCTCCTCCTTCTCTGAGCATATCTGAGAGTTAACACACATGCAGCATGTGTGTGTCTGTGTATGGTGTAGTCTCTTCATGAAATATGTTGGTAATGATAACAAAGAAGAGCTATTATTTTCTAGCTCATATTTCTTACTATGTGCCAAGCACGGTCTAGGTACCTTGTGCGAAGCTCCTCCACTGATCCACACAGTAGACTTATTACCACCAATTTGCAGAGATAGAAACTGGGAATTTGGGAAGTTAAGGCACTCGTTAAGGTCATGTGGGCATTAATTAGCAGAGCTGAGATGAACAGTGGATCAGCTTCTAAAATTCCTTGAGCTCTTGGCTCCTTTCCATCCCCCACCAACCTGGCCTGACTTCAAGGAAACATTGTTAAGCTTTATTGAAAGATTATTCAGTGCCAGATGTTTTATTCATGTTATTTTACTTACCTCTGTGAAGGAGGCTTTAAACTCCTCACGTGGTAGCTTAGGAAACCAACACCCCCCAAAACTCGGCAACCTTTCCGAGCTAATGAGACCCACCTTAAGTAAGGTCTCTTCCTTTGGGAACCCTTTCCTGACTCGGCTGGGAGAGCCTATCACTCTCTTTCCTTGCCCACCAACATATATAGCACAGGTATGTCTCTGTCACAGACAGGACAACTGTTTGCTCGCATGTCTGCTCCCTTACTAGACTGTGAATTTTAAAATTCATTTTTGCAAACGAGTTCCTGCCTGGTATGAGCATACAGTAAATATCTGCCAAAGGAAAGTGGAGGGGCCAGGATTCCAAGTCCCAGTCATCTGATTCTTGATTTCATGTGCTCTCTACCACATTACCCTGACTCATTCATTCATTCACTCATTCATTCAAGTAGCAGTTATCATACAGTTGCTACATGCCTGACTCTGTGCAAAACATCACAAACACAAAGACAAATGGGATCATCTCTTGCCTTGAAGCAGCTCAGTCTCATGAAGGAACAGGCAAGGCTGAGCAGGGTGGGAAATAAACGCACCCCTGCCACTGCCGTCAAAAGCTTCCTCCTGACTGTTTCCCCTGGCCTATTCCCTGCGCCAAACTCTCATTCAGTCAAAGCTGCATATATCCAACCAACATTTATTGAGTACCTCCTACTATGTGCTAATGCCCTCCAATCACCCATGGTTTGGGGGAGGGGGGAAGCATGAGAAGGCAGTGGAAATGAGAATTACTGGACAGTGTGGGAAGTGACTAACAAGGTACAGGGGTCTAGGAACTAGTGCCCAGGGACACTGAGACTATCTGTGTAACTTTAAAGAGCTTTCACATTTGATATAATAAAGCCATCCCATATTGCACTGCTTTATATTCAGACCCACTTCCTACATGACCTCATTTGAACCTCAGTGATGCAGGCAGGGCAGGAATTTTTGCCCTCACTCTAGAGCTGGGGAAACTGAGGCTCAAAAGAGGAAGAACATTGGATTAGAAGGAGGGACCTGGGTTCTAGGGCTCGCTTGTGATTCTAACAAGTCTAACGATCCCCTCATCAGCATACTCCCACCCCACCATCCCACCTCACTGAAAGCCGGTTTTCCTTCCTAGCTATGACCTCTTCAGTGCCCCAGCTGGGCAGCCAAAGCTTCAGCTGAGGCAAGCAGGCTTGCCTACAATTCTTTGGATAGCCCATTGATACTAATGAGAACCCAGGAACCAAGCAATCAGAAAAATAACCTCACCACCAGAGGCTAGGTTGATTTTAATGGGCTAATTGCAATGATTAGACTAATTGAAAAAGCAGATTGGCACCTGCAATCATAGACCCAGGTTCTCAGGTAACGAGGAGTCAGACTGGGTGGACTGGGCACCATCAGCGCTGAGGAGGGACCTCACCTTGGCCGCGGAGGGGCTTCCTAGGCTCTGTAGGAGCACAGCCTCGGCATTGCCACATGTTGATGAGATCAGCACTGACACACCCAGCCCAGCTTCCCGACTTCACACAGCCCTCTACGGAGACTGAATACGTGACCTGGGAGCGTTTAACAGTCACCCTGAATACCATCTGCCCTAAACACATTTCCCCCTAACCCACCGCAGCACCTGTCTGATCTTTGAGTGAAAGTATTGCCTTCTGATATGCCCCGTTCAAATAATAATAACCAACAAACACTTTCTACAAATCACACAGCTGCTAATCTGGACCAGGATTTGAATCCATGTCTTCAAATTCCAGATGAGCAGTCTTTCCACAACCCTGGCAGGCAGCGCGCCACTCTCCGTCGGTAACACCTGCATGCTTGGCACCCTGGAAGGTGCAAAGAGGGCTCACCCAGCCTATTCTCAACTCCTTTTCCTCTCTGCTCTGCATGTGTTCTAAATGTTCCCCAAACAAAGCATGGTCTCTCCTCTCTAAATGTTTTTTTGAGAGGTTGGAGACTGGCCTGCCGATGTCCCCTCACTGAGGTGCTGGCTTCCAGACCTCCTCAGGCCAGAGCTCAGAGCCCGTGCAACCCAGTTCCAACCTTCTTCCTCCTGACCATCCCCTGGGGGATGCCCACGCCCAGTGCCAGTGTCCTCAGGGAACATCCCAACAGGCCAGGAAGGAAGACAGAGAGGAAATGGCTCAGAGAGACCCATCAGAACTGGCTGTCGCAGTGCTTCTTCACCCTGGGCTGGCCCCACTCTCAGCTCAGTTCCTCCTAGTCCAGGGCCCTGGGCCCACCAGCTCCCTCCCTTGAGCCCATGGACACAGGCTGGTCCTGGCTGGGTGGGGGCACCTCAGGCCCACCAGCCATGATGTCAGCCTGGGAGCCAGAGCTGGCTGCCCGGCTCACTGACTTCCTCTGTAATTACTTCATTTACACAGAGCAGGAAGAATCCAACTCAATCCAGGCAGACGTGTTAAAAGTAATTATCTGTGTAATGCGTCCTGCACCATCACCTTCCTGTAAAGAAGGAAAAGAACCCAACCGAGCAAGAGAAAAAAAAGAAAGAAAGAAAAACCCATATTGTCTAGAGCCTGTGCAGCTGCCCAGGATTAATTACACTCTGAGCTAACTCATTTATCACCTTGCCACTGATTGGAAAACCAAGGGCTTTTAATAATTCCTAACGTAGCCCCGCACTCCCTGAGGTGAGGAGACACAGAGCTGCTTGTTTCCTGTAGGAAAGCCCAGGGCAGTGCCAGGCAGCCACCTCAGCCCACCTGCCACCCCCATCTAGAGGTGGCTGGAGCCTCAGGCCTGAGTCTCTGTGGGACCTGCCTCCCACCTCCTCTCCAGCAGCAAGAACTGCTCGCGTGCTGCCCACGCTGAGAGGTAGCTGCAGTGAGGCAGAAGTAATGCTCCTCTAGGGGAACCCGGAAGCCAGGGTTTGGGGGGTCTTAGGACATCTAGAGCACAGACTCGGGTGGAGACAGGCCCACCAGGGCTCCCACCCCACATGTACTGGAGTCTCAGTGGGGTGCACCACCCACACCATCAGACTGAGGGCGAGGCGTCTGTGGGGATGGGGAAGAACTGCCATCCCTGAAGGCTGCAACCCCTTTGGACTTGGACTCTGAGCCAGTTCCCTCCCACCACCTTCCCCACTGCAGCTCAGCCTCCCTGTCCCTGCAACCCCAGATTGGCTCCCTCCATCCTGGCTCTCCCCTCTTACCTTTCCTGGCTTGCCTGTGGTCACAAAGAGCATCTCAAGTAGCCTCTTCTCCCTTTTGGTCCCCAGCCTTTCCTGTCCAACCCCCCTTCTTGCCTCCTATCCCTCTCTGCCAACTCTCCAACCTCACTCCTTCACCCAGGACCTCACACAGGAAGCCTGAGGCCCTTATCCAGCTGCAGCCTGGTCCCACCATTATAAACCTGCTCCCTCAGGCCCCCAGTGCCCACACCAGGCTCCAGCTTCTTCAGGTGCCCCGGACCTGATCTTACACTCCAGAGATCCAACGCCCCCTAGGAGTCCAAGAGGCTCAGGAGATCTGGGCCCCAACCTCTGACCCATAAAACACACACACCCTGAGCCCTACCCACCTAAGTCTGACCCCAGGCCCTCCCTCCATCTTTCCTTCCTTATTGCCATCAACATAGTCCTTCCGGCAAGAATAGAGGCAGGGTGGGGCTGGTCTCTTTGCTCTAGACAGGTTGGGGTCCCCAGCTGGAACCTTGTTAGCTGATGGCCCCGAACTGGCCTCACCTAGGAGGTGCAATTCAATATAATAAATTCAAACCACATCAGCCCTTCCTGGGGATTCTGAGGGTATTGGGGGGCTGGGGAAGGGGACACACAGAGGACTATAATTAGCATCCTCAGAATCCATGATCCCCAAGTAACGCTGCCAAAAATAAAGAAGGGGGAAGGCAGTGGCACCGCGGTGCCAGCAGCCCAGGCTCACAGGGCAGGCGGCTGCCAACCCGACCAGAGCCCAACCTCCCTCCTCCCACCTCGTCTACATGATGCATCAAAACAGACTCACCGGCTTCTGAGGTGCGAGCCCCACGCTGAAAAGCGATTAACTCTCTGGGTCCCAAAGCGCCCCTCCCCCCAGCTCAGGCCAGCTGGGGTCCTCCTCCCCCGCCTCTCAGGGCCCCCTTTGGAAAAGCGGGGCTCTGGATCCTATCTGGTCTAATTAGTCATCTCTCCAGCTGGCGGGGCCCTGATGCGGGGAGAGGATGCTGTCGTGGTGACTGCAGGATCCAGCATCTTTCCCAGGCAGAGGCAGCTGGGCATGCTCCGTGGGCTCCCGAGGGGATTTCAGGGCCACGTGACTCTCCCTCCCCAAGCTGTCACTTAGGATCAGGAGTAAATAGTCCCCCGGAAAGGTTTAACTCCATCGACACCAGCGACAAGCTCCTAACCACCCAGGCTGCCACCCCGGAGAGGATGGGGTACTTCAGCACAGCCCACCCAGCCTTCCACCACGGGGTTGAGGCTGCCCCCAAAGGGAATCTGGGCCACCTTCTGTGCAAGCAGCATTTTCCAGTTCTCCCCAGAGTGCAGGGAGCCAGAAGGTGCCCAGGGGTCTGGCCTCACCAGGCCTGTCTGTGGTAGCCTTCACCTCTGTGGCTGTTCACTCAAGAGATAGGCACATCTCTGGGTGTCAAGGAGACTTGGCCAGGGCCCCAGCGCCCTCACAGCCCTACCCCCACTCCAGCACAATGAATTTAAAGAAATAACATTCAAAGCAGGCAGGAGTCCATTACAAGGTGCTAGACCTTCTAGGTCTTTAACCCAAGTTGGTTTCCAATGACCTTGGGCAAGGATGCTGGTGGAGCTAGGGAGTGTCTGTATTTTGCATTATTGAGGGTCAGGGGCAGAAGGGAGGGTTTCGGACAATAGGATGGCAGCCCTGTTTCTGCTGTAGCCAAGGCCATACCATTAAGAGATTCCCTCTCTCTCTGTGTCTCTCCCACCCTGTTTCCTTTTCTTCACATTTCTGTACATACTAGAAAAGTACCAGGTTCTCTGTGGCAATGGGTAAGACTGAGTTTCATAACCAAATCAGAAAGATGGAAAGAAAACAGAGTTTTCCCTCAGTTCCACCCTGAGACCCAGAAGCTGCAGCCTGAAACACGGGAGCTCCTGGGGTCCCTTCTGAATATAGAGACATTTCACAAAGCAGTGGCTGGAGGAAGGGTATCTACAAGAACCCACCCACATGATTATTCTGTCTTTTAAAAAATATTTATTAGTAGTACAACTTAATTTTTTAATTAAGCCTCTCTTGACGCAAACACAAATACTTATCCTTCTCTGTGGGTCTTTTTTTCAATAGACTGCAAGAGAAACATCGATGTGCTGTTCCACTAACTTCTACCTTCATTGATTGCTCCTCACATGTGCCCCGACTGGGTATCAAAACTGTAACCTTAGGGTATCAGGATGATGATCAACCAACTGAGCTGCCCGGCCAGGGCTCTGCGTGTCTTTTTAGAGTATAAGCATCATTTTTACCAACTGATGATTCTCTTTACAAAAAAACTCTATGATATAACCAGAAATGCAGAATTCTCTTGAAGTCTGAGGTGTGAGGTCTGCCTCTTGAAGTCGAGGCTCCTCCTCAGGAGGAGCCCTGCTTGGGGGGATGTTAAGAGGATCTGCTCTAAACCCCATTCCCCATACCACAGAGAGCTATGAGAAGGACTGTCCTTCCCTCTCTGTGCAGAGAGGGCCAGGCTGGGGTGGGTCCCCTCAGATTACAGCATCATATACCTGCCTGAAGCTGTGGCGGGCAGTGCAATCCCTAGGTACCCCACCCCCAAACACTCCCCCAGCCCAGCTGAGATGCTGGGCTCATCGGCTATAGGAAGGCCACTCAGCAGTAGTGGCAGAGAAGTCCTGGGTGCAGGCCCAGTGCCAGGCAGGGCGGGTTAAGCCCAACCCACCTGCCCTGGCTCTCCAGGATTTGGCAAGGCCACTCTGCACAGGCTGGGGAAGAGCTGGCTTCCGACTGGCAAAGATGGGGGAGGGACTCTGGGGGCGTCTCTGCCTTGAGAAGCCAATGGAGCAAAGCAAGGCAGGGACCAGAGATTACGGCACCCAGGAAGAGAGAGAGAGGGTGGGGAAGGAGTCAAGGACCTCAGCCCCCATCCCACAAAACCCTCAGGCAGCTGGAAAAGCCAGGAGACAGACAGATGGGCCTGCTGGGAGGGTTTCCTCTCTGGCAGACAGCGGGCACAGGCTGCAGACGAGCCCCATGGATCCTCTGAGAGGCCTGAGCCAGAACCATCAAGGCTTCTGGGAGATCTGGGTGGCTCTGGGGACCTGAGAGGCCAAAGGGAGGACTGCAGTGGGGGCCAGTGCCTTCATTCTGAGGAGCAAGGCTGGGGACGCAGCAAGCAGGTCTCAGAGTTCTCACAAGGACGGGTGAAGTGGAGCAGAGAAAGTAGATGCCCACTTTGGCCAGATCTAAATTCTCTCTGTCCTGAGCAGCTGAGCTGGGAAGGGTGTGAAGACTCAGACAAGGAACAAGCATTCCTAAAAACCTACCTCTGTGGTTCTATTTTCTGCCCCAGAATCCACAGCCCCGGTGCTCAGAGGGGGGGGTCCACAACCCCCTCAACACCCCAGTCCTCCTTGCCTCCCAGGCGTCATTGACACTCGCATCATGTGCAGTTGCAGAGGCTGCCACCATGAAGGACCTGTTGCCTGTCGCACATGCCTTGCCCACTCCTCATCCAGGCCATGTGCACATGGATCTCTCCCTCCCAGAACGTGCCGAGTGGGGAGCAGAAAAGGGAGCCCTATGTGATGAATTATCTTTGAGGACCTACCCAGTCCCATCTCCTTCCCGTTGAGGGACTTTGAACGAGTTACTTGACTACTGAGCCTCACTCAGTTTTCATCTGCCAATGAATCCTGTGTCACTCACAGCATTCTCTCCTCATCTGTCTCATTCTTTGTTGGTCATGGTTGTTATCTACCTTTCTGAGGGCAGAGCACGGGCACCGACTGCAGCTTTGCTGTCCTGTGACCTCCCTTCTTTGTCCCATCTGCCCTCTGGAGGCAACAGAACAGCTCTTGGCATCTCCACTGCACTTCCTGGGCACCGCTGCCATGGGGCCCCACAGGTCAGGGTGTCCCACAAGCACCTGGGGAGAGAGCCCTGGCTTTTGCACCCCTGCCTCCTGCAGCCCCCAGGCGGCCACGAGCAAGCAGCTAGGGTGAGCCAGAGGCACTGGTGGAGCAGCTGCCTGTGTTGGCACCTTCTTGGACAAAGCACTCAGACCAGAACAAGGATGAAGTGATAACAGCTGGGGAGGGGGGGCGGTCCTTGGGCTAGAGGAAGTTCGGGGCCAGGTTGGCATGGCCCAAGGAGGCCCTGCACCCACACGGCTGGAGCAGCAGGGGCCCAGGCGCTGCAGAAAGCACCCCTGCCACATCTCCTGCTCCACCAACTTAGGAAAGGCGCCACTGGAGACAGAATTGGCAAGCTCCACCCTGGCTGCTTCCGCAGGAAGAGTGGAAGGAGTCAGGGGCCGGAGACCAGGAATGGGTGTTACGCAGCCAGATGCTTAAGTTTTGAAAGACCCACCGTGGCTGAGATGTGGCAGAGGATGGTCAAGATGGTTTATCAGGTCCGGGAGGGCCCTCCCCATGAAACTGAGGAGAGAAGCCTCGCCACCCCGTCACCTTAGCTGGGCCAATCATGTGTGCTTTGGTGCCCTCTTCTGGATTTATTTGGTACACGCATAAGGCTTGCAATGGGTTTTGCCCACATTTTAACCCTCTGTTTTTTCTCTTCTCCCTGCGCCACCCATTCCTGGTAAATGACAACTTCAAAACCGCAGGCACACTCAGGGAATGACATCAATTGTGGTACCATGAGAATCATCTCCCAAGCAGCATGCAGGAAAGGGCTTATTGACACACAGTTATATTTGTCTGATCCTGGGCAAATGTTAATATTTGTCAATGAAATCTGACTTACTCACACTAGAAGAAAAAATGGCTTTCTGCCCCCGGCTGGTGTGGCTCAGTACATTGAGTGCCAACCAAAGGGTCACTGGTTCAATTAACAGTCAGGGCACATGCCTGGGTTGCAGGCCAGGTCCCCAGTAGGGGGCATGTAAGAAGCAATCATACATTGATGTTTCTCTACCATTTCTCCCTCCCTTCCCCTCTCTCTCCAAAAATAAATCAATACAATTTTTAAAGAAAAATATAGCTTCCCATATGACCTGTATTTCTCACTTTTATTATTATGTTTTGGGATGCATGTCTTGGGTCCTCAGAGTTTGTAACTCACCCACCAACCAAATGCCATAAACCTTTTTAGGGGTTGGTTGTTCAGGGAACTGTGAAAATGAGGAGTGGGCCGTTCACTCATTCAGTCCATCAGTTGGTCAGGGTTTATTGAGCACTGTCCTGCCGGGGCCCAGGACCAGGGATGCTGGAGACAGCCAGGCTGTCTGTGTGAGCACAGCCTGTGAAATTAGGCAGACATGGGGCTAGGTCCCAGCTCTGCTTTCTACAAGCTTTGTGACACTAAACAAGTTATTTACCAAGTCTCAGTTCACTTGCTTAAATAGTTAGGGATGAGAGCGTCTCCCTCATAACGTTGGAGAGAGGATGAAAGGAAATGGTGCAGGAAGGCACTCAGCTCTCAGCGGGTCGACCGCGGCTCTCGGTGTGGGCAGTGACCACCACACGTGGGGACAGACAAGAATGCATAATAGATGGCTGGCTGACATTTTGTCACAACACATGACAACACAACATCATCTCTGCTTCCAGGCTTTACGACCACCCTGTGCTCACCCCTGCCTTTGATGAGTGTTCAGTCTATAACAGTGGGTCTCTACGTGTGGTCCTCGGACCAGCGGCATCAGCATAACCCGAGGACCTGTCATGAAATTCAAATTCTCCGACTCTGAATCAGAAACTCGAGGGGTGCGGCCATGCGATCTGTCCGAACAAGCCCTCCAGGAGATTCTGATGCACACTCAAGTTTGTGAGCCACTGATCTAGGGAAAATGACAGCATGTAAACAAGCAATTACAATACAGGTGGGCTTCCCTGAAGAAGTGGTGTAATGAGCAGAGTCTTGAAGGAAGAGCAAGTGTTCGCAGGTGGACACAAGTCAAGCTAGAGAAGGGATTAGCACTAGCAAAGGCTGGGAGGCACAGAAGGGAGGCAAGTGTTGAGGGGACCATGGCAATTTGGTCTGGCAAACTGGGGAGTGGCGGCGGGGGCACGAGGCTGGAGAAGGAAGGCAGGAGTGCTTTAGTTTACCCTATAACTGAAAGCATGAAAGGTTTTCAATGGAGAACATATGACCAAAGTTGCATTGTAGAAAAGGGCATTCTTGCAGCAGTGTGGCCTGGAGGCAGGAAGGTCAGTCCGGAAGCTGCTGGAATGATCCAGGTGAGAGCCTGGGGGGCATGAGCGCAGGGAGAGGTCAGAGGATGATGAGAAGGGGGTGCACTGAGGGGTATCTAGGAGAACTGACGGACCTTGAGGAGGAGGACCTGAGGCTGTCTCTTGGGGTTCTGCCTTGGGTGGCCCCTCTGATAAAAATGGGACAGGTGTCAGTGATGGGCAGGCCATGAGTTCAGAACTAGACATGCTCTGGACTGGTCACTGAAGCGGTAGTTTTAATTATGCCATGACTCTTTATCTCCCAACAGTTTTCAATACTTTATCCCAGCAAATATTGATTCCCTATCACATGCCAGGAAGGTTCTAGGACAGAGGGGAACACAAAATAGCCAGAATCCGCTCTCAGGGCTGATGTGGCAGTGGTGGGGAACACCAGCAATAAATACATGAACAAAACACTTTCAAGCCGTAGCAGGGGCAGTGAGGGAAAGTAAGAGGCCGTGAGGAGGAGTTGGGGTGATCTTCAGACGAGGTGGTTGGGAAAGGTTCCTCTGAGAAGGTAACACTGAGCTCAATAATAATAAGTAAGAGCCAGATGGGCCGAAATAGGAGGAAAGTGCTCCCTGGCAGAGGGAACAGCAAGTGCGAAGGCCCTGAGGTGGGAATGAACTTGGTGTGATGGAGAAAAAGAAAGGTGAAAATCACCATAACTGGACAGCTTAAGGAAAGGGCCAGGCCATAGCAGGTAGAAGGTGTTTTGTGACCAATGAGGAGAGATGGGACATGTGAAAACACTCAGTCGATGACCTTGAGAACCAAATGCACGTAACTGGATGCTGAGACGGTGTCTTCAAAGAGCAAAGGAGAAATGTTTTAACTGCAGCAGGAAGGATTTGCGCTCAGTTTCAGGGGAAGCTTAGGCCGTGAGAGCCATGTCATATCAGAACAATTTCCAAAACATAATTTGTCACATTTTGTTTCTGTTTTAACCTCAATGGTTAACAGTCAGGCTCATGTAAGTGCTGGCTGGTCTCGAAGTGGGAATGGAAAAGTGACCTCTCATGGTATAGATGGATGAAGATTTCAAAAAAGAGAGGGAGGGGAAGGAAGGGAGAGGGTCCTCCTTCCCCTAGCTGGGAAGGGGCTCCCTCTGGGCAGCCGTCTTCTCTGCCAGCCCTGCAGGATCTGAGGCCAGACCACGTGGGGAGGCCCACAGGCCTGAGCACGCGGAGCCTCACCCACGGAAACAAAGCCAGGATCCAGCCTGGCTGGGAGATGGAGAGACCCAGGCCAAGACATGGGGAAATGAGTCCAATCAGGTAGGTGTGTGACACCCCGGCCCAAAGAGCTGCTTCCGTGGTGACATCGATGGTGGCACCTTTAGCTGCTGAGAGCATGCGCTATCCCAGTCCACAAAGGGGCTTGACCAAACCGCTGAGAAAATCAGAGCATTGGACCCACACCTGCCCCCGTCAGGAGGGCAGTGTCCCCACCCAGAAGAGCAGCAGTAATGGAGCCTGTCACCACCCAACCTGCCTGATGTACACCTGATTCACACCTTCCCTCCAGCTGGCTCACTTCCTGTTGCTCACGGCACCCAGTGCTCTGTCTCCTCCTCTGAACGTTCCTCCTGTGTGTCTAGAACAGCCTCTCTCCTCTGTTCGCCCTCTCCCTCCCACCTCTGCAGCCAAGCCCAATGCTCCACCCACCCCACCCTGCTTTAGAAAACTTCCCACGATCAACACTGGCTCTCCCGGGCCAACAGAAACACACGCAGAGACACACACCTCACATACACACCCAGCTTTATCTGCTGCCGGCTCGGAAGGCTTGACACCTCCTGGCCAGAGACCCCAGCAAGGCCTTCAGAGAAAAACTGGGTGCTCAAACGTCTCCCCTCTCAAGAAGGCATCAGTGACAAGCACAAAAGCAGAACCAATGGGGAGACCAGAAGCAAACTGCACCATACTCACTTAATGAAATACACAGCTCCTTCCTGGGTGGAATCCATCTCCCAGCCCATGGGCAAATCTGTGGGAAAGCAAAGTCATAAAGTCACCCTCTCTCCCTGCTCAGCCCCACAAGCCCAATCTGAACTCAGGAGGGGTGGGAGCCGGGAGAACTAGGAGAATTCAGAGAAGCCAATAGCATTCAAACCCAACATTTTACTCTTTTGGTCTATTATTCTTATCAGGCTCTCTTACTGTTTGTTTCCAGCAAACAGTAAGAGAGATGGTAGTAAATGAAACATGTGCCGTCGATGAGTAGTGACCCAATGAATCTCCACCTCACAGGATTCATTCATTCATTCAACGACTTTGATGAGCAGCTACTCTGGGTGGGGCCCTGCCCCAGCCCCCGGAACGCAGCAGCGAATGCACAGAGGGCGGCCCTGGAGGGTTTCCGGGGCTACCCCTCAGCCTGCTTACATCACAGCCGCAGCAGCTGGAGCCAAAGGTGGGTTGCTTGGCCCAGGCCTCACAGGTCATTAGCTCCAAATTCTGCTGCTGAAGACAAGACACCAGTCCCAGGAAGTCAGACTTTTTAACCAATTTTTAATAGCACTTCTGAAAAAAATTATCCATAGAAATGCTCAGAGCAGAGAATCACAGACCCGCCAAGTGAGCAGGGACCAAATAGCTGAGGAACCCATGGGAGGCTAGGCCCTGCTGGGCAACTCCAGAGCGGAGCGCCTCCACCTTCGAGAGCGCCCTGAGGCCTCTGTCTCATCCTGCCTGCCCTTCCACAACAGCCCCTTACAGCACCCTGTCTCTCCAGCAGACAGGGCTCCTTCACCCTACAGAGGCAAAGGAGAGACCAGAGGGAATCCACTGTAAGAGGTGGGGACAGGCAGGACTCGGGGGGGGATCATTCATTTTGGGGTGCAAGAGGTCCCTGGCTGACATATTAAAAAACAGGTGTGTGGTCTCTTGAAAATCACTGCCACATTTCCAGTCAATCCAAATGCCCACCTTGTGTATGAGGTTTTATAAAATAAAGGTCTGGATCTCTCCAGCTATAGTACCAGCTGGGTTCTGCAAAGTGGAGAGCCCAGTTTTGATATATTCCTTTTACTCAACCCTATTTTTCAAGGTTTATTTCCATAGTTGCTGCTGATGGTAATGCTGCTGCTTCAACACAGGAGAGCAGTCAGCAGGCCCCCCTGCCCCTCCGGAACTTGGTCCATAGAAATAGCAGCACCAGCTACCACTTAACAGGGGTTCCCTTCCTCTAAGCTGCACATCTCACCACTACAAGCACATTCATCTGCACAGCAACATTACTTAATAGGCATCATTCCAAACATTTTTACAGATAAGAAAACTGAGGCCCAGAGAGGTCAATCAACTTGTTTAAGGTCACAGAGGAAGGGTCTGAGCCTGAATGTAAGTCTGGTGCCGGCTCGGAAGGATTGACACCTCCTGGCCAGAGACCCCAGCAAGGCCTTCGGAGGCCTCCAGAGGCTGCCTCCAGAACTCACATTCTTTCCTCTGTGCTGCTCCATGAATGCTACTTGTTCCCCTCTGTCCCTGTGGGAGGACATTCCCATTCAGAAGGGTGTGGGTTGGCAGCCTCCCCAAGTAGAGGGACCCCCATTGGGTCAGAATCATAAAAAATCCTGCTACTGTGATGTGCCTGGGAAGGAGGCCAGTATGGATTATGTGCCCTGCCTTTTCTAGCAACTTCCCTCCACACTGCCCTCTCCGCCTGGGCAACACCAAGGGTACTTATATCCTTGCCCAGGCGGAGTGCCCGCTGAGACAGCTGCCCTCCCAGCAAGCTTCAGGGGCATTTAACCCCTTCCAAGCCTTGGACAACCAGTTGGCTGCAGCCAAAAATGAAGGAATTGGCTCAAGGGCTTTTATTCCTCTTCCAGCCCCACCTAGAGCCCTGATAAGGTGGAGGGACTCAGACAGCAGACAACCGAAACACAAAACACGGAAGAAGGAGACAGCCGTGTCTGGGGTCAGGAGGCCTGCTGTCTGTCAGAAAGACACCTCTGGCTATAGCAGCAGCAGTGGCCTCTGCTGAGAGTGACTCACTCACGTACTTTGTGCCACAGCCTTTTGAGGCCTGTCATCCTACCCCCATTCTACAGAGGAAGAAGCCGAGTCCTGCAAAAATGATTGCTCAAGGCCACACTAACAGAAAGTCGAGTCAGTCTCTCTGCCCCTACGGGCATCTGCACTTAGCTCTGATTCTGCTTCTCTCACTGAGTGGCCCCAAGCCAGGGACTGCCCCTCTGCTCTCCAACTTCCCTACTTTAAAATGAAGGCCTTGGACTCCAGGATCCCTGCCCCCCCCTCTAAAAACACAACGATTCCAGCCTGGAATCCAGAAGAAAGTAGGCTGGGGGCAAGTCAGCAGCTTACCCCAGTGTGCCCAGCAGAGCCGTGGCACCCAGGGGTGACCTGGCCTCTCTGCACCAGGTGCCTGCCCTGCCCTGAGGTAGGTGAAGGGCTGGGAGGCCCATGGGGGAGGGTCTACGGTGGCCTGAAGAGGACAATGGGTTGTTCACTCGAAGTACCCTTCTGATTCTTTGTATCTCCACCCTTCTGTCTGGACTGAAATCCTTGCCTGCACCTGTCCCCCGTTTGCCCCTAGCCTGGGTACTCCCTGAGAGCGAGGAATGGGTCTTCTGCAGAGTAAGCAATCCTTGTGGCCCTGTCCCCTTTCCTTTCGTGTTCCCCTATGTGAAGGAGTTCCTACTTACTTTACATTTAAAATTTTTAATTTTAAAAATTTTTAAATTTTAAATTTTTAAAAATTTTTTAAAATTTTAATTAAATTTTAAAATTCAGTTCCTCAGTCACAGCAACCACACTCCGACTGCTCAGCAGCTACTCGTGGCCGGTGGCGACCGCATTGGAGGCACAGAGTGAGATCGTCCAGTGGCAGCAGTTCTCGTCCCGGGCTGATAAGATGGAGGGGATTTGCTGACTGAGCAGGGGGCGAGACAGGAGTAAAATCCTTGTTCTCAAAGGTCTTTCCCATATACTAATCATAAAGCTGGAGGCTCCGAAAGACCCGACGGTGAGCAATCAGCCCTCCTGTAATATCCCCAGACGGTGGATGTAACGTTCAGCTGAGTCCATCGGTGGAGAAAGAAGAAGCCGCCCTAGTGCTGCCTCAACCCACTGCTTCCTTTTCCACTGAAAGGCGGGGGCAGATGAGCTTCTTACCTGGGCCAGAGCAGTGTCCGCTCTGGATGGGCGATTTCACACCGGGGTGCACCCAGCTGGTTGACTTTTCCTCGTCACTGTAGAAAACCAACGAGCAAGCGTCAGATTCAAGAGAGGCTTCCCTGAGCGGGACCATCTCCAAATTCGCGTCACCACCGACTGTTGGATCCCAGACACAGGAGGCGGGGGCACCCGCATTTCATTCATTCATTCATTCATTCATTCATTCATTCACTCTCACAAAGTGTTTATTGAGCAGGTTCCGAGGATTCAGAGAGGAATAATATCTGATCCCTGACCTCAAAGAAACAAACGTAAAAAGATAGTTGAAAAATACAATGTTGCATGTCAACTGTACCTCCATTTTTAAAAATAAAATAAAAAGGTAGTTACAATATGATATTGCGGGATGTACACTCGCTGTTATATCTGTGCACAGAGAGTGTATACCTCACAGGGGTGAAGCTGAGGAAGGGAGCAACGCGATGGCTTCACGAGAGAGGCAACATCTGAGGTGATGGTGAAGTCACGTGGGTAGGACAGGCAAGGTCCCTTCTTAAGTGGCCGCTACTCAGTGGATCAGAACGGAGGAGGCCGGGGAAACCGGCATTCTAGGGTATCTACAATACTATATTTTTCATTCACAACATTCCCGCACATTAGGAACTTACAGATGACGAACATGAGGTTCAGAGGGGTGAAGTAATTGGCCCAAAGTCACACTGTTGATAGGTGAAGACGCCAGGATTCAGACGCAGATGCATACCTCTAAGACCCGAGTTTTTCTAATGTCTACTCCCAACAGTGCACACTCCCCAGCCGTGCAGGTTTTCTGGGCTCCAGCCTCCAAGGGTAGATGGTCCACTGGTATTGCTCAGCCCTCACCAACGAAGTGACATGGACTTTTCTAGAGCCCTGAAGTACCCAACCTTCTCGGCCAGTCCAAGAAAGAAAGGACTCTCAGATCCCCTGTGTCATCCAGGCTTTGTGGGGTGGGCGGTGGGTAGTCCTTGGGGCCCAGGACAGGACTACACTCCTTGCTTTTAAGATATAATTAATACTTTAATGGATACAACAAACTCCACTAAGAAGGACTCACAAAAATTTTAGTAAAGCAAGATATCTAATAAACTGCACATATTTAAAATGTGCAATTTAAAGTTTTTTTATTTAATTCTTATTCAAGTACAGTTTTCTGTTTTATATTCCCTGCCCTGCCCCCGCAGTGCTCCCCACCTCCCTCCCATTTCCGCCCCCCCACCTTAATTATTGTCCATGTGCCCTTTATACTTGTTCATGTGAGTCCCTCCCCTTTTCCCCTATGATTCTCTCCCCTCTCCCCTCTGGACCCTGTCAGCCTGTTCCGTATTTGAGTGTCATTGGTATATCTCACCTTTAACAGGAATCTAAACAACAAAACAAACAAGCAAGCAAAATTTAAAGTTTTAACATAGTATTTACCCACGAAACTATCACACAAATCCAGAGGTGAATTCCCCTAAACTCTCTTTGCACCCTTTGTAATTCCTCTCTACTCCCCCACCACCACAGCCTTTGCTACCCTCCCCCTCCCCCAACAACAACTAATCTGCTTCCTGTTACTACTGATTAGTCGGCATTTTCCAGAGTTTCGAGAGTGCTGTGTAGTGACTCACACAGACTAGACCTCTTCCCTTCCTCCCGTGTGGTAGCACATGTTAGTAGTTCATCCCATCTCATTACTAAGCCAAAGTCTACTGTGGGAGATACCACGGTGTGTTCATCCACTTGCTTGTTGATAAACATCATGGTTGCTTTCAGTTTGGGGCCATTCCAAATGGAGCTGCTATGAAGACTTGTGTCTGAGTCTTTGTGTGGACACCGCCTTTCTTTTCTCCTGACTGCACTGATTTTTCTCTAGTTGGACACACGCTGCAGGAGGAGGCTTCCCAGCTGAACCTCCCCTCTAATGGGGAGAGCAGAGAAGAAACAAGGTCCCTACTCTGGTGTCCTTGGGGCCCTGGAGACACTGTGTGCCCTGGGAGAGGACCTCTGGGCTGGGCTTTTGTCTGGGAGGCCATGGGAGAGGCACCTGAGGTGGGGGGGAACCCAGCCAGCACAGAACTGTAACGGTAAGTGTGAGGGGGACATTGGTCCTCACACCTCTCCTCATGCCCTAAGACTTTCTGGCCTGATTCCTGTCCTGCTCTCACACCCACAGCTCCCTCAGAGGATGGGCCTATCTCCAGTTTGCCTGGATATCACGAACAATCATGAGGTCACATGTGTGGGCATAGCCCCCCCCCTCTATTTCCTCTTCTCCTTCTCCCTCCCCATGTCAGCCCCTGGTCTAGAACACTGCAGTTGCAGGCTGTCTCCACTCCAGCTTCGGGCTGATGGGGAAACTGTGGAACTGGGAAGACTGATGTCACTGCAAATCCACAGTCCCCAAGCTTGGCTGGGCCCTAAGCACCACCTAGAATCTTCTTCAGGGGCCTCGGTCAGTTGCCATTTGCAGATTGTTCTAAGTTTTCCCACCAACCTCATGTCTCACACCTGCTTCTCCTCCTCAACCCTGCCCCTTCTCAATGAATATCTTGTCTCTTAATTCAAGAAAAAAAGAACACCCCGACTGGTGTTGCTCAGTGGATTTGGCATTGCTTTGTGGACTGAAGGTTGCTGGTTCGATTCCCAGTCAGGGCACACGCCTGGGCTGCAGGCCAGGTTCCTGGTTAGAAGGTGTGCGACAGGCAACCGTGCTCCCTCTGAATGCTGCCTCCCCTCCTGCCTCCTCCGGTCTCGTGCTTCTCTTCCTATTGACCAAAAATCCTTCTAGGAAACCAGTGCCTTCTAGTTGTCCCCAGTTCTTGGCCTCCCACTCCGCAATCCTTGTAACCTGGTTTCTGTTTGTAGCCCTCTCCTAAAACTACTTTCCTAAATGTCATTAAAGAACCTTGCCCGCACCCCCGCCCCAGTTCCTAAATCCAGTAGACACTTTGGACTTTTCCACTGTTGACCCTTGACCCTTCCTTCCTTCCTAACATCCTTCCTCTTCACAGTCTGGGACGGCTCCCTTCGCTGGCCCTGGTGCTGTCGCCCTCTGTGACCCCTGGCCTTCTTCTCCGCCCTCTCTTCCTCTACCCCTTCCTTACAAGCTGGTGCTGCCTGGGTGCCCTCCTGTCTTCCCTCTCCCATACTTCCAGGCGGTCCCACTTCTACACAATGACGCTCAGCATGCTCCAGCCCAGGCCTTCCTCTTCAAACTCTATCCTATTAGACATCAACTCCTGAATATCCTGCAAGGCCCTCAAATTCTATTGTCCTCCCTCTCCGAGCCTGTCTCTCCCTAAAATCTGTTCCTCCTCCCACGCTCCAGATCGCTGTCAGACTGAGTGAGCAGTTCTGAGATGTACCCTCCATTCTTCCTCTTGCCGCTCTTCCCCAGCGTCCAAGCAGTACGTGAATGCTCTCAGTTCCACTCCTAAAGGTTTCTCCCGTCTCTCCCTTCCCTTCTCTTCTGTTCTCGCCACTGAAATTCAGGTCCCCACACCCGTCTCCTGGACTTTGGCAGTTGCTTCCTAACTGCTCTCCACCCCTCAAGTTCCTCCCCTGCCTCCCTCTGGAGCCCTCACATCACCTCCCCTCCTGCAGCTGCTGGGGAGCCTTCCAAAAGGCGGCTCTGTGTCCTTTCTGTTTGCAATCTCCTTTGGGTTCCCTCCACCTACAGAATCAGGTCCAGACCCTCAGCCTGCCACACAAGGCCTCTCCAAAGCCGCCCCCTTCCTACTTCTGTCTCATCTTCTGCAGCCTCCACTCCATCTGCAGAGACCCCCTTGGCATGTCCTGCATAACCTGTGCCCTGGCACCCCTCAGTGCCATCCTTCCCACAAGCCTCTGCTTCAAGGCCCCCTTTACTCTGGTCACTATCCTACAAAAGCAGCCCAAATATTTCCTCCTGGGGAGGCCCTCCCTCAACTTCCCAGGAAACATTAGTTCTCCTTATATTTCTGGAGCACATGCAAATACCTCTAAAATGTATCCTATTTTTTCCTAAGTATTTATTTACATGTTCTTTCTACTCCCTTCAAGGAAAAACCTGTCTTTTTTTAAAGATTTTATTTATTTCTCTTTCGAAGGGAAGGGAAGGAGAGGGAGAGAAATACCAATGTATGGTTGCCTCTTGTGCGTCCCATGCTGGGAACTGGCCTGCAACCTAGGCATGTGCCCTGACTGGGAATTGAACCACGATCCTGTGGTTCGCCGGCCCATATTCAATCCACTGAGCTACACCAGCCAGGCTTTTTTTCTTTTTTTATCTCTAATGACTAGCCCTACGGTAGGCAAACAGTGGATACTCAATAAATGTTTGTGGAATGAATAAGGAAAAGAAGCTGGAAGGCAAAAAAAAGATGGAAAAAAAAAGATGAAAAGAGTCAAATTAATATTTCATTACAATAACTGAGGAACTTGTAGGAATTCAGATTCTAAGGCTTCTGAACCAGAACCCCTGCAGGTAGGGTCAAGATTGGCCTTTTTCATAAATTCCTTGGGTGATTCTTATGGGCAATAAAATCTCACACCATTGACAGAAGGAACTCCAGTTTCAATACTGGGGATGTTCTGTTATTTAAGAATCTAACCCGGGGTCAAGCACTTCAGCGACGTTAATTTCTAAGATGATCTAATTACAGCCTCAATTATGATAATAGTGATAGTTACAGAAGTCACATTTGCCTGCAGCAAATGTGGAAACTGAGAAACACCAAAGAGAAACCATCTGCAAAGGGAGTTGAGCACGGGGAAGGCAATGCACTGCGGTCCGCACCTACTGGGCTCATCTGAGCTCCGATTAACAAGTGGCCTCCTCTCAAATGGGGACGCTCAAGCTCTGAGGCCCTAGCTCTCCCATCTGAAAAGGAGGCCGCTGTGGCCGAGACCCCTTCAGCCCCAGGGCTCTGTGAGTGGCTGTCTGGAGGAAGGAGCACTCATCGCATGTGGGTAACAGTTCCAAGTGCTGTGCTTGTAGACTTGCTCTATATCGGGAGATTTCTCTCCTGGCAAAAGACAACTACAGTAGGAGTGGGCCAAAACAGTGCCAGCAGGGCCACTCTGTTATAACGAGACTATGCCAAGGCCATTTTGGCTTATGAAATTAATATAACAGTGCTAATATATTACTGAGAGCAGCAAAGGCTCCATCTCTCTAAAAAATGCTGAATGTGCTGTGGGTGTTTCTCCTTCCCCTTGACCACAGCCCCATAAGGAAGCAGGAGAGTCCGTGGGCTTGGGAACAGCGGGAACTGGGTGGTAGAGGCAGGGTCTCCTGGAATTTTGTCACTTAGTCCAGGTCGCCCCTTAGGAAGCGGGGGAGTGGGCAAGAAAGAAAGAACTCACTCCTGGCCTTGTGGGTGGACTGCACAGAGCTGCAAGGAAAGAACTGCGGGCTGGGCCCTGGGTCCAGTCATCCTCCTCAGAGCCCCACTTCCCATCTGTGACTGGCAGGGAGGCGGAAGGCCACCACCTACCCTGCCTGGCCCTGCCCTTCAAGACTTCAGGAAGCTGAACCTGTACTGGACTTTGATCCACTGAGGAAAAGGCGGGAGACCCATTCCAACAGGCATGGAGATAAACTTATTAGTCATGCCTGTGGTTCCAGCCACCACTTCCCACTCTCACTGCAGCCAGCCCCCAGCCCCGCCACCTTTCAAGTTGGACAACTTTAAAGAAATGCAAAATAAAAAAACAAACACGACAGACAACATACTTGATGAAGAAGACTCTCCCACCGCGGTCAACTCCATAGGTCCACCGGCCCGGCAAGTCCAGCCAGTCAACATCATCGGCCATCTCGGTGTCCCGCTGCCCCTCGGGCTCTCCAGGCACCCGGGTGCTGAGCTGGCAGGGGCTTCCCACCCGCAGCCCCCACTTTCTGCTCCTCCGAGAAGCAGTGATGGGGCAGGGAGCTGGGTCTGTTGTAGGTGCAGCCCCAGCTGGCGGCGTCCCTCCGGGTCCCTGGTAGTGGCTCCGGCCTCTCCCTGAAGGCAGCTGGCCGACAGCCGTGCAGCAGGGAGCCGGCAAGACTTAACCCTAGCGGGGCCGTGCGTGCTCAGCGCCGCCCAGGCGGAGCCCCGGTGCTATCTACCTCCTGCTCGAGCCGGACTCCTCTTCCGACGCCTGTGAACTTGGGGACTGGAGATCCGCGCGGTTCGAGTTCGGTCGCTGCCGGCCTGGACCGCTCAGGGTAGCGCGCCAGGTCTCCGTCCCTCCAGCTCCCAGCGGCCAGCAGCCTGGCGGCGGAGCGGGGAGCAGGTTGCTGTGTGAGCGAAGAGTATTTCCTCACCGCCCCAGCTCCCAACCCACACTTGAACCTGCGGGGGGTGGGGAGGCGGAGCCAGGGCACCGCCTACAAAGGTAATTCACAGTAAGAATGACCGCAGCCCTCAGGTCTCCAAGTCCAGATGCGGGGCGCGGGGAAACCAGTTTGGCTGAAGCTTTGAACCACGAACTTGACGGACATGTCCAACCACTAAACGGAAAGGGGGACGTGGTCAAACCTGGTTATACTCGGCGGGAGTTTAGTAGAGGAACAAAGGTCAAATTCAGGGAAGGGTGGTGGCAGGGGTGTGAGCAGCGGGAGGCCCTAGGAGACTCCTCTTGCTAAGATGCCAGCCTCGTTAGTCAAGTCAATCCTTACCTTTCTTTCTGAGCACTTCCTCCAAGAAGCCCGCCATGACTGAGTAGAATCAGAGGACTCCTTAGAAAAACACTCAGAAACCAACAGCTTTTATGTGCCTTTCCCCAAACTTTCAGGAGAAGAGGAAAAGGGAAAGAAATAAGCAAACAAAACCAGAGGGAGGCGTGTGTTCTGTGCACAGGACACAGGGTGCAGGCTGCAGTGCTGGTATATCAGAGATGGTGGGGCTGCAGCTCGCAGCTGTCCAGTCACCGGGTCTGTGTCAAAGCTGGGCTCCAGTCGGCTTTCCCAGCTCACACAGGATCTTCCCCTGGGGCTGCAGTTAGGCGCACACTCTTCCGATCTGTGCGTCAGACCCGATGGAATAGACAAGGGGAGAGACACCTGCATTTAGAGGAAACAACGTGTCCCATGGCAGGTGGCAAGTCTCTGCTGAGTGAGCATCGTTACTGGGAGCACCATAAGAGATTGGATCCCTGTTCTACCTGGATAATTCCTACTCACCCCTTCAGGTGTCTGCCCATGTGTAACCTCCTCCAGGAAGCCATTCTTGACTCCACCAAAGACAGATTAATATGTCCATCCTCTATGTGTCAGGCAGCCTTATTAATAACCCTACAGTGGAACTTACCGCCCTGTAAAGCAAACCTTGATTTATTCATCTGTCTCTTTCGCTGAGCTGTGTGCTCCTCCGGGCAGGGCCTCCATCTCATTCACTGGTCTAACACCTACCTGGAGCTCCCAATTCATGTCGGATGAATGACTGGTACTGGCATAGCTGGGTTCAACTCAGTTCCAACCAGTCCTGCACTTTGGGACCTCATTTAGGGTCCTGGTAAATTTCACCATCAACAACATCAGGGTGTGTAGGAAGAGAGCTTTCTGGAAAAAGCAGCAGCCAATGAGCCTTACAGGTATCCCAAATGCTGAACGTTGAGGGTATAATGTGTGCGCATCTGATAGTGAAGCTAGAAGCTGCCTCAGAGAACATCTGGTCCCATCCTCTTATTTAAATATGGGGAATTAAGGAGCAAATAAGAAAAGGTGCTGATTAAGGTCACCGAGCAAGGGTGTGGCAGAGAAGGGTCGGCTCACCAGCGTGCCAGACCAGAGTTCTTTCTATTACATTCTTCTGCCTACAACACTGGAAATTTACTCTGCCAATGGGTAAACAGGCTGATTCCCCCATGGCAGGTGCAAGCTGAGTATGTTCTCCAGATGCAGAAGAGGATCAGAAATTGTAACACCCAACTCTTGTTGCCCTTCCCAGGTCCTTCAGGTTTCTAGTAGAGAAAGCAGAGCCACACCTGAGAATCACGGATGAGTATCTATTCCCTCTAGTTCCTGAACTGGCAAGAGTGAGAGGGCTAAGAGATGACTCCTCACCAGTCTCTTGTCCCTCGTCCCCAGCCTTGTGAAACACCTGTAGGACTAACCCTGCTGATAAAACACAGAGCCACCTGCCCAGCCCCTGTGATATCGGAGGATCTGAATCCAGAATTGCTGCCAAGATGCCTCCAGGGAAAATACCAGCAACCAGTGTGCTCCCAGTCCAACCTGAGCAACCAGTAAGGGCGGCTGCTTGGGCTGAATGTGGGTGGAAATAGGGGACAGACTGACATATATTTGAAAACATGTATTTGACTGCTGTCTTCTTTAAGGAGTAGGAGCTCCTGTTGATTTCTTCACAAGATTTGTGTCTTGTTTACCTCTGATGTAGGCTCGGGTTCCTGCAAACATTGACCTAGTCAAGAAAAAGCCAGTGGTTGAGATTTTGAATGTTTTTACTCATTTGATTAGGAAAAGAAATCAGATTTGAAACTAGCTTTCCGTGGTGTATTCTTGCCGGTAGTTTTTTCCATTCAAGTTCTTGTTTATAAATTATCGCCAATAGTAATACAGTTGGCCCTTGAACAACACAGGGCATAGGGGCACCAGCCTCCTGTGCAGTTGGAAATCCACATATAACTTTTCAATTACAGTTTATATTCAATATTATTTTGTATTAGTTTCAGGTATATGGCATAGAGGTTGGACAATCATATACTTTACTGCATATAACTTTTGACTCCCCAAAACTTAACTATTAATAGCCTACTGTTGACCAGAAGGCTTGCTGATAACATAAACAGTCAATTAACATTTATTTTGTATGCTATAGACATTGTTTTTTTTTCCTGCAGTAAATTTTATTTACCTCTTTAAAAAGCAACTAATCATGTGGATAAAATACATCAGTAGCATTTAGAAATGATTCTCATTCTCTCATACCTTTGAGACCTCGGTCTAGTCACTTAAATGTTACTATGCTTCCAGTTTCGTACCTGTGGTAGGTTGAAACACGGCCTCCCAGAAACTGTCCACATCAAACTCTGAAACCTAAGTATGTGACCTTACTTGGGAAAATGGCTGCAGATGTAACGAAGATAAGGATCTTAATCAGACGATTCAGGATTATTTGGATGGGCCCTAAATTCATTGATAACTATCCCCATAAGAGAAAGGCAGAGGAGTAGTTGAAAGGACAGAGGGGAGGAGGTAATGCAACCACAGAGACAGAGATGAGATTGATGTGGCTACAAGTCAAGGAGTGTTGACAGCCACTAGAAGCTGGAAGAGGCAAAGAAGGAATTCTACCCTGGAGCCCCCAGAGGGAGTATGGCCCTGTCAGCACCTTGAATTCAGACTTCTGGCCTCTAGAATTGTGAGAGAGTAAATGTGCACTGTTTTAGGCCACCCAGTTTGTTGTAAGTTGTTATAGCAGCCATGGGAAATTAATAGAGTACTTATAAGAAAATCAAATTTAATGAGGACTGAAATTAGTATCTGTTATTTTCATTTGTCCGGTATCCAGTCTCCCTTCTTCTGTTATAGCCCCTGGGCTTCCTTCGGACGTCTCTCCTTCTGCCACTGTCAGCCTGTGTGGATTGGACGGGCTGGCTCCATGCCCACCCGAGCTCCACTGGAGAACGGGTCACAGATGAGGCTCATCTGACTCTAGACATAGTGATTGGTTCAGGAAAGGCCATGCGACTCACACCAAATCAATGAGATTCAGTTTTAAGAAGATCCCAGAATTCTTGGGAAGCCTTTTCTCCCCTTGGATGTGAAGTTGGCATGTGTCATTGTGGTGCCGCTGGAGTCTTCGTGTGAGGAGAGCCTACTGGAAGTGAAGCCAGTACAGGAAAAAGTGGCGCCAGAAGATGACATGAGACTGGGTCCGCCTTTTAACTCATGAGCCCTAGGACCCAGCTTGCCAGGAAAGGCTGTATCCCTGGAATTTTAACTTGTAGGTGCTAATAAATACCCTTATTCACTTCAGACAGTTTGACTTGGGTTTCCACCCCTAATAACGGAAAAGTCCTGACCAATAGTGACCAAAGTCAGGTCACATTGTCTTGTGTCCCTGACTGTTTCCTTGGCATAACCAATGCTTCTTTGGGAAAGCCCTTGAGATAACCACCTGCATTTCTAATGACTTGAGAACAGGAACTTGTCTCTTCCAAGGAGACCAAAATTTTAGATCAAGAAAGGGTCTTAGTTCATCTTAGTTCAAAGCCTATATTCTCTTCCTAGAGAATTCTGGGGAACTCAGGCGAAGTACCCAGAGTTTTGGCAATTCCATGGTAGAAAGCTGTATTTCAAGCCATTTGCTTCACTATTTCAATACATTTGGTGAAGGCCTGGCTGGTGTGGCTCAGTGGATTGAGCACTGGCCTGTGAACTGAGGGGTTGCTGGTTCAATTCCTGGTCAAGGCACATGCCTGGGTTGTAGGCCAGGTCCTCAGTTGAAGGTGTGGAAGAGGCAGCTGGTCAATGTTTCACTCCCTCTCTTTCTCATTTCCTTTCCCTCTCTCTAAAAATAAATAAATAAGATCTTTTAAAAAAACTAAAATTTAAATATGTATGTGTGTATATACATATATATGTGTGTGTGCATGTGTGTATTTGATGAAGACACTCACATAGTTACTAGAAGATTAAAACAACAGATTTCTCTAGTCCTTAAAAGAATAACCACAACAGTAATTTTTTGCATGCCAGTGTTTAATAGTTGTGCTCACCTGCAGGCCAGGTCACCAGTCACTGGTGATTTTCTTACAGGAACTAGGAAGCAAAGGAAGAAAAGGCAAGGGACACATCTGATGGGAATAGATATATATAAATATGCAAGAGCCCAGACAAACTAGTTGCTTTATTAAAGTTATGTTTCTAGAAGGGCTAGAGAGAAAAGGTGTTTGTTACAAAAAGTTCTGTACTGGTTCTGATCATTGTTCTTACCAAACCAATTCATACTGTAGAATATGGGGGGGTTCCCTACATCCAGTTGGGTTGAATTGCATTTGTTCCTTGAATTCCATGAGTAACTTCTGTGAGCCAGGTACTCTTCTAGGTATAGGGGATCTGGGAACGAACAAAACAGAAAGCACCTGCTCTAACTGAGTTTACATTTAGTAATACGGGGTCTTAGAGGATGATGACTTTATGGAGTACAATGGAAAGAAGAGAAGGGATAGGATGCTGCCGTGTTGTATTCCATATATTTATATAGGGTGGGCAGAAAAGGCCTCACTGAGAAAAATGACATTTGAATAAAGGCTCTAAGGAAGTAAGAGAGCAAACCATATGGACATTGGGGAAACATGTTTCAGGCAGAGGAAGTAACAAGCACAAAGGCCCTGAGGTAGGAACACTCTTGAGGTGTTTGAGAAACAACAAGGAGACCAGTGTGGCTGAAGCAGAGTGAATGAGGAGAGAACAGTAGGGGATGAGGACAGAGGAAGTGAGGGGGCAGGTCAGTCCAGGTCGTTGTAAGCAGATTTGCTGTCATTCTGAGTGAGATGGGAAACTACTGGAGGGCTGAGGGTAAGAGTGACCTGATCTTCACGACAGCTTTTTCAGAAGCTCATTCTGGCTGCTGTTCAGAATAGGGCAGAAGCAGATTCCCGTTAGAAGGTTATTGCAATAATTCAAGCAAGACGTGATGATGGCTTCATTCATGGTGTTGGGGATTAGAAGCAGTGAGGAGAAATGGTCAAATTATGGGTATCTTTGGAAAGTGTGACTGACAGGATTTACTGACAGATTGCAATTGGGTTGTGAGAGGAAGAGAGGAGTTAGGTTGGTTCGGAGGCATCTGGCCTAAGCCGTGGGAAGGATGGGTTGTCATTGACTGAGATGGGCATAGGCTACAGGGAGAGAAGGCATGTCAGGGGAGAATGGGAAAACACAAGTTCAATTCTGAGCATGTTAAGTTGAGGATGCTTGTGAGACACCCAATTAGGACACAATTGGGAGATAGCTGCATATATAAGACTAGAGTCTATTTCAGGAGTACAGGTATACACACTTGGTGCTTTTCACTGATTAGACAGTATTAAAGCCATGAGACTGGTTGAGATCATAAAGCAAATGAGTGTAGGTAGGGAGGAGGCGGAGATCAAGGGCTGAGAACTAGGACACTCCAACTTTTAGAGGTCAAGTTAATGAGAAGGAACCTGCACAGGAGGCTGAATAATAAGCAGCTAGTGAAGCAGGAGAACAAGAGAAAGTAGTGTCCTGGAAGTAAGCCTCGAGAGTATTCACATCGCGCACAAGGAGCAGGAAAGTGCCAATGGTGCTTGCGCTCTAGAAGGGCTGAGGTTAGGGTGGGTTCGGTCTGAGCAGGAAGCAACTTGTGCTCCCGTGTGAGAGGGTGGGGAGACAGCTCAGGTTATTTTTAAGCTGGTCTGAGACTGAGCCTAGGAAGATGATCATTTTGGCTAATGAGCCCTTGCTCACTGGAGAGAAGTGTGCCTGAAATGTGCTTCCTTCAGCTTCACCTCTCAAAGTCTCTGCTCTGGTTTCTCCTGGGAATGATGCCAGCCCAAGATGGCTGGATGATTTTTCCTGCCAAGACTGTGTCATGGAGCAGGGAACCGGCACTGGCAACTTTCCAGAGGGGGAGGGGAGGAATGAAATTGTCCGTCACCAGCTCAGGGCAAGATGTGGGCTGGGTGGGGCCCAGAGGAATAGCCCGGTAGTCAACCTGGTGATATTTCTCCTCTGGGTCTCTTCTTGAATCTACAACTTGAACAACACTCTTTCTGTGCTGACTTTAATATCCGACCTGGGTTTTTTCTAGAAAATGGCAGCTCATGCTCACTTTGGCATTTCCTGGAACTAACACAGCAAGCACTTTGGTTCAGCTTAGTCCAATACCCTTACATGGCACCGTTAGGCCATCGTATGTAAAAACTCTTTCAGCCTTCAGTTTCTTCCTTCTCATCTTTGTTATCCACCAGCCTACTGATCAGTCTCCTATATTCATCCAAGGCCTGGGCTCCTGGTTTAGCCTTTTCTCTCCATCCCTCAACTCCCTCATTTTGGGTGATTTCAGTGCTAATGTTAATGAACTTAACCGTTATCCTAACCACACAATTCCTTATTATCTTCACCTCCTGGGATATTAACTTCCAATTCAATAAGCTACTTACACCCTCCCTGGCCAGTGGCTTGGTTGATTGGAGCATCATCCCAAACACAAAAATGTTGTGGGTTTGATCCCTAGTCAGGGCACATACCTAGGTTGTGAGTTCAATACTCTGTATGGCAAACATGGGAGGCAACTGATCGATGTGTCTCTCTCCCTCTCTCACTCTCCCTTTCTCTCTCTCTCGCTCTCTCTAATCAATAAAAATATCCTAGGGTGAGGATTAAAAAAAAAGTTACTCACAACCAAGGCCATGCTGTAGACTTTCTCACCACTTAGATTTACTCCAACTTGAGAAACACAAACTCTAATGTCCTTCTTTCTGACCAGTTTTGTCTCTCCAACACCCTCATTCCTCTCTTCCCTCTATGCCTGCTCCTTGCCTTCCTGTAGTACATTTGGCCTTTCCATTTTTTTCTTACTGTAGCAACTAAAGCCTGTTTCATTCCTGCACTATTCGTCCCAAATTCCTAGCCTCTTGTTTCATGCCCTCTCCAGACGATATTCTTGTTCATTTGTCTTCACCTTTATCCACACTGTAAAACTCTATCCAGGATTCATCTCTCCACCTTTTCTGCTCATATGCCCAGAAAAACATCACACAAAGCCACTGGAGG
Source organism: Sturnira hondurensis (assembly GCF_014824575.4). NCBI lineage: Eukaryota > Metazoa > Chordata > Mammalia > Chiroptera > Phyllostomidae > Sturnira > Sturnira hondurensis. The sequence continues at coordinate 2,556,095 of NW_028089713.1, read as the reverse complement.
AATTAATCACATCAGTGCTCCATTATTCACACTCTTCTACCTTTCACATGCCTCTCACTGGGTCTATGTTCACTCTTGGCAGCAGACCCCAACAGGATTCCAAAAGAAAGTAAAGGTAGTCAGAAAGGCACGGCTTCAACCTAGAACAACTTCACTTCAATCTCTTTGTGGCCACTGTTGCAACCATCTATATTTCTACCCATCTGTCTCTCTGTTCCTACCCAAAGCTAAATTTTCTACATGTTTCCGCTCTTACAAGTACCCATTCCTTACCAGCTCTTCAGGAAAATTTCTCTGTCAACTATCTCCTCTTCCCTATATTTTTAAGCTTTCTCTCTCCTTTACTTCTTCCCTTCAAGCATATAACTAAGCTCAAGATTTCTACCATAAAGAGGGTAAATGGGGCATAAATGATAATGGAAGAAGGCTTGATTTTGGGTAGTGAACACACAACAAAACATACAGATAATATATTATAGAATTGCACACTAAAAACCTATACTTTTATTAACCAATGTCACCCCAATAAATAAAATAATTTTTAAAGACTTCTACCATAAAAAAAAACATAGCAAAACTCAATCCCATGCTCACCCCCATCCCAACCAACTTATTACCACTCTCTCCTTTCAAGTTTATTTTTTAAATATATTTTATTGATTATGCTATCGCAGTTGTCCCATTTCTCCCCCTTCATTTCCCTCTACCCTGCACACCCTCTCCAACCCACATTCCGCCCTTTAGTTCATGTCCATGGATCATAAGTTCTTTCTACATTTCCCACACTATTCTTGCCCTCCCCCTGTCTACGTTCTACCTACCATCTATGCTACGTATTCTCTGTGCCATTTCCCCCTCTCCCCTCCTCCCACTCCCCTGCTGCTAACCCTCCATGTGATCTTCATTTCTGTGGTTCTCTTCCTGTTCTAGTTGTTTGCTTAGTTTGTTTTTGTCTTTGTTTTAGGTGTGGCTGTTAATAATTATGAGTTTGCTGCCACTTTACTGTTCATGTTTTTTATCTTCTTTTTCTTAGATAAGTCCCTTTAACATTTTATATAATAAGGCCTTGGTGATGATGAACTTCTTTAGTTTGACCTTACCTGAGAAGCACTTTATCTGCCCTTCCATTCTCAATGAAAGCTTTGCAGGATAGAGCAATCTTGGATGTAGGTCCTTGCCTTTCATAACTTGGAATACTTCTCTCCAGCCCCTTCTTGCCTGTAAGGTCTCTTTTGAGAAATCAGCTGACAGTCTGATGGGCACTCCTTTGTAGGTGACTGTCCCTTATCTCTTGCTGCTTCTAGGATTCTCTCCTTCATTTTCATCTTGGCTAATGTAATGATGATGTGCCTTGGTGTGTTCCTTCTTGGGTCCAACTTCTTTGGGACACCCTGAGCTTCCTGGATTTCCTGGAAGTCTATTTCTTTTGCCAGACTGGGGGAGTTCTCCTTTATTATTTGTTCAAATATGTTTTCCACTCATGGCTGTTCCTCTTCTCCTTCTGGTACCCCTATAATTCGGATGTTGGAATGTTTAAAGATATCCTGGAGGTTCCTAAGCCTCTCCTCATTTTTTGGAATTCTTGTTCCTTTATTCTTTTCTGTTTGGCTGTTTCTTTCTTCCTTCCTTCTAGTCCACTCCCTTGATTTGAGTCCCAGTTTTCTTCCCATCACTATTGGTTCCCTGTGCATTTTCCTTTATCTCACTTAGTGTAGCCTTCATTTATTCATCTAATTTGTGACTAAAATCAACCAGTTCAGTGAGCATCCTGATCGCCAGTGCTTTGAACTGTGCATCTGATAGGCTGGCTATCTCTTGGTCACTTAGAAGTATTGGCTCTGGAGCTTTGCACTGTTCTTCTGCTTGAGCCATAATATTTTGGTCTGTTCACACCTGTTACGTATGAGGGGTGAAAGCTTAGGTGTTCACCAGGATGGGTCAACCCAGTCTCTGGCTTGTGACTGGGGGCAGGGTCAGAGAGGGAGCTATGGCGTTTTTTCCACTCTCTTGGATTTTGGTCCTTTCTGCCACTTCCCACAAGCAAATTGGGCCCTTTTTGTTCTGGTTCACGCATGGGTCAGCTTGTGTTTATTCTAGGACCCTGTGAGTCTCCCCAACAAACTCTCCTGTGTGGCTAGAAGCCTCTCCCTTCACCTCAGCCCCCGAAAGTTTGTCTAATCTGTGCTTTTAGGCTTTATTTCCCATCGCTGGAGCCCTGGGTTGTGCAGTCTGTCTCACTGACAGCTTTTAAACCTGCCTAGTTTCTCTGTGCACAATTGTGTGTGTCTGTGGTCAGCCAGCCAGCCGCCTTGCGAGCCCTACTGGGTTTTCGTCTGTGCCTGCTCAGGTCACCAATCACTGCCTCCTCCTGCCAGGACCCCCCTCTGCTGCTGCTGACTCTGCCCCTCTTTCCAGTTCGGATGAATGGCTCATTGTTGTTGGACTTAGGTACAGTTTAGTTTTCTGTCTGTTTGGTTGCATTTTTGTTTCTAAATCTTTGTTGTCTTTAAAATTGGTTGTTCGGGGAGGCACAGTGTTTCCACCTATGCCTCCATCTTGGCTGGAAGTCGAGAAATCTCGTATTAGGTGAACTTTCTGATGCAGTTAATAGTTCTAGCCCTTCCTGCATTGTGTGCCCTCATTTATTTCACCGCTCTATGCCCCCACCATCCTGAAACCCCTATAGCTGACTATGCTGTTGACTGTCCCCTATCAGAACCCTTATCTGTCTGCTTCTTGTTTTTCACTCCTCCTTCCAAGTGTGTCCCAGGAAGGATCCTCATGCTCCTTCCTGGCATCCTGTGCATATGACTGTGTTAGCACCCATTATTGTATGGAATTCACTCTCCTGTCTCCCTGTAGATTGAAACTCCTTAGGACCAGGGAATGCCTTTTAAATCTACTTTTTTGTCTTCATTTTACTCAGCAACATTTGACACAGTTGGATGCTACTCCTTCACGAAGCATTTTTTTCTCTCTAAGCCTTCAGGACACCACATTCCCCCATTTTGTTTTGTTTTTCCCCTCTTCTCTGACTATCCTTCTTGATCTCTAGCGTAACCACTTCTCCTCTGCTTACCCTCAAAATATCAGCATCCCCAGGCTCCACCCTCAGCCTGCTCTGTACTCTACTTGTATAATCTCCCTGGGCCATCTCCCCATCATCTCAAATACCATCTACATGCTGCTGGCTCCCAAATTTCTATCTGAATCTGACCTTTCCCTTGGGCTTCAGATGTGTAATCTAATCGCCTACTCCTTTTCCACACGGGTGTTTAATAGCATCTCAAACTTAATGTGGCCAAAATAGACTGTTTGATTTACACCTTTCTGAGTCCTCCCTATCTCAGCACATAGCATGATCAACAATCACCCCATTGCTTGCCCCAAATCCTAGCAGCAGTGCCACCGACTATCTTTGTTTACCTGGGGCTTGTCCTGGTTCACCTGGGGCTTGTTCTGGTTTTGGCTCTGAAAGCCCATGTCCCAGGAAACTTCTCAGTCTCAGGCAAACTGGAATAGGAGCCACCCTAGATTTCTTTCTATTCCTCATACTACACATCCAATCAGTTGGCTCTCCCTCAAGACATACTCTCTTTCCATCTCCTATGCCACCTTGTCTAAGCCTCCATCATGTCCCACCTAGACCATCTCAATAGCCTCTTCACATGGTTCCCTGCATCCTTGGTTGGCTCACTACATTTTTCACACAATAGCCAGAGGATCTTTTCAAAGAGAAATATGACTATAGCACCCCACATGCCGACCAGTCCAAACCCTCCAAGTACATTTTGAATAAATCCAAATTTCATTCCTGCAGGCTCTGCATGATCTGGCCCTTGCTTCTTCATCCACTGTCTTCCAATAATCTGCTCCCCCTCTTCCTGTCCCCATTTCCCACATCATTTCATGATTCACTCCATCCAGCCATTCAGGTATGAAGTCAAATGCCCCCTCCTCAGTAATGCCCTCCCTAATTGCTGTATCCAAAGTCATTCCCCAAGTTTCTCTCTCTGTTTATTGACTCCCCTATCCAAGATATAATCTCCTTGACAGCCGAGACCTTGGCAGTCTTGTTCATATCTGTGTTCTCAGTGCTTGTCCTGGTGCACCGTAAGTGCTCAGTAAATATTTGCTAAATAAGTGCATACTCAGCGTGCAGTACAGGGCCTCCCACCGCACTCATAAATGATACCGAGTAAACCAATTACTGAGAGTCAGCCCAGCTCTATGCTAGGTACTGGGCTCACCTTCATAACATATGTTTCTTTAGAAGTTTACAGTTTACTGAGAAAGAGATGCATAAATCAAATCTTTAAACTAAATAATCATAATAGTTACAAATATGCCAGGAAGTAAGAAATGTCATATTCTGTTATTTTCTTAAATAAAATGTAATCTGCTCTAGGTCCCCATCCCACTGGGGTGGCAAGAGATTGAATCTCAATTAACTGAGCTCCTCCCTCAACCTCTAGAGTTGTAAGGAGTTCCTGGGAGTCCAAAAGATCCTGGAAGGGCCTTTTACTCTTCAGTTAACCCTGGCCACCTCCTATATGGTCTTGTCTCAAGCCTTCATAGTTCCTTGAAGGGTCAGCTGCTTCTTGGCCAAGCTTGAACTTGAGGTAAAGGATAGCTAGGAAGTTGAGATAGGAATTTTGTAGAGCAAAGTACTGATTCAGGTGACTCATAAGACCTTTCCAAACCTCCATGCCATCTTCAACTCATGCCAAATCTGCTTGTGTTCTGTGAATTCCACGTCCCCTCCCCCTTGGAGCTATCCTGCAAAACCTCCCTTAGGTGGCCCATGTTGCTGCTTCCTGCAGATGGAGAAGATACTAAAATTGTAAGTTATCTGCATAAAGCAGAGTTTTTGTATCTCCCCTCACCAACCTGCTCCTCTTTTAGAATTCCTTGTCTCAATTAATGACATCACCTTCCTTCTTCTCATCAAGGATAGTGAATCTGACTCATTTGTAATATTTTCCTTCATCTAATAAGCCCCTGAGTCCTGCTAACTATTATACCTCCATGATTTCCCCTTTATAGTCTAACCCCCTCTGGTGAGCTCATTACTTCATACCTGCAATTGTACAAGAACGTTCTACTTGACCTCTCTATTCTACTTTCTCCTCAGTTCAATCCACCCTCCAAATGACCCAAGAGCTATTCCAAAAGAACCCATCTGACCATGTTACTCCCTCGATGGCTTGCCACTTTATGTGAATGAAATGGGGCAAATTTCTTTTGCATGGTCTTCAAAGGACTCTATCATTTAGAGTCTACACAGCAAACCTTACCCTCCACTATACTTCTCCGTCCCATAGAATGCATACCCAGCTTGACCAGCCTGTTGGCCCTTTCACCAACACGCTTCCTACATTCTTCCATTTCAACCTTTTCTCTACAGCTATTTTTCTACACTAAATGTCTCTTGTATCCCTACCTTTAACTCCTTTCCTCAACATCCACCCAATTAAGAGTACTTATTTGTCAAAGTCCAATCCTATTGCCATCACATCCATCAATATTTACTGAAAGAAGGAGAGAAGTATTGTAGTTGGAGGCATGGACTCTAGAGCCAGGCAGGGTCCAACTCCCAGTTCCCTGCCAGTCTCCCTGGTTGTGTAATCTCGAGTAGGTTGCGATGCCTTAGGTCCCTTCTCTATAAATTGGGAGATTTATATCACACACATATATCACACAATACACACCATGTGAGTGTTTGATATGATTATGTGCCTAAGACTTTTCAAACATTATCTAATTAAGTCCTCCCAACTACTCTGAGATTATTATTCAAATTTTATATAGATTACTGCTAGGGTTCAAGTAATTTTTGGAGCTTTGATGTGTTCTTTCATTGGGGCCATATTTCTTTGTCTCGGTGTATCTGTTACACAGTAAGGAATAGACCTTAGGTATTTACAAGGGTGGGGCGACCGAGGTCACTGTTGTGGGACTGTATGTGGGGGAGGGATCCAAGAGGGAACAATGCCACTTGCTTGGCTCTCAGCAGGCTTTCAGTCACTTCCTCTGCTACCCACAAGCAAATTGGGCCCTTCTGGTGCTGATTCCTAAGTGGGTGGGTTTGTGTACATTCTAGGACCCGGTGGGTCTCTCCAATGAACTCTCCTGAGAGGCTGGCAGTTTTTCCCACCACAGCAACCCCCACATATTTTTATAGCCAGAGGTTTTGAGGGTTTCTTTTCCCATGCTAGAACCCAGGGTTGTGAGCTCTGTCTCATTCCCCAATTGTTCCTCCCAGTTTATCCAGACACAAATGTGGGACCACTCAGTCTGCCAGCCACTGCCTTGCCACACATCCTCTCTGACCCTGGCTACCCATCTCTGCCCCTCCTACCAATCTGAATGAATGGTTCTTCTTTAACTCCTTGGTTGTCAGACTTCTATACGGTTTGGTTTTCTGGCAGTTCTTATTATTTTGTGTTTTTAAATTTGTTGTTGTCCTTCTTTTGGTTGTGCAAGGAAGTAAAGTGTATCTATCTCTGCCTCTATCTTTGCCAGAAGTCAAGAAAACTATTTTAAATATAAATACAGATATATTAAAAGTAAAATGATGGTCAGACCTCCAGCTATGGTGGCATGAAGAGATCAACAAAAACAAATATAAAACTGGGTAAAAAAATGCAGAAAAGAACCCCACATTTTGGGGCTCTGGAAGTGAACAAAAGGTAGGTGAAAAGAAAATCAGAAGTGTTTATTCCTTTTTATTGTTGTTGATCCTCACCTTAGGATATGTTTATCGACTTTAGGGAAAGAGGAAGGGAGACAGAGAGAAACAGTGGCATGAAAGAGAAACATGGATCAGATGCCTCCCACATGCAGCCTGGCCTAGGATCGAACCCACAACCCAGGTATGTGTCCTGACCAGGAACCAAACCCACAACCTTTTGGCTCCAACTGACTGAGCGACACAGCCAGGGTTTTAGACAAAATTTTGATGAATATAAAGGGAGAGATCAACAATAATACAGTCACAGTAGGGGATTTTAACACCCAACTGACATCAGTGAATAGATCTTCCAGACAGAAAATCAAGAAGAAAACAGAAGTGTTAAATGACACATTAGACCAGATGGATATACTTGGTATTTTGAAAGTATTTCACCCCAAAGTAGCAAAATATATTCTTTTCAAGTGCACATGGAACATTTTCCAGGACAGACCACATTTCAGGCCACAAAACAAGTCTCAATAAATTTAAGAAGATTGAGTCTCTTGGCCCTAGTGCCATCTTCTTAAAAACCTCTGTGCCATAAGAGCCAAGTAGAGGAAGAAGCTAACATGCAGGCTGAAGCACAAAAGGAGAAAATTATACAGAGATCCAAGTAAACTGCTAACTTGTGTAACCATGGAAGCCACAGGAGCAGAAGTAAGGGAAGCCAGAGGACAGGGTCACTGATACAAATGGATGGACTGCATGCTTGCTATCTACAACTTCTTGATGGATCTAAAACATACATTGCCATCTGATCGCCACAGCCACCTCCTTTTGAGAGACCAACCCTGCTCATATGTCTCTTTAGGTCCTTTGTCCTGGACCTTTGACATTCTACTCACAACCCAGCGACTGGGTCGCCCCACCCTGGTGAAAAGCTAAGGCTCTGCCCGTCATATATAACAGGTGCAAACAGACCAAACATTATGACTCCAAAACAGCTCAAAGCCCCAGAGCCTATAATTCTAAGTGACCAAGAAATAGCTAACCTTTCAGATGCACAGTTCAAAACACTAGTGATCAGGATACTCACAGAATTGGTTGGTTTTTGTCACAAATTAGAGGAACATATGAAGGCTAAACTGATTGAAATGAAGGGAAATGCACAGGAAACCAATAGTGATGAAAAGGAAACTGGGACTCAAATCAAGGGAGTGGACCAGAAGGAAGAAAGAAACAGCCAAACAGAAAAGAATAAAGAAACAAGAATTTAAAAAAATGAGGAGAGGCTTAGGAACCTCCAGGACATCTTTAAATGTTCCAACATCTGTNGGGGAAGAGGAACAGCCACGAGTGGAAAACTTATTTGAACAAATAATAAAGGAGAACTTCCCCAGTCTGGCAAAAGAAATAGACTTCCAGGAAATCCAGGAAGCTCAGGAAGTCCCCAAAGAAGTTGGACCCAAGAAGGAACACACCAAGGCACATCATAATTACATTAACCAAGATGAAAATGAAGGAGAGAATTCCAGAAGCAGCAAGAGATAAGGGGTCAGTTACCTACAAAGGAGTGCCCATCAGACTGTCAGCTGATTTCTCAAAAGAGACCTTACAGGCAAGAAGGAGCTGGAAAGAAGTATTCCAAGTCATGAAATCCAAAGACCTACAGCCAAGATTGCTCTATCCAGCAAAGCTTTCCTTTAGAATGGAAGGGCAGATAAAGTGCTTCTCAGATAAGGTCAAGTGCAAGGAGTTCATCATCTCCAAGCCCTTATTACATGAAATGTTAAAGGGACTTATCTAAGAAAAAGAAGATAAAAAATATGAACAGTGAAAGGACAGCAAACTCACAGTTATTAACCACACCTAAAACAAAAGCAAACCAAGAGGACAGCTAGATCAGGAGCAGAACCACAGAAATGGAGAACACATGGAGGGTTAGCAACAGGGCAGTGGGAGGAGGAGAAGGGGGGAGAAGATACAGAAAGTAATTAGCATAGATGGTAGGTAAAAAATAGATAGGGGGGAGGACAAGAATAGTAGGGGGAAAATAGAATCTAAAGAATTTGAGACACGTGGCCATAAACTAAAGGGGGGGGAATGGTGGGGGAGGGGGTGTGCAGGGTGGAGGGGATTGAAGGGGGGGTATAGAACAACTCTAATGGTATAACCAATAAAATATATTTTTAAAAATCCTAATGGCCAGGATACAAATTCAATATGTAAAAATAATTGGAAATTGAATTGAAAAAGTACAATTTACAACAGCATTAAAATTAGGAAATATTTAGCCTTGACTGGCATGGCTCAGTTGGTTGGGCATTATCCCACAAAGTGGGAAGGTCACAAGTTCCATTTCCAGTGAGGGCACATGCCTGAGTTTCAGGCCTGGTCCCCGCTTGGGGTGCATGTGAGAAGCACCTGATTGATGTTTCTATCACATATCATTATTTCTCTCCCTCTTTTTCTTAAAAAATATTCTATTTATCNTGCAAAAATAATTGGAAATTGAATTGAGAAAGTACAATTTACAATAGCATTAAAAATAGGAAATATTTAGCCTTGACTGGCATGGCTCAGTTGGTTGGGCATTATCCCACAAAGTGGGAAGGTCACAAGTTCCATTTCCAGTGAGGGCACATGCCTGAGTTTCAGGCCTGGTCCCCGCTTGGGGTGCATGTGAGAAGCACCTGATTGATGTTTCTATCACATATCATTATTTCTCTCCCTCTTTTTCTTAAAAAATATTCTATTTATCTATTTTTATAGAAAGGGAAGGAAAAAGACAGGGAGAGAATGTGTGGTTGCCTCTCACGTGCCCCCAGCTGGGGACCTGGCCTGCAACCCAGGCACGTGCCCTGACTGGGAATCAAACCAGTGACCCTTTGGTTTGCAGGCCCAGGACTCAGTCCACTAAGCCACATCAGCCAGGGCTCTCTCCCTCTCTTTCTCTCTATATTCCCCCTCTCTAAAATAAATTAATAAAATATTTTTTAAAACTCCAATTATATTTGGATTATAAAAAGTAGCAAATATTTAGGGATAAAGGTAATAAAATATGTGCAAGATTAGTATATTGAAAACTACAAACAATGCTGAGAGAAATTTTAAAAGACCCAAATAAGTAGAGGGATATACTAGATTTATGAATAAGAATACTCAATATTGTTATCATCTTGTCCTAAATCCATCTATGAAGTCAATGTAATCTCATTCAGTAGCTCAGCAGCACTTTTTATTTTTTGTGAAATTAATAAGATGGCTCTAAAATTCAATAGCCCTGACCAGTGTTGTCATTTACATTCTGGGTCAGGACACACGTCTAGGTTGCCACTTTAGTTCCTGGTAAGAGTGAGTACAAATGGCAACCAATAAATATTTCTCTCCCACAATGACGTTTCTTGCCCTCTCTTTCTCCCTCCCTTCCCCACTCTCTAGAAATAAACAAATTCTTTAAAAAATAAATTAACTAAAATTCAAATATCAATGCAAATGCCTAGAATAGCCAAAATAATTTTGAAAAAAAAAGTGACTTCAAGACTTACTATAGTTACAGTAATCAAGTAAATGACTGTGGAATTTATGAAGGACAAAGATACAGAACATGAGGTAGAACAAAGGGTCCAGAAACAGACCCAAATATATGGTCAATTAATTTTTAACAAAGATATCAAGGTTACTATCATAGACTTAAATGTCAATAATTCCTCCAGAAAGAAACAGCAAAAATATCCATGGCCTTGCATTAGGGAAAGGTTTCTGTGATAGGATACAAAAATCATTGATCATAGTAGAAAAAAATTGATAAATTGGGCTTCTGAAAAGTTTTTGAATTTTGCTCTTCAAATGACATTACGAAAACAAAAAGGCAAGTCATAGACTGGGAGAAAATATTTACAAATATATAATATTATCATTTGTATGATAAGGGACCTATATCTATCATATGTTGAAAACCACACACACATGCAAACAATCAACTTGGTTTTAAAAACAGACAAAAAGACTTCCGGCTAAGATGAAGGCATAGCTAGACACACTGTGCCTCCTCACACAACTAAAAGGACAACAACAAATTTAAAAACAAAAAACAAACATAACTGACAGAAAATTGAACTGTATGGAAGTCCGACAACCAAGGAGTTAAAGAAGAAACATTCAGCCCTGGATGGTGTAGCTCAGTGGATTGAGTGCAGGCCTGCGAACCACACGATCACGGTTCGATTCCCAGCCAGGGCACATGCCTGGGTTGCAGGCCAGTTCCCAGCAGGGGACTCATGAGAGGCAACCATACATTGATATTTCTCTCCCTCTCTCCTTCCCTTCCCTTCTAAAGATAAATAAATATTTTTAAAAATTTGGATAAAAAAATAAAGAAGAAACATTCATCCAGACAAGTAAGAGGGGCGGAGATGGGCAGCCTGGTGGAGAGGACTAGCAGCAAGGCAGTGGCTAGAGGATTGGGGAGGGCAAGGCGGTGGCTTGCAGACTGGGCAGTCCCATATTCATATGCAGATAAACCGGGAGAAACCACTGGGGAGGGAGACAGACCACAAAACCCAGGGTTCCAGCAAGGGGAAATAAAGCCTCAAAGCCTTCGACTGAAATACAACTGTGGGAGTTGTGGTGGTGGGAGTTGTGGTGGTGGGAGAAGGCTCACGGGAGAGTTCATTGGGGAGACCCACAGAGTCCTAGAACATACACAAACTCACCCACTGAGGAATCAGTACCAGAAGAGCCCAGTTGATTGTGAGTAGCAGGGGAAGTGACTGAAAACCAGCAGAGAGTGGAGCAAGCAACACTGTTCCCTCTTGGACCCCTCTCCCACATACAGCATCACAACCTGGTGACCTGAGTTGCCCCACCCTGGTGAACACCTAAGGCTCTGCCCCTTGCTATGTAACAGGTGTGCCAAGACAAAAAAAAATGGCCCAAATGAAAGAAGAGATCAAAGCTTCAGAAAAATACAACTAAGCAATGAAGAGATAGCCGACCTGTCAGATGCACAGTTCAAAACTGTGGTAATCAGGATGCTCACAGAATTGGTTGAATATGGTCGCAAATTAGAGGGAAAAATGAAAACTATGCTAAGTGAAACAAAGGAAAATATACAGGGAACCAACAGTGATGGGAAGGAAAACTAGGACTCAAATCAACAGTTTGGAGCAGAAGAAAGAAAGAAACATTCAATCAGAACAGAATGAAGAAACAAGAATTCAAATAAATGAGGAGAAGCTTAGGAACTCCCAGGACATCTTTAAATATTCCAACATCTGAATCACAGGAGTGCCAGAAGGAGAAAAAGGAAGAGCAAGAAATTGAAAACTTATTTGAAAAAATAACAGAGAACATCCCCAATCTGGGAAAGGAAATAGACTTCCAGGAAGTCCAGGAAGCTCAGAGTCCCAAAGAAATTGGACCCAAGTAGGAACACACCAAGGCACATCATAATTACATTAGCCAAGATTGAAGATAAGGAGAGAATCTTAAAAGCAGCATGAGAAAAGACAAAGGAATTCCCATAAGGCTATAAGCTGATTTCTCAAAAGAAACCTCCTGGCTGGCTCGATGGGACAGTAAATTTCTACAGGAGCAAGTATGAAAGACACATGGACGAAAACTAGGGCAGGGTGGAAATGGGAGGGAGGTGGGGAAGGTGGGGTGGGGGGCTGGGCTGGGATGGGAGTAAAAGAGAGAAAACTGTACTTGAACAACAATTAAAATAAATTTTAAAAAATGGGGGGTGGGGGGTGGGGGAGAAACATTGCAGGCCAGAAGGGCCTGGAAAGAAGTATTTCAAGTCATGAAAGGCAAGGACCTACACCCAAGATGACTCTGTCCAGCAAAGCTTTCATTTAGAATGGAAGGGCAGATAAAATGCTTCTCATATAAGGCCAAGTTAAAGGAGTTCATCATTACCAAGGCCTTAGCATATGAAATGTTAAAGGGACTTATCTAAGAAAAAGAAGATCAAAAACATGAACAGCAAAATGACAACAAACTCACAGCTATTAACAAACGAACCTAAAAAACAAAACAAGCCCTGGCTGGTGTGGCTCAGTGGATTGAGTGCCAGTCTGTGAACCAAAAGGTACAGTTCAATTCCCAGTCAGGACACATGCCTGGGTTGCAGGCCAGGTCCCCAGTTGGAGGCATGTGAGAGGCAACCACACATTGATGTTTCTCTCCCTCTCTTTCTCCTTCCCTTCCCCTCTGTCTGAAAATAAACAAATAAAATCTTTAAAAACAAAACTAAGCAAACAACTAGAACAGGAACAGAATCACAGAAATGGAGATCAAGTGGACAATTATCAGCAGGGAGGGGGAGGGCAGGAATAAGGGAAAGGTACAGAGAATAAGTAGCATAAATGGTAAGTAGAAAACAGACAGGGAGAGTTTAAGAATAATATAGGAAAAGGAGAAGCCAAAGAAGTTATATATACGACCCATGGACATGAACTAAAGGCAGGGAATACAGATGGGAGCGGTGTACAGGGTGGAGGGGACAAATGGGGGGAAATGGGACAACTATGATACCATAATCAATAAAATATATATATTTTTAAAAAGACAAAAATCTAAACACATACTATACCAAAATAGGTATTTGCCATTGCAAGTAAGCATACAAAAAGATACTCCATGTCATTAAACATCAAAGAAATGTGAATTTACACCAAAATAAGGTGTCATTACAAACCCACTAGAAAAGCTAAGACTTACAAAACCAAGTGCTGGTAAGGATGTGAGACAGCTGGACCTCTCACACTGCTGCCAACTGGAAGGTCTCTTATGAAGTTAACCATACACTTACCATATGATCCAGCAATCTCACTCCTAAATTTATCCCAAAGTAATGAAAATGTATGTCCACAGAACACTTGTATGCAAATGCTTATAGCAGCTTTCCTCATAACAACCACAAATTGCAAATAAACCAGCTGTCCCTCAACTAGTAAATGGATCAACTGTAGTATAATCATATTTTGGAACACTACTCAGCTGTAAAGAGGGATGGACTACTGACATGCTTAACAGCATCAGTGAATTTCAAAAGCATCACACTAGATTAAAGAAGCCAGACACGAAACAGGTGTCTGTGTATTAGTGTTTGTGTATTTAATGTATGGCCCAGGACAACTCTTCTTCCAGTGTGGCCCTGAGACACCAAAAGGTGGGATACCCTTGAGAGGGAAGATGAACCTGACTGACCAAGGAAGGTGAATATTCCCCAATGACCCTGAGGGATTCTTTGCTGAATGGGAGGGATAAGAAGGGACACTGATTTAATGTAACTTGTCATCCCATTTGACACAACCTGGGAAGTTGATTGCCAGAACATGTACTTGTTTCAACACTTTGACTGCCCAGCAGGACTTTTCTTCTGTAATTCAGTGTTCCTCAAAAAAGATGGCCATCTCTCAGGCAGTACTGGTTTACACCCTTGTAGACCAATACAGCTGTGACTTTTGGTAAGTTGCTCTGGGAAAAAGACTCTTTTCCAAGGTGGATGTCTAGAAAATACAGCAATCAGTAGTAAAATAAAAAATAAATAAATAAACCTCCTCTGTAAATTCCTGAAGGTATTAAAAAAAAGAAAACCCACCTGTTAACCACTGTCATCCTCCCTACTCAGTTAAATCAAGCTGAAATAAAAGGAAAAGTAGCACAATAATGCAGTTGCAAGGTGCCTTGGTCACTGCAGGCACAGGGGGACTGCAGTGTACTCGAACACACAACGGCTTCCATTCTGCTCCCCGGCAAGTGTGTCCAGAACCACCCCTTGGAGCCAATACCAACCGACTGGAGGGCAGTCCCGGTTATCCACCTGGCCTTGGCCACTAGCTCCAAGGGAAAGAGAGAACACCAGCATGAAAACCCAGCCCAATAGTTTTTGAGGCTCTTTATTTCCTTCCAGGCCAGTTACATGTACAGCTGACCATAACCAGACACAGTGATTCTCCACGCCCTGCGTGGTGTGGCACCGTCTCTCTCCTCTCACTGAGAATGACTGCCCTAATGCACAGAAATGCAATACAAAGCTGAATGCTGAGCCAACAGTCCAGTAAAAATAAAGCCCTAACTGGAAAACTTCCAATACACAAAACCCAGCAAATATCCCCATGCCAGACTCTCAGATGTCACCTCCAGTCTCCTAAATCACTATATTCATTGTATTCACTGTTCGAGTTCAAATACAAATATAAATCTTGGTTTTCATATAAGAAACAGCCCCCAATTCTAGGTAGTTAACTATAAGCTAGGATGTTTTCCATCTTGATCATTTATACTGAGAAATGACCTCCAAGCTAAGAACAGCCATTAGGTTAGTAATAGGGATCCACCAGGCGCTCCAAGGTGGTAACACCATCTGGTGGAATTAACAGAGGATCTCTAGAGATCTAAAGCCAATCTTTTATCAAAAGGGAGTGGGACTGAAACCTCTGGTGCAGTGGGAAGAATACTTTTATACTCCAATACAGATTATTAATTACAGGAGAAAAAGTCTCAGCTGATTTGATTACATATTAAATTCATAAATTAACCTGTGCCTTATTAATGACATTCAAATTAATTGATGTGGTATCCCTAGCCAAACTAAAATTTGTAATTACATTCTACAAATTTAGAGCTTATGCAGCTTCTCTCCAAGGACCTTTCAATTCTGTGATTCTACATCATCTATGATAGCGGAACATTTGTTTCTAATCAGACATGGCTGTGTTGATGAAACCTCGGTAAATACCTGTTGACTATCTATGATGTCCCGAGCACAGTTCTAGGCTTTGGGCTCAGAGTAAATAAGACATACAATAAGACACACTCCTGCTCCCTCGGAGTTTGGAGACTGGTGAGAGTGGCAGCAGACAAGAAACAAGTAAAAATGTTAACAAAATGAGGTGAGTGACCATAATTTTAAAAGGAAAATAAAGGGAACTGTGGGGTTGGTGGTTTGGCGGTGAGAGGTCTCTTGGAAGGAATATTTGAGATCCAAAGAGGAGCTAGTCTTCTCATGATGAAAAAATTTTTAAACAACCACTTCAGAACATACATCCAGATGAGCTTTTTTCAAAATTCTTTTGGGACTCCTCTCCGGTTTTTGCTTTCAGAGCCAATGCATGGACTCTGTTAAGAAAAGCAAGTGTGACTCGAAGCAGCATAATTCAGCTTTACTTGGACCCTGAACACCTTTAAAATCTTTCTGATAGTCATTCCAGTCTCAAAGTGTATACATTAACCTAACGTTCTGGCTGGGAAATGTGGGATAAGCTCTGAAGAGATTTAAGAACTCTGCGAGGTCCTTTCTTCTTGATGGAAAGGATCTCTAAGAAACACAAACCTTGGTAACTGGGCTGTTCTTATATTGTGAAGGGCCTCTTCCTTCTTCTAGGTAAGGATCTATAAAATAAAACAGCATTTTATTTTTAATAAAATAAAAAAGAATTCTGCAAAGGCAGGAGGAGACAGTAGGAAAAAGATAATACCGAAATGAGGGGAAGGGTAAAATAAAAGATTAAAAGAACAAAATCTGAAAAATAGCTCCGAAACGTCTTCCCTCATAGCTCAGCTTCCTAGACTTTAGGTTCTCATTAGATCTCTTAGGTACCCTCCCATGGGTCCAGCCACCTACTTTCCTTCCCTCCTTAGATGTAGGCGTCTGCCAATGGTAAAACACTGATGTAACTCAGATGTTACATAGTAACACATACCCCCACCTCTGGGTGTTCTCATTCCACGTGTGAAATTATTTCTCTGAATTCCTTAAGTCAGACCTGTCACTGAAACATTTTAATTGAAAGCTTGTTTGATATACCCTCAAAGTGAACAAGGTTAAAAAGAGATCTCTATTTATCCTATTACACCTACTATAGATCTTGATATCATGCTGCCTCTGTATTTTAAAGCCATAACTGACCCACACAAACTTAGTCTTGCTGGAGCAAATCCAAGGAGAAAAAGTCTGTTTTGTATTGATCACAGAGCATTCAGCTAAGTCTGTAAGTAAAGAATCCTAATTTCCAATGTAGGAAAATTCTAAACACCTCAAAGTTTTTATTTCATATTCAGTTAAATGACAGTATGTCAAAAAACCTTTTTATACATTTAAAAAGAAATTAAGTCTCTTACCTCAAAATGGCACCCTGGGCAGCATAGTAACTTTTAGACAGTACTAAGAATACCTCTATACAACTCTGTATTAGGTACTTTTATAAATGATACTTTTTATGAGAAAAAATTATGTCCATTATTTGCAAAAGGTACACAGAGGATCCAAAGGAAGTGTGAATGAGACCAAATTCTACATGTAACTATTGAAACTTCTTGGGTCAACAATTAAATATTTCCTTTAACTTTCTGTTAAAGTACAAAAAGCACACAGCACAATTTATACATCAGGACAGTCATGTGATAAATCTGGCTTGGTGTGAATATAGCTATTTGCATATATCTCCCTGGTCAGACATCCAAAAATGCTCAAATTAACCCCAAGATGGTAATAAAAGCATAACCTAGGGCTGCCAATTCAATGTGTGCTAAGCGCTAATTATCTGCAACTGTCAGTTTCTTTCCTTCTGGTTCAGAAATATACCTTTAAATTTTCTTCATTAGGAGGAAGATCCACATGCCTTAATCTATTAACAGGCTTGTATGATTCAAATGTCGCTTTTTTTTTCAGGACAAAAAGTGCTTGTTATGATGTTACCATAATTCAAAATTATACAGGGGAGATCATCATAATTTACAAAACCATGGTTATCATTAATAATCACAAAATAAGAGATTTCCCCGCTACTTAGGAAAAACACTATGCTAACACCAGCATGTGAATTTTACTGCTCCTGTAATTACTTTTAATTTTACTGTTTTCTTTGCAGCAGAAGTAGATGGTTGGAATCAATTTTAGAGTCTAATCCCCAGTCTCTGGGGCTTTTCATACTCAAGGAACCAAATTCTCCTTCCTATTACTAAAACATTGTTTGCAATTGTAATATTTACCCCATGGCCATTCCTGCCCTCCAGTCAGTTGAGGTGCACTTTACATGTCACATAGCCTCTGTAAACCACAGAAATATGGCCAGCCCCTCCAAGCTTCCACAAAAATACCTGATTTAAACCTGAAAATCCTGCTCAGTAATTCCAAAACCAATGTAAAGTATTATGAAAATGAAATACAAAGATAAAACAAAATCATATATTTAATAATTGCAAATATATTTATTACATTTTACAGATTAGTTAAGTTATATACAAACAGTTTCACTATAAAATCCCAACAACAACAAATGTTATATTTTACTCACTGGATCTGTAGAAGCCAATTTAGAAGTCTTCTAGTCCGCTAAGTTTACCTTCCTTAAATTATAAAAAAATAAAATCTGATAGTATTGATTTCAAGTTAAAGATGAAGAGGTGCTATTATTAGATTTCAACACTCAAAAAGAGAAATTTTACCTGTCTGTACAAAGGTTTTCATATGCTTCTTTGACACTTAAAGCACCATTGCAAGACTTTAAATGTGTAAATTGTTTGATTAAAATTTACAAGGATTTTCTTTTTAAGATGGTGGAGGTTTAACTTTGTTCTAACAACTAGGATTGGGATAAAACAAAACAAGAGTTGTTCTCCTTCAATCCAACTTACAAATGGTCCCTTCTGTCTCTCTCATCACCCTCTGATCAATTCTTTTAAAGGAGGGTAGTACATGGGAGAATCATTAAACAAGCTGCTGTTCATTTGGTAGCGAGGTTAAGGCTGGAATCCCAAGAGAACAGTTTCCCACAATCCAATTAATGTCAAGATATCCTTAAATAGGGCAGAGGTGCCAGATTTCAGAAACACAAAACACAACCTAAATTTCTGACATAAAATAGTATACTTCATTCTGTTTTTAAAAGAATGCCTTTGCATTTTCAAAAAGCCTTTTCCAAGGCAAATGATGCCTTCGTCCCACCTGACACAGCTGGGGCCTGGAACCAGCCTGCTTCCTAGTGTTTATGCTTTCTCTCTGATTACCTAAAGTGGAGGGCACAAAACACCTTGACTAAGGGCTCTGAAAAAAACGTGACCAACTTCCCTGTTGTTGCACTCTCACTCTGTCTATGTATGTGTGTGCATACACATATAGACACCAGAAGCAGTTCTTAGAGCAAACCAGACAGAAATAATAATCAGGTAGATTACTGAGGTAGTAACTCTGGAAGCCCTTCTGATGAAAAATCGTCCCCACAATGAAACAGCTTAAAAATTAAGAGGTCATTTATTCTACTCATGTTTTCCATTACCTGTGACAGGAGACACATGGACTAAAAGCAGACCACTAAAGGAGCCTAACAGATGCACACCATGTAGAGCTACCTAAATAAGCCAAGCAGTCACTGCAAAAACTTAGATTCAAAAGCCAACTCTGGGCTATAGATACTAAGACTTTATAGTTGTTAAATCTATAGTTCATCCTTTCCTGAAAGTATAGGCCTTGCTTCTCTCATTATTCCTTCTCTCTTTATTGAAATAGAACACAATAAACTTGGATACTTGCTCAAGTCTCTATTTTACATTTCAAACTGGAAAATTCAGAACTGCCCATTTCCAAGTCTATGGTGTCACCCAGACAGGTTTGAAAAGTGACAGTGCTCAGGCTGGACACTAGTAACACTGATTTTCTGCTGAGAGCATATGTAACAAAACCAAATTGCTCTGATGTTCCCTATCTTCTTCCTAGGAAAAGTCTAGGCTTTTAGTTTAAAAAAAAATGCCTATGACATAATTATGACTTTCTGATGTCTTTTACAATTTCCATCTGTTAAGGTACAAAAAAACCCCCCAAAAAACCAGTTAACCAGAAACTACAATAACATACACAGAACCCTCTCCAAAAAAGTCTGTACAGAAATTAAATATATTAGATGTTAAAATGTGGCAAAAAGATACAGCTTTCCCAAAGTAACAGAGTACCACACACAGTTTTGTGGCAACCCTTGGAAGTATCTTAGGTAGAACTTAATCTAAAAATAAAAACCCACCACATATTTTTCAGCCCAAGTTATTCTTCAAAGAAAAATAAAAGTGACACAAGATATATCTTTTATGCTGAGTGAAATAAGCCAGGTGTTGAAGGACAAATACCATATGATCTCACCTTTAACAGGAAGCTAAACAAAACAAACAAGCAAGCAAAATATAACCAAAGACACTGAAATAGAGACCAGGTTGACAGTGACCAGAGGGAAGAGGGGAGGGAATTTCAGGGGAAATAGGGGAGGGATGTAGAGAAACATATATAAAGGATACATGGACAACAACTGAGAAGGGTGGAAATGGAGGGAGGGGGGAGCACAGGGGGTGGGATGGGATGGGAGTAATAGACAGAAAACTGTACTTGAAAAATAATTAAATAAAAAAATATATATAAAATAATAATTAAAAAAGGAAAAAAGATATATCTTAAATTGGTAGCATATATAAGATTATTTTCGGAGCCTTCAGGTAGAAGGGCCAAATCACTGAACTAAGAAAATACAGAGAAAACATAAAAGCTCATTAATCTCAGAATGTTAGAGAGCCAAAAACGAGCCCAAAGTTTTTAAACAGGTACACATAATTTAAATGGAAAATGGGCTTTGAACTCTATATTGTTTCCCAAGGAAGTAAGTTTTGAAAGTGCAAAATTACACCTTAAAAGTTTCCCTCTTCACTTCAATAAACAAACGACATCCAAAAACACATTCAACTAAACAAAACAGGGGAGGATTATAAATCACACTATCTTATCCTTCATTATCAGGGCTCGGCTTCAACCCTGGATGTTTCTGAGTGGGATATGTTGCAAAACAATATTAAACAAGGTTGCTGGATCCAAGATGCCTATCCTCTTAAATAAAGTCGAAGGACAGCTTCCAATTTTTGTTTTAAAAGAAACCTCTAAAGTAGGAGTTAGTGTACGCTAGGGCCAGAGCCTATCAAACCATCTGAACACGGCTGCAAAACATCGAGTCCTTTGAAGCATGTTTTCTGGAGTCTATGAAACATTCTTTCTCTGTGCTCAAATGTCAAGCAATATCCAATAGCGTCTTCTGTTTCTTGAATTCGTTTCTGGAACCTGCATCCATCCCGTGCAAATTCCTCCCATGGTCCTTTTCGATCCTCGTCACCACTTACATAATACTCAGTAACTTCTTCAAGGAATGTTACCTATGAAGACAAAGACTAGTCACTCTTTAAGATCTTACAGTCATCATTGAGGTAATTAACCCTTTCTGCTACTAACTCTTTAGAATATCAGGTCTCAACTATAAAAGGAAGTTAAAAAAAGAATGAATATTGACTAGATGGCATCTGAGTAATAAGCAATGGGCATCTTGTCATCTACTCTCCTCCTTTTTGGTCTTTGATGTCAATAAAATGAATACAGATGAGGAACTGTGATTTTCTTAGTGCTATTAATCCTTACTTTTTAAAAATCCTTAGTGAAATATAATTCTGTGATACTCTTCTTCCAACATAACAAATATTTCCAAACAAAAGACTTCAGAAATATACACCTGGAAGGCAATGCTTTTATTAGGAGACATCAATCAGTTGCCTCTCGCAGGCCCCCAACTGGGTACCTGGTCCACAACCCAGGCGTGTGCCCTTACTGGGAAACTGAACCTAACCTTTCCATCTTTCTGGTTTGCAAGACAACGCCCAACCCATTGAGCCACACCAGTCAAGGCAATATTATTCTTATATTACTTTTGTAATCAGAATACACAAGAGAAATTTACCTGACAAACGAAGTACAGCAAAATTAACATATCTTCAAGGCTACAATACTGTAAGAGACTTGATAGTTAAGCTAAAAATCCTCCTTGTATTCCTCCTCAATATGCTATAACCATGTATGTATTCATGAGAGTGAATATTATCTATACATGATCACATATAATGAGTGACAGTCCCTGTTGTTACTTAATTTCTAACATAGAAGTTTCTTTGTAAGATATTAAATTCAAGAGTAAATAGGTACTTGCTTTTAAACTATGTTCAATAGTTACATCAGCTAATCCCACTGTGGCCTACCATTTTCATTCCCTTTACATCAGGCCAACAAATGCCCCCGAGGACAATTAGTAGGTATGTAAACCTTTACTAGGTATTGCATTCTAGTTGTCACTTATTCATGGTCACTAAAATAAATAATAACAACATTTACATAGTGTTCACCATATCCCAGGCTCTTTTCAAAGCACTTTATAATTTTTATCTCATTTAATCCTGATATCAGCCCTATGGGTACTATCATCATCTCCATTGTAGATAAGGAAACAAATGGAGAAGTTAAATGCCTTCCTCAAAGTACACAGCTTCTATATAGTATAATCAGGATTCAAATCCTGAGTCTGGCTCCACAATCTGTACTATGACTATGTTACGCATTTTAACCTCAGATCTGAGAGCTTCATTATAAGAATTTGGCAGTACGAATTATTCCCAAACACCTACAGAATCGCAAGTAGTCAAAGGCTGTCAAATAATTTGACCATATTTGAGACATGATTTTTTACACAGGTTGCTTCTAGTTCAGTCAATAACCTAGTTGACTCATCCCATTTTTACTCAATGAGTAAGCTAAAATGAGACATACAGCTGGCCTGATGTCCCTGAACAGTAAGAACTACTATTTAAAGGTAAAGGCAACGGATTATAAGTTTTATTTACTCATCTCATTTGATTTATGCAATAACTCATATGGTATTATTATTATTCCCATCAGATAAATGAGTGACTCAAGGCCATGAGAGGTCAGGTTACTCCCCAGGTTTGACTGTAATCCCAAATCTCTTGGACCTGACCACTCAGAGTAGGGAACACAGGTCTCCAGATGTCAAGTGCTCATTCCATTTCCAGATAATTTCTTAGCTATTCATTATGTATGTCATTGTGTTAGTGGTCCCTTACAAAGATAGAGAGAAAGCTCTTTTATGATGATATTTAGATAACTGTAAACTAAAACTTAATTTTTAATATGACTTATTTTGTGTCCACAGGTAAGACATAAGATTACCACATTTAAAGGTATTTTCTACTCCAAGAATAGTTTCACAGCATTAAATCAGACATCTGGAACCAATAGATGAGGGTACTGTCCTCTGGAAACTCCGATATTGCAGAATCTGAGGTCAATAATAATTCATCCACTCCCTCCTCTGTCCAAATAAAGGTACAGAGAACTAAAGAAACTTTGCCTCTATTAATAAGAGATATCCTGTGTGTTTGGGGAGGATTTCTCTCCAATTAATAACTTTAGCTGAATAAACAATGGAGAAAACAAAAAAGCAACTCAAAAGACTGCCAAAACAAAGTTAACCTAAAAATGTGTTGAAAATACTCAATAAAGTTTTAAGATTAGCTTGGAAATTGGAAGCAATTACTTAAGATAAACCATATAAGTTGATCATCATTGTTTTACACGATTATTAAACTGTAGCTGGCTAATGATAACTAGTATTGAATTCTTTTCTTTTGTTCTTTATTCCCCTCCACCCTGTACTCCCCCCACCAAAATTCCCCCACCTTTGTTCATGCCCATGGGTTGTGGTACATCATTCATAAAGAGGCAGTATCTCCTGTATTGTTTTGACCAGCAATTGAAACCATGTACCTGTCACAGAGTTTTTAATACTCAAATTGTTTCCTTTCATGGCAAAAACCAAGTAAATCTGACTTGCTTCCAGGTGCCATCACCCCTCTAGGTTCAAATGGACAGGAATGAAGACACTTACTACGACACCACATTTAACAACATTTTAAGAACCTGTGGCTATACCAGGACCTTCCCAACCTCCAGAGAAAAATTGTATCATGTATACACAGGTTTAATTTTTCTGTTCCTTAAAACTGAGTGAAAAGTTGAAGCTTGTAGACATAGAGCTCAGAGTTGCCAACTCAAACAAAAATGGCACTTTCCTGCTAACATGTGTACACTGGCAATTTCTATTTGGACAGGGACAACACTCTACTTGAGGGGGAAACAGAGGGTCATTTCTCAATCCAAGGATAAGCACTTAAGAAGCTTAGAGGTCTTCTTCAAACATATGCCTCCAGAAAAGCCATGCCACCATATTTAACTGTATCAAACCAGTCTGTACAAATTATCAGGCAAGTTAAAAAACACAAACATAAAAATATACATATACAAAAAAAAAGGAGAAACAAACCTTTTTCCTCTTGATACGTGTGTGTCTTTCTCCAGAAAAAGCCCCTCCCTGTACCACGTCTGGAAATTCACTGTCTCGGCTCCCTAACAGTTGCAACTCACAGGAAAGTAAGGTGTGACACTCAGACATGGCTACAACAGGCTCAGATGGCCTCTTTGAGTCTTGAAAGCCTTTCAGATTTTTCCCTGATGTTTGAAAGGGAGCCTTAAAATTTAAAAGGTTGTAGGGGTCATCCGAATTACAGAAAGAGTTCCACAGTTTGAGACTTTCTGCTTCATCTGCACTAGATTCCCAGTCATCTTCCTCCCCAGAATTATGGTCAGGAGACTCAGGAAGTCGTCCAGTCTGGAGAGAATTCTCTAGGTCAGACCCCTCAGACAAATCCTTCTCTGATTCGGAAGGGTCTGGAGGGACAATTCTGGCAGCAGTCTGAATCGCTGCTGTAAAGTTTTGGGGATTATAAGGATCTACACTGTAGAAAGAGTTCCAAAGGTGAAGCCCTTCAGAGTCTTGTTCAAGGTCTGATTCTGAGAGTGAGCTATCACTATCAAAACCATCATCCTCAGCTTCCTCATTCCAGTCCTCACCTCCTGAATCAGAACTTGTTTCGAGGTCACTGGATGCACCTCCTAAAATGTAATCTATCAGTTTGTTACCACACGCTGGTCTGGCAGAAATGGGAAGATCATTTTCTATGTCTGAAGAGTCAACTACACTTATTTGGTCCTCCCCACGCTCTCCTTCCATAGGTACCTCACAAGATGGACAGCTTTCCAAAGGGCCCTGTTTTTCCAAAGCAAAAGGAACCTCTTGAATCAGGTCTATTTTTTCTTCTGTGGATTCCTGGGCAGTTCCTGGAATGGCTCCAGCTGGGGGAATGCACAATGTCGGACTACCGCTGCAGGGCTTCGGATCCATCCGGAGAAGGTTGTGTTCCTCTTCCAGGCTGTAGTAACCATGATCTTGGTCGGGGGTGGGTAACGCTTGCCCCTTGTTAGCCTGCTGAAGGAATTCGAGCCGTTTCATGCGAATGTGGTGAATTTCTGGCAGGCCTTCTCTAGAAAGAGATGGGCATTCGTGCCAGGAGGAGCTAGTGATCTCTGCATTCAGTGGCTGGGGTTGAGAATGGTCCTCAGGCAGACAGCTGCTTTGTGGGCTTACCGTCTGGAGATCAACTAGCTCGCCACCTCTGATGCCCTTCTGAGAGCTAAGGTCTACCGGAGGATGGCAGTCCTGATAAGAGGGGTTCAGCAAATAGGAGACAGCGCTGAAATTGCTTAAATGCTGAACATTTCGAGGCCAGGAGGAAAGGCTAAGTTTCCGGTCGGAGAACAGCTGGGTGTGAAGGCCACTCGGCAACAGCTCCACTCCTAACAGCTGCTGCTCCAAGAAAAAGGTATGGGCCGCAGAGACCGAGGCCCTTCCCTGGGCTTTCAGTTCCAATTCTGGATCGGAGGATGAGCATTGCCAGTGGAAACTCTCCTCTACCCAGCCCAGAAGACTGGCAGCTGAGTCGGCTGAGGGGTCCAGCGGCAGCGAACTCAGAGGTTTCTGTACCGCGGGGGAGGCCAGTTCCTCCTGAGCCCTCAGGGCTCTCAGGGCGCTGTAGCCTCCAGTGAAATCCAGCCATCTGGTCGGAATTATGCCACCCAAAAGCTGGCTCCAAATCAGCAGTTTCTGAAGAAGGCTGGGAAGCGGCGCGATGAGCTGGGAAAGCAGCTGCATCCAGTAGCTGGTCCTAGCCTCAGGCCGGGTAGAGCAAACTGGTTTGGGGTCCTGGGGTTGCTCTGCAGCAGGAGGTGTGGGGAACCTGCCAGTGCCCGGCGGCGTGGGCCGAAGGAAGAAGAGGAGCCGGAACACAGGACTGGCTCGGGTTGCCGGCCTTCCTCGCGACAGGTCCGCTCCCGACTCCATTGCCCCTGTTCTTGGCAGACTATGGCGTGGTGCACAGACTAGGCAGCTGGACCTCCTACAGGAGCCTGAGGGACCTACACGGTCCCAGCCTCGCCTTGCGGAGGAAGTGGCGCTCCAAGTCGGTGTCCGGGCCAGCAGAAGAGCCAAAGAAGGCAGCGGCTTCGGCTTCGGTCAGCAAAACACAGTCCGGAAAGGCAGGCGGAGAACGTGGCGGCAGCAACGACACCCATCCCGGTGGGGAAGAGGCGCCCTAATCCGCTCGAGGCCTCTCCAACATACAGAGGAGATTTCTCACGGCAGCTGCGTGACTTTCCACCAGAAACAGAACGTTAAAAAGCCCCTCGCTGTGCGCCCAGGAAGAGCTGGAAGGCCGGGCGGGCAACAGGGGCGGACACAAACCCAGTTCAAAATGGCTGCAGGGCCAGCGCCGATGCCGGACAGCGGGCAACCGGATGAGGAACTAGGACACCCCCCGCAACACCACCAGCTAAGCACCACTGAACAGCCTTAACAGAGGCCAGTGGGCGGGCCTTTCCGTCCTCTTCCGGGCGGGCGGTGGCTTCTTGCCTCTGACAGGGTCCCTGTCGGCTTCCTTACTCTCGGTAGACAGGGCTTGCGCGAGGGAGGTTGCATCAGCCAGGCCTGCGTTTTGCGCACGCGTACTCGCTTATCGGTGGACGTCTAGGAGACCCCCCCCAAGGCGGAAGTGAGTGTTTCAGATAACTCCAGAGGTTCTCGGAATCCTTTTAAGGGCACGATACACACCCAAGTGTACACACTTATCTTAGACTTTCATATATCGGGGTTCAGTGCTAAATAGATTATCATCGGAGATGTGAGTTTAATAAGCATTGGACAATGCTGTGTAAATATACCTCTAACTGTTAAAACGTGAA
Source organism: Sturnira hondurensis (assembly GCF_014824575.4). Classification (NCBI taxonomy): domain Eukaryota; kingdom Metazoa; phylum Chordata; class Mammalia; order Chiroptera; family Phyllostomidae; genus Sturnira; species Sturnira hondurensis. The sequence goes on along the minus strand of NW_028089713.1, from coordinate 2,529,408 downwards.
TAATCCGGAGTGAATAGTAATAGAAGTGAAAAAAAACAAGTGAAAAATAATCACTTATGTGTGTATTCCTGCCCCCTCGACTTTAGGATTTCTTAATCACTCTTTATCTTTGCCTGGAATGTAGCTTTGAGGCTCTTCAGCGTCCAATCCACATATACCAACCCCTCACCCCCAAGGAAGTGTGAATTTTTGTTTCTCAGGTGGGTCTCTATTCTTCAATGGTGCAAACTGAAATCACAGAGGAGGATAAATAGTCCCCAGAATTGTTTAATCTCTTTAATGCTTCCCAGGAGGCAATGCCTACAAATTATATTTATATCCTGAGCCTCCAGAACTATAGGATACAACATCCAAAGAAGAAACCACAGACGATTATCCTTTGAAAAAAAACTTTGTCTAATAATTTAAGCTGCTATATTTGATTCTCTTGGGAGTTTGGTCTTAGTTAATTTCCTTATTCCTACTAAAACGTTTTAATCAACACCCTTAAAGTCAAGTGACTATTACAGAAGGAGGGTAGCAGTAATGGGCACTAGAGACAGCAGGAAGAGCTTCTAGAAGCCAGGAGAAGCCCTGTTTCTCTTGCTTCATTGGGACTGCTCAGCGAACCACCACTTCTTTCTAGAAAACTAAGAGGTCCTCAATTTCTATGGTTTTACCCATTATACTATTCATATTTCTGAATAATAGTATATTATATTGAAAATATCTCGTTTTCAGTCCTAAGAACTTCAGAAAGATTAGTAGGGATTAGTAGTAGGGGTCAGTTTAGAAATAGAAAAAAAAAAGAAATCCAAATATATACATTAACAACTCAGAAACCTCAGTTTCTTTGATTGAGAAGTGAGGCTAATAATTCCTCCTTCAATGGGTTGGTGATAGAACTAACTTCCTAATACAGAGCCTAGCCTAAATACAGTAGGGGAACAAACGTCAGTTAATATTTGTTATTTATCAGCTAATAATTGTTTTCCATTGCCTACAGCATAAAGACTATGCAGACTCCTACTGTACTCTTCCAGCCTTTTCTCAAGTAACTTCCCTTTATGCATGTTGTATTCTAGGAACATTGAACCTGCTTTATGCCTTACTCATGTTGTTTCTCAGCCAAGAAAGACCTCACCTCCCCTGTTATATACCTATTTGTATTTCATGGTTGAACTCAAATATCGACTCCTTGAAGTCTTTGCTAACCTCCTCAATCAGAATTGTATTATACTCTTTAAAAAAAATTTTTTTAAGATTTTATTTCTTTACCTTTGGAGGGGAAGGGAAGGAGAGAGGGAGAGAGATATCAATATACAGTTGCCTCTCGTGCGTCCCCCGCTGAGAACTGGCCTGCAACCTAGGCATGTGCCCTGACTGGGAATTGATCCAGGATCATCTGGTTTGCAGGCCCACACTCAATCCACTGAGCTACACCAGCCAGGGCTGTATTATACTCTTTTAAAGCATTTAACTCATTATATTATATACTGCATGCTTATTCTCTCCTGCTGGTCTCAGTTCCATAAGGGCTGTGTTCCAATACCTAGCACAGTGGTTCCCAAAGTATAGTCTGGGCACCCTTGAGGATCTAATTTTAAGACCGTTTCAAAGGATTCTCAAGGTCAGAAATATTTTTTTAATAAAAATATTACTTCTGTTAATGTGTTTTGGGTTTATTCTTTTTAAATAAATATTTTTCAGTTCCTCAATTTTGAGTTCTAAAACAGTAGCTACCAGTAGATGTAGTCTACATAAATAAAAATATCTTGGGATTCTCCATAATTTCTAAGAATGTAAAAAGGTCCTAAGATCAAAAAGTTTAGGAACTGTTGACCTAACATGTTGACTGGCACATAATAGGTGCCCAGTAAATGTTGAATAGAAGACTAATAATGCTTTAACATGCTAGCATCTTCCTTATGACCAAGCATTTAGCATTCCATTCTCAACTTTGTCGCTAACACTATTTACATGATCCTGAACAAATTTTATAAAAATTTCTTAAATGGAATTCCCCTTCCTCCAAAACATCTAATTATTGGATACATAATTTTATTTTTTTAAAGGGGAAAAAATCAATGGCTAACACTGTTTGACCTGCCTTAGAGATCCCTAGAGACTCTACCCCACCAAACATACTGGTCCACCCAAACTGCTTTTTCCATATGAATGGCTGGTCTTGCTTGGCTCAAGCTGCACAACTTCCTAAATCCTCTACAACACATAACAGCTGGCCTCAGTGAGCCCCAGGCCTGACACTGGCAGCGTCAGCCTATATTCACAGCTTGGCTTCACCTAGGAATCTCCAAGCCAAGCACAAGTAGCAGCTATCTCAGATTCCTTTAAGGTTCAAAGCAGGGTGGCCCTGGGCAAAACAGGTGGGGACTGACCTTGGCCTGCATAACCAGGGAAACCCCAAGGCCAGTGCACCCAGTGGACAGCTATAGACCACATCAGAGCACCAGCACCCTTCCCCTACACCGCTTATCCTCCACAGAGGGCAGAGGTTGGTGGTAAATGGTCACAGCCAATCCTTGCCCCTGACTGGCCTAAGTAAATCCCTCCCACTGATCTACCAAAAACAACCAAGGCTCAACTACAAGAGGAGGGTGTTCTCAGCCCACATGAAGGGCTCACCTCGAGTACCTAGCTTGAGTGATAACGGAGGCTGTGCCATTGGACCCTACAGGACACCTACTATATTAGGCCACACTATCAAGACCTGGAGTCAAAGCAGCCCTACCTAATACATAGAAACAAACACAAGGAGGCTGCCAAAACAAGGAGACAAAGAAACATGGCCCAAGAAAAAACTCCAGAAAAAAACTAAACAAAATGAGGATAAGCTATCTATTAGATGCAAAGTTCAAAATACTGATTGATTATAAGAATGCTTAGGAACTTAGTGAGGACCTCAACAGCATAAAACAGATCCAGTCAGAAACGAAGGATACACTAATTGAAGTTAAGAACAATTTACAGGGAAACAACCGTAGAGTGGATGAAGCTGAGAATCAAATCAATGATTTGGAACATAAGGAAACAGCCAATCAGAACAAGAATAAAAAAGAATCCAAAAAAATAAGGATATTATAAGCAGCCTCTGGGGCAACTTCAAGTGTTTCAACATTCACATCACAGGGGTGCCAGAAGGAGAAGAGAAAGAGCAAGACACTGGAACCCTATCTGAAAAAAAAAATAGTTTAAGAAAACTTCCCTAATTTGGTGAGGGAAATAGGCATGCAAGTCCAGAAAGCACAGAGAATCCCAATTATGATAGATGCAAAGAGGTCCACTTCAAGACACATCATAATTAAGACACCAAGAGTTAAAGATAAAGAGAGGATTTTTTAAAAACATTTCTTTCTTTTAAATTACTTTTATTTCTCTTTAGAGGGTAAGGGAAGGAGAGAGGGAAAGAAATATCAATGCATGGTTGCCTCTCCTGCGTCGCCTGCTGGGAACTGGCCTGCAACCCAGGCATGTTCCCTGACTGGGAATTGAACCTTGATCCTTTGGTTCACAGACCCACATTCAATACACTGAGCTACACCAGCCAGGGCAAGAGAGAATTTTAAAAGCAGCAAGAGAAGAGAAGTTAGTTACCAGATGCTTGCCAGATAGGAGGGGGTAGTGGGGGAATGGGTGAAGAGGAAAGGAGATTAAGAAGTATAAATAGGTAGTTACAGAATAGGCAAGAGAATGTAAAGTACAGTATAAGAAATGGAGTAACCAAAGGACACACAACCCATGGACAGGAACAAAGGCGGGGGGTGGATTTCCTGAGAGAGTAGGGAGTGCTGGGTGGAGGGGGACAAAGGGGAAAATTCAGGATAACTGTAATAGCCTACTCAATAAAATATAATTTAAAAAATAAAAGGGAAAAATGCAATCAGAAAGTATCGAAAAGCTATAAAAATATGTGACTGCCTTGTCAATCTTGAAATGTAAATAAAGTGTGAGTCAGCCTCCTCTAGCCTGCTATCAACTAGAGGGCAGAGAGGCAGGGCAGCTCTGTACACAAAGATAACATGTTGCTGTGTCTGTGTTCATGCTGGTGAAGCCAAGAAGTCTTTGGACTGGCAAATTGACTGGCACTTTAGCAGATCATTTCAATTTCAGTTACTTACGTTTATTTTTAAAGATTTTAAAAATAAAATCTGGGCTGGGCCTGAGGTAAAAGGTGTATAGTTTTTTACTTCATTTTTCAGCATTAGTACCACCTCCAAAATCTTATTTCCAAGCATTCCATACTCTGGACACCACCTCCTTTCTAACTCACTGCCCTGGTATTGCTTATTCAGTGACTTATTGACCCCAGAAATCTCAAAAACATTACAATCTCAAAACATTACAATCACTGTGATTTGTGATTCATCCTCCTTCACTTCCTTCCTGACTGTAAATTCCATGATCCAGCATTAAAACTACCCCTTTGCAAAGACTCTTCATTCTTTTGCCTTGCTCCTACTCCAACATTCTTCTTTGGCAAGATTCCCACCTTAGTTACACCCAACTATGCAGTTGTCCAGAGCCTATACCCTTGTAGCTACTCAGTGCTGGAGGAAAGCACTCAACTATGCTGACTGACGCACTTCCTGTTTGTGATCACAAATTTCATCAATGCCAGACACTGCTACAGATATCCATATCCACAGTAGCTTTGCTTCTCCTACACTGGGACTGTTTCACATGTTTCTTTTTTCATATTTCCAGTATACTCATAAACACTCTCAACTTATGATCACCCCACATACTTCATTGAGAAAATAAATACAATTGGACTTGAATAACCTCATCTTTCCATCACCAAATTCACCAATTTACCCACACCTGGATCCACACACTCTGTCTTCAATCCCATTACAAGCAAAGAAGCTTCCTGAATCCTATCCCTTCATGTCTATTCATGGAATTCTGCCTTCCCTTATCACTTCTTTCCTGTAACATATAATTTTCTCTCTCAAGTCACTAGAGCACTCACATTAACATAGATTAATGTCACCTGTCTTAAAAATAAACTTTCTCGATACATGTCCCTCCAAGTTTTTGCACCACTACAGCAAAATATCTCGAGAATTACCCATGTTGGAGTTCTGGCCAAGATGGAGGTGTAGGTAGATACACTTTGTTTCCTTGCACAACCAAGGGAAAGACAACAACCAATTAAAAAACATAAAACAATGAGAATTGCCAGAAAATCAAACTGTATGGAAGTCCAACAACCAAGGAGTTATAGAAGAAACATTCATCCAGATTGGTAGGAAAGGTAGAGATAGGAAGCCGAGGCAGAGAGGATGTGCAACAAGGTGGCGGCTGGCCAACTGGGATGGGCAAGGTGGCAGCTGGTAAACCAGCCGGTCCCACATTCACATGGGGATAAGCTGGGAGGAACATTGGGAAGTGCGACAAACCTCGCGACCCAGGGATCCAGCACCGGAAAGTAAAGCCTCAAAACCTCTGGTTGGAAAAACCTGTGAAGAGGCCGAAGAGACAACTCCATGTGGGAGAAACTCCATCTCACAGGATTGTCCGTTGGAGAGGCTCATGGGATCCTAGAACGTACACAAGCCTACCCACAGAGGACTCAGCACCTGAAAGGGCACAATTTGCTTGTGGGAAGCAAAGGAAATGACGGAAAGTGGGGTGAGAACTCGGCAAGCAAGCAAGCAAGCGATGTTACTCCCTCTCTGACTCCTCCCCCACATATAGCGCCACAGCGAAGCAACGCAGGTTGCTCCTCCTTGACTAATACCGAAGGCTCCGCCCCTTACAATATGACAGGAACACCAAGACAAAGAACTATAGTTCAAATGAAAGAACAGTTCAAAACTTCAGAAAGAGAACTAAGCGACAAGGAAATAGACAACCTATCAGATGCAGAGTTCAAAACACTGGTAATCAGAATGCTCACAGAAATTATTGAGTATGGTCACAAAATAGAGGAAAAAGTGAAGGCTATGCAAAGTGAAATAAAGGAAAATGTACAGGGAAGGAAACTGGGACTCAAATCAATTATTTGGAATGAAAGTAAGAAATAAACATTCAACTGGAACAGAATGAAGAAACGAGAATTCAAAAAAATAAGGAGAGGCTTAGGAACCTCTGGGACAACTTTAAATGTTCCAACATCCAAATCATAGGGGTGCCAGAAGGGGAAGAGGAAGAGCAAGAAATTGAAAACTTCTTTGAACAAATAATGAAGGAAAACTTCCCCAATCTGGCAAAGGGAATAGACTTCCGAGAAGTCCAGGATGCTCAGAGAGTCCCCAAAAAGTTGGATCCAAGAAGAAACATGCCAAGACACATCATAATTAAATTATACATGATTAAAAATAAGGAGAGAATCTTGAAAGCAACAAGAGAAAAGGAAACAGTCACCTACAAAGGAGTTCCCATAAGGCTATCAGCTGATTTCTCAAAAGAAACCTTGCAGGCAAGAAGGGACTGAAAAGAAGTATTCAAAGGCATGAAAGGCAAGGACCTACACCCAAGATTGCTCTATCCAGCAAAGCTATCATTTAGAATGGAAGGGCAGACAAAGTGCTTCCCAGGTAAGGTCAAGTTAAAGGAGTTCATTACCACCAAGGCATATGAAATGTTAAAGGGACTTATCTAAGAAAAAGAAGGTAAAAAATGTGTACATTAAAATGACAACAAACTCACAACTATCAACCAGTGAACCTAAAAAACAAAGCAAAAAACTAAGCAAACAACTAGAACAGGAAAATAATCACAGAAATGGAAATCACATGGAAGGTTATCAGTGCAGAGCAGGAGGGGAAAATGGTGAAAAAAGGTACAGGGAATAAGAAGTACAATTGGTAAGCACAAAATAGACAGGGGGAGGTTAAGAATAGTGTGGAAAACGGAGAAGCCAAAGAACTTACATGTACAGGCCATGGACATGAAATAGAGATTGGGGGGATGATAGTGGGAAGGGGGATACAGAGTCGAGGGGGATCAAAGGGAGAAAAAAATGGAACAGCTGTAATAGCATAATTTATAAAATATACCTAAAAATACAAAAAAATTATCCATGTTGATGGTCTCCACTTTCTCATTCCCTATTCTCTTTAAGCTACTCCAGTGTGGCTTTCATTCCCTCCATTCATTCAAACAGATCTTATCAAAGTCACCAAGAGCATTTTTGCCAAATCATTTTATCATAGGTTGAACTGCACTACCCTAGAAAATATTGAACTCCTAATTCCCTAATTACAGTATCTTTGAATATGTCCCTATTTGGAAAAGTTTTTTGCAAGTTAAAATGAGGTCATTTGGTACACTCTAATCCAGTATAACTATATTCCTATACAAAGGGAAAATTCGGACATAGACAAACATGCATACACACTGGGAGAACACCACGTGAACAGGAGGCAGACACTGGGGTGATGCATCTACAAGCTGGGAATGCGCAGACTGCCAGTAAGCCACTAGAACCTATGAGGAGGCATGGAACAGATTCTTCTCAACCCTCAGAAGGAATCAACCCCGACAATACCTTGATCTTGGACGTCCATACTCCAGAACTGTGAGAAAAGAAACTTCTGTTGTTTAAGCCACCTAGTTTGGGTCACTTTGTTATGGTAGCCCTATGATATCAACAGTACTTGTCTTTAGCTCCCATGACACCAGTTTCTTGGTTTCCATGCAATTTTGGTGGCTCCTCCTCTACATGTCGACCTGCATTAGAGCTCAGTCCACCCCTGTGTTTTCTAGCCTCTCTAATCTAAGTGATCTCATCCAGTTCCATGGCATTCAATGCCACTTAAGTGCTGAGGACTTCCATATCTGAACTCCAGACTGACCTTTCCCATTTCCACTTTGGCCCTGAGACACTGCCCTGCAATTACCTGTGTCCATGTCCACCTCCCTAGCTGTGCTGAAATTGAGGACAGGACCCACACCTTTATCATCTTAGTCGCCACAGAGCCCGGTGCCTCACCTGACCCCAAGGAGGCTGTCAGTGTTGCTTGTTGACTAGACACCTCACACAAGTCCCAGTCACTACAATTACCTCACAGCTTAAAATGCTGCCTCACTTTTAACCTTTCAAATCCAATCTAATTTTTGCCTCCCAAAAATTCCCAACAAGTTGGGTTACTTTGTTTTTGCCACCTCTCTTTGAGCTCAGAGAACCTGAGCTCCTGTGCTTCTTTTCTGTCCTCCTCAGACAACCCCATTCCCCACTCCATGACTCTCTCACTCCGTCAGGTGGTTCAGATTTCTGCCCCATCTGGCCAAGAAATTTCCTTTAACTAAGACTCTTGCCAGACCCACGTTCTAGATTTTTTAAAAATATTTTATTTATTTATATTTAGAGAGAGGGGAAGGGAAGGGGAGAGAGGGAGAGAAACATCAATATGTGGTTACCTCTTGTGTGCTCCCTACTGGGGACCTGGCTCACAACCCAGGCATGTGCTCTGACTGGGAATCAAACTGGCCACCCTTTGGTTCGCTGGCTGGCACTCAATCCACTGAGCCACACCAGCCAGGGTCCCACATTCTAACTTTTAAAAGGTCCCTTGGGACTTGTCCAGCACTGCATGTAGTTACCCCTCAAAACCACTTAGAAATATAGCAGGTGACACTTCCTCCTGTTTACTACTAAAAATCCCTTGGAAGCTGCACAAAATTTCTCAGCATGAAATATGACTCCCCCTGGAGAGTTCTGAAAACTTCTGGGTAAAATGCTTGAACAAAGATCACATTGCCTTCATCTTCCATTTGGGGTATTCAACTCTGGGCTATGGCTCTGCTTTCTCATAAAATGGGGTTGGGTAAATATAATTAGGCAGTGACTTTTTAAAACATACAGGACTGCCTTTTAAAATTTTTTTATTTATTGACTCTTTTTTTGAGAGAGAGGAAAGAAGAGAGAGGGAGAAAAAGAAATAACATCAGTTTGTTGTTCCACTTATTTGTGCATTCATTGGTTGATTCTCGTATGTACCCTGACTGGGGATCGAACTTGCAACCTTGGTGTATCAGGACTCTATAACCAATTGAGCTACCATGTCAAGGTGAGGATTGTCCTAATTTACCTTTTAAACCTCAACCTGGTACCTGGTACAGGACCCAGCATACAACTAAAGGCCTGTATACCCTGTGAATGGAGGCATGCTAGGTGAACTAGGCAGTCTTGGGAAGAACAGTAAATGGTAACAGAATTAATAAATGAGCCATATCTACTTTCCAGGATAGTTGTAACAAGACATGACATCGTATATATTAAAACACTCTGAAAACTAACATATTATAGCATTTTTAAGGAACTGTATTTAACATGGCCTAGAAGGAATTAAATAAACTTGCACTCAAATTCCATATCCAAGCTGAGTGGCTATTTTCTTAGTAAAATTCTTAATCCCAATGAGCTTCAGTCTCTTCGTCTGTAAAGTGGGGATGATAATACCTGTTGTATCAAGTTGTGAGGCTCTGTTTAGTGACAAATGTAAAACATCAAGTGAAGTGCACCAGTATATATAAAAGTTACCATTGTCAGCCATTAGGTATTTTCTCTTGTACACCAGATGTTTACTCTAAACATGTAAACATCAACCAATCATGAAAATGATAGTTTTGTTTTTCTTAAATGTCATTTATTAAAAAATACAATTCCAGAGAAAGTAGGAGCTACAAGGACATCTGGAAAGTGGGTACAATACATAGACCTCTTTAAACCAGGGACATAGAGGGTCCAAATAAAATGAGCTACAGGCACAAAGCCAGTAACGCATCTATGGTCCATTCATCTGGAGAAGTCCACTCCTGTTCCCCACTTCCCTAGCCTCTCCCCACAACAGCCAGCTTTATACTTGCCATTTTTAATTTAAAGGAAAAGTGTAAACTTCCTTGCTGCCCTATGGCTTCAATGAGTGGAGCTTCTTTCTCCAGTTATGGAATGAGTCAGAAAAGGGGGGGATTTCTGATCCTCAGAGCTGGAGAAGAAGCTGAGGAGGGACAGACAGTTTGCAAAGTATCCCCCATCATCTCCGCTCCCCAATCACAGGGCACATCAGGCCAATGCTAGTTTAAAACATTAATATCAAACTAAAAGTCCTCCCTCTTTTTTTTTCAAGGAAGATACGTTTTGAAGGAAAGCGCAAGAGTGAATTTCAAATGCAAGTGATAGTAAATTCGGGGTATTAAGAGATAAGAGACCCAGTCTCTCCCTCTCAGCTCCAGGGAGATCACTGCTCCAATCCAGTCTCCTTGAGAGCAAAGAAAACCACTGGAAGAAACAAGTTTTGCTGGGACCCCAGCCCCTTTTCTTTTGGCTCCAGACTAAGTAGGTGTATGGCCCCATAGAATGAGGGAAATTCTTATTAAAAATGTGACAGAATGGAGTTTGGGAAAGAAGCAGCACAAAAGTAGTGGTGGGTTATGAAGTCTTCCCAGAATTAACCAGCAAGCGGCCACATTGGCATCTGAAGCCTAGGGCCCCTTCCCAGAGTCTGGATGCCCACGGGTGAAACGAAATCAAGGGCCAAGGCAGCATTTTCATCCCACAGAGAAATATGAAGAGAGAGACCTATGGGGGAGCAGCCCCAGTGTACTCACTGGGACCAGAGGGCCCCAGAAGGGCGAAAGAATGGAGGTGTAGAAGACATATTCAGGGTGAGTCCTGGCAAAGTAGAGGAAGAATTCCCCCCAAAAGAGCATGGGTCCCTGAATACAGCTCCTTTGCGGAACCCCAAAGGAAAGCCCCATAAGAGAGGCCCTTCCTTTGACACATAGGTATCACATTGCTCTCCTTTGGAGGCAAAATCAGATGGGCCCAGCAGCACAGGCCTCAGCCCAGCACATGCAGCCCTCCCTGTCTCTCCCCAGCCTGCCCTTAGAGAGGGGGGCTCTCACCAAGGACCCACTGGGCCCCTCTCCAAATAATTCCTATTGAGAGAAAAACAAAACAAACCCTAGAGAAAAGTCCAATAAGAACCTTAGTCATACAAAAAGTCCAAATAGTCTTCCTCTTTTTGCCTTCTGAGGCATATGTAAGTCCCTTCTCACAAGGCTTCCTGTCCAGTTAGGACAACATTACTATTTCATTTTTTAAAAATAAAAATAAAGATATCCACCCACCCTCCCCCCAAACTCTACTCCATACAGCCCACCCCACACACCCCAAACCAGGCATTGCTCCCTTGACACAAGGTAAACTTAAAACTGTGCTGCAACCTCACAGCCTCCAAGGGGCTGCTCATTACAACCAACTCAAATTCAGTGTGCAGAGTGGGGGGACGGCAGAGAGCCTCCCTCTCCCTGCCTGCCACCACAGAGGCCCCCTCCACCTGGACAGCAGCGAGGCCTGCCGAGGGCCCTGCCTGTGCATACGAAGTCAAGCAGCGAGAGTCCTCTCCCCTAGCTCCGCCACCAGTCTGGGGCCCTGGGTGGGGGCTCTGCTGGGCTCATGAGGTCTCATGACTTCGAGATCCTAGTTCGAACCAGCCAGTCTTCTCCTGGGCCAGGTCCAGCTCTCGCAGGCGGATGTGCACCTCTCCGAGGAGAATGTTCTCCCAGAATCCTTGCTCACTCAGCACACTCAGCTGTAGCTCCCGCTGCTGCAGGTCTCCCTTGGGGATCCCATCATACACCAGCTGCAAATGCAGAGATTGGGAAGATCAAAGTTGTAAGAGAGGGAACCTTGGAAGAGGGAGATGCTTACGTCTGTAGTCCCTTGGTCTGCTGAGGGGAACACCACTGTATCTCCCTAATGAGAGCCCAAGGGAATACAGAAGGCACACAGAAGCCAAAGGAAGCTTTAAACAACTTTGTTCTTTGCTCAGAGTTCAAGCAAATGAGGGGCTTTTTTTAAAAAAAATTATTAGAGACACTACTCTTATCAGCAAAGGATCAGGAGACTCCTTTTCCCATAGGACAGGGGCCAGGCCACGCCCAGCTCTGGAACCCCAACCCTGAGGGTCCACAGAATTCCCATCTCAAGGGCAAGAATAAACATGGCTTTCTAGGTCATCTAGTCTGGTCTGTGTCACAACTACACAACCCTGCCCCTGCAACATCAGCAGCCATAGAGGATACTGAAAATAGTCGTGGCCCTATTCTAACACAACTTTATTTACAAACCCCTGCCCAACCCCAGCACCTTTCCCACACACCATTTCGTTGTAGGTAGGGTTGCAGGTTTTCCGGGCCACTTTGGTTTTCTTCTTAGTGGTTTTCTGAGGGTCAGGAAGGAGATAAATCTTCACATAGGGGTCAGGGTCATTCCCATCCTGGAGCAGTTGCTACAGAAGGAATGAAAACCAAAAAAAAATGAAGATTCTTCTGCCTGTCTTTTTATCACCATTCCTGTGATGACACCCTGATCCAGACTCTCATCTCACACCTGGCTTCTCGCAATGCATATAATTTACTTGGCTGCTTCCCAGCTCCCTCCATTCTGATAAAAATATCTACCATGATGTTAGGTGCCCTACTAAAATATCAGTCAGATTGCCTATTATATCCAGTCTATACTGTTTACACAAATGCTCCGGGCAGGAATGAATGATCATATCCCCAGGCATCTCTCTGCCTCGCCCAGTGTCTTTGTCTACTTTGTTACTTGATGCAAGTAACCCTGTAAGATGTAGAGAAATGAGTCAGAGAAATTAAGTTCCTTGCTCAAGGTCAACCAATTAGTGATTCACCCAGCCTGATCCTTTTAAATCTCAAATTAGATCTTACGCCTATAGACCCCCGAGAAGAAAGATTCATTTGATGTGAAACACAAGAAGGAGTTTACCTGCTGAGATGGACTCTCCTTGATCAACCGAGGGCCCAAATCTCATGACTAACAGCCTAAGGGCCATTTGCTGACAGGGGCTTCTCACGTACTCCAAGTACCAGGAAGAACCTCAGACTGAACTTTCAGGTTCCTGCACTATGTCTTGCTTAGTCAATGACTATGCAGCTGAGCCAACTACTGTAAGGGAGCTCCTGGTCTTGTCTTTTGACCAAGGGACTGAGACCAGCCAGGTCCCACTCAGAACCGCTCCATAATAACCAATTAGAACAGAACAACTTGGAAATTTCATCTGCATGAAACTGGGAACTTGGGCAGGAACTTTCTACAGAAAGGTGACCTCTCCTTGTCTCAGCAGAGAACAATTCAGACTGCTACCTGAATCTGTGTCTGCCTGGTGGCAGTTCTTGTTGCTCAAATAACTTTTATTACAGTCTAAAATTAATTTTTGCTTACATGGCTCTGCTCAAAAGCCCCCAGTGGTTCCCATATCATTCAGGGTGAAAGCCCTGTCCTGACTATGCCCTCCAGTTAGCTGTGCTCTCCCCCAACTCATCAGCCCCCGCAATCCCGTTTTCCACAGGCTCCTGCCACAGGGGCCCCTTGCAGTTCCTCATGCACCCCAGGTGGGCCCTGGCTTTTGGCTTTAACTGGACCCTCTGTTTGGAACAGTGTCCCCTCAGATATATATGCATGGCCTGCCTCTCGCCTCCTCCGTCTTTGCTCACATACGTCCTTCATCAACAAGAGCTTCCCTGATCACTCTGTGCAAAACCACCACTATTCCAGCCCTGTATCATTTCTCTGCCTTATTTCTCACCACAGCACTTGCCATGTATTTGTCTGTGTCTTCCTACTGTTATATAAACTCCCCGAGGGGAAGGATTTTGTTTTCCTCACCCTGTATCCAGAGCTAATGTAGCAGTGCCTGACTCCTAGTAAGCACTAGATGAACATTTGTTGAATGAATGAATGAATGAATGAATGAATGAATGAATGATGTTGCAAGAGTGAAACTCAGGTTTTTCTGATTCCAAAGCTCATCTCATGGTCCTTCTGCCACATACCAATGTCCCAGTTTACAAAAGTCCAGCACATTACAAGAATGCAATAAAAGTTCCCTCCCCTGTCCACTCACAATGTTCTTAGAATTGTACCAAAAATTTTAGTAATTATATACTGCCTTGATTATTCTCCAGGGTGGTCATGTGGCTGCCTTACCTGTACAATCAGGTAAAAAACCCTTGGGCTTCTCCCTCATTACAATCACCACAATTACTATAACAATACCAAATACTATGTTAAGTGTTCTACAGGCATTATCTCATTTAATGCCCACAACAACCCTATGAGGTGAATACTAACATGATCTTCATTCTAATGAGGCTCAGAGTACTGAGGCTACTTGCCGAAGACCACAGGTTGTAAGAAGCTGTGTCTAGTACTGCCTGGTCATATTCTAGGCTGCTTTTTACCTAATGTGACCTGGCGTAGTAGCAGGCCCAGCATTGGGTACCCAGCAAACTTGTGGTTACTCTCATGAGAAAGGGGCAGTATAGGTCTCACCAGTCAGGAGTACCAGGAGAAAGACAAACAATCAAATGACAACTACGCATGCACTTACCAAACCCCGAATATGCATCACCATGATGAAGAGTTTATTGTTTTTGTAGGAGATGGACAGCTTCACCTCCCCTCCCACTTTCCCAACAGGACGGGCCCAAGAGCCATCTGTAGGGACAAAGAAAACCGAGAAAGGTCATGAGGCCAGCCCTGTTTCCATCTGGTGCCAGGCAGATGTTTATTTTCCTCTGACCCTCCTCCACCAACATCTTCATGGCAGGTTCCTGATACCCCCTGGGGGATCTGCCAGGTGGCGTCTGTGAACATGGTTTAGAGTTGGGTTGGGGTGGTCTATCCTATTGTATAACCCAGCAACTGAATACCCAGTCCCTGGGGAACCCACACAAGGAGCAATGGGTCCCACAGCCTGAGTGGGAAACCAGATTCTATAGCTAACAAGCAAAGAAACAGAGACAAGTGAAGAAAAGAAAACTGGGAAGAGGCCGGGGCAGGAGAAGTTACCCTTGAGAATGGTTCAGAGGAATTGGCAGAAGCGTCACAAAGGCACTGTACCTGAGGACTTGGGAGCTGGGCTGGTATTCGCAGCCTTCTCATCCCGGGGCAGGGGGTGGAAGAAGGTACACACCAAATCACACTGGAATAAAATCAGTAAACAGGGTCCCTCTTCAATAAGGCAATGGCCCAATAAGAAAGGGAAGAGACTGTTCCAGATTAAAACAGACTTATAAAACATAACAACCAAGTGTAATACACAGTTCTTGCTTGGATCATGACTCAAACAAGCCAAGTATAAAAAAGTTTGGGGGATGAGAGGACAATTTTGAACGATGGCCATGTACTGGATGGTATGACACAACAACCACGTAAGAACACGTCCTTATGCTTTAGAGGTGCAGAGAGTTTAGAGGCAGAGTGGCTTATGTCTGGGATTTACTTTAAAGTACTTCATACAAAAATAGATGAATATGGCCCTGGCTGGTGTAGCTCAGTGGATTGAGCGCAGGCCTGTGAACCAGAGGATCGCGGTTCGATTCCCAGTCAGGGCACATGCCTGGGTTGCAGGCAGGTTCCCTGCAGGCCAGTTCCCAGCAGGGGATGCACGAAAGGCAACCATACATTGATGTTTCTCTCCCTCTCTCCTTTCCCTCTAAAGATAAATAAATAAAATCTTAAAAAAAATAGATGAATATGGCAGAATATTAACTGCTTAGATTAATAAATATATGTGTGTGTTCATGCACACTAATTATACTGTCTCTCTAAAGTTCTCCTAATAGAAAGGTTTTTAAAAAGAAAAAAAAAACACAAGTAAAACTAGGTCACATTAGGTCAAAAGCAGCGTGTTCTTGCCTACCACTCCCTCCCCTGCAGACACACACCCTCCCTTAAGCACAGAAATGCCTGAGCCAGCCTTGTTCAAAGACCATGAATCCTACTCTGAAGAATGGTTCCTAAATAACTAGGAAATAACCCCCCAAAATGTGTGGAAAATATCCATTCTAACATTAATAGTAGGGAAAAAAGGACATAATCTAAATATTTTTCAAGAGGCAGACAGTTAAGGAGAAAATGGTATTCCAAGTCAGTGTATTAAAGTTATGTTTACTCTTAAAGTAAAAATAAATAAAATTATGTTTCCTCTAAACACTAAGTGAAAAGAAACAGAGTACAGAATTATATTTAAGTTATGACCACTATAAAACTGTGAGAGTCACATTTGCATGTGGACAAATAGGAAGGAAACAAGGAAATGGCTTGCTGATTTGTTAGGGTGATGGATCTGATGGCTGTTTATTTATTTATATAAATATTTATTATAAAAACAAATTAAACCGAATTATAATACAATTTGTTTTTAAAAATCTAAGTGGTGGTAAGAAAGAGCAGATCCAAGGACAGAATAAAAAACAAGACTCAATTGCATTTTTTTTTAATAAAAAGCTTCAACCTTGGCACGCTCTCCCTAAGAGACCACACAAGACTTGCAACCAGGGGAGCAGTGGGCAGTGGCAGCTTGACTCAGGCTGATCCCCTGACCCTGTCTCCAGGGCCCCCTTTTCTCTGACTTCCCAGTGAACTGAGGCAGCTCTGCCTTGGTTCATTTCTATCCCATAACATTTCTGGAGAGTCAAAGTCACCCTGCTTAGCCTCTCTCCTGTCGCTTCTTCTATCCTGGGTCCTTCCTTGTCTCACCGTCCCCAACTTTAATAAATGTACTCTCAAAAAAAAAAATGAAAACAATAACAAAAACCCAGCTTTAGCCTTTATGAAGTAAAAAAGGAAGCTCAGGAATGTGAACCAATCAACTTGTAATTTCCTGATCAACACTAGGGAGGTAATTAGTCAAGTAAGACCCCTGTGGTGCCCACCTCCCACCAAGTGGCCCTTACCTGAAACAATCCTTTCCATTTGCTAACAGCTTTTCCTGTCCCAGTTTCTACCTAGAAAAACCTTCCATCCTGTACAACTTCTTAAAGCCCCTATTTATTAGATGAAATAGTGCAAGGGTCCATGAACGTTTAGTAACCAATTTACTTGGTTGAATTTGTTTTTTAACATTGGATACATAACCTAACCTACATATGCAGCCTAGCAGGTAACCTAGCACAGATTAACTTTTGTGTAGTTTATAACTTTGCCTCAATTAACCTGTGACTTCACCTAAAACACTAAAAAATGTGTAAGATTTGTCTGATGCTTTCTTGTGATCTGCTGAAAGTTTCTCAACTAGAACTGGTTTTCAGAACAAGCCGGGCCTGTTTTGCAGGATCAGGAGGTCAACCAGCTGAAATCACCTGGGAGGGCTGGAGCAGGCTGAAGGACCTCCACTGACCTCCTGTAAACTTTCCTCATTGTATTCTCCTTAAAATTCTAAAATCTTTCCTGGGGGGGGGGGTGGGGGTGGAGATTTTCTGCCATGTCGGAATCTGTGATGCATGAATAAACATGTTTCCTGACTGTGCGTGCCCTGAAATATTCCCTCCTATATACATGCGACGATGAGGTCTACCTCAATGTTTATGCATGATTTCCCCTAATAAAGTCGGATGAGATGCTTTGCTCTTAGATATGTGTGTCCTCGCTTGTAGGCTTGTAATCAAGTTTCTTCTCATCAAATTATCAAGTTGTCTTCTGGGTGGCAACTGCAGAGCATTCGGACCCGGACCACTTCGGTCCAGGGACAGACACACCCTCTATCTGCTCAAAACACTACTCCTCGGGAACCCGTTCCCTTATCAGGTTCTGAGATCCCCAAGCCCTCTGGGACCGCACGTAACTCCACACACGCCCGCAGCAGAAGCCACGGCCAGATTTTCCCCGCCTGACCCCGAGGGCGAGCTCGACCTCTCCCCTTCTTCCGCCAACTCTGCAGCGGAAGCCGAGGGCTGCGGAGCCCAAGGCCCACCTGATTGGCAGCGGGCGCCCCACCCGTCCGCCGAGCCCCGCCCCCGCAGCAGCACCCGGAAGGCCAAGACCTGGAGCCTCCCACCCACCTCGGCCACCTCCGGGACGGCGTGGATCAGGTGCCTGATGTAGCCATTCAACTCCTCCCGCCGTCTCTCGGCCCCCGCCTCTCCCCGCGGGCGGCCAATCGTGAAGCGACTGGGGAAGCTGGTGAGGCCGGAGGGAGGGGCAGACAAAAGAGAAAGGTAAGAGGCAACAGGATTTGTCACATTTCATTTGCTGTTTCAGCCACCCGACCCACATCTCTCAGCACTCTCCCTTCCTAGGGACCCCACCCACTCCGTTCCTCCCGCAACTTCCCAGGTCTGTGCCCAGGGCGCCCCCGGCAGTTCTGAGGACACCAGATGAGAAAGCCAAACTGCTGGGCATAGTCCTATGGGTCCCCAGAAGTGCCGCAGGGGCTGTGGAGTCCCCAGTTTTCCCCATTAACGTAAAAATCATTTGAAAAATCATTTTGTAAAAATTTGTGGTAAAGTACACTTAAGAAAATTCACTGTCGTAACCATCGTTACGTGTAAAGTTCAGTGACACAAAGTTCGTAAGTGCAACCATCATTACTGTCTCCAGAACTCTTTTCATTTGGCAAAACTGAAATTCTACCCATTAAACAACTCTTCATGTTCCTCCTCCCTCCCAGGCCTTGGCCACGACCATTTTACTTTTTGTCTTTATGAGTTTTACTACTATAGTGCTTGATATAAATGGAATATCACACGGTATTTGTTTTTCTGTTACTGGCTTATTTCACTTAGCATAATGTCCTCAAGGTTCATCCATGTTGTAGCATGTGCTAGCATTTATTTGTTTTTAAGTCTTCATATTGTATAGCATTTGAAAAATTGTTTTACTCTTTAAAAGATTAGAAACCTTCAAACATCTTCACATTTAGTAAATCCCCTACGTTTAGATCAGTTTGCTCTCCTTCCAGTTTATTTTCAAGTCTGGAGAGCTTGACCAGCAGGGGGAGCACTTGTTATCAAACTCATTACCAGGCCAAGAAAATCAAGTACCTTCTGTTGATCTATAGCTCCCGCAGTCCGGCACACCACCCATCCATTCTCCCTCTCCAGTATCCCTCTAGCAGAGAGTAAAGAGGCCAGCTACCTGGGCAACAGAGAAGAAGGGAAGAGCAGCCGCAGCTTATTGTGTAACTCCTGGAACTCCTCAAATGTCCTCTGGATGTAAGTGGCCTCGTGAGCATTCTCTCGCATCACCTTTACCACATAAATCTGCAAAGGTTCCAGTCTTAGAGAACACCTGCCACAGCCTCCACAACCAATGAGGAGGGTAGGTAAGGGAACTTAAATGTGTGCTTGCGTGTGTGTGTGTGTGTTGGGGGGTATACGCTTTCCAGAAGGAAGAAGGCAAAAGTATCTCCAATGGAGATAAAGGTGATGTGTCCCTGTACATATGCAGGGATTTGAAAGCAAATATTTCCTGCACATGTTTCCCAAGACCCTTGACTCAGAGGAAGTAACCATCCAATTCAGCTCCTTGATTCCAGGCAGGCCAGGCAGGCCACTCAGGCAAGGGAGAGGGACATGGTCGATGACTGCTCCCAGCACAAAGTGCCAGGTGACTCCAGTGCCCACAGTGTGGATGTGAAGAAACAGAATCCAGTAATCTGGGGACATTGGGGAGCAAGAGAGGATCAGACTGGAGAAGACGCTTACATAGGTCTTGTTGGGGTGGAAGACCTTCTCCTGACGGCAGAGGAAGACATCACTGAGGCGGCCAGAGCGTTGAAGAGTGTATGTGCGGGGGGCAAAGGAAAGGGTCAACCGGTCGTCTGAGCCTGTGAACTTCATCTGAGCCAGGTTATGTATGAAAAAATTGAGCTTTGTGGCTACACTGCCCAGGCTGGACTCAATCAACCTGTTGGTGTAAGAGGATAGAAAGAGGATGTCACCACGGACCCATGTCCCCACTGCCTGGACAGAGCTATCTCAAGGAATATCCCCTGACACCTGAGACAACACTTCACTCCCATCAAATCATTTTCCCTGTGTCATATCCTCCTAGAGCACATGAGTGGCACACAATGATCTACATGCAATTTACTCATTTGAATCCAGGGGTCTTATCTCCCCTCACTGCCCTCCTAAGCTGACGAGTGTTGAACCAAGGTGGAAAGGAATTAAGGATTCTACCTAAACTCACCGGGTGAGTATCTAAATATTGCATCAAACTGAATTTCAAGGTTCAGTACCATGTAACCTCACCAAGCACTATTCCACCTAGAGATTTCAGTCCAAAAGGAGAGGTTCTGTGTTAGACCAACAGATAAAAAATTAGTTGGCAAAGTCCCAAAAGAGTGTATACTAAAATGGGAGACGTCATCTGTACAAAACTGTAGGCATTCGTACATAGACAGCTCCGTGTCATACGTAGTGCACCTAGAAACATTGTGAAATCTGGGAAAATGAAACCGTGAAATTCATGTTTTGATAAGGGAGGAGGAAGGTTTTGATCAGAGGGCTAAAAACTACTAAAAATTCATACTTGCTCCATAAACAAATTCTTTGACCAAGACTTGGTGAGGATGTAAGTAAGAGCAAATTGTAATACCTCTATAAACGAAGATTAGCGCGAAAATGCAGATGGGTCTGAGAGATGTGAAGTAATTTGCCTAAGTGAGAGGCAGAATTGAGACAGCACACCTGCATTGTCAACTCTTGGCTCCGCTGCTGGTGCTAAGCCTTTCCCATTTCCCTAGCCCTGCTCCTCCCAAGCAGGCCGCCTGGAAATCAATGAATTAGGGTGGGCAGCATGTTTTGTATGCAGAGTGTTACCTAGTAAAGTAGGTAGTGGCATTGGCCTCTGTGTCCTGAGGCCTCAGGGCATCATACACATACTTGAGGTCCTCCAAGTCTGAGAGCTCAGGGATCCCACAGGACAACATCTACAAGGAGAGTAAAGGAGAGGAGACGGTGCCTAAAACAACCAGGAATCTCACTTCTTCCCCACCGTAAGGCAAGATTTTCTACAGCAAGGCTCCCTAGCCCTCCTAGAGGGTGGCGGATGGATGCCGTGGACAGTGGCTAGAGGGCCATGAGAATGGAGGGGCTGGAGCAGGAGCCAGACACCCGCATGGACACCATTGTCCCGGGGTGTCTAAGCCCTGCCTTTATCTAGAGCCCCAAAATGTAGATCTCCAGGGATCCCTTAAAGCAAGACAGGGAAGTCTTAAAGAAGTGCCAGAAGCTAAAAAGGAGGGGTTCAGAAAGGATGGAACTCCTCACCAGGCCCAGCAGGTTGAGGAAGAGGTGGGTGTGCTTGCGAATGAGGTTGTAGGCTTGGCAGCAAAGGTCAACAAAATCATGGAAGCGGCTGGAAGGCTTGTCGCCCCCGTTGATGACATATGCCATGTCCGAGGTGAAGACAAAGGGGGCACGGTCCCTGGGCCAAGGGGGAACATACAGGTAAAAGGTCAACATGGAGGAGGAAGCCCACCCTGGGGACTTATTGGGGATGGTTCCCCTCACCCCTTGTTACCTATGCAAACCTGGATAGATGGGGCTCTCTGTTTTTTGGTTGTTTTTTTTAACTTTAATCCTAAAATGTCCTCACAAACATCCTTCATTGATTTCTTGTCCGTGAACTAGCAGGACTTTACCCCTGGATATCTAATTGTATTCCCCTTTGCTGTGGTCTGGGCTTTTTTCCTTTTGCTTAGTCCTCAGCAGGGAGAGCGAGCGCAGTTGGTCCCTGCCTTCTGCAAGACCCTGTAAGGACCTGACGTCTTTCTCAGTCTTCTCCAAAGCTGCTCAGCCTGAAGCACGCTCTGAAGTGCAGCCCCTTCCATCATGGGCTTGTGTCGCAGCTCTGGTCCCAGCAGTGGAACCATTTCCACTGACCAACCCCCCCACCCCACCCCTACATACACATCCCTGCTTCAGAAGACCACCAAGGACCACTGACCGCTTAATGTTGCCAAACATCTGGGCATGTCCCAGGAAGCGGCCAAAATCAATGTGAAACATGTGGCCAGTCGTCTTCAGCATGATGTTGTCATTGTGTCGGTCACATATGCCCAAGACATACGTGGCCACACAGCAGCCGGCACAGGAATAGATGAAGTTCTCCACGGCCTGGAAGGAGGAAAGGGAGATGGGAGAGGACATAAAGCTGGCTTGGCAGGACTCCATGGGCATAGCCAGACTGAATTCCACCAGGTGTGGCCTCTCTCTCGTGAGTCCCAACTGTATCTCACATCTGCTTCTTCAGCCTTCATCATGGACCAGTGTACACACTGATATACACAGATTCATCACTTGTATCTTATGGAGTATGAGAAGGTGGAAGACTTCTATGTGTATCTCCACCACTTTATCTGAAATTCACCTTCCTCTGTACCTTTATTTCTCCCAGGGAGCATGGTTGGAAAGACAATGAACTCATCCAGAGCCCAAATTGGACCAGCCCAGGTAGAAGACACCTTGAGAGAGAGAAAGACTGACATACACAACTTTCCCAACCAGTTGTGACCATCTTAACTCAAGTGCACACCGAGGCAGCCAACTTAAGGGCCCCTTCTTGACTCTGCTCTGAATTCTTCCATCCCCCTCCCTGCCCCCCAAACAACAATTATTCCCCGTGTTCTTAGTAACAGCTAAATGTTAATTTCACTGAAGTCACTTCACTCCGAAGAAAAGCTGAGGCAGCTTAACAGTTCTGGGTGTGTTTTACACTTGAAAATCAGATATCTCTAGTTCATAAAGAATGTTACATATATTTTTGTGTTTAAAGCAGGAGGGGAATGGGAAGGGGTTGGATCTACCTTATTTTATTTGGTCAATACCTGTCCCTTATCTCTTTCTTTTTTTTAAGATTTTATTTATTTATCTTTAGAGGGGAAGGGAAGGAGAGAAGGAGAGAAGTATCAATGTATGGTTGCCTCTTGTGTGTTCCCTGCTGGGAACTGGCCTGCAACCCAGGCATGTGCCCTGACTGGGAATCGAACCGCAATCATGTGGTTTGCAGGCCCACGCTCAATCCACTGAGCTACGCCAGCCAGGGCCCTTATCTCTTTCTAGAAAGTAAAAATACGTGGAATTATTGAATGGACACTTTCGCTCTCTAAATCCTCTTTGTGCCAATTATAGAATTCCCAAGAACTCCAGAAAGGCACATCAGCAGAGGACAACAACCATCACAGCCAACCAGGAATGTACAAAGTTGGGAATGGATGAAAGCTTCCCAGACAGAGAATGCACACCCTCCCTGCATCCCTCTACAGAGTTCCGCCATCCTTCATGGACCCTCCTTGAGTCCCATACCTCCGCGACCTGCCCAGCTCACACTGACTGCTCCGCATTGATCTGCAGCCGCTCTTCGACCACCGCTCACTAAGGGTTGAGTCTTTTTACTCCCCCAGGACTTAGGGATCTCGTTTCTCAGCAGCTTTTTGGCTCTTCCACAAGGCCTGTTTCAAAACTAGCTATACACAGAAACCTCCCAGATACTTGTTGAATTAAACCAATGACTAACCTATAGGAAACTCAGAATAGAAAGTCTGTAAAGAAATCACAGTAAAATAGTAATAATAAACACCCCCCCCCCAAAAAAAAAGAAAGAAATCACACAGAATGTGCCTTCTGGAAGCAAGACTATTTCCATGGAAGGGAAGCATAGGAATAAAAGGAAACCAATCAATAAGGGATGTAACACATCAGCTCCCAGTCTCGACTTTCACTTCCATCAACTTGCCTTCTTGACACAGATGTTCTTTCTACCTGAAATGCATCCTCTTTTGACTTGCACGATAGCTGTGTGCCCGTGGGCAGATGAGTAAGTCCCATCACCTACGTTTGTAAGGTGTTAGCTGCTTACAGGCAGGAAGTCTCACTGAACAAGGGGAGCCCTCCCGATGTAAGAGCTTTCACTTGCAGGGGGTAGGGAGCTCTCTTTGCTGAGTAAGTGGCCAAGAACCAAACCTCTCTAGTTCTTTCCTACCGGAAGCCATAATGAAGACTTTGGAAGGCATCAGCACACGGGTGGTAAAGTAAGACCAGATGATGGGCTGGCACAAGAAGAATGCAGAGAGACAGGCAGGTCAGGAATTAAACCCTGAGGAACGTCAATGTTTAAGGCCATTTATGATTATCTAAATAGATGTTCATGAAACAACATCCTGATTATAATTTGTCCACTAGGTTTTCCCTCAGGGATAAGATGCATTGATCAATATAAATTAGTAATTGGGTCCCCTTGGAAGTTCAACGGAATCAAGCATCTCTGGCTTATAGTCAGTCTCTTACGAGTGTTGTTATTGTGATTTGTTACCTCCCCTAAACTCAGTTATCCTGGAGACTAGAGCCGTGAAACACTGGCCCAGCCATGGACCACACACAGCAGGCCACCAAGGCCCTCAACCAGGTAAAGCTCCACCTGAGGGACAGGTCAGTCCCTTTTCTGCCACCTCCATCTCCTACTTAACCTTAATCCTGGCTTCCAGCTACAGCCTTGCCACAAACCAGCTCCCAAACTAGGAACTAGCCAATTTTAATTCACTTCTATGTAAAGAGGAGCTGGGTTAAAATGATCTTTAAAGTCTCTTCTAACTAACATCTTCTATAAAGTCCTGAACCCCTCAGAGGACACAGAACTGAATAGGATCCATGATTAGGAAAGACACAGGCAGGTTCTCAAAGGCTGGCCCCCCTCCTCCAAAACTCAGTCTGACAGGGGAATGTGGTGAAGTCTTCCCAGTTGGCTACCAGGAGATTTTCTGTCTACTTACGAGTCACTGGACCCACCCCCAGACATCTGGATATGCCAGCCAGCCAAGAAAGGGCGTGTCTTTCCTCCCAACAGAGCCAAGCTGTCTCCTCTGAGCAGGTGCAGGCCTCATGGTACCACTGTGATGTGCCAGACTCGGGCACACCCTGCCCAGCCCCGCCTGCCACTCCCAGCCCTACCTTCTCGTACTCGTCCTCTCCAGGGTTGTGCTTCTGCAGCCAGTCGGCCAGGGGCCGGTCCTTGAAGGAGCCGGTCACCCCGTGCTCCACCTGGATCTTGCGCAGGGTCTCAGCATTGGGAATCACCTCCACCATCCCTGTGAGGGGAACGCTGGGTCACTCTCCAGAGCAGAGGGAAGGGACTGTCGGGAGAGCCCTACAAGCGCTTGCCAGATGCTTCTCCATAACTAAACTCTAGGGCACTTGGACCAAGTCTCATGACGAGGGGCGCGGATCATGATGGAAAGGATGTCACTTCCCAGGTTTCACATTCAGCGACTCTGGTCTCTCCTATTCACAGCTGCTGCTCCTTTTGTTTTTCATTTTTACTCTGGGAATTTTCAAATGCATATAAGGATGAAGAAATGATCATGTACTCACACATATCCCCTGCCCGGTTTCAAAAACCGTCAACACTTTGCTAATCTTGTCTCATCTATTTCACTCACCCAATACTGCTGCCTCCCCCCGCCCTGGCTGGAGTATTTTAAAGCAAATCCCAGACTTGTCGTTTCACTTGTAAATATTTCAAGTACAAATAATAAGGACAAAACTACGATGCCATTATCACATCCAAAAATTAACAATCATTCTTTAGTCTCATTTAAACTAATCTCACCCAACCCAGTCCCTGTTCATACTTTCTTTTCACAGTTGATTCAGCTGAATTAGGATCCAAAGTCTACAGAGAACGTTTGGCTGTTCTCTTTTATAACAGAGTCTCTCTTTCCTCCCTTCTTTTTTCATGCTGCTCCACAGCTTCTGATGAAATCATCCCGCCCTTTCGATGTTTCCGGAGAAGCACAAGGGTGGTGTTGGGAATAGGCAAAAGGGCAGAAAGCAGAGGGCACCCCCCATCCTGCCCTCAGCCCCGTTCACAGCCCTGCCACTGCCAACTGACCTCTGCCCCTGCCGGTGGAGAAGCAGCGGAAAATCACCATGCGCATGTCCAGCCCCTCCTGGACCCAGATCTTGCTCATGATGCGGATCATCTGCAGGGTGAGCATGTCCTGGCGAAGGTCATCCCCACACTGGAGGGAGGAAGAGTGATGACCAGACCAGTGATGACCGTCTCTTCTGCCTTCCTTGGCTCCCAGACCTCCCAGGAGGATCCAAACTATAGTGGCAGGGACTGCCCAGTTGTCCACCTCTGACCTACCTACTCAGCTCACACCAGGTCAAGCCACCAGAGATGGGCTATGCAGTATTCCGGCTCTTCCCAAACCCCACATCCCCACCAGAATTGAAGGCAGTTTCCCCTTCTTCATGCAGCCCTCCTGATCATCAAGCTTTTTAAAATCTTAAATGTTTACACCTTGGATTCAGAACTGACACACTACAAATGCTCACACACACACATATAAAACCAAATCGTGTGCATCTCATGTCCCCCGCTAGTTTCACGTGCCTTGAAACTACCATTCACTTACCCAAAACATGGATGTATCGGTTAGAGGGCCTTAGGGTTCAACTAGTCCGATCTCTATCCGATATATTAATTTCCTCTCTGACATCATTGCCACACAGTCATTCAGCCTCTGCTTGAATACTCCCAGGGACAAGCAGATCACCACCCTACCTATTCCATTGTGGGGGTAGCTCTGCCTCCCAGAAAGAGGTTCAGTATATCGAGCTGTCAGTTGCCTCCCTGAATGTCCCAACCCCCGGGGCCATGCAGAATCAGTTTATTTCCTTTTTCATATGATGGTCTTTCATATATTAAGATGACAACATGGAATAGCAGAAAGAGAACTAGCCCGGGGCTGCTTCTTTCACCTCAGGCTCCTCCCCTTCTCTCTACCACCTCCATCCCACCAGGCGCAAGGGCAATGTCCTCACCTTGAAGATGACTCTGATGTTCTCACCCAGCGGATCCACATTCTGGAAGGTGAGCTTGAGGGGGACTGCGTTGGAATTGAAGTAGGAGCAGTCCTGCCACAGTTGAGAGGGCAGTGAGGAGGAGCGGGTGGTCTGCGCCCGGGAAGGAGAATGGCCTGTCTACTCGGGTCAGGCCGCTTCCCTCCACCTGCTTGTGGTTTCTTCCAGGTTTTCTGAGGAGCCCTAGTCCTTCCTGAGCGTCATCGTCTATTCAGCTCAAGCACCCACTCTCATCCCTTCAGTCCATTCTCCACACAACGTATGGGTTGTGTGGCTTCTGGTAAGTCAGGTGTCCCATCCAGTAAGTCACGTGTCCCGTCTACACCTCAGTTTACTCTGCTGTGAAACAGGGCTCCCAATAGTTGTGACTTTTAAGTCATGAGGATGAAATGCGATAACCAGCTTGAAGTGCTCAGCAGTGCCGGGAGCCAAGAGCGCTCATAAATAACACACGACAGTTTCTCCAGCCCGGCTTCAACCCAACACGGTCACGAGACACTTCCCTAGCACTCCACCCTGTCACCCCACAGCTGCTGGGGAAAAATCCCTGTGTGCCAGCGTTGTGGGAAGACCCCAAACATGCCTTTCTTCCTCATCTTTTTCAATAAATGGGTGTGCAAAGACCTCACCTCCACTGAGTCCTCCCCACTCCAAGAGCCCCAAACCCACCAGTCACTTACCCTGGGCACGATGCCCTTAACCAGAAGACTGGGGCTGAGTGGCAGGCGACAGGAGCCATTGAGGGCAAAGAACTGTTTTACCTCCTCCAGGCCATTGCGGAGGATCCCCTGAGAGCATGGGAGGAGGCGAAGGAAAAGGGGTGAGGTAAGGGGCCCATAGCTGCACTCAGCACCAGGCCTCTCCCCAGGGCAGGCGTCCAACAGGGACTAGTCTGAAAATAGCCCCCTGGGAATATGGACAGCCTCCAGGAGACCATGAGGAAGAAAGACCAGCCCTCCCACACTGCAGCCTGGGACAGTGTGCCGGCAGCCAGCCCAGCACCTCAAGAGGCTAGATGATGACAGATCAGCGTAAGGCAGGCCCCATGAACCAAGAGAACAGGCTGTGAGTCAAGGGGAAGAGGCTGCTCAGACTGCTGCCAAGAAAAGCTAACAATTTGGACTTTACAATCTCAATTTTTAAATGTTAGCCACAGGCACACTGCTGGCCTAACTCAGCCCGTCTGTGCAAACAAGGAAAGGTGCCCTCTGTTGGTTGGCCACAGCACGCAGCATGGTGAACAGAGTCTCACTGCATTTCAGCCCTCACTGGCCCCCTCTGCCTGGGTGCTCTTGTGCAGTGAACAACTTATACAACTCTGCTCAGCCTTTAAGGCAAAAAGTTAAATAAAAATTTTAATACTTTGATGGCCAAACAAAACATATCCATGGGCTTTACCCAGCTTGCAGACTGTCAGTTTGTGACCTGGGGGTTAGAGAGTCACATCCGTCCAGCCCCGAAACTGGAGATGGTTGAGTGTCAGCCTGCTGGTTAAGATGCCTAGGAAGTTCATGACTGGCTGTAGAAGCCCAGGACCAGAAATGGGTAGAAGCAGCCTCACGCACTCACCTGCCGTGCAGATGGGGTGGCCTCCCGAACCTGTTGGGCCAGCTTGGCCAGGGTGTTGACAAGCCAGCACTGGCGGTTAAACTCCTCCCTCAGCCCCTTGCCACAGCAGCACAGCAAGGCCGCCAGCAGGTACTGGTATCGGATGCTGAACTGGGAGTCCTTGAGGCCATCCTTCAGCAACCTGCAAGGCAAACGACGTGGGGAGTCGGGCAACTCAAAGGATCACAGGCAAAGGAGTGTAGGGGGAGAGGGATCAGACCCAGCTCCAAACCCAGACTTGGGAGGGAAAACAGCGCTGCACACATGGCTCATACAGAGGTGTTCTTCCGTATCCCAGTCTGTGCCCACTCTGCCTTTACGTAGAGCTCAAAGCCCCTTGGCATCCATTTCTTCTTTCTTTCCACCATGGGTGGGTGGGTAGGAGGGCCAGGGAAGATCCTCTCTGTGCTACCTAGGGGTGGACTTAGACTCCCTGAGCATAAGGGGCTGACCCAAAGCCACATGGTAAGTGAGCAGCATACTAAAAACCCACCCCGCACACCTAGGAGTCAAACACTCTCAAGTAAAGGACCCACGTCTCCCCCACCTTTTTCGCGCAGTTTTACCAGAAGAAGTAGTGAGTCACTCTCAAGTCAGAGATTGCCCGTTTCAGGAGGAAGCGCACCAAGGGGCTATCCAGGTAGCACTCATACTTTAGGGCCTGTTTAGGAGAGAGGGAAAATGAGGCTATATTGACTGCCTGCAGTCCATATCTACCACTACCTCCACCCTAGGTTCTAAGGGAGAGAATGCAGACCAAGCTGGGGTTTGGGAGTGGGACTGTCAGAATTGGGGGGCAAGCCATTCCACCCACCTGCACGAGCTGGGGCAGGTAGTCAAGGAGCTCAGCATCCGACAAGGAGCCGATCCACTGGACAGCCATACGCCGCACCTCCTGGTCCGGGAAGCTGTGAAACAGAGCCCAGCACTCTGACCACCCAGCCACAGGCACGGGAGCGAGCCAGCACCTCACACCTGAGCTTTGGAGGCACGAGTGGAGAAAAGACAGTCTCCCAGACTCTGCCAAAGCTACTAGAAGAATCCTTAGCACCTTCTCTGGAGAGCAGCCTCGAAAATGGCCCTGTCCTCCGGTCAAAGCTGAACTCAAGCCAAGCAGATGAGCAGGAGGGTCATCATGTTCCTTCCTTGCATGACTTAAAGAGAACAGGACAGAACCCTCAATCCCACCCACAAAGACCTCTTTCTTAGCTCCCACTGTGCCAGAAGCTATAATCACCAAAGAGCCCTCATGAGGGTCAAAGCATTTTGTCTTGGTACCACCCTTTAATGCAAATCTTGCCAAGTGAATAACAGAGAGTTGTGGAATTTTATATAAGACTGGCTCCAAAAGTCCTGAAGGCAAGACAGGATAGAGTACATTTGAATTTCTGAAAAGGTGAGAAAGAAGCCAACAATGCCAGGTACTGTCTGGGAAAGGCAGCCCAGTGGTCTGAGACTGGGAGCCTTGTGTCCCCCAAGAACTCTTCAGAGGAGAGGGGGAAGAGGGGACTGTTAGAGTAGAACTAAATGAGAAGGTCTGGGCTCAGCAACTGTGCAGCTAAGGTTGGGTCGTTTCCTTACATGTAAGTTCTGACTCAAAAGAAAAAAAAAACATTCAGCTATAGCCAATGATATTCATGCTAGAGTACTTAGGGGTGGAGTTATGATGCCGGTAATTTACATCAAAATGCATTAAAAACTAAGATGGACTGAAGGAAGAATGGATGGAAGAATAGATGGATGGATGGATAGATATACATACAATAAAGGAAACAGAGCAAATGCTAATGGTTAGAGTCCAGGTGGTGGGTAGACAGATGTTCACTGTAAAATGTTCAGTTTTGTTATTGCATGTTTGAGAAGTGTTCATAATATAATGTTGTGGGAGGGAATGAAACAAAAACAGAAAAGGAGAAGAGGAAAAGCCCTGAATTTCCAGCCCCACTTTATCACTTTGCCCAGGGCTGGCTCAGGCCACTGGCTTTTCCCAGTAGACAATGTGAAGCCTTGGCTTCTGGAAGGACACCTGGTCAGTAAAGGGGAGTGTTACAACTCACGTGGCATGTAGGAGCCCCAGGGCATCCTGGTGGTTCATGTGGGTCCACTGCTTCAGGAGAACATAGATGTCGGGCAGGCAAGCCCACTCCCAGCTGGGGGCGCTGGCAAGCACCAGTGGAAGTGAGCTCACCTCAGAGTGGCAATAATATCGCTTCTCCCACAGGCGCTTCTTGTCAGCATCAGTGAGCCTGGGATGAGGGTAGTAGGGGAGGTGAGAGAACAGAGTCAGCCAGAGGACAGGGTATTTATTCTCCAACAGAATGCTACACACTCTCCAACTCTGGTTCCTCAACTGTGCGGCATTACAATCACCCGAGGAGCTCTGTAAAATTCTCATGCCCAAGCCGCAGCCCATACTAATTAACTCATAATGTCTGGGGAAGTGACATTGGTATTTTCAAAGGATGCCTAGGTGACTGCAATGTGGAAAGGGAACCAGGGCCCAAATCTCATCTTCGATGCTGACTCTGGGATGTCTCAGACCTGAGGCAGAATGCAGGCCCAAAGGCACAGAATTTGCTCCTCCTCCTAAGGATGCCCTTTTGGGGCACCACTCCCATGTACAACCACCAGAGGGCAGTGGTCCCCACAGGGCAGGGTTTAGGGAGCTCAGAGACATCCTGGGGCTTCCTGGGGCCAGCTGGAGGATTCGTAGGACCTACAGCTAATTAGGCCTTGCCTGAGAGCAGGTGTCTAATGGGAGAAGGGAGCTGAGGGACTAATGAAGCCAGAGGTCCAGCAGAGGAGTGGGAGCAAAGTGGGGGCAGAGGTCTTCAGTCACTCAGCTACTCGGGCTGCACTGGTTGGGCCAGGAAGGGGAGACGAGCCCTGTCTCTGTTTCCCCCACCCACAACAGGCACAGGGCTGTGCAGGAGCCAGAGCTGTGCACGGAGACAGCGGGCATCCCATCAGCTCCTCCGGGTCCTGATTCCTCCGCCCCCGTCTCTAATCCTGGTGAGAGAAGCAGCCCCAGGGATGACATCAGCCTGGACTCCCTTACCCCTGAGAGCTGCCAGCTTGCCTTGACACCTGATCCCTTTTGAAAAGCGACAGGGCCAGAGAAACGCAAAGGCTGTGGGTATGGAAGGAACAGGAGATGGGGGCAGGGTGGTGCAGTCAGCAGCCCGCTGCCCTAGTGGACAGCAAGTAGTGGGTGGCGTATCTGCAGTGTGGGGCAAAGCTCTGGTCCTCCTGGCAAGCTGAGTCTGGGCCAAGTTTCCAGCATGGGGGTGAGCATTCCCAGATCTAGTTTCCTAACCCATGTGGCTCCACCTGCCTAGCATCAGCTCATGAGAAAAGGCCCGGGGCCTCCCCTCAGTAGAACCCTTGCTCTACCACTTCCTGCCCAGGTGACAAGGCCCACCCCATCCCACCTCTACTCCCAAAGCAAGAGGACAAGGTCATGAAGCTGGGAGGTGAGAGAGGTCAGACAGAACGTGATAGACTTAGTGGGGGCTGAGCCACACGTGGGGGATGCGTGGGCCTCACCAGTACAGGGACTCCTTCTGCATGATGTTCTTAAGCACACGTTGGTCTTCCTCCTGGAGGCTGCCAAACTCATAGCAGGGGCTGAACTTGTCTCCAGAGGGGCTGGTGAACTTGACATCGAAGGCTGAGGCGGGGAAGTCAATCTGAGGGGTGGCATCAGGGAAACAAGGAGAGAGAACAGGAAGTGAGAGGGGGCTGCCACCTACGTGGGTCTCCAGCTTCTCCCTCTCATGCCAGCGTTCCTGCCTCCCTCCCTTACCCTCAGGCCCCTGGTCGACAAAATAACCCCGTTAAACCTGGTGTTCCCTAAAGTCCCTTTCAGCTGTAACACTGAGCAAAATAAAAGGAAATGAAGAGAAATAAAAATGGGCAAGTGAGGGAGAGGTTGGCCTGAGGTGCATCTAGGTGAGAGAGGGACAGTCTTCAGCCAGAGCTGAAATAAAGTGTCGCCAGGCTGAGCCACTGGGCCCTCTGAGCCGAGGTAGGGGAGCCTTCAGCGCTGTGCCGGAGGGCACTGCTGCCTGACTGGAGTCGGGCCACACACCGGGTAAGGACCCTGCCAACTCTAAAGCCTGAGACCCTGGGTTCCCTCCTCCATTCCGTCAAGTATCTGTCCTAAAAGGGATACCGAAACTGAGCGGCTCAGTTCCCAGAGGAGTTCTGTGGTCCCTCATTCAGTAAATGTTTACTGAACCCTAGTATGTGCCAAGCACTGTTCTATGCCCTCCACGTAGAATGGAAAACAAGACACGAATGCTTTCTGAAGCTTTCATTCTGTGTCACTCTATCTTTTTTCGTGTCCACTTTGACGTTGCATGTTCCACACCAAATGCATCTGATGACAACAGAATGTGGAGCCAGAAACAGGCAGCCAGACCTGGGTGCCGACCGGCTCCTCCTCCCCTCCCAGGAGTCTCTGCACCCACTAGAGCTCTGAGTGACTGCTTCGGGGAGCGCTTCCCCTCAGGCCCCAAGACAGGACAGCTATGATTTTATCACACTCGTAATAGGAGGGTTCAACACGAGGGACTCCAAGGAGTTGAATCGTGGATGCGGAGGATCTTAGCCCCTGTCTTGAGGCCCCTTAACATCTACATTAACCTCCAGGATGTGGGCATGAATTCCACAGAACTGGGCCTCCCACCCCGCGTCTAACTACACTCACCTAGTTGCTCAGCCACATCATCATCCCATGCCCAAAGTTCCAGCATTTTCTCCTCTGTCCCAGCCCAACCTAAGGCAAGGCCTGGCACTGACTCTGCTGTGGACTGATGAGTGGGTGGGAGGAGGGGCTGGGGCTAGGCTCTCACCTGCAGGATTACGCTGTCCGGCTGGTGGAAATTAGGGGTGCTCCAACGGGCGCTGGAGTTTTCCTGTGTTGCTGGCCATAAGCCCAGAAGCTTCCGGCCACAGGTCAGGATGCTAAGGAGGATGGGGGCAGGGGGGGCAGATAAGCTGACAAAGCCAGTGGCTAAGGACATGGTTTTCCTTCTGCTCGAAACCGTCACTCAAACGTCTCTCACTCCCCCAGGACCACAGCCCTTTTCTCTTCTAAGTCCTAGAAAAGCACCGCCTTCCAGGAAGCTTCTGGAGTTTACCACACCTTGGTCTGGATGACCTGGTGGCAGGGATGCCTTCCTGATATATAGAGCCAAAGTCGATGACCTTTAAGGTCCTTCTAATGACAAGGCCAGATGACATGTTACCTAAGCATTGCTTTTCCATGCCTCTCCCCAACAGTCCTGTGCCACCAGTCCTTCCCAGTAGCCCTTGGTTACATCCATCATCCTGGTCACTAGACCTGTGCCTTGGTCCCTTCCACTGGAGCTGGACCCTCTGGACTCTGGCAAGTGAGTCCTCGTGGCCGACCCTCCCCATAGGCAGTGGCCAGAGCAACGGCCAGACCCTTCTCTATCCCCTTCCTTCCCTTCCAAGGCCAAGAAGCTACTGCCCTGGGGTTCACGTACTGCCTGAAGTTGAACAGCGGGGTGGTGACCCAGCCCAGGGCTTCAGGGGCCCGCCGCTGCTTAATGGCCTCCGAGGAGCTCCCGGGAGGGAGGATGGGCAGGGCATAGAGAGTGGCACACAGCAGTGTCTCCCGGGGCAGCCAGTTCACCTGCACGGGGAAGCAGATCCTAGGGAGAACAGGAAACAGCATCAGGGGGTGCTCACCCTGGGCTTTCAAGGGACAGGTGGGTGGCCCAGGAAGTGAGGCTGAGGCTGAGAACTTGGCCCTCCTCGGGATATGGGACATGCTCCGTAGGGAGGCCTTCCTGTTGGGCAGGGACAGGCCCACACCATAGGTGAGACCTCACTGGATGCGCCCACAGGCACAGTGCAGTGCCTTTGCAGCCTCTCAGTGAGATGAGGCAGACCTCCCCTAATCTGGGGACCGTCCACGGTGACCAGACAGAACTGCCTGGGCCAGAGCCATCTTACAGTTCCCAGGGGCTGCATGTCCCACACTGTGAGCCTCACGCCCTCCCGTGTTAGGGTTTCTGCAGAGAACCACTGAGAAGCTGCTCCTCGGACAGTCCTTTTCCACTGAACAATCCCTTCCCTCCCCCACATCCTGCTGCCGAGAACCAGGAAGCAGCAACATGCTCTCTGCCCTCAGTTCACCCTCCCCCACAGTCCTCCACCTGTCTGTCTTCTCCCTGTCCCCTTCTCCTAACCCCACAGGGGCACAACATGGTTTGTTCTCATCCTAAACATTTTCAAGGCTAAAAGGATAGAGAAGGGACTTCTCAAAGTGAGGGGGGTGGGGCAAAAGAGCTGAGAGCCCAGCCCTCAAGTGACCCAGGCCCAGCTGTCCCCTCCCAGGCTCCTCTGCCGGAACCTCCAGGCTACTCCCTCAGAGCTCAGGGTGAGGAGGGAGGGTGGGGTGGGGTACTGCTGTGGAAAGAGGAAAGGCCCACATTACCTTTCCAGGAAGCTGTCCCTGGGCCAAAGTCCACACTGTCACACCCTTCTGGCAGTCCAGAACCTCAGCTTCTATGCCAGAGGGCACGGAGGCAGAGCTGCCACCCCAAGGTCAGCAGCTGCACGACAGCAGCCCCCCTCCAGGCTGCCCCTCACCCCTCCAGGGGACTCTCCTCTCCACTCAAGTGAGGCCCTCCCTCCCACCAGAGACTGGCAAAGCCCTGTTCTGTCCCAGCTGCCTGGGGGTTGGGGGGGAGCTATAATTAGGGCCCCTCCAGCAGCCATCAGACAGGCCAGGGGCCTGGCTGGGGTGGCAGAGCGTGGCTGCTGGGCCTATTTTGAGAGGCAGTCAGCTGACCCCATAGCAAAGAGCAGAAGGATCTGGGCCTGGTCCCTTTCTTTTCACCCTGAAAGAGGCTCCCAGCCTCCTGTCAAAGGGAGAGGGGAGTGAAGAAACTTTCTCCTGGAAATCATAACTGAAATCATAACCCCTGGAATCAGTCAGGGCCCCCTCTCTTCAGTCCTTGTATTGTGTGCCTGGTATTCCACCATCTCCCCATGGACCTTCCCCAAGGGACAGTCAGAATAATCAGCAGGTTAGCTGCAGCCCCTGAACCTCCTCCCTGCCCAAGAAACCCCTTCTTCCCTCTGCAACCCATTCTTCAACATCACATCACTTATAAAAAGGATGCCTCCTCCAGGAAGGGTTCCCGGGATGTGCTGGTTCCAGTTCTGTGTCAGCCACTTACACCCTTGGGCAACTACTCCCACCTCTGCACCTCGGTTTTCTCACCGCTGCAAAGGGTCACACAGCTTCCCTTGAGTGGTGTGTATACGTAGTCTGTGTGCTTTTTGCTGTGTGACACTGTGGCTACTGCACTAGAAATGGGCTATGCAGATAATATTTTCATGCACAAAAATCCCCTCGTATCACAAGTCAGTGTCAAGTCACTTGGAACAGGACCTGAGAGGTCTCCCTCAGCATTTATCACGTGCTAGGTATTGCCATGTCCCAACGCTCTCGAACAATCCTACAGGTAGGTCCTATTACCATGCCCACTGGGGTTGGATGCGCCGCCCAAGGCTGCACCTGCAGCAAGGACGGGAGGATAACCACACTCAGAGCCTGTGCTCTGACCCTTCACTGCAGCGTGTTCTCCCCAGTGCCTCTGTCTACCAGGAAGGTGCCCAAAGGTCTCCAGATGCCCCAGGGGCATCTGGATGGGCAGTGCTGAGAGGACACCTTCTGCAAGACTCCAGGCGGGGCACCGGCCCTTTAGGATTCCGGGCAGAAATCTCGGGCAGGGAGTGGAATGAGACCCAGAGAATAGGCAGACTGGGGGAGGACAGGCCTGGCTGCTTCTTTACCTCTGACCCTCTATGGGGAAAGGGTCCAAGGCCAATTTTGTGGGGTCTGCCCAGCCTGGAGCACTGTAGAGCATCCCTCCCTTGGCAGTGGAGGTAACTGAGGCCAGAGAGCACCACGGGAGTGGGGGGACTCACCGGAAGCCTCCAGGGAGGCTCTCCTTCCTGGGATTGTTTCATGAAAGGACTTTATTCACCCCTTTGTTGCACTAAGAATCACACAAGTGTGAAGACAGGAGAAAGGGCCTGCCTCCCCAGTTGTCCAGCTATAAAGCGACAGCCCCATCGACCTATTTCAGCAACCTTGGCCTCTCCAGGGACCCTCTCAGTTTCTCTAACATGCCCTCCAAACACTGAAGCAGTAGCTCTGCTCTGCACACGAAGACTCAGATGTCGTCAGTGTGGGGAAGTGAACCTGGGGCAGCAGACAAAGGCCTTTCTGACTCTCTGGAGTGAGGACAGGGCATGGTACACAGGAGGCCAGGGCAGGCAAACACCTGCGGCTGCTTGAGGCCTCCTCACCTCCATTTCCTTCCTGCTTTGCGGGTGGCTCACGCCTACCTTCCTGGCAGCATATTATTGTTAATAAATGCTAATTAATACTATCTTGGGCTTATGGTTTTCACATTCATAACTGATCTGCCTCATGTCAGTGCCACAACTGTCTCTAAGTTAAGCAAATGTCCCCACTTTACAGTTTGACAGACTGAGGCATAGAGAGGCCAGAACAAGATTAAATACAGCCTGGTTTCTGTGGCTCCAAGCCACAGAAGAGTTTTCTTTCCTCTAGAAAACTCTTTCCTCTAGACAACTTTGTCTTCTCCAGTTATAAGTCCCCTCTCTATTCTGTGGAAACTTGAAGAAGAAAAGTCAGGGAAATCTTTTAAGGGAGACAAGATCGAAACAACGAGTTATCGGTGGTGAAACTAACAATGAACGTTGTACGTGACCCTTTGTGGTTCACCAAGAGCCTGCATGGACACTTCTCTTTGGAGTCCTGTGACAGCTTGAGGGGTAGGGTTATACTTGTTCTCATTTATGAGTTAGGGAATTGGAGACTCAAGATGCTGAAAGACTTGTTTGGTTAGGGTTAGTGACCATGCCTGGTTCCTGCCGGAGCCTGGAGGGAGGGCTTACCGCTGGTCCCAGATGATGAGGTGAAAGAGGTACTTGGAGAAGTGAGCCCTTCGGGTCTGCAGGGGGCTGCACAGCTCCTTGCCACCGTGGCTGAGGGAGCAGGAGAGGTAGAAGTCTTCATAGCTACAAGACACAGGGGGCAGGTCAGGCCACTCATCTCCCAACCTCCTCTCAGTCACCTCAACTCTGCTAACACTATTTCCCTTGGAAAACCCCTCTGGCTCTATGGAGACTGTAACAGGGGTCATGGACAGGACGGCCAGATTGGAGTTGCAGAAGTGTGCTCCGGGACAAGCAACTCAATCTGGATCCCTCTGCCCAGTTTCAGGCTCCATGCTAGGTCATGGTTTTTCTTCCTTCACAGGGAACCAGCCATGCAGCCTCCTCCTTGCAGTCAGCTCCAGCCCACTGGGGTCGGGTGTGTGTGTGTGCACATGCGCAGGTGAGAAGGGTGGGGGATGAAAATGACATCTGCCTACTTGAATGCCAGCACATGGGGGTCCCTGTGGCTTGTGACAGGTGCCTGACAGAAGAGGTCAGAGAAGGCCCTGGTTTCCCAGGCTGCCTCCTTTGTTCTCTGTCAATTGCCTAGAGGAATACATTAAGTGAGGAACAAAGAGAGAAGATGAGGGAGGGGCAGGAGGGGTCCGGAAGGGGGAGGTGGAGCCCAATGCCTATTCCCCCAGGCCTTGGATGCTGGGGAAGGGGACCCTGCCGAGGAGCTGGGGATTACCCAATGAAGGAGCCTCTCTACACGCACCCCTTCAGTCCAGAAGGAGGGTCATCTTCCACCTCCCCACCCCTCCCCTTGTGCATCTTCGGAGGAGCGCAGTCATTGGCTGTGGGGCGGGCACTGGATCTGGGAAGCAGCCATCTGTCACCATCAGCTGGCCTTGGAAGGGAGGGGGGCAGGGATGCCTGTGCAGCCAGCTCTGAGCCAACACTAAGAGGGAATGGCAGGATCTGCCCCAGGCAGCCTCTTCACCATCTCCTAGGAGACCTTTTCTCTCCTCTGGGACGTTCTAGCCCATGTGCCCCTCAGGCACCTGGCTCTCCCCCTCAGCCACTGTGTACCATGATGCCAGAGATCTAAATGTAGGACAGTGGGAGAAGCCATCTGGAAATCAAACTCTGCTCCCCTCTGCAAGCCAGCAGCCCTGGGCTCACCTGGCAGCCCAGGTGATAGGGATGCGGTGAGTGGCATAGACAGTGAAGGCCAGGGGCCTGGGGAAATGGCAGGCCTCCTGGACCAGGTCATGCTTGTGGCTCCCGTGAACTGCTGTCTGGAAGTCTGCATTGAACGTGCTGCAGTACAGTTCCACCAGGTCCAAGATGGCAGCTGTCAGGGCTTCCACGACCTTCTCTGTGAAAGGAAGGGGTCAGAAGGAAAAGTCATGAGGCCTCAACAAGCCCCATCTTGTTGCCATGGTGCTGACTAGGATGGAATACCCTAGGAAATAGTCCCCAAATGCCAGTCAGATTTCTAAGTAGCCATGACAAAGTGCACCCATCGTGGTGA
Source organism: Sturnira hondurensis (assembly GCF_014824575.4). Classification (NCBI taxonomy): domain Eukaryota; kingdom Metazoa; phylum Chordata; class Mammalia; order Chiroptera; family Phyllostomidae; genus Sturnira; species Sturnira hondurensis. The sequence goes on along the minus strand of NW_028089713.1, from coordinate 2,490,683 downwards.
AATGAGAAAAAAGCAGGAGTATGTCATAAGCTGCTCATCAAGTGACAGATATTAAATTTTAAACACTGTCCTTTTATTCATTGTAACTTATTTAATGTGAAATGTCCTTTCTTTTAGGTAATAGTGGGAATCACAATTGTCAGTTACTTTTGTGATGTAACTTGTAACTGTGATGACAGTTACAAGTCATGGCTTGGCAAAATAAAAGATGACAATTTCTAATGTTGATCCCCAAAATAATCTTTTGGAACAATTTATTGGTCCATGAAACCCAAGACTGGGAATCACTCACCAAAAATCCCAGAACATGGGCTTTGTAGGGCAAAGTTCTGCTTGAAAGACTCGAGGAACCTTAGTGAAAAATTCCTTATCACCGGCTCCCAGGCCCACCCTAACTTGGAAACGCGGGGCTGATGAGGCACTTGGAGAATAATCACAGTAACCCTTAAGGGAGAGTTTTCACACCTGGAACCCAGGGTAACTTTGCATCACCACCCCACCCTACCCTCACACTCACATCGCTCACTGCCACCTCCCAGGGACACCACAGAAGTAACCAGTAAACACAATAAGAAAACACAGTGTGGAAAGAAATGTGATCTCCAGATGTGTCCAAGCCTCTGATAAGGAAACACAGACAACACCCCGGCAGTTGGGAGGGCCGGGAGGAAAGGAATCTGGGCAGAGTCGGCAGTGTCTGCCTGCCCCTATTGGATAAAGATGGAGCGGGTCCCTTACCTCGGTACTCCCTCACAGCCAAGACACTGGGGTCCTATTGGGGAAAAAGAAGAAGGAGGGGAACTTCAGGGCCAAGGCCTTTTCCATCCCAGCTGGAAGAAGGGCTTTTCACAGTTGTGCTCCTCTGGACCACACTGGACTCAAGTGTGAGGAGCAGAGATTCCCCCGGGAGGACAAAGTAATACTTTGAACCAGACCAAGGATTAAATCACCATGTCCACCCAGATGAGACACGCTAACCCTCAGGCCACTCTACTACAGACCAGGTGCCCATCTGCCCAGCACACAGTCCCCACTGGGGAGTCGGGAAGCCCCTGGCTCAGGGAGGTTTGGGTTTTGCACCCTGATCCTGATGCAAACTGCCAGGCAGTGCCTCAATGACAGTGAGTAATGTGTTTGCTGGTTCAAGCTCCCACCAATCGGTCCCAGACGGTGAACCCTAGCCTGCCCTCATCCTCAGGAGGAGGGGACACATTTGGCATCCTCTTCCCAAGAACTCTTGTGGTTATTCAAACATAAAAGATAGAGGTGCAGAGAAGAGTCTGGACAGCTAATTACCCAACTGCCTGTGAATATTCATCTCCTCCTCCCCCATGCTAGTGCTCTGGGCCCCATTACCTTCTGAATTTTAGGCTGTATGCGGGAGGGACAGGGGGGCAGCTGGTTGAGAGCATTGGTGATCTCGGGGGTTTCCACAGCAGCCAGGGCATTGCAGATGGCCTTAACAGACTGGACCACCCTGTCAGCCTTCAGTAGGAAGTCCCCCTGTGAGAGGAGGCACAGTGAGGCTGGTAGGCTGGCACTCTTAGCCTCCAGTGCCCCGTGTGGGAGGAAAGGGCTGGGAGGAGTGTGAGCTCATGACCCTCAGGAGAAACTAGTGGAATCCATGCTTCATTTTCAAACACCCAACATTGGCAAATAGCCGCTCCTACTGAATGAAATGGGCCATGCCCATGTTCCCCAGCCACCCTCCCCAAGCTTCCTCTGCCCCCAGCTACAGCCTACTTATGCTACACAAACACACGGCGTCTCCCACAGAGACATCCACAGGGTATAGCAAGGAGGCCAAAGAGACCACACTGAGGCACCACTCGTCCATGCAGCCTTATTGCTCCACCACCTCCTAGAATTTTTAGACAGATCTCATCTCAGTACCCCAGGCCTGCCACACCCACTCCTTGCCCTCTGCACTTTGGCTCCTGCAGTCTCTGCAGTCTTCAAGTTTGGAATTCCCTCACTTGTCCTGCCCTGATTACCACTATACATTCAAATCATGGACCAGCTAAAATCCAACTTCCTTCCCAAAGCCAGTTCCCCTCTCTCTGCCTCTCCATGAGGCCTTGATGAACTCATTACCACCCTGTTCTGTCAACTAATAGCTTTACTATTGCATTTGTACTCGTCCGGAGCAGCCTCTAACATAGGGCCAGACCAGTGCAGAAAAGGGGTTCAGAGGATTAGCCCCTCATCATAGGAAATGTTCAAGCAGAGACTGCTAGAGCAGGGATTCTGGCATTGGTGAGAGCTCTGAACTAGACATAATGCCAAACTCCCCAAAAGGGAAGGGTCTATGACCACTGCTGACTGAATCAATGAGACAAAGATTGTTTTGAAGATCCTATCTGAATTTCTTTAGTTTCACGACATTTGGGGCACATGTTTATTATCATGGTTTTGAGGCTTAAAAGCCCCTGGGATTCCAAGTAAGGAGAGCCATGGCCCTTCCCTGCCTCTAAGACCCTTCACCTCCTCATGGTATTCCATCTGAGATGCCAGAACCTCAGAACTTCTCAAAGCAGTTTCCTGGGCATTCATGACTCAGGACATGCTCCAGTGCACATTCAAGTACAGCAGCTGGAGTGACAAGTCAATGTCCCTTAGCTTTGGAGATGCCCTGCTGCAGAGACAGGGATCAGGACACAGTTCCTGACCTACTTCTACAGAGGAGCAGAACCCCTCCCCACACACGTGCCAGCTACCCAACAGCCAGCAGTCTTGGTTTGCCCATGAGCTAGGGGAATGAAAAGAAGTACTCTCCCGACAAATTGTCAATAGCTACTCCAGGTCCCTTCTAGGGCAGCTGGCCCCAGGAGGACCGGGGGAGAGGTGGGGAGGAGCTTCGGGCAGCTGGACCAGCCCAGGGTCTGTACGCACATCAGCCAGGAGGAAGGCATCCACCTCATTGTGGTAAGTGTCGAACAGAAGACTCAGGGCCTGCCTAGGAAGTGGGGGACAGGGAAAAGTCAAGTTGTAGAAGTCAGGACAGACCCCCGCCCCACGTACTGGCCAACCCATCCTCTCCCTCTTCCCATGTCTCAGGGAACTGGCTCTGGTTTAAAGGAGTTGCCACTCCTTCCATATGTCCCATGAAGACTGAAAGAGAGCAAGTCTTCTACTCCACCACCTCTCACCTGAAGAATGACAGCGAAGTACTAGAGGGAAGAGATATAACACACCTGGAATGGGCACTGTCCCCTTAAGACTCCTGGACTCCACCCCCAATACCTGTGCGAAGCCCTGGCCAAAAGGTAACCAAGGTGTCTGCTGGGGTCCCCTTAGAGTTCCTGCTTGGCCCAAATCCAAGATGGCACCCACTCTCACCTGCTGATGGTCTGTTTCACTGGCCTCTCTTGCAGGTGGATGAGGTAGTTCAAAGTGGAGGGGCTCTGGTCATCGTTCGCCTGTGTAACAAGTGCCCTATTCAGGGAGGGGCGGTGCCTTCATCTCAGCCCAGCACTCCTACACTACTCCCACTAAATGTGCTTGTTCCGTATCACCCTCTGCTACCCCACGAACCGTCCGGGCCAGGTCGCTGCGTACAGATTTCTGCTCCATCAGCTGTAGCCGAATGTCAATGTCAAACTTGCGGCAGTATTGAATGTACTCATGGCTTCCCAGGGCGTGCTTGCTGGTGGGATAGAGGAACAAGACTGTTAGCATCCTGGGGACTTGGTGGGAAAGGAGGTTTAGGCCTGAGCCTTAGGAAGAAACAGGAGAACCAGGAGGTGACCAGGGGGGCCTTTTGTGTTGTGCCCCCACCTTGGCTCCTAGAAATGTCATTGTAGAGCCCGTCTAAAGAAAAGCCACCTAATACACTAAGCCCTTAGTCTGTACAAACACTGACTTTCCCAGATATTTATTACCTGTATTGTTATCAGTGGTTCACTCCAGGGTGGGAACTTCTGGTGGGGTGGGGAACAGAGTTTAAACCCCATTCTTGGCTTTGGTATATGAGCCATGTTGGAAGTCAGCCTGTACTCAGACTTGGGTGTGGAGCTCCGTGAGTGACGCTGTCCCCCTGCTGAGGTCCTAGGCGTCCCACCCTCTACTGTTACCAACTGGGGTGCTGAGGTCAGCCAAGCACACCCAGCAAGATTCCAGGTCTGCTATCCCAACGCCCATCAAAGGTCTGCTTCTCCCCTTCCTCCATGGGTCCTGCCTGATTGTGAATAGCTATATAAATCTCTACAGACTTCCTGGCAGACACCTGCCTGCTTGCCATTCCCTCTGCTCAGTGACAAGTGAGACCCCACCTCCACCCCAAGCTCAGAGGAGACGGCCTAGGAAGTCCCTCCATGATGTAGCTTCTTCCTTCCTCCCAAATCACACCTCAGTCAGAAAGGAAACGAGAAGAGAGGCAGAGCGAGTCTCACCTGCAGGCCAGCACTGCAGGCCTGGACTGGGTTCCAGCAGCTGGGGAACAGAAGCCGGAAAGGGACTTCCTTCCTCAGCACAGCTGGGAGCCTAGGCCAGCAATGTGGGAGAGAGTGGAGGAGCAAAGGGGAGGGGTGTGTGTGGAGCCAACAGAGGTGCCCTGGCCCGAAGCCAGCCAGGGCTAAGACTGAAGGGAGTTCTCCACATCCTGAGGAGCCAAGCCTCTGAACTAGGCCCCAACCTGCTAAGTATGAACTGCAGCCAAAATCCAGGGCTGGAGAGACTGGGCTCTGGGGCAGGCCTGGTGGGAGTGCCCTGGAAGGAAGAGTGTGGTTCATTCGGTGGGGGAGGAGGCAGGAAACCCAGCCCTCCCCTGGGACTGTCTGAGGGCTCTTATCTGAGAGCAGCGGGCATCCTGGCCCCGCCATGCCCCCTGGCATCAGCCGCCCCTGCCAGGCACAGTGGGGAGCCACGGGGCTTCCTTGGGAGCCAGCGGCTTTCTGGAACCCCCAGAGGGACCTTTCCACCCCACCCAAGGCAGCTGTCTCGTGCTCAGGGGTCTGGATTTTTCTGTTGGTGGGAAGGAAGAAAAGAGACTGGATAGAGCAGGGGAGGGCTCTTGGACACAGGTCCCCTGGGGACTTGCTTGCTCTTCTCTATAGAAGGCCTTCCTATGTGTGCATTTTAGTTGGAGTGAGGGAGGCATGACCCCAGGACCATCGTCCTGTCCCAGCTCACCCCGCACAGCCCCCCGGGCCTTGGCAAGCAGGTAGAGCCAGACAGCTCATCTACCACCCGTGGACCATGGACTGGGGGCCCACCAGGCAGATCAGACAGTACCCACCTAATCAGATCCCCACGGGTTCCTCCCTTTGGGTTGGTCCTTCCCTGGGAGATTTACTGATTGCTCACTGGGCCATCCTCACATTTAATCCTCACTACATTTATGGAAGAAACTGAGGGTCAGGGTTTTACAACTAGTAAGTGGCAAGCTAGAACCCGAACCAGCCGTGGTGATGTGCCCCACTCTGCCCCTTGTCTCCTTACAACAGTGACAGGCTACCAAGGGTGCTTTCTGCCAGAAGACACTGACTCTAGGGGCCCCCTCAGTCCTCCAGGGGAAACTGCAGACACGTGGGAACATCTTGTCGCCACTCCCCAGAGTTCTGCCATGTGAGGTTCTAGCCCTTTCCTTTTCCAGGTGAGGGCACAGAGGCCACAAAGGCTCCATGACATCCCTCAGGTTAAAGAAACCAGCCGAGAACTGCTCTACCTGTAGATCAACTATCCTTCATCTACACCTGGACATGGGAGAAAGATCAAGCAGTGCTACTTATAGGCTCTCCTGAGAACCAGACACAGGCCTCTCCTATCCCCACTCCAAGGCCTGCTTTCATGGGCAACAGGCAACTGGAAGTGTGGGGAGGAGAGCAGATCTCTGTTTCCTGATCTGCTGCCGTCTGTCTGATTCCACTTGCCACCTGAAGGGTGTAACCAGCAGCACGTGCCAGAGGGGACAGGCTTGCTGGCATGGGGAAAGGGGAAGAGAGAACAACTGTGATTTCTCCCCTAGGTTCCACTGGGCACTTCTGCCTAGTCCTCCTCCTGCCCCTCCCTATAGGCTACCTCACATAATCTAGGGCAGGAGGAAATCCCCAGACAGTCCCCCGCCACCCCTCTCTCCACCTCTCCACATCTCTCCACATGCAGAAGTCCGCAAGCAAATACGACCTAGCCTTTGCCTGATCCCTGCTCCAAACTCTTTCCACATATTTGGCTCAGGAAGCCAGCCAGCACTGCTGGAAGACAGAGCTCCTGGGAAAGTGCAACGTGGCTGAGAGTGTGCCTGGAAAGTAGGAGTCCTGCCTATGGGACTGTGGGGCAGCCCGCAGCCCCAGGCCTGGAACCCGGTACCTCCCCTAGGAAGGCCCTGGCAAAGCTACTACCCAGAAGGCAGGTGCTGCATCCCATCCCACCCTGCTTGTCTCCCAGTTCACTCACTTCTGCAGGAACTCCTCCAGCCCACAGGGCTTCAGCACAAAGTCACCCACATCCACATCCCTCAGTTCATCATGGGTGTAGCACAGGGTCTGGTAGATGAGCAAGTCCACAGTGGAGGAACCTGTAAGGGGTGGGGCAGGAGAGCAATGAAGGGAGTATTGGGGCAGGAGGGGCTCAGCCTCTACCCTGATCCCCCATTCCCGGCTAAGGGTGCTCCAGCACTATCACCAACCAGATAAAGTAGTTTGGGGTTAAAGGAAGTGACCTAAAAAGCTCACCCCAGAGCCAGTCTCCCAAAGGAGCTTCCTGACTCCATCACAAAGACCACTCGGTGGGGTGGGAACTGAGGCCAAAGGATCCCACCCCACCTCCGGGGAGGCTCACCCTCCTCCCCTCAACTTACAGTTGCAGGTAAAAGTGAGTGGCTCCCGCAGGTTGTCACACAGCACTGTCACCTTCAGGTTGACCTCATCCCCAAGGTGCTCTGGGCTTGGGGTGACAGCACTCCAGACATATCCAGTGAGGAAGTAGTCTCGGATATTGGAGCCAGACCGGAGGCTGTGCAGGAAGAGAGGGAGAAGGACCCTCACTCTGCCTTCAGAAGAGAGCAGCCGAGAAGAAGCCTGCTGGGACCCACCCACCCTGAGGCCCAGGGCCCCTCTGTGTCCACTCAGCCCAGCCCTCCAGGTCTGCAGTCCAGGGTGAAGGTGGTGGGGAAGCAACTCTGGGAAACCGTGTCCTTGACACATTTGCTACAGACGCAAAATGTTCCCCAAGTGGAGCTGAGCAGTAGGGGTGGTGCTAAGATGACAAAGCGCCCCTGGCTAAGTGTAACAGAAAGGTTTTCTGAATCCATTTCCTTTCTGTTTTAGCTCCAGATAACACTCTCATCTCCGTCTGGGGGATACCTGCTCCTAAGGGCCGCTAAGCCTGAAGGGGTTGGAGTGATTTGACTGTTAATCGAGGCTTTATAACTTTTGTCAAATCTGTGAAACATCTAAGGTGCCTCGTTAGCGCAGTAAGTAGCACATCAGCCTCACAACCTGAAACTTCTAAGATTTCAAAAAGCCTACAAACACCTTATGCAGGAAGCATCCCATAGCTCTGAATTGAGGTTTATCGTGTGTGCTGCTCCTTTCTTTCTAGAAAGAGGGGGCCTCCTCCCCAGCCCCCACAACCCCGCTCTTCAACTCTTACATATCCAGCATGTGGCAAAATGCAGCGACTTCCTCATCTCTCTCCTCTGAGACCTCAAACAGCTCGTGGCCATTGGTGACGGCGTGGGGCCGAGAGACCGCCTTTAAAAGGGGAACAGCTGGCTCAGTGCCTTTGCCCTCAGGACGCCCCTTCCCCCTGCCCTCCGCCCTGCACTGTTCAACTGTAGGTGTGAAGACTTTCAAGGCAATGGACATTCAGTGAAAGGGACACAAAAAATATGGAAAATCCTGGAATATCTTTATCTGTCATCCTAGGAGACCGAGAGCCAAGTTGAAACAGAGAACCTGAAGCTTTGGCTGAGTCCAGAAGCCTGGGCAGGATGAACAAGAGTGTGGACAAACCTCCTTCCCAAGGGGGCAGTTTCTAACGAGCTCAGTGCAGCAGGTTAGGCAGTTAGGTGGGGTTAGGTTAGGTGGACACTTTCTCAGACAAGACCTCAGACTGTCTCCTGCAGTCACAGCTCACCCACAGGGAGTGCTAAAAATGCCCTCTGGCTAGGCCTGCCACCAGCCCCCAGAGCAGGAAGTCGGAGAGCTGGTGCATGGTGCAAGGTGGGGCGGTGTCTGCCTGATGGGCCTGCCCACGGCCACCAGGCAAGGCCACCCCAAGGCAGTGAAGCTGCGGCGGAGTGCCCACAGCTGGTGCCAACACCTGCCTCTGGGGAGCCAGAGATGGGGTCTGGACCCACAGCCACGCCTCACCTCCCACCCACCTCCCTCTATTCTCATGTCCTCCCCACCCCTTGGGCAGATGGCAGCACAGAGCTCCTGATTTGAATATCCAGAGTTTCTGCTGAGTGGCCCTCTCCTGTGAGCCTTGCTCCCATGGGTGAGCAGGGAGGGGGTGCAGCAAGGGGAGGGCAGCAGTGGGGGCAACTGGCATGGGAGGCCCTGGCTCTGCCAAGTTCATGCCTGTGTCCCAGTCAAAACAATAGTACCACTGTCAGCAATTAACCCACAAAAGGGAGAGGGAAGAGTGACAGAGCAACAGAACGAGACAAAGAAGCAGAAACAGAGAGACAGAGAGAGGAGGGGAAGGCAACGGGCAGAGAACAGAATAGCTTCTGAAGGCCATTTTCATGCCCTTCCAGTGCCACTCCCTGGCTCCATAGGAAAACAAAGCCACTTACGTTCACCCTGCTGGCAGGCCCTGGTGGCATCGCCTGGTGCTGGCTGGGAGAGTCTGCCAGGCAGAGGCTGGCAGCGGGGGTACCAAGCTGACACTTGGAGCCACCCATTTCCAGAGCTGGCTCCGCAGGCCGGGGGTAAGGAGGGTCCCTCTGGCTGGAAGCCCGGTGAAGGCGGGGTGGCGGTACAGGCCGAGGGCCTGAGGGGTCCCTCCGCCCAGTAGGATGGGTCCCTGCATGAAGTTGAGGTGGGGAAGACCAAGGCCGCATATCCCCACTAAGAACGGGCAAGAGTTCTATGCTTTGCCCTTGATTCTTCAAGGAGACTCTGGAGTGAACTCCCTCTTGGAGCTCTGATGACACACAGGGGAAGAGGGAAGGGTGGGGGAGTGGAGGGAGCAGGAGAGGGAGGGACAGAAGTGACCACCTACCAGGGTGGCTGGACCCGGTGAGCAGGCCCAACTCAGCGGAGGAGCTCGGGACTGGGAACAGGACTCTCCCGCCCTATAAATAGCAGGAGCAGCCCCACCTCTCAGAGCAGGGCCTTTCAAAAGCCCTGAGCCCCATCCAGAGCTCTGACCTCTCTGAGGAGCTGATGCTGCGCAGGGGGCTCCTTAGTAGCAGCACAGGAAGGAAGGACCACGTGGCTTTTTCAGTCGTGAAGGGTCCCGATTGCTAGGACACCAGGTGGGAAAGCCCTGGAGTCCCTTAGACAATTATAAGAAGACAGGGAAGGAATGAGGTGGAACGCTGTCCCTACAGAAGTCATCAGCTATGAGGGTGCCTCTTGACCCTTCTAGGGCCAGAGCTTCCAGTGTCCAGGGGGAAACACAAAGTAGTCTTCAAGTCCCGCCTGAGGGCATGTTGCTGGCACTTTTTTTTTTAAGTTGTTTTTTTTTTTAAGATTTTATTTATTTATTTATCTTTAGAGGGGAAGGAGAGAAACATCAATGTATGGTTGCCTTACATTGTGCGTCCCCTGCGTCCCCTGCTGGGAGTTGGCCTGCAGGGAACCAGCCTGCAACCCAGGCATGTGCCCTGACTGGGAATCGAACCGCGATTCTCTGGTTCGCAGGCCCGCGCTCAATCCACTGAGCTACACCAGCCAGGGCTTGCTGGCACTTTTTTAAACCAGAAAAAAATATCAAAACTACCCTGGAACCCACTCTGTGCTTTTTTGTAAATACTTTTCTATTTTATATTATGTGCTGATAAAAGCAAAATTACTGTTGTCATACTACATGTTTTCCCCAAACATTTGAAGGTGAAAGCAATGAGTGGTGATGATGGTCTCAGAGCATCAGGGATGGACTCCATGCCACTGCGCTGTATGCTCACAACTGGGTAAGACAGTGCATTTAATGCAATTTTACTGTGATTAAAGACAGACAGAGAGAGAAAAAGGTGGGGAGAAAGAGAACACAGAAGCAGACACAGGAAAACAGAGATAAAGAGGAAAAAAGAGAGACAGAGGGAGACAGAAGGAAAGAGACAGAAACAGAGACAGAAAAAGACACACACATGGAGAAAGAAACACCGAAGGAGACAGAGACAGAGAGAGTGCGGACAAGCTGGCTTTGAAGTGAGAGAGACCAGGCTTTGTGCCCTGGACCCCCAGGAAGGACTGCCGAGGGGTTCGGACCAGGGTCTGATATTCAGTGAGCACTAAACAATGGTTACCATGAGGATTGAGCCTCATCACCACGTGGCATTTCTGGCAGAGCTAAAAGCAAAAGCAACTCACTCCTGTCCACAAGGCCATTGGGCCACAGAGCCAACAGTGAGTCCCAGAAGCCCAGTTCTGTCCTCACATCGTAAAGCAGGCACACACTAGGGACTGGGATTCTGAAATACCTGCACCCAGGAGACATATAAAGCTCGGCCCTCAAAAGGACCCACGTCTCTAGGTGCCCCTTCTCCTCTCCTTCACCAGGACCCAAGGGCCCGATGGCAGACGCAGAAGCAGGAGAGGACTAAAGGGATGAGTACATAGCAGATCTGGAAGAGCAAAGAACTATTCTGTTTCTGAATGACGTGAGGGAAAGAAGACAGAAGAAGCACAGTAAGGTCCTCACCGAAGCAGCAGAAATCCGGTGGTTCTTGCCAGATGTTGAATTTTTTCGGTTGGTATAGTGAGAGACATAGGTGCGTGGGGGCACCTGAGGGGGCATGGTCTTGCTCCGGGCCACGGGTTTTCCGGGAGTGTCCCTGCCGAAGTCCAGAGGCCCCTGGCCCTCCTTCCAACCCTTGGTGGCATCCCGCAACATCTCTGCATCATAGGTTGACTTCAAGTTGAGTCGTGTGATCGCATCATTGATGCCGTCATAGTCCACAGACCCCCAGAGGGGTCCCATGCTCCCACCTCTTGGCTCTTCTTCTTCTAGGATCTGATGCCCTAGCAATTTGCCCGGAGGTTGCTCAACCAAAGAAAAAGTGTTGATGTCACTGGGCTGGGAGATCTTGGAGGGAGACGGGGATCCCTTTCTGGGAGGCAGGGGAGGGGTGTTCCAGATAGAGACTCGAGGAGGCAGAGGAGGTGGGGACAGTTTCTTAGAAGAGCCATCTATGTCCCCAGGTGTTGGAGACAAAGAGAGCCCCCCATCTGAACCATCGAAAATGTAGAGATAGTCTCTAGCCAGGGAGCCTGTGGGCCAGGGAACTGGGCCAGGCGGGGAGCCCTGGGAGGTAGAGTGGTTGGGCAGCACTTCCTGTGGGGAGAGTGCATTGTAATTGAGGGTAGGATCGGAGCCAGAGAGACCGCGTAAGAGCTTGAGGTCCTTCTGCCTTCCTGCCGGCTTGCTGTAGAAGTCCAGGACGGGCTCATCCCAGTCGATGAGACAGGGGTCTGGGTTCTGCTTGGTTCTGTTTTCCTCCTTGTCATGCCGGAGCCGGGACAGAGCATCATATTCCATCTGCAGGGCTTCAGCCATGGCCAGCTCTTTGCGGCTGATGCCCACCGACTCCAGAGACTTCCAGTGTTCCCCACTGCCCTGAGCTGACGACATGGTGAGGGTGGGGATGGAAGAGACAAGGAAGTCTACTTTCTGCCAATGTCAGGTCTGCAGGGTTGTGGCATGGTGTCTGACAGGCACCTGCAGGTGAAGGGTAAAAATATCAATGATTGAGTCACAAAAAGAGATGTATCTGAGTTAAGTGACATCACCTGGGCCAGTGCCTATTTCTTGATTGCCTACAACAGATGGAAACAAACATCACCCTGACCTCAGTGGGTTGGGTGTCATTCCACAAAATGAAGGGCCGAGAGTTTGATTCCTGGTCAGGGAACATGCCTGGGTTGCAGGTTCAGTCCCTAGCTGGGGCATATACAAGAGGCAGCCAATTGATGTCTCTCTCTCCCATATTGATGTTTCTCTCCCTTTCTCCTTCCCTTCTCCTCTCCCTAATAAATAAATAAATACAATTTTAAAGAGAAAGATGAGAGAAAAAAAGAGATACCAAGACAACCTTATCTATCGCAGACATCCACCCTCCCATTCATCTGTACATGTTTCCACCTCCAGTCTCTAACGCCCATTCTCATCTCTCTCACATGTTCCCAGAGGAAATAAAGATGTATCAGCCAAGAGGAAAAGACAGAAACGAGGGCTCATTGGTCAGTTTAGAGAGGCAGCTCTCAGATGCTGCTGGTGGAGAATGTGAAATGGTATGACCTCTTTAAAGCAGAGGCAGCTTCTTGGAAAGGTTAACAGTCACCTACTATATGACTCAGCTACCTCGCCCAAGAAAATGAAAGCACGTATCCACACAAAGATTTATACATGCATATTCATAGCAGACATATATGTAATATCTTAGAACCGAAATAACCCAAATGCCCACCAACAGGTATATGGATTTAAAAAAATGTGATCTGTCCACATAGTTGACTGTTAATCAGCAACAAAAAGGAATGAATTATTGACACACACAGTATCATAGATAAAGATCAAAATACACTAAGTAAAACAAAGCAGACAAAACAGCATGAGTATGTAGGACTCCATTTATATAAAATTCTGGAAAATGAAAACTAATCTACAGTAACAGAGAGCAGACCAGAGGTTATCTGGAGGGGTGGGGGGGGGGTGGGAAAGGAGATGAAACTTGGGGCATGAAATATGTTCACTGTCCAGACTGTGGCAAAGGTTTCACCTACGTCAAGGCTTCTCAAACTGTATACTTTAAGTATGTACCGTTTACTGTATGTCGGTCCTACCTCAGTAAAGCTGTAGAAGGAAAGTGCAGTGCAGCACAACACGGCACAGGCTGCACGAGGAGCCTCCCTAAATACACCGACGTGAGCGATGAAGCAAGCTTTCCAAAGGGTGCGACCAGGCGCCCGGCAGATTGCAGTTCTGCCGAAATACTGATTTCCCCGAGGCCCTCAGGAAGCCAGGCAGGAAGGCAGGGCCCGGGGGCCAGCTGTCTCTAGATGCAGGCAGCCCCCTCCACTCACTCGTGTCGGCACCCTTTCTTTTAGAAGCCGTGACACGAAAAACACACGGAGCAAATGGTTGTAATAACAACGGCAGCCTGACTCACCGGTTCTCAACCCTGCTGCACACTAGAAACTGGGGGAACTTTTAAAGGCACAGTCCTGATACCCACGCTCTCCCAAGGGACTGTGATTTCATTGGTCTGCGGTGGGGCAGTTGTGTTTTTAAGCTGCACTCCCTCACCCCCGCCCTGGGGATTCTAGTCTGTAGCTGAAGTGAGAACCAACAGGCCTACGTGTGCACAGTGACTCTTCAGCGTTACTGACAGGTTTTGAAACTGCGACTGTAAACGAAACATAGAATAGAACCAATTTCACCACAGGCCAATGATACAAACAAGAGTTAAGTTCCTAGGGCATATTTCTGGTCACAGAAACATCACCAAACTTCAAAATAAAGACCCAAATCATTTCTAATATTAAACATTGAAAGAAATGTGTGCTATTCATACATTTAAGAAAGATGAATAAAAACAAGTGAGATGCTTATTCTCAAACTCACGTATTCTAGTTCAGGGTCATGGGTGATTGGAGCCTCTTCCAGAAGCTCAGGGAGCAAGGCAGGACCCCACCCTAGACAGGACGCCCTTCCACTGCAGGGCCACTCACAGCCACACTCACTCAGAGTGGGACAATTCAGACACACCAGTCCATCTAAGGGTCACATCTCTGGGATGTGGGAGGAAACCAGAGCACGGAGAAAACCCACGGAGACATGGGGAGAGCACGCAAACTCCACACCGACAGTGGCCCTGGAGGGGATCAATTTTATTTTTTCATCAATGTTATAACAAAATGATGTTATTCAAGAGCCTGCTATACATGTGTTTCAGATGAGCTTGGGGAGGCTAAGTGTGAAGCAGTCACATCTGAGCCTTAGCACCAGCAGCAAAGAAGTTCATGATTTCATAAAATTATCAAAAATTATACATTCTATTGTACTGCTTATCCAGCAGATAATAAATATATGAAGCATGTTCTTCCTCCAGATTAGAAAGCTGAAAACATCAACAGGAAAAAGGTTCAGACAGATTCTTAGGTGGCAAGTTCCATTGATCCAAAAGGAGTTAGCAAACAAATAAAAGAAGATAGAGGAATCAGAATGAAGTAGGACAAGGGTATCCCTTAACTGAGGTCCCTCACACCACTCCAGCACCCCATGCATGTGTCAGGCACAGGCACAGGACCCTTCAGGGCCCAGGCTGGCTCAGTGAATTTTAAGAAGTAGTTTCCCAAAGACAAATTAGCCCAAGCCCACAGAGAACTCTGCCAATTTCTCCGCCTGTTTGAGTCTCTCCACCCTTCAAAAGCTTCTTATAAATTACTTTTTATCTACAGAGAGTAAGAGGCAGTCTTTCTATTTGAAATTCAAAGGAATCAGATGGCCAGATGAGGATACTGGGAATTTAGCTGCCCAGAGCTGGAAAGCTGATCCCAGGAAAAGGAGGTCCCCGTGCTTTAGATGAGAGCCACTAAGTAAATGCTCAGAGTTGGACTGAGTTTAAGCCTTTTGGTCCCCACTGTGGATTCTGAGCCCTGAGCTGGGCCAAGCAGAATAATAAGAGGTGTCTCAGCCAGGCACCTCTGTGAAGAGGAAACTTGAAGTCATTGGAAAGAGTCTCTCCCAGCACCCTGCCTCTCCCTCCCACTGAGTCATCCATATAAGCATCTGGCCTCTCTCCCACCCCTCATGCTCCTGTCACCCTCTCCACAGGATCTCATCGGGAGGTGCTCTACAAATTGCCCCTCCCCGCCCCCCCACGATCTCCATCTCTTCTCCTTAACTCAGTCTGTCTCTTCAGCATGTCAACATGTTCGAGCTTCTCCTAACTTTAAAAAGAAAGGGGGAAAAAACCCACAACTCCCCAAGCACCTTCCCTAGGCTTTTTTTTTATCCTCACCTGAGAACATGCTTATTGATTTTAGAGCAAGGAGAAGGAAGAGAGAAGGAAAGAAACATTGATAAGTTGCCTCTTGCAGTGCCCCCACCCCTCATAGGCCAGAACTGAAACCTACAACTTAGGTGTGTGCCCTGACCTGGAATCGAACCCACAACCTTTCAGTTATGGGATGATGTTCTAACCAACTTAACCACACTAGCCAGGGCCCCTTGCCATGTTGTCCTCCAGCTAGTGTCCTTTCTGTTCTTCCTTCCCTTCCCAGCCAGTTTCTCAGTTCTCCCTTTTCATTTACTCTTCAACTTCATCTGGCTTCTGCCCCTAATGCTCCTCTAAAGCTGGCCCAGCAACCAGACCCAGGCCATGCGATTCCGAAGGCATGACCATCTGCCTGCATATGGCTGTTGCACTGGGCTCAAAGACCATTCCCTTCCTCCTTAAACACTCCGCCCCTGGCTCCCATGACACCGTTTTTTTTTCTTCTCCACATGCCTCTTTGTCCTCCTCCTCTGTGCCCCCCTGATGCACTGGTGTTGGCCCAGGGTTCCATCCTCAGCCATTGTTCACTCAACACCCTCTACTTGGGCAGCTATCTAGTCTATCTCCTATTTGCCCCACTTACGCGTTGGTGATTCCAAATGTGTAGCTCCCCTCAGGTTTATATGCCCACCCATTGCTCATGTTCCAAATGTCCCAAACTGAATGATCACCTTTCCCCCCCTCCCCGCCCCCCGACACCTTCTCCTTGCTCTGGTTCCCCACTGTGGGATGGCACCACCCATCACCCACACTAGAAACCTGCAGCCTTTCTGGAGTTCTACTCCCTTTCATCCCAAGTCCAATGCCAAGGTCTACCAACCTTTCCTCTTCATTGATAATACTTCCCAAATCTAGTCCTTCTTTCTATCCCAACGGCTGCTGTCCTAATTAAACCCTCATCTTCTCTCACCTGGGCTATTACAATAGCCTCTTAGAGCGTTTCCTCCTACTAATCTTTCCCTCTACAAGACTTTCTTCACAGAGCAACCAGAGGGCTCTTTCTAGAGTATAAATCTGATCTGCTCACTCCCAGGTTAAACCCCTTCTAAGGCTCTCTATTTGGTTCCTTTACAAGGTCTTTATCATGGCCACCATCTCCCTCCGATCTGCAACCATTCATTACCAAGTATTTGATACCTCCGGAATTTTGTTTGCTTCTACTCCTAGGCAAGTCCTTCCTGACACTTGTTGCCGGACTCCAACGTACTCTTAGACACCCTGTTCTTCAGAACGCCTCCTCTGAACCGGAAGACTGAAGGAAGGGCCCCTTCTTCATGCTCCCAAATAGCAACGTGTACTTATCTCAAACACAGTCTTAAAATATTTTATTCAAAATTAAAGGTGTATGGATCCGTCACCCTCACTAAGCTCCTCAAATTCCAAATTCACTTCATTCCCACTGAGAAAAATATACGGGAACTGGGATATAAGGGCAGAGCATTCTGGCGGTAAGGATTTTTAGACATGGAGATAGGTGGTGAGAATGCAGGGGGCTTCCTTCTTTGGGGTCCTTCAAGCACAGGACTGGGTTTCAACTAAGTAGGCCAGGTCTGGCATCCAAAGGCAGGTGAGTGGGTGGATAGCACCACCACGTGAAGTGCCTTCTGCTTCTGGGAGTCTTGGTTCTGACCTGTTGAGTTCCTTTAAGCAAATTTCTCAGAGGACTCCAACCCAAGCTAAGGCTCCTTAAGCCTGGGGGAAAGAGAAGAAAAGTCCAAGGAAGATCCAGCAGGCCTAGCTCCTGAGGTTCTTCCCAGACTGGAGTGCAGATGAGGGAAGCTGAGCTACCCCTCTCTAACCACTGCCCATCCCCGGCCTCCTGGCCAGGACCCCACCAGCCTGTCTGTCAGCTGTGCAGGGAAGGAGGCGCAGCCTGCTGACGCTCACACCTGGGCCGCACTGAGAGTCCCTTTTCGCAAAAGGCTCGGGCTCAGCTCACCCTGTTGCTGAGGGATTCACAGTGAGGAGGTGGGCAGGCAGCAACTCAGCACTAGGAGAGCCACCCCTAAAGTGAAGAGCAGGTTCAGAGCAGAGCGCAGCCAGGCGCAGGGGAAATCCAGAGAGGGTAAGAGGGACAGCAGGAGCTACCGGTCCCAACAACCTGGAGCTACGGTGAGACTCACGCTCCGAAATGCATTTTCCAGGAGGAGGGGCAATGCACAAAGTATTTTAGGAATCAGTCCCATCCCATTTCCTGCCTCCCTCTTCCCTAATTCACTTCATTCTCGGCCAGACTCTGCTGCACTGGTAACTTAGAAACTGCTCTATTTCCTTAGTCCTCAAGGGCTACTAGAAATTCTGTGAAAAAGCAAACATCCCTGTAGGTCCTAGGAGAGAGGTGGGGCGGATCCATCCACAGAGAGAAGGCTGGGGTCAGTACTGCTGTGCCACACAAGCCCAGGGGGCACCCACACACTATGTTCTAAATGAATGACACCCCTGACCACAACACAGAAAACCATGTGAATGGTGCTCCCTGGAACTGTGCACCTTGGTGGCCCTGGCCTGTGTTCTTGTCTAATAACCATCTCTCAGAGAACAGATGAAAATCGTCTAAAAGGTCATTGTAGCCAGTTTCCTTTCACCATCTGCATGCACTGCTTGTTAACATTCATCACCCCACACGTGCGTTCTCTCTGTCTCTGCTTACTCATCTGAAAGAAAGACAAAAGCATTTCACCCCTAAATACTTCAGTCTGAACCACTTAAGAACTAGGATGGTCTCTATACACAATGCCACCCACAAAACTGAACATTGGCACAATAACATTATTGAATACAGAGTCCACATTTGTCACTTGGAAGTTTTTCAAACATACGAATTCCTAGTCCCTGTCCCAGAGGGTCTGATTCAGTAGAGTGAGTCCCTGGACTCTGAAAGTTGCTAAGCGCCTGAAGAGATTCAAATGTGCAGCCAGGTATGACTCACAAACTAGGGTTTCAACTTCCAGGAAGAAACTGTGGGAACTGTGAAAAGGGACCCCAAAAAGCTCTGGTTAGCTAGCGAAGGAAGTGGACGTGCATTGGGCCAACCAGGTCAGTGCGAGGTTCTATGCAGCACCAGGCACCAAACTCAGTTCCACACAGGCTGCCAACAGATGGCTGAAGGCTGGCAAGGGGGTCAGGGCCCAGACACACAGTGGTTCAGAGTCAGAGGGTGGAGAGTAAAGAAAAGGCACTTCCTCCAGTGAGCTGCCAGAGGGGAGGGCCCAGTGGCCAGCACTGACAGCAGCTACGGTGGACAGGGCTTCCTTGCTTGGGACACCACATCAAAGCTGCTCTGCTTGGGATGGCCTAATGGGTCTAGGTCATCTTCTTCTCACTTCCTGAGCCACAGAATTGGATCCCAACGGGCGCTGAGTATTGGTCACATGTCCAGAGCCATGCTAGACCTGTAAGTATTCAGGTGACTATGCCATAATTCCAGAGAGCTTACAACGTAGCAAAGACGATAGACATATCCATAAATACATCAACCCCCTTCCCAGGGCACGAAGCAGGGAAGACGTCTTGGCCCGTCTTCACTAGGTGGGGAAAGTAGAAAGCTGTCAACAAGGTAATGAAAGATACAGAGGGTTTCAAGGCCCCAGCCTTGGGCATCTCACTTTTTAGTAGTTCTTACTAAGGAAAGTGGACTCAGTTTTAGGACTTCCCTAGGGAGCACCTCCTCTCAAGGACAGAGTGGGTCAGGGGCTGGAGGCCTTAAGGACTTGATCCCTTTGGCTTCCAGAGTTTTCTCTTCAGAGAGGACCCCTGACCCTAACCAACCCTCAAGAGCCGCACTCACCCATACCCAAAATTCCACTGGCTTTGCAGCCAGGGACCCACCCCCCACACCTCAGTCCACAACCCTGCAGCCCTGCTCCACCTCTCCCTCCCAGAGCCCCAGCTCAAACACAGAAGCTCAAAATGTGCTATGCTAGGAATCCAGTTCCTCCAGCAGGAAGGTATACAAGAAGGTTAAACAGGCCAACTCCTTGTCTCAAACAGATACGCATCTGATCCCTGCTCGCATACTGAAAACCTACAGGTTTTACAAAGCTTCTTTGCCGTCAGGCCCATCACTGAATCCCATGCACTGGCAGAGTCTTCCTCTTAGCTAACCTATACCACCTCGGTGTGGTTCTCAGTTCCAGACGTGGGGAGACAGAAAACAACTGCCTATGTTTTCTTCCCACCCATATAGCCCCTTTCTAGAGTCCTCTTGGCCAAATTAAGGCAACCCCACATGATTCAGTCTCTCCTACTGGAATTTACTTTCCATCTCTGCCTTCCCTAGGCCTACCCTGGACTTTCCACTAATTTGAAGTCAAAGTGGATAAAAGAGTTAGTGGAGAGAGAGTTCTCTGGGTCCTAGGAGAGCAGAGGGACAGGTGCTAGGATCCAGTGTGACAGGATTTGTATTTAGAGCCCTGGAGTCCCTCATCCTGGCGTCCCTCATCCTGGCTCAGAAACCATTTGCAATTGGTTCTGTTCACACACACATGCACACACAGAATCCACAAGATCACAGCTTTCACCACATACCCTGCAGACTTGGGATCTGAGTATCAAGTCTGAGGTGGAAGAGGTGAGGCAGCTCGTGGCTCCTCTCAAAACTGTCCTTCCTAGAGCCGACGATTTAGATGGGAGGACCAGGGATCAGGAGCTGGCAACCAGCTGAATGGAGCCTTTTGCAAAGAGGAAAGAAAGGTCTTGGCAGAGTGTGGATCTTCAACCCAGGAATCATCCCATGAGCCAGGGCAGCCACATCTCTGGTCCACACTTCCTGCTTTCTCCCCACCGCCTGGCCTCAGTCACTGCAGCCTCAAGAACCAGCCTTTCTAGTTCAGATCCACTGGGTCGAAACGTAAACTGGTGCAGCCAGTAGGGAAAACAGTATGGAAGTTCCTCAAAAAATTAAGAATAGAGCTACTGTATGATACAGCAATTCCTCTTCTGAGTATTTATCTGAAGAAATCCAAAACAGTAATTTACAGAGATATATGCAGCCCCTATGTTGACTGCAGTGTTATTTATAATAGCTAAGATACGTAAGCAATGTAAGTGTCCAACCATGAATGAGTGAATAAAGATGTGCTAGACCCCAGCCCAGTAGCTCAGTTGCTTAGAGCATCATCCTGATGCACCAAGGTTGTAGGTTCGATCCTTGGTCAGGGCATATACAAGAATCAATGAATAAATGCATCAATAAACAAACAACAAATCTATGTGTCTCTTTTCCTCTCTCTTTCTCTAAAATCAATTTTAAAAAAGGTGTGGTGCATATATACAATGGACTATTATTTAGCCTTAAGAAGGACGGACACAGAGGACAGACCATGTGAGGACACAAAGCGAAGGTGGCCATCTACATGCCAGAAAGGCCTCAGGAGAAACCAACCCCACCGACATGCTGATCTTGGATTTCCAGCTCCAAAACTGCACTGGACTCTGAATGCTGGCTTCTGCTGACGAACCACTGTCCCATAAGCAGCTGTCATTGTTGGGCTGGTCAAAAAGTTCATTTTTCCTCCTGCAGTAAGACAGCTCTAGCAGTGCTTAGTCCTCTTTAACTTCATTTGAAACACTTTTGTTAGATTGTATTGTGACAGCTGTCATATCAGCGTGCATCTTAAAAAAACTTATCAAAATTGATGGATTTTTGTGCAGCTATTTTAATATTGAAGATGGAAGAAAATATACATTTTGGCATAATATGCTTTATTATTTCAAGAAAGGTAAAAATGCAACTGAAACCCCCCAAAAGATTTGTGCAGTGTATGTATGGAGACGGTACTGTGACTGATCGAATGTGTCAAAAGTAGTTTGTGAAGTTTCTTGGTACTATTGTCATTTTGGCCAAATAATTCTTGGCTGTGGGGCTGTCTTATGCATTGGAAGATGCATGGCAGAACCCATGGCCTCTACCCACTAGAGGCAAATAGCGAGAGATAGATGGCATACTCAAAATATCCAAATCAATAAAGTTATTGGTGAAAATGAAAATGTGTCTTTTATTTTATGGAAAAACTAAATGGACTTTTTGGCCAACCCACTAGAATAGCAACAAGTCTGCAAAGAACACAGACCCTCTGCCCACCTGACTGTTCGCATATTTGGAAAATGAAACACACTCTTTATTCTGCCCTGCATCCTAACACAAGCTGGTCAGGAGGCAGACCTTGCTAGGTTTGATCAAGTCCCAACTCCCAACTACACAATTATTTTAAAGCCTCCATCAGGGATTGTGTCACCAGAGGAGGTGGCCCTTGCAAAATAACTCCATGAAGGTACAACCGCTGGCACCAGAGACAGGACCATGAGATTCCTCGTTATCTCATTCCTTGCATACCACCTCTGTGTGCTGTAAATGTTAACGACACTGCGCCCACCAGTGTGTCTCTCCATTTTGTTCTTTATCCCATCTTTGAGATTTCCTCATTTTGCTTTCTCCTACCTCCTTAATCTATCACCAACAGATTTCATGTAACTCTCCTCACGTCTTCTCTGATTCTAAATGCACAAGAAGAGCCCTGACCGGTGGCTCAGGTAGTTGGAGAGTCATCTCGGTACAATGAAAGTTATCAGTTTAGTGCCCGATCAGGGCAAGTGTAAGAATTGAGTGAATATATGAAATCGGTGTTTCTCTCTCTCTCTAAGAGTTTTTTTACAGTTGAAAAAATGTGGACAAAACCAAGGGGGGGGGAGGTAGAAGTAAGAGAGGCAGGTGGGTTTGGCTGGTGGGGGGAGGGAGAGAGGAAGGAAGTACCAAATATTGCCATTTGTGACAACAGTGACAGAACTAGACTCAATCCCCTGCAAGACTCAACCAATGGATGCACAAATAAGTGGAACAAGAAATCAATGTTTCTCTCTCTCCCTTCCTCTCTCTCTCTCTAAAATTAATTTTTAAAAATTTTTTAAAAGAAAAGAGAAAGAACCCCAACATTTCCAAACAGCAATATCCAGGATCCAGGGAACCCTACGTCTCTGAAGGTACTGCAGGCCCCATGAAGCCCTGCAGACGCCCCTCGGGGAGGAGGATGTGAGAACGCGGGTGTGTGAGGGTGGGCACATGGCAGCCCTTTCCAGGCTCTGCCTGTCCATCTGCTCTCCCTTCCTCAGTGCCTCAGCTTCACTTCACAGAACCATTCGCTTCCTGCAAAACAAGGGCTCCTGGCAAGGCCCAGACTGCCGCCTCTGTCACCTCCAGCTGAACCATCTTACCCAGCTCATGCCCTGCGGAATCCAGTTCTCCGGGATTCCTTCCTGGGGCTGGAAAAACTCCCTGGAGGAGACCAGCCCATTAAGCAGAATCCAGAAAGTAGGTCACAGCTGCTTCTATCCAGCTGAGGCACCAAAGCCAGGACAGAACATGCCTGGGGAGAAGAGATGAGAAGCAGTGCGGATCCACCTCACACTCAGGTTCAGTCTCGACACCCCATGTCCTCATGTTCAGAGTCAGGCTAACCTATCAGTGTCTGCATGGAGCAAGGATGCACTTTAAACGTGGTCTTACCCCACAGCAAGGAAACAGGATGTATCTCAGGGTAACTGCAAAGAACTGGACTAACCAGAGTGCACCGAACAATGCTAGTGACACCATCCTCCAGAGAACGTCAGTGCTGGGGAATCAATGCTCTGATTTTTAGGGAGTGGCTCCAGTTCATTTAATTATAACATTTCTCTGGCGGTTTTCTGGTAGCGCCTTTCTGATACCTCTAAAAGGTTTTCTCCCTTCTCCATGACAGAGTCCTCTTGTCTTTCAGTGATGAGGAGAGTGAGGACCACTAAGGGTCACAACTTCCACTGGGTATCACACTGGAAAAGGGTCCAGACAGCTGACACTCAAGAATAATCTTGGCCCCAGCCCTACGCCCCACCTACAAGTGCTCACTTGGCACTGATGTGCCAAAGCCTTGGGACAAGAACTCAGGAATCAGTCCACAGAGCAATCCTACATGCAGAGGAGAGAAGGTGGGGCCAGCATCCCAGTGTGAAGTGTGATGGTTCTGTCTGTGGGAAGAGAGGGTCAGCGGCCTATCAGCCCAGGTTGGGGGGCCAGTGGGCAGGGGCACACTGTGTGGGAGGTGGACTACTGGCAGTTGGCAGTCACCTGCTTGGCTCAGAGGAGTGTGAAAGGAAGTTGAGTGAAAAAGGTAAGTTAGCCATCCTTGTGAACCTCCAAGGAGGTGAAGACCTGCTCCCGCGCCAAGCCCAGGGCAAGCTCCTGCCCTCCCTCTGGGCAAGGAAGTTCTACACCACTGTCCAGAGCCCTGCCCACTGTCCCTCTGCCATCACAGTTCCTGAACTAGCCATCCAGACGTGTGGTCTGAAACAGGGAATATCTTCCGTCAGCGCTAACTCTCCAAACCAAGACAATCCCTGACAGGGATCCAAAGCCATGGTAACCACACAAATGGCACAGCCACCCACACCTCCCCCCACACACACACCCACACTCTCACGCTCACTCACTCCCTCATTGGCTCCCTGAGGATGGGAAGCTGGCCTAGACACCATGAAGTCGAGATCTTAGCATCATTGGCAAAAGAGTCTGAGAAAAGCAGATGGAAGGTAGAACCCAGAAGAGAAAGGAAACAGGACCGTCAGCCCCAGGGGACTGCTCTGGGCCTTCCCAAGCAGGTTCTTCCCAAGCAGGGCCTTCCCAGTTCACAAGCCAACACACTGTGGGCAGACCCAGGGAGCACCAGGGAGTGAGGACACCAGGGAAGGAGACCCCAGACAAGACAGCCCAGGGGGCCCTTGCCCAAGGCCACCGGGCTCTGGCAGGGCTCAGGAGTGGTTATTTCCTAAACCAGGGCTGAGTGGAGAAGGCCTGGGTACCCACACAGCAGGGTGGGAAAAGAAAGGGGTGCTAGTTCTCAAGCAGCCCCCATCTTTCAGCCCAGAAAACACACACACACACAAACAGAACGCTACCAAACACCTGACACTAATTTACACAGGGTGTTAGAGGCCTAGGTGTTAGTGCCCCCAGGGACACTTGCACCTACAAAGTGGAGTCTGGGGGGAAGAGCCCCCAGCCCAACTACTCTGGCAGCTGTAAGGGAAATGTCTGGTGGCTCTGGGAAGAACGACCCACATACACAGGCAGTCAGATCCCTGGTATAGGCTGGGACTCTCCATGGCCTCCCCTGGTCTCAGCTACTGAACCTCAGGAATCTGCCGCCTCTCTCCAGAACACAAGTCTTCCAGTGCTTCGCACCAGGCTGCCTGTCCTTTTCAGTCACTGCCCCTCCAATCCCTGGCCTTGGCTACTGTTAACCCAGCCTGACCCAGGCAGCCACCAGGCCTTCCCCAGTAGCCACGCACTTCCACTCCACTATTCCCGGTAGCCTGCTGGAAGGATATCCTACTCAAGGCAGTCAAGGACACTGAATTGGCGGCAGGGATTCTATTTACCAAGGTCAAAGGAGAAACCCCACTGGGGAAGCAGGGCCCAACAGGGAACTGAGAGATGAGGTCCCCTCCGAGATGGCCTCTCAGTGTCCAGAGTCCCCAGACTGTAGGCAGTGGTCTTGATGGTGCCAGACCATAGGGGACTCCAGCCACAACTCCCCACACCAGCCTGGTCACCCCCAACCTGTCCTAGTGGTAGGCCCAGTGCCTCTAGCCTGGCTTGTCTGTTCATACGGGCAGGTATACACCCATGCCCTATCTCCCAGGCCACCTGACTCAGAGCCTTGAGAAGGCCATGGGTGCGTCTGGAGGGTCCTTCTCTACCCCCTGCTTTCTCTCTCCTCTTTCTGCCCCAACTCAAGGTCCTTAGATGCCTTCCTGGCCAACCCTTTCGAACTCTCCTTACTTCTTTTATTCTCAATGTCTCCTTAACACTGTGATGCTGTGTTCGTGACATGACTGATTAAAATGTCTGGGGCCAAGAACAACTCACCTGCCTTATATGGCATAAAACCCATTTTTGCATCTCTGTGCATGAAGGGGTCAGGGAGATGTATTTTCTACGTAGGAGGTTACTCGGGGGTGGAGAAGTAGAGCAAGGAACCATGTCGGTTCGTCTTATTGTTGCTCTGCACGAGCCCTGATGCCTTTCTCCCATCTTCTGTGCCCCACTCTGCACAGGAAGGCCCCGAGAGACACAGAGGTCTCACTAAGAGAGAGCCCAAGTCTCCACTAGGCAAAGTGGACACTCAGCAGAGGGGTGAACCACCACCTACCCGCACAGAGCTGCACACTCACAGTCCCCCAGCCCCATCTTCACGGGGCCATCACTCATAGTGACTCTCAAGGGCTACTGGGATGGCAACAGCCAGAAGCCATTCTCAGCAGGCAGTAGCTGACATGCTTGGCAGCTGGACACGTGGCCAGGGTGTGACTTCATGTGTAGGCCTACAGGAGCTGACAATCCACAGGCACCTTGCTGAAATACCGTTACAAGTAACAATCACCATCACAAAGTCTGTCAGTCAGTACCTCCAGGGCTTTGTCCACGACTGGAGTGTGTTGATGGGAAGGAGAGGAGCTAGCATAGAGGAAGGCTAAGCGTACATGAGCATCACAGAAATAGAAGGGAGGAAGCAGATCTATTGTTGCCTCCGGTACGCTGTGCCAGACATTGTCTTGTTTAATCCTCGCAACAATCTTAAGTGTGGATACTATTACCCTTACTTTATGAATGAAGAAACTAGAAAACAGGAAAGGGATCGAATGAATTGCTCAAGGTCACACAACCAGTAAATGACAAGATCAGGAATTAAACTGAAACTTAAGGTTAAAATTCAGTATTTTTCCCATCCTGCCACAGATCCAGACACATCACATTTTACTAAGTGTTCAAGCGGATACCAAAGGTTATCCTGATGCATCCCCGCATTCTCCCCCCACACCCCAAAACACTTCTTCACCTTCACCAGCTGCTCAAAACATAAGCGAATAAACAAGAAAAAAAAACAATCCAGTTTTGCAAACAAGAGAATCAGTGATCAGAGGAGGGAAATGACCGTCTGAGTCACAAGACTCGTCAGGGGCCGCAGTGGGACTAGAAGCAGGCCTTGGACTCTCACTCCAGTGCTCTTCCCAGACTGAGCCACCCATTCTCAGAATCTTCCAGGGAAGGGGCTCCCCCGGCCTTCTTGTTTCAGTCCTCTTTCAGACTGGTCCATTCCTTTCCAAGATACTGATTACTTTCATTAAGTGAACTCTTAGGCACTGGAAAGTTATTCCTTCCTGGTACCTGTATGATTTAAACAGCCTTCTAGTCTGTCTCCCCTGCTCTCCACTGCCAGGATAACCCTCCTGCAGTACAGCTCTGGTCATGTCATTCTCCCGATGAAAGGGTTTCTGCCTCTCCCTTCCTTGTCAGACACTCACGACTCCACGCAATGCCCTGGCTGGGCAGTTCAGTTGGTTAGCGCATCATCCATCCCTGCCAAGAATGAAGGTTGGTACCCGGTCACAGCACATGCGAGAGTCAACCAATGAACACATAAGTAAGTGGAACAACAAATGAATGTTTCTCTCTCTCCCCCTCTGTTTGTCTCTAAAATCACTTAAAAAAAATAAAAGACACTGTACACTGAGCCCCAGCCCAGTCTCCTGCAGACCTCGCAAACGCTGATGGTTCTTAACCATTCTCCAGGGCCCCAAGTTTCCCCGCAGACTTTGACTCTGTGAGCACCTTTGGGGCCCCGCTCGCCCCCGACAGAGCACTTTCTCTTGCACGGCCGCCTGCTCCCATGTCCTCTGACTACGGCTTTGCTCTCTCCCAAACGTCTCTAAAAAGTTTAGTGCGTCCTGCTGCATTTGTATTGTTCTGTATTATCTCTACTAGTCATCAGGATAAAAACCTCTGTCATCTGTGTAGGTACGTTATAGTTCCAAAAGCACTTTCATAGTCACTAGGCCATTAATCCTATAAATAAAAATAGCCTCTTATTTATCTTGTCTTCCCCACGCTGCTCAGTGCAGTACTTGACACAGGCTCCAAAGCGGTTAAAGACTGTTCTGAGGGCGCTGTGACCAGCCCCGAGAAGAGTCACATCCCTGTGTGGCAGAAGCTGAGGCGCTGAGGCTGAATGAGGAAGGCCAAGTTGCAATGTGCTTTTCCAGGTACATACCTTCCCAATAGCATTTATTAGATTCTCAGAGTTTAAAATATTAAGCACTTCGGTAAACTTCTATACTTCTATGAAATGCTACCCCAAGATCACACCAAACCCGGGGCAGCCATGTGGCAAGCGACTCATTCCGAGCTTATAGGGTTACCCCATGCCACTGAGAAACTCATCCACTCACTTGGATTTTCTGGAGCACAGTGTGGTTACCTCAGGGTCAGGGTCCACACTGAATTCCAGTCTGTATGCCTAGGGCTCAGCTCAAACCTGCAGTTGAAGGGTGACAGAGTCACTGTAACCACCACCATCTCCTGGGCCCTTGCTGTTTATGGGGCACTGTTCTGGGCAGTTCATGAATGACCTCGTTTCATTCTCACAACAGCCTTTCTCCTCCTGGTGCTATTATTTCTCCCGTCTTCTGTATGAGGAAACAGAAGCCCAGGTACATTAAGTAACTTCCCCAAGGTCAATCCACTAGCCTATGGGGAAACCAAATTTTGAACCCAAGGAATCTGACCCAGAGCCATGCTCTTAACCTTATGCTGAATTTATCCCATCTCTCCACTGATGAATTTGAGAATGAAGGAGCAGAGGCAATGCAGATGTTTTTGTTGGAGGGACAATTAACCAACCATTAACGAATCCACTCTATTATCCATAGCTACCACCAGAGTCCTTCTCAAACCGACCTCAAGTTCAGTCAGAGTACATCCACAAGTAATTTCCTGATCTACCAGGAGAAAATCCTAGTGAATAAAATGCAGAAGATTGGCTTAATTCTTTCTTAGCCAAATAAGCGATCCCAAACATCAACACTGGGAACAGGGATTTTGTCTGTCTTCTTCGCTGCTGTGCACTTAGGAGAGTGTCGGGTACATGGTGTACATTCTATGCACAACCAGTGAGTGAGAAAATTAATGAATGAAAGGTAAAATGAAAATTCCTTCAATGGCTCTGGCCAGCTTAAACTACTTTCAGTTCACATCTTTCACCTTTCACTTCATCCCCCGCCCCAGTTCCCACTCATTGTTCAGATCTCACCTAACATTTCATTTCTTCCAGGAGTCTGATCACCCCAAGATCCCCACATAGGAATTGTCAAGGCATCCCACCTCTCCCACCCCTGCCACAGCTATGTACGTGTCTGCATCCCCACTCAACAGTAAGTTCTGCCCTGGATGGTGTGGTTCAGCAGACTGAGTGCCAGCCTGTGAACCAAAGGGTTGCTGGTTCAATTCCCAGTTGGGCGTGTGCCTGGGTTGCAGGCCAGGTTGAGGTACATGAGAGGCAACCACACATTGATATTTTTCTGCCTCTTTTTCTCTCTTCCTTTCTCTCTCTCTAAAAAAAAAAAAAATTAAATCTAAAAAAAAACACACAAAAAACCAGTAAGTTCTGGAAGGCTATCTATCCTAGGCATTGAAAGTACCCAAAGGCCTTAGTAAACACTCAACCCCCACTTGCTGAATGAATGAATGAGCTCTTTTTAAACATTACCTGACAGATTAATACCCCTTTGTGATCACGTCTTCTTCCACAGGGGACTTTCAGAAGAACACCTGCTGCCGTCCTCTGGTTCTTGGGGAAGCCCTGTCTCATTCAGAGCTTGGGCCTCAGTGACTTTCTTCTGACAGTCCCTCCTGTGCAGCACAGGGGAAATCCTGGCCTAGACTCAAACTTCAGCTTTTCTCTAATTCGTTGTATGATCTTAGGCATGTTTCTTACTTTTTTTTAAGAATTTATTTATTTATCTTTAGAGGGGAAGGGAAGGAGAGAAGGAGAGAAACATCAATGTATGGTTCCCTACTGGGAGCTGGCCTGCAACCCAGGTATGTGCCCTGACTGGGAATCGAACCGTGATCGTGTGGTTCACAGGCCCGCGCTCAATCCACTGAGCTATACCAGCCAGGGCTACTTTTTAGTTGGAATATAAACCAATATAAAACTCACCTCTCCCGAATGTAGAGGAGGAAAGAGATAATTTTATCATTACCAATTTTCTCCAGGGACAGGAAGAGAAGAAAGTAAAGATAATGTTTTACAAGCTACAGGTGGACGCACTCACTGCCAGCAGCCATCCCCTTGCCTTTCTCGGGACTCGAATCTTTGCTCAGGCAGCCCCTCTCCCCCTTCCTTGGCGTAATCATCTGTGACAGCACAGTCAAAATTGCACTTCAGAAAATTTGCCAGTCCCTGGAACCACTCTGTCTTTCAAAGTCTCTTGTCAGGGAACTGTATCTATCTTTTCGCATAATTTAAAAAAAATCTGCCTTCCTGAAGTCTACATTGGAAATCTGACATCCCTGGTTATGTTTTTTTTTTGGGGGGGCGGGGAATACAGTTGCCTTCTCTTAGGTCCTTCTAATATCCAATTTGCAAGCAACCCCTCTGTTCTTGGTCCCAGTGGTCCAGGTCAGAAATGGGACAGACACTTTGCGTTCAGAAAAGCAGGGCTCTCAGCAGAGGTCTCCGTAGTTGAAGGGCTCCGTGGTTACTCTTATCTCACTCAGTTCAGGGTTAGTTTGTGACCTGAGATGAGAAGAGTGCACATCTATTTCTTCTAACTGGCAAAGTAAGTGTAGGGTTTCCCCCAAATGGAAACTCCTTGATTCTTTCCTTCTTTCCCCTCACCCTTATGACCTCTGGTTTGCTGCCAAGAAGCACAACCAGACTTAGAAAAAGACTTGGCTGGAGAGGGTGCCTCCACAGAAGCTTATTCCCTGTGGGCATGAGCAGCTCACATTCCTGGAACCCACCTCCACTGTGGTGAGGACAGAGAAAGAGGAGATAAAGTCAAAACCTAACATCTATATTTCTAACCTCTACCCCACAGGGCCAGAAACTTAGAATAAGGCACAAAACATAGTTAGGAACTGCTAAGAAGAAACTACTGCTCAGGAGGTTAGTCTTGCAATGACTAGGGTTGGCTAGGGTTGAGAAAGAAAAGTCCAGAAAGTAAAAAGTTGAGCAATGTTTTCAAGGAATGGGGGCAGGCATAATCGAGTTAAGGTTCAAGGAGAGCAGTTTCTAAAGAGGTAAATGAGCTTTGTCTTCTCTTTGAAATACTATGGGGACTCTGCCAGGTAAGACTTTCTATAGGAAGTTCTCAGGAAGAGGAAGGAGTAATTGTTAAAGATTCCTTCAGCCTCGGGTTCTCTATTCTGCCTCAGGACTATTGAAAATCTCTCTCTCTTCTTCTCTGTACCTTGAGGGTCTCTGTCCCAAAGCTTTCTCAACTACTTATCTTTTAAGTACAAATGATGCCTTCTCTGTCCTTAATCTCTTTAACCAGGAGATTTGGGGAGTGAATTCCATCACCAATGTTCTGAGAACAGAATTTACCAACAATAAAACCACTGAGAGGGTCGACACACATGCATGATACTAAAGTGCCAAAGGACAGGTCCTTCCACCACTAATCTTGGGATCTGTAGGGCAAACATAAAGTTTCAGCAGTGCTAACAACTGTGTGATTTCTTATGGAAATGACCTCCAAGGTCCTTTCCAGTTGTGACACTATGTGATCATAGGAAATGCAAGAATAGTCTTTTATTTTATAAAACAGATACGGAAATTCCAAAACAAAAGATTTGCCTTGATTCTCCCAGGGCCCCCGGGGCCCAAATTTGCCCAGAAGGTGGCAAAATTACTTGTTTGATTATCCCCAGTCTTCTTAAGCCAAAGGCAAGGAAATGACGGAGAAAGCAGAGAAAGGCCATTAAGGCAGGAGCCCGAGGAATTCACACACAAGTGCCTCAACTCTCATACAACTGGAAACAAAGGAGATGCTGTGCTGGGCTGGGGCTGGGCCCCTGTCCTTCAGAAGTTTATCATGAGGTATGTCCAGTCTGGTGACATCTCATGGGCATTCCAGCCAAGGAATCCAGTGTGAATGAATTCTGCACCTCTGCTTCCCCTTCTGCTCCCCCAAGTCCCAATGCCCACCTGATAGCACCATCAAAGTTACAAGGAGAGGGTGAGACGGCTTGCTTCAAAGCACTCCTGTCGTTTACCCGCTGGCTGACGTGAGCACTGGCTATGGCATTCGTTGCCACTTTCACACCACCCTGTCTATAGAGAGCAGCCAGTCTTTGAGGAGTGTATGTTTCTCCCCAGGTCCCTACGAATACCATTGAGCAACCCTTTCTTCTCTCTCAATTCCCATCTAGCCAATCCTATTCAAAGAGAAATACGCAAAGAACACTTACCTCAGTATTCTTACATTGTTCTTCCCTTGGCCAGAAAGGAAAGGTTCTGGAACATTCTCTGTTCCATGTTCTTTTCCTCCCACCCCTCCCCCCGGCTCTACCAGCTCTCCTTCACTTGTCACCAAGGTAAACTCAGGATGAATAACTGACATTTGTAGTTTTTATAGTACATGCTTTTTCATGCATGTTTTTGCAGATGTGATTTTATTTAGTTCATGGAAAGCAGTACATTTCACCCATAAAACAATCCCGTGAGCCAAGAGCACTATTTTTTTCCTACTTTATAAATATGCAAACTAAGGTGTAGACAGGTTCACAAGTTGTCCATGCTCATGCAGCACGTAAGTCACACCAGGACTCAAAGCCAGCCAGGCCTTTTGACACTGAATTTACCCACTGTTTGCTCTGCTACTCCACATTATCATGTCCAAGTTCACATCCTGGAAGCATGAGGAGCCTGAAGTATATGGCCAGTTACAAGCCCTCAAAGGAAACAGAGACCCTTTGTCTTTCTCCCTGCTGGCCTGAGTAGAGATGTCCAGACTGAAAGACCACAGACATGAGACACCCGCAAAGTGGCAGGTGGGCTAAGGGAGCCGCACAGTGGGAACCAAAGGCCCACAGGGTGTGGGAGATCTGCCACAGCACCACTAGGTCACAGCAAACACGTAGGACGTCCAGGCCATGGGGCAACCCCAAAGGAGCACCTCAGGGAGAGGCCGGAGAGGCCTCCCTCATCCATGCTTCCAGAGAGAGGGCATTGGACACACTCCCTCTGGCCAGGGCTGAGAGCTTGAGCAGATGCAGGCACACACACCCATGCACACTCAGCAGCAAATTCAGAGCCATGGAAATTAAACCTTGGGCTCACCCAAAGACCCAAGGAGTGGCAACCACCAGCTTCTCAGACGCTGGCTGCCAGGCGGAGCTATAAAATGTGCCTCGACTTAATTTTTCCATGGACACAACCCACATGGGCCTGCCAGGCTCCAGAGGAGCTGCAAATTCTGAGGCCTCGGAACTGCTCTGCTCTGGGATCCACAGCTAGAGCCGGGGAGGGAGTATCTGGGAGTCAGAGTCACCACCTCTGGGGCTACTTCTCCTCCAGTACCTTTCCAAGGTCCAATTGGGCAATAGAGTAAGTTTTCATTCAGCAAACTGCTACAGGGTTGGAATTCAATGCAAACTGCTTACGTCTGTTTGGCCAGGTCCCAGTCAGGTAGTTTAGAGACAGGAGGGGCGGTGTTGGCCCACTTTTTGGAGCAGGAGTAGCTGTGTGCTAAAGAATTTGGTGCCATGCTGGGACCAGCCAGACTAGGGGACAAAAATTCCCCAATAGAATAGAAAAAAAACCATCAGGGCAGACAGAGACAATAGATTCCATTCCAGTCTGGTTGGAGAGGGATGAGGGGGTGGAGGTGCAGAGAGAGAAGGTTGGCCTGAAGGAGCAAGGGCAATGGCAGATCCACCGCACACAACACAGCCCTCAGCCAAGGAGGGTGTGTGCACTCACGAATCTCATACATTTATAACCTCTTCTCCCGACCCAGGACCCCCTGCTCGGCCGCTGCACTCCCCACCATACCCCACCCCACCCCACCCACTCCAGCTGGCCAGCCTCCCTTGCGCTTCCTGCTACTGCGTGGCTCTCTAGTATCAAAGCCACCGCTGTCGCTGTCGGGAAGCTGAAAATGAGAGACAAGTACAGGCCAGAAGATCAGCGCTTCTCCGGAGGGCAGGGACCTAGGGCCTTGAAGGGTCCCTCTCCCAGGCTTTCTCCTTTTGCTGCAGTACCCTTATAAGGGAGAAACCAAGTCTACCATCGTCTGGATTTTTAAAAAATGTATATATTCACCAGGCTAGATAATGACTTTTTACCCGTTGCAGGAGAAAGCACCATCTCCACTACCCCACGCCAGGGCAGGTTTTGCATTTTGTTTCTCCTCTTAAATAAATAAACAAACAAACAAACAAACCATTGGTTGGTTCAGATCTTCTAACAGCTGGGAGCCAGGAAGTGTGTTTAAGAGGGAAAGGGGTGGGGAAGGGCGGCCGCGGGCTCCAGATGCCCCAAAACTGCTGGAGCGGGGTTGGCGGGGGTGGTGAGCAGACAACCTGCTCCGCGCTGCGTACTGGAGCTGTCGCCCCCACGGCATCTGCGGCTCAGCACGCGCGGGCACCCTTGGCTCTTGCTATTGTTGTGCCTCGGCTGTTGCCATGTTAGAGGGACAGCCCTTGACCTCCGTCCCCTCCGTGCCGGGCCGTGCCCCTGGGCGGTTGCTCTCAACCGTGTGTGCGTCCTACCTGTGCTCCCCGCCGGTTCTCCTCCGAGAACAAGTCGCGACGGCAGCAGCTCGCCCCGCAGTTCCCGGCAGCCTCGGCTCTGGCCCCGCGCTGGCGACAGCCCCTCCGCGCCACCCGTCTCCCGGCTCAGCGCTCCCGAGCAGCTGGGAAGCAGGAAGGGACGCCGGGACCAGCTCTAGGGGAAGAAAGTCCTCTTGGCCCGGAGCGTGCGCAGCCGGCAGTCAAGCAACCCCGCGGGAGACAATAGCGGGAGCAGCGGACGAGAGCACAGAGGCCATCTCCCGGGGACCCAGGGCACTGCACGGCGACGCGAGGTTCGGCCACACAGCCCGGCCAGCGCAGGACAGCATTGGACCCGCGGCCCCCACGCGCCTGCTCTAGCCCCGGCCCCCGGGGCGAACTCGCGGAATCCCAGCGGCAGGCGGGGCGGGCCCGCAGCTCTGACTGCTTTCCACCCCTTCCCCTGCTCTCCCCTCCCGCCCCCAGTCTCTCTCCTCCACCCCTTCTCCTCCCCCACTCTCCTGTCTCCTCCCCTTCCCTTCTCTCTTCCCTCCACCTCATCCTCTCGTCGACCTCTCCTCCCCTTCCCCCCTTACCTCTCCCCTCCCCTCCCCCCGTCTTCCCTCCCCTCTTCTCCTCTCCTCTCTGCTCCTCATTCTCCCACCCCTCCCCTAGTATCCCCTCCCAACTCTCCCCTCCCCTTCTCCTCTACCTCCCCTCCCCTCCCTTAGTCTCCTTTTTCCCACTCTACCCTCCCTTCCAACTCCCTCCCTACCCGCCAGTGCGCCTGGAGGAGAAACGCGCCAGCGGCAAGTTTTGCTTGGAAAACCCAAGAGCCACGATTTCCCCTTCCCACTCGGGTGAGGGTTTTTGCAGATGGTTGTGACTTTTTCCCTTTGCACAGTGTCAAATGAACGCCAAGTCGTTCTGCTGGAAATGATAGGACAGAGTTTTGAGGTTCCGTTATCCTTTTGAGGAATTTCCCCAATCTTTAAGATAGCGATGCCCGAAAGAGCCCCTACTTGAGGCCTGAGGTCAAGTTGAAGAGCAGCTGCATCGTCGTTGTCACATTCAGGCTCCTCGGTTTTTCTTTTTGCCCAAGTGGGTCGTCGGCCCTGAGCCTCAGAATAGGAATCAACAACCTGAGAGGGAAGGCTCGTGGCAGATCCTCCAAGCCACTTATGGTTTAAAAAAAAAAAAAAAAACCTCTTTCGTGCAATATGTCATACCCTCATATTTAACATTTTTTGGCTCTAAGTACCTTTCTTTGAATGTTGGTCTATAGAATTTAACAAGAGGCTCTACCCAAAAGAAACCAATAGGTGACCAGCGCCTCCTCTGCATTTGGTTTGCATAATAACTGTGATCTATGATCTCAAAGTACGTTTTCCTCAAAGCATGAAATTTGTTTTCCCCCAGGATCCTCCTCCTTTCTTTCCAGGCTGAGGAGATCAGCACCGGTTCTCAACCTTTCTCCACTGCAATCCCCTCAAGGTACTCAGGGTCTCAAGAATCCTAGGCTCCTTCAGATGCCCCCGACTCCCCAGCCAGCATTCCTATGAGAACATCTGCCAACCAACCTTCCTCTTCCCTGGCCTCAAGGAAATATTTGTTATGGTGCTACTGTTACAGTCTATTTTGGGTTTGCTAGAGTGTTAAAAAAAAAAAGACAAAGGTGTCAGAAAGGCCTTTAAAAAATTTCCTCTTTATTATGAAACTGCAACTCAACACAGGTCTTGGAGTCAGAGTAGCACAGTTGCTAGAGCCTCCAGAACTCAGTAAGAGGGTAACTGTGGGGAAGGGAATTGGAATGCCCAAAGGAAGACCTACAGAAGGAGAAAGCATTTAAAAAGTGACTTCAGGATTCAGAATGATTTCTTGGGAAATGCTTCATTCTCATAAAAGACGAAATCTGGGCAAATGGAAAGGACTGTTAATCACAGGCAACCCTGAGTGAAGCAAGGGGAGAGGTGCATGCAGGGGACCAAGGCCTGTAGCGCTCTCTACTCATGGGGACGTGAGCTCGGGTAGACCGCTTGGCCCCTGAGTGTCGGTAAAATATCAGCCTCACCTCCCACTCAGGCTGTCGCGAAGATCAAGTGAGAGAATGAATGTAGGTGAACCACTTTGATGTGGACAGGCAGCGTGCTCTGCACCTATGTCATAATGTACATATGATCCTATTCCGGATCCTCAAGAACCACAGGGGATAAACACGCAT
This sequence comes from Sturnira hondurensis, assembly GCF_014824575.4. Classification (NCBI taxonomy): domain Eukaryota; kingdom Metazoa; phylum Chordata; class Mammalia; order Chiroptera; family Phyllostomidae; genus Sturnira; species Sturnira hondurensis. The sequence continues at coordinate 2,454,704 of NW_028089713.1, read as the reverse complement.
TTACTCACTCGCTCACTCTTTTACCACTTACTCAGAATACGAACATTCACGCCAGCTTCCTCTGTGCCTGTTATCAGGCTAAGCTCAGAAGCCTGGGAGAACAGAGCAGCGCAGGGGCCATCAGTGCTTCAGTGTCGCTGGAGTGAGAAGTCTGAGAGGGAGTAGGTCTTGGCTGTTGGATCACATCGAAGGGTTTCTGATATGTTTCATCAGGGAGAAAATTTTGTTATAAGGGAAACCAGGGCAGGCCAATAAGTTTAGATTTTGTCCTGTAGGTGTCGGAGAACCCAGCGTGTAGACAAGTGGAGCCTGGAGTGATGTGATTAGAAAAAAACTCCTGGTGTATTACCCAGAAAGATTTGGAAGATGTGCTGTGTGTCTTCCCTTAGCCCCTCAGATCCAGCCTGGGCCCTCTCGCTTTCTTGTAGGGGTGGGCCAACGGAAGCCTTGAGAGGAGACTGGGAGGAGGGAGGCCAGGAAGGCATGAATATTTATCCCCCAGGATCTCTCTCTTTGGGGTCACTGCGCTCTGGCTGCCATCCTCAACTCAAAATCACAGCTCCTTCCAGGTGGTTGTGGGTATGATCCCTGGTCGGGGCACATAAAGGAATTGAGAGCACATACAAGCATCTAAGTGGAATAGTAGGTTGATGTCTCTCTCTCTCTCTCTCTCTGATCAATGCATAAAAATTTTTAAAGCTCTATAAACAAAAATAAAAAATAAGAAAGGAATCAACCAATGAATGCATAAGTAAGTGGAACTGATGTTTCTCTGTCTCCCTTCTTCTCTCTCTCTCTCAAACCAATAAAAAAAAATTGAAAACAAAATAGAATTACTCCCACTGCCCCCAGCAGACACCTTATAGACACCTTGGGAAATGGGGCAGGTGGTGACGTTCACTAGGTGAGGGGCAGAGCCCAGGTTTTGGGAAGCAAGCATGAGTGTAATTTTGGGTGTGTTGGACTTGCAGTGTCTATAGATTGTTTAGGTGAAGACGTCTTATAGGCAGTGGGTTTCTGAAATGAAACTCAGAGTAAAGGTGTGGTCAAGGAATATCAATTTTGTGCTCTTCACATTATAGGTGGCCAACAAAGTTATGGGCATGGATGAGGTCACCTAAATGAGTATAGAGAGGAAGAAAGAGACTTGCAAAAGAAATCAAGAAAAAACAACCAAGTCGATAGAAAAACTGAGACCACAGAGTTTCAGAAAGGAGGTTGAGAGAAAGTATTAGGAAAGAGTGATGGGAACACGAGTGTAGCAGGGACATTCAGGGGAACAAGGCTAAAAATTGCCCTTTGGCCCTGATCAGTGTGACTTGGTTGGGCGCTGGCCTGCAAAGTGAAAGGTCACCTGTTCAAAGGTCAGGGCACATGCCTGGGTTTTGGAGGTTCAGTCCCCGGTCAGGGTGCATATGAGAGGCAACCAATCGCTGTTTCTCTCTCACATCGATGTTCCTTACCCTTTCCCTTCCCCTCTCTCTAAAAATAAATAAATAAAATCTTAAAAAATACTAAGAAGGCCACCAGCACCAGTGGTATGAGAACAGTCATAGTTTAACCAGGCCCCAGCGGGTGAATGAGCAAAGGAGACACATGAATACAGATCACTCTTCCTAGAAGCTCGGCAGTTAATTGCAGAGCAGTGAACAGGGGGAATGCAGAATCAAGGGGAAGATTTTTGTTATGTCTTTTCTTTTTCAGATGGGAAAGCCTTAAACATGCTCATATGTTGAGGGGGAAGATAAAGGAGATGGGGAGGTGATACTGAAAAATGCCCCAGACAAGACTGGACCTGGGCACAGGAGGGTGGAGCTGCCTGGGTTGTCTTTGGGAGAAAGAGTGCACAAGCCGATGCGTAGTGTAAACCTAGCAGAAGTTGAGAGAAGGGTTTGCTACCTGACAGTCTCTGAGAGAGGAGGGGTCAGGGTGGGGTCTGGGTGGGGTTGAGGATTAAGGAGAATGGTTAGGGTTCAAAAGCCACTGAAAGAAATGAGAGTGGTAGCTTGTTAGAGAAATAGAATTGTCAGCAGAGTTGAGGATGTGGCTGGGATCAGATATTCCAACATGCAGTGGCTTCGATATGAATATTTTTATCATTTTCTCCTGCAGCTCCGGGAAGCTCAGATGTGGAATGTTGAATCAGGGTTGGGGGTTGTAGAACAGGTACAGCTGAAGGGTAAAGGGGAAAGAGGGTCCCTGACAAAAGAGGAGGTGCCCAAGGAGGAACATGAAACTGGGGAAAGGCTGTAAATCTTTTTCTTTAATTTTGTTTATTTATTTTTAGACAGAGGGGAGGGGAAGGAGAAAGAAAAGGAGAGAAACGTTGATGTGACTCTCACACACACCCAGACCGGTGGACTAACCCACATCCCAGGACCAGGAATGGAATCAGTGACTTTTTGCCTTGTGGAACAAGGCTCAGCCAGTTGAGCCATAGCAGTCAGGCCAAGGCTGTGAAACTTGAAGGAGGGGGAGTTAGAAGATTGGGCTACCTCACATACCGTTCCCCTCCAGACTTTTCTCCAACACCCCAGCAAAAGTGATCTTTCTAAAGCAAACATCTGCTTCTCTTGCTAAAAATCTACTAACATATAAGCTCCATAAAGGCAGGCACTTTTTACTTTGATTTTTAAACTTCTGTATTCCTAGAGCCTAGTACATTTCCTGGCACATAACACATGCTCAATAAAATTTATTGAATGGAAGGCTCCATGGAGCTCTCAGCTACAGTTCAGACTCCTTGAGAAAGTTAACAAAGCCTCTCACAATCTGGCCCTTGTTTTTTAAAAATTAATTAATTAATCTTTAGAGGGGAAGGGAAGGAGAGAGGGAGAGAAGTATCAATGTATGGTTGCCTCTCGTGAGTTCCCTGCTGGGAACTGGCCTGCAACCCAGACATATGCCCTGACTGGGAATCGAACCACGATCCTCTGGTTCACAGGCCCACGCTCAATCCACTGAGCTACACCAGCCAGGGCTGGCCCTTGCTTTTAACTGTAGCCTTGGAGGAGAGGAATTTTGTCTTGTTTGCCTTTGTCTCCTCAAAACAGCATCTGCCACGCAGTAGGCACTCAATAAATGTGGGTTGAATAAATAACTCTCTCCTGCATTTAAGCACCTACTTCAGGCTTTGCTCTTACCAAACTCCTCACAGTTCCAAGAATAGGGACTGTTCTCACCAAGGACTTTTCTACAAGCTTTTCCCACTGCCTGGAAAGGGCCTCCTACCCGCCAGCCCTCCTTCTACCACCCCGCGTGGTTGTTTTTCTACAGGGTACGCAGAATAGTAGCTTCCCAAAGGAGGAATGTCCAAAATGTCTGCTTCCCAATCCCTGGAACCTGTGAACAGGTCATCCTAAATGGTGAAAAGATCGTGCAGATGTGATTAAGTTAAAGGTCCTGAGATGAAGAGAGTATCCAGGATTACCCAAGTGAGCCCAATTTAATCACGAGAGTCCTTAAAAGTAGAATAGCTTTCTCAGTTAAGTCAGAGGGAGATGTGACGATAGAAGAATAGTAAGAAGGATACAACATTGCTCACTTTAATGTCGGAGAATGAAGATCCTGAGTCAAGTAATGTGAGCTGTTTCTAGAAACTGAAAAAGGTAAGGAAACAAATTCTTCTGTAGAGCCTTTAGAAAGGAACAAAGTCTGTGGAAATTTCAATTTTAGCCCAGTGGGGTCCATGTTGGGCTTCTGATCTAAACTGTGTTATAGACTCCTGTTATTTTAATCCACTAAATTTGTGGCAATTTATTACAGCAGCAATAGCAAACTAATACAACTACAACTAGTTTTCCAGGAAGCTTCCCCAGAGTGCCTTCTAAGGCTCTCTAGACATACCCAATAACTGCCTGGATTGCAGCACTAATCACAGTGTTGGATTATTTGTTTGCGTTTGTCTGAATTGGAGAGGGAATGGAAGAAAAGGGTAACTAGACTATAAGCTTCTTAAGGACAAGGAAATCTCTGTTGGGTTTACCTTTCAATTTCTAGGCCTAATTTATTGCCTGATCCAAAGCTGGTGCTCAATAAAGACGTGGTGAATGAGTGAATGAATGAAGACCTGGATTTAGTTCACAGGAAGGGAGTGACCAAGCTCAACAATGGAGCACTTGAGAATTTAAGGCTTCAGTAGTAATAACAAGAAGGAGGTTATCAGTCAGGGAGCAAGTGGGTGAAATGAATGGGAGGAGAAGGTGATTGAATCTATTTACCTGTGTTATGTTCTCTCAGGGTACTGCTGTGTGTAGCTAATCTATAAAACAAATTCGAGCTAAAATTGAAAAAGGCAATGTTTGGCCCTGCCCTAGCTCAGAGGATTGAGTGAGGGCCTGTGAACCAATCGCCACTGGTTTGATTCCCAGTCAGAATCAAACCCACGTGCCTGGGTTGCAGGCCAGTAAGGGGCACGTCAGAGGCAACCACACATTGATGTTTCTCTCCCTCTTTCCCTTACCCTCCCTCTAAAAATAAACAAAATCTTTATTTTAAAAAAAAGGCAATGTTTGTACCATTTTCACTTTAAAACTCTTCAGTATACTTTCTTCAAAAAGATTCAAGTATCTTTGAAAGATGAATGGATATTGGAGATGGGGTAAGGGTGCTCTGTAAATATTTGGTCGTTAGATTGATTTACTCTTACTGGCGTTGAAATTAGTCCCTCTTCTCCCCAAGTCTTTTCACCCAGAACATTTGAGGGCTTTTGCCAGTATCTGAGCTTTTGATTCTGCTAAGATTCTTGGTCTGTACTGTTAGAGGACAGTGGTGGAAGAGAGGTTGAAGGGCTCATCAGAAACCCAGATTGCTCACACAACACACACACACACACACACACACACACACACACACACTTCTGTACCACACGTTTTCCCAGTGCCTTGTAATGGCCTCTGTCAGGATGGCCGGGGTAGGACAAAATGGCAGGTGAACTACAACCTGGAAAAGACGCTGACATCAAACCAGAGAGCCGAAAGGGCGGGCTCTGCCAAAACAGACATCCGCATAGCAACCTGAGCCCGAGGAGAACCACCAATGATACACTGCGGCTTTGTTCAAAGGGGACCAATCCCCAGCTCCCACGAAGACAGCCAACCAAGATAAAACACCGCCACATTCCCTGCTTGGGCGTGACTTTCCCCGGCCCCGCTCTGCGGAAGGGGAACCTTGCCCAGGTGCGCAAACTCCAATAAAGTTCTATACTGCCTAACTTTGTGGCTGATTTGACATTTCTTCCTCAGCGGAGCCTAAGAAAACCTTTCAGTCTCAATTCTGAAGACTATACAGTGATAATAGACATCTTGGTCTCTGAGTAGGCAGCTATACTTGATGTTGGTTTGGGGAGCCCTGGAAAAGCCTCTTGAAATTAAACTTTTCCCGCTGGCCTAAAATTCCACCATTGGATGTGTGCTTTCTGACTGTTCAGTGTCATTATATTCAACTCACAACTATGCCTGTGCTAGATACACCACTGTGGGACTCTCAGGGAGAGGGAGACAAGACCTTACCATCCAAGTAGGTGCCCCCAAGTCCCTGTGAAAACAGAGTTGCAGCTCCAAGGTGCAACTACGTGAACCAAGGCTTGCTGGCTGGAGGAAGAGTCCAACTAAGAAATAGGGCCACTGAGAGCACAAGGTATGAAAATTACAAGGATAAGCCCCATAATTTTTTCTTGCTCCACAAATTTTCCCAGCTCCAATAAGGGATTGATGGTGATTTGTCAAAGACATATGAGTCTGATGAGTAGGAGGATAAAAAGAATCTCTTCAAAAATTAGTGAGGGAGCCCTGGCTGGTGTGGCTCAGTGGACTGAGTGCCAGCCTGGGAACCAAAGGGTTGCCTGTTCCATTCTCAGTCAGGGCACATGCGTGGTTTGCAGCCCAGGTCCCCAGTCAGGGGCGCATGAGAGGCAACCACACATTGAGAGGCAACCTCACATTGAAGTTTCTTTCTTCCTCCTTTCCCTAAAGAGGAAGGAAATTAAGCAGGAGAAATAGAAGCAGAGAAAGAGTGGTGGGCCTTAAATTTGTCAGTTCAGACTGCCCTCTACTGGGAGAATTAAGTCCAATACTCTAAATAAAGTAATGTAACAGAAAAAGCTGATTTTGGTTCATGTGAATTCAGATGGGACTTTGCAACGTTAACGAATGCAAAATTATTCTCCTTAGTCTGAAGTTAACTTGTCAACTGTCTCCAATCAGGGCCTCCTCCCTCCAGTCCAGCCAGATTAATTTATTCATGCCCCCTCCACCCCCAAATTATTCACTCCCCCCCGCCCCCAAACAAAGCTTGCACTCCTCAATTTCCTTCCAGTCTTATCATTTTTTCCTGTTGTGCTTAGCTCACTGCTGTGGAAATAGTAGGTACTCAATAAGCAACTTGATGGACTAATCTGTTTGATTTTAAACAGCTGGTTTATTATCTGGAAGGAAAGAGAATATGATGTAACAAAGTCAGTGGACAGGAAAAAATACTCGAAGTCCTCATTATTCTTGCTGCTTTAACTACCTTCCTTTTTTAAAAAGTTAGGTATAATTCTTCTTATTCATAAAAAGAGAGCAAAGAGTTTTTCCTTATCTAACACAGTGTGTGTTCAAGAAATGTCTGAGTAAGTAAATGAATATCCGTCTGGCTCATTACAATTTCTTTTGTATACAACTCTGATCCTGGTTTTTTCCCCTTTCTATGAAGTTTATTGTGATGACACCGGTTAACAAAATTGTAGAGGTTTCAGATGTCTGATCATGCGTTTTTCTTGCTGAAAACTCAAAGACCACCTCCTCTCATTTTATAACCCCTGCCTTTCTGTCCATTCTCATCTTTTGCCACTCGTACTTGAATTTTCATTACTGCATTTATTACTTTATTAAAATTGTTTGCTCAATTGCCTGCCTTCTTTCCTAGTGTCATGTACCGGCGACTCTAGAGCTAGCACAGAACCTAAAGAAATAATAGATGATTGATAAATGTTTGTTCAATTAAGTCATTCCCTCCCTTTGCATTTTGGTCTGTCACTTTTAATTGTATTCACAGTGGGAAAAAGAACAGCGGTAAAATTTTAAATTTAGAAGGCATCTTACAGATCATCTAATCAGTTTCCCACATTTTGTAAATGTGGAAACCCAGGCCTGTTCAGGACCACACAATTTGTTGGTGTTTGTTCTAAAAGAATTAGACAATTATAGGAAAGAAATACCTCCACACGAGGCTGAGCTATTTTGTTGTCCATTGTGTTCAGAAGCCTCGATTTCCCAGAAAAAAAAATGAATTACCTAATCAGTCTTTGAAATGTCATAATGTTGTGTTCCACACCCTATGCATTAGGGTTGATAAAACTGATTGTAGGAAAAACTGGGCTAATTGGAAATTTTTATTCTTAATACTGCATGTTGTTCCCTCTGGTGTACACTTAGTACAAGTATTATACTAAGAAGTATTAGAAGCTTTAGAAGTATTCATCTTGTGAATCTGAGTCAAAAACTACAACTTGTCTGGAAGAGCAGGGAAAGCAAAAAATTAATACAAATCTGAATTAAAGGTGGAAAACTCCCTTTCTCTCCATGTAAATTCAGACCCACATTTCCACAGTCACTTCTATTGTCCTATATTCATGAGTCGAATGTGTTTTTCCTTCTTTAGTGCTAAGGAATGCTTATCTAACACCTACATCATTTAGTAAATGGAATAAAGTTTTCATTAAAGGGAAAGATACTGTAATCTGGTTTAGTAGAATAACCAAAGTTAAGAGGTCCTATTAGGAAGGTGATAGATGGAAGACAGAAGAATTATAACAAAAAGAGGTTGCATTTCTACATCTGAATGTTCAATGTTCAGTTTGGTTGCCCATTTTTCTGTCCTTTATTTAGTGCCATTGAGTTTTAGCGAGTTCAGTTGATACTGACAATTCATCAAACATGAAATATGAACTATGAAAGAATTTGCCCTGGTTAGTGTAGCTCAGTGGATTGAGCGCCCGCCTGTGAACTGAGGGATTGTGGTTTGATTCCCAGTCAGGGCACATGCCGGGGTTGCAGGCCAGTTCCCGGCAGGGGACGATCGAGAGGCAATCATACATTGATATTTCTCTCCCTCTCTCCTTCCCTTCCCCTCTAAAGATAAATGAATAAAATAAAATAAAATAAAATAAAAGAATTTGAAGGACACATGCTTTAAATAAATGGAGAAAAATGGAAAAGCGAACTTTGTTTTTAGCTCCCTCAAAAAGATACTTTAAACATAATTAAAACCTAAATTTAGTTTTTTTAGAAAAACAATTTATTAGAGTTATACCAAGTAAAAAAAAAAAAACAGAAGGTTGTATGTAAATGCCCGGATAGCTCAGTCGGTAGAGCATCAGACTTTTAATCTGAGGGTCCAGGGTTCAAGTCCCTGTTCGGGCGTTCTCTTTTCGCCCGCCCCTTTCTGCAGTTACCAGCTGAGTGTGTATTTATTTTAAGTTGAAGTCATTTCAGATAAATTGTTGGGTGGGGGAGAAGTGATTATGTAAAATTACTTAATTTCCTGGTGAGTGTGGAGGTTTTGCAGGGCGGTTTCTCAGCAAAAAGTAATCTTTTTTTTTTCAGATTACTAATAATCGAGAAGGGCAAAAGATATGAAAATGCAACGAACTTGCTTGCTTGAAACAAAAAAATAAGCCGAAAAACAGAGCGCCCGAACAGGGACTTGAACCCTGGACCCTCAGATTAAAAGTCTGATGCTCTGCCGACTGAGCTATCCGGGCTCTTGCAGAAACCCTGCACTCTTGTAAACCCTTACATAAAAATAAGGAATCTTGCATGATAGACTCCTCCCACCTGTATTTTTGTGACACTTGTTTTAAACTCCAAAAAGTTCGGGATTCATTTGCCAGAGGAAAATACGAGATGAGTTACGATTGTGTTTTTCGAGCTCCCGTGTCCTTGCCTGCGCTGCCGCGATGGCCTCCTGAACTGCGCGACCCAGCCGCCACCGGTCGGGCCACCGCTGGTAATACAGTAGCGAGCCCCGTGGGGGCGCCGCACCGGACCCGCTGCGTCAGGCCGAGGGCGGGAGCTAACGATCCACACAGTGTCCAGAGACAAAGGAATTTCTGCCTTTCTTGAATCAATCTTTTTAAATGTGTGGGGACTATCCACGGAGCAGCTGGCACGGCATATAAATATCTGAGGTATAAACTGTCCCCTGAATTCCCCCAACAGTGTGGCTACCCACACAACGCCCCCACAGTGAAGCTCCTCGCGCCCTGCCACCACCCCAGCGTGGACGCCCAGGTTAACCTCTGCCTGGACATCGTCAAGGACAAGTGGCCTGCCCAGCATGACGTCAGGACGATCCTGCTGTCCATCCAGAGCCTGTTACGTACGAGAAGCCATCTTCGACAGTCGCGGTTGAACACACGTGCTGCCCAACTCTGGCAAATCCCCATGCGTTTGAAAAGTACCTACAAGAAACCTATGCAAAGCAGGTCTCCAGCCAAGCGCCCTGACCCAGCCTATCCCGCCTCTCTCTTTGTGCTTTTTATTTTTTCCTTAAATGATTTTATCCTTGCCTTGATTTCTGTACAGCACTCTGTATCTTCAGCTGTGTTGTGGTATTTGTTTTGTTTGTTAAATTAAGTCCCTGGTTGAGACCCTGTGATGAATGTATTAAATAAATACACTTTTGGTTTAAAACATACACACACGACCTAAATCATGCACCTCTCACCAGCATTACCAGCTAATTCATAATTGTGAGATATTTATGTGCCCACTAACTATTATTAGGTAGGCTTCTTTGATTTGTAATCTCTCTAATAAGTACAGGATTAAGAGAATGACACTGTATATACCACTTCTGAAGTGCTGCATTGATGTCTGGCCTATTATACTATTGACAGTAGGATGGATATGAGTTCTCTAACCTACCCTACAACAGGTAAAAAAAAATAATGAGTCTAAGAGAATACAAATATACTGTTCTGAAACTATAGTGTTCAACTGTGTAGTATAAAGTAGGAGAAAGGACCCTGCAGCCTGACAGTGAGATTGTCTTGTAAGTAATTCTAAGTGAAGCAAACCCTAGAGGAGTTCACCAGCAGTGACCTAGGGGGTAAAAACCCTATTAAGCCAGAGGCTGGAAAGCCAACCACCAATAGAGAGAGATGTTTTTGATTTTGGCATCTGAAAGCTGTTCTCTTGTCCACAGCCTCTAGTATCTGAGCACTCCTGCTTTGGGGCTGGGGTTGAGAAATACCCACCATGGAGCTGGGAGTAAGACAAGAAGGGTTTTTGTTAGCTGATGTTGCTTTCCTTTAATTCCATCTGCTTAATTCCAACCGCTTTTGCAGTGATTGCTCTGGTCCAGCAATTCTGCTTTTGGAAATCTGTCCTAAAGAAATAAATAATCAACAATCGAAGTTCGATTCCCAGTCAGGGCACATTCCTGGGTTGCAGGCTAGTTCCCAGCAGGTGATGCACAAGAAGCAACCATACATTGATGTTTCTCTTCCTCTCTCCTTCCCTTCCCCTCTAAAGATAAATAAATAAAATATTTTTTTAAAAAAAGAAATAATCAGAGATGTACAAAAAGACCTGATTATGGGAGATATTGTCACAGCATTTTGATTGGAAAAAATTGGAAAAGACATAAATGGCTATAAAAATTATGGTACAGCTTTAATATAAAATGTTATACAGCCATTAATAATTGTGTTATAGAAGAATACAATTTGGGGAAAATTCAAAATATTGTTAAGTTAGGAAATATTTCAAATCATTTTTTAAAGAGGTGCATTGAAAAGCTAAAAGGATAAATACTTCTACATAAAGCCTGGGTTCTGAAGGTAGGTGCCCCTGTTTGAATCCTTACTATCACTATGTGATCTTGAACAAGCTACTTGTCTGTTTCAGGATGACAGGATGATTGTGAGAATTATATGAGATAGTTACATAAATTATTTAGAACAGTGACTGATAACATAATAAGCATTGATACAGTCAAAGATTTACTGGCAAAACATTATTTACAATAGCCAAGATATGGGAGCAATCTAAGTGTCCATCAATACATGATTAGGTAAGGAAGATGTGGTACATATACATAATGGAATATTACTCAGCCATAAAAAGAATGAAATTTTAGCATTTGTGACAACATGGGTGGATCTAGATGCTATTATGCCAAGTGAAATAAGTCAGGCAGAGATAGACAAATACCTTATTATTTCACTTACATTTGGAATCTAAAGAACAAAATAAGTGAGCAAATGAAACAGAAACAGACTCATAGATACAGAGAACAAACTGTGGGTTCCCAGACAGTAGGGGGTTGGGAGGCTAGGTAAAAAAGTTGAAGTGATTAAGAAGTACTAATCGGTAGTTGCAAAATAGTCCCATGAATGTAAAATATACCACAGGGAATATAGTCAATAATACTGTCCTAAGTCTGTATGAGTACTAAACTTATTGTGTGGAATCACTTGGTAAGTTATATGAATGTCTAACCACACCTGAAACTCATATAAAATAATATTGAATGACAACTGTATTTGATAAATAAAAAAATAAAGATGCAAAGAAGGGAAAAAAGTCTTACTGGCAAAGATGTAACAGTAACAGACTCTATGACTTCTCCTATTTCTATTACTCTCTGACACTATCCACCCTTCAACAAATGCTTAACATATTTTTTAAAAATTAATTGTTTTTATTGAGGTATAATTGACATATAATATTAGTTTTAGATGTACAAATAGTAATTCAATATTTGTATTTATTGTAAAATGATCACTACAATAGGTCTAGTTAACATGTCACCAGTTACAATTTCCCCTTTGAAAGCATTTAAGATTTTCTTTCAGCAATCTTCAAATATGCAATACAGTGTTATTACCTATAGCCATCATTCTATATATGAGGCTTGACTTATTTCACTGCAGGGAGATACAGAGAATTTAGAAAGCTGGCAATATTGGGTTAATTCTAGGCAAAAGGAATAACTTTATCCCTTAAACATTGGGTGACTATTAAAAGTTGGCTCATTAATGTTCCAATTTCCCACTCAAAGGAGCTCACATTAGATTTGTTCTACTCATGATACATTAAAAATAACAAAGACTACTACATTAAGTGTTGTCTATAAGAATCACATCAACAGACCTAATCATCTACTCAGAGCTAATGGTAGAATGGTTTCCATGATAAAATTGGCTGTGTGCAGATGGGATATTAGGGATATTAAACTGCCTTTTCTTTCTTCAAAACCTTTGATTCTTTCCTACTACTTATTGAATAACATGTGAAACATTTTTCCCTCCCTCACCTGAGGACATGCTTTAAGCGAGAGAGGAAGGGAGAGAAACATTGATGTGAGAGAGAAACACTGATTGTTTGCCTCTTGTACCAGGGGTTGAAACACAACTTAGGTATGTGCTCTAACCAGGAATCCAACCCACAACCCTTTGGTTACAGGACAATGCTTCAACTAATTGAGCCACACTGGCCAGGGCACACATCGAACTTTCTGTAACAGTTTGTAAATCCTCTCCAACCTGGCCCCAGCCTAATATACTAGCATTCCAAACCAGTGCCATTGAATAGAAATACAATGCAAACTACATGTGTCATTTAAAATTTTCTAGTAGCCACATTTTAAAAAGTAAAAAGAAATAGGTGAAATTAATTTAAATATATTTTATTTGACCCAATATATCAAAATATTATTTTGATATATAATCAATATGGAACATTATTAATCAATATGGAACATTATTAATATTGATATATAATCAATAAGGAACATTATTAATGAGATATTTTGTATTATTATTTTTTCTACAGTTTGTTGATCTGATGTGTATTTTACACTTCCAGCACATCTCAATTCAGACTACCACATTTCAAGCCACATATATTGTTAAAAATATTTCATATAGCATATTGTTATATATGGCTTGAAATATTGGACTGTGTTGTTATATTGGACTGTGTGATTCAACACAATGTCAATCTTCTACACAACATTCAACACTTCAAGCAAAGCAGACTCTTCTCAGTTTCAAGACTGTGTCTTCTAATTCTTCATCCCTCTTCTCTCCTCATTATTTATGCTGTGCTTCTTCAAACTACATCTCTTGAAATCCTATTCATTTTTTAAGGCCCAACTCAAATGATACCTCTGCCACAAAACTTTCGATGATGACGTTAATAGGAAGGAAAGTTAAATCAAGAGACTATAGACACATTCAGTTTATAGATTCAGTAATAGAGTCATACATTTATTATTCACATTGAAAGAAATAAAACTGAGCCCTGGCCAGTTATCCCAGTTGGTTAGAGCATCATCCCCGCACAATACACCAAGGTTGTGGGTTCTATCCCTGGTCAGGGCCTGTATCCACGTTTCTCTCTCCCTTTTTCTCTTTCTACAAAAATTTAAAATAAAATTGAATCTTACATGTACAAATGTCAGTTCAAGTGAATTAAAGGCTGAAGTGTGAAAAGCAAATGTTAGAATTTACTTAGCTGAATTTTGTTATTTAATAGTCACATTGTTAGAAAATCAAAAGTTATAGGCAGACTGCGGCGAGGGGTGGGGGGTGGTGGTGGTGGTGGTGGTCAGAGACCCTAACCCTGCACTGTTGTTTAAGGGTCAACTGTAGTTGAAGTCTCTAAGGGGATTTTTTTGCCTGCAGAAAATCAAAGGAGAGAGTCAGGGACGGGAGGTGGCAGCTGTCTTCAAATAACTGAGTAGTATTCATATTGGAAAGAATGAAGCCTTACTCTTTTCTAAAGTGCGGAACTGAAACAAATAGAAATTTGTTCAGAAAATCCTCTAACATGTATAATCATTCTAAAGTAAAATGAGATATTTGGGGGAGGTAATGGCCTTCGGCAGCAGCAGAGGTTGAAGATGACCCATTTGAGGGGTTTGTTGAAGCTACTTTTATATTGGAAGAGATCGCTACAACCTGGGTGTGTGAGCGCAATAAGCCCCATTTCGTTGTTCTTTGCCTTTAGCATTTACCACCTATCTGGAAGTGGTTCGAGTCCATTTGTCTTATCTCCCCCAATTAGCTACAACACTAGGCGCCGTTTCCCTCTTTCGGGATTAAGAATGAAGAACGCCGAGGAACACAGAGAGGAGCGTTTTTCTCAGGAGCTGAAGCCGGCTTTTGAGGACGCCATTACGTCTCTTCCCTTTCAGTTTTTTGATCTCCTGGGACACGGCTGCAGATGTCACAAGACCTCGCAATCTCCTGAAACGTCCGCTCTCGGGCCCTCGCAAGTCTCAGTCACCCAGGCTCGGGCTCGTCCTCCTGACCGGGCCCTGCCTACTCTGTGGTGGGGAGCGGCCCTCCTCTCTAGCCCCCAGTTCACCATCTATGGTTGCCGGAGGCCTCCCCGGAAGCTCCCCTGTGAGACAGATTCTGGCGGCCGGAAATTGCGCTCTCAGTGCTGGCAGTTTCGAGTTGCCGCCGATCCCGCCGGACCTTTGACATCCTCTTCCCCACGGGCTCGGCGTGAGAGCGGCTCGTGGAGCGCTAAGGTGTGGTTCTTGGGTCAGGAAGAGGGGAGCGGGCGGGGGAGGGCGGCGTGGCAGCGCGGCCGTGTGGCCGGTTGTTCGCGCCCCAGAGCTGGGGGAGCGGGCGGGAGCAGCCTGCGGCGTGGGTGGCGGCCTTGGGACAGTCACCCATGGCGGAAACAGGGCTGGTGGGGAAACGGTTGAGAGGTCGGGACCCACCGAAGATGAAAATGGAGGTGCGTGACCTAGTGTCTCTCCCCCAAGAGGTTACAAACCTAATGAAATAGCCGGATTGGCGATGTTCAACAGGATGCAGAATTTGAGGAATAGTGAGGCACTTTGGAGAGAAAAAAGTACGCGAGAGGAAGCAGGGAAGGGAAGGGAGGACGAGGAAGATTTAAGGTAGCAATTTTCGGAAGGGCTATGGGTCATGTGTGGCAGAGGCACGTGGTGCTTGTTTGAAGAATGCTCATTTTGGGGACACATCCAGACATCCTCAAGCAATATCAGGGAGCTTGTATTGCTTGGGAATATGTATTTTAATCAGCGCAGCTCACTCTCCCCTCGGTTGAAGTATGAAAGCCATTTTTTTTTTTTACTTTATCTTTAGAGGGGAAGGAAAGGAGAGAAGTATCAATGCCTCTAGTGCGTCTCCCGCTGGGGAACTGGCCTGCAACCCAGGCATGTGTCCTGACTGGGAATCGAACTGCGATACTCTGGTTCGCAGGCCCGCACTCAGTCCTACGCCAGCCAGGGCTGAAAGTCACTGTTTTAAAGCGACATCCGAAGAAAATGCTGCTGTTGTTTTCCTCATCTGTGCTGGGCAGATCACAACTTTTTATAGTCTTAAAACTGCAAATAGTGTGTGCCTAATTAAAAAGAAATGCACACAATACAGAAGTGTGTGGCGTTAATCCACCGTCCCTGTTTTCCTCCTCAAGCTAGCTACTGTTAACTGCCTGGTGTTATATCCCTCTGAACTTTTCTACACACACATTTTAAACAGTAGTGGGACCATTTTGTATGTATGCACCTTAAGTTTTTCAGATAATGTCAGGGGCAGCTTTACATAAAATATACATGGAATATTGTCTGTTGGGTTGTACAACAGTTTCTTTAAACAATTCCCCATTGATGGGTTTTTAGATTGTTTCCTGGCGTGTTATTGGTTTTGCAAACTGCTAGAGGATATACTCTTATACACTTCATCTTTGTACGTGTGTAGGCAGACTTAGTAAGAACTAAAAAGTTGGAATAGTGTTTTTTTTTTAACAAGAAAAAGTTGTTTTTGTTAACTTTTGTTAAAAAAATTCAAGTAAATTTGAAGCTCTAATTGGCTTTAAGTGATTCATGAATTGGGCAACATCCCATCTAGCTACTAGAAGGGAGCTCTTGGGGTTGTGCAAAAATAGGAAGAAGGGTGTAGCAAGGGAAAGGAAGAATTAGTTTGTAAATATATTTTTTTTTTACAGTTGGCATACAGGCAGGATTGGTTTTGAGCCAAGACACCTTTTCTTTTGGGGAAGAAAATGGAAGGGTTTTTATCATGCAGATTACCTCTTTCCATGGAGGAATGGAGAGGGTCCACATTGACTAGTATTTGACCAGAAAATTTGAGGTTGATTAAGATTACATTTCTGGGCCCTGGCTAGGATAGCTCGGTGGATTGAGCGCGGGCCTGCGAACCACATGATCGAGGTTCGGTTCCCAATCAGGAGTTCCCAGCAGGGGACGCACAAGAGGCAACCATGCATTGATATTTCTCTCCTTCTCTCCTTCCCTTCCCCTCTAAAGATAAATAAATAAAATCTTTAGTAAAAAAAAAGATTACATTTCTGGAGAGGCAGAAACTGAAGTTTGATCTGGTATTAAATCTATTGACAGGTTTGGTATCATGGACTTGTAGCACAGGCCCATTTTGGGCCCGTTATTTATTTGTTTATTTTAACACTCGTGTATTTAAGTGAAAGAATCCAGCCAACAGTGTTTAATAGAGATCCTGAGGGTTTTAAAGAATTGGTAAGAATGCTTAGTTCTCCTAATTTCTGACAAGTTTTTATTTTAATTCTTAAAGTCACAGTTGTCTTCGGAGGTAGAGATTTGAAGATGGGGTGTAGGAGTTTCTTGAACTAAGTAACAAAAAAACCCACTCTTTCATCATCCTGATGAATAGGACTGTTCTTGCTCTCCATGATTTCAGTGTAGTAGGAGACACACATAAAAATATAAATGTAATGTAGTCTTTTATGAGATTTGCTCTGGTGTTATCAGCCTCCCTTGGGTCAGGAAGCCTTCACCAAGGAGGTGACTTTTGACCTGGGTGTGATAATTTTTGAGAACAGAAAATAGGCATAGAAGAGGAGAAAAGACTGGTGCTAAGGCAGTGGCTTTCAAACATTTCAACCACGACTGCCACTCGAAAATACTTTTTATATTGTGACTCAGTATACATTGGAAGGGTGATGGCTAAGAGCTCTGGCTCTGCAGACCATGATTTTTGGCAAGTTATTTTCTTCTTCTGCTTCAGTTCCTTTTCTGAAAAAGAAGAAATAATGTATCTACCTCTTAGGATCTCTATAAGGGTTAAGTTATTGTATATAAAGTGTTTTAAAATGTGCCTGACACAAAGGTGATTAATTGTTAGGTATCTACTGTTTTCAATTAATAGGAACAGGTTCCAAAGAGCAAACTTACCATTGTTACTCACTTTTCTTTTTTTTTAAGACTTTATTTATTTCTAGAGAAAGGGGAAGGGAGGGAGAGAGGGAGAGAAATATCAATCAGTTGCCTCTCATGTGCCCCCTACTGGGGACCTGGCCCACAACCCAGGCATATGCCGTGCCTGGGAATCGAACTGGTGACTCTTCGGTTTGCAGGCCAACACTCAACCCACTGAACCACAGCAGTTAGGGCGCACTTATGATTTCTTTAATGGAGGGGAGGTGTTAAGACCAGTGGGGTGGTTACAATTTATAGTTTGAAAACAATATAAAAACACTGAGAGGCTAGTGGGATAAGAGTTAGAAAACTTAAAGAAGTTGAGTTCATTGTTCATTATGGTACATGTTGAGTGGTGAGGTGGAGACTTGGAGCAGAGTACCAAGATGAAATGAAGAGTAAGTTGGAGACATAGTAAAAGCTTATGTACACATCCCTGGTGCGGTGGCTGAGTTTTAGGAAATGGGAGTGCCTGCTGCCTTAGCTCTACATTTAGAATAGTCCTGTACTCTTCAACTGCCCTGAAAAACCAAGGTACTTTGGTCAGCCGTTGGTTATTTTGGGTTCTGCTGTGTTGTGGAATGATGAGGGAGAGTCCTTTTGAAAGCAGGCAGACAAAACTGCACCCCTAGCCTGGTAGCTCAGTTGGTTGGAGCCTTGTCCCAATAAGCCAAGGATGTGGGTCAGGGCACATACAAGAAGCAACCAATGAATTTGTAAGTAAGTGGAACAATAAATCTATGTTTCTCTCTTTAAAAAAAATTTTTGAAAAAACCTGCAAAGAGAACTTTCTTTCCTCATTTCTTTTAAAAGCAGGCATATTCTTTTCAGCTGTCTAGATTCATTCCTAGCTTTATTATTAAATGGAGAGAAACACATCCCCACAGAGCCAAGGCAGTATAAGTTAGGGATGCTGATTATTTTAGTGTAACTGGAATATTTTCCAAGAGTACCAGTTTTTCCAGATAAATACAGAGAATTTTTGTTATTGTTTTCCCTGCATTGGTGTGTACCATTCAATAAGGTAATTTATTTAAAACAATAACCTATTAAGCAAATTATAGATGTGTTATTTTACCTTTAAACATACAGGGATGTTATCTCTTAATTGGATCAGGAGTTTTACAAAAATTACCACAGTGCCTTTCTACTACAATCAACAGTTTCTTAATAGTATTGCATACCTAGTAAATAACTAAAAATTTACTGATTTTTAGGGGGAAAAGACAGTTTATAGATGACACATTGTATTAGGTTTATGTTTTTGTAATGTCCATACCCTCAACCATACCCTCTAGCCCAGGTCCTGTGGAATTTCTTACATTTTTGATTTGGCAAATTGCCTGCTTTTAGTATTTACTCATTCCTCTACCTTCCATTTTTCCTTCGAACAGGTAGTTAGCAGTTAGATTTAGTGTTGGGAACTGCCCTGCCTGGTTTCAGAAGCTGTAACCCCCCCCATGGCTAAGGCTGAGTGAGAGGCCTTGGGACCCTAAGCTACTAAGGAGATAAAGCTCATATTCCTGGCAGGAGCACCACTGCCTTTGCCCCCTTTACTTCACCCTGCCGGCCCCTAGTGCGTGACTGGTTAGCCAGTGATGGGTAAGATTCCTCAAGGGAGGGACGGCCTAAGACAGGCATGGTCATGAGGGGGCCTCAGGGAAGGATTTGGGGGGCTGTGGAGAAAGTGGGTGATGGACCCTCATCCCTCAGCTTGACATAGCCAGAGTCCTCGTTCTGTCTGCAAGAAGTCTCCTAATATCTTGGCTGCTTTACTTCCCCTACCTGACTTAAGCCTGAAACAATGCTGGAGGTGGGTGCGGCCCTGTGCTGGAAATGGCTGTTCCCAGGGGCAATGAGGTTTAAGAAAGAATGCATAAAATCCTGTGAAACCTGCTTTGTTAATACGCTCAGTTTAAATGATAAGGGTCCAAGCCTGAAATGAGTCTGTTTCCCCAAAGTTTTATGGCCCTTTAGCTATTTGACCCTGACTCAAAATAGGTCCTCAGAGTCCTTTGAAGGGTATATACTTGATCATTACTGCCTGACAATGACTGATGAGCTTTCCATATATGCCCTGTATTCGTATGCAGATTAAAGCCAATAAAAGCCTGTCAAGGCAAGGGTTGGGGTGCTCTCCTCTTCAAATAGTGGCTGAGGCACTCTGAGGTGCTCTCCTCTTGAGAGAGTGGCCTGTCCCTTTTCCTCCATAGGGCTCAGTGGTCCATGTAAATTTGTCTCATCTTAGCCTAAACACTGCGGACACTGGGCTGGAGTCTGTGTCAGTGTAGAAGCTTGATTAAATTTGGACTGGGGGGCAAGAATACTTAATAGGAGGTAGGGGGTGCTTCCTATTGCTTCATATCAGGAAGTAAGGAATCTGTGAATAACCTTTTTTATTTTTATGTGTGTGGTTTTTAAAAGAATCTTTACCCGAGGACATGCTCATTGATTTTAGAAAAAGAGGAAGGAGGGAGAGAGAGTGATGAAAAAAACACTGATATGATGGAACTTCAACTTAGTCATGTGCCCTGAGCAGGAATCGAACCTGTGACCTTTTGGTTAGAGGACTCTGCTCTAAACAGGTCACAGTGGCCCAGAGCTAAATGAGATAAATTTGATCAGTGGGTTAAATACTAAATGCTAAGCTTGCTCCATGTGTTTTAAAATTCCTCTTCCCCTAGCTTTCACATCAGTGGCTTTAGTATCTATTAATGATTGTTGAGGTGGTGACATTTGACCTGAGATTTGAAGAGTTTAAGATGAGTCAGTCTTGTACAGAACTCACAGTTCTCAAATGAAGGAACTTCATTAAAGCAGGAAGCAAAGTTCTGCTTGAGAAGCCAAAAGGTCAGTGTGGCTGGGACGCAGGGAACATGGGAAAGAACAGTGTAAGTGGAAAGACTGGCAAGGTGCTGAGGGGCTAGACTCAGCTGTTTATTTTATTTTATTTTTATAATATTTTATTTATTTATCTTTTTAGAGGGGAAGGGAAGGAGAGAGGAAAGAAACATCAATGTATGGTTGCTTCTCGTGCACCCCCTGCAGGGAACTGGCTCCTGCCGGAAACTGGCCTGCAACCCAAGCATGTGCCCTGACTGGGAATCGAACCGCGATCATCTGGTTTGCAGGCCCGTGCTCAATCCACTGAGCTACACCAGCCAGGGCTCAGCTGTTTATTTTTAAAGGAGTAGCAAGCTATGGAGCTTGCAGTGTAGGATTGGTCCACCCCACCCCCGCCCCACTTTGTTTTGGTTTTTAATCTTGGCTATAATGTGGAGTTTGGATTGAAGTGGGGTTAGAGGGACCATTTACAAGTCTGTTGCAGTGATGTAGGCAAAAAATAACTCTTTTTGCTTTGGGGACATTGTCATGAAGTTGAAGAGAAGATGGTGGTTTTGACAGATTTAGGAGTTGACATCTGTAAGGTTTGATGATGTGATAATGGTGGGGGAGGGAGAGATCAAGATAACAGAACTTTCTAGTTTGCACAAATGAATGAAAGGACACTTGACCCTTGAATAATGTTAGTGGAGGTCAGGGGTACTGACCTCCCACCCAGTTAAAAATCCACATATAACTTTGACTCCCCCAAACTTAACTGCTAATACATACTGTTGGCTGGAAGCCTTACGGTAACTTAAATAGTTAACATAATTTGTGTGTTATATGTATTATACACTATAATCTTACAGTAAAGTAAGCTAGAGAAAAGAAAGTGTTATTAGGAAAATTATAAGGAAGAGGAAATGCATTTACAGTGATTTATTTATTGTGGGGTAAGCAGAACCATTCAATCAAACCTGTAATGAAAAAAGATAAGCTTTTTGACTTGGGCAAGTTTTTTTACTTTTTTAAGCCTGTTTTCTTTTTTAGGGAATAAGTAACAATATCTAACCATGCTGTACTCAAAAGAGATTCCAGGCCCTGGCCTGGTAGCTCAGTTCACTAGAGTGTGGTCCGGATGCACTGGGGTTGCTCGTTAGATCCCCATTCAGGACACACAAGAACCAACCAATGAATGCATGAATAAGTGGAACAATAGCTTGATGTTTCTCTCTCTTAAATGAAGATAAATTAAAGAAATAAGTAAGTGGAAAGAGATTCCAAGTGGAAAAGGAACAAGATCTTGCTTGGGATTCAGAGTCCATCAACTGACTTTGTTTTCTCATGTATGTCCTTGAACAGTATCTTTGCTCATGTTGTTTTTCCCCCCATTTTTTCCAGTGTTGTTCCATTTGAAAATCTACTCCTGTCTCCATTCCTTCTTATTTGTCCTCTGCCTTGCAGTCAAAAGTAATTTGTTCTGCTCTGAAATTCCATGGCTCTTAAATCAGTGTTTTTTTAATGGTACAGCACTTTCTGCTGGTGTTAAAGCCAGTAAGCATGAGGAGAGTAGGACAAACTGGAATGTTAAATACATTCATATATTTCAATTACAATAAATGGACTAAATTAACCAGTTAAAGATATGATTTGACAATTTGGATTTAAAAATCCTAAGTCCAGATATATGCTTCTTATAAGGTGTTCACCAGAAGATTAAAGGCATGCAAAAATTGAAAGTAAAAAAATTAGGAAAATACAAACCTGGAAATACTAACTAAAAGAAAGCTGTCCTGACTATACTAATAAAAGTTAAAATATACTTTAGTACAGAATATCTTAACTGGGATGAAAAATATCACTATATAATAATAATCACTATATAATGAGTTTACCAAAAAGAATCAAGCAATTTAAAGCATGTATGTGTCTGATTAAAAGAAATTTAAATAAAGGAAACACAATTGGTTAGAACTACACTGGGATAAATGGACAAGTCACCAACATAGTAGGAGATTTCATTACATCTCTCTTCATAATTATTTGTAGGTTGAGCTGACAAATTAGGAGATATATAAGATTGTAGAAAAACAATAAGTTTAACCTAATGAACATAGAGTTTTTTGCAAGCATACATTACAGGTTACAGAATTGATCAACTAGATCAGTGATTTTCAACTGATGTGCTACAAGAATTTTTAAAGCATCCAGTAGATAACTATTCAGTCAGGGACACTGACCTCTTTTACTGACCTCTATAGATTGTCACATTAAAAAATTATGCCTTTTTTTGTTAGGTTGGCAAAAACTATATTTTTTGGTGTGCTGCTTGCTACAGAATTTTAGAAACTCATTTATGTGTGCCATGAGATGATAAAGGGTGAAAATCACTGAACTAGACAGACCATGGTGAAAGCCATGAGTGATCTATTGTGGTACGACTTTACAAAGGCCATGGTGTTACTAGGAGAGAATGTTTTTCAGCTTCATTATAAATTTTTTTTCAAAAAGGTTCTATTTACTTATTTTTTAGAGAGAGGGAAAGGATGAGAGAAAGGGAGAGAAACATCAGTGTGTGGTTGGTTGCCTCTCATGTGCCCCTCCGCCAAGGGGCCTGGCCCGCAACCCAGGCATGTGCCCCTGCTGGGAATCAAACCAGCAACCCTTTGGTTCACAGGCCGGCACTTTGTCCACTGAGCCACACCAGCCAGGGCTCAGCTTCATTATAATCTTATGAAACCATCATTGTACATTTGATCCATTGTTTACCAAAACATCCTTATGTGGCACATGAAACAACTCATGGAATATTATACAAGTCAAAATAAATGAAAAAGTGTGCTCCAGCATGGATGAGCTTTGAAAACATTATGCTAAGTGAAATAAGTCAGACACAAAAAGAAAAATATTGCATGATTTTACTTATATGAACTACCTAGAATAGGCATATTCATAGAGACAAAATAGGATTGTGGTTAGCAGGGTCAAAGGGAGAGGAATATTGGGGAGGTGATTGTTTAATGAATGGAGTTTCAGTTTGGGGTGATGAAAAAGTTCTGGAGATGGATGGATAGTGGTATTGGTGTACAACATTGTTAATGTTCTTAATGTCACTGAATTGTACACCTAAAAACGGTAAATTTTATGTTTTATATATGTGTGTATATATACATAGTTTACCACAATAAATATTTTTAAAGGACTGAAGTGACAGTACAGTAAAAATTATTTTAGTGAAACAATTGTTAAAGTTACATGTAACGTACCTACTTTAAAAAAATTAAAGACAACCAAACCACTCACACACAGATACTTTTTAGGATTCCATTTTGATGCACTAAAATTCACAAAAAGAAAAGGAAGTAAAGCAAAACTTAGGATTCAGGATGATTGTTGGTGGGAGTCTGGGGAAGTGGGGTGAGAAATATTGTGGTTGTAGCCCTAGTTTGTGGGTGCTTATTGACTTTAAAAAGAATCAAAAGCAGGTCAGGTTAGACTGACCTGCTTCAGGTTAGATGAACAGTTAGACTATGTCTTGAAGGAAAGGATTGTGGTTAATTCTATGCACTTGAGGTGTAAAGGGAAACGCTAAGTGTAAGAGTTCTGAGTTTGAAATCTTGACTCTAGCAATTTAGGAATTGTGTGTTCTTTGACAGATAACAACCTTATGCTTCTCTTGCCTTATGTAAAATAAAATATTACCTACGTCATAGGGTTATTTGAATATTAAATGGGTTTATATATGTGCCTGGTACAGAGTAATCTCTAAGTTTTTCCATTTGTTTTGATTATCTAATGCTATGTAATAAGCCATCCAACAATTTAGTTAGTTAAAGTAGCAGCTGTTGTGTTTATTTCTTATGATTCTGTGGGCTGTGTGGTTTTTCTGCTGGTTTCATTTATGGTCTGTCATTGAGCTGGAGACTGGTGTCCAGCAAGGGCTGACATGTCCAAAGATGTGTGTTGCTTTTTGAGGGTAGGTATGCCTGGAAGGCTGGGGCTCTCAGATGGACAAATGACCTCTCCACATATCCTTTCTTTCTTTATTTTTTAAAATTAAAAAAATTGGGGTAATATCCACATGTCCTTTTTGTGGGGTAGAGTAGGCAGATTTTAGGGGCTTCCATAAGCATGGAAATGAAGCTATCAGGCCTGGAATGTGGACATGATCGTTTTGCTGTGACTAGAAGAAAAATTCTGAGATGTTCTAAATCAGAGCTGCCTAGCCTTTTGGTGTATCTAGGCCACACTGCAAGAAGACTTGCCTTGGGCCACACATTAAATACACAAACACTAATGAAAACTGATGAGCCAAAAAAAGGTTTTATGTAAATTTACAAATTTGTGTTGAGCCACATTCGTTGCCATCCTGGGCCACATGTGGCCCACAGGTTGGACACATTAAATTACAGCTGCAGGAGAATGAGAGAGAACAGTTAACTTGTTAATAGATGTGGACCAGCTCTGAGAACAGACTGCTCACATTCCTGTGTATCTGTTGGAATTTAGGATTACTTTCTAGGTGGCTATGTCTGTGATTATCCAAAAGGGAATAGCGAGGCACCATAGAACCCCTCCTCATTTTATTTACATGTGAATTTTTCAGTCCATTGCCCACAGCTAATCCATAGGAGCTGACGCTCTTGCTGACTCTGAGCCTATCCCAGAAATACCTCTGCTTCATCTTCTCCCACCTCCCTTGTCTGTAACTAAAGTAAATTTTTTTAGAATGGCTTGTATCTCTTTTCCCGCCACTTGGTCCATTTGATGTATAAAAACACTCAACAACACCAGGACAGTAGAAATGTTGTCTTTCACCTAGTCATACTGCTGATGGTTCAGGCTTCATGCCTCAAGGGCCTGGTCTTTCTTGCTGTCCATGGCCTAATCCTTTTTTTTACAAAGTACTTTCTTGAAAGTTAAAAAACAATTTTTTTAACACTTGCATTCTATTGATTAACTTATGTCACAGAGCCAGTTGGGAGATGTGGTTTATTGGGGACCATTTTTGGAAATCATCCACAGTATTATTAATATTTGTATCCACCATGTTGCTGTACCATGTATATTGTTATTTTAGACACTGGGTATATTAATGAATAAATAAGTACAAATCCCTCCCCGCTTGTAGCTTGTATCTTAAGTGATTAAATAATTAAAATGTGTAATGTGTTGGTTGGTAACAAGGTCACTGAAGAAAAAAAATGCAGGAAGAGATAGACACTGGGTGCTGGGAGTTGCAGTTTGAAAAATGAGTGGTCATAGAAGAAGCCTTTATTGATAAATTGACAGTTGAACAAAAACAAGAGGAGGTTAGGTGCTAGAGGGACAAGGGTGGAAGTAATTTAGGAGAGAAGCATGGGAACTATGTAGATTAAAGTCAGGAGTCTGCCACGTGCTACCTGACACAAGTAGGCAGGAAGACCGCAGGGGGCCCCCAGAATGAAGAAAATTCCTGCAAAGATTGATTAATACCTTATTGGTTACCCATACCATAAAAGGAAAACAGACTGCAAATATACCTTGTAAAGGTTAACATTAATCCTACTCTTTCTTTCCACCCTCTGTTTCTGTCTACTGGTTAGTAATTTTCCATAGAATCTACAAATAGCTCAACTTCTAGAGATGGCTGTGGGTCTTTTTTCCTTCTCTTTTTTTTGGAGAATCCACTCTAAGTGGCTTTTCTTGCTTATCCTGTCTGTTCAGTAAACTTGCTTCTGATTTAACCTCTTGTCTGGTTCAAGTCTTGAATTCTTTCCAGCTTCTGTGTGAAGCTGAGAACACTCGTGGCTCCCTGTTGGGTTTTCCCTAGGGACTTGTGATGCGGACCTGGGCAGCAGGGTCTGTGTGTTGTAGCTGCGATGAACAAATTCACAGGGACTGCAGAAGTCCTGTGGAGAAAAGGGGACAGCATGTGCACTCTCTGAGTGAGAGGGCCCTGAGCCTTGCCTGGACAGGCTTTAAATTGCTCTTCTGGGTATATTACATTTACTATGTAATAGTAAGCTGTGCTTTACTAAGCACAGGTTTGCTTTAGGTGGTTACCTTTCTTTTACAGATAACAAAGGAAAGAATGTTGCTAATGACTTCAAAGAAAAGGGTGTTTCAGATGCAAGGGGGGAGGTGGTTGAACTGGTTACACTCCATACTTGGGAGGTTTAGCACAAAGACTTTAGGAAGTTACTTTAAAGATATGCAGTAAATATTTTCTGCTTCAATTCAGGGTGAGGGAGTTTTAACAAAAAGCAAGCCTCAAAGCAGCCTAGGTACAATGCAGGCCTGATTCCCCATGGGAAAACAGATCAGTGGGCTCAGTTCCTGTGTGCCACTCGCTCCCCGCTGGTTTTCCAAATCAGGCTGGGCTACATTTGCCATGTTATTCGGATAGGTTTCCTATAGTTCCTATAGACTTGCCCCTCCAGTGTCAGAAGCAAGAGAACTTTTAAAATGCCAGTGCAGTTAAGAGATGGGTTAGTTTAGTGACAATACAAGTAGGGAGAAGTGCTTAGATTTGAATTCATTGTGCAGGCACAGCTTCAGAATTTACTTACGGACTGGGTATGGAGTGTGAGAGAAAGGAAATTGAGGACGGTTTAAGCCACTGACCTGAGCTACTGAAGGATAGGGTTGCCATTTACTGGAATGGGGAAGACTACAGGACCAGCAGGTTTTGAGGGGAGGATTGGTTTTGAAGGGGACCAGAGTTTTACCCACCTCAAGTTGCTTTTTGGGATATTGATTTTAAATTGCTCATTAAGAAACAAGACTCAGAAAGAAACTTTGACCCTCCCTCCTTTACTGCGTGAGAATTCCAGATGGAAAAAACTTGTTCCAGGAAGAAAATCTTAACATATTTAGCCTAATTTCAGTTGAGTGTGGTAGATTGGAGGTTGTCAAACCCAGCCCTGTTAACGAGGCACCCCTAGCAGCATCTCATTGTTTCCTGGCTGCTTAGCAAAAACTTACCTGCCTTTTATATTCAGCTCTTCCAGTTATCTGTAAATGGCCAACTCTCACTTTTGAAATCTAAGATCTCATCCCCCACCATTTCTCCTTTGTCTAAAATATCATATACCCAGTTTTGCTTCACTGTCTTTGGAATTTTCATCCTTGTGAAAATGTATCAAAAATTTGACTTTCTTCTGTTCACTGTTGATTATTAGCCCAGTAGAAGAACCTAGAAGGTAGGAGGAAAGGTAGTTTTTTTTTTTAGCCCCTAGTTTATTTGTGATGGTTTGAAATGTCAGTAAAAGCTAACTGTTTTAAAATGTGAGTTATGCTTGTATCCTATTAGACGTCCCTTTTCGTAGCAAGGGAAGCTGATAGGAAGGAGGAATTGATACTTTGTAATAAGAGTGAGGGATCTTGTTAGCTTTAGCCAGACTATTGGTTTTTCTATGCTGATTTTACCCTTTCCCTGGTACACCTTGTTCATAAATTTCACTGTCACCTTTCTACTAGAAAAAGGCCTGAGGTAAAGTCAAGCAAATTTATTTTAAAAATTTATTTTCCTTTTCTAAGGAGAAAAGGTAGAAGTTGAGACTTTTTAATTAAACCTTATTCTGTATTTGAGTTCATGCTAGATCTTTATTTGATCATATATGTTCACCTTGGTTTAACCCAATTTATAGATATTTAGTTGCTTTTGACAAGAGAAAAATTCTGGTCTAAATTAAATTACAGCCGCTGGAGAGTGAGAAACACAGGAATAATTAATCATTTAATAACCGTGGGCCGATTAACAGAAGATTGCTTGCATCCCCTGAGTGCACGTACGTTGGAACTTTGAACCAACCTTTCGGCCTCGGGATCCTGCTATGCACGAACTTTCCGGGACTGTTGCCATAACCAGTCAAAAGTAGTAAACGTCTCTTCCTTACAAACTGTGCCTCTATGAAAGAACTGCCTGCTCGTCACCATTTTTCTTCCCCTTTTTATGTGTAGAGAAAGAGCAACAAGTGATAAGTTTCTACTGGGCCAGCCACTGAAAGGTTTTCTTAGGCTCCGCGGAGGAAGAAATGGCAATCAGCCACAAAGTGAGGCGGCATAGAGCTTTATTGGGGGGTGCACCCCCCGGGTGAGGTTCCAGGGAAGTCGCGCCCAAGCAGCGAATGTGGCGGGGTTTTATCTTGGTTGGCTGTCTTCGTGGGAGCTGGGGATTGGTCCCCTTTGAACAAAGCCGCAGGGTATCATTGGTGGTTCTCCTCGGGCTCAGGTTGCTATGCGGATGTCTGTTTTGGCAGAGCCCGCCCTTTCGGCTCTCTGGTTTGACGTGGGCGGTCTTTTCCGGGTTGTAGTTCAGCCGCCATTTTGTCGTTCAGCCGCCATTTTGTCCTACCCCGCCGATCCAGACACCGACGAGTAATGGGACTGAGGGAAACAGGCCTTGCTAGATTTCTCCCTGATACATTTAGTTTCTATTATGATACTAATGTTCCTTTCCTTTGAGCTGGTTTTTCTGTCTGAATTCTTTTAGGCAGTCCTTTAGGCAAGAGGGCAGCGGGAGGTGAAAGGTTCTTTCTGGGTCTTTTGTTTCTTAATAACCGGTTTAAACTCAATATACCAAAAGGCTTATTTTGGGGTGGCAAAATTTTGGTCCCTTCAGTCCCATCTTTGAAACTAAAGTTTCATATTTCAGAAGCTAAGTTGGTAGGTTGCATGAATGGTTCTTACTCTTAATTACGCTCCAGGTTTTTTTTTGGCAGAATCTGGACTAGAATGGGGTGGTGTATCAAGATCTCAGCATGGGTATATTGCATTTGTGTAGGGTGTTCTGACGTATGTGTCTTTTTTACTTCTGCTGGCTGCTTTTTTTGTAAATTCTAAAGAGAGAATTTTCCACTTTAGAAAAGATTTTATAATTTTTTCTCCTTTTAGATTTATCAACAGACGAATTTCTTCACTGCCAGAATGGCATCACTGACTACCTCCGCCCAGTGTTCGGCATCTGACAGTGCTTGCAGGAGCCCTCCGAGGCAAGTCAAGCAGGTAAATCACTTTTAGGCATTCCTTTTTTTTTTTTTGAGTTTTTAAAAAATTGAGCTGGGGGATGTAGCTGACTTCATTGATGTTAGCAGAAGTATTTTAAAAATGTCATCATGGAAGCTAGTAAACAGTATTTACACTAACACTTGTAAACTTGAACTGATCATTGATTAAATGTCTGGAAGTTACTGATTGCTCAGTGGTACATTTTGAAAACTAGCATGTTTTAGGGTATAGGTGTCTAGTTGGGAATTTGGGATCAAGTTACATAAGTTTGCATTTTATCTCTCACTTCATTCTGATTTTTAAACTGTAGATAAAGCAAATGTATTCTTATAAAAGAGTAAAACTTTATAATATATTTGTCTTTAAAATATTTATAGGGACTTTTGACTCATCTCTTCCCCCAGAGTCCCTTTCTCGTAAGATAATACTACTAATCAATTTGTTGTGTCTTGTTCCAGATCTTTTCCCTAATATATCAATGTACATCATTTTTGTTTTGTGTTTTCACAAAAAGTACACACTGTTAATGTAGTACGATTTGTTAAAAAAGTGGAATATGGACTTGATGGGAAAGTGTGGCTTATATAATAAATGATTTTGACATAAATGGCCATTTCTGGAAGGAAACATATTAAGACCTCAAACCTTGAATAAAAACAAATTGCAGATAGATAAAGACTTAAATGTAAAAAATGAAATGATTAAAAACATTGAAGAATATGTAAGAAATATTTGTGAAACTTCAGAATGAGGGAAGCCTTAGGACAAAACTATGTTAGGGTTAAGAGGAAGAGAGAAACAAATTTGACTACATAAAATTTAGAAAATAAAATTGTGTGGCTACAGACAGGCTTTCACAGTCAGGAGTCAAGAGATGGTAAACAATATGATCTCATCTTTAACAGGAACCTAAATAACAAAACAAACAAGCAAAATATAAAATATAACCAATGACTCTGAAATAGAGAACACGCAGACAGTGTCCAGAGGGGAGGGGGGAGGAAATTTCAGGAGAAAAGGGGAAGGGTTTACGAGAATAAGTATAAAGGACACATGGACAAAAACCAAGGGGGGTGGAAATGGGAGGGAGGGAGGGAGCACTGGGGGGGATGGGTTGGGATGGGAGTAAAAGAAAACTACTTAAACAACAATTAAAAATTTAAAAAAGATAGTAAGTAAAGTCATTGTCCCTTATGGATATACATCTTGTTTATCTGTTTATCTGCCAGTGGTATTTGGGTTGTTTCCATCATTTGGCTGTTGTAAATGATGCTGCTGTGAATACTGATGTACAAATACGTGCTTGAGTCCCTGTTTTTATTTATTTTGGGTGTGTACCTAGGAGTGGAACTGCTGGATAATATGCAAATTCTATGTTTAACTTTTTGAGGAACTGCCCAACTGTTTCCCACTGTATCTGCACCATTTCACGTTCCCACCAGCAGTGCATGAGGGTTCCAGTTACTCCATATTCTCACCAATACCATTTTCTTTTTCCCCCTTATTGTAGCCATCTTAGTTATGTGAATGTGCTCTCTTTTGAGAGTGTGATTTTTAAGGAAAAAAACCATTTGTAGTTATCTTACGCATTGCAAGATTGTACAGTGTTAGATAAGTGACTACCAGTGTTAAAAAGTTGAAGGTTTTCTTGTTTCCTGGGTTATCAGAAACCAATCTAATTGAAATGTAAATATCAGGTTTATCTTATGTTTATCCCAGGTACGACCAAAACTGCCACTTTTGAAGATTTTGCAGACAGCAGGTGCACAAGGTGAAATCTTCACGGTTACCCAGGTAAACTATCAAGATTCTGTTAAAGAATAATGGAGAAGTAGAAGCCAATGAATATGTAGTTCTGAACTCAGGCCTAAGACAGAAAGGTCTTCTGAGGTACTGGGGAGGCAACTTTCACTCTGTTTTAATGGCCATCAGTCAAATTAAGTTGAATTTCATATTTCCTTTAAATTTCCTTTTAAAGTGTGTTATCAGCTAAACATAATCATGAGGCTGTTGATCTCAGAATTAAAATGCAAAACATGTATAAGATTTTAAATAATGACTCTTGTCTATGATTTACAGGATATGCTGCCAGGCAGGAATTAAAATGCTGTAGTTTTGCATTATAAATGTGTCAGATACTCTCTGGAGCACTGTGAGTTATTTTAAACACTTAGGCATTTAAATAACCTATTTAGCTTCTCAAGCTTTTTAAAAAACAAAAACAAACTGAATTTTTGAAGTAGAAAAGACACAGTATTAAAATGTTAACTCTTTCCACTATGCTTGCTTTTAGTAAGGCAAACTCTTCCAAAACAGAAGAAAACAAAATTACTAAGCTTTTTATGAGTTCTGTTAAAAAGCCTAACACCTGTCTGCAGTGCTGCACCCCTGAGCCATGACAGCTCATAAGGAAACAAGTCTCGGGGCATTTCAGATTCTCTAGAATACTCATATTTTCTTTATTATTTTAAATTAAGTACACTATTTTGGACTATATCTCTAAAATCCTGATAAGTGACTATTTTCAAACTTATTAAAAGTGTGGATTTTACTATCAAAACTATGAATTACGCTGTTTCTAATCATATGGCAGAATTTACCTGGATGAAGAAATGAAGTACGTAATGTTCAGGAGAAATGTTTTACTGGGGAAGAAGTTGGACAGAGGCAGTTTACGTGTTAGGCCCTAAGTTATGAATCTTGACCCTACCTGTGTATAAAGAGGAATTTCCTAAATACTTTTAAATATTGGTCCTCAGTATGTGCATTGAGGCAGTATGGTATAAGGAGAATATACAGATTTAGAGTGGTGTATATTTTTCTGAAAGTTGGGTAGACATAAATACAATGTTCCCCCTTTTTTGCCCCCCTTTTTTTCTAGTAGATGTTCTCTCCATCTTCTTTTCCCCTGGGTATTTGATTAGCTATGAGAACTTCGTTAATACTGGGATGTGCTGCCTGGGATAGCAGTTGGCCTCAGAGCATCATTGCTCCTAATATGATGGGAACAGTGTCAGATAGATCAGCAGATATCCAATAATTTCTGAGAAGGTGGGGTCCAAAGACAAAGATAGCTGCTTTGGTGTGATTGTAATCTGAGATAACAAGATTCTTACTGTCAGTAAGTGAACTTGATTTGTAAGCAATTTTTAAAAATCTGTTACCTATAGAAAACAGACAAAATTTGATCATTTTTAAGTATTGAATTATGAACTTGTCTGTGTTCCCTTCCATTTTGTGAACCTGGGAAAAAAGACTAAATTTTTGATAGACATTTAAATTCTGTTTTATGCACTGATAGAGCTGATGGTTTATTAACCGTTAAGTAATTAAGTGAACATATATCAAAGGACTATCATTGTTATGTGCCCCTGGACTTGTAAAATATTTTTAAGAGCCAGGCAAATTTAAAATTTTATTCCCTCTTATAATATAAGAGACCCCTTTATTTGGATTGGTGAGGAAAACTTAAAGGGGTACTAGGTAAATTCACCACTTTTTCTCATTGCCAGTCATTTCTGTTATAAAACATAAGGGTCTTTTAAAATCCAGAATGATAATAAGTGGAGGAACCTAGTAGTTGGGGTCCACTATACTGTTGTATGATCCTGGACCCCTTATGTTCTACCTCTTTCTCTAGCAAAACTAACTTACCTTACCTCCTTATAATTCATTTGTATGTTTTTGACAAGCAGCTGGGTAGAACTCTAATGGTATTTTGGTCCCATGCAGGTCATGCACTATCTCGGCCAGTATATAACAATGAAGCAGCTGTATGATCCGCAGGAACAGCATATGGTTTATTGTAATGGAGATCTTTTGGGAGAACTCCTAGGATGTCAGAGCTTCTCTGTGAAAGATCCAAGGTAAAAGAGTGAGGGTTTACTTTTGGGGGTGCTTATACCGTACGTTATTAGTGGTTATATGTTCCTTTATTCCAGAAACATTTAAGAGCCTACGTAAGTCAGGTAGCTGATGAGTCACTAAGGACATAGTAGTGACCAACAGTCTCTGATTTTATGGAGCTTAAAGTGTGGTGAGACAGGAGCTCTTCCCCATGTTAATCAAATCATCACACTAACACATGGTAAAATTATACTATGATAAACATTACAGAAAAGAAGTACATGAAGTTGTGATGTGTGGGGTTTAGGATCTTTTTAAACATTTTCTGTTACTTTATTGATTATGCTGTTACAGTTTGCTTGATTTTACCCTTTGACCCCATCTATCAAGCATCCCCCACTCCCTCAGGCAAGTCCCCCACCATTGTTCATGTCCATGGGTCAGATATATAAGTTCTTTGGCTACTCCATTCCCTATACTGTAGTTTACATCCCCATGGATATTCTATACTACCTATTGGTACTTCTTAATCCCCTCATCTCTTCAGCCATCCCTCCATGCCTACCCTCCCATCTGGCAACCATCAAAACGCTCTCCTTATCCATGATTCTGTTTCTGTTCTTGTTTGTTTAGTTTGATTTTTAGATTCAATTATTGATAGATATATATTTTTTTGCCACTTTATTGTTTATAGCTTGGATCTTTTTCTTGAATGAGTCGCTTTGGTGACAGTGAACTCCTTTAGTTTTTTTTCTTGTCTGGGAAGCACTTTATCTGTCCTTTGATTCTAAATGATAGCTTTGCTGGGTAGAGAGCAGTGTTGGCTGTAAGTCCCTGCTTTTCATGACTTTGAATATTTCTTGCCTGTCCCTTCTTGCTTACAAAGTTTGTTGTGAGAAATCAGTCGACAGTCTTATGGGAACTCCTCTGTAGGTAACTAATTTCTCTTGCTGCTTTTACAATTCTATCTTTATCTTTAACCTTTGACATTTTAATTCTGATGTGTCTTGGAGTGGGTCTCTTTCCATCTATCTTGTTTGGGACTCTCTGTGCTTCCTGGGTTTGCATGTCTATTTCCTTCACCAAATTAGGGAGGTTTTCTTTCATTATTTTTTCAAACAGATTTCCAGCTTCTTGCCCTTTTCTCCTTCTGGCACCCTTATGATGCGAATGTGAAACCTCTTGAAGTTGTCCCAGAGGCTGTTTATACTATCCTGGGTTTTTTTTTGTTTGTTTGTTTTTTGTTTTTGCATTGTTTTTCCTTCTCTTTGTTCTGATTGGTTATGTTTTTCTTCCTTTATATTCTAAATCATTGTTTCGAATTTTCGGCTTCATTCACTCTACTGTTGTTTTCCTGTAAATTGTTCTTTATTTCAATTAGTGTGTCCTTTGATTCTGACTGGATCTGTTTTATGCTGTTGAGGTCCTCACTAAGTTCCTTGAGCATCCTTATAACCAGTTTTTGGAACTCTCATCTGATAGTTTGCTAATCTCCATTTTGTTTAGCTCTTTTTCTGGAGTTTTGATCTGTTCTTTCATTTGAGCCATGTTCTTTGTTTCCTCCTTTTGGCAGCCTCCCTGTGTTTGTTTCTATGTATTAGGTACAGCTGCCTTGACTCATGTCTTGGTAGTGTGGCCTGATACATAGTAGGTGTCCTGTAGGGTGCAGAGGCACAGCCTCCCCTATCACCCAAGCTGGGTATTCGAGGTGTGCCCTTCATGTGCTGAGTACACCCTCCCCTTGTAGTTGAGCCTTGGTAGCTGTTGACAGTTCAGTGGGAGGGATTTACCCAGGCTAGTCAGGGGCAAGGACTGCCTGTGACTACTGACCACTAATCTTTGCCTAACCTCCGTGGAGGATCAGTGGTGCAGGGGCAGGGTGGTGGTGCTCCATCATCATCTGTAGCTGTCTACTGGGTGTGCTGGCTCTGGGGTTTCCTGGGTGGCATAACCCAAGGTCAGCCCCCACCTATGTTTTGCCTGTGGCCACCCTGCCTGAGCTATAAAGCAGTCTGGGCTGGCTTCTACTTGTGCTTGGCTTGGAGATTCCAAGGTGAAGCCAAGCTTTGAATGTAGGCTGGTGCTGATAGTGCTAGGCCTGGGGCTACTGAGGCCAGCTGTCGCTTGTTTGAGAGGGGTTATTAAATTGTGCAGCTTGAGTCAAAACCAGCCATTCATATGGAAAAGCAGCTTTGGTGGGCCAGTACATTGAGTGGGGATCTCTAAGGCGGTTCAAACAGTGTTAGCCATGTTTATGGAGTCTCAGAGTAGGCACCAGCCCTCAGGCTCTGTGGTGGGAGGGTGTAGAAAAGGGACAATGGCCTCTCCTTGCTTTGATGTCAGACACTAGTTTCTCCCCATATGCCACTGGTGCCTTTTAAGCTGCTACTCTGCTGCTGGAGCTTGGAGGGAGTCTGAGTAGGTGAGTCTGTGTATGTGTTCTTTAAGAGGAACTGTTTGGTGCTCCAGCAGTTTCTTGCATTGACTCAATCTCCACTTGTTTTTGCAGCCAGAAGTTGGGGGTACTTACCTTCCTGGCACCAGAACTCTGGGCTAGGGGGCCTGGTGTAGGGCTGATACTCCTTGCTCCCTAGATATTCCTCCCAAATATTTATCCACCACATGTGGAGGGAGAGACTAGCCTGTTCTGAATCTGTACCCCTCCTACCAGTCTGGATGAATGTGGTTTCTTTAATTCCATAGTTTTCAGATTTCTACTCAACTCAATTTCTGACAGTTCTAAGTGATGGTTGTTTTTTATTTTATTTGTAATTTTGATATGGTTGTGCAAAGAGGCGAGCCATGTCTGCCTGCTGCCATCTTGACTGGTAGTCTGGGGCTTAGGATCTTAAGTGTCAAGGAAGTGTTCCTTGAGAAACTGATATTTGAGCAGAGAGGCAAAGGATAATTAAAGAGTCAGTTAGAAGTTGCTGGTTGAAGTAGTGCTTAACGCAGATTGAATATCATGTGTAAAGACCTGGATGTTAGGGAGCTTGATGTGACTAGGTTAGAATTTTGTGAACCGGTTGTAGAGAAAGGAAAAGTGAGATGATGAGAGAAAAGTAGAATTGCTGGGTAATCTGAGGTTGATAATGGGGTTCATAAAAATCACAGTAGCACTTCTCTGATCTGTTGTGTGACTTTCTTCATTTGCATGGGGTGTTTGGTTATTTGTACAATCAAAAGCTAATTAGTAATTGAGAAGCCAGTATTCTCGTTCTCTCTGTATAGCTTTGTGATGACTTTCTTCTGAGTCATTTTGTCTTCTGGTCAAAGACTTCCTTCTACTTTCACTCCCTGATTAAAATGTGCATTTTAACTCTTATAAGGAAGTAGTAGTCTGCAAAGGAAATCTCCCCACTTTGGTTCCTCAGCTAATTAAGTAAAACGTAAATTAGGCCCTGGCTGGCATAGCTCAGTGGATTGAGCGTGGGCCTGCGAACCAGATGATCACGGTTCAATTCCCAGTCAGGGCACATGCCTGGGTTGCAGGCCAGTTCCCAACAGGAGACTCATGAGAGGCAACCATACATTGCTGTTTCTCTCTTTTTCTCCTTCCCTTCCCCTCTAAAGATAAATAAATAAAATCTTTTAAAAAAACCAAAACGTAAATTAATCAGTTTTTAATGGGGACAAGTAATACAAGTAATAGGATTTGGGCATTAACATCTTGATATTTTATTTAAGATTTTTATTTATTTTTATTTAAAATTTTAAATTTAAAAAATATTTATTTTTAGAAACGGGAAGGGAAGGAGAAAGACAGGAAGTAAAACATCAATGTGTGGTTGGCTCTCACGCACCCCCTACTGGGGACCTGGCCTGCAATCCAGGCATGTGCCCTGACTGGGAATCGAACCGAAGACACATTGGTTCTCAGGCCTGTGCTCAATCCACTGATCAATACCAGCCAGAGCATGTTTTTATTTATTTATATATTTTTAGACAAAGGGGAAGGGAGGAAGAAAGGGGGGGAGAGAAACATCAGTGTGTGGTTGCCTCTTGCGCGCCCCTCTTCTGGGGATCTGGCCCACAACCCACGCATGTGCGCTAAGAATTGGCGACCCTTCGGTTTACAGGCTGGCACTCAATCCACCGAGCCATACCAGCCAGGGTAACATCTTGATATTTTAATAATTTAAAAAGGTCTATTCTGGGGGAAAAATTGTCTTTCCACATGTTACAAAGTTGGGAGATAGGGCATATCAGAAATACACTTAACATTTTAATGGAAAACCATGGGGTTATTAATTTTTTATTTCTCTCTCTTTGACAGTCCTCTCTATGCTATGCTAAGAAGGAATCTTGTTGCGTTAACCACTACTACTGCAGGTATGATCTCATTATATTTTTTAGTCTATCACAGCTTTGAATTCGGAGGGGGGCAAATGATGGGAAGGGAAAACAAGAAGGATCAAGGTGGAGATGGAATGCTGTCTTGGCAGGACTTGGAGGGACACCATTACACATAATGTGGTTACTGTGCTATTTATCTTTTCATTGTGAAAATTTTTCAATGTATTCAAGATAGATTGTTATAATTAATGTGTGTTCCTCTTAGGCTTAGTAATTGTTAATATTTGACTATGTTTGCTTCAAGTGGATATACTTTTATTATTATTTTTTTTTAGATTTTATTTATTTATATTTAGAGAGAAAGGGAAAGAGAGAAATATCAGTGTATGGTTGCCTCTCGTGAGTCCCCTGCTGGGAACTGGCCTGCAACCCAGGCATGGCCCTGACTTGGAATCGAACCGCGATCCTCTGGTTCGCAGGCCCACGCTCAATCCACTGAGCTACACCAGCCAGGCCATGTGGATATACTTTTAAAAGTTCTAACAGATTAGGATTTTTTAAAAACATAACTACAATGTCATTATTATACCCAACAGTATAATAATAAACTAAGTAACTCCGTAATACTACCCAATAGCCAGTTTATGTATAGTTACCCCCTGTTATCTCAGAAATATCTTTTACATTTGGCTTGTTCAAAGGCCATATTTGATGCAAAGCCCACACATTGCATTTGTTGCTAACACTCTTTGTTAATGTCATTTATTTGGTGAAGAATTGGATCACTTGTCCTGTCGCATTTTTTGCATTTTAGAGTTAGTAGAATGTATCCTTGTGATGTTAATTAACATGTTTCTCTGCTCTATTTTTGGTAAACTAGTAGTTCTTGAATAGATTCAAGTTTAAAATTTTTGCTGATAAGGTTTCATAGGTGGTGCTTTGTACATCTATTACATTACATCCGAGTCATGTAAGGTCTTGTGTCCCTCTTTCAGTGGTAAGGTTTTTGTGTGCTCACATAGTATCAGCCTGATCCATCTATTATAAAGGCCCCCCAAGAACCTTTGACCTAATGGTTTTAGTTTTCTGTTTGCTGAACTTTAATTTGTCTAACACTTTGCTTGATTCCATACCTTTTAAGTACTGCCATTTGAGTTTACTTTACTAGGTGTGTACAGGTATGCTTTGGGTCTGAAGTGTGGTGTGTTAAGAGATAAGTGAGTTAAACTGGAGACAGCTGAAATGTAACTCTGTCTCTCATTCATTTCCAAGTAATGCAACTTTTCCCCTTCAAGATAGCACTTTAGGTTGGCTATCTTTCAGTAGTTTATTGAAACAAATACCTTGGAAAAGAATCTGTTCCTAATAAAGATTTGCATTTTAAAGTGAGAGCAAATTTTGAAGCCTGTTGGTTTCATTGAGCCTTTACCCACTTCACCCATCTGTAAATTTCTGTTTGGGGGGAAGGCCTTGCAAATGATAGCTTGATTTGAAATTCAATCACTTGAGAAATAATATGGCTTGTCTGTAATACTTACTACATGCTTAAATACACAGAATTTTATATTTGCTGCTGTACATTTCAGTAAAATTTGTTCTCTGAATATCTAGAGTAGGTATAATTCTCACTTTTTGATTCTCATTTTCTTTCTCATACTCCCTTTGCAGAATTTAACATGCTGTTTCAATAATCAACATTTCTATAACAAACTTTTCAATAGATCCTCACAACAGTCTCATGAGGAAGGTCTAGAGATGAAGAAACTAAGATTTTCTAAGTAGGAGTAATTTGGATGCCACTGCTTAAGTGGTACAGGAGACGATTCTGATTGGCAAGCCCTTGACTTTTTTTTTATTGTGCCACACATGGCCTAACTCCTGCTTGTAACAGAATTTGCTCCAATTAGTTTTTTTAAACATATTACCCTCTAAACATTAAATTCTTAAAATGTTTTAATCTTTTCTTTGAACATTTTGAACATTAAATTTTTAAAACGTTTTATTTTTCAGCTTGTCACTTTGAAATAATTTCACCTGAAAAAAATTACAAAAGTATTATAAAGAGTTCCTTATATTCTTTATCTGCATTGCCCAAATGGTAACATCTTACATAACCATTGTAGAAGTAACTGTCTGCTCTGACTTGCATTTGAATTAGTACTTGTGGTTGATTTTTGTAAGATGGGTTACCTGCTCTGAAAGGACACATGAGATAAGTGTTTTCCGTATCACCTATTTTACACCTTTGCAACTGAGCCAAATCTTTTATTTTGGTAGTTGAAGAAAATATTATTTAAACTGAAGGTTTTTGTTTTCAATCTTCATCCAAGGATATGTTTATTGATTTTAGAGAGAGGGAGCAAGAAGCATCGATATGAAAGAGAAATATTGATTGGTTGTCTCCTATATGTGCCCCAACTGGGGATTGAACCTGCCACCTAGGTGTGTGTCCTGACTGGGATTTTAGTCCCCAGCCTTTTTGGTGTATGGGACGACACTCCAACTAACTGAGCTGCCTGGCCAGGGAGACAGTGGTTCTTTTTCCTCCAAATTTCCACATTCATCCTAATAAAATGAAATATATAGGACAAACTTTGGATTTATTTTTAAAATTCCTTAGTGCACTGTAGTTTTCTCAGAAAACTTTTTTTTTTGCTGACTGTTGTAATCTACGTAAGGTGGTAGGTTTTCGAATATAAATGACAATCAAATGACAGTAAAAAAAGTGCTTCATCTACATTATGTTGACTGAGCTTGGAGACCACTGTGGTCAGAAAATGCAAGTAGCTTCTCAGTATTTCCGTTTATCTCTAACAATGCTTCTAGAAATAACGTCCTTTATAATTACAATTTTGAAAATGTTTGCTTTGTGCAAAACAACTGAATTATGAAACCAGTTATAGGATCTGTATTCTCTGCCAGTCTATTTAGATGAGGATATTTTAAAAAAATTTTATTTATTTTCGGAGTGAAAGAGGGTAAGGCCAGGCTGGGGCAGAGGGGTGGTGGTGGTGGCAGTGAGGGGTGGGGAGAAACATTGATTTGATGTTCCACTTACTTACGCATTCATTGGTTGATTCTTTTTTTTTTTAAGTTTTATTTATTTTTAGAGATTGGGGAAGGGAGGACAAAAGAGAGAGAAACATTGATCAGTTGCCTCTCGAATACCCCGAACTGGGGACCTGACCTGCCACCCACGCATGTGCCCTGACCAGGAATCAAACCTGCGACCTTCCAGTTTGCTGGCTGGTGCTCAATCCATTGACCCACACCAACCAGAGCCTGGGGTTGATTGTTGTATGTGCCCTGACTAGGATTGAACCTGCAACTTTGGCGTATTGGGATGATGCTCTAACTAACTGAGCTGCTTGGCCAGGGCCTAGATGAGGATATTTTCCATAATATCTCTGGACCTGATTGACAGTAGTCAGTGAACCCAGTCCATGATAGACTGACTTATTAGCATCTTAAGTTATGTATAGTCTGGTACAATGAGTGGTCCAGATTATTAAACTCTCAGAAGCTAAGTTTTCACTTCCTGTTTTGTTTGAAAATTTCCAGGTCCTTGAATACATTTCTTTGAGACTATATAAGAATTTCTCTCAGGTTATTGTTTCCTGTGCATCTTTTTACTTGCCTTGAAAAAAACTTTCTCTGCTTCTTCTTCCTTCTTAGGAAATGTTTATAGTAGCTGGGGAAAATAAGACTTGTTGATTAAAAAAACTAATCTATATTCAGGTTGATGGGGATTTAAACTGAAATTATCATTGACATTAGAATGTAAGTTTACATGAAGATGCTGTTGTGTTATGAAACAAGTGAGAAATTTTATATTCAGATTTCATAACCTTTTATAATTTCTTAACATTTGAAATTAAATTAAAAAGCCAAACCTTTTTTTTTTTTGTTATTTACAGTTAGGCAAATTTGGTAATAAAATACCTATAGGAAGAGATGGTAAAAATATGCCCCATTATTTCCTCTTGCAATCACTTTTCATATTAAAGTTTGAAAGCTTGCTGTGGAAGAACATTTTTTGGTCACTTTTTCATTTTCCCCCACATTATATTTTGGTAATATATTTTGATTATAGCCTGTTTTGGTTTTTGCGCTTTTTACCAGTTTTGATTTTTCTGTTCCTTTTGGATGAGAGCCTTGTTCAACCAACATGGAGAAGTTCATCTCTAGGGACCAAACCTGGGCTGTTTGCTGAGGTCCTTTTTGTGTGGAAAGAATGGTTATTACCAGGGAAGGTTTTTCTTTTGTTTTACTTGCTATCCAGATGCTGCTCAGACTCTCGCTATCGCACAGGATCAAAATCTGGATATTCCAAGTCAAGACCAACTGAAGGTAAAATCACCACATGGTGACTTCTTTTGTTGTACAGAGTGGCCCCTTCTCTGTACCTATGGATCTTGGCCTCCCAAGACCTTTTGCTTAATGTGGTAAGAATTTAATAAGAAAGGTTCTTGGGAGTTCACAGACCAGGGACAGAGTGAAAATTCTCTGTTCTATCCATAACAGAGCTCCAGGCTCTGAATCTTTCTTTGGGATGTAGCACTTCTGATCTTCAGTTTTTCCAGTTGCATTTTCTTGGTGTGCGCACCTGTGTGTGTGTGTGTGTGATGGTATATGTTCATAGGTGTGTGAAGAAATGGATTAGATTTTAACAGACTTATCACAAATAAGTTTAAGTTTATATCAGGTTGTTTCTTTTTCATTTTTCTTTTTTATATTTTTTATATTTTATTCCTGCTAAATAACACTTCAGTTAGTCATAAGACTCATCAAGAGAGAGGAAAATCAGAATTTTGTGCTTATTCTTATGTTTGTACCTGCAACCAACAGTTCAGTGGCAAAGTTAGATTTTGCTAATCAATTACAAATATGATCCCAGTCTGCTGCTGTGCTTCTTTCTGCCGTAATAAGTAGATTATGCTGAAAAAGAATCACCGTCTTCATAGTTGGAGGCTATTTCTTAAAGCTTCCCGAAACCTGGGAAAACTTTATGATCATCTTGGTATATGGTGAGGATATTTCATGTTTCCTGAATTATACCTAATTTTGTAGTAGACTAAAGGATTTATATTGATGGCCTATTTTTAACAGTAGATTTTGTTCTTTTGTGCAGAGATTCCCCTCCCACCCCCAGGTTTGGGATTCTCCTAGCTGTGTTCACAGTGGGTTGAGATGTTGCCTTTATTTGATGACTCCTGTGAACCTCAAGTTCTCCTTGTGTGTAACCCATTGTGTCGCACACTAGCTGTTGAGCCAGAACGGAACTGCTACATCCCCTGGTCTCAGTTGTTTCTGCTGCACTGACACACACCTTTCCCTTCTTTTCAGCAAAGTGCAGAGGAAAGTTCCAGTTCCAGGAAAGGGCCTGAAGGAGGCAGTATTCCCGCACTGCCTACCTTACAGTGCAAACAACTTTCTAGAGAAAGTAAGTTTGGGATTAAGGCTGTGTAGACTTTTCTTTCTGGTTGATGACTTCTAGAAATGGCATCTCTCCATATTAAGCACTAGCTGTAATTAATGCTGTTATATAGACAACTAAAAAAATAGTAATGCTATCTCTTCACATGTAAAGCGGGAGGGGCATATGTCATACTTCTCATTCTTTTCTGAAAAATCTTTTTTTTTCTGTCCTTGTTACTATTGTTCACTTTGAAGAAGATGGTAGTGCTCTTTTAGCAGCCAATGATTACTGGGATGGTGCAGGCACTTCTTTAGCTAGCAAGCCTAATAGAAGATGGGTACACATTGATCAGTTTGGCAAGTGGTAACTTAGCTGCCTTGGCCTTTTAAACCTTGGCACCCCTGTACATAATTTAGTTTGGTTAGAATTTTTATTTTGATTCATTTGTTGGATGCAAATTTTCATAGGTTTTGAAGTTTGAAAAATGATAAAATATACTTAGGATCTCACAGTCAAGAATGAGATAGAGGTGGCCTTGTAGTTCTTTTGCCCTTGGGTGGTAGTTATTAGATCTTTGCCATCTACACTAGATATAGTATGGTTAGGTTAAATGAGTTCATTGAAGTTTCCCCTGAGCCCTACTTTATGAAATATATCCTAAAAACTTTTCTGCAAAAATGTATAAAGTCAAAAATTCCCCAAGGGTATTTTATGCCATGATGGCCTAGGCTCACATTTTGAGCAGTGGCAGGAAAGTTATACTGTA
The DNA here is from genome assembly GCF_014824575.4 of Sturnira hondurensis. Lineage (NCBI taxonomy): Eukaryota > Metazoa > Chordata > Mammalia > Chiroptera > Phyllostomidae > Sturnira > Sturnira hondurensis. Next base: position 2,411,337 of record NW_028089713.1, on the reverse strand, counting down.
GAAATTGTTTTAAATGTTTAAATTAAAATTGTATCAATTTATCAGCTGGGTTGTTTTTCTCAAGTTGCATTTGGTTGCAAACTGAATATTGGGCTAATTGTCTTGGGGCTTATTCCAGTCTTATGGCATTAAATGTATAATTTTGTTTGTTTAAATGCAGTGTTTTGCTTATTTTCTACTTAGAAGGCTGTTTAAAATATAAGAACAGCCAATTCAAGAAACTATATGTATTTTATGATGTAACTTTTGAGAATAAATAGCTTAATATTGTCAGGAAGGTATATAGGTAGAAAGGACAGAATTTTTATATGTGGAAAGAGTGGTCTATTTCCATTCCCTGCATGAGAAGTTACAGAGCTTGACTAGGAGAAGATACTTTAATACTTATCTTAGGAGCTTGGTTTCTGATAACTTCAGCAATGAGTGAGTAAAAAGGGAGTAGACATTTCCCTGAGCACGGATCAGCCTTTTAATAGAATCAACATAATTTGTAAGTAGGTGAAATAAATTATTGTTCTAGCAGGGACCCATCATTGCAAATTTTTTTCAAACATGTACTTCGGCACATTTAAACACCCGTGGTTGCCATTGATCTGTCTAGTGCATTGGGAGAAGAGGTAGAGGAGAGGGAGAAAGGAAAAGAGTAAAACACAACAAAAAAGATTGCACAATAGGAAAGAAAAAATTTTATGTGGTAGCAACAGACACGTTAGTAACTACCTTGAATGTCATTTAGATATAGGACAGAGGATCTTTTACATGGAATATGTTGGGGCCTTAATGTGTTTTGGATTTTCAATACTTTTGGATTTTAGATGTCTTAGCTTGGAAAGAGCCCACTGATCCAGAAGGGACATATGTATGATTTATTTGGATACCCTAGAGTCTGGCATTTTACAGTGGTTATTTACTTGTCAAACATATGAATTATTGAGAAATGTCCCAAAATGTGTGGTACCAATGAGACTGCCTTGACAACCCTTGACTGCCTGTTTTGTCCTATATCACCTCCTATCTCAAGGGTTTGGCTACTGTACTATTACCACGTGCAGTCCAGTAGATTGGCTATTGTTAGATACCATGTACTAGAGCAAGAAATTCTTTAGTTACTGCAGTGGTAGGAATGTTTAAAATTCCAGCAAGGGACCCTTAGGAACCATTTTAGAACAATGTCATTGTTTGGATGCTTTCAGAGTATAGATTTCTTGATAAATGATTTATGTATTTCTAGTGTTGTTACTTTCTAATGAAGTCTAAACAAGGGAGGAGATTTGGGCTCTGCTACTAAGGCATTTGGTTTCTGAGTCTTTATTACTGGGAGTAGGAATTACTTTTTACTTATAAAGAGATTATAAGAATTATAGTCTTGATGCTTAAGGGTTGTGTACATAGTTGTTATCATCCTTTTCATTTGACTTCTGTAGATGAAGACTTGATAGAAAATTTAACCCAAGATGAGACATCTAGGCTGGACCTCGGGCTTGAGGAGTGGGATGTAGCCGGCCTGCCTTGGTGGTTTTTAGGAAATTTGAGAAACAATTATACACCTAGAAGTAATGCCTCAACTGATTTACAGACAAATCGGGTAAATTTCTGTTTGAAGAGGAACTTTTTTTTCCTTTTGAGAAGAGTAACATTCTTAGTTACTCTTGTCCGCACCTGACATTCTCTAAGAATTCTCATACAGTGCTGTGACTTGTGCCGTCTGTATGCAGACAATGCTCAGATCTGTGTCTTGACCTCTCCCCTAAATGCCCAACTTCCGTACCTAGATGCCTACTTACACAACACCTCTGCTTAGATGATCTGACATTTAACATGTTGAAAACAGAACTTTTTTACCTTTTTTTGTAACTAAACACTCCTATCCAGCCTGTCTTTTGTAAGTCTACCTTCTACCAGTTATTCCAGCCAAATATCAAGGAATATGATGGATTTCTTTCTCTGTCACATGCCACGTTCAGGTTATCCAAAATGTCCAAAATCTAACCAACCACTTTTTATTACTTCTACTGCCATACCCCAATTTAAGCCATCATTATTCTGTTCCTTTATCTTATTTTATATTCTCCATTGTACTTCTTGCTTTGTAAAATGATTATTTTATTGTGTTTATGTATGCCTTGATTGTTTATCCCTACTGAAATGTAAGTCCAGGGCTTTTGTATTATTAACCACTCTATTCTGTTGCCTATAACCTAAAACAGTATCTGACACATACTAATCATTCACTGAGTATTTGTTCAGTGAATGAATGGGCATATTATGGCAAAATAATAAGTTGTCTCTTATGAATATTGTAGAAAAGCATGTCATAAAATGTCCATAGTTGAATGCAGAAAGAAAGTTATATTTAAAGTTGTTTAAGATCAGAAAGTGGAAAGAAGGTTTGAGTTACTGTCAGTATTTCTCATATTTCTTTAATAAACTTTGGCCATTAAAGGAAGGAATAACTCACAATTAATAGACTGTTTTCTAGGTTCTCAGAGTGCCACTTGTGGACATGAATGTAGGGAATGGATTCTGTAAGCTCGTTAGTACTGCTTCTCAGGTGTTAACACTGATGTACTATTAAATCAGAAAACTCCTCACCAGGCACCTGTACATCCATTAGCTTTTACGTAGTAGGTGCCGGGTAGATATTTGCTGCATGAGTAGATGTCCATTGGAGAAAGGCTAAGTGTTTGCGGACATGTGAGAACACTGAGTTTTGGATTCATTTATGTTGGTTCAACATCTCTGATAAGCCTCCCACTACAAAAACTCATGTTTGTTTTTTTCTGTTAGGATGTAGGAACTGCCATTGTTTCAGATACAACTGATGACGTGTGGTTTTTGAATGAGTCAGTATCAGAGCAGTTTGGTGTTGGACTAAGAGTTGAAGCTGCTGGTACTGAACAAACAAGTGAAGAAGTAGGGAAAGTGAGAGACAAAATGGTATGTTGTGGAAATATTTCACATTGATTGTATTTATGTGTGTATAGAATCTATTCAGATCTGGTGATGTGACCTATATTATACTGCTTTGTACAACAAATAACTCCCATAATCCCCCCTTTTTCTTCTTAATATTTTGCTATATTAATTTTCATATTCATACCAAGTTAATCAAGGGTGTCTTAAAAATAGGCTAGGAGTCCATGGATAAAGCTCCTTCTTTGTTAGAAGCAATAATCTACCCTTTTCCTGTTTGCCTGGTTTCTCATGAGAGAGCTTTTTCTTTTGGAGACCTTGCTTTGCTAATAAGGCAAAGTTCTAAATGGCTGCGAAAGCCTGCCTGTAGGAAATAAAAAATCCTTATTTCTTTTTTTTTTTTTAAAGATTTTATTTATTTATCTTCAGAGAGGAAGGAGAGAGGGAGAGAAATATCAATGTATGGTTGCCTTTCATGTGTCCCCTGCAGGGAACCAGCCTGCAACCCAGGCATGTGCCCTGGCTGGGAATCGAACCGCGATCCTCTGGTTCGCAGGCCCGCGCTCAATCCACTGAGCTACACCAGCCAGGAAATCCTTATTTCTTAGACATCTCAATGGCTTTCATAACAGAAATAGATGAGTTTTTCCTAAATATCATAGATGTTAAATGGGGGGGGGGGTTAGAATTCTGCGTGCACATGGTGTGACTATACCAAGATGGAGAGTCAGACAAGCATGTGCTCAAGTCTCCAAAATAACTGGGCAGCAGACCCCAGCGCCTGACATGGTTAAGAATCTCAGTAAATAGCCACTGAATAAATAGTGAAAAACAGACCTAAATTGGATACTTCTTTTAATTTAAGGAATTTTCATAGTAATTTGTGTTCCTAAGGGGGATATCCTCTGTGTGGTAGACAGATAGATGCTTGGGTTCTCTTAGATGAGTTATATGGGTAGCATTAGGAGGGAATGTAAGTGGCCAGAATGGAGACAAAGGTGGCATTTGGAAACTTCTATAAAGAGATGGGACTTAAAGTACTTGAACTTTTGTGAGAAATTTTCTATACAGAGAGTCATAATTGTATTATAATTGGTTTTATTCCATTTAATATTTCATAATGGATTTTAATTTTTAGAATTTTATATTCCAAATTTTAAAATTCAGAAAACACTTTCCATATTTCTTTTGTTTCCTGGTTCGTGGGCTTTTTTTTTTTTTAAGATTTTATTTACTCCTAGAAAGGAGGGGAGAAAGGGAGGGAGAAACATCGATGTCTGGTTTCCTCTCACGCTCCCCCTACTGGAGGCCTGGCCTGTAACCCAGGCATGTGCTCTGGAAATTGAACCAGCTATGGGCCCCCCCCACCCCTGCCCACACCCCATTTTGCAGGCTGCACTTAGTCCACTGAACCACATCAGCCAGGGCTGCAAGCATGTTTTTTGTGGGACAACCAGAGCATCACATATCTAGTTGTACTTTTGAATATGAAGAATAAAATTTTAAATACTTTGTTTTCATTCTTTACATTTAAGTTACTTATTTTATACAGTCTTAAAATGCCTACATAGAGTTCCAAGATAAATTTCCACATTTAGCCCTGGCGGGTGTAGCTCAGTGGATTGAGCACAGGCCTGCGAACCAGAGGATCACAGTTCGATTCCCAGTCAGGGCACATGTCTGGGTTGCAGGCTGGTTCCCTGCAGGCCAACTCCCAGCAGGGGACGCACGAAAGGCAACCATACATTGATGTTTCTCTCCCTCTCTCCTTCCCCTCCAAAGATAGATTTTTAAAAAATTCCACATTTAATTGTAGCTTTTTCTACTCAAATACTGTTTTGTTTTTTTAAGTTGTACATTTGGGCACCCTCTTCCTTCTGAATGCAGAAGATACTTGGTAACCCTCTAGGTGCTAGATGTGCACAGAACCATGTTCTGGGTCTCATACGTAAGCTGTCTCTTTTGAAAGTGGTAGTGATGGACACAGCATGTGAGCTTTCAATGGAAGCTCTTTTGTCTTTTCTGCTCTCTGGTAATAACCTCATGTGAAATAGGTAAACCTTACTAATAAGATGTCTTTGCCATCACAGGTGATTGAAGCAGGAAACGGTGATGACCTTGAGGACACTCAATCCCTATGTGATGATACTGATGTAGAGGTTGCCTCTGAGGTATGAGTCTCTGGGAAAAGAGCCATTTTGCACCCTTCATGTCTTAAGATGGTGATATTCCAGCAGTTTGCTGTGAAGAAAGCCATTTACCCCCATATTTATCTGCTTTTCCTGGGTGATAAGAGATGTTGTTTTTTTTACATTTTGTTAAGAGATTTTTATTGAAATTTGAGAAGAGATGACTTGATCTATCTTCTTTCTGCCTTGAAAAGAGATGACTTAAATGCTTCTTTGTGTGCCTTTCTCCCTGCCATAGAAACTCTTTGTACACAGTGTAGTGGGTACACAGTTACTCAGAACAGTCCTGCACTACTTTTCCCGCTAACATCTCTAATGCCAAAGCTAGACTTATAAGCTGTCTATAATTCTTTGTCAAGTATAAAAATTACATTTTCAATGCTTTCTTAAAAAGAAATGGAAAATGGCTTAGTTTCCACACAGATTTATATTAATGGAGGGCTAATAAGTAAAGATTTAGTATTAAGGTTTCAGGTAATAGGTGTGTGTTTGTCAGCAATTTGTAACTCAAGCATAGACACATGTGTTCCTTATTTTTCTATTTTCATACTAGCTCCCCATTTTCCTTTAAGTACTCTCCTGAGCTAACTCACTGAATAAAGGGGGTGATGAGGGAAAGATAAGGAGGGGGTTTTACTTTTTGCTGCTTGGGGATAGAGAAATTTTAGGTTGTCTCTGGTGTTGATACCTCCCCTACTCCCATCCCACTACTATTGACCATTATGGTAATAATTTATTGCAAATTACCTGTGCATAACTAAGTAATAAAGTGGAATATATTGGTCCATTAAGTGTTCTTGACCATAATAAAAATAGCAGAGTAAAGTGTTTATATCCTCATTGGACTTCTGTGGCTACTTGGACCCAGAAAACCTATTAAGGAAGTAGACTGTTTTCATCTAATCAAAGATGCCATTGAATTAAACAAGCTTTGTTATTTTTATGTACTACTAGAAAAGTTGATGCCAATTAGACTGTGACACACCACTGATTTTGAACTCCAGGTATTTATGAAGTTCCTTTGAGTATTTGTATAGTATTTGTATGGAATCTGAGGATCTTCAACAGGCACGAGAGTGTTTTGAGGCTCTCTGGAGCACATCCCACTTTAACAAATGGTGGTGCCCCTGTCTCTCTTGGTCTGGGCAATTGAGTTATGTATGACTTCCAAACTTGCTCTTTTGAAAGCAGTCAGTTCAGCCTGTGTCAAAGCCAGGCAGTTAGTTATCTTCATTAAATACTCTTGACTTGTTCCAGGTAGCAACCTTTGAATTAAGCAAGGCATGTAAAATGTATTGAGCCCCAGGATCTCCTAATTTGAATATGGTGAAGTAGGAAAAATTTGCTTGGCATTCAAGGATAAGAACATTCATTTTCAGAGGGTGTAAGTTGGGCATACAATTAGCTATCTATGATTTTGAGAGCAGTGAGAAAGCATGAATACAGTTAGTAGTTTTTAAATCTCAGAATTGTAGCTCTTTTTTGCCAGATGTTGTAACATTTCTTAAATAGTAGGAAAGAATGAGAATAGTATCTCTTCTTCATTCTGTGTCTCTGATAAGAGTTAGTTGTACAAAAGGAAATGATCTAAAAAGAAGGCAGTGGGGAAAAGTAAATAGTGTAAATTCCACTCAGACTAAAATACCAAAATAATTTAACTTTTTAAAGATTGCTATATCAAATTTTGGCTTGAATTGGCAATTGCGTAACTATCAAAGTGGCTGTACAGTTTATTTTAATTCTAGGCTAGACCTGGGGCTTAGGGAGATGAAGAGAATTTGTCCTACCTTCCCTTTCTCTCAGCATCCAGTTCCCTACCAAGTGATTGTTAATTGGCTGCACTTATCTTTGTAGGATGAATGGCAATGTACTGAGTGCAAGAAATTTAACTCTCCAAGCAAGAGGTACTGTTTCCGGTGCTGGGCCTTGAGGAAGGACTGGTATTCAGATTGTTCTAAGTTAGCCCACTCTCTCTCCACGTCTGACATTACTGCCATACCTGAAGAGAAGGAAAATGAAGGAATTGATGTCCCTGATTGTCGGAGAACCATATCAGCCCCAGTTGTTATACCTAAAGATAGATATAGAAAAGAAGAAAACCCCAGACTCTTTGATTCCTGCACCTCGGTGGAATTTTTGGATTTGGTTCATAGATCTGAAAGCCAAGAGACCGTGTCGAGCATGGGAGACCAATCGGCTGATCTTTTTAAACGGAGAACGGCTGTAGGAAACATGGAGGATTGCGGTAATCTTTTGAAGCCATGTAGTGTATGTGAGAAAAGACCACGAGATGGGAACATTATTCATGGGAAGACAAGCCACCTTGTCACTTGTTTTCACTGTGCCAGAAGGTTAAAGAAGGTTGGGGCTTCATGCCCTATTTGCAAGAAAGAGATTCAGTTGGTTATTAGGGTTTTTATAGCATAGCTGAATCAATGAATTACAAAAATATTAGCAGAGCCAGAGCATGTAGCAAAACACCAGTATTGAGGATTTCCACTTGTGTGACCCATCATGTCCATTTATTTATTTGTGTTTTTCAGGACATTTTTGCTTCCAAACATGGAAATTGAGAATGAATTCTTTAAAACTAGATCGTTAATTTGGGGGCCCAATTAAACAATGGGTTCTTTCCAGATATAGGAAGTAGAACAAGATTCTTTTATTAAGTATCGTATTTAATTTCTAGAGGATAAGGGTTGTTAAAATCCAAGAACTTTAAAACTAGAACACACTCATACTCAACCCCTTTTATCAACCCCTTTTATTTTGCACATGAGGCTAAAGGTCGAGTGACTGCAGAAAGTCAGCTAATACTAGAATCCAGAGCTATATTTTTTAAACTGTATTTTCAGTAAATCTTTAAGCCATACTTGCTTTCTTCTTACTAGTTGTTAAATATTTAAATGGTGGTGCTTGTTGAATTTGGAACAACCCATAACCTTATTAAAATACTGGAGAATATGATTTGGCAGCCAGAGTTGGCCTTTAGATAGAACAGTATTTTTAACAGTTTTTCCCAAAAGAGAGAAGGCCCAGTAAAGGTCAGGCTTTTTTATATAATCAGGTAAGTGATTCCTCTTACTGGGAGGAGAAGTAAAGGTGGCAAAGGGCCCTGAAGCATTTTTTTCCAGTATGGTCCCTTCTGGGGGAGTGCTGCTCGCAGATCTCCCTCTAGGGACAGGGACAGGGACAGGGCCTTCCCCCGGTAAATGGGACTACTCCTTTGAGTTGAATATTTTGTTAGGCTATTTAAAACTTCAGAAACTTAAATTACTTCCTTCCCTGTTACTCCCCCAATACTCCTTTCTTTATGGTAGTTTGACAGCCCTCAATTTTATTTTTTCCGGTCAAGTGTTTTTGCAAGTGATACCTTATGAGAGGCAGGGAGAATTGGGGATCTGCACTAGGATCCTGTGATTTCCCCTTATATGAAGTTGCAGTTTTTTAGAAAACTTCTAAAAAAAGTTTTATTTGTATTTGTGGATAGTTGATTTTGGTGCATCCTTGTACAGAATACTTTTATGGTATTCAGCTTTCCTTCTTCTTTGTTCACCTGGGGTTTTCACTCTTCCCATTAGTACTAAGTACTTTGCTTAGAAGGTCCTTGATCTGAGTGAGCTGAAAATATAATCAACCTACATGAGTTTGCTGTACCTCCGTAGAGCCTTGTGAATGACTGACACTGTTCTAGAGAAACGTATCTGCAGAAAGAGGTAGTCAGTATTTCTTGGTGTTTGATATAAATCTAAGATGCTGCTTTAGCAAAATGTTTTCCTTCATCCAGAATCCTTATTTAATGTCTTCTGGGAGTATAGCTCAGGAACGTAGAACTCATAATTTCTTGGAGGTAGAATGAAATGGGTCAGGAATCCTTAAGAGCCAAATACTGCTATTAGAGTAGTTTTTTACATATTGATCTGTGTCAGATTTTGTTTGTTTTTCAATGCCTCTTCGTTACAGATTTATTTTATACTCACTGCCACTAAAGCAAGACATTTGTATGTGAAGTCTTCATAGTTCGCTACTGTAAGATAAACTGTTGACTTTCAAACACTACCATTTATCTTCAGTTGTGTTTAGGGTAACCATATGCTCTGGTTTGCTAGAAACAGTGGCAGTTCATCCCTGGTTTTCAGCATCCTGTCTGGTTTGTCTTGTCTCTTCCCTTTCACTCACATGATTTCACTGAGATGTTAAATTCCATTGTCTCCCTAGTCAACCACCCTGAGTTGAGATCTGGCTGAGAGGAAAGGGTCTGTTAAAGTAGGTGTCAGTGGAGTTTATCTTTTCTGCTGTATTGTGCCACAGAATTGTGATTGATCAAATCATCCCACATTAGCATCAGGTTTCTTATTTTGTTTAAATTAGTATTTGTGATTATATTATCCTAGACAGAAAATTCAGAACATCAGTGATAAATCCTTACAAAAACATTTATAGATTATAGCTGAAACTCTGCTTTCTTTTAATAACTTAACTGTACTTGCACTCCACTTAATATTTGGTATATTTTTGTATTTGATACTTTAATCAGACTTTATGCAAATTTAAATATGACCAATGACACTCAAATACGGAACAGGCTGACAGGGTCCAGAGGGGAGAGGGGAGAGAATCATAGGGGAAAGGGGGATGGACTCACATGAACAAGTATAGAGGACACATGGACAATAACTAAGGTTGGGGGGCGGAAATGGGAGGGAGGTGGGGAGCACTGGGGGGGGGCAGGGCTGGGAATATAAGACAGAAAACTGTACTTGAACAAGAATAAAAAAATTAAAAAAAAACAAAAAACAAATTTAAGACCAAGACTTTAAAGTGATAAAACCATTTCTGTAAAGCCAATATGTGGAATATCATAGGTTCTCAATTCTAGGCTTGAATAGTGTGTGAGCATCCAGCCAGGCCAGCTTCCAACCTGCCATGAACTTCTGAAATAGAAAATTGAATCACTGCCAAGCATTTGAAATATGCAGTTGTTTTAATAATTTATATATATTTAGATGTATATAATGCTTTGTAGGACATTATTTTTTGGTAAGAATTTATTTTTAAAGGTTAGGATCATTGGTAGCTTTTAAAATGCCAGTTCAATGCAATGTCGCCTCCTTTGAAAAGTTGTTAATGAGAAGTTGGTGATTGTTAGGTCTCGGGTTTTGTAGTGCTGTTGTAGTGTTGCCTCTTGGTTCTCTTTAGAAAGGAGGAAACTTATTAACTAGCTGTTTGGTTTTATCTCCCACAGAGAGCTGTGTAATCTGAAAGTATATGGCGTTAGGTACTGTGAATCTTGTTTTCTGTTTAGCCAAGTGTCTGCTTAAATTGTGGAGACCCATGTCCTAAAAAAGGACTTGTGCTGCTGGTTCTCCCGTTCATGGATATACATGTGTGCATGCACAGAATCAAGACTGGTAATTCTTTTGCTAAAAGTGGATATAGATTAGAAACTAGCTGTGTTTAGAATCTACACTTCAAAGATAAAGGAACCTGCACATTCTTTCCTGTGCCAAAACTAAAAGGTACACTGTTTACAAATGCCTGGGATTTGCACTGACGCATGGTATGTGGAGGTTATTTTGCTGGAATTTCCCAGATTTGTGATTAGTAGAGTTGCAATTTGTCATCTGAGGGGAAATACTAAGAACCCTAAACTGGAAATGAGTATCTGAGGTGTAGTGGCTCAAGTGGCTCCCCAGAGCCTGATTTGGGGACAGTTTTTCTAGATTGCTTTGACCTGTCCTTTCTGTTAACAGTTTTCTTTGTTTGCCATTGCTGTATTGTTCCTTCGTAGGAGCCACCATGTCTTTTTTCTGCTGTGGGAGAATGTCCCAGTAGTGCTTTAAGATCTTTTGATACAATGAACAAGCAGTCCCAGCTAATGCTGTTTTCGGTGAGTGTGATGTTAAAGAAAACATAATAAATCTGTACTTGGGTTTACCTCTATCAAGAGCTTTCTGAATGACTGAAAATGTTACAGAGAAAGAGGTGTATCTGCAGAAAAGGTAGTCAGTATTTCTTGGTGGCTTATCTGAAATGCAAGGTGTTGCTTCTGCAGATGGTGTTCCTTATCCAGGATCCTTACTGAATCTGCGAGTGTAGCACAGGAAGTAGTAGAACTGAGCATTTCTTGGGGGTAGAATGAATCAGGGATATAAAAAGGGCAAGTACTGGTATCAGCAATTTTTTTGTCAGAGCAGTTGTGGAATTAGGCAAATGCTTTATTGAAAATTGGCATTATCATTCTAACAGCCTGAGTTTATCAGTGCACCTATTTTGTTATCCCAAGGTGTTCTTATCCCAGGGTGTTTTTTGATGTCAGACAGTTCCCCCTCCTTCCTTCTTTACTGTTGCTCTTTTTCTTTTTCCCTTGGAGTTCAAAGTCATTCTCTACTCTTGGGTATTGCTTGTATACCAGAGGCCTTCCATATACCATGCCTTTAGGTAAGAGTCCTCTTTCCAGTCGGTCCTGGGAAATGTTTCTGTTGCAGAGTTAGTTGGTGGATTGTAGCAATAAGGAAGAGAAGCTTTGACATCAGAGTGACTGATGTCACAACAACTTGTAATTGAAGCTTTTTTAGTGTCTATCATGGGGGAACAAGGCAATTAGCTCCCCTATGTCTCAGCATTAAGAAATTGAGGTCAGCCTTCCATCTTCCTGCAGGAGGATTATGTCTTTCTCCTTATAGTTGGCATTGGCCCTCCCTTTTAAAAGTAGTAGAGAATGTTTTCAAAGAGGAATGACATGTTTCTGCCCCCTTGGCACTTGGCAAAATATAGGGGTCTTAAGCAGCCTGTGAATGGGAGTCTCCTTAGTTTATAGCTGGATGCTCATAAGAGCTTCTTAGAGATAAGTAAGGTGATTGCATTGCCTTGAGTCCCAGTCCTAATCTTCCTACACCTCAGTGTTTCTCGTTTGTAAAGTGATAAACATAACTACCCTCTGTACCTCATGGTTTGTTGTGAGGATTAAGTATTTGGGAACATTTAAACTTGTAATAGCCTTGAATAAGATAGTACAAGTTGTTATGCTTTTGCTAGACCAAGCTCTGGGGTTTTCATAAAGTGGGAAGAAAACGGCAATTTAAAAGAACTCTGAATAGTTGCCTGCTCACTAAAATAAGCACCACTAAATAGCTGTGTATCTTTTTGGTGTTCGCACTTTGTAATGCTTTTAAAATAACTGTTGATTCTATTGTGCTTTTTTGTGTAATAAATATTTTTAATTTTGCCATTTTGTGGTGTCATTATTGCAGAAATATGTAAGTTTGTTATATACAGCAAAATCTCATTTTCTGTTTTGACATTTGAACTTTGGTTTCATTTGGGAACGAAGAGAATAGAATGAATAGCTTTTGCTTGGAGAAGTGAGTGTACTTAGCTGTGGCTGGTGTGGCTTGGTGGATTGGGCCCGTTTCACACTCTTCCTGCCTTCCCCATGCTCTAAAAGTAAAGCAATAAAATCTTTTTTTTTTAATTTTTATTTTATTTATTTATCTTTAGAGGGGAAGGAAAGGAGAGAGGAAGAGAAACCTCAATGCATGGTTGCCTCTCCCGCATCCCCCGCTGGGAACTGGCCCCCGCCAGGAACCGGTCCGCAACTCAGGCATGCACCCCGACCGGGAATCGAACCGCGAACCAGAGGATCGCGGTTCGATTCCCAGTCAGGGCACATGCCTGGGTTGCAGGTTGGTTCCCTGCAGGCCAACTCCCAGCAGGGGATGCACAAAGGCAACCATACATTGATGTTTCTCTCTCTCTCTCCTTCCCCTCTAAAGATAAATACATAAATTAAATTTTAAAAAAAAGTGTACTCAAACAGCAACTTTTAGTATTTTCCCTTAGCTACTGTAGAGTAATTATATTTCAGTTCTAGGTACCCAATCCTGAATGAAACCTCAAATTTTGGCAGAGTATTTTTAAACAGTGAATTGTGGAGTTTTTTCCCCACTAGAGATTTGAGAATTAGAAACTATGGAGTCCGGGGCCTGCATGTCTGGAGTGATTTTAGGCAAGCCCTCTTTAGGCACAAGTGTGTACATAATCCTAACCCACCAGTCCGTGCTCTTTGTTACTGGAGAGATTTCAAATGGTGAGATGATGGGTTTGTCTGTTGAGTTTACAAAGAGTACCTGGTGAATTGTGGCTAGTCCAAAGAGATACTGAGGGCTTCTCACAAAAGTGCACATTAATTATATGCTTAGCATCTGGTACATTCTCTAGCAGTGGTTCTTAAACTTTGGGAATTATAGCCCTTTTTGAAAAGCAAATGAAATTTAAGAAATTTCATTTAAAAAATGCAGAACATTTCACATTCACTTTCAGGAGCTACATTGAAGCTCCTGGTCTTCAGGTTCTGTTCCTGGGGGATATTAAGGGTCGGTGAGACTGCCCACAAGAACCTTGCCAGCTCATGTGCTTTTCAAAGCGTTATTCCCTTATCACTAAGGCCTTTAAGGTGAGTGGAACGTCTGTTCAGTTGTCCTGAGCTATGGCCAACACATAGTTGCAGATGGGTGTGCACTGTACAACTTTGGGAGGTACCCGTCTTAGGTGCCTTAGGAATGTTAAAACCTAAGGCTTCTTTCTGGTGCTGCTTGTATTGGCATTTAGTGTGTGCTGGGTACCACACTTTACTCTTGTAAAGCCACAGCTTGAGGAGACTCTGGTACCTACCATGGCAGAAACGCCTAGGAAAGGAGTCCCTACGAAACGGATCATTCTGATTTGAAGGTGTTGGGGCAGGCTGGTTCTGTGGTGAAGTGTGAGATTAAGAGGCGTATACCACATAGTAGTAAACTAATGAAAGTCTGTTGTGAAGGACAGGGTTTGTCAATGAGGCAGATCAGATCTCTATTTGAAGGACAGCCAATCAGTGAAACACAGCCGCACAGCTGGAAGTGGAGGATGAAGATACAATTGATGTGTTCCAGCGGCCGGCGGGAGGTGTCTGCTGAAGAGGGAAGCTGCTTCGGAACTCTTCCTGCAGACCAAGAAGACCTTTTCACTTGGAAAACTGCAGCTGAGCTCCTCCACACCCTGACTACGGCTTCTTTCACTCTCCCCTTCTCCATTTCTTTATTGTATGTAAAGTGACTTATGTAGGTGCACAAATGTTTGTGTTTTTTGTTTGTTTTTTTAAAATTGTATTTTTATTTTTCAGTAGATTTTATTATAGTTGTCCCATTTCCCCCCCTTCACTCCTGTCTGCCCTGCACATCCCTTCCCACCTATGTTCCCCCCCTTTAGTTCGTGTTCATGTGTCATACAAGTTCTTGGCTTCTCCATTCCTATACTATTCTTTCTGTCCCCCAGTCTATTTTCTACCTACCATCTATGCTACTTATTCTATGTACCTTCCCCCCTCTCCCCCTCCCACTCCCCTGTTGCTAAGCTTCCATGTGATCTCCATTTCTGTTTCTGTTCCTGTTCTAGTTGTTTGCTTAGTTTGCTTTTGTTTTTATTTTAGGTGTGGTTAATGATTGTGAGTTTGTTGTCATTTTACTGTTCATAATTTCTTTTTTTAAAAAAGATTTTATTTATTTATCTATAGAGGGGAAGGGAAGGAGAGAAGGAGAGAAACATCAATGTATGGTTGCCTCTCGTGAGTCTCCTGCTGGGAACTGGCCTGCAACCCAGGCATGTGCCCTGACTGGGAAAGCGTCTCCTCATTTTTATGAATTCTTGTTTCTTCATTCTTTTCTGGTTGGATGTTTTTTTTCCTTCTCGTCCACACCATTGATTTGCATCCCAGTTTCCTTTCCATCACTGTTGATTCCCTGTACATTTTCCTTTATTTCACTTAGCATAGCCTTCATTGTTTTCATCTAATTTGTTACCAAATTCAAGCAATTCTGTGAGCATCCTGATCACTAGTGCTTTGAACTGTGCATCTGATACTTTGGCTATATCACTTAGTTGTATTATTTCTGGAGCTTTGATCTGTTCTTTCATTTGGGCAATTTTTTTAAATCTTGACACTCCTGTTATATAGTGGGGGCGAAGCCTTAGGTGTTCACCAGGGCAGGGTGACCCATGCCGCTGTGTTGCGATGCTGTTTGAGGGGGGAGGGGTCTGAGAGAGAACAATGGTGCTTGCTCGACTCTGCTGGTTTTCACTCACTTCCCCCGCTTCCTACCAGGGTCCTCTCTGCCCAGCTGCCCCTCCCCTCCTACTGGTCTGGATGAATGTGTCTAACTCCTTGGTTGTCAGACCTCCATACAGTTCGATTTTCTGTCAGTTCTGGTTGGTTTTTTTTGTTTGTTTTTAAATTGTTGTCCTTCCTTTGGTTATGCAAGGAGGCACAGTGTGTCTGCCTATGCCTCCATCTTGGCCAGCAATCTGCATTTTTTAAACTAATTGGCTGCTCTGGTAGGTGTGGCTCAGTGGGGTGGGTGTTGTGCCACAAAGCAGAAAGTTGCTGGTTCAATTCCTGGTCAGGGTGTGTGTAAGAGGCAACCAATTGATGTTTGTCTCGTACATCGATGTTTCTCTTCCTCTCTCCTTCCCTCCCCCTCTCTCTAAAAATAAGTAAAATCTAAAAAATAAAATAAACAAATTGGCCAATAGCATGTTTTGATCTACATCAAATAGAGATGGAATGGGGGACAATACTGGTTCTGTGAATGTACCCCCTTTCTCCATGAATG
Source organism: Sturnira hondurensis (assembly GCF_014824575.4). Taxonomy (NCBI): domain Eukaryota; kingdom Metazoa; phylum Chordata; class Mammalia; order Chiroptera; family Phyllostomidae; genus Sturnira; species Sturnira hondurensis. The sequence continues at coordinate 2,395,589 of NW_028089713.1, read as the reverse complement.
GAATGCTCATTCAGCTCTTATATTCCAGTGAGTTATTTTGCTCAAAAGAACAACATAAAAAGCCTTGCATACCTTGTTCAGTTGGAGAATTTTAATTTTTTCCCTTCACTTGAACCCTTGAGAATTACAGAATATACAATACTTAACATGTCTAGAGTGGTTTAAGACAAGCCCTGTCCAGGTGCAGGTGTTTATGTAATTTACCACTGTAACCAAAGACAATTTCGTAACTGTATGAAGCTGCTATATGTAGGGCAACCTGTAAGTAGAGATAAAAAGAAATGAATCCTAGATAGTTTTCCCTTCAAGTCAAGTGTCTTGATGGTTAGATAATTTTTTTGTTTGAAATGAAATAATCAAAAGAAATGATACGCCCTAGAGATGGGTTGCCTATCCCTGAATGAGGAGGCCCTGGGGGTGTGGTGGTGGATGTGATACTGAAAATGCCAAGGGTAACATTTCAAAAATAGAAAATGAGGAGCACTAGAGACTAGAATGAGACCAGCTTTTTGTTACATGACACTTTCCATGCCTGTAACCTCTTAAAGTAAGGTACTTAGTGATTCCAACTGCATAGACTGTTTCCTGGGGTTTTGCATTCTGTTGTGGTCTAGCATGGAGTTAGGGGCAAAAGACCTTCCACGTGGGCTGAGGAAGCAGCAAATGAAAGAACTGCAGGAGAGAGTGGCCTGTTTGGAGGAGAAGTTCCCTGTAATGAGTTAAGGATGTGATTGGAGAAGTAATGAGAAGATGGGGTTGGGGTGTTGAAGGGGCTGGTGATGAAGGTGTGATATGCCAAGCTAATTAATTTGAACCTTATCTTGAAGGCAGTGGAGAGCCATTAAAGGGTTTTAACCAGGGGTGTGATATGACCTCATTTGCATTTTTGAAAGATCATTCTGGGTGCACTGTTAAGGACAGACTGGAGTGCTGGCTGGAACGATTAGGCTGTGGCAGCAATCTGAGCTATAAAGGATAGTACGCCTATGCAGTGTCAGTGGGCCTGGAAACAGCAATAGTAGATAACATTTACTGAGCACTTAGTAGATGCTGACTTGTCATTTCTTATCCCCTGAGGTATTTAAGACTTAGAGAAATTAACAACCTGTCCAAGGCAATTAAGAATCTCAGAGTCAGTCAGTGGTTAAAACCGTTGTGTCTGAGTCAAAAGCCCAAAAGAGGTACGTGGATTTGAGAGTAATTGAGGTGGAAGTGACAGACTTCATGAATGTGGGAGTGAGGAAAAGGGAGGAGTCAGGGATGGGCTTGGGCAGGTGGTGGATGGCAGTGCCTTTCATTGTGGTAAAGAATATAGGTAAAAGAATAGGTGTTTGGATGGTGGTGGTGATGTAGGAAAAAACGATTTTAATTGTGGATGCGTGGACTTTGTGCATACGGGAAGGTCCAAATGGAAATGGAGCTCAGGAAAGATGTGGGCTGTAAATACTAAGTACCTCTTACATATGTTGTGCGTTTCTAGGTACTGGGGACACCATTGGGAAGGTGATGAATGTGGCCTCCATGCTCAGGGCTTAGGAAACCTAGTTAACACCTACTGTCAGTGTGGCGAGTGTTGTGTTGGGGGAACTCTTGCTGCTATGATGAACAGAGGAGGGACCTCATTTAGTCGGGGGCCTAGGAGCAAATGAGAAGCCTCTTTGAACAAATGAGAAGCAGAGATTTGAAGGAGGGATAGGAGCTAATGAGGAGGGAAAGAGTGCCGTAGATAAGCAGGGATATACAAAGGCCTCAGGGTGAGGAAACAGTGATGTCTGTGTAGACTGAAGTTCAGATGAGGAGTTCCGGCCAAGATGGAGGCCGGAAACTCCTTCGTTTCCTTGCACACACAACCAACAGGAGGATAACAAACAATCTAAAACCAATAAACAACCAAAAGCGCCAGAAAATCAAACTTCATGGAACTCCAACAAACAAGGAATTAAAGAGAAAATCAACCAGAAGAACCAGATCGGGAAGGTGGTGGACCATGCTGGCTGACTCAGAAAAACTGTGCTGACTTGGCAGACCCAGCAGGGGGCCTGGCTGAACGGGGAAACTGAGACTCAGAGCTGACTGTTGGCTACAGCTGGGGCTGCTGCGGTGGGAAAAACTCCCAGTCTCACACGAGAGTTCTTTGGAAAGTGCTCTAGAATCAAGCAGGCAAGCTGCGCTCTTCTCTCTGATCCCCTTCCCACAGGCAGCACTGAAGCAGAGCAAGGATGGTTGCTTTACCTGGGTGAATACCTAAGGCCCCGCCCCTTACAACCTATCTGCTGCTCAGAGACAAAGAAATACAGCCCAAATGAAAGAACAGAGCAAAACCTCAGAAAGAGAGCTAAGCAACACGGAGACAGTCAACCTATCTGTTGGAGAATTTAAAGCCCTGGTAGTCAAAATGCTCACAGAACTGATTGAGCTTGGTCAAAAAATGAAAAAACAAATGAAGGATACCCAAAGTGAAATAAAACAAAATACTCAGGGGAACAATAGTGACAGGAAGGAAACCAAGAGTCAAGGCAACAGTTTGGAACAAAAGGAAGAAATACCCAACCAGAACAAAATGAGGAAACAAGCATCCAAAAATGTAAAGAGAATCTTACCAACCTCTGGGACAGCCTGTAGTGTTTCAGTATCCGAATTACAGGGGTGCCATTATGCAAATTACAGGAGAATAACAATAGCAAGAAATTGAAAACTTATTTGAACAAATAATGAAGGAAAACTTCCCCAGTCTGGTGAAGGAAATAGACTTCTAGAAAGTCCAGGAAGCCCAGAGATCCTAAAGAAGTTGGACCCAAAGAGAAACACACCAAGGCACATCATCTTTAAGTTACCCAAGATTAAATATAAAGAGAATCCTAAAAGCAGCAAGGGGAAAGGAGAGTTACCTGCAAGATAGCCAGTTTCTCAAAACTTGCAGGCAAGAAGGGGCTGGAAAGAAGTGTTCCAAGTCATGAAAGGCAAGCACCTACATCCAAGATTAGTCTATCCAGCAAAGCTTTCATTTAGAATGGAAAGGCAGATAAAGTGCTTCCCAGATAAGGCCAAGTTAAAGGAGTTCATCATCACCAAGCCCTTATTATATGAAATGTTAAAGGGACTTATCTAAGAAAAGGAAGATCAAACATATGAACAGTAAAATGACAACAAACTCAAAACTGTCAACAAATGAACCGAAAAGAAAAACAATGAAAACAAAAACTAAGCAAACAGGAACAGAATCAGAGAAATGGACATCACGCAGAAGGAGTTCAGTGGAGAGAGAGAAGGGAGGAATAGGGGGGAAAGGTACCTGGAAAAAGAAGCATAATTAGTAGTCATAAAATAGATGGGGAGAGATAAAAATGGTATAGGAAACAGGACACAACCCATGGACATGAACTAAGGTGGGGGGATGGATGCTGGAAGGTTGGAGAGGCAAGGCAGGGAGGGGGTAGGTAAAGGGGGAAAACTTGGGAGGACGATAATAGCATAATCAATAAAAATACTTTTTAAAAAAGACTGAAGTTTAGTGTGGTTGAAAGTATAGAAGGAGAGAGGCAGGAGCTGAGTTAAGAATTTGGAAAGAATGGAAGTCTGAAAGGTATTCTGGAGAATAGGGGAGAGAACAGACTAGGAAAATTGTGCAAGATGAATGCCTGAGACTATCCTATCTTTAGACTAAGGCTTCACAACCTCGCCACCATTGACACCCCAGGTTGGAAACTTCTTTGTTGTGGGAGGGTAGCCTGTGCCTTGTAGGATGTTCAACAGCCTTGGTGGGCTCTGTCCACTAATGAGGAGCAGCTTTGGCAAATATCGCATGAGAAAATCAGCCCTGGTTGTAGGCCCAGCTGCTGAGTGCTTCAGGAGACAAGTCACACAGTTTGCAGATCCAGGTCTGTGTTCCGGTCTCTCAGTTCCACCCGGTTCTTCTCTTTGCCTTGCCAGCCTGGAGAGGGTTGTGCTTCCCGCCCTACTGGCAGCAGGTTGTCGATGAGCAGTGAGTGGAAATGAGGTGTGCGACTTCTGAGCAGAGGTGCAGGGACTGTTGCCAGGGTCAGTCAATGCTCTTTTCCCTCCGCATAAGGCTAATGCACCCCAGGATGGGGCTGCTCTTCACCTTGGCCCCAGGGCTGACGAGGTCGAGGAGCAGAGCAGCGGCTGTCCCGAAGAGGGCAGAGAAACAAACATTTTATTGGAAGTCACTGCAATTTTGGGATTTGTTACCACACTGTAACTTAGGCTAAGCTGACAGGTACAGAGAGGGAGGGACCCCAGGTGAGGGCAAGAATCAGGCATGGCATCAAGCGAGTAGTGGCTGAAGCCAAGGAAGTGAAATTCCTTGTGGAGGCTGTCAATGGCGGTCCTGTGAGGCTAGGGTTGGATGAGTCCTTCATGTGATGTGACATCACCAGGGTGGCAGGGCTGTAGGGACCCAGAGTCTAGAATGAATTAGGGAAAGTAGCTGGAAGGGATGACATGGTGAAGGAGGAGTAGGGAGAAGCCTCGGTCTTGGTGTCACAAACTCAGATTTATGTGCAGAGGGATGGTGTGTGGGCGCAGCACCGGGGCCCATCGCCTATGCTGAGGGTCCAGGAGGTGTGGGAAATGACGGCCAAGATTCTCGGGGGAAAGCCAGGCATCCTTTCAGGCAGAGAAGTGGAGGAAAGAGGGTTGTGGATGCAGGCGAGGGACATTGACCCTGAAGCAGACCAAAAGGAGTACTTCCTAACTTGCGTGGGTCAGGGGTGGCTGCCGTGATCCTCTCTCCACAGAAAGAGTATATAGAGCACACACACATGTAAGTTTTATATCCAAACCCAGAAAAGTTGTACACCCACGGAGACCCTCCGCGAACCCTAGTTAAGGCCCCTGTTGCTGGTGGAACCTTGGCAAGTCAAGCATCAGGATCGCCTGGAGAGCTCTGCCCGCGTATCGGATCGCTAGGCCCCGTTTCCACAGGCTACTCTCAGCAGGCGTGCGTTTCTGTCGGGGTCCCAGGTGACACTCAGGGTTGCCGGCTGTGGAGCCACACTCAGAGCCACTCTGCAGCGAAAGTATGAGCGAGTTTTGGGAGGGAGAGGAACAGTAGGAAATTAGGTCATTGCTGGGGATAAGGATGGATTTTTCTGTTCTGCTGGACTCCAAGCAATGTTTTTACTTCAGCGAGGCAAAAATTTCTGACTTCAGCTAAGCTTCAAATATTCCAGTGTTTGTGCCACACGCACAGAAAAGCTTTCAATGTGGAGAAAAGGGAGAGGAGTGAACACTCGTTTCAGGTTTAGGGCAAGGCGTACGGAACAAAATCTGTGCCTTCCATGTCCTTACAGATTGTTCTCCTTGGCACTCTCACTTTGCGAGGGGGGGAAGTGATACTCACTGCTTGACTGATGAGCTATCTTGCCTATTCTCACTCTGGGGCTCTTCCCTCTTCATCAGTAACCCTTTAGAAAAGATCACTAGTGGGAAATAAGCCTGCATTTGAATGTAGTTAAAGATATGCGACACTTCCAGTGCACTGAATTGGGAAATCTTAACTCAAACTCCAGCAAGGTGCACTGGGTAAAACTGAGTGAAGCCGCCACCTAAACATGGGACACGCTTTGGGGGTGATTGCATCTGCTTTCTCCTCCTCTTCCTCCCCCCTTCCTCTAACGCTCATAATCAGGGTTTCTGGTATCCTCAGCACTGACTTAGAATTGCCTATTAGCTCTTGATGGGTGACCATGATGTTGCTTAGTATCTCTAAGCCTCAGCTCCCCCATCCGGAAAATGAAGGGTGAAGGACAAACGAGGTAACGCATGTGAGGTGCCTAGCCCCTGACCTCTTTCCTCTTGCTTCCCTCAGAGCCGGGGGTTGCAGCTTCCTCGAACGTGAATGACCAAATTTCTGGCATCTAAACAGCAGGTTAACCTTTACTTCCACCAGAGGGCACCAGTAACCTATGCAATAGCAGAAGGTCCCTTTGCCCGGACAACAGCGTGGTTGAATCTGCCCTAGGATAACCCCCCAGGTCCGCGATTTTCAACTTGTTTCATCTCGTGGCACACATAAACTAATTACTAATATTCTGTGGCACACAAAAAATATGTTATTTTAAAAATATTTTTTGCCAATCTGACAAAAAAGGTATGATTTTGATTCACTCATACCAGACGGCTATTGCTGTGTTGGCAGTTGTCTTTCTTTGGTTTGACAGTCTAAGGGGAGAGTGGTCAGTGTTCCTGACTAAATAGGAAGGTATTGCATGTTTTAAAAATTCTTGTGGAAAAAAAACTCTTGTGGCACTCCAGTTGAAAATCTCTGCCCTAGGTTCAAGTCTTTATGTGAATATTCTTACCTGCTGGAGCTTGGAGGGATCATGTGTGAGACTGCTCGCAAGTCCAGGAGGGGAATCTGAGGTGAGAAGGTTGGTGTAAATGGTACTGTAACTCCAAGGCAGCCACCAAGAGAATCACATTTCCATTTTTGATTCTATCTATTTTTACCGTCCATTCTCAGTCTCCTCCGACTGTCTGTAACCTACTTACAAATTATTCTCTAATAAGCCATGGCAGTTCCTTTCTACCCGGTTTATTCAAATGAACTGGATCGCGGGTTTGTCCCTTGATGCACAGCCTCCCCTTCGTGCCCCAATCACGGCCAGCCTTCCTCCCCAAGGGGTGGGTGCAGGAGGGTCTATTTCTGAGCTCCTGCCTCTGCTGAGCCTCAGAAGCTGTTTCCCTGAATCCCATTGTGGTGGTGAGTCTACTCATTGATGGGTGCCTATCGCTAGAGGCTGTGTCTTGGGAGAAAGCTCTTTCTGCATCTGAGGAACAGGGACAACTAGGAAGAGCGTAGGCCACCAGGCACTGCAGCCTCCCTCAAAACATCACAGGCTTGCCCTGGCCAGGTAGCTCAGTTGGTTAGTGTCATCCCAATACACCAAGGTCGTGAGTTCGATCCTCGGTCAGAGCACATATAAGAATCAAGGAGTGAATGCATAAAAAAAGTAGAACAACCAATCAGTGTTTCTCTCTTTCTCTCTCCCTCTCTCTTTCTAAACTCAGTAGTAAAAAATACCCCCAAGAAACTTTAGGGGAGCAATGATATTAGTGTCTATCTCTTATACACACTTTATTCTTTACCTGTCTTCTTTGTTTTTAATCTAATGGGGGAAGAAATACAGCCTCAGGTCAGCTTTCAGCACTGTTCCTGGGAGTGCTGGCCCAGACAAGAAAGGCCTGGACGAAAACCCAAAGGGTATGTTGTGTACCCTATTAAGGCCACAGAGCCATAGAATACTTGGGATGGACTGAACTCTGGAAATGTAGAACCACCCTCCTTGTTCAGGGAGGAGAAACGCCATGGTCAGGGTTACACGGCTGGTTGACGGCACGCTAGCTCTTCCAGCAGAACTAGAGTCCAGTTCTGTGGGTAGGCGCACTCACTCTTGTCTCGCTGTTTTATAATCGGTCATCATCACTTACATTCACTGTGTGCTTAGTATGTATCAAGTACCTGTTTTATTTTATGTCGTGTACTCGTCACAGCACCCGTACGAGAGAAACATAGTGTTATATGAGTGAGACGTGTTATCCCTGTTTTACAGACGTGTGGAAGAGTTAGGTTAAAATCGTAGGAAAAAATCAGCCAGTATTCCGTTTCAGCGTTTCTCCATGAGGTTTTTTTTTTCGTTTGTTTTTCTGGCTATCCCTTGCACAGCAGGCTATTTAGCATCTCTGGCTCTAAGCATGAATGGGCCCAGCCAGTCATTGTAACATCAAAAATGCCCAACTCCCCCCTCCCTCCTGAAGTAGACTAGAGGTGGTCCTCTTGTTCAGGACTGCTGACTTAAATGCACAAGCACAGGAAAAGAAGTATTAAACAAAACCGCTTCACTGGCTTGGTTATTTTTATATTAATGAAGGTCATAAGGTAGAGATAGGAGCAGGACAAGAGAAAGGAGATCCCAGGAGGAGGGCACAGTTCAGGAAGGCAGGAGGAGGCCAAAGTATAAAGGAAGGAAGTGAACCCTAGACAGAGGAGCTTTGTATGTGGTTCTGCTAGACCCTGGAGTGTGGGCAAGGTCTTGCCTCACAAATCATACCTCTAGAGACCAGCTGGGTCAGGGGACAATAGGGAGGATGGGGCTGGAGAGCCGCACCCACATCTGGGGGGAGGGGGGACTGCCAGTTCCCAAGTCCAGCCTGGCGTTTTCAGGTGGTAATGTGGGGTCATGGCTGCCAGCTTTTAAAAATATTTCAATAAAAATCCGCCGGGCCAGATTTTTATAGGAAATCTTTACTGTGAATACAGGGTTAAAAAACCAGTTTGAAACGTTAGGCAGGCTGAGGAAAAAAGCCTATAGGTGAATGTGGGTAGTCTGTGACCTGCGGGCCAGCTCCTCTGTGAGGGCCATTCTCATCTAAGGTGCCACAAGATAATGCCCACCACGCCGGGGGACAGACGGGGTGCCAGTTCCGGCACACACAGACATTTACCACCTGTCTGAGCTGGCAAGTGGTGCGGCAGGCTGGCAGCGGCCTCTGGAGCCTCCCCTGGGGCGCTGGGCTGCGAGGGCCCGTGGACCCTGTCGGGGGAACTCCGGTCCCTTCTGGATCAGAGATTCTGGAATTCTGGGGCCGTCCTTCCCTGAAAGCAGGGCTGGGGACATGAAAACTCTGGAGCCCATGGACTACTCCCAGCTCAGGCCCCTGGCAGTGGCTTTGTCACTTGTCCCTGTCCTGTCCCCTGACGTGTAGGAGTCAGGGAAAGAACTTGCAGAGCCCCCGCTCCCTAGAGGCCCCGCTCCCTAGAGGCCCCCGCTGTTTACAACCCAAGCTGCTTTTGTTTTCTCTCAGCTAGTGGGTCCCCGATACCCGCTGCAGAACTAAACGACCAATTTTCCAACCCAGCTGTTCAGCTCCTCTGTGAGTTAGGTTTAAATTCACTTTTCTTTAAAACCGGTTGGGAACTATCTCCTTCTCCCATGCTCTTTCTCTCCCACTAATGGGGGGCGTACGGTGGCGGGAGGGCCGGTTCTCAGGAAAGCGGTTCTAAGCATGTGGAACACTGAAGATCCTCTACGGGGCTCCAGCCACCGTCTGCCCTGGGGCCCTGGTGAGATGGATGTTCAACTTATTTAGAGTGGAACCCAAACCCCAGGGCACTTGCTCTCCTGTGGCTGGGGAGGGGCCTGCCAGGGCCTCTTGCTCTCTGGGAGGGTAGCAGCACTTTCCAAGCAGCGCCTTCGTTGTTTTCTGACTCCTGGCAGTGGGAGAGTTCAGATGGAGGGTAGCAGGGTTTCTCCACCCCAACTCTTGACGTGGAGGAGTTGAAAAACCAGGCCACCAAGTTAAAATCGACATCTCTGTTGATCATCTCTGTTGATTGACATCTCTGCTAGGAAATCTCTGTTCAGTTCTCCAGATTGAGCTGAAGTCAGTATCTTCTAATATCTGCTCTCTTTCCTGGCTTTGCCTACGCCCCCAGGCCTGGGCACGGGGGCAGCTTGCAGGACGGGGGAGGTCCCAACCCGCTGCGCGTCCTTCCTGACCCATGTGCCCACACGTGGGGAGGGTGATGCAGGTAAAGGCTGCTGACCAGCGGGCAGCCTGATGCACAGAGTGGAGCCTGAGGCCAGCACCAGGAAAGCGATGAAAAATCTGCCTCCATCTCACCTCCGACTTCTCCCAGTGTCCTCGGGAGTCAGTCCAAAGTCATCGTTTTCTTCTTCCTTCTCTGTTCAGCCTTGTACCTGGGCACCCTCCCTGTCCAAGTCAGCTTCCCCTCCTCCACTAGGGCAGGAGGACCCCGATGGGCTGGGGGACCTAGGCAGTATTGCTGAGGAAGCGGCCTTTAACCAGCTTACCTATAACACAGATTTCCAGAGTTGTGAACAGGGGCAGTGTTTCCAGACTTGGCTATCACACATGAATAAAAATAATGAAACAAAACAACAGTGAAGACCATATATGTGTGTGCACGTGTGTGTATATGTGTGTGTGAGGATATATATTTTTAAGATGAGGACTTTCATAGGGTTGCCAGCTTTTATTTCATCAAACAAGCACATCATAAAGACAGCAACGACTGTACCACATCTCGCCACATCCTTTCCTAAAGGAAGAACATATGATGCCGCAAATGTATGAAGGACGTGATGTCTAATAAACAAAAGTCCTCCGAATCATAAAGCTCTGTGGAGAAACTTGCCTCATTCTTATGTTCCTTGTCTCATCCCAGATGTAACATCTGAACCATGAACCTCACAGCCCTCAGGAGGATCGACCAGTGCCCAGGGCCCCTGGACTGAGTGGCTTCCCTCCGCTCCGCGCCCTTCCCGGTCTTTTCTGCTTGGGACCTGCCCATGGAAGGTGCATGATTGCGCATGAGGAGAGTTGTGAGAGACTTGGAAATGGGCGAAAAAAGATTACTGGGTGTCCTGTCTAGTTTCTGCTTGAATTATCTTTGCTTTTCATTTGTTGTCTTTGGCCTGTTTTACAAATCTGTACATTGTAGAAAGCTGAGAATAATGCAAACAAGTTAGCCCTTGGAAATGTGAATTGTTCCCAGTAGAGATTCAGTTGATCACTGCAGCGTGGATAGTGACCAGCCCTTAGCGAGGTACGTGCTGCATTCCTGACGGCTTCTATGTGTGTCTGCCCTTGGACTACGTTTTGAGCAATTGTGACACCTTACTGGTTCCCCCCGTATCAGATATGTTCAATTAAGTCATTAGCATGTGTTAGTTTTATATTTGTACAAGGGTCTTGATTTTGCCTTTCAAAAACATCCTTTCACGAGCGCTGTGGTGAGGATGGAACGAGGTCATAGGAAGGCCGAGTGCCTGGCGCAGGGCCTGGCGACAACATGCCTTTCATAGCTGGACAGTCCTTGCTTTTCCCTGGCTTCTGAGCACCAGGGGACTCTGTATGTTCACGAACAAGCAAACAAAAATGTTTAAATTTATTTTTTTATTTGAGAGGGAGAAACATTAATTTGTTGTTCCATTTATTTATGCATTCATCGGTTGCTTCTGGTCTGTGGGAATCCAACCCACAGCCTTGACGTTTCAGGACAATGCTCTTAGCCAACTTAGCTACGCAGCCAGGGCCCACCAAAAAAATCTTCTGATGAAACTTTTCACATCACAGTTTTGGTGACTTTGACTTCCCCGTTTTCACATTGTAAAGTGGACTCTCAGGAAAAAATAATGCTTTCCCAGAGGAACAACTGTAGTGGTGAAACCCAGAGAGGTGCAGGACATGGGTGCTGGAGATGTCTGGGGCCATGTGCCTTTAAAATAACCTGCTCTGCTGGTATTTAGCTGTAAGCACCGTGTGAGTCCCCTCCCCTCCCAGCTTTCCCTGGTGCTTCCGGGCTTATCATGTTGAGGAGAGGAGTTTCAACCTTGTACCAGGATCTTAAAATACATACTTGTTAAATCTGCTCTCCCGATCTGGGAGCAGGATATGTTTATCTGTTACTGACGAGGAACTAACTAGGAGAGGTTGAATGGCTTGCCCAAGGTCACACAGTGGGCGAGTTGTCTGAACCCAGCGTCTGAATCTGGGATTGTGGGTTTGAGCCATGAGATAGCCCTTCTGCTCAAGACTCTTCTCCCTCCCCAGACTCATCAGCAGCGCTGAGATCCACTGCCAAGTGTTTTATACCTGTGCAAAGATATTCATTCCCCTAAAATGGAAATGACCTGGGAGGCATAATACACTTGCAGTGAAAATAATATCAGAAACAAATTCATCTGAACTGGGAAAGAGGTTTTGAGCCCAGGCTTAGGGCCCAGCCAGCGAGGAGCAGGGGAAGGTGAGAGCGAAGCTCCCTGCAGTCGGGGCCTCTGTGCTCTGTGGTCTCAGGGGTGGGGGCAGCGGAGAATTGACATGCGCAGGAAGAAGTTGGGGAGGGTCACAGAACTAAATTGAGTAGGTCAGGGGAGAGAAACAAGCACTTATGGACTCTGTCCTCGGACCCTGAACAACCAGGCAACAGGAGTTTGCAGGCCTCACAGGCTGTAAGTGGACTAAAGGCTTTCTAAAGGTCGACCAGCCACAGCCATGCCCTCCTTTCTCACTGTCTGGGCCAAGCAGTCACCACGTCTGCTTGGACCAGGTGTGACAGGGCACCCGGATGCTGGGATGGCCTGGAGGATGGAGGACAACGGGCCAGGCCAGTACAACATCTGCTCAGCTGGAATACAGGGGGCTGGGCACATGGAACTCAGGTAAGTGGGTGTCTTGGTGATGGATGGAAGTTTCCTGGCAAGTGTGACCTGTCCCTCTGTTGACCCAGTGACTCTAGGACCTCTTGTCATCCACTGATTGCTTTGTGATTAATGCATAAATCACTTATTCCCACCTTCTGTCCCTGCTCCATGCTCCGCCATCTCCCATGGTAGACCCTTCTGCATACAGGCAATTTACTCAGAAATTACTGTCCCTAGAATCTCTGTAGGCAGTGACCAGCGTCTGCGTGGGATTCCCCTGCGGAGCTCTCACCGAGGACAGGCGGGTGAGTCACGCACTCGGGAGAGATGAAGTGCCTGCCACGAGTAAAGCAGGGCCCGGCGGAGGCCAGAATCTGTCCTGCAGGACCCTCTCCTTCTTTGCTGCCCACTTTGGGGCTCAGCAGTAGGACCATGAGTGCCCACAGGGTAGCCATATGTAAACTAGATTGGATGCTGATTTGGCTACATGGACTTTGTAACTTACCAGAGCAGAAAAGACAGGATGACATGCTGTTAAAACTCGTTCATTCAACAAATGTTTACTGAGTACCAGACAGGAGAGAGGGGTTGTTTGTGCTAATTCATCAGGAAGAGCGTGCCATTAATAATGCGTTGTGCTGTGCGTTCCTTGGTGCTGCAGCAGAATTTAATGAGCCCCCAGCCCACTGCCTCCCCCACTGCCGCCCTGCCTTCCTCTACAGGATAGATGACAGGTTTGCTCAGTCTGGGGAAGCCTTGAAGAGTGAGGGTGGGGGATGAGTGCTCTCTGCAGAGGAAGGCCCAGGTTCTGAGTTCCTGAGAGAGAATGCCGTGACGGCGGGGGGGGGGACGTGAGCTCCCCCAGCAGGCCAGATGGGGGCTTCCAGTGGAAACGGAGCTTCTGGTGGCAAAGACCTGACCCTTCCCAGGAGGGAGCCAGCTGCTGTGAGGTTGGGGAGCCTGCACTCAAAGGGCTGGGAGTCTCCTGAGAGGAGCAGGTGGACTAGAGCTCAGCCCTGCCGTTCCTGGCACCACGCAAGGACACAGGCTGCTGAGGGTGCCCCACCTGGGGGCTCCCTCATTCCCCAGGTCTCCACCCTCCACCTCCACTCCTCCCCTCCCCCATTCAGGGTCTAATCCTCTCACTCTCAGATATGGCTTGGAGGACAACACACAGGGCACGCTCTGGGTGGCAAAGCCAGGTGGGACCCATCTGGCTGCATGGGGAACCCTCACCTTTGCTGTGGAAAGGGGCCCTCCCCAGCTGGTCCAGTGGCACGTGGGCATGGCAGAGATCATGGCCTGAACGTACATAGTGCGTTCTTCTAGTCAGATATTTACAGAGAATCACTCTCCAACAGCAACCCTGTGACATAGACACTGTTACGACCCAATTTGGCGAATGAGTAAACTGGCTTACAGAGAAGTTCAATGACTTGCCCTGCGTCCTACAGCTCACAAACGTGGTATGGGGACTTGAATCTGGGCAATTTGCCTCCAGAGTCCATATAGTGAGCAGTATCTTTTCTGCCCTCCTCACTGACCATTCTCATATGTCAGACTCTTTCGACTCCAAGTGACAGAAACCCAGTCCAAGAGTACTGCAGCCAGAGGCAGCGGCAAAGGCTTGGAGGCCCAGAAGGGAAGGTGTGTGGTTAGTGAGGGTCTGGAGTCACCAGGGACAGGGATGGAGGGAAGTCACGGGAGGGCTCCTCAGTCGGGCCAGGCGCGTGAGGGCAGGGGCTCACTGCAGTGGCACCAGGTGTCTGTCCCTGAGGCTGCAGGCGAGGGAGACGTGGGCGCCACGCAGGGCCTGCCGCCCGTGCTCTCCTCAGCCTGCAGTCTGTAGGTGCCCCCTGACCCGCAGTGCTCTGCTCTTTCCCCATCTGTTCTTGTGTGGTTTCCCAAATCTTCTGCTTCCACAGAGGGAGCTTTGATCTGTCTGGGTTCTCTGGGAGGGGCGGTCTCTGGTGCAGATGGAGTGTGTAGCTTGACACCTGTGCCCTCACAAGACTGATTCTTTGATTAAAGTTTCACTAGGAGGGGGTGCTGTGCCAGGCACTGGGGGCTGGTGGGGGCTGCGGGGGCGGACCATCTTCAGGGGGTGTAGTCTCTGATTTGTCTTTCTCCTCTGGGCCACTCCTCACTCCCACCCCTGCCAGCCTTGAAGTCTGAGTTCTGGCCCTGTCTGGGTAGCTCAAGTTGGATAGAGCATCATCCCAGTATGCCAAGGTTGCAGGTTCGATCCCCAGTCTGGGCACATACAAGAATCAACCAATGAATGCATAAATAGGTGGAAAAACAAATCGATGTTTCTCTCTCTCCCTCTCTTCCTCTCTCTCTAAAAATTTAATAAGTAAAAATTTTTTAAAAGTTTGAATTCTCCCCGAGTTCACACAGTGAACTGGCTTAGAAGACAAAGCTACTGTTCCCCACCTTTACCCAACCACTACACTGGAAGGAACTGGGGGTGAGAGGGGAAAAGGGCAGCCTGGGGACCTGGCCAAGCTCCTGCCAGTGAGTGGCTTTCTTCGGCTGCTCCTGGTGTGAACTTGAGCAAGCCATTCAACCTTCATGGGCTTCTGCATCATCCTCGGTGTGTCAGCCAAGTGACTTGTGACTGCTCCTCCCAACCTTGTATGCAGGAAGCAGCTAAAGGACAGGAGGAACAGACCAGTAAGCAGAAGCCCCAGTCGTCTTCTTCCTGAGATGCCCTGGTCCCAGGGCTCCCATCCCCTTCCCCTCCAGCAAAGGGTTAAGCTGCAAGGAACTTCCCCTGTTTGCCTTGGAATCTGCTGGGTTACTGCATTTGGGGCAAGGGTTGTAGGGAGGAGAGGAGAGACTAGAGATGACACAGTGACAGAGGGAGTGGAGTGGGTGGGGGTGAGTGTTATAGTGCGGACACCAGGGGTGTATGGAGGGGGACAAGTCAATGTTGAGAACTAGGAAGCAGAGGGGATGGGGGCGGTGCAGGGAATAGCTGGACCAGCCAGACACCCGTGGAACCTGGGTCCTATGAAGGACAATGAGGTCCTGGCTTGAGATTTCTCCTCACAGCCCCTCTGCTGATGCGTGGCAGCCCTGAGAATCAGGGGAGATGGGGTCTGGGAGGCTGCAAGGACAACTGCTTTGCTCCCCAGTGAGGAAGGGGAGACCAGGGGACGGGAAAGGACGTGCTCAGGCTTCAGAAGTTGTAAGTTGCAGGTCTAAGAACTAGATCTGCGTGCTGAGGGTTTCAGATTCTGGTCACCTCCCGAAAGTGTTTCCCCTAAACCTAACAAATGCCTGAATAAACTAAGGCGGCTCTAGCGCGACTTCTGGTCACGGGGGCCTTCAACCCTGGCAACAGCTCTGCATGGTGCAGGCCAGAGCAGACTCCCTGTTTGCCTTTGGCCAAATCTTTTTCCTTCTCCAGGCCAGGTTTCCTCACCGGGGGTCATTCATTCCACCTGCCTTGCGCTTTACAGGGTCAGAGGCTGAAATGGGGCCATACTGTCTTTTCAGACATCTACAATTTAATAGCATGCTAATTCTTGAGTCAGCCTGACAGGAGAGATTCTTAAATGTGCCTGTGAAATATAGGGGACTTGGGCTTCACTGAGCCACATTATTTTTCTGGGATCCCAGGAGGGACCCCCAGACCAGAGGGTGGGGGTGGGGCTGCGAAGTGTCCGAGTGACACACTGTGGGGCCCAAGTGGCCACGCCTGGCTGAGAAGTACTGCAGCTTTGTGGATCTGAGAGGTAAAAGAGTTCACTTTTGTTTTTTTATGTTCTACTTTCTCCACATGTATTCTTCCACTTAGGCGTCACCACCTCACCTGTTACCATTGTTGCCTTTGGTTTACGCATGAGGAAGTTGAGGCTTGGGGACAGGAAATATGTCCAGTCACCCAGCAGGTAAGTGGCAGCCAGGACTCAAACCAGGTTTGGTGGGTACCACAGCCTTACTCCACCACACTGCCTCTGCAGGCCCTGACCAGAGGGGGCACTGTGGTGGTCCCGAGATGCACCCTCAGGGAGGCAGGGCAGGGTGGCCGGGGCTTCCTTCCCAGAAGGAAGAGATTAGACTGAGTGAGCGGGGGTTGGGTCCTGCCACAGGCTGCCCCTCCTGCACTTCCTCAGCGTGGGCGCCTAGACCTCTTCTGTAGAACATCTTTATGTTAATAGGTTTATATTATTGTCATTAACAGTGAATGCAGTTATCCTAGGACATCTCCTTTATTCCCCTGCACAGTCTGGAGGGCGGGGGCTCCCTTACTCGCTGCCTAAGGCACCCGGTAGAGCCTTGCAAAGACTAGCAGGTGACCCAGGAGTATTTGCAGAATGGACTGTTGATGATGATCATTGCTGAAGACTGTCAAAGGTGATTTCATATGTATTATCTTATTTGCCCACCGACTCGAATTCATACACATTTATGGGGCTGACAGCAACAGGCCGAGACTTCATTAGACAAATCACACACCCTGTCCGTGCACTAGGAGCTCAGAGTTGGGGAGATGAAACAAAACAAACACTGTGGACACAGAAAACTGCGGTATGTGTAGCTGGGTGTCAGCACAGGTGCTGGTGAAGCTCCAGGAGGAGCCCCGGCCCCATCTGGGGGGTCAGGGAAGGCTGCAGGGTGGGCGGGGCTTCGTGGGGCAGGCAGAGCCAGTCAGCCAGGCGAGGCAGAGTCAGACCGGTGGGCCTGTGGGAGAGCGGGGTCTGGAGGCAGGTTTTTGGGGTGAACATGGTCAGTAGGTCAGTACTGCAGCTGCTGGGGTGGGGGGGGGTTGGAAGAACAGCAAGGGAGGAGGAGGAAGCACAGACATCTTTGATTTGAACACGGAGTGCTTTGTATTTCTCAGTAATGTGGATTATCTCAAGTCAGCCTAAATTCAGCGACAGTCGCAGCACTGAGCGTTCAGTCTGCGCCGGGCTTTCTCTCGGGGGTTTGTGTGTATCTGGTTGCACTGTCACGGCAGCCTGAGAAGCAGGCACTGTTACTCCCTCCGCTGTGTGGCAGGGGACACTGAGGCACTGAGAGGGGTTGGGGGCTCTGTCGCCCTCACCCTACAGTTGAGGACATGGAAGCTTGGGGGTTACGTGACATGTGTCTAGTCCTGTGAAATATAGTAGACCTGATACTCGAACTCAGGCCTCTGGACTTCCGGCCTGGTGCTTTCCCCTAGAAGTCTCTCTGCCCTTCAGGACAAAATGTCTGAAGCAGAGCAAACGACCCAATTGTGAGTGGAAATCGGTTTGGGTTGCCCTGGTATTTCTGAATACCACTGAAGGGGCCAGCGCAGTAACCCACCGGGAGCAGTAACCCGGGCTGTGAGTGGAGCGTTCTACTTGGTCAGCCAGCTGCTGAAAGTGCAGAGTCCATCCCTGTTTCCCGGGCACAAGCCGCCCACTCCAGGCATCCAGTCCTGCTATCTCACTCAGTTTGCACAGTCAGGCAGCTATTCTGAGTCCCTAACAGGTTCCAGTGTCCCTATGGGGGATGCCCTTTCCTCCACACCCCCTGCTCCCAGTTTCTCCGTCATCCAGGAAGCAGGGGCCTTTCTGTTGGTCTCCTCTGGCCAGGCCCTGCTTAAGCCCCGAAGTCCCTGATCTCCCGGCCCTCCCTGGGCTGTGGTCTGCAGCACAAACAGTCTCCTCCGTCCTTACCCCTGGCTTTTTGAACCTCCTCTAATGGACTTACCCTTGGGGAGGCCCGTGTTCCTTTCTGGCCAAAGCTGCAGCTGTTCCAACCTGCATCAAAGCACTCTCCAGTCTAATCCCCAGTTTCTGAAACGGTTTTATCTTTTCCTCTCTGCCTCACCTGTCTGGTCCTTCCTTCGGGGAGCTCGGAGCACTGCCCCTGGCGTGGCCACCTTCCCTGACACCACAAACAGCTTCACCTAGGCCCTCCAGCCAGATGCCCAGTCTGTCTACTCTGCCTCCAGCATGTTCCCGTCTACTGTCTGGCTCCCTCAACCCTAAAATATTCCTTGGTGGCCTGTTTGCCACCTCACAGGGTTCTGCAATGACCCCTGTCTACCTGCTGCTCATGCTCACAAATCCTCAATCACTGAAGCAGGGAGCAGAGCAGACGGGCAGCTGGTCTGAGGGTTAGGAGATCTGGTTTGTACCCTGGACACTGCCAGCAGCCATGTGACTCTGACCATATTTTTGGGGGTGTTGTGTGGGTTATGACATCCAAATTATAAGACATTTAGTGCTTGTGCAATAAGCTTTCAGCAAATGGTAGCTATTTAACTATTAATAATAAAGACTTTTCAAAAGATTTCTGTGATAATGAATTTGAAAGTGGTTGCACAGGTTTTCCCTTCCATGACTGGAGGCGCTCTGGGGGCAGGAAAGGAAATTTTTTGTTCACGATGTCCGGTGCAGGGGGGCTCTTGATACGTGCTAGTATATTCACTTTTGGATGAATGACTAAACCTACAGTGTCCTCAATTCTGATTTTAGGATTACTTTTTAGTGTGAACATCTTCTAATTATAAAAGTAATATATGTTTCATTGTAGAAAAATTAGAAAAAACTTTTAAAAACTAGGGAAAAAACTAGCTGTCATCTTGCTGCCTAGAGATAGCCATGGTTAACATTTTATTTATTTATTTATTTGGGAGAGGGGAAGGGAGGGAGAGAAGCATCTATGCGAGAGAGAAACATCAGTTGGTTGCCTCCTGTATGCACCCTGACTGACTGAGGACTGAGCCCGCAACCTAGGCATGTGTCCTGAACGGGAATCGAACTGGTGACCTTTCACTTTTGGGGATGAGATCCAACCAACCAAGCCACACCGATCAGGGCCACATTTAAGCTTTGAAATGTTTCCCTGCAGCCTTTTTTCTGTACTTATATATATATTTCACATTTTTATACTCTTATCTTTCAGTTAACAAAATGAGCATTTTCCTGTGTTATTAAATAATCTTCACAGACAAAATTTTAAGTGCTGTGTATATTATTCTATAGTATGAACATATTCTAACTTACGTAACCAATAGACAATGAGTGATTGGATATTTAAGTTGTTTCCATTTTTCACCATATAAATAAAGCTCCAATGAACAACATGTATGTCTCTCAATTAAGATTTGCTACCGGGAATAAATTCTACAAAGTCAATTACTAGATCTCAGAGTGAACATTTGAAGGCCTTTGTTATGGTTAACTGATCCTTCAGAGAGGTTGTGCTGAGTGACCCTCCTCCCACTACCAAGGTATAAAAATTCTCATCACCAGAATATTATCATTTAACATAGAACGATCTTTGCTAAACGGAGAACACAGACCCTGCTTTTGTCTGATGCTGTGCCTGCCGTAGGCATGCGTGGTACACTCAGTTACGCCAGGGCTTCTCTACTCTGGAACTGCCTGCCTTCGGGCCGGGTGGTTCCGGGCTGGGGGCTGTCCTGTGCATTGCAGGGCGGTTAGCACATCCCTGGGCTCCGGCCACTGAATGCCGCCAGCAGCCTTCCCCGCCCCTCAGCTATAACCAAAAATGTCTCCAGACAGTGCCAAATATCCCCTGGGGACAAAATGTCCCCTGGTTGAGAACAGCTCAGGTACACTGTATTAACTCTTCATCGGTTGCAAGTAACAGAAACCAATTCTACGCACAAATAGAAACTTTTTAAAAAGGATTGTATTTATTTAGTTTTAGAGAGAGGGGAAGGGAGAGAAAGAAACATCTATAGGTTGCCTCTGCCACACTCTCAACTGGGGACCTGGCCCACAACTCAGGTATGTGCCCTGACTGGGGATTGAACCAGCGACCTTTCAGTTTGCAGATGCTCTGTCCACTGAGCCATACCAGCCAGAGCACAAATGGACACTTTATTAGAAGAATCCTGGGTGTCATGAAACCCAAGGGCTGAGATGCCACTGGCCTTTTCAGGTCTGACCATTCTCTTCTCTTGCTGCAGACTGGCTTCCTCTATATCCTTGTCTTTATGGAAGAAATGGCCACCACTAACATTTCTGAAGTTTCCATTCATCTTGCTTATGAGAAAGCCAGACCTCACTGGAATCTCTTGATTTCAAATCCATGTTCTGAGGGGAGAAATATGATGGGCCCAGCTTGGGTTGCTGCTGGTCCAACTGTGTGGCTGTGTGGGGAGGAGAAAGCCCCTGGGAGTCTGGCTTGTAGCACGTGGCCTGCAGTTTCTGGAGAAAGGGCTGTTGGGAAGTGGATGCTCTCAGAGTCCCCTACATGGCCTTGTACCTGGGAGAGGGTTATCAAGTGTGTGTGCACAGCCATGGATATCCTCGAAGCACACTTCGACTGAGGGGCAGGGAGAGCCAACTGGTGTCCCTACCCCGCCCAGCCTGGACTTACAGGTACGGTAGGGGAACTGCTGGGCCACCCAGGCTTTGGTTCAGGGGACTTGCTGGGTGGAGGAGCCAGCTTCTCTGTGACTGACCGACGGGCTCCCTCAGGCAGGTTCAACTCAGCGAGCCCACGCTAGGACCTCGCGTTTGCGTTTGCAAATCCCCAAAGCTGTGTCATGTGGGAAACAACTGCTGGGCCACCCTCATAAAACCGGCTTTGGAGAGTGCAGCCACTGCGGCAGAGGGCCCTGCGCACCAAGTGCTAGCCGTTCAGCCCTGCTGCGTGGGAGGGAGGGGGCTGGTGTGGGGGCAGCCCCTGAGCACAGAGGCCTGTCCACCCACGGACTTGGCTTCTGGGAGGTGCAGAGGAAAGCTCTCCCCAAACACGCAGGAAAGACAAGCTCCCTCCTGTTCTGCCCTCACCGTGTGGTGACCTTGGACGAGTCACCTCCCTCGGGATGTCGGCTTCTTTATCAGAAATAGGAATGATACTTGCCCTAAAAGGTATTTGCTAGGAAAGTGCTTTCAAAACTTTATGTATAAGCAGCCCAAGTCTAATGGTGATACAGGTATTTATGATCATTATTTCACCTCCGGGGGAGAAATCTCTGAATCCTGTGAGGTCTCCTATTGCTGACAGAACGGAGCCAGGGGTGATGTCTCTTCTGAGTCATCCCTCCCAGGCCTAGAGCTGCTTCCAGGTTTCCGCTGCTGTAGGAGCACTTCACAGACGTTTCCTCTAGAAGGAGACCCAGGAGCCTGGAAGTGAGTTGAGTCTCTCTAACCTGTGTGACCACGGGCACATTCCTCAACCTCTCTGGGCTTCAGGCTCAGCACCTGTAACACGGGAATACTTGTGGCATTGACCCTTTAGGTTATTAATACGCGTAAAGCACTGTGCCTGGCAGAGGGCCTGTGCTCCCTCATTGTTTGCTCTGCTTATCCACGCCACAACGTGCCAGGTGCTGTGCCAGGTGCTGGCGGGGAAAGGTGACAAGAGTATGACCCAGCCCTTAGGATACTTGTGGGTTACCAGGGGTGGGGTAGGTGCCCAAGGTGGGTTATAAAGCAGTGTGGCAAATCCAACGACAGCGACCCATCTGCCCTGGCATTGGGGCCCTCTCTACGCCTCCCCGGCTATAGGGAGGTGGGGCAGGTAAGGCAGGGTCCAGGAAACACCACGGTCCCAGGCTACCCACAGAGCAGACTTAACTGCCCAAGGGTCTGGAGGCATGTACTCCTCAGGCTCATAGGAGCACTTTCAGGTGGGAGGGCCCCCTTCCTCCTGTTAAAGTAATTGCCCCACAGTTTCAACCCTAGGCAATGATTAGGTAGCGGACATCTTGTGGGTGGGGGTTTATAATACAGTCAGACAGACTGATACCTCACAGACATGGAAAAGCACTCACGTGCTACATGGTGGGGATGCTGGCCCCCAGCTCCCCCAACCCCTCAGATCGTATGGGAACAGCAGAGAGGCTTGGGGACTGTCAGCTGTGTGGGGACCTGCCAGCCACCTCAAACCATGGAGAGAGCTGAGGATACTGTGTCCTGGGAGGAGGCTGTACCCAGAGCCCAGGAGTCAGTGACTAGACCAGAGAGGGACAGTGAGGCTCTCAGAGGACCAGGATCAGGAAACTCAAAGTAGATGTAAGGACAGGCGCGAAGAACTTGGTGGGGCCCTAGTGGGAGGTGTAGTGGGGCCAGGACGGGAAGGGTGGAGAGGGGGACTGTGAAAGGCCAGGGACTGCCAGGAGGAGAGGACTAGTAAGGCGTTTGCCGTCTGTGGTCTGGGACTCGGCTGCCGAGGCAAGGGCTGCAGAGCGGCCGTCTCCCGAGTACGTGTGGGGCGGTGGGTGGGGGAGGTGGGTTCGGACCTCCATCGTCATTAAGATGATAGGTAAAACTGTGTGCACATGTGCATATGAATAAGGACAACATACAAGAAAGTGAGAACAAACATCCATTTGTCTACAGAAAAACATCTTGTTTGCCTCCAAGTTTTGGCAAATACGAATAAAGCTGCTATAACCATTCACACCCAGGTTGTTGTGTAAACGTAGGTTTTTACTCCTTTGAGTAAATACCAAGTAGTGCGATTGATTGTGTGGTAGAGTGTGCTTGGTTTTGTAAGGAACCTCCAAGCTGTGGTCCAAATGGCTGTATATTCTGCATTGTCACCAGCAATGAATGGGCGTTTCTGTCCATCCACATCCTTGACACCGTTTGTTGTCAGAGCCCGGGTTCTGGCCAGTCTAATAGGTGTGTAGCGGTGTCTTCTGTTGTTTTAATTTGCATTTGCCTGGCAGCCTGTAATGTAAAGCATCTTTCCATATGCTTATTTGCTATCTGTGTATCTTATTTTGAATTTTAAGAGTTATTGACATATTTCCTATAACAGTGCTTTAACAGATATGTCTTTTGCCAGTATTCTCTCCCAGTCTGTGGCTTGTCTTCTCATTCTCATGAATTGTCTCTCACAGAGCAGACATTTTTAATGAACTCCAGCTTACCAATTATTTCTTTCATGGACTGTGCCTTTGGTGTTGTATCTACTTTTATGTGGACCACACCAAAAGCCTCCTGACCAGGCCACCTCCCGCCCTCCTTGGCTTCACATTGAGGATATCTGTGAACTCCGTTAACAACGGTCTCACCTGACGTCCCTTCTCCCCCAGCTGTTTGCCCATCCATCTCCCACCCGTCCATTGGAACTCAGCTCAAAGCTGCTTCCTGAAGGGAGCCTTCCCTGGTGCCTCTCACCCAAGCCCAGGCGCCCCTCACCCCATTACATCTCTCCCAGGCCCTGTGCTTTTACTTTTTTCCACTCGTCGTGATTGTGAGACGTGGTCTCCTGCTAATATGTAAGGTCCATGAAGACAAGTGGAATTCCTACATTGGTCACTGTTTATCTTTAGAGTCTGGCACTGTGCTTTGCACATAGTAATTATTTTAATAGCAAATACACACATCTACAGTGCTCTGTGCCAGAACCCTCCAAAGCAGGTGACATATTTAACTCATCTGCTCTCTGCAGTCACTCTGTATTTGATTATTTCCAGTTTGCAGATGAAGTGTCAGAGGTACAGTTTGCCCAAGACCACGGAGCTAGTAAGTGGGGTGACTGGGGTGCAAACCTAGAAAGCCTGGCTCCAGAGTCAGTGGTTTTTATGATACTGAACTACCTCTCAAGCTCATTACATCTTTGTTGAATGAGCGACTGCATTAGAGGAAAGATGGAGATAGAGACAATTAGGAAATAGTATGAGAGAGCAGGTTGTTAAAGATCAGAGTGGATCACATAGGCTTTTGACTTGGAAGGGCTCCTTAGTTGTTGTTGACTGACTAAGGGACAGACTCTGGAACAGGGACACTATCCTGTGCCAGCCCCTCCTTCCTTCTGGGATGAGCAGCATAGGTAGATAATTAGTGGGACAAAGCCCAAGTTCATTTTGAGGGGCATATTGGAAGGATGCCCAGGGCACATTAGTACTGAGCCGCCTTGGGCAGAGACAGGCTGAGTCACAGATAATTACTGCCGAGATGGCCAGGACATCAGTTTAAAAATTCAGCCAGTCATCCCTGCAGCTCTGGCCCAGCCACAGGCCTTTTTAGGGGAGACGTGGAGTATCCAGAGAGTCCCAAGGTCATGGCTCCATTCCTGCATCTGACCCCATCCCTGGCCACACCGGGGGCCTCTGTTGTGGATTCAGGAAATTTTGCTCTCCAGTTTTCGTGTATGAGTAATTTTCCTAGATGGCGAAAATATAGTTGAGCAGCACTGGGGAGTGTTCTGTCCTCCCTGGGGAACACCTGGATGTCGCATCCTCAGTCAGCAGGCTGGCACCCTGAGCTAACTTGTTCGTCCGGGGAGCCAAGCCATTTCTGTGGTGCCCGCTCTTTACAGGAGACGAGAGGCACTTTTCATGTGACAAACAGGGACTTGGTGGGCCTCCAGAAGGGAACATGGCTTTGACAGAGATGGGAGGCATGAAGCACAGAGAGGCTGACATGAAGCTAGAAAGCCCCTGAAGTGACCGCATACACCGCAGAGGCTGTGGACTCCTAGAAGACCAGACCAAGATGGCGGCCAGGGCCTTGACGGAGAAGACAGGCCTTCTTAAGCCAGTCTTCCTGCTTCTGAAGACCCAAGAAAGGTGTGCCAGGCAAGTACAGGGCAGCAAGAAAGGCAGGGGTGCATCTGGAAGCCAGAAAGGAATGAGACTTCCTTACCCAGGAGGCTGGGGTGACTTAAGAGGCCTGGGGCAAAGGAAGAATGCGTGGCTACCATGGTCCAAGCACATGCATGTGCTCACACCATGGGGAAAGGCAAGGGGACAGGCTGGAGAGGGCCAAAGGCTCCCCAGACCCAAGATGCTGGGGCCTGAGCCTGAAGCCCCTATGGTTGACACCTACCTCCCAGAGGGTGGGTGGCCTGGGCAGTGCTGACCAATCTACTCCTGCCTAGAGTTCAGTCAGAACCTGGTGATGTGCCACTTCATTACGTTAGACGTTTCTGAAGGGTTGCCCTTGTTGTTTTACAAAGTTCCTTCTTAAAACCTTTTCCTACTCTGTTAAGGGAAAGAAGCCATTTGTATGTGTAAGTCCATTTACATGGAGTTCAAAAGCTGGCAAAACCAACCTATGGTGATAGAAATGAGAACAGTGATGGCCGCTGGTGGGACCTGTCTGGGGCAAAGGGAATATTCTAGATCCTGATTTACATGTTGATTACATTGGTGTATATATTTGTCTAAGCTTATTGAATTATGCACTTAAGGTCTGTGCATTTTACTGAAGGTAAATTATATCTCATAAATGGTGTTACTGTTCTGACGGGAAGAAATTTTGCTGCTGTTCTTCACTGTGGAGAGGTAGCTGGCTGGGCTCCTCGGAAGCAGTGAGCAGCTTTGGAGCCGGACAGTCTCTGGTTCTAATTCTATTCTGCTGCTCTCACTGTGACCTTGGACAAGCTGATCTCTTACTTTCTACTGTTTAAAATGGACTTGGTAAATGAGTTATACAATATATTGCCTGGCGAATAGGTGGTGCTCAAATATCACCTCCTACAGGAAGCTTTCCTGCTTTTCCAGACCACGTCAGGTGCCCTTTTCTCTTGCACATACCAGCTGCGGTTTGTGTGCAATTCAAATCTGTGTTTCAGCCATGGCGCACATCTCTGATAGTCACAGACTTTTGCTTGTTTATTGAATAACTGCAAACAGGAAATCTGTAAATGCCAAGAGTCTACTGCATTGTAGCATTTTTATCTCTGTGGTCTGTACCCTATGATCGCCCACCTTAGCCTCTCAGATCATGAAGGGGAGGGCCGGGTATTGCTCAGTTTTGTATCTCCCCAGCTATAAAGAGTACTTGCTAGCCCTGGCTGGTGTGCCTCAGCCAATTGAGTGCCGGCCTGCGAACCAAAAGGTCGCCAGTTTGATCCCCAGTCAGGGCACATGCCTGAGTTGTGGGCCAGGTCCCCCGTGGGGGCCACGTGAGAGGCAACCAGACGATGATGTTTCTCTTTTTCTCTTCCCTCCCAACCCCTCTGTCTAAAAATAAATAAATAAAATCTTTAAAAGAAGTGCTTGCTAATTTTTATTTCGCCAGTGAGTCACTAATAAGTAAATTAGTGCGTGTATAAGTAATTGAGTGAATAAGTGCGTGAAAGAGTGCATTAACTGACGAATATGTGAATAAATGGATGAGTAGAGCTAGAGAATCGAATGAATGAGGAGTGCCAGTTTCCTCCCTTTCAAAGGGTTATATGGTGGTGACAGCCCAAATGACTCAGTTGCAGGGACCTGGGAAGAGTCACCGCTGGGACAGCTAGAGGGAATGTTCAGCTGTCACAGGCCTCTGAATACAACCTTTCTGGGGACTTCCCTCTCCTTCCTTCTGGCCACTGTTCACTGTTCGTCCGCGGTGGTGCCGAGGCAGCGTGAGGCAGGGCATGCCTCTGGGACGAGAACGCTCGTCGATGGCTGTCCCCTCTCCTGACATGCCTGCTGCAGACGGCGAGGGCCCGCTCCCCCCACCAGTGCCATGTCCCGGAGCAGATGTCTCTCTTGTCTTGTCAGCAACAGAGCGGCTGTCAGGAGTTTGCATTATTTATCTGCTCTGTAACATTTACTGGGATTTAGTGTTTAATAACTGTCACTCCAATATATCTTTTCTTAATCCCTTCAGATCTGCTGCTGTAGCAATTTTAAATATTTATCAACACTGTTCATGTATTTGCTGGTTGGGTTGCAATTTTTTTTGTAATTAAAGATTTACAAGACACTACTTGAAATTTAGGAAGGTTTGGTAGAGATCAAAAGGGGAGGAGAGGAGAGATCTGTTCTTTCAAACCCATGTCTGGAATCCAAATCTGGCGTTCGCCCTCCCCCCGGGAAAGGTGGATGCTCACCCACCGGTTCCTGCGGCTGTCTCCCTCCCCCCTTTCACGCAGTTCCCAGTAAGCCAGATACAGGCAGAGCCTGGGCCTTCTGCGGGACCCCCACTGCCTGCCAGCCTCGGTCTGTGAGCTGGGGAATGTCACGGAGCAAGATGGAAAAGGCCCCTGCTGACGTAAAGCTTACATTTTAGTGGTGGAGACAGACAATAAGCATGTCAACATATTTTAAAAAATAATTTTGGATTTTGAAAAATGCTACAAAGGGAGTAAACAGATAATGACTGAATGTGGGATATCAGTATCAGTGTTCTTCATCAAAAACAATAGAAACTGACTCAGGGGGGAAACTTAACCAAGAAGAAATTTCTAGAAGGATAAGGGAAGTTCACAGGTGAAAGGAAAGAATAGAAGAGAGAAAGAATGTGAGAAGGCACAGTAAGGATTATTTCGTAACAGAAGGTGTGGCCTTTGGGACAAGTGTCTCCCGACAGTGTTCTGTTTTTGTGACACTGTCCCAGAGTCACAACCCAGGGACAAAAGGTTCTCACTCTTTGGCTGGGGAAGGCCAGGGGAGACCAGGGCACCTTGACTGGTGGTTTTACCAGAACTGGATCTATTGGGGGAAGGGAAGTTAACCAAAGCAAACCGAGTGTTGATACCAGAAGGGCTCTGGGTAGTGGGCATGCTGAAACATCAGGCGAAGAGGACGCAGAAGGCCTTTCTGAGCCTATCTGAGCTGCAAACAAACGCTAAGAAGGAGCCAGACGCGTGAAGAGCTGCAGGAGAAGTAACGGAAAGTGCAAATCTAGGTGGCTGGCTCTGTCTAGCCTCAGAGATTGGACCGCGTGTGAGCCCAGATTTTTTTTTATTACAAATAGAGTAAAATGGAAGGCCCAGGCTCTGAGAGCATACTTCTAGCTCCTGGGACAGGAAAACCAGTGAGGGTGGAATTCGAGTTAACTTAAGTCATGTTCCTAGAGGCCTGTGGTGGCCCCGGCCTTGTGTTCTGTTTGGCAGACTCAAGATGGATGAGATATGCAGGCGCTGTTGAGAGCACTGATGCTCTTTTTCTGTTAATTTTATTTTAATTGCTGTTCAAGTACAGTTTTCTGCCTTTTACTCCCATCCCAGCCCATCTCCCCAGCCCTCCCTACCTCCCTCCCGTTTCCACCCTCCCCCTTGTTATTGTCCATGTGTCCTTTATACTTGTTCCTGCAAACCTTTCCCCCTTTCCCCTGAAATCCCCTTCCCTCTCCCCTCTGGTCACTGTCAGCCTGTTCTCAATTTCACAAATACCATATGATCTCACCTTTAACAGGAACCTAATCAACAAAACAGACACACAAGCAAAATGTAACCAAAGACCCTGAACTATAACCATCACTGATGCTCTCGGTGGGAGAGGCACACAGATCGTGGTGGCAGGGAGGTGGCAGACGCTGGGAGTGTTGACTGGGAACGGTTCTTCCTTCCTGACTCTGTGGTGAGTGTTGTAAATCCCCGAAAGTGACTGTTTTAGTCCCACTCAATGATCTTGATTTGTGTTTTTACTTTTATTCAACTCACAGTATTTCCTAACTTCTCTTTGGCCCATGGATTATTTAGAAGTGTTTAGTTCCAAACATTTAGGGATTTCCTAGCTGTCTTTTTGTATTGATTTCTAATTTTATTCCCATTGTGGTCAGAGAAGACACTTGGTAGGACTTTAAATAACTTTAAATTTATTGAGTTTTATTTATGTCTCAGAGGTGATCTCTCTTGATAAAAGTTTCATGTTTACTTGAAAAAAATGTGTCCTTGGCTGTTGGTGGGTAAAGTTCTGTAAATGTTGACTCAATCAAGTTGGCTGATAGTGTTGTTCAAATATTCTGTATCAAAATATTCTAACAACTTGTTCTATCAGTTATTGAGAGATGGTATTACAATCTCTGACTCTAATTGTGGATTTGTCAATTTCTTCCTGCAATTATGTCAGCTTTTGCTTCATGTATTCAATGTCCCACGAATGGTGGGCTTTTCCAGCCTGGCGTGTAGGGACAGGTACTATTCCCAGCTTGTGTGAGTGCTGACCACTGTATCCTTTGCTCTTTAACCTATTCAAATTATTCCTGCTCTAGCCTCACGGATTCCTCTTGTGTACGTGCTGACCATTTCTCAGTTGAATCTTGAGGGGGATACACTTTGGATTTCCACAGTTCTCTGTCTGTGTAACTCTCTTCTCTCCACTTTTCTTTCCTGTAAATTCTTCCTTGCTTTACTCTCAACATTAACTCCTTAATTCAGGGAATCGAACAGGCCTCACCTGGGATTCCCTTCCTACATGTAACTTGGAAACTTCTTACCGTAGTAAGCTGGGGTAATCAGAAGGATGACCTTATTTATTTCCCATTTCAAAGGGATCATTGCCCTCATTGCTTGTTCTTATAAATGTCTTATAAATAGTCATTGTCTTATAAATAGTTCATATATTTGGAGTGGTTTTTGGTTGTTTAAGGTGGAAAGGTAAATCCTGTTTCTTTTATACTCCATTTTGGCTGAAAACCAGTCTCTTTGGATTTTGGAGACCAGTCTTATTGAGATGCTACTTGGAACCTGTGGCAAACTTAGTGGGAGAATCCCAGGAAGTCCTCCGACTTTGGGAGCAAACAGATGCTGTCTTTGTCAGGTTACTGCTCTTTTGGGAAATAGTTTGGCTTGTTGCTGGCCTGATAGACTAAATCCATGACCACTCAACACCACATGAGCATGCAGCCAAAGCTACTCATCATGACTGACTGACTCATAAATTCAGGCATGTCCAAGCAGGACTCCATAATCAAGAGTGAGTGACATCAGTGGGTCTGTACCCAGCAAATGCCAATGGCTCCTCTAAGATGTAAAAGCAAGTCAGTCACTTTCTCCGTGTACTCATTTCTGCTGCTTTCCACCTCCTCCTCAACCTACACCCATGGTCTCATGAAGAGTTGATTGAGGAGGAAAAAAAACAAGACTGCTTTGCAAAACAATTTATGATATATTGGTATCTACCCGAAGTAAACTATCTTAGCATTATACTTCTATTCGGGAGTGCACTGGAAGTAGAAGACAGATGTTCTCCAGTGGAGTACTTGGAGCATTACAACAGTGACTATTTTGCTTGAAAGGAGAGACAGCTTGATATAAGGTTCTCTCTAGTTCATATGCTTTGCTAATGATTTGGCTGGATGGTCAAGAATTTGGAAGGGGTAAGATTGAAGAACTTGTGACAAGAAAGTTTAGAAAAAAGATATATGCCCTGACCAGTGTGGCTCAGCTGGTTGTGGATAGTCCTATAAAGCAAAAGGTCACCAATTGATTACTGGTCAGGCCACATGCCTAGGTTGCAGGTTTGGTCCCTAGTTGGGACACATGCAAGAAGCAACTGATTGATGTTTCTCTGTCACATCTATGTTTTTCTCCCTGTCTTTTGACCTCTCAGCCCCACTCTGTCTCTCAAAAAAAAAAAAAGACATGTGATGGGCCTTTTGGAATGGGTATAGAACACGTGAATATTTGTCTTCTGTGGTTGACTAGATGGTCCACTTTGTGGATGCTCATTACAATTCTCCCTCAGGAACCCCAGGGTTTCTCAGTGAGCTGATGAACAGCGTGGCCATGATGGCCATGTTGAAGGCTTGGCATAGACTCAATCATGTATTC
The DNA here is from genome assembly GCF_014824575.4 of Sturnira hondurensis. Lineage (NCBI taxonomy): Eukaryota > Metazoa > Chordata > Mammalia > Chiroptera > Phyllostomidae > Sturnira > Sturnira hondurensis. The sequence goes on along the minus strand of NW_028089713.1, from coordinate 2,364,990 downwards.
CCAGCAAGAGTAACCCGATTACTGCCATTATTAAATGTTCGACATCCCCAAAGTGGAAACCAATCCTGAGCTCCTGACTTGGTGCCACAACCTCAGGGGACCACCAGGCAGCTGCTTTGGGCCGGGTTGGTTATTTCAGATCCCATCCGTGGAGGGGTTATGATTCATTCTCCGGGAATATACCCCTATTCTAGTAGAATGATGATCCTTGCCAACAGGGTCCTTCTGTGACAGTGGAGGTCTGTTTATTTTTTTGCCCAAGTAATAGATACCAGAAAAGAACCTGTCAGCAGCAGACAGAGCTGTCTGCCATGAATGGATCATTAAGAGGGTCTGGAGAGAGCTGTGAGGTGGTACAAGAGCCAGAGATGGCCACAGAGATGAATAAATAGCCACATCTTGAAACATCCCTGTATAACTCAGGGCTCAGTAATTGTCAGGTTGATGAGGGCACGGTGGCATGGCAGTGTGTATGTGTGTGTGTTGCATGTGGCATCTCATCTTTCTGATCAGCTGGGAGGGCTTTAAGGCAAGGGATGATTAAAGAGGTCTCAGACAGAAGGCAAGAGTGTGAGGCAGTCTCTGATCCCTTGTTTATTCAGGGTCTAGCATGGTGTCTGTCACAGAGTAGCTTCATTTGTTGAATAAGAAAAAAGAAAAAGAAAACAAATGAATGAATGGGTCTGCAGATCCTTGGCATTGGACGGGATTGCAGAGATGATCTGGTCCCATCCCCAACCACTGTGAGACTTTGTTGTTACGTAGAATAATGGTTCTATCTAAAATGCATCCTGGGCTTACCATTCTACTTTCTATTCATTGACCTCTTACAAGCCTCTAAACCTAAGGAGGTAATTATTATGCTTATGTACCAATGAAAAGATAGCTTCAAGTAACTTCTTCAAAGTCATACAATTAGTAGACGACAGAGTCAGGAATGGAAGCCAGATGCGTCTGACTCCCCAGCCTAAGCCTGTGAACACTGTGATGCACTCTTGGAATACATATTATGGCAAAGTTCTCAGCACCTCACAAGATAATTTGTGCTCTCATTAGCCAGCTTTAGTTGTTGGAAAGTTTTTTACACCAAGATGAAACCTGCCTCCTCATGACTCCATGCACACTGTCTGAGTGCCATTTCTGAAACTTCTGAGAGCCACACAAGTGACCCACAGCTCTGTGAGCTGGCTCTCATTTGCTGCGAGTGGGGAAAGGTCTCATTTAGCCCCCCAATTGGTGTCCTTCCTGACCGGGCCCAAGTTTCCCAAGGCTCTTAGCATTGGCTCTCAGGTTGAGCAAGGTGCAGTCTGACCAGTACAGAGGGTTTCAGGACCATTGCCTCCTGTCTAGACACTGTACGTTATTAATGGCATCTCACCTCACATTAACTTCTTTGGCAAGAGACATTCTTCCCCAGCTCTGGCCTGCTTGGTTGAATTAGCATGGGACTTAACTCAAAGCAGGAAATAATATGAGAGGGCAAGAACAGCAAGCTCCCTGGGTCTGGCCTGAGTCGTCTGTGGTTCTGGCTTCTGGGTCTAAGTGCTGACTGGAGAGGGAGGGCGGCTGCACAGGGGCTGGAGGGAGCGCTCCTGGTTTGTGGGGTGATGCTTGACAACTACCTCGACTGGAGTGGAGCTGTGTGTGGGGGGTGTGTCCACATGTGTGCACATCCGTGTGTGGGTGATGTAGCAGGGAATCTTCTAAAGCGGCTGCTGAGTGTCTGCCTCAGCCTCATCTATCTGAGCTTTTCCTTCTCACTTTGGGTATAACTGAATCTTGTTTCACTGGGAAGATAGTTTTCCGGACTGAGCTGAGCTCTGCCAGTGAGCTGGCTTCTGGACCTTCCCCTCATCCCTCCAGCCCTGGTGCAGAGATAACTAAGGAGACTGTGCTTGCGTGGACACCCAGGAGGTCCAAAAGCCCACTTATGGTAACCTGTGCCAAGGCTGTAAGGAACTGATGTGTGAACTCCATCTGAGCCCAGGTAGAGTCCTCCCAGGCCTCTGCATGTGTGGGTTGGTTGTTGCTCACCTTGCACGTGACCCCTACCTTGGACTTCCTCTTAATTAAGATGTAGCCTGGCTTCTGATGCATGGAAGGTGAGGACAGTAGGAAGTCTTGGAGGACCTTCTGGAGTCCCCAAATGTGCGAGAGGAGAAAGAAGGCTGGCGGGGCTCTGCTCTCCTTCCCCCGCTACATCATGGCTTCCATCCTGACATTGCCCTTGGCCAGCTGTGTGAGGAAGGGCCACACTTCACCTGCCTGCCACACTGGATGAGGCAGGCACTGGAGAGCAGGGAGGGTGTGGGCTCTGGAATCCAGCAGACTCTTGGTTTGGCTTCTGGGCATGGTTTTGGATAAATCACATCAACTTTATAGACTTTAGTTTCTCCATATTTTAAATAAGGTCAATACTCGCCACCCTCTGGGATTGCTGAGAAGGTTGAAGGTCATGTGTACAAAACACCTGTCTCACAGGGGACACTAATAAAAAACAGTAGTGACTACTGTAACAAGACCCTGACTGCCCCTTGCACCCTCCATGGATGGCACGGGGAGACAGGGCTGGTTGACGTGGCAGTTCCTTGGGAGTTCTGCAGGCTGTTATTAGCCAGAGTGATAACAGCAGCAGTATTTACACAAAATTCCCTAATACTTTGTGTTTCCAGAGTGTGTAGCTCTGAGGGCTCCGGGGAGCATCCTGGCAGTCGGGTGCATTTCTTTCTGTACTCCTGCCCTGAGACATTGTTCTTCTCAATGTCCCTAGGTCAGGGACTCGCTGTTCAACAGCTGCAGGAAAAAGATTCAGGAAGCTGTAGGGGAGATTTTTGTCTCTCTGAGTCTCTACGCTCCAAGGGGAATGGCCAAGCACAGCCCAGCTCCTGGAGATGCATCACTGTTGCACGTGGCTCCTGGGGCCCTCACCCTGTCTGGCTCCCGGGTAGAGGCCCTGGATCACAGCCGTCTCCTAGCCAAGGCTGGGAGGTCTGTAAGGGGTAGTTGGGTCATTGGATAGAAACTAGGAAGCCAGGGAGGGATGGAAGAAACCATAAACCCTTCACCACTCAGTGTAACAGGGCAGGGGACAGCCAGATAAATTCAAATATGCTGATAATCCAGGGTTTTGGAACAACTCCCGAAGAAAGGGCAGGGATTGGGTCTCATTTGCACAGCCTTGCCCCTTTCCCCCTTCCTCATTTTTCTTTATTGGGGAGACACTGAAGATAAGAAGACAAGAAAGAAGCTGACTTCTTTGAGCTTTTGGCTGGGAGGAGGCCTGAGTGCAACTTCCGTCTGAACCCAGATGCATCTGACACCAGCTGCCTGAACCATGCTGCCAGTGGGATAGGCCTTGAAACATCTGCCCAGGCCCCCCAGATCAGCCCCCTGGGTCTGTCTCCAAAAACAATGGTGATGACATTGCTAAAGCAACTGGTGGTTGGAAGGGTCTGAGGATCACAGTGAAATTGACTGTGCAGAACAGACAGGCCCAGATTGAGGTAATACCTTCTGTCTCTGCCCTGATGGTCAAAGCTCTTAAAGAACAGTGAAGGCAGAAAGAAGCAGACTTCCGGCCAAGACAGAGGTGCAGGTGGGAACACTGTGCCTCCTCACACAACCAAGTTTAAAAACAACAAAGTTTTAGTAAATGCAACCAAACACAGAAGATTGAACTGTATGGAAGTTCTACAACAACAAACCGTTCAGCCAGACCAGTAAGAGGGGTAGAGCCAGCGACTGGTGGAGTAGGGTTGCGCAGGAAAACTCGTCCAGACCGACCCAGGGACCCAGGTGTGAGGGTGGTGGTTGGCAGATCCCAGGCATGGGGTTGTGAAGGGCAGACCTGGTGAGAACGTAAGGTGGCAGGCTGACCGTGGTCGTACATTTCTGTGCAGATAAACCAGGCGGAGGAGCGAGCAGTGAGATGGAGTGAGCAGTGACACGGGACCACACAGGCCCCAGGGGTGGGAAGCAGCAGAGGGGACCGCCATTCCCCCTCTTTGACTCCGCCCCCACATACAGAGTCACAACCCAGCAACTGGGACGCCCGGCCCTGGTGAACACCTAAAGCTCCGCCCCTCAAACGTAACATGTGCAAACAGACCAAATATTATGACTCAAGAACAGCTCAAAGCCCCAGAGCCAATAATTCTAAGGGACCAAGAGATAGCCAACCTATCAGACGCACAGTTCAAAACACTGTTTATCAGGATGCTCACAGAACTGGTTGATTATAGTCACAAATTAGAGGAACATATGAAGGCTAAACTAATTGAAATGAAGGGAGATGCACAGGAAACCAATAGTGATGGAAAGGAAACTGGGACTCAAATCAATGGAATGAACCAGAAGGAAGAATGAAACATCCAACTAGAAAAGAATGAAGAAACAAGAATGCAAAAAATGAGGAGAGCCTTAGGAACCTCCAGGACATCTTTAAACGTTCCAACATCCGAATTATAGGGGTACCAGAAAGGGAAGAAGAAGAGTGACAAGTGGAAAACTTATTTGAACAAATAATAAAGGAGAACTTCCCCAATCTGGCAAAGGAAATAGACTTCCAGGAAGTCCAGGAAACTCAGAAAGCCCCAAAGAAGGTGGACCCAAGAAGGAACACACCAAGGCACATCATCATTACATTACCCAAGATTAAAATGAAGGAGAGAATTCTAGAAGCAGCAAGAGATAAGGGGACAGTCACTTACAAAGGAGTACCCATCAGACTGTCAGCGGATTTCTCAAAAGAGACCTTACAGGCAAGAAGGAGTTGGAAAGAAATATTCCAAGTCATGAAATGCAAGGACCTCCATCCAAGATTGCTCTATCCAGCAAAGCTTTCATTTAGAATGGGAGGGCAGATAGAGTGCTTCCCAGATAAGGTCAAATTCGAGGAGTTCATCATCACCAAGCCCTTATTATATGAAATGTTAAAGGGACTTATCTAAGAAAAAGAAGATGAAAAATATGAACAGTGAAAGGACAGCAAACTCACAGTTATTAACAACCACACCTTCAACAAAAGCAAACCAAGAGGACAGCTAGATTGGGAGTGGAACCATAGAAATGGAGATCACATGGAGGGTTAGCAACAGGGGAGTGGGAGGAGGAGAAGAGGGGAGAAGTTACAGAGAATAAGTAGCATAGATGGTGGGTAGAAAATAGACAGGGGGAGGGCAAGAATAGTAGGGGAAATATAGAATCTAAAGAACTTGAGATACGTGGTCATAAACTAAAGGGGGGAATGGTGTGGGAGGGGGTGTGCAGGGTAGAGGGGAATGAAGGGGAGAAATAGGACAACTGTAATGGCATAATCAATAAAATATATTTTAAAAAAGGCAGAAAGAAGCAGGAAACCATTAAGCACAGTGGAAACCTCACTTTTGATGAGACTGAGAGATGCAGTGCCGATCTTTAGCTAGGGAAGTCTTTGGAACCATTAAAGAGATCCTGGGGATGGCACAGTTCGTGGGCTGTGGTGTCGATAGCCGCCACCCTCATGACATCGTAGATGACATCTGCAGCGAGCACTGGGATGCCTGGCTGGTTAAGAACTGCAAAGATCATCTGACAACAAAGAATCAACAACAACAACAGCAAAAAACCCCCAAAAAGTAAAAAGAAGAAAAGAAAAAGAAGGAAGGGAGGAAGGAAATCTGAAAGGTCTGGCTAGTTTTTTTATTTTTTAAAGATTTATTTATTTATTTTAGACAGAGGGGAAGGGAGGGGAGAAAGGGAGAGAAACATCAGTGTGTGGTTGCCTCTTGTGTGCCCCTACTGGGGACCTGGCCCAAGACCCAGGCCCGTGCCCTACGCTGGGAATAGGACCAGATGACCCTGTGATTCACAGGCTGGCACTCAACTACTGAGCCACACCAGCCAGGGCTGGCTAGTTTTTTAACTTGACATTTGTGGTTGCCCATTAGAGTACTTGATGGTTGTGTGGGGGGAGGGGGAGAAGGTGGGAGTCAGCTGGCCCCTCCACTCCTCCTGTGTCTCCCCAGCCCCCTGATTCAGATCTTCACACATTCACTTACACATTCCTTCATCACAAAACATGTAATGAACACCCCATGGAACCTGGCTGTGTTGTAGGTACTGGGGATAAAAAGTGAAGACTGCTCTGCTGACAAAACGTAGTGTGAAAGAAGGGGAAAGGTCGTCAGGAACATGTATAAAGGACCCATGGACAAAGCCAGAGGTGGGTAGGATTGAGGGTGGGAGGTGGGGGTGGGAGGGGTTGGGGAAAGGGTGGCAGGAAAATGGAGAGAACTACACTTGAACAACAATAAAAAATAAAATAAAATAAAAAGAAGCACAGATGAGTCACTAGGGACACACCCAGAGTGAGAGTCCCGTGATGCTTTCATGATAGTACTGAGAAGACGCCCTGACTCAGAACTGGGGAGGTCATGGAAGGTTTCCTGGAAGAAGTGATATCTAGGATGAGCCCCAAAGGTTGACTAGAGCTAGTTAGTTGAAGAGAGGAAGGTGGGTGGTGTGGGGGAGCATGTTCCAAGCTAAGAGAACATTGTCTACAAAGGCCCAACAGAGATGGCCAGTATGTGGTACGTCCTAGCAACTGAAACACAGTGGTGTGGCTGGACCTCAGAGTGGGAGGGCAGAGTCCGAGGGCAGTGGGGAGCCGTGAAACATTTTCAGCAGGGAAGAGGCAGGACCCAGTTTGAATTTTAGAGTGAGTGCTCTGGCTGTTGATCCCCCCCGCAGAGAAGGAGGGAGGCAGGGAGACCAGGTTGGAGGCTGCCATGGTGACAGGTGAGGGGGTTTGGACTTTCACACCTGCTTCCCAAGCTTCCCTGGCCTCCTGCCCCCTTGCCCAGTGTTCTGAACACTTGCCCACATGACGAAGTCAGGAGGGGATGTAGCCTACTGTTCTCCTTGCCCCAAATCTGTCTCACTGCTGAGTGCCCTGCAGTGGGAGGAGCACCATGGCCCTTGAGTGTTTGTTTGCTTTACTCCTGCCTGGGAAGTCCTTGTGTTTTTTGTTCCTCCTGGGCCTGCTGGAGGCCAGGATTCCTCAGGGGCTGAGTAACTGCCATGACATTCCACCTGAAATGGATGCGGGAGAGGAAGGCAGGACAGGGCAGGACTGTAGTCATTCTAACCTGGAGAGAGGTCATGGATTCTCATTTCAAGCCCAGAGGTGCTGGAAAAGCCCCGATTCTCAATGACTCCTTAAAAGCAAAGCAGGGGAGAGAAACAAGCTCTTTTTTAAAAAAATATATGTATTTTATTGATTATACCATTACAGTTGTTCTATCCCCCCCTTCATTCTCCTCCACCCTGCACACCCCCTCCCCCACCATTCCCCCCTTTAGTTTATGACCACGTGTCTCAAGTTCTTTCGATTCTATATTTCCCCTACTATTCTTGCCCTCCCCTCTATCTATTTTCTACCCACCGTCTATGCTACTTATTCTCTGTACCTTCTCTCCCCTTCTCCTCCTCCCACTCCCCTGTTGCTAACCCTCCATGTGTTCTTCATTTCTATGGTCCGCTCCTGATCTAGCTGTCCTCTTGGTTTGCTTTTGTTGTAGGTGTGGTTGTTAATAACTGTGAGTTTGCTGTCCTTTCACTGTTCATATTTTTCATCTTCTTTTTCTTAGATAAGTCCCTTTAACATTTCATATAATAAGGGCTTGGTGATGATGAACTCCCTGAATTTGACCTTATCTGGGAAGCACTCTATCTGCCCTTCCATTCTAAATGAAAGTTTTGCTGGATAAAGCAATCTTGGCTGTAGGTCTTTGGATTTCATGACTTGGAATACTTCTTTCCAGCCCCTTCTTGCCTGTAAGGTCTCTTTTGAGAAATCCGCTGACAGTCTGATGGGTACTCCTTTGTAGGTGACTGTCCCCTTATCCCTTGCTGCTTCTAGGATTCTCTCCTTCATTTTAGTCTTGGCTAATGTAATGATGATGTGCCTTGGTGTGTTCCTTCTTGGGTCCAACTTCTTTGGGACTCTCTGAGCTTCCTGGATTTCCTGGAAGTCTATTTCCTTTGCCAGACTGGGGAAGTTCTCCTTTATTATTTGTTCAAATACGTTTTCCACTCGTGGCTGTTTCTTTCCCCCTTCTGGTACCCCTATAATTCGGATGTTGGAATGTTTAAAGATGTCCTGGAGGTTCCTAAGCCTCTCCTCATTTTTTTGAATTCTTGTTTCTTCATTCTTTTCTGGTTGGATGTTTCATTCTTCCTTCTGGTCTATTCCATTGATTTGAGTCCCAGTTTCCTTTCCATCACTATTGGTTTCCTGTGCATTTCCCTTCATTTCAATCAGTTTAGCCTTCATATGTTCCTCTAATTTGTGACTATAATCAACCAGTTCTGTGAGCATCCTGATCACCAGTATTTTGAACTGTGCATCTGAGAGGTTCACTATTTCTTGGTCACTTAGAGTTATCGGCTCTGGGGTTTTGAGTTCTTCTTGAGCCATATTTTGGACTGTTCGTGCTTGTTATATGTGAGGAGTGGAGCCCTAGGTGTTCACCAGAGCGGGGCAACTCAGTCGCTGGGTTGTGACAGTGTATGTGGGGGCAGGGTCAAAGAGGAGCAGTGGTGGTCCCACCTGCCGCCTCCTGCTGCCACCGCAGCTGCAGCTGCCACGGTCGCTGGGGCCCGCGTGTTCAGTCCCACTGTGCCTGAATGTGTGACCTCGGTCAGCCCTCCACCGCTGGGTTCGCCCACTGGGGCCTGCGCGGGTTTGTCTTACTGCTCACTCTGCTGGTTTATCTGCGCAGTCAGTCTGCCCCGCACCCTCACTGGGTCCGTGCTGTTACTCCAGCTGCCCGTGCGCTGCTACCCCAGCTGCCTGTGCGCCTGGGTCAGGGGATCTTTCTTGCCCAACCCTGCTCTGCTGCTGGCTCCTCCCCTCTTACCGGTCCGGTTGAACGGTTCTTTGTTGTCGGACTTCCGTGTAGTTCAATTTTCTGTTCTTTGGCTGTGTCTTTGTTTACTAAACCTTTGTTGTATTCAAACTTGGTTGTGGGAGAAGACACAGTGTTTCCACCTACGCCTCCATCTTGGCGGAAGTCCCAAGAAATGAGCTCTTGTTCACCACTTGTCGGAATGTCAAGTGGAGCAGCTGCTGTGGAAACAGCATGGCGATTCCTCAAAAAGTTAAACGTAGAATCACCACACAATCCAGTAATTCAACTTGTGGGTTCATATCCAAAAGAACTGAAAGCAGGGTCTCAAACAGATACTTGCACACCCATGTTCATGGCAGCATTATTCACAATAACCAAGAGGTGGAAGCAATGTGAGTGTCCATCAGCAGGTGAATGGGTTAACTAATGTGCTACACATACAATGGAAAATTACTCAGCCTTAAAAAGGAAATAAGTTGCAGCATACACTACAGCCTGGAGGAATCTTGAGGACATTGTGTTAAGTGAAATAAGCCAGACACAAGAAGCAACTACTGTATCACTCCACTTTTTTGAAGTATCTTAAGTAGTCAAATTCATAGAAGCAGAAAGTAGAACGGTGGTGGCCAGGGGCTGCAGGAGGAAGGGCTATTGCCTAAGGAGTACAGAGTTTCAACGTTGCAAAATAAAAATAAAATTCTGCAGACTGGTTGCACAACAATGTGCATATACTAAACACAAATGGGCCGTACACTTAGAGATGGTTAAGATGGTACATTTTTTTGTTATGTGTGTTTAACTACAATGAAAAAATTTAAAAACCTGCCCTGGCTGGTTTGAGCACCGACCTGCAAAGCTAAGGGTCGCCAGTTCGATTCTCAGTCAGGGCACATGCCTGAGTTGCAGGCCGGGTCCCCAGTGTGGGGTGTACAAGAGGCAACCACACACTGATGTCTCCCTCCTTCTCTTTCTCTTTCCCTTCCCCTCTCTCTAAAAATAAATAAATAAAATCTTTTAAAAAATTTAAAAAACCATATGACTTAACCTTAAAAAAGAAAATAAAACCAACCAGCAAAGCAGGGTCAAGGGGTGGTGGGGGAGCATATTAGCATTTCTTTATTTCTGAGGGCAGGGGAAATGAGAGGTCAACACAAGTTCCAACTCCCCTCACGTGAGCTGCTCCAGGTAAGGACATCCCTGCGCCCTTACTGGGGGCTAGTGAGGACCAAGAGGCAGCTGGAGTGGCAGAAGGAGGAGAAACCCTGAACATTTAGCTGGAACCCAAATGGCCAAGGATCACAGATGCCATTTCCCCTGACGGCACTGTCCCCTCTGAGCATGTATTCACAACTTCCTTTCTCCTCAATATGAGTCTTAGCCTATTTTTTTCTCTATAAATGTAGAGGGTAGGCTGAGAGGTGAGAAACATGGTGTAGACAGTCATCTAGGGGTGTCTCTGCCATCCTGTTTATCCTACCTGCGTCCTCTCTCCAGAAAACCATAGCTGAGGTTCAGCTGGAGGCAGGGGTGGGTGAGGTGATAGGTGGGAAGCCCCTTTTGCTTCTAAGAGGAGAAGTCAGCCTGGAGGGAAAGGCCACCATGGCTTTCCCTTTGCTCAAATGTGATATTGCCCTTTCTCATTCCCCTTCTATCTAAAGCAGCCAGAGCCACTGGGGGTCCTAGGCATGGGCACACCCAGCTGTCCTGACCGAGGTCAGACATACCCTTCTGTATACCTCAGGGGGTTCCTCCAGCCCTCGGCCTTCTTGCACCATTTGGCATGGTCCACTGTTTGTCTGTGTTCCCAGGACCTTGACCATGAACACTGCAGTTGAATTCCTGTGTGTTGGGTAGGTTTTCCTAAGCTTTTAGGTCTCTCTCTCTTACTCATCTTAAATCCTCACCTGAGGATATGTTTATTGATTTTAGAGAGAGAAGAAGAGAGAAACATTGATGTGAAAGAAACATTGATCGGTTGCCTCCTGTATACCGTGGCTGGGAATCGAACCTGCAGCATTTTTGGTGTACTGCATCCAGTACACCAAACCAACTGAGCCACCCAACCAGGGGTAGGCCTCTCTTGCTAGGGTGTGGTTAGTTCCATAGGTGAGACAGGAAGGAAGACAAGTGGCAGTAATGGTATGTGTACATCTGTCAAAAAAACAATGAGATTTTCTTGACAAAGCCTTCATTGTCCTTTCTTGTCTTCTATTGCTTCTCCTCTTCTGAACTCTTAATCTGTGTTCCCCATAATCTAACTCTCAATCATTGCTATTTTGTATTAATGGCATAACATAGAAATTCTTCTGTTGGGTAAGACTTTACCCCTTAGACAAGTAGACTCCTTGGGGAAGATCTCCATTTCTTGTTGGTCTTTTCTGGCAGCATCTTAGAGAGGGTCTTTGTTTGACAAAAATATGGTGGTGCTCTGTCCATTTCCCGTGGGCCTCTCTTAAATTTTTGATATCCAAATCATTTACTTTTTCTTATTAATTTTGATATTCATATCATTTTTCTTGTTGTTACTTATTTTCTTGTTGGCTTTGACATTCAAATCATTTGTTTTTGAGGTGACTACTGTGTTTTCTTATTAATTTCCTGCTCTTCAGCTGTTAATAGGTCTTCCCCAGAGCCTTTTTAATTTATATTTTATTGATTATGCTATTACAATTGTCCTGATTTCCCCCCCTTTGACCCCACCACCCAGCACCCCCCACTCCCTCAGGCACTCCCCCCACCATTGTTCATGTCCATGGGTCTGTGTATAAGTTCTCTGGCTGCTCCATTCCCTATACTGGACCTTATATCCCGTGGCTGCTCTGTAACTACCTGTTTGTAACTACCTGTCTTAATCCCCTCACCTTTTCACCCATCTTCCACACCCCCTCCTCATCAGACAGCTATCAAAATGCTCTCTTTATCCGTGATCCTGTCTCTGTTCTTATTTGCTTAGGTGTTGTTTTTTTTTTAGATTCGGTTGTTGGTAGATATGTATTTATTGCCATTTTATTGTTCATAGTTTTGATCTTTTTCTTTTTCTTAAATAAATTTCTTTAACATTTCATATAATAATGGTTTGGTGATAATGAACTCTTAGTTTTTTCTTGTCTGGGAAGCTCTTTATCTGCCCTTCAATTCTAAATTATAGCTTTGCTGGGTAGAGCAGTCTTGGCTGCAGCTCTCTGCTTTTCATGACTTTGAACATTTCTTGCCAATCCCTTCAGCTTGCAAAGTTTGTTTTGAGAAATCAGCTGACAGTCTTACCGGAAGTCCCCTGTAGGTAACTAATTTTTTTTCTTTTGCTGCTTTTAAGATTCTCTTTTTATCTTTAACCCTTGGCATTTTAATTATGATGTGTCTTGGAGTAGATCTCTTTGCATCCATCATGTTTGGGACTCTCTGTGCTTCCTGGGTTTGTATGTCTATTTCCTTCACCAAATTAGGAAGTTTTCTTTCATTACTTTTTCAATCAGATTTTCAATTTCTTCTCTTTTCCTGCTCCTTCTGGCACCCCTATGATGCAAATATTTAGCATTTGAAGTTGGCCCAGAGGCTCCTTACAGTATCCTCATTTTTTTTGGATTTTTTTCTTCTTTTTGTTCTGCTTTGTTGTTTTTTTTCTTATGTTCCAAATCATTGATTTGATTCTAGGCTTTATTCACTCTACTATTGTTTCCCTATAAATTGTTCTTCATTTCAATTAGTGTATCCTTTGTTTCTGATTGGGTGGATTTTTAAAAAATTTATTTATTTATCTTTAGAGGGGAAGGAGAGAGGGAGAGAAACATCAATGTATGGTTGCCTTTCATGCATACCCTGCTGGGATTTGGCCTGCAGGGAACCGGCCTGCAACCCAGGCATGTGCCCTGACTGGGAATTGAACCGCGATCCTCTGGTTCACAGGCCTGTGCTCAATCCACTGAGCTACACCAGCCAGGTGGGTGGACTTTTTTTTATGCTGTTGAGGTCCTCATTAAGTTCCTTGATTATCTTTATAACCAGTGTTTTGAACTCTGCATCTGATAGATTGCTTATCTCCATTTCGTTTTGCTTTTTTTCTGGAGTTTTGATCTGTTCTTTCATTTGGACCATGTTCTTTGTTTCCTTCTTTTGGCAGCCTCCCTGTGTTTGTTTCTAAGTTATTAGGTAGAGCTACTTTGACTCTGTGTCTTAGTAGAGTGGGCTAATGTAGTAGGTGTGCCTTGGTGTAGTGGCACAGCCTCCCCTATCACCCAAGCTGGGTACTTGAGGTACATCCTTCATGTGGGCTGAGAATACCCTCCTCTTGTAGTTGAGCCTTGGTTGCTGTTGGCACATCAATGGGAGGGATTTACCCAGGCCAGTCATGGGCAAAGTTTGGCTGTGACTACTTACCACAAATCTCCGCCCTCTGTGGAGAATCAGCTATGCAGGGACAGGGGGGTAATGCTCCAACATGGTCTGTACCCTTCCACTGGGTGCATTGGCCCTAGGGTTTCCCTGGATGATGCAGGCCAAGGTCAGTCCCTACCTGCATTTTTCTGGGGCCACCCTGCCTGAGCTATAGCAGCAATCTGATGGCTGCTACTTATGCTTGGCTTGGAGATTCCCAGGTGAGGCCAAGCTATGAATGTAAGTTGGCTGTTGCTAGTGCTGGGCCTGGTGCTCACTGAAGCCTGCTGTTGCTTGATTGAGAGGATTTAGAAATTGTGCAGCTTGAGCCAAGACAAACCATTCACATGAAAAAGCAGTTTGGGTGGGCCAGTAAGTTGGGTGGGGCAGAGTCTCTGGGAATCTCCAAGGTGGGTCAACAGTGTTAGCCATGTTGATGGAGTCTCACATATGGCATCAGCTTGCTGGCTCTGTGGCTCTGTGTGGGGAGGGTTCAGAAAAGGGACAATGGCCTCCATTTACCTTGATGGCCGACACTTTAGTTCCTTCTTGTGTGCAACTTGTGCCTTTCAAGCTGCTACTCTGCTGCTGGAGCTCAGAGGGAGGGAGTCTGAGTAGGTGAGTCCACATGTGGGTTCTATAAAGGGAACTGCTTGGGGCTCCAGCAGTTTCTTCCACTGACTCAATCCCCACTGGTTTTTGTAGCCAGAAGTTGTGGGGACTTATCTTCCTGGCACTGGAACACTGGGTTGGGGGGCCTGGTATGGGGTTAGCACTCCTCGTCCCAAGATATTCTTCCCACATTTTTATCTACCACACATGGGTGAGGGACCTGCCCATTCTACATCTGTGCCCCTCCTGCCAGTCTGGATGGATGTGGTTTATTTAATTCTGTAGTTGTCAGACTTCCATTCAACTCGATTTCTGACAGTTCTGAGTGATGGTGGTTCTATATTTCAGTTCTAATTTTGATGTGGTTGTACAGAGAAGTGAACCATGTCTGCCTATGCCGCCATCTTGACTGGAAGTTCCTAGTATGAGCCTTATTTTCTTCAGTGGCTTTGTGGATGATTTATATACTTTTCGAATGTTGATTTCATCAACTCACTAAAATCTGAATTTTGGGGGATAAGATATTAATTTCATTTTGCAGTGGGTTCATATCATATTTGTTTGTGTCCTGGTAACCACCTATAATCATCAGCAGATCCTGACAAAGACCTTTGACCTATGGGCCGGGCCAGGCTGAGGTTGCAGTTAAGTGGGAAAGAACCATTGAGTGAGGGGTTAGGATCAGAGTGTGGTCAGCTCACTAGTGAATGCTTTTGTGTTATGTTGACTTCTGAGTCCTGGAAAAACCTGTGAGAGCTGAAGAATTCATACTCAGAAAGCAAAAACTTCCGTATTGCCCTCTGACACTTTGATGGCAGTTAAGAATGTCCTCTTGATTTGCAAGTTTTGATTTTCTCCTGTGGCGGAAGGACTATGTGAGTGCAGAGCTGCAGTCCTGTCATGGGGAGGGGGAGCCTGGCTGAGTCGTTTCCAGAGTTTAGAGGTAGTGAGTGGGAGTCACAAGGCCATGGTTTCACTTCAGTCTGAGGAAGAACTTTTTAAAAAAGACTTAATTTTCTTCAATAGTCCTTCTATGTACCATTCCACATTGTGGAAAAAGTGAAATACACAGTCAAGACACAACAGTGAGATTTCAGAACACTGGCACAAATACTTCCATTTCTATCTTCCATAATACGTTAAAACAATGCGTCCCATTTTGGAGACTGTGACAGGTGATGATAGGCCAGAACTGCAAGAGGTTTACAGATGAAACTTTAAATTTAGAAGTGGTAGCTGTGCCAGACTTCCAAACTGCTTTGAAGAGAGCATTTAGAAATAGGTCTGAAAGTAACTCTATCCCAGTTCTTTGTCTGGTCACTGCAGCTGCATTCAGCATGCGATTGTTAGCAACTTAACCCTAGCAGAGGGTGCTTCCAGCAACCTTATAAAGAGTTTATTGAGGCCTGCAACAGGGCTGAATGAGTACGAAATGACCACCCACAAAGTTTCAACTTCCTGGTTTTCAGGAAGAACTTTTAACAAGTAGAATTGTTGAACTGGCTAGGCTGCCTCCTGAGGTAAAGAGCTCTCTCTCCCAGAATGAAAGCTGGGAGGAGGTGATGGGGCAGTTCTAGAGAGAAGGTCCATGGTGGGTGGGAATGGAGCTAGAGGACTCTTCTGAATCCTAGTGTCGATTATTTTACACCTTTTGTGTTGCGGTACAAACTTCTGAGGACAGGACTAGATTTTTCTCATCGCCCAAGTACCTCCTAAATCCAGTGATAGCAGCCTGGTTGATGATTAATGAGTGAATGAGTGTCTGACGGGGTGAATGAGCTGTGGGATGAACGAACCAGCTCTCATCTTCCACGTGGTCTTCGGCGCCTGGCCACTCGAGAAGCCAAATCCAAGGTTAAGCTGCCCGACAGCCCTTCCCATGGGAACCAGAGTGAGAGGTGGGACCCGTGGGAAAGAAAGGAGACAGGTCTGAAAAGAGGGGCAGCTGGGTAGCTCATAAAGGGTGCTTTAACCGTCTTGAGCTTCTAATACAGTGGCTGTTGACCTTGACTGTACATTTAAGTCACTGGGGACCTTTTTAAAAAAGTTGTAATGTCTGTATCAGCCTCTGATTTAATTGGCCTGTGATGCTGGGCATCAGTTGTTGTTAAAGCTCCCCAGGTGATTCTAATGAACAGCCAAGTTTGCGAACCACCGTCTTACTAAGTACCAGGTGCTTTACATACATTTTCTCACTTAATGCTCCCAAGAAATCATGAGTTAGATCACAGCTTCTCAGAGCATCATCCTGAACCAGAGGCATCACTTTGGGAACTTGTGTGAGAAATGCAAATTTTCAAGCCCCATTCCTGGGTTGAGCCAGGAATCTGTGCTTTGTCCCCTTCCCCCACCCGCCCAGGTGATTCTGGTGCATGCTCCAGTTTGAGAACCATGGAGTTCAGTAGCAGCAGCCCTTGTTCACAGGTGAGGTGGACAGGTATGGTACTGCCCACCGACTTAGAAACAACAAGAATCTCAGCAGGGATTTGAATGCAGGTCTATGCCTCTGCCCAGACTGGAATGTCCTTCCTTCTTCCTTATGGCTCCCGTCAAAGCTGAGGGGAACCACATTGCTTGTGGGAGGCGAACGGGGGCTCTTGCTAGTCCTGGGTTCATTCTTTCTCCTTCTCTTCACTTGGTGCCAACATGCAGCTTTATCTGGAGCCCACATGCTCTTGCCCTGGGGAAGCAAAGGGCAGAACACCCTAGAATTCATTCTAAAACTGTTTTATTAGGTGCTTAAAATAGCTTCTGGCAGATGGTGTGTCGAATTGGGACTGGAGCTGAGCTGCAAATGACATTTACAAAATTGTGCGTGTTTGTGCAAGCACATGTACAAGCACATGTGAACACAGCATGTGTGTGTGTTTGGGGGGGTGTCAGGAAAGTAGAGGAACTGGGGAAGGGGTGTAAAGGAGAATGAGAACAGGATGGGTGATTCAAATCCACCCAGAATTTAAAAGGAGGGCTTCCAACTTGGGCAGAGCCTGTGCCCCTCTTGGGCACAGGGCTGTCAGACGTTGTTGACTGACTGAGCTCTAATGTGGCTCTCAGGGTTGGGAGCCCCACAGAGCTCACAAGGAGTGGGTGCAGTGGGGTTCCGGAAAGCTCGTGTGTTTTGATGGGCTGAAAGCTTGAAGCTTTGGTTGAAAGTTAGGGGCGGACATAGGAGCCCTTACTTTGTCAATGAAAACACTGGGAATTCACTTCACTTTCCTTCTTTTAAAGGAATAGTCTACATACATAAATCTGAGTCCCATTTAGGTGCAGAGGTGGTGGGTGTTCGTCAATCTAATCCTCCCTGACAGACCACCAGGCTGTGGGCGGCTGTTTCCCCGGGCGAGTCCCAACTGTAGGCTGGCATCCTTTGGTCATGGGTGTGACTCTCAGACCCTCTAAAGTAGAAATTGTTGATTTTTCTGGGTTTTGGACCCATTTCAGAATCTCATCAGATCCAGGGTGGCCTATCTCCAGTAAATTTTATATGTGTATATAAGCAGAAAAATTGGTCAGCAATTCCCAGAGGTCCATTCATTCGCTAAGTCCATTTTGAGCCACTGAGGAGTATGGCCAGGGACCATCTGTCCAGCGCCCAGAGACCAGGATGTAAAATGAATGGAGACAATGATATGGAGGCTATTAGGGGGCAGGGCTGAACGAGATGATTCCTCATGGCTGGCAAGCTTCGGCTGTGAGGGCTTTTACCAAGTAGTGGCCCTCGAGCTGGGGAGCCATGCACTTGTCCCCTGAGGGCTCCGTGGCCGCCATCAGCTCTGCCCTCACGAATCCTGGGACCCACCCACCATACACCCAGGTCCTATGATTCTTGCGGTGCAAGCGATAACTATCTTCTCTTGATCCTCTGTAGTTAGTGGTACCTGATTGTCTGCCTAGCACTGCACATCCCTGAGAGAAGCGCACTGCCCTCACGCCCTTGTCTTTAGGCAGAAGGTGTTTTACTGTGGGCAGGTGAACAGAGTGTGGGGGTTCGGGATTAGGAGTTTGAACCTCCAGTTATGCCCTTACTGGTTGTGTGACCTTGAGTAAATTGTATAAAATTTCTAAGCCTCAGCCTCCTTGCCTGTAAAATGGGGATTACAACCATATCTCTGTGGCTTAACTTGCTGTGTTATTACTGAGAGCAAATGATAAAGTAGGTATCAGTGAGCTTAGTCATGAGCCACAATGCACCGCATGTTCTTATCATCATGTAAGTTGAGCCTGGGCTCCTTCCCTCCTCATAGACTGACAGCCTGGCCCTTCTAGACCCCTGGGGTGGTGACGAGGGGATGAGCAATAGCTCTCCAGTACTCCTTCAACCTACCGCGTTCTCTTGTTGCCAAGAGAGCTGCTGTTTCCCAAACGTGGCTCCTCCGAGGTCTCAGACATCCAGGAGCAAGACCAGTAGGCCCCTTTGCATACGGTGGTGCTGCAGATGGGGGTGAGGGACTGTGGTGACTGGAAATTTCTACAAACAAGGCAGAGGAGAGTTCTAGGCTCCTTGCTGGGGACTGTAGAAAAGGAAACCTGGAGGGGCACAAAGATTTGGGTGTGAGGAGGCCAAGGGTGGGATGCTGATTCCTGACAGTGGCTGGGCAATGGAAGGTCACAAGAAGTGGAACCAGCTTTGGGTGAGGACAAAGGAGAATGGCTTAGGAGGCCACTGGGACATGAAAATGACAGGCTGCTTGGCCAGAAGGAGGCCATAGGGATTGTGTTTCCTAATCAATGCTAAGAAATGGGCACGGAGGCCAGAGAGAGCAGTGGTGGGGACTCCTGCCACCTAGGCACTTGCTTGGTGCATTGCTTAGCTCAATGTCAAGCTCTGATGAGCTCCTGACTTGCCAGCTGATGTCTGAGCTCAGGGTCAAAGGGAACCCACGGGCAAAGGCTGCTCAGGACACAATTCTGACCAATAGGAAAAGAGCTGATTGGTGAGGCAAGAGATCAGAACCTCCTTAGGAAGCCACTGTGGAATTTGAGTTCATAGTATATCTGAGGCAGGAAAGGATGAGGGGGCAAAATGAGGTGTACCCAGACTTCTAAAAAGCACATTTCAAAAATTCAGAGAAAAGGATCAGAAGCTGTGATTCTCAAGACAATATAGTTCAAGAGGTTTTAAAACCTAGTCCTGACAATAAAGTCATAAATTATCCTGAATAAAAAAAAGAGGGCAGCATCTAAAAATAGAAGTGTCCACTCAGGGAGCTCTCTAAAATCTGCACACAGATTTTAGAAGTTCTCATGTTCTTAAAAAACTATTGACATACTTTTAAAGAATCTGAATCTGAATCTAGTGGAGCAGGGTGGTTAGGACACAGCCTTTGGAGCATTTGAATCCTGACTCTGCTGTGTGACCTTGGGTAACTCATTGAGCCTTTCTGAGCTCTGTTAGCCCATTTGTAAAATGGGGGTCGTAGTATCTACTTTATAAGGTGGCTATTGAGGAAAATAAACAGTATGTGAAATCTGTGCTAGAATGTTTAGCATAAGTAAGTGCTCAATGTTAGCCATTCTTACTATTCCATAAAAATACAAGGATCCCTGGCCAATGTGGCTCTGTTGCTTGGAGCATCACACCAAAAGGTCTCAGGTTCCATCCCTGGTCCAGGGTACATGCCTGGGTTGCAGGTTTGATCCCCGGTTGGAGAGCCTATCAGAGGCAACCAGTCGATGTTTTTCTCTCACATTGGTGCTGCTCTCTCTTTCTGCCCCTTTCTCTCTTTCTAAAAGCAACGAAAATGTCCCCGGGTGAGGATAAAACAAATTAAAAAGAACATACGTGGAGAGAGTGTTGATCAAAGGGCAAATGCAAAAGGAAAGCACAAACGGGGAAGAACCACATGGGGAAGGTTAAAGACAGGCGACCTGACACCTGTGAAATGCATGAGGAATGCACAGGGGTCCTTTTGGTAAAATCATCAAGAAGGAAGGTAGACATCAGGCCCGGCACAGCCAAAGTATTGTCAGTGGTGACAGAGGAAGGGCAGCACAGGGACTCCTCCTGTCACTGCTGTCTCTCCCTTGGAATGATGTGCTTGAGTGACAAACACAACTGAGATGGAGCTGAAGGCCAGAGAAGCTCATTCCTCCCTCCCTTGAATGAGTTCCAGTCGCTCTGTCACGGGGCAGGGCACTGACAGGCCTTGATCTAAGTGAGTGACTCTTGAAGATTCGCTGGGGGAAAGGCAGAGAGGTCAGGAGCCTGTGAAAGAGTAAATGAGGCTTTTTCAAAAATAGGGGAAAGGATAGCTTTAGAAAATAGAGAGATGTACTTGGTATCCATCCCCGGCAAAGTTCCAGAAGCAATGTTTTAACTGAGTTGATTATTGCAGGGGACTCCTAACTGGCCTCTCTGCTTCTGGCCTGCCCACTCCACACCCCCATGCTATTCTCGGTCCAGCATCCAGAGGGGTCCCCCTAAGTCAAGTCACACCATGTCTGCTCAGCACCCTTCAGTGGCTCTTCCTCTTAATGGAAAGAAAAGCCCAAGTCCTTCCAATGGCCCACAAAGCTCAATGCAATTGCCCAGCTATTTCTCTGACCTCAGGTCTCATGGTTACTCTTCCCCCTCCCTCTCTTGCTCCGACCACACTAGCCTCTTGCTCTTGGCTTTCACCCATGCTACTCTCTTTGCCTTGATCACTCTTCCCCCAAATGTGACCTTTTCAACAAGGTGCTGAGCACCCTGTGTAAGCCCTCACAACTGCTCTCATCCTCTTCCCGCCTTGACATAGGTTTTTCTCCCTAGCACTCATTACTGTCCAACATACTATGTATTCTTACTTATTGATTCTGTTCAACTTTCTCCCTTCACGGAAATGCAAGGCCCGGCTCAGAGAATTTCGCCTGCATACCCAGTTCCTGGAACCATGCCTACCACATAGTCACGTTCACGAAATATGTGTCACTGGGAGGGAGCGAGGAGGTAGGGAGGAAGATGGCTTGCTATGCTTAGAAAGAGTTCAGAAGACTAGGGTGACCAGCCCTCCCGGTCTGCCTAGTGCTCAGACCAGGAACATCCCGATTAGCCAACCTACAATGGATCAGCCAACCTCATTTACTTCTGTGATACAGGGACGAGACCGATCGCTCCCAGGGATGCCACGAACTCACTGTTACCTCGCTTTGACACTGACTCCCACAGAGTCAGTCTCGTGGGAGAACGCAGAAATGTTAGCTGTATATTTAAGTGGTTTGCAGTCGTCTGAGTGGCCACACCAGATGCGTTGATTGATGGACCCATGTCAGGCTGGTGGGAAGGCTGTTGCTATGAGCCACACAATGTGTCCGCCCAGGTCTGCTCTGCAGCCTGTCTGAGCTGAGGATGATGACGCACAAGGCAGGAGAGCCCAGCAGGGACATGCACCAGGGAGGGAAGCTAATCCACTCATCAGTTAGGCTGGGTTGGGAAGCCGTCTTGATAGATTGACATGGTAGGTCTTACATAACAACTTAAAAATTTAAACAGAAATAAATATTGCTTTCTATTTAGGATTTAAAAAAGCAATCTTTGATGTACAGAAGAGACCAGATAAATAGCGATTTTGTTTTACACCCAGCGCGTTTAGTTGCCTACACACTTGGTCTGGTGTGAAAGCTGACTTCAGATGCCATGTGGGCCTGTTAATAGCCACATGGGGCGTGGTCCCCCTGTCCTCCCGCCTGGCCGGACCGCATCTGAGATCCACGCCCAGCTCTGTACCAGGCAGAGGCTGCTCACTGGCATTGGCTCCGTTTCTAGTTATTCTAGGACACAGCAACCCACAAGGTGCCTTTTCCCCTTCTCCCTAACTCACCCTGTCCCTGCAATGTCATCCCCTTCCAGGAGAAATAAGGCTACTCGTTGGCATCCTCCCTCCAGCTCACCTAACTTCTCAGGGTGGCCGAGGTGCTGAGGACGTGGGGACGCAGTTAAGAGCCAGTTAAATCAAAAGTAGAACTGCTACTTCTCCCCAGAAGAAGGGACTCATTTTCAAGGCCTCAAGCAGCTGAAAGCTCCAGTGCCACCAGAACGGCATCCCTTCTCCCAGGGCCTCCCTCACACGCACCCAGGGCTTCCTGTGTCTAGCTGGGGAGTCTGAGGGAAAGGAAGGGAGCAAAGGGGCCTCCGACCTTCCGAGCCCAGGCGCATTCCGAGTCTTCTGAGCTAGTGGGTCTGAGGCCCTGGGCCTCTAGCTGTGCTGCTGCTCACTGTCAGGGTTCCTCCCACGGGCCCAGGCTCCTAGGGGGCTGTGGGGGTGGCAATGGAGACGCTTGTGGGAGAGGGCCACAGGGCTCCACAGGCTTTCTACGACTCTGGGCGCTTATTTAAGGGAACAGCACCTCGAATCTCTGTGCCATGTGGGCCCATCAGAAAGGCAGCAGCTGCCTATCTATAGTCCTGGAGGAAAGGAGAGCCATTGACCTCTGGCTCCAGTTTTTCACAGTCCAGAAGGGCCCTGCCTGCCTCTTCTCCACAGACCTCCTGGACCATGGAGGGTGGATCCAACCATCACAGATGGCCAGTGGGCCAGATCCCCTGGCCAGCTCTGGTCAGTTGGCGGAGCTGCCCAGCATGTAGCTGTGGTGGTCCCAAAGTTCACCAAGAAAGAGCACTGGAGGCGTTTGGAGTGTCATCCATGGTGCTGGAAGGAGAGGGGAGCGTCTCTGCTTGGCCAGCCCCGTCCACCAAAGAACATGTCACGTGCCCATGGGGAAGACTGCACACGAACGGTGCCTGCTGACCTGAGCAGCTGCCAGTGAAGTGGGGAGGAGGGCAGGGACCATCCTCCAGCCCCTCCCCCAGCTCTCCCCTGGGGACCTGAAGCAGGAGTGAAACATTCTGGCCGCCACAGTCTGCAGCTCAGAGGTTCTCAGAGTGTGGTCCCCAGGCCAGCAGCAACAGTATCACCTGAAGACAAGTTAGAAATGCAAATTCTCAGGTCCTGCCTGGATCTAGATCAGAAACTCTGGGGCGGGGCCCAGCCACCAATGTGTAGCAAGCCGTGGGGTGGTCCTGAGGCAGGCTGAGCTGCCTAAGTGGAAGAAGGCTTCTAAACCGGCGTGCGGGGAGAACCCTGCTCTCCTGTGTTCATGAGAGCAGAGCACTGCCTCTGCCTTGGGTGAGTATGTGCTTTCTAGGTCCTGTGGAGCCTCATGCTCTGTCTCCTAGCCTGGCTTCTACCAGTGTATACATTTGACTCTTGAAGGCAGCTTTCAGTCTGCTGAGTGTGTGCAACACAGGGGTCCTCAGGCTCACTTGTTGTTTCTTTTCGATTTCAGGAGCCTATGACTTCCCCCAGCCTGCCTCGGAAACAAGCCCTGTGGCCAGGGGCCTCTTGCTTTGGGGCCACCCCACTTGCTGGCCACAGCAGCCGCCCCCCACCCCCACCCCACCGACCTCTGTTGCCTTTCCAACAGATATCCTCTATACACTTGGGCCTCGGAAGTCAATCTGTTTTTTTTTTTTTTAAACAAAACAACAACAACAAAAACACTGTAAAAGCAAACCAGGCTTATTGTAAATTATACTGAAATAGACTGGAAAGATAAATTCAGTAATTTCTTTGTCCCACAGTCTTCCCCCTCCCCAAATCCTCTATCACCCCACACTCCTCCTGCCCCAGTGAGCCCAAGTTCTTGCTGTCTTGATGATTTGCAATCCTCTGCATGACTCTGCCTCTTGGGTTTGTTTAATTAGAAATAGGCCTGGAAAGTGCTTCTTATGCACTGGCATGTTAATTGCTTATCAGAGAATGAGAAGGGGTGACAATGTTTGGTGATGGAAATTTCCACTCCCTTCCTCTCTGGCTTTTTCTCCCCCACCCTTCTCCTTGCCTCCTGTGCTTTTTCTCTGTCTTTTTAGCCTCTCCTGCTCTTTGTCTCCCTTCCCCTGGCTCACAGTTCCAGGGACTGTCTGGGATAGGCCAGAATTCAAACCTACAGCAAAAACCTGTGCCTTCCTTCGCCATTTCCCCCTCCTTCTTTCTCCTCTTCCATCCAGCCCCTCTCTCTGTCCCCCTCTCTAGGTTTTAAAGGGATCCCAGAGCAGAGAGCTGACTTGATACTCAGTACTCAAAGGACAATTTTCCTTTTGTTTCCTTTCCCCCTTATTATGTTTTTCTTATTTAGTTTTATTTTTTAGAAAACAGGAGAAAAGAGTGAACTGGGTTGGGGGGAGGGGAGACACATTTCTCCACAAAGGTACAAAATGGCCTATGGAAAGTCCACCTCAGAGTGCCAGCTGGGCAGCCTCTTCCTGAGAGTCCTTCGGAGCGGGCTGGGGTCCGCTCTGGGAGGGGTCCCCACGATGGGAGGGTAGGCCTCCTTCAGCCCTTGCCCAGGAGGGGAAAGAGCAAGCAACTGAGACTGTACAGAGGAACAGAAGAGGAGGGGGCATATCCCGCGGGCCAAGGGCCTGGGGACACAGGCAGGGGACATCCAGGTGGCAGCCCAGGAGCCTCAGGGCATGTCGACCCCTGGGAGGTGGAAGGCTCTAGGTTGAGTCCTTCTGTTCCTTGCAGATACTCCTCAAAAAGGCAGCGGAGGAGTCCCCCCAAGGTAAGGGCCACATCTTGGTGGGTGCAGGAGCAGCCCCTGGGGCCACAAAGCTCCATCTGTCTTGGTCCAGTTGTCAGGCCTCAAGCACGTGGGTCCATGTCACTTTCCAACGGCCCAGATCACTTCCCTTTTTTAAAAAAGTAGTCCTACCTTTTTCTCTACTGCTGAGAACAGGCTGAGCTCCAGGAATTTTGAGACAATGATGGTGACAGTTTCTCCCCTTCTAAGGACTTGGACAGCTTCTTTCCCAGATTCCAGGGCAGAACAAGGGGTGCAGACACTACTCGGACTGAGGGGGGACCCCAGCCCCAGAAAGCCCAGGCTGGAAGAAGGGGCCGCCCACCCACCCCCTTCCTGGGCTGGCCAGAGCCAAAATGGGCTGCTAGCCCAGCTGCCAGCAGGAGGGCAGCCAGAGCCAGGGTAGCGATGAGCCCGGGTCGGTCCCCTAAGGCTCTGTGGCAAGGAGTGGCCTCTTTAGTCCTGGCCCGTACACAAGCCAGTCGGGTGTGGGCGTCAGCAAAGGCCACCTGCAGGCAGGCCCAGTACTCCGTGGCCTGGAGCAGGCGGGTGATGTTGTAGCTGTGGGTGCCCCGAGGCAGGCGGGCCAGAGCGGTGGCCCCTTGTCCCCGGAGGGAGGAGGTGCTGGACCAGGTGAGGTTGGTGGAGACGGTGTTGGGTGGAGGGACCCAAGACAGCAGGATGTGATAGGGGTGGGTCTCCTGTACCCGGAGCTCTAGCCCCCACCCCTTATTCCTGCCTCGCTGCAGGGGAGCCCGGCCAACCACCACACTAATGGTCTTAGTATCGGCCCCCACCAGGTTCTGGGCCACACAGGTGTAGAGCCCCGCCTCTTCCACTGCCACCCTCCGCAGCTCCAGGGTCCCTTCGGGGTACACCCGGTAACGCCTGCCTGCACGGGCGGCTGTCAGTCGAACCCCGGCTGGAGTGACCCAGTAGATCTCAGGTTCCGGTTCAGCCAGTGCCCGGCAATGCAGCACCAGGCTCTCTCCACTGGCCACATGGAGGACAGAGGGGAAGCTTCGGGGAGAGATGAGGGGCAGGCAGTGGTCTGTCATCTCTCGGAAGGGTACCTCTCGGACTGGGCGGCGCTGGAGGTCTGGTGGCTCGGCGCACAGGGTGGACTGAGGCTCAATGAAGCGGACATGGGTGCTGGTGGCATTGGCCCAGCGGATGACACAGTCACAGCGGATGGGATTGCCATGAAGACCCACCTCCTGTAGGCTGGGCAGGGACTCCACCGTCTGTCGGTGCAAGGCACTGAGCGCATTGTTGTTGAGCATGAGGGTCTCCATCTGGGGCAGGTGGTGGAAGGCGCGGGGGTGGATGAAGGACAGCCGGGGGTTGTTGGTGATGTCCAGCTTGGTCAGCTCGGGGAGGTTTACCAGGGCAAATTTGTCAATGGAGACCAGCTCCTCCATGTTGTTCAGCCCCAGCTCCTTGAGGTGTAGCATGTTGGCAAAGTCTCCCGGCCCCACCTGCTGGAGTGGGTTCTTGTTCAGGTCCAGGAACTTGAGGCCAGGCACCTGCTCCAGTGCCCGCCTGGGCACCCGGACCAGCTGGTTGTCATAGAAGGAGAGGCTCTCCAGGTTTTGTAGCCCCTCCAGGGCGTAGTCGGAGATGTCCCGAAGGTTCATGCCTGCCAGCACCAGGCTGCGCAGGTTGGCCAGAGGCCGGAAGTTCATGTCCAGGATGGCATCCACCTTGTTGCCCCCAATCATGAGGATCTCCAGGTTGGGCAGCATCTCGAACCAGCGGCTGTCCACGGCCCTGAGCAGGTTGGAGTTGAGGTGCAGCCGCAGCAGGTTGCCAAGGCCGGCGAAGGCCCGGGGGGCGATGCGGTGCAGCTGGTTGTGGTTGAGATATAGCTCCTGCAGGCTGGCCAGCCCTGCAAAACTGTGGTCCTCCAGCTGGGTCAGCTGGTTTTCCTCCAGGTGCAAGCTCAGAAGCTGGGGCAGGGCATGGAAATCACAGTCTCGGGTGTCTGAGAAGCTGTTCTGGGACAGGTCCAGCTCGGTAAGGTTGGCCAGATAGCCAAGCTCACTCCGGTCCACGCGAACGATGCCATTGCTCTGCAGTAGCAGGGTTTGCGTGCCCACGGGCAGCGCTGGGGGCACAGCTGTCAGGAACAAGTCATTGCAGTCCACGGTGGTGGCCTCTCGGTAGGATGAGCGGGGTGTGTACCAGGGCCGGATCTGGCAGGCACATTGAGGGGGGCAGGGAACGCGCCAGGGGACCACGGGCACAGTGGCAGTGGCACCAGCCACCCATGCTAGCAAGAGTGGGGCCACGAGGAGCCTCATGGTGGAGCCACGGGGGAGGGGACCGTCCACAGGAAAAGTCTGAAGTCCTGCCCTTAGCGGTTTGCAGGCTGAGGGTCAGCAGCCTGCCGGGGCCTGGGGACCCTCGCTCCTAGGGCAGTCATGGGAGCTAGGTGGGCATCACTTCTTGCCTTCCTGGGTGTGGCGGTCCATCCTTGTCCACTGCACCTGCTCACTCATCGCCATGCCCCAGCGGGGCAGCCCTGAGGAAGAGAAGGCAGAGTTAAGCAGGTGGCAGAGAAGCTGAACCTAGTCCCTCCTCCTGTTTCCCCTGTCTGACTCAAGAGGCGAAATGAGCTGAACGTGGAGGGTCTCCTGGTTCTGTCCTACAGTCCCTGGGCTTCAGTGTCCTTTTCCAGGCCCTGACACGGGAAGTGAGCGACTCTGAGTCTCCATAGAAGGAGGAAGAGATTGGCCTGAGAAGCTTCCAGAATACTCAGAAAAGGAGTGTGTGTGGAGAAGAGGGGCGGGGTGGCTGTGATTACTGTCATTTTTTGAGTCCTTCTGAGCCTAGAGAGATACAGAGTAGATTTTCCAAGCCTTCTACATCTCTCCTCCCTCGCTCCTTGATTCCCTCAGTAACAGGAAAATAAAGTGAGTTTCCAGACACCTCTGTGCGTGGTGTGGGCAGGGAATGGTGAAAACAAGCGCAGCTTCTAAACTCCAGGGTGGGCTCAAGGACTCTGGAAGTTGAAAGGCAGTCTGGGGAAGGGCATGGCCCTCCCTGGGGTCTGCTTAAGTTCTCCTGGGGTGGGGCACAGCTTGGGTTTTTGCCAACTTCCCTACAGGGTTTCCCTTTCTCAACAGCCTGGCCAAACTGCCTGTTGCTAAGATTAAGAAGTCTGGGTCTGAGCTCCTTAGTCCTGCAGATAAGACCTTCTGTCACCTGGCCCCAGCCACTTCTGGCTTCTCTTGCTGCCATCCCCCTTGCCCACTGTGCACAGTGCTTTCAGGTTGAAGTCACCCTGACACGTCCCCCTTCTCATTGTCTCCCAAGCAACTTCTAGTTGTTCTTCAACACACAACTTAAGGTCAGTCACCTCCTACAGAAAATTCCTCCCAAGCCTCCCTCACCTGGCTGGATAAGGGGCCTGCTTTACAATCTCATAGAGCCTCATGCTTCCTCCCATCACAGTCCTGACCCCAGTCCTACCACGTTACGTTGGAATTCCTCCCCATCCAGGGGAGACTATGTCATCATTGGTCTCGCTCAAAGAACCTCCCCCCAGTCCAGGGGACCAACCCAGATTCTCTCAGACCCGGTAGCTGGGCTGTATCAGCCTGGAGGCAAGTGCAGCCTTGGCCCAAAACCAAGATGGGGAAAGACAGGGAGTTTCCTGGGCTTGGTCTAAGTCCTCTGTGGAGGTCCGGTTTGGGTAGCTTTCCACCTGCCCACATCAGGGAAGCGCACGCACACTTGCTGAATATCTGCGATCTGCCAGGACTCTTCCAAGACTCTAAATGTCTTCTTCTGAGTTAACCTTCAGAACTAGTCTGCAAGATAGACACAAATACCTCCAGTTTGCAGATGAAGAAATTGAGGTCTGGAAGAGATGAAAGAATTTGGCTCAAGACACATAGCTGGAAAGTGACAGAAGACGGGAATCTACCCAAGTCCAGAGCTTGTGCCAGTCACACCATGCTTCTTGGTCCCCAGGTCTGGCCAGAGCCACCCTGGCACACTGGGGTACACTGGTGGCTACAGTGGCAGAGTGGGTACCCATTCTTGTTTCCTGGGGCAATGACTCCTTCTTAGGGAGCTTTGGGAAGCTGCAGGCATGTCTCCTATCATCTTATAGGCAGGTACCTCTCAGCTGGCCCGAGGAGCCCTTGCCCACTCCATCCTGCTTCCAGGACCCTGGGGCCGGGGAGGGCAGCAGCGGGAGGGGTAGTGCCCCCCTGAGCAGCAGAGCGGCATGCCTGTCTACATCTGACTACCTCCCACCTTCTTTTGTAGCTATTTCTGAAGGTGGGAGAAACAACCGTGATCTAAAACGCACAGAGGTCTTGGGTAGGAGGACTGCATGGGCACTGGCACAAAACTCAGGGCAAACAAACCCATGCACACACATGTGCACCCGTGCACGCCTGGCCGCCCAAGCCCATGACTGGTGGTCAGGAACAGGGAAGGGAATTCTGTTGTGTGATATCTGGGTGGAGAGGCAGCAGGGACAAGCTGAGTTCCTGAAGGGCCAGTGGTCCTGCTTCTTGCCTAGACCTGGCACAAAAGAGCAGAACCCATCAGCAGGGAGATCTTACTATTATGTACTTGCAGCTTCCTACCAGAGCACCCTGGGAACAGCCATTGACTTCTCTGAGCATCTGTTCCTTATGCAGAGATGAAGCTGTCATTAGAATGAAAGGAACTGAGTATGTTGCACACAGAAAAAGCTCAGTACATGTTACTTTCCTCCCAGCCCCATTCATCCCCTGGGGTTGGGAGGCCCTTCAACTAGGACTTCTGAGAGGGAACAGAAGCTGGATCCTGGAGCTTGACGAGCCTCTGGGAAGCTTGCCCACCGTGGACTCAGTGTTGCCCCCAAGTTATGGGGTGGGAAGCTGTGTGCAGAAATGCACAATACATATGTCTCACCTTTGAAGAGGGCCTCTCTGGCAGGACACAAAAGGCAAAGTGCTTAGGAGAGCCCGAGGCCATTCGTAAGCAGAGACAAGGCTGCAGTGAGTGGAGAGGGGTCCTCAGCCCAGCCCCAGCCATATCAGACCCTGCCTGAGTCCCAGGCACCTCCCCTCCAACACCTTTGCTCTAACATGTTTTTGATGAAGAAACCCTTTAAAACTTAATAAAACCCTCCAGAGACTGGACTTTCCCTGCACCCCAGGCAGCACTCTTCTTGCTACCTCTGGCTAGAACGGGTGACTGAGGCAATGCTCCTACCCCTCGCCAGGAGGCCAGGCTTGGGGTTCAGCACCCAGAGAGAGGCAGTGGCTTGATGACTCATGTTCATGCACCTTTGATCCCAAGACTTGGCAAAGGCCCAGACTAGTCCTCCCCCTCACTGCCGAGCGGCAGCCCCTCCCAGGGTGGAACTCAGATCTGCCCACTCACCTGCCATCACCATTTAAGGTTGTCTTGCGCACGGCCCACTCATGCAGGCTGATTAGCAATTTCTGTTGGGAGCTCAGGGAAAGCTAATTGTCTTTCATCCACAATCTCCTGGGTGAGCGGGAGTTCAGACTATCACGTGTGCATGATCCCTAGCAGCGGGGCATGTCGTATGTGCCTTTTGTGTCACCACAGGGTGGTGTGTAGGACTGAGCACGAGAGGGTACTTATGAAGGGATACAAATAGTGAAATGGGTAGTCTTCCCACAGCCCTGCATGTGGGCAGAGGAGGGATTTCATCTTTTGCAGGGAAGCAACTGAGGTTCTGAGAGGTTCAGTGACTTGTCAGAAGTTGCACAGCTTCTGTGTGGTGGGGTCAGGATTCAAACCCAGGTCTTTGACTCCATAACCAGAGCCTCCAGCCCAGCCAATGCTCACTACCAGGAAGATCAAGGCCTGCCTTATAGGAGCAAAGCGCAGGGCTGGCTCAGTGTGCCAGGCTCCTGTGCAAATCCCTTCAGAGATGGCCTGGGTCCTCAGCTCCTCCTCCCTGGCTACCTGCCAGGCCCCTAAGACACTATTTCTAAACTGTAGTGTGACTAACTGGCGGGACAGCATAGGGGAGACACTGTTCCTGTGTGAGTGTGGCCAGGCCTTACACAGACCCCAGCCCGCCTTCTGACTAGGAGCTGGGGGTGGCTTTCTTTGCCAGCACTGCTGGCCACAGCCTTCAGTGACAGGAATCAGAAAGCCCAGAGGGGGTTTTCAGGGGCCACGGTCAGGGCAGCAAGGTTGCCCACTCTGGGGGTAAGTTTTCTCTTGGACGGTTTTCTCTTGCAAGCCCCATTGGACTCACCTCCTCCAGCAAGCTGCTCTGGATTTAGCAGAAAATGTGGAGTTGATTACTCAACCAAGACCCTCGGCAAAGCTCTAAATGAAGAGATTTGGAGCTGTTGTCAGGAGTCGGCCCTGCCCCCAGCACAGTCACAGTGCTCTGCCACATCTAAATTGCTGCTCCTCCAGCCTCCGCTGTCCTCCTCCACCCTCCTCTCCCCTCTCTGGTGCCTCCACCTCACCCCTGGGAACTGGGGTCTGTAGGGAGGAGCGGGCAGGCAGTGATGGATTGCCTGGCCTCGCAGCTTCAGTGCCAGGTCCCCCAGAGCTGCGGAGATAGATGGGCAGCATAATTGAGTGTAGCGTTGATAAACTCTGGCCTCCTCACCAGCAGATAAGCGCTGGGTGGAAGAGATGCAGAGGGGGGGAGGCCAGCCCTCCATCTGTACACCTGGCCTCTGCTCCTCCTGGGAGGCGAGCCTGGCCCCTCAGACCCACCTCTCATTTAATCACACACAACTAGGACCTCAATGCTGAGGAGACCTCCGACAGGCTGTGCGACAGGCTGTGCATTTATCTCGTCTTCCAGAGCCTGAGTTCCATACATAACTTATGCAAAGGTAGAGGGCAAAGGAGCCTGGGCTTTGCAATCAGTTTGAGCCTGGCTCTACCTCTCCCTGCATGACCTTGGGCACAGCGGGTAGCCTTCTGAACCACAAATGTCCATGCTGGGAAGCGGAATCAGACACTGCTGCTCGCAGAACAGCTGTGGGCGGAAGGGTTAGGCAGTGCTTTCAGTCCCCTTCATTCGCCCCTTTATGCTATGCTGCCTCTCATTCCATCTTACCGCCTACTTCTCATCTCTCACCTTTTGTAATAAACTTTAAAAAATATTATTGAGGTATAGAATTTTACAGGAGAGTGCATAAATAGCCCTAATTCTAAGTACACAGCTGGAGGAATTTCTACGTTTGTGGATACCAGTATAACACTACTCAGATCAAGATGTAAACATTTCCAGCATTCTGGAGGGTTCTCAGGAGGGCGCCTTCCCAGTCAATATCCAGGCCCATCTGGAGTTAGCCACTGTCCTGAATTCTATCACCGTCAGTCAGTTTCATCTTGTTAACACAGACCTCCCATTCCTTTTCCATCACAACTTGGGACCACGGTATTTGGAAACTGTAGGGAACGCCGGCACTTCAGACTTGAAATTCACTTAATTCATCCTATTTCCTGAGGGCTATGGCTTCTCAGGGTCTCAAACTTAATCAGCCATCTCCAGAAAGGGAGACTGAGTCCTCTTCCTCGTGCCATAAACCCCACTTCTAGAGATTGCTCTGGGCTTTAGGGCTCTGCTCTGGCTGGAATCCTATGGCCAGGCCGCCTCAGGAGATGGCAGGAGGACCTCCTGGCCCAAGCACCCCTGGCTGCCCTGTGGCTCCCAGCCAGCCTCTCTTCTCCGAAGCTCTGCAGGGTCCTGGCCACCGCCCGAGGACCCCGCCCTTTTTGCCCCAGACCCTGAGGTCTTCTCATCACACAGTTCTGGGGCACTAGGCAGGAGGACAAATGGACAGGTAGTCAGGTTGGAGGGACCCAGACTTCTAACTGTCCCAACATCTCTACCTGCCTGTCTCAAAGGCTCTCACACTCGACTTGCCCTAAACTCAACACCTTCATCTTCTCCCACCAAGCCTGCTCTAGCTTCATCAGTCCCATGTCAGGCAAACCCCTCTCCGAGACTGAAAACCTCTGCCGTCCTGATCTGTCCCTCCTCTACCTCACCCTCCAACCCGTGCTCTTTGGTCCCTCTTCCCCACCCTTAAGTGCCCCTCTCATTCCCAGACTTGCTACACCTGGGGCATCTCTTGCTGCCTGAGAAGGAGCCTCAACTACCAAACTCCTCTTTAGCCATAAATACCATCCCAAATGCCACCTCTGTGAGTCTTTCCCCGAGTCCTTCGAGAAGGACAGTTACTCCCCCTCCCATTGTGGTCCCAGAGACTTTGAACGGATCTCCATCTTACTGTCAGGCTGCAGGTCTGTCTTCCCAGCCAGGCTGGGGGCTCCCTGAGGGCAGGACGATTTGTTATTGATTTCTCTATCCCCAGAGCCTAGTGCAGTGCAGGTTTCCCTTGCAGGGCGGGAGGCATTGTACTGCAGTAAACTGTGAAGGGCAACCCATTAGTGGGTCATGAAAACAATTTAAAGTGGGTCACAAACCCTGGCTAGTAGCTCAGTTGGTTAAAGCTTTGTCCCAATACATCAGGTTGCAGGTTCCATCCCCGGTCAGGGCGCATACAAGAATCAACCATGGAATGCATAAATATGTGGAACCACAAATTGATGTTTCTTTTTCTGTCCCCCCACTCTCTCCCTTCTGCCTTCTTCTCTCTAAATCAATAAATAAATTTAAAAGTGGATCACAATCCACATTTTCAAAAAAGAAAGAAAATAGAAAGTGTCGGAGTGCATAGTATATAGCTAGACTAAACCTTTGGGGATGTTGTTTTTCCCTTATTTTACACACACATTCACACCCAGTGCACAGGGACATGAGGAGAGTCATGCATTTTTGGCCTTGGTTGTAGATATAAAAACTCTGAAAACCACCCTTCTGCTCAGTCTCTCTCAGTGAGGTGGGCCCCTTCCGCTCCTGCTGACACCACTGGAAAGATGACATAGACTTCCAGCCAAGATGGAGGCATAGGTGGAAACACTGTGCCTCCTCGCACAACCAAAGTTAAGGACAACAAAGATTTAAAAACAAAAACACAACCAAAACAGACAGAAAATTGAAGTGTACAGAAGTCCATCACCAGTCAACCAGACTGGTAAAAGGGGCGAAGTCAGCGGCCAGCAGAGGGGCATCGTGGCAGGAAAAGGTGGTGGCTGCCAGACCTGGGAGCACAGGTGGCGTGGGGCTGACTGCAGTCACACATTCCAGAGCAGATAAACTAGGCAAAAACGGGCAACAAGACAGACTGCACAGCCCAGCGCCCCAGTGCTGGGAAATAAAGCCTAAAAGTACCAATTGAAAAGGTGCCAGGAGAGACTCCCAGGCTCACAGAGAGTTTGTTGAAGAGACCCACAGCGTCCTAGAACGTACACAGCCCACCCACCCAAGAACCAGCACCAGAAGGGCCCAATTTGCTTGTGGGAAGCAGCAGAGGGGACCAAGATCTGAGAGAAAGCAGAACAAATGCCATTGTTCCCTCTCTGACCCCGCCCCCACATACAGAGTCACAACCCAGTGATGTGTGTTGCCCTGCCCTGGTGAACACCTAAGCTTTCACCCCTCACTACGTAACAGGTGAGACCTGACCAAAAATGGCTTAAACAGAAGAACAAATCAAAGCCCCAGAGCCAATACTTTTAAGTGACCAAGATATAGCCAACCTATCAGATGCACAGTTCAAAATACTGGTGATCAGGATGCTCACAGAACTGGTTAATTTTGGTCGCAAATTAGATGAACAAATGAAGCCTACATTAAGTGAAATGAAGGAAAATGCACAGGGAACCAATAGTGATGGGAAGGAAACTGGGACTCAAATCAATGAAATGGACCAGAAGGAAGAAAGAAACAACTAAACAGAAAAGAATGAAGAAACAAGAATTTTAAAAAATGAGGAGAGGCTTAGGAACCTCCAGGACATCTTTAAATGTTCCAACATCGAATTATAGAGGTACCAGAAAGGGAAGCGGAAGAGCAACAAGTGGAAAAGTGATTTGAACAAATAATAAAGGAAAACTTCCCCAGTCTGGCAAAGGAAATAGACTTCCAGGAAATCCAGGAAGCTCAGAGGGTCTCAAAGAAGGTGGACCCAAGGAGGAACACACCATATTTACATTAGCACATCATATTTACACCAAGGCACATCATATTTACATTAGCCAAAATGAAAATGAAGGAGAGAATCCTAGAAGCAGCAAGAGATAAGGGGACGGTCTGGGAACAAAGGAGTTCTCATCAGACTGTCAGCTGATTTCTCAAAAGAGACCTTACAGGCAAGAAGGGGCTGGAAAGAAGTATTCCAAGTCATGAAAGGCAAGGACCCACATCAAGATTGCTCTATCCAGCAAAGCTTTCATTTAGAATGGAAGGGCAGATAAAGTGCTTCTCAGGTAAGGTCAAGTTCAAGGAGTTCATCATCACCAAGCCCTTGTTATATGAAATGTTAAAGGGACTTATCTAAGAAAAAGAAGATGAAAAATACGAACAGTGAAAGGACAGCAAACTCACAGTTATTAACAACCACACCTAAAACAAAAGCAAACTAAGAGGACAGCTAGATCGGGAGTGGAACCATAGAAATGGAGATCACATGGAGGGTTAGCAACAGGGGAGTGGGAGGAGGAGAATGGGGGAGAAGGTACAGGGAATAAGTAGCATAGACGGTAGGTAGAAAATAGACAGGGGGGAGGGCAAGAATAGTAGGGGAAATATAGAATCTAAAGAACTTGTGACACATGGACATAAACTAAAGGTTGGGGAGTGGTGGGTGGGAGGGAGTGTGCAGGGTGGAGGGGAATGAAGTAGGGGAAATGGAATAACTGTAATGGCATAATCAATAAAATATATTTTAAAAATGACATAAATCAAAATCCCAGAGGAAAGTTGTGACGTTCCTTCTCTGTGCCAGGATCTCTATTTTGCTGGCTGCACTGGATACCTCATCCCATCCTCCTGACAACCTTGGAAGGGGGTACTTTCTACTTGAGAAACCCCGAGTTCAGGGGAGCCAAGTGATCAGGTGAAGGTCCCACAGCAAAATGCGGCTGGGCCAGGATTTGAGCCCAGGTGTGTTTCATTTGGGAGCCTTTTCCATTTCCGTGACTCTGGTGCCAGAAGCTGACACCCAAAAGTGGATGACTGAGGGGTCCTGGAGGAGAGCAGGGAAGGAAACTGGAGGGCACCCCTTGGGGAAAGGTGAGGCGTCCCGTGTCCACCCTTCCCTTCCCCTTCTCTCTGGAGTGAGAGGTGCCAGTGTTCCGGTACAAACCCCTTCCTGGCTTGGGGAGAAAGGGACTTGTCCCCAGGTCCTCTACCTGGCCCAGGCACAGGGTGTGGGCTCTGTTGTCTTGAAGGAACACTCAAGGTCATTTCTGTCTAATTGTGGCACCAAAAGGACCGCAGGGGAGTGGAGCCAGCCTGCCAAGCACAGAGAGCAGTGCCAGGCTGAGTCCCACGGCACACGCTGCCTGCCCCCCTCCACCCTTTCCTCTCCCGGGCTCCTCCCCGGCATCCCTCCGTCAGAAACTGTTCACTGGTTTGTCTGTCTCTCTCATCAGACTGTGAGCCCCTCAGGGGAAGGAACTATGCTCCAAGGTGCAAGTTTCTCCAACTGTGTGGTACATAGTAGGAGCTCAGAAGACATCTGTGGGAGGAAGGGAAGAAAAGCAAAAGGCAGAGCAGGGAGAGAGGAAGGGGGCTGATATTTCAGAACTCCAGAAGACCAGGTGGATCAGAGTCTGGGCTCAGGCCCCTGGTACCACCTCTTCAGGCACATGCCCTGACTCCCCTGTCCCTGGCCACTGCACGGCCACTTTAACCCTTCCCTTGGGTGGAGAAGGCACTCTTGTCTGGTTCAGGTTTCTGCCTCTGGATTCGATATGATCCAATAATGATCCTGACCCTGCTGGGGCTCTCTCTGGCTCCCGCTCTGGAAATCCTGGGGACTCCACTGAGCTCTCTGAGGGCTTAGT
This sequence comes from Sturnira hondurensis, assembly GCF_014824575.4. Classification (NCBI taxonomy): domain Eukaryota; kingdom Metazoa; phylum Chordata; class Mammalia; order Chiroptera; family Phyllostomidae; genus Sturnira; species Sturnira hondurensis. The sequence goes on along the minus strand of NW_028089713.1, from coordinate 2,328,628 downwards.
CTCAGGGCTCACGAGAGGCAGCTTTGTACCTAAATCTTGGGTGACCTTGAGCATCCCCTCTTAGGTCCTCTTACCTCATGGGAGAATATACGGACATACCTGGTGCTCTAGAAGAAGACTTTCCTTCCCTTTCTGTCCCCCTCAATTTATCGGAGGCACAATTCCTGGCTTCTAGGCCTCCTTTGCCTCAGGTCAGCACCAGAGGGCCACGTGGCCTCTAAGGCAGGCAGCCTCTCCTAGGACCCCTTCCGCCACAGCTGACACTCCTTCCTGACACAGCTGCCCTCTCCTGGGTTAACTATAAGCACTCCAGATGGGGGCTAATTTCTAGTCTACAAGACAGCTCAGTTCATTTATGGATCATGGACGTCTGACACAACCCTCACTCAGTACACAACCCAGCTCCTCCTGGCTTAGCTCGGTAGCTCCTCATTTCCCCAGGGGCTTGCTCCCTGGAAGGGTGAAGAGGCCCTCTCCCGCAGAGTTCCAAATGTACCAGCTTGATGGCAGCCCAGTCATTCCGCATTGGCCACAGCCACAAGTCTGAGGGGCAGCCAAGCCCACCTGCTGATCCATGAGCCTCTCCAGCCTCCCTCCCTGTACTGATAATACCCCCTGTTCTTTCTAGAATCAAGTACAGGTGCTGGGCAGGCCCTAGAGCATTCTTGAAAGGATCCCTCCTGAAGCCAGGACCCCAGGATATCCCTTTAGACACAGTGGATCCTTGGGAACAAGGCACAAGGGCAGGAGGAGGAGGGGGAAGACTTCAGAGGGATGCAAGCAACACTCTTTACTGCCCCAGTGCCTTTGCACACGAAGGGTCCTTGCCTAGAAATTCCTTTCCTCATTTGTGTATCTCAGGAATGTCTTCCCATCTCTGAAGTCTCAGTTCAAACTGCACCTCTCTGAAGTTGTCCCTTATCACAGCCACCCCCCCCCACCTCAATTAATCAACCCCTTGCCCTGTCTGGTGTCCTCTAAGAGTCCACATCCAGCATGAGGGCCATCTCTTTTCTCAGCCCGTCAGCCGCTCCTCTGGGACTCTGTGGTCCCAGAACTAAAGGGAAGCACCAGTAGGTCTTCCAGTCTTGTTTGAGGTGAATGGGGGAGTGTTGGTGCACAGAGGTGGGGGATCCCCGGGACATGGGGCTGAGGATGAGGGGAGGGGCTGGGGTCTGGATGGCTGAAGAGAAAGAGCGGTGGATCCAATGGGAAGACCAGTTAAACAAGGAGAAAGGCCAAACTTCTAACGGAAAAGGAAAATGAAATGGGAATGAAAATTGATGAGGCGGAGAGAAAAGGAGACTCGTTTCATCAGCAGGTTTGCCAGATGAAGCTGAGAGATAAATCACTCGGCGGAAGGAGCCTGGGTCTCTGGCGGGGCTCGCTGCCGGCTGCCTCTGTCAGCCGTCTCAGGCAGGCCTGTGAGATAAATGGCTGCAGCTGAGCCTGCAGCAGGTCCGCCCCCCCAACTGCAGTGAGAATAGCCTGTCAGTCCTCACCACCTCCTGCAGGCCTGCCCTGGCCATTCCTTCACCTGGTCCCCTCCCTTCGATCCCTCTCCCATTCCGCTCTCCTCTCCCTCAGCAGCCCCTCCTCAGCTGGGAGCCAGGCCTGTGGAGAAGCTCTGACCTTCTGCACCCCTCATCTTGTTTCTCTGAAGCCAGAGGGGGAAACAGACAGAGGTCAGGGCACAGGAACCAGTGGTGGAGGATACAGGGCTGGGATTTACCTCCTGCTTGGGGACAGACCCTGGAACATGGCCTCTCATTTCTCTAGGCCTTGGGCTCCTCATCTGTGGAATGAGGGGGTTGGCCAGAGCAGGGAGCAGTTCTAAGACTGTGGTGCCTGGACCAGCCGTATCAGCACCACCTGGAAATTTATCAGAAATGCAGATTCTCATGCCTAACCCAGCCCTCCCACTCAGAATCTCTGTGGGTGGGGCAGAGTTGCCCATGTCTGCAGAAGCCCTACAGTTGCTTCTGATGAACAGTCCTATTTTGGAATTGCTGGGCTAGATAATAGGTAAGGTCCCTCCCACAGATATTAGAAATATATATGCATATATATATATATATGTATATGCATATGATGGAGCTTCTTACCATTATCCTGACAGATAAGAGTTTCCAGAATGCTCCTCACCTTCTTGTCTTGGCCACAGGGAAACTCTCTACCCAATCAGCATTCACGGAGCCCTGACTGTATGTTGGTGCTGTGAGACGGTGGAGTACAGGGTTATGGGCACTCTACTATCTTATGGTAAAAGGTCGCAGAAGCATTTACCAAGGGCAATAGGGGCACAGCCTGGAGGAGAGGACACAATTCTGCTCCATGTGGGAAGCTGGGCAAAAAGTATCAGAGTCCCTTTACTAAAAGTCATTGAATTGTACACTGAAGAAGAGTGAATTTGATGGAATACAAATTCACAACTTCAATAAAGTCGTTTTAAAAAATCACAAGGGAAAGGACTTCCAGTCAAGTTGGCAGATTAAGTAAAAATGGCTCGCCTCCTCGCACAACCACAACAAAATTATAACTAAAATATAGAACAACCATCACTCAGAACCATCAGAAATTGAGTTGAATAGAAGAAGTATGACAACTATGGAATTAAAGAAACCATATCCATTCAGATTAGTAGGAGGGGCAGAGAAGTGGAACACGTTGGTCCCACACCCATGTGTGGTGGATAAAAATTTGGGAGGGATATCTCTGGAGTGAGGAGTCCTAGCTTCACACCAGGCCCCCAGCCAAGGGTTCCAGTGCCAGGAAGGTAAGTTCCCATAATTTCTGGCTGCAAAAGCCTACAGGGATTGAGTCGGTGGAAGAAACTCCTGGAGTCCCAAGCAGTTCCCTTTAAAGAACACACATACAGACTTATTCAGACTCACCCTCTTTGAGCTCCAGCACCAGGGCAGTGGCTTGAGAGGCATCAGTGGCATAAAGGGAGGAACTGAAGTGTCTGGTATCAAGGCAGGAGCTGGAGGACAGCTTTCTTTCAGAAAGGCATGCAGAGGCCATTATCACTTTGCTGAGCCTTACCCCCACAGAGCCACAGAGTTGGCAGGCTGGTGCTACACCTGAGGCTCCATTAACCTGGCTAACACTGTTTGCCCTGCCCTGGAGATAATCTGAGACTCTGTCCCACCCAAGTTATGGGCCCACCCAACTGTTAGTCGTGACTTTTTCATATGAATGGCTGGTCTCGGCTCATGTTTCACAACTTCCTAAATCCTATCAAACAAGCAACAGCTGGCCTCAGCAAGACCCCAGCCCCTGCACCTCTTGCTAAGTGACTCAGGCCTGGCACTAAGCAGCACCAGCCTACATTCACAGCTTGGCTTCACCTGGGAGTCTCCAAGCCCACCACAAGTAGCAGCCATCTCAGATGGCTTTATAGCTCATACAGGATGGCTCCAGGCAAAACACAGGTGGGAGCTGACCTTGGCCTGCACCACCCAGGAAACCCCAGAGCCAACACACCCAGTGGGCAGCTAATGACCATGTCAGAGAACCACCACCCTGCTCCTGCACAGCTGATTCTCCACAATGGGTGGAGGTTGGTGGTTAGTGGTCACAGCCAGTCTTTTCAGCTAACTTGCCTGAGCTGATGCCTCCCATTGAGCTGCCAATAGCAATCAAGGTTGAACTACAAGAGGGGGGTGTACATGAAGGGCATACCTTGAATACTCAGCTTGGGTGATAGGGGAGGCTGTGCCACTGCACCCTACAGGACACCTAGTATATCAGGCCACACTACCAAGACATGGAGTCAAAGCAGCTCTATCTAATATATAGAAATAAACACAGGGAGGCTGCCAAAAGGAAACAAAGAACATGGCCCAAATGAAAGAACAGATCAAAACTCCAGAAAAAGAGCTAAACAAAATGGAGATAAGCAATCTATCAGATGAGAGTTCCAAAAACTGGTTATAAGGATGCTCAAGGAACTTAGTGAGGACCTCAACAGCATAAAACAGATCCAGTCAGAAACAAAGGATACACTAATTGAAATAAAAGAACAATTTACAGGGAAACAACAGTAGAGTGAATGAAACTGAGAATTAAATCAATGATTTGGAACGTAAGGAAGTAAAAAATAACCTAAGAACAAGAAGAAGAAAAAAGAATCCAAAAAAAAAAAAAAAAACAAGGATAGTGTAAGAAACCTCTAGAATTCCAGCATATGCATCATGGGAGTGCCAGAAGGGGAAGAGAAAGAGAGAGAAATTGAAAATCTATTTGAAAAAATAATGAAAGAAAACTTCCCAATTTGGTGAAGGAAATAGACATACAAACCCAGGAAGCACAGAGAGTCCCAAACATGATGGATGCAAAGAGATCTACTCCAAGACACATCATAATTAAAATGCCAAAGTTTGAAGATAACGAGAGAATCTTAAAAGTGGCAAGAGAAAAGAAGTTAGTTACCTACAGGGGAGTTCCAATAAGACTGTCAGCTGATTTCTCAGAAGAAACTGCAGACTAGAAGGGACTGGCAACAAGTATTCAAAGTGATGAAAAGCAAGGGCCTACAGCCTGATTGCTCTACCCAGCAAAGATATCATTTAGAATCAAAGGGCAGATAAAGAGCTTCGTAGACAAGAAAAACTAAAGGAGTGTATCATCACCAAACAATTATTATATGAAATTGTATAGGAACTTATTTAAGAAAAAGATCAAAACTGAATAATAAAATGGCAATACATATCTATCAACAATTGAATCTAACAAACAAGAATAATGGATAAGATATTATTCTGTTTTATCCAGACAGAATAATGGATAAGGTGAGCATTTTGATGGTTGCCATATGGGGGAATGTGGGGGAATATGTGAAGGGGTCAGGGGATTAAGAAGTACAAATATGTAGTTACAGAATAGTCATGGGGATGTAGAGTATTGTATAGGAAATAGATTAGCCAAAGAACTATATGCATGACCCGTGGACATGAATAATGGTGTGAAGATGGCCTGAGGGAGTGGGGGTGCTTGGTGGAGGGGGGCAAAAGGGGATAAGTTGGGATAACTGAAAGAGCATAATCAATAAAATATAATTTAAAAAGTTGCCTTGGGCCCTGGCTGGTGTAGTTCAGTGGATTGAGCATGGGCCTGTGAAGCAAAGGGTCGCCAGTTCGATTCCCAGTCAAGGCACATGCCTGAGTTGCAGGCCAGGTCCCCAGTAGAGGACACATGAGAGGCAACTACACATTGATGTTTCTCTCCCACTCTTTCTCCTTCCTGTGCCCTCTCTCTAAAATAAATAAATAAAATAAATAAATAAAAATATTTTTAAAAAGTTGCCTTGGCTGATGTAGCTCAGTGGGTTGAGTGCCAGCCTGTGAACCAAAGGGTTGCCAGTTTGATTCCCAGTCAGGGCATATGCCTGGGTTTCAGGCTGGGTCCCCAGTGGTGAGCATATGAGAGGCAACCACACACTGATGTTTCTCTCCTTTTCTTTCTCCCTCCATTCCCCTTTCACTAAAAATAAATAAGTTTAAAAAATCATAAGGTACGTGTTGCCTAAATCAGTTGGTCAGCAGGTGCACAGACGGTGGAAGGCATTGTGCCCATACTGGGGACAGCAGGAGCATAGGTCCTGGGATAAAAATGTATGAAATGTATTCTAAGGAGTGGCTCCCCCAAGGTCCCAAGAGTGTGGGTGATGTGTGGAAGAGCCTGGAGCAGCTCACCAGAGTCAGAGTGGTCTGGACATGATAGTGCGGCAGAGGGCTGCCAAAGGGGGCATGTAAGGCAGTTACCACTATAGCTATCAACGACCATAGTTCAGTAGGAGTGGATGTACCTCGCAATTTTAGTTTCCATATCCACCATTCTATATGATTCTCACTACAGTCCTGCAAGGTCATAGTGCCATTATTCCTATTTTGATGGAAAAGATATTAAGTGACTTGCCCAAGATCATACAACAAATGAGTAATAGAGGCGTGGCTAGAAGACACAGTGTGCTGCCACGTCTAAGCCTTCTTTTCCCAGTGGGACATCAACAGTGATCATGTAGTCATTGACTGAGGACTGCTTATGAGCCCGGCCTTGGGCTAGGGGCCTGACATGAGTGGCCACTTTGAATGCTCTTAATGACACTGTCATATGAGATGACTATCCCATTTCTCAGATGTGAAATGCTCAAGAATGCTCAGCTGGTCAAGCCAGGACTTGAACTTGGTGGTGGCTGGTGCCAGAGCCTGTGCTCTCAATCTTGACCACTCATCACCCTCCTCCAGACCCCACCACCCAGCTCTTCTTGAGCTCGGCATGGTATTGGGAAATTTCCAGTTGACTTCCCCTTATTCAAACTTCCTTGAGCCAGGGCCAACTCAAGAGAAAGAAACTGGCCCCTGGCTTAATCTGAGTAGCCTTTCTGTAAGGGAAGGCTCTTCCCAGTCTAGCTGAGGCTCTCTCTCCCCACCAGCTGGTCTGGGCCCTTCTGAGGATGGAGCACCCCTTTGGAGGATCAGCAGCTCCCAGGGCCCCAGAGCCCGGAGGCTGGAAACGCTTCCACCCATGATCAATAACAGGCATAATTCAGGAACTGCAGCAAGTACGAAGGAGTGGAGGTTAAATCAATATTTAGAAGCTTCAAAATTAAACTAATTAAGAGCGAGCTTTAATGATTTTTTACTGTCTGGCAATAAAAAGACAAAAGGCCCACCCATATTTCATGATTCTACCTTAGTAGCTTGCAGCGATTTGGGAAGAGCAACAGCAGAAAAGTGCTCCCAGCTCCCTGCCTTGCAGAGACGGAGCACCTCGTCCTTAACAGTCGAAGATGGGGAGGAGAGAGTGCGTGGGATGGAGCGCAGGGTGCAAAGTGTATGTGTGGAAGGCCACTGGCTTGGGTCAGGGACCGTCATGGGTTGAACTGTGACTCCCCCCTCCTACAGGTATATTGAAGTCCTACTCCCAGCACATGTGAATGTGACCTTTATTGGGAAATAGGGTCTTTGCAGATGTGGTCAACTGAAGATGAAGTCCTACTAGGTTATGGTGAGCCCTAATCCAGCGACTGGTGTCCATATAAGAAGAGAGAAGTTTGGATGCAGACACAGAGGCACCGGGAGATTTCCACGTGATGATGGAGATGGAGACTGGAGTGCTTCGGCAGCGAACTGAGAAAGGACCGCAATGGAAGGCCCCCACCAGGAGCTAGGAGAGGCAAGGAAGGGTTCTTCCCTGCAGGTTTCAGAGGGAGCATGTCCTGCAGACACCTCAGCTTCAGACTCCTGACTTCCTGAATTGTGGGACAATAGATTTCTGTCGTTTAAGCCACATGGTCTGTGGTGCTTTGATATGACAAACCCAGGAAACTAACACAGGGATCCTGGGTTCTAGTTCCCACCTGCACAGTCAAACCGTGCAAACTGGACAAGATGCTTAACCCCTAGGACCCTCAGTCTTTTGTACAGAGATGTGGCACAGATCACACGAAAACACAAGTGTGAAATATGCACTATGAGCTGCACACGCTACAAAAACATCACCTGGGCTCATTGCTAGTGGGAAGAATCTGGGGAAGGACTCAGGAGCCATCTGTCAGGTGGGCAGAAAGTTCCCACCAGTTTGCAGGTTAAAATGCAATCAGATCGTAGGTGTGAGGTGTGTTTGCATCATTAAAGATATATTCACAGAGGGGATTTTATCGTTGTCCTCAACAGGGATTTTATTTCCTGCCCACTTCACCCAAGTTTTCTCATCTATAAAATGAAAGGGTTGGACAACATTATTTTAAATGTATTTTTTCAGCATCATTCTCTGGGAATATTTATATACTAAAAAAAACTGTGTCTTAGCAACCCAACCTCATTCTCATCCTTACACCGCTCTCCTCAGCCAGAACAATCCAGAGGGACACCAGCTGAGCGCTGACTTTGCTCCCCTCTGTCCCCCATTGGCCGGGGTCAAGGGAGGTGGGGACCAGAGCACTTTTCCTCTGTTCTCCCTCCAGAGGACACCAGGCACGGAAGGAACAGGAAACCACACAGGCAGCAAATAAAATCTCTATCGATCTGGAGATGGCTGGCATCCTGAGTCCAGCTGGCTTTCAGAACTGTTCATTTTATTTTATTTTATTTTTTAAAATATATTTTATTGATTATACCATTACAGTTGTTCCATTTCCCCCACTTCATTCCCCTCCACCCGCACACTCCCTCCCCCACCATTCTCCCCCCCTTAGTTTATGACCACGTGTCTCAAGTTCTTTAAATTCTATATTTCCCCTACTATTCTTGCCCTCCTCTCTATCTATTTTCTACCTCCTGTCTATGCTATTTTCTGTACCTTCTCCCCCCTTCTCCTTCTCCCACTCCCCTGTTGCTAACCCTCCATGTGTTCTTCATTTCTATGGTTCCACTCCTGATCTAGCTGTCCTCTTAGTTTGCTTTTGTTTTAGGTGTGATTGTTAATAACTGTGAGTTTGCTGTCCTTTCACTGTTCATATTTTTCATCTTCTTTTTCTTAGATAAGTCCCTTTAACATTTCATATAATAAGGGCTTGGTGATGATGAACTCCTTGAACTTGACCTTATCTGAGAAGCACTTTATCTGTCCTTCCATTCTAAATGAAAGCTTTGCTGGATAAAGCAATCTTGGCTGTAGGTCTTTGGATTTCATGACTTGGAATACTTCTTTCCAGCCCCTTCTTGCCTGTAAGGTCTCTTTTGAGAAATCCGCTGACAGTCTGATGGGTACTCCTTTGTAGGTGACTGTCCCCTTATCCCTTGCTGCTTCTAGGATTCTCTCCTTCATTTTAGTCTTGGCTAATGTAATTATGATGTGCCTTGGTGTGTTCCTTCTTGGGTCCAACTTCTTTGGGACTCTCTGAGCTTCCTGGATTTCCTGGAAGTCTATTTCCTTTGCCAGACTGGGGAAGTTCTCCTTTATTATTTGTTCAAATAAGTTTTCCACTCGTGGCTGTTTCTTTCCCCCTTCTGGTACCCCTATAATCCGGATGTTGGAACGTTTAAAGATGTCCTGGAGGTTCCTAAGCCTCTCCTCATTTTTTTGAATTCTCATTTCTTCATTCCTTTCTGGTGGGATGTTTTGTTCTTCCTTCTGGTCCATTCCATTGATTTGAGTCCCAGTTTCCTTTCCATCACTATTGGTTTCCTGTGCATCTCCCTTCATTTCAATTAGTTTAGCCTTCATATGTTCCTCTAATTTGTGACTATGTTCCTCTAATTTGTGACTATAATCTACCAGTTCTGTGAGCATCCTGATAAATAGTGTCTTGAATTGTGCTTCTGAGAGGCTGGCAATTTCTTGGTCACTGAGAGTTATCGGCTCTGGGACTTTGAGTTCTTCTTGCGCCATCTTTTGGGCTGTTCATTCCTGTTATGTAGCAGGATCAGAGCCCTAGGTGTTCACCAGAGCAGGGCAACTCAGTCACTGGGTTGTGATGCTGTACTTGGGGACGGGGTCAAAGAGGAGCAATAGCGTCCCGTCTGCTGCCTCCCGCCGGGGCCCCCACAGGTGCGGCAGCTGCCACCGTCACCAGGGCCCGCGCGTTTCGTCCCACTGCACGTGAGTGTGCCACCGCCGTCAGCCCTCCACCACTGGGTTTGCCCCCTGGGGCCTGCGCGGTCCGTCTCACTGTGTGCAAATGTGCAACCGCGGTCAGTCTGCCCCACACCCTGACTGGGTCCGGCTACTTGTGCGCCTGGGTCTGGGGATCTTTCCTGCCCGACCCTGCTCTGCTGCTGGCTCCGCCCCTCTTACTGTCCCGGTTGAACGGTTCATTGTTGTTGGACTTCCGTATAATTCAATTTTCTGTTCTTTGGCTGTGTCTTTGTTCTCCAAACCTTTGTTGTATTCAAACTTGGTTGTGGGAGAAGGCACAGTGTTTCCACCTATGCCTCCATCTTGGCGGAAGTCCCAGAACTGTTCATTTTAAATAAACGTTCCTAATGATCCACTCGTACTTAATACTGGAGCCATGTCTTGTTAAAGTGCAGTGAAACAGGGCGGCTGAGCACGGGGCTGCTGCTGCTCAGTCTGGGCCTCTTCCAGGTCTCTGGGAGGGGTGGCTGAAGAAGGCGCTCAGGCAGTCTCAGAATTTCAGAAGGAGGTGCACCTTGCAGCAGTGAGGTTCTCTGGGGGAGGACTGGCCTTCCTGCAATGTGACAGTCAACAGTCTTCCCAGATGGGTATCAGTGAGCAAATGACCATCTGTCTGCATGTCACCCTAGCTCATTGCCCTCACAGGGTGACACCAGCTGTGTCGCCACAACAACCACCTGCACAATGCCATCACCTGGTGGCCCCACCTGCAGCCCATGAGCTCTATTACTGGACTCATCATTGCTACTCTCCTCAGCCGTGGCCACCAGGACCCCAGTCACTGCCATCGCCACTTGCCACTCTGAGTACCCTCCCCTAGGATCATCATCGTCCCCACCCACTGCCACAGTCCAAGTCATCACAACTACCCTGAGAGCCAAAATGAAATTAATATGGCTTCATTGCTGCAACACGTACAGAATCTGGAACAGATATGGTTTCTGCCCTTAAGAAATACATGCAACACAGTGAGACCTTCTCAAATGCTAACATGAGAGCCAGTGGATTGGCATGTGCACAGAGGGCCACACGAAACAAAGCATGAACTGGAGGTGAGAGGTGCACGTGGCAAGCACCTGGAGGTAGGGGTGGGGTTGAAAGGGCACATGGGGGTGGGCCTTGGTGTGGCCAGGAGAGCTCCCCATTCTGCTCGAAGGTAATAAAAACAAGGATCCCTTGTCTCTGGTCCCACTCCAGACTGATTAAGTCACTCTCTGGGGACTTGGAATTGGAAAAAACTCTGCAGGATTTCTTTATATGTAAATTTTATATTAAAAGAAAACAATCTATAAAACAAAATTAAAGTCCATAGTTGTTCACACTGAAGAATTTAGGGAAAAGTGCACTGATGTCTGCAATTTACTTTGAAATGCATCCAAAATAAGATGGATTGAGGGACAGATGGAGGGAGAAGTGATAAAGCAAGTCTAGGAAAAGGTTAATGGTAGAATCTGGTAGATGGTGGGTGTATCGTTGCTCACTGTAAAATTCCTTCAACTTTGCTGTATATTTGAAATTTTCGTAAAATATTGGCAAAAAATTCCCAACTGGTTTTAACGTGAAGCCTGGACTGAGAGTTACTGCATCTGAAGGAAAAATCCATAAGCAAGTGAATTTCTCTTTCTTCCATCCTCCATGTGTAAAAGAACAACCCCCTCTCGACAAAACCAGCTGGACTCCCGTCCAGTGCTCTCCACCCTTCTCAAGTGCTGGCACACGCAGTGTATCTGTAGGGTGCACCCGAGGAAGCGGAAGGGCTGCTTGCAGCAGGAGCCTGGCTGGGGAGATGAGAGACACACGGCTGCTCCGGGCCCCACAGGGCTGTGGGGCTGGGCCCAGGATCCGCCACAGCCTTACTAGTAGGCCAGCTCCACTCAAATGCCCCCCGCCCATCACCACCCCAAATCTCCCCTTTCTAAAGGCTCAGCTCAGCAGTCTGAGCAAGGATTAGATCATCTCCCAAGAAACCAGGCCAGAGCTTGACTGTTGCGGTGTGTGTGCAAGTGTGTGTGCAGGGGGTGGGGGACACCGTGGGCAGGGGCCGCCCCCACACCTCATCTGTATGCTCCTCCACACCCGCTGGCCCTGCTGGGGACTGCCATGGCAACACAGGAGTTTGTGCTGCCATCGCAGAGCAGCATTAGGCGATTTAATTAAGGAGCTGGCAGCAGACAAACTTTGTGAGTTAAAGGCATTTTATTAAATCCCTTTGTATTATGCAGCTCGGTTCCCCAGGAGCTGAGGGGCTGGGGAGGACAGAGGGGAAATTGCTGGGGGTTTGTATTTTCCTTTCCGCTTTGCCTGGCTTCTCTTCTGCTTCATGAAAGCACTGCCTGAGTGCAGGGGGACCCCAATCGTAATGCCTGCTCCCCCAGCCCAAGCATTAGGCCTTGGCAGCAGCCTGGGGGTATCACCAGCATTGATCCCATGTATCCCGGTTCACAGAGTACTATTATCCCGGGCCCGACCTCAGACCCCGGCTTCAGCATTCACAGCAGCACGTTTCGTGTCACTGGCACCAAGCTCAGAATCCCCCAGGGATGATCTCATGGAACTCTCCCACACCCTTGGCATTCCCATGCCATAGACAGGGAAACTGAGGCTAACAGACGAAAGGAACCTGTCCAGGGTCTTGCAGGTAGTGTGCAGCAGAGAGGTTGAGTGCAGAGCCACGGTTCACACCACAACTCGCTGCTATCTCTTAAGGTTTGGGACCTTCTCTCATCTCACCTTGCAGAATGGGTTCCACTCCTGTCACCCGGCCAGGAAAACAATTCTGGGGTGAAGCTGGAGAGGGAGTGGGACTCTCTGGGACCCTGATCTCCTAACCCACCAGGCCTGGGATGTGCCTTGTCGAAGTCACAGCCAGGCCCCAAGAATTTGCCAACGTACTCAGAGGGCCAACCCCCTCTTCCTGGCTGCCATAGGAGAGTACCTGTCTGGGACTTGAAGCCCAGCCCATTTCCTCTGAGGACCAAAGGTCAGGAACCCAGATGCAAAGCCTTAGGGCGCTGTGGTTGGAGGTGGGGAAGAACCTCTTGGGTAAGAGAGAGGGTGAAACCGAAAAGCATGACTTGCCAAGAAACCATCTGATGCCTAAGCTGCCCTCAATGGTGCAGGACCTCGGGCGGCCTCTGGAGGCCAGGCTCCCAGCCTCTAGCCGGGAATAGTCTCCATGACCCTGAGTCTCAGCTCCTACCTTTGGGATTCTCTCCTTTCTGAGCAAGTGCAGGGAAGTCCATCCAGCAAAGGGCCCCGGACAGGTGTGGAGAGGTCCGCCGTCCTCTGGGGCTGCAGTCTGCTCCTGGGCCACCAGGGCCTCTGCAGTCTCCCCAGGTGGGCAGTCTGGCCTGATGGGAGAGCCCAGGCTTAGGGGCGGTGCCAGCAAGGGGTGAAACGCCTTCCACCCTGCAAACCGTCACTGGCCTCACACAGTGCCTGGCCTCACAGATGAGTGACACAGGGTGCCTGCCCCCCAGACCTGTGCTGGGACCGTTCTCTTGGGCTCAGTTTCCTCGATTCTAGAATGGGGCTGTCAGCTGAATAAACATAAATGAAGAGAAATAAAATGGAGGCAATGACGTATGCCTTATATAGCTAAAATAGATGCAAGAAATAGCTGATTTCATTAAGGGCTTATTCTCTGCCAGGGGCTTGCCACAAATTAACTCTTTTTCATCCTCACAACAGCTTTATTATATTATCCCCACTGTGCGGATGAGGAAACTGAGGCTAAAAGAAGTTAAGCCTCTTGACTAAGGTCAGACAGCTAGTAAGGGGCAAGAACCAGTGCTCTTAACAATCCCATTCTCTCTCGTTCTCTCGCATATATGTATACATATACGCACATACATATATATATGTATATGTATCATGTGTATGTATATATACACATATACTATATAGTAATGATCGCTTTGAACTATAATTCATATACCATAAGTTCACAATCATATTATGGTATATATATAATCACAAATTACAATATTATAAATTTAATAGCGGGATTTGCTACCAAGCTTAAGGACGTGTTATTATCTGATAGGGTGAAAATGTTCATGAGCCCAGGGCTCCTGCTTTTGGAAGGGCCTTCAGAGTCACAGCCAGCAGCTCCTCCAGAGGGGGTGATGTGAGGCCTGTGTCCTCTCTGCCCCTCCCCACTGTGCTCTGCCTCCATCGCTGTCCTCTCCAGGCTCCGACCTGAGGCTTCCACCTTGCCCTGGGTCTGTTCTATTGGCCCCCACTCCCTCACTTCACCTGGAAGGGACTGAGCCACTGTGGGTACCTCTAGGTGAACCCTTTGAGAAGTCCCCAGAGGGGGGCCATGGGCGTGGGGCAGGCCAGGGAGGACAGAGCTGGCTGCAGAGGAGAGCCAAAGGGCTAACTCAAGGGATGCTGAGCTCCACACTGCCACCAGGTGAGTCTCCCAGAGGAACAGCAGCCGTGGACGGATCTGCTGGTAAGAGGTCTGGTCTGAGTGGAAAGCCAGAGGCTCTAACCTCAGCTCTGCCGCATACTATCTATGGGGCCCCGGTCCCTTCTCCTCCAAAAGGCAAGGATAAGAGCGTGTGCCTTCATATTTAATAGGCACCACTCACTGCTTGCTGTGTGCCGAGCCTTTCACAAAGCTTATTTTCTTATTTAATCCACACAACAACCCTACAATAGCATATGTGTTATACTGCATGGAGACTCAGAGAAGTCACATGACTTCCCCAAGGTACCCCAGTGAGCAGGTGTAGAAGCTGTAATTGAAGCCTCAGGCAGTAGGATGTTGAAGGCCCGTGAGGGAGCCTCTGGGATGTGCATGTGCAAAAGGGCTCCCGTGGGGTGGAGCCGCCTGCCCAGCCCCTCACGCTGCCCTGCCAGAGCTTAATCGGTCTTCCTCCAGTGAGGTAAGAACAAGCAGGTGCTCCGGGGGCTCTGTGCCGTCTCTCCCCTCCGCTGGAGCAGTTTGGTCAGCACACGTGTGTGTGTGAATGTCTGTATCCCTGCAGGAGCATGGGTGTGTAGCATGTGAGTATTAGTGCAGGAGGAAGTGTGTGACTGTGTATCTGTGCGTGAGTGTGTGTGTGTGTGCGTTAGGGGGCATGGCAGGCAGAGAGGTGCCGTGCCTGGCCAGGTGAACCAGCTTGAAGGGGCGCGAGGCCTGGGTGGTGCCAGCTTGTTTCACAGCTATTTTCCCAGAGAATTAACAGGGGAACATTCTCCTCTGTAATAATGATAAAAACAATAATAATCAACAGGGCTCTGGCTGAAGTTCTCTAGCGCCTCTCTCCAGACCTCAAAACTCTGGGCAAACAGCAAATCTGGCTTTCTAGCCATACCCCAGGGCTTGGGAAGCCTTGGGAATTGCCAGATTTTTTGTCTCCTCCAGCTGGGAGGCAAGAGCAGGTGCAAACTTGAGACTGACCTGTGCTAGGGGCTGCCCTGTGAGTGCCAGGGGCAGATTCCAGTGCCACTGGAAGCTATCCCAGCTTATTTCCTCCTGTTTCCCTGCCGCATTGCCCCTCACGTTCTGGGATTACCCTGTGCCCAGGAGCAGCAGAGTAGGTAAGGGAGGGCGTGAGGTGTCAGCTGCCTTTGCCCATCAACCCGTGGCTCCCCCACCCAGCCAGCTGTGCCTCAGGGGGACTGCCCCTGCTCCTGCAGCCAGAGGGTATGTGTCCGTCCGGCATGTCTGGTCCCTGCAGAGGGCAGCTGGTGGCTTTCTCTGGCCCCAGCCAGGAGTCATTATGCACCAAATGTCTAGTTTAAACAAGTGATTAGGCAGCTCTATTAAGAGCCCACGTGCTTCTCACCAGGAGGAATGAGGTGGGGGGAGCGAGGCAGGAGGGAGGAGGACCTCAAGGCCTGGCAGTAATAACATCTTCTCATCTAAAGCAGGTCCCAGAGAGTTCAGTGTAGTGAGGTGGAGAGCCCAGGTGCCGAGCCAGCACCCTGAGTGGCTTGAAGCGGACAGATTTTCAGACACAGAGCCCACTCCCGATTGTCCAGGCAGCCCACATACACTCTGACATGAAGGACATCAAGCAATTTAAATGGACAGAGAAACCAAGGCTGTCGCGTGGCCGCTGGCTGCAATCTCCCTGTACACACTCTTGAAAAGCAGTGACTGGATCTGAGATATACTCCTTTGCTTTCTCCTGTAGCTGTGGGACAAGGAAGGGAGCAGGAGAGCAGACACGGTGTTTATTACAAACCTATTCTCCCAGCATCTCCAGAGAGGAAGCCTATTTAATCTTGAGCCCACGGATGGACTGAAGAGTCTGGAAATACCACCAGTTGTATATAAACACATCTGTGTGTGTGCACGTGTGCACGGGTGTTTTTCTGGAGAGAAGGCCCAAAGCTTGCATCAAATTTTCAATGGGGTCTATAGCTATTCCTCCATCAGTTCTGAAGACGATGGCTTGTCACCTTCCACAAAGGTGACTTTATCTTTTGAAACCCGGTGGTGGATTTTGAGGACTGGATCCCATCTGCGTGAAGGGGGGTTAGGATGAGTTTGGGGACACACTGATGCAGAACTATGACAGAGACTTGCCAGGCAGCACTGTGGCTGCCTCTAATCCTGCGGTGGCAATAAAGCGCCATCCTTGTCCCTTCATTTTCCCCATTGTGACAGCTCCATGTCTGCTGTTCCCTGTCACCCCAGTCACCCCAGTGACAGCCTTCTAATGACGAACGTGGCATCAATGTCATATAAATTCCTCCAGAAGCCCAGGGGCTAGAAAGAGGTCAGGATCAGGAAGCTGGGAACTAGGTGGCCTGCATGGCAGAGTGGAAAGAACAAGCCTTTAGAATATGAGAGACCTGGGTTCAAATCCTGCTTCTGTCTCTTACAAGCCATGTGACCTCAAACAGAAAATCTCTCCGAGTGCCAGGTACTCTATCTGTAAAAATGGGAATGCCTCACAGGGCTACGCTGAGGGTTAAATGATGTCATGCTGACGGAGATTCCAGCATCAGGCTGGCACTCAGCAGGAGCGCAATAAATGGTCCTCTTTCCCAGCAGGCATGGGGGAAAAATGTACCCCTGTAGCTGTTGGCCAGGCCTCTGCAATATCAGAGAAAAAGTTGCTTGGTAGGATGCGAATGCAGTGAGGAGCCATCTCCCCTACACTGGTGATCCAAGTCCTTCCTGGCTCACCGTGAGCCTCTTCTCCTCCACGAAGCTCCTTCCACTGCTCCCCAGTTCCTGTCGGGGCTCCTCATCTGTCTCATGCGAGCTGCACGCCATCTGTCTCTGTGATGACAGGGGTCATTGGCTCACCTTGACCAGGGTGCAGATCCCTCAGCTGCTCCAGCAGCGGCCCCAACCGGCCAATCCTATCTCAATCCCATCCTCGCCCACCTTTCCAGTCCTCGCTTTCTCTTCTCCCTGCCCCCCGCACCCCTCCCCCGGCCTGTGTAGGAACTGGTTGTTCTCTTGTGCACTTGCAGGTCTTTGAGCTCCTTGTGCTGGAATATGCTTCCATTCTCTGCTTTAAGAGCTTTTAATTATCCTCCAAGTGTCAGTTCAATTGTCATCTCCTTTGTGACACCTTTCCTCCCTCTTGCTCCCACAGCACCTACACCAGCTTGGCAGGAGCCATGGAGTGACCGTCTGTCTCCCTAAACCAGGGGTGTCAAACTCATTTTCACCGGGGGCCACATCAGCCTCGTGGTTGTCTTCAAAGGGCCGAATGTAACTTTAGGACAGTATAAATGGGACTTCTCCTTAACTAGGGGCAAGGAACGTGGTGCTGCCACCGGGCAGAAACAAGGTGGGGGCCAGATAAAACAAGGTGAAGGGCCGGGTTCGGCGGCGGGCCTTGTGTTTGCCACCTGTGCCCTAGCCTGAGCTTGCCCAGAGCAGGGGCTGAGCCTGCCCCGTCCTGGCTGCCCCTCTGCCTTGCACCGCGTCTGGCACATGGCTGGCGCTCAGTAAATGTGGGTTGGGGTAAAAGAGCATGGTTGCCTGCGGCTGGCAGTGAGATCCCCTGTAACAGACGTCTTGTAAAGGTGGCAGTCCCCCAACATGGGTGGCTAATTTGGGTCCTGCTGGAGTTAGGTACAGTTCTGTCTAGTCTAGCTGAGCAGGTGGGTGATATTAGAGGGCTAATACACTCATCCAGTCTGGATTCCACTCCTGTCCACCCCCAGCCGTGGGGCTGGGGCCAAGGGATTCTGCCAGTCACCCTGGAACCTTCTCTACCTTGCATCTGCACAGGGAGGAAGGGGGGCGGATGGAGAGGGAACGAGGAAGGGAATTAATAGCTGTGAGCACTGGCATCCTCAGTGCATTCTACAGATAGGGACACTGAGGCTCCGAGCCGACTTACTTGCCCTGACCTGTGTAAGAAGTAGCACAGAGCTATAAACTGGAGCCAGGTTGCTCCAGCTCCAGAGTAAAAAGTTTTTCCCTTTTCTTTACAAGATGCTGCCTTCTGCAGAAATTATAACACAACACCCAAAGGAGAGAGGAATGGGGAAAGACTCACACAGAGAAAATGCACATATGTGTGTGTGTGTGTGTGTGTGATGTTTTCCTCACTGACAATGAAGATGGAGAATGAATGAAGGGTAGATGCGATCAGTTGCCAAGGTGGCTTTGGGCAGCCTTTTTTCCAACCAGCTGGATGTTGCCGGGAGACTGCACACTGGAGTTGAGATTTTAGGTTTACAAGGCAGCCCTCCCTCTGAGCAGGTGTCCCCGTCTGAGGGATGGTGATTCCAGCACAGCAATTTCTTCCTCCAACCCAGGAACAACTGGGGCCTCATCCCAGCCATGCTTCTATCCCACCGTGTTTGGTAACTTGCACTACTTGGCCAAAGCCTGAAGCCCAACAGGGCGAGGAGGAAGAGGAAAGAGTGAGGGGAGGGGAGCAGGAAGCCCTCCGTGGTGAGAACATCGGGGGTGGGGGACACTCCTGCCAGAAAGGGGAAATGCCGGGAAGGGGCCAGGGCCCAGGCCGCTTGGACTGAACCAGCCCATCTCATCAGGGACTTGAGTGCCTTCATTTTTCATCAGAAATATGTGACATGACTTACTTTTTACTTTTAAAAACCTGGGACTTACTTTTATGCTTTTGGGTTTTTAAAAAATGTGTATTATTGTTTTTCTTTCGTTTTTAGTAAATGTTTCCCAAAAAACTCTTCCTGTTTCCGTTGAAACAGAGAAAACAGAGATAGCAGACACCTGCAGTGCAGTCCCTCAGGAATAGCAACTAGCAGCAGACTCAGGAGGGCTGGGGAACTGGGGGGGGGGGAGGGGGAGGGGAATGGGAGGGAGGACCAGCACTCAGGCTGAGAAGGGAATGATGGCTGTGAAGAAGGCTGGGTTTCCTCCCCAAATGGGAGCTGTTTCGGGCCTGGGGGGCAGATTTCTGGGCAGCTCCAAGCACCTATATTTCGAGTTAGTGTTTTTGCTGCAGCTGTCACAGCTTCCTGTGCGAGTGCCACCAGGCTGCCTGGTTTGGTCCGGCAGGAGTGGGCGAGGAGGTGCCCGAGGCTGGCCTGCAGTCAGGAAGATTCTGGCTCCAAGTAGGAAAGGAGCAAGGAGGCAAAAAGGTTGGGAAGTTAAAGGGAGAAGGCCTTGAGGAGCCTAGGGTTAATTGTTCCTTTCCTTCAACAGAGATGCCATGCCATGTGGGATAAAATAAAACACTACACAACTGCAAAAGAACCACTCCACAGCGTATTAGGCACCATCACCCTGTTGCCCTCTGTCGGCCACCATCAGGGTGACTGATGACTTATCAAAATCCACTCTGACATTTCCAAATGAGTTGTTTTGACAGAGGCGCCACTCAATAGGGCCAGAAAAGCCTAATAGACCCTGAATGTAAATGAGGAACATTTGTCACCTTTGTCTCACCCATTTAAGGGGGTCTTGTCTGACAACAAGGCCTTTTCCAGGAGAGTGCTAAGGAGGGGGAAAGGGAGGGAGAGAGCGATGTACTGGAAGATGGACAGGTGAGAGGGAAGGGCAGGGCTCCCTAGAGCAGCAGGAAGCCAGGCGGCTCTCGGGAGTGACTCAGCAGAATGGAGCAGCTTCGAGAGGAAAGGCTGTGCAGCCCAGTGTGGTAGCTCCGCATGCGGCCACTGAGCATCTGAACTGTGGCCAGTCCACACTGATACATGCTGCAATGTAAATACACACCAGCTAATGAATATTTAATACAGAAAAAGAATGCAAAATATCTCATGAATAAATCTGTTATGCTGATTACATTTGAAATGACAATATTCTGGATATATTGCGTTAAATAATGTTATTAATTTCACCTACTTCTTATTTTTTAAATGTGACTACTCAAATATTAAAATCACACATGTGGTTTATATTACATTTCTATTCAACAGTGCTAGTATAGACTGGATCAGAAAGACATAGGTTCAACTCCCACCTCCACCACTTACTCAAGGGCTCTTCACTGAGTCACTTAACCTCTCCAAGCCTCAACTTCCTCATCTTAACAAATGTGAAAACTTGGTGTGTTCTTGTGAGGTTTCTGTGAGGACTGAACAATACGATGCGTGGAAAACACGTGGCACGACCCCAGCTATGTGCACAATCAGCAGCTGTCAGTCAGCCCCACTTCCTCCCCCTCATTCCTGAGAGCCGTCACTGGACTCATGGCCAATTAGCTTCGTGCTTAGTTTTTCTATTAGCCCTCCAAGAGAATTTGGGAAACGATTGCCCCTTTGCAGAACTTGGTTCCCTCAACTATAAAGTGAAGGGTATGGGTCAGATGACTTCTGAGTTCCCCCCCAAACTATATGGGCCTTAATCTGAATTACCTAACCTTGGCAGGCCTTGGTTTCCTCACCTGAATCATGGTGAGGGGACAAGTGGCAGTACTGGCTTGAAGGGAGAGCATGTACCACTGGGGCTCCTGCCCTCCTAGGTAACATAATGGGCTTGTGCCTTATGGTGAAGACACCACTGCCCTCTGGGCTGGGGTCTGGAACCAGTGAGGGGCTCTGCTGAAGGCCCCACACCATTAGTGTCCATAGCCTGGGGCTGTGAGCAGCTGAGTGAGCCCAGGTGAGGAATTCAAAGTACCTGATCATAAACTGGGCCTAGAGAAGGTAGAGAAGACCTTAAAACCTTTAGCCAGGAGCATCGCAGGACTGCCTAATTCATGGGAAAATTAGTATCTTTTCTACAGAGCTTGTCCCTGTTCCCAGCTCTTGCCCCCAACGAACCCTTCTCCTCTCTAGAGGCCCCTGCCTTCCAAGGCCAGTGCAGTGGGGATGGAGGTCAGGATAACCAGGAGGACCAAAGTAGGAAGAGGGTGCTGATAGTGACCTGAAGACCTCCCATCAGCCAGTTCTCAAGGCCTCTGACCAAGGCCAGGAGAGGGCTGATTGTTTTTCTCTCTGACCCTAAATTCCAAGGCCTTAAATATCAGGACAAAAGCTCTTCCTGGTTGATCCAGAAAAGCAACATTTCAGAGGGTGGTCCATGGCTCACTTGAACCAAATTCACCCAGCTAGGGTGCTTGTTAATCACAAAGATTCCTGGACTCCACCCCAGACTTCTGGAATTTGTGCGTGGAGGTGAGACCCAGGCACGTTATGCTAAACACATGCTGGAGGTGATCTCTGATAACTACTGATGCCAGGTGAAGATTAGTCTAGTGATGTTGAGGTGGGAGAGAATTCTCAACTCTCCCTCCCCGGCCCAACATCTACTTCTCCACTGAGCAGCCTTCATTTCTGTGAGTCCATCAGCAGGTAGAACATGAGATGTTTGAGGAGAAACTGAAGAATCGTTATGAGAAGAGAACTTCCAGTCAAGATGGAGGCATAGGTAAACATGCTTCACCTCCTTGAACAACTACAGAAGAAATTAAAACAAGACCTCAAAACAACACCCAGAAACTGCCAGATTTTCAGGAGATTCCACTTAAAGGGACTTCATGGACTTGGAACTTATGCAGACCCACCCACTCTGGGATTCAGCACCAGGGCAACAGCTGGAAGGGCGCCAGTCACACACAGGGAGTAAATGAAGTGGCTGGAAACAAGGAGAGTGCCAGGCAAACCTCCAGAAGCTAGGTGGCAGCATTGGCCCCTCTCCAAACACTCCCCCACACAGAGTGACAAAGCAGTGAAGCGGGTTGCTCCACCTTGGGAATTACCTAAAGCTCTGCCCCACAATTTACAGGTGCCTTTTCTACAACAGGCCACACTACTAAGACAGGGAGTCAAAGCAGCTCTAGCTAATACACAGAAACAAACACAGGGAGGCTGCCAAATTGAGGAGACAAAGAAATATGGCCCAAATGAAAGAACAGAACAAAACCCTACAAAAAGACATAAATGAAAAGGAGATAACCAACCTAGCAGATGCAGAGTTCAAAACACTGGTTATCAGGATGCTCAAAGAACTCATTGAGTATGGCAACAGCATAAAAAAGACCCAGGAAAATTTGACGGTTACATTAAGAAATGTAGAAAATCTGCAGGGAACCAACAATGGAGGAGATGATGCTGAGATTCAAATCAACGTTTTGGAGCATAAGGAAGAAATAAGTATTCAACCAGAAGAGCAAGAAGAAAAAAGAATTTTCAAAAAATGAGGATAATATAAAGAGTCTCTGAGACATCTCCAAATACACCAACATCCAAATCATAGGAATGCTAGAAGGAAAAGAGGAAGAGCAAGAAACTGAAAACTTATTTAAAAAAATAATGAAAGAAGAGTTCCCTAATATGGTGAAGGAAATAGACATACAAGTCCAGGAAGTACAGAGAGCCTCAAACAAGTTGGACTCAAAGAGAACCACACCAACACACATTATGATTAAAATGCTAAAGGTTAAAGATAAAGAGAGAATCTTACAAGCAGCAAGAGAAAAGCAGAGAATTACCTACAAAGGAGTTCCCATAAGAGTGTCAGCTGACTTCTCAAAATAAACTACAGGCAAGAAGAGACTGGCAAGAAGTACTCAAAGTGATATAAAACAAGGACCAACACCCAAGATGACTCTATCCAGCAAAGCTTTCATTTAGAATGGAAGGGCAGATAGAGTACTTCCCAGAGAAGGTAAAGCTAAAGGAGTTCATAATCACCATGCCATTATTACATGATATATTAAAGGAATTTTTTAAGGAAAAAAGATAAAAACTATGAACATTAAAATGACAATAAATTCACAACTATCAACAATTGAATCTAAAAAGCAAGCAAAGCAAACAATCAGAACAGGAAGAGAATCATAAATATAGAGATTGTTTGGAGGGTTATCAGCAGAGAAGGGTTAGGGGGAGAATGGGGAAAAAGGTGCAGAGATTAAAAAGCACAATTGGTAGGTACAAAATAGACAGGGGCAATGTTAAGAACAGTATAGGAAATGGAGAAGCCAAAGAACTTATAAGCACAATTCAGGGACATGAACTAAGGGGGGAGGATTGTTGGAAAGAATGGGAGTATGAGGCAGAGGGTGGCAAAGGGAAAAAATCTGGACAACTATAATAACACAATAAAATATATTTTTTAAAAAAGAATCTTTTATGAGGGACTTCCAGTTAAGATGGCAGCATAGGTAAACACAGTTCGCCTCCCTGCACAACCACATCAAAATTACAACTAAAATACAGAACAACCATCATTCAGAATCATCAGAAATTGAGCTGAATGGAAGTCCTATAACTACAGAGTTAAAGAAGAAACCACAGCAAAACTGGTAGGAGAGGCAGAGATGTGGAACGGGCTGGTCCCATACCCACGTGTGGTGGATAAAAATTGGGAGGGGTATCTCAGGAGCAAGGGGTCCCAGCCCCACACCAGGCCCCCAAGCCCAGGGTTCCAGTGCCAGGAAGATAAGTCTCCATAACTTCTGGCTGTAATAACCAGTGGCCATTGGGGCTGTGGAAGAAAGAAACTTCTGAAATTCCAAGTGTTCCCCTTAAAGGGTCTGGGCGCACACTTACTTGCATGCACTCCCTCTGAGCTCCAGCATGGGGGTAGCAGATTGAAAGGCATCAGACACATATGAGGAGGAACTGAATTGTCTGGCATCAAGGTGAGAGTTGACGGGCAGCTTTATCCCAGACAGAAGTGCTAGAAGAAGCCACTGTTCCTTTTCTGAGTTCTGGCTTCACAGTGCCAGCAGGCAGGCACCGTATCTAAGACTTGATCAACCTGACTCACACTGTTGTCCCCACCCTGGTGATCCCCTAAGGCTCTGCCCCACCCAAAGTTCAGAGCCACCCAAGCTGATTCTAGTGGCTTTTCCATGTAAATGGTTTGTCTTGGCCCATGGTTCAGTTTTCCTAAATTCTCTCAAAGAAGCAGCACCTGCCTTTAGTGAACACCTTACCTCTTGCTAACTTGCTGGGGCCTGGCACTAGCAGCAGCCAGCCTTGGTTCACAGCTTGGCCTCTCCTAAGCACCTTCGAGACCAGCACAAGTAGCAGCCATCTGCAGATTGCTTTGTAGCTAATGCTGTGTGACTTCAGACAGAACACAGGCAGTGGCTGACCTCGGATGTGCCAAGAGCAATCAAGGCTCAGCTATAAGAGGAAGTTGTACATAGCCCACTCAGTGGGTGCACCTTGAGTACCCAGCTTGGGTAATAGGGGAGGCTGTGCCCCTTGACCCCACAGAACACCTACTACATTAAGCCACTCTATCAAGCCTGGGAGGTGTAGTAGCTCTACCTAATACATAAAAACAAATACCAGGAGGCTGCCAAAATGAGGAGACAGAGAAATATGGCCCAAATGAAAGGACAGATCAAAATTCCAGAAAAAGAACTAAACAAAATGGAGATAAGCAATTTATCAGATGCAAAGTTCAAAACTCTGGTTATAAGGATGCTCACGAAACTGAGTGAGGACCTCAAGAGCATTAAAAAATACAGTCAGAAATGAAGAATACACTAATTGAAATAAACAATTTACAGGGAATCAACAGAAGAGTGGATGAAGCTGAGAATTGAATCAATGATTTGGAACAAAACAACCAATCAGAATAGAAAGAAGAAAAATGAATAAAAAATGAGGATAGTGTAAGGAGCCTCTGGGACAACTTGAAGCATACAAACATTTGCATCACAGGAGTACCAGAAGGAGAAGAGAAAGAGCAAGAAATTGGAAATCTATTTGAAAAAATAATGAAAAAAACTCACCTAATTTAGTGAAGGAAATAGCTATACAAACCCAGGAAGCACAGAGAGTCCCAAACAAGATGAATGCAAAGAGGCCCACTCCAAGACACATCATAATTAAAACGTTGAAGGTTAAAAGTAAAGAGAGAATCTTAAAAGCAGCAAGAGAAAAACAGTTAGTTACTGCAAGGAAGCCCACATAAGACTGTCAGCTGATTTCTCAAAATAAATTTTGCAGGCTAGAAGGGATTGGCAAGAAATATTCAAAGTGATAAAAAGCAAGGACCTAGAACAAAGATTACTCTATCCAGCAAAGCTATCATTTAGAATCAAAGGGCAGACAAAGAGATTCCCAGATAAGAAAAAAAACTTAAGGAGTTCATCATCACTGAACAAGTATTATATGAAATGTTAAAGGGTCTTCACTAAGAAGCAGCAGAAAAATCTGAACAATAAAATGACAATAAACAAGCATCTATCAAAAAACGAATCTAAAAAAATAATAAACAAACAAGAGTAACAGAATCATAGATACACAGAATGTTTTGATGGTTGTCAGATGGGAGGAGGTCGGGGGGATGGGTGAAGAGCTGAGGGGATTAAGAAGTACAGATTGGTAGCTACAGAAAAGTCACAGGGATGTAAAGTAGAGCATAGGAAACGGAGTAGCCAAAGAACCTATGCACATAGACATGAACAATGATGTGGGGATTGCCTAAAGTACTGGGGGGGACATAGGTGGAGGGGGACAAAGGCAGAAAATTAGTGACAACTGTAATAGCATAAACAATAAAATATAATTAAAAAAAAGAATCTCGCCCTGGCTGGTATAGCTCAGTGGATTGAGCACGGGCCTGCGAACCAGACGATCGTAGCTCCATTCCCATTCAGGGCACATGCCTGAGTTGCAGGCCAGGTCCCAGCAGGAGATGCACGAGAGGCAACCATACATTGATATTTCTCTCCTGTCCTTCCCTTCCCCTCTAAAGATAAATAAATAAAATCTAAAAAAAAATCTATCAGGGGAAGGGAAAGCGGCGATTACTGCACACTTCTCACATCCATGCAGCCCTATAAGCAGAAGAAGGTTCCCAGACCCCTGGGGGAGCAGCAGGGGTTGTGATAAGAATGTCTGGTGATGAGGAGCCACACTGGAATGACTGGTTTCTCTTCTTTAATGACAAGAGGCAAGTATCAATACGTAATGATGAGCTCTGGCCCCCTCTAAGGGGAACAGGTACTACTGAGGCTGTGGACCCAACTTTCCAACACCTTTCCCTCAGGTCAGGCTGAGGAGCGAAGGTGTGGCCACCAGTGGAGGCACACACAGGTAGGTGTAAGGGCAGTGTAGGGAGAGGAGAAACTCCAGGCAGCTGGCCCGGCTAAAACCACTGAGGGCAAGGCAGCAGTGGGGAAACAATACAGGGCAGTAACAGGTTGGGTAGGGCTTGGGAATGGAATGGGGAGTGGGCAGACAACGGGGGAAATGCAGAGAGAAGGTTGGAGAGGAGCGGCCAGGTGGTTCTCCTTTCAGGGGATGATGAAACAAGGGTTTGGGCAGGACACAGGCAGTGCTGGGCCTCTCCCACAGCTGCCCTCGCTGTTGGGTAAGTCTCAGTGGCTGGAGCCCGCGTGTCAGAGTTGGAAGTCTGAGATGACCCAGTCCAGCAGCCCAGGAAGCTGAGGCTCCCAAAGGGAAATCCTTCCTCCTCGATTCCCAGTTCCATGTGTGTTCCACCTCCCCAGCTGCCTCTGCTTGGTGCTTCCATGGAACTGAAAGATGGCAGCAGAGGTGACATGCAATAGAGACAACAACGGTGTATCAACAACACCTCCTGTGAACAAATGCAGGTTTTTGTTCAAGATGTCCTGTGGGGGCACTTGGCACTTGGCTGACTTGCAAACACCTTCACCTGACAGCCTCATTACCACACAGGCGGCCACCACCTTCTTCACTCTGCAGATGAGGAATAGGAGGCTCGGAGCCTTTGAGTTACAAGTTACCAGTGGTGGCGGCAGGCCTGGACCCAGGCTGCCCCTGACCAGGTGGGGGCCTTTCCCCCGGCCGTGCTTCCTCCACAAACATGTGAGGAGGCAGCACTTAGAGCTGGGACAAGGTCCTGCCAGAGTCACAAAAGGCAGAGATGGAGGCACCAGCCTCAAGGCCTCAGGACAGAGGGACCAGGTGAAGGGATTTGTAGGTCATAGAATGAATCAATAGCAAAGCCAGGACAAGAACTCTGGGTTTCTAATTCCAAACTTAACTCCTCGTAAGAGGCAACACAGAGATGTGGGGCAGAAGCCTGGGGCCAGGGTCCGTTCCCTTACCTGCTGCCACTCAGTATTTAGCGTGGTTGCCACTGAAGAGTGACCTGTTGGAGGTTGGGGACCCAGGGCTGAACAGCTTTGCCCTTGTAAACCACTAAATTATGGGGTCCTTGAGAACAGGGCCAGTCTTACTTGTCTTTGTATCCTAGCACTCTGCACGGTTCCCAGCACACAGCTGCAGTGATGAATCAATGAATGATGTGTGGATAAATGAGTCAAACCAAACTAATTGGAAATGTGACTAAATGGGGTGGGGGGCACTGTGGAAGAAGAATAGGACTGGGACTCAGGACTCTGCCTTCTTCTCTCCTGCATCATTGAGTACACCAGGCATTGTGCTAAATGCCAACCATCAACAAGAGGGTATCCCAGAAGAGAAGGGACAACTGAGCAACAGTACGGAAGCATGAGGTGACACGCTCCTGCTGGGCCCAGACTTGTGTGACCCAGAGCAAGTCCCTGCCCTCTTGTTTAGGAGTAGCAGCTGGGGTTAGAGGAAATGATCTGAGCTCACTTCCTACACTGCTCTCCACCGCGGGCACATGGTGGGCATGCAGCCCCCTCCCCGCTGCAGGGAATTATGGGGTGGGTGGGAGAGAGCAAGGACAGGCAGAGGTAACCTGGCCCAAGGGAGGCAGACAAACACTCCTGGAAGTTGGGTCCCCAGAGTCTGTGCAGCGAGAGGTAACTGGCTGTGACAGAGGAGCGAGCCAGTAGTCAATTCCATTCAATAAAACTCTGATTGCCTAGGAGCCCTATAAACAGCAAGCTTCCCTGTGGGCCCGAGGCACACTGTGATTCCCTCCCTCCTGCCGGCACCTGCTCTGCCCCGGCCAGTGCAATCCCTTGCCAACCTGAAAATGTCCCTCAGCTTCTGGTGGGAAGTGGGCAGCCAAGGGTTACATGCCCCCTTGCAGGTGAAGGCCTAGGCCACCGGGCAGTGGGAGGAGGAGGGAGCTGGAATCACTTAGCCCTCATTAGTCCAAATTAAAATCAGGAGTGAGATGACAATTACAATTTGCAGTGGACTAATTGTTTTCCCTCAGAAGCTGATCATTTTGCAGATTGGGGAAATTAATTGTTTCAAGTCCCAGGTGGATTAGCTTTGAGCCTAGCTGAGGCAAGGCAGTATCTGCCTCCTCCTGTACTGGTCCTCCGCCTCTTCAGCACCCCTCAGGCCAGCCCCCTAGCCTCATGATTCTGTCGTTTGGGATCCTCAGGCAGGAAGAGACCGAGGGTCTGAGGATCCCAGGTGGAAGGAAGGGAGAGCATTGGCAGAGGCAGGGCTGGGAAGCAGCTGGTCAGAAGGTGCAGCTGTCAGAGGCCAGCAATGATGCTGCCAGGAGGGAGCGCTCTAGCCTGAAGGTGTCCTTGCCTGACAGCCTCCCATCTGCCCAGTGGAGGGGTAGGCTCTGGGAAGCCTCCTTGGATTTGCCAGCAGTTCCCATTTTCATGGAGCATCTGACAGTCACTGTAACATTTGTTCGTTCATTTATTCATTCATTCATCCAACAAACACCAGTGGCTTACTGTGTGCCCAGCACTGTTTAAGGAGGCCTAGGGACCCTGCAGTGAACATTACAGACACCATTTCTTTTCTTGTGAAGCTTACATGGGTAGGGGAGAAGGAAAGATGGAGAATAAACATGTAAGTAGATAAGACATTAGATGGTGACAATGACTAAGAAGGAACATGGCAAGTAGAATTAAAGATGTCCACACCCTAATCCCTGTAACCTGTTGAATCTGTTACTTAAGAGGGCAAAAGGGACAGTGAAGATACAATTAAGGTGATTAGGAGAGGGTCTTGGATTATCTGGGTGGGACAAATCTAATCACAAGAGTTGTTAAGAGCAGAGAACTTTCGGAGCTAGAAGCAGAAGAGACTCCAAGCAGGAGAGGACTCGGTGCCCTGTTGCTGGCTCTGACATAGGTGGTGGGGCCCATGCACAGGACTGAAGAGAGGCCTCTGGAGCTGACGGCCATGGAGGAAACGAGTGCCTCAGTCCTACAAGCACAGGAGCCAGCACTCCACCAGCCACCTGAAGAAACTTGGAGGCACACTCTCCCCAGAGCCTCCAAAGCTGACACCTTGATTTTGGCCTTTTGAAACCTGGAGCTGAGAACTGAGCCAACCCAGATGGACTTTTGATCCACAGGATTCTGAGACAGAAAGTGTGCGCTCTGTCAAGCAGCTGTATTGGTGGTGCTTTGTTACAGCAGCAATAGAAAACGACTTGGGGAACTAAACAGGGGGATTACTCTGGGTGGCCAAGGAGACCCCTGAGGCCAGAGACCCGAATGATAAGGAAACCTCAATCCTGAATCCCCAACTGCCTCCCCACTCCAGCCCTCACAGTCTTGAGTGAACCAAGTGGATGGTCACTGTGAGGCAGAAGGAACAGGCAACGGTGGGGGCTTCCAGGAGAAATGCCACGAAAAAGCTCCTGAAGGCAGTGCTGTCAGGTGCAGGAGCAGCTGACAGGGCTGCTGGGGGATCTCAGACTACTTTTTAGAATGAGAACTGGGCAGGTCCAGCTAAGATGTGGGAGATAGGTGAGGACTCATCTATCTAGAACCTTCTAGAATTTCCTCCCAGCCATGGGGCTTAAGAAGGACCACTGCCTTCCCTAACCCACCCCAGGGCTATTTCCTTTCTCCCTGTTCTGCCAGCCTTCCTCAGCTGGCGTCGGCCAGGGACCAGGTTTCTCCACCGGTCGGGCAACCAGGTGCTGCTGGTTTCCTAGTGGGATATTGGTGCACTGCTAGCAGCACAGAGCAGGGGTTTATTTAAGGAATTTTAAATTAGACAACAGGAGGCAGGGAAGGAGGAAAGGCAGAGGTTGAACCAGCTTCATGCCCTATCAGAACAGCACCTTTGAGCCTAAAGAATGCCTGAGAGGCAGAGGACAAGGGAAAAACAGAGATGGGCGGTGGGCCCCTCACACTCTCCGCTTCCTCTGCCCACCGAGGCTCCACCTCTGCATGAACGGGAAGGGCAAAGAAGGACCTGAGTTAAATTTTTGGCTTTGTCTCATTAGCTGGGTGATGTCTGGCAAGTTAATTGCTCTGGGTCTCAGATTTCTCTTCTGTACAATTAGAGTAATAATACCTACTTTACAGGGTGGTTGTTGCAAGATTAGAGATGTCAAAAAGTGCCCCACGTGGAGTAGGTACTGGATAAATGGTAGCTATTTCAATTACGAGCACTGAAACTCCCATCCCGAATCCCAGCCCCCTTAATCCAATGTTTCTCAAATCATAGGGGGCCCAAGAATCACCTGTGGTGCTCATCAACATGCAAATCCCCATTCTGCAGGTCTGGGGGTAGAACTAGCTCCCAAACAGATGATTCTGGTGTAGGCAGCTGGGGCCACACTTGCTGTCCCAGGCCAGCGTCCACCTCCTGGAAAAAGAAGAGCTGGCCCAAGGCTGTTCTGTACTTGTACCCATTTTAGAAGCTGCCTCCACAGGTGGAAACAGCTGGCTGGGAGGTGGCCCCTTCCCCTCACCGGGTCTGTGCCGTGGGCAGTCTCCACACCTAAGTAAGGTGAGTTGGTGCTCTGCCTCCTGGAACATTGCGAATCCTCCAAAGGTCAGAGCTGGAAGGCACCTGTGCGCCCACCTCATTTTGTTTCCTTGTTTTTCAGTGGAGGAAACTGAGGCCCAGAGTGGGGAGATGACTTGTGACTGACCTGCAAGGTGAAAGTACTTGGCTGTGTGACCGCTAGCCCCTCCCACTTCTGAAGTTCTGGGTTTGGGGAGTTAGGAGTAGGCGCTGCTGGCCCCAGGTGGGGGAAGCCTGAGGGAGGCCCAAGGCTGACTGGCTTCCTTGATCACTAATTAACCTAATTTTCTAGCCAGGAGGTCTGCAAAACCTTCCTGCTCCAAGTCTTATTCTGTTTATTGCCTACATTTGGAGGACTTTATCATTTTTCCTTTTTTTCTCTTTTCCTCCTCCCTGCTCTCTCTCTCCACACATTCGCTGAGGCACTGACTCCCTGCCTGCTCCCTGCTAGGCCCTGGGAATGCACAAGATGAACAAGACCCGCTGTCCTAGCGAAGCTGTCAGCCTGACAGGGCAGACAGACACTCACAGGTCTCATGTGGCCCAAGGGCTGTGAGATGTGACATAAGCACTAGCTGTGCCAGATAATGGAATTTAGAGCTGCCCAGTGGCCCTCAGAGTGTCCTAGCTTTCCTCTGTACCTCTCTCCTGTCTCTGGCTATCTGCCCACAAAGACCTAGTGATTTGCCCTGACTAGTGTGGCTCAGTGGATTGAGCCCTGGCCTGCGAAACCAAAAGGTTGCCAATTTGACTCCCAGTCAGGGCATATGCTTGGGTTGCAGGCCAGGTCCCCAGTAGGGGGCGCACAAGAGGCAACCACGCATTGATGTTTCTCTCCCTCTCTTTCTCCTTCCCTGCCTTTCTGTCTAAAAGTAAATAAAATCTAAAAAAAAAACCAAACCAAGTCATTTAGGTATGATAGAGTACTATTATTGAAAAGTTAGAAAGTACGGAAAAACATATGCAGAAAATTTAACAAGCTCCTCTTTCGCCTCCTAACAAAAACCACTATTGTTTTGGTGTACACCCTTTCAGGCCTATTTCTCTGGTGGTAAACATTCTTACTGCGTGCCTTTCTCCCTGGGTTTCACGCCATCTTTCTTGTTTGGGTGAAGGACATTGTCAAGTTGCTTTTGGAAAAGCAAGTTTCTTGAAAATTTGCATATTTGAAAATATCTTTATTCAATTGCCTTAATTAATTGATAGATTGCCTGGGAGTATAATTTTAGACTGAAAATAACTTTCCCTCGGCAAATGCCATCTACTTTCACTTATGTGTGGAATCGAAAAGCAAAATAGACAATAACAATAAAAACAGAAACAAACTCATAGATTCATAAAACACACTGATGGTTGCCAAACGGAAGGGGTGGGGGGCTGGGTAAAACAGGTGAAGGGATTAGGAAGTACGATCGGCAGTTACAGCCATGGGACAGGAGGTACAGCAGGGGAACAGAGTCGGTAATATTGTAAGAACTGGATGGTGTCCGGCTGGTGCTAGACCTGTTGGGGGGTCACTTTTTAGGTTATGGCAATGTCTAGTCACTATGCTGTACACTTGGAACTAGTATGATACTGAGTGTCGGTGGTAACTGAGATTTTTTTAATTTTTAAAGTTTATTTTATTGAGTATGCTATTACAGTTGTCCCATAGTTTTCTCCCCCTTTCGCCCCCTCCACCCTGCAACCCGCCACCAGCATTCCCCCACCCCTTTTAGTTCATGTCCATGTGTCATACATCTAAGTTCTTTGGCTTCTCCATTTCCCACACTGTTCTTAACCTCCCCCTATTTTGTACCTACCAATTACGATTCTTATTCCCGGTACCTTTCCCCCCATTCTCCCCCTCCCCTTCCCCACTGATAAACCTCCATGTGATCTCCATGTCTGTGATTCTGTTCCTGTTCTACTTGTTTGCTTTGTTTTTGTTTTTTTAGGTTCAGTTGTTGATAGTTGTGAGTTTGTTGCCATTTTACTGTTCATAGTTTTTATCTTCTTTTTCTTAGATAAGTTCCTTTAACATCTCATATAATAAAGGTTTGGTGATGGTGAACTCCTTTAAGTTTACCTTACCTGAGAAGCACTTTATCTGCCCTTCCATTCTAAATGATAGCTTTGCTGGATAGAGTAATAGTGGTTGTAGGTCCTTGCCCTTCATAACTTTGAATATACTTCTAGCCCCTTCTTGCCTGCAAGGTCTCTTTTGAGAAATCGGTTGCTAGTCTGATGGGCACTCCTTTGTGTGCAATTGTCTCCTTTACTCCTGCTGCTTTTAAGACTCTGTCTGATTGAGGGTAGGAATTGGGGGTGGGTAGAGGGGAGAAGAGTGATGGTGGGAAAATGGAGACAACTGTACTTGAACAACAATAAAAAATAAAAAATAATCCTCTCCTTATCTTTAATCTTGGGTAATGTAATTATGATGTGCTTTGGTGTGTCCCTCCTTAGGTCCAACTTCTTTGGGACTCTCTGAGCTTCCTGGACTTCCTGGAAGTCTATTTCCTTTGCTAGATTGGGGAAGTTCTCCTTCATTATCTGTTCAATTAAGTTTTCAATTTCTTGCTCTTCCTCTTCTCCTTCTGATACCCCTATGACTCGGATGTTGGAACATTTAAAGTTGTCCCAGAAGTTCCTTAGCCTATCCTCATTTTTTTGAATTCTTGTTTCTTCATTATGTTCCAGTTGAATGTTTATTTCTTCCTTCTGTTCCAAACTGCTGACTTGAGTCCCTGTTTCCTTCCTTTACTGTTGGTTCCTTGTATATTTTTCTTTATTTCACTTTGTATAGCCTTCACTTCTTCCTCTATTTTGCGACTATACTCAATAATTTCTGTGAGCATCCTGACTACCAGTGTTTTGAAGTCTGCATCTGATAGGTTGGTTCTCTCCTTGTCATTTAATTATTTTTCTGGAGTTTGGTCTGTTTTTCCATTTGGGCCATAGTTCTTTGTCTCAGCACACCTGTCACATTGTAAGAGGCAGAGCCTTAGGTATTCACCATGATGGGGTAACCCACTTGCTGCCTTGTGGTGCTGTTTGTAAGGACGTGTTTGTTTGGGAAAACACCTCTAAGAGGGAACAATGCTGCTTGCTGGGCTCTCACCCCACTTTCAGTCACTTCCCTGCTACCCACAGGCAAATTGGGCCCTTCTGGTGCTGATTCTTGGGTAGGTGGGCTTGTGTATGTTCTAGGACCTTGTGGGTCTCTCTAATGAACTCTCCTGTGGGGCAGGGAGTCCGCCCCTGCAACGCCCACAGATTTTTACAGCCAGGGGTTTTGAGGTGTTAGTTTCCCACACTGGAACTCTGGGTTGCAGTCTGTCTCACTCCCCAGTTGTTCCTCCCAGCTTATCCAAACATGAATGTGGGACCACCCAGTCTGCCAGCCACCGCCTCGCCCACCCAGTCCACAACCTTGATGTTCATCCTCTTTGCCCTGACTGTTTCTGCCCCTTCTATCGGTCTGGATAAATGTTTCTTCTTTAACTCCTTGGTTGTCAAACTTCCATACAGCTCAATATTCTGGCAGTTCTGGTTGTTTTTTTGTTTTTAAGTTGGTTGTTCTTCTTTTGGTTGTGCAAGGAAGCACAGTATTCCTACCTTGCATCCATCTTGGCTGGAAGTTAAAAAAAATTTAAAGAAGAGAAATAACTTTTCCTCATGTGTTTGAAGGCATTTTTCCATTACCTACTTGCCTGCAGGGTTCTTTTGAGAAATTTGCTGTTATCCTAAATTGTCTTTTTCTTTCTAGATACTTGTAGATGCTTCACTTTATCCCTGACAATTTGAAATTTAAAAATTTTGTGCCTTTGTGAAACAATTTTGCTGGGTACCTAGTGGATCCTTGCAAACTGAAAAGTGATCATTTTCATTTGAGGAAACAAAATATAGTTTCAATTCTATATAGTTTCGATTCTAAGAGCTCATCTCTGTTCTCTGCATTTTCCCTAAACAAAAATCATCCAAATGTCCATCAACTGGTAAATGGATAAATAAAATTTAAAATAGTCTTACAATGCAACATTATTCAGCCATAGACAGAAACAAAGTACTGATACCTGCTACATGGATACACCTTGAAAACATCACGTGAAATGAAATAAGCCAGACACAAAGGCCTCAGGTTGTATGGTTCTACTTGTGAAATGTCCACAGCAGGCAAATCTACAGAGACAGACAGCAGATGAGTGGTTGCCAGAGCCTGAGGGAGAAAAGAATGGGAAGTGACTGCTTATGAGTCTGAGGCTTTATTTTGGGAAGAGGAAAATGTTTCAGAATTGGATTGTGGTGATGGCCGCACAACCTTGTGAATATACTAAAAACCCACTAAACTGTGTACTTTAAAAAGGCCCCTGTTCTTGTTGTGTGGGAATAAAACCCTCTCTAGTCTCCGAGAAAGTCTACTGTGGCAGTCGTGGCAATGGATTTTACATTTTACTCCCTGAATAATTTTTTATTTCTGCAAGTTCTTGTTTTCTGTTTATTTTGGCTTATGCTTTTTTTTATATTGGATGTTTTCCTTAAAAATCTACTTGGCTGGTGGCTCATATTTATGAGCGAGGCATTCAAAAGTTGACTAGAATCTCTGTGCATGGACAGCTTGCGCACTGGTCGGTCTCACCACGGCAGGTTTCGGCGAAGTCACCCAAACGTCACCATTTGCCCAGCTACCAGCATTCCTAGAGTCAACAGAAGGAGAAGGGCAAGGAGCTTCCTGCTTGGTTTGCAAACTTTCTACAAATACCCATTTTTCAGTATGTTGCTTGCCTCTCTCCACCCATACTTGTCCCCCTGTCCCCAAACCGGCACTTGCTGGTTGGGTTCAGTCTCTGGTGAATAAAGGTCCCTCTGGATGCTGGGTGAGTAAAGCAGGGACAGGTCTGTGGTGAGATGGGGTGAGGAGTCACTCTGGGCACCACTCTTCTGATGTGGGGCCTGCTTCACACCCTGGCTTCAGATGGCACCGATTTCTGAGCTTTCTGTGGTTCTATGGCAGGAATCTGCCCATTTCTCACTGGCTCCTTCTTTGGGCGTCTCCAGGTTTTTCTTTCTCTATCCAGCCAGGTCAGTTAGCTTCTCAGCTTCCCAAACTGTATAGATATCCCTGACTCACTTCGGTCTCCACTCCCTTGCCCTTGCGGTCTTGGACCTTTTTACTCCTTTCCTTTTGTTTTAATGTGGCAGTGGGGAGGCGCATGGATGTGTTCAGTCTACCGTGCTTAGTCCAATTCCCTCTTTGCTGTCATTTGAAAAGCAGCAGACACTTGGCATTCTCAGGTTTATCATAAAATGGCTTCTTGTAACAACCAGCCCTGATATGACATGAAATAGTGTACAGTGCTGACTTGTAAGTGCTGTGAGAGTGATTCAGGGACAGCTCCAGGCAAGCTGAGAGGTAGGGGCTGCCCTCGCTGGCCATCATTCCACTTCTCAGTCATACTTTACTGAATTTTATGGGGAAAATTACATGGTAGTCTCTAATCCATGGATTCATGAAAGGCTATGATGTATCCCTTGAGAATGTCAAGGGTCTAGTGTACCTCTGTTGCTATGGAAACTAGCTTCCTGGTGACAATTGGGCCTAGCAACATCCACAATGGTGAATGCACGTGGATTCTGGCTCTGCTAATGGGCAGAGAGCAGTCCCTGGAGAGAGGGGCTATCATTTAGAATCAAAGGGCAGATAAAGTGCTTCCCAGACAAGGTAAAGCTAAAGGAGTTCATCATCACCAAGCCCCTATTATAGGAAATGTTGAAGGGACTTATTTAAGAAAAAGATCAAAACTACGAACATTAAAATGGCAATAAATTTACAACTATCAACAATTGAATCTAAAGAACAAACTAAGCAAACAAGTGGAATCATAGATATGGAGATCATATGGAGGGTTACCAGTTGGGAGGGGGAGGGGGAGGAGGAGCAGCCACATCCTTCAGGATGTCTCCTGAATCTCCTCTCCCGCTGGGCACCCGGCATGGGGCCTGGCCTGGAGCACCTCAGCTCAGAGGATGAGGAGGGAGAGGGTAAGCCTGTCTGGCCCACCGAGATCTGGAATCCTTCAGGTGTTACTGGAACTTCCAAATCCACCCCCTCAGGAATTCTGCTTCAGAGTCACCTGAGTGAGGGAGAGTTGGCTCAGAGCTCCTTCAGGGGTCAACGGTCCATAATCAACTCTCAGAGCATGCACTGGAGGAGGAGATGGCTAAGTCAAAAGTCATTTGTGTTTGGCTTTGAAATGCATTAGTACTTTTCATCCCTGACACCTTTACTGCACAAATGAATTAATACATGTTAAGTGCTTAGAACAGCCTGACTCATGGTAAGTGCTTTATAAGTGTTTGCTATTATTATTAGCACAAAAGTTGTATTTAGCTTAGGTCCACATGAAAACAAATTTGCATTCCCTGCCTCTTTGCGGCTCCCTCAGCTCAGAAAATGGATGAGCTGAAGACCCAGAGATTAACTTCTGGGTCTTCAACTCCTCTTTACACAACAGGCACTAAACCACCATCCAAATATTTTGCTTGTTGGTTTGGCCCATTCACTAGACTGGTGAACTCACTCCCCGGCAGCCCAACACTCCCACACTTCACCAAGAACCAATCTAGAAGCTCTCTCTTTCTGGGCTGTGCTTACAGCTGCCCATCCCTGGCCCAGAGGTAAGGAGCTGGCCTCCTCCCAGTTCCTTCCTCCCTCCAGGGAGAAATGGAAGGAACAGCCCAGGTCTTGAAATGGCCACGGCTGGCCCATGGGGCTCTTGCTCCTCCTTTCCAGCTGTGCACGCTCACTTCCAGGTCTCCCCCACACAGCTGTGTCTCCACCGCTCCCTGCCTTTTCTGTCATCGTCACCATCATCTCACTTTATCTTTTTTCTTCCCCTGGACTGTGACCCCCTTAAGGGCAGGTCTTGTCTGTCTTTAGTATGAGCACCTAGCACAGGCCCTGGCACATAGTAGATAGTTGAAATGTCTTTTTTTTTCTTTTTGTGATGACAGAATCCTCTTTTTTGTATCACTTTGCTTTTGTACCTCCTTTGCATCCTCCACCTGTTCCCTCCTGTGTCCACACAAATTCATGCACGCACACACACACCCTTGCCACCTTCCCCTCAAAGCCTGTGGGGCTGCTCCTCTGGCTGGCTGGGGGTGAAAGCGCTGGTGTGTCCTGTCTCCGGGGCAGCCTTTCTGACCTCAGCTACAGGAAAGGCCTAAATGGGCTGCCCAGCTCAGCATGTCAGGACTGATACCTGCTGATGAAGAGCTGGCTTGTTCTGTGCAATTTCCAACTCATTTGTCTTTCCATTTGTAGCTTAAATGGGCCAATTTCATCTGGAATGTGCTTGGACTCTCTGGCAATCCACATGTAACAAATGAGTGACCCAGCAGCTATGACAGAGAGTCTGGCAGGGGAATGAGCCCAAGCCCCCAGGGCAGCACAGTGATGGTCCTGAGCCTCTGGAAGTACAGGTGCTTGAAGGATGGTGACCAGCCCTGATATCCACAGGCCTGAGGAAGGAAAGGCCCTGGAAATTCCTGCTTTCTTTCTTTTTTTATATTTGTTCCTATCGACCTCCCCACCCACCTATACGAAGGGAGAGTGTCCAGTGCAGGAGTGAAAGATAGGTGTTTGGGCTTTTAAGAGTATGCAGCATGAACACACTGTTCAGTGACAGAAGCCAAATGCTGTGATTGGATGAAAGCCAAAACCAGGCAGAACTAAGCCGGTTGCTAGAACTCTGACCAGTGGTCACCCCTTCAGGCGTCACTAGGATGAGGGAGCATTAGGGAGTCTTCAGGGGCTGGAAGGTTCCACATTTCGAACCAGGCTGCAGTATTGTGGCAGGGGGCACTGTACATCTGGGAACAATTTCACCAAATTGCACACTTAGGATCTGTGTGCTGCCCTGTACGAGTTCTACTTCAATAAAAATGAGCCACACCAATGGTTTCCAAATTTTACAGTGCATACAAATCACATGGGAGCTTATTTTTAAAATGGAGATTTCTGGATGCCCACCCTGGAATCTATTTATTTGGTCTGTGGAGCTGCCTGGGAACCTGCACTGTTAACAGCCCCCTCTGCCCCAAGGGTGGTCACAGACCAGACAAGGCCACACAAGGGCTTGGACATCTGCTCAGTCAAATGGCCTAAGGGCCATCCTTCTGGGAGCCACAAGGGGCAGCTGGGTGGTTAAGGGCCCCCAAATGCCCTTGGCAGGGAGGGTTAGAGGTTGGCCACCCTGTGGCAGATGAGGTGCCATCAGAAAGCAGATGTGGTAGCGGGCGCCAAGGGGTTCACTAGGACCAGGTTAGGGAGCGGGCCCCTCACCAGGGAAGAGACTCACTCCAAGCAAGGAGGCCTCCTGCCCAGGGTGGCTGGGCAAACATTATGGAGTGGCAGTGGCTGGGGAGAACTTGTCCCCAGCAGAGCTAGCATGCCATGGAATGGCCTGTTGACTTTACAGGGACTGGGCACTGGGTCTGGTCAGTTGTGCAGTCCTCAGTGTGGACTTGCAGTCCCCAGAAAGGGGAACCCAAGACTGAAGATGCGTGCCCGAGGAGGAGGCTCTGGGGAGGGTACAGGCAAGGTGGCGGTCCCACAAACGCCAGGCTGAACTTCAGCTCAGAGAATGAGTCTGAAAATGTGTGCAAATTATGTCTTCTGGGCCATCCTTGACTTGAAGACCTGGGGAGGCTGGGCTGTGGGGACAGGGAACTAGATAGAGGGCAGGAGGAAAGGAAAGGAAGCAACATTTATCACGTGTTGGACCCTTTCAAAAACCATGCCACCGGAGCCTCGTGATAGTTCTCTGACCTGGCTTACTTATGTGTGCTTTATCAATGATGCAACCAAGACTAAGACATTCACCGAACTGTCCAAGGCCACAAACTCACAAACATTTGGAATTTGAACTCAGGGCCTTATGACCCAAGCCACATGATCTGTCCATATTCTCCGCTCCCTCTCCCTCTCAACCACTAACGATTGGATGTGGAAGAATTGCAGAAAGCTTTCTCACACATTGTCTTATTTGATTTGCATGAACACCTTGTACTGGGCAGCTATGGGTCCCCTCTTATGTATGAAAAATTGACCTTCCAGTACCTCCAGGCTGCGCATCAGTACCAGTCTGAGCCTGTTAGGAACTGGGCCACGCAGCAGGAGGCGAGGGTGAATGTAATACACTTGAATCATCCTGAAACTATCCTGCCCCACCTGCTCCTGTCTGTGGAAAAATGGTCTTCCACAAAATTGGGCCCTGGTGCCAAAAAGGCTGAGGGTGCTGAGGTGAACAGGTCAGAGAGATGGAGTGAACAGTTGGAAGAATGGGCTAGTTAGGAAGTGGGGCCAATATTGGGGCAGAGGGTGGGACATGTCTGATTTAGGGTGGGACATGTCTGACACCTCAATAACCTGTCTGAGCTCAGAGATAAGTAGCTAGGGCCTGGACCTTACACACAAGCCATATGGCTCTAAATTGGCCACAGTCCCGTGTCTGGACACAGAGAAGAACAATCCAGCCTCGTCACAAAGTTTGGAGAATCTGAGGACACTACTGCTCGAGCACACTCTGGTTTCATGGTGACTAGAAACTGATTTTGCACAACTCCTTCAGGGACTGAGAAGGAGACATGGCCTCTTCAGGGGCATGGAAGTCCAGAAAGCCTCGGTGAGTAGCTCACAATTATATAGGACACCAAGGCTGGAGCTGAGACTAGAACCTGTGTTTCCTAAAATGGACTATCTCCAGAGGCCTTCTGGGAAATTCCTTCCATCTCATGGTCTCTGCCCCAGGGGCCCTCGCCTCCATCCTTCACTGGACCATGAACTGGTGCCAAGGATAAGAAGGAAGCCAGTGCAGGGGGTGGGGAGGGAGGGAAGGGCAGGGCAGTAGCCCCTGTGGGAATTCATGCCACAGTGCTCATGGACCTGGGGCACATCATCAAGGGACAGGTAGGGACAGGGACAGGTCATACTGATCGCTGCCCCGACACTACCTCAAGGGGTTTTCCCAGGCCTTCTCCATGTTTGAGCTGGCCATTACGGAGTCCCCACACAACGAGTGAGGAAAACATCGGTGAGGCAGCGGCGCTCTGGCCGGCCTGCCAGCACCCGGATTGCTCTGACGTGCCAGTTCTCCAAACAGCAGCAGCCACTCCGGACCCTCCATTCTGCTCCCTGCACTGGGGACCATTCCCTTGGCGGCTTCTTCCCAGCAGACACTCTTTGCCCATCCTGGTTTCTCCTTGCTGCCTACTCTACTCTGGGAAACGCAACCAGAATCATCCAAATCAGACCTAATCAGCCCAGCAAATTGGTGGCACTCAAGTCATCACAGCACCCTCCACGCATAAGTACAAATGCTGTTTGGATCATCCTGCAAGCTGTTTGTTGTGTCTGTTTGTGTTCCCTTGGATCATCCACTCTCTGCTCCCTGCCTCCCATTGACTCCCTGATGGAGAGGCAGGACGCAGTCCCCCACAGACCGGCATTCATCTTCCCAGCCCGACCCTCTCCCAGGCTATTAAGCTGCTGTTTGCAAGATCGAGGAGAGGAGAAAAATGAAAACAGCGCACAGGCAGCAGCAGAGGGCAAATGGGATTCTTTTAGAACAGGTCCATTGATAAGTCAGGCCAAGAAAAAATGGCCTCAAGCTTTGACAAGCACAGAGTTCCCCAGACAGCAAGACCAGGTGAATGGAGCGCCTCACTGGGTGGTTCACAGGAAGAGGCCAGGCTGGGAGAGTCTCTCTGCAGAAGGCTGGATAGCCCAGGAACCCAGGAAAAGGTTACAAAGGTCATTGCTGCCCCTGTGTGAATGAAAAAAAAAGAGCAATTCTCCCTGCCTTGCCCCTGTTCTCTCTCCGCCAAGCATCACAGGAAGAGAAAGCGGAAGCTGATGGTCCAGCCCTATTGTAGATTCATGATGGCAGCTTCACTCAGCCCTCTTTGCTGCAATCGTTTTATTCCTTTCTCGCTGCTGCCCGGGCACACTCTGCTTCTTACTGTGCTCCCATCTGCACTTGACCTCGAGAAAGGCGACCTTGCTGACCCGATGGGACCAGTGGAATGAACAGGTGTGACCTCCTTTGTGCTCTACCACTCTGCCTCCATCCCTACACTTTTGCTCAGCTGCCAATTCTCTCCTGCTTTTCTCTGGCTGAAGAAAGAGATTTCCTCATTTTCAAAACCACTCTCTTCTCTTCCCTGCTGCGCAGGAAATTGAGTCCTTTACTTACCCTTTCTTCACCTTTAAAAACAACAGTAAAAATACCACTCTTGTCTGCTATCCCCTCTGAACGCAGACCCTGCCTGCCTACATCCCTGTGAGCTGCTGTTGGTCTCAGCTCTTCTGATCCAGGAGCACTTCCTCGGGTTTCGGCCTCCACGCACTGCTGATGCCAGCTAGCAGGGCAACAAACCCGTCCTTCTTGCAACCCTCTCCCAGGCTCTGTGCTTTCCTGTGCTCGCCCTCCCCATGGGGTCAGCAGTCTCTAGCCACGTGGGCAGTCTCTACCTTAGTGACCATCGCATACTGTCACCTTTTCTCGGCATTCAGTCCCCTAGAGTACCAAACTTCCACTTGAGTCCTTAGAACATTGGTCCTAAATCAGACATGTCCCACCCTCTGCCCCAATATTGGCCCCACTTCCTAACTAGCCCATTCTTCCAACTGTTCACTCCATCTCCCTGACCACTGCTCTATTATCTTTAGGGAGAGGGTGCTTCTACTCTTCCTTCAAAGTGCACCTGACAACAGCAGCCCTGGGGTCTGAGGGCACAATCCCAGAAGGTCTGCCAAAAGGCCAAAATTACTTCGAGGTCCTGTTTTGAACCTCTTGGTAAACTTCATACTAGATCCGTCTCTGCTTTCCCCTAGCGTTTGCTCCTGGAGTCTCTGGGTTGGTGTGGTACCACGGCCGAGAAGCACGTGCCTAGGCCTGGTCCTGCAGTCTCCAGCATGAGCCTCGCTCCTCAGGACACCTCCAGTCTCTCTTTACTGCTAAATATCACTGATTTTAGAGCCTGGACAATTTACTCTGGCATTTAATTATTCTTGGTTGCTTAAGGGGGGGGTCAGCACTGTTGCAGTTCTTGGAGGGCAGGGCCCAGGGTCTCGCCCCTTTAATCTGTCCCCATGGCCCATAGCCCTTGGTAAGGCCTCGACTGGACTAAAATCACAGGTTCCCTTTTGATGTCATAGGAGACATTTCCAAACACCCTCTGTGAAAGTCCCATCCTAGAGATCCCACTTATCTCCAAGGTGTCCCTAGAGGCTGGGGTTGGCTTTCTTGTCAC
Organism: Sturnira hondurensis; assembly: GCF_014824575.4. Taxonomy (NCBI): domain Eukaryota; kingdom Metazoa; phylum Chordata; class Mammalia; order Chiroptera; family Phyllostomidae; genus Sturnira; species Sturnira hondurensis. The sequence goes on along the minus strand of NW_028089713.1, from coordinate 2,285,743 downwards.
CCTAGCTCTCCAGACAGAGAAATGACAGAGGTGCCTAAGGAAGCGACTCTCCCAAGTTCTGTGCCCAGGATCGAGACCAGACCAGCGTGCAGTTCCCTTCCAACCATTTAATTGTATTTGGCTCTCTACGCCGGAGGCTGAAGATTTCTGACCACTCCACAAACCCTCCTTAATTAAACCCCCCGAGGCCTCTGCTGACTGGCAGTAACTTGGCTCCTCTTCTACAGGTACAAACGCCCTGGACGGACTTCTCAGCTTAGGGTGGGCACTTTCAGGACCCAGCCCACTGCTTCCGCAGGCTGTCTCTACAGCACAGTCTGACCTGGGAACAGCTGGGAGGGTGGTGGCGGCAGGAAGCAGGAGCTGGAAGGGTTTCTCTGTGTTGTGCTAAAATGAGCAACCTACAAATTAGATGCGAGATAGCATGCAAATATGACACATATTAATTTGGGACAATTAGCTTTGGGCATTTTAGTCAATAAAATGCCATCTCTGTAGGTGATCACTTTAATTTTCCCAAATTACCCCCAATTTGCTTTTCTGAAATTCCAAGCAAAACTGAAGGTGCAGTTACACGTCAGGCACTGAGAGGGGTGTATTCCTCTCTTGCGAATGTCTGGGCGCATGGGTAAGGTGGACATGACTGCTACCTATGTAAACACAGATGCCGTTTCATCCACATCCTCACTGGTAAACAGTCACTGAGCCCCTACCCTACATCGAAACACGCGATGCTGGGTGCCAGGAGAACACGAAGGGCCCTCATTCCTTTGAGCTCGGCACATTAAACATTTACTAAGTATCTACTATCAAACATTTATTAAGTGTCACTTACTAGTCGTACGGCCCAGGGCAAGTTAGTTGTCTCACTAGCAACATGGGGTGATGCATGTGTTCTTCCGGGGTGAGTGGTTGGACTGTGGCCCGAGCCTGCCAAGGGACATGCCTCAGCAACAGACAGGCAAGACTGTTGAGACAAGCCACGTCTTGGGTGCACCTCAAGGAAATTATGCTGATTTTAAGAAGCCAATAAAAAAATTATAGACTGTACTATTCCATGTACATAACATCTGTGGTAAAACACAGTTACAGAGATGGGGAACAGATTAGCGGCTGCGGGGGAGGGGCTGGCTACAGAGGAAGCCTTGTTACAGTTAAGTGTGCTGCTTGTTGTGGTGGTTACACAAATCTATACACACACACACAGATCGATGCACGTGTAACTGGTAAAATTCAGAAAAGCTGGTATAATTCACGAATTCTATCAGGGTCAGCTTCCTGGTTTTGATGTTACACGACAGTTATGTAAGATGTTAATATTAATATTGGGAGAGGCCGGATGGAGTCAGGACTTAACTGTATGTTTCTTTGCATTTCCAATGAATCTATACTTATTTTAAAATAAAAAGTCGTTTAAAAAATAGGGTGTGGTAGCTACAGCATAGCGTCATCTTATGGTTTGGCGAGTTCATATAAAGTGCTTAACGTAGCATCTAGTATGTAGTGGGCCTTGTTACGTCATTGTTGTTATTTCTGCAGGCCATGCACTGGGAATCCCCAAATGAGCAAGTCATGGTCTCTGTCCCAACCCGGCAGAAGAGGAAGATGCAGCAAAAAGATTTTTAACAGAGTATGCTGAGGGTGCTTGGTACCCAGAGGAGGTCTCTGGCTCTGGGGAAGTCTTCCTGGAAAAGATGGCATGAGCGCTGAGGCCTGAAGCATGGGACGAGTCAGGTCTGGTGAGGAGAGTAGGAAGGGCACTGGGCAGAAGGAACAGTCAAGCGAAGCTCAGAGGCATGTGGTGGCTGGGGAACCAGAGGCACTTGGGTTTACTTGAGCATTAGGAGGCAGAGGGTGGAGGGGAAGAGGCTGGCAAAGCTGGCAGAAACCAAGCCGGGGAGGCCGTGTGTGCCGCAGGCACCCAGGCGGCACCTTCAGGAGGTGGCTGTGCAGCCTCAGGAGTCCCGGTGCAGCCTCAGCCCCGGACTCTGCACCCCGCGGATTCTCTGGGCACTCCTGCTCCCGGGACCCCAGAGCCCACACTGTCAGTCACTCTGTCCCCAGCACTGAATGAGGGGCTACGGAGTATACGAGGCAGGTAACACACCCACAGGGGGCTCTGCAAAAGCCAACTTGGACTGGCCTTAACTAGAGAGAAGGTAAACTCACTGCAAAGCAAACTGCATGCCACATTCCAGGCACACCTTCTCCTGCCCCGTTGGGGGGTCTAGGGGGGCCTACTCCTCCATCCTGTGGAATAATCCAGGACTCACAGCAGCCTCTTTTCTACAAGCCGTATAAGAAGCAGTGCAGACAGCACGGAAGTGGGGCCACAGCACTCGGCTCAGCCTAACTCTCCAGCGACCAGCCCCAGGGCTGCACATACGCCACTAGCCCTTCCTGAGCTGTACTTGCCCCAGTGTGGAACAGTGATCACAACACATGGCCACCTAGCATGCAGCTTCCTCACAGGGGGGGCTCAAAGGACCCTGGACAAGCAAACACCCTAAGGCAGACCATAAAGGACTGCTGTTTAGACGTGAAACACGGCTGCTATTACTCTGGAAAGAACTGTTGGTGAAGAGGAGCCTACATCCCTGGCTCCTTGTATACTCCGGAAAATCAGGATACATCTCCTTTGAATCCGGGCAAGGTCTTCAGCTGTGGGAGGACGGTGAAGGGAGAGGAAAGGGGACAGGAGCCTGGTGTCTTTATACAGCAGGACACCGGCGAGGCAGCGGTCATCAGGTCACACTCAGAAGGTTGCTTTTTCCTTTAGCTTCTTTTTGAAAGCTCTCACCTGAGGATATGGTTGTTGATTTTAGAGAGAGAGGAGGGGAGAGGAAGAGAGAGACATCTACGTGAGAGAGAAACATTGACTGGTTGCGTCCCATATGGGGGAAGACTGGAGATGGAACCTTCCATCCCCAGTGATGGGACAACACTCCAAGCAACTGAGCCACATTGGCCAGGGCTCCAGTCTGAGGCTTTTTGAGACATCCATCTTAGTCAACGAGGCAGATGGATATGAAGACATGGAGCTCCAATGAAGAGGCGCAGGCTAGACTTTCACTTGGGTGTCTCCTGAATGCATCTGGAAGGGAAGCCACCCGTGAGACGGCCTCAGGACAAGTGCCCAGTCAGAAGAGAACACCTTGAACCAGAACATAAGGAACTCCAAGGTTTACAGATGGAGAAGGGAAGGGTGACTCAGCAAAGAACACTTGGGAATTACCAGAAAAGCCAGGATTAAGAGAAACCAAGGAAGAAGAAAGTGTCAGAAAGGAGGGAAAAATACTTCTGAGAACTAAAATACTGTTCCTTGCACGTAGCGGTATGGAGAGTCGTCTCAGCAGAACGATGGGGGAGGAAGCAGACTGAGCGGGGCAGAGGAAGATGTGGGAGGTGCAGAAACCGAGAGAGCTCCGATAGTACAGCCAATTCTTTCAAGAAATGTGGCTTGAAGGGGAAAAGAGACAAGGTGGTGGCAGAAAGGGGAGTTGGACTGGAGGAAGGTTCTGGTCGCTGCTGTTGTTGAAGACGGGAGGTCTTGAGTCCAGGAGGAAGGATGTTCCTAAGAAGCCCAGAGGGCAGGATCTGGGACAGAGGCGGTGGAAGATGGCCTGCAATGACGCGGAACCGGAGGGAAGGAGGAGGGGCTGGTGCGGAGACAGGTGTGTGCGAGGGTCCGGTGGGGATGAGACAAGGGAGTTCTGCCTGATAGCTTCTATTTCTCTGTGAAGTAGGCGTGTCCCAGCTGAGAGCGAGGGCGGAGGTGGGGTTAGAGGAGGAAGGTGTGGAGAGCCAGGAGAGAGCTAACCGGAGGAATGTGGCAGGAACACCAAGTACTTTGGAAGAATAACTGGAGTTGGTGACGGCGAATTTTTAGAGGTACCCATCTGCTTCACTGTGTCTTTTTCTAAGAGGTTGAGTTATCTGGATAAAGGCAGAAAGAAGCAGACAGAGTGATTAATCCAGACTGGGACTTTGCCAGCCTCAGGCAATAAAAAGACAGAGGGTCACGAGAGTTTAGGGTATTGGCAGGAGAGCTCTTAAAATGACAGAACATGGACTCCATCGACTCAGAGAAGGAAGACAGAGGAAGGTAATGAATGGCAAGAAAGTAGAGGGGCCAATGGACCAAAGATCCCGATGAGGTTCAAGAGTGGCTGTGTGGGAGTTGACGGGCAGCAAGCTGGCAGACCAGGGGTGATCAGAAAGCAGGGACCTCTACTGGGTGATTGCCAGGTGACGGCAAGATCCAGGGAGCGAGTGGTGGAGGTGGGGAAGCTGGCGAAGGGGCCAAAGATCTGCAGGTAGGACGTGTTTCCCATGTGCTCTCTGGTCCCACCCAAGACCATGGATGGGCGTGGAAAGGGGAGGGTGTCTATGAGCAGATCCCAAAGGCTTCACCAGACCGGGAAGGTGGCTGGTGATGATAAGGGGGTGGGGAAATGTAGTCCGATTTTACGAGATATGGGGAATAATAATCTCTTAGAGAAATTATATTCCATTTCACCTGAAGTACATTCTCCAGAGTGAAAGGTCAGGAACAAAAGTGGAAGGAGTCTTGAGAAGAGGCAACAGATACAGCAGCAGGGCCAGAAGTTAGGAGATTTATACCTGATCCTAGTGACACTAACATGCTGTGCGACCTTGGGCGAGTCCTTTCCTCTTCCTGGGCCAGAAGTGTCTCATCAATAAAAATAAGTCGGAGGAATTGGTTAAGGTAAAGCTTCCCAGCTGACATTAGGGAGCCACAAATGGGTTACATGTGTGCCGAGATTGAGGTCCCCTTTGTCCTGGGTCAGAGTCCCCAAGCCATTGTCATGGCCTTTGTGTGCTATGATATGAATGAGAAGGTGGGGAAGCAGTGAGCCAGACACTCTCCAGGGACCCAGCCACTGCCGAAGTCCTGTTTGCCCATCTCTGGCGCTCCGTCTTAGGAGGGAAGGCTGTGGTGAGGCAGACAGAAGAACAGACAGATTCCTGCTGCAGACAGAAGTCCACCTGCTGGCAGACAGGAAGCCGAGTTTCCCAGGTCCCACTGGCTCCCCCTGCCTCCCCCTCGGCACCAGCCAAGGGAGCTGTGACCTGCTCAGACGCCCAGGTGAAGGCAGGTGCCTCTGTTCCTCTTCTGCCTGTTGGTTGGGAGTTACTGGTGGCCTCTTCAAGCCCCAACAGCAGCTTATAAACACGGAGGAGCAGCAACCCCCTGGCTCCTTCTTCCGCTATCCAGTCCTACAAACAGACTCGCTGTTTCGGAGGAATCAGGCAGCGAGTCTCACTGCACAACGCCCAGACAGAGGTTCGAGATGCAGAGCTTTCTCTTGGGATTAGTCCCTTCTCAGACATCCATGGAAGATCCACTTACATGGGTGGCCTTGGGCCACCCTCTCCGCCACTAGCCCTCCTTGGCCTCCTTCTCCCTCTATCTCCTGTCAGACACTATCCACTTAGAGAATGCACAGATAACCTAATTTTACCGTAATCATGAAATATCAGGAAAGACCCAGCACCTGGCTCAGTACTTTGTACATAGTAGAAAGGCAATAAATATTTACTGAATAAATGAAGACTATTCTTGAATATTTTAAAAAGATAACCCCTTCAAGCCCACCAGAATTTTAAAAATAATTTATCACATTGCTTGCATTTATTGAAATAGATAATTAAAAGAGTACATTCAAAATTCTTTCACACTTATTGATGCCTACTATGTGCCAAGCATTTTGGAAGGGTGAGCTGATTTCCTTTTTACAAGCCTGTGAGATGGGGCACGTTAAACCCATTTTACAGATGGGCAAACTGAGGCTCAAAGAGGCATTTGAGAGACATGTCCAAGGTCATAGAGCTGGTAAAGCAGTGACCACAGGAATCTAGCCCAGATGTCTCCAACTTTAAAGCTGGGGTTCTTTATAGCCCCAGGCTTCCTCTTACAAGGGCATGCATGGAATGGAAGTAACCAAGACCGAAGCAAAGTGTGCAGGAAGGCTGCAGCAACCCAGACTGGCTGAGGCTCCCCACTGCCTTGCCCTTCGGAAGTAGTTTTGAGGTTGGGTAAACTTTGCTGAAGAAAAGAGGAGAGTCAGGCCCTCGCTCTCCTCTCCCCCGTTGACTGCTTAGCTGGCTCACCTACTACCTCAGCAATCTGGCGTTTCATGCAGTGCCACCCAGTTTGGTTTTCTGAGCCTGCAAGAGGCCGCTACGCTGCAAGAACCTCTCCTGTGGATACATGACCCCTGCTCCCCTACCCATGAAGCAGAGCGACTACTGGGCCCAGGAGGTACCCCTTGTTCTCAGGGCCACAGGAGCAGGTAGTAGTGGCAGAAAACACGAGTGGTCTGATCCGCCACAGATGAACGTGGCTGCCAGCACCTCCACATCTGTTTGCCTCTGACAGGTAAGCAGCTGTGCTCTACAGCTGTCTGTCCATCTGTCTCTTTCTCATGCTCCCCAGAGAGGAAGGACCTGAACCCGAAGCAGCAACCTTACTCCAGATATTAATCAGCAGGGAAGAGGAAGGATGGAGCAGGAAGACAATTGTACCTCTCTCTCCATCCAAAACTTGAACCCCCTCCTCACTTCCAGCCCCCTCTCACTGCCTCCTCCCCTTCTCACTACTCTCCTAGCTCTGCCTACGAAGTGCTACAAATTACCACACATGCCAATAAGTCATTAGAAACCAGACCCAGCAAAAGTGGGGTTGCTATGGAGACCAACACCAGGAGCTGGAAGCCCTGGGGGCCAGCCTGTGGCTCAGGTGTGCTGTGTGGGAGCTGGGAAGGTCAAAACACCTGGCCAAGGGGAGATAGCTACACACTATGGGCACCAGGCCCTGCTGCCTCCTCTCCCTGCCCTCCCCAAGGCTCTGGTCCAACCCGCTTGAAGCATGTTAGGCTGTGGAAGGGCAGGTACAGCCTGGGCCAGTGGGCCCAGCCCCCTCCCTTCACCACAGAGAAGGTGGCTTGGATAATGTCCACCAGGGGGCTAGCCTTAGGGACCAACCCCCAGGGGCCAAGGACTGATGACAGCCCTTAACAACCTGAGCAGGTTGCCTGTGTTTGGAGGAAACTGAGGCCCAGCGAGGGGCTGAGGGCAGCATAGTACTCCAGCAACACTCTCCAGCTTCCGGAACCTGGAACTCACTTGGCTTCCGCCCCACACTGAGCAGAGTGCCTGGGGCCTATAGGTCAAAACTCATACACCCACTTGCTGAAATGGCCGAGAGAAGGTGTCCAAGCATCTGGAATTTCTGACAAGACAGCAGCAAGCCCTGGATGGGAGTCTTAGCTCTTCCACCTACTCAGTGTGTCCTCCCACAAAGCCACTTCTCTAATGGGCCTTGGTTTCATCATCTGGAAAACAACTGGGATGTGTTTCAGGCACAGTATATTCCTAATTGGGCTCCTGTAAGTTATGAAGCAACTCCTCAGGGACAGGGGTCAGGAGGAGGCCGAGTCAGTGGGGTTCTGGTTCACTTGCTTTGCTCCAGCTACAGAAGCCTATTAATATCCTGTTGCTGATGTAACATACGAGGTCTGTCTGGAAAAAGCCCAGCCATTGTTAATATAAGGAGAACAGTTTGCACGGCATCAATGTAACCTAAGCCAAGGAGAGTGGACTGGAATGGGCATGCACGAACAATGACGACTTCACTGTACTAGTCAGTGGGGGTGGTAGATGCCGTTGAGTGAGCATGTGTACTGTGTGGCCATTGTACTCAAAATGACTGAGCAAGTAGAACAAGGAATCTGCATCAAATTTTACATTAAGCTGAAACATTCCTCCACGGAAACTTTGGATGATTCAGAAGGCTGAAGCTATGGGCAAGTGGTGACTGGCAACTTTATCACGACAACATGTCCCTCATGCATTACGTCTCATGCAGAGTTTTTTTGAGAAACATCAAATCGCCCAGGGGACTCAGCTCCCCTACAGTCCAGAATTGGTGCCCTGCAACTTCTATTTTTCCCAAAACTAGATTCACTTTTGAAAGGAAAGAGATTTCAGATCACCAATGAGATTCAGTAAAATACGACAGGGCAGCTGATGACAACTGAGAGAACTGTGTGAGGTCCCAAGGTACGTACTTTGAAGGGGACTGAGGAGTCATTGTTCTATGTACAATGTCTTTTGTATCTTATATCTTCAATAAATGTCTCTATTTTTCATAGTACATGGCTGGACACCTTCTGGATAGACCTCATATTACCACAAATTTAGTGGCTTAAAACAACACAGATTTATCTTCCAGTGCAAAAATGAGTCTGACTGGGCTAAACCCAAGGTGTCAGCAGTCCTGGGTTCCTCTGCAGAGGATCTAGGAGAGAATCTGTTTCTTGGCTTTTCCTACCTTCCAGAGGCCACCCAATTTTTTTGGCTCATGGCCCCTTCAGTCTTCAAAGCCACCAGCAGCCCATTGAGTCTTTCTCACGTCTCATCCCTCTGACGCTGATTTCTGCCTCCCTCTTTCACACTTAAAGAACCCTTGTGATTACACCGGGTCTACAGGATATTCCAGGACAATCTGTTCACTTTAAGGTCAGCTAATTAGCAAACTTAATTCCACCTGCCACCTTAATTCCCCTGGCTACGTAACTGGACATTTTCATGGTTTCAGGACAAGAGCACAGACATCTTTAGGGGAGGGCATTACTCTGCCTACCACACATGTGTTTGGAAAAATGGATCAATTTCTATAAATGTTTGAAAGCCACATGACCGAGGACTCACAGGTGCCATCGGTTTTAAAGTGCTACGACTTGGACCTCTTCTTTTCTCCCTGGGGGATCATTACCTGGAATTCAGCGGCAACCCTGGGGCCTGACCATCAAGTGTGAATGCTGCGGCCTCAGGCTGTCCCAGGAGGCTGTGCACAGGGATGGTTTCTGTGGACCAGAGGAGAGATCTCCAGGGAGGAAAGAATGAGGGCTACAAAGTCAGGTGGAGCTGTGTGTGTGTTCGTGTGTCTCCCTGCGAGCAAGTGAATGATCTCTCCCATTCGGATGATTGCTGAGGCCACAACCCTGTTTTCCTTTGCCCCCGCGCCCCATTACCCATCCCCATCCACTGGCACTGTACCTGGTACAGAAGTCACACTGATTTAACTAACAGTTACCAAGTTGAGATGCCATCCTTTCCTCCCATACCTTGACCTTCAACGCTGTCCTCCTCCTAGATCCATCCAGAGGAGTCCCCAGGTTATTTGTAACAAACTCCAGAAACAGTATCAAGTTCAGAAAGCATAGGTTGTAGAACCTTCCTGCTAGTGCCTTTCCAGGACCATGGGGATCAAGTCTGGCACTTGCAGCGGAGACAGGCTCCGACCTGCCCTGAGGGAGATGGTGGCCTCTCCTTCACCTCCCACGCACTGGAACCTCTGTAAGATACCCCTTGCCAACAGTCTTGGTCCCGGCAGGGCTGGGCAACAAAACCCTTATGAGAAAGGTTTCCTGGATATTAATCACAGCCCTTGTGTTTTATGATTTTAGGCAAATTACTCGCCCTCTTTTTTCCTTGGTATAAATGGCAGCTTACTCTGGCTCCTACCTCTATCGTATGTCCCAAGGGATCCCCAAAGAGAAATGCGATGAGTAGGAGAGAGCTATTCTTTGGAGGACAGGCCCTGGGGAAACTGAGGGGGGAAAGGAATTAACAGTTTTTGAGCTTCTACTTTGTAGCAGGCACTTTACACAGATTAGCTCCTTTAATGTGGTGGTTGAGAACCAGGGCTCTGATGTCAGTAAGATTTGAGGCTAAACTCTGGCGCTGCCACTTGCCAGCTCTGTGTGCCTTGGGCAAGTTACTTAATCCTTCCCAGCTTTAGTTCCCTTAACTGCAAAACGGAGGGAAATCACATCCACTTCACAGTTACCTGGATTAAATGAGATAAATGTAGTGAAGCTTTCGGCACATCATAAGCACTCAGCTCAGTGTTGACTCTTATTATTAACAACTCAAAGAAGCAGGTATAGTTCACCCTGGTTTGTAGATGGGAAAACTGAGGCTCAGAGAGCTTAAGTGAAACACCCAGTGGAGTGTGAGTAAGGAACAGGGACTCTGACCCACTCCCAGCAGACTCCAGTTTCTCCGGACTGTGAGCTTAGGCCTGCGTCTTAGAGCCCATGCCCACAGCCTCTGGGTAGAGTTGGTGGCCCTCCTTTCTCTGGCTGCCAGGGCCCAGCCAAAGGAAGAATCTGTTTAGCAGAAAGGGTTGCACATGAGACTCTTGGCTCCTGCCCTTGGGCTGCGCACGGGGTGGAGGCAGGATGGGGGTGGGGAGTGTGAGGCGCCACTGAGAAACCCCACGCCACTCCAGGGCACTCTCACTCCAGGTCAGAAGTAAGCCAGACCCCAAGACCCAAGACCCAGACAACCTCTCTCCAGGGAGAGAACAGGCTCAGCCTCACGGGGAAATGCCTGCTCATTTTGATACAATGTTACCATATTTTGCAGTGTATAATGTGTACCCATGTTTTTGGCCCAAAGTTAAGAAAAAAAATCTTTCATTTCAACTTTTAAATTCAATTATTTATTTATATTTAGAAACAAAATTGATTATTGTATTTCAGGGTATTGTTTTGCATATGGATATCATTATTGCTTTCTAGAGTTACACTTTTAATGCATAAGCATAAATAAAAGAATTAAAAAATTTAATACAGATATGGAATTAGTACCATCCATGTATAATGCATGTCCTTATTTTTTCCTAAAAAATTTGGGCACAAAAGTGCTCATCATACACAGCAAAATACAGTATTTCTAGTTCACTGTATAAGAAACAAATTGGAATGCTGTAGGACAGGGTTCCTCAACCCCCGGGGCCATGGACCGGTGCCATCGGGCCTGTTAGGAACCAGGCCACACAGCAGCAGGTGAGCTTGAATGTAATGCACTTGAATGTAATGAACTTGAATCATCCCGAAACCATCCCCATCACCCTGGTCTGTGGAAAAATTGTCTTCCACAAGACCAGTCCCTGGTGCCAAAAGGGGGGGAGCCGCTGTTGTAGGAGTACCCTACCCGACAGAAGCCAGGTCAGTGAGAGGAAGGAAGAACAGAAGCCAGCCGAGGGCTGGGTAGGGAGTGGAGCTTATGGGGCAGCAGAGAATCGGGCCCAGCCTCGGCGGGCCCAGGGGCTGGTGGATGGCAACTGATTAGGGGACGGCAGATCTCAGAAACCACTTGAGAGCTGGGAAGGGGACCTTCTCAAAGAAAGATAAAGTCAAAGAACAGAGCTCAGCGGCCCAAGAGAAGGCAAAGATTCAAGACAATGGGTTTCCATCCTCTAAAGCAGGCGTGTCAAACTCATTTTCACCGGGGGCCACTATTTTAGCTTTGTGGTTGCCTTCAAAGGGCCGAATGTAATTTTAGGACTGTTTAAACATAACTACTCCTTAACAGTTAAGCGAGAGCTCAGCACTGCCGCCAGGTACAAACAAGGTGCCGGCCTGGAACAAGGTGGAGGCCGGATTTGGCCGCGGGCCTTGTGTTCGCCACCTGTGCCCCAAAGAAAGGGCTGCTCTCCTGTCCGGAGAGAACAAAGGGGGCAGGAGAAACCTGAAGGTGGGGACTACTCCAGAGACAAAAATGCTCCCCACCCATGCGTCCCCTCCATTGGGCCACCCTTCTCCCATTCCCAATCCCAGGAGCTGCTAGCTCCCTCTCCAGAACCCTCCCCTCCGCAGATCCAAACTCTACCCCATTTTCCAGGCCCCCGTCCGCAGCACCCCTTCGAGGCAGCGCTCCCTCTGTACTCCCACACAGCTCCAGTTCTGATAACATTTATAGTCTAAACCACACAGTTTAGCACTTGGTTTTAAATACTGTCTGGTATTATCCCCTTGTTATTTCTTGGGAGTGTAAGTTTTGCCTCCCCAATGAATCTGTAGATTTCCTTACTAATAAAGACTATGATTTGTGTTTCTTCATGTTCGCCCTGACCCCACACCCCACGCTGGGACAGTGCTCGAAACGTAGCCAAGGGTGGGGGCAGTGAGTACTGACTAACTCAGCTTCACGGGCTGGAGAACATCCTGACTAGCCACCTGGTACAATGCTGAAATGGATGGCCAAAATCCCGGGGTGTTAAAAGTTCAGGTCATGTGATGTCCGGCCCCAAACCCTGCAAAGTCCCCACCTTCCTCCGAGAAAAGGCCAAACTCCTCACTCCGGCTCCAGGGCTTTCCAAGATCTGGCCTCCTCAGACCCCCCGGGCGCGGCCCTGCCTCTGAGCGCTCGTGCCTACTGTCCCCTTCGCCACTTTGCAGCCACCTCATCTTTACTCATGTCACCTTCGCAGTGAGGTCTTCCCGGACCACCCTGTACAAAATGACAAACCCTTTTCTTCCAAATATATCCTCTCCTGTCCCCTTTCCTTGTCTAATTTTTCTCTTTAGCACTTGCCACTTCCTAATATTTTTTTAATTGTACTGTCTCCTGAATCGGGTATAAAGTCCACGAGGGCAGAAATCTCTGGTGGCTGGTTGCTTTCGCACTGTTGTCGACACCAGCAGCCAGGCACGAATGCTTAAAAAAGTACTTGGTAAATGAAGAGATTCTGGCCCCACTCTGTGCCTGACATAGCTGACGCACGGGTCTGCAGAGATGGGCAGTGGACAGGAAAACTCTGTAGCTCCCTCCCAGATGTGGGATTTTATCCTTCCGCCCTTGGCCCAGCGCACCTTCTGAAGTTCAGGGGCCTGGAGCTGTGTGAGTCCCAGCTCCCTCCATCCCATTGGCAGGTCTGTCCAAAAGTAGGAGGGGGGGGTTGGTTGTCAAGGTGGAGTGTCAAGGCCCTCTCCTCCCCCTGCACAGTGTGCCCACCAGCTGCCCCTCTGTGAGCGCTCCATTGCCTGGCATCGCCACCTCTGCCTGCCCAGGCCAAAGACAGTCACTTTCACCCCCCACCTTTAAATGCTTGCTTTGGGAACACTTTATAGCGGAACATAGTCTCTCCTGCCTTTCTCATCTCTTCCTTCTCTTCCTTTTTCTCTTCTCGTTCCCTGCCCCCCAAAGGATCAGGTAAGACAGACCCACTTTTATAGGAGAAACCAAGCTGGTTGCCTCACTACTGCTGCTCCTTCTTCCTATGCTTTTTCCCAAAGGATTTGCCTCATGAGTTTGTAAATATGAACAACTGTACTTGTTCTTCCCCAGACAGGAGGCTGCCTTGTTAGACACCCCACTGACAGCACCATCTGCGAGCCGTCCCACCTAATTTCCTGAATCAGGGTCTGTGCCCATCTTCACATCTCTCAGAGGTCACCCCTGCACTGGTCCCGCCATTGTGGTCATGGTGACCGATTCTTAGGGTCCAGCTCCTCTGGAGGCCCCTGCGTGGTCCCTGAGGCACTTGAATGAGGCAGAAGGAAACGATGTTAGTTCTTGAGGAGCCGTGACCTGGGGGAGCAGGAGGAAGAGGGGACATGGTTTCTGAAGGTCCCCCAAAGTAAACAGGCAGCCCCTGGCTTGGACAGGACTTGGGGAGCTTCTTACTGTAGGGAGGAAGGAGAATGGGCTGGATGGCCCCAGAGCACCCTCTAGGCCCGAGGACTGGTTAAGGAGCAAGATCCCTTGGTCAGAAAGAAGGTTAAATCCTCTGATTTTTTTTCTAATAATATGTCTTTGAGTAAGTTACTGAACCTCTCTGAGTCTCGGTTCCCTTGAGTTTAAATTAGAGGTAATAAGAGCACCTACCTATCTGGGGTATTTTTAGGATTTAATGGGATAATGTAGGTAAAGCTCTTGTCATAGTGTCTACCACATAGTAAGTGCTCAATAAATGCTGGCTGCTGTAATTAGCGCCATTACAACGTGAGAGATGGAGGGTGAGAAACGGTTATTGCCCCAGGAACTCTCTGCCTGCTCTTCATCTTGGAACTCATTTCAGGTCCATCAAGCACTGAGCAGCAGGGAAGGTGTGGGTGGAAGAAATGTGTGGAGACAAACTAAATTCTGAACCAAACCTGGTTCAAGTCACCTCTGAATAGGCATCTCCCTATTCAGGTGATGCCTATTCAGGTGATGTCATCTCCCTATTCAGGTGATCTCCCCACCCAGCTCAAGGTGTCTGCTGGGCCCCCAGGAAGGGCAAGAAGCCAGAGGACAAGGGCCGTAGCTGCCCTGGGTTTGCAGCAGAGACTGCTCAGAACATTAAGGAAGCCATGGTCATGAGACCAATCCCAGCAGGAATGCCTTAGGTCCCTTGGCCCAAGGACAACTGTTCTAGGCCGGGCAGTGTGGGATGTTCTGGGTGACCTGTCAGCCCCACTGGAAGCTCAGCTCCAAGCATCAGAAACAGAGGCTGAGGTGGGACATGCCCAAGGTGTTCCTGAAATTTATAGAAGGCAACACATACACAGTGTGGCACCTTTTCACATGCAATCCCTGTGCCCCAGATACTGGTGCCAAGGGGCGCCAGTGTCCCTGGGCCCATCACCTCTGCTGGGTTGACTCTTTTTCGAACCCTGCCCCCAATATTATGCGCTTTGAGAACCATTCCCTCATCTGCAGGCAGAGGCAGTCACCTCCTCATCTGCTAGTCCCTGTACTGTAGCGCTTGTTTCATTACTGTGAGACCGACTCTCCCACTGAACAATAACAATATGTTTACATAGCACTTACTATGCCAGGCGCTGTCCTAAACTCGTTACACGTATTAACTCATTTAATCCTTAAAACAGCTCTATGGAGCAGGAAACGGGGGCACAGAGAGCCCAGATGACTTGGCCAGCATCACTCAGCTGTAAGTGGCGAAGCCTGGATCCAAACCCCAGTGTTCCATTCCAGAATCTCTACTCTCACTGCGAATTCCTGGAAGGCAGGGGCAGCATCCGATTTGTCTTTTTGTCTCTAGCCTCTAGCACAGGTCTGAGCGCACAGTAGGTGCTTAGAAAAGATGGGTTGATTAAGTAAGCAAATGCCTTTGTAAGGCTAATCTGGTGACTATTCTAGCCTCTGAACTGGAGGACTGAGAGACGCACAGGGAAGTACAGGGCACAGGTGTGGTTCTTACTCCCCCTCTCAGCAGTCCCACCGCACGCTGCTGTCTGTCCTGCCTGGTTATGTCTTTTCTTGCATGCCTCTTGCCTTCTGTTTTTTGTTCTCAGTTTATCTTCTGTCTTCGTCTTCCACCCCTCTTGTTCCTGGGCACTCTCCCCCTTTCCTCTCCCATCCATCCTCCAGCCATTGCCCTTGCTCTTGCCCTTCCCTTTAGTCCTCACAGGCTTGAATGCCTCCCACCCCATTCTTTGTCTTAGAGTGGTTTATAGAGTCCAGGCTTGCCCAAGAGGCACTAACTCATGAGACTGGCCATAGACAAGCTCCCACCTCCTGACCCTCAGTGAAAACAGCAATTTCCCGTCGACTCTACCTGGATGCAGGGTGGTGGTGTGGAGCAGGGGTTACCTGCCTACAGCTGTGGCATATCTCTGTAACATCAGGAAGATCAATACCCTCTCTGCCTTCCCTCTCAGGGTCCCATCTCCTCCAGGAAGCCTTCCCTGATCACTTGGGAAAGCTTATTCATACAAGTGTTCAGCAAATCCTTATGTATCCTTATATATCTTCATATTCTAAGTGAGAAGACAAGGCACACTTTTCAAAAATTCAATTAAAAAATAATCTTCAGATAACTATACAACTTACCAGGTGTCACAGACATCACAGGGGCAAGATGAACTGCAGACAATCAGTGATTTTAAACACAGACCTGTGTGACCTGAGGCAAGGGGCTGATCCTCTCTGGCCCTCCACTTCCTCAGCTACAAAGCAGGGGATAGTAATCCAGGCCTTAGAAGGTTGTCAGGAGAATTGAATGAGATCATCTTTGTACAGCTCTGGACAGACTGGTGCTTAGTAGGTGCTCAACGACAAAGCTGTGTCTGTCTCCCTGTTGTGTCTGAAGCACTGGACTTCTACTCAGCCCTCCCAGAAAAGAGGTGGATGTGAACTGACTTATCCTTTTGGGTCAGAAATGTCTTAAGGACAGAATGGCCCTGGTCTGTGAACTTTGTGGGAGCTGGTATTTGGTAAGGAGATGGGCCTGTCATGTTACAGGTTCCCCACCACGATGATGGTAACTCACTAGGACTGTTCTCATTCCCATCCCCGCTGGCAAACAACCGGTGGGTCTTTGAAAGAGCCCATGGGCACAGGCTGATCAGCCGGAAAGTCCAGAGGCACGTTTACTTCTGCCCTGAGACGTGGGAGTTTGTTTAATTGCTGTATCCTCGGCTCCTAAAATAGTGCCAGGCACATCGTAGGTGCTCAGTAAGTTGTTGAATAAAGGAATTTTGTTTTAAAAGCAATGGATTTTCTTTTTCCTTTCAAATGAAAAAGGGGGTAGCAGGGCCAATGGCAGGGTACAGGAGACATGCCAGGGAAATGCAGCTGCCAGGCCCACCGGCCCTGGCCCTTCCTCCGCAAAAGGTATTCGGCAAAGCCAACAGTGCCTGTGTCCCCACCGTGTCGGGGTGTCTGGAGCAGAGCGCATGCCTGGCTGCGGTTTACAGAAGGGAAAGGGTGCTAGGTGGCCAAGGAGACCTGGGAGGGTTGGAGGGGAGAGGGAGAGAGGAAGGGAGAAAGAAGTCTTAGGGAAAAGGAGGAGGGTGAAAGAGAAAGTCCCGTGAGGAGAAAAAGAGGAAGACATGCTGGAAGACATGCTGGAGGAAGAGAGTGAAGAGTGAAGGAGAAAAAGGAGGAGGGAGGATGGAGGGAGGTTGGGGACAGCGGGGTGTGGAGGGAGTTACAGAGGAAACTTGTCTCGGTCTGAGTGGAATTTGTCTTAGCAGACCTCCGAGTTCTCACTGCCATTCGGTGTCTCCTTTGGGTTAGGCTGTGCTGGGGGACAGTGTGGGGTTGGGGGAACTCTTAGACGCCAGATACCTGCTGACCCTAGGCCAGTCTCAACCCCTGGAGCACTGTGGCCTTTAGTTCCACACTTTCCAGAGGGACTCCCTAGGCAGAAAGGAGGAGACTCGGTGTGAGCCAGCTCAGGGGGAGGCAAAGGGCCTGGAAGGCTCAGAGCCCTAGGTGTGCCCTTCTCTTTCCATCTTTTCCCCACAGCAGCACCTGGTCAGCCAGGAAAGTGGGTCAGGCCTCCCACATGTGACTTTTTTTCTGATAACAACAGGACCCCAAAGCAAGGGGGCCTCAGTGCCTTGTACACAGCTCTGCCCAGCCCATGCCCAGTGCTCCTTGCTGGAGGGATCTTTAAGGAGCAGTGGCAGTGGGAGGGGATCCTGGCCCTCTCCGCACTGGGCCGGAGCCTGTCTTGGGCTGGCGGGGGAAGGGGGAGCCTGCCTGTGCCTGGGTTTGTGAAAAGACCCAGATCTCCCAGTGACAGCGAACAAGCTGGCAGGGAGCGTCTTCTACACTCCAGACCTGGGGAGGCAGTTCTTTCTACCACCGACCTCCTGGAATCTTCAAGCGGAGGGTCTGTCCAGTTCTACCCTGCCACTGAGCGCTGTGCCCGGCCCACCCCCTCCGACCCAGTCCTGCCATTTGAAGCTGCGTTGGTTCCAACAGATGGGAACTGCGGCAGCCTGAGGAACAGAGCACAAAGCCCAGCTGACATTTTCCTTCCTTTCGTTTGATGGGGGTGGAAGAAAACGGGGGGACGCACAGCAATACCCCCAGGGGTCGGGTCTCTTGCACCTTTAGCTTCTCAACTCAGCCCCCGTCACCGGCACCTCCTCGCTGGCTCAGCAGCCAGACCATGAGCCGCCCTTGGCTGCAGGACAGAAGGACCACCTGTGGCTGGCCAACCCCTTCTGTCTCCTGGGTGCTGGTGGGCGCAGCAGAGCTGTTGTCCAGACGCCGCTTCCACTCTCAGAGCCCCCAGGCTGAGCACAAGGCCAGCCCATCCCCCAACCCAAATGTCCCATCCTAGGCTGCGGACGGACCCTTGCCAGCCCAGAAGGCGCCTGGCTCACGGTTCCAGATAGTTCTCACAGACACCAAGGCCATCTTGTTCCTCCGCGCGGACACCGGAGCTCCAAGGAAAGTCTCCGCGGTTTTGGAGCGCTGCCACCGGCGCTGTCCGCCCCTGTTACGCCCTCCCTAACCTCTCAGTCACCTATCGGCTCCCCGACATCTCAGGGCCGCGCTCTCCCCAGCAACAGTTTGGGGCGGGTCGGGCCCCTCGGGGTGGATTACAGCCCATACGCCGCCTCGCCCTCCGCCTCGGGTGCAGCTCGCGCAGTTGGCCACCTTCTGTACATTCTCCAGCACCCCCTCCCTTGGCGCTCCAGGCTGCCTCCCGCCCCGAGTCACCAGCTCCCCTGCAGGGAGCTCAGCTGCGCCTGCGGCCGTCCTCCCCCGGCTCCCGCCAGGTCCCCACCGCCGCGCCAGCGGGCCCAGGGCCGCCCGGGATTAGCCCTGAGCCGCACACTCACCCTACGGCCGCCGTCCTGGTCCCGGGTCCGCCGCGCCGCTCGGGTGCAGCCCCGGCTGAGCCCGGGAACCTTGTCTGCGCTCTTCTTCCTTGTGACGCCCGCCCAGGCCAAGGAGGCTCGAGGGCGCCTTCCCGCCGAGGAGTTGTCCTGGGAGTGGTGCTTGGGCAGAGTTGGGGAGGGCGACCGCCGTACAACGATGCGTTCCGCTCGGCGCATCCGCGCATCCGCGCCCCGCGCCCGGGGGCTCTGCGCGGCCCTTCACGCTCGTGGCTGGAGGCTGCGCGCTTGAGTCGGGGGCTCGCACCACGCGCCGCACGGCCAAGTACACCCAGCGGGCCTCCCGGCGCCCCGAGCCCCTCCTCCCGGCTGCTCGCTCGCCCTCTCAATCGCTTTTCTGCTGTTCTCCCAACCTCCCCAGCCCACTCCGGTCGCCGCCTCCCCCTCTGCATGCCACGCCACCCCCTTTCAGTCCCGCTGCCATTTTAACTCCTCAGTGGCCAGACTCACCTTCTCCCTGAACACACATTCGCACCCCGGAGGAGGAGTTGGGTGGGGCCAGATGCTAAAGCGAATGTCTGGGGCCAGCGGTGTTCTTGTGCCTTAGATGAAAGGCTTGGCTGAAAGAAGTGGGCGTGGGGGCCTTGATCTAAGAGGAGAAGGAGGTGGCTCTTCTGAGCCTCTTACTCTCTTGCAAAGGCCAATAGGGTCTACTCTTCCGAAGTTAAAAGGGGACAAAGGAATTCAAAGGGTGGGTTACAATTTGTTGGGTGGATACAGGCACTTCTTAAAGATTGGAGTCAATACCCCGAGTTCTCCGCGCGCTTTTCCAGCATTGCCCCCTGAGCAGGTTCCCACACCTTGTAACATCCTACCCTGGCCCTTAGCAAAGGATGTCATCTGCTTAGTGTTAGGAACTGACAAGTGCTCTTAGGTTCTGGGCTTCGGGAAGCGCCCACCTTGCAGGCTGGGTGTTATGGACGCTGGGAAGGAGAGTAGGAGCCAAACCATGATGAAGGTGGGTTCTGAGCTGCTTCCTGGTGGCTTAGGAAGGCTGGATACCCAGCGGTTCCATTGCTGGGAATATATCCCAGGAATCCAGAAACACCAGTTCAAAAGAATGTAGGCACCCCTGTGTTCACAGCAGTGCTCGATACAATAGCCGAATGTTGGAAATGGCCCGAGTGCTCACCAGTAGATGAGTGGATTAAAATACTGTGATTTTTTACACAATAGTATTCCATTTACACAATGAAATTCCATTTACACAATGGAGCAGAAAGAAAGAAGGAACTTCTACCCTTTGTGACAGCATGAATGGAACTGGAGAACATTATGGGAAGTGAAGCAAGCCAGTAGGTGAAAGGCAAATACAATATGATCTCACTTAAAAGAAGAATATAATGAACAAAATAAACTACCAAGCAAAAGAGAACCAGAGACATGGAAACAGGGAACAGATTGACAGCTGTCAGAGGAAAGTGGGGTGGGAGGGAGTGGTGGAAAGAGGGGGAGGGGATCAGTCAAAGAAAATGTATGAATGACCCAAGGACAGGGACAACAATGTGGGGGTTAACTGTGGGAGCGGGAGTGGGGGTGGGCTGGGGTGGGCAGAGGAGAGCAAAGAAAGGGGGAAAACGAAAGAAAAAAATTAAATAGAAAAAGAAGGGCTGGATCCCTGTCACTAGTCTGGGCTTAGGACAGTGGGTCTCCTGCTGGAGCAGAGGCTGAAGGCCCATGCCTAAGAGGGCCTTCTGCCTGGACCGCTCAGAATGGACATAGCAAGCTCAGCTCCAAGACAGGACGCACCCGCTGATGAGTCTTGACCAGAGGCTGCAGAACACGATAGGGAAGTAGGTGGGGTGGAGTTCAAGGTATGGGGGGTCCTTTGAGGAGGGGACCCCGGTGTCTTCCTTCGTCCAGGGCTTGAGCTCAGTGCCTCCTGTGAGGTAAGCTCTGGACAGAACAAGGACAGAGTTTTCTGGCTCCGTCTTTTCCAAGGGCACAGCCAGCGGCAACTCCATGCCTGGAGGCTTTTATAAAGTTGCCTTGAAAAAGTCTGCTCTGTATGCACAGAGGGGGTTCTCACTTCATGCATTCAATAAGCGTGCATTATATGCCCGTTGTACCTCTGGAGCCACCCCATGCCACCACCCTCCACCCCTGCTGTGGGGTATAAAGCCATCCAGGCCTAGGGTTATTCATGGAAGGTTTTATGGGGCAGTTGAGATTCAAGCTGAATCCAGATGGAGGGATAGGATTTGAACTGGCAGAGAAAACATGGACCAGCCAAGGCAGGAAAGTGGAGACAAGCAGAGCAGAATGGGGTCTGGGGTACAGCAGGGAGGGAATGTACAGAGCTACTGCTAGATGCTGTGCTTTTTCTCGGCTCTCATTTTATTCTCCGAGCTGAATCTTACCCCACTGAACAGAACAAAGGATGGAAGTTCAAAGAGTTTAAAACCTGCCATCAGAATTTGAACTCTCTTTGAACTCACAGTGTCCTTGCTCTGACACCACATTGGATATGCAGAGTGGAGCAGCTGATGAAGAGTCTGGATTGCCAGGCTGAGCAGTTTGGCTCGCCTGTGCACACGTGATCTGGGATGAAAGTCAGGAAAATGGGAGGCTAGTGAGGAGGCTGTTCTAGGGAGGAAGGGGTGGGGAGCGGTGAGAATAGACAGCAATGGGCCTTTGTAAGGAAAGCCTAGCAGAAATTTGACACCGAAGGGGGTCAAAACTTGACTCCAAGCTTTTGAGTGTGTTTGGGTCCCTTGTCAGTTCAGTGGACCCACCTCAGCAACCTAGGGCCAACGTGACAGTAATCAGACGGATTGTGAAAAGGAGAAAATGTTACCAGTTCTTCCCAGCTCGAGAGCCTGAACTCTCTCTCACTCCAGTGCCTCCGCATTCCAGTGCCTATGCATGGCCTAGTGTGTATCTTAGTGTATCTTAGCTCCCAGGCAGCAAGCTTCTGGAGGGCTAAGACTGTCCCACACAGCATTAAGACTAGTACCTTACAGTAGGTACTCTGTACCTGATTATTGAAGAATAAATGGGGTAAAAGCAAGTAATATCTTCCAAGTGGCTGGTTCCTACGTAACAGACCTTGTGAGGCACACGCTGGGTAAGGGCTTGGGGAGTTGCATTGCCCGTGGGGAGAAAAAAGGGAAACCTTCTCTTGAGCTGACTCCAAATCTCTTACAACTTACAACCCAATGGGACTGAGGAAAGAGTATATAGATCTGAGAGCCGGAGATTTGAAACTCTGCTTACGCTTCCTCTGTGTGGCTTTGGGAAAAGTGCTTAACTTCTCTGAGCTCTAGTTCTTTCCCATATAAAAATATTAATTCAAGTAAGAGCAGGTAATACTAGTTGAACATATACCACATGTAAGGCATGGTGCTAATCACATTTAAGCAAGAGCTCATTAAAAATTTTACCAACCTGCACTGGTCGGTGTGGCGTAGTGGATTGAGTGCCAGCCTGTGAACCAAAGAGTCACCAGTTTGATTCCTAGTCAGGGCACATGCCTGGGTTGCCAGCTGGGTCCCCAATTTGGGGTGTGTGAGAGGCAAGTGATTGATGTATCTCTTACACATTGATGTTTCTCTCCCTCCCTCCCTCCCTCCCTTCCCCTCTGTATAAAAGTAAATAAATAAAACTTAAAAGAAAAAATTTCACCCTCCCTAGGACTCTGATAGGAGAAAAAAGTTTAATATTTACATCAGCGATACACAGTAGAGCTGAGTGGAGTCTAACGCGCTGCTCTGCCCTAAAACCCTTCCTTAAGCTGAGGGTAGCAGTCAGGTGTTGATTCACATTGATGATGGTTGTGAGAGGAGATAGGGTTGCTAGTGTCTGGCCCATCGCACTTCTCAGTAAATGGTAGTCTTCTCTCTCGAATCACGGCTATCCTTCTGAGCCACATACTTTTCTGGGAAAAGATGGGGGCTCCATTCAGTCCTTTGGAAGCTCTTAGGTAGTTACCCAGAGGACTTAATGACCCTGTTACTGACCTTTCTCTCCAAGTTCATTCTCTAGGGTTAGCTATGCATAACTTCCTGACAGGGAGCTTGGAGGGATGCTGTAACAGCAGAGATCCTCTGGAGAAGGATGCTGGGATGACGCACCCCTACCAATCCTCCTCGGCTCAGTCCCACTTTGTTCTTTAATGCAGTGTCAAACACTGAGCTGTTTGTGTGGTGGGGGACAGTGAGGGAGGAGGGCTTCTGGAGCCTGGCAGATGAGCCAAGGCAGAGAGTGGAGGCAGGGGGTGTGGTACCACCTCCTTCAGTAGACCCCCTGCTGCTGGATGCAGCCTCTGCTTGCCCCCCACCTAGGAGGCTTTGGATGAGACCTCTGGAGTCACTGTGGACTGTTGTCCCCCCAGTGACCCAACTAAGTAGAGAGTATGGCCCTAGAGCAGTGGTCCTCTGGATTAAGCACACCTAGTCAGTCTACAAATGCAGATTCATCCTTCTTACTCCAGAATCAGATCCCACAGTTCTTGAAATCTGCCCTTTGGCAAACTCTCCAGGTGATTCCGGTTCAGGTGCCTGGAAGGGTCCTGCTTTGAACACACTGGCCTGTGGTGACCTTTGCTTTCTGACTCTCCCTGTCTTGGGCTCAGTGACAGCAGAGCCCTGTACCCTCACTATTAGGGGACAGCAGTGAAAGGACACAGGGACCCTGGCAGAGGCAGATCCACGGTGAAGCTGATGAAGCTTTCGCTGTAGGGTTGCTCTCTTGGGGGCCCAGAGAAGGGAGGACTGGCCCTGAGATCTGAGAGTCGCAGAGTGCTCTCTATGGGTAGGGGAGGCCAGTTCACAAACAGGAAGCATTTTTATGTAAGCATTTCTGGTGAGCTGGGTGAAGAAAGGCCACACGAATGGGGTGTGAATTTCCAAGGCTCGTGTAAATTACTGTGATTTTTCCAGTTCTAAAGCAACATTACCATTGGACCTCATTTTGTACTTACTCCTTTTCTTCAGAGGGCCACACAAAACCTGGGGCTTCTCCTGGGCTCTGACCTGTGGGAGCTCCCAGGGCCCACAGACACCCCCGGATCACAGAGAGACGAGAGAGGCAGGAGGACATTGCAGATGGCACAGCTGCAGGGAGCAGCAGGGAGCCCTCCCATTCCTGAAAAAGGCACTGCAGGTAAAAGTGATGCAGGGTGAATCTGTTTTTGCCCAGAAACAATATGATAATAGAAATTATGTTCCTCACCAAGATCCTAGTGCCCAGATTTTTATGGAAACAAGTCTAAACACCATATTTATTCAATTGTAAATGATACACCTGCAATCTGTATTTGTTAAATTAAAGTTGAGTATATAAAACAGGTAAACTGGGCAATATGGTCATCAAATCCCATTCTGTTTAATTTAATGTATTCAAAACGCTCCTGGAAGAGACGCTGTTTTGGGGAGCGAGTGGAGATGCCCCCTTCTCTCCATACAAAAACCTGTATGGTCAAGAAGGAGGCCCCTAGAGGCCTGAGCTGGGAGACCAGGGTCTGTGCCCACAGCGCACCAGAGGGCAAACGGCCCAGGCAGCACCGCGTGTGGGTGCCAGCGGCCGAGTCTGAAGGGCTCGTCTCTGAAGTCTAGGGCTGTCTGCACACCAGACATGGAGCCATTGGAGAGCGCTTGGAGGGCTTGGGGGGCTGGCTGTGGCTAATCTGGGTGGCTTTGTGGAGGAGGAGAGTTTTGAGAAGATACTTGAAGGCAAGAGAGGCAAATGGTCGGTGATTGTGGCAGTAAGTACAACACAACCTCCTGAGAGGTCAGTCCCAGGGATCCTCAAGGATCTTTTCATTTGCTTTCTGACCCACCTCTGACAAGAAGCCTTTGTCCCTAAGTGCTCGTCACTCACGTGACATCTACCTCAGTGTTTTTCAAACTGCAGGTGGAGACCCATGAGTGGGTTATAGTAAGAACTTTTTAAAAAATGAAATAGGATAGGATAGAACACATTTCATCATATTTTTGTCCCAGTTTCATGTAAACACACGATGTACTGAGCCGTAGTGTTCAGTGTGTTTCTTGCTGCGGGTTCTCATCGCCCGTTTATTCCCAGAGCCTGCGGAGAAGAGGTGCGAGGGCGACCTCACAGAGGACAGCTGAAGGGTTATCCAAATCCAGCCTTTCTCTTTGGCATGACTTCTGTTGGTTGTCTTCTTTTCCAATCGGAGTCTATTCATTTCTGAACATTTCATTTCAGAAATGGTTCATGGGGCCAAAAAATAAAAATAAAAATAAGGATTCCCAGTACCCTAATCCCATCGTCTTCTCTTTGCACTGTCTGCAACCCCTATTTTTTTTCATTTTGTCCAAAGAAGGAAGTCTTTATAGCCTCACTTCCAATATTTGAATTTATTCCAACTTGGACCTTAGAGCTCCCAGGGCTCTGCAGAGACCGCTCCTAACGTCTCTTCCATCGGCCACTGCCTCGATCTGTTTCTGCTTTCTAAACCTGACCACAAGAACCCCCAGGAACCAAGTGAAATGCAGTTCCTGGATCCCACCCAGTGGGTCTGAAGTGGGGCTCCTTCACTGCATTTTTGACCAGCTCCCCAAAGGACTCTGAGGAGCACACCTGGAGGACCGGTTACAAACCATGGAGAAGATTTAGCTGCTTCCCAGAGGCTTTCCCGGCTCACTCGCTATTCTGATCACATCACTCTTTCCCTCCTGCAGAAATAGCCTTGGTTTAGGCCACTTTATATTTACTTGCCATCATTTGCACTTTGTTTAAAGTTACTTTGTCTGGGTAGCTTGCCTTCCTACATAAATTATAAACTTCCCCAAAGAACTGTGTGATTCATTGCTATTTCCCCAGAGTGTCAGGCAGAGAGCCTTGCTCATGGCAGGCTTCCCCAAAGGACAGAAGCCTCCCATATATCCTCCTGCCCCTCCTGGCCTCTGTCCCATGGTTGGGGGTCCCCACCCAGAGTGCTGAAGGCAGGGGTAAGTGTCTGTGTTGTGCCCTGGGTCGAACAACTTTATCGATCGGCTGATTTCAGCTCTGTCTGACTTGTCCTCTCCATCTAACCTCCATAGGGTTAGAGAGATGTGGACTGGTGGACACTAATGAGTCCAGATGACCCCCTGGGACTGCAGCTTTATCAGGGGCTCTCCTATTCTTCCTGTTCAGAAACACACCCAGCAGCAAAGGCAGAGGGCTGAGCAACAAGGCTGGAACTGGAATGAGGCAAGCTAGCCAACAGCAGCCTAAAGCAAGCATTCTGAGCCCTGAAGCCTGACACTTAGGCCTTAAGGTGGACAGAGGGAGAAAGGTTTCTTCAGGCAGAGGCCTGTTCGGTCCCTTCTTCTGCCCTGAGGAGGTGTCCCACATGATAAGCAATTTGGGTAAAATTGATACTGAGCCTGGATTCTGTGCTGGGAGCCTTCAGTATGTTGTCTCACTCAGTCCTTAGGAGGTTCGCAGCGGCTGGTCTCCCAGCCAGAGGAGGCCCAACTCAGCACCATGTTCTCTGGTCAAAGCCCACTTGCTCCCCTCCTTTTTCTCTCTCCAAACTCCCCTGGCTCTCATGGAAAAGAGACCCCACAGCCCCTGAGAGCCAGTTGTCAAAGGGATTCCACCCCTCTACCCTTGCTGCTCCTTCCACTACAAGTCACATTTCTTTCTATTTTAATCTCAGGGGAGATGAAAAACAGCCCGTCCCTGGTCAGCAGCCTGTGTATGTGGGACCCAAGGCCTTTCGGTTCGTGAAGCTTCTGCTGTCTTCTTTTCTTCAGGCACTATAAACCCACCTCCTCTGCTGGGGGTGGTGGGGGAGGTTCTTTTCTGGAAAAGAAAAATTATGAGGGAGAAAGGTAGGGGAAGAAAGGAGCTGAGAAATAACTTAATGCCATCATCTCTCCCTGAGCTGAGAAAGGCTGACCTACCTAAAGACAGGCCCTGAGGGATGAGCCCCTAAACTGGGCTCCTTGCAGGCCAGGACCTGGGGTGGAGAGTCCAGGAGCTTGGGCCACTTTGGTGTGCTTCTGCATAAATGGCCACTGGCCCAAACCCCTTCACAGACACCAGGCCCCTGCTCTGGAAGGGGAGATGGGTGAGCTGGCCTCTGGAAAGGGCCCCTTCCAGTTTGGCTCCCCTGGATGCCTCAGTCACAGACAAGTTGAATGATCAGACTCCACATGGGAGAACGAAAAGCTGAGGACAGGGGTCAGACGCCCAGGCCCCTTCCTTCCCTGTTCCCCTGCAATTCAGAGATGATCTTCCCTTACACTGAGTAGGGTGGCTGGAGCGGATGACTAATGCATGCCATTTTCAGGATGCTCTCTCTGCACAGGAAAGTACATTCAGATCCAGGTTTTAATTGTGTGTGATTTTAGCTGAGATGGCGTTAATTTATTTCCTTTGCTACTTCAGCGGTTCTTCCTCTTTCATCACGATGAAATTATCTGGAATGTATCTTTTTTTCTTAAGGACAAAGAGAAGAAGCTGATCTTGCTCCTTTTCCACTGATTGAGGTTTAAAACATTCGAGGGGCTGCCAGATGCTGTTCAGTGGGTGCTTCAGGATGGAGACCCTAAGGTTTCCCACTCCCTAGGCCCCCTGCCCTCCCACCAGCTACGGGGTTTGCCCAAGGGAATGCTGGGTGACACAGAGCCCTTACTGTCCAGACAGTCCCTCCAGCAAATCCACTACCAGAGGGGAATTTCCGTTCAGGGCTGGCTCGGTCAGTTTCCCAAATGAGAGGTGTTTTCTTCCCTCTACAACCTTCAGAGAAGAGGGGAACGAAGCTTTTCTTGGAGGAAGGATATAAGGTTAATCAAAGAAGATGGGTTGGGAGACGCCCAAGGCCCCTGAAGCTCATGCTTTCTGACTTTGGTTGGGAGAGGGTCTATCATTTGAGAAAGTAGATGGGGCCTGGGTGAATATGCTAATCCCTAACGTTATGTTTTTAATTTTTTCCACTCAAACTCTCTTTGTGATACGCATAAAAATAGCACACGCACCTTCAGAGATTCTGCTGCATTTTGCCCTAGAACTACCCTCTTTGAAAATGATTGTTTTCCTGTGTATCTGGACTAGCTAAGACCATGCTATCAAGCCTGCCTTACTGTAGTTTTTATTTTTATTTTTTTGTCTTCTTTTTAAAAATATATTTTATTGATTATGTCATTACAGTTGTCCCATTCTCCCCCTTCACTCCCCTCCACCCTGCACACCCCTCCCCCACCATTCCCCCCTTTCGTTCATGACCATGTGTCACAAGTTCTTTAGATTCTGTATTTCCCATAGTATTCCTGCCCTCCCCCCGTCTATTTTCTACCTATCGTCTATGCTACTTATTCTCTGTATCTTCTCCCCCCTTCCTCCCACTCCTCTGTTGCTAACCCTCCATGTGATCTCCATTTCTATGGTTCTGCTCCTGATCTAGCTGTCCTCTTAGTTTGCTTTTGTTTTAGGCGTGGTTGTTAATAACTATGAGTTTGCTGTCCTTTCACTGTTCATATTTGTATCTTCTTTTTCTGAGATAAGTCCCTTTAACATTTCATATAATAAGGGCTTGGTGACCATGAACTCCTTGAATTTGACCTTATTTGAGAAGCACTTTATCTGTCCTTCCATTCTAAATGAAAGCTTTGCTGGATAGAGTCATCTTGGCTGTAGGTCTTTGGATTTCATGACTTGGAATACTTCTTTCCAGCCCCTTCTTGCCTGGAAGGTCTCTTTTGAGAAATCCCCTGACAGTCCTTTGTAGGTGACTGTCTCCTTATCTCTTGCTGCTTCTAAGATTCTCTCCTTCATTTTAATCTTGGCTAATGTAATGATGATGTGCCTTGGTGTGTTCCTTCTTGGGTCCAACTTCTTTGGGACTCTCTGAGCTTTCTGGATTTCCTGGAAGTCTATTTCCTTTGCTAGACTGGGGAAGTTCTCCTTTATTATTTGTTCAAATAAGTTTTCTGCTCGTGGCTGTTCCTCTTCCCCTTCTGGTACCCCTATAATTCGGATGTTGGAACGTTTAAAGATGTCCTGGAGGTTCCTAAGCCTCTCTTCGGTTTTTTGAATTCTTGTTTCTTCATTCTTTTCTGTTTGGTTGTTTCTTTCTTCCTTCTGGTCCATTCCCTTGATTTGAGCCCCAGTTTCCTTTCCATCACTATTGGTTTCCTGTGCATTTCCCTTCATTTCAATCAGTTTAGCCTTCATATGTTCCTCTAATTTGTGGCTAAAATCAACCAGTTCTGTGAGCATCCTGATCACCAATATTTTGAACTGTGCATCTGAAAGGTTGGCCATTCTTGGTCACCTAGAATTATAGGCTCTGGAGTTTTGAGCTGTTCTTGAGTCCTAATGTTTGGTCTGTTCGCACCTGTTATGTATGAGGGGCGGAGCCTTAGGTGTTTGTCAGGGCCGGGCAACCCAGTCGCTGGGTTGTGACACTGTATGTGGGGGCGGGGTCAGAGGGGAAAAAAATGGCGCTTTGCTCTGCTCCATTCTCTCTTGGATTTCTGTCCCCTCTGCAGCTTCCCACAAGCAAATTTGGCCCCTCTGGTGCTGGTTCCCGGGTGTGGGGGCCTGTGTACTCTCCAGGACCCTGTGGGTCTCTCCAACGAACTCTCTGTGAGCCTGGGAGCCTCTCCCGGCCCCTCAATCCCGAGAAAGTCTTTCCAGTTGGTGCTCTAATTCCCCTTCACTCCCCTCCACCCTGCACACCCCTCTCCCACCATTCCTCCCCTTTCGTTCATGACCATGTGTCACAAGTTCTTTAGATTCTGTATTTCTCATAGTATTCCTGCCCTGTCGCTGGGGCCCTAGCCTGCAGGGTCTGTCTCACTGTTTGCTCCTTCGCTTGGTTTATCTGCACTCGAATGTGTGACCGCAGTCAGCCAGCCGCCCTGCACCCTCACTGGGTCCGCCAACCGCCACCGCCACCGCCTCTGCCTCCGCTCTTGGGTAAGTTGGCCGGAAAGATCTTTCCAGCCCAACCCCACTCCGCCACTGACTCTGCCCCTCTTACCGGTCTGACAGTGGTTTGTTGTTGTTGGAATTCCGTACAGTTCAATTTTCACTGTGTTGGCTGCATTTTTGTTACTAAAACTTCGCTGTCTTTAAATTTAGTTGTGAGAGGGGGCACAGTGTTTCCACCTATGCCTCCATCTTGGCCAGAAGTCCTCCAATTTTTATTACAAAAATAAAATAATCTTCATTTGCCAAATATAGGATTAGAGTATCATCTAGACTAAGCCTTTCCAATCTTTATGTAAGTCCCAAATTGGAGATTAAACCCTTCCCCTCCTCCCCATTAGAGAATCAGCGAATTGCTCCCTGAACACCTGTGAGGGAAATCAGAACAGCACCCGCCACACCAGACTGGGTCTGTTTAAGGATGCCTGTGTCTCTTGTCCAAGTCGCTCTCCCCATCCTGTGACATCAACGTCTTCCTTGGTCCTTCTGGCACATAGCAGGACATTCAGTAAGTACATGTTGCCTGAATCTTACAGTACTAAATAATTATCAAGTGCTCAGCACTCTGTTGGTGCCTGGCACCTGACAAGGTGCTCAATGAGTATTAGCTATTGTTCCTCAGTCCCTGACACCCTCCCTCCTCCACACATCCTGCTGTCTGCCCTCTGTTTAGAGGCTCCCCCTGGTGGAGATGCCAGTTTTCTTAAGACACTCGGGATGGCTGTCAACATCCTCTTGCTCTGTGCAGCTCACATTTCACCTCCAAATGTTGACCACCGGTTCAGATACTGGCTTCTTTCGGTCAAGTCGGAAGCCAAGCACAGTGCTGTGTACATAATAGGGCCATTTGTTGAGGGAGGGAGTGAATGGTCTTATGCCTTCTACATGGCAGCCCATCCGGCCAGGTGAGGCAGAGCCTGGGGGAAACCACGCTGGACCACATGGCTGCTTAGTGAACAATGAAGTCTCCGACTGTGCTCTTCACGGCCAGGGCTCTGATCGGCCAGCACAGCCTCATGAGTTGAAAAGCATTCTGGGTAGCTCATCTTTCTAGTGTGTAGGGGGGTTTATAGGAGGCCAGTGTCACTCTGCTATTTAGAATTTATTTCTGAGTTCTCCCTGGATTGCTTTGAATAGCTTTGGAGTTAAGTTAGTTCCTTCTTCCAATAGCTTTCGGTTGTTTCCTCGCTGTGTCTGCTGCCGTCTCAGTCCCCGCAGTGTGGTAAGTGTCAGCTCCGCTCCCAGCCAGGCCCCAGCCTAGACTTCGTGGGCACCCCCAGCCATGTGATGGGGGTGCTGTGCTTCCCAGGCGTGCCTATCTGTCCATTCGCCCAGACCCACCTCTTCTTAAAAACAAAACATTGTAGTATGATCCTGCGGTCACTTTCTAGACATGTGTCCCAAAGAAATGAAAACTTACATCCACGTGAAATCTTGTACCTGGGTGTTCACAGCAGCTTCATTTGTAATAGTCCCAGACTGGAAGTGACCCAAATGTCACTCGAGGGTGAATGGTTAGACAACCTGTGGTCCATCCATGCCACGCAGTGCAACTCAACAATGAAAAGGAGTAGACCGTTGATACACAAGGACCCAGGGCCTCGTGCTGAGTGAAAGAAAGCCAGTTTCAGAAGGTTATATACTGCGTGATTCCATTTATATGACATTCTCAAAATGATGAAACTTCACAGATGGAGAACAGATTAACAGTTGCCAGGGTTTAGGGAGGAGGGGTGGTCGGAGGGAGGGGAAATGGTGCCGTTACAAAGGCACAGCTTGGGGAGGGGGGCTTTGTGGAGCAAATAATTCTGTATCTTGATTATAGTGGTGGCTATGCCTGATGAAATTGCATAGAGCATACACACACAAGTGTGTGTAAAATTAATGAAATCAGGTCTGTGGATTGTACCGATGTCCATTTCTTGTTTGAGAGAGAAAGAGAGAGGGAGGGAGGGAGGAAGGAAGGAAAGAAACGAACCTTCAACGTTTTTTCACACTGTTTGTCAGTCCCCAGTCTGCCTCTGGTCTCCGGCACAATATCCAGGCAGGTTTGGAAGGGCCAGACTCTCCTGGCAGTCTCAGATGTTAGGGATACAGCTAAAATACTTTAGTTCTTTTTCTAGCCTACAATGAACACATTTCCCCAGAATCATCATAATCTCTTTGAAGAGCTCTACACATTTCCAGCTTATGCCTTTTCTTTGGGTATTGTGTTCTAAGTGGATTATCTACCCTGTGAAGGAGAACTATAAACTTATTTTGTTTATTTGATTATTCTAAGCCTAATCAGCTTCACCCTCAAGTTTAAGGAGGATCCTTAGTTGAATTGCCATAGGACTTGCATTCCTCTGCTGCTTTATTTGGGGGCCAAGTCTGTATTCTGTGAACCCCTGTTTCACTCCCGGTGGTCCAAGGCTCTGCCCCACAGGTGTCATGGGGAGCCCAGGCCTGCCTGTCCTGGGGGGTCCAGGGCAGTGGGTATGAAGAGCCGTTCTAAGACTTGATTCATGTGAGCCTTCCGTCCCCCACGTGAACAACCCCAGGAGCTCTGCTCTCTCTCCTTACCCAACTCTCTGGAAGAGAAAGACACAGGCCTCTCCCTGCCCAATCACACCTCATCTTCCTGCTGCTCATCCAGGCCCACCCCATCTTGTGCATCCTGACCTGGTGGGGCTCTCAGGAAGGCACACTATCGGCCAGAGGTGCATCCCACCCTTTTTCCTATTTTGTGGCAAAGACCCTGAGACCCCAGTGCAGTTCCTGGAAGAGCTGGGCTACAGTCCACCGCGTGCTTCAGGCTGCCTCTCTTGAAGAATGAGCTCCATGACTGTGTTTCTGTTGATAGTTGTGTTTTGTTAATTGGGGAGTTCGATGACCACAGAGGCAGGGCTTCGCCTGCGCTGCCCTGGCAACAACTTAGAGTTGGCCTTGGTGTCTCTGCTTGGCCTCAGCTCTTACTTCCCTAGGAGGTGCAGAAGGAATGGGTAAATCTCAGGAAAAAGGAGGAGCGGCCTCTGGCACTTCTGGGAGCTCCTTTGCTTATTGGTGCTCTGGCCTTTTGGAGCATAAGGTTTACCTTCTGAAGGGTTGTCCTTTCCAAGGACGAGAGGCTGAGCCTGAAGGTGTGGGTGGTTGAAGTGATGCTGGCGAGTCCTGTGGGAAGGCCGGGACAGCATTCTTCAACGGGTTAAACAAACACCCCCATCAACCAACACCCCCTCCCATGCACATGCACACACACACACGCGAGTGCATGCACATGCACACACATTCCCCACAGGACTTAAGCATACTTATTCCTGACCTCCAGTGTGGCAAATGGCTAATGGCACAAAGAATATGACCCATCTGAACCTGGTTTGAATCCTGACTCTGGCACCTCCTGGCCATGTGAGTCTTGTAAATGCTCTCAGCCTCCACTTCTCCATCTCTAAATACATCTCATAGGAACGTCACAAGTACAGAGAGTACAGAGAGAATATATGTGAAGTACAGAGAGAATATATGTGAAGTATCCAATCCAGCCACTGGTACTTAGTGAGGGCTCAGTAAACGTAAGTTAGTTTGGCAATGCTGATCATGACGATGGTGAGTATTCTAAAATCATTCTGTATTTGTGTCCTTCATGTTTCAGTGTTGGCAACACTTCCTCCAGAAAACCTTCCCTAGCCTCACAGGATAGTTGGAGGACCCCCCCACCCGGGTCCTCTAGCATCCAAATTTCTCTAGCTTAATATTTTCACATTGCACCATTGGTCTTGCTAACTAGACTGAGTTATTGCAGAGCAGCACCCGTACCTTGTTCATCCCTCTGTCCCCGAGGTTAGCACAAGGCCTGAGAGATAGCAGCTCTTGCACTTTTGGACTATAAGATGCACTTTTCCTCCCAAATTTGGGAGGAAAAGGGGATACGTCTTATAGTCTGAATGTAGCTTACCTGGCTTGCTGGGGGTGGTGGGTGGTGACCTCTGTAATTTATGTTACTAAATATTTTACCAGATTTTTTGCCTCAAAATTTTTTCCCTATTTTCCTTCTCTAAAACCTAGGTGAATCTTACGGTCCAGTGCATCTTGCAATCTGAAAAATTTGGAACTCAAGGTATATTTGCCGAATGAATGAATGAATGAGTAAACAGGTGAATGAATGAATGAAAAGATGACATGCATTCGAGATACGTGGGCCTCAATGTCCCCTCTCCATACTGAGGCGATCCTTCCCCTGGAACTTTGCTCGCTTCACTTCTTTCTACCTTTTGGCAAGTCTGTCTCTACCTCCCCATTTTTCTTGAGCACTCCCACCCTCTAGGGCCCATCTAGAGTCCCCGCCTCCTCTGTGAAGCCTGCCCTACTCTCTCCCATTTGCTGTGATTTCTCCTGGGCTGGAACTCACACAGGAATTATGTAGCATTGATTTGGATTATCTGTTATCTTTTTTATATTATGTCCTTTCTCCTCAAACTGTAGGTTCTTAGAGGGCAAGGACATAACCTTATACTGTTCTATATCTTCAGAGTGCTTTATTTGTTAGCCTCGGAGACTCAATCAATGTTTGTGGGGTGAAAGTCAAATGAATTGCCCGAAGGCAGAGGGTCCAGGAGAGCCACGGGCAGGGTATGGGGTGGGGCACACAGTGCTGCTTCTCCCACCTTTAGCTCAGTTACCTTGGGCCTGTTACTTGCTTTCTAACATCTCATTTTCTTCAACTGCACAAAAAGTAAAAGCGCCTGTTCCAGAGGGTGGATAAGGAAGTAAATGCAAAGTCCCCGACACAAGTCACAATAGCCACCATTACTGTTCCTTCTTCTTCTACAACCACTTCCACTCTGTGGCCACCGTCTACCAAACTCATCCCCGCCCCCCACACTTTCTGTTGCCTTACCCTGATCTTTGTGAGAACTCTGTGAGCAAGGAGCTGGTCCCCTCGTGTGTGTGTGTGTGTGTGTGTGTGTGTGGTGGTCTCCTTGTTTTAAACACAAGGAAATTAAGATTCATACATGGTGGGTGACTTTGCAAAGGGCACATGGCTAGGAAATGTCAGCACCAGGAGTCGAGCTCGGGTCTATGTGACATGAAATCCATACTATCGCAATGAATCGTGGGAAGAGTACTGAAGTCTGGCTCCTGCTCTGCACTGACTCGCTCTGTGACATTGAGAGAGTCACTAAACCCTTTCCAGTTTCTTCACAATGAGGTGGTCTGGCTAGGTGGTCTTTGGCACGATGGCTGCCTGTCACGTCACGGTTTTCCACGTGACTGTGAGTTCCCTGAGGGCAGGAACTAGACAGAAGCATCGCTTCTCCTCATGTAGGCAAGGCCCGTGCAGGTTGTGGACGGCTGTGGGGGGCGAGAAGGAAGAGTGTTGGAACAGTGCTGGCTGAGAGCAAAGGGCTGTGAGGAACCAAGCGCTGTGCTGTCGGCGGTGGGACACCCGGCCTGGGCGAGAGGGAGAAGGAGGGTCCCGATGTCCCTCCTTCACACAGAGCTCTGCTCTGTCTGTGTCTGGGTTACAGCATGTGGACAGCAGAGGTGCTGAGGACAGGGATTTCTGGGCTTCTGGTCTCGGGGGCTGTGGAGAGAGGTGGTCTTGGCTTAGAGCTGTGGCCGGACTTGGTCATCTGTGCTGAATCAGAGTGCACAGAATTCAGCAACCGAGTAACCATGACCCACCCAGCTTCCCCTGGCTCGGAATCGCCCTTTCCTCTTCTCTGGCCAGGAAAGTCAGTCCTTCATACTCAGCTCTGGGACAGACGCTGGACACCCTGGGAGAAGTGGCATTCATTACTGCTGAAAAGGCCTTCTGGGGCCCTTAGCACCTGATCAGCGGGGTTGTCCAGAGTGGTTCCCAGCCTCCCTGGTGTCTCAACCGTCCACTGGCTCATGCCTGCCTGCTGCCTCCTTCACGGGCTCTTGTCCATCTTCCTCCCAGGATCACACTGTTTAATCCCTCAGGTGTGTATGGGTCACCTGCCCACTCTGGGTCCAGCCCAGAGGTGACGAGAAGAGGCACCAAAGCACTCTGTAGGAGACATCGTT
This sequence comes from Sturnira hondurensis, assembly GCF_014824575.4. Classification (NCBI taxonomy): domain Eukaryota; kingdom Metazoa; phylum Chordata; class Mammalia; order Chiroptera; family Phyllostomidae; genus Sturnira; species Sturnira hondurensis. Next base: position 2,250,362 of record NW_028089713.1, on the reverse strand, counting down.
CGCTGTGAGGGAATGGCACCGCACAACCAAGTGCTCATCGGGGGCCATCAGCCGTGCACCACGAGGGCTGTGCACGGGCAGGGCAGTCCATGTTGTCACTGCCTTCCTTCCGCCGAACACTAGCCTTGGCCCTGTGCTGCCCGCAGCACCAGGGAGGAGCTGGTGAGGTGGCGGCCTGCAGGGCTGGAGGGCAGCTGCCCAGTGTGCTGCTCAGCCAGAAGGCAGCAGGTCTGAACAAGTCCTCATTGCTTTGGGGGTGTGAGGGGATGGGGGGTGGGGAGCTTTCTACTGAGGGGTCCCAGCATAGTGAGCCAACTCTGATTTCTCCACAGGTCTCATCAAATGTGTTTCTCCTGCTCACAGGCTTTGGGAGGGGGACTTTGAAGGTCTCTGTTGGAGGACCTCAGCTCCCAGCCCTCAGACAAAGGCCCTGACACAGCAGACAGGCTGGGAGGGCCCAGGCAGAGGGGGTATATTGTTCCTCTGGCTACTTTATTTCTTTGGTTTGTGGCTGTTTGACAACAGCAGTAAAAACAGCTTATAAATTAGGTGCCCGGCTATAAACTGCAGACACAGCGGTGCGGCAGGGAGCAGGGGCGCTCTCCTCGCTGCTCCCTGTCTGCTGCCCCTGGGCGGGCAGGGCTGAGAGGGCCGGCCTCTCACCCACAGTGCTTTCCCTGATTGCAGAAGGGCAGGGAGCTGCGTTGCCCCTCAGAGGCTCTTCAAACAGAGATGTTTATTTCTTTTCCGTAGGGTCCACATCACAAGCAGAAAACTGGAACCTGGGGAACGTAAACCAAGGGATACAAGGTAGAGATTTTTTTAAGAGCTTGATTTAAATCAACCTCCAGAAGATCTCAAAGGAGGCCCGTGGGGAGGAAAAGCTGCAGGAAGGAGGCAGGCAGGGCTGGCTGTCAGGAGCTCCGTGTGACCTGATGCTCGCGACCTTCATGTTTCCTCCTTGGAGCAATGGCCCCTCTCTTTCAGCTGGTTAGAGAGCCAGTTATTCTACGGAAGGGGGAGCCCAACGGGGTGGAGTGTGGGGTCTTGGGGTCTCTGTGCCACTTTGGGGATCTTCCAGGTGAGGCCTCTGTCTCCTGGCAGCTATGCAGACTGCTTCTCTGGCTACAGGAGGTGGCTGGCCCAGCCCCCGACGAAGCCCTCCCCTTCTAGCCCATGGCAGGAACAAAATCTGGTGTCCTGCCACTTTACCTTCCTGCTACAGACCCCCGGGGAGCCTCAGGACGGGGGCCAGGGCTTGGAAGGTTTAAGCATCCACCCAATTATGTTTAATGCTTGCAGTATGTGAAGGGCCTCAGGACTTACATACCAATGAGTGCGTTTCCTTATGAGAATTAGTTTCTGAACACAGAACACAGCTGCTTGGACTCAGCACCCCCAGTTCTGTTTCTCTGCTTCTTCCCTCTGCCCTCTGGCACGGCTGTGTGCACTCCTACAGCTGGGCATCACGCTGCATTTGCTGGTGTGTTTGCTTTGCCTGTGTCAAGTTGTCGTGTGTGTGCCCTGCCCACAAGAAGACAGCTTGGAGGGCAGGAATGGGAGCCGGCCCTCTTCTAGATCGGGGACTCAGCTCTGGGAGCGGGCCGGCCGCACGCATGCCAGGAGGCAGAGAGAGGGTGCCCAGGGCACCAGGGAGAGGGCACCCGGGATGCCTGTGTGCATGCGCTCGCACATGAATGCATGTGAGAAAACAACTTGACACTGAGGTGCTGATCACAAGTCTTGTGGGGGTTGCTGTTTTTTAAGGCATTTTAGTTTTTAACTTATTTCCTGATATTGCAGGGAAGCTGCCCACTCATTCCACCCTGGCCAAAGTGCAGGAGGTCCTGGAGGGGCGAGTTCCTAGGCTGTATTAGGCCAATGTTAGATCCAATGTGTTTTAGACCAGTGAGCTACAAAGCAATGTGCCATCTCTCCTTGAAAAAGAAGGCATTTTGGACCCACTGGAAATATCTCGGAAGCACTCTGTCACATCTAATTAGCTGTGTGGCCTTAAGCATGTCACTTAACCTCTCTGAATTCAGAGCTTTTATTTGGGAAGTTAGGGAAGTGATCTCTGTGAAATTGCTATGCAGGTGGAATGAGATAATAGACGAGAAAGAGTTCTGAAAACCCCGAGGGCTGTGGGATGTCTAGAACTCTACAACAGCAGCAACAGCCACGAGGATCAGCAGGTGTGGACTGTGGTAAGTTCCCGAGGAAGCTAAGGACTTGCACACATCTGCACTGTTACCACCTGCGTGTGCTAGCCTGACCCTCTCTCTCGTCCTGTGCACACACACACAACCATTAAGGTCGACCACCCCAGCCACCTGAGGTATTTCCCCAAAGTGTGGGGCCCTGGACCAGGAGTGAAGGTTCTCAGTGTGATGGCCCTACTCACCACCCACAGCCCACACTCTGACCCAGGGGCCTTTAAGATGACTCTGGTTATAAATCTGGATCAGTTGTGGGGGAGTGGAGTCTCCTGGGCCAAGAGTTCCTTTGGGGGTCAGGGTGACATCCCAGGATACTCTTTGGCTAGCCTATGGCTAGTGTCATTGTCCCCTATATGGTGGGGGGGGGCTCCTCAGTAGGCAGTTATCCGCCACTGATAAGGGTCTGTGAGTTCCAGGAGATGTGTTAGGGACCATTAGGAACAGCTCCCATCCTGCTGGGTGGGTTTACGATTTAAGATGCATTTCTGTCGGAGCAGAATGGAAATCAAAGCACCTTTCTTATGACTGAACTCTAGTTTCAACTCCAGAGAAAGTCTTCCCAACCAACCTGGAGTCCACACCTGATGTTCAGGCTGACCCACGCCTTCCCTCCCAGTCCCAGCTCTATTTTTCTTTTTTAAAATTTTTAGTTATTGATTTTAGGGAGACAGAGACAGAAACATTGACTTGTCGGTCCACTTATTTTGCACTCATCGGTTGATTCTTGTGTGTGTTCTGACTGGGGTGGAACCCGCAAACTTGGCGCATGGGGAGGCCGCTCTAATCAAATGAGCTGCCTGGCCAGGGCCTATGAGCCCTAGTTGCAGGCCCACCCAGTGCAGAGGCCTGGCCTGGGTGTTCCTGAACCTCTGGGAGCTCCCAGAGCTGCCGCTCAGGCCTCCTCCCACGCTCCATCTTCCCTGGTCCATGGTGGCTCTTCACCCAGGGGCTTTTGGTTGGCTTTGGCCGAACTACAAATGCAGATTGCCTTGGATTTCTGTGGGCTGGATTTAAGACGAGTCACACTTAGAAAGTTCCAGCGTCTCCCTGGATCTGGAGTCAGAACTAGCTGCAGTGCCCTGGCACACAGGAGGAGACTGGGGAGAGACCCTTCTCCCTGAGTTCAGTCTCCCCCCACCAGCGAGGGGCAGTGTTGGGCGGGGGGCGGGGGGGGGGCGGGTGCCAGTGCCTCTGTCCCCAGGGTAATATCTCTGCTCTGGTTCTACCATGGCAGGAAGAAAAACACCTTCCTCCCTGCTGTCCCCAGCGCCGTATTTTTCCACCTACTCCTCTGGCTTTGTATCGATTTAAATAGAGAGAAGGCAGGTGGGGGGAGAAGGGAGCGACTGAGAGAATGAGAGGCGGGCTGAAGTGGAGAGGAGAAGAGGAAGAGGGACCAGCAGCATGGTGTGAGGGAGAGGGGGGTGAGTAGGAAAGAGAATGAGAGCTGAAAGAGAAGATAAGCAGAGGATGTGGGAGCAAGAAAATCAAAAGGGAGGGAGACAAGGAGAGGAGACTGAAGGGAAAATTCCTTCCAGGCCACCTCTCCCCTACCCAGCCAGCTGAAGGGGTCTGCTGCCTGAGATCCATCAGAGCCCAGCACGGCCCATCCCCCCACCCCATGACAGAGCCTGCTTCACCAGATCCCTGGTCCTGGCCAGGAACCCTGGGCTCCATGGGATCTTTGTGGGCAGAGCTGTGCCCCACTCTGTGCCCACCTGATAGGGGACCCTCCCCTGCTCCTCACGTTCCCTCCAATCCTGGTGTACACGCTATGCCATCCATATTCCTTTCTGTAGATGAAGCACTGTGCATGTGGGGCTTTCCTGACTGTTCCAAGGGGAGAGGTGACCTCTGAAAGGAGCCCCTAATCCCTCTGGCAGGGGGTTCTGCCCCACGCAGGACCCAGCCATTCCCAGTACAGGCTCTTTGGGTGGGTGATCTCTGCACCCGGGGCTCAGCTGTCCCCATTCTGTTCAGTCCTGCCGCTTGGCTTAGGAAGACTCACATAGTGGTGTTTATAGGCACAGTTGGATGTGTCTGTGTTGCTATGACAACAGTGAGAGCTGCTCTGTTCTCTCACCCACCCCATACTCCATCCACTCCTTTCACAGGCTAAAAACCTGTCTATCTCTCCATTCTTCTCCACCCCGTATACACCACCACCCCTAATTCCGTGGGATTGAGTACCCTTCCCCTACCTCCCCTCTGCAGGAATAAAGCTGCACTTACTTCTCTTCAGTTCTAAGAAGGTAGGCTCCCAAGAGCTGATTCCAAGCACGGAGGGCGGAGGGGTGGCCTATGTGGTGCCTAAGGACTGGGTGAAGTCTGCGGGCATGGCAGGGCCTCAGGTCTCCAACCTCCTCTGAGAAAATGCTTCTCCTTTCTTGGAGTGCCCCTCAACACACCTGTCCCAGCCCCCTGGCCTCCCCAGGGCCTCTCAGCCTCCTCTGCCCCAAACACCTGTTGCTCTCCTTCTTCCAGTTCCCGGTCAAGCTTCAGCTCCCCCTGCGATCTCTTGTGTTTAACTCCGCCTCACACCCCAGGACCCTCAGTGGCTCCGTGCACTCTGGAGGTTTGCTTTGCACTTGCTTCTGTCACGCGTGCCCACATCTCCATTCTGGGCTGGACTTTTGCGTTCGGCTTCCTCGGCAGCCTGAGGCAGTATTTTTTTAAATCTGCAACACAACTTGCCACCCTGCTGCTCCTAGACTAGAACGCTTTCCTATGACAAACCCATTCCGTGTAGATCGGAAGGCTTACCCAGCTCCCTCTTCATCCTGCCCTACCTGTCCAGAGGATGGGCACCTGGCCGGGCCACGTAGCGCCTTCTCTGAGACCTGCTGTTAGGACATGGGACTCTTCCTCTGGACTATAAACTGTAGAACACTTTAGCCTGGGCTTCCAGGGGCCACTTTCCCACTACATGACAAGGAACCAGGAAAGGGCAGGAAGCAGTGTCAGGAGAATGTATTGTATTTACCCATCATTCTGGAAACTTTCTGAGAGCAGATGATGGCTCACCCCTACAAGGTTGGAGCTCCCCAGGGGCAGGAGCTTGGTTCCCCCATCAGACTGGGAGCTCCCCAGGGTAGGATGGTTTCTTAAGCAGATTAGGGGCAAAACTCTTGGTAGTTTAGTTGGCAAATTCTTAGACATTTAAGGCTCTTCACCAAGGTTTAATTCTTGATTTGAATAACTTTATAAAACTTACACCTGACTATAAGCTCTCAGAAAAGCTTGTCTGAACCATGACAGAAATGAGTGTAGGGTCCAGTGGCGATGTGCAAAGAAATGGCAACATACCATGAGAGGGCAGGTTTGGAAAATCTTCAGAGAAAAGGGCCCCATGCCAACTCCCAGAAGAGGCTTAGGAGCTTGTCATGTGGGCAGCACGGAGAATGGCATTCCAGACCAGGGAGCAGCCTCAGAAGAGGCATGATGTGGGAACCAGCCTTTGGGCTGGGGAGCTGTGGGTGTTTACCAGGCATGGCGGGAGGTAGGGCTGGAGTCCCCCTAGTGCTCAGGCACATACTCCCTTTCCCTGCTCTCCAGGACCCTCCCCAGCAGCAGGCTTTCATGGAAGCATCTTCAGCTGCTTACACGCTACCGTCTTTCAGGGCAGGTAAAGATCCTGAGCCACGCGCTATGCTTAACATGACCTCTTTCCTTAGCCCTGGCCCTGGGTCAGCCTTAGTCAGAAACTCTCAGTTGCAGGTACCAGTAAATCCTTTAAGCATTCATCAGCTCAATTTAGCAGGAGGTCCAGTATCTCTTCCTGAATGCCCCTCTCCTTCCCCAACTCTTGCCCTTTGTAATTGTTAGGAAAGTCCCAGTGTTTGTGAAGTGGCGAGGGACCAGCAAATAGATAATAGGAAGGCTTGACCAGTCTCTGCTTCTGTCACTGCCTCCTGAAATGACGCTCTGACAGTGGTCTCCACAGTCCTGTGGGGCTTCTCTGTTGCTGCCTCGATGCCCTTGCTGAGCAGGCTGTTGAACAAGCCAGCGCAGGGATGTGCCACTCTTGGTCCCCCCCAGACACTGCCAGTAGGCGTATGTGTACGTGGTCAGCCACGGTCCCCAAAGGCCACCAGCTAAGTAGCTGGATCAGGGAGAGTTTCTAGTGTTAAACAAAATTCAACCAAGTAAATGTGAACATTTAGTTGGCTTTATTAAATGATTCATGAATAGGGCAGAACCCTGTCCACCAAGTAGAAGGTGCTCTAAAGGGCTATAGAAAATGGGAGGTTTTTATAGGAAAAGGGCTGAGCCAAGGGAGCTATCAAGAAGCGAAAAGAGAAAAGAAGAGATTGGGGCCTGGGAAAGGTTTTTCCAAGCAGATACCTCTTCTTTCAGGGGTGGGGTGGGGCGGGGCGGGAAGTGTCCAGGCAACAGCTTAATTACCTCGTTGGTGTTGACCAGAAAGCCTCACACTGGCCGACCAAGATTATGTTGGTAGGAGAGGTTGACACTGCGATTTGACCAGGTATCGAATCTAGACTTGGTATCGTGGACTTTTAGACCAAGCGTGACAATTTGGGGCCTGGGGTTTTCCCTTTCACAGTGGCCACTGCCCCATTCTCTGCCCAAACCAGTCCCTCTGCCACCAACGTCTCTAGGCTGCAGCACTGAGGCCCGGTGGTGAGTCTAGACCAGCGGTCCTCAAGTTTTGGTGTGTGTCAGAATTACCTGCAGAGCCTGTTCAAGCCCACATTTGGGGCCACACCCCCAGAGGTTCCGATTCAGCGGGTCTTGGGGGGGCTTAATAATGTGCACTTCCAACAGCTCCCAGGAGATGCCGATGCTGACCGACACCGCCAGGTCAGGGCCACACTGCATAGCCCTGTCTACAGCCCCCTCCCCTCGGGGCAAATTCCCCCTGTGGCCCTTGGTGCCCATTCTCTCAGCAGTGTCTAAGGCCGTCACCATCTCAGTCCATCGGGACTTACTAAATGTGAGTAAATAAGAGATCGGGGTCTTGATCCTTTTCCTTTCAAGAGGCTCCGTGGGCCCCATGCAAACTGCTCTGTTCCTTTCCCCGAGCACCTCTGGACCCCTGATACGGATAGTGGGTTCCCTGGAACCAGCAACATCAGCATCACCTGGCAGCTTGTTAGAACTTGAAACTCTTGGGCCTCACCTCAGACCTATGCACTGTGTTCTTTTAATAAGGTGGTCAGTCAGGTGAGGCCACGAGAAGAGACATAGGAAGGCTCAGGAAAACGTTTATTGATTTTCACAGCTTCTAGAAACAGGAGGCACATCCCGAAGGGCCACGTGGGGAAGCGCCAACACTGTCAGGAGGCAGAAGGAACAGGAGGAAGGGAGGAGCCTAGGTCGGGGCCTTCACCGGGGGTTTCCCCAGGCAAGGCAAGACCGGGCAGGGTAAACAGTTTAGGGCACTGTAAACAGTTCAGAGCGCTGTCCTAAACGCTGTCCAGTGTGAGTGTGACTAAGGCCTAGGGACACTGCCTCCCAGGGAGCACTGAGGGGAGAGCAGACCAGTAGAGGAGGTTTGGCTCCAGACTGGTTGGCTTGTGTATCAGAGGCACGCTGCCAGCCAGGTCCTTTTTAATCTCTAAGAATTGGCTGGCCCTGTGAAGGGCAGTCTCTCTCCCTGGCCAGAAATGTGTTTGAGATTCCACACATCATAATACACAGAAAATAAAAATGTGAGCACAACACATACCGATTCAGAAACTCTGGGGGTGAGTGAGGCACCACACTCCATTTCAACAACCCCCTCCCTGGGATTCCGATCGACACGTGCCTAATGGGGCTACTGGAAGGGTGGCCTTTATCAAGCCATAAAATAGGTCCCTTAATGTTTCTGTGCGGGACCCCTTCCCCCAGCTTTGCCCAGGCAGGAGGGGCTTCTCACGGGACTTTCCTCAGGGGACTTGCCGACTCGGCTCATAGCCCAAGGGAAGGACGGCTGCAGTCCGGGGGCCACTTCTAGTCAGTCCTGCCACTACCTGGTCTCGGCTCTGTCACTACCTTCCTTGTGAGTCTGCAGCAGAATGTGGGGACAGAACCTAAGGACCTCGAAGTTTCTTCCAGCCCTGCCTTTCTTTGAGTCTCCTCACCACGCCCCACATTCTTATCTGGAAAGTGGAGGCCGTGCTCAGCCCTGTGTTTCAGAGTTGGAATGTGGCGATGTGTGTGGTGCGCCCAGCATGTGGTAGAGGCTTGATAACGTTAGTTGAATTTGAAATCACTCTCTTGCCGTCCCCCCCCCCAGTTTTGCCAAACCTTCCTTTTAATTTTTATTTTTGCCTCCACTCTGTGCTTTCACCGGGCCTCAGGGGCCCTCTCCACAACGCTCTTCTCTTTACAGAATTGGCTCCTTACAGCCCACAAACGCTGTGGGGGAGGAGCCCTCCATGCACTTCCTCAAGACTCAGGTGACGGAGGGAAGAACGGGGGCTGTGCCCTCTGCATCAGGCAAGAGAGATGGAAGGCCTCAGACACCGGCTCAGCAGCCTCCTGCTAAAATCTGATTTCCCTTCCCCTTTCAGGCAGGCATCAAACAGCCCCTTGGAGGAGCAGCAGCTCAGAGTGTCTGCACCCAGAGCTCAGTGGAGACCCCTGAGCGTCTTCCCTGATTGCCACCAGCCCCACTCAGTCTCCTCTCCTAACCCCACCCCTCTCTGCCAGGGTGCCTCTGCCAAGGGCTGGTTATTTATATCCTGGAGCAGCTGCTGACAGACAGCTGGGAGCTGGGAGGCGGCTGACAGGGATGAGCGAGGCAGAGATGACAGTGTGGTGGGCGGTACTGCCACTCTTAGCAGGACTGCTGGGCAGAGCATCCCCCCTTCACGGGGGGGGGGGGGAGAGACTGGGGCATGGTTGACAGAGGCATCTGGGAAAGGTCACCTTAAAGGAAAGGGAGCAAGGTCAACAAATCTTGGCATGGGGAGGCAACTGGGTTGGAAGGAAGAACTTTGCTCCCGTTGAGCTTTTCAGGAGGGGAGAGAATAGCTGTGGCTTAATCATCTGGGCACTTGCCCACAGCATCTGCAGCTCCCAAGCTGTACGACCTCAGGCAAGTCACTCTGGGTAAAGTGAGGTGGTTGCACAGGATGTTCTCCAAGTTCTCTTCCAGCTCCCATGGTGGAGAGGTCACAGCCACTGTGCCTCCCTTTCCCTCTTTGTAAAACGGGGGCTCTTAGTAGTGACTATATCAAAGGCTTTTTGTAGAAATGAAATATGTTAATCACTACATGTGACTGCATGAGAACAGTGCCAGGTCCATGGTCATACAGAACCACAAGTCTATGATTCTTTTTCATGCGTCCCCTTGCTCTACGAAGGTAACTGTGTTGGAAAATATTAAGAGATGGGGCGGGGCCCTCTTTATATAATTGCAGGAAGAAGGGGCAGGTTTCCTGGGTTCTCATGCTTTGTATCATCAAATGGGTAGCCTGCAATTGGGAGGTGTCTGGGCTAAGGCTACATTCCTTCGGGCCCGAGTCATCCTCTTCTGCCCATTCCTTGGCCAGCTGTCTGTCTCTGGAGACAGCTGTTGTTCCCTCAAGATAGCAAAGAGTCAAAATGTTATTGTGTCTTTTTCTGATTCGGTTTACTCTTTTCTTCTTGCCTTTCCCTGGCTTCAGTCTTTATTTCAACCCCTTGCCACCCCTCTATTTTAAAAACCAATACCTGGTCTTGGAGAGAACCTCATCCCAAGTGTGTAATTAAGTCTCCAGGCACAGCTGTGTCTACAGCGCCAGCCTGGCTGTCAGGGTGGGGTGGGGCTCAGCAGGAATCCGGGGGAGGGGGAGACCCATCTGTCCATCCACCAGCTCTGAGCCCAGCCACAGGCAAACAGACATGCTGGATTTACACCAACACCGCCTCACTGCCTTGTCTGGGAGCGGTTGAGGCCCATGCACGCGCTGGCCCCTTCTCTCTTTCACTAATCTTGCCCCTCCTTTCTTTAGAAAAGGAGTTTCCCCATAACAGATGAAGCAAAGAAATCCGATGTGTTACCGTGGAAACCAGCTGAACACAAACTCTTAGCTTCAGCTCATAGTTGATTTGTAGAAATACTCCCATAATCACAAAGTAAATGAACATACACACAAACACATACTCCCTTGTAAAAGAAGAATAATTATTGATTTATTTCTCTGTCATCAGAGGAATTAGGTTCCAATGTTGGAGTCCAGATGAGGGGCGAGGAAGAGAGGACTGTGTTCCCCTTTAGAGAAGAACCTTGCAGTTCACTCCTTTTTTGGAAACCTGGGGCATCAGTTCCAACACCCTAACACTGCCTAGGAGTCACATGAAAGGAGGATTCCCAAAGTCCCTAAGCCTTTGTTGAGTGATCCGGGTTTGAGACCAAAGTTCACCTTTGGTTTCTAATAGTCCCCTGCCTTGCCCTGGCTGCTGTGGCTCAGTGGATTGAGTGCCCGCCTATGAATAATGAGGTGACCAGTTGGATTCCCAGTCGGGGCCCATGTCTGGGTTGCAGGCCAGGTCCCCAGTTGGGGGCGTGTGAGAGGCCACTGATGGGTGTATCACTCACATATGAAGGCTTCTCTCCCTCTCTTTCTCTCTCCCTTCCCTTCTCTCTAAAAGTAAATAAATAAAATTTCAGAGTCCCCTGCCTTTAGGCAATGCCACTGCACTGGGTAGGGGAGAGTGTCAGAAATGGTTGGTACACCCTGGCTGGTGTAGCTCAGTGGATTGAGCTCGGGCCTGCGAACCACATGATCGCAGTTTGATTCCCAGTCAGGGCACATGCCTGGGTTGCAGGCCAGTTCCCAGCAGGGGACTCATGAGAGGCAACCATACATTGATATTTCTCTCCTTCTCTCCTTCCCTTCCTCTCTAAAGATAAATAAATAAAATCTAAAAAAAATTACTTAAAAAAAAAGAAATGGTTGGTTATTATTAAACATTTCCTGATCACCCACTATGCATCAAGCACCAGGAATTACAGGTAATGACAATCTGGTCCCTGTCATCCCAAAGCTCACAGCTCAGGCAGTGGGAGGTATAACAAAAATGATCTGTTATGAATAATAAAGGATCTATGTTTGCAAATGATTTTTACATATGCAGAAATATTGCATTCAAGGTGGCTCCTACGATGTCATGCATTCTTGAGGGAGAAAGTGAGAATTGGGACCACCCCCAGGCCTTCCAGCTTTCCCGCCTTCAGTCATTCTGTTCCACGCCCCAGCTGCATGGCTGTGGCCTCTCTTCCCTTCCCAGAGTTATCTGCCTTCCCAGCTCGGAGCTGCCTCTTTGTGAAAGGGGTCAACCCTTTGCCCCACGGAAGCTACACAGGGACCATAAGGCCCACAGGGAAGGTGAATACTGCCCTGGAGGTTAAGCTCCACACACTCTTACGTGGTGTCTCATTTAACAGGTGACCCATGGACCTCAGAGAGGTCAAATTCACCCAAGGTCGCACAGCTGGGTTGAGGCAGGGCATGAGATCTCCCCCAGGCGGTTTGTAGCTCTCCAGTGCTGGGTCCGGAGAGATGGGCCTGGTGGCTTTGCTCAAACGCACATGCATCAGAGTCCTTCTCTATCTACGTTCTCCACGTCATGCTATTCCTATCGCTCTCTGTTCTCTTCATCTGTGTCCCCCTCAGTAGTCACCGCCACAGGACCTGATGTATTTGTTTGTGTACAGTCTATCTCCCCTTGTTGGGTCGAAGCTTCTGTCTAATTTGTTCACTGCTGTATTCCCTACACGTAGAATAGTGCCTGGCACAAAGTATCCACTCAATGCATCATTTGAATGAGTGGATGAATGAACAAACAGACCTCAAACAGAACCTGTCTTCTGCTCTGCCCCTTTTGAGGAAGCCACTACAGGTCACCAGGAGCTGGCCACTGAGGAAGCTGTCCTGGATGCCAGGGGCATGAGCTGTCCCCTCCTAGGGACCTGGGAAGCACACAATCTGTAGCCAAGGCTGCCAGACAGGACCTGAAACTTTCAATAAGACAAGATGACAGATGTAAGGGTTCGGGTTTGGTGCTGTTTCCCCCTCCCCTCACCCCCACATTGAATCACCTCTCAGTCTGGTCTCAGAGTTCCAGAGCCAACTTCCTCCTGCCCCACACAGCCACTCCCAGAGCTCAAACGGAACTCCATTTGATTTGTACCTCCAAAGAGATAAAATAAACGCCACTAAACGCTGCTTACTTTTCCTTCTGTTCACCCCGACCCCGAGTGGTCCTGTTGTGGCTCCTGAGATCCAGAGGGGGTAATCTGGGTGGTTTCTGTGGTTCAGGAGCCTCGGAGGTCCAGAACCTGCACAATAAAGAAATGGGATTGCCATTCCAGTGTGAGAGCGGGTAGAGAGGGAGGAGGTTGAGGGGAAGATAAAATGGCCACAAAACCTGCCTGACTCAATTAGAGCCACATTTGCATAACAGAGACTGAGAGCTCACTGAGAAAAAGTAGTAATTAGATTCTCCGGTGATCAGAGACAGTTTCCATCCCCGGGAGAGAAATGGAAATCCAACTTTGAAGTAGAAAAAGAATGTACAGAATTGAAGATTGCCAGCAGGTGATGGGACTCTGGGCCTGAGCTGACCTGGCAAGCAAGATTTGCAACCCAGACCTGCTTATTCCAGGTGGAAGGTGTTGAAGACACGCAAACCTGCTTTCTGGGAAATGATTTTCCCAGGCAGAAGGACCAGGAAGAGCCCAGATCCAGCTGAAGAACACCTGAGTGTTCAGGAAAAGCCGGGGGCCTTGCCGCTGGAGCAGGGGAGTGAGCGGAGATGGAGTGAGACGAGTCATGAGAGCTGGCAAATACCTTGGGCTTCAGAGGTGGTCCTGGAGTTTAGTGAGAGAGAGGCCACTGGGGGGTGCGGCGAGGAGCAGGGACTCGCTATTTGGCAGATTGGAAAGGCAAGGCTAGATCCAGAGGACCTAATTCAGGAGGCAATGCGGTAGTCAGAGGGCCCAGCTGGTGGTGGTGGAGGTTGCAGGAAGGGCTTGGAGTCGGCAGAATTGTTCACTGCATCAGATGCAGAATAAGAAAGAGAAAGAAAAGATTCAACAACGGTGGCCAAGGTTTTAGCCTGAGCAATTGGGGTTATCATTTTCAATGGTGGGAACGAATGTGGAGGGAATAAAAGTTGTGTTTTGGAGCTATTGGGTGTGAGCCTGTTAAATACCCAGGTGGAGATGTTGAGAAAGCAGTTGGAAACTGGAGTCTGGAGTTCAGGGAAAGAAGCCTGGGTGGGAGCTATAAATTTGCATATAGATGGCACTTAACGTAATGAGAGTAGATGAGATCACCTAGGGAGTAAGTGCTGATAGGAAGGCAAGTGGGTCTGTGAGCGAGCCTGTGGCTGGAGATGTTTAGTAGCTCTTTCTGGAGGATAGCGGGGATAGGAGAACATCAGTCTGAGTAAACTGAGGTCTAGATTTCAAGCACCCAGGCCTTTGCACAAAAACTCTACAGCCTAGATCTTGAAGATGAGAACTGAGGCAGCCCAGTGTTATTAGCCAGGAAGGATGAGCCAGAGGACAGAGCTAATCATGACTTGGACAATTCCCTTCCTTTTTCCAGGCCTCAGCTTTCTCCTCTGTGAAAGGAGGGGAGGATGCTTGGCCTGTAAGTGCCCCTTCAACCTGAACTCTGAGTTTAGCTCCAGAAAGTCTACTGCACTCAAGAGACATAATTGACCTCAGGGAGACAGCTGAGTTGATACCTTGTTTCCTTCATCTGGTTCCCGTTGTCTACAGCGGCAGTTTTCAGCTGGTGTGCCGTGGTACGCTGGTGTGCCACAAGAATTTTTATAACATGCAGTGCCTCACTATTTAGTCAGGGACTCTGACCTCTTTTCCCTTAGATTGTCAAATTAAAAATGACAGCAGCCAACACAACAGACAGTAGCTGTCCAGTGTGACTGAATCAAAATTATGTCTATTTTTCTTGTCAGATTGGCAAAACATGTATTTTTGGTGCACCACAGAATCTTAGTAATTAGTTTTGTGTGCCATGAGGTGAAAAGGTTGAAAATCATTGGTCTAACAATATATAGTTCAGCCTTGTTATTTGTGGATTGTATATTTGCAAATTTACCTACTCACTGAAATTTGTTTGTAATACCAAAATCAATACTCAGGGGACTTTGGGGGTCATTTGCAGACATGTAGAGAATAGTGAAAGATTCGAGGGCCTGAGGCTCACGTTCTCAGCTGAGCTCACATAAATGCAGAACGAGCTCACAATGGTCCTGTGCTGTTTAACAAGACACTGAGTTGCTTTTCGGACCGCAGCCCCAAACTACCAGGCATGCTGCAGAGGAGAGAGAACTTTGACCTCTCGCTGCACCAGGAACCAAAATCCCTCCTCCCCCCAGAGCAAGGACTGGGACATAACCAGAACCTGAATACCAGAACCACTTGAGAAGCAAATCATTTGTTGTCCAGAAAGATCTGGTGTTCCAAGGCCAAGTCCTAGGGTCCTCCAGTTAAAACTTGCCCCACCAACACTTCCCCCTACCCTCCTTAAAAGCTTTTAACTCAGTCCAGTGAGCAAGATGTATTCGAGGCACTGTTAGGCCTCCCATCTGCTCAGTTCATGCCTTTTAGATCAGTTAAACTTTCTTTATTTATTAAACTTTATTTATTTTTATCTTTTTTCATCTTTATTTATTAAACTTTCTTAAAGTTTTTAAAAACTTTCTCCAAACCCTCACATTTTAAGTTTTGGCCTTTCAAAGCCTCAGGCACACAAACTTTGGTCTGGTAATAATTAGATAAGGTGACTCTCATGCCCTCTTGTTTTTTATTGGTGATTTCACTACTTAACGTGGCCCCCACACGTGGTGCTGAAGCGCTGTCTGGTGTTCCCAAGCCCAAGAAGGCTGTGAAGTGCCTTGTGGAGAAAATGTGATTAGGAAAGCCTTGTTCAGGCATGAGTTATAGTGCTGTTGGCTGTGAATTCAACGTTAATGAATCAACAATATCTATTAAATTAGGTGTCTTTGAAAAGAAATTCACATAGAAAAAGGTTATGTGTTGATAGATTGACGCAAACATTATGACCAGGAGCTTGCAAGAACCTAACCCTGTACTTCCCCTAGAAGCAATGGTTCAGTGATTGCCAATTTGTGCTTTCAGCATTTCGTAGACAGTAATTGTTACTGGGCAGCAGTTGGGTCCAGAGTGTGTGTGCCCCGGGCTAGCTTGTAGTGTGTGTGTTCCTGACTTAGTGCAGCAAAGATTTTAGTGCAGGCGATTTTGAGAGTATGTTTATTAAAGCTGGGGACAGCGAAACAAGGAAGGGCTCAGGACAGAAGAAGCGACAGGAGAGCCTAGACGGTACTCGGCTTCAGCTCTCTGGAGATGTTCATGTTACAGGAAAGGAGTGAGCCAAGGCGGGGCTGCTGTTACCTCTGTGAAAACTCAGAGAAGAGGGGCCCTGGAAACAGGTTCAGGGGCTTAGCCTGGAACGATCTGCTGCTGCCCGGTGCTCCCCCGGTTGCAAGTCTCGTGGGGACCCTTAGAGTTCAGGAGAGAAAAATAAGGATGCACCCCTGCAAAGGGAGAAAGGCGTGGGCATGCTCCTGAGACAGCCTGAGCTGGTCTTTGACTTGAAGGTTCTTACTTGTTTTCTAAAGGCGGGAATTTTAGGGGAGGTCTCAGGGGAGGATCTCTATAGAATATTCATCAGCTTTATGCTGATGCACCAAAATGAGATTTGTTCTCCTGACTTCATCCGTTCTTGGGTGTGGCTGGCCAAAATGGCGCTAATTGCATTTATTACCTATCTCCCGGAATAGCGTGATTTGAGCTATTTATCCTCTGTTGGGGAGGGGAAGTCTAAACCCTTTACTCTTGAGTGTCCTTGAACACCAGAACCATTTCAGAAGCAAAGAATTCACTGTCCAGGGACATCTGGGGTTCTAAGGCCAAGTTCTTGTGAAAATAGGATTTTGTGATTTACTAGATGGCTGGAAAGTGCTTGGCCATTTAACTATCTGTCTCAGTTTTCTGATTCCACTGGTCCTGGCTTACTGGCCTGTCTCAGTAGCAACTGTGAATAATGAAAAATCAGTGTATTTAGTCATTTGTTAGACCCTAGTATGTATAAACGTGAAGTAGTTTCAGAACTGCTAACCAATATATGTATCCCTCTGAGAAGCAATTTTACTGACTAGAATATCGTACTTGTGTGCATGTCTATTTTTTGCCTTTAGTCTTTTTAAATTTATTTTTTAATATATTTTATTGATTATACCATTACAGTTGTTCTACTCCCCCCTTCAATCCCCTCCACCCTGCACATCCCGACCCCCACCACTCCCCCCCTTTAGTTTATGACGACGTGTCTCAAGTTCTTTAGATTCTATATTTCCCCTACTATTCTTGCCCTCCCCCCTATCTATTTTCTACCTACTGTCTATGCTATTTTCTGTACCTTCTCCCCTCTTCTCCTCCTCCCACTCCCCTGTTGCTAACCCTCCATGTGTTCTTCATTTCTATGGTTCCGCTCCTGATCTAGCTGTCTTCTTGGTTTGCTTTTGTTTTAGGTGTGGTTGTTAATAACTGTGAGTTTGCTGTCCTTTCACTGTTCATATTTTTCATCTTCTTTTTCTTATATAAGTCCCTTTAACATTTCATATAAGGGCTTGGTGATGGTGAACTCCTTGAATTTGACCTTATCTGAGAAGCACTTTATCTGTCCTTCCATTCTAAATGAAAGCTGCCTTTGCTGAATAGAGCAATCTTGGCTGTAGGTCTTTGGATTTCATGACTTGGAATACTTCTTTCCAGCTCCTTCTTGCCTGTAAGGTCTCTTTTGAGAAATCAGCTGACAGTCTGATGGGAACTCCTTTGTAGGTGACTGTCCCCTTTTCTCTTGCTGCTTCTAGGATTCTCTCCTTCATTTTAATCTTGGCTAATGTAATGATGATGTGCCTTGGTGTGTTCCTGCTTGGGTCCAACTTCTTTGGGACTCTCTAAGCTTCCTGAATTTCCTGGAAGTCTACTTTCTTTGCCAGATTGGGGAAGTTCTCCTTTATTATTTGTTCAAATAAGTTTTCCACTCGTGGCTGTTCATCTTCCCCTTCTGGTACCCCTATAATTCAGATGTTGGAAGATTTAAAGATGTCCTCGAGGTTCCTAAGCCTGTTCTCATGTTTTGGAATTCTTGTGTCTTCATTCTTTTTTGTTTGGTCATTTTTTTCTTCCTTCTGGTCCACTCCATTGATTTGAGTCCCAGTTTCCTTTCCATCATTATTGGCTTCCTGTGCATTTCCCTTACTTTCAATTAGTTTAGCCTTCATTTGTTCCTCTAATTTGTGACTAAAATCAACCAGTTCTGTGAGCATCCTGATCACCAGTGTTTTGAACTGTGCACCTGAGAGGTTTGCTGTTTCTCGGTTGCTTACAGTTATTGGCTCTGGGGCTTTGAATTCTTGAGCCATATTTTGGTCTGTTCGTGCCTGTTACATATGAGGAGCAGAGCCCTAGGTGTTCACCAGAGCGGGGCAACTCAGTCACTGGGTTGTGATGCTATATGTGGGGGCGGGGTCAAAGAGGGGCAATGATGTTCCCCTCTGCTGCTTTCCACTGCTGGGGCCTTGTGCGGTCTGTCTCACTGCTGTCTCCTTTGCTGGTTTATCTGCACGTGAATGTGTGACCGCAGTCAGCCTGCCACCTTATGTCTTCACTCCGTCCACCCGTTGCTACCCCACACCTGGGATCTGCCCACGGCTGCCTGTGCACCTGGGTTGGGGGATCTTTCCTGCCGGACCCTGCTTTGCTGCTGGCTCCGCCCTCTTACCGGTCTGGCTGAATGGTTCATTGTTGTCGGACTTCCATATAGTTCAATTTTCTGTGTTTTGGCTGCATTTTTGTTTAGTAAAACTTTGTTGTCTTTAAACTTGGTTGTGGGAGAAGGCACAGTGTTTCCACCTACGCTTCCATCTTGGCAGAAGTCCCCTGTCTTTAGTCTTATAGTATTTAGTCCAAACTGTTTTCCAAAGTTACTTAGGTTAGTTCTTTTATTTTGCATCCCCTTTGGTGGTGGTATATGACTCATTTATAATACATTTTGGTTTATTTCTCAGCTTGTATTCCATTCTACGTTTCTCTAACATTCTGGTTATATTTGAAAAATTTGTGCACAGTGCCCTGGCTGGTGTGGCTCAGTTGGTTGGAGTGTCATCCCCTGAGCTAAAAGGACATGGGTTTGATTCCTGGTCTGAATGATACTGATGGGCATTCTGTCCAGACCACTGGGAGCAGATGGGGGCAGGGAAATAGAAGGGACTTCCGGGGGAGATGGAGCTAAGCCACAGGGATGGACCCTGGGAGCCACTTTGGCACTGAGCCGGCTCCGTGGGGCACCAAGGGTGTGGTGGGCAGCAAAGCAGCACCTTTTCGAACTGCCGGGGGCCAGAGCAAGGACACTGAGTTTCACAGCACTTGTGTTGAACTGAGTGCATTCTCCCTGCCCTGGGGTGGGCAAGAAGGCAGCAGAAGGAAGTTCTTACAGTGAGCACGCACCAGGCTAGCAAGAAAATTGGGTAAAAGAGAAAAAAGCCCTTATACCCACTTCCAGTACCAGATTGGGGGTGGAACTAGGGGAGGAAGGCAATAGAAGTTAAAATGGCAGCAGGAGGAAGTGCTGGACCAAAGAGGCCTTTCAGTCCAGCCAAGGGAAAGAAGGGATCGGTTAGGAGGTGTACCCACTCCAAGTGTGTGAAAGTTTGCAAAGTTAGTTGGTCATTCTGAGAAAGCACCCAGCCTGTCCCACATCCAAAGCTAATATAAACTCAGGGGAACAAAGAAATCGCTCTCTTGCTCCTGGCTTGCTGCTCAAGACTGCTCTTGGATAATGTAGTGACCTGTCCTCTCCATGGGCCACGTGACCTTAGCCATCATGGCCCATGGCCTCCAGGAGGGAGACTCTCTCTTGCTGACCTGGTGGAGCATGTGCCAGGGCTTTTCCATGCTCTCTGGCCCAGGAGCATGAGACCTTGTGGCCCTAGAACCACATGGCCAATGGCAGCACTGGCTTCACGGGCAGCCTCTAGGAGGGAGCCTGAAGCTGGGCAGCACCTGGGAACGAGCTAAGCTACCTGAGCAACCGCTTAGAAGCTGCCTCGGGCTTCAAAGGATGACACCTTGAAGTGGAGCAGGAATTCTGGGCACTGCCTTTTGTTTTGGCCTTGCTGAGGACAGTTGGGTTTTGTCTGGGTTTTGCAGAGGAGATGAGCTTTGAGTCGGGGAGTTCGCTCTTTTCCCAGATTGTTCAGCATTCGAATGAAAATCTTTTCCCTTTCTCACTAACCTCTGCCTCTAGAGTTTGCCTTTTGTTGGCAATAGGCAGCCAAGCCCCACTTTGGTCTAGTGACCAAGGGCACGTGCCTAGGTGGCAGGTCCAGGTGCGTGAGAGAGGCAACCCATCAATGTCTCTCTTGTACGCTGACGTTTCTCTTCCTCTCTTTCTCCCTCCCTTCCCCTCTCTCTAAAAGTAAATAAATAAAAACACACCTTGCCTAATCAAGGTCACAAAGATTTTCTCTTAGACTTCCTCTAGAAGTTTTAGTCCTATGTTTTACATGTGACCCAAATGTAAAATGACCCGCATGATCGATCTCAAATTTGATTTTGAGTTAATTTGTGTATAAGGTGTGACACATAAGTTGAGATTAATTTTTCTGCATATGTTTGTCCAGTTGTTCTAGCACCACAATTGAAAAGATTACTTTTGGTTGGTCTTTTTGAGTCAATTGAGGAAAAAGACTGAGTTTCACAATGGGTTGAAACAGTGGTCCAATTCTGATCCTGATGCCAATGTGTGTTTTTTCCTATACCACCAAGCAATTAACTCAACTTGGACACTGTCTACCTGGAGACTATCAGATTCCACAGGTGAAAATCTCAGCCCCACAAGGCTGCCCTCTTCCCTTCTGACGCCAATCACAAGTTTAGGCTGTCACCTGTTCTTCTGATTGACTGGCAATAAATCAGAGGTTCCGTGACTCCTGACCCCCTCCTTGGGTTCCATTAATTTGTCACAGCAGCTAACAGAACTGGAATTTATAGAAAGCCACCCAGGAAATTACAGGAAGGCTTTGGACTTTGTACAAGCCATTGGTGTGAGGAAGGGTTGTTAAGCCATGAGACAGGTCTTTGGGGAAGGGGAACACTGGCTGATGGCCAAGCACCTCCCAGAGTGAGGTACTTTCCCCAGTTCTGGCTCCTCATAGGTGTGGCTGGGCAGGGCAGACGCTGCGGCCTGTAGGGGTGGGGGGGTGGGGGGCTGGGCATGCTCCCCAGCCCGGGGTGAGAGCCCAGGGGACAGGTTGTTTTGTTTGCTCTGACAGTGAGCCCTGTTGCAATAGGAGCACCAAGGTGTCCCGCTGCTTTGACTGTTGTCTCCCTGGGCCCCTAATGGAGATTGACAGTATCCAGCATTCCAGGTAATTCTATTGTCAGTTTCAGCAGCCTCCTGCACCTCATTAGATAAAAGCAGGGAGAAATGAGCAAGGAAGGAATGTCAGCTCCAGAGCAGAGGGGGCCTGTTAGAGTAGGCAGCCTTCAGGAGATGACAAGGTAGCAGGGAACATCTGGGCCTTCCACCCCAGGTCCTGGGTGGGAAACTGGGGCATTTTGTGACACAGCTCTGTGGAGCGGTGACTGCTCAGTCTCAGCAGCAGGCCTGGCTGCTCACCAAGTGGCAGAGTGAGGGGAGGCTGGGAAAGACCACCTCTTGAACTGCCTAGCTCTTGGGTCCCAGGCTCCTTCTGGTGGTGGGACCCATCAAAGAAATGTCTGGGTAGCTGGGATGTGAGCAGCCAGTGGATAGTGTTGGGAGTACAAACCCTTATTTGATTTACCTAAACCTTTAGGATTTCACTCAGGATGGGTAAATTTTAATAGACCATGGAAGACATCCCTGGGACTACAGGGAAATAAGGAGTCTGTCGTTATCTCACACCAGTATCCTGTCCCCAGCCCTGGCCAGGAGTGCACCCAGACTTACATAGATATGCACATAACACACCCAGCACTCACATACAGTGTGCAAGTACACACAACACTCCCTCATCTACTGACACACATATTTAAATACACAGAACCCTGGACTAAACACAGATTACCAACTACACATCTATTCAACACATACAGGTTCACGCTGAAAGCATTTGTCGACAAAGTTTTTGTCTGTGGCTTATGGCATCGGCCTCTTTGCCATCTATTTACATCTTAGATATACACAGCTCACACACACATTCGCACCCACCCACCATTCTCACAACATGTAGCCCACACTCAAACACCCATGCCACAAACACATTCACACACACACAAACATACGTGCCTCTTCCATTTGCACCACGCAGAAAGCTTCTGCCCAGACCTGGTCATGCAGGGCTGCCTGTGCTCTGCCTGTCGCACCTGCGCACTCATGCTCGCCCCCGCCCCGACCACAGGTGCTCGGCCGGTGGGGCCAGCATCCACCTGGCCCAGCAGAACAGAAGCGCTTTCTGCCTTCCTCCTGTTGTTGACATGCGGCACCTGTCCCGCCTTCAGTTCTTTGCACTCTGGCTTCGACTGGGTTGAGTGCCAGAGTCTGCCTGGCACAGAGCCCAGAGCAGCAACCGAGAAGCCAGTACCCTGTGGGAATGAACTTGCACAAGCCCAGGCGGGTGTGTGCCAGTTCTGGAAGGAGCATCGAGGAAAGAGGCTGAATGGTTGGCCCCCACCCCTCACCAGCGCTCTGGGGAGCCGTGGCCTGAGTCTGCACATGGCATCTTCTTCCAACCCTCTGTTTTCCTCCTCAAAATCCTGGGTACTTTGGGTATTCCAGGCTGTTCCCAAACTAGAAGAATGAGTGAACACAGAGTTATGGTCTGGACCACTTAGTCTTTTCTTGGGCATCACTATAGCCCCACAATCTGGAACATGCCTGGAACAATTAATTTTAACTGGAAAAAAATGAATGTGTGTTCCCCAGTGAAGTAGGACCCACACTACATTGTCTCCCAGGGACCTCTGTGCATTATAACAAGGCATGAAACTGTGAGGAATTTTTGCTGTTGCTGTGATCAACGCCAGGTAGATAAATAATTTTCTTCTCCATTTCATATTGGTTTCTGGCTGTACCCACTCCCTGTACCTTGCATTATCCATTTCTAGCTGATAAGACTAGTTGCCGTTATTTGAACACCTGCTATGCTCCAGGTACTACACTAAGTACTGTACAAATGTCTCCTTTAACTCTCATGACATACCTGTTAAATGATATTACTGCCCCAATTGTACAGTCAGGGAGTCTGGGTCTTGAGAGGCCAAGGATCTTGCTCAAGTTCACCCTGCTAATAAATAGCAAAGACAGGATTTCAACTCAGGTCTAGGTTTCTCAAGCCCATGTCTTCCCCTCTATACTAAACTTCCATGTATGATCACCAGTCATAGAACGTGACTTCTGCTCTTACACCCCTTGTCTAGGCCTAACGCTCTTTTCTGTCTATGTCCATCCGTGGGTCTTAAGCTGCCAACCAGATGACAAATGGCAGGAACTGTGCTCATAGAACTCATTTCACAGTACTCAGCATACTTTCGGGAAAATATAGTAGGGATTGCTTTTTCGAAAAAGTAAAGGTTTCATACATTTCAAATTGTGTCTGAAGACAAGAGACCAAGTTCTAACTCCGTTCTTAAAAAGAACAAACTTCAGAAAGAGGCCTGGGTTTGAATCCAGCACGATTGCTTATTGGCAGTGTAACTTTCCTCTTCTCATTTCCTTTCTCTGGCCTCAGTTTCCTCATTTGTAAAATGAAGTAGTGCCTGTGATGATCCCCTGGGTTCCCAGAGCTCCTGGGTCTCGTGGTGCAGAATGGAAGTGATGGCCGAAAGCATTTCCCGTGCCCACAGAGCAGACCACTCCCTGAGCACCATCTCCTGCATCCTCCTATTGCGTCTTCTCTGTTGGTCTGTTCCCGAAGAAACCTAAAAAGTCAAGATAAAAAAATGTAACTATATGTTAACTAGATTTACTGTGGTGATCATTTCACAATGTATGCAAATATCAAATCATTATGCTATACACCCAAAACTACTATAATGCCCTATGTTAGCTATACCTCAATAAAAATTGCGATATAGATACAGGAAAAAGAAGAAAGTCAAGGTGCATGGCCCTCTCATCAGAGAACACAGACACTAAGGCAGCTTGCCTGGCAAGATAGCTACCAAGAACTTCCACAGTCAGTCACCACAGCCACATGCCAAATGTTTCCTGAGCTGAACACTGTCCGTGCTCTCAAAGACTCTGTGCTGGGGTGGGGTGGATCCAGGAAGCTGACGGAGGGCTTTGAGAAAGAGGGCTGTAGGGACAGATGAGCTGGGGATGTCGGTGGTCAAACTCTTCTGGGTTCAAAAGGCCTCCAGATACCTGTTGACAGAGGAGAAGGAGGTGGATCGTGACTGACAGGAAGATGGCCATGCAGGTCAACCCCACGCAGCCATTTCCCCGTCTTCACCAGGCTCCAGGTAAAACAGCATCGCTGTTATGCAAAGAGCTGGTCTGGGAGGTCAGGGGCTAGACCCGGCTCTGGGCACTGGTTCACTCCCGGTAAGCCATGCACCTCTCTGACCCTCAGTGTCCCCATCTCTATGCAGCCAGGCACTTTCAGGCCTCCCGGTTCTGAGGCTGTAACCAGAGAGGATAGACCAGTTAGTGTTGCAGACGCAAAGGCTCTACGGTTTCCCAGGGAAAGTACTGAAGGCTTAGTCCCCAAATGCCCCTCTTACGGTTGGAAGGCCTGTTGGACGAGAACAAAGTGGCTGTGACACTCTACTTCTTCTACACCCACGAGGTCCATTCTCTGTCCTCTGTCATTCTCCACTCACTTGCCCACTCTCTGTCTCATGAATCTCCATTAACTAGAAGCCCTGGTCTCAGCAGTGTGCAGGAAAATGTGTGTTTTTTTAAAGATTTTATTTATTTATTTATTTATTTATTTATTTATTTATCTTTAGAGGGGAAGGAGAGGGAGAGAAACATCAATGTATGGTTGCCTTTCGTGCATCCCCTGCTGGGAGTTGGCCTGCAGGGAATCAGCCTGCAACCCAGGCATGTGCCCTGACTGGGAATCAAACCGCGATCCTCTGGCTCGCAGGCCCGCGCACAATCCACTGAGCTACACCAGCCAGGGCGCAGGAAAATGTTTAACCACAAGTTTGGAGGTGAAGAAAATGCCTGATATGTAGGGTTTGTCAGTTGCCAAGGTGTAAACACCCCCACCATAGCTAACTTTAAGATGCCAAATGTGGTGTTATCGAG
This sequence comes from Sturnira hondurensis, assembly GCF_014824575.4. Classification (NCBI taxonomy): domain Eukaryota; kingdom Metazoa; phylum Chordata; class Mammalia; order Chiroptera; family Phyllostomidae; genus Sturnira; species Sturnira hondurensis. The sequence continues at coordinate 2,225,854 of NW_028089713.1, read as the reverse complement.
TGCAAAGCCAGGAAGAGATTCATAGCATACCGACCTGCAGAGGTATCACTACAGATACAACAGACTTAAGTAACCTCAAGAGCATAGATAATGACAAAATGCAGTAAAATAATTAGGAAGTGATCAACTTCCTTCCTCGCTTTGCTTTTATAATTTATTTAATTATAGTTTATGTAACTTCCTTTTTAATAATGATGGTGCTTAACAACTGTCTCACAAAAACCCCTGAAAAATGATGTTCTTTCCCACTAAGTTCTCAGACAAATGCTGAAATTTGCAGATGTACACAGTCAAGGTCCTTTGCTGTGAGAGCCTTGTGGGTTAAATGGGGCATTGATTTCTGCATGCTCGTTCTGGCTCCCTCTTTAACCTCAGTCTCCCCATCTGTTGTGGAAAATGTTCCTCTCAGATTTTTCTTTTGTTAGAATGGAGCTGAGAGAGATAAGAAGAGGCCAGTAGCACCTTTGCTTCTTATCGGACCCTACAGTTTTCTATGCCCGGATCTCATATTAATTCTCACAGCAACTCTGTGCAGTGAGGTTGGTGGAGCAGTGAAGTTAGTGGATGGACCGTTTCACCCCAGGTCAGCAAACTTTTTCTGCAGAGGACTAAACAGCAACTATTTTAGTCTTTGCAGGCCTTATGGTATCTATTGGAATGATCTGATTCTGCTACTGTGGGGTAGAAGCAGCCAAAGACGATGTGTGAAACACAGAGCAACTATGTTCCAATATTTATGGACAATGAAATATGAATTTCATATAGTTTTCACATATCACAAAATGTTCCTCTTCTTTTGACCTTTTAAACATTTAAAATACAAGAATTACTCTCGGACTTCCGCCAAGATGGAGGCATAGGTGGAAACACTGTAACTTCTCCCACAATCAAGTTTGAATACAACAAAGGTTTGGAGAAACAAAGACACAACCAAAGGACAGAAAATTGAATTATACGGAAGTCCGACTACATCTAACGGTTCAACGGGGATGGTAAGAGGGACGGTAAGAGGGGCGGAGCAGCGAGCAGGGTCGGGCAGGACAGGGCCCCCGACCCAGGCGCACAGGCAGACGAGAACCAGTTGGGGTGCGGGGCAGACCGCGGGCACATATTCGCGCACAGTGAGACAGACCACGCAGGCCCCAGGGGGCGAGGGCTGACGGCGGTGGCACACTCGTGAGCAGTGGGACGAAACGCGTGGGCCCAGTGACGGCAGCAACTGCGGCACTGGTGAGGGCCGTGGCGGCAGGTGGCGGACAGGACGCCATAGTCCCTCTTTGACCCTGCCCCCACATACAACGTCACAACCCAGCGACTTAGTTGCCCTGTTCTAGTGAACATTTTAGGGCTCTGATCCTGCTATGGAACAGGCATGAACAACCCGAAAGATGGCACAAGAAGAACTCAAAGTCCTAGAGCCAATAACTCTCAGCGACCAAGAAATTGCCAGCCTCTCAGAAGCACAATTCAGGACACTATTTATCAGGATGCTCACAGAACTGGTAGATTATAGTCACAAATTAGAGAAACAAAGTCACAAATTAGAGGAACATATGAAGGCTAAACTAATTGAAATGAAGGGAGATGCATAGGAAACCAATAGTGATGGAAAGGAAACTGGGACTCAAATCAATGGAATGGACCAGAAGGAAGAACAAAACATCCCACCAGAAAGGAATGAAGAAATGAGAATTCAAAAAAATGAGGAGAGGCTTAGGAACCTCCAGGACATCTTTAAACGTTCCAACATCCGAATTATAGGGGTACCAGAAGGGGGAAAGAAACAGCCACGAGTGGAAAACGTATTTGAACAAATAATAAAGGAGAACTTCCCCAGTCTGGCAAAGGAAATAGACTTCCAGGAAATCCAGGAAGCTCAGAGAGTGCCAAAGAAGTTGGACCCAAGAAGGAACACACCAAGGCACATCATAATTACATTAGCCAAGACCAAAATGAAGGAGAGAATCCTAGAAGCAGCAAGGGATAAGGGGACAGTCACCTACAAAGGAGTACCCATCAGACTGTCAGCGGATTTCTCAAAAGAGACCTTACAGGCAAGAAGGGGCTGGAAAGAAGTATTCCAAGTCATGAAATCCAAAGACCTACAGCCAAGATTGCTTTATCCAGCAAAACTTTCATTTAGAATGGAAGGACAGATAAAGTGCTTCTCAGATAAGGTCAAGTTCAAGGAGTTCATCATCACCAAGCCCTTATTATATGAAATGCTAAAGGGACTTATATAAGAAAAAGAAGATGAAAAATATTAACAGTGAAAGGACAGCAAACACACAGTTATTAACAACCACACCTAAAACAAAAGCAAACCAAGAGGACAGCTAGATCAGGAGTGGAACCATAGAAATGAAGAACACATGGAGGGTTAGAAACAGGGCGGTGGGAGGGGGAGAAGGGGGGAGAAGGCACAGAAAATAGCATAGATGGTAGGTAGAAAATAGATAGGGGGGAGGGCGAGAATAGTGGGGGAAATATAGAATCCAAAGAACTTGAGACACGTGGTTATAAACTAAGGGGGCCAGAATGGTGGGGGAGGGAGGGTGCGGGTGGAAGGGATTGAAGGGGGGGAATAGAACAACTGTAATGGTATAATCAATAAAATATATTTAAAAAATATAAAAAAAAAGAATTACTCTCAACTTGCAGGTCATATAAAAACAAGCCATAGGCAGAATTGGACCCCCATGAAATAGTTTAGCGACCTTGCAGAAGAACAAATGAAGTCTCAAAATGTACAATGCTTGTTTAAGCTGACATAAACGGACAGAGTTGGAACTGGTTGATTCCTACACCACTGAGCTTTCTACTACACCAACCTGCCCTCCAGAAGGAGCAGCTTCTGCTCTTTAACACACAGGCGAATCGAGGGACTCACAGGTGAATTCTTCACTGCGCGTCCGCTGTAATCCCACGGGCTTGGGGGCCCTCTTCCCTACCCACTCCCTTCTGGCTCTGTAACGGTAGTGGGCCCTGCAGTGCATCACAGCCAATAAGAAGAGGCTTTTGGATGATGTATAGTTGTAAGCAATTTGTAACCCTCCCCCTCATCTGTTAAGGCAGAAGATAAAGTGCCCACTGTCTTTATGACTGTCGGTTTTATGACTCTGTCCTATTTTCTCCAGGTGTCCTACATTTTCACGAAGTAGAGACTGCCTATCATTATTCTGTATTCTCAAGTGTCTAGTCCAGGACTTCTCTTCGGGAAGAACTTGGTGGCTAAAGGCTAAGCTGCCTCAAGCCACAGTGATGTGTGGACAAGAGGAGAGTGTGACCCACCTGTGTCACTTATTTTCCCTCCAATGTATTATTATGAAAAATTTAAACCTCTAGAAGACTTTAAAGAATTGCATAGAGAGCACCCATATGCCCACCACCTAGTTCATATAACTAACATTTTGCTCTTTTTGATTTATCACATATCTGTCCACCTATCCATCGTCCATCCAGTCTCAGGTTTAACACGTTTGGTTGTAAGCTGCAGACATCAGCACACTTAACCTTCTAAACATGTGAGCACCTTATCATTAGCTAGAGTTGAGTATTTGCTTGTGCTTTTTAAAAATGCATTTATTTTTTGACGTGGCATAAATTTGAGAGACTCTGGAAGCTGCCTTCAAAAAATGGCCCCCCGCACTCTGACCCCCAAAGGCCTTACTTGGGCGTGTCTTTCTTCAGCTTTTCTGAGGCTTTGTTAGTGCAAATGCCTCTGGAGAGAGAACCCGAGTCCAGCTGGTGGTGTCTGGAGTGGTGGAAACAGCCTCTGGTCAGGCCTGGGTTTGAAACCTTCTCTATCACATAGCAGTTGTGTGTCCTTAGACATGTTTTGTTATTGTTGTGTTATTGTTGTTGCTGTTTAAAAATCTCTCTGTGCCTCCCTACATGTGCAATGTGGTTAATAATAACTACTCTGAGATTATAGTGATGAGGAGCACAAACTGTCTCGGTGACCTACCTGGTGAGAGGTTGAGCTGTCCATTTTCCTGACTCAGGCAGGTACAATACAAGAGGATGCCAGCTTCTCACCCAGGAAGGCTGTCTGAACAGAGCACCAGTGCTCAGTTAGGCTCTTATTCCTTCTGAGGCTAGTTAACACCTTCGTTATGTTTCCACTCTGAGTTTAGAAGACAAAACAAAGAAAACTCTATCTTAGAAAAGCCTTTGCTGTGCTCCACCAGTACGGGACGGGGCTGCTGCTGGGACTGGCACTGGGGAGTGGCTTGGACCCCAGGGAGAGTGAGGACGGGGAGGGAGGCACAGGCTCCATGAGTGGAGACCTGCCCTCCACACCTGTGAGCTACTCAGGACACCTCTGAATCTCTTTTGGGGTCTGCGCACTAGGGCCAAGTTGGCACAGAGGACTAAACCCTTGAGCAGCCCTCACCTTTTGAAGGGACCCTACACATTTGGGTGGTGGGCAGAAGCCTTTCCCCAAGCTCTCTGAATTCAGCGCCTATCCTGAACACTCAAACTGCCTGAGAGAGGGGCAGGGGTCACCCCGAGCATAGTGAGCATCTCACCAGCTAGACAGCTCGCATCTCAGAGTCATATTTAATTTACAAAATTAACGATTCACAGCTGAAGGGATTAAATTGAAAAGATCTTGACCGGCCAAGATGGAGGCATAGGTGGAAATACTGTACCTCCTCTCACAACCAAATTTAAGGACAACAAAGATTCAGAAACAAAAACACAACCAAAACAGACAGAAAATTGAACTGTACCAAAGTCCAGCAACAACGAACCATTCATCCAGACCAGTAAGAGGGGTGGAGTTGGCAGCTGGCAGAGAGGGGTCACGGCAGGGAAAAGCGGTGGCTGCTGGACCAACCCAGGTGCACAGGTGGCGGTTAGCAGATCCCAGGTGTGGGGTGGCAATGGAAAGACCAAGTGAGGGTGTAAGGCAGCTGGCTGACCACGGTCACACAATCATGCACAGATAAACCAGGTGAAAAAACAGACAATGACACAGACCAAGCAAAGCAGTGCCCCAGCACTGGGAAATAAAGCCTAAAAGTACAAATTGGAAAAACGTTCAGGGGTTGAGGTGCTGGGAGAGGCTCTCAGTCTCACAGGGGAGTTCATTGGATAGACCCACGGGTCCTAGAACGTACACCAGGCCACCCACCTGAGAACCAGCACCAGAAGGGCCTGATTTGCTTGTGGGAAGCAGCAGAGGGGACCAAAATCCAAGATAGAGCAGATCAAATGCCATCCCTCCCTCTCTGACCCCGCCCCCAATCACAACCCAGCAACTCAGTTGACCCGCCCCAGTGAACACCTAAGCTTCCCCCCACCTATGTAACAGGCTCAAACAGACCAAAACATTATGGCTCAAGCAGAAGAACAGCTCAAAGCCCCAGAGCCAATACTTCTAAGCGACCAAGAGATAGCCAGCCTATCAGATGCATAGTTCAAAATACCGGTGATCAGGATGCTCACAGAACTGTTTGATTTTAGTCACAAATTAGATGAAAAAATGAAGGCCACAGTAAGTGAAATGAAACAAAAATGCACAGGAAGCCAATAGTGATGGAAAGAAAACTGGGACTCAAATCAATAGAGTGGCCCAGAAGGAAGAAAGAAACAGAAAAGAATGAAGAAACAAGAATGCAAAAAAAGGAGGGGAGGCTTAGGAACCTCCAGGACATCTTGAAACATTTCAACATCAGAATTATAGGGGTGCCAGAAGGGGAACAGCCATGAGTGGAAAACTTATTTGAACAAATAATAAAGGAGAACTTCCCCAGTCTGGCAAAGGAAATAGACTTCCAGGAAATCCAGGAAGCTCAGAGAGTCCCAAAGAAGTTGGACCCAAGCAGGAACACACCTTGCAAGACACATCATAATTGCATCAGCCAAGATTAAAATGAAGGAGAGAATCCTAGAAGCAGCAAGAGATAAGGAGACAGTCACCTACAAAGGAGTTCCCATCAGACTGTCAGCTGATTTCTCAAAAGAGACCTTCCATGCAAGAAGGGGCTGGAAAGAAGTATTCTAAGTCATGAAATCCAAAAACCTACATCCAAGATTACTCTATCCAGCAAAGCTTTCATTTAGAATGGAAGGGCAGATAAAGTGCTTTTCAGATAAGGTCAAGTTCAAGGAGTTCATCATCACAAGCCCTTACTATATGAAATGTTAAAGGGACTTATCTAAGAAAAAGAAGATAAAAAATATGAACAGTAAAAAGACAGCAAACTCACAGTTACTAATAACCATACCTAAAACAGAAGCAAACTAAGCAGACAGCTAGATCAGGAGTGGAACCATAGAAATGGAGATCACATGGAGAGTTAGCAACAGAGGAGTGGGAGGAGGAGCGGGGAGGGGGGAGAAGGTACAGAGAATAAGTGGCATAGATGGTAGGTAGAAAATAGGGGGGAGGGCAAGAATAGTAGGGGAAATGTAGAAGCTAAAGAATTTGTGACACATGGACATGAACTAAAGGGGGGGAATGGGAGGAGGGGGTGTGCAGGGTGGAGGAGAATGAAGCAGGGGAAATGGGACAACTGTAATGGCATAATCAATAGAATATATATTTTTTAAAAATTAACAATCCAAACTTGCAGTGTCTCCCTCATTCTTTTTTCTTCCAACAAGTCAGTGTCTTGAGAGATGTGCTCGTGGTAAATGGTTACACGGCAGAGAGAAAGCTAGGGACTCTGGAGAGGTGCTTTTCCTCCTGGTAGATTTCTGGTCAGATGCAGACTGGAGGCACTGTGAAGGGAGAGCTGGCTCAAGAGTCCCCCACTCCTCCTGCGGGGAGGAAGGGAGCCGGAGGAAAGGGCCACAGGCAGCTGTGGGGAACGAGCTGGGAAGCTGGCCTCTGGACTCCACTGACCTTTAATCCCAGAATCAGAGGCAGGTCCTCCTGCTCCCACTTACGTCCCAAGCTGTTTTTTTTGCTGTAGCTGGTCTGCTGGGGAGTCTAAGACAAATGGACCGTTAAAAATTCAGCCAAAATAATTACAGTTTACAACAAATCAATCAGCACTGTGTAAATAGCCTCAGGCAGGCAGCCAAGTCAGGTCCTTCAGCTTTATGAGACCCTCCCTCAGCAGGTCTGGTGCAAGTCCCCAACTGGAGACTGGCACCGGACTGGATGTGAGGTCTGAGGGTCTGGACATGGGTCCCAAGCTTGTCCTAAGCAGCTGTGTCAAGCGGCGATGGTCCCCACCCCTCAGAGTCTCTGTTTCAGCACCTACACTGAGATGTCAACTGCAGCTTCTCAGTGTCTGCCATGAGTTGCTGAGGGTCATACATCTGGAAGGACGTAGAAGAGTCAAAGTGTTGGGGAAACTCTAGTGCTAGACAGTGAATCACCTTTTTACCTTCCAATTATCTCTTGAATCCACCCACGTCTCTCTCTCTCTACCAGGGGCTCCTTAAGGCAGCTCCCACCGTCTCTCATCTCATCTGCTGCAATGGCCCCTTGTAACTGGCACGTGTCCACTCTACTCCATTTCTACTCTCTCAGCTGGCATGATCTTCTAAAACCCAAAGTCTGGTCATGTACCCAGGGTTGTTGAATCCCTGCAGACTGGAGGGAAAAATGGGGTTGAGGGTTGAGGGGCTAAGTGTGATTAGTTTAAGAGAAAGAAATAGAGCCAGGGAGAGGGTAGAAAAGTGTAGCGTGCTTGTCGTCGTGAGGAGTCTGTCACTGTTGTGTCCTGCCCTTGTGTTGCTTAACAACTCCAGGGGAAGACAGAGTTTGCAAATGTGAAACAAATGCAGTGTAATTAAATGCAAGGCTGTGTGCTTCTAATTATGAAATACTTCTGTTTGTTGCAGAAGCCCAGGGAGGCTTGCAGCAAAGGCTGGGTTTGAGACAGGACACTGAAGGGCAAGCTGGGGTACAGCGAAGAGAGAAGGATGGGCCTCTGGATAGCGGTCAGATTGGGTTGGGCAGGGGGCAGCAGGGTGGGCATATGTGGTGGGAAGAAGCCCAGCATGGGAGCGCCTGTCTGGCCTCTACTGGGCAGCTGGCTAGGTGGTAGAGTCAGGTAGCCTGAGGCAATGAACTCTAATTTAGACTAGGTGTGGATAATCTGCTAAATTATTGATTCGTTCCAACGGATAATTTCATAGCTCAGAAGTGGAGGAAGCAGGGAAGAAATGTACTGCTCTGGACTTAACTCTGACAAGCCCCAGGGGATAGTTGTTGGCGATCAAGTGACCTCAGCCCTTGGAGAAAGTGACTATGTCAGCTTGGAGTGGGTCACATAGGCAAGGTTACCCTGGCATGGCATTAGTGCTAAACTTGAGGAAAGGCATTTGAAAAGCACTGGTTGGGAAAACAGAGAAGTCTCTCCCCTGGGCAGAGACACAGGGACGGTGGCCATGGTTGTGCAGGGAGGACTGGCAAGACTGGCAGATGGTGGAAGCTCTGAAAGTGGAAATCTGTAACAGCTAAAGAGAGAAGGCACTGCCTCTTCCCCACTAGTGCACACACGCTTGCGCATGCACACTCTCTGCTCCCCATGTCTGTCATTAGGCATTCAGGCAGTTAATTCACCCAGACATACTGCTGAGAGCACCAGGAGCCTTGTTGAGTTGAAAATGGGATGGTGTCACAAGGCTCGTTATAGAATGCCAGAGGGACCCACAAGGACAGGGATTTCCCCTCCCTGGGCCACTGCAGGAGGTCCTGTGCCTCTCTGCCTCAACTCCCTAGTGGGCCCACCCTGGGTCCCTCCCAGCCTTCCTACGGCTCTGTGCCAGGTCTCTGGCCATGCCCACTCTTTCCGGGTCCTATTCAAGTTCCTAATCTGAAAACGGCCGTGTGCCCGAAGCACTTTGGAGAAGAGGACAGAGGGGCTGGTGGCAGGGAAGTAGGGCCTAGAGAGAATCCCGAAACAACCACACCACCCAACAGCAGCGTTAGACCAAGTCAGCCCATGGGGAAGTGGGGGCGGGGCTCCTGGCCCTTCTCCACACACGTTATAAAGGGTCTTCTATATATTCAAGCGCAGTTGCTGGCACAGGGTAGGCATTTTGGGGTTGGATGGATCGGTAGACGTTTGAAGTACTTACTGAGGGCTTGCCCTGTACCAGGTGTCGTTCCTGGCACTTGAATATGTTAATAAACCACAGTGATGAGAATTCCTGCAACAGTCAAGCTTACATTCTAGGGAGGGGAGGACGATGGTCATAAGCATCATAAACAAGTAAATTATGTTGTATTTTAGAAGGTGGTAAGTGTTATGGGAAAATACAGAGTGTAGCAGAAGGAATGGAGAGGGGGAAGGCACTGCAATTTTAAGTAGGGGGTCAGGGCAGGCCTGGTTGGAAAGGTGACATCTAAACAACAGCTTGAAGAGCTGGGGGAGGAGCAGCACTGCGGACAGTGGAAACAGCCACCTCCAGGGAGACAGCAAGAAGTGCAGGGCAGCAGGGCTGGGCGGAGCGTGCTGACTGGCACAGGAGGGGAGAACTGAGTTCAGGCCTCCAAGCAGGTGTCACCCACTGCCAAGGACGTCCTTGACGGCTATATCCCCTCACCCTGCTTCATTTCCTTCCTTTCTCCCACCACCACCCGCGTGTTATGGACTTGTTTGCATTGCCTGCCTCCCTAACAAAGGATGCCAGCTTCACAAAGGCAGGAACTGTACCTATGTGTCACTATTCTGTCCCCAGGGCCTGGCACACAGTAGGTGCTCCATCGGTGTCTGCCCCGTGTCAGAACTGTTAGTTGGTATGAAGAGGACAGGATGCCTTGCACACAGGAAGCTGCTGAAGGGCTGCAAAGGTGGCCCTTCCCTCCCTGAATGGAAGGGACCTTTCTGACCCACCTGATTACTGTCAACCGAGGAGAAGTGCGCAGTGGCAAGCCACGGGCTCTTTCCTCGGCTTCCACTGACCGAGAGCGGAGGAGAGCAGGGCAGGCAGAGAACAACCCTGTAAGTGTTGTTCTTAGACCTCCCTCATGGGCGTGGACATATTTTTATTTCATTTTTTCAACGATTATTTGTTGGACGCCTACAATATGCCAAGCACTGAGCTTACTGGCTTTGGTGGGGGGAAGGAGAGAGGGTTGGTTGAAATGTGGACCTTCTACACCTGCCAGGACCCCGAGGCCAGCCTTCATTGTGCAAAGGGATAGAGTGTGCCAGGCACGCAGGCCTGGGAAGGCGAAGATGAACACAGTACCCGTGTCAGTCTAGCTGCTGACAGTCTAGCAGATAGGAGGGACGTGTAAACACTTATCTGCAGATCCATCCTGATCAGTACAAGGACTGTGTATATAGAGGACATGAGGAAGGTGCCACACAGGAGCTGTACCTGTGTTGAACTGAAAGGGATTGACGTGAAGGGGATTTGGTTTGGAATTCAGTGTATGGGTTAAGCACTGTCCTCTCCTGGTGGCCTGAATGTACTGATACTCCCAGAGAGGAATTGACATGCCGCACAGTTCGTGGAGTTACCTTCCTATACCTGAGGAGACCAGGTGCCACTTGAGAAGGGCTGACAGAGAGAATGGAGTGAGTGAGGGACCCTCTTCCCAGTTCTCGGTCCCTTCTCCACCTTCACTGGTGCCGTTTCTAAGTGCCAAAGCTTTCAGGCTGGGGTGGGGGGTGTTCTCTCTACTCCTAGAGGGAAAGATTTGATAAACACATTAATTAACACATTTACCCTAATAGGCTCCTGATCTGGGCTCTCCTCACAGCTATACTTTCTTCTCTCCTCTGCTGCACCCCCTGGGGCCATTAAAAGTTCCGGCTGCGGGCAGCTGCCCGTGGCTTCCTGAACCCCTTCCTCCCTTCCTGCCCCAGAGGCCAGCTTCTACCTGCGTGTCTTGGCTGTAGTTAAGTCCTGAGGGGTGTAGGGCTTCCTGATTTTAGCAGGAATTGGACAAAACTCCTATAATTACCTTTGTGGACAAATGAGAGGAATAAGTTGGGTGTTAGTATATTAGATGGAGACTTTGTTGGTTTAATAGCAAAAAAGAGTGTTGGTTACCATCATCTTAGATGTACACACAGGGCTTTTTCACCGACCTTGACTTTTCGATATTTCAGTCAGTGCCTTGGTTAAGACTGAATGGAATCAATCTTAGAGGAAAAGATAACACACAAATCAGCAAACTCAGATATCTAAAGGCTAGATGAGAAGAGAGAAACCAGGCTGCATGCTGGATGCCCCGGAAGCTGCCCCCGTGCACAGCAGCGCTCCAGCTGAATGCTGGCTCCACGGGAGGGCTTCGAGGGCTCAGGATGAACCCCTCACGTGACTTGCATTGGGGAACAGGGTATTTCTCATGCCAACAAGGCTTACAGTAACACAGGTTGTAAACCTCAGGATCTATTCCCTCCCACCTTCATCATTAATATGCAAGGCAATGAGGCACTGGGTTCCCTCTCTTGGGTCGTATATGAGCCAATTTGGCCCAAGCACATCAGCTCATGGGGGTGAGGCAAGGGGCTGTGAGGAGCGTGTCCATCCTAAGGCCATATGCCTAAGAACCTCTACTTTGATTGTTTTTCATTGCTTTTAGATAGAGAGGGAGAGAGAGACATCAACTGGTTGTTTTCCCATAAGTACCTGGACTGGGGAACAAACCCACAGTCTAGTCTTGTGACCTGACCAGGAATCGAACATGTGACCCCTAGGTTACAAGACAAGGATCCAACCAACTGAGACTCACTGGCCAGAACAGAGAACTTCTATTTTGAATCTATATTGTATGTCATTTGTAGTGTTCCTTGCTTTTTACTTAACAGATGAGTTAAAACAAGATTTTAAAAAAAGATAAAATGTTATATAAGTAAATATGCTGCATGTAGGCTAAAAAGATCAATTATATAAGTCCACAAATGGGGAGGTTGGCATCACAGCTACCCATGAGTTTAGTGGACTCAGACTGAGTGAGGGAAATGACCTGGTGACTGATAAGCCGGTGTGGTCTTCAGCTTTATGAGCAGATGCTGTATCTGGATTGTAGGAGAGGACAGTGAGCCCGCCTTGCCAGCCCACCCAGCACCAACTGTGCTTAGTGCTGCCCTCTCTTGGCCCAGGGAGAGGCAGGGCTGATGGCTGCTGACGTCCAGGCAGAGCGCTTACAAGGCTAGCGGAGCAGCCAAGAGAACCAGACTGGAGAGGACCAACTGGCTGAGGCTGACAGATTCAGGGTCAAGTCCACCCAGGCTCCTTTCCAGGATTCTAATGCAGAAGACAGGAAACGGGCCTGACTGACTGGGAGAGAACTGGGCAGAGAAGCCAGAGTGAACAGCAGCAGGTAGTCAGGGGCTAAATCGGTTCCTGAGGAGGGCAGCCAACAGGACCTCAAGCTGGAGAAGCGCTGAGGAGTTCCTCTGGGAAGGCTGGTTGCTTTGGGGAAGTTTGTGTACCACCACCTATCTTATTTTAAAAATGACTTATTCTTTAGAAAAATCATACCAAGGCACAAGGATATTTAAAAATTCAATAGTACCACTAAGTGTATAATGAAAATATTGCAATTCTTTCCCCCGCTTTTAAAAATTCCTGCTTTCTAGAATAAACTTCCTTCAACTCTCCTCTGTTCTTATATTTTCCCCCCTTGTTTCTAAATAGCAGGGTTATACTGCTATTTCTGAGTTTTGCTGTTTTCGGTTTTTGGATCCTACACGGAAGAGGAAGATTGGTTCTCTTGCATCATCCTTTCCCGTACTCTGGCCACCCGGGACACTCACACAATCACTTCTTCTTACCCTCTCATTATGGTAGTGTCACCTTGTGGGTGACACCAGTGCTCAGTGTTTTTTGTTTTTTCACTTGTTGGCTTGTTTGTTCTTGTTGTGTCTTAACTGTGTTGGAGATACGATGAAATTCGCTTCCCTTTTCGCCTCAACACTATTGACCCCTCCACACCCTCTGCCCCCTCTGCCTGCTGGCCCCCCACTTCCCCCTGTAATCGCTACACTGTTGTCCACGTCCATGGGTTCTCTCTGTGTTCAGTGTTCACGGTGTCCTGGGAACGTAATTCACTAGCGACCCAGGGGATCCAATAAAACTATATTATTTTTTGGACAACTTTATGTTTGCCTGACGTTAGTAGTTGCCTCAGTGTTCGCTTGCTTGCTTAATGTTCCATATGCCTATCACAAGTTCACTCCAAATTCTCTGGCAGAACAATAAAAGTCATCTCAATATATGCAAACCTCATTCTTTTCCTCACCGAAATGTCTTGGCATCCTTGTACCACATCATTTTGGTTACTGTGTCTTTGTAGTCAGTTTTGAATTGGGAAGTATAAGTCCTCCAGTTTATTCCTCTTTTTCAATGTTGTTTTGGCAATTCTGGAAGACTTTCTTTTTCTCAACTAGTTAACCTGGCAAGAACCTCCAGTATTAATATTGAAGAGAAGTGATGAGAGCAGACTTGCTTGTCTTGTTTCTGATTTGGGGGGAAAGCACCCAGTGTTTCGCCATTAACCATGTGGTTTCCATGGCCCTTTATCTGATTAAGGATCTTCCCTTCTATTCCTGGGTTGTTGAGTGTTTTTATCACAAAAGAATATAGCATTTGTCAAGTGGTTTTTAAAAATGTATTTATTTCATATTTAGATAGAGGGGAAGGGAGGTGGAAAGCGAGGGAGAGAAACATGGATGTGAGAAACATCAGTTGCCTCTCCAATGCGGGGCGGGGGCTGTGGAGGGAGGGGGTGTGGAGAGGAACTGGGAAATTCAGGCACGTGCCCTGACTGGGAACCAAACTGGGATAGGAAAGTGAGAAGCTAGGAAAATTTCATGGTGACTGGAATAGGGAAACTGGGACAGACAGCTGAGGCTAACAGCCAAGCAATTTACCAGGGCAAAAGGTCCAAGTACCAGGCATGGGGCAAAACAGGGAAAACAAGAACCTCACCTCCAGGGTAATCTCTTCTCCCCTGGCCTTTGCTCCCTGGAGATACCATCTAGGCTTCAGTTGTATTCAGGTCAGGCCCAGAAACAGCAAAACCAGGTGGGCGGCACCAAGACCAACTGCACTGACTGAAGACCCCTGGCCTGGCACTGACCTATCAGTGGAGATCATGACCCTGAAAGGGTGCGTCTGGAGAACAGATGAACATTCTGCCAAAACCCTCCCCTGAGACGTCCTCAAGATTCCCACCTGCAAGAGAAAGATAAAAGCCTCAAGACAGAGGACCCAGTGTACACACAGGTGCTCTCCCAGAGCAGCCTGCACCATTGCCCTTCCTTCCTTCTCCACCCCCACTCCTTTCCTCATAGGCACCCGTCTCCAAAATGCTAAGGCGATGGGCATCTGGTGGCTTGTCCCAGGCTGAGCCCCTGACCCTGTCTCCAAAGACCCCTCTCCTCTGACTTCCTGGTGAGCGCAGACAGCCCAGCCCAGGCTCTCCTGTTGCTTCCTCTCTGCTAAGCCTGTGTTTGTTTTACTGTCTCTAGCTTAGATACATGTATCCTCACAGTCACCTGGACTGTTATTGTGAAATCTTTCCTACTCAAAGTCAAGAACCCACACTCTACAGGTGGCTCTCGGCAGACCCACTCAGGGCCAGGCCCCTGTCCCATAACAAAACCCATGACCTTCCGCTTTGTGGGATGATGCCCAACCAACTGAGCTACATAGGTCAGGGCAGGAATGCCTTTTCTTTGTTTGTTGAGATGATCATGTGGTTTTTATCCTTTATTCTATTACTATGGTATATTATATCGATTGATTCTAGTAAGTTAAATTAACCTTGTGTTCCTGGTACAAATTTCATTTTGTCAGTGTATAATTCTTTTTATATGTTGCTGAATTTGATTTGCTAGCGTTTGGTCAGCATTTTTGCATTTATAGTCATGACAGAAATTAGTGTATAGTTTTCTTGTGATGTCTTTGGTTTTGGTATCAGGGTAGCACTGGTCTCATAGAACAATTTTGGAAGTGTGCTTTATGTATTCTTACACTCGTTTAACAGTTTGGTTGGGTTGAAATGAATTTCTTTTTCAGATAGGGGATAGCAAATTTCTATAAAGGAACAGATAGTTAATATTTTAGGTTTTAGGGTCCACGAATGATCTGTCACATATTCTTTTTTCTGTTTCTTAAAATGTTTTTCATTTAATAACTCTTTAGACATTTAAAACCATTTTCAGCTCAGGGGCCATAGAAGAACAGGCCATGGCCTGGATTCAGCCCTCAGGCAATCACTGGCCAGTTCTTGCTTTACAATTTTAATGGCATCACTCCACTCTCTTTTAGTCTCTTTCCTCATCTTTCCATGTGAACTTTGTTGTTGTTTTGCTTTGCTTTTTTTCTCTTTGTTTTCTTCTATGTATCTCTAATTTCTGGAAATACCTTGAGGACGTATTCTTTTTTAAAAAAATATTTTATTTACTTATCTTTTTAGAGGAGAAGGGAAGGAGAGAGGAAAGAAACATCAATGTATGGTTGCTTCTCATGCATCCCCTGCAGGGAACTGGCCCCTGCTGGAAACTGGCCTGCAACCCAAGCATGTGCCCTGACTGGGAATCGAACCGCGATCCTCTGGTTCGCAGGCCCGCGCTCAATCCACTGAGCTACACCCGCCAGGGCTATTTTCTATAATTTTGAATACTTCTTGCCAGCCCCTTCTTGCCTGCAAAGATTATTTTGAGAAGTCAGCTGACAGTCTTACGGGAACTCCTTTGTAGGTAACGTTCCGCTTTTTTCTTGCTGCTTTTAAGAATCTTTATATTTAAGCTTTGGCTTCTTAATTATGATAAGCCTTGGAGTGGTCCTTTTGGGGGTCTCTCTTGTTTTAGGACTGTTTGTGCTTCTTGGACTTGTATGTCTATTTCCTGCACCAAATTAGGAAAGTTTTCTTTCATTATTTTTTCAAATAAGTTTTCAATTTCTTGCTCTTCCTCTTCTCCTTCTGGCACCCCTATCATTCGAATGTTGGTACTTTTGAAGATGTCCCAGAAACACTTTAGCCTGCCCTTGTTTTTTTGGATTCTTTATTCTTCTTCTCGTTCTGATTCAATATTTTTTTCTTCTTTGTGTTCCAGATCATTGATTTGATTCTCGGCTTCATCCCCTCCACTGTTGGTTATCTGTAAATTTTTCTTTATTTCACTTGGTGTAAACTTCATTTCTGCCTGGGTTTTTGTTTTTGATTTTTAATGCTGTTGAAGTACCCAGTGAGTTCCTTGGGCATCGTAATAACCACTGTTTTGAACTCTGCATCTGATAGATTGCTTATCTCCACTTCTTTTAGTTATTTTTCTGGAGTTTTGTTCTGTTCTTTCATTTGGGCCATGTTTCATTGTGTCCTCATTTTGGCAGCCTCCCTGTGTTTGTTTCTATGTATTAGGTAGACATGCTTTGACTCCCTATCTTAGTGTGGCCTACTGTAGAAAAGCATGCCTATAAGTAGGATGGGACAGAGCCTTAGGTAATCGCTAGGGCAGGGCAACCTGAGTCATAGCTCTGTGGCTCTGTGTTGGGGAGGGCTCAGAGAAGGGACAACGCTGCTGCCTGACCTCTGGGGTTTTGTATGGGAGGGAGCTCTTTCCTGATACTTGCCTTGATGCTAGTCACTCCAATTTCTCCCCATAGGCCGCTAGTGCCTTCCAGCTGTTGCCCTGGTGCTGAAGCCCAGGGGAGTGAGTCTGCTTAAGTCCTAAGTCCTCTGCAGGCCCTTTAAGAGGAGACTAACCCTACAGTTTCTTCCACCCATCCCAACCCCCTCTGGTTTTTACAGCCAGAAGTTATGGCTTATATTCCTGACACTGGAAACCCTGGGCTGTATGATCTCGCGTGGAGCTGGTAACCCATTCCCAAGGTATCCCTCCCAATTTTTATCTGCCACATGTGGGTGTGGGACCACCCATTCCATGTTTCTGCACCTCTCCACATCTCTGCCCCTCCTAACAATCTGGATGAATGTGGCTTCTCCAATTCCTTGGTTGTTGGACTTCCACACAGCTCAATTTTCTGACAATTCTGGGTGTTACTTGTTTTGTAGTCTAGTTGTAATTTTTGTTGTGGTTGTGAGAGGAGGTGAGCTGTGTTTACCTACATGCCTCAATCTTGACTGGAAGTCCTTCAAACTTTTTTTAAGTTTGAAATTTCTACCATATATATGTGAATGTATAATATATATATATATACATAATATGTATATTTTCCCAGAGCTCTATCTTATTTTTTGTTGTTCTCTTTTATAGAATTCTGTTTTTGATTTATGGACAATATTCCCCTACATCTAAAGCTATTTTACATTAAAAAATTTTTTCTTTTGTGTTTTTCTTTGTGTATTTTCTCGTTCTCTTTTTCCCTGTTGTTTTTTTCTCTGGGGCAGACTTGTCTAGATGCTTTCCTCTTGTTTGTTGATCCTGGACAGCCCATTCAAATTAAAGAGAGACTTATAATCTGATTAGAAACTCAGCTAGGGGACTTCTGGCCAAGTCGAAGGCATAGGTAGATACACTGTGCCTCCTTGCACAACCAAAATAAGAACAACAAAAAATTAGAAACAAAATAACAACCACTACTGGCAGAAAATTGAACTGTATGGAAGTCTGACAACCAAGGACTTAAAGTAGACACATTCATCCAGACCAGTAGGAGGGCTGGAGCTGGGCAGCCAGGAGGAGAGGGGTTGTGGCAAAAAAAAAAGTAGTGGCTGGCAGACACTGGGTGTGCAAGGAAGCAGCAAGTGGACCCAGAGAGGTGGCAGACTACGGACGAGCACAGCACACAAGGTGGCTGGCAGACCAGGTGGTCCCACATTCACACGCAGATAAACCAGGTGAAACTAGGGAGTGAGACAGATCTCACAACCCAGGGTCCCAGCGCAGGGAAATAAAGCCTCAAAACACTGATTGAAAACACCTGTGGGGGTTGAGGTTCCAGGAGAGACTCCCAGCCTCATAGGAGAATTGGTTAGAGAGACCCAGTGGGTCCTAGAACATACACAAACCCACCCACCTGGGAATCAGCATCAGGAGGGCCTAGTTTGCTTGGGGGAAGTGATGGAAGTGACTGAAATCTGGCAGAGAGCAGAGCAAGCACCATTGTTCCCTCTCAGACCCCTGTTCCACATAGAGTGTCACAATTCAGCGACTTGGGTTGCCCTACCCTGGTGAACACCTAAGGCTCCACCCCTCACTACATAACAGGTGCATCGAGGCAAAAAAAAAATGGCCCAAATGAAGAAACAGATCAAAGCTCCAGAAAAAATATAGCTAAGCGACGAAGAGATATCCAACCTATCAGATGCACAGTTCAAGGCACTGGTGATCAGGATGCTCACAGAACTGGTGGAATTTGGTTGCAAATTAGATGAAACAGTGAAGGCTACACTAAGTAAAATAAAGAAAAATGCACAGGGAACCAATAGTGATGAAAAGGAAACTGGGACTCAAATCAATGGAGTGGACCAGAAGGAAGAAAGAAACAACAAAACAGAAAAGAATGAAGAAACAAGAATTCAAATAAAATGAGGAGAGCCTTAGGAACCTCCAGGGCATCTTTAAACGTTCCAACATCAGAATTATAGGGGTGCCAGAAGGGGAAAATGAAGAGCAACAAGTGGAAAAGTGATTTGAACAAATAACAAAAGAGAACTTCCCCAATCTGGCAAAGGAAATAGACTTCCAGGAAATCCAGGAAGCTTTGAGACTTCCAAAGAAGGTGGACCCAAGGAGTAACACACAAAGGCACATCATAATTACATTACCCAAGATTAAAATGAAGTAGAGAATCCTAGAAGGAGCAAGAGATAAGGAGACAGTTATCTATAAAGGAGTTCCCATCAGACTGTCAGCTGATTTCTCAAAAGAGACCTTGTGGGCAAGAAGGGACTGGAAAGAAGTATTCCTAGTCATGAAAGGCAAGGACCTACATCCAAGGTTGCTCTATCCAGCAAAGCTTTCATTTAGAATGGAAGGGCAGATAAAGTGCTTCTTAGATAAGGTCAACTTCAAGAAGTTCATCATCACCAAGCCCCTATTATATGAAATGTTAAAGAGACTTATCTAAGAAAAAGAAGATAAAAAACATGTACAGTAAAATGACACCAAACTCACAATTATTAACAACCACACCTAAAACAAAAACTAAAACAAACTAAGCAAACAACTAGAACAGGAACAGAACCACAGAATTGGAGATCACATGGAGGGTTATCAACAGGGGAGTGGGAGGAGGGGAGAAGAGGAAAAGGTACAGAGAATAAGTAGCATAGATGGTAGGTAGGAAATAGACAGGGGGAGGGTAAGAATAGTATGGGAAATGTAGAAGCTAAAGAACTTATAAGTATGACACATGGACATGAATTAAACTGGGGGAATGTGGGTGGGAGAGGGTGTGCAAGGTGGAGGGGAGTGAGGGAGGGAAATGGGACAATTGTAATGCATAATCAATAAAATATATTTAAAAATAAATTTTAAAAAAGAAGAAACTCAGATAGACTATCAACTAGTGGGTTTCACTGGAGCCTTCCTCTTTTGGGGGGGTATGGGTAGGAAGAGAGAAACAAATCCAAATTTGTTTATTTTTTTCCCCTTTCCACCATGAGAGTACTCTAATCTGCTTGGGGGTGGGAGGTAGGTGTAGGAGGAGCTGCCTATGTCTGGGAGCCAGGTGGAGGACAGGAAGACTGGGGATGACAGGGAACCCATTTCAGGGTATCCACTGGTTTAATCCCTCTTTGCTCACTTTCTCCACCTGTGTCAGTACTCACAGGTACAAAGCCTCTCTTGTTCAGTCTCTTGAGAGAATAAGCCCCTCTCTTTTGCTAGGGTGGGGTTGGGGTAGGTACCTAGTTCCAGGAGTGGGAGTCTGGATCTGGGAAATCTTCATGCTTCTTTTTTATTATTTATTTGTTTGTTTGTTTATTTATTTATTTATCTTTATAGGGGAAGGGAAGGAGAGAGGAAGAGAAACATCAATGTATGGTTGCTTCTCGTGCATCCCCTGCTGAGAATTGGCCCCTGCCGGGAACTGGCCTGCAACCCAGGCATGTGCCCTGACTGGGAATCAAACTGCGATCGTCTGGTTCGCAGGCCCGCGTTCAATTCACTGAGCTACACCAGCCAGGGCTCTTCATGCTTCTTGTAAAGATTTTCACTGGTGGTGGCAAATCCTGAAGGGTGGCTGCGTCTTCATGCTGGCACCATGAGGCCCTTACTGCCAAGGGAGCAGGGCAGGAGAGTTGGGTCCTAGGAAGGATGGCCCAGGCGCTGAGCCCTCAGCATGACCCTCCCAGGCTGGTGGCCAAGCTGCAGGACACCCTGGATACCAGTGCTGCAGCAGCTGGGGAGGAGCCAGTGAACCTCCAGAGGCTACTGTGGACCTGGGAAGCAGCCAAGACCCTGGCTCCAGAGCTTACCCCTGGGCCAGAAACTAACGAAGAGGCCCCCGTCTCCTGCATACATGCCCAGGCCCCTACACCTCAAGGAGCTGGAGCTTCTGACCTAGGAATTAGAGAAGGCTGTGCAGGTGCAAAAAGGCATTTCTAAGGCTGGGGAAAAAGACAAGGCCTCTGGCCTAGAGTGTGGGTCTGTTGCCTCTTCTCCTGTAACCACCACAGTCTCTGCCCCAGGCTTCTGAGAGAAACCCCCCCCAAGGGCATCTGGCAGCCCACTATGCCTGCCAAGGCCCTCCCTAAGCTCAGGCTTCTATCAACCAGGGATCAGGCCTGTAAGGAGACAGAGCCCCAAGTTGCCAAATCTGGACCCAGCCTCTGGGACCAAGAAATAGCTCCATCGGCTGTTCCACGGGCCCCAGGATCTTTCGCACTCAGGGAGAAGGAGACCCTGTTGCAGCTGCCTTCAGAAAGGCAGCTTCTCAGAACTTCCATCTGTGGGCCCAGCTCAGCTCTACACAGGCCAGCGACTCCACGGGTGCCACTCCTTCCTCTGAAATCCAGTTGCTACAGAAAATGCAGATGGCTTCAGGCTGGTCCATCTCCAGAGGCAGAGGCAGAGGGGGGATGTCTGCAGAAGGCCTGCTTGCTGCTGAGATGGAAAATGGGGGGAGAGCTCACAACAGGCCCCATGGGCTAGAGGCCGAGTACCACCACCTGCCCATCTTGGAGGGGCTGCAGGCCATTGTGGGGCAGTGTCTCCTCAGGCTGCAGGAGCTGTGGGCAGTACTGGAACAGCAGGCAGTGGTGGGACAGCAGCTGGTGCCATGGCCTGAGGAGAGAGTCCCTAGGACCTCATCTGGGGCCCCCACCCAGGAGCTGAAGACCCTGGCAGCCATCAAGCTGCAGGTGAGTGTGCTGGACCAGCAGGTCCACCTACAGAAGATCCGGAAGGCGGAACTTCTCCCCTGGGTGAGCACAACAGGAGCCATTGGGACCGCCCTGGCTGGCACCATGCCATGCTGTGCACAGCCTTTTGGGAGAGGGAGGCCAGTGTTTTCCTCCATCCAGTGAAATGAGCCTGCTGACTGAGCCCTTCCTGCCGCAGGACAAGCTGGTTCTGGGTCTGCTGCGGGGAGCACCCCTCTGTGGTCAGAGTTAAACAAACAGGGACTGAGGGGATTTTTGCTGGTGCAGTGGCCTGGGCCAAAATGCCTAAACTCCCCTGGAAAACCAGGTTTCCAAGGGGCAGGGACAGCCCCCTGGATAATCCCGAGGACCTAGGTCCCTTCTCACAGCTGCTAAACCTGGTCAGGGCCGGCCCTCCACCGGCTTGGGGAGACCAGGGGCCTGTGAGAGACTTTTCTTAGCTACCTCTGTTTTCTCTCACTTTAGACTTCAGAGCTGCTTGTATGACATTAACACTGCGTTAGAAAGCATACATATTTACATCATACCCCCTCAAAAATATTTCAGCCAATCCTCCTGTTTCAGCCTGACTCGGCAACTCCCACTTCGGAAACACCAGGTGCCTTCGGTTCTAAGACCTTCACGAAGCTCTGGAGTGCTAATTGGCTTCTTAATGGTTTTTTAAAGGTTCACTTTTGGTCTGTTAACTCAGTTATCATGTGCAGAACAACATTTCGCTTTCTGAATCTTTTTAAACATTTTTCTTCTATCTTTGACTCTTACCCTCTTTGAACTTGAGGGATTATGACTTCAGATTATTTTACTCTTCACTGAGGTATTAAAAAGAAGATCAGATAAGTGTGTGTAATCAATCCGTCATGTTTTCATGGGAATTATTGTCTTCTTTTTAAAGGTGCTCTCACATCCTTTGGCTGCTCCTCACCGAGGTGCAGTTACTCCCTCCCTGTCACATCCTGTTTCTTCAGCGCAGACAGTCGGGGCTCCCACTGCTGGTTCTCACAGGTTCCGGACTCCCCACAAAAGAACTGTCAAATGAGTGATCCAACTTCTTACCTCAAAAACCTAGAAAACAGCCCCAACTGGTGTGGCCCAGTTGGTTGGGCACCATTCTGCAAAGCGAAAGGACACTGGTTCTATTTCTGGTCAGGGCACAAGGCCTGGGTTGCAGGTTCCGTCCCGGGTTGGGGTGCATAGGAGAGCCACTGATTAACACCTCCCACATCAATGTTTCTCTCCCTCTCTTTCTTCCTCCCTTGCGCCTTGCTAAAAAACAAAACAAAACAAAACAAAACAAACAAAAAGCAACTAGAAAACAGAAGCAAAATAAACCTAAAGCAAATAAGAAGAATAAAATAACAAAGATAACAATGGAAATCAATAAAATTGAAACAGGTAAGACAATACAGGTGATGGACGATCTGGTTCTTCGACAGATCAGTAAAATTGGCAAACCTCTAACAAGACAGACAGAGAAAAGGGAGCACAAGTGCTCACGTCATGGATGAAGCGGGGGAGCACTGAAAACCCTGCCCACACGAAAAGGATGATAAGGGAAGGTTACGAACACCTTCACACATGCGCATTTGGCAACTTGGAATGACCCGCTTCCCGGAAAAAACAAACCACCACAATTCACTCACTGTGAAGTAGATAATTCGAATAGCTCTGTAACTATCAAAGAAATTGAATTCGTAATTAAAACATTCCTCCAAAAGGAATCTCCATGGTCCTGCACCCTTGCTGATTTTTTGCCTAATTGTTCTATCAATTGCTGAGAGAGGGATCTTGACATCTTCAACTAAAATTCGGTGTAACTATTTCTCTGCTCCTTTCTATCGGTTTTGCTTTACTTGTTTTGCAGCTGTGTTGTTTCGTGTGCACACACTTAAAATTGCTATGCCTTCCTAATGGACTGAGCTTTTATCATTAGGTAATACCCCTTTTCCTAGCAATTTAATCTGATATTAATGTAGCCACATCTGATTCCTTTAAAGTTTACATATATGTTTTATCTTTTTACTTTTCATCATTATATTTGAAAGGAGTTTCTTATAGATAGCATATAGTTTGTCAATGGTTTTAATCTATTCTGCATATCTCTGTATTTTAACTGATGTATTAAATGTAATTACTGACATATGAGGGCTTAAGTCTGCCATTTTATTTATTTTCTGTTTAGTTCCTTGTTTTTTTATTTTTAAATATATTTTATTGATTATGCTATTACAGTCATCCGATTGTTTTCTCCTCTTTATTCCCCTCTGCTCTGCACCCCTCTCCCACAAGCATTTCCCACACCTTATTACATGTCCATGGGTCATACATGTAAGTTCTCTGGCTTCTCCACTTCCTATACTATTCTTAACCTCCCCCTGTCTATTTTGTACCTACCATTTATGTTTCTTATTCCCTTTTCCTCCATTCTCCTGCCTCCCCCTCCTCACTGATAATCCTCCATGTGATCTCTATTACTGTGATTCTGTTCCTGTTCTAGTCATTTGCTTAGTTTGTTTTTGTTTTAGGTTCAGTTGCTGATAGTTGTGAGTTTGTTGTCATTTACTGTTCATAGTTTTGATCACCTTTTGCTTAGAAAAGTCCCTTTAACATTTCATATGATGAGGGCTTGGTGATGATGAACTCCTTGAACTTGACCTTATCTGGGAAGTGCTTTGCCTGCCCTCCCATTCTAAAGGACAGCTTTGCTGGCTAGAGTCATCTTGGATGGAGGTCCTTGCCTTTCATGACTTTAAATATTTCTTTCCAGCCCCTTCTTGCCTGTAAGGTTTCTTTTGAGAAGTCAGCTGATGGCCTTATGTGAACTCCTTTGTAGGTAACTGTCACTTTTCTCTTGCTGCTTCTAAGATTCTCTTTTTATTTTTAATCTTGGGCAATGTAATTATGATGAGCCTTGGTGTGTGCTTCCTTGGGTCCAACTTCTTTGGGACTCTCAGAGCTTCCTGGACTTCCCAGAAGTTTGTTTCCTTTGCCAGATTGAGGAAGTTCTCCATTATTTTTTCAAATAAGTTTTCAATTTCTTGTTCTTCCTCTTGTCCTTCTGGCACCCCTATGATTTGAATGTTGGAATGTTTAAAGTTGTCCCAGAGGTTCCTAAGCCTCTCCTCATTTTTTTTTTGAATTCTTGTTTTTTCATTCTGTTCTGGTTGAATGTTTATTTCTTCCTTCTGCTCCAAATCATTGATTTGAGTCCCGGTTTCCTTCCCTTCACTCTTGGTTCCCTGTACATTTTCCTTTATTTCACTTTGTATACCCTTCACCTTTTCTTCTATTTTGTGAGCTATTTTCTGAGCCACTTCTTTGAGCTTCCTGATTACCAGTGTTTTGAACTCTGCATCTGACAGGTTGGCTATCTCTTTATGGCTTAGTTCTATTTTTGGAGCTTTGATCTGTTCTTTCATTTGGGCCATGTTTTTTTGTCTTGGTTCACCTGTTATGTAGTAAGGGGTGGAGCCTTAGGTATTCTCCAGGACAGGGCAACCCAGGTAGCTGTGTTGTGGTGCTGTGGGGGAGGGGTCAGAGAGGGAACAATGCCTCTTGCTTGGCTCTTGGCTGGCTTTCAGTCCCTTCCCCCACCAGCCACAAGCAAATTGGGCCCTTCTGGTGCTGATTCCCGGGTGGATGTGTCTGTGTATGTTCTAGAACCCTGTGGGTCTCTCCAACAAACTCTTCTGTGAGGCTAAGAGTTTCTCCTGTCACTGTAACCCCCACAGGTTTTTATAGCCAGAGGTTTTGAGGCTTTATTTCCCCATGCTGAAACCCTGGTTTGGTGGTCTGTCTCACTGCCCAGTTGTTCCTCCTGGTTTATCTGCACATAAATGTGGGACTACCTGGTCTGCAAGGTGCCACCTTGCTGCGAGTCCTCCCCACCTCAGCTACCCATCTCTGCCTCTCCTACTGGTCTGGGTGAATGTTTCTTGAACTCCTTGGTTGTTGGATTTCTATACAGCTTGAATTTTCTGGAAGTTCTGGTTATTTTTTTGTTTTAAAATTGTTGTCCTTCTTTTGGTTGTTTGAAGAGGCAAAGTGTATCTACCTATGCCTTCGTCTTGGCTGAAAGTCTGTTTTTTATTTTTAAAACGTTGTATTTATTTATTTAGAAAAAGGAAGAGAGGGAGAAAGAGAGTAAGAGAAATATTCATTGAGAGAGAAACATGGATCAGTTTTCTCTTGTATTTGCCCCAACCAGGGACTGAACCCACAACCTAGGCATGTGCCTGACTGGAGATTGAACTGACAACCCCTCTGCTTTGCGGGAGATTTCCCAAACAATTGATCCACACCAGTCAGGGCTGTTTTTCATTTCTCTGTTTTCTTTTTCATGCCTTCCTGTTGACTATTCAAACACTTTTTAGAATGCCATTTTGATTTATCAATAGTGTTCTTAAGTATATCCCTTTGTTTAGCATTTTCAGAGGTTGCTCTAGGAATTACATTGTAACTCACTATATTCTCCTGGTGTCATCATTTTATCATTTCAAGTGCAGTATGGAAGTCCCAGTAACCTTTATGTCCCTTTACTCTCCTTGTTTGCAATTTAATTGTCTTATATATTTCATCTACAAACATTTAGAACCTTGTCAGGGGAGGTTATAGTTTTTCCTTCAACTGTCAAATATAAGTTAGAAAACTTAAGGAGAGTTTATTATATTAATCCATATTTTTACTGTTTCTATTGTATTTTTTCCTTCCCAATGATCCAAGATTTTACCTTTTATTATTTCCTTTTTGTTTCAAAATTTTTCTTTAGTCATTCTTTTAAGGTAGGTCTGCTAGTGACAAATTTTCTTATTTTTGTTTATCTGAGAATGTCTTAACTTTCCTTCATACTGACTATTTTCACTGGGTATAGGATTCTAGGCTGACAGTTATTTTCTTTTTATGCCATTTCCATTGGCCTCCAAACCATAGGATGAGAAGTCTGGTGTCATTCAAATTATTTTTTTCTATAGGTAGTAACATCTTTTTCTTTGACCTATATCAAGATTTTTGTTTGTCTTTATTTTTCAGAAGTTTAGTTATGATGTCTTTGGGTGTGGATTTCTTTTGGCTTATCCTTTTTTAGGTTCACTCTGATTCTTAAATCTATAGGTTTATGTGTTTTGTTAAATTTGGGGAGTTTTCAATCATTGTTTCTTCAAGTACTTTTTCAGCCCTGCCCTCTTTCTCTTCTCTGTCTGGGACTATGGTGACATGGATGTTAGACATTTTGTTACAGAGTCACAGATCCCTGGGGCTCCACTTATTTTTTCTAGTCTATTTTCTCTCAGTTACTTAGTTTCTGTTATTCCTATTGTTGTATCTTTAAGTTCAGTGATTCTTTTTCCTATCTCCTCCATTCTGTTGTTAACCCCATTCACTGAGCTTTCTTTTTTAGCATTGTATTAATAAGCTATAGAAGTTTCATTTGGTTCCTTCATAGCTTCTATTTCTTTGCTGAGACTTCTTTTTTACTTGTTTCAGCCATGTTTGTAACTGTTTGTCGAAGTACTTTTATCATGGCTGCTTAAAATCTTAGGTAATTGTATCATCTGTCATCTTGGTGTTGACATCTATTTTTTTACACTTTATTGATTTTAGAGAGAGGAAGGGAGAAAGAGAAACATCAATTTGTTGTTCCACTTATTTCTGTATTCATTAATTGCTTCTTGTACGTGCCCTGACCAGGGACATACAATCTGCAACCTTAGCTTATCCGAATGATGCTCTAACCAACTGAGCTACCTGGCCAAGACAATGTTGACATCTATCAACTATCATTTTTTTTCATTCAGCTTGAGATCTTCCTGGTTCTTAATATTACCAATGATTTATTTAAACCTCAACATTTTTCTATTATGTTATGAAACTAGATCTTATGTACACCTTTATTTTATCAGGCTTTCTCTGACAAAGCTCCAGCAAGAGAATGTGACGGGGTGGGGCAATTAACCACCTTATTACTGCTAGTTGAAGGTAGAAGTCAGTTCTCCACTTGGCCTCTGTTGACAGCCAAGGAGGGACATTCCTCACTGATGCTGGTCAAGGGTAGGAATTCCAGCTCTCCACATGGTCTCCTCTGGCACATTGGTGGGGAGCCTTTGTCAGCACATATTGATGGTGAGACTCCTGACTTCCTACTAGGTCTCCTCTGACACTACCCCAGTGGAGAAAAGGAGCAGAGCTTCCTTACTGCCAAGTGGGGGTGGAAGTCCAGGCTCCTCATGTCATTTCTACTGACACTGAAATGGGGCTGTCATGGTACTAGCCATCGGAACAAAAGTCCCAGCTTCCTACTCGGCCTTCCCTAAAACACACTGACAGGAATGTTGGGATTCCTCATTACTGGTTTGTGAGAGTAAAAATCTAAGCTTCTTATTCAGCCTTTGCTGGCATGGGTGAAAGTGGGGCCAGGTTTTCTTCTGTGGTATTTGGCTGGGGTAGAGCAGTTATTGTCCAAACATTTTCTGTCACTAGGCTTCCCCTTTCCTGGTTCTTTAGCTCAATCAATTTTTTTTTTTTGGAATGGGGGAGTGGGTATTTGTTTCTCTGTGCCTATTGGTTATTCCGGGCTGATGGCTTCTTCAGCTCTAAGTTTGGAATGTATGAGGCCAAAATAAAACACAGTGACCTCACTGCCATGTCATTCCTCGGGTCCTGAGGTTCCTAGACACCCTGCCTTTAGCTCTCCACATTTCAGAGTCTTCTCAGGTTTGTGTTGTATATTATGTCCAGGGTATGTGTGTATGTATTTATTTATTTTTTCATTACCATTTGGTCCCCTCATACCCTGCTCCCTCCAGCAATCACCACACTGTTGTCCACCAGTCCTTCTTCCTTTTTGTTCAATCCCTGTATCCCCTAACCTTTCCTGACCCCACTTAGCTGTCATCTGCTCTCCATCTGTGAGTCTGTCTCTATTTTCCTTGTTAGCTTTTTTTGTTCATTAAATTCCACATATGAATAAAATCATATGGTATTTATCCTCTTCTGACTGGCTTATTTCACTTAGCATAATGTTCTCCAGGTCCACCCATACTGTGGCCAAGGGCAAAATTTTCTTGTTTTTTATGGCCAAGTAGTATTTCAATGTGCAAATGTCCCATAGTTGTTTCATTCACTCATCTACTAATGAATAGTTGGGCTGTTTCCACATCTTGGCAATTGGAAATAATGCTGCAATGAACATGGGGTGCTTATGTTCTTTCAAATTAGTGTTTTGCTTTCCTTTGGATATATTCCCAGAAGTGAGATTGCTGGGTCAAAAGGCAGATCCATTTTTAACTTTTTGAGTTATCTCCATACTACTTTCCACAGTGGTTATACCAATCTGTGTTCCCACAAACAGTGCCAAAGGCTTCCCCAATGTCCAAGGTTTTTAGATGTATTTAGCAGGAGGAACAGGGAAAAGTGTGTTTATTCCATTGTCCCAGAGACAGAAGTCCCCAATACGTTATTTTTTCCATTTCATAAATGAGGAAAGAGATTCATTTATGTGTGTCCTAAATCACAAGATTTGAAGCAGGATGCAGAGTACTTCCCGTGCATCTGCTCCTCCTACCAGAAACCAGGGGCCCAGAACCTATAAGGGCCAGCAGTAGAGGCCCTAACTCACCACAGGCTGGTGTGTGCCCCACATCACCCAGCAGGTAAAAAAACAGAACTGGAATGTGATCTCACATTTATGTGACTCTGTAACTAGTATTCTTCTGTGTCGCACAGGGCCATGGGGCCTACATCCAAATATAATAAAGGTGGTCATATGAGTTAAGGATTAGACTTACTACTCAGGGAGTCAGAGAGCAGAGCTGTCCAATCAGATAGCAGAAACCATTCATCAGAGATGCTATCAAACAAGGTCTCTAAAGGTGTGGTTCATGGACCACTTACATGAGAATGTTGACCTTGTCTGTTAGAAATGCAAATACTGAAGTGATTGTGTGCGTGTGTGTGTGTCCCCTGAAAATCGTTAACCACTGCTACAGAGAAAAACTGGGGGACAATTTCATGACCTGTGGAGCTCCTCAAACTGAGACTATGATGCTCTTGAGGGAATTGCCCCAGTCACTGAATATGTTGCTATTTCAATTTCCAGTAAAACTAGCCTGGTGAGCAAGGCCAACCCAGTCCTGGCTTTTACGGGAACATGCCAGGAGCTTGGGCATCAGGGAGCTTCCTCCAGGGAAGGACAATAGGAGGAAGAGGGGGAGAGGGGCAGACCTAGTCAGAAGTGGCAGACACTAAGAGACTAATGGGATTAATACTTGACATTCATTAGCTGAGCATCCTGGAATCTTGCCAGCCCTTTCCAGAAAATGGCCCCAAATGCCCTCTTAATAGCATTAAATGAAATTACAAATCAGAGATGCTGGCTGATCAATCTCCTTGGGGCTTTTCTACAGACACTGTGCAGGGGGGTGGGGATGATCCTTCAGTGGGGCTGCCACTGCTTCTCTGCCAGCAGCTGCAGCACTTGGTCTGCTTGGGCAGTTTCCTCTCCTCTGGCCTGGACGTAGGAGCCAGACACGTAGGTCTGGTTATGGTCAAAGCTTATACTTTATCCTACACACCCCACCCCAGAGCACAAAGCCACCTTTCGAGGGGGAGCCAGGTAGAGGACATGAAATGTATTTATCAAATTTATTTTTAATTATAATTGACATATAATATTGTGCTAATTTTGATTGTACAACATAGTAATTAGACATTTATATACCTTATAAAGTTATCATCTCAGTAAATCTATGCCCATCTGATGCCATACATAGTTATTACAGTATTATTGACCATATTTTCTGTGCTGCACTTTATACCCCCGTGAATGTTTTTATAACTGGCAGTTTGTACTTTTTAATCCCTTTCACCTTTTTTGCCCATTCTCCCAACCCACCTCCCATCCAACAACAATCAGTTTTTTCTCTGTATCTATAAACCTGTTTCTGTTTGGTTTGTTCATTTATTTTGTTTATTAGATTCCACGTATAAGTGAAATCATATGGTATTTGTCTTTCTCTGAGTAATTTCATTTAGCATAACATCCTTTAAGTTCATTGATGTTGTTGCAAGTGACAAGATTTTGTTTTTTTATGGCTGAGTAATATGATATTGAATATATGTGCCACATCTTCTGTATCCACTCCTCTACTGATGGGCCCGTAGGTTGCTTTCATATCTCAGCTATTGTTTAGAAGTGCTGCAATGAACATAGGGGTGCATACATTTTGGGTTTCTTCAAATAAATACCCAGAAATAGACTTGCTGGGCCATGTGGTATTACTCTTTTTAATTTTTTGAGGAATCTTCATACTGTTTTCCCAAGGACATTTAGGTTGAAGTGGTGTCCTGGGCAGAGAACCCACTGTGGAATGGTGTCAGGTGGGACTTCCTTTTTTCAGAACAGCCTGAGCCTACCTTCCTTGAGAATCCCAGAGGCCTCAGATCAAGAAGAGAGACCTCTTATCCCTTGGGTAGCCCTTCTCCTTCCAAGGTCGTGTGCTGGGGCAGAGAACCTACTAGGAAGCCCATTTGGGCCTCAGAGACTCACAGGTTTGGTTACCTGAAGTGTTACTTCCCATCTCCCGTGTCATTCATTATAGCTCTTGCCTCTGCCTGATGGGAAGTTTTTGGGATCTCTAGCAGAGGCCCCACTGCCTTGTCAGACCACTTACTCATGTTCTCCACTGCCTCGGCCTAGCCAATGGGATTTAATGGTGACCCATCATCCTCTGCTCCCCATGACAAGCCTTGACTGCCTCGTCACCCATGCCTTTCCTTTCCCCTAGGAAGGATCGGAAAGTGACAGCAGACAGTGAAGCAGTGGGTGCTCCTGTGGAGTGGCTGAGTCCTGGAGGGGACCAGAGCTGGTGTGCCAGATGGGAAGCACCTCTGCTCCCGGGGGGCTTCTGTGTCAGCAGCAACCCTCAACTCTGCCTGCCAGAATCTCATTGGCCAGGCCTTGTCTCCTGCCAAGAACAGAGTCTTTGCCCCTCACCGAGACCAATCAGCAGCACAGTCAGCAGCAGAGTGGGCCAAAAGCAATTTCTTCATGACATTTTCAAGGGAGGGTAGGATTTAGCACATCGTGCATTTTCCTGGGATCCCTGAAGGTCTGATGGCATCCAAACCTACAGCCAGCTGGCACCTCGAAGGTTGGGTGGGTGGCGAGCATGTGTGTATGTATGTGTGTGTAGGCCTGCTGAGGCTTTCCACAAACAGTTTTGCATTCAAAGGCAAGCACAAATGCTTCCAGGTGCCTGCTGAACAAACTCATCGCTGCTACATCCAAACAGAAAATCAATTCTGGGAATTACCCTATTTCCTCGATTCTAATATGCCATTGATTATAAGATGCACCATTGATTTAATAACTGCTTCAAAAAGGGGGAAACATTGCAATAAACATGTACATCTATTTTAAGACATATACTTATTTCAGAAACATTAAAATGTGTGTAGGGGACAGGGGGAGCTGCAGAGTGTAATTAAGAGAAAATGGTAATTGGGAGATATTCAAATCAATTGCCTGCTTGAATTCAAGAGTAAATGTGAAAGGTTTTTTCATAACAACCTTTTAATTTTTATTTTTTTAAATATATTTTATTCCATGACAGTTGTCCCATTTCCCCCCCGTCATTCCCCTCCACCCTGCACACCCTCTCTCACCCACATTCCCCCCCTTTAGTTCAGGTCCATGTGTCATAAGTTCTTTAGTTTCTACATTTCCAACACTACTCTTGCCCTCCCCCTGTTTATTTTCTCCCCAATGTCTATGCTACGTATTCTCTGTACCTTCTCCACACCCCCCACTCCCCTGTTGCTAACCCTCAATGTGATCTCCATTTCTGTGGCTCCACCCCTGTTTTAGCTGCCCACTTAGTTTGCTTTTGTTTTAGGTGTGGTTGTTAATAACTTGTAAGTTTGCTATCATTTTACCGTTCATATTTTTTATCTTCATTTCCTTAGATAAACCCTTTTAACATTTCATATAATAAGGGCTTGGTGATGATGAACTCCTTGAACTTGACCTTACCTGAGAAGCACTTTATCTGCCCTTCCATTCTAAATGAAAGCTTTGCTGGAT
Source organism: Sturnira hondurensis (assembly GCF_014824575.4). Lineage (NCBI taxonomy): Eukaryota > Metazoa > Chordata > Mammalia > Chiroptera > Phyllostomidae > Sturnira > Sturnira hondurensis. The sequence goes on along the minus strand of NW_028089713.1, from coordinate 2,193,554 downwards.
AGAGTCATCTTGGATGTGGGTCCTTGCCTTTCATGACTTGGAATACTTCTTTTCAGCCTCTTCTTGCCTGTAAGGTCTCTTTTGAGAAGTCAGCTGATGGCCTTATGGGAACTCCTTTGTAGGTAACTGTCCCCTTATCTCTTGCTCCTTCTAGGATTCTCTCCTTCATTTTAATATTGGGTGATATAATTATGATGTGCCTTGGTGTGTTCCTTCTTGGGTCCACCTTCTTTGGGACTCTCTGAGCTTCCTGGACTTCCCAAAAGTCTATTTCCTTTGCCAGATTGGGGAAGTTCTCCTTCGTTAGTTCTTCAAATAAGTTTTTCACTTGTTGCTCTTCCTCTTCCCCTGCTGGCACCCCTATAATTCTGATGTTGGAATGTTTAAAGATGTCCTGGAGGTTCCTAAGCCTGTCCTCATGTTTTTGAATTCTTGTTTCTTCATTCTTTTCTGTTTTGTTGTTTCTTTCTTCCTTCTGGTCCACTCCTTTGATTTGAGTTCCAGTTTCCTTTCCATCACTATTGGTTCCCTGTGCATTTTCCTTCATTTCACTTAGTGTAGCCTTCATTTTCTCACCTAATTTGTGACCAAAATCAACCAGTTCTGTGAGCATCCTGATCACCATTGTTTTGAACTGTGCATCTGAGAGGTTGGCTATGGGGCTTTGATTTGTTCTGTTTGAGCCATAATGTTTTGGTCAGGTCACACCTGTTATGTAGTGAGGGGCAGAGGCTTAGGTGTTCACCAGGGCGGGGCAACCCCGTCACTGGGTTGTGATGCAGTCGGGGGGGAGGATCAGAGAGGGAACAATGGTGCTTGTTCCAGCTCTCTCTCAGATTTCAGTCCCCTCCGCTGCTTCCCACAAATAAATTGGGCCCTTCTGGTGCTGGTTCTCAGGTGGGTGGGCTTGTGTATGTTCTAGGACCCTGTGGGTCTCTCCAATGAACTCTCCTGTGAGACTGAGAGCCTCTCCCAGCACCTCAACCCCTGAAAGTTTTTCCAATTTGTACTTTTAGGCTTTATTTCCTGGCACTGGGGCCCTGGGATGCCCTGCTCATTTTTTCAACTTTTTACCTGTGCGTGAATGTGTGACCGTTGTCAGCCAGCTGCCTTACACCCTCATTGGGTCTGCCCATTGCCACCCCACGTGTGGGATCTGCCAACCGCCACCTGTGCACCTGGGTTGGTCCAGCAGCCACTGCTTTTCCCTGCCGTGACCCCTCTCTGCCAGCTGCCAACTCCACCCCTCTTACTGGTCTGGATGAATGGTTCGTTGTTGCCGGACTTTGGTACAGTTCAATTTTCTGTCTGTTTTGGTTGTGTTTTTGTTTCTAAATCTTTGTTGTCCTTAAATTTGGTTGTGAGAGGAGGTACAGTATTTCCACCTATGCCTCCATCTTGGCCGGTCAAGATCTTTTCAATTTAATCCCTTCAGCTGTGAATCGTTAATTTTGTAAATTAAATATGACTCTGAGATGCGAGCTGTCTAGCTGGTGAGATGCTCACTATGCTCGGGGTGACCCCTGCCCCTCTCTCAGGCAGTTTGAGTGTTCAGGATAGGCACTGAATTCAGAGAGCTTGGGGAAAGGCTTCTGCCCACCACCCAAATGTGTAGGGTCCCTTCAAAAGGTGAGAGCTGCTCAAGGGTTTAGTCCTCTGTGCCAACTTGGCCCTAGTGCGAAGACCCCAAAAGAGGTTCAGATGTGTCCTGAGTAGCTCACAGGTGTGGAGGGCAGGTCTCCACTCATGGAGCCTGTGCCTCCCTCCCCATCCTCACTCTCCCTGGGGTCCAAGCCACTCTCCAGTTCCAGTCCCAGCAGCAGCCCCGTCCCGTACTGGTGGAGCACAGCAAAGGCTTTTCTAAGATAGATTTTTCTTTGTTTTGTCTTTTAAACTCTGCATCTGACAGGTTGGCTATCTCTTTATGGCTTAGTTCTATTTTTGGAGCTTTAATCTGTTCTTTCATTTGGGTCATGTTTTTTTGTCTTGGTTCACCTGTTATGTAGTAAAGGGTGGAGCCTTAGGTATTCTCCAGGACAGGGCAACCCAGGTAGCTGTGTTGTGGTGCTGTCTGTGGGGGAGAGGTCAGAGTGGGAACAATGCCTCTTGCTTGGCTCTTGGCTGGCTTTCAGTCCCTTCCCTCACCAGCCACAAGCAAATTGGGCCCTTCTGGTGCTGATTCCCGGGTGGATGTGTTTGTGTATGTTCTAAATTTCTTTGGGTCTCTCCAACAAACTCTCCTGTGAGGCTAAGAGTTTCTCCTGTCACTGTAACCCCCACAGGTTCTTACAGCCAGAGGTTTTGAGGCTTTATTTCCCCATGCTGAAACCCTGGTTTGGTGGTCTGTCTCACTGCCCAGTTGTTCCTCCTGGTTTATCTGCACATAAATGTGGGACTACCTGTTCTGCCAGGTGCCACCTTGCTGTGAGTCCTCCCCACCCCAACTACCCATCTCTGCCTCTCCTACTGGTCTAGATGAATGTTTCTTGAACTCCTTGGTTGTTGGATTCTATATAGCTTGATTTTCTGGAAGTTGTGGTTATTAAATTTTGTTTTAAATTTGTTGTCCTTCTTTTAGTTGTTCGAGGAGGCAAAGTATATCTACCTACACCTCAATCTTGGCCGTGAGTAGAAAGAACCTTTTTAGATGCAGGATTTCTTTGTGCCAGCAGGCGACCTGGCCAATGACTCAACCACCTTAAGTTTTGTTATTATCCCCACTCCTTGTGGGTTCTCAAGGGNTCTGTCTCACTGCCCAGTTGTTCCTCCTGGTTTATCTGCACATAAATGTGGGACTACCTGGTCTGCCAGGTGCCACCTTGCTGTGAGTCCTCCCCACCCCAACTACCCATCTCTGCCTCTCCTACTGGTCTGGATGAATGTTTCTTGAACTCCTTGGTTGTTGGATTCTATATAGCTTGATTTTCTGGAAGTTGTGGTTATTTTTTTGTTTTAAATTTGTTGTCCTTCTTTTAGTTGTTCGAGGAGGCAAGTATATCTACCTACACCTCAATCTTGGCCGTGAGTAGAAAGAACCTTTTTAGATGCAGGATTTCTTTGTGCCAGCAGGCGACCTGGCCAATGACTCAACCACCTTAAGTTTTGTTATTATCCCCACTCCTTGTGGGTTCTCAAGGGCCCCTCCTTCACAGAGAGTATCTCTTCACATTCACTGCCATATTGGGCATCAGATTCCAACTGGGTAGCTCCAGAATCACAGACAAGGAGGTACTCTCATCTCTTTTCCTCGAGCACTGTCTTTGAGCTCAGTTCCTCTCCTCAGATCCCCAGGGATCCAGATCTCCCTCCAATGGTGTCACCATTATGAAAGGCTCATGTCTCTGGCTATATCAGAAAGGGTTGGGCATTCTCCTTCCACCCACTGTCCAGGTTGGGACTGAGGCCATTGTCATTTGCCTCCAGCCTATCTCTCCCAGGACACTCAAAAGCCTACAGCCAAACTATCTGTCCCTATCTTGGTAGCAATCCTGGTTGCTACCTGTTCCTGTTGACCCCAGCCTTTGCTATGCTGTTCTCCTAACCTGGGAGGGCCTTGGATGTTCCTGATCAACACTCCAATCTACTGCTTTGAAGAGAGAATAAAGTGGGCTTTAGACACACACTGAATTATGGGATCACTCAGAAGGTCTGGGGTAGAAAGTAGTGTGGAAATAAAAAACACCTGTGAGAAAACAAAAATCAGAAAATTTCGATCCACACTGGAGAGTGGGAGGAACTACCTAGAGGCTGGGTAAACAAGGAGAATGGAATGATCTAGGAAGAAGACAGTCAAGGACAGACTTGAGAAGGAGGGAGTTTTTACAAAGTTATTAGAGAAGAATCCCACTAGGAAGGAGGCAGAGATGACTTCAGGGGTCTCTTCCTCAGGTCTCTAAATCTACTTTCATTCGGTGCTTCTCACCCTGAGGGATAGGATACTTCCTTGCCTACAATGTTTGGAAATGTCTGGGGGAATTTTGATGGTCACAATGTTTGGGGCTTTACTGCCATTAGTGGATGGGGCAAGGGATACTAAGAATCCTGAAGTTCTTGGGATAGTGTTCTTGCACATGAATGAATTACTTGTCCCAAATACCAAGACACTGGGGTTGAGGAACACTGGTCCCTGTGATACCTCACCTGGCCTCCAGGGGCTAGCCTCAGCTTGCCCTGACTCTGCTATTTCTTATCAGACCAAGTCTGATTTGGAATTTTCAAATAGAACTTTCTTAAGAAACTAAGAGAAGACAGATGGAAAATTATCAAAGAAAGCAACAAAGCATAAAAACAGATGAGCACTAACAGATTTCTGAGTCTAAGGAAGATTGAACCTATTTAGTCACAGAAACACTTTTTCTTTTAACTCACAGTTTTCCTGATTGAAACAATTTACTAGGTACAGAATCCTCACTTGTCTCCTTACTCTAAGGGCACCACAGTCAGTCATAGTCCAGGATGGTCCAGATGATGTCCTGTTTAAGCTTTCCAGAGGCCGATTCCCAGATCTTCCTCTGGGTGTGACCCAGAAGGACTATGGGCTCAAATCCACCCCAGTCTCAAGTTGCCCTGGCCTTCTGGGCTCTTCCCAATCTCTGGTTCATTACACTAGCCCTGAGCATCAGGTCTGTCTAAGCAGCACGTGGTCTTCCCTTTTGCCTCTTAGGGTAAGGATACGATACTGCTAGTGGTTATGATGGAGTACTCATAAAGTCTCATGGTACAACATAATAAAAGTTTATTTTTACTCAAAATCTAAAGCAACTATTTATGATTGGCAGCAACTCTACTCCAAGTGATAATTCTGGAGCCTTGGCTCCTTCCCCCTGGTGATTATTCTGTCTTCGATATGTGGTTTCTAAGATTGACATATGCTTGTCTTCATCAAGCCTAAAGAATAGGGAAGAACATGGAGGGTTGCCTGTGGGTGGGCCTCATGGGCCAGACCTGGATTGCCACATGTTACTTCTGCTTATATTCTATTGGCAGAAATAAACACATGATCTCTCCAAGTTGCAAGAGAAACTGAGAAAGGTAGGCTAGCTGTGTGTCCCAGAAAGCAAAGAATTAGGTTTGATGATCGCTTAAGGCTTTCCATGTATGATATTTCAGAAGTCCTTTGTCATCTTTCTCTACCATGTTTGGCTGGTATATAGCAAGTTCCTGGTTAAGAAGAAATGGGTCATTCTTCAAAAAGTAAAACATGGAATTATTATATGACCCTGCAATTCCATTCCTGGGAATATGCCCCAAAGAATTTAAAACAGTACTCATACATATATTTACACATTCACATTCAAGTAGTACCATTTGCAACAGCCAAAAAGTGAAAAGAACCAAATGTTCATCAGTGGAACGGATAAACAAATTGTGTGTGTGTGTGTGTGTGTGTGTGTGTATAGTTTATATTTTTCATCCGTAAAAAGGAATTAATTACTGATACATGTTACAATGTGGACAAACTTCAAAAGCATGCTAAGTGAAAAAAAAACACGAAAAGTCACATATTGCATGATTCCATTCATTGAAAATGTTTTGTGAGTTGACGGGATGGCAATAACACAGCATCATGAATGCACCAAATGCCACTGGGTTGTTGACCTTTGAATGGTTGATTTTATGTTACATAAATTTCACCTCATTAAATGTTTATGAGTCTAAGAAAAGAATAAGTGAATGGGTTTTGAATTTTTTTATTTTAGTGAAGCTCAGCTTTTATCTATTATTCTATGTTAATTTTTCTGGTCTGTATCACATAAAATGGTGCATATCACCTTGGCCTGGTCCAGAGATTTACCACCTCCTGTACTCCCCTTAAACACATTGGGGAACTAGCTGACTTGTTTTTCCTTAACGCCTTGGACTTTCCTCTTGGGTTTAGTTTCTAATAATAGAAAATGCAGCTCTTCTGGCCAAGATGGAGGCATAGGTGGAAATACTGCGCCTCCTCGCACAATCAAAATTAAGGACAACAAAGATTTAGAAGCAAAAACACAACCAGAACAGATGGAAAATTGAATTATACAGAAGTCCAACAACCATTCATCCAGACCAGTAAGGGGGGTGGAGTTGGTTGCCAGTGGAGAGGGGTCCCGGCAGGAAAAGGTGGTAGCTAACAGACCCCAGGCGTGGGGAGAAAACGAGCAGACTCAGTGAAGTGCACAAGGTTGATGGCTGACCATGGTCACACATTCCCGTGCAGATAAACGAGGTGAAAACGGGCAGCGAGACAGACCGCACAACCCATGGCCCCAGCAATGGGAAATAAAGCCTAAAAGGACTGATTGAAAACACTTATGGGGTTTGAGGTACTGGGAGAGACTCCTAGCCTCACAGGAGAGTTAGTTGGAGAGACCCACAGGGTCCTAGAACATACACAAGCCCACTCACCTGAGAACCAGCACCAGAAGGGCCCAATTTATTTGTGGGAAGCAGCGGAGGGGACTGAAATCTGAGACAGAGCTGGAACAAGCACCATTGTTCCCTCTCTGACTCCCCCCACCCCCGACTGCATCACAACCCAGTGACAGGGTTGCCCCACCCTGGTGAACACCTAAGCCTCTGCCCCTCACTACATAACAGGTGTGACCTGACCAAAACATTATGGCTCAAACAGAAGAACAAATCAAAGCCCCATAGCCAACCTCTCAGATGCACAGTTCAAAACAATGGTGATCAGGATGCTCACAGAACTGGTTGATTTGGGTCACAAATTAGGTGAGAAAATGAAGGCTACACTAAGTGAAATGAAGGAAAATGCACAGGGAACCAATAGTGATGGAAAGGAAACTGGAACTCAAATCAAAGGAGTGGACCAGAAGGAAGAAAGAAACAACAAAACAGAAAAGAATGAAGAAACAAGAATTCAAAAACATGAGGACAGGCTTAGGAACCTCCAGGACATCTTTAAACATTCCAACATCAGAATTATAGGGGTGCCAGCAGGGGAAGAGGAAGAGCAACAAGTGAAAAACTTATTTGAAGAACTAACGAAGGAGAACTTCCCCAATCTGGCAAAGGAAATAGACTTTTGGGAAGTCCAGGAAGCTCAGAGAGTCCCAAAGAAGGTGGACCCAAGAAGGAACACACCAAGGCACATCATAATTATATCACCCAATATTAAAATGAAGGAGAGAATCCTAGAAGGAGCAAGAGATAAGGGGACAGTTACCTACAAAGGAGTTCCCATAAGGCCATCAGCTGACTTCTCAAAAGAGACCTTACAGGCAAGAAGAGGCTGAAAAGAAGTATTCCAAGTCATGAAAGGCAAGGACCCACATCCAAGATGACTCTATCCAGCAAAGCTTTCATTTAGAATGGAAGGGCAGATAAAGTGCTTCTCAGGTAAGGTCAAGTTCAAGGAGTTCATCATCACCAAGCCCTTATTATATGAAATGTTAAAAGGGTTTATCTAAGGAAATGAAGATAAAAAATATGAACGGTAAAATGATAGCAAACTTACAAGTTATTAACAACCACACCTAAAACAAAAGCAAACTAAGTGGGCAGCTAAAACAGGGGTGGAGCCACAGAAATGGAGATCACATTGAGGGTTAGCAACAGGGGAGTGGGGGGTGTGGAGAAGGTACAGAGAATAAGTAGCATAGACATTGGGGAGAAAATAAACAGGGGAAGTGCAAGAGTAGTGTTGGAAATGTAGAAACTAAAGAACTTATGACACATGGACATGAACTAAAGGGGGGTATTTGGGTGGGAGGGGGTGTGCAGGGTGAGGGGGAATGACGGGGGGAAATGGGACAACTGTTATGGCATAATCAATAAAATATATTATAAAAAGAAAAAATGCATTTTGAAGATATGGAGTGATTCTGTCAGAGATCATTTGCTGAACAATGGGTGATTGACATGCTCTGGACTTAATAATCTTTACTTAGTTAATATTCTTACTTCCCTCCACTTTGGGGGCTTCATAGCTTCCTGCACACCGTGTCTGCCCTCATTCGGTAGGTTCTCTTCTACTGGTGTCCCCTGGGTGCTGTCTGGGAGATTGGGACCTGGGTATTTTCAAGTTCAAGTCTTCCTAGGATCCAGCTTCGATCTTTTTTGTATGTGTGATCTTAACCAAATATCCCTTAAATAATAAAAATAGTTAAAAATTTAATCATACTCTGCTCATGCTTGAAACAAATAGCACTTACCATGTAGCTTCATACTTATTTTTTATATAGGATTTTTTATTCCTCTAGACTGTAAGCCCTGTGAGGGTACGAACCATGCCTTAATTGCTGTTATACATTGAAGTGCCTGGTATGTAGCATTGTTCAATAAATATGAATTAAATGAATGAACGAAATTTAGTAACACACAGATGAGAAAAAGATAGTTTTCTCACAGTAATAAACAACTTGATTGAAGCTATTCTCTCATAGAGAGAGCAGCTGTTACCTGAAATCAGTGGATTGTTTACTCCTGAGACCAGCAAAAAAAGAACTCTTATTTAGGGCTAAAAGCAGGCAGGCTCAAGGAAAGAAATAAGCTGCATTATAAACAGGAATCTAGAACTCAGGAAACGGTGGAAGGGGGCAGTCCAGGAGTGGTCAGAATAGAGCGATCAGTCCTACTCCCTGGGGGAGGGTGGGCCAGAAGCAGTGGGGTACCCAGCCAGGCAGTGTGTACTCAGAGTGTGTGCAGAGGGCCAGAGGTGACGGTGTCGGTGGTGGTCTTCGGGAAGCTTATCAAAGGGTAAAAGAGAGGACCCCAGCATTATTGGACCTTAGAGGAGTGGGGGTAGGGGAGTCCTATGAGCCAGGGGAACTGCAAGCAGGTGAGCTCTGGACAAGTTTTTTGGGCAGAATGATAAAATTAAGAATTTTAGGAGGATGGATAGGATTAAGGCTGCATCTTGGATTTGGAGGACCTGGGTCCTTGCCCAGTTTCTGAGGCAAATAGTCAGGCCTAGGTAGGGGCATCTGGTGAGAACCTGAACGCAAACAAGGCCTGGGAAGCAGGACTGGACGACTTACACCTGAGATCCTGAAGTAGGCTGGGCTCCTTAAGCTCCCATGACTGAGGCCAAGGTGACTCTCCGTGGCTGAGGCAGGAGCGAGCATGCAGACGGGGCCTCAAGTGCTGGAGTCGGGTCTAGAGTTTCTCGAAGTCCCCAGTAGAGTGTAGGGGAGGGATGCCTTCAGGGAGCAAGAAGCCATTAAATGCTAAACCTGTGAGAAGCAGATGTATGTGGTTGCCAAGCTGGATTCAGCGATCAGTCAGTAATTTACCTATAAATTACTCCACTGGATTTAGTGTGTATACATTTTAAAGGTTTTTCTTTCCTCATAGCAAAGTAGATTTACAGTCTGAATGACTGAGTTTACTAATTCTGATAACCCTCTCTAGAACAGAAGTATATGAGAGGATGGGAATTAAGGGCATGCATTTTGAGGCACAAGGAGAAAGAGGAATTCCTACTAATACCCACAGCTATGGTAGGTACAGGGCATCTTCTGATGGCTGTGACCTGAGAGGATTCTCCCCACCTATCCAGGTGGCATGCCACTGTCCCTGAGGACTTCAGACCAAGAGAACTATCTGTTTTCTTACTCAGTGGTTCAGCTCTTCCTGGCTGTGTCCACCCAAGCTCTGAGTAGAGCATCCCAGGCCAGTACCTGGGAGACCCGTAGTAAATGCTGAATGGAGGGCTGGCTTGGCTGAGGTCTGGCTGCCTTCTCTCCTGCCTGTTACTTGAGCATGCTTCTCCAGTCTTCTCAGTAATTTTATTAGTTATCTGGCGTTTTTCAATAAACTCCCTTCTCAGATTATATTGGTCTATGTCAGTCACGATGTTTACAATGAGGAACCCTAATATACATAGAAATTGGTGTCTTAAGTGGTGACAAAGAACAAACCTTCAGAGAAATGAGGGATTTGGAATCTGCCTGCTTGGAGCTGAAGGCAGTGGGAACCCAGCCAGGAACTCCAGCAGCCTGTGGCTCAAATGGCAAAACAGCTCCCAAGTTATCACCAGTGGCCCCTGGGCTGAAGTGCCGACTGCAGGCAAGGATCTGGAGCCTCTGTAGTAGATGCTCTTGGTGCCTGTGGCAGGCACATCCCGCCCTGCTGAATCGCTGCATCTAGGACAACCACACGCAAGCATGTGCCGTTGTCTCTGCTTTTCTGCCTCAAGGTTTCCTCCAAAGCCACAGAAAAACACTCAGCCCCGAAGTGTGGGGGAAATTAACATTCTTGAGGGCAAACCCAAAGGGGATGGGAGCTGGAGGATAAATGTTCCCCTTCCTTTCCTTCCTAGGGCAATTCTGAAAACCCCCAGTAGGAGTGCATATATCATAATTTAGAAGCCCAATCATGCATGCTTCATTGATTTTTCTCCCTTTTCTAACTCAGTCTCTCTGCTCCCTCATCTGCTTCCTAAAGGAAACCCCAGAAAAACAACCTGCACCCAAGTCTGAGTCTTGAGCTTGCTTATAGGAGAGCCCAAACTGAGAACAGTGTGAGGAAAAGAGGAGTTAAAGAACAGGAGGTGGGAGGCGAGGTAGAAGGGGTAGCTTCAGGGTTGCTTCTGCCAACGCTGGAAGCTTAAGGACAGAATGGAAAACCTAGACTCAAATTTCAGCCCTAGGCATGGACAGAGACCCGGGGACTTTCTGCAACCATACTAAAAGGCTTTCTTAGCGCTCCGAGTCGCAGGACTGAGATAGTCAAAAACGATCAGGTTTGATCCTGTGGGTGGTCCAACTACAAATTTTTAGTTAAAAATCACACCTTTTCTACATTTCTAATGTGAAAGATCACTAGCCAGTAAAGAGAGGGACCCCAACCACTGGAATGAGGATACACAAGAAGGTGTTGTGGACTCACCATACTCTGAACCTCTCATCCCTGCTCAGCCTTCCTTGCCAGGAACAGTACCTCCTCCCCTTGTCTGATGTAGCTGTTCCTGCCTTGTTCATAGACCCTGCATGGACCCACTTTAGGGAGTTACCTTGCAAGGGGAGGAGTCACTATCCTTGTTATTTCTACACACACACACACACACACACACACACACACACATTCCAAGGCAGGTCTCAGCAGGATGGGTGGGGGTTAACTATATGATAAAACTCTGAAGGACAAAATTTACACACCAAAAGCATTACATGACATTATTAATTTGAATCACCAGAAATCTGGGCAATTCATGTGAGAATGAATTATGAGAGAATAAGACCAAGGGAGCCCTGGCTGGTGTAGCTCAGTGGATTGAGCGCGGGCCTACGAACCAGAGGATCGTGGTTTGATTCCCAGTCAGGGCACATGCCTGGGTTGCAGGCCAGTTCCCTGCAGGCCAGCTCCCAGCAGGGGAAGCACAAAAGGCAACCATACATTGATGTTTCTCTCCCTCTCTCCTTCCCCTCTAAAGATAAATAAATAAAATCTTAAAAAAAAAAAGACCAAGGGAGAGGGGAATATAGTATTAGACTGTCTGAATTTGAAGGTTCTAGGTTGAATGCTTAGCTTAAGTCACTAACCCTAAATTTTTATTCTGTGTTTGGCTGATTGAAGCATGGATTCCACATTGGTTCCCATGAAGTGTAGTTGAGATGCCAGAAATTCCTCGCACACAGAGAAGGAGTGAGTAGAACAGGGCAGGGAGGGTGTAGAAATGTGGAAATGCATTTATTTATGTGAGACCTACTCACTTGTTCAGAGAGGATCTAGAGGATATTTCCTTCCCGCCATGGTCCTGAAAAATATATATTTATCAAGATGTCTAATGGGACATGATCTGTTGCCCTCAATAATGGCCAAGGCCAAAGGGTAGAACGGAAGATGCTAAATCCAGAGTGGTCAGCCCACCCCACGCAGGGCACACTGAGGAGTAGGCACCACCACCAACTCCCACAGTGCGCAGCGATACCTGAGGAAGATCTGCTCGCCTTTGGGTGCAGTGTTCATGATGAGAAGCTAAAGGAGAGAGGGTGTCCAACCTGCAGCCACAGGCCACATGCAGCCCAGGGTGGCTGTGAATGCAGCCCAAGACAAAATTGTAAATTTAGCCCTGGCTGGTATAGCTCAGTGGATTGAGCTTGGGCTGCAAATCAAGGGGTCACTGGTTTGATTCCTAGTCAGGGCGTATGACTGGGTTGTGGGCCAGGTCCCCAGCAGAGGCCATGTGGGAGGCGACCACACTTTGACGTTTCTCTTCCTCTTTCCCTTAACCTCTCTCTAAAAATAAATAAGTAAAACCTTTTAAAAAATCGTAAATTTACTTAAAACATTATGAGATTTTTTTTAGATTACTATATTTTTTGGACTATAAGATGCACCCCCTTGCCCCAGTTTGGAAGGAATAATAGTTGTTAAAGCTGCTGAGTTCTGCTTACATTTACATTGGCGGTATATTATGTTATTTGTGTTATTAAATATTTTACCACATTTTTTTATTCAAAATTTTTTTATTTTCCTCTTCTAAAACCTAGGTGCATCTTATGATCTGAAAAATACAGTACATGTCACAATGTATTTCATGTGTGACCCAAGACAACTCTTCATCTTCCAGTGTGGCCCAGAGATGCAAAAGGTTGGACACTCCTGTAAGAGAGTCACTTCTAAACAAAGAAGCAGAGAAGACTTCCATTTTACATCCTGATCGAATGGATGTCTGTCAGCTGATCGGAGCAATAGAAAGGAGACCTACAGAGAGATGGTGGGGTAAGGTGTGTGTGTTGCAGGAGGTGTGGGGGTGGGGGCACGGGCAGTAAGCCTATACTCCCACCGTTTGGCGTGGTGAAGACCCATGAGTTTCCCAAGGGTTGAGCGGACATAGTAGCAGGGAGCTTTGAACTATCTTATCAGTGATTCCACACAAGGACTGCCCACCAGGCTGCTAGTAGCCCTGTCTGATTCCCTTTGGCCAGGGCTGACGAGAGGTGGAAAGTGAGGCAAGCCGGGCTCAGTCTCCTGAGCCAGGAAAATGTGCAGTGCAGATCTCCACGGGGTCCCCTCAAGAGCTCATATACGGGACAGAGCCCAGCATTTGGTGCCTGCCCCATGCGGGGCTCAATGACCTGCCAGACGGAAGACTGAAACCTCACAGTGAAAAAGGGAGATGTTTTTCCTTTTCCCTTCGTGCTCCTTCTTTGCCTAGTTGTGTAACTGCTGAAAACTCCAGGACTGTCAAATAGAGGCTTTATTTAAGTTATAATGGAGGGTCATGGCCCCTCACCTCTTCCCTATTCCTGAATCAGTGCACAGAAGGTCAATAGAAGGTCAAGTACTCTTGAGAGAAGATCTTGCAACAACATTCTTTCCTAAAGGGACCTTGGCCATTTACCAGAGCAATTATGTGTTAATCAAGGTAACAGGATTACCCAGATTTTTCACAGATTGTTGGACAGTGGCTCTGGTATAACACTAGTTCTTAGGGACCCAGAACACCACTCTATCTGCGGGTGGATGAGCAGTTTGGGGGTCTGGGTGATAAATGGATTTTTACCTGAGTCTATCTCATGATGAACCCAGTATGGCACTTCGCCCATCTGCTGGTTATTTTCTCCGTTCCGGACTGAAGGATAGGCATAGATAACCTCAGTGACTGTCAGAACCCCTGTCCTGGCTCCTGCTCCAGGGAGGAAGGACCAAGGTGGGGGGTGGTCCCTGGACCTCTCCCACAGCCATGCAGGGATTGCAGAAATTATTGCAACCATCAGCAGCTTCCACCATTAAGAGGGGTCTAGAGCAAGAAAAGGGGTCCAGGTTGCAGAGCAAGCAGCTCTGCCCTGTGCCTCGCAGCACCTCGCAGACCCGATGGTGACCAAGGTCTGTGGCAGAGCAGGGTTCCTTGTGGAGCCACTGGAGAGCACCGACTGAACACTCAGGGTGGCGCCCTGGGGTTCAGAACAATGATGTCACCACTGTGCCCAGGAATTATTCATATGAGAAATGGCTCTTTCTACTAGACCTTGAAGACTGAACACCAGGATAGGGGACACCAGGTGACCATGCAACACTCATTGGCCATCAGGAACTGAGTATGATCTGACCAACAAGCCAAGAAGGGTGTGCCCAGCACCACCATGACCTCAGGCGGAAGCAGCGCACTTGGGACTGGGTCAAGCTGGGCCTGAAGACATGAGCAAGTTGCACATGGCTCCCACTCCCAACCTGTCTGTTCCTTCTACACTGCCGTCCTAACCTCGGCACACACCTGTGACCTCACAGGGCGTTCCCTGTGACCAGCTGACTGGAGGGAAAATCGGAGCATGATTCACAGGCAGCTCTGCATGCTATGTGGGCATCACACAGGAAGGGACTGCTGTGGCATTAGAACTGCCCTCGAGGCCAGCGTTGAGGGGCATCCGAGAAGGCAGATCACCCTAGGGACAGAACTTCCACTGATACATTTTGACCACTCTTCTCTAGAGAAGAGAGGACCTGCGATAAGCATCCAAAGTGACTAAGGAGCAGTAGCTAATGGTTTGGCTGGGTGGCCAGGCATGTAGAAGGACTCGGAGAGAATTAGTGACAAGGAGGTTTAGGGAAGTGATCTGTGAGTGCACCCAAACTCCAAAATTACAATGCCTCTAGTCTCCCTCCAGCTTCCAGTACAGCTCCACCCTGTTCTCCAAGTGATCTTGCTAGCAGGCTAATCTGATCATGTCGCTCCCCTAACAAGAATTGTGATGACTCCATGTTGCTTACAAGATAAAACATCAGTCCATTATATAGCCCATGCCTCGTCTATTATTTATCCAAGCTCATCTCTTACCACTTCCTTCCTGGAACATATGTTCCAGGAGATCCCCCCAAAGCCTGTCTTCTTTTGCAGGCTTCTGTACTTCTGCACATGGTCTTCCCGGGCTCAGAAGGATTCTGCCCTCCAGGTTCAGCTCAGAGACCGCCTTCTACAAGAAGGCTGCCTAGATGCCCCCTGGGAGATTCAGGCCAGCCACTCCTGCTGACTCTGGAGCTACACTGCTTGGCCTTCAGCCCTGGTTCCATCATTTAACCTGGGGCATGTGAATTTGCCTTTCTATGCCTCAATGTTCTTGACTGTAAAATGGGCGATGCTGGTGTGAAGATTACTATACAGGTATGACTAATAATAAATAGTAATTACGTTTATAAACAGTAAGACATAATAGATAAGTACATAATACAGAAGCAGAAATGTGAAAGCAAAATTGGCCCCGGTGCAGAGTGAGTGCTGAGCGTGCTCTGAGTGCCGTGCGGCTCTCTCTCACTCCCTGGTGTTCCGTGCGTGTACCCAAGCAGACAGGGCCAGGGTATACTTCCCTCTTGGTGTATTTCTACCCAGCAAGTGCCTGGCTCTCAGCAAATACTTGCAGATGTCCAGGATCAGAATTAGGAACCCAGTCCCAGCTCTGCCATGCACTAAAAGAGCAAGCCACATGGCGCGCTGAAGCTGCAGTTTCCGCATTGGCAAAATGAGGACAAGAGCGCAGATATTAAGCTGAACCACCGGAAAGAGCCTTCTTGTTGGTCAAAACAATTGAGTGGCAGTGATTTCATGTGCTTCAACACAGTCATTACATCTTATGGCCGAAGGAGCCCAAGTGAGATAATGGACAGATAATGGCTAATGAGGTAGTGAGAGTGGTTTACAAGCTGTAAAAGTACCACGTGAACATTGGGGTCGGTTATTATCAGCTATGTGTGGCAGACTGGAGTTGATATATTGGAGTGGAAGAATCGTTTATGGAATCCTGTTTGTGTAATGAATAGGAGTTGGAAGAAACAAATTAAAATTTTAAATGCACACATAGGTGGCATCAATCTGGATTTGAACTCAGGACTCTGCACAGAAGGGCCATGGGCTTGCATGGGCCCCCAGGCCAGGCAGTGGGAGCTCAGGGGAGTCTGGCAGAGTGCTGTGGATCTGACCAGACTGTTCGCACTTAGCATTCTGTGGCCCTCAGAAGGCCCTCAGGGATCCTTCCGGCACTCTGGTTCCTCCAAGAGCACACACTACTTGTTCACACTCACCACACGCCGCCCGACTCCCCAGGCGACAGCCTCCCTGGAATTCCTGATGCAGCAGGAGCTTTGCTGGTGGATGTCGGTGCACACAGGTCCATGGAACCCGGAGCTTTCAGCCCGGACAACCCCTCCCCCCCAGTGACTCTGCTTTGTGGGCGAGGCTTCTCCCAGCAAATGTCCTCTTCGCTGTCCTTTCACAGACATGTGATCATGTCAGATACGATATGAGAAGGGGGATGGGCTTAATGTCTCCTGAGACCCAGGCAGGCCAAGCAGGGTCAGTGACTGGCACAATTAACACCGAGCTTGCCTGTAAGTCGTGGCTCTGCAGTTACTTCCTTTGCGTATCTTTACTTTCCTGTATAAAAAGACTCTCTTCAATAAAAAAGAATGATAATAAACATAAACTTAAAAATGTTTAAACAACTCTCACTTGCCTAAATTTGTTGTGAGTTTAAGTCATAGAACAATTCACCGTTAGAGCGAGAACATCCCTAGAAATGACCAATAATTTATAGCTGAGAAAAGCGAGACCCAACCAGAGGTAAGGGTGTGATTAGAAAGGAGGCCTGTGGAACCCCAGCTCAGTATGCGGGTGATGCCACGGCACGTGCGTTAAACCAAGGTCTACCCTTCACGAGAATAGGAGTAGACGGCGTGACTAGTCCTGGGTTCACCCGGATTGTCTCTTACTAGCTGTGTGACCTAGGGAGCTTTCATTGCCTGACCTCTCTGAGCCTCAGTTTCCTCATCTGTAACAAACTGCTCAGTGTTGTAGCCAATCAAATAATATGTAAAGTGCCCAACATAGAATGACTGCTGATTAAAAATAAGTTTTATTTCACTGTGGATTAAAAGACAAACTTTGTTGAAGGATCAGTAACTAAGAAGATTTCTGGCAACACTGGTTTTGGGGGGAGAGAGGAGAGGAGTGCCCCCAATGTATCTGATGTCACACTACTTTATTCGGCTTTTTTATAAGACTGGAAGTCCCCCCCCGCCCCGCCCAGTTTGATTAAATTCAAGAAACAAGTAAGTTCAACACTTACTATGTGCCAGACTAGTTTTGTGGGTTCAGAATATACTAGGAAAGTGTCCCCTACATTCTAGAAGGGGAACTTGGGAGACAGATGGTCAGACAAGTGACTGTGATTTTGCTCTGCATGAGAGAGAAACTCACAGAGGAGCAGACAGGGAAAGGCCATTCCAGGCAGAAGGGACAGTTTGAACAGCGCCTGGAGGCATGAAAATCAATTTGGAGAATGTATCAGGTAGGCATAGGCTTGGCAGCCAACAACAGAAAACTCAAAATAGTAGAGGCTTAAGCAAGCTTGAGGTTTAATGTGTAAAAACGCATTAAAGAAGTGCAGGGCTCGGCAGCCCAGGGCTGCTGTGGCAGCTCCTTGGTCATCAGGAACCCAGGCAGCACAAGGCGGCTGAGACCATGGACTTGAGAGCCACACTGTCTGGGTTTTAATTCCTTCTCAAGCCATGAGACTAGGAAGAAGTTATGTTTCCTTTCTCTTTCCTCATCTGTAAAATAGGATGAGAAAAGTACCTATCTCATAGGATTGCAATGAGGATTGAATGATTGTATATAGGAAATGTGTTTTGGACAGAGCCTGGTGCATAATGATACCATATATATTCTAATATTCTATTTTTCTGCTTCATCTTTTTTAGCACATGGCTTTTATTCTCAAGATCACTTCAAGGTCCAGAATGGCTGCTGGAACTCCAGCCATCACATTCTAATTCTAGGGAGTAGAAATAAGAAAGGGGAGGAGAACAAAGGCCCTTTCCTCCAGCTGAGCCTATTTCCTTAAGTAGCCCTCCAGAATTCCTATATATTGCTTCTGCTTATATGTCACTGGCCTGAACTTAGTCAAATGGCCTCATATAGTTGCGAAGAAAACTTGGAACTCTGGTCTTTTAGCTTAGTTATCTTAGAACGAAGAGAAAAGTAAAGAAAAGAAAAGAGAAAGGAAAAGAAAAAAGAAAGAAAAAGACAGAAAGAAAGAATAAAGATTTTAATTGGCAACATACAGTCACCACCCCAGGAAATAACAGGAAAGCTCTGGCAGGTGAGCTCTAACATAGGGGTTCAGGGTGAGGTCATAGCAGAGGAGCCTTAGACCAACTGTGGACATCCCTGACTGCCCTACCGACTGCTGGTTAAATGCATGAGATCTAAACCTCCGTAGGGAGCTGGGGTTGGAGGTATTTTCTGGGAGTAATCAGAATACAGGCGGTATTTGGAGCAATGGGGAGTTTGAAGTTTCTTAGCGTCACAAATAGAGTGAGAAGAGGGGTGAGGAAAGAGGCAAATTCGGGGTGCCCCATTATGCCGGCCTGGGGACAGGGATCAGATTGATTGTTGGGTGAGGGCAAGTCAGAAAGCTGAAAAGGTGCCACCTTTGAAAACCTTCTGTCCACATCTCATCTCGGTGCTATTTTCACTCTGCTTCCTCTTCTAACAGTTTCATCAGTCTTTACAATTGTCACCTTGAAAAATGAAAGGTGCCAGTTTCAAGAATGTGCTTACCTGCGCTCCTCCCCTACATTGCAGAGAGAACCAAGAACACCAGCATCTGAGGAAGAGGAAGAGGAAGAGGAAGAGGAAGAGGTGGAGTCCAGGTCTCTGGTTAGGACTCCAGTTAGTAACTAGCTTACTCGTCACTGTTATTGAACTAAGCTCTACTCTTCACAAATGAGTTTGCCAAACAAGGGGGTGAAGGGTACCACTGTTGGACAGCTCCTGACATGCGGCCTGTGCTAAGTGTTTTTACGGCATTTTCTCTTCCTCCTGCCCACTGAGTATGGATTCCCCCATTTTACCGATGAGGAATCTGAGACACAGGTACAAAATTGTATGCTGTAGAAGAAGTAGCCCAAGGTTACCCAGCCACTAACAGGTACTATGGTGCTGACCCAGCCAGACTCCAAGGTAGTTTCTCCAGGTGCTCCAGACTCCAAGGTAGTTTCTCCAAGGTGCTCCAGGTAGTTTCTCACGGAAAGGGCTCAAACGTGTGTTCCAGTGTTCATCCCAACCGTGACTGGTGGCAGAGCATCCAAACCAAGACGCTCATGGAAGCCAGACCTGCTTCGGCAGCTCTGCTTTCATGCTCCAGGCCCCAGGACCCTTCCTGTCCTTTGAGGAGAGGCAGCCTCTCTGCTGAGCTCCTTGCAGGTTACAAGATTGGACCAGTTTTTTTCCAGGAGCCAGACTTGTTGGTCCTCAGAGCACTGCTCCTGACCTGCCAGCCCCTGCCGCTTTTACCCAGGACAGCGGACAGACGGGCAGGATGACGAAGGCAGGGTACCCAGGCTGCACTGAACTTCCGGGAGGTGGAGTGCATTTGGTGTCTATTGCTGTGTGTCTATGTACCCCCAAACATAGTGGCAGAGCACGATAATAAAATCACAACAGAATAAAAACAAAATCAACATAGTTTCTGTGAATCAGGCTTCTGGGGAGACTTGGCCTGGCAGGTCTGGCTCCGGGTCTCCCTGCAGTTGCAGTGAAGATATCAGCTGGGCTGTGGGCATCTGAAGGCTTGACTGGGGTGGGAGGAGCTGCTTCCAAAATGACTCACCTGCAGAATGATAAGATGGCCCCCGGGGCCTTGGCCGGAAACCTCGGCTCCTCTGCCCACGGGCCTCTCCTGGGAAAGCTCGAGTGTCCTCACCGCACGGCCACTGGCTTCCCCAGAGCGAGTCAGGAGAAAGAGAGCAGGCAGAGACTTCTCCTTGGATGGCCCAGCCTCAGGCTCACCTTGCCCAGCTTCCACCACGCTCTATTGCTTAGAACTGAGTAATTAAGTTTGGCTCACAGTCATGGGGAGGGGAATTAGGCTCTGCCTTTTGAAGGAAAGAGATCAAAGAATTCTCAGGGATATTTTTAAACCATAACATAGGGTTTAGGCCTTGGGGAGCCTGAGAAGGAGGCCAGAGGTAGAATTAGAGGGAGACGTGAACCTCACCCTCAAGCTTCTAGAAATTTAAAGACAACTGTGGAAAACTACATTGGGTTAGGTTGCCACTAGAGGATCCTGTGATCTAATCCAGAAATTTCCAAATGCCAGCTGGCTCTGATGTTGTCTCAGAAATGCCTGCAGTTTGTGCCGATGCCCAGGAGGCACCGAACTGCACACTGGCATTACTGTCAAGGTCCATTGGCTCCTCCCCGGAAAGCACCTTCCAGTGGATGGAAAGGGAGATTGAGGCAGAAGAGGTTGTCCAAGCTGACTTCTAGACACCCTAGAGAGGTACAGATCGTGGTGGGAAGGATTCTGAGAAAGTTCTGACCTCTATTCCCACGGCTCCACACCACACCATTACCCTCCTGACGCTGCAAGCTACCACTGTTGGACAGCTCCTGACATGCGGCCTGTGCTAAGTATTTTTACGGCATTTTCTCTTCCTCCTGCCCACTGAGTATGGATTCCCCCATTTTACCGATGAGGAATCTGAGGCACAGGTACAAAATTGTATGCTGTAGAAGAAGTAGCCCAAGGTTACCCAGCCACTAACAGGTACTATGGTGCTGACCCAGCCAGACTCCAAAACTGGTGCTCTGAATCCCTATATTCTCCCAAATCCTGAATGTCTGGCTTCTGGAATTACATCTGTCCTGCTGTCTCCATGACACCAGGACATCTCTCAATTTCCCACATGGAGCTGTGGGTCTCCATGCTGCAGAAGCCAGACTTCCACGGTTTCTTCAAAGGAAAGCAGCACTCAGAACCATATTCCCTCTCTTCTCACAGAAGGCATGTTTGAATCTCCAGAATCCTGGAAAGAGGAGCCAGAAACCAGCTCTCTTTACCCAGAGCTCCCATGTCTCCAATCCCCCTAATGGGTACTAGGGTCACATATAACATGGTCCATTCGGTCTCCAGTGCTGGCAGCAGCCGCTGTCCAGGTCAACTAGGATGGAGGCCAGATTGTCTCCTACTCATCCATCCAAATGCTGCTGCCCACGCTCCCCTCTCCCGTCGCCTCCCTCAAAGCAGTGGATGCCAGGGAGGCAGGAAGCCCTTCTCCCTGAGCCCTGCGGCCGTAAGTGGTGGGCACAGAGCCCCAGGCCCCACACCCGGGAAGCTGACTCAGCCCAGGGAGGGGGGAGGGGTAGGAGTGGGGCAGCTTCACACCCACACCAGCCTCTAAAGGGCGAGCCTGGACAAAAGCTGGCCAGTCAGCCCAGCACGTTTCTAGACAGTGCACACTCTCAGGTCTCACCAGAGAAGAAAACTCTTCCTGTATCCTGGAGACTTAATCGGTCCCCTCCCTCGCTAAAGGCCCTGTTGGAGTCTGAAAGATGGTCAGGAAAAGGGGCAGTTCCAAGCCTGTTGAAAGGGCTTTATCATGTTGTCACCGAGGCATCAATGTGGGCAGCGTAGAGTCAACCAGCAGCCTGGCCTCTGAGAGCTCAGGCTCCCTGGTGTGGAGGGAGTTTGGCAGAAGCCCCTTAGCCCACTCCCTCCCTGAGAAAAGACACATAGCTGCCGTCCATGGAGATGGTCCTCTCCCTAGTCCTCCTCACCTTCGCCTACCCTCACATTCTCTGCTTCCCTGCAGCCAGCTGTGCTTGGTCCAAAATCTGTTCACGCCAGTCACACTCTTTTGTAATTACATACTTTTA
Organism: Sturnira hondurensis; assembly: GCF_014824575.4. Lineage (NCBI taxonomy): Eukaryota > Metazoa > Chordata > Mammalia > Chiroptera > Phyllostomidae > Sturnira > Sturnira hondurensis. The sequence continues at coordinate 2,171,953 of NW_028089713.1, read as the reverse complement.
ATTAAATATTATATAAATTAAACAAAAAAGCTGTTTCTATGAAAATTAAGTTGGAAAGAGCCCATAAAAGCAATTTACTTTTTGAAAAAACGAGAATAAGAAAGCGTGAGTTGTCGGTAAGAGATTAACAGGAGGAGGGTTGGGAGGGGGAAGGGGAGCAACCCCAAGGACTCTGCACTCAGGTTGCTACACAAATGTTTCCCAGTCTTTGGGCAAAACAGAAGTCTTCACTGATGCCCCATGGCTGTGACTCATGGAAGAAAGACAAGGAGAAAGGAACAGTAGATTTATATTTACAAAAAAGGTCATGTTGTTACATCAGAAATTAGCCAATGTTCATTTATAAGTTTCAAGATAAAGTATTGTTTAAGGTAGAAAATATTTCAGCTGAGACCTCCCTTGAACAAGGATTTTGCTTGTGTAGAGGGTGGCCTTTGCTTGCAGAGCCTAACAAGGGAAGAGCCCACAGAACACACCAAGGCTAATTAGAAAATCAGTGTCTCCAGGCCTAATTGACAACACTAATCATCTCTTGGAACTGAAGTGTCCTAGCTGCACTGCGATCATTAGAGCCTGTCAGGGAGAGATACAGTCCTCAGATTTCCATAAGGAAGCAGGGTGTTTTACTCAGCAGACCCGGACTTAATCAATACTTCCAATATCATGACCCATGGCCTTACTCCAGTTAATAAATGCTTACATTTCATAATAGACTTCATAGTCCCACCTTTTGAATGGCTGTCCCTGCCGTGAGGCTGCCTCCCACGTGCTTATCCCCGACACATGTCCATCTTTGTGCCTGCACCTGGGCAGCGCAATGTTGCTGGAAGAAAACCTTACTGCTGAGCCTGCTTTACCTTAAGGCTGTGACCTCAACCCTCCAGCCGGCACCCAATTCTGCCTGGCCACTCCAACGTGTTTTTTTCTGGGAAAAATGTTTGCCTATTTTGATAGCTTTTCTTCTTGCCTCAAACCGCTCACATCTGATCATTCACCTCTTACTTCTTGGGGAGAATAGGAACCATCTGACACGCACTCCCTCATCTTCCCGCAACGTTGCCTCCTTTCCTTTGTTCTCCTACTGCCCTCTGGTTACAATCAAGAAAGCCCTATGAGCTAGTGGACCAGGCCTGTTTTGTCCTCAGCACCTAGCACAGTGCCTGGCAAAACTGATGATGAATTCACGAATATCCATCCTTTCCTGATTTGTCAGGTCAAGCTTCATTGTTCTTACCCTTCTGAAGGGGAAGAGCCCATGACATTGCCTGAAGCATCTGTGATGGTAGATAAGCACAAAATCCTTGCTGTCTTCATTCTTCGTGGATGCGGTGCCAAGCCCACCCTCCCAGGCTCATCTCAGTCTCATTTCCACCTGCCACTCATGTTTGTGTATGCTTTTCCAAGAAGGTTATACTTCTCAAGTCTGAATCCTCAGTGAGTAGCAGCACATTGCCTGATGCATAAATGGGATTCAATAAAAGGGTGACGAATGGTTGAGTGCCCCCAAACCTAAAAGTCTCTCTGGATTTCTCCTTTTCCTGCTCTTACCACATCCAGTCCACTAGTAGGTGCCTTCAGTTCTTACCTCTATGGCAGAGAGCAGCAAACATTTTTGTAAAGGGTCAGATAGTAAATATTGCAGGTGTACGGGCCATACGGTTTCCATTGTAACTACTGAACTCTACCATATTGGTATGAGAGCAGCTGTAGACCTCACATAAATGAGTGGGTGTGGCTGTGTTATAATAAAGCTTTATTTACAAAAACAGATGTGGACAGAATTTGGCTCAGTTTGCAGAAACTTGCTCAAAAAATGTATCTCAAAACTATTATTTAATGCTGAAAAAAAGAGTCATTCTTGGTGCCTTCTATCCTCTCCAGAAGTAACTTGAGAAATGTTAGTGTAGATTTGTGTGGTCGTGTGCATGTTTGTGCACAGAGGTGGACCTCCTTTTGCCAGATCAACTAAGCTCTTTTCCTGGCCTTTGGACAGGTTTCTCGCTTCCCCCTTTGTTTACAAAAAGCACAAGTATTTAAAAACTGGTGCCACGGCACTGCCACTTATTACCTGGGCAACATTTTCCCAGTTCCTTAACCACTTAGAATCTTTCTTGTCTCATTTACAGAACCGGAGTAGTGTTGCTACTTCCCTTATGGAGTTGGCCTAAAGGATCATGTATCTGAAAGGCTTAGTACAGTGCTGATAGCAGTTACAGTTAGCATTCACGTTCTGTTATCATGTATTGATATGTATATCCGCATATACGTAAATGCAGGAGAGCTTCCAGTTTAAGAACATGGGCACCTGAATTAGTCTGACAAGATTTGAATCCCAACTCCATCACTTACTATTTGACCTTGGGGAGGTGCCTCAGTTTACCTAACTCGCACAGTTGTGAGAAAGAAATGAGTTATATGTAAAGTGCTTATGGCAAATAGTACTTATGGCAAGAGTGTCTGGCAAATAGTGAACTCTTTGCGAGTGTTATCACCATCATCATCCTCCTCCTCATCCCGTCCAGGATAGAGTCCCAGCATCTCCTGACCTTCAGCGTCCCTGGTACACGAGTATCATACTTGTTGCTCAACCTAAGGCACCCCAGGATGAAAAGTAAGAGGACCCTCCTCCCTGCTTTGACAGAGTCTGAATTCGCACCCCTTGCAGAGCAGGATTCAAACGCTTCTGCCATTCTCTTCATCCCCAGGAAAGCATCTTCAACTTTTCTCTTTGCTTTAAGCTAGAGGGTGAGGACCCTCCTCTCCCCTTCTTCTCCCCTCACCCCTTCTCTGAGGATATTTGTGTCTTGGGTATTTATTTAGCTCCCACAATCAGGCTGCTTGTTCTGCGGTGATTGGCGTCATACAAACTGGGTAAGAATAGAATTCACAGTCATTCACTCTGGTAAAGACCACACTCACTACCATTGCTCCCAGCCTGGCAGGTGGGGGATGGGAGGGCATGGGGGGTAGGGTTCATCCTTCTGCTGACTTTCTAGCACCTGCTAGAGCAGTTCACCCCTCTTAGCATTAAGTAGCCAAAAAACTGCCTCCTTTCCCCTTGTTTATGTTACATCAGGGTTGTCCAGCACGCAGCCCATGGGCTGCATGTGGCTCAGGATGGCTGTGAATGTGGCCTGACACAAAATCTTAAATTTACTTAAAACATGATAAGATTTTTTTGTGATTATGTGTCACAAGGTATTTGATGTGTAGCCTAAGACAACTCTTCTTCCAGTGGGGCCCAGAGATACTAAAAGGTTGGACACCCTGGACCCCAGTCCCCAGTCCTACATCTCCAGTGTCCTGTCTGTGATGCCCCACCACTGAAGGGGGCCCTTTGACTCCTACAGGTTTCTAGAGACTCCCACATGATCAGGGTCACCTGGTTAAAATAAGCATGAGAGCAGTGGTTGGACTACTTAGGGCAGGGGTGACAGAAAAAAGAAATATAACACTAGTTACAGCCTCTTGTTTTCCTTTTTAAAACATGCATTTAATTAGCTAGTGCCATGGAAACTGTTCCGTGAAGCTCTGAAATACTCCAGTTAAAGAAGGGTTGAAAGAAATAAAATCTCCACAGGACACAGTAAATGCTGTGTCATTAACAAAACCATTATAAATTCTTTTTCTCTGAACATTTGCTTATTTATCTCTTCTCCCTACCTCCAGGCAGCCTCTGGTCTTTCCACAGGTCTGGTGCAGCTTGTAACTGGTTTCTGCTTAGATTACTGCTGTTAATTATCTCCTCACACCTCTGCCTCTTTGTTCGGGCTCCAAGCCTCAGAGATTGGCTCCATTTTTTCAGTCTCTAACTTCTCTCAAGTAGCCCTGAAGTTCTTTTCAAAATGGTACTCTTGCCAGTTTCCTCCCTTGGCTTTTTCTAACTTGTTCACTTCCTTCTTTCTAATGAAAGAAATCATCATTTTATCATCTGACTTCTATGGAAACCGAGCCTTTGTTCCTCTGAACAGCCATCAAACAAAATAGAACATGAATTAAGTCCTTCCCCTGCCAAAGAAGGAGCCGTGTGTTTGCGCTGTAAAAGCAAGGACAGGGCCTCTCTGGTTGGTGTGGTGCAACGAGCCAACAGAAAAGAACTGCCTCCACAGCCTGCCCTTGCAAACACGTGGGAAAGCTGGATAAAATATAATAAAAGACTATTCAAAAGCATAGCCAAGCTCAAAGTTAAAAGAGAGAAATTCTTAATGCTAAATTAATAAAGAGGAGACTCAAAGTCAGAGTGGTTAGTGGCTGAAGAACAAAATGGCTTGCAGGATCATCAAATCAGCTGGGGGCTGAAGTTCTGATGCTTGACTGGGGCCGCAGTCTTGGCTGCAGGCCCTACCTAGTGGAGTTGAACTGTCATAAAGGTAGAGATTGTGAAGACTTGGCTATCCATGGAACAAGAATAGGAAAAACTCCACAACCTCCTTGGAAATTTATGATGGAAGCTTGATGTCCACACTGGCCGTGAATATATAAACAGCCATTCTCAAGAAACTGGCATCTTAAACCAATTTGACAGGCTGGGGTTCTAAATTTCTGCTACTCACTTGGTACAGGGAACCCAGCTGAGAAATTAACATAAAAACCAGCTAGAAACTATTGAACCTGTGGGACTCTGGGAAGAGACACTTCCACAGCCCAGGATACATGGGAATCCCACAGGAAGGAATCACCACTGAAGAGAAGCCCACGGTCAAATATTATAGTCACAAATGAAAACAATTCACCATAAAGTACAGTTTGCAGATACATCAAATCAAAGAATTTATATCCCAATATCTGGATATAATTAAACAGCTTGAATGAAACTTTAATAAATGTCCTTCAAGTATTAAAGTATTAAAGAAGGACTCAACATTAGGACAATATAAATTAGACTATATAACAAAAATGTGTCAAAAAGAACATGTGAAAATTCTAGAAATAAAAAATATAGCAGTCAAAACTTAAAATTTTAGTAGAAGTTTGAATAAGTAGCCTTTTCAAGACCAAAGAGAGCATCAATACATTTTTAAAAAGCTAGATCTAAGATAATAACCTAGAAGGCAGCTCTGAAAAGTAGAGATGAAAACCAGGCTATAATAAGAAAGTTAGACATATATTTCATATGTCTAATATAAAATATATGTCTATTTCATGTACATTCAAAAGTGGTGAAGGAGAGACAGGGGGAAATACAAAATGCTTGAGATGAAGAACTGCCGACTTAGAATTCTACACCCGGTTAAACTCTTATACAAGAATGAACGTGACTTCTGATCAAGATGGCAGTGTAGGTGAAAGCAGTACTTGCATCCTCCCACAGCCACATCGAAATTAAAACTAACCTCCAGAACAACGCTCATTCAGAACTGCCTGAAATCTAGCTGAACGGAAGTCCTACAACTAGTAATTTAGAAGAAACCATGTAGAGACTAGTAGGAGAGGCAGAGATGCAGAAGAGGCTGGTACCAACCCACATGTGACAGATAAAAATTGGGATGAATATCTTGGCTACAGAGGTCCCCCTGATGAGTGAGGGGTCTCAGTCCCACACCAGGCCCCCCAGTCCAGGGTTCCAGTGCCAGGAAGAGACATCCCTATAACTTCTGGTTGTAAAAATCAGTGGGGATTATGGCTGAGATGGAGGACTTTTTGAGTCCCAGGCAATTTCTCTTAAAGGGCCCAAGCACAGACTTACTCAGGCTTACTCCCTCTGAGCTCCAGTGCTGAGACAGCAGCTTGAAAGGCACCAGGGACATTCAGGGACTAACTGAATTGTCTGGTATTGGGGCAATAGCTGGGGGACAGCTTTCTGCTAAACAAAAGTTCTAGCAGAGACCTTTTTCCTTTTCTGAGCCCTTTCCCAACAAAGCCAGATGGAAGGTACTATATCTGAGTCTCCATCAACCCAGCTCACAATGTGCACCCTGCCCTGATGATTCCCTAAGGCCCTACCCCCACCCAACTTGTGGGCCCACACAAGCTGTTTCGAGTGGATTTTCCATATGAATGGCCTATCTTGGCTCATGCTACAGACTTTCCTAAAATATCTTAAAAAAGAAGCATCTGGCCTCAGCATATCCCATAGCTCTTGCTAATTTTCCCCAGGCCCAGCACTAGCAGCAGCCAGTCTTGATTCAGAGCATGGCCTCTCCCGGGCACCACCAAGCCTAGCACAAGTAGCAGCCATCTGCAGATTGCTGTGTGGCTCATGCTTGGTAGCTTCGGGGCAGGTTGGGGGCTGACCTTGGCCTGTATCTCTTGGAGACCCCAGAGCCAGCACACCTAGTGGACAATTAAAGACCACACCAAAGCACCACCCAAGCACCTCCACAAGTAGACACACTCAAAGGGTAGACTCAGCACACACCAGAGCCCCACTGGAGTAATTCCTGCTCTGTGGAATGAGCCCCTGCACAGCGGATCCTCCCTGGTGGTTACAATCAGTCTTTGCAACTGGTCATCCTGAGGGTAAATCTCTCCCATTGATATGCCAAGAAATATCAAGGCTCAACTATGTGTGTGTCTATGGGTGCACCTAGAGTGCCCAACTTGAGTCATCTGGGAGGTTTTGCCACTAGACCCCACACAACACCCACTACGTAAGGCCACTGTACCAAGACTGGGAGACATAGCAGCTCTGCCTAATTTATAGAAACATACCCAGGGATGCTGCCAAAATGAGGAGGCAAACAAACATGTCCCAGATAAAAGAACAGAACAAACTCTAGAAAAAGAACGCAACAAAATGGAGACAAGTACTCTAGTAGTTGCAGAGTTCAAAACACTGGCTTTAAAGATACCTATTCTGGTAACTACCACCAGGTCAGCAACTAGAGGGGTGCCAGTCACATATGGGAAAGGAGTGACATGGCTGGAAACAGGGAGAGTGACAAGCCTCCTGCAGCCTCCTGCAGCCAGACAGCAGCATTATTCCCTTTCCAGTGCCTCTCCCACATACATAGCCACAAAGTGGTGAAGTGGGTAGCTGAATCCTGGAGAATGCCTAGGGTTCCTCCCCATATATCTTAAAGACAGGGAGTCAAAGCAGCTCTACCTAATACACAGAAACAAACACAAGAAAGCTGCCAAATCAAGGAGACAAAAAAAATATGGTCCAAGTGAAAGAATAGACCAAACCCCAGAAAAAAGAACTAATCAAAACAGAGGTAGCCAACCTATCAGAAGCAGAGTTCAAACCACTGGTGATAAGGATGCTCAGAGAACTCATTGAGTATGGCAAAACATAAGGGAAGAAATGAAGGCTTCACTAAATGAAATAAAGAAAAATTCACAGAGTACCAACAGTAAAGGGAAAGAAGCCAGGGTTCAAATCAACATGAGGAAGAAATAAACAATCAATAAGAACACAATGAAGAAACAAGAATTCAAAACAATGAGAAGAGAATAAGAAGACTCTGAGACAACTCCAAATGTGCCAACATCTGAATCAGGGATGCTAAAAGGAAAAGAGGAAGAGCAAGAAATTGAAATCTTATTTGAAAAAATAATGAAAGAAAACTTCCTTAACTGGGTGAAGGGAATAGATATACAAGACCAGGAAGCACAGAGAGTCCCCAAGAAGTTGGACTCAAAGAGAACCATGTCAAGACACATCATAATTAAAGTGCCAAATGTTTAAGATAAAGAGAGAATCTTAAAAGCAGCAAGAGAAAAGGAGACAGTTACTGACTAAGGAGTTCTCATAAGATGGTCAGCTGACTTCTCAAAAGAAACTTTGCAGGCAGGAAAGAACTTGCAAGAAGTATTCAAAGAGATGAAAACCAAGGACCAACACCCAAGATTACCCAACCAGCAAAGCTATCATTTAGAATGGAAGGGCAGATAAAGTGCTTCCCAGATAAGGTCAAGTTGAAGTTCATCATCACCAAACCCTTATTATAGGAAATGTTAAAGTGACTTAGCTAAGAAAAAGAAGAAGATCAAAACTATGAACATTAAAATGACAACAAATTCAAAACTATCAACAACTAAATCTAAAAAAATTTAAAAATTAGGCAAATAACTAGAACAGGAACAGAATCATAGATATGGAGATCATTTGGAGGGTTAGCGGTTGGCAGGGAAAAGGGGGAGAATGGGGGAAAAGGTACAGTGAATAAGAAGCATAATTGTTAGGTATAAAATAGACATGGGGAGCCCTGATTGGTGTAGCTCAGTGGATTGAGTGCGGGTCTGTGAACCACACGATCACGGTTTGATTCCCAGTCAGGACACATGCCTGGGTTGCAGGCCAGTTCCCAGCATGGGACACATGAGAGGCAACCATACATTGATATTTCTTTCCTTCTCTCTTTCCCTTCCTCTCTAAAGATAAATAAATAAAATCTTTAAAAAATAGACATGGGGAGATTATGAATAGTATGGAAAATGGAGAAGCCAAAGAACTTATATGCACAACCCATGGACATGAACTAAAGGGGGATTGCTGGAGGGAAGTGGGGTACTGGGCAGAGGGGGGGCAAAAGGGAAAAAGCTGGGAAAAGCATAATAGCAGAATCAACAAAATATACTTACAAATAAAAAAATGCTTGTTGTCCCAAAGATTCAGAAACAGTTGTGAGGATTTAGGGAACATGCATTTTTAAATCAGCATGCCATCTTATTCTGACATGAACGATTCTTGGTTCACACTTTTAGAAATGCTGGCCTTGCGCAGGCCAGTGTGGCTCAGTTGACCAGAGCATTTGTCTCATAGGCCAAAAGGTTTCAGGTTTGATTCCCAACCAGGGCACATGCCTGGGTTGCCTGAGAGGCGCCCATCAATGTTTCTCTGTCACATTGATGTTCCTCCCACTCCCTCTGTCCCTCCTCTCCCCTATTTCTAAAATCAACAAGCATTTGCTCAAGTACAGATTTTAGAAAATTAAATTAAATTAAATTAAAAGAAATGCTGGCCTTGTTCTTCCTAGCAATCAGACGGGCTCACCATTCGTCCCCTCTGTGCCTGCCGAAGTCTTCACTCACCCAGACTTTTTGTTGAAACTGCAGAGCCCAGAGAAAGGGAGTGGCTTTGTCCCCTGAAATGTGGGCTCCTTGACCTCTCACCTTCCTCCTCAGAGAAAATCAGACTGACAGACCCTGGGTGGAGGACCTTGTCCTTAGGACAAGAGCCTGTGAAAGGTGTTTGTAATGAGAGTGCCCTAGACATCCTACAAGGTCACCAGCTATGCTTGTTCTTTGAGCCTGCTTTGGCTGGCTGTGCAAATGGACTCTTAACATTCTTGGCCACCCTGCTCAGGCATAATGTCTCTGGCCCTGTGAACTCAGCATCTGACCCTGGGCTGCCTGCATTGTGAGGTTCTGCCTTCACCATACTCTGAAGAGACCAGCAATTCTGCGTCTTGGCTTCACTGGACGGCAGAGAGAGGATGAAGCCAGGCTCCTCAAGTCCAAAAAACCCTACTGGACCCCACGCACCCGCCTATGACCCACTTACCAGTTTACAGAAAGACTAGTGCCAATGCGATACACAGAGGCCTGGAGTCCAGGTGCTGAGGGGCCTGGGTTCCCACGCTATTTGAATGAGTTTCCCCCAGTCCTAAGGATGTCCTACGCTTAGTCCATTCTTCAGTCTGGGCCAACCTTTTCTCAGCTGCCTGGGAGTCCCAGTCCTGTCTCTCCTCTTCACATTTTGCTGTTCCTAAATATCTCACCCACTTCCCTGTGTCTACTGGTCCTTAGCTTTCCACAGACATGGTCCTCAACATACACGTTTCTAGCAAAAAAGAACTTTTGATCCGTTTACTGTCAGACTATAAAGGGAAAGAGCTTTAGAAATCATCTAATAGAACTGACTACCCTGCCTCAACCTTCCCTCTCCAGTTTACAGATGAGAAAACTAATGTGCAGAGAAAAAATGTGGCTCGGTGTGTTCATTCAGGTTACAATCAGACATTACTGTGCACCTCATGCTTAATACCAGTTGCGCCCAAGGCAGAAATGCATGCGTGCAGACAAGGAGCAGGAATCTGGGGAGAAGAAAAGGCAGCCTCAGAAACCGCAGACCATCGAGGCAGCAGATCTCTGAGAGGGACTTAGCTGGCTGTGTTCAGCCCTCCTGTTTCTTAGAAGTGCAGAATGTCTTTCTCTCCCTAGGATCATGTTTACTTTCAGAGTAGTCTTGGAATTTGAGGGCAGCGTGATCACTCAGGGCAGTCTCCCTCCCATCTGCATGAGAAATCAGCTGAGCCATAGCAAACTCATTTGAGTTGCCCATGGCTGCACAGCCAAGACTTTGAACCCAGGTCTCTGACTACCACCCCCATGCTCTTTGCATCCCCAGTTGCTCCACTGTGAAGAGCCACCTTGTTAGCCCAAAAGGGCAGTTTCCCTCTATTTGGGGGAGACATAGGCAGCAAAAGGCACATTTCATTGTCCAGAGTTCTTCTCCCAAGGCGGAGGTATCTCCTGACTCTGTCCCCAGGGCAGATGCCAGATATCTGGCCAAGAATGTCAGAGTAATGGCAGGAGATTGACACCATGATAGAAGAATGGCCCTTATGCTGTGTTGCCTGGGGTTCTGGCCATGTGAGGAGGGCATGACACTTTTAGCTCTATGCACAGAAATTTGGAGAAAACTCCTTGACCCTCCAGTCTTCCTATAGCTCAGCTTTCCCATCGCAGTGTAACCACCACATTGAGTTTTTTCTTCCTTTGTCCTTCTTTTCAAGATCCATGAGATTCATGAAAATGTATTGCTTTCTTCCCATTATCTGGGCCTAAGAGAATATCCCAGAACAGAGATCAAAGAAGTAAAGAGCAGCAATTCAAGGTATTTGTGTCCTATTCTGTCACCACTTCTGTGTGCATCAGTTGTTCCAACTTTTCGATGAGAACAACACAACATGCCTTCGCCATCCCAAAGGGCCTGTGTGAGACGGGAATGAGAGGATGAATATGAAAGAGGCATGAAAATGTACAGCACCATATAAACACCAGCACCAAAGGTTAACAGCCACTATCATTACAACAATAAATCCTCAGGTCCCTGAGCTTTCCACTGCCCAGAGCTCCTTGAGGACTCCTTTTTCAGAGACAAGTGATGGCAAATCAAGCTGATATCAGGAATTTATCTTTTGATAAAGTAACTTCGGTCCTGTGCGGTTCATTCAGCCCTATCGCCTTCCCTTTCTTTATCTACATTATCACCTTGAGACTTGGTCTTCTGGAAATAATCACCTTGAGGGCCTTTAAGATCCCTTTTCATCAAAGAAAGTATCAACCATGCTCACTAGGCTGTGCTGATGGTGGGAAGAAAGTAGAGCCAGGCACTTCGGGAAGACATTTAACAAGAGTTTTCAGAATAAAACTTAGTTACTTAGGAAACTCAATTTCCCAGAACAATTCATTTTGTGAATGTTCTGGTTAGTCAGTCATGCTGCATTGTTACCTCCAAAAGCTTTCCAATAAATGCTGCTGAATTGGAGTGAACTCCACAGACCCTGTCTTCTGAGCTAGAGAAGGAGGAAGGCAGGAACGCAGCCAGGGCTTGCAGCCCGTGCTCCCTGAACCTGCTGGAGGTTGCCCTCTGCCATCAGCCAGGTCCTGGCAGGCAGCGTCCATCTAGAACAATCCCCCACAGGACTCGAAACAGGCAGTCATCCTGGGGTAGAGCCACAGCCCGATTTCCTCCTGGTAACTAGAACCAGTCACCTCCACTAGTCACGGAACCTCTTTCTCTGGCCCCAGAAGTCCAGGGAGGAGTGTCAGCTTCCAGTTTAATGAAAACATGGCTGTGTGTGTGCACATCAAGAAAAAATTCTGGAATGTTTTATTAGGCATTCTAGTGAGAGGTGTCGTTTCTACTCTTCCACTTGGTTTTCAGATCCTTATGTTTTGACCTTGAAGGAAATCGCACCATTGTTTGGTCACAGGTTTAAAGCGTATCTGACACCCTATAGGATGACACCCCAATCTCTCCGGGTGTAATCACTCAGTAGAGTCGTAAGTGAGCCTCTATTTCCTACTCTACTCTTATCAGACCAGCTGCCTCCAGGTGATGGGGGACAAGGTAGGATCACTGGATGCCACAGGCAGAAGCCTGTCACTGCACAATTTTGTGTCAATATGAGTCCTTTGGTCAGAGGTAATGTTGTATAAAGCAACATAATGATGAAAAAGATTCAATAACTCCCATGGTAGCTCTCATGGTAGCTCTCATGGTAGCGTTGGCAGCAGAATTTCAAGCAGAGAAGGTAAATCTGCCTACAGAATACACATCTAGTCCCACGACAGCAAGGCACTGAACCTTCCTAGTGAAAAGAATTCAACAAAATTAGGTGATTGGCTAGTTGACAAGGGACTGATACCCTTTCCAGGGCTCAGTGTTGTCCTTTGCTATTGGCAAGGTGTGCACTCAGCGGTGGGATCACCAGAGAAACCTTGGTGAAGGGAAATCCTTGTCATTGTGACCATTTCTGATGCTCTGGCCATTCCATCCATGGGTCCATGGAGAAGGTGGCTGGGGAAGGAAGATAACTAGAGTCACGGGGTGGGTCTTCTTGTCTACCTTATTTTTAGAAGCTTCCTCTGGGACAAATGATCGCTGGTGATCATTCCAAGAATTTCCTTCACCTATTTCTTCCCAAGCCTCTTTGTCATGTCAGGCATCTGCTCTTCGTCTTTCTAAGTCCCTAGCCAGTGAAACTATCCTTTTAGCCACCGCCCATGAGACTGCATAGATTTGTATTTTGGCCTAGCTTTCTTTCCAAGAAAGAAGATATGGGACATTTTGTCTGAGTTTCTTCATACGGGAAAGTTTTTCTTCATCATAGTCTTTCAGAACCATCTCTGAGGGGGGCTATAATGCTATCCACTTCTGGCTGGTGCCAACATACAGACAAACTTATCTGTAAACCAGGCCTACAGTTTGGCTTTCTGTTAACTGGTCAAAGGGGCGTTCTCATAAAACCACGTACGTGGGTTAAGGAAGAGATGGCAAAACGGCCGGAGTTGATCCAATGGAATGTCAGTCCATTCCCCTGTGCTCCCAGACCTACTCAGGCCTAGTTTCCCAAGGAGCGTCTTCATTCAATAATGGAATGATGCTACACATCTAACTTTATAACTTGGTAAATAAGAGAATGCCCAGTTCATAGTGAACAGCTCTGGTCACATCATCCCTTGGTATCCTTTGATTGAAAGCTCAGATACTTCGAGTATCATTGAATCTGCAGGGTCAGAAGGCCCAAGTGGAAGAGCAGTTTTGCTTCAGGAGGGTCTCCATGCAGAGTCCTCGGTTGCTCTGGGACCCAGCTAGAATAGCAGCCTAAGGATTGCCGATAAATGGGCCAGGTGGAATACGCAATACTCCTTCCAAAATTCAGAGCCCTATCAAGCATTGGGCCTTTTTTGTGGTACACAGTGCAAAGTGGAACAATTTAACTTTAGAAGGGCTATCATCCCAAGATGTTCTGGACCACTGGATTCCTAGGCATTTCATCAATGTGTCAAGCTTGTAAATTATGTGAGGTTTCTCTTCCTATCCTGTCAGGCCTGTATCTTACAGAATTTTCAAGGGTTCTTGCTGCATCCTGCTCGCCAGGTTCAATTGACATAATATTATTAACATAATGGACCAGAATGAAGTACTGTGAGACATCAAGCCTCCGTTGGGTTATAGGAAAGCAGGAGAGCTGACACAGCCCTGAAGAGCACGCGTGCACACCCCTGCCCCAGGCAGGTGAAAGCAGACTCTGTTGCTAATTAAGATAAAGGAAAATATCATTTGCCAAGTCAATAACAATCTTTCAGGTGCCATCATTCTAATAAAGATACCACGTCCAGAACGGCAGCCGCAGTCAGCACCAACTACCCAATCGAGCGGAGCACAATCCAGAGTCGTTCTCCACACCCCACAGGACACGTTCCCTGACTGGGTGGCTATTAAACAGGGATCGGACTGGAACCACCATCCTGCATCTTTCAAGGCTTTGGTGGTGACTCTAGTCTCTGCAGTATCCCAGGCATGTTGCACCGCTTTTGGTTTACTCTTCTGACAGACAGAAGGACAGGTGATGGTTTGCTTCCAGAAGCTTCCTCTACCTAGCAGTTCTTATTCTGTGAACCAGAGAACCTACACGGGGATGCTCCCAGCTGCCATTTAGCTCTGCCACGGGCCTGTTAGAATTACAGTAAGACAGCGCAAGTCAAGACTTCATTTATCATCGAATCTTCATGAGTCCCTACTCTGGCTGAAGGACCATGGCGGACTTCAGGGTTCCCAGGAATTAGCACCACTTCAGAGCTAATATCCAGTAACCACACAAAGGTCTGGGCATTTCCCTTTCTCTTGTGCACAGTCGCCCTGGCAAACGGCTCTTCCGGTATGTCTGAGGAGGGCTTGGGAGAAGTTTACAGAATATACATTCGGTCACACATCAGGCTTCTTCCTTAAAGGGAGCTGGCCTCTCCCTCAGTAAAAGGTTTCTGAGTTTGTGAACTATCTTTTCTCAGCAAACAGGAGGGGAAAGTAAGAACTCCCCCTCTGTCTGCTTGAATCACCACAGCGATACTTTTCCCAGTACGTGGAGGAATGGTATCTAATGGGGTAGCTCCTAGTCCTATGTGATTGCCGAGCACTTAAGATGGGGCTGGTCCTAACTGAGATGTACTTATGTGCAAAATAAAAATAGCCTCTGGATTTCAAAGTCTAGTACAAAAAATGTAAAATATTGCATTAGCAATGTTTTGTATTGGTTACATGTTGAAATGATAACTCTTTAGATGTCAGTTAAATAAAATATATTATTAAAATTATTAGCACAGTTTCTTTTTACTTTTTTAATATGTAGATAGTAGAAAATTTTAAATCACAGGTAACTCTCGCATTATTATATTTATATGAAATTGTGCTGATATAGACCAAGCAATAGCGTAGTAGGATGCACATCTATTTCCTTCCTTTGAAGCCACCACCATAAATCCATGTGGGACAGAGCAATCCAATGACCATTCTTAGTGGGGTAACTGAGCTCAGCTTGTCTCTGATAGTCTGTTCCTGGGGGTTCCTATTTTTCTAATTAGAAGTCGAGATCCCAGTTCAATGGCAGCATCCCCCACTGTCATCTCTAACCAGTATGGGGCCGCCACCACAGCTTCTCAAGGATGCTGGTGATGAGTTTTTAAATGTTTTAGTGCCAAGAGTACCCTCTGAGCCTTACAGGAGGGATTAATCAGGTTACATACAATAGATACACTTTAATTTCCCATCACCCTAAGCTTTGGGTTTCTTCTTACAATATGCTAGGGAATTTCTGCAATACTCAGCCTTATTAGATATAATCTTGTATTATGAATATTACTAGTATTTAAATACCCAACCAAGCAAACTGTTAGAGTCACTCTCAGCTGCTTAAACTACTGTATTACATTTTGAATCCCAAGCGAATTCACCCATATGGACAAATTTGATCCAGTCCAACTATGTCCTAGTTGGCTTAATACTCTTAGAATCTATTTGCAGATGCATGTTCCCAAGGTTCCTGACAATACAGACAGAAAGGTGCTGCAATTCCTTTGGAGTCTAACTAGCTCCCCCTGAAGATCTTTCAAATTTGTCTCTGCACTATCACAAGATATAACTCTCACTCTGAGCCTGGAGGCAATGAGATAAGGCGGGGCTGCATCGTGAGGACAGCAGATACACTTCTTGCCAGCCAACTGCCCTGTGTGAAATCGTAAGACAGTCTATGCAAAGGACTGCTTTCTCTAGCAAGGGAGACTCGAGGACGACTGGGGTTCATCTCGCTCAGTTCTAGTGGTGTCACTGCAAACGTTCTTATCCCAACCTCAATGTCCAACCCCTCCTGTGCCTGAACATTAATGTACAGACTTGGCAAAGTTCTGCATCTAACAGGCATTGCAAATCTTCAAGCCACACAATTAGACGTCAGGCCTGACCCGCAGCTCTGTTTTCTCTGAGGCTGCATGAAATAAGGATTGTTTCTCTGGTTCTGGTTCTACATCATGTCTTGAGTTGGAAGTTCAAATTTTAGAGCTCCTAAATCAATCTCTCTCTCTCTCTCTGTTTCCCTCCCTCCCTCTTACAAATTCCCTGTCATAAACTCTTGAGCACAGCCAGAACTAGCCAGCCTGTCCGGCAATTACTGTAATTATCACTGTTGCCATAGCAATCAAGTGCAGCAGCCACTTGATCACTTAAAACCTCTCCTTCCGCCGACTCTCCATCCTGCATTACTCTTCATGACAAGCTGCATATCTTCATGCTACTTCACGCCACAGATTGCCAGTTTCCCATTTTTCCCAGCAAAAAGGTCATTTATGCATTCATTAAATAAGTGAGAGACTTATTTAATGGGGTCCCATAACCCCATTTGGAAGGTTGTTTCCTGGGACCACTCTTGCTACCAACTATTGTATTAGTCAGAGTTGCAGCAGGAAACAGTCCCTGTGCTGGATGGATTAGACAAAGATACCTCAGTGAATGGCAGAGGTACAAGCAAGGTTAAGGCACTGAATGAAGAATGGGAAGGAACCCAGGGCGCAGCCACCTTGCAAATTGTCGCTATCCAGGGCTGAAAAGACAATGGAAGAAGTAACATCACCAAAGAAAAAAGTGAAAGGTAGCGTTGTGGGGGCAGGGAGTGGGTGACAGGAGACAGCAGCAGCAGTCTATGGAGGGTCGCAGACACTGCCATAGAGTGACGCAAATGCAGGAAGGGGCAGGTTAGAAAGACTCCGACCCCACTGTCAAACCCAGGAAGCCAGAGGACACAGCAGCCTCGGCTCTGCAGCCTAAAAAGGGGGAGTACCCTGTGCCTCAAACCAGGCAAAGGAGGGCTGAGAAAGGATTTGGGGGAGGAGGGCAAATGGAGAATAAGAGCCCTGCAGATGTCACGTGTTATATTTACATTCTTCCTTCATCCTTTTAACTAGTACCAGTAAGGTGTGTCTGATCATTACCTCCCTCTTACAGATCATGACACAGGCTCGCTGAAGGTTATCCAGAGTCAGTGGGCTGCAGCTAGAGCCTGGGCCATTTGAACTTGAGTCTGTATATCATGCCAAATGACAGGAGTTTGGATGGAGCGGGTAGAGGGCTCATTTAGAGAAATAGAGACAAAAGTTGCTGCCAATACGTGGAGAACTTTGAAATCTCCCATCCTCAGGAATTCTTCAGCCTTCTGTCCACGTGCTAGCAGGTACCAGGTCTGCTGCTATGTTTTGTCAGGCCCTGCAGGAATTAGGAAATCCATTGACCTTTCTCTTCTGA
Source organism: Sturnira hondurensis (assembly GCF_014824575.4). Lineage (NCBI taxonomy): Eukaryota > Metazoa > Chordata > Mammalia > Chiroptera > Phyllostomidae > Sturnira > Sturnira hondurensis. Next base: position 2,154,708 of record NW_028089713.1, on the reverse strand, counting down.
GGAGCCTGAACCAGAGCCCTGAAGAGCCTGCCTCGTGCTCCCAGCTGTTTGGCCTCCCACTAACCATTTCCTTTTGTAGGTGACTTATTCTGTCATATAGCTTTGGGGAAACCTCCTCTCCATGTCTCTCAGGCCATGTGTTTTGGGTTGAGGTCCTAAGCAAGCCAAAATATTGCATTTCCTAAGTAATAATCATCAGTTAAAGACAATGACCTTAACCAACCAAAGCAACTTCCTGGGATTTCACTAGAGGATTAAGGACGTGAGAGGAATTCGGGGCACAGCTCTTGTTGCCAGATTGCCACCAAGGCCAAAGCCAGAAGAGAGGACGGCAAACTCAGTCAAGCGAAGTCATGTCCTTGTGACAGGTTTGAGCCCTGAACCCGGCCCTAGCCACAGCTGGCTCATCCCTGGACTTGTGCTACGTAAGCCACGAATTCACGTTTTTTGCTTAACACAGGCTCTGTCTTTGGTAATCATGAGGCAAACGTGCCGAGGTGAGGCGATGGCCCTACCTCCTGCAGAAGGAGCTCCAACCTGTACCCGATCCCACAGGTTTTTGGAAGCCTGGGGAGGGGGCCTGGGAAGAGACCTGTGTGATGGCCAAGGGTGACAGGCCCAGGGAAGAGGAATGGGTCCTTTTTTAACAAGGTGCAGCCAGGGGTCCCCAAATAGAGATTTGTAATGGGGTTCAGAACTCAGGGTGTCCAGGAAATATTAAAAATGTGGGATGTCCTCACCACCACAGGTCTGAACTGGGGGACGACGGGACACATGGAGCAGGGCCACTGAGAGTAGTTTTGCATAGCAACAGTTTTTCAGATAACCTCAGGCATGGTCACTTAACATATCAATGGCTTTTAATGGTTTCATGGGTATGTTAAGTAGCTGTGGCCATGCTGTGGCCAGAGGGATGAGTGACTTCCACCTGGGATGTAACTGGGAGGCGACTCCCCTGGTTACAGCACCTCCATGAGAGCTTGTAGATGATTGGCTCCATGCCTGGGGCCTCGCCTGCCCCGACTCACTATGACCACCAAGAAAGGCTGGAAAAAATACGGGAATGCCAGCAGGTGTAACTGATTGTGGGAGGAGTCGGAAACGGGGCTGCAGAGGAAGGTTGGCTCAGGGATTAAAACCCAGGCACCGCAATCATGCTGTAGGGTTGGGACCACTTGGCTCCCTTTTGCCATGGGGCTTAGGAAGCAGGAGAGATCCGGCTGGGAAGGAAGGGGGTGAAAAGACTCTTGCTGGTGGGCCATGAGGGGGTGCCACATGGTTTTGGATTAACTGCAGATCACGGTGGCAACACAGCTGATGGTGCTGGGAACCATCAGCTGTGGTGATGGGCTCAGGTAGCCCCTTGGCTTCTACTTCTTTTCCTGAGATATGGCGCCCCGAACTAGGCAGAGGCAAAGGGAAGGACTTGTGCATTTGTGAGTATTCTAAAGGACTTTAGTATTTAATGAAGACATTGATTCATTACTCTAAGTCTGTATAAATTTTAAATAAATAATTCCTTTCCTTTTTACCAATTTCTGGCATTGAGATATATCTTTCCCCAGCAGTGGGCAAGGCAAACCTAGTAGGAGGGGGGACCCCTGGAGCACAAGGGGGTGTCCGTTCGGTAATAATATATCGTTCACCCCCACCCCAGGCCTGTTCTGTAACACTGTGGGATAAGAGACAAGCTAGGCACTTGAGCCAACACAGCCCCACAGAGGTGTATTTAGTAAATGTTTTATTCTCACAGGGCTTGAAAGATCAAAATTGCTTTTAAAAATATAATAAAAGGGAAACAGCCACTATGGTTTCTTTTGACACCAGCCCAATTTCTTGACTGTCACAATAATTCCAAACAACATGTGTAAGACTTCACTGGGTTGTCTCGTCCCTGAAACCCAGGGCAGGAACAACAAGAAATGCCTGAGGCTCTGGTGGCACAACGACTCTGGTCAGAGGCTTCCTGAGGCTGCCAACACGTCCTCTGGCTCACAGGGCCCAAGGCTTCCCTGCAATTGGGAAATGGCTTTATGCAAATATAACCTGGGCTAATGAGGTAAGCCCGGCTTAACAACCTGAACTCCTGCGTTCATATGTAGTGTCCTTGGATCACCTTTGAAATCCATCTGGTCAACCTTTACAACCAAAAAATAATGCAGGCCATTGTCATCTTGCTCAGGGAGATGGAGCTATCGGGCTGTGGAGATCACAAGGTTGCATTTCACTGTGGCCCTGAGACCTCTCGCTCCACCTCCACTACCCCCACCCCAGCCGTACTCCCAGGAGTCTCTCTACTATTCTCCTGCACTCTCAGTTTCTCCCAGGTAAAGCTCAAAGGAAAAAATAAATCTTGTTTTATCTAAGATTAGCCCTTCCATCTATTGTTTTGATCTCATTTTACACTTAGAATTTGGTTATAATTGTTCTCTCTCTCTCGTATATATATATTTTATCCTCACCCAAAGATTTTCTTTTATTGCTTTGAGGGAGAGAGAGAGAGAGAGAAACACCAACTGGCTGCCTCCCGTATGCACCCCAACCCGGGATGGAACTTGCAACCTGGCTATGTGCCCTGACCAGGAATCAAACCCACAGCCTTCTTGGTTTATAAGACAATGCTCCAACCAACTGAGCCACACTGACCAGGGCACGCTCATATTTTTAAAAAGTCAATTCATCAGCTTTATTGAAGTATACTTTACATGTAGTAAGATGCAATCTTTTTAACAAACGGGTGAGTTCTGACAAAGGAATACACCCATGTGAGCTCTAGTACCTCGGTGAAGACATGGCGAGTCCTGTCTCCCCACAAATCTGCCCCTCGGTCAGTTCCCTCTCAGATCCACCCCCTCCCCAGCCACCCACACCAAGAAGTGACAGATCTTTCTGTCACTCTACATTAGTTTGGGCTGTAGTCGAATTTCATGTAAATGGAGTCATAAAAGCATACAACCTTCCATGTTTGACTTCTTTTGCTCAACATAGTCTTTTTGAGGTTGAAAATCACGTTGTGCATACCAACAGTTCACCCTCAGCACTGCTGAGCAGTGTTCCAGCGTACAGAGATGGCACCGTGTCTTCCCCACGCACCATCGGCGTGCATTCAGTTTGTTCTCGGGTCGGAGCTACTGTGAATGAAGTTGTTTCGAACATCCCTATACAGTCTTTGTGTAGCTGTATTTTTAGTTCTCTTGGTTAAATACCTAGGAGTAGAATTTTTGGTTGTATGGTAAATGTGTGTCTATAAAACACTGACCAAATTTTTTCTGAAGTGTCACCAACCCTTCTGGGCTGGGAACCCTGGGCCTTCTGCCCAGAGCCATTCTCGCCAACAGAACCAGACTGAGCTTTGTAAAGCAGAGCAGAAACTTTCTTTTAAAAAAAATTTGTATTGCATTTACTGGGGTGACATTAGTTAGGAAAATTATGTGGGTTTAAGGTGTGCAATTCTAGCCCTGACTGGTGTGGCTCAGTTAGTTAGGTGTCATCGTGCGAGGTGGAAGGTAGCCGGTTTGATGCCCGGTCAGGGCACATGCCTGGTTGGGGTTCAGTCCCTGGTTGGGGCCCGTAAGAGAGGAAACTGATGGATATTTCCCTCTCACATTGATGTTTCTCTCCCTCTCTTTATCCCTCCTTTCTCCTCTCTCTAAAAAATGAACATATAAAATCTGTAAAGTGTAAAATTCTCTAGTACATCATCTATGTACTGTATTGTGTTTACCACCCAAAGTCAAGTCTCCTGCACCACCATTTACCCGCCTTTTACCCTCTTCTACCTCCCCCTCTCCCTCCGGCAGTCACTATACTGTTGTCTTGTCTATGAAGTTTCTTTCCTCTTAATCTCTTCACCTTTGGCACCCAGCCCACCCCCAATCCACTGAGCTGTTAGTATGTTCTCTGTATGAGTCTGTTTCTATTTTGTTTTTTAGTTATTTATTTCATTAGATTCCACATATAAGTGAAAGCTTATGGTATTTGTCTTTCTCTGACTGGCTTATTTCACTTAGTATAATGCTCTCCAGGTCCATCCATGCTATTGCAAAAGGTAAGATTTCTTTTTTTATGGCTGAGTAGTATTCCATCGCATAAATGCACCATAGCTTTTTAATCCACTCATCCGATGGACATCTGGGCTGCTTCCCAATGCTGCAATGAACACAGGAGGGCTTATATTCATTCAAATTAGTGTTTCAAGTTTCTTTAGATAAAATTCCAGAGTTGGAATTGCTGAGTCATCAGGCAGTTCCATTTTTAATTTTTTGAGGAACCTCCCTCCATAACTGTTTTCCACGGTGGCTGCACCAGTCTGCATTCCCACCAACAATGCACAAAGGTTTCCTCTTCTCCCCAACACTTGTTGTTTGTTGATTTATTGGTGATAGCCATTCTGACAGGTGTGAGGTGATATCTGATTGTGATTTTAATTTGCATCTCTCTGAGAAACTTCATTCTTAGATACAGGAATGGGGAAGGGTGAGCTCATGCTCCAATGGCACCTTTTCCCCAACTGGGAGGAGCTTTCTGTAACTACAGGCTGGGCTGCAGAGTGATTAAATTCTTCTAGGCATGCGTATTCTTCACTTGCACTTGGCCCATTTGAACATGGTCCTTTCTGTACACGATACTCCATCTTCATCTTGGTCTTTGCACTCTGCCCTCTGCATTTTGTGTCCCAGAGTCCTTTCTAGTTTCTATAAGCAGGCAATATCTCATGATCTGGTTCAGGCATTGAGAAAAATTAGGGTCTTTCGGTCAACAGCCCATTGACAAAGGTGACTGTACAATTTCACATAATTCTGCCAGAATCACGTGAGGAGACTGCTTGCCTCGTGCGCTGGCCGCCCCGTCAAGCCCACTTTTAGGTGTTCATTGACCACTTGTATCTTCTTTTGTGAACTGTTCATTCAAACCTTTTGCCCATTTTTCTCTTATTATTTAGTTGTAACCCTCTTATAATTCTTACAACTTAAAAGGACATATGTACATCTTTGTATAAAGATATTACATGTAGCCCCAGCTGGTTAGCTCAGTTGGTTAGCTCATCATCCCCACACCCCAAGGTTGCAGGCTTGATCCCCAGCCAGGATACACACAAGAACCAACCAATGAATGTATGAGTAAGTGGAACAACAAATCAGTGTTTATTTACTGTATCTGCATCTTCTAAAACCCAAACTCTCTTCAACCCCTCTCCCCCACTCCGCTGTGAAACCTCCAAGTCATGGAAGCCACAGAACCACAGGTTCTAACGTCCAGGGAAGCAAGTTTGTACAAATGTTACCACCCTCGGTTTAGGAGGGAGGACTGCGGAGCAGGGCCTGGTGGAGGAGGGCCCTGTATAGTTAATGGGTAGAGACTGGGAAGCCTGTTGACTACTTTCTCTTGGTGTTTCATAGTCTTGCTTTCTCTTAGTTTCCTCTAATGTCTTTGTGTTACTGTCTAAATAATTGTCACACCAACACACCTCAAAAATGATCAGTGAGGAGTTCCCTCTGGCCAGCACTTCATTAGGGTGACCTCCCCTGGCTGGCACTTTGAGTCAGGCTACTTCCCCAGCCCTTTAACTTTACCACGCCTGCCCCCCCAAGTGGATGTTTGGGGCTCATCTTTCCTGATGCCTCTGCGGTGCTGGTCAGTGCCAACACTCTCTCCTTCTACTGATTTCCTGCATTGCTTAGTAAACACAAGCAGAGTACCTATTGCACCACAGAACTCAACGCCAAAGTTTATTGACTTGAGGTTTAGGTCAGATGATGCCCTGGTAGAGCTGGTGAGATGACTGAGTCATCTCTAGTCATCACAGTGAGATGTGTGAGAGGAGAAACACTCAAGTCCGCTTAGGGGGAGGGGGACTAGTAAAGGAGCTCCGTGCACTGGAACAGCACAAGCCAAGGAGTGTAAATGCCCCTGTAAAGTGACGTGTGGATGAGCAAGGCGTTTACAGTGAACAGTGTAAATGGGGGGAGCTTAGGGAACCTATGAGAATTGCCACAGGATGTAAGCATCGCAGGGTGCAAGCATCACAGGATGCATTGCCCAAGCCCCAAGCTGTCCACCATTCTCTCTTAACAGAAATGAGATTGCAGCCAAACTGGACTACATTTCCCAGCCTCCCTTGGTGTTAGGTGGGAACATGTGATTAAGTTACTACCAATGGACTGTGAGCAAAAGTAGTGTTTGAGCCAGTGCTTTCTAAGAGTAGATGTTCCACCTACATGATCTTATTAACCAATGTCCCCCAATAAATTTAACTTTAAAAAAGTGTAGGTGTGCCTCTTTTGTGTTCTCTTTCCCTTTTGCGAGAACTGGGCAAAATTATGGCAAGGCCCTAGGAGACAGTGGAGCCACAAAAGGAAGGAGCTCAGGTCCGTGAATGCCTTTCCAGAGTAGGGCTGCCCTGCAACCTGAATAATGTCCAAGGCTGCTTCCTGAACAGCAAATAAACGTCTGATGTGGCAAGCCGCAGAAGTTCTGCGTCACCTTTACTGTGGGAGTACGGCCCACCCTACGTGACACATTCTGATTAGAATGCACTTTTGAAAACTTTATAACACATACATGTATGTATAAAAAAGTAGAATGAAATATAGCAAGATGTGAATAATGATGGTGGCATTATGGGTGGATTTTATTTCTTAGCAATTTCCTGCCTTTTCCAAATTTGCTACAATAAGTGTATATTATTTTATAGTCAGAACAATTATAAATTCTCTAAATTCAGATAGTTACAGAGATAATAGCAAGTTGAAAAAGAACCTCATTACCAGGAGGCATGTAGAAAGTCTATTCAAGTAGTAGAATTTAAGGGTAGAAAAACGAAGAGGAAAAAGCAAGAAGACAGTTCAATCCCACACTCACTGAGGACCTTGCCCCGTAGGAAAGCCCTGGTCCACCCCCAGCCCAGTCTCAGGCCACCTGAGCCCCTGTTGCTGCGGGCAGGTGGGGGAAGGAAGTCTTCTTGCAGCGTCATACTGTGTTTTCCTTCATATGGTTTAGGGAGGCTGAGCGTGTACACCAAGTCAGTAGACAGGGACTAGGACCAGACGATGGACGAAGGAGAGTAGGTGTTAGAAAGGGACTCTACTGGGGTAGAGATGCTGCAGAGACTTCCTACAACATACTCCTCCCTTCGCTCCCACGAGAACGCAAACTCCTGATTGTCTCCCTGCCGCTCTGGCCTCTCTGGCCCCAGGTTACTTTATCTCTGCCCATCTTTTCAGCTCCTTGAGGGTCTACTGTTAGGCTTCTTCTCACAACACACTCTCTTCCTCTCCAGTGCCTCCCCAAATCTACACCCCCCCCCAAGCTTAGTGAGCTTCAAACCCGGAGAGACAACTGCTTCTGATGTATCTCGGAAGGAGAATTCTACTTCCCACTTTATCCCAGAGACCCTCCCTCCCCACCATCCAGCCAGAAGAAGCCTGGGTGTTAGCCTCATCTCCTGGACACGTCTAGCGCTCCTCATCCCCACTGCCCTGGTCTCCGTAGCTCTCTCGGCGTTCTAGAACAGTCCACACACTCCATTTCCACAAAACACCAGGAATATATTTTTCTCTAGTTTAAGAAATTATGAAATTCTTCTTGTATACAAAAAATGACATTGAGAATAAATAATACAATACATATCTGTAAACCACCCATCTAGGATTAACCAATGAGAATATTTTCTACCTTTTTCTCACATATACATTTTTCTAAAACACAGATTTTAAATTTTAACAATGTTACTTTTTTTGTTACAAAGTCTCAGTGGATCTAAATTGTACTCAACACAACTTCCAAACTTTCTGACCTGCCTTTCACGACCATCTGTGGTGCTGCAGTGGTCAGGAGTGTGGGCTCTCCAGTGCACACTTATCAGCTTATCTAAGGGGCTCACTAGTCACTTCACCTCTCTGAGCCTCCGTTTCCTCATCTATAACGTGAGGACAACATCGAGGATCTGTTCGGGGATTAACTGAGACGTACAAATTGTCTGGCACAATTCATTTTTGTTTTGTGCCATCCAGTCAGCTCTGGCTCCTGGTGACCCTGTGAATGAGTGACATCCACAGTGTCCTATTCTTAGCAGTCCTGATTGGCTCCTGCAGATATGTGCCTGTGGCTTCTTTGGTGGACTCTGTCCATCTCGTAGTTGCTCTTCCTCTTTTCCTGCTGCCTTCTATTTGTTTTCCAGAGTCTTGGTCTTTCCCGAAGAGCCCTGCCTTCTCCTGCTGCGCCTGGAGCAGGCCAGCTGCAGTTTCGCCAGCTTTGCCCCCAGGGATGCTTCAGGCTTCGTTTGCTCTGGGAGCCACCTGTTCCTTTTCCTGGTGGCCCAGGGTATCCCTACAGCTTTCCTCCAATATCACGTTTCCAATGGATCAAATTTTTCCTGTCAGCCGCCTTCTTCACTGTCCAAATTTGGCGTTCACGTATGGGAATAGGGAGCACAAGGGTGTGGATGGTCCTAGCCTTGGTCTCTAATGACAGTCTTTGTTGTGGTGATCTTTCTTAAATTCTTCTGAGGCAGGAGATAGTCAGGAAGGAGGAACCTCCAGAGGTGCCCCAGGGCTGGGATAAAGGACATTAATACAGGACAGAGCCCCTGTTCTAAGACCTGTTGTTCCCACTTCCTGGAAAAGCACCGAATCATTGTGAGTCATGAATATACCTGAGCAGAGGTGCTGCATGATCCCTGCTTCATCATAATGGCATTACAATAAATTTACATTGTGCATCCCCCTTCCCCCATGGCCAGTCAAGGAAAATCATGGGAGACCACATGCACAGTACTTTTAAAGTACTGTAACTACTTGTATGTGCTCAATAAAAGCCCACCAATGCTAGCCAGAAAACATCTGCCCTGTAAGAACAGAATCCCTTGGGCCCCTGAGGTCAGTCTCTGCTCAGAGTTGGCCGGCTCCCATGTTCCGTGGAGTGTACTGTCGCTTAATAAACCTTCTCTCTCTCTGTCTGCTGTAAACTCCATGTGTTCAGTTCAACTCTTTGTCGGTGATCACCAAGAAGCTGGTTACCTGTGTCTGCCTATTGCTGCCCTTCTGAGTCTCAACACCGTACGTGGAATATAACACATATGTTAGATTTCTAACTCTTCTGTCCTCCTGTTCCAGGGCAAGAAAGAAAGAAAGCTCTCAAAGGAAGGGGAGAGAAAAGGGGAAAGGAAAAAAGAGTTTAGGGAACGAGTTGGATAAGAGGGAAAAGAGAAGTACTGGAGATGAGAGGAGGGACATCTAAATGGTGGGGAAAATAAATGAGAAAAAACAATGGCAAAGGAAGAGGTACTTCCCAGGATGGAAGAGGCTCACTCTCTCAGGACGAAAGGGGACTGTGATGTCCAGTAGGATTTGGTACAATTAGGGCTGCAGAGCCAGGGGTCAATGTCTGTGAGGCCCTGGCAGCAGGGGGTCCGATCCCAGTGCTGGGTCACTGGCTCTGGCACAGCTCCACCAGGGGGCAGTGTGGCGCCCTGGCTCCTTAGCCTATCATTCACCCCCTTCCTGGAGATGCTGGGGAAACACCGCGTCAGCTGATGCCAAGTCCCTAGGACAGATTCTGCTACTAGTAATTTGAGGGATAGGACAGGCCTCAAGCTTTCTGAAGATTAATTTTTGATTTATTATTGGTAGCAATGATTTATTCCGATACATCTCCAGGGCAAAGAAAGGCTGTAAATATTTTAAATGCTGTTAGCCGGTGACAAGAAACATGGCTGGTTGGAGAGTAGGGGATTTCAAATGCCTTTTCTTTCTAAATCATTTAAAGGTAAACTGTGAACACTCGCTGGCTTGTTTAAAATGGAGGCTTGGGTAGGGGAGAGAACATTAAATTGTTATCTTATTAACTCAGACAACGTCCTCTGTGTTCTCCACAAAGCCCGTTCGCTTTCCCGGCAGATTGGATCGGATTGGCCTTGCGCCTGCAGAGCCGACACAAGGAGGCAGCCTTCAGACTCCTGGAGAGGAGGGGTCAAGGACAAGAGCCACCCCAGCCCTGCGCTCCTACAGGAACCTCCTGCCGGCAGACAGTGGGAGCAGGGTGGGGTGGGGGGAAAGCCTCGGACCAGGAGTGCAGCCCCGGTCATGGGGCCTTGAGGGAGGCACTCTGGCCCGGGGTCTCAGTTTCCCACTTGTAAAACGGGTGGTACTGCCTGCTGGTGTGGCAGGGTGGAGAGTGGGTGTTTGGTGTGGTGATGGGAAGAAACGGCCCCACGGGGTTTGTTTTCCCAGCCTCCTCTCCCCTTCGTTCTCTATCAGCCCCATCAGGCAGAGGAGAGATGGCTATTTCCTCTCACATGACAAGGAAACGGGCTGTGTGGTGGACAGAGCAGAGCTGGGGGTGGGCTGAGGGTGAAGGTCAGTGTCAGCCTCTCTGGAAGTGGAGACTAAGGTGAGGTGAGTGAGGCACCCTCCTCTGCTGTGCAAAATTTAAGAGGGTGCCAGAAATCTCAGTAGCCACAATGAATGATATTTTAGTGAACTACTTTTAACAATAAAATTTAACTTAAAAAAACCCATAATGAACAAAAATCAAAGACAGAATCAGTTGGTCAGAAGGAAGAGACTCCCTGGGACTTCCTATGGGGACTTTGTCTGTCTTGGCCCCTCAGCTTTGGCTAGGACTCCTTTTCTTTTAAGATTTTGTTTATTTATTTTTGGAGAGAGAAGAGAGGGAGAGAAACATCAATGTGTGGTTGCCTCATACACACCCCCAACTGGGGACCTGATCCATAACCCAGGCATGTTCCCTGTCTGGGAATTGAACCGGCGACCCTTTGGTTTACAGGCCGGCACTCAATCCACTGCGCCACACCAGCCAGGGCAAGAACTCCTTTTCTCTCTGACCCCCAGCTTTCCCACTGGAGGCAGGAGCGCCAGGCAGCCTGCTCGGGGGCTCCAGACAGAGTAAGGCACAGTTGGATTTCAGTCCCTGCTCCTACTTACTATCTATGGGATTTGGGAATAAGGGTTTAACCTTTTATTTATTTCCTTACTTACTTTATTTATTTTAATCCTCACCCAAGGATATGGGTGATTTTAAAGGGAGAGGAAGAAAAAAAGAGAGAAACATCAATGTGAGAGAGAAACATCAGTCAGTTGCCTCCTGTACTCACTGCACCTTTTTGGTGCACAGGACAACGCTCCAACCAACCCAGCCACCCAGTCAGGGCAGGGCTTAACCTTTCATAAGTCTCAATATCCTACTGTAAACCTCAATTTTCTCATTTGTAGCCGACTCATTGGATTATGGTGAAAATTAGGTACATAAAGCATTGAACAGAAGCCCTGGTCCATACTAAGTGCTCAATCAACCTTAGTTATTATTTTAACCCGTAAAGTAGGTGTCGGGCGCTCAGTTCCCAAGTGAGATAAATTGTATGCTAGAAGCACAATACCTAGGAGGGAGGGAAAAAGATGCAGTGCCCCGTTCCACTCCTGGAGCCTCCAGGAGATGGTGCTGTCTGCCCAGCCCTCCGGCCCCTAAAAGAAGGGCATCTTGGCCAGCCGCTCCCAAGGCAAGTTCAAGGCTAGACCCTGACCTGCTGGACCCTGACCTGCTGGACCCTGACTTGCTGGGCCACCTGCCACAGTGAGTCTGCGGTGGGAAAGAGACGTCAGGGCAGTGAGCCCTAAGGGTCTCGGTGACGAGTCTTGCTTCCCTTTTCGAGATGGATACTGAGAGCATGGAGCTAAATTTATAGCCCATCTTTCGCAAGCACGTAATCCATTTTATATGAAACTCCATCTAAATGTTCGGTCTTATTTTCCATTGGTCTCACTCCCCACACTGGTTTTAATTTACTTAAAGTTGCCTTAAATCCATTTTAGAACAAGATGGAAAATAAATAAATAAATACATGCTATCTGTATTTAAACAGATTCCCATTGTGTATGTATATATTCTTCTGTTTCGCTTTTCCCCAAATTATTGCCTGCTGATGCCTGCAAACGGCTATGTTTGCACACTCTAATTGTGTGGCTGACTGGATTTCAAACTGAGAGCTCTGAGGAGCACCGGGGAAGCAAGGAAACAGAGTGTTTTTGTTTCCAGTGGAAAGGGCGGGGTTGGACCAGGTGTCTGCCCTTGGAAGAGTCCATTTTAGGCAGAGGCTCTCCACTGGGAGCAGTTTTTGCTCCCCAGAGGGCACTGGCAGTATCTGGAGACATTTTTAGTTGTCCTACCTCAGGCAGGGAGGGCAGCGTCTGGCATCGTTACTGGCACCTAGTGGGGAGAGGTCAGGGGTGCTGATAAAACAACCAACAACACAGCCCCCACGAGAATGATTGGTCCCAAATGTCAACGGTGCTGAGGTGGAGACTTAAAGGTAAGGCTAGTTTTAGAAGCGAGGACGAGCAGAGGCCCATACGTACCAGGGGTGGCAGCCTTACTTGACCAGGAAGGAGATGTGAGGGGACTCACCTCTTCAACTGCCAGGAGGGCCTGGGACTCCCACTCAAGCCACAGGAGAAGCGAGAGAAATGTGTGGAAGAAGAGATGTCTCCAGTGACTCCAGGAGGGGTCGGACTTCAGCGGGGCCGGGGGGGGGGGGGGGGGGGTGGGGGGGGACGACTTGCATTCAGTGCCAGGTATCTTCCAGTTGCCCCACCANGGAGGGCAGCGTCTGGCATCGTTACTGGCACCTAGTGGGGAGAGGTCAGGGGTGCTGATAAAACAACCAACAACACAGCCCCCACGAGAATGATTGGTCCCAAATGTCAACGGTGCTGAGGCGGAGACTTAAAGGTAAGGCTAGTTTTAGAAGCGAGGACGAGCAGAGGCCCATACGTACCAGGGGTGGCAGCCTTACTTGACCAGGAAGGAGATGTGAGGGGACTCACCTCTTCAACTGCCAGGAGGGCCTGGGACTCCCACTCAAGCCACAGGAGAAGCGAGAGAAATGTGCGGAAGAAGAGATGTCTCCAGTGACTCCAGGAGGGGTCGGACTTCAGCGGGGCCGGGGGGGGGGGGGTGGGGGGTGGGGGGGGAAGACTTGCATTCAGTGCCAGGTATCTTCCAGTTGCCCCACCACTGCCTGCCCTGCCATCCCACCCCCAGGCTTCCAGCTCTGTGCAGCCCAGGAAAGCCCCAGCAGAGGGTCAGAGGGTGAGGAGTACAAGGAGGGGGCCTTGATCCCAGGCTGTCTCTGGCTCAGGCTGGCTGCGTCCTCAACTGCCTTTGCGATCCTCTCGAGCTGGGCTCTCCACCAGCCTCTCCTTACAGGCTCCGCCAGCCGCCAGCCGTCTCTAGCTCACTGCCTTTGAGCCTGCCAGGTCGGGAGCGCTAAGGGAGGAGTGGCCCCGCTGTGCCACGCCTGTGGTTTCCCCAGTCCCCGCAACCGTCCCCTCACTGAGTGTTCCTCAGAGCCTCCTGATCGAAGTGTGTCAGCTGTTTTCTTTGGGAATCTTAGCTGTCACCCCTTCACTTATTTGCTTGCTGAGTGTCCACTGAACACCTGATATACACCGAGGCACACATCTAGGAGCCTGGGCTGTACAGGTGAACAAAACAAAGGTCCCCACCCACTGTCCTCTCACCTTCTGGCCTTGCTCCCAGTTGGACGGTGTCTGTGTGTGTGGCCCAGCTTTGTGTCTGTGCACAGCCTGAGTGAGTGCTGCCCTCAGGGATGCCAGGCAGCTAGCTTCCTGAGGCTACATCCCCAGGCAAGAGACAGCCGGCTGTTGCACTGACCACCCCAGCTCTGCCTCCAGCCACCTCTGCACGCCTGAGCATGTCACTAGCCTCTCTGGCTTGCATTTGTTGGCACAGATAACCAACTTGAAGGTTTTCCGTATTTGGGATTAAAATTTTCCAGCCTGGGTGGTTGCCCAAATCCTGGCTTGGAGGGAGCAGAAGCTGGCATTCTGCCCACATGCGAAGCCTTCTGGTGGGAGCCCTGGTGAGGGCAGGAGGGGGCTGGGACCTTTAGGGCCTGCTGTTGGCTGCCCTGCTGACCTTCTGGGCTGTGGAGGTGAGGTGAGTTCCTCTGGGTCCTCTGAGCCCTCTTGTCTCCTTCTCACCCTCCCCTGCTAACCATACCTTTATTAGGAGCTATATGCATCCTCCTAGGTCCAGGCAATGCAAGCCAGGAAGCTCTGGTGCCCTTAGCACACCCAGAGTGGCCCTGCTGGTACCAGCTGGAAGGCCCCAGGCAGCTTCCTAGGCAAACATATGTGAAAAGCTTTCTGGATGCCACCAGCTGGCAGGGACCTCTGGTGACTTGGGGCAATGGTGCCTCCACCAGCCCAGACTCGCTGGCATCTCTCCTGCTCTGCTGAATCTTCAGGGCTAGACCCCAGCAACCTCACTTCAGAAAGTCTATGGAGATGGAAGGATGAGCAAGGGACCCCGGGCAGTGAGAAGGGCCCATGTCTGGTGCGCACAAGCAGATGCTGGCTGAGTCTGCGTGGCCTGCAGTGCTCCGTGCCAGGTGCCTGCACGGAGAGCCAGCCTCTCATTTAACCTCACAGCTCCTCAGTGATGGGGGCCACTGTACAGCTCTTTCTTGACTAAGACTCTGGTCTTAGAGAAGGCAGATGACTTTCCCAGGCTCCCACAGCTAGCAGAATGGGTGACCTGGGTTCTAGCCCCTGAGAGCTTCCTGTGACACCACCCACTTGCCCCCTGCAGGGCCTGGTCCCTAACCTTGCTCCTCAGCCCTGTGGGAAAAGGCAGGCTTAAGTGGGAGCTGCCAGTTGCCAGAACCTGGTCTGTTGGGGCTCTCCAGACTCTCAGGGGCCTGCAAGCCAGTTACTTCAAGAGGCTCCAGAATGGGGGGGGGGCACTCCAAGACAGTAAGACCCCTGAGCTGCTGCCCCTCGACACATAGCTTTCTGGCTCGGGCCCACCCCACCCACCGCAGGGCAGATCAGGCCCTGTGGGGCATCTTCTTGTGACGCCTTCCAGCGGGCAGATGGACAGTGTCGGGGGCATCCCCACCAGCCTGGCCTCGACCTGGTCCCAGCTACATAGGACACGAGTTTTGCCGGACCTGTCAGCCAGGGACAAGGCCTCTTTTCTCTTTTGAGTCAGCAAGAAGCAAGGCTGAGAAAATGCCCTTTCCCTTCACCAAACTTCTTTTCTTGGCTTGGATGGGGAATCCCTCCCCCGAACCTTCCCTTTCTGTCCCATCTACATCCTACCCACTCTGCCAACACAGACTAGTTCCCAGCTCCCTCTGTGCTCCCAGAGTGCACTGCAGCCCTGAGCACAGCCTTGTCACCTGGCCTGTGATTGCTTCTCACCGCCTCTGAGCTCACACCCCGGCTCTGGCCCAATGCCCGGCAGGCTGAGGGCCCTGGACAAAGGGCCCTTGGGGAAGCCAGCACTTCTGCTTGCTTCCTTCCACGGGGGTACGCACCGCCTGCCCTGTTCTGGGCTCAGCACCCCAGAGACGTATCCCTGCCTTCAAGGCTCCTGGGCGAACCAGAGGAGATTGAGACAGTCCACAATCAAGCAAGGGCTGTACAGGGACCTCGAGACTGCTCTCATGACTTTCTGGGAGGAGGAGAGAAGTGAGGACTGAGGCTGTCAGAGATTTTGCCAAGACACCAGCAGGATGCTGAAGGGCATGTGGAGAGGGGCTGGTGAAGGCAGAGAGGAAGGAAGGCTCTTCCAGGTGGGGAGACGGAAGGGCAAGAGGGGACGGGGTCCATCAAGGAGGCAGCCCTGGCCAGATCAGAGGGTCAGCCCTGGGGAGAAGTGGGGGAGGACGTGAAACCCGCCCCTGTTCAGTTCCTGCTTGTCGAGTGCCTACTATGTGCCACACACCGTCTGAGGCACCTCAGATGCATGCTGTGACTCACTCCGTACAACAGCTCTATGGGGAAGGCCGGACAGCTTCTAGCTCTGTGGAAGCTCTGAGAGGTTTGGCAAATGTTCAAGGTCAAAAGACAAAGGGCAGACTCACTGTGAATCCAGGCCTCTGGTTCCACGGGAGCACACTCAGCAGATAGCAGCAGTGGCGTGGAGGGTGTTGGGCAGTCGTTCACTCATTCACGCAACAAGCATTCGTGGCCACGAACAGCTGGGCGCTGGGGCTGTGCCAGCGGGCGTGGCAGGCAGGCACCTGCCTTCGAGGGGCCTGCAGTCTAGCACAGGACAGCCGTTCAATAAAAAATTATGTGAATATTTATATGCATGTAATTAAAATATGCATTTTATTTTAAACATAAATCTCACTTTTAACACACATATGTGAATTTCGGAAAAAAGTACAGGGCACTATGAGAGCAAGCGGCAGCACACCCGTGGGCCCAGATTTCTGTATAGAAGGTTCTCAGGGATGGTGGCTGGAGGGGCCTAGGGGACTTCTTTCCGAGCTCTGCTGGACTTTGTTCTTACGTGCAGTGGTCCATGGTAAACAGCCAACAACCGGCTGTGGGAGGCGAGGTCCTCAGTGCGAACGTGCCCCGCCCCCAACCCGGTGACCAGCTTCTCGGGCCGGCGTGAAGGCACAGGAGGCGGAGCAGAGAAGACATGCGTGCGATCGGCTCTCCCCGGCACCACTGAATTATCTTACTGGGTGGGTGGGGGCTGTGAGGGAATGGATGGAGATGATGGGGCTCCAACGCACTCCCCCAAACCCCGCTTCATGCTGCCCTGGGCCATCCTGCTCTGAGGGACTGGAGAGGATTGTTCCTGGTCTCGAACCAGAGCCATGTTTGGGGATTGCCCTGTGGATCACCAGCTGACCCCTCCAGGTGAGCAGAGTCCAGCCTTGCTACCCTCCGGCCTCTGCTCTTCCAATCAGGGTCTCAGATCAGGTGAGACTCCTTCCGGGTCTCAGTGTTGAGCCCCAACTCACAGGGCCGCCATCCTATCTTCAGAGCATGCCTGCAAGTGGTCAGGATGGGTGGCACGCCCCCTGCAGACAGCATCATGACATTGCAGTATGCAGGGTTGATTGGGCAGGCAGTCCCATCATAGAGAAATGAGCTCTGTCTTGGGGCCAGAGAGGGCGAGAGGTGTGGATTTCTCCTCCCACCCTGTTCAGAGCTCCCCTTACAGCACCCCTGAGGATGGCCACCCCGTCTCCACTGGATCCAGATGACGGAGCCTCAGACGGCGTGCAGGGTTAGAACACCCTTCCCTTCCTGGGGACGCCCTGTAATCTGCCTTCTCTGTGTCTGTCACCAGGCATTCCCCTGCATGCGTGCACACTCTGACACACGTCAGCAGGAGCATAAATATTTATGACATGTAGCTAGTGCAGTGGGCTTGGAGGACTCCTAGTGCTTCAGACGGGAGCATTTTGCATAAAAAGGCTTTTATCTGAGAAAGGGTCCTGGGTGGGCAGCTGTGAATGTGAGCACAGGAGAGGAGCCTCTTGGCCTCTCTGAGTGTTCTGGAAGCCTGCCTCCACTGCAGCAGCCAAGTGTGTGAACTTGAACAGAGGTAGGCTGGGAGCTGCCCTGGGGCTCCGGAATTGAGAATCAATCAGCCTCTGGAGGCTTTTACTAGGGAAGTCCTTCCCTGGCTCTGCGGGCCTGGCTGAAAGATGAAGTAGGGTCTGCAATCAGGGGGCCTAAAGTGCACCTCGCCCAGCTGCCCTGAAGCTGAGCCCTTTGAGAGGGTAGACCAGAAGGTTCTTACTCCTAACCAGCCCTGGTGTCTAGGTTACCTCCAGAGCTGAGTCCAGAGAAGAAGGCCTAGATGTTTCCTCCAGCCTCCAAAATAGCCCTGGATAAAGTCGGCCCACCACCTCCCTAGAACTTAGTGCACACTTCAGAAAATGCAGACATTGCAACAACTTCAAATGGTGTGGCCAAGAGCTTGCACACACGTGGGATTAGCTCCCCTTGCCGCTGGGCAGCCAGCACCCTCAGTGAGATGGTTCTTCTGAGCATCAGGGGACGGGAGGAATATCATCCTCTGGACTCTAGCAGGGCTGCTGAGGGAGCGTGGGCACAGGAGTAAGAGAGGGAGGCTAGAGTGGTCCTGTGTGCCTGGGCCTCCGGGGCAGCCCTGTCCTGGGAGCACGCACAGGGACAAAGCCTGCAGTGGAGAGGAGAGTGCTTCCGGGAAGCGGGCAGGATGACTTCTGGCTGGACTCTTGACAAGGCAAGATGTGACTCCGCAGAGCCCCACGTCCGCCCTGCACCCTAGGCCACTACCGTCACCAGCAAGGCTGTGGACTGCGCAGCTGTTCTACTGGCCCTTAATTTCATTCCTTTGTCCCTCTGGCCAACCCAGTTTCCTTTCCCGACTGGAACAGCTCCTCTGCTCAGGAAGAAAGGGAGCGGCAGGGGCATCAAAGCCATCAAGGCTGAAAAAGACAAGCAGCTGTGAAAGCTGGGCATCTCCCTGTCGTTGGGCTGACAGCTCTCTACTGATTTTGGCCATGTGACCGTTTTCCCCCAAAGACTGTCAACTCCTTGAGAGTAGGACCTGCATTGTTTCCCTGTNGAGCCCCACGTCAGCCCCACGTCCGCCCTGCACCCTAGGCCACTACCGTCACCAGCAAGGCTGTGGGCTGCGCAGCTGTTCTACTGGCCCTTAATTTCATTCCTTTGTCCCTCTGGCCAACCCAGTTTCCTTTCCTGACTGGAACAGCTCCTCTGCTCAGGAAGAAAGGGAGCGGCAGGGGCATCAAAGCCATCAAGGCTGAAAAAGACAAGCAGCTGTGAAAGCTGGGCATCTCCCTGTCGTTGGGCTGACAGCTCTCTACTGATTTTGGCCATGTGACCGTTTTCCCCCAAAGACTGTCAACTCCTTGAGAGCAGGACCTGCATTGTTTCCCTGTGTTTGAAGTCGCAGTGCCCACTGCAGGGTCCAACGTGTAACAGGCTCTTCACAAAGAGAGCCTGTGGTGGCTGCTCTCCTGAGCCTGTGAAATTCTCCAGAAGAAGCTGTAAGTCTCAGTATATGTGTAGTCACAGCTGGGGGCGGGGGCCGGGTGCAGTCAGAGCCCACGGAGGCCTGCCTGCATTTGCACCCATTTTCTGGGGGCTGGGAGGGTGAGGCCGAGGAACAGCGGCTGCCACCATGGGGGGAGGTGCTGGGCTCAGAGGTCCTCAGGCCAGGCCAGCTGCAGGCACCCCTCTCTGCTGGTTTGCTATTGCCATGACAGGGGAAGACCACAGTCCTTGCCGTGCAGAGAGTGACTATGCCTCCAGTCCCCCAGGACCAAGGGCCAGGGTGAGCTGGGTGGCCAGTAAACCAGCAGTGCTGCATTCTATGTCGAATGGCCGTCCGTCACCTGAGAACTCAAGACATCTTCCTGGAGCACCCGAGTGGGTGCTCTGGGCATTGAGAAGGCCACAGAGATGAGTGGGCCCAGACCCCCACCTTCTTGGAGCTCCCAGTGCAGCTTGAGAGAGGAAGTCAGAGGCTTGAATGGACCTTGAAGAAAAGAGGGTGTTTAATACGGGAGAGAAGAGAAGAGCAGGGCAGACCCAAGGACACTCGTGCCCCCAAAGTACGGGCTGCTCGGTTTTTATCGAGAGGACTTTCTCCTTCTGATTGAACTTTTTGGAAGCTTAAAATCAAAGCATTTTAAAACTATAAATAGTTATCAGCCTTTTAGGACTTCTAAGTTTGGGACATGGTTAGATCTTGTACACTTTGAGATTATAAAAATATGCTCTCACATTTTCTTCTGGCACTTGTCGAGTTTCCATCTTATTTTAAAGTATTTGACAGATGATGTAGAACAAAGTTTGATTTTAGGAACGACTTTGCCTTTCCCGTGTACCAATGTGGCTTGGACCTCAGTCCTGCCAGCATGTGAAAGTCACCTCACTCTTCCCACTGTGTCTGTAGTTCTGTCACAGGAGTGTGTGGTCCTTCATTAACCGGTTCCCAGCGTTAGATATTATTTCCACATGATGTGCCGTCATAAACCATGATGTGATGAGTGACCCCTCAAAGACAGCTAAAAAGTAATTTAGTTTAAAGGTCCTGAAACAACTGTTTGCTTATGGGGACCTTACGTATGCAGATGCAGGTTCTGTTTTAGGGGTCTGGGTGGGGCCTCATAGCCTGCCTTTCTAGCAAATCCCGGGTGATACGCTGATGCTCGTGAGTGGACCATACTTTGAGCACCAAGAGTTTAGCCAACTTCTTGTATCATTCTTAAACTCTCTTTTATACAGCCTATCCGTTGGGGAGGAAGTAGGTCCTACAGACCATCTCATTCCATCTTCTTGTGGCTCCCTTTAAGGTTCTTCATGGCCCTGGACCTCGATGGATCAGGTCTGAACCATCAGCCACGTGCCTTCAGATCCTTAAAAGACAGTTGCCTTTCGTGTGTCTGTTCTTCAGGCTGAACATCTCCTCCTGGCCTGCTCCCACGTGGCTGGGGTTGTCTGGGCAGGGAGGGAGAGCGGAAGCCTGCTGCTCCGCCCCAGCCTCCTCCCTCTGAACTCCAGTCCTGTAAGGTTCCACCTCTGTTTATCCAGGTTAGGTCATTAACCTTCTCAGTGCTGAGGGTCAGAGCCTGTCTTGCCTCTCCCTAGCTCTGAAAGAGATTCTCTCTGACTGCCTGGGTGGGGTAGAGATCCCAGAAGTGGAGCTGGTAAGTGCTTAAGAACAAGCTCTCCAAAAGAAGCCTCCCCGATTTGTAGCATTTGCTGATTTCCAGGGTGTCAGTTCTCGCACGGTGATCTGTTTCAGGCTAGCTGTGCGAGGTGACCACGCTGCAGCACGATGTTACAGAGCATCGCCACTGCACAGACAGAACAAGCATAAATGCCTCAGGAACATAGATGATGATGATACATTGTAGTGTAACACCAAGTGATGAATTTGGGTTTATGACTTTTATTTTCATTAATTTCATTGTAATTTTTAAGGATGGCTGAGCCAGCTCCAGCACACCCCTGGTGGGCGCTTATCTCGCAAGTCAGAATCTGTCCCCCCTCCTGTCCCCGCCCAGCCCTCTGGGACAGAGCACCCAAGCTTGCTCTTCTCTGCAGTCCCTTTGCTGCCAGGCGCCTTCGAGTCCCCTTTCCTGTTTCCCACCCCAAGCCAGACCCCACTTTTCCAGCACCAGTGTTCTGCTGCCCCCTGGTGGCAGCTCCTGCCTTCTGCGGCTGCCTGAGTGTTTTATCCACCGCAGGGCCCGGAGGGCCCGCAGCTCCGCGGCAGAACAGAGAAGCTCCGGAGGTAAACAATCTCCCCTTACCACAACCTTCTAGAACCCGGGGGTTGAGGGCAGGTCATAGTGTCCAGGCCTCTGGCCCTGATGCTCCCCTCACCTCCCGGTTTCATGGGTTCTCACGGCCCTCTGCAGTTCCCACGGGGTGGTGATGAGCAAGGCAAACGAGTCCTTCCCTGGCACGGTGGCCCCACCCAGTGCCCCCGCTAGATCGGTGGCACGTGCACCTGCGTTGTCGGCCCCACACCGAACAACCCCCGCGAGAAAGTTGCGCGGGGGGTCGGGGATTCTGACTCCAGAGTTTTAGCGCATGGTTTCTACGTTGGGGCCCCATGAGAACCCCCCACCAGTCGTCTGCATCAGAACTGGGCATCAGAGCTGCAATCACAGGGCAGCTGAGAGAGGGGGGAAAGAGTAAAGACCTTGTCCGCATGGCACCAACGCGCTCTGCGGTGGCGGGGCCTCTTCCCCATCCTCCTGGGCCAGTCAGAACTGGAAGCGCCTGCTGGGAGGACGCTGGATCTCCTGAGGCAGTGGCCTTCCACCTGTGTGGAGAGGGTTCAGGAAGCAACACTGAGCTTTACTGTGCGCTTTGCATTTCGACATTTCCATTATTTTCCGTCCTGTCCTTTTCATTAAAAAAAAATGCCACAACTCAATAAATGAAATCCAATGCTCTTTAACGGGTCACTGCCTGCAGTCCACGTGACACTGACCTAGGCAGAACCTTTACTTCACTGAGAAGAAACAGAGCAAAGAAAGAACAAACGTGCCCAATAGCAAATCACAGGCAGATCTGGATCTAGAATTTTGCTCTCACTCCAACGCACCCTCCAGGCTCTGTCCCAAGGCTCCTGCACTGAAGCTCAGAGAAGTCTCACCGTCGTTCTTTGCTCGCTCTGATCCGTTTAGGACAGGTTATCAGTATGTGACAGCAGGCCCCTTCATGCCCTGAAGTCAGGGGTTGTCAGCTGTTCTCTCTCTCAGGTCTTTCCATAATGCACTTCTTCTGTTTCACCACAAGGTAGCAGTAAAGAGAAGCAAATGGCCTTGCTTGTAAGGAAAAAGGGCGTGGTCTGCTTCTGGCAGGTGCCTTAACTTTAGAAGTAAATGAATAGCTTCAGCATCTTCGCTTGAAGTCAGAAGCCTAAAAGCGGTATTTTATCAAATACCTTTAGAACTTACTTTCAGAGATGCAAGGTAGGGGTATTCTTATGACTGAACAATGCCTGATACAGTATTTGTTGAATGAGTGTTGATGGAAATATAAATCCATATTTTCTCATTATGTTTCAAAAATGTTAATGTTCAAAACCACTGACCCAGAAATTCAACGAATAAGAATTTAATATAAGTTGCTAATTATATATACAGAGATGTTCACTACAAAAATCTGTACTCTTTTTTAAAGGTTTTATTTATTTATCATTGGAGGGGAAGGAAAGGAGAGAGGGAGAGAAATATCAATGTATGGTTGCCTCTCATGCATCCCCTGCTAGGAACTGGCCTGCAACCCAGGCATGTGCCTTGACTGGGAATTGAACCGTGATCCTTTGGTTTGCAGGCATGAGCTCAATCTACTGAGCTACACCAGCCAGGGCTCAAAAATCCGTACTCTTGATGAAAAAACCTAAATTATATCAACAGTTGGGAACTGCTGTGCCTGGTTTCAGGAATTGTAAACCGTCTCCCATGGCTAAGGCTGAGTGAGTGACCTCGGGAATGTGAGCCCCAAAGGAGATAAAGCTTGTCTCTGGTAGCAAATGCTGCCCCTGCTTCATCTCCCTGCCCCCAATGCATGGTTGGTTAGTCCATGATGGGTATGATCCCTCAGGAGGGGGCAAACTAAGCCAGACATGATCACTTGGGAGGCCATCACGGAAGGACTCGGGGGACTGCAACAAAGAGGGAGTGATGGACCTTCGTCCCCGCGCCCCCCCCCCCCCACTATTCTGACATAGCCCAGTCCCCATGTCCTCTGGGAGAAGCGCTTCCTGGCTCTAATCCACTTAAGGCTGAAAACCTGTGATGGGGGAGGTGGTGCAGCTCTTTGCCTGGCTAGAGAGGGATCCGAGGCGATTGGGCAGAAAGAATTCCTAAAAGTCCTATGAAGCTTGCTTTGCTAAGAATGCTTTTAGTCAATTGATAAAGGTCCAAGCAAGAAATGAGTTGGTTTTCCCAAAGTTCTGTAGCCTTTTAGCTGACAGACCCTGACTTAGGAGAAGCCCTAATGGTTCTTTGTATATTATCTACTGTTTACTGCCTGACAATGATTAATAAGTTGTACCTGAACTCCTGTGCAAAAAAACCCCCAAAACAAAAAAACAATAAAAGCCTGTCTAGGCAAGGGTCAGCACTCTCTCCCCTCTTGAGGGAGTAGCTGTGCCTTCTCCTCCACAGGACTTGGTAGTTCGTGTGAATTTGTCTCATGTCTCATCCATGACGCTGCGAACACTGCAAGCCAGCGTACGCGTCAATCAACAAGGAATTAATTTTAAAATTCTGCTACCACCACAACAAAAAAGTATGCTATGTAGCCACTAGATACAATAATGTAGAATGTAAAAAGCAGTTTACAAAAATAGCCTGTGTGCATGACCTCGTTTCTGTGACGTTGCTGGGACTGGACAGGTGGGGGCGGGGGAGACAGCGCCCCTGAGGAAGGGAGTGGTTGGGAGCCACCTCGGAGTTTTGTATCACACAGCCTCCCCTCGCCCCGGGAAACTGGCACGCGCCTGCAGGAGACCGGCTTTCCTTTGATGATTTTTTTGTGGGGAGGGAACAAAGCCGCAGGGGGGCACGGGGGGCACTTGCTGGAGCTGTGCACAGTCGCACCGGCCGGTGGGGTGCTGGGATATCACCAGCGGGCCTCTGCAGTTCTCTCTGCCTGGTGAGATTTCCGGGCTTTCAATAACAATAATGCTTTTAATTATGATGAAACTGCAGTTCAACCATCGCCCGTTAAAGAACATCTGGGCCGTTTCAGGTTTATGAGCATTCCCATACAGGTTTTCGTGGGAGCGGAAGGTCCCCTTTCTCGGCACCAGTGCCCAGGAGCACAGTAAGGCTCGTTTCTCGGCCGGCAGACGGTCTGTCCTGGAGAGTGTGCCCTGCGCGCTGAGAAGGCAGGTCGTGTCCTCGGGCAGAGCAGCTGTCCATGCGATCCAGCTGGTTTATAGTGTTGTTACCGTTTTCTGCTTCCTCGTTGATCTTCTGTCTAGTTTTTCTATCTGGTTTTGAAAGATGGATATTGAAGTCTTCGACTATTATTGTTGAATTGTCCATTTGTCCATTTCCATTGGGTTTTGTTTCATGCATCATGGTGCTCCATCATTAGGTGTGTGTATGTTTATACTTTCTGTATTTCAGACGGATTGACTCTTGTCACTCTGAAATGTACCTATTTAACTACAGTAACATTTTTTGTTTTAAAGCCTGTTCTGTCTCACATCAGTGAGACAGACGTTCCAGCTCTCCTGTGGGTGCCCGATAGATGTTCCACTCTACTTTGTCTGTTTCTGTCTTGCAACACAAAGCCTGTCTCCTGTAGACAGAACATATTCACATCACTTTTATTTATTCTGAAAATCTGTCATTTGATTGCGTTGTTTGATCTAGTCACATTTAGCATCTCATTGATCTATGGATTTACATCTGTGTTTTACTTTTTGTTTTCTCCGTCTCATATCTCATGTGGCTCTGCTCCTCCCTAACTAACTGCTTTCTTTTGCAGTAAGTGGATCTTTCAATGTAGCATTTTCATTTCTTTAATGATTTTTAACTTTTTTTGTTGTAGTTTCAGAATCAGCTTCCACTTTATACCGGCTCAATTCCAGTGATACATTGAAAGGTTTCTCCTGGGTAGATGTGTTTTCTCCCCCTCCCCCTCCTCTTTGTGGTATCCTTGCTACAGCAAGGAGCTTTTTAAAAGCACAGACTTCTACACTCCACCTCAGACCTACAAAGTCGGACCCTGTGTTGTTAAAGGTCTGCAGGCGGCGCTGATAACCCACGACTTGGGCATCACTTACCCAGCAGATGAAGAACCTGCGGCCCAACTGCAAGAACGGCAGCGCCTGGGGGTGACGATCCTTCATCACCGAAATAAACTGTCATCGCAAGCATAACGTCTCAGTCTGAGTGCCCCCAGGCGGTCGCCGAACCTGCAGGTGGTCTTGGGGATCGGCAGCCCAGCTTCCTCCCTAAGTCAGACCCCACACGGATGGAAGGCCCAGCCCCCTGCACCATTCTCGCCCGTCTCACGTGCCTCCAGGACCAGCTGCCTGCGCTCTGCAGAGGAGAGTGCGCTGCGGCTGCGGGTCTCTTCCCCTGCAAGGTCGAGGGCCACGGGCGTGGGAGCCAGAGTGACTCCCTAAGCTTCCCAGTGGCACCCAGTCAGAGGTCCCATTTCTGTTTGTCACCCTCCCTTTTCGGCTTCTGGGCCGCTTCCCAACCACAAGTCCAGTTGGGAATGGAGAGGATGGTTTGGACATGACAGTTTATCAGCAATGACTTCATGAGGTCCTGTGTAACAACTTGCCTGGAGCCCCACCAGTGGAGAAGCCCCGGGGGCACAGTGAGGCCTCCCAGCCTCTTTCCTCCCGCGGCCTCGGCTCCCCGGCTCCTCTGGGCAGACTGCTTCTAGACTGCAGTGTCTGCACGCACTTTGCCTGCTGCACAGAGACCCGAAAACTAAAACATCAGGAGGAAACGTTTCCAGAGGACACGAAGGTTCCGGATAGGAGTCAACATTTTCGTCTGTTTCCTATGTTCCTCTTTCCCTTAGAAAGGGAATATTTTCTTTTATTACTAACAAGAAAAAGAAAACTTAAAGTTTGAAAAATAGCATGCAGTGCTCCACCTCGTGTGTCAGCAGGCAGACACACCTGCCTACCAGAGCGGCTGGAACTCGGGACGCGGCACCAAACCACCACCGGCACCTGGGGCCAAGAGGCGGAGCGAGAGCAGCTCTCCTCGCAGCCGCTGGGGTGCAGAGTGGGGCCGCCGCTTTGGAAGGCAGCTCGGCAGTTTCTCACAAAACTAAACATGCTCTAATCATGTGATACAGCAGTTGTGTTCCTTGGTATCTACCCAAAGGAGCTGAAAACTCACATCCATGCAAAAACTTGCACGCAGGTGTTTATAGCAGCCTTATTCGAGATTGCCAAAACTTGGAAGCAGCCAAGATGTCCTTCATTAGATAAACGAATAAATAAACTGTGGTATTCCAGACAATGGAATAATATTCAGCACTAAAATGAACTAACAATCCATGAAAAGACATGGAAGAATATTAAATGCATTTTACTAAGAGAAAAAAGTCAATCTGAAAAGGCTGCACGCAGTGTGATTCCAACTGCACACCATCTGGAAAAGGGAAAACTGTGAACAGCAGAAACGCCAGTGGTCGCCAGGAGCTGGGGCGGTGCCTGGGATGACCAGGTGGACCGTGGGGGACTCTCGGAGCAGTGCAACCACTCTGTGTGACACTGCAGTGGTAGACAGATGGATGTCGTGACATACCCGTCTAAGCCCAGAGGATGCTACCCTGGGGGCGAGCCCCAGTGCGCACTGTGGGCTTCGGGTCAGGACAGCGGGCGCATCAGCTGTAACATATGTGCCCCTCTGGTGCGTGCCTGGGGGTGGGAAGGTATGGGACATCTCTGTCTCTTCCTCTCAACTTTGAACCTAAAAATTCTTAAAAAAAATAAAGTCTTAATTGAGAGAAACAGAATGTAGGGCAGGGGCACACGTTCACTCGGGCTTTCATGAGCTCCCCGCCCCTATTTCTTTATAAGCATGTTTTTAATTGGCTGAAACATAGAGAAACACTCTAGTCCCTTCACATTTTACCATAATCCTCTTCTCTCCTTTTACCCAGGCGAGTCAGCCTGGAGCACAGGCCCCCTTCCACCGTGACCCTGTCCAGCCCCTTTGCTCCCTCTCCTGGTCTCCCTGGCGATCCCAGCAGGGCGCAGACACAGCGCTCTTCTCAGTGGGGCGTTTCTCAAGAACAGCTGCAGCCCTGTGGTGAGATAGGTGTCCTGGCCTCCCGATTCAGGCAGGTGTCCCCGCCTGCCCCTCCCAGTGCCCCCGTGAACCGGACGACAGAGGAAATGAGCTGTGTGAGAGGCAGGAGGCATTCCCCAGGACAGGTGTCTACCTGCATCTCCTCTCCCCGCAGCATTCTCCATCTCTTCTCCACTTCCTCCATCCCCTCCCCACCCAAAGCGTAAACAGAGACAAGAGGATGAAAAAGTCTTTCCACCAACTCCACAGCAGAGTGATCAAATCTCACCCCCACACTTCCCCCCCCACACATGCACCCCTACCGCCCCCTCCCCACCACTCGGAAAGGAAGCAGTTCACAGGAAGCTAAAAATCTCATCTGACCTTAAACAGGCATCGAATTTCCCTTTCTACTTTCAGATAAGTCTGCATTTGACTCAAGACACCTAGCTGTGCGTTGGGGGCACACCCTCCGGAGCCATACGCACGGGTGTCAATCTCCAGTTTGTCAGGGACTTCACCTGCGTTTTCAGCATGCATTTCCTCACGGCCAGGGTGTAACAATTCCGTATGTTTAATAGATCTCAGGTTTCCAGGCCAGGGACAGACACACAGTAAGCACTGTCTGTGCTGGCTATTAGTACTTTAATATAAAAACGTATCAAGTTACTTAGGCTACATTACTAAACTTCCCCCACCCTCTCTTTCCCCATCAAATCTGAGCAGAAGTGACAATCCCTGAAGATATGCTTCCTTCTAGAACCCTCACACAGCACTCACAGCCCCACATTGGAGAGCATGGAAATGGGAAAACTGGGCCCTACAGCAACGCCCACCAAGTCCCTGCGCTGGGTGCCTGGTGCCAGCTGACCCCATTGCCTCCTGCACCCAGGCTGAGCCCACGCACCAGGCACCAGAGCCAGGCCCCCCTTGCTTCGCCATGGGTTCCCGCCACAGCCTCTGCTGACCACGAATGCCAAAGGGTAAACGCACCTTGAACCATCACCAAAGGAGCCTTCCCCAGAGCCAGTATTTTATATTCTAGGGCAATGCACCCTCACAAAAACAGAGGTAGATGAAGGATTTTCCTTTATTTTATAAAATGGGAAAAGGACTGTTTCGAATGCAAACAGACACTTTTAGAAAAACACAATTACGGAAGTTGAGGACCTAGAGAGACTAGCCAGCCAGGACGGGTAGAATAGGGAAACTGAGGCAGTTAAGTGGCCAAGCAGCTTACAGCCACCAGTAAACCCCCAAGCCCTATCTTCCCTGGCCAAGAACACTTAAGAATAAAGGGTTTACACTTCCCTCCCCCTTCTCAGGGAGATAGCAGAAACCCAGCTGGTGCCCTTTGTGCCAACCACACCCAAGGACAGATGAAACGGGGGGGGGGGGGAGAGGGGGAGGAGAATACACCTCATTTGGAGCTTCAGAGCAAAGGTGAGGAGTGTTCTATTGAGACCCTCCTCTCAACTCCCAGCCTCCCCAAACCTCCAGCAAAGGACGCAGACTGAGCTCTCCCTCCCTGGAGCACGCTCAGGCCTTCTCCCTCCCCCAGTCTTCCCCCACAGGCATGCACCCCCTAAATTCTAAGGGTCCCCACAAGACTTGCAAGCACAGGAGTGGTGGATGGCAGCAGCTTCTATTGCGACCCTCCAAGGCCGGGCCGGTCCATGGCATTCGAGCAAACAGAATAATATTAAGGAAACCGTTGGGAGGCCTGGCGTGTCTTTATTCACGGGTGGGGGAGTCACAAAAGCTGCAAGCTGTATGTCTGTCTGCATGTGTCGTGTCATAGCCCTTGCTCCCCCGCATGTCACCCACTGTGGCCCCTGTCCCCTCACATGTGTCTCATCATTATCCCCCTACCAGGGAGTCCCTACCTGTTTAAGTACTAGATGGGAACAAAGCCAGAAAAATGGGGGAACATTATGTAACATAACATACTTCTGTGCATGTGAGCCCACTTCCTCTTATGGGACCAGTTTCTCAGACCCCACCACTGCTCATCAGGTCCCTCCCAGGCTGTGGGAACACTGCTTCCCTTCACTTTTCAGGCACCTGGGTGAGGAAGCCAGAGTGCCTCCAGTTGCCCTAGAGTCCACCCCTTCTGTTTTCCTCACCATGCAGTCTACAAGAAGATGTCTTTCGCAAGGTTCTCTTGGCAAGGAGGGCAGAGCCCTGCACCCATATCTGCAACAGCAGTACAGGCTAGAGCAACAAGCAAGTGAAACGCAAGCACCACCACAGCAGCAGCACAAGCTTCAACGGCCAAAACACAGGCAGTCCGGCCGCCCCAGGTACAACGGCCAGTCCACTTCCCATACAAGTAAGGCCACTCATGTGGGCCACCCACTCAGAGGGCTCCAGTAGGAACTGTAGCCCGTGCATCGTTCCATACCTCCCAGCAATGTCCAGGAATATGGGTCTGATGCAGCAGACCTGTGAAGAGTCCAGCCCATCTGGGCTTGTTCTTCATAGTTCTCATTGCAAAGGGGAGCTGGTCATCCAGCTCCGTGGCCTCAGCTGTGAGCCACCCCGAGCTCATACGGAGTAGCTGCCTAAATCGCTGCTTGGCCCCACATAGATGTCAGTTCAGGTAGCATTCCACAAGGGATGTTCAGCGTTCCTCTGGTTTTGAAGCCAAGTTCAAGTTCATACAGAAGCAGGAGAGATGTGCCATGGGAAGCTGGACCACATGTACCCCGCAATCGGGGAAGTTCAGTGCTGACCCAGCGTGATGATTGGTTTGCCACTGAGGCAAAGGTATGAACCCACTCCTGTAAGTTGTTATCTGCACTCAAAGGGCGAAAAGACAGAGCAGTTATGGGCACCAGTAAAGGCAAGTCACCACCCTTAGGCAATATACAAGACAGCCTCTGGTCAGCTCATAAGGCAGTGGTTGGCTGAGTGTGTCTTTCTGGGTGTGAATACCAAACCTTTGGTGCCTCGACTGGGAGTTGAGCATCTACATGCAATAACAGGGGAGAACTCCTAATGAGCTATTGGGAAATCACAAAGATGCCACAAAGAAGCATTCCATGTCTACTGGTCCTGGACTTGTCACCTTTAAGTCTGGGGCCCAATGTCCCGATAGTCCAGGGCAGTATTTGTAAGTTTGTCTCCACCCCTTGGGCCCCAGGGGCAACAAAAGCCACTCCATGCATGTGGGGTGCATTTATTCCCCGAGGTCACATTCAAGTGGCTGTTTGTCATCCCTCCAAGCCCTTTCATCAGGCAAGAGAATATTCCCGTTTTTCCATGACTGATTTCAGCAAAGTACCTTAGTCTATCCCTGCATCTGAATCG
This sequence comes from Sturnira hondurensis, assembly GCF_014824575.4. Classification (NCBI taxonomy): domain Eukaryota; kingdom Metazoa; phylum Chordata; class Mammalia; order Chiroptera; family Phyllostomidae; genus Sturnira; species Sturnira hondurensis. The sequence continues at coordinate 2,124,290 of NW_028089713.1, read as the reverse complement.
GAGCTGCAGTTCAGTGGAGCAGTGCTTCTAGGATACATGGGCCCCTCACTGACTCCTCTCATTTAGAATCCAGAGGACAGTCCATAAATGTATCGTCCAACCCCTTAGCGGAGGGGTGAGAGCTGTAGCTTGCAAGTCTTGTTTAGTAGCCCATTGTACCATTCATTCCTTCCAGCAGCTTGGGGATAATAGGCCACAATAAATTTCCAGTCAGTCAGCAGATCCTGAGCCCAGTATTGTACCAAGGCCCCAGTAACACATGTCCCCAATCACATTCAATGATTAAGGGTCACCCATAAGAAGCACCTAACTGTTCCCATGCAGCAATCACTGCTTCCTGATCTGGGTTCTGTGTGGGAGAAGCACCTAGAAGTACTATGGTCATGTCCACACCTGTAGTAGGATAGTTCTATCTCTCTCAACTAGGTAGGGGACCAATTCCCTCCACCTGCCATCAGGTCAGCCATACCTGTCCCCACACTACCTGTCCACAAGTTCCAATAGGCCTTCCATTATGCTCTCTCTAGGAGAGAACACATGTCTCTCCAGCTTCTTGTACTTCTGCCAGTGTAACAGTAACCCCCGAATTTTGATGGTAGGCTACATGGTCTTTTGTCCAGCATAGAAGAGGTGATGGTGTAGTCACTTGGCTACATCCCTTCTTGAGGGACTGGCAGGTGCCATTTCTAGCCACTGTACCTGACTAGACGATCAGCCTCATCATTCCCAGGGGAAGGAAGAAGTGTATGTCCTTTGATATGATATACAGTGATATGTTTTTGGTGGTCTAACCGCTATAAGTCTTGCCACGCAGCCCGTCCCCACAATGGTCTCTGCATGACTATCTATTTATTTGTATGCTGTGTACAGATCCATGATGCTAGCCACCGGAAGCCTTCTGTGCAAATAGTCAGGGGCAAGCCTTCATTGACTGCCAGGAGCCATGAGGCTCACAGTTCCACCCACTGGCTGCTCTGTTAAAGGCAGCGTGAATCCAGATTGTGTCTGTCTCGGGTGGAATTGCTAGGCAGTCCACGCAATAGGGTGGACCCTGTTGGACTCATCGGGGTACCATGCATCTTAGGGAACAGGTAGGTGACTGCCTTTCCTGGCAGGGGCTAGCTTCCATATCTTCTATATAGACGAGAACAGTAGATTTCACATCTACATAAACTACTGGTCTTAATGATTCCTGTGGCTGAAGCTGCAAAAGACTGGTGGACAGAATAGTGCTTTGCTGTAAAGAAGCCCCCCACTTAGACAACGTGGGCTTCTGAGCCATCCCCCTTCCAAGTTTGGCCATCCAGTCCCCAACCCACCCTGCAATGGGATACCTGGTCCTAACTGTCATGGGGGAAGTTCATGGTATAGTCTCTATGGCTGACAGGGCAGCATATACTGCAACGAACTGCATTTCAATCAAGGAGTAAAATACCTCTGCTCCTTCCTTAGTCGGGAATAGAACCCTAAGGTTGACATAGCCATTCTGATCACTGTCACACACCCCACCCAAAGCATTCTTGGGCTACTTGCACTTGTAGCTCACAGCGTCTAGCAGGATATTTCCTCCAGTTGTCGGGAGGTTGGCACAGCCAAATGGTCCTCTTGGAGCCCAGAACAAGCCTTTTTGGGAAACACCCCCGGGGTGTGGAGAGATAATTTAGGCCTGAACAGGACACTGGTGTGTGCGCTGCACCAGTGCACACCAGTCCTGTGGGCTCAGGTTGTTGGTGCCTCCACTGCATCCCCTCAGGTCATCCGCTGCTATTTCTGAGACTCCAGGGGCCCCTGTCATCTTCTGGGGCCTCTCTGACAAGCACCACGCTCACCTGCAGCCACCCCCACTGCCACTGCAGCTCTCTAGCCCCCTCCCTACCAGTGGGCTTTCGCAGTGCAAGCTCCAGCCTGCTTCCTCGAAGCCTCCAAGGTTGCCCCGCCAGTTCTAACAGCTCCACAGCCGGCCGCCTCCTAGAACACTGCTGCAAAGCTCAGCTCCTGGAGCTCAGCCTTGACCCACAGGCACAGCAGCACACCTGCTTACTCGAAGGGGTCCCTGCCTCTTCTGATCAGTGTGCTGTGAGCAGAGTATTCTAGGTGCTGGAGCCACAGCCAGAGCACCCAGCCTCGGCCGGCCCTCTGGCGGGTCACTCTCAGCAACTGTGCTCCCTGTCTGTGTGGGAAAGGCATTCCCACACCCAAACTACCTCCAGGAGCCACAGGCTGCTGCCCTCAGGGAACTCAGTTCCTTCTCCCATAAATCACTTACCATGAGAGGGGAGGGGGATTTCGGCAGCTCAGCTGCTCTGAAGCGTTTTACCAGGGCGCAGACTGAAACCTTCGAGGCTTTCCTTCTCTGCCTCCGTGTTCACAAAACTTTGCCACATTGGGAAAGTGCAGTCTCTTCTTCTTCAGCCTTCAGGGCTTCTGCTCCCTGTGTGAGCTCTTGGAACTTCACCATGTCTCAAAGCATTATCTCTGTCTCAGCTCGAAAAGCGGAAAAAAACACCCAGTGCATGGTCTCCACAGCCACCCTGGCACTGGACTTTTCTAGGGTCTTCCCCACCACCCACAGCGCTTTCTCCACTGTGTCTGTGCACCTCTGAGATAGGCCAGTCATGGGCTGGGAGGCCAAGCTTCCAGGAGCCCGGCCACCGAATACTGCCTGCTGGTGACCAGCCAATCCAATCCCCCTCTGGGGGTGCCAGCTCCGTCCGCAGCATCCGTAACTAATCCTGACAGATACACCAATTGTGTTGCCACCTGTTAAGGCTGGGCAGATCCATGATATTCCCGTACACAGCGTCATATTCACAGAGCCGTTGGGGTGTCGGGTGTGCCTTTACTCACGGGTTGGTGAGCCACGCATGCTGCAAGCTGCCTGTCTATCTGCATGTCTCATGTCATGGCCTTTGCTCCCCAGTGTGACACCCACTGTGGCCCATGTCCCCTTGCATGTGTCTCATCATCATTGCCCCCACCAGGGAGTCCCTTCCCATTTAAGTACTAGAGGGAAACAAAGCCAGAAAAACTGCCAGAACATTACATAACATAACATAATTCTGCACATGAGAGCTCACTTCATGTTATGGGAACAGTGGATTGGATCCAGTCTCAAGGCTATGAGAACACTGGTTATTAGGCCCCTATGAGGCTATGGGAATGATGCTCCCCTTAGTCACCCAGACACCCGGCTGAGGAAGCCAGACTGCCTCCACTTACCCTACACAGCTCATCCCAGGCTGATGTCCTGAACGTGTCCCCAAGGCCCCCTTTTCTCTGACTCTCCAGTGAGCCCAGGCAGCCCCCCATCAGCTCACTTCCTTTCTATAACATTTCTAGGGAGCCAAAGCCTGACCCCTGCTCTCTCCTGTCGCTCCTCCTGTCCTAAGCCCTTCCATGTTTCACTGTCCCTGGCTTTAATAAACATACTCCTCAAATCACCTGGACACATGCTGTGAAATATTCCTGCATGAAGTCAAGAACCCACACACTATAGGCTGGTCTGAGGCAGACTCCCTCCAGGCCCAATTCCTGTCCAGGAAACACTAGGAACCAATTCCCTCAAAACTAGTCTTGTGCACATACTTCACGGAAAGTCTTCTGCTACCTGCGAGGACCGACAGACCCCATTTGAAGACTCTCTTCTAGACCACAGTCCCTTGAATGCAGTAGGACTACATTTACACTCATTTATCTTGAAAAAGAAACAACAGGATTGAAAGCATGGACACGAGAAACCCAGGGCAGGTTTGAGGAACAGAAGGCAGTCTGCTCCGGACAAAGTCCAAGGTGTAAGCAGAGGAGATCCTAGAAGCAAGGCAGAAAGGAAGGCTGGGCTCAAAGTGTTAGAGGCTTGAACACCACACTCAGGTGTTTGGGCTTCAGCTTCACTCCGCGGTGACCAAGTGAAACCATTCAGCGTTCATCACTACCACAACCAATAAGTAGAATCAAGGAATCTCTATGGGCACTTCATTCAGATGCCAGCGATCTGAGAAGACAGTGAGCTCTGTACCCTAAAAAACCATCTTAACATCTCATCTCAAACTAGCCTTTTTTATAACAAGAAAAGGGTAGGTAGAGGGTTTGGAATTCAGGGGGAAGGTTAATCAGATAAAAGCTGCAGTCCTGTGATTTCCCTAGCAACCCTTCAGCTGCTGACCAGGGATCCTTTATCTGCGTCCTGGTTGGTGGACATTCTCTCCCTGGAGCACAATGGCTCAGATACCATCTTGATGGCTCCTAGTCCTCCTTCTGAAGCACAAGGGTCAAATTGCTTACGTGCCTTCTGGAGTCAGGGTAGGTCTGGTCATGCATTCTAGTTCCTGGAACAACAGTTTCCTACATGCATTAGTCACTAGGCTGTTAACTATATAACTAAAGCTAAGAATGTTTATCTATTGAATTCTCCCATCATAAGGAGTCTTGAGTAGAAGGAGCAGCTGTGAGATGATGACAAGAACACTTGGAAATCAGAAGATCTGGGTTCAAATTTGCCTTGGTCACTGTGGGACATTAGGAATTCCCTCTGAAGATCCGTGTCTTTGAGCAAGTTCCCTAGGAACGGAGCCTGAAGCAGGGATTGGGTGCACGTGACTCACTGAGGTAGGGTTCTCAGACAAGAGAATGTGGGAAGCTGGTTGCACAGGAAGTTGTGAAGCCCCCAGACGCTCTGGGTGTAATGCCCTCCTCAAGCATAGTCATCCTTGAGGCCCAAGGCCAGGCTTTGTACCCTGCACAAGTTATCATTAGCCACTGCAACCTGCAGGCATCTCAGGGAGAGGGAGAGGCTGCTCCTGTTAGCCAGAGTGGGCCTCCGGGAGAGAGCACAGGTGGGGCCTTTGCCATCTCTGCAGCTAGGGATGGGAGCGTCCTCCACTAACGTGGACTTGCACGGGTCACCACCAGTATCTCCTGTATCTGGTCTCCACTTCTTTAAAAAATTTTTTTATAAATTCTCACCTGAGAATATGATTATGGATTTTAGAGAGAGCAAGAGAGAGAGAGACATCAATTGGTTGTCTCCCATACATGCCCCAACCACGGATCAAACCTGCAACCTAGGTATGTGCCCTGACCAGGGATTGAACCTGCAACCTTTTTGTGTATGGGATGACACTCCAATCAACTGAGCCACCTGGACAGGACCAGTGTCCACTTATTATTATTATTATATTACTGTTGCCCCAATTTCCCCCTTTACCCTCCCTCACCAGGCCCACCCCCACTCCCACACTCAATCCCCACAGTTGTCCACGTCCGTGGGTCATTCACACATGGCCTTTGACTAGCCCCTTCCTCTCCTTTCAACCATTATGCCCCGCCCACCTCCTCTCTGGCCACTGCCTGTTCCATGTTTCTTTGTCTCTGGTTCTATTGTGCTCATTAGTTTATTTTGTTCATTAGATTATAAATGCGATCATACAGTACTGTCTTTCACTGACCAACTTATTTCACTTAGCGTAACATTCTCCAGTTCCACTCACACTGTCACAAAAGACAAGATTTCCTCCTGTTTATTACTGAGTGTATTCCACTGTGTAAATGTACCACAGCTTTTGGATCCACTCATGTACTGATGGGCACTTAGGCTATTTTTAGCACTGGGCTATTGTAAATACAGCTGCTATGAAATTAGGGGAGATAAGTTCTTTTGAATTGGTGTTTCAGGATTTTTAGGGTATATTCCTAGCAGTGGAATCACTGGGTCAAAAGACAGTCCATTTTTAATTTTTTTAGGAAATTCCATACTGCTTTCCACAGTGGCTGCACCAATCTGCATTCCCACCAACACTGCACTAGGGTTCTCTTTTCCCCACAACCTCGCCAGCACTTGTGTTTTGTTGATTTATTAATAATAGCCATTCTGACAGGTGTGAGGTGGTACCTAATTGTGGTTTTAATTTGCATCTCTCTAATGGTTAGTGCATGGCATCTCTTAATGGCTCTGAGCATCTTTTCATTTGTTAGGTAGAAGTTTAGGAGAATGGGTGGAAAGGGGCCCACGGTACTTGCAGAAAAAGCTCATAAATAACTTTGATTAACTGCCTGTGGCCACGTATTAGTTTTCAATGTAATAACAAGAGGTGGTCTGGAGCAAGAAAAAAATCTGAGTTAACAGACCTCCACCCATACTTATGCTTAGGAGGTTACGCCCACCCTTGGAGGACCATGCACTACCTTCTTCCACCAAATATATTAATTCCCTCACCCCACCCTACAAATTATATAAGTTCTCAGGACAAACAGACCAGTGCCTATGCCTTTCCCACCCACCTTGGGCCAGGCCCATTCTCTTCCATGAGAACACATCACTAATACATTTTTCTTACACACTAATAGGCTTGCTCATCTGTAATTCTTTACTGCATTGGCAAGAAGAGCCGAGCCTCCCACGACACATCTATGGGCCATTTGCATGTCCTCCTCGGAGAAGTGTCTATTTAGTTCCTTCGCCCATTTTTAATTGGATTGCTTGTCTTCCTGGTGTTGAGTTGCATGAGTTCTTTATATATTTTGGAGATAAAACCCTGGTCCGATGTATCATTGGCAAACATGTTCTCCCATGAGGGCCGTTCCCCTTTCATTGTGATGATGTTTTCTTTAGTGGTGCAGAAGCTTTTTAATCTGATGTAGTCCCGTGTGTTTGTTTTCTCCTTTATTTCTCTTGCCCTAGGAGGTATATCAGCAAAAATATTGCTTTGTGGGATGTCTGAAGTGTTACTACCTACCTATGTTTTCTGCAAGGTTTTATATGGTATCACTGATACAGAGATCTGATCAGATCTGGGGAGGAGCAGGGAGGGGCCATAGGAAGAGGTTGCCTGGGGCAATGGTAAACAGTCTAGGACAGGATTGGCTGAGAAGCCAAGTGCCTCCAGAGCTCATGCAGTTATGGGCCAGAAAATTTAATATGAAAAGAGGGCAGAGACAGGTTCTCAGGTCCTTCTTCCTCAAGGATGCCTGAATGATGGTGTAACAGGGTACAGCCAAGGGGGGGTGGGCAAATAGGGATTGTAATGGAGTCCAGAGCTCAGGGTGTCCAGGAAATATAAGAGGAAAATATACATATCTTGTCCTCACTTCCACCAGTCTGAGCTGGGGTATGGGACACATGGAACAGGGCCATTGAGAGCTATTTTGCATAGCAACAACTCTGCAGCTAACCTCTGGCATGGTCATTGAACATACCCATAACCTTTAACTGGTTTCATAGATATATTAAATAGCTGTGACTGTGCTTTGAGCCAGGGGTATTGAGTGACTTCAACCCAGGATGCAACTGGGAAGCAACTCCCCGTAGTTACAGCACCTGTGTAAGAGCTTGGAGAAAACTGGCTCCATGCCATGGGACCACGTCTGCCTGGACTTACTATGGCAGCCCAGTAAAGCTGGAAGGATACAGGAGTGCTGGCAGGTGTGACTGATTGTGGGAGGAGTTGGAAACGGGGATGCAGAGGGAGATTGGTGTGGGGATTTAACATCCAGGCATGGTAGCAATACCAAGTCAGGACCATGCGGCTTAGGGCTGCTTCCTTTTGCTACGTGGCTTAGGAAGCAGGAGAGACTTTGCCTGGAAGAAAAGGGGTGAAAGGACTCTTGCTGGTGGGCCACGAGAAGGTGCCATATGGTTTTGGATTAACTGGAGATCACGGAGGCGACACAGCTGATGGTGCTGGAACCGAGGGGCTGCCTGAACCACAGACTCCTACTTCTTTCCCTGAGATATGGTACCCCAGACTGGGCAAAGGGGGGAAGGAAGGACTGCGTGTGTTTGTGGGTGTTCTAACGAACTTTAGTACTTTAATGAAGACATTAAGTCATTACTCAAGTCTGTATAACTTTTAAATGAACAACTCCTTTCCTTTTCACCCATCTGTGGCATTGAGAGACATCTTTCCTCTGGTGGTAGGCAAAGTGAACCTAGTATGGGGAGGAGCCCCCAGAGAAAAAGGGGGCATCCTTTCGGTAATAGTATATCATTCACACACACACACCACCCCCCGCCACCGGGTCTGTTCTGTAATGGTGGTGCTGCAGCTGCCTGCATTTCCCAACAGACAGTATTTTGGATGGGAAGGAACTCCAGGCACAGCCTAGGATCCTGCCTGCCTGGCAGAGGGTGGCAGGGTTACTCTTCTCTGGGTGTTCTAGGGGGAATGAGCTCTGAGGCAGAAGCCTGCCATTCTTCCACTGTGTAGCTCTTGTATTTTATGTTGTTTTAGTTTGTAAACTAACCCTATAGAAAGAAGAGAATTAAAACTAACAGAGTGAACTCTAGGAGAATTCAGGTGTTAAAGATTTTGGCTTTAATTGACAGGCTTAATTAAGTGATTAAAACTGTAAGTGACTACTGCATGTAGAAAGCTGTTATTCCAAAACTGTGTAGCTTTTGAATAAAGAGCACTCTCCTTTATCATCAAATCTTTGCCTCTCAAATTTTTCCTAGAGGGAGGCGGCGGGCAACAGGACCCCACTTACTGTTCAGTAGCATCACCGACTTATACGGCTGATCCATTTTGAGTTTACTCTAGTGCATGGTATAAGTTGGTGGCCTAGTTTCATTTTTTTGCAGGTAGCTGCCCAGATGTCCCAACACCATTTGTCGAAGAGACTGTTTCTACCCCATTGTATACTCATGCCCCCTTTGTCAAATACTAATTGACCATAAAGATATGGGTTTATTTCAAGGCTCTCTGTTGTGTTCCACCGATCTGTGTATCTGTTCTTATGCCAGTCCCAGGCTGTTTTAATTACAGTGGCCTTGTAATACAGTTTGATATCAGGTATTGTGATCCCTCCTACTTTGTTCTTCTTTCTCAAGATTGCTGAGGCTATTTGGGATCTTTTTTGGTTCCATGTAAATTTTTGAAGTGTTTGTTCTAGATCAGTGAAATATGCCATTGGTATTTTAATGGGATTGTGTAGAATCTGTAGTATGGCCTTTATTTTTTTTTAAGATTTTATTTATTTATTTTTAGAGAGAGGGGAAGGGAGGAAGAGAGACAAGGAGAGAAACATCAATTGGTTGCCTCTTGCATGTCCCCAACAGGGGACCTGGCTGCAACCTAGTCATGTGCCCTGACCAGGAATCGAACCTGCCATCTTTTGGTTCTCAGGCCAGTGCTCAGTCCACTGAGCCACACCAGCCAGGGCTGGACATTTTAATGATGTTAGTTCTTCCAATCCATGAACATGGTACATGCTTCTATTTATCTGTATCTTCCTCAATTTCTTTCTTTAATGTTGTGGAGTTTTCTGAGTACAGGTCTTTGACCTACTTGGTTAAATTTATTCCTAGGTGCTTTATTTTTCTTGTTGCTATAGTAAATTGGACTATTTTCCTAGTTTTTCTTTCTGATAGTTCGTTGTCGGTGTACAGAAATGCGGTGGCCATTTCCTTAGCACAGGCTTAGCACACTGACCACGCTGAAGTTGCTGCCAGGGCCCTGAAACAAACTCTAGGCTGAGAAATGGCAGCAACAGGGACTCGCATGTGACTGAGTGGCTTTAGGGTGACAGTGTGCTGCAGCCAGCTTGTGTCGGCTCACAAGCGCTGACTGCTCCATTTTCAGGAGCTTTGTAAACTGGTTGTGAATCAAAAATTATTTCATTATTAAAAATCAAATTATATATGCTTACAATTAAATAATTATATTAAAAACAAGAGTATGAAATAATCCAAAATTCATCATTTCCTAATTATTCTACTGCATTTTACTATCTTGAGCTGATTTACATCTCTAACATATTGTTACAGTGGAAATATTATATAATGGTGAGCTACTGTGTGTCTCTTCCCAACTCCAAGTTCAAGGACCTTGAAATTGACCATGATGGGAGAGTTCACACCACAGAAACTGAAAAACCCTACTAAAGAGAGACTCCCTTTAGTCTCTCTTTTCCTAGTGAATCAACTGTTATATATTGACCAGCACATACCTGTTCAGACAGATCCATTCTCCGCTTCCTCACACACAAACCCCCACAATGATCAGACGCCTGTCCGAGAGAAGGTTCTCCCCAGGCAAGGTGGGAGAAGGTGGGAAGCTTTGTTTGCTCTTGGAAGTGTTCGAGCCTGGTGTTAATAAAAGAAGAAACACTACCTGGAGGGGGGGGGATTCTCTCCCCTGCCCCCTCACACCATTGCAGGTAGGGCCCACCTGGGTGTGGCCCTTGGCCACCAGGAAACAGAACCAGTTATGACCCATGAAAGTTTCTCAGGTGCTTGAACAGTTGACCTAAACAACAAAACAATCAAACAAGCAAAATATAACCAAAGATACTGAAATACAGAACAGGCTGACAGTGTCCAGAGGGGAGAGGGGAGGGAATTTCAGGGGAAAAGGGGAAAGGGTTTACAGGGAAAAAGTATAAAAGACACATGGACAAAAACTAGGGGGCATGGAAATGGGAGGGAGGGAGGCGGGCTGGGCGGGTGGGCTGGGATGGGAGTAAAAGACAGAAAACTGTACTTGAACAACAGTTAAAAAATAAATTAAAAAATAAAAGAAAAAATGAATAATTTAAAATAATAGCTGTTCATCAACTCATTTGAAATGCTGCCTCACATCCGGGAGGGCGTGGCATGACTTGCTTCAGCCCGTTTCACCGAGGGTGTGAATGAGGATTCTTTACAAACCAGCAACTCCTTAGCAGGAAGATGGCCTAACACCTCAAACCGAAGGAATTAGTCTCTTTGAAGTCTGAGAGGGAGCAAACTTTAATTATTAATACTATTTTTATAAAGCTATTGTTATTTCATAGACAAATTCTTTGTTGTAAACAAACTCTTAGGGGACTTTTAATGGGAAGCTTGCACAAACATTCATGAAATCGAGACAAATCTTGTGTTTAGAAGGCTCACCAGCCCTATCAGCCCTGGATGGCCCGGTCCAGCTGGTTGGGCATGGATCTGCAGACAGAAGGTCTTGGGTTCAGATCCCAAGTAGGGCACATGCCTGGGTTGCAGGTTCAGTTGGGGCAAGTGCAAGAGGCAACCAATCAATGTTTCTCTCTCTCTCTCACTGATGATTCTCTCCCTTCCCTTCTCTCTGCAATCAGTTAAAAAAAGAAGTGCTATCCATCCCATCTACCAGGTCAGATCCATTCTTCTGGGCCCACCCTCCCAGAGGACATGGGAGGCAGGAGAGTACCCATCTCAGGCCTGGCCTCTCTCACTGAACTCAGGTATAAAGCTTACACACGTGAAGTATAGACACATATTTAAAACAGACACCTCCTGCTCACCTCCCAGGGGTTCTATGCTAATAAATTGGCATTAATAAGGTAAAGTAATTGGCGGTAGCCAGGCCCACGGGCTGCGTCCTCAGCTGCTACCTCCCAGCTCATGCTGATCCTGGCAGCCACGGGGAGTTATTCGGAGAAGGGGAGGGAGGAGGTAGGCCGGAGTGGGGAGGGGATGAGGCAGGAACAGAAGAGGCTGGGGCCTGGAGTCTGGAGCACAGGGCCCCTGGGTGGTGGTGAAGTGCATTGACGCCTCCTCTGCTGCCCCCGCCTGGCGGGCCTGGTCCGGTGCAGAAGGAGGCGTCCTCAGCCCTGACAGTTCCTTTGGCAGAAACAGGAAGGACTAGCCAGGTATATTTTCCTGATAGAAAACCCACATACCCAGTCAGAAAATATTTGTATGTTTGCGATACGTAAGAGGCAGTGGTGGACAGAGTCTGGAGGCAGCAATGCAGCAACAGACAGGGCGTTTCAGCGGTTTATGGAAAAGGACAGGAACTCTGGCTCAGAAACCAGTGGCTGCCGAGTTAGCGATCTTCTGTGGTTGCCAGAAGAAGACAAATATTTTGTTTGGCTGTATTTCAACAGCCAGCATGATTATTCCTGTCTGATATGTTTATTTCCCCAAGAAATAATTCTGGCAAAGTCATGTCCATTTCATACATAAGAAGTGAAACTACTTTTCAGGCTACAAGGACACCCAAACCTCTTTTTATTCCTTCCTTTGGTCTGTTCATTTTTTATATTTGGCCTGAATTTATTCATCAAGGGAGCATCCTTTCAGGGTGCTTTTAGATGTCTTACGCCTGCCTTAGACCATAGACGCCTGTGTCCTTCTCCGACTGGCCTCCAGCACAGCAGCACACAGACGGAGCCCTGCGTCCGTCCACACAGGCCCGCTCTGGACCACTGGGCAGGTTGGACGCTGCGCAGCCCCACTTGGCACTGGCCATGATGCCATCCAGTGCGGTCAACAGAACTTTCAGCAGTGATGGAAATGTCCTGCAGTCTGTGTTATCCACTTGAAAAGTGGCTGGCGTAACGGAAGAACTGCATTTGTAATTTTTGTTAACTTAAATAGCCTAGTGGCTACTGTCTTCAAACAGTACAGTCTATGTTCCTAACAGCTCTGCGTTCTTCCCACATTTATTCATTTCCTGGACACATGTTTCTGGAGCATCAGCTGTGAGCAGCGTGCTGCGCCATGCTCTGTGGATACAAGATTTCCTCGAGTGGGGGAGACATGCCTATAAAGACACACAAAGTGGTTAAGTGCTCAGGGGACATTTACCATGTGCTCAGCTACCCAGAGAGGCTGGGTCTGGCCGAGCGAGAGGTTTTTACACAGGAGACATTTAAGCTGAGTCTTAAAATGGAGTATTATGCACCACAACGATAAAGTAAATTAGAGGTTTCAGGAAAAGAGATTGTTTAATATGTCTCAGCCATTTGATTGTGGCCATGTGGATGCCTTTGTGGTTAGCAGTGTGCATTCACTCTCAAGGCTGTTTGTATAAATGTGTTTGAAAGAAAAAGTTCTTTGACAAAGGTTTCTAAATGCCAGGATTTCTGGCTGGGCAGGGGTATTGCTCATCCCTCTGTTTGTTTTAAAAATCCAGCATGTCCACACTTCGGCTCTGCAGAGATTGTAAGTGTATTTGGTCCCTGTCCTCTGATGGGCCACACAGAACATCCCGTGTGCACACACCTTTGTGACTCATGCTGGTGTTTCCACAGGCTGGATTCTTAGAGGTGCCATTGACAGGTCAAAGGGTGCATCCCAAGTCTCAATGGTATTTCCAAATTGCTCTGTCAGAAGGCTATAACAAGTTAAACCTCCACCAAAAATGTATGTAACTGCCTGGTTCCCCACACCTTCTGGGGACCATGTGGCAGAGGGCAGCTTGGAAGGTGTAACCGATGCTGGGGTCTCAGCCCTGTTCCTCAGCTTCCACCATCCTTGTACACGCTGAGCGTCCTCTGCAAACACCTGAGACTCAGGGCCTGAGGGCTTTCGTTTGGCCTGAACTCAGCACAAGGCAGGCAGGGCTTGTGACATTTGTTTGGGAGCTATGAATTGCCAGGGAATGTAAAAATCACCTGAGACTTGTTATTTTGCCACAACAAGGGGACACAGTGAGTGAGATTTCAGGTCCAGGGTCAGCGGAGTCCTTGCTGGCTGGGGTCTCAGCCAGAACTAGAAATACAAACTCAGAGAAGAAAAGGAAGCAGGAAGACCTGACCATTGTCTGGAGAGAAAAAACAACCACTGTGCGCCCTTGGTGCTGAGTCTTTACCTGACAGGCTTGCAGGCCGGCGTGCACAAGCCAAAGCCACTTCACCCCTGTCCATCACCAGCAGGTGGTGACCCTCCCCTGATCAGGACAGGCCAGGATATTCCTGCCACTCCACCCTCCAGGCCCCTGGAGGCACCACATTATGTATTTTATGAGAAATCGTACAGAAAGATAATATTATGATTCAACTTTTAAAGCTTTAATGGTAATTTTAAGAAAATAAATAAAAGGAAAATCAATAAATAAGCTTCCCAAGTTCCCCCAGATTGATGTGGTGGAGGTGGGATTTGAACCCCAGCAGGTTGCCTCGAGAGCTGGTGGCACCGAACCTTAGCAGTACTGCCTGTAAAATAGTTACCTCCTAGAGCTGTAAAAAGCAAGGGAATAATTTATACAAGGAAACCTGTGGCTGACGTGCCGAGGAAAGGAAAGCTGTTTTCTTTATCCCATGGAGCCGGCCACAGCTGCTCGCTCCCAGCAAGGAAAGTAGGGGAAGCAACGGGCCCAGGCCTGAGGGGCCCCAGTGCTTTGGTGCACCTCCAAGTTCTCTAAGTGTCCCCTTTTCTCCTGCCCTGGTGCCGGGGACTGGGTGAGGCCAGTGGTGCCATCTGGACAGGGCTCCCAGTTTCCAGATTCTGCCCTTTGGAGAAGTTTTCAGTCCTTTACATGCCCTGGCTCTCTCCAGACACCCCAGAAGCACCCCTGGACTGGCCAATGAGGTCACCCCAGGGCCTTGTGGCCTGGACTGTCTCTAGGAGGGCGCACTGTTTTGTTTACGGTGTGCTTTTACAATCACCGAATTGTGCACGATCGGGCTGCCAGAGCGGTGCTGAGACAAGATTCTGAGTGAAATCAAATTGTACAGACAGGGGCCCTGCAAAAACATTTGCCAGCAGTTCCTGGCACCTATGGTCAGCTACATTTTGGTTTCCCATCCAAATCCTAACAGGGCCTGACCTTGCTTAGCTTCTGAGATCAGACACTACCCGGAGCATTCAGGGTGGTATGGCCACAGACTACATTCTGGAACCTGCCATAGCCACCTTTCCTCCTTTCCCATGGCATAGTCTTAGCCCAATAGTTATAATTGTTGGTCTCAGAGCACCTAACTGAAGAGTGGAACATTTCACCAGTATTTATTGAGCACCTACTATGTTCAAGGACTTGGGAGGGCTCACAGGCTGGAGTGGAGACGGAGAGGCAGGCAGGGGGTACAGCTCAGCGAAGCTGGTGTCAGGCAGGGCAGGGGCTGTGTGAGTTGAGAGGGCAGCCTCGAATGGGACCTCAGAGGGAGGCTGCTGAGGAAACTGTGGTTTGGGAGGAAGTGGACTCCCTCCAACTCAGGGAGCTGGTCTCCCAATTGCTCTTCCAAGCCTAAGATTCTACTCCAATCCAGATTTTTTCACTGATTCAGGTCATAAGTGAGATCAGGTTTTAGCCTGTGCACATTAGCCAGGTCCTAGTGCATTCTCCATGTCTGAGCTAGAAAGGACCAGAAGGGATAACCCAATCAGCTCTGTATTGCTCAGTTGAGGAAACTGAGGCTCACAGAGAAGTGTCTTGCCCATGTGAGAGGTCAGTCACCCAGCCAGGAGAAGCACGCAGATCTCCTGCCTGTCTCTCAGGCCTTGGCTTCTCCCAACTAACTCAAGTACAGGGAGGGACAAGGCCTGAACCCCCTTAGGGCGGAGGGCACCTCCCATTTTTAAAAGACACTTTGCCCCACGCAGGTGTCACAACCTCCCTCACATGCCCAGCTGGGATCCAACAACTCTTCAACGAACATTCCTGGAGAGTCTACCACAAGCAGGTCTCCCTCAGAAGACAAATTTCGGGCCCCAAGAAGTCACAGTCCGACGGTGGCGCATACAAAGGACAATCTCATGATATGCTGGGCAATCTCGTATACGTGAATACGTGATACAATTCAGCTTGTTTCCTCCCGCGCCACCTATGAGGCTCTCAGCAAACAGAAATAGGCACCAATTAACATCATTTTCAAAGCCAGTCTGCAGAGAGCTCGTGAGTCCGTGAGAACAGAAACATGGGGCCTTTCCCGGTCCAGGACGCGCTGGGCGGGGCCGCGCTGGAGCATCCCTCCTTCCTCCGGCTGCGTCCGGGTCCCCGCTCTGCTCACGAAGGGAGTGGCGCGAGGGCGCGCACGCAAGGTGTTGGGGGCGCGCTGCTGCCCGGGGACGCGCATCGGCTGGTCTCTGCCCTAATGCGGCGGCTGGCGGCGAGAGGCGCTGCAGGGGACACAGGGTACTGGCAGCGCCGGCAGCCGACAGCAAGAATTGCGCTCAGGGTCGGAACCGAGCCCTTGGAGGTAGGTGAGCTCGGATGCCAGAAAGATGGAGGTGGGGGCACTAGGGGATCACAGAAACCTAATTACCGACTACCCCCTTCCCCCTCCCTCCCCTTTCCGTCCCCGGTCCTGTCCCCATCCCCCTCCGTCAACATCCGGACCTTTCTCTCTACACCGTCACCTGCTCTGAATCCATTCTGTTCTGTGCATATGTGCACCCCACTCCCATCCAGTCCCGACCCCTCTGCACACCCCACACCCTTTCTATCTCATTGGTTGCATCCCTCCCCGCTTTCCGAGTCCTCACCCTCTTTCCCCTTTGCTTCTGTCTCTGTCTCCATGAGCCCTGCCCTGATACCTCTGTTTACTTCCACATCCACTTTGTATCACCCCGTACCCTCTATTTCTCCTACCCTGTACATCACCAGCCCCGCTGCCTGCTCTCCCCGCAACCTCGTACGCCCCCTCCCCGGTACTCTGTGCTTGTCCCTCCAGGTCCCCTCTGCACACCCTGTCCCAGCCCCTTCCCAGCTGCCTCATAGCCCCTCTCAAGAGCTCCGTCTCCTCCTCCTCGGCTGTTATCTGGCCTGCCCTCCATCACCTTCCCCACCTGCCCTTCTTGGTGATGCCCGTAGCCACAGGGCTTGTAGTGAGCCCCTGCTTTGGGAGGCCTCTGGCTCTGCAGGCCCCATGTACTCACTGTTGCTGCTTATAACCCCTTTCTACATGTTTGATCCGGTTCATGGTTTGGGGGCAAAGGGTGCATTGGGTTGGTAGGCCCCTCCAATGTTCCCCTTCCCTTAGCTGCTGAGGTTTGTGTCCTGGGGGGACTGGGGGAGGGAGTGCTTGGCATAGGGAAACTAGGATGGGAAAGAGCTAGGCTCTGAGGAACTGCTGAGTAGCCGCTTCCTGGTGTTGCTCTGAGCCCTGGGGCTCAAAGGATGAGGAGTCCACTGGAGGTTGGAGAATTTGGAATTTTAGAAAGATTCTTCCTCAGCTTCCAAGTCAGCACTTTGGCATTAAGAGCTGCCATGAGTGTGGCCAATGGGCTGGGCTGAGAGTGGGCAGAGTGCTGAATCACCGAGACTCTGGTCCCCGCGGCAGCCCCTCTTCTGCCTGCCCAAGCCAGGTCTGGCTCCTGGTTCCTTCTGGGCATTTGGCAGCGGTGTGCGAGTGTGTTGGGTGGAGATGCCTTCTCCCTCAGTCTGGAGGGGCGCACGACGGCACCTCTGCTGCCTGTCCTCTCTCTGGAATGAGGGCCTGGCGTGTCTTCTCTACCCTTGGAGCTGGGGTGAGCTGTGGTGAGCCCTGCTGGCCTTGATCAAATCTCCAGCAAGGGCAGACTTGCAGGATAGGGGTTGGGTTGTTTGAACGGGGCCAGAGACTGGCAAGTTCAAAACCCGCCAAACTTGAGACTTAAGTAGGAGAAGCCCAGGGAAAATATGTGTGGAAGGAGGATCCCTTGGGGAGAGGGACCGTACTAGCTGTGGGAGTGAGGGGCAGGGAGAAGAAGGAAGGTAGGAACATCCTCCCCCTGGGTTGGGGATGTGTGGATCTGGTGGAATTGCTTTGCAGGAAGAATTGAAGGAGATAAATTGCAGTAGGAGAGGGGTCTGCTGCGCATCTAGTACTTCCTATCTTTTGTTTTGACTGAGCTGGCACTTCTGAGAGAGTAATATCTCCCTTTTGTCTTTGGATTCAGCTGAAGGGCGTGTGTGTGTGTGTGTGTGTGTGTGTGTGTGTGTAGAGGGGGGATGAGAATAACACAAATGAAGAAAGAGACACCTGCACTTACCCCCACAAATTGTGTTTGCCCTGTGAAACAGCCCAGTTCCCGTCTTAGGGACCTTAGTTAAAACCCTGAGGTTTAAATCAGACGTTAGGAGCAAATTGAGGCCCCTTCTCAGCCAGGCTCCCTCACTTCACAAATCTTCACAAATCACTCCCCCCCCCCCTCCTGTGCCGTGCGGGTCTGAAGGGTACTCGGGCAGTGCCTGGCAGAGGGGCATTTGGCTGGGGGACTAACTGCCCCCCCTTTGTCGCCCTTCTGTGCCCCCTGCCATCAGAATGGGGGCAGGGCAGGAAGCTGGTCTGGGAGGAGGCATCACCTGGAGCCATCCTTGAGCGCTGATTGGATTAAGGTTCTGCAATTGAAATGATTGGGGCTCGGGTTAAGTGGGAGATTCTGATAACAATGTACACATTTCCTAGTTTCCTGAAATGACTCCCAACGCACATGCCTTGTTTGACCTCAGGAAGGCTACACAGAGGCACACAGAGGCACACAAGAGGAGCCAGCTCTCCAGAGAGCTCCCTGTGGGCCAGTGGGCTGGGTCTCAGTGCTGGTTCTTTCCGGGACACGCTGAGGAGGCGGCTGGTATCTGGGGTCAGCTTCGGACGGCTGAGAGGGAGGAGGCACAGAAGAGGGTCCTGATCCTCCAGTGATGGGGGCAAGCTTCCAAGGCTCCCGTCGCCCTGGCGTTGCTGCTGGTTTCCTTCCCTATCATCTCTCTCTTCTAAGACCATCCGAGAGCTGGGGGTGGGTGGTCATCACTTTGTCTCTAGGAATAGAAATCCTTAGACAGCCAGAGAGGGAGCGGCAGAGAAGTCCAGTCCTCTGTCTGGCCTTTGGGAGGAGGGGGAAGGGAGTGAGAGGAACTCAGGGCTGGTTACACACTTACTCCCTTAACAAACACTAATTAACCCCTACAATGCGCTGCTCTGCTAGGTGCTGGGGTCCTAGAAACAAAAAAAGCAAAATGGGGTTTGAGCTCTCGGAGCTTCCAGTGCAATGGAAAGAGAGACAAGTCATCAGATAAGTAACCTAGATGAGCTTGAGTGAGGATGTCCGACCAGGGTGGACAGGGCTGTGGAGTGGCGGGCGGCCCTCTCTCCCACAGCCACGAGGAGGGCTGGGTTGGTGCTTTCCTGAGTGGTGGGGTCAGGACCGATTCTGGAGTGGACTGTGAGGAAAAGATGATGGGGGAGGTAAGATGAAAGACGTTAGGGGCACCCACAGAGAACTCTAGGACAAGACAGGCTTTTCGACTCGCCCATTCCTATTTCCTAAGTGCTTGTATTTGAAGAGCAGAGTGTGGTCAGGATATGCTTAGGGTGTCAGTAAGTCAGAGGAAAGAGGCCCAGTGTCTGCCTTTGGGCAGCTCCTGTCTGATGGGGAAATAGCAAATCGGGGGCAGATAGGTGCTCAGAAACAAGGTGGGTGGAAATATTGCGAGCTCTGATGTGGGTGGAAGGGCCTTGGAATCTGGGAGGTCAGAGTCAGGTGGGGTCATCAGAGAAGTCCAGATGGTTCACGGTGCGCAGGCGAGATCCTTGGAAGGTGTGTGCCTGCGCAGAGGCCATCACTAGCACCCCTAGTGGAACGGGGAGGGGGGTGCTGCAGACACCCAGCCCCCTCTTCTGAGGATCCCTCCTCTTCTAAGTTAGTTCATTTCACTAGTGCCCTCTTCTGTGCCCTGGACCTTTGGGAACAGCCCCGGAACATGCCGGAACCATGTTTCTGGGAACGTCCCAGAGTGTCGGGCTTATAAGTCAAGTTGGGGATACACAAATGACAAATTAAGTCAATATTCGCTAACAGACGTGATAAAGAGCCCAGAATAACAGAGGTCAGGTGGTTCCTGTCCCTGGAGGATCCTGGCCAAGGGGTCGCGGTGGACAGCGGGACTGGAGCGTTTGCCCCAAACTCTTCGGATAAACCCTGGCTTTGGCTAGCTTGATGTTAAAGTTTTCAGCATTTACTCAAAACGCCCCGCTAGGACTGAGACCTGGCTGCAAGGGCCAATACCAGATGCTCATGGCCTGGTCCATGCGGCCGCAGGGGACAGCTCGGGCAGCTAGTGGCTGTGTTGGGTGGGTGCTTGAGCAGGCACTTCTGCCTCTTTTCTGACCGGGGGCATTGGTCAGACTGTGCCAGCCAGCCAGCCAGAGAACTCTTGAGCCATCCTCCTCCTATTAGGTCTTGAGGCAAGCCAGGAAAAATAAAGTGGCATGTACAGTGGTTATCACTAAAGAGTGCTTCCTGTTGTACGTGCTAGGCACCCTCCTGTGCTTTGTATACATCATCTCATTTAATGCTCATAGGGGTTACCCCTACATGGAGAGACACTGTTAGGGTGCTGGTTTTGCAGATAAAGGAACGGACTCGGTGTGGATGTTACTTGTTTGAGAGCATAGAACAGGTGAGTTGTGAAGCTAGACTTTGAACCTGTTTGTTTGCCGTCAAAGCTCCTCCCCTGTGTACTGTACTGAGCTTCCCTCGCTGGTGGAATAATAACTGGAATGCTCTTTATCTACTTGCACAAAGATCTCTAGAAAACTCTGTTGGAAGGGCTCAGTTAGCATGAATTTTTTAAGACCCACTATGTCCTTGTGAGGGATACAGAAATGTGGTTTGTGGTTTCAGATAGGGGAGAGAAGACAGAAACCTGTGTAACCCCTTGGGCGTGATGCAAGACATTGTCTAGTTAAGTCTTCAGACCCTGGGCAGTAGAATTTCAAAGGTCGGAATAATCCCTCAGCATGGCTGTCGGAGTCAGGGAGGTGACAGGGCCTCGTAGAAATGACTTACCTTTGAGGTCAGACAGACCGAGTCTGTTCCTTTATCTGTAAAACCAGCACCCTAACAGTGTCTCTTCATGTAGGGGTAACCCCTATGAGCATTAAATGAGATGCCGTATACAAAGCACAGGAGGGTGCCTAGCACGTACAACAGGAAGCACTCTTTAGTGATAAGCAGTGTACTATGCCACTTTATTTTTCCTGGCTTGCCTCAAGACCTACATTCAAACTTTGGTTCTACTCACCAGCTGAGGAGCTGTAATTTCCCAGTCTGTAAAGTGGGGATATGGATTTGAACCTTGCAGAGATATAAGAATTGAGTGTGACCAGGGAGTAAAGGTCCCAGCACAGTACCTAGCATGTAGGAAGTGCTCGTCCGATGCTAGTGCTGTTCACGGAGGAGGCGAGAATGAAGCTGCGCCTTGCAGACACGTAGAATTTTGATATGGAGGGAAGAGGAGGCCGTTCTGGATGAGGGAACCCACCACGTGTCTAAGCAGGACTTTGATGGGTTCAGGTGCTCTGGGAAAGAAGTGACCTGCCATGTCTGTCTGCTCTCCCCGGGTCCTGGGGACATCCGAGTCAGGCGGGGGGTCATTAGGAAAGTCCAGATTGGGGTGGTTAACGGTGCACAGGAGAGATCCTTGGAAGGCATACGCCTGAGCAGAGGTCGCCACAAACACCCCTAGCTGAACTGGGAAAGGGCCTGAGGACAGAGACACCCAGCCCCACCCATCTTCTGAAGACCCCTCAGAGCACGAGGGCCGTGTTCTTCTGGCCCCGTTGTGAACAGCTAGAATGTGTTTCTCTGTAAAGCTAAAAGGCTCTTGTTCCAGAAGCCCATGTCTCTGGGAGTGACATCATTGGTTCATTTCTCGTCCTATCTTTCCTGTCCCTAACGCCAAGCCACGAGAAAGTGGCAGTGCCCGGGGCCTGGTGGGGTCATCCCCTGGGGCTGTTCTCATCCCCTCTGACTCCCTCAGCGCCCCTCCTCAGGAAGCAGCTGTTGGAGCATCTGCTTTCTCCTCCTTCACCTGTTCCTCCTCACTCTCCCCGGCCTGGCTGGGCCAGCCCCTCCTGAGAGGCCTCCCTGGCATCCCTTCTCCCCATCATTATGATGCTAATTGTGTTGTTAATTTTTCTGAGATGCAGAAGGAAAACCCCAATCTGTTTTAATGAATTTAATTAGAGAGGGGCTTGGAGGGCTTCTGAACCTCTTACCGGGATCACAATACACAGAGTTAACGAGATAAACGGCCCGAGATCAGCAGCTCCGGGTCAGGAAGAGAGGATTTTCAACTCGGGGCTGGAGGAAGGCTGTGTCAGCTACTGTTGGCTCCGCGGGCGCCCTTTGGGGGTGGTTCTGTCTGTCCCGCCCAGCCCCGGCACTTAGTTTCATACCTAGTTCTTCCCTTGGATGTCAGCTGACCCTCTGGAGAAGGTTTTAAGTCATTCCCACCGTCATCACCAAGCATTGATTGAGCACCTGCTGTGTGAGTAAGGGGTACTGTCTGGAGCTGTGTGGAGGCCGTGGGGCCCTGGCTCCGCCCTAAAGGAGGTGAGAGACGTATGTTCAAGTATAAGGAATATTTGCTAATTCCAGACAGTAAATGCCAGATGATTGACAGATTATGTTGGGTTTGGACAGTCTGGAAGATTCTTGCTAGAGAAAGTACTTGAGGTGGGTCTTGAGACATGCGGCCTATAAGAGTTAATCATCAGAAGGCTGGAGGAAGAGCAGATGCAAAGGCAGGGATGTGCAGGGGACCTTTGAAGTGTGCATAGATGATACGGCTTGGGGAGGTGGCTGCATGTAGTCTAGGGAGTGCGGACAGGACTGTAGTGGTGTATTCAGACACAATCATAGAGGGGCCTGGGCACTGGAGTCTTTACTTTTCTACCCTGGTTGTGCTAGGGTCTCCCTGCTTTCCTTCTTTGAGCACTCAGGGTGGCCAGCTTGGTGAAGGGCCTAGGACAGGATGGTTCTGGCCTTCATGCTGAGCTCACTGTCCTGGGTCCAGATAGGCCACCAGGGGTGGGTTGACCAGATGCTAAGTTCTGTCCGCAGATCCTGTGACTCTATGGGATGAGGGCGAATGGATAGCAGAGCAATTCCAAGGACTTTTCCCTCCTTCTGCATGGATGTTGGCCGCTTTGCTTTGGCAGTAGCGTTTTGTGCAAGTAAGTGATCAGTGGAATCTTCCAGTTCCAGGGCCAGGGAGTTTCTTAACTCATCTCTTTATATTACTGAGAGTTGTCTGCTGTGCACTGTATGCATGCATGTGTAGGGTTTAAAAACATATTTTATTTATTTATTTTTAGAGAGAGGAGAAGGGAAGGAGAAAGAGAGGGAGAGAAACACTGATTGGTTGCCTCTTACACACCCGCAACTGGAGACCTGGCCCACAACCCAGGCGTGTGCCCCGACTGGGAATTGAACTGGCGAACTTTTGGTTCACAGACTGGAACTCAGTCCACTGAGCCGCACTAGCCAGGGCAGGTTTGTGTGTGAAATCATTCTGATTAGACTCTGGTTCTAATTTGATCTTTATAACACAAAAGTTATTAAACATTTCCAGGTCTCAATTTGTTCCTTATTGTGTGCATGTTCATAAGCTGAATGCTTTGAGAATAGGATTTTAAACATGAAGAGGTATTACAACTGTCATTGTTGACAAGAAGTGTAATATTAAGCTGAAGTTTAAGTCACCGATCCCTGTGCTTCTTGGCTTATGAGACTAGTCAGGATTTTATTTGGGGGCACCACCGAAGATTATGCTTTCGGTTACCGTAGTCTGCCTGGGCTTCCGCATCATTAGTAGTGGAGTCAGCACTCTGCTGGCAGGTGTTGGTCAGCCTGTTCGTGTGTTTACCTGCTCTCACACCCACACGTTGTGTTTTTCTACACGTTAGAAGTGACATGTTCTTTGTGAAGGAAAATGCCTCTGAGGCCACAGACAGTGTTCCTGTACTGACGCCGGTGAGGACAGAAACTAGATCTCTCTGTTATCATCGCCCGGTGGAATGGAAGCCTTGGTGACTCATGCTGGGAGGTGACCCCGGGTTCCGGCTGGCCCCAGCCCTGGGCTGTGCCGTGGTGGGTCATTGTGACCTAGTGTTTGTTTCACCTGGGGTTCGTCTTTGATGCCTCTGCTCAGTGCGCAGCACACGTCCAGGCAACTTGTTTTGAGAGAATCCTTGGCTCCTAGATTGTTAGAGATGGTTTAGTCCAAGATCATTATTTTATTGATCAAGAAACAGGGTGATGTGACCTGCTTGTGGGCTGCATGGCTGGTGGTGGCAAAGCTAGTCCTTCCACACCCTGGATCACCAGGAACTTTAGAAAACTGCATCTGATCCCAGTAATTACACAAGGTAATTTGTAATGAAGTTCCCTAAAGCACCATTACACTAGAAGTGCTTTGGGATGTCAGAGAAGAGAGGAAATCGATGTAAAGTCCTTGGGGAAGATTTAGAAGAAAAACAGGGGCTGGTTTGGGTCTCTAGAAATGGGTAGGATTTGAGTAGGTAATGGTGTGGAGTTGGGTAGTCCTGGTGGGGTAAGGGAGCCTAATGAAAGGTTTAGAGGAGGGAAGCTGTGGCCTGCCACTGGATAGGCCAGGCTGGAGCAGGGAGGGTGTGGCTGGAGCGACCCGCAGGGCAGGAACTGCAGAGAATCCTGACTGACAGAGGCGCTGGTCTTTTTCTCGTTGGTGAGGAGCGCTTTAATCTTCTTAGCTGAGCTTGCTCTTGCGCTGGTTGTGGTGTTAGGAGACGTGAATGGGGAATCCCTTCGCAGGCACCTGGTGGTGTCTGGGGATGGTTCCTTCTGAAGGGGGTTTGAGGAAAAGGGGACTGCTGGAACTTTCTTTCGGGCCCCAGCGGGGAGCTTGCTGCTGTCCAGGGTGCTGACCTGCCCTGTGAAAGATTTTTCTCCCAGGCTAGAAGGTAAAGCCAAGCTAGAAGGTAAAGCCAGGGAAGGTTTAGAACCACCTAAAGGGATCCAGAAAACAGTTTTGTCAAGGACTATGTTGCATGTGCCCTTTCTGGCACAAACTGGTTGACAGCATCTGACTTCACAGTCCTTGTGATGCGGGCTGGGGGAGGTGTGTGCACCCATCCCTGCAAAACGGCTCCTTCTGCTGCCCTGCAAGTTTTGCCCGAGAGTCTTTCTATTTCCATGAGAACCTTAGCTCATGGAGTCTTTCATGGTGAAAAACGCACTCCTACTCCACATTTCAGAGCACGAGAAACCTCTCCAGCGAACACGGAGAGAGTACGCAAGTTCCCAGAAGACCCTACTAACTACTTCAAATGACACATCTGGGTGTTCAGTACTGGTGCTGTCCAGTAGGGCACTCTGTGATGGTGGACACGTTCCATCCCTGTGCCGCCCAATGTGGTAGCACTGGCCACCTGTGGCCACTGAGCTAGTGGAGCTAATGTGACCGAGAATTGAATTTCTGTTTAAATTGAGTTTACATAGCCATGTGTGGCTAGTGGCTGCTCTGTTGTATGGCACAGCTTCACAGCGGGATAGTGACTTGCCATTTGCTTTTGCTGTTCGGTCCCTCACACCCAGCGCTCTGTGATGCGGAGTAAGGGGGCTTTGGGAAGGGGGTGAGTTTGAGCATTGCTGGGGAAGCCCCGTGCTAACTCTGAGCTGAAAGTCTGCATGTGGCTGTGAGTTTTGCCGTGACTTCTATTTTTGATGGCCACAGTGAAAACAACCACCCGTGACACACTGCAGTTTTCTTTTCAAGGGCACAGAGCAGGCTCCTTGCATTCCGGCTGTGGTGCCAGGACCTGAGCCAAGACATTTTGGAGCCTTGAATGGGCAAGAAACGCAGCGTAAATGGCCCAGGAGGTGTGGCTCTGGGGAGAAGTGGCCCACAGACGTCCTGTGGTGTTGGGTGGTCATCCGGGCTGGTCTTTGTACATGTCCCCTTCTGACTCCAGGCATCTTTACATCCCATTTACTTGGTGTAGTGGACAGGACCCAGGGTGGGGGTTTGGGTAAGTAGCAGAGGTCCTCGGGGAGGTGCTTTAAAATGACACTCAGTAAGTAAGTAATAATAACCTGTCAGAAGACTGGAGCAGGAAGCCTCCCTTGTGTTGGCACATGCCGGTGCCCGGGGCCCTGCCTGACCTGGTCATAAACATGCTTGGTTTCCTTGGTCTCTGCTGCAGCTTCCCATGTACAAATCTGATTTCCTAAACTAGAGTGTGTGCTTTTCGAAGCTTTGTCTTATAGTTTTCTTGTTTTCTCCTGTAGAATCTCAGTGTGCTGATAGTAACCCGTAATGAACACCTGCTTGTGAGTAGCTCTTTGTTAGCCCAGAGCCATGGCTTTGACTCCTGGAAAGCATGTGCACATGAATACAAGTAACGTTTATTGAGCCCCTGCTGGGTGTAAGTCTCCGCACTTGGCACTGTGGACA
This sequence comes from Sturnira hondurensis, assembly GCF_014824575.4. NCBI lineage: Eukaryota > Metazoa > Chordata > Mammalia > Chiroptera > Phyllostomidae > Sturnira > Sturnira hondurensis. The sequence goes on along the minus strand of NW_028089713.1, from coordinate 2,098,419 downwards.
GTGACAAAGGAGGAGCCAAGGACGCTTGCTCTCCGTCTAATGGGAGAGCCAAGGCAGGCGTGTGTGAAGAATGACACACACGCATTCGCGACCGATAGAAACAAAGAGGTGGTAGCTGGGATACAGAGCGGGGGTGGGGTGCAACATGCTCGAGGGGCCGGATTATGTGTGTGTCTCTGTCTGGCCTCCCGAGGATTCCCTCCTCCATGAGGCTCAGCTGGTACCAGCCACCTCCGTGCCGGCAGGGACAGCACGGCCTTTATGGTGGGTCAGGCAGCTCGCTGCCGCGGGGGGAGGTGCTGGGGTGGCACTGCCCTAGGCTCGTCTTTTCTGTGGTGAGGATCGCCCGGGGAGGGCGTCAAGGGACTGGGTGGAAGGGAAAGAGACTCCTTTTCCTTCTTGTCACTTAAATGGTGGCAGGGTCTAGCTCTCAGACTTCCTCCTAGAAGTCACAGAAGGGGCTTGTTGCAACTCCAGCAACTCTGTTCATGGTGCCGCGGTGCAGCTATGGAGGAGACAAGAAGTGGACATGGTGCCCTGGTTCCCCACAGTCACCTGAGCCCCCTGCTGTCCTCTCAAGGAATGTGCACTGTGTGGCAGGTGGTCTGCGTCTCCCACCTGGGGCCAGGGAGGGACTTCGCTGGCCGACTCTGGTGTCCTTTTTCATCCTCCCTGTGTGCTGGGATCACCTGGGGTCTTGTTAAAGGACAAATGCAGAACCAGGAGGTCCAGGTAGGGCCTGGGATTCTGCATTTCTGAAAACCTGCCAGGTAACTGCCCGTTGGCAGACCACACTCTGATTGGCAGGGCCGTCCACATGGGCTCTCGGCCTGGTATTATGCTAGCCCAGCCAGGGGAGATTTGTAAAACACTCTGATGTTGGGACCACCCTACACCAAGTACATCACCATCTCTGAGAGGCGGGTCCGGGCGCCGGAATGTTGTAAAGGTCCCGCAAGTGGCTCTGGTATGTGGCTCTCTGGATGGCTTTCCTCCTCCCTCTGATGTTTCCCCTGACTTTACCTTCCCGACCCCAAGAGACTATAAGGGCCTGGCAGGCAGACGGTGCCTTATATCACACAACCAGTGCTGGCCCTCAGTAATTCTCAGTCAGCATGTGCTGGTGCCAGTGTGATGCCCAGGAGCTCTGTCCTCTGGAGGTTCCATGACCCACGAGGGATCCAAGAATGTGGCTGGCTTGGAAAAGGGCAGTTCTCTCAGAACAAGTCAGAGTGGGCTTCCAGTGCCTGGAACCTGGTCAGCTTTTGGGAAGTACGTATTCCGTGGCTGATTATTCCAGTGTGAGGGCAGAAAGGGCCCTGGGTTAGGGACCGGAAGGCCAGAGGCGTCAGGGATCTGAAGGTGAGTTGTTTAACCTTCCTTAGCTTTGATTTTCTCAGTTGTAAAATGGGGATTGTGATGTCTACCTAACAGGTTATTTAAACAGCAATAATACTATAGGAGATAGTGCTACTGATGGCACAGAGCAGTTGTGTAAATTCCTTTTACGAGTGGCAGGGCTAAGTCAGGGCTGTCAGTCCTCCAACCCAGTTCTAACAGAGCTTCCCAGGCCCCTGCCACCACATGTGCCTCAGTCTACAGACCAAGGGAGCTCAGGGCGCCCTTCACTGGACACCTGCTGAGTGTTGGAGACTGTACTAGATGCTTGGCTCTGTCAGCTCACTGAGTTGGACATTATTTGCATCACACTGAGAAAAGGGGCTGGAATGGGAACCAACTTGCCTGAAGCGGGACAGCTCAGTGACAGAGCTGAGACAGGGTCTGACTTCCAGGCCTAACCCTGGCTCACTACCCAACAGGCGGCTCTGGGTTCCAGCACAGGCTGATGGCTCCTTTGTTTGAGAAGCTCCTTTGTCTGCGAGTGACTTGTATTGAAGAGTGATGGAAGAGTCTGGGTCTCATGGAAACTCCAGTCTTCCACAGGAATGTTAGGGACTCAGGGCACCAAAGCTTCTGAGCCTTGGCCGACACTGCACCGTAAAGCCTCTGTCCCCAAGGCAGAGGCCGAGACACCCTCCCCACGGAAGAACCACTGTTTGCCCCTACCATTCCCTGTGCCGACTGAGGCACAGGACCCAGCTCTTGTTTTGCCTTTATAGGTTTCCTTTTCATTCTCGTGCTAAAAGGAACTGGGAACATAAAGGGGAAATGACCCCACAAGAGCCCCTTGTCCAGATGTGATGTCAACAGCACACTGTCGTGTTCCCATCCTGGTGGGGGCCCATGTTCTCCCACTGAGACGGTTGGCGCTGAGAGGGGGCCCCAGTGTCTGCAGCCCTCCGCCCACCTCTCCACCTCCAAGGTGCTGCCACCGTTGCAAGGGACATTCTGGCAGAAGTCAGCCTGGCCGCACTGGTCACTAAAAAGCGGGGAGCACTGTTTGCATGGTCCGGGTGCCCATCTGGCTGTGCCTGGAAGAACTCCGCAGCCCCAGACCTTGTCACCTATTGGCTGAGGCCGGCCAAGTCCACACTGAGGAGAGGGACGCACAGTTCACCAGACAGGACGTCGGGCCTGACTGCGGACACGCAGGGCAGGCCTCACACGCCACCTGCAGCGCCCCCACCAGCCATGGCTACATCCGGCCCCATCTGGGCCACATTCCTCCTCTTGCCATGTTCTCACTTGGCTGGCGTTCTCCCTTGTACTCCATGAGATCCTGTGCCGGGACATTGCTTTCTTGTACCAGGGCCAGTATTTCAACATCCAGAACTTTCCTCAGCTTTGTTTATGGATTGTTCAAAGTTCAATTTCAAGTGCAAAGGATTTACTAAATATTTTCTCTGCTAAACCCCAAATTTTTTTTTAAAGATTTTATTCATTTATCTTTAGAGGGGAAGGGAAGGAGAGAGGGAGAGAAATATCAATGTATGGTTGCCTCTCATGCGTCCCCTGCTGGGAACTGGCCTGCAACCCAGGCATGTGCCCTGACTGGGAATCGAACCGCGATAGTGTGGTTTGCAGGCCCGCGCTCAATCCACTGAGCTACACCAGCCAGGGCTGCTAAACCTCAATTTTAAGTGCAAAGGATTTACTAAATATTTTCTCTGCTAAATATTTACTAAATATTTTCTCTGCTTCACATTTTGGCTCTTTGCCCTCTCTTTCTCTTTGAATATCCTTAAGGTTTTCTGTTTCTGAGAACCATTTCCCTTCTCTGCTTCTGCGTGGTCAGTGTAGTGCCCTCTGATAGAAAGAAAGACACCCAGGCAGGCCCTGTTGCCCGGAAGCCTGGCTCCTGCGACCTGTCTGCGTGATACCACAAAACACTGCCTCTGACTTAAACAGCCTCAGGTCTTAGTGCCTGATCTTTCCACGCCACAGACCCACGGCAACTCCAGCACAACCCATCCTGAGTGTTTGAGGAATCAGCACGAAGCCCAGTGGGTTTCTGGGATTTAGATGGGTTTCACTGGTACCCCCAACCCCCCCAGGTCTCTGACCCTTTTTCTCCTGTGGCTGGCTGCCTCTGCAGCAGGGCCTTCGGTAGCAGGGCCTTCAGCTTTGCTTAACTGACAGTTGGGAGACTAGCGGGAGGCTGAGGTTAGAGGAGATATGGCAAAAGACTGTGAATGCTCTGTGTTGGGCCCTGCTAGAAGGTTCTGGAAGTCTGGTGCAGGAGTGGGGTCAGGGCTTGGATCAGTAGCTGGCCCCATGCTGAGTCAGACTGGGAAAACCCTCTCCAAACACATCCTATGGCTCGTCTGTGCTGCTGCATCCTTGGGAAATAGAGAGGGAGATTTTACATGGTGCCATAAAATGTCACAGCTGGGGATTCTGAGAGCAAAAATGCTTTGTTTCTCAGCAGGCTGGTGATGGAATGTGGGTCTGCCCAGCTGCTGATGCGTCAGGGACAGAGCAAAATAGGCCAAGGACTACTCACTGGTCATGAAAGATGTTCCGTTGGTTGGGCCCNTGTACTCCCTGAGATCCTGTGCTGGGACATTGCTTTCTTGTACCAGGGCCAGTATTTCAACATCCAGAACGTTCCTCAGCTTTGTTTATGGATTGTTCAAAGTTCAATTTTAAGTGCAAAGGATTTACTAAATATTTTCTCTGCTAAACCTCACTTCACATTTTGGCTCTTTGTCCTCTCTTTCTCTTTGAGTATCCTTAGGGTTTTCTGTTTCTGAGAACCATTTCCCTTCTCTGCTTCTGCGTGGTCAGTGTAGTGCCCTCTGATAGAAAGAAAGACACTCAGGCAGGCCCTGTTGCCTGGAAGCCTGGCTCCCGCGACCTGTCTGTGTGACACCACAAAACACTGACTCTGACTTAAACAGCCTCAGGTCTTAGTGCCTGATCTTTCCACGCCACAGACCCAGGGCAACTCCAGCACAACCCATCCTGAGTGTTTGAGGAATCAGCACGAAGCCCAGTGGGTTTCTGGGATTTAGATGGGTTTCACTGGTACCCCCAACCCCCCAGGTCTCTGACCCTTTTTCTCCTGTGGCTGGCTGCCTCTGCAGCAGGGCCTTCGGTAGCAGGGCCTTCAGCTTTGCTAAACTGAAGGTTAGAGGAGATATGGCAAAAGACTGTGAATGCTCTGTGTTGGGCCCTGCTAGAAGGTTCTGGAAGTCTGGTGCAGGAGTGGGGTCAGGGCTTGGATCAGTAGCTGGCCCCATGCTGAGTCAGACTGGGAAAACCCTCTCCAAACACATCCTATGGCTCGTCTGTGCTGCTACATCCTTGGGAAATAGAGAGGGAGATTTTACATGGTGCCATAAAATGTCACAGCTGGGGATTCTGAGAGCAAAAATGCTTTGTTTCTCAGCAGGCTGGTGATGGAATGTGGGTCTGCCCAGCTGCTGATGCGTCAGGGACAGAGCAAAATAGGCCAAGGACTACTCACTGGTCATGAAAGATGTTCCGTTGGTTGGGCCCCTTAATTTGTCCTCAGATAACTTGCTTTCTCCCATTTCTTCCCTCCCCAGGTTTGTTTGTCTCAGCTCACGTCATGGAGTAGATGCGCTTGGTCTCAGAAGTAGGAGACAGTGCAAAGCTAGGTCCCAGCATCAGACCGCCTGGGCTCAGATGGGCTCTCTGTTCACCAGTTGCGTGATCGTTGGCAAATGACTTAAATTGTCTCTAATTTTTATTTGTAAACTGGGGAGTTAAAAAATAGTACTTACCTTGTGTGGAGTTATCAGGATCAAATGAGGTAGTGCACATGAACCCCGCTGCACGGTGCCAGGCGTCTACGAAGGGTCCCTCAACAGTGAGCGGTTGTCGTTACTTCCCTTCCTCTTAACAGCTTCCCGCACTGCCTTATTCAGGTACACCTGGTGACTTTGGTGAGCAATCATAAACTATTTGGGGGCTCCAGGTAGGTGCTCAGTTTTGTGTTAAGTACTGTGGCAATTACAGTGGATGAGAAGAACCAATTTGTGCCCTCAAATACCTTGCACGCGAGTTGAAGAAGTGTACCAGGTGTGCACGGGTGGTAAAGAGGACTAACTACACATTGTAATTAAGGAGAAATGCAGATGATGGTGTAGATCACAGAGCTCTTGGAGTTTAGTGGGGGGAGAGAGTCTGTTTTAATCTGTGATACCCTGGAAAGGCTTCAAGCAGGAGGCTGAGAGCAGAACCTTGACAGATGGAGCTCTTGTTCTGAGCAAGCTCATTGGGAAGGGTCTCCAAAAGGAATGGGTGGGAATTTAGCAGAAATGGACAATCCAGTTATCCTCAGGGCCTGATTTTGTGCTGGCTGCACCCATAGGGAAAGAGGATGGTGGGGGAGAAGGGACGGCTTTTCGGAGGCTGAGGAAACCAACACCAGAAGGTTAGTCAGCAAAACAGAGGCAGAAATGAGATGCATCTCCCAGACCAAGGCGTGAGAGTCCGTTTTTCAGAAAGCAGTTTGGCTTCTCTTGCCTTCCCTGCTCTGGTCATGTCCTTATCGTACCCCTGACCACATCGCGTGAATACGCGAAACTAATATACTATGTTTTGCCGTGTATAATGTGCACTTTTTTGCCCCAATTTTTAACGGAAAAATAAGGATGCACATTATACATGGGTAGTACTAATTCCATACCTATATAAGTGTTTTTAGTTCTTTTATTTATGCTTATGCATTAAAAGTATAACTGTAGCAAGCAATAACGATATACATGTGCAAAATAATACCTTGGAATACAATAATCAGTTTTGTTTCTAAATATAAATACATAAATAGTTGAAACAAAAGATTTTTTTACTGAAAGTTTGGGCCAAAAAAGTGGGTGCACATCATGCACAGCAAAGCAGGGTCACATCACCACTGGAGAGTCAGGGCACCTAAAGCACAGATTGTTGGTAGCTAGTTGAGGAGACAGCATGAATGAGGGGTTAGCGAAGTCGGGTATCTACCTGCTGACTCTTGACCATCGATTCCTAGTCTAGCTCCCCGTTGGGCTTCTATGACTCAGGTATTGGCTGGTGTCTAGGATAAGGCAGCCCTAGATCCCTAGGTGGGAATGGAGAGCCATCTACCGTGTGCAAGACCTCATCCAGGTCAAGCAGCCCTGATCCAAAATGCTATGTGACCATCTCTGCACCCTCCCAGCCCTGGCAAGGTTCCAAGTTCTGGTCCCAACAGTCGCAAGATTTGGTGGCCAGGCCTGGGAAGAGGCCATTGTCTTCCCGCATCACCGCTGGCTGCATGGCTGCTGGTTAGCTTGCTTGTTCATTTTTCATTTGTCTTGTGTAGGTTGCTCTGAGCCCTGTATTCAGCTGCAGCCGGGCTGCTGGTACCTGTTCAACCTTTACCCCAGTCAGCCCTAGACTTCTCCGTGGTGCAGATGGAAGATTGCTGGCTTGTACATGTGTACATGTGTGTGCATTCGTGCATGTGTGTGCGTAAGGATGTGTGTGCGTAAGGTGCATGCATGCCTGTGAAAGAGAGAGAGGAGAGGACAGGAAGATACAAATTTCCTGATTTGGCTTCTGGCCAAGATGGAGGTGTAGGTAGACACACTGTGCGTCCTCACACAACCAAGACAAGGACAACAACAAATTTAAAAACAAAAAACAACCAGAACTGACAGAAATCAAACTGTATGGAAGTCCAACAAACAAGGAGTTAAAGAAGAAACATTCATCCAGACCTATAGGAGGGGCAGAGAGGACTCACTGCAAAGCAGCGACTGGCAGACTGGGTCGTCCCACATTCGCATGCAGATAAACTGGGAGGAGCAACTGGGGAGCGAGACAGACCACACAACCCAAGGGTCCCAGTGCTGGGAAATAGAGCCTCAAAGCCTCTGACTGAAAACACCTGTGGGGGTTAACGGCAGCAGTGGGAGAAACTCCCAGCCTCACAGAAGAGCTCATTGGAGAGATCCATAGGGTCTTAGAATGTATGCAAACTCACTCAGCTTGGAATCAGCACCAGAAGGGCCCAATTTGATTGTGGGTACCCGGGGAAGTGACTGAAAACCAGCAGAGAGGGGAGCAAGCAGCACTATTCCCTTTTGGACTCCTCCCCCACACATTGCACTACAACCCAGCAATGGGGGTTACCCTGCCCTGGTGAACCCTAAGGCTCTGCCTCTTATACTTAACAGGAGCACTGAGACAAAAAAAAAATGCCCAAATGAAAGAACAGATCGAAGCTCCAGAAAAAAATACAAGTAAGTGATGAAGAGATAGCCAACCTATCAGATACACAGTTCAAAACACTAGTTATCAGGATGCTCCAGGAACTCACTGGGTACTTCAACAGCATGAAAAACCCAGGCAGCAATGAAGGTGGCATTATGTGAAATAAAGAAAAATCTACAGGGAACCAACAGTGATGGGAAGGAAACCAGGACTCAAATCAACAGTTTGGAGCAGAAGTAAGAAATAAACATTCAACCAGAACAAAATGAAGAAACAAGAATTCAAAAAAAATGAGAGGACTAGGAACCTCCAGGACATCTTTAAACATTCTAACATCCGAATCATAGGGGTGCCAGAAGGAGAAGAGGAAGAGCAAGAAATTGAAAACTTATTTGAACAAATAATAAAGGAAAACTGCCCCAATCTGGCAAAGGAAATAGACTTCCAGGAAGCCCAGGAAGCTCAGAGAGTCCCAAAGAAGGTGGACCCAAGGAGGAGCACACCAAGGCACAACATAATTCCATTACCCAAGATTAAAGATAAGGAGAGAATCTTAAAAGGAGCAAGAGAAAAGGAGAGTTACCTACAAAGGAGTTCCCATTAGACTATCAGCTGATTTCTCAAAAGAAACCTTACAGACAAGAAGGGGCTGGAAAGAAGTATTTGAAGTCATGAAAGGCAAGGATGTACATCCAAGATTACTCTATCCAGCAAATTTATCATTTATAATAGAAGGGCAGATAAAGTACTTCCTACTTAAGGTCAAGTTCAAGGAGTTCATCGTCACCCAGCCCTTATTATATGCAATGTTAAAGGGACTTATCTAAGAAAAAGAAGATAAAAAAAGTGAACGGTAAAATGACAACAAACTCACAGCTATTAACAACCGAACCTAAAAACAAAAACAAATGAAGCAAGCAACTAAAAAGGGGACAGAATCACAGAAATAGAGATCAAATGGAAGGTTATCAGTGGGGGAGTGGAAGGAGGACAAAGGGGGAAAAGGTACAGAGGATAAGTAGCATAAATGGTAGGCAGAAAATAGACAGGGGGAGGGTAAGAATAGTATAGGAAATGGAGAAGACAAAGAACTTGTATGTACGACCCTTGTATATGAACTAAGTAGGCAGGGGATGGATGTGGGTGGAAGGGGCTCTGCAGCATGGAGGGGAATCAAGGGGAGGAAATGGAATAACTGTACAAAAAACTTCTTGAAATTGTAGGAGACCTTTTTGTCCAAGGGGGCTGGTTCTGGGTTGAGAGGACTCCAGACTGATACGTGGCTGTCTTTTGGGGACCCCTCTTGTATTCTTGCAGATGTGTGTGGATGGCCATATTTTCAGCCTGACCGCCAGTGGGGAGGACGGGAGGTGTGCTATGGTTGGGGGCTGTAGGTGTGAGTGGCCTGTGACCTCCCCATCCCTGGTTGTTGTCATAGCAACAGCAGCAGCAGTAGTAAGGGTGAGGTTAGAGTGACGGCAGCTAGCAGACATTCGGAGCTTACTATGTGCTCGGGAATGTGCTAAGGGCTTTTAATAGATGTCGTCTCACTCCATCGTTCACTTAGGATGTGTTTCCAGTGGTCTGTTTTGCAGGAAAGTAAAGCACTGGGACCTGACTGCCTTTTCCTGAGGTCTTGCAGCTGGTAAATTGTGCATTGGGGACTTCAGTTCAGATCCTCAGATCCCAATCTGATTCCGTCAGATTGAGCTCCTGACCTTCATGCTGTCCTGAATGCTGAGTGGAGCCTTCCTTCCCAGCCACAGACTCTGCTGTGATCCAGCTTCCCACCTGTTCCCTCCTGCTTGAGTAGGACCAGGCAAATTCTTACCAGCTGGTGGATTCCTTGGTTACAAGGAGCACTTAATATCTCATGAGAGTCTTAGAAGTGTGAGCTTGGGGGGCCACGGAGTTTGGCCACGTCAAGTCCCTCATTTGCACAGGAGAAAATGGAGCCCAGGAAAGGGCCTCTCAGAGCTGTGCAGCAGCCTGATGGCCAAGCCGGAAGTGGAACCCTGCCTCCCAGCTGTGCCAGGTTCTCCCCCACCATCTGTTTGTAGAGTGCCTTTGCTGCCCACGCCGCTGCACCCACCCACCTAAGATGCCTGCCTGAGACTGGAGGGAGGAAGGAGGGCCAGGCCTAATGGTCCTTTACCACCGGGCTGTGACTCACTGTGTGCTTGGGCAGTGGACACTTGCAGCTGGATCTTTCCCCGAAAGTCTGCCATCCTCCTTTCCTTTGTGCCCCTCAGCTACTGGTGTGCTTGGGAAGTCAGGGGTTGTGGAGCACTGGACTCCTCCTGCCACTCCTTATCACCTTCTCCCTTTTGTCTCCAGAAAATGCCACAAACCAGAAAATTCTGTAAGTGTGAGTGTCTCCTCCCTGGCCCCCCGTGTTGGATGCGCCTCCACCTCCACCTGAAGGGGGGCCATTGTCCCCGTGAGCAGTAGGCCTGAGCAGGGAGGGGTAGCGGCAGCAGTTATCAGGTCTGCCCGTCCCTTTCTGAGGTGGACGCTGATGTGATCCCATGGCCGGGGGTGGAGGATGGAGGAATTCAAGTGCATTAATCAGAGCTGTGATGTCGATGACAAGACGACAAAGATAAGGTGGTCTGGGGGACTCAGCTCTGTCCCTGCCTTTGCCCAGCAGCCCACTGGAAGCAGTGGTAACCTCCCCATTTCTCAGAGGGGCACACTGGACTCAGAGGGTCTTAACCCCCACCGCCAGGGGGCCTGGAGGGTTCATCCCCTCCTTCCCATGTCTTCTCCGCCCAGGAACTGACAGTGCCTCTTGGCGGGGGTTGAGGGGTGGCAGAGGGTTGGATGCAGTCCCCCTTTGTCACTACTTTTGGGGTAAATTTTATTAAGGTGAAGCATACACTAAAATATATAAATTTATACTTCTTCTTTTAAAAATTTTATTGATTTGAGAGGAAAAAGAGAGGGAGACAAACTTATTTATTCATTCATTGGTTGTTTCTTGTATGTGCATTGACTGGGGATCGAACCCACAACCTTGGTGTATTGGGACAATGCTCCAACCATTTGGAGTAGTCAGGGCTTACTCTTTTTTTTTTAAAGATTTTATTTACTTATCTTTAGAGGGGAAAGGAAGGAGAGAGAGAGAGAAATATCAATGTATGGTTGCCTCTGGTGTGTCCCCTGCTGGGAACTGGCCTGCAACCCAGGCATGTGCCCTGATTGGGAATCAAACCGCGATCGTGTGATTCGCAGGCCCGCACTCAATCCACTGAGCTACACCAGCCAGGGCCAGGGCTTACTCTTAAACATTGGTTTCCTGGTGATAAAGTTATAAAATCTGAAGAAAAAAAAATCCTCAGAGAACCACCGCCCCCACCCCCCACTCCAAGCCTTTGGAAATAACTGTTAATATTTGATGTGGTTGTTTTCAGTTCATCTTATTTTGATTGGAGAGTTGTTGCTAGAAACTAGCTTTGAGGACAGAGAGGGTGAGGACGGGGTCACGGAGGGTCTGTTGCCCCTGGTCAGGGTGTTTTGCTGCTGGTCCCAGCTACAGCCTGCCTTCCGACGTTCACCTGCAACTTAGAAACACTATCTGTCCTGCCCCAGCGGTTAAGAAGTCAGATAATCAGTGATAACACTAGCAGGCCATTATTTATTGAACAGCCTGCATTGTTCAAAATACAAAAGTCAGGTTGGACAGGTTGGGATGAGAGTCAGGGAGCCCTCTGGGGCAGGCGCGTCCCCAGGGAGACCAGTTGGCCTGGGTGAGTGCTGTGTTTACACTTGTCTGAATTGGCGTCTGCTTCCAGCCCGCTTCACAGGCCTCCCTTTGGGGCTTGCGAACAAGGCTTTAAGGGCAGGAGCCATGCAGTGGGAGGATGTGGCCCTGTTTCTGGGCGTGTTGGCCTCAGCCGTCTGTGTCTGAGGTTGTCTGTCTTGCTTGGCCTCTGCTGGGCATCGAACTGGTTTGCCCCAAGTGCTCAGAAGTCCTTGGCGCTGAGACCCTGCAGGTGTCCGCCTGTACCATCACACCATCCCCTTGCCCAGGCTGGGATGCAGGCGGTCAGAGCTGCCAGGGGCACAAATCCTGACCCTGCTACCAGGTCATCCATTTCTGCCTCCAAGGGACATTCACCAAGGACCTCCTATGGAAAGAGCTGTGCAGGGCGAGCAGGCGAACACGATGAAGTCTGGTTGGTGGCAGCTGTTCCCCATCTCTTCCTGCCTGACCCTGTGACCTGCTGTGCCCTCCAGTGCGCTCTGGAGCTGGCCTGGCACCGCCGGGCATGCAGCGAGGAGCGAGGACTCATTCGGCAGGCTGGGTGCCGGCCCTTGCTCTGCTCTGACCACGTGATCTCAGCAAAGCCTTCTCCTCGGTGGGCCTGAGTGTCATCATGAGAAAGCTCAGTGAGGCACTCCCCTCCTAGCCCATGATTCTACAGTAAAACTCGGGGGGGTTCTCAAATGGCTAAAATGGCATCTGACTTCATCTCTGTTTTTCAGCAATCAGTAAATACCTTAATTCCATTTTTCCTCCTCAGCGTGACACAGCTCGGTGGTCTCCTGGTGTGCAAGGTGTGAGGAGCGCGAGCAGGCGGGCGGTATGTTATCCCTGCACACTGCTGACTGCGGGGGTAGCTTTTCCCTCATGGCTNAGTGTCATCATGAGAAAGCTCAGTGAGGCACTCCCCTCCCAGCCCATGATTCTACAGTAAAACTCGGGGGGGTTCTCAAATGGCTAAAATGGCATCTGACTTCATCTCTGTTTTTCAGCAATCAGTAAATACCTTAATTCCATTTTTCCTCCTCAGCGTGACACAGCTCGGTGGTCTCCTGGTGTGCAAGGTGTGAGGAGCGCGAGCAGGCGGGCGGTATGTTATCCCTGCACACTGCTGACTGCGGGGGTAGCTTTTCCCTCATGGCTTTAATTTGCTTTTCTTAGTCATCTATCTATTGTTCAGTTTATCCATAATGAATCAGGACTGGAGACTGGAGACATATGGTAGAGTTAATGGGGAACATGATAATTAAAATAATAATGACAATAATAATTCTACAAATGTGCCTGAAGATGATGGTTACCAGATTGTATTCATTTGACCAGAATTTTTATGTAGCACTTCAAGATGTTTCTGGTACTCAGAACAGAGAGTGACAGTTATACTCAGGTGGACGTTCATTCACCAGGAGCAAACACCATCCACACCTCACAGAGATGTTCGCGTAAATCAGCCTGACATCGCCTCTCTTTCAGAAACAAACCTTTAAATTTATAGAGCATCGAAAATAAGAATTTCCAACTTGAGGTTGTGAGAGCACCATTTGACTATTTTTATACCTTGACATCTGATTAAATTGTTATAATGTAAACTTGATCGTCAGGCCCAACATGATATAGGACATCTAAAAATGTGTTAACAGACCATGTTTTTTCTTATCTCATTAATTAACCACATTGGACAGTATGTACCACTTGTTAATTGTGTGGGGTTGAATTTATGCACATAATAACCACTGTTAAAGATTGTATTATTAAAACTATACTTTATAAACATTTTAATGAGCTGACCTAAAATAGCATATTTTTAAACTTAAAAATATGCAAAAAATTATCTTAACATTTCCTTGGGGGTGATTACAAGTTAGAAAATAGGGAATTTAGCAATCTTTAAGAATTTTTCTAAAAAAAAAAAGTCTTTCTGGCCCTGACTTGCTTGGATGCTGGGATGGTTCCCGGTCGGAAACCCTTGAAGAACAGGAGAGTGTAATGGTCTGGCTGGGGGTGGGGAACACCGGGTGCCCCTCCGCCTGTGAAAGGTGTGGGAAAGGGAATTAAACACATACTTCAAAGTCCAGATGTCAGAACTGGAATCAGAGAGCAGCTTTCTGTCCAAATTACCCAAGACCTTTCTAACCGTGAAAATCATTGGACTATAGAGTTGGAAGGGACTTTAGGCATCATCTGATTCTATTACAGCTGCCTCCCAAATAGAAAGTGGAGCAAGGAGCCTGGTGAGGAGGGAGTTGTGTGTTAGGTGTTCATGCAGAGGCTGGTTGACCCCAGGCCAGGGGTGATGACCTGCTCCATTGGCCTCCACAGCTGGAGCCCGCACTGGGGCTCACCAACAAGGACGGCCAGGGGGGGTAGTGCTCTCTCCCGTTTTTCCTAGAAGCTAAAACTTGTCTTTGGTGAAGGCCAGTCGTGGATGGATGAGCTCAGGCCTAGGCCCGGGACCCCTGGTGGCACTGCTTCAGCACCCTGAGCTCCCACTAGTGTCCGGGTGAGCTGGCTGGTGTGTCTTTGGTGGCATCAGAATTTTAGTTAAGTGTTTGCGGGGGAGGAAGCAGCAGCCTTTGAAAGAGGCGCTAATGGTCTGGCCTAGAGGAAAGGCCCTTGGACTTGGACTTAGGACATAGCTGAGGGTCACCTAGCCCAGAGCACCTCCTGTCTGCGTGCCACCCCCTCCCGTCCTGGCTGGCTGCTTTTCTGACCACACTGACAGATGGGAAGCGATGCCATGGAGGGCACAAGCCCCAGATAATCTGCAGCCCACGTTTGGTTTAGGGATGATCTCCTGGATGTCATTTTTACTCTGATTATCCTTCCTAGTTTTTCTTTTGTTGAGGCTGAAAACAAAGGCTTTTGTACACTTGGAGTCTGGGTCAGAAGTGGGTACCCAGAATGTGTTCATGCTCAGAAATAAGCTGTCCTGAAGATAACTGAGAACTGCATTTAGTTCCCCGTGGTCACACTGGTTGGTATTTTTGTACATTAACCCTTTCAGCTGTGGTTATTCCCTGTGCGTGAGTGTGTGCGGGTCTCACACACCCCCATGTAGACTTGACTGGCCCCCTGGAGCCCCAGCCCAGAGCCTTCCTCTTGCACCTCTCTGTACCAGGGCTCAGTCACTGGCTCCCGTATTCTTTTGAGGTGCAGTTAAAATGAAACCAACTAAAGCAGAGGGTTCACAACCCCAAGCCAGTTCTTGGTGTTTTAGTCCTGTCTGGGGAGACATTTGCTGTGCATGTGTGTGTCCTGAGCACAGTCATTCACGTGGCCCATACCCCCTGGAATCCTGTTGAACCTGTGCCAGTCCCTCCATGTCTCACCGACAAGTTGAGAGAAGTCTCTGGTCCCCTGGGCTTGCCCACTTAGAGAGGGAGAAGGGAGTGCCCTGGAGAGGGTGTGAATGAGTTTCTCAGCCTGGCCTCTCAGGACGCGCCAGCCTTCCCGTGTGCGACTGGGTCAGCTAGGCACAGTCCTGGATCTCTGCCGGCAGGGAGAACCCTCCCTAGGGAGGGGCAGGAGCAGGGGCAAGAGACAGCCAGCCACAGGGCAGCTCCTTGACTTCTGCCCTGCCCTCCAAGTGGTCTGCCTTCCTGGCTGGCTCTCGTCTGGACTTAACCGTGAGCGTGCAGCTGGGTTCCTCGCTGACTGCTGTTAGACTGTGCACCCCACTGCCACCCCTCAGCCCTCGTGTGACCTGCTCACGGGTGCTCAGCCAGAGCCGGAATCCTTGTGAGCTCTCTTGTTTGTCCTGTCCCTGGGCGGTGGGCTCATCTGGGACCTATGAATGCAGGTTGCATGTAAGTAACTTCACCTCCCTCCATTTTCCCCACCCAGGCCCCTCAATTTTTTGGCTGACACTTCACCCAGTAGGTGAGTGCCTATCCTGGGGAAGAGCCTGGCTGGACACCTGGGAGCCTGGCTTGGGAGAGAGCTGGGTTGGGCTGTCTCCCCCCACCCTTCTGACCCTGGAAATCCTCTAAGCTGACCTAATTACCTGAGTGAGGGAGAGCTATTGGCTGTTGATTCCCAGCAGAGGCTGCACTTTGAGGAGGGAGGGGATTCTTGGACAGGGGGTGTGTGCCACTCCAGGATTAACACTTTGGGAGCTGTCTTCCCAGGACAAGTAATTCCCTTCACTCTGCCATCCAGTGAGGCCCCATGGAGTTCTAGGCTGGTCAGCCATCCCTGAGGTATTTGCTCATCTCTGGAGCACACGAAATCAGGCTCAGCTTAACACAGATCTGCCTTGCCTGGCATCTCCTTCTGTTTTGGTGGGATCATCAGGAGACAGTGTATTTAGCTGGAAGCCCTAGTCTCTGCTTCCCCAGGGTCCCCTCTGAACCCTGTCCAGGCAGGGGCCGTTTGGACTCTCGAGGAGTCCTTGGTGAGGTTTCCAAGGTTTCCAGCAGGTTTCCACTGAATGCTCACTGGGCTGACTGCTCTCTTCCGGACCCAGCCCCTTCAGGGAATCTGGAATCCCGGAGGGTGGTGTGCGAGGCAAGTTCATGCAGCTCTTTAAGCCGTGATCAAGCATGTGCTTTAGAATTGTGCCTTATGATGCCCTATTCAGGTGGCTCATTTGTACGGGACGCCATACACCAAAAGGTGGTGGGTTCAATCCCTGGTTTGGGCACGTACGGGAGGCAACTGATCAATGTTTTTTCTCACATTCAATCAATCTCTCTCTCTCTCTCTCTCTCTAATCAATAAAAAATTACCCTCAGGTGAGGATTTAAAAAGTCCTGCCTCACGATGACTCGCGCTCTGTGCTGTGCAGTGCTCTCTCACCCGCAGAGCCTCATTGGAGCTCTTGCAGCGCAGCGGGCACTCTGACTAGGAGCCTGGATGAGGCCCCCTGGGACTCGGGCTGTCAGCGAGGGAGGGCTCGAGCCAGGAGCTGCTCTCAGCCTGCTGGGCTCCAGGAGCGGCCTTTCCGCCGCCACAGCTGCAGCACTAGTGCCCCGCAGGTAGAGCGTGAGACTCAGTCCCTCCCTCAAGTTCATAATCTTAATGCGGGAGCAAGGCTAACAGGTGCAGAAAAAGGCTCAAAAGCCCCGCCCCATGCTTGAACATAGCTGACGACCTAGGGCCTGGTCGACAGCAATGGGATTGGGACAGAGAAAGGCCACACTGACTGGAGTTGCTGGGGAGGAATGGGCTGCCGCACACAAAGCTTCATGGGGGAAGGTGGGCTTCGGGGACACGAGTGAGGGGCAGGCAGGGAGGCTGCCAGTCTTGTTGGAGATGGGTGCAGAGTGCCAATGAGTGCCCTGGCTGGTGTAGCTCAGTGGATTGAGTGCCACCCTGTGAACCAAGGGGTCGCTGGTTGATTCCCAGTCAGGGCACATGCCTGGGTTATCGGCCAGGTCCCCAGTGGGGGTGGCGCATAAGAGGCAATCACACATTGATGTTTCTCTACCTCTCTTTTTTCCTCTCTTCCCCTCTTTCTAAAAATAAATAAATAAAATCTTGTTAAAAAAAAAGTACCAATGAGTGATGCAGGAGGGTATGTGTGTGAATGTCTGTTCAATGTCTGTCAGACACAAAGGTGGAGAGACTAGAATAATCCTTCATGTATTTAGTGCTCAATTTATTGAGGTGAAATTAGCATGACAAAAAATAAATTTAAAGTGAATAATTCAGTAACATTTTGTAGATTCACAATGTTGCGAGCAACGACCCCTCCATAGTTTCAAGACTTTTTTGTCACCCCCGAAAAATACCCCGTACCCATCAAGCAGTCACTCCCCATTTCCCCTCTCCTCGTTCCCTGGCAACTGCTGATCTGCTTTCTCTCTGTACGGACATGCCTGTTTGGGACATTTTACGTTTAAGAAGCCATACAGTGTGCTCACTTTGCACCTGGTTTCTTTCTCCCGGTTTTGCTAACTGTGTCGCAGCGCGTGTCAGGACTGCGCTCCTTTGTGGCTGAGGCATGGCCCATTGTGTGTGTGCAGCACAGTTTTCTATCATCCATCCATTGGTGCGCTGGTGCGTTGTTTTGGCATTTTTGCTACTGAGAATAGTGCTGCTATGAAAATGTGTGCACATGTGCTTGTTTAAGTAGCCGACTTCGATCTCATTGGGTCTCTACCTGGGAGTGGAATTGTGCAGCTGTGTGGTAACTGTGTTTAACTTGCAGAGGGACCGCCCAGCTGTTCTTCCCAGTGGCTCCACCACTGTACCTTCCTGCCAGCAGTGCGCTGGGGTCCCCGTCTCCACACCCTCCCCTAGTGCTTATCTCTTTCTTTTCCCCCAGAGAGAGAAGGGGGAAGGGGGGGAGAAAGAGAAAGTGCGAGAAACATCAATGTGAGGGACAGCCTGCGATTGGTTTCCTTCAGTATACACCTCAGGGGATTGAACCTGCAACCCGGGCATGTGCCCTGACCAGGACTCGAACCGGTGACCCTTCAGTTTGAGGGATGATGCCCAACCAACTGAGCTACGCCAGTCAGCACTAGTGCTTATATTTTGATTCAAAGATCACCCCTCACAGTTTTACACACTGGACTTAGTACAGCAGGGGGCTCTCAGAATACATTCTTTTTTAAAATTGTTCATTGTATTTTTTACCACCATTTAGCCCCCTTGTACCCTCCCACCCCATAGCAATCATCGCACTGTTGTCCGTGTCCATGAGTCCTTTTTCCTTTTTGCTTGATCCCTCCACCCCTACCCTGCCCCTTCGGAGCTGTCAGCTGTGTCTCTATGAGTCTGCCTCTATTTTGTTTGTAGGTTTATTTCATTAGATTCCACATATGATTGCAATCATATGGTATTTGTCTTTCTCTGACTGGCTCATTTCACTTAGCATAGTGTTCTCCAGGTCTATCTGTGCTGTCCCAAAGGGTAAAATTTTCTTTTTTATGGCCAAGTACTATTCCATTGTGTAAATGTCCCATAACTGTTTTCTCCACTCATCTACTGATGGACATTTGGACTGTTTCAGTATCTTGGTGATTGTAAATAATGCTGCAATGAACATAGGGGTGCTTATGTTCTTTAAAATTAGTGTTTTGGGTTTCTTCCTGGAAACAGGTTCCTGGAAGTGGAATCGCTGGGTCAAAAGGCAGTTCCAATTTTAATTTTTTGAGGTATCTCCGTACTGTTTTCCACAGAGGCTGCACCAGTCTGCAGTCCCACCAACAGTGCAGAAGGGTTCCCCTTTCTCCACATCCTCACCAGCACTTGTTGTTTGTTGATTTATTGATGATGTCCATCCTGACAGGTGTGAAGTGGTATCTCATTGTGGTTTTAATTTGCATTTCTCTGATGGTCAGTGATGTTGAACATCTTTTCATGTCTATTGGTCATCTGTATATCCTCTTTGGAGAAGTGTCCATTCAGGTCTTTGTCCATTTTTTAATTGATTGTTTATTTTTGTGTGTTGAGTTTTATAAGTTCTTTATAAATTTTAGATATAAACCCTTAATCAGATGGATCAGAGAATATGTTCTCCCATTCAGTGGGTTGTCTTTTTGTTTTGCTACCCAAAGCAATCTGTAGATTCATGACGATTCCTATCAAGATGCCAATGACATATTTCACAGAATTAGGCCAAATGTTTCAAAAATGTATATGAAACCACGAAATGCCCCAAATATCAATGGTGATCTTGAGAAAGAAGAACAAAGTTGGAGGAACCACACTATCTAATATCAAACCATACTTTAAGGCCATAGTAATCAAAACAGCATGGTACTGACACAAAAACAGACACATAAGCCAAGAATAGAGAGCCCAAAAATAAACATACACTTTTAAAGTCAATTAATACCTGACAGAGGACAAGCGCATATAATGGGCTAAAGATAATTTATTCAATAAATGGTGTTGGGAACATTAGATATGTGTAGAAAAATGAAACTAGACCATTTTCTTACACCATACACAAGAATAAATTCAAAGTGGATTAAAGACTTAAACATTAGCCTCAAAACCATAAAAATCGTAGAAGAAAACATAGGCAGCAAAATCTTGGACATTACTCCTAGCAATGGTTTTTGTAATGTATTTCCTCCAGCAAGGGAGGGAAAAGGAAAAGTAAACAACCGGGACTTCATGAAACTAAGTTCTTGCGTAGCAAAGGAAACCATCATCAAAATAGATTCTTAAGCCCACTCAGGCACCTTAGCTGAGTCTAGTGCTTGTCGCTCCCTGTCTCACACTGACTGGCTCTGCCTTCATCAGCTTCAGTTCCCTTAGGTTAGGGAACTGGACCTTGAGGAGCTGGTGGCCTCTGTGTGGTCACGCCAAGTGCAGGAACTCAGGACAGCTGCAGTGCTGGTTTCTGGGCTGGGCTGTTCCTCCTCTCACATGCTTTCTGTCTCCCAGCCCCAACTCCAGGACCCCATTATGTGAAGGTGTGGGGTCTCAACTTTTTTTTTAAGATTGTATTTATTTATCTTTAGAGGGGAAGGAAAGGAGAGAGGGAGAGAAATATCAATGTATGGTTGCCTCTCGTGAGTCCCCTGCTGGGAACTGGCCTGCAACCCAGGCATGTGCCCTGACTGGGAATTGAACCGCGATCGCCTGGTTCTCAGGCCCGCGCTCAATCCACTGAGCTACACCAGTCAGGGCAGGTCTCACACTTTTTTACTCTGCTGTTAAAATGATGCATTCATTCTGTTTGGACACCCCAAGCAACAGCTGGCTTTCAGGGCATTCAGCGCAGGTGGTGGAGTATTGGTTTTCCAGAGGTACTGTAACAGAGGACTGCAGGTTGGGAGGCTCAAACAACAGGAACTTACTTCCTCACCGTTCTGGAAGCTGGAAGGCCCAGCCAGGTGTTGTCTGCTCTGGTTGCTTCTGTGGCCTCTCTTCTGGGCTTGTATGTGGTCATTTCTCTGTGCCCTGCATGCATTTTCCTCTGGATGTGTCTGTGACCTAATCTCTCTTTATAAGGACACCAGTCATATCGGATTTGAATCCCCCCAAGACCTCATTTAACCTTGATTGCCTCTTTTATTTATTTATTTATTTTTTAATTGTTGTTCAAGTACAATTGTCCCCATTTTCCCCCATTACTCTTCCCCTGTCCTACCCACTACCCACCTCCCACATTCAATCCTCCCACGGGTTATTTACAGCCATGAGTCCTATATACATGTTCCTTGACTTGACCCTTCCACTTCTTTCCATTATCCCCTCCTTCCTCCCCTCTGGTCCCTGTCAGTTTGTTCTTTATTTTCATGTCTCTGGTTCTATTTTGCTCACTTATTTGTTTTGTTGATTAGGTTCCATGTATAGGTGAGATCATATGGTATTTGTCTTTCACCACCTGGCTTATTTCACTTAGCATACTGCTCTCCAGTTTCATCCATGCTATGGCAAAGGGTAGGAGCTCCTTCTTTCTCTCTGCTGTGTAGTATTCCATTGTGTAAACGTACCACCGTTTTTTGATCCACTCATTTACTGATGGGCACTCAGGCTGTTTCCAGCACTGGGCTATTGTGAATTGTGCTGATAAGAACATTGGGGTACATAGGTTCTTTTGAATTAGTGTTTCAGGGTTCTTAGGGTATAATCCCAGCAGTGAACT
Source organism: Sturnira hondurensis (assembly GCF_014824575.4). Classification (NCBI taxonomy): domain Eukaryota; kingdom Metazoa; phylum Chordata; class Mammalia; order Chiroptera; family Phyllostomidae; genus Sturnira; species Sturnira hondurensis. The sequence continues at coordinate 2,077,498 of NW_028089713.1, read as the reverse complement.
ACCAGATCCAAAGGCAGTTCCATTTTTAGTTTTTTGAGGAAATTCCATAGTGTTTTCCACAGTGGCTGCACCAGTCTGCATTCCCACTAGCAGTGCACTAGGGCTCCCTTTTCTCCGAGTCCTCTCCAACACTTATTTGTTGATTTGTTTATGATGGCCATTCTCAACGGTGTGAGGTGATATCTCATTGTGGTTCTAATTTGCATCTCTGATGGCTGGTGATGCTGAGCCTCTTTTCATCTGTCTCTGGGCCCTTTGTATGTCCTCCTTGGAGAGGTGTCTGTTCAGGGCCTTTGCCTATTGTTTAATTGGATAATCTGTCTTCCTGGAGTGGAGTCGTGTGAGTTCTTTATATATTTTGGAGATCACAGGTCCGAATGATACCCTTGTCCAAGGTATCATTGGCAAGTATATTTTTCCATATGATTGGTTCCCTTTTCATTTTGCTAATATTTTCCTTAGCCTCGCAGCAACTTTTTAATTTGCTTGTTCTCTTAATTACCTCTTTATAAAAGGCCAAAATTTGATCTACATTCAGTGCTGTTATGAGATACTGGGGGTTATAGGACTTCAATGTATGAGTTGTGGGGGACTCATTTTAGCCCCTAACAGGTGGACAGAGCAGCAAGGACACATAATGGTGAGGGGGGCAGAGATGCTGGGAGGGGCGGGGTGGGGCTTGGGATTCTTCTGGGTTCCTGTTCGGTTTCAGAGTAATGCTCAGGTGAACGTGAAATGTGGGGAGGGGGGAGAGTAATGATGGCACTGGGGGCTTTGGGGAGGTGGGGAAGCAGTGTCCATGATCAATAATTTATTCCTGTATACCACGCAGGAGGGTGTTGTCATGGCAACGGGCCGGCTCTGAGTGGATGGCCTGGCAGTTGCCTTTTGGCGGCTGCTCCTCACTCGACTCCTTTCTCCCGCTCTCCCCTGCCCCCTCAGTTCTCTTGTGTATCTCGGGAGCCTTTTTGTGGAATGGAACCTGCCTGCCCGCCCTCAGTGTTGGGTGGCCCTCAAGAGCTGCAGCAGCCCCTTCCCCACCCCTGTGTGATCTCAGGAAGCAGACCAGGCTCATAGCCTGACTTCTTTCTTTGGAAAGATGCTCCAAAGTCATCTCACTGGTTCTAACCACCAGGCCTTTTGCCCTAATACCAGGGCTCAGAAGGCTGCTTTTTCTCAACATTTTTTTAACAAGTTGGATGCATTGCCCTGTGACCACATTCACTGTTAGGTGCCTTTGTCCTTGGAGAGATCCGCTCAAGCAGGGCAGCTGGGCAGGACTTTCCTCTGCCTCAGCCCCCTGGTGAGTCAATTCAGCGCTGCCCATCCCTGGCCACAGCAGTGGGCCCTTCATTTCTTCCCCCTGGCCTTGATGGACAGGAGAATGCCAGGAGCATGCAGCTAGCCAGAAAGTTTGTATTCCCCAGCGTGCTATTAGCGCCATAGGACCACACAGTGGGACCCGGTGGACATCTGGGCCGTGGTGTGCAGTACACGGAAGGGAGGGCTGAGCAAGGCCTCGCCGGAGTCAGAGCACCCCTTGTGCCCTGCAGGCTCCCTCATGGGCCTCTCTCCCAGTCTTTTCTGGAGGTGGGGCCTTACATCCGAGAGCCGCGCTGAGCCTCAGCCACTGAGACTGTTGTATTTTTTAAAGTTATTTTTCATACGCATTACAGTTCACTGCTCCCCTGATTCACTGGCTGTCACAACTAATAAGGGTTCTGGGTCTGTAATAACCATTTAAGACTTAATGTTATTAGTCTTGTAATTGCTGTTAAGGGTCTTGTCTGTTCTCTGAATTTGTAAACCCTCGTGCACAAAGATTAAGAAAACATACCCCTAAGCTGGAGGCTGCCCAGGGGACTGGGGGATTGGAGACCAGCCTCAGCTGTCTGGCTGGTGTGCGAGCTTCCTGACTGGGCCTGGAGCTGGGGGTGCAGACCTGCCCCCAGAGCTAGTGTGAGCCCTGTGCGGGAGGGGAGGGACTGTGTCCTGCAGAGGCACAGGCATAGCCCGGGTTGCCCGCTGACAAGCAGCTGATGGAGGAAGAGCCTTGTCTCCAGGGAAAGGCCAGCTCTGGCCCTGCCCCCTGCTCAGCCCACAGGCTCAGGGCCCTGCTGGCCCAGAGGAGACAGGGGTGATATCCTGATCAGATGGTCTCAATGCTGCAGGCCCAGATTAGAGTCAACAGGAAAACCCACTGTGTTGGAAATGTCCTGCTCTGGGTTTATCTCAAGAACTGTCCCCGCTTCTCCCTACAGGGGACATTTTTCCTCACTTGGCTCTACTCAGTCTTCACTGAAAAGTGCCTATGATGAGTTTGGTAGTTGTGCTGTGTTGAAGGGCAGGGCACACGGCTGATTGTCGCTGGTCTGTGGGCCTGTGTCCCTGCTCCACTCTGTCTTCTCTTCTACCTGTGAAGGTCTCAGCACTGCCGCCCGTGAGCGCCACTGACCGGGGCCCGTGCCGCTGCCCTCCGCACTCTCCTGCCAGAAATGAGCACAGAAATTCTGCCTGCTTTTTTTTCTTTTTTGTGGTAAAATACACAAATGTAAAGTGTACCACCTAACTTTTTAAAAGCACGCTATTCGGTGGCATTTCGTACATTTGCAGCACTGTGTGCAGTCATCACTATTGAGTTCCAGAATGCTGTCAGTCATCACCCCAAAAGGAAACTCCCTGCCAACTAAGCAGCGCCCCTGTCTCCCTGCCCCCGTCCCTAGCAACCACTCCTCTACCCGTTTGCCTGTGCTGCTGTCATGCAGTATGTGGCCTTTTGTGTCTGGCCTCTTTCAGTTACCTGACTGCTTTCAAGGTTCGGCTACAGTGTAGCCTGTGTCAGTACTTTGTTTCATGTTATGGCTGTGTAATAGTCCACTGTCTGTTACAGCACATTTTGGGTATCCATGCATCTGGTGGGTATTTGAGTTGTTCTTGTGAGCAGTCCTGTAATAAACATTTCTGTACAAGCACCTGTTCAAGCTGCTTTGTTTAAGCACCTGTTTTCAGTTCTTTTGGGCTTATACCTAGGAGTGAATTTCTAGATCACATGGTAATTTAAGGTTTAATGTATGGAGCAATCACCAGATTTTGCCTGCTTCTCTACACGTGCCAATTTTTGTCTTCCTTTGAGAGAAGAACAGCCTGCTCCCTGTCCCCACTCCAGACTCTCACCTTTGGCAGCTGCTTTGGGAAAGTTTCTAGTTTTAGCCCTGGTCCAGACGTGGCCTGAGTGGACAAACCGAAGGAATCTAGTAGTGACAGTGGAGTGATTTCTCATTGTATTTTTAAAAAATCCACCCTGGCTGGTGTAGCTCAGTGGATTGAGCGCGGGCCTGCAAACCAGACGATTTCGGTTCGATTCCCAGTCAGGGCACATGCTTGGGTTGCAGGCCAGTTTCCGGCAGGGGTCAGTTCCCTGCAGGGGATGCACCAGAAGCAACCATACATTGATGTTTCCTTCCTCTCTCCTTCCCTTTCCCTCTAAAGATAAATAAATAAAATATTTTAAAAAATCCTCACCCAAGGATATGTTTATTGATTTTAGAGTGAGAGGATAGAGGGAGAGAGAGAGAGTAAGAGAGAAACATTGGTCAGTTGCTTTCCTGCACACTCCCCGACCAGGGATCGACCTGTAACCTGGGTACACACCCCGACCGGGGATCAAACCTGCAACCTTTGGGTGTGCAGGGTGATGCTTGCAACCAACCGAGCGACCTGGCCAGGGTGATTCCGAACTGTGTTCAATGGTGTTACTAGCTTGTACCCACACGTGGGCTGTCCTGTGAGGCTGTGCTGTTTGAGGGGTGGGGTGGAGCCAGCGCTCAGAGCCTTGCTTCGGCCTCCCTGAGAATGGTCTGCAGAGAGCTTCCCTTGGTGGTCATCCTTTGGCTTTGACTCTGACCAGTATTCACAGCTGCATTACCCACCATCTTTCCTGTTCTTGGCTCTATTTTTCAACTTAGGCAAAGAAAAAAAATCTACCCTCATAGGATAAAAAAGTACCACGACCAGGCCCATCAAAAGAATGTGCTACTGGCTTTGAAAGCAGTTCCAGAGGGAGCTTCAGAAATGTTCTAAGCACAGACAGTGCGTTGCTGGAAGATGCATGTAGCCTCCCGAGGGGACGCCTTTGAAGAGATAGCACTCATTGCAATGTATAAATTCTGGTGTGTTCATGTACGAGGTCAGGCAGAAGATTTTTTACACATACAACAGACAGTGTGATGGTTATTGAATTATGTACATCCTCAGGAAACCCAAGAAAAATGTAATTTTAGGTGTTTTAGGGAGATGAAGTCCAAAATACAACCTGGGAATGTGTCGGGATGCTTAACGCAAATTAGTATTGCCCCGCAGTTGGGGCAGACAGGTCTGGGAGGGGCCCATAGGCTCAGAACAAGCATCTCTGCCTCTCTGAGGGTCAGTGGGGCAGTTCGGTTATACCAGCCATCAGGCTGGCTGGAGAAAGGATTGTGTAACAGACTTTGCATTTTCATTTTCTCCATTTTGGGGAGCAGGGTGAGGAGAAGGGAAGNTAGGTGTTTTAGGGAGATGAAGTCCAAAATACAACCTGGGAATGTGTCGGGATGGTTAACGCAAAGTAGTATTGCCCCGCAGTTGGGGCAGACAGGTCTGGGAGGGGCCCATAGGCTCAGAACAAGCATCTCTGCCTCTCTGAGGGTCAGTGGGGCAGTTCGGTTATACCAGCCATCAGGCTGGCTGGAGAAAGGATTGTGTAACAGACTTTGCATTTTCATTTTCTCCATTTTGGGGAGCAGGGTGAGGAGAAGGGAAGCTGCTGAAAAGTGCAGGTGAACTGGGACCTTGGTGAATTGAGTTTAAAAAAATTTAAAAGTAGCATGTCTCTTGCTATAGCCTGGACAACCCAGGGCTGTCCTTAAAGGTTAAATACTTAGCCAGCTTTGGAAGTCCTGCAAAGAAGCACTGGGCAAAGCCACTGGACCGATGTGCTGGGAGTCTTTGACCTACTGGTTGGTGGTGGTTTTCCTCGTGGCTCAGAAAGCTGAAGTCAGCAGTGAAGGGTCAGAGAAGTGAAGTCTGGTTCTTCTGAGATTTCAGAGACAGGTTGAAGGCTGGTGACACTGTCCCCATTTTATAATGAGGCCCAAGAGGTGGATGACAAGGTCAGCAGAATCTCAGAGCCAAGTGTAGGTCCCTTCGCAGTGCCGTCGCCACAGAAACTCACTCCAGGGTCTGAAGAATGTCTTCCCCAGGGAAGTGCCGCTTTGGAACACAGGTCATCTCTTTTTCTCCCTTGTCCCAGCAATGATTTATTTGGGGTCAGATATTGATGGATTTAACAATAAGGCAGAGAAGGCCAGTACCGTGGTTTACATTGTAAAATGTGCCGTTTTAACAATTTTAAGAGCACAATTCAGTGGCATTTAGTATATTCATCGAGTTGTGCAGCCATCGTTAGTCTATTTCCAAACCTTTTCGCTACCCCGATTCTAAACCCCGTGATCGTTAAGCAGTAACGCCTCCTTCCCTATTCCCCTGAGCCCTGGTAAACTGTCTTCTGCTTTCTGCCTGTGAGTTCTATTCTAGATCATTCACACTAAGTGGAATCATACAATATTGGCTCCATTGTTTCTGCGTTATTTCACTTAGCATAATGTCTTTGGGGTTCATCGATGCGGCATGTGTTAGAACTTCATTCCTCTTTTATGGCCGAATAATATTCCACTGTGTGGAGACCACATTTCATTTATCCGTTCATGAGATGATGGACACGAGTGTTGTTTCTGCCTTTGGCTGTCGTGGAAAATGCTTGGATGATCACTGGTGTACGTGTGTCTGAACCCCGTGTTTAATTACTTTGGGCAGGAGCTTCTGGACTGTATGGCACTGTTACATGGGACTCCTGAGGCACTGCACGTTGTTTTCCACACTGACTGCAGTGCTTTGCCCCCCCCAGCAGCCATGTAGGAGAGCCCCAGCGTCCTCACCAGTGCCTGCTGCTTTTCCATTTTACTGACTATAACTATTCTAGAGATTACGAAGTAACACCTCATTATGGTTCGATTTGCATTTTCCTGGACCGATGACACTGAGTGCTGCTGTGTTTGCTGCTCATCGCCTGGATGTCTTCTTTGGAGAAATGTCTCCTTCGCCCATTTTTAAATTGGGTTGCACAATTTTTTTCTTCTTTTTTCCCCCAGATGTTTCTTTCCAATGAATTGACCACTACATTTCCTAAGCTCTGAAATGGCCAACAGACCATAGAAAGACATTGCTTTAGGCTCCTGCTCGAAACCAGCAGCTTCAGCAAACTGCTGGCTTTGGTTCACGGCCAAGGGTTGCAGAATTTTTTTGTTGTGAAGTTTCAGGGGTTCTTCTTGTGTTCTGTGTATTAAATCCTTACCAGATGTGTGATTCAGAAATATTTTTCCCATTCTGCAGGTTGTCATTTTACTTTCTTGACAATGCCCTTTGATGCTTTAAATTTTAATGTATCCCAATTTATCTTTTTTTTTGTTATTGCTCGTGCTTTTGGTGTCACATCTAGGAACCTGTTGCCAAAGCTAAGGTCATAAAGATTTACCTCTAGTTTTCTATGAATTTTATGGTTTCAGCTCTCATACTTAGACTGGTGACTGATCCATTTTGAGTGCATTTTTGTGTGGGGTAGAAGGTAAGAGGCCAACTCTTCTGCATGTGTAAATCCAATTATCCCAGCATCATTTTTTTTAATAAATTGCTCTTTCCCATGGAGAGAACTTTGTATCTTTTCAAAAACCAACTGCCCGCTTACAGCCAAGAGTGAGGCATAGGTAGATACACTTTGCCTCCTTGTACAACCAAAAGAAGGATGACAACAAAAACAAAAAATAACCAGAACTTCAAAAAAAACTGAACTGTATAGGAGTCCCACAACCAAAGAGTTAAAGAAGAAACATTCATCTAGACTGCTAGGAGGGGCAGAGATGGACAGCTAGGCTGGAGCGGACACACAGCAAGGCAGCTGCTGGAGGACCAGGAGGTCCCACGTTTGTGTGCAGATAAACTGGGCAAAACAACTGGAGAGCAAGACAGACCGAGCAACCCTGGGTTCTGGTGTGGGGAAATAAAGCCTCAAAACCTCTGGCTGTAAAAACCTGTGGGGGTTGCAGTGGAGGGAGAAACTCCGGCCTCACAGGAAGGTTCGTTGGAGAGACCCATACGGTCCTAGAATGTACACAAACCCACTGACCTGGGGAATCAGCACCAGAAGGGCCCAATTTGCTTGTGGGTAATGGGGGAAGTGACTGAGAGCCTGCTGAGAGTTGAGCAAGCATCACTGTTCCCTCTCTGACCCCTTTCTGACACACACAACACAATGCAGCAACATGGGTTGCCCCGCCATGGTGAATACCTAAGGCTCTGTCCCTTAGAACGTAACAGGCACTCCACCCCCTACAAATATGGCCCAAATGAAAGAACAGATCAAAACTCCAAAAAGAGAACTAAGGGATGAAGAGCTAGCCAACCTATCAGATGCAGAGTTCAAAATACTGGTAATCAGGATGCTCACAGAAAAATGGTTGAGTATGGCTGCAAAATAGAGGAAAAAATGAAGACTATGCAAAGTGAAATAAAGAAAAATATACAGCTCTAACCAGTGTGGCTCAGCTTTTTGGACACCATACAGCAAATCAGAGAGTTGGTGGTTCAGTTCCCAATCAGGGCACATGCCTGATCGGGCTTGGTCAGTCTTGGTTGGACATGATTGATCATGAGGCAACCAAATGATATTTCTTTCCCTCTCTCTCTCTCTGCCTCTCCCTCTCTCTAAAAATAAGTAAATAAAGTTTGTTTGTTTTTTTAAAGAAAAATATACAGGGAGCCAGCAGTGACAGGAAGGAAACCAGGACTCAAATCAGCGGTTTGGAGCAGAAGGAAGAAATACACATTCAACCAGAACAGAATGAAGAAACAAGAATTCAAAAAAATGAGGAGAGGATTAGAAACCTCTAGTACAACATTAAACATTCCAATATCCGAATCATAGGGGAGCCAGAAAGAGAAGAGGAAGAGTAAGAAATTGAAAACGTATTTCAACAAATAATGAAGGAGACTTCCCCAGTCTGGCAAAGGAAATAGACTTCCAGGAAGTCCAGGAAGTTCAGAGAGTCCCAAAGAAGTTGGACCCAAGGAATCACACACCAAGGCATATCATAATTACATTACCCAAGATTAAAGATAAGGGGAGAATCTTAAAAGCAGCAAGAGGAAAGGAGACAGTTACCTCCAAAGGAATTCCCTTAAGACTATCAGCTAATTTCTCAAAAGAATCCTTACAGGCAAGAAGGGGCTGGAAGGAAGTACTCAAAGTCATGAAAGGCAAGGACCTGCAACCAAGATTACTCTATCCAGCAAAGCTCTCATTTAGAATGGAAGGGCAGATAAAGTGCTTCTCAGATAAGGCCAAGTTAAAGGAGTTCATCATCACCAAGCCCTTCTTATATGAAATGTTAAAGGGACTTATCTAAGAAAAAGAAGATCAAAAATATGAACAGTGAAGGGACAGAAAACTCACAGTTATTAACAACCAAACCTAAAACAAAAAGAAAAACAAACTAAGCAAACATTTAGAACAGGAACAGAACCACAGAAATGGAGATCACATGTAGGGTTATCAGTGGGGGAGTGTGAGGGGGAGAGAGGCAGAAAAGGTACAGAGAATAAGAAGCATAAATGGTAGATACAAAATAGACAGGGGGAGGTTAAAATAGTGTAGGAAATGTAGAAGCCAAAGAACTTATACGTATGGACCCATGGACATGAACTAAGGGGAGGTGGGAATGCTGGTGGGAGGGGAGATGCAGGATGGAGGGGAATAAAGGGGAGGAAAAAAATGGGACAATTGTAATGTCATAATCAATAAAATATACTTAAATCAGTTGGCCATAGATGTGTGAGTTAATTTCTGGACTCTCAGTTCTATTCCATTGTTCTTACCTATTCTTATGCCAGTGCCACACCCATATGACTACTGCGGTTTATATTAGCTTTGAAATTGGGAAATACGAGTCTCTGATTTGTTCTTTTTTCAAGGTTGTTTTGGCTTCTCAGAGCCTTGCACAGACTCAGGCCGTGCTGCTCCGGGGGCCCTCACCTTCTCACAGGCTCACTCTGAGTGACTTGCTTCCTGCCTGTGGCTCCCAGCCTGTGTGCCCCTGGGCTCCCAGCGCTGGCAGGCAGGTCCCAGAGGTGCTCCTTGCCAGCCACCCACTCAGTACTGGGATTTCCATAGCTGCTCTGACAGGGTTCCCCACCTCCATTTAAGTACTTCAGATAGACTCCTTCACAGCAGCAAGTTTCCCGTGGGCATGGGATTTGCTTCCCATTCTGGGAAGCGAGACTGGCTCCTTAGCCCTGGCAGTTAACAGTTAACACATACAGTTTGAGGGCCTCAGGCCCTCCCAGCCTCACCCTGCCCCTCGTTCCTGTGGGTTGTCCCTGGCCACATTGTGGCCGAGCCCACAGTCCCCCTGGTCATTTGATCGCTGATGTACTGGTGTGGGAGAGTGGGAGGGCAGGGAATGGCCCACCAGTCCTCTCAGGAGGGGCAGTGGCTGGCAGGGGTGTGATCCTGCCGGCGTGAGGAGCACGACTTGGTGGCCTGCTAAGGCAGCACGGAGCTCCCCCAGGCACTCCAGCTGCTGCTGCAGCCGTTCGTGCTGCTGCGGGCTGTCCTCTGCAAACGTGACCCGCTTTCAGGCCCTCCACAGCCCTGGCAGTTCTCTGCCCAGTGGTTCCTCCCCGCTGGCTGCCCGCCCCTCCCCACTCCCTGATGCCACTGGGGCGGTTTCCTGGGTTGGGAAAGCGGCTGTTGTCTGTAGGGGGCGCTGCGGGGTTGGCCAGCATGGCTGCCTCTGTGAGAAGAGCCTAGGGAACCACAGAAGCAATGGGATGGCTGGTGGGGGCAGCGGGGTGGGAAGGCAGCTATCCCCTGGGCACCCCCAATATGGATACTCACCTGATTTTCTCAGAATCTGACTTCCTTATATTCTTCTTCAAAGTGGAATAAATTTGGTTTCTCCATGAACATCTCTATACCCTGTCAATGTGGAAAAGGGGCTGCCTCTACCCTCCACCTGCGATGCACCCCTCCATTTTGGCTGAACCTTCGGCCAGCCCCTTCCGCTCTGGCCCTGCCTTTCTGAACTCTCCTTCCCACACCTCTCCTCCATGAACCCGTGCCCATTGTAGACAGGAGAAATGGCTGAACAGCAGCCCCTGAGAAAAGGCTGGGCGAGGGCAAGGTGAGGGGCCAGAGGGGGCCCGGGTCAGGCACAGGGTTGTTGACTGGAATTTCAGTATGAAGCAGCAGTGTGGTGTGATGTTCAAAACGGCCAGTCGGGTGAGCTTCCCAGGGAGGGGCAGAGCCGGGGCCATGGCCACCCTGTGCTCCGTGCTGGGCATTGTGCTGTGCCCGGGGCACCATACATTACAAACACTTTTTCTCATTAGCAAATGCAATGTATGTTCTTTGCAGGAACTTTAGAAAATATAAATAAGTACACGGAAAAGAATACAACTTATCAATAATTTCACTCCCATTTTATCCTGTTATTATAACCTATTTTCTACTTACTGACTCTTCATATTACTATTCTTATATATTATTTCATCATTTTAATAACTATATAATATTACATTGCTCATGATAGTAGTAATTGAAGATTTCTTTCTTTGCATTTACCATATGTATCAGGCACATTCATTGATTCTTTGTAAGTTGAGATTGATACTCTTATTATTGTCCCAATTATACAGATAAGGAGAGTGAGGCACAGAGAGGCTGAGTAACTTGCACAAGGTAACACAGCAATAAATGGCAGAGCTAAATTATGAACACAGTTCATCTGGCTCTATGACCCTTATTTCCACACTTTTTTGCCTGTCAAACCACAGACATACCATAGTTTATTTATAGTGATGGCTGTTTAGGTTGCTTCTAATTTTTTGCCATTATAAACAATATTCTGATGAACATTTATGTGACTTCAATATTATCAGCTTAACAATAACCCACAACCTTCAGACCAACTTGTGGCTTCAATATTATAATTATCCTCGATTATCTTCTCAACATCTACTCCCAGAAATGGAATTTATGGAACAAACGGCATGAACATTTTTCAGGCTTTTCAGTGTATTTCCAACTTCCCTTCAGTGGGATGCTTATCAAAGCACACTCTCACCAGCTGGGCCTGGCGCTTTCAGAGGAGGTCTGGCCACCGAAGTCTGACCAAGTCTGACCATTGTAGGGAAGACAGGATGGTGCAGTGGATGGAAGTAGTTTCCTGAGGTGCAGCCAAAGGGACTGGAGTTATTTATCCCGGAGGAGACTTGGAGTGTTGGGGGGGGGGCCACATTCATGGCTGTGGAGTAGGAGTCCCAAGGCCCAAGAGCAGAGGTGGACTGGGGGCTGCACTTGAAGTGGTGAAGAGCCGTCGTCCTGTTCGGGGCCAGCACACGGCCAGGACGGACGGGGCTGCCGTAGATGCTGCACGTCCTGCTCCCACCCCTGGCTTGGGCTTGTGCAGGGCATGCACATGGGGGAGGGCTGGTACCACCCATGCCACACTGCTCCCCCACAAAGATGACATCTCTGAATCTTAGCTGAGGAATCTGCTTCCCTTTCTACCCCCAGCTCGGGGAGCCTGGCCCGGCCTGGTACCTCTGTCTGTCTGTCCCCTTGGAGCCTGAGCAGCACAGCCTGGCTTGTGTCATGGCCTCTCAACTCCTCCATTATGCATGAGGGGGACCCAGCGGTGAGCGAGTGAGCAAGCCGGGGTGGTGGTGGGGTGAGTGGTTATTAATAAACAAGTGTATTGTGTGGACTTCCATTCACCGCACTCTCAGAGGACGTGGTGGGCTTGAGATAATAAAGCCCTGTTTATGCCGCAGAGGGCTGGGGAGGTGGCAGGTGGGCGTGGCAAGGCGCTGAGGAGCCCGGGGCTATTTTGATTCCACTTCTGGCAGGGCTGTTGTGTTTTCGTTGAGGCCAGCATCCAAGGGAAGGTCTAGTGGAGTTTGATTCAGGGCCCCACCTGCCCGCTGGATGGCCTGGGGTCTAGGAGATGCCTAGCTTTCTATCCACACTCGTCCCCTTCGAGGGAGACTGAGAAGACGCTGGATGAACTGGACCACGACTCTGTCAGGAGGGAGGTAGGATGACCAGCTCTACCCTATTTCTTGGCCTTCTGTCCCCACCCCATTCCCCCTTTCGCGGGAGTCCTTCCGGTTTGGCTTTCAAAGGCTGCTAAGTGTCGTGTATTAAATTGTGCATAATTTCCTCATGATGCTGGAATTGTGTGTGTGTGCAAGGGCTGCAGGAAGCTTCCTAGCCAATAAGTGGATCAGTTTGGTGTTACGATCTGGAATGTAAAACAAGCAGGCTAGAAGGCAGAGAAGCAATTATAGTGAATCAGCTAAAATTTAAGAAAAGAGAAGCAAGGGACAGGGCTCCCAAGCCTGGGTGTGGGCGGGCAGGGAAGCTTTGGTCTGAGGAGTGAAGGTGTCTGGGAAAGGGAGGTGCTGCAGAGCATATGGGCAGAGGCAAAATCCAGGGCTGCGTGTCTGGTTGCAAAGGATGCGTTACCTCTGACTTGTCCATGTGGCTGCTGAGCCCCTCCCTCTCTCTCCTTCAGCCCTCCCCTGTGGTCTCCAGCATCCCAAACCAGCCCTCTCTCTCCAGCCAGCCCGACCCTCTCAGATGTCTATCTCTGGATCTGAGCCTAGGAATGTAGAGCTGCTGGTTGGGAGGAAATAAAAATAAGGCACTGGCTCCTAGGGGTGCAGAGCTGATGCTGGTTCAGGGGAGTCTTGGTTCCCTGTCACTTAGTGCTGAACCCAAACAAAGAGAAAGCCAGGGCCCAGGTAGGCCTGGATCACCTGGCTCCACCAGGAGCTGATGCCGTTCCCTTTGACCTTTGCAGGTGGCTGTGGCCCAGAGCTCCCCTGAGGTAGGAAACCCTTTCATCTCGAGACAGCTCTGCTGAGAGGTGTGCTGATTTGGCTGTGACTTGCAAGGGGAAAGGAGGCCACTGGTTGGGACAGTCTGTCCTGCCCTCCTTATGTGTAGGGCTTCCTGTGGCAAGGATTTGGACCCAGTGGCTTTAAATTTTTGTTTGGATTGAAGATTCAGTTACCCTGCTTAACCCAGGAGGGCCTGAGGCTGCATTAGAGCCAGAATGGGCTGGTTCTAGGTTATTGGAGGAACACTGCATTCCTGGCTCAGAACAGAAGAGGACGGGCCAGAACACCCCCCACCCCAAGGACAGGGTGTCAGGGACTCCGGGCTCTTCAGGCTGCTCCCACACCCCTGTGACCTGAGCAAACAGTGCAGCTTCCTTGGGCACAAGCATCCTGGCATCAGCCACCCTGGTCTGGCCTCAGCTGTGGGGTGAGGAGGAAGCTCTGCAGACTGTGTAGCTCCTGCCCGGGCCTCCATGGCTGCAGATGCTGTGGACACTGGCTTCCCTCCCCCTCCTACAGTCTGAAGAAGCAGTGACTATTCTTAGAAGCATCTGCATGCTCCTGAGAGCACTGTGTCTTCGATGTATGTGCCAGGCTGGGTGCCCTTCTACTTAGAGAGGGTAAGCAAGCTGATGAAACTGCTGGAGGTGGGAGTGGGGGTGTATGTGGTCAGCCCACCTATCTCAGCCCAGCAGAGCTGGCCTGGAGCAATGGCCCGGCGTCCTCCACCAAGTTTTTCGGGGATCCTGCTGGCTGTGGTTATCAGTTGCTGTGGGAAGTCCCTGGAAGGTCCAGGAACAGCGACAGAGGCCTTCCTCACAGGGGCAGGCAGCCTGAGTCATGCTGTGAGCACCGCCCTCTCTGAGACTGTCTGCTCACAGGAGGGAGGTGGCTGTACCAGGAGGGAGGTGGCCTTCCCCGGCGATGGGAACACTATCAGTGAGGGTCACAGTGGTGACTGTTCATTCAGAGCTTACTCGGGGGTAGGCACTGTTCCCAGTACTCCAGCCGGTCCTCGTGTATAAACCTCCCGATGACCTGTGCTGTCCTCCTTCCGGAATCCATAACACTGAGACCCAGAGAAGTTACACAGCACACTGTCACTGACTGTTGCCTCCCAGTGGAAGGCAACAAGGCGCATTGTTCCAGCAGCCACAAGAAGAAGTGAGGTCAGATGCAAGGAGAGATGTCCCGGGAGTGCTAAGGTCCGTCTTCCGTAGGGATCCCCGAGAGGCATCTAGCTCTTCCTGCAGGCCGCGCTCTGTGGATGAGGACTTAAGGGATTTTGTCTCAGTGGCCAGTCCATGGAAGAGTAAGCCAGAGGGTAACCACTAGCGGCTTCTGGATACACCACGGGACCAGATTTTGGATGTGGGCAAAGGCCGGGGAGGCCAGCGAATTGTCCAAGATGAGACAGGAAGCCGAGAGAGAAACCACCGTGAGCTCTGGAGCAGCCTGTGGACTTGTGAAGTTTTCTTTTCTCCCTCCTGTCCGACGTGTCTCCTTCACCCGGAAGGAAGTCCTCAGACTCAGGGGACGGTGTGTGTGTGTGTGTGTGTGTGTGTGCGCGCGCGCGCGCGTGCGTGTGCATGCGCATGCTCGAGCAGTCTCTCCTCCCTGGACTTGCGGCAGTGACAAGTGGGTGCAGCCAGCCCTCGGAGGTGGTGGTGGAGTGTCAGACGCGTGGGCGTGGGTTGCCAGGTTGCCTGGGCTCTGGTGCCAGTTCCACCCCTAGCTGGGTGACTCCCAGTTTCCTTGTCTGTCGAATGTGATATTAATAGCGCCTGCTTCTTAGACTTTCTGGAGGTGAATAAACCCGTCCATGAGATCATTTAGCACAGGAGGAAGAGAGGAAGGTTCTCTGTCCAAGGCCATGTGGTCATTTCCGCCCCTCCTGCTTCCTGCTGCCACCCCCACTAGCCAGTGGGAAGGAGGTGGGTGCTCCAGGTCCAGGCCTTGGCTCCCTGGCTGCCTTCAGCTCACTAGTGTTTGGTCTCTGGAGGTGAGATTCCTCATTTCTGACTTCACAGGTCTTCCTCACAGCTCATCTGGTGTCCAGCTATTTGGGGCCTGAGGAGTGAGTCATGGCTTATTCCACCTCCTACCTGGCCTGTGAGGCTCCCACCACCCTGCGCCTACCTCCCTGTCCCCGCCTTTGGCTCCTCGTCACAGTTGCGTCTGCCCCAGAGCCTTCCCTTTCTCTGCCAACAGCACCCTGCTCCTCTTCCCAGCTGGGCCTGGTCCCTGGTCTGCGCACCATCCAGTTCACACGTCTCAGGAATGCCAGGGTACTTTGCATGCCTAAAGCAAACATCTGTTGACATTTAGAAGTACTTGAAGGCTCACATTTTCATTTCTGTGTGAACACAGCATATTCTCCTTCCGGTGCTGGAAACTCAGAGGACAGCCCGGCAATGAGGTCAGCACACACGTGTACTCACTTCTGAAAAGTCGAGGCAACTTCCCACTTTGCTCTCAAGTGGGCAGGGTCAGAGTGAGAGGGTTGGGTGGAGGGTGGCATGTGCTTTCTAGTTGTCCCCAGTGGCCCCAGTCACTGCCCTGTGCCTTGGGTACGAGCGGAAGGCAAGAAGGTGAGTGGCTTCCCTGAGGTCATGCCATGAGTGAGTGGGAAAGCCAGAGGCCAGAGCTCTCGGGGCGGTGGGGTGGGTGGGGGGGTTTGTTTCCCTGGAATCGCGCAGCCTCCAGAAGGCGGTGGTTGGAGAGGGCGCTGATGCAGGTGGTCCCAGTGCTGATTACCCTAGACCTGGGTTTCTGGCTCGGAGCAAATCCACGCATCCTNCTGCCCTGTGCCTTGGGTACGAGCGGAAGGCAAGAAGGTGAGTGGCTTCCCTGAGGTCATGCCATGAGTGAGTGGGAAAGCCAGAGGCCAGAGCTCTCGGGGCGGTGGGGGGGGGGTTTGTTTCCCTGGAATCGAGCAGCCTCCAGAAGGCGGTGGTTGGAGAGGGCGCTGATGCAGGTGGTCCCAGTGCTGATTACCCTAGACCTGGGTTTCTGGCTCGGAGCAAATCCACGCATCCTGCCATTGTCCCTCCTCCCTAAGTGTCCGTCCCTCGGCTGTGAACCTCTCTTCGGGAAGAGGGGTGGCCCCGCCCTCACTGCTCTCTGTAGCCTCCAGGTTAGACCAGGGGTGTGCGACCCTGCTGAAGCCGCCAGCTTCCCAGAAGTCCACATGCCTGAGGATAGACTATGTTTTGCTGGAAGAAGGAGAAAGAAAAACAGAGTGAGGGATCTGGAGGTGCCAGAATAGTACAGGGTTATAAAGTCAGAGAACTTCCCTTCCCTAAAAACAAGCTGTGAGGGACTGCTCTGCAAAGTTTTCGTAGACTGACTAGGAGACCCAAGGGCTGAAACCTGCCCAGGCCATAGATATAACTGCTTCAATCCCCAGGCCTGGACCCTTCTCAGAGCTCCCCCCTCCCCAGGGCCCTCAGCTCACTGCTGAGGGCCTTTTGTCAGGAGGACAGAAGTGACAGGGTAATGGGCCTAAGCACACACCAGGAGCCAGTGGTAGGTACCTGCCACTCTGGTGTCCCCTCCACAAACCCCCAACTGAGACAGGATGTTATGAACCAGTTCTCAAGGAGCATTCAAAGCTCTAACCTCCGCCAGCCTCAGTAGAGGTCTGATGGGGTCTTTGTTTGCCTGACCCAGAAATTCTGGGCTTGGTGCAAGAGGTGGAGGCAGGAGGGGTCTGCAGGCCTCCTGGACACAGCATAGAATCTTGGGCTGAACACAGTCATTTGGGGTGTGCCATCCTTCCCGAGCCCGTAAGGTCTGCCTTCTACATCACCACTAAATCACGTGACTCCCTTACCCGAGCTCTTGGGGATTTTGTTCTTTAACTTTCAAAATCCACTGTATTGGTGTACAGTTTATATTCAATAAAATGTACTCGTTTTAAGGGTATATCGGCTGAGTTTTGACAAATGTGTACACCCCTGTAACCCCCCCCCAACCCCAATCAAGATGTAGAATGTTTAATCACCCTTAAAAATCCCTACGTCTCATTTGCAGTCTGCCTCCTCCAGCCCCTGGCCCCGCTGCCACGGAGGCTGGTTCGCCTGTTCCAGATACCTGGGTGTGCAGTGTGGGCTCCTGGGGCCTCTTCCAGCCTTTGACCAGCCTCGGGGGAGGGGGGGAGTTACTTGAGACTCACGCCTCTGGTTTCTGCACCCTCTTCACCCTGCCCTGGACCCCCAGCCTTCTCTCTCCTTGGTTTGTGGGCATGGTGTTCCAGGCTCTGTGGCAGGAGGACGTCCCTTCCCCTGCGCCAACACTGAGTCCAGGGAAGTAGCAGAGAGGGGAGACTCGTACGGGTTTTGGCCTGTAGCTGAGGAACTTGAGATGCAGGGAAGACTCTCAACCAGGAAATGGACATGGGGTCCTGGAAGGGAAGCCTGGGTAATGTGGGGGTGGGGGGCAGCCGCGACGTCCTTTCCTGCCACAGGCTTTGCCCCCAGTGCCCGCTGTCGCTGCCATTCTTTGCGTCCAGGTGGGTGTGAAGGCTGCTTCCCTGGGACTGTGTGCCCTGGAGTTCTGGGTCCTCCCGAGGGAATGGAGGGGCGGGGAGATGAGAACAGACTTCAGAGGGCAGCCCCAGCTGGGTGCCAGAGGCGGCTCTGTCAGGGAGGCGTGCGTCCTGCCTGGCGGGGAGGTGCGGGAGGACAGGGAGCAGGGCCCTCGCTCGCTCGCCGAGCTCGCTGCGTCCCATCCCATCCTGCGCTGCCGCCCTGCTGGTGCCTCTCCTTGGGCAAGCAGAAGGGCAGCAGCCACGCCCGGTTCTTCCATGGTGGCAGCGACCCTAGGAGGCTCCTGTCTGAGGAGGACGCCGTGCTCAAGGTCTGCTGCTCTTTGCCTTTCTGGGGCCCAGCCGACCCATTTTCACGAGTGGGAATGTTTTAGGGCGCTTTCAGCCCTTGGGAGAAGGATACAAACTACATCAAGATGTTGTCATGATGGTATTTTTTTCTATTATTATTATTTCACTATGGTAGAATATACACGGTATATAATTTGCCACTTGAACCATTTGTAAGTGTACGGCTCTGTGGCACGAAGTACAGTCACATGTCATACAACCATCACCACCATCCATCTCCAGAACGTTCCGTCCCCCTCAGCTGAAGTCCTCTACTCCGTGAGCAGTAACTCTTCCCTCTGTCCTAACTTTCTGTCTCTATGCATTCAACTACTCTGGGAAGCTCGCATAAGTAGAACCACACAGTATTTGTGTGTCTGGTTTATTTCACTTAACATGATGTGTTCCAGGTTCATTCATGATGTAGCAAGTATCAGAATTCCATTCCTTTTTAAAGCCAAATGATCTTTCATTTGCAGGTAGACCACATTTTGTTTACCCGTTCAGCTAGCAACGGACATCTGGGTTGTTTCTATCTTTTGGCTGTCGTGAACAATGCAGCTATTATGAACATTTGTGTACAAATATCTCTTCAAGTCATTATGGTATTTAAATGCTCAGCAGCCCTTCTGAGCAATGCCACCTGTTTAAACCTACTGCCGCCAGAGTGGTGGGCGTTTCTCTTCCCCAGCCTGCTGCTCTGTGGCAAACGGTGTGCTGCAAACACTCAGTCTTCAGTGGGGGCTGGGACTCAGGTTTCCCGGGCAATGGAGTTTGGCGTTCCTTTCTCTACGAGCTCCCTCCCCCTCCCCAGTATATCTTAGTTACTCTTGGCCACCAGCTGACTTTTGGAGTTTGATTTCATTAAGCTTCTTAATACAAGAATACAACAGAACAGCTTTCTTTCGTAAAGGAAAGAACCTAAATTTTATTAAGCATGCACTGAGTGTTACTAGTGCACTTCAAGGGTTGTCATGTTTGTAAGTAGGCTGGTGAGGCAGGAACAGAGTCTGAGTTCAAGGGTGAGGAAGCCAAGGGGAGGCTCAGAGCAGGTAAGTTATTGCCCGGGCTCGCAGGGGCTGCTGTTATTTCTATACGCCACCTAAATGCCTCCCTGGTCCTTCAAATGCAGACAAGCCAGAGAAATTTCCTGGACCTTTTCTTTCAAATCGAAGTCTAGGCCAGGAGTTCCCCCTATGATTTGAGAAGAATACCCTTTTGGGTTTCTTACTGTAGTTCTGGTAAAATATGGAATTATTAATTAATTAATGCTTTGTTTTATTTTTCAAAATACACAAACGTGAAGAGAATAGCGACATGAATCCCTGTGTTCCTACCACTCAGCTACAGTCATTACTGCTTGGCCAGTCTTTTTTCATTGGTCCATCGGGTACCTCTGTCTGGTCTACGGCGGGGGGGTGGGGGGGCACGGGGCGGGGGCTACTGGGTGTAGCAGCGGTTGGTGTTTTCCGCAAGAGGGAAGGGATCGCAGATCTGGGTGCCCTGGAGTTCCCTCTCTTCCCGGCTGGAAGAGTGTTAATTGCCACCGGTTGGAGTTCGCTCTGATGGTTTATTATTCTGCTGCTTACTGAGCACCATCCAGGGAGCAGAGGGAGGGGGCACACCTTTAGAGAGGCCTGGCAAGACCTGGTGGGGTAGGGTGCAGAGAGATGTCCCTTTCTTAGAGTGTTTTACTAGTTGATTTTATTGGAATTTTTCTGAATAGGAAGAGAGAAGGTTATGTGAGGATAACTGTCCCCTTAGGGGAACAAGCCAAAGCATTCTGAGGACAGAGCAGGGACCAGCAGAAAAGATTGTTATGGCCTCTTCAACAAGCTCTCAGGAAATCTGTGGTCCCCTAAAGAAGAGCTAATAGCAACCAGCATTCGTGTGTCAGACCATCAGTGTGTCACATACCGTCCCTTTATCCCCCACAGAACAATCGGATGAATTCACTTACCTCCATTCTACAGGCAGGACACTGGGGCTCACTGCACCCCATCTGTCCATGCAGAATGAGGAGTGTGGGGTGGAAGGACAGAGGGAGGGGAGTGTGGAGGGGACAGGGACCCCCTCCTGGGCTGCAGGTGTCTGCTTCTGCAAGTCCCCCTGGGCATGCTTTCTCAGGATTGGTGGCAGCCAAATGGAACAGTTTTCTCTCTCCCCTTTATGGAGGACTATGGGATTTGTTTTTCTTCCAAAGACAAGGCAGTTCTTTGGCAAGAGAGGAAGAATGAAGACTGGAACTTGAGAGTTATTTCCTTAGCCTGCAAAAAGGGATAGAGAGAAGACAATTGAGTTGGTTTGTTCCACTTTTTTTTTTTAAAGACTTGGCATCTTTTGAGAGAGAAGTTGCAAGAATGAGTTCACTTTAAGTATAAGGAAGGGCCGTTTTTCTGTCTGGTGGTCAGGTGGTTTGGGGCTCTCAGCAGGTGTGCCCTGGTCGAGGGAGCAGCTGGCTCGGTGTGCCATTTCTGAATGAGGCCTGCTTTGTGAATTTGAACATGTTTTTCTAGGGCTGGAAAATAGACCCAGGTAGCATCCCTGTAGCAGGGGCAGTGAATGATTTATTTTAAAAGAAAACCCATGAACCTCTTTTCCACTCGCCTCAGGCAGCCCCTTACCCTGCCCATGTTTAAACCATAACCCGGAGGGTTAAGGTAAAGTTAGAAGACTCCGCTGGCCCCACCAAAAAGGATGTGAGCATTGCAATGAGGGTCCCAGGCTGGGATCTCTTTTAAGAAACTGAGAGGAAAGCAAAGTGTTTATTGTTGACATTTTAATTTTTAATTCATTTTTTAAAAAAAGGCTGGGGCCCTGCCTGGGTGGCTCAGGCAGTTGGAGCGAACAGGTGAGGATTATAAAAACATGTTTAAAAGTAAAGACCTGGGTTTTCTCTGTGTGTGGAGAGAGGTGCTGTCTGAGACACGGGAAAATGGAACATCTGAAGTTCTCCCGAGCTGTGTGGTTTTGCTTTATTTTCTGGCTTCCTGACCCTGACTTCCTGGGTTTTAATTTAAAAGCCAGATTTAGTGCAGGACCAGCTTCAAGTCGAACCCAAGAGAAAACCCTGTCCTCACATCACTGCGTGGTCTCTGTTTGCACTTTGCTGCCGGAGAGAGGGCAGGTGAATGTGGATGAGGACACTTCCTGTGGGACCCCGGGCGGGGTGGGGGTGGGCACGGGAGCAGGGGGAGCTTCCCAAACCCGCAGCAGAAACGCTTCTGCTCAGAAGGAGCAGCACGGAGTTCAGTGCCCTCCCTCCCTCTGGGGACTGCAACTCACACAGACTGGTTGCTATGGATACAGGCAACTGAGGTTCCCCTGGGGTAGTGGCTGCAGTGGAGGGAGAGGTTGTTTGTTGCTTGTTGCGGTGATGCTGAGTCGGGGCCTGGAGTCAGTGGTTGCCCACGATGCAGCCCCAGCACAGAGAATGGGGAGCAGGGACCGACCTTGCCTGAGCCTCCACCTGGGCCGCCCAGCCCCCAGGTGGCCCGTGCCTGTGGGTGTGTGCATCTGAGGTAGGCCACACCTGTGCGGAGCTGC
The DNA here is from genome assembly GCF_014824575.4 of Sturnira hondurensis. Lineage (NCBI taxonomy): Eukaryota > Metazoa > Chordata > Mammalia > Chiroptera > Phyllostomidae > Sturnira > Sturnira hondurensis. Next base: position 2,056,080 of record NW_028089713.1, on the reverse strand, counting down.
TGTGCTTTAGGTGGCTGCTGGGGGACAGTTCCTGGTAGGAGGCCGGTCCTTCCGGGACAGATGCACAGTTCTGTCCTCTCTTTGCATTCTGGAGCCTGCCAGAACTAGTGCTACTAGCGTTCCTGCCCCCGGAGCACACTGCTGGATTGGAGGCTGCCCAGCACAGTTCTGCTGTGGGGGGAGCCCCGCGTCAGAAGGTAGGGGAACAGTTCCTGCCATCAGTGAGGTGTCAGTAGCTCCCATTCTAATGGGACAGCAGACACACGAGTGGCATGGGGAATGGTCGAGTGGCATGGGGAATGGTCGGAGACAGGAGGAAAAACCCGACACTTTCTGGTTTCAGACCCCCCAGTGGCCTCCCTCCACATTTCCTACAAAGTCAGACTCGCCTCTGTGGCCCTCACGGCCGCTTCCCCAGGCTCAGCCAGAGCAGCAGGAGGCTCTGGGCTCTTGCCTGCCATTCCACTGGCTCCTGCATGCCCGGGGCCCTTCCCTGCCCTTCCCAGCTCACTCTCACTTTCCACCTTATTCATTCAGGCCCTTGTGGTGATACCATCGTCCGACCACCCTCTGTCAAACCAGCCCTCTGTCCTTCCCATGTCCTCACTTGCCCTCTCTCCTGCCTCTCTCCTGCTTTACTTTTCTTCACCGCACTTTTCACTGTCAACATTTGCATTGCTTGTTTACTGTCCGGTTGGTTGCCTGCCTCCCCTACTGGAAGGTCAGCTGCTCCAGTGCTGGGACAGTGCCTCGTGTACCACCAAGTCCCATTGTCAAGAGCATCGCCTGGCACATGCGGGAGCTCGATAAATATTGGATGAATGAGTGACAACAGTGCAGCCTATGGAGAACATTGAATTCTGGGAGAATGTTTACAATGTGCTTTCTACTAGTTGTGAAGATGAAACTTCTTGTTTGCCATTCTAATTTGCAATTGAAAGACAATTTTTCTAAAATTAGATTTTGATATTTTAAGACAGTATCTCTCACACTGGGGTGTACAGACCTTTGGGGGTTCTTAGATACACTCATGAGAGTTTGGGGATATTTTTTCCTTTGGAAGATTGGTCTCTATATTGGTCTATATATTGTCAAGTTTGGGAAACCCACATGCAACTGTTGAAAATCATGCACATGAGGGCTCGTGAGATAGGGCACACTGGGGTGGACAGGGTAGGACTTTCTGGAGAGCAGCTCTTGAGCAGTAGTTGGGAAGGAGCAGGTCTCAGTACGGTGCGGAAGAGCTCCCGGTGACTCGCTTTCTGAGGCTGGAGAGCCCCGTGGGCCATTGGGAAGTGCATCGCCAGGCTGAAATGGAGCCTGAGCTTGGCCGGAACTGGGTGAAACGGTGAGGGCGCTTCCTGCCCTGAAAGCCTGCCTGGAGTGACAGCTGTGTGGGGCGGGACTCACTGGTGCGGTGACCCATAAACTCTGCTCTCTGGTCCCTCCTACCCCATCATTCACACCTCGCTGAAGTCACATTGGCATGGTGGCCCCTCCTGGGAGCTCTAGGCCCCCTCCTGTGGCCTGTGCAGCTGGGCCAAGGAGTGTGTGCAAGTCAGCTGGCAGGTGGAGGATGACCCAGCCCTCGGGGAGGATGCTCCCAGCTCACCAGCTTTCGGTCCTTTGTTTGACTTGGAGTCAACCAGGCTAGAGGTCAGCATTTTCCTTGGAAGGCTGTCAGCGCTGGCCTGTGGCTGAGGAGGAGCAGGGTCAAATTCCCGCAGAGTGGGCTAGGATAAAGGCCTATCTCCCGCATCAGCTCTCCACTGTCTGCAGCCTGGCTGGTGCCAGCGGCGGGTGGCTGGCAAGGCGGCTTCCGCAGCCTGGTCACAGGACCATAGACTTGGGCAGCTGAGAGCCCTTTAAAGCTATGCAGTGACCCCCTTGTTGTAGGCGAGGTGCCTGAGGACCAGAGAGTTACTGAAGAGCTGGGACCCAAACCTGGGTGTCCAACGCCCGCTTCAGTGCTCTTCGGCCACGTCCCAGGTGGGATCCGTGGACAACACTTCAGCACCTCAGTCTCCGCACACGCTCCTCCCTCAGAAGCACTGCGTTCTGCTTTGGGAGGTTAAAGTAAATGTATCCTGCTCTCTGCTGGAGTGGCAGTTTTTCATCTTGGACACGTGACTGACGTGGCTTTCCCAACCTGTCAGGCATGATGGAGGCGTTAGGCTCCAAGCGAGACTGTGTTTGGGGACTTTCAGCCCTGTAGGTGATGGCTGTGTGTGGAGTGGCCCCATGATGGAAAGGCAGCCCAGCCTAGGGAAGATGAGGTCTGTGCCCAGCAAGGCACTGCCCTTCTCTGGCGGCAGCTACCCCCCCACCTCCCCAGCTCTTCCAGTGTCAGTGGTTCCTGGGTTTTGAGGTCCCTACCACCTGCCCCTCCCCCAGCCTGGAGGGCAAGAGAGCCTGGCTGGGGCTCGGAGGGCACAAGAGTCGAGGCATGTTCTCCCTCCGTAGTCTGCGATTTGGAGGAGGGAGCATTGGCTAAGTGTTAAGAGCTCTGCTTTTGGAGTCCCGGAGAGATAGGTTTGCACCAAGCTCCTCCCCTTGACTTTGACTAGGTGATTTAACCTTTTTGAGCCTCAGTCTCCTGAAAAGTGGCGGTAACGGCACCTCACACATGGCACTGTGGTGAGGATTCCCTGAGATGATACCCATTAGCAGAGCACTTAGGCAAGAGCCCTGTGCCGTGGGCAGGCGCAGCCTGGAACCCAGCACCAGGGCCATCCCCACACGGTGGCTGTCTGCTCTGTGCCCAGCACTGTGCCAGTGTTACCAAAAAACGGAGAGAACTTCACCCTTCAGCCATTGGGCAGGGCGTTCCGCCAGAGAGAGAATTACACACAGAAGAGAGGACAGTGCAAAACATACATATAAATAGAACTAAAATGTGAAGCTTTGACCACAGGGTGTTGGGGAGAGAGCCATAAAGGAAGATGGCTTTAAAGATCGTTGGAGGAATCGAAGGTGGGATTAGGAAAAAAGTTAATATACAAAATAACATTCCACTTTTATTTTTTTAAAGATTTTATTTATTTATTTCTATGGTGAGGGGAATGGAGAGAGAAAGAGAGGGACAAAAACATCAATGTGTGAGAGATACGTCTATCAGTTGCCTCTCGTTTGCCCCCCAACTGGGGACCTGGCCCATGACCCAGCCATGTGCCCTAACTGGGAATTGAACTGGTGACCTTTCAGTTTGCAGGCCACAGTCAATCCACTGAGCCACAGCGGCCAGGGCTAATATTCCACTTTTAGTATCTCCCCTTTGCCTCTCCCCTGAAGTGAACACTTCAGAATAATGCAGGGTGGAGGGAGGGGCTCCAGCCGAGGAGCCAGGCAGAAGGTTCTAGGGCGGCTGCCCACGGATGCCTGCTTCCCAAGGACCGAAGGGTCTGCGTGGCTCGATGGGGAAAGAGCCCTCCACCCTCTCTGCTCTCACTGGACTCTGTAGGATGCTAGAAATATTTTTCAACCCACCAAAAGAGAAAGAAGCGACCAGGACTGGTGCCAGAATATTCAGTTAATTCACAAGAGCCCTTTGTTGGATGAAGAAAGCGGCTGGACTGGAGCCTCCTCTTCTGATCTGACATCATGGCCTGGCGGGTTGGGTCTTCCATCCTTGTCCACTGCTGGCTTCAAAGGTGATCAGCCTGTTCTGGGGTTTGTCTGGTTCCACCGGCTAGTCTCTTCGCCTTTGACGAACCTTCAGCCCCTCTGGCCCTTGCTGCTTTCGCTGTGAAATGGCAGTGACAGTCCTACTCCCTCCGAAGGGCAAGTGTGGACAGAAGGGTCCCTTGCTCCCCCTCCAGCTCTCAGTCTGAGGCCGGGTGAGTGAGTGTTGCCCCTTCCAGACTGGGCACCCGTGATGCCAAGCACCCGGAATTCTGTCATTCAATTCAGAATTTGCCCAAAGGCACATTTTTTTTTCTATTCTCAGTGATGAACAGTCTTTTTCCTTTCAGGGGCAATTTGATTTTTGGAAGCAACCTTATGGGAACAGTAGGTGTGTGATCAAGCTGAATGGAGATGCTTTTAGTTCTAACAAATGAAGCTGATTTCATTTGGCTTCATTTCTAAACTGACTCAGAAGCTGGTTCCAAATAAAATCCCAAAAGTGTTTTGAATGAGAGCTGCATCCCATAGAATACAGGTGGTAGGCGCTTAAAATTTTAAGGACAGCACTCAGTTGGATACAGTAATTCTGATTTTTTTTTAATTTTTTAATTTTAATTTTTTAATATAATTTTTATTTAATTCTTGTTCAAGTACAGGTTTCTGTCTTATATTCCCAACCCTGCCCGCCCTCCACCCCATGCTCCCCACCTCCCTCCCCTTTCCACCCCCCACCCTTAGCTATTGTCCATGTGTCCTTTATACTTGTTCATGTGAGTCCATTCCCTTTTCCCCTATGATTCTCTCCCCTCTCCCCTCTGGACCCTGTCAGCCTGTTCCATATTTCAGAGTAATTCTGATTTTTTAAAAATGAATTTGCTACTTTATTTTTACACCTCAGGTTTTTTAGAAAGTAATTATCATATTATTTCTGGTCATTTTTTAGTGCATTTGTTTTATGCATTTGAGTATATGTGCTTTTCATTTTCTTAAAAGTGTGACCTCCCCAGGACATTTTCAGTTATAAAAACATAAAATGGCCCTGGCCAGGCGGCTCAGTCAGTTGAAGCATCACCCTGTATGCCCAAGGGTTGTGGGTGCTGTCCCCAGTCAGGGCGCATACCTGGGTTGCAGGTTCAGTTCCTGCTCATGGTGCATGCAGGGGGCAACCCACTGATGTTTCTCTCTTTCCCTTTCTCTCTCTCTGAAATCAAGAAACAAATCCTCAGGTGAGGATTTGAAAAAAACATAAAATGTCCTGTCTCAGTGATTTTCTTTATCTTTTTTAAAGATTTTATTTATTTATTTTTAGAGAGAGGAGAAAGGAGGGAGAAGGAGGGGGAGAGAAACACCAATGTGTGGTTGCTTCTGGGGTGCTCCCTACTGGAGACCTGGTGCGCAACACAGGCGTGTGACCTGACTGGGAATCGAACCTGCAACCCTTTGGTTTGAAGGCCAGCGCTCAACCCTGTCTCAGTGATTTTCAAACCTAGATGGCTGGGTTCTTGCACCATGTTACTCAGTCTGTCTGGGGTGGGGCTTAGTAACTTGCAATATACTCCCAGCCGTGCTGCTGCTCCCGGACCGTGTTTCGAGAGCCCCTGGCCCAGACAAAGGGGCCTTGGCGATCTGATTTGACCCTTTTATCCTACATATCAGTGAACTAAAGCCCAGAGAAGTGACTTCCGGGCCAAGTGGTATATGACTAGTTTGTGACAAAGCCGGGACTGGAACCCAGGCACTCAAAGTGTCCAGTCTAGTTGGAGACTAGTTAACTGGACTGGACCTTTAAAGGGTTTTGCTGGACCTTCCTGATTTCAAATAACTTGGTCTCAACCCCGTCAGTGCAATCGGGTCATGATTTTTCCTTCACCATGGGAATAGCTTATGCCTGATTGCCTTGTAAAAAAATTTTGATAAAAAATAAACTACTTTTTAAAGTCATGATAAAATACGTACAAGCCCAAATCTAACCATTTTAAGGGACCTGCAGTCACTGAGTGCAACCTCATTGCTGTGCAGCCTCCGCCGTGTCCGTCTCCAGGATGTCCCCGTCTTCCCAGCTGGAATCCTTGCCCACTGAACAATGACTTCTCACCCCCCCCCCATAACCTCTGTTCTACTCTCCGTCTCTGTGAATTTAAGTATTCTAGGTCCCTCATATACGTGGAGTCGTACCATGTTTGTCCTTTTATGACTGGTTTGTTTCACTTGGCATCACGTCTTCGGGGGTCATCAATGTTGTACTACGTGTCAGAATTTACTTCCTTTTGAAAGCTAAATAATATTCCACTGTATGAATTTACTACATATTGTTTATCCATTCATCTGCTGAGGGACACTTGGTGTTGCTTCCACCTTTTGGTTATTGTGAATAATGGTGCCGTGAACTTGGGTGTGCAAATGTCTGTTTGAGTCCCTGCTTTCAATTATTTTATTGAGGTCTTTTTCCTGCTTTCAGTTCTTGTGGTAAATACCCAGAAGAGAGATTGCTGGATTATATGGCAATTGTTTATTTTTTTTATTCTTGCCCAAGGACATGGAGAAAGGGGAAGGGGGGAGGAGAAAGAGAAGGAGAGAAACATTGCTGAGTTGCCTCTTGAATGCACCCCACCCATGGATCGAACCCACAACCTAAGCTCATGCCCCGGTGGGGAATCAAACCTGCAACCTTTTGTTTTACGAGACGGTGCTACAACCAACTGAGCCACATCGGCTGGGGCTACGTGTAATTTTTTTCAGAAACCTGATTTGCTTTTGATTCTGCAACTTTAAGAAATATGGATCTGCTATTAATGAACACAGATGCTCCTTGACTTGTGATGAAGTTACAGCCCAATAAACCCAATGTGGGTTGAAAATATTGTAAGTTGAAAATGCATTTAATGCATCTAATATACTGAACATCATAGGGCTGCCTGGCTGGTTTCCACTGGATAAGCACTGCTTTCTCACCATCATAAAGTTGAAAATCTTAAGTCGACCATGTAAGTCGAGTTGGGGACTGGAGCCCAGACAGTCCCTGGCACCTCCCCATCTGGCTCTCGGGGTGGAAGGCGAGTCACTGCCCTGAGGCCATGTGTTAAAGTGGCCGCCCTGCCACATACTCGGTACCAGAGGTTGCAGGTGGACTCCCTGGTTTTCTCTCTTCTGCTCCTTGGCTCTGCTCTGATGGCACTGGCACTGTCACAGCCTTTGTTCAGACTTGTCTCCCACTTTGTCTTTGGGCCTATCCTGTGTGCCGAATCTCGCCAGCCCCCAAAGCAGCCCCCTACAGTGTAGAATGAAGTCCAGAACTGCTGGGCCCGGCCTCATTACATTGCATCTTCAGTTTTCATCCCTGTGATCGGGCGGGGGGCGGGGGGGCAGAATGCCAGGGGTGGGTGGGAAGACCTCACATGTAATAGAGATTACAAATACGTATCGAATGAATGAATGAGTGTCTCGAGAGGGCTGGAATGCTGTTAGGCTGGGTTCTAGGGCTGGGCATCTCACAAGCAATAACCAACTGCTTGGGCTGGTTCTAACCACTGCCCAACGGTCTTGGGGGCCACACCCCCTCTAGGGAAATTTGGGCTGCCCTGGAGTTAGAGGGACCTGCTCGGGAGCCTAGTGCTTTCTGCTTCTAAATAGGCTCCAGCTTGTGGGTTGGAGCGTGTACCTTCCTTGGTGTCCGCCCTCATTTGGAGGCAGCTAGAGCAGCCACTCCCAGAATCAGCATCCTGCTGGGAGTTGGAGGAGACGAAAGAACAGGCTCTAGATTTGTCAACTCACCGTCCCAGCTCAAGTCTGCAAAAACCCAGGGTCTCTTTGGCTGACCTGAGGAGATTGTGACACTTCAGAACCAAAATTATGATATTTTTAAGTTGAAGGAAAACTAGGATGACACAGCATTCTCTTCCTGGTTGATTACACTTTCCTCCTGTCAATGAAGTTAAATCAATCGCAGCCAGCTGTGAAACTCCCAAAAGGCATGTTACACTCCGATCACTTTCCCACCCTTCTTCCCTGAGGCAGTTAACTGAGTGGCCAGGTACTTAATTTTTTTTTACTTTAAAGTATTAAGATGCCCATTATTGATGTCATCAGAAATTACTCTTTTGGTCGTGTTTCAGAGGTCCATTATCCAGGTTATCGAGGGGAGAAGTGGAGCAGATGGTAGTTAATCCACAGAATCCCTGCTGATTCAGAGTCACAACATTTTTATTATTTTTTATCAGCAGATGATACTGCCTTTCTGTATAGAGTTTTATGGTCTATGATTCACTTTTACACACTTGCTTTTACACAGTTGCTTTTATACTTGCTTTTAAGTCATTTTACTTAATGACTGGTCAGATCCAAGGGCTGTGTGTTTCTCTTTCTCCCGGCCATTGTCCCAGGAGGGGAGGTCCTCTCCGAGGTGTATTACCCTTGTTTCCTTTCCTTAGGTTAGAAGAGAGGCATCTAAGAGGTCCCGGGTCCCAGGACCCAGCAGGGAAGGCAAGTCCCTGGGTGGTCATTGGCGCTGTCTCTCTGGCTGCTGGGAGTGGGCATCAGGTCTTCTGAGTACAAGCATGTGGAATCCGTTAACGTCCATGCTTGCGGCTGATTGTAACCAGACCCCACCGTATCTGGGCATCATTCTGCTGTTAAAAAAGCAGTTCCCCTCTAGCAGCTGACTGCCCTTTCCTCCCGCTCCGTGTGTGAAAACGAGAGCCGGTTTCTCTCATTGCGGCTGTAACAGAGCCATCAAATGAGACCAGCCAGGTCCCGGGGGGCTCCCCCATCTGAGGACTGCCCTCCACCTCTGCGGCAGAGCAGTGAGGCAGACATGGCTGATGCACCGCTGTGGGACCTGCAGGGAGAGTTTGTTATTCAGCTCTCCAAGTGGTCTGAGGTAGAGGCCGAGAGACGTCTCCTAGGTAACATCCATCTTTCCATCCATCTATCCATCCATCCATCCAGGTAGTGTTTGCTGAGCGTGTGCCCGTGGTGGCAGTGGGCCTGGGGTCAGAGCTGCGTGAGGTCTGGCGTGTGCCTTTGCGGAGCCTCCAGTGTGTCAGAGGAAACCAGACTGCTCTACACGAAAATCTAGGCAGCAGCACAAGGCAGGCCTTAGGGCCGCTTAGGGCAACCGGCCTCGTACTTTATAGGTAGTAAAGGGAATGGGTGGAATCCAAGCTCTTGCTCCTTAACAAGGCCTACAGGAGAGGGAGAGAGGTGAAGCATTTGAAGCCTCCTAAGATACTTAAGGAAAACAGTATCTGTGTCTTTGGAAAGCAAGACCCTTTTCTCAGGGGGTATTAGAAGGAGTAACAGTGCAGACATCTGCTAGTGCTCGCCCAGTGGTGGGCCAGGTGGTCTGGTGCCCAGTGGTGTGCCAGGTGGTCTGGTGCCCAGATGTGGGCCAGGCCTTCTTGGGCAAGCATAGTGGGATGAGCACAGAAGGTATTACCTCAATTGAGAATGAAAGAAATCTGGGTCTGCATCAAAGCAGCTAGACACAGGGTGCCTAAAGTCATATTTGAGAATATAATGTAAAGTTCTCCTTCCTGATGGGATTCTAGATTACTTGACATCTTGTCCTGGAGTCCCTGGACTGCAGAGGCTTATGTGCTACACCATCGCTAGAGAGTGCAGCTCCAGAGATCAGTGAGGAAGAGGCCAGAGGAGCAGGGAAAGAGAGTGAGCCAAGGTGAGGCTCTGTTAGCAATCTGGCCACCACGTGGTATCAAGCCCAACCAATGGCTTGGGCTTTTAGGGCTGTAGGAAATGACTGCTCCTAAGGGTAGTTGGTCAGGAGAGGAAGGGTTTCCCTCTCCCATCAGTCAAAGATTTGTCCCACTGTTCATTAAATCCCCTACAGGTCTGGCTTGCACATGGATAGGTCTGATTTGTCTCTCCCCTCAGTGTCAACTGGAATTCCCAGGGCTGGAAGCAAGAGGTACAGGGAGTAGGCAGAGGTCTTGGAACTGTAGGCTGGTGCCTGTGTGAAGCGGTAGCTCTCACGGAGCTGGTCCCAACGGCAGTGTCTGGGGCTTGGAGGAAAGGCCAGAGAGACCGGTGTGGCTGAGGGACACTTGACTATACCCCTGCACGCCCCACAGTGGACAGGAGGCAAGAGAGGTTTTCTTCTACTACCGGGAGGACTGTGAGGCCTAGAGTGGGGTGGGGGGCCAGGACTGGTTTTCTCTGGGCGGTGGAGGTAAAGGGGAAACGTGCCCAGGTAGGCAACAGCAGCCCCCACTTAGTCTACTGCGGCCAAACCTCTGGTCAAACTAACCTGGTCCACAAAGAACCCATTATCTTCTGTAATCCTGGCCTCAGCCCTGTGCCTAACCCAGCCCGGGGAAGAAGATTCTGTGGGCTCCTCTGTTAATGCTGAGCACCACGGATGTGTCTCGTACTGGTGTAGGCATGTGGTACTTTCTAAAAATTTGAGTAAATAAGTGATCCCCATGGCAAACCACATATAAGCATAACAGGATGGCTCAGGGTTGGTAAAACGGCACATGTTGAATAAACATGAATTCTCCACCACTGACTACACATTTGAATATTGCTTTTGCTAGTTGACATTCTCTCTTTTTTACCCTCTTGAACAGTTAACCCTTTTCTTCCTCGGACTCCTAAGACTTGACATTCTTTGGTAAAAGTAGTGCCACTGTCTGCTTCTGTTTCGGTTATCTGTTGCTGCACAACAAGCTACCCCCAGTTTAGGGGCCTAACACAACCATCTCATTTATTTGTAATGCTATGGGCCGGTAATTTAAGCCAGGCCTGGCTGGGGCATTCCTCTGGGTGTCATGCCTGCAGCACTTACGGGGCTGCAGTCACCTGGTGGCCCAAATGGGGCTGGATGGTCTCAGCCCAGATGCCTGGTGTGAGCTGCTGTTACCTGGTCCGTCTGGGCCGTGCTGTCCGACATGGTAGCAACCGGCCACAGGTGGCCACTGAGCACTTGCAGTGTGGCGGCCTGATCTGAGACGTGTTGTAAATGTAAAATACACGTTTTATTTCTGATTCTGAAGACTCAGTCACTACATCTAATGTGAACTATCACTTAATAATTTTTATATATTGATTATGTGTTGATATGATAATATTTTGAATTTGGGTTAAATAAAATATATTAAAATGAAATTTCACTTGTTTTTTAGTTTTTTAGTATGACAGCTAGTGAGTTGAAAATTATATGTGTGGCTTGCATTATTACATTTCTATTGAGCAGTGTTGTACCATATGAATGAAAGATATAGTTGCATTACAAATGGAACTATGGATTATATTTCACAGTTTACACATATAAATAATGAAGTAGATGTATGTCCCTACCTCTCAACACTGGCCCATTCAGTTCACTCTGGTGGAAGGATCTAGAATCACTGAAGGATGATTAAGCTCAGTGGGTTAAGCGACTTGGTGTGGATGAGAAGCCAGGACTCCTGCTGCCCAGGGCCTGGTCATGCTGCTTGTGCCCTGCGCTGATGCTGGTTGAATCCCAAGGCCCATATGTACGTTCCTTTTTCTGGACACCCCAAACCCCTCTCCACCCCTCTCACAGCTCATGCCTTCATGCCACAGGCACTCAGACATTTTCTTCTCAAGTTCAAGCACCAGAAGCAGATGCTGCAGCTCAGCGTCCTGCACTTCAGCATTCTGCAGTTCACGTTCTCCCACCTAACCTGACCGGGCGGGATAGCCTGGCAGCCGGGCTCCTAAACCAACCTGGAACCGAGAGTGGGAAGCAGAGCTGTTGTTACTGACAGTCACTGGGCTGGGCTAAAGCACACCCTCCCAGCTTTCAGACCCGAATGCTCCGAGGTGCCGAAGGAAGTCTGCAGCTCCTGTGGCCACAACAAAGCAGAACTGTACTATGCACCGTGCAGAAAGGAGCTCAACGATAAATATTGTTAGGCAGTAGGAAAATAATGATCAGTTTTGTGGTGATCCAGACGAGACTTGAACTAAAGCACAGCAGGAAGCACGGACAGTAAGGAACAGAGTGATTAGGCACTTAGAAGCCAAAAGACATAGGAATTAGATGGGGAGGCTTGGGGAGAGAGAAGAGTCTGGGTCTCAGACTCTTCTAGGGTCTCACCTAGCCAGGTGAGCCTGCTGGGTGATGGTGCCATCCACTGATAATGTGAAGGGAGGTGGGGGGCATTCAGTAGAGAAGATCCCGGGTCTCGTGTTTCTTAGGTACCAATGGCAGATCTAAGTGGAGACAATGAGTGAACCGCTGGGAATAAGGATTTAGTTGTGTGAGAGAAGGAAGGACATGAGAAATGGATGTGGGAGTTACTATTCTGTAGGAGGTGGTTGAAACCATTGATAGAGATAAGATTCTTTGGGGGGATAGTGGGATTAAGAACACATTGCTGAGAGTGAGACCCTGGGAGATAGCTGTGTTTGAAGTGCAGGGGAAGGAAACAGAATCTTTGAAGGAAACCAAGGAGTAATCTAGCAACAGGGCCTTGATCTGTAATTACTAAAGAAAAGGAGAAAGATTCCTAGAACATAGTGGGCCATGTTTATCCTTTTACTCCCCAAAGGACTTTGTACCTAGAAGACGTGCAATTAATGTTTATTAAGTTAGATTACCTTGTGTTGGGCTGCCCTGCACTGATTTGAGCTGGATCAAGTTACTGCCAGTTGCTCCTGCAGTTTTGGGCACCCACCCCATCCAGCTGCTGCCCCGCTCCTTCCTCTTGTTCACTGAATCCAGGATGCAGCAGGAACTTTGTTGTCCGATGAGACACTTCAGGCCCTTAATCTGTACAGGTAATCTGAAAGCCAGTACAGATGACCTCATCAATCTCCACTTGCTGGCCTTCAGGTGACTGCACAGAATACCCAGATAACAGAGGCTTCAAATGACATTTAATTACCTCTCAGAATAAACATTCTGAAGGTAGGTGGTTTCAGGTTTGAAGCAGGACTTCAGTTACAAAGGAACCGGGCCCTTGGTTTGTTTGTTTTTCCATTTTGATAGCTAGCTGGTCAACTCTTAGTCCTGAGGTTTATCACCTCACGGTTATGAGACGGCGGCCGTATTTCCAAGGACCATGTTCTATAGTAGCCAAGCTCTTGGCAGGAGTACAATGTCAGGCTTGCACTGTATTTCTGACAGAGAAAATAACCTTTGTCAGAAGTTTCCCCAGCTGACTTTCTCTTATGCTTAATTGGCCAACTTGGCCATAATGCTCATCCCTAAATCAACCGCTAGCAAAGGGGAACGGTATTACCACGCTGGCATAGCCAGGTCATGGTCATCCCATGGAGCCAGAGGAAGATCCATCTTCCCAGAACATGGTACCACCAAAGAACAAGCAAACCTGGGTCTTATAAACTTGGGAAGAAAGAGGGAATGGTTTTAGGGTAGAGAACCGATGGTGTCTTCCAATTCCTCATCTATTGGGTGCTTACTGTGTATCAAGGGCAGTTATCTCACCACCGGTCAGATTTTAAATTACTGAGTAGAGGCCCTTCCTACTGCCCTCTGTTGGCCTCTGTTGGCCTTGGAGATCTTTCCTGCTTGAAAACTGAACCGACCCTCTAGGACTTCTCAGTTCTAAACCGATCTTGGGGCCAATTTCTGCCCATATGTGGGTGTGTCTACCCCTGACTTTGCAAATCCTGTATTCCCATCCCCTTAGTTCTGCTTGTGGTGGACCTTGCCCCCTCCACCCACCTTCACTTCCTCCCTTGAAAATATTTGGTCACCTAGTCTCCTCTCTGTCTTTGGTCAGTCAGCCTCGATGTCACCTACGAGCTTGTCGATTCACTTTCCTTTTTTCCCCTTGCACTCTTTCCCACCTTGTGATTTGCACTGTTCCATTCTTCGGGAGTCATCTGCTCACTTCTGCTGACTGTCCCCAATTTGGACATGGACCCTGACTCAGAAAGTTCCAGTGAGTCCCCCTTACCTGACACGTGAAGTCTAGCCTGACAGAAGGATACTTTCCTAGCCACTAACACCGTTGCCTCTGCAGAGGTGACTTGGGTGCGAGGGGGTGTTGAGGGGTTCGTTAATGTCATCTGCATTCCTTGGGTCTTTTACTGCAAGAATGTATTACGCTGCTTCCACAGTTAAAGAAAACAAACAAACCTCTAGCCAGACTGCAGCTTCCTGCATTCCAGCCCCTCTTTCACTATTGTACGGGGAGTTCCCTCTCCATTCCAACTGACATCCTTCTTGCCCTCGAGCCTTAAATTGTTGCTCAAAACACAACATAGTGTTAAATGACCTGTGCCTTTCTGTCCTGACTTACCGTAGTTTTCAGACCTTGGGATGCACCTAGGGTTTAGAGGAGGAAAATAGAAAAAACAATTTTTGAAGCAAAAAATGTGGCAAAATAGTTAATAACATAAATAACATAAAATTTCACCAATGTAAATGTAAACAGAACTCAACAGCAGCATTAGCAACCATTATTCCTACCAAATGCGGGAGTGGGTGCATCTTCTAGTCCGAAAAATACAGTATTTAATTTCTGCCCATTTTTAAAGCTCCCAAGACCCGAACTTGGAAGAGCTGGCCGACAGCCCCTTCCGCCTCCTGCAGCCTCCACACCGCCCCACGAGCTTCCCCGTCTCCTCCCTCCCTGAACTCCTGATGCACTCTGCCGTTGTCCGTCAGGGCGCCACACACGTCTGCGTGCCGCCCAGCCCTGCCTTTGTGCTGCCCAGCGAGGCACCCATTCTGGCCGCCTTCATTCCTTCACCCTCTGATTCTTGCTGGTGGCACTAACTGTGGCCGCAGTGACCGAGACAGGATTTCACTTACAAGAGTGGGCTTTAAGGTGTCAGAAATGTGTTGCCTATGAACTGGCACACCTGGACTGTTCTTTCTTTCGGCTTTTAGATGTTTGCTTCCTGATAATGTCTCTGATGTTGTAGCTTGAAGTGCTACTTAAATGCCACATTTACCATACCCTCATAACAAGGTCATAAAGGGACCAGTATCATATCTTAGTCAGTATTTGGTGGTTTGATTTTTTTAAAGATTTTATTTATTTATCTTTAGTGGGGAAGGAGAGAGGGAGAGAAATATCAATGTATGGTTGCCTTTTGTGCATCCCCTGCTGGGAAATGGCCTGCAGGGAACTGGCCTGCAACCCAGGCATGTGCCCTGACTGGGAATCGAACCTCGATCCTCTGGTTCTCAGGCTTGTGCTCAATCCACTGAGCTACACCAGCCAGGGCAGGTGGTTTGATTTTAAAACTGTTTCTTTATATTTCTTTCATTGCTATATTTTCAAAACAGCACTCACAGACTTTCTCTTTTTTTTTTAAATACTTAAGGCCCCATCTTTGAATTTCAGGGTTTATGTTTTCAACCTCCTTTTATGTAAGTGACTGCTGACCCCATAGTCACCTTCTTGGAGGCACAGTCTTCAAGAGCTTTCTCCAGGTGTCTGTTTCCCTCTCTGATCTGTAGGAGGTTCAGAATGAAGGAAATCGGTTCTGCAAAGGGGATAGGTCACCTGGAAGTGGCCCGATCACTGGTTTCCTTGCAATTATTTTGTCGAGAAGCTTCTGAACTGCACATACCTCTGCCCACTTTTTGGTCGGAAGGAGAGAGCACAGAGTGGGCCAAAAGGAATGAAATGGAGGCAGGAGAGCCAGAGAGGGGCGATCACAAAAGCTGAATGCAGAGAACTGAGTCCATTGCCCCAAATCGCTGCGAAATTAGTGGGAGGGGGAGCATTGCAGCCCCCGCCCGCGGCGGCTGCTTGTTGGGTTTAGTCATTGTATTCTGAGTAGCATTTAAACTGGCATTTAGACAGGCCTAGAATGTGAATTCTTGCAGGGGAGGCAGCCAGCACAATCCAGCCTTGTTCCAGTTCTTTGAGGACTAAGGAAATAAATTTTAAAACGGTACCCTCCTTCCTGGGCTGTCACTTGTTTGTTTGCTCTGAGGGTTTCTCAGTAACTCTTTGGTCTCTGTTGTGTTTAAACTCTGCCCCTAGCCACACGTGGGAACTGGTGGAAGGGAGACTCTGGGTTTACGTGAAAGGCCGGCGACGTATCAATGGTGCTGTTCTACTTATGTTGGACTCATAAAGGGCCATGAACCAGGGTGTCTCATTCACATGTTCCTTTAGGCATCCATTCAACAAACATGTTCCAGGCCTTGGTTTTGTGTCCAGGACCATTCTAGGAACTATTTGGGGTGGAAAAGAAGAAAAGACGTGGTTCTTGGCTTAAGAATCTCTAGTCAGCATATGATAATATTATTAATAATAATGACTGACACCATTTATTTAATCCCCTTTACTCTGACCAAGAAACCAGGCTAGAGACGTTACAGGTCTTGCTCAGTTTAATCATGAAACATTTCTTTTTGGGGGAGGGAGCTCCTTTTTTAAAAATTAATCATTCAAGAATATGTTTATTGATTTTTAGAGAGAGGAATGGAGAGAGAGAAAGGGAGAGGAACATCTATTGGTTGCCTCCTGTACGTGCCCCAACCAGGGATTGAACCTGCAACCTAGGTATGGACCCTGACCAGGAATTGAACCTGTGACCTTTTGGTGCACAGAACAACACTCCAACCAACTGAGCCACCCGGCTAGGGCATCGTCACACATTTTTGAGTACGTTGTGTCTAGGCACAGTGCTAGGGGCCAGGGTGGGGAGCTGGTTCCAGCAGAAAAGACAGGTGACATTAAACAAGTCATTGCTCGTGTGCCAGGTGCCTTGCCTCACTCAAGGTGCTCTTTTCAGCAAATCACCCGGAGCCTCTTAGAAATAACAAATGCAGAGCCCCACCCAGGTGTGCTGCATTTTAACAAGATCATTGGGTAATTTGTTACTGTGCACACTGAAGTTTGGAGTTTAGTTTGGTCTGAAGTAGAAGATGAAGGAAGTTCTCTCCACAGCAGTGACTTTTAATCTTAGCTGTGATGAGGACCCAGCAGGAAAGGAGATGATGGGTTGGGGTGGCAGTCTGTGGGTCTTCTGGGACTGTGAGTCCAGTGTGACGGCAGAGCAGAGGGGGAGGCAGGAGCAGCTGGGGGAAGGCCTTGTAGACCGGGGCGAAGAGTTCAGGCCCAGTGAGAATGGACTGAAGAGAAGTACTGTCCCCCATTTAGAGCTAAGGAAACCAGAGCTCAGGCTGCACGGTTAACTAATTCACTGGTGAACTAGTAAGAGCTGAAACGGATATCTGGGTCTCTAATTCCAAAGCCTGTTTTCTCAACCACGACACAATTTTGTCCTCTTGGGACATTAAGGAGACAAAATATATGCATAATATGATTTTAATGCATCTCTGTATAATTTAGGACCTGAAGAATCTTCTAATGGCTTAAGTAAAATGAGAGGATGAAATTTGCATTAAACAATAAAACACATGAACCAAGAGGAGACATAAATTCCATCTGAGCACAGATTTCCCTGTCCGAGTTTCTTAGGAGATACAGTATAAAAGGAGACACTGTAAGTTTACTTAACTCTTGTTATCTGAAAAAATGAAGTAGACTTTCTTCTCAGAAATAATCTTTTTCTTGTCATTAAACTGTAAGAGGAAGCATTCAATGATTAATTGTGAGAATAAGCACTCTGATTAAGCTAGTGTTGTTTTCTTCCCTCCTGCTGCCGGGCTGAGCAAGCCCTAGCACCGTCCTTTCTCGCTGCTCAAGTGTGGGCAGCAGTGCTTATGGGCCAGAAGGCAGGAGGGAGGGGCGGGGAGGGGAAAGGCCAAGTGCAGCCTGTGGGGTCCACATCTCAGTCCACATGTGAGGTTTTGGCCTTGTCACCAGCTCAGAAGATCAACTGAGTTGTCCAGTCTCCTCCCAAGACAGCCCAGGTCCTGTGTGGTTCACTGACATCTAAGAGGTCAGACTGGCTAGGCCACCCCAGGGAGAGGGGAGAACAGACCCCACCCTTGGTGCTGGGGGAGGTTAAAAGATGAGATGGAAGCCCTGTGGGGTCTGGGGATTCTAAAGCTGTTGGAGTTATGACCTGGAACCTTGGGGGACTTCCAGTCTGATAGGAGAGGCACAGCCCCTGCCTCAGACAGCTCCAAGTATGATGAGGGGTCCACAGCTCTTCATGAAGTCTTCATGAAGTCCAGACAGATTGGGAGAAACACATTGCCTGAAGGAGAGACAGAACGCAGACATAGGAGCATGAAAAAGTGTACAGTGGTCCAAGTGACGGAAGCTATAAAAAAGGTCACAGCACTCCTGGCTCTTTGCTGCCACCAGAGGACATTGCAATATGACAGTTTTCTTCTTCTTAATGTTTTTTTGACCAGCTGCAAAAGCAGTGTGGTCAACAAGTGCTCGTCACATCTGCAAAATTAGAAGCCAGTGAAGAACGTGTTATCCCAGATGGTGCTACCCTGAATTAAGAGGATTTTCTGCTCAGGGTTGATTTTAGGTTGCTACTTATGGCCCTGAAAGGAGAAGCTCCTGAGGCTGAGGCAGGGCACAACTCAGGTCACCTCTTCCCTTCTCCCTCATCCAAACCCCGACTTGATCCGTAGCTCACACTCCACTGCACAGCCCGTGGCATGGGTGGGGCTGACACACCAGGTCCTGCCTCTGGACAGAGGCTGTGCCTTCCAGCTTGTGTTCCAGACACTGTCCAGCACATGGCAAAGATGGAGTCCTGTCTGCCAGCCCTTCCTCCCCAGCACCTCCCCTGGACACCCGTGGCTGCTGATGTCAGCCAAGGAAGAAAGAGAACTTGACATCTACCGAAAGGGACATCGGCTTACAGAACATTCTTGCTTTTGCCCCACAAATGACTGACTTGTTACCTTGATCAAATTCTCTTCCATTCCTTTACTCTGCCAGCAGGACCACCAGGCTCCCATCAGCATTAAACTCAGGAAGAGTGGGGGACAAGGAGACCATGTGATCTCAAATCGTGACACCCAAGTTTAATTCCTGGTTTTACTGCTCCTAGCTGCATGACCTTGGTTAAGGGGGTTCTTTTTTTCCCAGATGAGGGATTTTTAAAATTACTTGAGCTTTAGTTTGTATACCTGTAATGTGAGAATGATGACAACACCTGTCTCACTGGGTCATTATGAAGGTCAACTGCAGTGAATATATCGAGAAGGTTTGAAACTTAAAACATTTAATAACCAATGTGGTTTTTTAATTGAGGTAACATTGCTCAGTGCCATTATACAAATTTCAGGGGCACCGTATCTGTATACTCTGTTGTGTGCTCAGCACCAAAAACCTGCTTTCCATCCACCACCATGTATTTGACTCTACACAGTTTGCCCTCCCCTCCCGGCCATCACTCTTCTGTCATTTGTATCTTTGACTTTGTTTTTGTCCTTTGTCGAGTGAAATCAAAAGGTTTTTGTCCTTTGTCATCTAACTTATTTCACTTAGCTGATACCCTGAAGATCTATCTATGTTGTCGCAAATGGCAGGTTTTCATCTTCAAGGCTGAGTAATATTCCATTATATACACACACCACATCTTCTTATCCATTCATCCATCATGGACACCTGTATTTCTTCTGCAGCTGGGCTATTGTAAACAAAGCTGCAGTGAAAATAGGGGTACATATATCTTCTCAAATTAGCATTTTTACATTATTTAAATAAATACCCAGAAGAAGAAGGAGGGATCCTATGGTAGTTCATTTCTAGTTTTTTAAGGAATCTCCATGCTTTTTTCCCATAGTGTCTGTACCAATTCATGGTCCCACCAAGAGTGTATGAGGGTTCCCTTTTCTTTACATTCTCTCCAACACTTGTTATTTCTTGTCTTTTTGAGATTAACCATTCTTACAGATGTGAGGTGATACCTCATTGTACTTTTGATTTGTATTTCCCTACTAATTAGTGATGCTGAACATCTTACATACCTGTTGGCCATCTATATGGCTTCCTTGGGCAGATGTCTGTGTAGATCCTCTGCCCATGTTAAAATCAAATTGTTTGGGTTTTTTTTGTTTTTCAGTTGTATGAGCGTTTTTTTAAAAAAAAATTTATGCTCAGCAGAGGGCATTTTTTCATTGCTTCTAGAGAGGTAGGAAGGGAGAGAGAGAAACATCAGTGCAAGACGGAAACATTGATTGGTTACCACCCATACATACCTGGACCAGGGATCACATGCTTCTGGACCCTGAATGGAGCCTGCAACCTAGGGGTGTGCCCTGGCCGGGAATTGAACCTACAACCTTTTGGTTACAGGGTGACTCTTCGACCAACTGAGCCACACCAGCCCGTGCAGTTGTATGAGTTTTTAAAATATTTTTTTCTATGTTAATTACTTATCAGAAGTCTCATTTGCAAATATTTTCTCCCATTCAGTTGGTTTCCTTTTTTTTGTTGTTCCTGTTGATGGTTCCCTTCTCTGTGTGGAAGCTTTTCAGTTTGATGTATCCTATTTATTTACTTTTGCTTGGTTTCCTTTGCCTTTGTAGTCAAGTTCACAAAAACACCAATAATGCCACTGTCCAAGAACTTAGTATCTAAGTTTTCTCCTATGTATTTGAGTGTTTCAGGTCTTACATTCAAGTCACTGATTTATTTTGCATTAATGTTTATGTATGGTGGAAGATAGTGCTCTAGTTTCATTCTTTGCAGATGGCTGTCCAGGTTTACCAACACCACTTATATTGACTTTCCCCATTGTATTATTTTGGCTACTTTGTTTCATTATAAATTATTTGCCCATAAATGTGTGGGTTTATTTCCAGGCTATCAATTCTGTTTCATTGATCCATGTGTCTGTTTTTCTGACAATATCATACTGTTTTGATTAATACAATTTTGTAGTATAGTTTGAAATCAGGAACTGTGTTATCTCCAACTTTGTTCTTTTTTCTCAGGATTACTTAGGCTATTCAGGGTCTTCTCTGATTCCATACACAGTTTATGATTTTTTTTGTTCTACTTCTATGAAAAATGCCATTGGGGTTTTGATAAGGATTGCATTGAATCT
Source organism: Sturnira hondurensis (assembly GCF_014824575.4). Lineage (NCBI taxonomy): Eukaryota > Metazoa > Chordata > Mammalia > Chiroptera > Phyllostomidae > Sturnira > Sturnira hondurensis. The sequence goes on along the minus strand of NW_028089713.1, from coordinate 2,035,551 downwards.
GTAGATTGCTTTAGATATTATGGACAACTTAACAGTGCTAATTCTTCCAATGCACGAACATGGAATATCTTTCTATTTCTTTGTGTCTTCCATTTCTTTCAACAATGTCTAGTAGTTTTCAGTGTATAAGTCTTTCACTCCTTAATTTGTTCTTGAGTATTTTATTTTTTGTTGTGATTGCAAATGGAATTGTTTTTTCATTTCTCTTTCTTTTTTTAATGATCTATTTCATTGATTATATCATTACAGTTGTCCCATTCTCCCCCTTCATTCCCCTCTACCCTGCACATTCCCCCCTTTAGTTCATGTCCATGTGTCATAAGTTCTTTAGTTTCTATATTTCCCACACTACTCTTGCCCTCCCCCCAATCTATTTTTTACCTACTGTCTATGCTACTTATTCTCTGTAACTTCTCCCCTCCTCCCACTCCTCTGTTGCTGGCCCTCCATGTGATCTCCATTTCTATGGTTCCACTCCTGATCTAGCTGTCCTCTTAGTTTGCTTTTGTTTTAGGGGTGGTTCTTAATAACTGAGTTTGCTGTCCTTTCACTGTTCATACTTTTTATCTTCTTTTTCTTAGATAAGTCTCTTTCACATTTCATATAAGAGTTTGGTGATGATGAACTCCTTGAACTTGAACTTATCTGAGAAGCACTTTATCTGCCCTTCCATTTTAAATGAAAGCTTTGCTGGATAGAGCAATCCTGGTTGTAGGTCTTTGGATTTCATGACTTGGAATACTTCTTTACAGCCCTCTCGTGCCTGTAAGGTCTCTTTTGAGAAATCCCCTGACAGTCTGATGGGAACTCCTTTGTAGGTGACTATCCCCTTATCTCTTGCTGCTTCTAGGATTCTCTCCTTCATTTTAATCTTGGCTAATGTAATTATGATGTGCCTTGGTGTGTTCCTTCTTGGGTCCACCTTCTTTGGGACTCTGAGCTTCCTGGACTTCCTGGAAGTCTATTTCCTTTGCCAGATTGGGGGAGTTCTCCTTCATTATTTGTTCAAATAAGTTTTCCACTTGTTACTGTTCCTCTTCCCCTTCTGGTACCCCTATAATTCAGATGTTGGAATGTTTCAAGATGTCCTGGAGTTTCCTAAGCCTCTCCTCCTTTTTTTGAATTCTTGTTTCTTCATTCTTTTGTTTGGTTGTTTCTTTCTTCCTTCTGGTCCACTCCATTGATTTGAGTCCCTGTTTTCTTTCCCTCACTATTGGTTCCCTGTGCATTTTCCTTCATTTCACTTAGTGTAACCTTCATTTTCCATCTAATTTGTTACCACAATCAACCAGTTCTCTGAGCATCCTGATCACCAGTGCTTTGAACTGTGCATCTGATATGCTGGCTATCTCTGGGTCACTTAAAAGCATTGTTTCTGGGGCTTTGATTTGTCCATCTGATTGAGCCATTTTTGGTCTAGTCGAGCCTGTTACATATGAGAGGCAGAGCCTTAGGTGTTCACCAGGGTGGGGCAACCCAGTTGCTGGGTTGTGATGCTGTATATGGGGGTGGGGTCAGAGAGGGAACAGTGGTGCTTGCTCCAGCTCTCTCTCGGATTTCAGTCTCCTCTGCTTCTTCCCACAAGCAAATTGGGCCCTTTTGGTCCTAGTCCCTGGGTGGGTGGGCTTGTGTATGTTCTAGGACCTGTGGGTCTCTCCAACAAATTCTCCTGTGAGGCTTGGAGTTTTTCCCAGCACCTCAACCCCCACAAATGTTTTTAATCAGTGCTTTTAGGCTTTATTTCCTGTTGCTGAGGCCCTGGGTTGTGCAGTCTGTCTCACTGCCTGTTTTCACCTGGTTTATCTGCAAATGTGTGACCACGGTCAGCCAGTGGCCTCACGCACCTCACTGGGTCTGCTCATTTTCTCCCCACCCCCAGGTCTGCCAGTGACCGCCTTTTCCTCCTGCAACTCCTCTCCACCAGCCACTGACTCCGCACCTCTTACCGATCTGGATGAATGGTTCTTGGACTTCCATACAGTTCAGTTTTCTGTCTGTTCTGGTTGTGTTTGTGTTTCTAAATCTTTGTTGTCCTTAATTTTGGTGTGTGAGGAGGCACAGTGTTTTCACCTATGCCTCCATCTTGGCTGGAAGCTCCCTCATTTCTCTTTCTGATAGTTTGTTGTTAGTATATAGATATACAACAGATTTTTGTGTATTGATTTTGTATCCTACAACTTTATCATATTCATTTATTATCTTCTGTAGTTTTTTGGTGGAATCTTTAGGGTTTTCTATGTATTAAATCATGTTGTCCACAAAGAGTGACAGTTTTACTTTTTTCCTGAATATGTATTTTTCTTGCCTAATTGCTCTAGCTAGGACTTCAAGTACTGTGTTGAAAGAAAGTGGTACGAGTGAGTATCCTTGTCTTTTTCTTGATCTTTCAGTTTTTCCATCACTGACCAGATAGACCTGTATTGCTATAAACTTCCTTCTTACTACTGCTTTTGCTGCATCCCAAAGATTTTGGTGTGTCATATTTTCATTTTCCTTTGTCTCGATGTGTCTTTTTATTTCTGCATTGACCCAGTAGTTATTTGGTAGCATGTTGTTTAATGGCCACATATTTGGGATTGTTTTCAGTTTTTTCTTGTACTTGATTTCTGATTTCATCCCATTGTGCTTGGGATGATACTTGTTAGGATTTCAGTCTTCTTAACTTTATTGAGACTTGTTTTGTGCCCCAGCATATACTTTATCCTTGAGACTGTTCCATGTGCACTTGAGAAGAATGTGTACCCTGTCCCTTTGGGATGGAAAGTTCTGTTTGTGTATCTATTAAGTCCATCTGGTCTAATGTGTCATTTGAGGCCAATGTGTCCTTGTTGACTTTTTGGATGCTCTATCCATTGGTATAAGTGGGGTGTGAAAGTCTTCTACTATTACTGTGTTGCCGTCTGTTTCTCCCTTTAGATCTGTTCATAGTGGCTTTACGTATTTTGGTGCTCCTAAATTGGGTGCTTATATATGAATAAATGTTACATTTTTTGATGAATTGTCTCCTTTATCATTATAAAATGTCCACAATTGTCTCATATTACCTTTTTTTGTCTTGAAGCCAATTTTGTCTGATAGAAGTACAGCTATGCCCATTGTTTTCTGGAAGTTATTTGCTTGGAGTATCATCTTCTACCCTGTCACTTGGAGCCTGGGTTCATCTTTGGGCTGAGATGAGTCACCTTCAGGCAACATGTAGTTGGCCATATTTCTTAATCCATCTAGCTACTCTGTGCCTTTTGATTGGTGAGTTTGGTCTATTAACAATTAGGGTGATTATTGATTTATAAGAACTCATCACAACCAGTCTATCTTTTGTTTTCAGATTGCTCTGTGTTTTCACTGTTTATTTTCTTTTGTGTTTCTGTCTGCTGTTTTAGTTTTGTGGTTTCTTTTATGGTTTTCTTCATTTCTTTCTCTTTTTTTATGTTTCGTATTTCAGCTCTGGATTTTTGTTTTGTGGTTACCATGAGGTTTGTATAAAGTGTCTCATGGATAAAATAGTTCCTGTTCTTCTGACAGCATTTTATCTTCATTCACCTATACAAATTTGGTCTGTTCCTCCTTCCTTTTTATATGTTGTTGTCACAAATTGTCCCTTTTTATGTCTGCATTCATTACCAAAAGCAGTAACTATAGTTATATTTAATGCTTTTCTCTCTTTAACCTTAATGTTGTAATTAAGTTTTTAATGCCCTGCTTTGTCTGATTGTCCCCTTCCCTGTGTTTTGTGTATTTTTGTCTTTGGTTTCAATAAAAGAGTGCATTCTGATATTTTTTGTAGTGCAGGCGGTGTGGTAGTAAATCCCCTCAGTTTTTGTTTGCCCAAGAAAGCCTTTATTTCTCCTTCATATATAAAGGATAGCTTCGTGGGATATATTATTCTTGGCTGGTAGTTTCTGTCTTTAAATGTTTGGAATATGTCATTCCAATCTCTGTTGGCCTGTAGAATTGTGGTGAGAAATCTGATGATAACTTGATGGGGTTTCCTTTGTAGATTAGGGTCATTTTCCCCTTGCTGCCTTGAGAAATATCACTAACTTTCAACAGTATCTTGGAAAAGGTCTTTTTTTTGCCTTGAGATAATTAAGTGTTCTGTTAGCTTCTTGTAGTTGGATGTTCAGTTCCTTCCCTGGGTTAGGAAGTTCTTGTCAAATATTTCTTTGAATGGGCTGTTTCTGGAGTGCCCAGGATTGCTACATTGCCCTTTCTTGTGGACCCAGACAATTCTCACAGAGTTCTTTCATTTAAAGAAAAAATCTTAGTTCTCTCTCTTCTTCCATCTTAATCATCTTTAGATTTCTGTCTTCAAGCTCTCTGAGTCTCTCCTTCATGTCTCCTACTCTGTTTCCAGGGCTATTCTTTCTCATTTACCGAGTTCTTCAGTTCCAGAATTTCTGTTTGGTTCTTTTTTTATAGTTTCAATATATTCTGTTCATTAATTTTATTCCTGAGCTCATTGAACTGCCTTTTACAGTTCAATGAGGCTTTCACTGAGGTTTTTGTAATGAATGCTATGAAATGCTATTTTGAATTCTCTATCATGTAGATCACAGTCTTCCATGATTTTGACTCCGGTTTCCTAAGAATTTTTGTTTTCTTTCTGTTATTGTGTTACCCTGGTTATTCGTGGTGGTTGATGGATTGTTCATACGCCAGCATATTTGAAGTAGGGAACACTTTTCTTATGTAGGTACTGTTTTGATTTGAACAATTCAGCTGATAATTAGGTGTCTTCCTTTTGTTTTCCAGGAGATGGTGCTATAGTGCAAGTGTTTGTTTTCTGTTACCTGCACTACTTGAACCTCCTGGGGTGGGGGGTGGCATCGCTAGGAGCTGTTGCTTGGGTGACTGGGACTGGTGAGTGTTCTTGCTGTGTCTGGGTTGCCTCAGTCTTGAGTCATCACCACCTTGGTCGATGGGAATGTGGCAGGTGAGGGGAAACTGGGTTCATAAGAGCAGCTACTTTATTCTTTGTGTGCCGCTGTTGTGCTGTAGCTGGGAGGCCATGGATAGGTGCCTGTTCCTGCTACCTGGCTCAGCGGCTGGCAGTTGGGGGAGGGAGCCTGAGTCTCAGGCGCCGGCACTGCTTCCACCCGTCTCACCCTCTGCTGGGCTGCAGTGTGGGAGCCACACCCCAAATCCTCCTCTGCTACTGCAGTAGCTGGGGCCACAGCTCGGCCCCAGCAAGTGGGGAGCTGATCAGCAAGCACCACTCCTGCCCTTCCCCTTGTCCCGCCTCCCCTGCGTGTTCCAGGGTGCTCGCCCTCAGACGCACTGGGGTGGGGGTCTCTCAGGTGTGCTCGTGGGTTGAGCACAGGAGCCTCTGTTGGGTATAGATGGCTGACCAGTTGCTGATGTAAAGGAAGATGCCAAGGACACTTCTCACTCTGCTGTGAGGCTGAGACATCACTCTTGCCACGTCTGAAGGGGCCGTAGAAAGCTACTTGTCCCTTTTCTCCTCATGTAGTGTGGTGTTGGTAATACTGAGGGGAAAGATCATATATGAAAACAAAAAGTTTGTTAAATTATAAGAAATTAATATGAGGCAAAATAAGTGTCGAGTCCACTCAGACTTGAGAACCTGAGCAGTAGGAGTAACATAGGGGGATGAGGGGTGAATGGGGGCTCGGAGTCTAACGGGAGAAAGACAGACTGTGGCAGTGACACGTCACACTCACTGCTGCATTTCAGACTCCGAGTGCAGGGGAGGTCTGAAGCAATGAGGAAGTCTGCTCGGAGGAAATTCTTTTTATTATGGCTGCATGTATAAATGTGTTGGTTTTTTCTACACATATCTTTTGGCCACTTGCTTGGACTGGGTGCTGTTCTAGATGTCAGAGACCCCGCAGTACACTGGTAAAATTCCTGTCTTCCAAGGAGCTTACATTTTAATGGGAAAAGACTGGCAATAAACAAGGAAAACAAGTAGGGCATGTGGTAGATAAGGAGGTAGTAGGTGCAAGAGAGTTAGACAATAAAGCAGGTAAGGCAGGTAAGCAGTGTTGGGGGTGCAGCTCTAGACAGGGTGGCCAGGGAACTCCTCACTGAGAAGGGGACATGGGGACCAAGGCCCGAGGGGGGGGAAGACAGTAGGCAAGAATGGTGGTGTGCGTCAGAAGAGCAGTGGAGAGGTGAGGGGAGAGCAGATGTCGAAGGTGGAGGCAATAGGATTTGCTGGCGACTCCAGTGTGAAGTAAGAAAGAGGGAGGAAGGGAGAGGGAAGAGCCAGAGAAAACTCTAAAGCTTTGTCATGAACACCTGGAAGGATAGTGATGAAGTAAAACGGGAAGGGCTGTGTGTAGGAGGAAGAAGGTGAGAGTAGGAGCTGATTTAGACTCTGAGACGCCTGTTTCAGTTGGTTGGCACATCATCCCGTAAACTGAAGGGGTGCAGGTTCAGTTCCCCGTCAGGGCACATGCCTAGGCTGTGGGTTCGGCCCTGGTTGGGGTGCATCTGAGAGGCAACCGATCGACATTTCTTTTTCACATCTGTTTCCCTCCCGTTCTTTTCCTCCTGTCCCCTCCCTCTAAATCAGTAGGCATATCCTCAGGTGAGGATTAAAAAAAGAAAGAAAAGAAATACAATCAGAGATGGCAAGTGGGCAATTGGATATATGGGTCTGAAGTTCAGAGGAAAGTTCTGAGCTAGAGATTTAAAACAGGGCGTTTTCAGCATATAGAGGCCACTCGATGCTGTGAGACTAGGCGAGACTAGGGGAGACTATCAAGGCAGAGAGAGCACGTAGAGGAGAACTTCCAGGACTGAGGACAACATTCGAAGTTGGGGAGAAGAGGTAGGGTTAGGGTTAGAGAAGCAGCAGAGGAGATTGAGAAGGGGCAGCAAAAGGGAAGGGAGAAAACTGAGTGAGTGTGTTGTTTCTGATGCCAAGCGAAGTGTTTCCAGGAGGATGGGCGCTCACTCCTGTTAGACCAAGAAAGACGAGAACCAGGACTTTGTTTACACTGTTGAGGTGACCTGGATAAGACCAGTGTTGGCTGAGTGCTCTGTGGGGGTGGGTCGGGGTGGGAGCAGAATCTGGATTGGAATGGGCTTGAAAGAAATTTGGAGAAGAGAAACTGGAGGACATTAGTGTGGGCAGGTCTTGTAAGCAGCTTTCTTGAAAGGGAAAGAGACAGAAGAGACATGGGGCAGTAGTCAGAGGGGACAGTGGGGGCAAGGGAAGGCTCGTTAGGTTTGGCTAAATCATAGCAGGTTTGTAAGCTGGTGGAAGAGACCCAGGAAAGCGGGAGGACTTGGGGAGGCAGGATGAAAAGAGGTAACGGGGTCTGGAGCACAGGCTCCACCCACAGCAGCAGGAGGGAAGGCGGAGCACTGGAGTACAGGCGCAGGCAGGTGGTTAATGGACCCGCGAGGCCTCTGGAGATTCTCTTTGGCTGCTTCCATTTCCCCTTGAAGGATAAACATGACCATCAGGTGAGGGCAGAAGGATGGGGAACACCCGTTTCTTTAAAAAATAAAATATAAGAGAAAAAAGAGAGATAGAATTTACAGATTAAAAGAGACAATACATATATCAACTAATGTGTGGACTTTATGTGCATTCTGATTCAAACACATAGTAAAAAAAGACATTTGTGGTATCCTTTGAAATTTGATAAAAATTATTGTTAATTTTGGAGGTGTGATCTTACTGAAGTTTTTTTATAAAGGGGCCATTGTCTTTCACAGAGAAATGCTGAAATATCTATGGATGAAATTACACCATGGCAGGTATTGCTTCAGAATAATCCGTGGAAGGGCAGGAGAGGTCAGGGCAGGGTGTGCGGCCCCGGGTCGATGTTGGCTGGCGTGCACGTGGAGATTCATTGTGCTGTCTCCTTTCCTACTTCATAATAAAAAGTAAATAAAGGACAAATGGGGAAGGAGATGTTGGGGATTTAAGAGAAGGGGGAGGTATGAGTTGCCATCCAGGAAGGCAGGCAAGGGGAGATGCACTGATTGCCACACACCACTCTCACATGTGGGAGGCCCGAGAGCACAAATGCGGAGGGAGGCCCCCCCTTGTGGGGGCACGCCTTCCCCAGCCATGTCCAGCTGCACGCGTGCAAACACAGAGAAGGTGGAGGTTGAATTTAACCGGAGTTGTGGGTTTGACCAACTGAGTACGAGGAATGGAGAAGATCCTTCTCCCACCGTGTTGCTAACGTCCCAGAGGACCAGGGCCCTGCCTTTGCTGCAGAGGTTTCACAGCTGGTTTGACCAGCTTGTTTCTCAGCCCACTCAATGTTCTGACTGAGTATGGTGCTCCATCCCATGTACCTGCAGAGAGGGGGTGGGGTTGATTGCTTAATGCATACAGTTTCAGTGGGGTTGACGAAAAAGCTCTTTGAATGGATGGTGATGGTTACACAATAACGTGAATGTACTGAGTTCCATAGAACTGTACACTTAAAATGGTTAGGATGGCCAATTTTGTGTAATGTATGTTTTACCACACTTTTAAGAAAAAATATTTCTTTGGTTGTATCTGTGAGAGAAAGGAAAGGTGGCAGTAGAAGTGGTTCGAATCTCCTGTGTCCCATGCTCCGCGCCCCCCAACCCCGGTCCTGAGCGGGGGTGCCCTGGTTTCAGTGTCTCTCCCCAGGTGAGTGCAGCTGGGGAAGGTGTGATACTCCGCCTCGCAGAACAGTGGCCGCCACATCAGACCCCCTTCTCACCCGGTAGCTTGCCCAGTGGAGGAAGTCACCGAGGCCCAGTTGGGAATCCAGGCTGCAGCTCAAGATGCAAGTGACTCCCACATCCCCGATTGTAGTTCAGCCTTTGCGGAGTGCTCCCCTCGGCCCCTCCTGTGTCCGTCAGTGTGTGGTCTTTCGGACTGTCCCCCTGAAGCAGGAGCCTGTCCTTCACTGGATCATTTCTTTCTGGGTCCTAGTCACAGGACGGGGGTCCTGTCGCTTTAAGAAGGGACATTTCATAAACAAAAGCATTTCTCTCACTGGGTCATGTTACCAGTACCAGTCTGTGTCTGATTCATAGTGTATTGTAAACCAAGACATTGAATATATAAACTAAGTATAGTTGCACCTTCTCCCCCTTGGGAATAATAACAATTTTCTGAGATAATTACAAAGATGTTTTGAAGAAACCCCTGGGGTAGTTTGCTAGTCTTTGTGTCTTCCTCAGGGTCTTTGACAAGGTGGTAGTTGGCATTTTGCTGCATTGCTGGCAGCTGGGTTCCCCGACGGCCTGAAAGGAGTGTGGGCCTGGGGGACCGGCCTGGGCTTGAGTTCGCCTCTGCCACTCACTGCGAAGGGGCCTGACGTGACATCACTGTACTTCAGGTTTCTCGTGTGTAAAGTCAGGATAATAATGACTTCCTCATCGAAATGTAAGCTTTAAAAGGCATGGTTAGTGCAGGGATGGGTGTTTGTTCTTACACTCCCTCCTCGCTGCTCCTGTTTTAACAAACATGGCTAGAAAGGGTTAGACTTCATCGTGTGACCTTAGAGAGGCCACCGAACGTCTCAGAGCCGCATCCACACTTCTCACCTGTCTCTGCATCACTTTTCTTATCACATCGAGTGATGGAGTTCCATTAGAGAATTATGAGATCCCTTTTATATAACATCATCTACCATTCGATTGTTGGAACATATTTTCTTTTCCTTTGAGACCTCAGACAAACAGCATTGGGGTAGTATTACCATTCTCGGCTCATGACTCATTCTCATTGGTGCCTGCACCCCTTCCTCCTCCCGCTTAACCTCTTTCCTTTTCTCCCTCCTAACTGCCTTCCTGCCTTCCTGTTTACCCACTTATTTATCTCTTTACTTATTAATTTATAATAATATAAGTGCCTACAAACCCACCACCCACAACAGAAGATAAAATTTTGATAACTAACGAGCGTCTCATCTTACGGCCCCCCCACCGCCTCTCCAACTCCCCCTACAAGAAGTAATTATCTTTTAAAAAATTATATTTTTAATTGTGATGCAGTATACATGAAATAAAGTTTACTGTCTTAACCATTTTATATGCATAGCTCAGTAGTTGTGTGAAGAACACTCACATTGTTTTGCACCCAATCTTCAGAACTCCTTTCTTCTTGGGAAACTGCAGTGCTGTGCCCGTTAGACAGCAATGCCCCGTCCCAGACTCCCCAGGTCCTGAACACACCCGTCCTGCTTTCTGTCTCCGTCAATGCGACTGGGGCAGGTACCTCTTATAAGTGGGATCAGAGAGCAGTTGTCCTTGTGTGGCAAGCTTATTTCACTTAGTACGGTGTCCTTGGTGTTTCTCCGTGTTGTAGCATGTGTTAGTTTCTTTTCTTTTAAAGGCTGACTAATATTCAGATATATGTTTATACCGCATCTTATTTATTCATTCATCCATCCTCGGGCACTTGGGTTGTTTCTACTTTTTGGCTATTGTGAATGTGCTTCTATGAATAGGTGTGTACGGATATCTCTTGGAGACTCTGCTTTCAGTTCTTTTGGTTATATACCCAGAAGTGGCACTGCAGGATTATATGGAAAGTTTGTTTTTAGTATTTTGAGGAGTTGCCGTGCTGTTTTCCATAGAGGCTGCACCAGCTTACGTTCCCTCCAGCACTGCAGGAGGCTTCCAATCCGCTGCATACTCACCTGACACTTGTTATTTTCCATGCTTTTGATAGCATCCATCCTGATGGGTGTGAGGTGGTATCTCGTTTTAGTTTTAATTGCATTTCCCTAATGATCAGTAATATTGAGCATCTTTTCATGTGCTTGTTGGCCATGTGTATGTCTGTTACAGTTCTTTGCCCATTTTTTAATTGGGTTGTTCGTTTCGTTGCTGTTGAGTTGTAGTCACAGTTTCCCACATCCTGTTTCCCTTTATTCTCTCTGCTTATTGCGCAGTTTTGTTGCACAGTGCTCGGATTCACTTATTTCGCCCGCTGTGTAATGTAGCACTTCATTGTTTGACACTAACGCAGTTTGATTATCAATCTCCCCGTTGATGAACTTTGGGGCTTTTTCTAGGTTTTTGCTGGGGCAGCTAGTGCTGGAAGGGGCAGTTTGGACACATGCACGAGTGGCTCTGGGGTCTGTGTCTACGAGTAGATTTGCTCTGTGATAGTTTGCAAATATTCAGGGTTTTTTAATATATAATCTTTGTTATATTTTTCCATTGCCATTTAGTGTCCTTATACCCCCCACCCACTGTCAATACCCTGTTGTCCACTTTATTTTTATTTTAATATATTTGATTGATTATGCTATTACAGTTGTCCCATCCCCCCCTTTATTCCCCTCCACCCTGTGCGCCCCCTCCCACCTGCATTCTTCCCCTTCAGTTCATGTCTGTGTGTCCTACATGTAAGTTCTTTGGCTTTTACATTTCCTATACTATTCTTACCCTCCCCCTGTCTATTTTCTACCTACCATTTATGCTGCTTACTCTCTGTACCTTTTCCCCTCTCTCCCTCTCCCATTACCCTGTTGATAACCCTACATATGATCTCCATTTTTGTGATTCTGTTCCCATTCTAGCTGTTTGCTTAGTTTTTGTTTTTTGTTTTTTTAGGTTCATTTGTTGATTGTTTTAAGTTTGTTGTCACTTTACTGTTCATAGTTAGTTTTGATCTTCTTCTTTTTCTTAGATAAGTTCCTTTAACATTTCATATAATAAGAGCTTGGTGATGATGAACTCCTTTAACTTGGCATTATCTGAGAAGCACTTTATCTGCCCTTGCATTCTAAATGAAAGCTTTGCTGAATAGAGCAATCTTGGATGTAGGTCCTCGCCTTTCATGACTTTGAATACTTTTTTCCAGCCCATTCTTGACTGTAAGGTCTCTTTTGAGAAATCAGCTGACAGTCTGATGGGAACTCCTTTGTGGGTACCTGTCCTCTTTTCTCTTGCTGCTTCTAGGATTCTCTCCTTATTTTTAACCTTGAGTAATGTAATTATGATGTGCCTCGGTGTGTTCCTCCTTGGGTCCAACTTCTTTGGGACTCTCTCAGCTCCCTGGACTCCCTGGAAGTCTATTTCCTTTGACAGATTGGGGAAGTTCTTCATTATTTGTTGATACAAGTTTTCAATTTCTTACTCTTCCTCTTCTCCTTCTAGTACCCCGATAATTCAGATGTTGGAATGTTTAAAGATGTCCTGGAAGTTCCTAAGCCTCTCCTCATTTTTCTGAATTCTTGTTCCTTCATTCTTTTCTGGTTGAATGTTTCTTTCTTCCTTCTGGTCCACACCAATGATTCGAGTCCCAGTTTTGTTTCCATCACTATTGGTTTCCTGTACATTTTTCTGTATTTCACTTAGTGTAACTTTCATTTTTTCATCTAATTTGGGACCAAATTCAACCAGTTCTATGAGCGTCCTGATTACCAGTATTTTGAACTGTGCATCTGATAGGTTGACTCTCTCTTTATTGCTTGGTTGTATTTTTTCTGGATCTGTTCTTTCATTTGGGCCATTTTTTTTTTGTCTTGATGTGCCTGTTACGTAGTGAGGGATGTAGCCTTAGGTGTTCACCAGGGATGTGTAACCCAGGTCGCTGGGTTGTGACGCTGTTTGTGGGGCAGGGGTCGGAGAGGGAACAATGGCACTTGCTCCTTTCTGCCAGATTTCAGTCACTTTCCCTGCTACCCACAGTCAATTTGGGCCCTTCATGTGCTGGTTCCCGGGTGGGTGGGCTTGTGTACTTTCTAGGACCATGTGGGCCTCTCCCACAAACTGTCCTGTGAAGCTGGAAGTTTTTCCTGCTGCCCCCTCAACCCCCACAGGTGTTTTTAATCAGAGGTTTGAGGCTTTATTTCATGGCGCTGGGGCCCTGGGTTGTGTGGTCTGTCTCGCTCCCCGATGGTTCCTCCCGGTTTATCCACATGTGAATATGGGACCACCTGTGCCACCAGCTGCTGCCTCGCCAATCTGCCGGCTGCAGCTTTGCCCACGCCCAGTTCCCCAGCTGCCCACCGCCCTGCCGAGAGTCTTCTCCACCCGGCTGCCCGACTCCGCCCCTCCTACCAGATGAGTGTTTCTTCTTTAACTCCTTGGTTGTCGGACTTCCATAGAGTCTGGTTTTCTGCCAGTTCTGGTTGTTTTTTGTTTTTAAATTTGTTGTTGTCTTTCTTTTGGTTGTACAAGGAGGCACAGTGTGTCTACCTATGCCTCCATCTTGGCCGGAAGTCCTGTTGTCCACTTTAGGAAGGTGAAACTTCAAAAGGGGTTGTAGGAGAAACTCTGTGGGTCTTCAACCTCTTTCAATGCTTGGTATAGTCAGACTTCATAATTTTTGCCAATTGATATCTTATTATGGTCTTTTTTTTTTCGAAAAAAGATTTTATTTATTTTTTAGAGAGAGGGGAAGAGAAGGAGGAAGAGGGAGAGAAACATCCATGACCGAGAGAAACAGCGGTCGGTTGCCTCTGATGAGGCGTGTGCCCTAACTAGGAATCAAACTGGCGATCTTTTGGTTCACAGCCAGCATTCAACCCACTGAGCCACACGAGCGAGGGCTTCATTTCCCAGGTCCCCAATATGTCTACTAGTCATAAGTATTTCTGTTTATCTTCTGCTTTTATTTCAGTTGGTTTGCTTATCCTCTCTTATTTACTTAAAGAAGTTCTTTATACATTTCGTTTTTATTTATTTATATTTATTTTTAGATTTTATTTATTTATTTTTAGAGAGAGGGGAAGGGAAGGAGAAACATCAATGTGTGGTTGCCTCTCATGTGGCCCCCGCTGGGGATCTGGCCTGCAACCCAGGCATGTGCTCTGACTGGGAATCGAACCCGCGACACTGGTTTGCAGCCCGCACTTGATCCACTGAGCTACACCAGCCAAGCTTTTTTATTTTTAAGTTGTAGTTAACATAAAACATTCTATTCGTTTCAGATACACAACATTTTTATACCTTACAAGGCCCAGTACCGTGAGTCCAGTGCCTGTGTGGCACCACACAGCAATCGGCCATGCTCCCTGTGCCGTGCTCCCTGTGCTGTGCTCCACACCCCTGTGACCTATTGTGCAACGGGAAGTTTCTGCTCTCTGACCCTTTTCACCCATCTCCACACTCACCCCATTCAGGCAACCTTCAGCTTGTTTTCTGTATCTAGGAGTTAGTTTCTGGTTGGTTTGTTTGCTTGTTTGTTTAGATTTCACACATGAGTGAAACTGTGTGGTTTTTGTTTTCTCTGACTTACTTCACTTCCCGTAATACCCTCTAGGTTCATCCATGTTGTGCATGGTAAGACTTCTCTCTTTTGTGACCAGGTAGTAGCCCATTATATGTATAGGGCTGGGCAGAAGTCGGTTTACAGTTGTAACAAAGTAAATAATATGGTAACTAATAAGTGATAATACAAGAATAAACTCTGTTTCACATACTCACAACTGTAAACCTCCTTCTGCCTTCCTCTGCATGTACCACACCTTCTTTATCCACTCGTCTTATCAATGGCCCCCTGGGTGCTCCGGTACCTGGTTGTAAAATCTGCTGCAGTGAACATGGGGTGCATGTGTCTTTTCAAATCGGTGTTTTTGATTTCTTTACCTAAATACCCAGCAGTTAAATTGCTGGGTCATAGGTAGTTCTCTTTTTTTAATATATATTTTAAAAATATACTTCTTTTTTAAAAATTTAATTTATTTATCTTTAGAAGGGAAGGGAAGGAGAGGAGAGAAATATCAATGTATGGTTGCTTCTGGTGCATCCCCTGCTGGGAACTGGCCCCTGCTGAGAACTGGCCTGCAACCCAGGCATGTGCACTGATGGGGAATCAAACCGCAATCTTTTGGTTCGCAAGCCCATGCTCAATCCACTGAGCTACACCAGCCAGGTATTTTTAAGTTTTCAAGGAATCTCTATACTGGTTTTCATAATGGCCAGTTTATAATCCCACCAACAGCACTCAGGGCTCTCTTTCTCCCACATCCTCGCCAACACTTATTCCTGGTTGTCTTTCTAATAAGTGTCCTTCTTTGTATATATTGTTGAGAGTAATCCCTTGTCAGGTGTGTGCACATTCAGTGTCTTCTAGGTTTTAACCTGTCTTCACAAGTACCTTAGGGGTTTTTTTCCAAGTAGGTTTACAGAGGAATAATTTACATGAAATAAGATTCAGCTTTGTCAGGTATATAATCCTATGAATTTTGCAAACTCATATGGTTGTGCAATTACCACCATAATCAAATACAGAATATCTCCATCATTTTTTAAAGTTTTCTTGTACCCTTTTTGGTTAATCCTCTCCTCCCAACTTCAGCCTGCGGTAACTGTGATCTTTATTATGCGAACCTCGAGTTCGCATTTTGTAGAATGTCGCATAAATGATGTCATACACTATGTAGCTTTTTCAGATTCACTTCTTTTACTTAGCATGATACATTTGAGATGCCTCTGACTTGCTACATGTATTAGTAAATCATTTCTTTTTGGTAGTAAATAGTATTTCCTTGTGTTACTACAGTTTATTTATCAACTCACCTGTTGGCAGGCCTTTGGCTCGTTTATAGTTTTTAGCAATTATGAATAAACATGGTATAAATATTCACATGTAGGCTTTTGTGTGGACATATATTTCATTTCTCTTGGCTAAATACCTAATAGCAGGATTACTAAGTCCCTTTTTTTTTTAGCTATTCTGATAGGTGTATAGTGATATCTCAGTGTTTGTTTGTTTGTGTGTTCCCATTGTGGCTTTAATTTGCATTACCCTAATGGCTAATGATGTTGAACATCTTTTCAAATGCTTGTGTGCCATTTGAATATCTACTTCAGTGAAATGCTTTTGAATTTCTAGTTGAATTGTTTGGATCTTCACTGCTGAGTTTTGAGAGTTACTCGTATTTCCCAGAACTGCCGCACATGCGGCTTATCCCATTCTCCACCCTTTGTCACCGAGGGGAGGTTTGATTTGGATGGAGTCCACTTTATCCATTTTTCTTTGATGGGTCATGCTCTTGGCATCAAATCCCAGAACTGTGTGCTTAGTTTCTCCTGTTTTTGTTTTAGAATAGTCTATATCTGTTAAAGCTTTTTGCTGAGATTTTGATAGAAATTGCATTCAATGAGTATGTTAATTTGGGGAGAATTTGCATATTTACTATGCTGAGTCTTCCAATCCTTGAACACAATGTCTCTCTAGTTATTTAGATCTGTGATTTCTTTCATCCGTGTTGCATAGTCTTTAGCATGCAAGCCCTGTGCATGTTTCGCTGTAGTTTTTAAAACGTATCTGTGTATGCGTAGACAATCTCACACGATTGTCTCTGGTGACGGTGGCTGGCCAGGAGAGGCGCCCAGTGGGACTGGGAAGCAGCGGACTGGTTCAGGAGGGAAATTTACACACACACACACTTTTACTGTACTCTTTTGTGTCTTTTGAGTTTCACATCATGTGAATGATGAACGCTTCAAATAGCAAGTACAATAATTTTTAAATGCTTAAATAAGAACGTGGAGAGAGAAACAGAGATAGAGCTAGAGTGAGTGTTTGAGTCCCCGCCCCCTGTGCACACCCTGAATAATCAGGTGCAGAAGCACAGGACCCGGAGAAGTTTATTTTGTGCTTCTCCAGATTCACGCACTGATGGAATCAAAGGCTTCCAAGGAGAAAAAATGTGGGAGACTTCCCAGATAAGCTTTTGTTCTGTGGCAGAGAGGAGAGCAATCTGGGCACGAACATTTGCTGAGAACTCTGTAAACACGCCCCAGGCAGACATTAAGATATGTTGAGCCCCAAGAGAGCAGTTTGGGACCTGCTGAGCAACCCAGGTGCCCCTTTCTGTCTTCAGCCTGACCTGCTATGCCTTCCTCTTGTCCTCTTGTCCTCTTGTCCTTGGTGAGTGCCCTCCCCTGTCTATTATTCAGCTCTCCAGACCAGGCCTGGTTCGGAGGAACCCAGTAGTCATCTGGCCTTCCAGAGTCTGTGCCTAAGGCGCCAAGCACCTGGCCCTGATCGCCACCCATCAGTGACTGGGAGGCACTAGCCCTGCAGCCTTCAGGGTATCAGGTATCTTTCCTCATCCCCATTTCTCCCCAGAGCATCAGATGTCCTTCCTGGAGCCTCTCATCCCTGCTGTGTCAGGCTGTCTCCTGGGTTTGAAGTCTCACTTGCCGTTTAGCCCA
This sequence comes from Sturnira hondurensis, assembly GCF_014824575.4. Lineage (NCBI taxonomy): Eukaryota > Metazoa > Chordata > Mammalia > Chiroptera > Phyllostomidae > Sturnira > Sturnira hondurensis. Next base: position 2,018,460 of record NW_028089713.1, on the reverse strand, counting down.
TAAAAGCACTGGTGGTGATGGTAGTCTCACTCGTCTGTAAGGGTTCTCTGTCTGTCTCTATGTACGTCTGTCTGTCTTCAAATCACAGCTCTCAGTTGACCCTCACAGCAGCCCCAAAGAACAGATCTGACCTCCAGTTTTCAAATGACAATAAAATATATGTACAAAGAACTGTTTTCTAAGTACTTTTCATACACTTTCTCATTGCAGTCCTGCAACAGAGGCAAGGAAAGTTGTATTAGCCCAGCCATACGAATGAGGGTGTGGACGAGGCAGCTTCGGAGTAGGGGCCTTTGGAGATAAGAACGCACCTCCCTCGTGGGACCGGATCTTGACTCAAGGGCTCTCTATACCCATTTCCCTCTGGTGTGACCTGGGGGCAGTAATCTCGGTCTCCTTGGTCATCCACCATCTGGAGTGCTGTTCAGAGTAAATGGCTATGCAAGAAGTAGCACTCTATTGATTTCTCAGCCTGTTCTAGAGCTTACTATGTATTTGTATGTTTTACAAAAGAGGAGAGAATAATACAATGAACCTGATATGCCCATTACTCTCTTCAACAATTATCAGTCCAAGGCCAGTCTCGACGAGGCTGGACCTCTGCCCGCTCCTTCTTTTGCTTTATTCACCAGTTTTCAGAATAATGAAGTATTTCCCCAACATCCCCAAAAGGTGACTTGTGGGTTGGTTGGAGATTTAGAAAGTGCTATTGGGGATTTCTGCGGTTTAAACACATTTGCTATGCTTCATTCTCCGGCAGTGACGATCCTCACTGGGGCTCAGCTTGGCCGGGGAGCCCCCTCTGGGCTGGCTTCTGAGTCTTCGGGGCACGGTTCCAGCCATCTCTGACCTTTGGTCACTGCTCTGGTGTGATGGGACGTTCTGGGCTCGCCGTGCACATTTGCTGCGTCTGACGTTTCTCCAAGGAAGCTGCATTTCTTTCTGGGGGGTGGGGATTAGAATTCATAATCTGATTGGTGGGGGTGTTCATTTCTACTAGAATGATCCTTGTTTCTAGGCCTCACAGTGAACAAAGCCGGGACGTGCGTGTGTGTGTGTGTGTGTGTGTGTGTGTGTAAGATAAAACACACTGATACTTTCCATTCGCAGTCAGGGCTGCAGAATTTTTGCCTGATCTCGTCAATCTTACATTTGTATCTCCTTTCAACAAGAAACTCTTGTTTCTCAGCAACATCAATATTATTACTCATTTGATTTATCCCAAAATCACACACAAAAGTATCATCCTCATCATCATACCAGCACCACCAGAGTATTAGCCATGGGTTATTGAGAACAGTTCGGGATTGGGGGCGGTTCTGTTTGTCCTCTGGCATTCTCCCCGAAGGCTGCGCAGTGCACTTCCTGCGTTTCCATCGCCCTCTGTGCAGTTATGCTGACCCCTTGGACGCAGAGATAGACTCATTCTTGCATTTTATGTTTGTTTTAGAGATTTCTTTTAAAAATATTGTGTTCTATAACTTCGTCAGATACATATTCCAAAGCAAATCCACGAAACAAGGTATATTCAAAGTCCAGCTTCTCTCCCTGTCCTTTCTACCTTATTCCTCCCCCTCCCTGTAGGCCTTTGAAATTTATTTTATGTTTCAACCTGCAACATCCTCACTAAAGGCCCTGTGGTCTGACCCACCCTGCCGTGCCCTCTTCCCATTCGCAGACACAGAACCTGAGACACAGGTAGGGAAGCGATCCACCCTGACTGACACAATAAGCCAGAACTCCAAATCATGTCCCCTGACACTAAAATGAGATCTCCTTTCAAAGTGTTACAGATTTATTTATGGTGAACTCAGTTCGATTATCTGTAGGTGGGGAATAAAAACCTAATAGTTCTCCTAAGTAAGTTAAGAAAATTAATGTGGTAATTGAGAGTAAATTTTCCCTTGGGTGTAGGAGAGATTCTTTGAGATATGCCTTAACTCCTTTAGGCAACTAGGGACTCAGCAGTTAGATTATAGTGTCAGGGCACCAGTAATGAGCGGATGGATGAAAGAGATGACCCCCCCCCGCCCCAAAGTCTAACACGTTTAGGCACCTTGCAGACTCTGCCCCGTTTCAGCAGGATGCTCTGAACTCCCTTGAACAAAGACGCAGTTATGCTATGCAGAATCTTACCAGTAAGTGTGGGTCCAGATGTCATTTCCCAGTGAATGGACAAGCAGCAAACCACAAAGCCTGTTCTCTTTCTTTCCTAGAGTGACCCTGGGGTCTTCTTTGTGTGTGCTTTGTGACGCTGATTGACATATGTGCACTTTGGGACACTGGAGGTCTCCTGCCCGTTGCAGACTGAGAGGGAGCCTCCCCTGGTGTCGCAAGCAGGAGGCTGAATGAGGCAGAGACGGTGAGTGGGGCTGGGGCCTGGGGCTCGTCCCACAGGGGTGAGGGCAGGGGGAGTCCCTTACTTTCACTCCACTGATGAGAGGAGGTTCTTTGCCTGGACCCCAGAATCTTCTGGGGAAAAAACGTAAAAAAAGTTCTTTTTCCCCAGAGTCAGCCACAGAGCAGGCCCTCCTTTGCAAGGAGGCTGGCACTGGGAGAGCGTTTGCCCCTTTTTCCCCTGCAAGATGGCTGGCCCTTGCCCCTGTCACGACAGTTCACCTTAGTGGAGAACTCGGGAAGCAGCTTGTTTATAACCAGCGTCCCCCCTTAGCCTAGCCTCCACAACTAGAGCCTCCTGAGTGGCGGTCCTGGCCTCCCGGGGCAGTCTGAGGACCCCTCCTCCAGGCGGGGCTGTGGGCCCTGGCAGATGGACAGCTGTCCAGGAGTAGTAAGGGGCTGAGGCCAACGTCACTGAAGCTACGCCCCATGTCCAGGGTTTGCATTGTTCCTTCTGGGTTAGAATTTCCTGCTGCTCCCAGCACCTCCTGTTTTATTATCAAGCCAGGGGAGGATGTGCAAGAAGGGAGGGCTACTGTTTTAACCAAGAAGTACCTGATAGTGGACCCCCACACTCACAGCCTGGAGGCTGCAGGCCAGGGGGGGGGGTCTTCCTAGGTGCCTGAACAGAGAAGGGTGTTCCTATTCTCGACTTTGGGACTCATTGCCATTTGTCTTTCTCACTCCAGCTTCCCTTCCAGATGTCTTCTTTTCTCCCGGAGAGAGTTGGAGTTGGGGCTGGGAGGCTGTGGGCAGGAGGCGGGTGGGAAGGTGGGAGCACCAATGTGAATGACATGGATGTGGGGTCTGGACAGAATCCAGCTCTGCTTGCTTAGTGACCACAGGAAAATTTCTAATCGCTCCCAGGCCTGAGTGGTTTGTACGATGGGGTTAATAATGAATATCTTGCTGTAAAGATTAAATTAGAGTTTAAACATATAAAGAGCCTTGCACAGTGCCTAGCATTTAGCAGGTGTTCAGTAAATGAAAGTTATTATTATTTATTGTACCAACAGCAGCTCAGATGTACTTGTCTATTAAGGTGGTTTCTGTGAGGGCCCATTAGGGCCACAGCGTGCTTAAAATAGGCGGTGGGGACCCCCTGGGAACCCCATCTGACCACACGGCTTTTTTTCACTGGAGGTTGTTACTGAACCTGGAGCGTGAATATACCGGCTGGCGGTGGTGGGGAGGGGCCCCATTCTGTTGTTACAGTGTATTTGGAGACTCGGGCTGCCAAAGTGGCACACCAGGTTAACGAACGTGTGAAGATATGCAGAACGCTGTGGGAACAGACCCCTGCTTGTCACAGAACTGGGAGTCAGTCCAGCTTTGTGTCACCGCTTCCCCTCTCGGCACTTTTTCATGTGCCCTCCCTCCTGCCCATCCCTGTTCCCCCCAAACCGTCTCCACAGCCCTCCGTGGGCACAAACACTTTGGTTGCCTAAGGAACCCCAGAGACCCTCTCTCCCCAGCACACCTGCGGACTGGAGTCACGCAAGCGGTGTCCCACCTGACGCAGAGCCAACGCGGAGCACGTTGAGCTAATCAGCAAACCCCAGTATCAGTTCAGAGCCTCAGCTTTGTCGCGCGTCTGTTACATGGTCATTTCGCTTTCCTGACCCTGCTGTGCCAGGAGTGAGGTCGGCACCATTATTCCTGCTGGACTGGTGAATGAACTGAGGCCCCAAACGTTATTTCTCCAAGGTTCACGGAATTAACTAGCAACAGAGGCCGCCCTAGACTCAGACGCGTGAGTGGTGGGCTGTTTTCCCTGCTGTGACGTCACTGCCTCCATGGGGTGGAGACACCCACACATTGCAAGGGGCGAAGGACTCACACGGACACAGCTGAACCTTTATAAAGGAGCGCAGAGAATGCCCAAGAGCAGGGACATAATGGCTTTTGAGGGAACAGTGAGTCCGAGAGAGGGGAGCTGACCCAGGTTTCTTCGGAGGGTCATAATCATTATTATAATAATCAACATTTTGGCTACACCCTCCATACCGGGCCACGTGCGCTGTAGTCAACATGCGCTTTCCCTTTAGTCCTCCTCACAGCAACCCAGTGAAAGAGGGCCCATCATCACCCACGTTTTCCTGGTGACAGATATACAGGACTGGGAACGTGCTCTAAGCTCCATGTCTAAGCCAGTGTGGCACCTGAATCCAAGTCCCACAGCCCTGCCCTGGGGGCTGCACAGCTGACCATTAGGGTTCTGGTGGCAGTGTATTTTCAAGTGACTTGTTTCAAGTCCCCCAGGAAACCCTGCATAACTTTCTGAGCGAGCCTCTACCAGCTTCCAGGTGGGAATCGGATTTTGCCTCTCCGTTTAGGGAGTCTCCTAAGAGCCAGTCCTCTGTTCAGTGGTCCTCCTTCCCTCTGGCGCTTGTCCTTTTGTTTGAGGCCACTACCATCTGGAGCTGCCCCAGGCATCTGCTCAGGGGCATACTCCTCCACCCCCACTCCCAGCTCCAGAGAAGCACCTTCCTGCACTCACAGCAATCTCTCCCCTCCCCCCTCCCCACCCCCAGTGCTTCAGCACCTGGTCCTCACCCAGCCAAGCCGGACACCTGCCCTCTGGCATATTGGGAGCAGTCTGCAGACCAGCTTCCCCAGGCCTTCAATTTCCCAAGTGGATCCATTTGGTTAATTGCACTCACCCTCCTAAGCCCCGCTGCCTGCTGGAGAGAATATGGGGCTCTCTCCTTCAGAAACATTACAACAGGCCATCGCAGGCAGCATGGGCTCAGGACACACAGTCCTGGGGTGGTTGGGGGCCGGCCCATGGAGCTACATTAGGAATGATCTGTGTTGCTTCCCACCCCCTGCCCATGGCCAATTCCAGGCCCCTGAGGCAGTACCCATGCTTGTCCCCTTTCTCTTGGGAGCGCTGAGATCTACAGGGCTAGGTGAGGGGGTGTGGGTGGCAGCCATGAAATCTGTTCCCCTTAGTAGCTGGTGTTATCTCATTTCTGCTAAAGTGATTCACTGATCTCAGCCTTTCCTGCTGCCCGATAAACCCACCTTCTTACTGGAGGCTGGGCTGCTGGGTTTGGGATGGCATGTCACAACTCAGAGTTTCACTTTCTCATGAGAGGACCTCAGACCTTAGCAAAGGGAGGTCCTCATGCGTGCTTACTCAGGGCATACGTCACAAAGCTGTCCTCTGCACCATTGGAGCCAACAGTGGCTGGTGCAAGTATCGGAGTTGCATGCACTTTGCACCAGACTCCTAGACAAGTGGTGCATCTTAAAATGCAGGAAACAGCCTTCCCCTGTCTGTCCCACCTCCCCTCCTCCAGGCTCCTGTGTTTTCACATGTCCTCCAGCCTCCAGCAGCCTGCCAGGATGGCAGTTGGGTGCAGACTGCTGTCTGTGTTGGATGGAAATGCAGAGGGCTAGAGGGAGGAGCGGAGGAACAGATGCTGCTCCCTCCTGCTGTCTTTGTCCCTTCTCCCTGGGCCCCCTTATCATGTCAGAAAGGAATTTAAAAATGCAACTGAGGATGTGCTATCCTGGAACTATTAGCAACTAAACCAATATTGCCAGCAGGATAGAAGTCACCTCTGAAGAACTGACCCAGCTACCCCTCTGGGGCCTGTTCCACCCAAGTGCATTTGATGTCACAGGTCGTGGGGCATTGGTGGAAGAAGCTGGTGTGAAGAAGGCATGAGGATCTTCAGGAGTGTAAAGGGCTTTGGTTAAGGAGAGACGCCAGCAGAAGCAGGAGAGAGGGGAGCCCACAGCTGCTTTGGCTGGTCTGGGATCTTGCAGGAGCTCCCTCTCTCTGATGCCTCTGCAGATAACTGTACATTGGCTCTAAGAGTAAATAGTAACTCCTGGATCACAGAGCCAGCATGTGGTTATTTGCACAGACATTCTGTACTTTGTAGGTCTACAGGGTCGTTTTATAGATTTGCAAGCCGAGCTGGTCCAAAGCCATTTAGCAAAGCACTGTAGCAGCTGCAACCTGAGGGAAAGGAGAAGGGACCAGTGGTTTCTGAATGCCAAGTTCCTGTCCGGTCTTGGGTTAGATGATTTTACATGCATATTAACATAAATATAGGAATATAGTTCTATATGTTGTATATTAACATATTATGTTAATAATGTGTTGGTATATGTTATATGTTAACATAACTATAGAAATACACTTATATACATACATATATACTCACACACACATTCATTAAAACAAATTAAGTTGTTTATTTTTTATTCAAAAAATAAAATGAATGAACACATTTCATTTGTTTAATTAATAATCATCTCAACCTTGTAATAAGTATCTATTCCACTCAGAGACCAGAAAACTGAGGCTCTAAGAGAGTAAGAGATTGCTGAAGACCATACGGCAGGGAAGTGGCTGAAATGGGAGACTGGCTGGGTGTGTGGCTCTGTGTCTGTGCCCTGGACGCATTCTGTAAGGACTGAGTCACTTCCTCTTGAAGCTCCGTCTCTGAGTCCACGTCGGTGTGTTTCCCCTGGCCGGTGCAGTTTCCTAGCTAATTTTTTATTCGTGTCTATTAAGCCCAGTCATGTTCTGCTTTGTGGTGGCACTTGCTCCCAGGAAGGACACAGAAAAAAGGTAGAAGACACTCACTTTCAGGAAGCCCATAGTCTGGTTAAGGGGTGAAGGTCATCTCTCTCTCTTTCACCCACCCCAAGTTCTCCTGTAGTCTTGCCCCTTATTTTTTTCTTGCATTAGCTCAGTGTATGGTTTTCAAATGGCTTTACAACCCTACTCTGTTGAAACCAGGCTGGGAACCCCACAAATAGAGGTTGGAGTAAGCAGCTTAACATGAGTGACATTGTGACCAGATGGACAGTGACCTAGTCTCTACGTGGACACCCCATTCGGGGAGCCTGGGACCCACTGGGCAGTGCCCGGGGCCAGGAAGCTGTGTCTGAAAGGAGGATGGTGGGGATTTGCACCAGTGTCTTCAGGAAAGATGCTGAGGGACAGAGGTGGTGCTTTCAGGCTGTCCTTCCTGCCGCATTCTGAAGTGTGCAGTTTGTCACTCCCTCGGGGTGGTGTGCGAGAACTTAGCCCTAGGTCTTTTTTTCAATCAATAGTTAATATGTTAAAGTTATAAGCCACAAAACATTTTCATCCAACCGACAGATTTTTTTAAATTCTCTTCATAAATCTCAAATTTTAACAAGCATGCGTTTGATCCCATTTAATAACCTTAGTTCCTGAATGGCTTTGAACATTTGAAACTGCGTTTATCAACTTGATCATTCACTTTCCTTTTGCTTCTGAGGACCTTTCATTACACACATGGAGGATGTGTTCAGTCCTTCTTGGCAGCTGCTGCTGCTGTTGCCGCTGCCGCCTCCGCCACCTCATGGCCACCAGGATGTCACTTAGCTTCTCTCTCTTCCTCTTGGGAGGGATGTGTGTCCCCACCCTTTCCATTGTTTTTCCTTTATTCTTTTTTTTTTAAGTTTTCAATTACAGTTGAGATCCTCACCCTTTGCTTGATGGACTTCAGGCCCCACTTGGAGGCCTCAGGCAGCCGAGTGATACGCACCTCTCGGATCGTGTCCACACAAACTTGGCATGCTTGGGGAGGCATCCGTGGCAGCTGTGCCTGGGCTTGCTCAAGTTCTTGGCCATCTTGTGGTCCTTGTAGAGGCCCATGGCCATGGGCTAGCTCAGGGCCACAGTTACTACTCTTGAATAGCTGTCACGGTGGAATTTCTTCCTTTCCTTTTTGAAATATTAGTTTTGTAACAAAGTCTTCCAAGTGCTAATGTAGTTCTTTTTTTCTTGTTAATATTTTAAGTAATAGCTTTATTGAGGGATGATCCACATACCACACGATGTACCTATTCCAAGTGAACAGCTCAGTGATTTTTAGTTTATTCACAGAGTTGGTGTCCAACTCTGTGAATAAACTCTTGTTATTACAGTTTTAGAACATTTTCTTCACCTTCTCCCCTCAGGAGAAGAAACCCCACACCCATTAACAGCCATGCCCCTTCCCCCCATGCTGGTCTTCCTCTGGCCCTACTCCTCACATTTTACATTAGTGGAGTGATCCAATGTGCGGGCTTTTGTGTCTGGCTTCTTTCGCTCAGCATGAGGTTTTTAAGGTTCATCTGTGTTGTAGCAGGTGTCAGCAGTTGGTTCTTTTTATGGCCGAATACCATCCCAGTACACAGGTACACCCATCGCATTTCTCCATTCATCGGCCAATGGACGTGCGGTGGTCTCACCTCTTTTGTTGTCATGAGCACTCGTGTGCATGTCTTTGTGTGGACGTGCAGTTTTGGTTCTCTCGGGCACACACGCAGGAGTGGGATTGCTGGGCTGCAGTCACTGCCTCACTGCTGTGGAGTCCTCAGTCTTTTCATACTGAACCCACGCCTCCCTCTCTGGCCTTCTGCCTCCAGTCTCCACTTTCTCTGCCCCCAGGGTCCCTCCTTCTTACCCTACCCAAACTATGGGCCCCGCCCTTGGAGACTTGTCACACAGAATTATGATCACTTCCCCCTCCAGCTCCTCTGAGCCATTTCCCTTTAATGACAGACCCTGGGGAGACAGCTGCTGCTATCCCAGGTGTCTCTTCCACCAGACTGAAGAGGGGGTGGGGAGGTTGACAACCCTCTCTCTCCAGCTGTGAAGAAAGATGTGTGTCTAATTGCTGTGAAACTTTCTCCCTGAGGGTGGAAGCCTGGGAGCCCAGACAAAGAGAAGCTGGCTTCTCCAGGTGTAGAGAAGTGAGGCTCCTCGCCTTCCCAGAGGGTGGAGTTCCCCCTGAAAGTGGGGTGGTTTCCTGCTCCTCTTCTCAGGCCTTGGTTTTCCTGGATGACTTCCTGATGGGAGCTGTCCACATACCCTATGTGTTAACTTCTGTTTCCTTTCCAACCATCTTTTTATAAGGAACGAGACTGGTGAGAACTCAGTTAATCATGAGTGGGACCAGTCAGTGGAACCTTAGTAGTAGAAATTCACAGATGTCCACTGACTTCACTTATTCACTGACATGCTGGCCCCTGCCTGTCGGCAGCTACGCTGACTGCGTTTGACAGTCCTTTCATTCCATGTCTGTTTCCGCGTCCTGCCCCTCGGAGTGTGAACGGATAAGCAGTAATAATGAGCAAATGCACAGCCCCAAAGAACTTTAGAAATCTGGCTGGATTGTAGCACCACAGCGTCCTTCCCAGGGTGCCCAGCTGCTGCGGGCCTGGACGGCGGGCTGTCAGCAGGGCCGGGCTGTGGACCAGGCCACCTGTGCACTTTAAGCTTCTTCTCTGTGCCAGGATAAGATGTACCAGGCCCAGTTGGTGTGGGATCAAGGACACAGCTAGTGCAACAGCCCATTTCCTCATGTATCAGGGTGCATGTTCAAGGAGGTGCGTTGCAGTATTGTACAAATGGGGAAAACAAAGAAGACAGCCTACGGTCCGCTCCAAGGAGGAGGTGAAAAGCTCTGCAGACATGCAGGACGCAGTTGTGAGAAAGAATGCAACATGCCTGTGCAGCCAAGCTCTGTGGCTTAATGCCTCCATCAGTCATGCGGAGGCAGCAAGACGCATGTGCCTCCCACCCTTGAAGTGGCTGTGGTTTCTCTGCGGGTGCAGCCTTCCCGGGGGGTCTCAGCCCACCTGGTGTCATGAATGCCAGGGTGCTCTGTGAGTGTTCTGTGCCCCTAGGGAGCCATGTGTGGACACCAGATGCTCACAGTAATCACCTTGGTGGGAAGGTCTCTTCCCCTTTCCTTCCTGCTCCTTCCCTCCCTTGCCCCCAATTTAACAGCCAAGCCATTCAGGTTTCAACCTATAGATTAGTTCTGGGTGTTGAGCAGGAGACAGCTGTTTTCAGCCAAACTGCTAATCCTAAACCCAGGTGTCCCCTTCCACCTCCTCCCTAGGTGGGAATCAGGGCCATCTGATACCATTATTCTCCCCCCACCTCCACTCCCCCTACACACACTCCTGAGAGTCTGTGGCCTCCTCGAACTCAGCTGAGACAGGGAGAGGAGGAGCCAGGCCTCCGGGGAGCCCCTGCCACCACTAAGCAGATCACTCGTGGTGGTTAAACACGCAGCCCCTCACTCTTCCCAGATCTCTCCCCTTGACAGTGAGAGGGAGCCAAGCCTGAAACACAGCCACAGAGCAGATGGAGCCCACCTCCTTCCAACCCTGAGAAGGGAGGGGGGGGAGGAGGAGTTGAACCCCATAGACGAAGTTTCCTTGGCTATTGGAAAATCCCAGAAGACAACGGGTTCCGCCCCACACAGGCGAGGAAGCTGGGTCTCTCTGTACTGGGCATGGGGAGAGGCAGAGATCTAGAAGCAGGCTGGTGAGTGCTTTCGTAGGCTGTTTGGGCCTTGTGCCCTAGAGACTCTTTCGGTGTTGTTACAGCCCTTCAAAAGCAGAAGTGGGAGGGTTACAGAGGCAGACAGCCTTTCTTAAAGGTGCTGAGACGGGCCATTTCATGGGGGGGAAGGGAAGATTGAGGAAGTGTAACTCTTTGGCAGGTGCTCTCTGAAGAGGAAGCCAGGGAGCTCCTTGCTGCTTCTCCTTCTCGTTGTACCTTCTTCCAGGGTCCCCTCTGTCTTTCTCCTCCTTGCTTGGTGCTCTGTCTTTTTGGGATAGGCTATTGATCTTCAGTAGGGGGCGTTTCAAGTTCCCTGGGAAACCCAGCCCCCTGGCCTTCAGATGCCTGTGAGTGGAGGGGGTGGAGGAGGCTCGGGTCAGCATCCGTTTCATCGTTCCTTCCTTGGCATGAGTGACTGAAGGGACATGGCAGGGTGTCAGAGGACTGGAGGGGAGTGGCGGAGGGAGGCCCCATAGTGTCTAGTCCTGGAACAGTCCCTCTTCTGAAAGTGGACTTCAGAACCCAGGGCAGCTCACAAGGCCCTCAGGATGAAGGGGGCGGGGGAGGGAACGGATTCGATGGCAGGTGTGGGGCTGTTGTTGGACGCAGCTGAGTCCCTGGATTCCGAGAACCTGCGTGCTGGCTGGAGAGGGCTGGCTGGCCCTGGCTGGGGTTCGATGGGAGGTCTGAGAGGGAGTGGAGGGAGCATCCCAGAAAAAAAGGAAATGGGTCTGCTGAGCAGGGACACAGTCTGTGTCAGGGGCTGACCAGATATTGTAAATTTAGGTTGTTACTGCTATTTTCATTAGTCAGGCTTATACTGTAACAACAGCTTTGTCATACGGGATATTAACCAGGATATATAATGTGCTGATTTGTTGATAGGATAAATATCTTCGAGTAATAGGAAGTCTTTGATAAGATGGCCGTTCACTTATCCCACGAATATTTATTATATTTTTTCACTACAGAGAGAGACAAGATATGGACTCTGCTCTAGACGTTCAGAGTGTGAGGCAGGAGACAGACGTGAGAACAGCTAACCCCACAGGAGGAAGAAGTGACCACTGGACAGAGCGTGGGGTGCCCTGGGCACATGAGGGAGATCGCAGCCCCCTTGCAGGGGGAAAGCAGGGATGGTGACAGAGCAGTTGCGGCGGCTCAGGGTCTTGGCAAAGATGGAATTTGCACTGTGGAGAGGGAGGGGACCCCATTTTTGGCCTAGGCAAAGCGGGAGCAAAGGGGACATGGCCTGTTTGGGAAGGGGCTTGAGGCGGGAGCCCATCCCCGTGCTGTGCGGAAACTGTGGGTTTCGCATGGTAGGCCAGCGCTTTTCTTGCCAAGGCGAACGTGATAGGGGTGGCCACACGCAGCCCATGCTGCTGTTCGAGAAAGAAATGAAAAGTGAGGGAGAGCGTGATTGTTGTGGGAATCTGCGCCACTCTGGTGTACATTTATGTATAAATCATCTGCAACTGTTCATCAGTTTGTGTTGGGAACATTGCTTGAGGGCCAGCCGGCCTGTCTGCCCTGAGCAGGGTATGTCTGAGCTCCTCAGCGCTGCCCGCCTGGCCCTCCCCCACCTTAGTTCCGTGCACCTCTCTTTCCGCCTTTGTTTCAGCTCCTCTCTCTGACTTCTGAAGAGGTGGCTTCCGGGCAGCTACAATGATCATAAGGTCTGCTGTGTTTTTTGTGTTTTGTTTTTGTCTTGCAGAATGGCTGTCTTGTGTTGGCTCTGTTGGGCTTTTATTATCTCTCTTTGCCCCCACAATATCCTGTGGCATGATGGGTGACCGTGTTCCCTAGTTGGCTCTTGCAGTACTATTTCAGTCATCTGATGGTTTATTCTAAGAACTAATTGCTGGCATGTGGCTTCGTTGCATTTGCGTGGTGGCGTGTCCTTAGGCATTACTGCAGGAGCACAGCCTTGCAGGATCTCCAGAACTGTTTTGCTTATGGCTCTGAGCATTTCAAACTGAACACATTCAGTTCCAAGGTTAGGACATCCCTGCATCCCAGCCCCCACCAGATTTAGTCTCCTTCGTATTTTAGTGCCAATCATTAGCATCATCCAACTCACTTTCCCAACCTAGAAATTTTGATGCCACTTTCTCATTGGCCACTGCTAGAAAGTCATCAGATCCTACTGACGCTAACCCAGAAACTATCCCCAGATCCCGGGGTGGCCTTGGAGACTGTTAAGCCATCCACCAGTCTCACACAGTCTCTCACACCCTGGGCAAGGGCGTCTGTGGACCTGGAATCTGGGAGAAGGAGAGTGGAGTGGCAGTGAGAAGAGGCATGGTCACGCCTGCCCTTCACTCCCGGAGCAAGGGGGTGCTATAGGGCAGCAGGTAGCCTGCAGTTAAGTCCCAGACCAGCCACCTGCTGGGCAGATCACAGGCCCGCTCTTGGGCTTCGGTTCACCCACTATTCAGAGCAGACATAAAGGTCTGCGTGTACTGGGGTCCCTCGGGCTCGTCGGGAAGGACTACAACCAGGACAGTAAAACACTGACATCTGTATCATGCTTCGTGTTCCCGTGCATTATCCCTTTGGTCTCAGACCACCATCTGAAGCAGGCAAAACAGGAATATTTATTTTCATTTGGGGGATTTTAAAAATAGGCTTGGGAAGCAAGTAATTTACAAAACTTGAGTGGCAGGGTTGAGACACTTGCTTGCTTGTGTCTGAGTTGAGATAGACACTTGAGTGGCAGGATTGAGACACTTGCTTGGCTCCTCTGTTCTGTAGTTCCTCCCTGCCAGGGACCGCGCCCGGCAGTGGGGACACGAGAAAGGTCGGGGGGGTTCCACAAAGGAGGGGAGTTCCAGCCAGTGGTGAGCAAACTGAGTCACTTCCAGACCACTGCCTGCTTGTAAATCAAGTTTTAGTGGAATGTGTTCAGGCCCCCTTACTATCCATAGCTGCTCTCATTTACCATGGTCAAGTTCAGCAGTTGTGACAGACATGTGTGTCTCACAAGGCATATAATATTTACTACCTAGACCTTTATGTAAAAGGTCTCCAACCTTAGGTTAAGCATGTAGTTTTACCACAGTGGGCTGGCTGCCCCAGGACTCTCAGCTCTGCTGGGGTGGGCATTGGGGGACCACAGGGCATGCTTCTTGAGCAAGGCGTGCTCTTGTTTGAGCAGTGCAGTATCTTGAAGACTGAGTGGGAATTAATCACATGATAAGCAAAGAAGGCCTTTTCAGACACGGAGGATGGCACAGGTAACGTATGGAGGTAGTGAGTGGAGTGGCTTGCTTAGGAAATGATGTGTCACTCAGTTAGGAAGCATTTGGTGTGTGTGTGGAGGAGGCGGCAGTGGGGGCGGGGGGTGGCCCATGGAAAGGCCTGCACAGCCTGATCTCAGCCTTGTATGAGATGCTTGGGAGCTTGGCTTTGATCTTAAGAGATTTATGGGGTGATAATGAAAGAGTTTTCAGCAGGGCACTGACATGATCAGGTGGGGATTTAGAAAAATCACTGTAATAGCACCACAGAAAATGAAGTAGAAGGAGCCCCCAGGACATGATCCTATCAAAGGTGAGATGGGTGGGAATGTAGAGAGGGAGGGGGAGTGAGAGACACCGGGAAGAAGACTGTCCAAGTGTCCTTGTGCCTGGGCATGAGCAGAGGTGGAATTTCAGGGAGGTCCCTGTATCTGACTTAAATGACTTGGATCAAAGTCAACATGGATCAGAGATGGGGAATAGAGGTGGAGGGGCAGGACCTGTACAGAGACACTGAGAACAGCAGGCAGAACCAGAGGATCCAGCAGTATGACAGGTGCTGCCATGGAGGCTGGAGAGCCGGAGAGAAGAGGAGGCCCCGGAGTGCTGTTTCAGAGGCCAGGAAGGAGAGAACCGTGGGAGGGACTGATGGATCGATTACCAGTCGCTGATGCCTTGGGGAGTTCTGGCAGGATTAGAGCTAAGAACACTGGGTGTGGCCATGAGGAGGCCACTGGGAGGTCTGGAGTGTGGCTGGGTGAGGAGCGAATGGGACTAAGTCAAGTCAAGTCAGAAGCCTGTACCCCTCTTTGAAGAGCAGAGTTTCATGAGATGGAGGGGGAAATTTCAGGTATAATTAGGGAGGCTGTGGATACAGAGAACAGTCTTTTTGTTTTGTTATGAGAGAAAGGTGAAGACATTTCTCTGCTGAGGCAGAAGCCAGTTGAGAAGAATTTGCCACTTTAGGAGAGAGCAGAGTTGATGGTCAAGGGCAGGTCTCTGTGGAGGGGCAGGGCTGAGTCCAGGCAGGAGGAGGGAGGGACATTTGTTTTAGTAGAGAAAATACAGTGGAAGGCATATGTGTCCAACCAACATCCTAGGGTCATTACTGATTCTGATAGTACTGTCAGGTGTACGTGATAAAAAACTCAACTTTGACTGGATTAAAAATCAAAGGGAACTTCTAATGTAAATGCTTACATAGTTTAAAAGTCCATAAGTAGGGCTTGGTTCGGGAGATGGTCTATCAGCAGCAACTCAGTGACATACAGGATCCAGGCTTCCTCTGTCTCCTCTCCGCCTTCTGCAGCATTGGGTCATCCTCACGCAGCACATGGAGACCCTGCCTCCCACCATCTTCTCCCCTCGTGGGAGGTCCTCGCTGGGTCTTTTTCAGAAGAGAGGGGAAACTTTCCCAGTGGTCTCAGCGAAGGTCTCCATGAAGCACACTGCCTCCTGCTGGATATCTACTCCTAAATCAGTCACAGAGGCGAGAGGGAAGGATCACCTCTATGGCTTAAACTAATCAGAGCTCAACCCTAGAACTAGGGTAGGATCACTCTGAGAAAGGGGTAAGATGACTTCTCCAAAGAAAAATATGGGTACTATTATTAATTGAATTCTATTAATTGAGTACTATTAATTGAATTCTAGCTCCCAAATTCCTATGTTGAAACTCTAACCCACGGTGTTTGGAGCCTTTGACTGTATATAGAGCCTTTATTTTTTTAGGTATATTTTATTGATTATGGTATTACAGTTGCCCCATTTTTTCTCTCCTTTATTCCCCTCTGCTCTGCACCCCACCTCCCACAACCATTCTCCCCACTCGGCCTTAGTTCATGTCCATGGGTCATATATATAAGTTCTTTGGCTTCTACATTTCCTGTACTATTCTTAACCTCCCCCTGTTGATTTTCTACCTATGATTTATGCTTCTTATTTTCTGTACCTTTTTGCCCAATCTCCCTCCTTACCCTCCCACTAATAACTCTCCCTTTGATCTTGATTTCTGTGAATCTGTTACTGTTCTAGTTATTTGCTTAGTTCATTTTTAAAAGATTTTATTTATTTATCTTTAGAGGGGAAGGGAAGGAGAGAAGGAGAGAAATATCAATGTACGGTTGTCTCTCGAGAGTCCCCTGCTGGGAACTGGCCTGCAACCGAGGCATGTGCCCTGACTGGGAATCGAACCGCGATCGTGTGGTTCGCAGGCCCACGCTCAATCCACTGAGCTATGCCAGCCAGGGCTTAGGTTCAGTTTTTGATAGTTATGAGTTTGTTGTCATTTTACTGTTTATATTTTTATCTTCATTTTCTTAGATAAGTCCCTTTAACATTTCATATATTAAGGGCTTGGTGATGAGAAACTCCTTGAACTTGACCTTATCTGGGAAGCACTTTATCTGCCCTTCCATTCTAAATGATAGCTTTGCTGGATAGAGTAATCTTGGATGTAGGTCTTTCCTTTTCATGTGTTTGAATACTTCTGTCTCGCTCCTTCTTGCCTAGAAGGTTTCTTTTGAGAAATCAGATGATAGTCTAGTGAGAATTCCTTTGTAAGTAACTGTCTCCTCTTCTCTTGCTGCTTTTAAGATTCTCTCCTTATCTTTACTCCTGGATAATGTAGTTATGACATGCCTGAATGTGTGCTTCCTTGGGTCTAACTTCTTTGGGACTGCCTGAGCTTCCTGGACTCCCTGGAAGTTTATTTCCTTTGCCAGACTGGGGAAGTTCTCCTTCATTATTTGCTGAAATAAGTTTTCAATGTCCTGCTCTTCCTCTTGTCCTTCTGGCACCTCTATGATTTGGATATTGAAACATTTAAAGATGTCCTGGAGGTTCCTAAGGCTCTCCTCATTTTTTTTTTTTTAATTCTTGTTTCTTCATTCTGTTCTGGTTGAATGTTTCTTTCTTCCTTCTGGTCCACACCGTTGATTTGAGTCCCAGTTTCCTTCCCGTCACTATTGGTTCCCTGTATATTTTTCTTTATTTCACTTTGCATAGTCTTCACTTTTTCCTCTATTTTGCAACCATACTGAACCATTTCTGTGAGCATCCTGATTATCTTCAGAGTTCAAAACACTCTACATCTGATAGGTTGGCTGTTTCTTCATTGTTTAGTTTTATGTTTGGAGTTTTTATCTGTTCTTTCACTTGAGCCATATTTCTTTGTCTCGGGGTACCTGTTACATTGTAAGGGGAGGAGCCTTAGGTATTCTCCAGGCCTGGGCAATGCAGGTTGCTGTGTTGTGCTGCTGTATGTGGGGGAGGGGTCTGAGAGGGAACAATGCCACTTACTTGGCTCCTCACCCCACTTTTAGTCACTTTCCCTACTAGCCACAAGCAAATTGAGCCATTCCGGTGCTGATTCCCAGGTGTGTGGGCATGTGTATGTTCTAGGACCCTGTGGGCCTCTCCATGGAACTCTCCTATGAGACTGGCAGCTTCTCCTGCTGCCGCAACCCCCACCGGTTTTTATAGCCAGAGGTTTTGAGGGTTTCTTTTCCCATGCTGGAACCCTGGGTTGTGCAGTCTGTCTTACTCCCAGTTGTTGCTCCTAGTTTATCCACACGCAAATGCAGGACCACCAGCTGCCACCTTGCCGTGCATCTTCTCTGCCCCGACTGCCTGTCTCCACCTGTCCTACCAATCTGGATAAATGTTTCTTCTTTAACTCCTTGGTTGTCAGACTTCCATACAGTTCGATTTTCTGGCAGTTCTGTTTGTTTTTTGTTTTTAAATTTGTTGTTGTACTTCTTTGGTTGTGTGAGGAGGGAAAATGTATTTACCTACACCTCTGTCTTGGCCAGAAGGTATTCAGGTTAAATGAAGTCATAAGGGTGGACCCTCATCCAATATGACTGGTGTCCTTATAAGAAGAGCCGGAGTCTCTTCCCCACACCCTGCATTGCATGATTGCCATGGGGCACAGGGTGCTGCACTGGAAAATTCAGACTGTTGCAGGAGGGTTTTCAGTTCTTCGTTTTACTAATAAAATTCTTTATTCAAAATAAAACTTTGTGCAAAACCCCAATGTAAAAGCAGCAACTGTGAAGCTGTTCTGTTGAGAGTTGGGTGGAGGGGCCTGGGTCCCACCGGTGCCTCCCTCCCAAATCCCCCATCCTCCCCTGGGGAAAGCCCTTGAGGCACTTTACAGAACCAGTCTCCTCTGTACCCAATGTGAAAACTCAGCACTAAAAGATTCTTTTTTAAATTTTTTACTTATTGATTTTAGGTAGGGAAAGATTGATTTATTTCTCCACTTACTTATGCACTCATTGGTTGACCCTTGTATGTGCCCTTGGACCCACAACTTTGTCTTCTAACTCCATCCTCATCACCATGAACACTGTGTGACATCTAGGGTGGCCAGGAGGCTGCTGCATTGAATGACTTCACTGAAATGGTGGTGACATTTTTGGGTTTAGAAGCTAAGCGTCTGGCTTCACCCCAGAGGCTGCAGAGCCTCCTAAAGGGTCTGCCTGCTTCCACTGTCCCCACCTGCATCCCACCCTTCACAGAGCAGCCACAGTGGTCTTTACAGACAGACCTCATTAGGTCACGCACTGCTTACAACCCTGCTTAGCATGTAATTAAAACTCCTTGTGTTGGCCCTCAGAGCCTTCCGTGAGTCCGCTCTTGCTTCCCTCTGACTGTGACTTGTTCCAGGAGGTCCTCCCCGTGGGCTCCAAGCTCCAGCCACACTGGCTCCCTTCAGGTCCCTGCTTGTTTCTGTCTGCTTCCTGTCACATGGCCTCTGTACAAACATTGGTCCCTGCCTGGCATGATTTTCTTACCCATCTTTACAATGGCTCCTTCCTGCCATTTAGGTCTGGTCAGATGTCACCAGCTCACAGAGGCTTTTCTTGACCATTCACCTTTTTTTATCACATCACCCTCTCGTGGTTTCTTTTCTTCTTTTTAAATAGACTTAGTTTTTTAGAACACTTTTAGCAAAGTTGAGGGGAAGGTAGAGATTTCCTATATCCTCCTGCCCCCACACATGCATGGCCATTATCAACACCCCATCAGAGTGCCATATTTGTTAAATTGATAAAACTGCACTGACAGTTCATTCTCACCTGGAGATCATAGTTTACAGTAAGGTTCACTCTTGGCGTTGTGTATGCTATGGGCTTGACAAATGGATAATGACATGCGTCCATCATTATAGTGTCATACAGACGGTTTACTGCCCTAAAAGTCTCTGTGCCCTGCTCATTCCTCCTTTCCCCCAGCTCCTGGCAACCTTTGGTCTTTTAGTGTCTCTATAATTTTGCCCTTCCAGAATGTCAGACAGTTACAATCATACAGTATGTAGCCTTTTCAGATTTGCTTCTTTCGTTTGGTAATATTCATTTAAGGTTCTTCTTTGTCTTTCATGGCTTGATAGCTCCTTTCTTTTTACTGCTGAATAATAGCACATTGTGTGGATGTACCAAAGTTTATTTATCCATTTGCTTACTGCAGTTCATCTCGGTAGCTTCCAAATTTTGGCAATTATGAATAAGGCTGCTGTAAACATCTGTGTTTAGGTAGATCCTGTGTTCTTCACTGCACCTATTGCTGCCTGATTTTATTTTGTTCAGTGTTTTTTCTAAATTACGTTTTATTGATCATGGTATTATAGTTGTCCCAATTTTTACCCTTTTACCAGCACCCCCAAACTCTCTAAGGCAATCCCTACACCATTGTACACCACTGTTCATGTCCATGGGACATGCATTTAAGTTCTTTGGCTGCTCCATTTCTTATACTGTTCCTTGCATCCCCATGGCTATTCTGTAACTACCTGTTTGTACTTCTTAACCCCCTCACCTCTCCACTCACTCCCCCACACCCTGCTCCCATCTCGCAACCATCAAAATGATCACCATATCCATGATTCTGTCTCTGTTCTTCTAGTTTGCTTAGTTTGTTTTTTTTTAGATTCAATTGTTGATAGATATATATTTATTGCCACTTTATTGTTCATAGTTTTGATCTTCTTTTTCTTAAATACGCTTGCTTAATATTTCATGTGATAATGATTTGGTGATGATAAACTCCTTTAATTTTTTTCTTGTCTGGGAAGCACTTTCTCTGCCCTTCAATTCTAACTGATAGCTTTGCTGGGTAGAGCAATCTTGGTTGTAGGTCCCTGCTCCTCATGACTGAATATTTCTTGCCAATCCCTTCTAGCCTGAAAAGTTTCTTTTGAGAAATCAGCTGAGTCTTATGGGAACTCCCCTGCAGGTAACTAACTTCTTTTCTCTTGCTGCTTTTAAGATTCTTTATCTTTAGTCTTTGGCATTTTAATTATGATGGATTTGGGAGTGGGCCTCTTTGCATCCATCTTGTTTGGGACTCTCTGTGTTTCCTGGACTTGCATGTCTATTTCCTTCACTAAATTAGGGAAGTTTTCTTTTCATTATTTTTTCAAATAAACTTCCAATTTCTTGCTCTTTCTCTTTGTCTTCTAGCACCCTTATTATGAAAATATTGGAATGCTTAAAGTTGTCCCAGAGGCTGCTTACATTATCCTCATTTTTTAAAGTTCTTTTTTCTTGTTCTGAGTGGCTGTTTTTTGCTTTCTTGTGTTCCAAATCATTGATTTGATTTTTGGCTTCATCCACTCTACTGTTGTTTCTCTGTAAATTGTTCTTGATCTTTATTAGTGCATCCTTTGTTTCTGATTAGATCTTTTTATGCTGTTGAGGTCCTCACTAAGTTCCTTGAGCATCCTTATAACCAGTGTTTTGAACTCTGCATCTGATAGATTGCTTATCTCCATTTTGTTTAGCTCTTTTTTTTTAGTTTTGATCTGTTCTTTCGTTTGAACCATGTTTCTTTGTTTTCTCATTTTGGCAGCTCCCCTGTGTTTGTTTCTGTGTATTAGGAAGAGGTGCTATGACTTCCTGGCTTGGTAGAGTGGCCTAATGTAGTAGGTGTCCTGTAGGGTGCAGTGGCTCACTTTTCCCTATCACCCAAGCTGTGTACTGGAGGTATGCCCTGCATGTGTGCTGAGTACACCCTCCTCTTGTAGTTGAGTCTTGGTTGCTGTTGGTAGGTCAATGGGAGGGATTTATCCAGGCCAGTCAGCTGCACAGACTGGCTGTGACCACTGACTACCAACCTCCGTCCTCCATGGAGGATCATCTATGCAGGGCCAGGGTGGTGGTGCTCTGACATGGTCTGTAGTTGTCCACTGGGTGCACTGGCTCTGGGGTTTCTCGGGTGATGCAGGCCAAGGCCAGCCCTCACCTGTGTTTTGCCTATGGCCACCCTGACTGAGGTATGAAGCAATCTGAGATGGCTGCTACTTGTGCTACGCTTGGAGATTCCCAGGGGAAGCCAAGCTATGAATTTAGGCTGGCTGATGTTAGTGCCAGGCCTGGGGCCACTTAGCAAGAGGTGTAAGGGCTGGGGGCTTGCTGAAGCTGGCTGTTGCTTATTTGAGAGGATTTAGGAAGTTGTGGAGCATGAGCCAAGACCAGCCATTCCTATGGAAAAGTCACAGTTAACAGTTTGGTGGGATGGAGTCTCAGGGGATCTCCAGGGTGGGGCAAACAGTGTTAACACAGTTGATGGAGTCTCAGGTATGGCTCCCATCTGCCAGCTCTATGGCTCTGTTTGGGGGAGGGTGCAGAAAAGGGACAATGGCCTCTACCTGTCTTTCTGTCTGGGAGAAAGCTCTGCCCCAGCTCCCGCCTCAATTCCAGAGACTTCATTTCCTTCCCTTATGCCACTGGTGCCTTTCAAGCTGCTACCCCAGTGGTGAAGCTCAGAGGGAGTGAGTTGAAATCTATGTGTGTGTTCTTTAAGGGGAACTGCTTGGGACTCCAGAATTTTCTTCCACATATTCAATCCCCACTGGTTTTTGCAGCCAGAAGTTCTGGGGACTTATCTTACTGGCACTGGAACCATGAGCTGGTGGACCTGGTGTGGGGCTGGGACTCCTCACTCCCGAGGTATCTGTCTTGAATTTTTATCCACCACATGTGTGTGTGGGACCCACTCATTCTGCATCTCTACCCCTCCTACCAGTCTGCATGGATGTGGTTTCTTTAACTCCATAGTTGTCAGACTTCCATTCAACTTGATTTATCATGGTTCTGAGTGGTGGTGGTTCTATATTTTAGTTGTAATTTTGATATGATTGTTTGAGGATCTGAGCCATGTTTACCTATGCTGCCATCTTGACCAGAAGTCAATGTTTATTTCCTGTCTTCTCTACTGGCACATGAGCTCCATTAGAGCAAAGAAACCTCTGTTGTCCCTGTGTGTGTTCTCTAGAGTAGTGCCTGCTCCCAGGTCTGTCATCAAATGAATGGTATGCTGGCTGCCACCCCAAAGTCCAAGGTGGGTTCTGCTCCAGGGGCATAGAGCTCCCAGCTGCACCATTCTCCACCAGTCTTTTTTCCCCTTCACTTCAGACGTGTTGTGACCAGCAGAGCAGCCTGCCCGGGCTGGGGCTGTGGGAATGTGGGGAGCTCTGATGGCAACAGCTTGCTTGGCTGTGGGCCTCTTGTCTAGCTGCCAGGGACAGTTTGTGGAATCAACACCAGAGGCCCCCAAGTCTGGGGAAAGAAAGCAACCAGGACCCAATAAAAAGAAAAACAGAAAGGTAGGCTGTGATTGTGGATGGATAATTATTAAGACTTGCTGCTGTTATTGGTCATGACCTGTAGGTAGCCAGAACCTTCCTTATCCCCTTAAGTTCAAAGCCTACTCATTGGCAACAGCTAACACTTAATAAGCCTTAACTCTTTGCTAAGTGCTTCTTATAGGATAGGAATTGTGTATTAAGTCACCACAACAGCCCTCTGCAGTAGATGCTATATTATTTGCAGTTTTCAGATGAGAAATATAGACCTTCTAAAGTTTTAATACAAGGTCTCCACTTCATAGGTGGGGAGCAGAGTCAACCCAGGCCTCCTTGCTTCTCAGCCAATGCTCTCAGACATGATTGATAGGCTCTCATTGGTCCCCACCCATGGTTCATCATCACCCAACTCACATAAGCTTTTCTGGGTCCCATATCAGATATTTTGCATTTGAAACTCTCACCGCCTTCTGAATTTTAAAGGCCTAGAGTTCAGGGAAGTTGCCTAAGTGTGAGACACCATCCCCATGTAAGGTAACAGAGACTCCAGGGCAGAGCTGTCCAACCTGTGGCCCACAGGCCACATGCATCCCAGGATGGCAGTGAATTCGGCCCAACACAAAATCATGAATTTAATTAAAACATTATGAGACTTTTTCGTGATTACGTGTCACGATACATTTAATGTGTGGCTCAAGACAACTCCTCTTCTTCCCATGTGGCCCAGAGGCACCAAAAGGTTGGACACCCCTGGAGGGCATTCAGATTTCTCCCCATTTTTTACTCAATCTGCAGGCTTGATTTGACCCCTGCCCGGAACTGTGAGGGTGCAGCGATCCGTGTATTTCCATGGTGTCCAAGTGATTCAGATAAGCTTCTAGCCTCCTTCCTGAGCAGTCGAGTTGTCAGTAGTGCACCTGACCAGCTGCTCCGGGTTCTCTATGAAACGACGAGCTCACCACTTCACTAGAAAAAACGTTTTTGTTCATGACTCCACATAACTGGGAGTGGAGTCTGTCTCTTCTGTCTCTCTGTCTCCCTTTCTTTTCTTTTCTTTTCACACAAAGGGTGGAAGGAGGGACCTCAGATATGGAGGCCCCTCGAGAATGGAATTAATCATATTCCCCAGTTCATAGTACACCGTCAGCCTACACATGATTTCTCTTTGTTTTTTCCCCACTCTCTCCCTGCACAAGACCCTTCTGTAATGTACTTTATATCCTTACGATGCACCTCTTACCTGTCTGATTTGCCATAAAAGGATCCTTCACACACCTTGTATTGGTCGAGTATAGGGGCAGTGTCTGTTTTTATGAATGGTATTGCAGGATGGCTGTGTTTGTTAGATGATTCTTCCCAGCCTCTCAGAGAAGCCCCTGCCTCTCTGGAACTTCCTCCCCTTTCATCCTAGTTTGGCCCCCGTAAACAGAAACATTTTACCCCTTTCAGCATTCCAGAGAGTCCTTCATGGCCCCCTCTCCTGCAGCCTTGACCCCCCCCCAACACACACACACACATATAGGGTATGGAAGTTTCCTTATTCCTCCTCAGGATGCTCTGCAGTTAGATCGCATTCCCCTAAAGGATTTGGGCCCCTCTGGCCCCCACTGGGTGCTGTGCTTCTCCACCTCTAGGGACAATCTCCTGTGGGTGGAAGAGCCGGGAAGAGAATATGGTACCATGTGACTGGACCATACATCCTACATGGTAGTGCAAGAAGATTTGGTTGGAAGTGTGAGTTCAGTCTCTCTTGGTTGATAACCCCTGCCCTCACCCCTCTCTTCCCAATTATGAGAATGGGGAAACTTGGCCTTGGTGAAGTTGGGGCACCTTCAGGCAGGGCATCTCCATCCCCAGTCTGCATTGGGTTCTTTCTGCACTGCCCTGGACCCCTCGTGCCCAGAGAGCTGTTGACTCTCCCTTCCTTTGACTTGGATGAGAATTTCCTTGGAATATTGAGGAAGGATTGCAAGCTATGTGGGCCCAGCTCAGAGAGCCAAGGGCCTTGGATGCCCTTGTGGGATAACCCATCCTCTTCACCCCCCTTTTATCTTTATGAGCACGTTTTAGAGATCAACGCTGTGTATTTCTTTATTACTAAGATAAAATGCACATATCCTAAAACTAGCCATTTTAGAGTGACCGATTCCGGGCTGTTTGGTATATTCAAGTGAGTGCATCCGTCCCCTCGCTCCAGCTCCAGACATTATCGCAGCCTCCAGGAGGAAACCTGCACTGCTCCACAGCAGCTCCCGTCCCCCTTCCCTGCTTCCTCTGGTGACCACCAGTCATTGTTCTGTCGCTGTGGGTTTGCCTACTTTGGATATTTCATGCAGACAAGAGCATTCACCCCATTTTGTGTCTGGCTTCTCTCAGCACAGTGTCCTTGGGCTTCGTCTGCATTATAAAGTGGACCAGTACTTCATTTTTTCCATGTCTGAGTAACATTTCATGGTGCGCATACACTGTGACCCGTCAGTTGATTCTTCCCTTGGTGGACATTTGGGCTGTTTCCGCCATGTGGCTGTTGTGACTGAGGCTGGTATGAACATGTGTGTATGTGTGCTTGTTTGAGAACCTGTTTTTAGTTCTTTGGGGCATATAGCTAGGAGTAGACATACAGGGTCATATGGTAATTGGTTTTTTTAGGAATTCCCCCAAAATGCATTTCTATTTTAAATAGTAACTTCACTCAGGAACTTCCCTGCATATTGAGGGACAGGGAGGTGAGATGGAAAATCTCAGAAGACCTGGGTCCCTCTCCTGGCTTTTTCGCTAACCAGCTGTGCGGCCTGGAGCAAATCGCTCTCCCTTTTTGGGCCCTTGTTTCCTCATCTGAAAAACGAAAACCTAAATAATTCTTAATTTCTCTTCATCTTTTAAGAGTTTATTGGGGCCCAGGCCAAGTGGCTTCATTGGTCGAGGCTCATCTTGTAAACCAAAAAGGTTGTGGGTTCGATCCCCAGTCGGGGCATATAGAAAACTGGGTTCCAGGGAGATTTGTCAGGCAGCTAAATGTGATTATCTCTATGTTCTTTTTCTACTGTTTTTAAAATGGGAGTTAAAAGCACCCTAAATAATTGGAGGTTTTTCCTACCAATGTGTTTCTAGTTAATGAATAACTTCTGGCTTCCTTTTCCCACCAAGACTCCCAGGATATGGTATCCTCCTCTTTCCCATCACCCCTAGCACTTGGCCGTTCTTTAACGGAACACAGCGCAGCCAAGACTGGAACCATCCGTCCTGTCTCCCTGGAGGAGTGCTGAGCCTTCCGCCAGGGTGGCTTCTCTCAGCGCTAAGGTTTCAACAGGGTAACCTGAGTCGGGGTCCGGAGGTGTGGGAGTCAGAGAGGAGCAACGGACTTTCTGAGACACTATAAGGGCCGTCGTAGCGAGTGAGGAGGAAGAACCAAACACCTCCTATGATGCCCTTTAGACAGAGGGTACCCGCCCCCGTCCCCTTGTGCCCTCCTCCTCCTCCGTATGGCGCCTGTGTTGGAGGGAGGCTTTTTCCTCCACTGGTTGCTGTCTTTCCACTTTGCAGCTCAAGTCCGAATTCTGTGCTCTCCGGTTCCCCCTGGTGGTTTTCTGGGGGAATATGCGGCTTTAAAAACCACACACCATCTCAGTGGTTTATTCCATCAGTCAGTCGGTCACTTGTCCATTTTCATCCGTCTATCACGTATTTTTGAGGACCTGCTACATTTTAGGCACTTCTGTTAGAGTCTAGGAATGACCAAGAAGAGGCACCTCCCCTCTAGCGCCTTTTTATAGGGCGTGCAGAGTGGCTTTTGGAATCAATACAAAGTGACCAGTGCTGCAGTAGGGGGCATAAATGGTGTTCAGGAGGACAGACAAGGGGCACATAAGTCATAACTGGCAAATCCTAATGTCAGAAGTCAGATTCAGAGAGCCTTCTAGACAGCGGTTAATCTGCACAGAAGTCAATCAGCATTCCATGGTGTGGTGCACAAAGAGACCTGGTAGAAGCCCTATATTTCTGAGCACAGAACACTCGTTGTGGGGAGGGTGATGAGAGTAACATTGCAGAGGTGTCACTCAGGGCCTCTGAGCCATGTCAACAGCTTTAACTTTCGGGCAGTAGTGAGTTCGTGAGTGTGACTGAAGGGAAGTAGCATAGTATTTATATTTGCACTTTGGAAGCAACCGCTCTGGTTATGGATGGAGAATGAATCGGAGGGGCCAGAGCAGAAGCAGGGAGACCAGCCAGGTCTCCCTGCAGCAACTGTCATGAAGCAAAGGTGAGCAAAACCAAGAGGGAAGCGATGGGAAGGGACCGTGTGGCTGGAGTCCAGAAATATCCTGAGGTTGGGGCTGGTGCTGGGCCCAGCTTCCAGGAAAGAGACAGCTGAAATCTGAGTCACAGTCCTCTAGCGTGCCCCACATCCTGGCATGGGGGCTGCCCTGGCTTCCAGGTCTCCAGAAGCATGAGTTTGTCTCCCGGGAGAGGCCCTGGAGCCCCACTCCTCACCCTGGACCCTCCGTCAGGATCTGGGGCAGATGGAGGGTGTACAGAGGAGAGCAGGCTTCCAGTTGCTACCAGATAAAACAGGAGTGAAAAAAAAACCCAAAAACTGTGTGTCCATTTTGGTAGGTGGCAACTAGTCCACAAAAGCTGGAAGGACTCTGGGGAGCCTCCTCCCATTGTCCCGTTTGACTTGACCCCATGGCAGAACAACAGACTGGGCCGTGTTTAGGATGCGTGTTTCAGAAGCTCAGAGATCTCAGAGCTCTCGTTTCAGGGTCCGCTGTAGGCCCTTCTTGACCTTGTCTCTCAGAAGGACCCACCCCAGGCTCCTCAGACGCCCTTTTTGGCCCCTGTAGGCTCTGGGATGGTTTGTTGTGTTTGAGGTGTAAACATGAGGCTCTCACAATGTTGCTCATTCTACCAACCGCCCCCCCCCCACCCCTTCTCCTGGGCCATCACTGCCATCACTGCGGCACTGCGGCACTGCCATGATCTTTAAAGGGACACAACATGTGTTAGCTGCACAAATACCTGCAGAAATCATTCACTTCAAAAAGTCCTTTGGGCAGCCAAGTCTCACCTACCGAAGCCTGATCCCCAGTGCTGACACCCCCACCCTTCGTCCTTCCCCCTTCCTGGGACCAGAGGGCATTGGTGTGATCTCACTGGTGCGCCCCTGTCCCAAAGGCTCTCCAGCGGGGCTGGCTCAGCCTGTTCAGAGGGGCTGCGAGATTGGCACCTTTGTACTGGCCCGGCACGCAGCGTCTCGTTGGTGCTGGGCCTGCGGGCCACTGTTTGTTTCCATGGCTGTTCTACCCAGAGTTGCCCTTCCTTCTAGAACAATGATTTTCAACTCAAAGTGGTTTTGTGCTGGGGGAGGGTGACCTTCCTCGCAAGTCCCCCCAGCCACTACGGATGAGAGTAAACATGATTGAGATGATGTGATCTGCTTGTGGAGGAGAGGTGGCCATTTTCCCAGAGGAAAAAGGCCGTGGGCAGTGGCCAGTTTCTCAGGGGAAAAGGGCGGTGAGCCCCTTCCTCCAGGGGCCTTTACTTGAGTTCTAATACACAGGAATACAGGGTGGCAAGGATCAAACAGTAGGTAACATTTCAGAGAAATCTGAGGGTTTAGTATGAGTCAGAGTCTGTCAGGAACAGAGTTTTAGGGTTTCCTGCTCAAACTCTTAACATTTGAATGAAAGCACTCTTAGCAGAGCAGATTTCACAGGTTTATCAGGAAGTCTTTGTGATGCCAGATTTTTCCCCAGGACACGCTCTAGCAAGGCAAGGAGCTGCGCCACCTCCCCAACAGGTATTCAGGCTTGGATTAGAGCTAGGAAGTGCTTCTCCCAGGGGACATGGAGGCTAGGCTTTGTCAAAGTGGGGGGGGCGGGGCACCCAGTCCTTCCATGAAGGCCTCCCAAGTGATCGAGTCTGTCTTTTAGGTTGCCCCCCACTGTGAGGGGTCTTACCCTTCGTTGACTTCTGACCAAGCTTTGGGGGCAGGGAGAGGAAACAGGCAGTGTTTGCTACCAGAGACAAGCTTTGTCTCCTGTGGCTCGCATTCCAGAGGTCATCCCTTGCCCTTAGCCACAAGGGGGCGAGCTAGAATTCCTAGAACCAGACAGAGCGGTCTACAACATTGTGCGGCAGGGGAAAGTCGGCAATGTCTAGAGACGGTTTTGATTGGTGGCAGAAGTGGGCTCTGCTGGCCTCTGCTAGGCCAGGATGCTGCTACGCACCCTGCAATACCCAAGACTGTTCCCCGCACAGAGAATTGTTGGGTCCCAAATGTCAACCATGCAAGGGTAAGAAACCTTCTTTTAGAACATTGGTCTGTGACCACGGGGACCCTTGCATCCTTCCAACCCTGTGGGATTGCTAGAACAAACCACAAGTTGAAGAAATAACTCACTCGTCATTTTTCTTTCCACAGCTGAGCTCTGTCCAGACGCCGAGTTAGAGCAGCTGGAGGCAGAGAGACCCCGCGGGCCGGGGAACGGGGAGCGGCGCCCAGCGCTGAGATGGCCAGGCCGCAGCCACCACCCTGGGTCCATACAGCCTTCCTCCTCTGCTTCCTCGGCCTTGGAGGGGCCATTGAGATTCCTATGGATCGTGAGTTCTGTTCCTTCTTCTTCTATTCTCCTGATTTAGGGCAGAGGACAGTTAAGACCAACGTTCAAAGAATGTTGGGGGAAGGGAAATAGTGGATTCTGGATGCAGAGCTGAGTTTCCCCAAAATGGGAGCAAACAGGCTGGTGCTTCGGAACATGAGACGTGAGTCCCCAGTGAGGTCTCCCTCCTGTGGCTGAGTGACCTGGGCAGCCGGCAGCCCACTGAGCAGGACCAGAGGGGAGTACCTTTTGGAAGTCTGAGTGTTCTCTGTGGTCTTGACTTGCCCACCAAAGCAGAGTTTCCAGGGACCAAGTGAGTGAATGGTTCTTATTTGCCTTTCTCATTCCTGATCTAGATCCCTCGGCCTCTCTTGTCTGGAATAATCAGAAGGATGATGGCTGGGAGAGAGTGGCAAGGGATTGTTTTGCAAAAGACTGGCTACATGAGACATTAAATAGAGCCCTGTCACAGTGCCGCTGTGGGGGCACCAGGCACCGATTCCTGCTGCTTTTGTCGTTCCCACTGTGAAGTGGAGAAGTGAAATCCATGTCATTCTCTTCCCATGGCAGGGGCATTATTGGGCCACCAGAATCATACAGTGAGGGGCTTACAGTGCTGATCTGACAGACTCTCACCAGCCACATCTGTGGGCACATCCATAACGACCCATTGACTGGCAGCCACGCACCTGGGCCCTGCATTTCGCTGTGCCCCGCCCTTGCCACATTGCTAACACTCCTATCAGGATGTCTTGCATCCGGTACTGAGGAGTGGGCACACCAGCTCTGTCCCCTGCCTCCTGATTCCAGGAATAGATGGGACTCACATAATGCCAGTGTTGACTTGGGCTCTCTCCAGGTGACAGAAGTCCAGGGAGGGGGGTGGGTAGGAGGGTAACACAGCTTCCAAGAAGTCTCCCTGAGCTCTCCAAAGCCAGACTCTGAGGGGTGGAGTTAGCAGAGCTTAGAGAAGAGCTGCAGGTGTCTCAGCCCCCTGCTACCCCACTCCACCCAGAAGAGCTGCCCCAGAAAAGTGGGCACTCCTGGATGAGAGAAGGCCAGGAGAAACTACAGAGTAGGCCCAGAAGTGGACAGGCCCCTGCTGCCCTCCCGCTGGCTCAAGTGTGTGAGTGTGTGTGTGCACGCACCCACTCAGACACTCGGGGAGGGGCCAGGGTTGTAGGAGGAGCTATTCTAGGGACCTTCTGTACTGTGGATTCAAGGAGAGTTTCTCATGACCAAGCCCAGGCAGGCTGTCTAATGATAAGGGCCCCCACCCCTGGAGAGGAGGGGGCAGCGGATGAGACTGGGTGGTCGAGGAAGCGGTAAAGGTTCATCTCCCTTCCGCCCCTTGTCCTCACTCACTATCCTGCCACTTGGATCCCTGGGGCTGGTAGGTGAGGAGTTCCCATAAGCCGAACTTACAAACAGATGGCTTCATCCCTATGCTAGGACTCTGGATTTCTGAAGCTCTCCCAGAGTCACAGGCAGGGGACTGAGCAGTCAGTCTCTGCAAAGTACTACCTGTGGACACAAAATGGCAAGTGCCCCAACCTTCCCACCACCACCTCCCCACGGGAGAATCCTGGAGGGTCTGCTCTTTCCGTGCATGGAGACTCAGGCCCTCGCTTGGTCAGGGTCACACAGCAGATGGGTGATGGAGTTGCAAGAAGCTGTATCCCTTGGCGACCCCCAATTTGGCGCTCAACGTGCCCCACACCAACCCTGGTAAACCTGCCTCCTTTCGGTTCTTAGAACTCCCCAGAGTCCAAGCTGCGTGTGCCCAGCAGAGAACTAAGCGCTTCAGAGTTGTCACTTCCTGTGATTCTTACAGCTAATCCACGAAATATGTGTGGTCCTTAGGCAGCAGGTCGAAGTCTGAGGTGTAGAGACATAAAGCTGTTTCTCCAGCTGTTTCCCGAGTGGCGGGGCCAGCATACGAGAGCATGGCACCTCCTTGACTGAGGAGGGGAGTCTATCTGGGACACCAGTCTGCTGCTGCAGGTTGTTTCATGTACCTCCCTGGTCACTGCAGGCACCGGGCCGTGGCAGCTTCACCAGAATGAGTCTGAACAAGCTGACAGCAAGACGGAGAGGCAAGCCCTCCAGTTGCCCTGGGAAGAGATCCTCTCTAGCCTGGTTTCTCCCTCCCGCTTCCCAGGTTACCTGAGTCCATCCTTCCCTCTCACCCTGGCTCAGGCCCAGCGGAAGGGCTGGGAAAAGATCAGGCATTCCTTTCCACCCCCAGCTTTATGGAGATACTGTGGACGTATAACATATGTAAGTTTAAGAAGTACAGCCTGATGGTTTGCGGCACGTGTATGTTGTGGAATGACCACTGGAACAGTTAGTGAACGCATCCGTCCCTTCGCGTGATAACCTTTCTGTGTGTGGTGGTAACTTACAAGGCCGATTGTCTATGAACAACTTTCACGTGTACTATAGTAGGCGCACCTCACTGTATTGTACTCCACTTGCTGTGCTTCACAGATACTGCATTTTTCACAGAGAGAAAGTCTGTGACAACGTGCCTTGAACAAGTCTGTTGGCACCAATTTCCAACAGCATTTGCTCACTTCGTGTCTCTGAGTCTCATTTTGGTCATTCTTGCAGTATTTCAGACTTTTTCATTATTGTTGTATTTGTTCTGGTGATCTGTGATCAGTGACCTTTGATGTTACCATTGAAATCGCCTTGGGGCACCACAAACCACACCCCTGTAAGATGGCCAGTTTGCCCTTATAAGATGACAAACTTAGGGTAAACGTTGCACGTGTTCTGGCTGCTGCACTGATTCCCTCAGACACAGCGATGCTGAAATCGGGCCAGTTGATAACGTCCCAATGGCCTCAAAGTGTTCAAGTGAAAGGAAGAGCCTCCCGTCTCTCACTTGAAATCGAAAGGTAGAACCGATGAAGCTCAGTGAGGAAGGCACGTCAGCTGCTGCTTCTGCAGCGTCCTGACCTCTCATGCCAGTCAGCCAAGTTGTGAATGAAAAGGAAAGTTCTTGAAGGAAATCCAAAGTGTTACTCCAGTGAACACACAAATGATAAGAAAGCAAAACAGCCTTGTTGCCGACGTGGAGGAAGTGTCAGTGGTCTGGGTAGAAGAGCTGACCAGCCACAACCTTCCTTCAAGCCAGAGCCTAATCCAGAAAAAGACCCTGATGCTCTTAAGTTCTGTGAAGTCTGAGAGAGGGCAGGAAGCTGCAGAAGAAGCGTATAAAGCTAGCAGAGATTGGTTCATGGCGTGTAAGGAAAGGTCTTGTCCTCGTAACATAAAAGTGCCGTGTGGAACAGCAAGTGCTGATGTACAACAGAAGCTGCAGCAGGTAGCGAGTTGCCCTTTTTAGCTAAAAAGGTGGCTACGCCGAACAACAGATATTCAGTGTAGACAAAACAGCCTTCTATTGGAAGGAGATGACACCTGGGAGTTTCCCAGGAGAGTGAGGAAGTGAATACCTGGCTTCGGAGCTTCAAAGGACAGGCCGACTCTCTTATTAGGGGCTAATGCAGCCGTTGACTTAAGTTGAAGTGATTTATCACTCCAAAAATCCTAGAGTTGTTAAGAATTATGCTGAATCTATTCTGCCTGTGCTCTGTAAGTGGAGCAGCAAAGACAGGATGACAGCACATCTCTGTATCTCATGGTCTACTAAATATTTTAAGCCCACCTTAGAGCCCTACTGCTCAGAAGAAAGACTCCTTTCAAAATGTCACTGCTCATTGTCAGTGCACCCGGTCACCCAAGAGCTCTGATGGAGGTGTGCAATGCGCTGAATGTTGTTTTCATGGCTGCTAACTCAGCATCCATTCTGCAGTCCAGGGACCAAGGGGTGATTTTTAACTTCAGGTCTTATTATTTAAGAAATATATTTTATAAGGCTGTTGCTGCCATAAATTAGTGATTCTCTGGTGGATCTGGACAGGATAAATTGCAGACTTTCTGGAAAGGATTCGCCACCCTAGGAGTAATTAAGAACATTCATGATTTGTGGGAACAGATCAAAATATCAACAGGAGTTTGAAAGAGGACTCCAACCCTCTTGGAAGACTTCAGTGGAGAGAGTAACTACAAATGTAGTAGAAATAGCAAAGAACTAGAATAGAAGTGGAACCTGAAGATGTGACTGAATTGCTGCAGTCTTATGATAACACTAATGAATGAGGAGTTACTTTTTATGGATGAGCGAAGAAGGTGATTTTCTGAGATGGAATCTACTCCCGGTTGGCATGGCAACAAAGGAGTCAGAACAGGACCTGGGCTCCCTTGTCACAGCAGCAGCAGGGCTTGATAGGGCTGCCTCCCACTCTGCGAGAAGTTCCACTGAGGGTAGAATGCGGTCAGGCGGCATCGCGTGTCACAGAGACATCGCTGTGACAGGAAGGACGCATCACAGTGGCACACTTTTCTGTTGTCTTCTTTAACACATTGCCACAGCCACCCAGCCTTCAGCAACAGTCAGTGGCCACCAACATCAAGGCAAGACCCTTGAAGGCTCAGATAATGGTTTGCAATGTTTTCAGCAATACAGTATTTTTTCATTAAGGTATGTACATTGTGTTTAGACATAATGCTACCGCACACTTAATAGACCATAGTATAGTGTAAACATAAGTTTTTATACGCGCTGGGAGACAAAAATTCACATGATTCACTTGATTGCAATGTCGGCTCTTTAGTGGTGGTCGGGAACTGAACCCGCAATGTCTCCGAGATGTGCCTGTACTGCAGTGGCCATGCTGTAAAGTAGATCCCCGGAACTTCTCCTGTAGTGGAAGTTTGTACCTTCTGACCACTGTCCCTCACCCCCAGCCCATGGCAACCACCATGCTGGTCTGTTCTTTGAGTTTGACTTTCTTAGATTCCACGTATAAGTGAGAACATACAGTATTTGTCTTTCTCTGCCTGACTTATTATTTCACTTAGCATGATGCCCTGAGGTCCATCTATGTTGTGGCAAAAGGCAGGGGATAGCTGCGCCCCCTCTGCCCTGAAGCATTGTTCCCAACAGCCAAGACATGGGAACCACCTAAGATTGGGCACTCTTGACTTTCCCTTTGTGTTGTGAGGAGTCCGGAGGGCTCAGCCCAGAGGCTGCCCTGCCAGGTGTACCCTTCTGCTCCTTTGCCCCTTCAGGGGGCATTGTCTTTGTCTGGAGACAAGGCACTGCTCCTGCTCTGGGAAGTTGGGGTGCAGCAGGCCTCCAGGAACAGAGCCCTGGGCTGCTGCACAGTCCCTCATTGAAGTGCCCAGCCTCCAGTCCCCACCGCTTTGCCAGTGGAGTCACACGCACCCACCTCCCCCTCACCAGCCTCAAGGAGAGCAATGTGACCTTTGAAGAATGCAGAGAGTCACCTCATCAACCAGAGAGATTTGCCAAAAAGTGAGTCTGTTGGCAGCTTGCCCCTCTGTCTCCCTCCGCACATCAGGGGACTCAGCATTTTTCTCCTAGACGCCCACAGAGGAGGGCAGTGGGGTGGGAGAAACACTTCCTCCTCACCGTCACCCCAAACAGCGCTGCAGGGTGGCCTCAACACACACACACACTCACACTCACACTCACTCCATCCTCCAAAGGATGAGTGCAGAGGTCACAGGATCAGAGTCGGGGAAGGAAAGAGGTGTGTGAATACTGGGCAGCATCGGCCCTCGCCCCACAGAGCCTGTTGGAAGGTTTTTCTCCCTCTTGGAAGCCAAAAGAACAAATTTATTCTCCACTCTACTTCTGTCACCCAGCAAGTGCCATAGGAGAGAGGGGCAGGTGGTGTGACACAGGATGGGGAATGGGGGTGGTCACAGGACTAGGTCACACCCTTGACCCTAGGCAGACAGTCCCCATTGTCTTCTCCCTGTGGCCGCTTGTCTTCCGGGGGGTTGTGTCCCTGCAGTGAATTCCTTGGTGGCACATTGGTGGCTGCAGACGTCATCACCTCTTTAGGCGAGCAGATTCTCCAGACACCCTGGCTGGATTTCAGTGTGGGGCTCTGACTGCCCTGAGAGCCTCCGCCCCTCCAGGTCTCCCCTCTCACTCAGCTTTGTCTAAAATGTGAAGAACAGCGTGCCAAAACCCCAGCTGGTCGAGGGTGAGTTTGTAAAAAGACCTCTGGACCAGGCAGCAGAAGAGCTGGTTCCCCCTCCGGTTCTGCAACGGGCCTCCCATGTGATCTTGACCAGGCGACTTCCTCTCTGGGTGTAAGATTCCCTGGACGGTGTCTAGGGGTCTTTCCACTGAACCAGCATTTGATTCGGTGGAAGAGAGGTTTGAGGCCCACACGGGCAAAGCAGAGGGCAAAGCAGAGCCTTCATCAGCCTTCCCATCCCGGGTGAGGCCAGAGCCGTCAACTGTATGTGGGCACCTAGGAGACACCACCTGTATCTTGAAATGAAAAACCCGAGGCTGGGCTGTGGTCAGAGGCAGGGGGTCAAGTGTCGGCCCTGCTCCTCCTGAAAGTGGCCCCTTCGCTCAGCCTCCCCGGCCCCACGGGAGAACCACTCTCTGAAACCACCCCCACGGCCTTCAGTCTTCACAGACAGTCCTGTGTGGGTGAGGGTGCTGCCTGTGGGGTGGGGAGGGAGCCTCGGAGCGTGAGTTCAGACACCAGGGACTTGGGTGTTGCCCCCGGCCATTGCATCCCTTTTTGTTTCCTACCCTGGGGGCCAAGCGAATGGCAAAGCAGACGGAGGTGCTGTGCCCAACAGGCCGCAGAAACCTGGCCCACTTGAAAAAATTATTCTGAACCTTTTCATGGGTCTCACCCTCAAGACTTTCACGTACTGGCATATAGTAGACACTCACCCCTGCCACCCTCCACCTCCCTCTCTGGTATCTGTCTTCTCTTCCCTGTGACTCTTCATGCCACTTTTGGTCCTGTCTTGCCTCCGCCTCCTCCCTTTCTGAGAGACTGCCCCCTTGCTGAGTCCCCAGCTTCCTCTTCCACATCTCACTGTGGTCCAGTCAGAAAGCTTCAAGGTTGCCCTGACTGGTGTGGCTCCGTCGGTTCGAGTATCCTCCTGTAAAGCAAAAGGTCGTGGGTTCGATTCCCAGTCAGAGCACATATGTGGGTTCCGTCCACAGTTGGGGCACATACAAGAGGCAACCGAGTAATGTTTCTATTTTGCATGAATGTTTCTCTCCCTCTTTCCTTAACCTTTCCCCTCTCTCTGAAACCAATAAGCATAGCCTCGAGTGAGGATTAAAAAAAGAAAGCAAGGAAGTTTCAAGGTCACCATGGCTCAACAGCAGCCTCTGCTTCCTCCAGGAAGTGCTCACTCTGAGAAAGTGAGCCCCAGCGTCAGCGCCGTACCCGACATCCACACCAGCATGAGAAAAGAGAGGCATATTACTTTCTATTCTAATCATAAGGAAAGAATAGCTTTGAAAGTTATATAGCAACAGGTGTTCTCTTTTCAGCAGACACATTTCAACCAAGACCTTGTTCCCACAAGGAACATTCCATCTAAAAACTTGTGTTCAAAGCGTGGTCCCCAGACCACCAGTGTCCGAATCACTTGGCTGCTCGTCAGAACTGCAGGGTCTTCTGAGTCAGAACCTGCGTTTTCACCACCCCCTTCAGGTGATTCCCAAGCTTGTCAAAGTTGGAGTGACACACACACACCAGTACACAGGCGTCTCAGGCGCAGGCTGGGAAGGTGCGTGCCCCGCCCCTTTTGTAAATGCACGGAAACAGTGAGGAAAGCGGGTGCTTTCATGTGTGAGAGAGGACAAGGGGCAGTGGGAGGAGTGAGGGCTGTGGACCTGCTGGGCCCGTGGGGGGTTGTCCTGTAGCGGTGGTTCCAGTCCACCCCTTCCTGGCACCTCAGCTTCACCATGGCACTGACACCAAAAAGCGTCTAGAGGTGACAGGTGGCAACTCCAGAGCCCAGCCTCTTTTGAGCAGCGTTGCCACTTTTGACATTTGGACTTACCTGGTGACATCTTCATTTGGTCAGCAGCGGGTCTTTCTGGTCCACTGCATGGTTTGGCCTCTGGGGAAGGCATTGCCTTCTCCACGAAGCTCTTGATGGGTCCATCCATCCTCCAGCTTGGCTCTTCCCCCGAGCTCCGCTGCTGGCGGGAGAGAGCCCGTGCACAATGCCCCCGCCGCTAGCCCGTTTGTCCCTCCTCCCTGGGTGCTGGGGCGAGAGGACGTGCTGAGCGCTGGGTCATGTGTAATAACTGGTGTCTTCTTTTCTCCCCTTACAATGCTAACCCATCGGAACTAACAGCCAGCATTCAGAATGAGCGTAAGTCCTGGGGGTGGGGGGGACGCCTCTCTGCACTTGTGCCTCTGGGAGGTCAGAGGGCAGGAAGGAGGGGCAGGAGAAGGCCAGGTGAGGACACAGGGGATTCTCAGCCTCCCCACCGCCATGCTGGGGCTGCTTGACAGCAGAGCCATGTAGTGAGCTTTCTTACCGTACAGGAAGGGAGGAGGCTCAGCCTATGGAAAGGCAGGTGGGTAAGAAGGGCACCGCTTCCCCACCCTCAGGTGGCTGGCACTGGAGCACCAGGGGGAAGCGCCCTTTGGCCTGCAGACAAGGCCCTGGGAAATTCCCTGGGGACTAAGGCCTCGTTCAGCTCCATCCTCACCACAGTTTGACCGTCTGCTGACCCTCCAGGGCTCAGAACCATCACAGCCCCTAAGTTCTAAAAATCGAGCTGCTTTCTGTTCCTTTATTCGTTCAACAAACATTTATCAATAATTACTGTGCTCTAGACATTGTATGAAGCAGTGGACATAACAGTGGGGCAAACAGAAGCCTGGCCTTCAGTTTCTCACAGGGACACCTTGACCTTCTACAGTAGTTCTTCTTAATGCTTGGTCTGTGGCGCCCGTCCCTTTCTAGAACGGGGCACTGTCCACCCTGCTTGCCTGCTGCTCTGTGTGGCCCCAAAGCTGTTAATTTCAGCCGTTCTTTAAGCCAGGGACCCGGGCCGGTACCTGCAGCCCCTGACTGCCCACTGTTTGCCCGGTTGCAGTGTCCCAGCCACCGACCATCACCAAGCAGTCGGTGAAGGACCACATTGTGGACCCGCGAGACAACATCTTGATCGAGTGTGAAGCAAAGGGAAACCCTGCCCCCAGGTAAGTGCCCTGGCGGGAAAATCCAAGCTGGGCGGAGGGAAGGGGGCCAATAAGAAGGTGTTTAAACTGCTCCCTTGCCTTGGGCCTGATGGTCGTTGAGGCCTCTGAGAAATTAAATTTATCCACTCAGCCCCCACTAGGTAGAAAGTACAATTTGGAAAATTAGGTAATTTAGCTGATGAGGGAACTGGGTACCCCCAAACTTAAGAGGCTTAAGGTCACTCCAAAAAGCCAGGACCAGATACTGTTTTCTGACTTTTAGGGTAGCACTGCCTTGTGTTCCCATCATTCCCCGTGCCTAGCTTATAGGAAGTCCCTCCCCCTAGCTCACCTGAGTCTTTCATTCTGGGCACATCAGCATCACAGGGGTGCCAGCAGACCACGAGCTGAAAGCCTGCTGTGCACCAGGCTCTGTGCTAGTTGTTCCTCACACTGTTCAGCCACCTCACTGCTCTTTGGGGAAGCTCCTCTGAGCTAGTGATGTGGAAGGAAATGCAGGCACAGAGACACTCGGCACCTTTTCCAAGGTCACTCAGCTTCAGAGTACCAGAGGCTGGATTTGAACCCAGGCCTGTGACACCCCAGGCCAGGTTTGTTTCTACTGGTGAGCTTTGGCAATATGGAGGTGGTATGCTATCCTTCTTCCCCCATCTTTAAAGCAGCTGCCACAGGCTGGACTTTTCAGGAGACTCCTGCCCAGTTCAGACCCAGGCATGATAAGACCCCATGTAAGGGGACATCTCAGCAGGAGAGAGGAGGCAAAGTGAAGCCCCGGGGATGTGGCAGCCGCCTTTTGCCCCACACCCCCACCAAAGTTTGCGTGACCTCGTGTGACTCCGAGCGGTGAGCCTAGAACAAGCAGAGCCTCCCTCACCCATGGTGGGGGAAGCAGGAGTCACCCTGAAGGGCCGGGCAGGGCTTGGGTGACCTTGCCTCTGAGGTTCAGACTTCCCCCCCTGGTTCCTCTATGGGAACAAAGCACCTACAGCGCTGAGCAGCCGCTCCTGCCCCTGCTTCTTTTAAGGTTATACCCTGAGCAGCTACAGACGCACACCCCCCAGGAGAAGCAGAGGGACATGCTAGTCCCTTCCCCTTGGAGCTCAGGTTTAAGGAGGCTGCTTTTTATTTTCAAAGTTGCCCCTTCTGGGCTCCATAATGTGTCTCCGCTGCCTTTCAGTCTCCACCTGGGTCACTGGGCAGGGGCACAGACAACCTGAACCCCGTTCCACGTTGGCTTGAGAGTCGATTATCAAACAAGGGGGCAGGAGGAGCAGAGCCGGCTTCTTGATGTGTGTGGGTTGGGTGAAATACGAACTTGGGTTGGTGTTCCTAGTTGGAGGTGGGGAATGCCTTGGCGTGGAAGCAGCAGCTGACTCTGGATTTGAAAAAATCAAAATCACTGCCCACCCCTCCAGAGAACATCATCCCCAGGGGATACTTTGGGTATCTGTCGTGTGAAACCCTGACTCCCAGCCTTGGTTGGACCAAAGTATTCTCAGGCACCTGCCCCTGGAGATTCACAGGGATGGGACTGGGGACACTACATTCAGGATTTCAGGAGGTTCTGTCACTCAGTCCGGGCTGGGGCCCATTGGTATGAAGGTGTGGTTTTGTGACTGAGTCTGGGTAGGGCCCTGAGATTGCCACCTGGAGCCCGGAACCCACCCTGTTACTGTTTGTTGCCCCTGCCCTCCCCCTTCTTCCCACTGTCCACAGCTTCCACTGGACTCGGAACAGCAGGTTCTTCAATGTTGCCAAGGACCCCCGCGTGTCAATGAGGAGGAGGTCTGGCACCCTGGTGATTGACTTCCGAAGCGGCGGCCGGCCGGAGGAGTACGAGGGGGAATACCAGTGCTTTGCCCGCAACAAATTTGGCACAGCCCTGTCCAATAGGATCCGCCTGCAGGTGTCCAGTGAGTAGCATGGGGCAGGTTGAGATACTGCTCCCGGGTACATGGAGGGTCATTCTAGAAGGACCACCCTATCCTTGGCCTGTTTGTGCTTTGGGGCCCTGCATGTCCTGCTTGCTTTTCTGCCTCTGAGCACGGCACATCAAAAAGATTTCTTGAAAAGGAAGTTTCCAAACCAGAGTCTTGAACAGCATTCCTCTGGGCACAGGAGGAGGGGAAGGAGAGGAGTCTTTGAAGACAGGCACCCACTCAGACAAAAGGCCTCCGTCCTCTGCCTGCTTGGACCCTTGGGCCCCGCCCCTCTCCCCTGTCCCGCTTGTTCTCCTTTGTCCCCCCCCCCCCCCACCTACCTCTAACCCCACTCCTCGCCCCAGGCCCAGTCGGAACCCTCATTTCGTGTTCCTCCTTGTTTCTTCCCAGAATCTCCCCTGTGGCCTAAGGAAAATCTGGACCCAGTGGTGGTTCAGGAAGGTGCCCCCTTGACCCTCCAGTGCAACCCACCTCCCGGACTGCCATCCCCAGTCATCTTCTGGATGAGCAGCTGTGAGTCTTGGGGACCTGGTGTTTTATGTCTGTTTAATCTTGGGGAGTGGGGTGGGTATGCTGATGGGGAGGAGCTTGCCCAAGGCTAGAAGACCTTGACTTGTGAGAAGCAGGTGGAAGGCGTCCACGTGGCTAAGGACAGGCTCTGCAGAGAGAGGGCTGCTTGCGTTCATTTCCCACGCCCAGCTGCCATTAGCTGTGTAATCTTAAGTGAGTTGCTTAACAGCTCTGGGCCTCAGTTTCCTCTTCTTGAAAAATGAGGATGAGGATGAGGATGAGGGATGAGACTTATCTGATAGAATTATTGTAAGGATAAATAAATTAATATGTCCAAGGTACTTATAACAGTGCTAGATACACAGTGTGTGTTCAGTAATATTTGTGATGATCAAGAGCAAGAGAATAAGGAATAGGGAGGAAGAGGACAAACTGTGTTTTTCAGTGGGCCAGTTGGAGGCAGGTTGGTGCCAAGCCTCTTTTATTTAATTCTTGGTTTGGTCTGGAGTCTCTCCTGTCAGGACAGACTGGGGCACTCGAGAATGCAGCTCTGATAATGGAGCGGTGGTGAGGTGAGAGGTTTGCAGCAGGGGACAGAGCGCCATCCTTCGGAGCTGTTCTAGCTCAGTTTTGGGAGGAGGCTTATTTAGCCACTCTGGGCCTCAGTTTCCCAAAGTTTCTTTCTCTGTTTTCAGTCACACTATAGGGGGCGCATTACGGAGGTGAATAGAGGACTGCTATTTCTCTTCCTGGCTTCTCACCCCTCCTCCATCTCTCCCTTCCCTTCCTTTCCTCCTTCCCTATATATGCATCCATCTGTCAATCCATAGCCCTTCCTGCCTATCATCTGTCGCTTTCTCTATTCCTGAATTCCTACCACCCTGCTTCCAAAAGAGACTGCCTTGTCACTGCTGCACGTGGTGGTTTTGCAGAGCGAGAGTGGCTTTATGCCCAGTCATTGTCCCTCTCTTTCCTCAGCACATGTGTAGGGAAGACTGCCCGGCCATAGACGGAGTGCTGGTCTGTTAGCTAACAGTTCAGTCCCTCCTTTCTCATCCTCTGCATCACACTTGTCACACTGCATCACACTCTTACTTCCTGAGCAGGTCTCATGACCTTCTTTCTCTGTCCATCCTCGCCGACATCTCCCCAGCACAGGCCACCATCAACAATTCCCTGGGTTACAATAATTACCCATAACTGGCCTTCCCAGTCTTTCTAAAGACATGAGTGTGACAGTTCGTTTATATGCTCAAACCTTTCACTGGATCCTTCATCACCTTGGACGGGGTCTGGACTCCTCTCCCTGGCACACAGCTCCCTCCCCAACCTGGTCCCTTCTGCCTCTCCAGCACCTCTCCAGCGCCTCTCCAGCCCTCCTCCCACCCCCACCCCCGCCCCCACCCACCCCCCTTCTCAGGTGCTCTCACTTTTAACACACCCTGTTGCTGCTGCATTGGACCCTCTTAGCTCCTTTCTCTTCTGCCTTGTAAACATCACACAGCCTTCAAGCCTCCTTTTCTCAGCTCATCCCTTCTTCTCTGGGCTTCTCACTCATCACACTGCATCGCAATTATTTATTTATGTGTTGTCTCTTCTCCTGGACTTCAGGTTCTTTGATGGCAGGAGCTGTCTTTCTCACTCGTCTCTCTTTCTCCAGTACCTAGCACAGGGCCTGCACATAGTAAGCCTACAGGAAATCTTTGATACATGCTTTGCAGAGCCAGCCAGCCCATTGTTGGGAAGTCGGCATCATTAACCTTGTGCTTTAAGAAATGGTGACTTAACACTCACAGAGGATAGGAAAGAGTTTGCTATGAGTAGTCAGCCTTAGGAGTAGACTTTTGCAAACCAGAGCACCTGGAAACCTGGCCGTTTGCATTCGCATTAGATACAGTGCTTGAAAAAATACAGATAAAGTAGCCAGATTTCTCAGCCACTCCTGTGATGTCATTAATTCAAAGAAACACACATTTTCATATTTTCCCATCTGTAAAATTGAAAGGCATCCTAAAACCAATGGCATGCAATGTTAGTTGATATGTGTCTCACAATTGTATTGTTTCTTTCTTGGGGCTGGAGTGGAGGGTAAAGAATAAAACAAGTGAATTTGGCTCCTGATTTGGGAGCATCTGAAGGATCGTGTCCCCTCCTTCTGGCCCCCGGTGTCAGTCGGCCATTTCTGTGGCGTGAATAGGAGATAGAAGTGCTTGGTCTT
This sequence comes from Sturnira hondurensis, assembly GCF_014824575.4. Taxonomy (NCBI): domain Eukaryota; kingdom Metazoa; phylum Chordata; class Mammalia; order Chiroptera; family Phyllostomidae; genus Sturnira; species Sturnira hondurensis. Next base: position 1,975,546 of record NW_028089713.1, on the reverse strand, counting down.
AGGGCGTGGGTGTGGTGGGCAAGCAGGCCGGATCTGAATCCTACTCTCACTCACTGCTTTGCAGCCACAACAGTTAAGTCCTCTTGTTTGTTACCTATAAAGCAGGAATCGGCCCCACCTCAGAGTGGAGAGTCAGATTAGACTGAATGACTCGGAACTCCTGGACCCTGTAGGGCCTCACTGGCTGGAACGTCGTGATTTCTGTTACTGTTACCACTAACCTCCTACTGCACCTCTGCTTCCTTATAGCCATGGAGCCCATCACCCAAGATAAGCGGGTCTCCCAGGGCCATAATGGGGACCTGTATTTCTCTAACGTAATGGTGCAGGACATGCAGACCGACTACAGCTGCAACGCTCGATTCCACTTCACCCACACCATCCAGCAGAAGAACCCATTCACCCTCAAGGTCCTCACCAGTAAGTGCAGGCCCCTGCCTGGGGCCGGGGGCAGCAGCCCACCTAGCCTGAGCAGCCCCGGGTCCCTGGGGCTGGGGGACTCGTCCCCACGGCTGACCTAGAAGTCTGTAGCTCACTGCGCCTGAGCTACTTCAGCCTCTCTTAAACATCTCCTGACTCTGCAGCCTTGAGTTCAGCGTGGTCCTGCTCTAAGGCCCTGCTTCTCAGACTCTGTGGGAATCAGACTCACCTAGAGCCCTTGGCCCCAGGCCCGTCCCAGCCGGGTTCCACCTCATTAGCTCCCAGGGGATTTGGACACACACCGGAATCCAAGAAGCATTGCTTCAGGTGGTCATTGAGGCATCCTCTCACGTACTCAGCTTGATAATTTCTTTTATTTCTACTCATTGTTTGGTTATCCTTATTCCTAGAATAAAGCCACAGTGCAGGATATCTAACTTCGTGGGTGTACCTATCTGAATCTCATCTGATCTGTGATATGAATAAGTTGGACCGTATCGAATTGCTGTGTTTTCAGGTTGCAGTTTATGTTTAGTTTTATTTGTTTCCATTTTTACTCCCTGATTCTGTTGACTGGCATCAAAGCAGGCCAGCATTTCCGGACCCACTGTAGCCTTGGTGGCCCTCCGCAGAAGAGAGAGAAGCTACTCAGTTCAGAGACACACTTCTTGCCAGGGACCTGCTGGCCTGGAGCCTTGGCTGCAAAGTCCTTGGCCTGCTCAGCACACTGAAAGGCCACGTTGGTGTCCCCATGGACTTATAGAATGCCTTCCATGGAAGAGCCTCCTCTCCAAAGACCTTAGTCTGTCCTACTCAGCTGTGAGTGGTGTTTCCAGTACTGTGGACAGGGGCGATTGTGAGGGAGGCCAGGCAGAGGTCACCACATGGGCTCTGGCAGCTTCTGCAGTTTGGAGAAAAGAGGCTGAACCTGGCTTCCTGGAGCTCACATGGACAGGTGGTCGACAATGCCTCCTGGGGGGATGGGGCAGGGGGGAGACTTAGGAGAACTGCTCACTCAGGACAAGTAGGGGCCAACCCCCTCATGCCCTCTCTTCCTCATCAGCCCCTGCCCCCACGGAGAGGGGCAGGCAGTGCTGAGAGTCAGCCCAGCCCCACTCTCTTCCCACCATGGCATCGTGGTGGGTCTGTGAGAAGCAGTTTCCCCTTCTCCTGATGTGGTTTTTCCCCCCTTTCTCTTCTTTTCTTCCCTTTTCTTTTTCACTTCCTTCTTCTCTGTTTCTCCTCTTTCTCTCCCTCCCTCTCTCTCTCTCTCTCTCTTTCTCTCTCTCTCTCTTCCTTCCTTCCTTCCTTCCTTCCCTCTCTCTGTCTTTGACCCCATTTTACCTGCCTCCAATCCTCCCCCTCCTGCCTCTGCGGGCCCCCACACACTGTTCCGAGCTGTCATAATTTGATGGCCATCAGGACAGCCAGGAGCCCCGCAGGTTCCTGGCAGGGTCACCTGGCTTCAGTCTGCTTGCTGCCCCCTTCCTGGCTTTCTTTTTCCAGGCTTAGGCCCAGAGAGGAGCCCTGGAGAGGAAAGCTGGGTCATCTGAGGTGTCTCCCCAGTGCACATCAGAGTGACCGCCTGCCAGCTGGCTGAGCTGGGGGGACAGTGTGGTCTGCCCAGGACCTCAAAGTGGCCTTTGGAGCCGCAAAAGGGCTGGAAGTGCTAGGCAGTTCGGGGGAAGGAATGGCAAGAGCAAGATGCTGGACAGCCTGCAGTGCCGTCACCTGGGCCCCTTTCTCCCTGCCCGGCAGATGCTTGCGGTCAGCCTGCTGTTTGAGGACCGAGTCGGGTGGCCCTGTGGTTTGGGGCAGAGCCTCCACTGTCACACAGGGAGACTCAGGGAGATGGAGGTGGTGAAGAGCCATCCTCTGTGGATTAAGCAGTTAGAAATTTTAGCCGCATTTAAAAGCTGTGCTTTCCGGAAACATTCTTTTCATTCAAGTGAGGGATATCTGTCTCTGCCCTGTTTCTGGGTCCTCTGTGCCACCGAAAACCCCTCCCGATGCTGGGGAGCCCTGGGTGCTATGAACAGAACCCTGCCGGCTCCCTGGGGCAGCTTTGGCTGGGAGCAAGTGCCGGGTGTCTGTGCTGGCCCACATTGGGGCACAGCCGTGCCCTCTCCACTGCCCTGCCTGGAAAGGCCCCAGTTGTTCTCATACCTTCAGAACCAGGTCTAGGGGTGGGAGGCAAAATGGCCCAGTTGGGACAGCCTCAAAGACTCAGGTCTCACCAGGAGTTTCTGTCCCAGTTGGTCTATTGGGGAAGAAATAAACCTCATCACAGTCAATTTTCTGTTACCTGCATGAAGGAAGGGATATCTAACAAACAGTAGTATGCAATCCAAAGGCATTTTTAAAATTTGTTTTGAGCCCTGGCTGGTGTGGCTCAATTCGTTGGAGCATCATCCCATAACTGAAAGGTTGCAGGTTCAATTCCCAGTCAGGGCACATACCCAGGCTGCAGATTCGATCCCTGGTCTGGGTACATATAGGAGGCAACCAGTCAATGTTCCTCTGTGGCATTGATGCTTCTCTTTCTCCCCCTTCCTCCCTCCGTTCCTCTCTCTCTAAAAGCAGTGGGGAAAAAATGTCCTCAGGTGATGATTACAAAATAAAATAAATTAAATTAAATTTGGTTTGGGATGCAGTCGAAGATAAACAGTGGAGCCAGGCTACAGAGACGCGCCTGTCCCACTTTGCCCCTGCCAGAGCAGGCCCCGCCCCTCCTGCCTGTGCCACAGAGAGGCAGTCAGTAGGGAGGGCGGCAGGGTCTCCCTGAAGAGACACAAGCACTAACCCTGCTCCCCGCTAATGCCTGTTGTCTAGGCGACACCCTCCCAGGAGTCCAGAAGGTCTCCCTGCATTTCCCAGCTGTGCTCCAGAATCTGCAGACTGTGAGGTGCAGGCCGAGCTTGGGTCACTTCTCTGGATGGGAGCATGACACAGGCCTGTCAGCTGTGTATGTCCCTGCCCTCCCCAGGAGAGGACCATTACCCCCGGAGTCCAGCCACAGCCCTGCCTACCCCTTGCCGCTCTGCCTCTTCCTTCTCTGCATGTCCAGTCCCACCCTTCGCTCCAGATAAGCCCATGCTGACTTCCCAAACAGGCTAGGTCTTTTACCACAAGCCCTATCTTAAGGGACAGTTCCAAATACTGAAATCTTCCTCCTGGGTGTTAGCAGATTTGGAATGCAATGCAGCGCAGTCCCAGAAAAGAGCTCAGGGTCCCACGATCAGTTTTAACGGGATTGGCCCTGTCTCATATATGCAAATATGGTGGCACAGCACCTCGGCTTCCAGTGAGCTGCCCCACCCCCACCCTTGCTGGTACTGTCAGAACTTGACCCCAGTAGCTGGAGGGGACCCGTGGTAGAAGAGTGAAAAGCAACTGAAGCATCTTGGCACAATTATGTGCCCAATTTCAAAATGTCTTTCTCACTGGCGGCTAAATGCCCAAGGGCTTCAATTACTGAATGTTGGAGCTGAGGCCATGGTCTTGCTCCTTAAGGAATATCTTCACCCCCAGGCCATCTAGAGAGTTCTGAATCTCCAGCTTAGTCCGCAGGCCGTTCCCAGCACAAAACTCAAGCACACTTCTCTCGCTCCGCCTCTCTTTCCCTCTCCCCCACCCAAACTTCCTCTGATCCTGAAATCTGAACCTCAGCCTAGCTCTCCCCCCTCCCTGGACCACTTCTGGCCTCCTCAGAAGGAGGCCCTTCTGCCAACAGATACATCTGGGAGACCAGGTGGTGCCCCTGGGTCAGGTCAGGGGTGCTTGTCACTGGTCAGCACACATTCGCTGGGCACTGCCAGGGGTCCGCCTCTCCCACTCTGTCTATGAACCATTTCTCTCGGCTTGTCTCCTCTCACCCCCACCCCTTGCAACTCAGCTTCCGCTCAGGCAGGACTTTGCTCTTTCCTCAGGGCTCACAAACACTCCTTTCTCTTTAGTGCCCCGAGAGCTGGCCGATCCAGACACCTGGGAACTGTGACTTTGATGAGAAGTGGTTGTTCATAAGACTGCTACAGAATATTACTAGTCCTTACCTCATTGGTTTGAAAATAGAGTGGGACCAAGCAATTAAGAGTCAAGCCTAATTGTTTTGATTACAAAGAAACTTATTATGGCCTTCTTTTGCAGGATTTAACCTTTTTTTCCTTTGGGGGGCTGTTTTGTGTTGCTTGTTCTTCGCCAAGCACATTTCCTTTCCAAATTCACCATGTCTTTCCTTTGCAAAAGGCCTCTGGTGCTCTCCCCGGTTGTGTTCATGGCTTTGCGTTTCCGTTGGTTCTCTCCCCGTTGACACCTCTGCGCCCTCCCGCCGCCTCCTGTTGGCTCACCCTCTTTTGTTTATTGCAGACCACCCCTATAACGACTCGTCCTTAAGAAACCACCCTGACATGTACAGTGGTGAGTCGCTGTGGTAACCTTGGGAGTAACCTTGCCTGTCCTAACCCCAGTTTGCCTAACTTGACTGATACTGTGTCATTAACTCATGCTGAGGGGCAGGTCTGACAGTTGGCCAGGCCAGGGTGCCAGGGGGCCACTTCCAGAGCCCTGCTTGCCAGGAAAACAGTGGCCAGTTTGGGAGTTTGAGGTGGCTTATGGGGTGGTGTGGTCTCCTCATATTTGCAGGCCTCCAGTTGCTGAATCCTGGACAAGCTGGTTAAACCAGGGTAGGACTTCAGAAGAGTTTCTTGGAGGGTTTATTAGAAACTTAGCAGTTGGTAGTAGGTGAACAGAGAATGTCTGAGGATGGATATGGAGGAAACAGTATTGTGATCCTATTAGTGGTTTAAGGATCACAGAAAGCTTTGTAGTGTGTGTTTCACCAACTCTTAAGTGTCTCCATGTGAATCGCCTGCGTTGCAGTCTAGCCGCAGCTGCTGGGGACACCATGTCACCGGTCTCTTGTCCCTTTAAAAATCTACCTGGGAAATAAGAGTGAGAGTTCACTTTGAGTTTTTTTCCAAGGTGAGTTATAAATGAAATAGCCTCTCTCCCCCTTCTTCTCTCTCTCTAAAATCAATAAAAATTTTTCAAAGATTATAAATGAAGCTGTACCGTCACCTGGGCCCCTTCTCTCCTTTGGGAGTGCCTGCAAACCTGATGCCCACCAGCGCCCACGTTTGCAAGTCAAGGAGCGGTTTCCATGAGGCATATTTCTAACTCATCACACGACTGGCCGCTCAAGCTGATTAGTAGAGTAATTGGCTATTTCCACACCTGAGTTAATCCCACCACGGCTGGAGAATGTCTTGTTTTCCCTAGGCAGTCATAGGAATCATCATTTTCTGGCTCTGGCAAGACAGCTGGTCCCCATCATCAGTTACGCCTCCAAAGCCAGGCTCTGAGTCCCCAGGGGGGTTGCTATGGGCTCATCTAGATAGGAAGTGTCTGCGTTGTGATGTGCTAATATAAACAATGATCGGCCTCTGGAGTGGAGGATGGGAAGAGAGCGTGAGAGCCAGGGAGACAGGCAAAGGCTCAAACTTGGCACCAAGCAGCTAGAGCCACACTGAGGTCCTGCCAAAGAGATTTACTGCCTGAGGAAGCAGGGGCCCTTTTGGGATTCTGGGCATTGTTTGTTTTCAAAATAATGGGGCCAGTTGTGTCAAGAGCCCCAGCACACTGGTGTGGAATGTGCTTTTTTTTCTAATTGGATTCCGGGTAACCTATTAGGGAGGTGTTCTTAAAGCTGGAGTACACCAGAGCCAGAAGGCCCCTCAGAAACCATCTGGTCCCAGATCCTCGCTTTGTAAAAGATAAACCGTTCAGGGCATGTGCACATTAAACTTGTTTTATCAATGGAATAAGTTTGAGTGATTCCAGCCCCTTAAACCAGTTGGTGACCAGTGGTAGGTATTATAACAAGGGAGTAAGTGGGGGTTGTAAGAACCATCAGGGGCTATGAAACCAAGCAAAACTCACAAGGGCTCACATTGTCACAGGAAAGGGACCCGGCCGGAGTGGGTCTGCCTCAGGCTGGCCTGTAGTGTGGGGGTTCTTGACTTTGTGCAGGAAAGATTTCACAAGTCCAAGTGATTTTGAGAGTACGTTTGTTAGAGCTGGGGGCAGTGAAACAAGGACTTAATGGTAGAAGGAGCAAAGGAGAGAGACTAGACTGGGCTGCTTTGGCTCCCTAGAGATCTTATAGGAAAGGGGTGAGCCAAAGCGGGGCTGCTGTCAGCTCTCTGGAGAGTCAGAAAAGTGGGGCTTGGAGACAGATTCAGGGGTTAGCCCAGGGCTGCCCATTGCTCTGCTGATTGCAAGTCTCTTGGGGACACTTGGAGTTTAGGAGAAAGATAATTCACTCAAAAAGGAGATTCAAGTGAGTGTGTCCCAGGGAGAGCGTGATCTGGCTTCTTTGTCTTGAGGCGTTTTATCTGCTTTCCAAAGTCGGGATTTTAGGGAAGGTCTCAGGGGAGGATCTTAATATTCATTAGAATATTCATCAGTTTTCCAAGGGTGCCCTTTCATGGTCATGGTGTCCACTGAGCTCCGCTGAGGAGCTCAGTGGAGCTCCATGACCCCACTGAGGTCATGGTCAGCTCCAAGGCTGGGCGTCATCAGTTACTGCACCTGGCCCTGGCACGCGGTTCCAGGTTTGATCAGGTGTTGGGTTGACACCAGCCCTGACAGGGAGAGTGAGAAACACATCAACAGGCTGGATAGGCTCTCCAGGGGCCCCCGCCTCCGTGGTCACAGGGAGGGTGTCCTCTGACATCCTTGGGAACTGGATCTTCTACCACATAGAGTCTCATGGAGTCTCACGTAGTAATCGCCTTTGTCTCAGAGTCTTCCTGGGTCCACCTCTCCAGGGAAAGGAGTCAGCCGCCCTCCCTTGAGGAAGTGGGTGCCAAAGGCACCACCTGGATTATCCTTCACAGACAGTCACCTGGATCCCCCGCTGCAGCTGACCACATCTGTGCACAACCTGCCCTTCGGGTCCCGCCTTCCGGTCCCCAAATGGCATCACGTGTCACCCCGACTCCTCTTTAAGCCTTTCCTGGCCTTAGGAATCCAGTTGAGATGCCTTTGGAGCCTCTTAGCTCCCAATCCAGATTCTTTTTTGTCAGCCTGGACCTGAGTTTATTTAATAGTCACTGAGGAGAGATGGAATCTTATCTTGAGAACAATATTGGAAGAGTTTCCTGTTATAACTCACTAAAGACAAAAATATCTTTCTCCTTTATGTCTTTGCCCTTGGATTTTTTTGTTTGTTCGAAAATGAAACATGTTCCCAAAGCTGTATGGGTAAGGGAAATGTCCACCTTTAAAGAGAAAGGCAGTATAGAATAGATGTTACAACTCAAGCTTTGGTGCTAAAAGGTCCAGAATCCAAAATTAGCTCCTTGTGACCGTGGCAAGTCTGTTGACTTCACTGAGCCTGTTTTCTCTGCTGAAAGTGGGGGTGGTACCCCTGGTTTGTTGTGAGGGTTGGACGTGGTGTTGGGGATGGAGTGGGGCTGTTAGCACAGTGCCTGGTCCACGGCAAATGCCTTCTAGATGGTGGCCCCGATGATTACCTCTGACTTTGAGGATGTTCTTCCCTACATGTTTAGCTGTGGCTCATGTCCCAGTAGCTTCTTCCCTTTCAGGGTCACCCTGTGTTTGCCAGCCCACGTCTGCGCGTGAAGCATTGCTATAACCTGTTTGTAATCACGGCTACAGCGTGTCAGGGGTCCCACCGCGGGACTGTGCTCACTTCTCCTTCCCACACTGAATGCTTTGCTGGTCATGTGTGCTTTTGGTGCTGTGTGCTATGGTGTCAGTTCATGTCCACAGGATCACAGATTGGTCCCTGCAGACTGTGCCCGTGCAGAAAGGAGTGTGCCAACAGGGCGGGGAACTCTTCTACATAATCCTGGGGTTCCTGGCTCTCAACAGATTCACCAGCCTGACACCAGGGCCTCCTGCTCGAAATCTCCCTCTCTTCATGGTGCCCTTGACCTTATGTTGTCTGACCTTTTGGTGATTCCATGACGACAGGTGGGAGGAAGCTGCTGCTTTGGTGTCAGGCTTCCTTGGGACTGGGAGCCGGATACTATAAGAGTTATAGATGTATGGACGGTAACCAATTAACCGCATAATGGATTAACCCCTTTAGTGGCCACTGTTGTGTATGTGTGTGCTGGTGGGACAGATGAGGACATCTACAGAAGGAGAAATAACGTGGGGTGGGGGGTAAGCCGTTGCCCTCTTTTTGTTCTCTTCTCCCCTCGAATTCATTCATCCATCCATCCCACGAACGTTTTGAACACTTGCCGTGTGCCGTGCCTTGTGCCAGCAGCCCACCGTTGCATGCGTTCCATCACTTCCTCCCCTGACTGAAGGGTGGAACAGATGCGAACTCTAGGACATGCACTCCCCGATGGCTGGTGGAAAGAAGCTGAGTGAATGCCCCCTAGGACAGGACCCCGCTGATCCAGCCAGGCACCGGCCGGTCTGGCTCCTGTAGGAGACACCAGTGTCAGAGACAGGGGTCCCCCTGCCACCTTCTCCTCTCCTCTATCCATTAACAGCCCCCACCCAGAAAAACGCCTTTGTTCTCCCCACAGGCGTTCTGCCGAGGGCTCCCAGCCCAGGGCTCTGCCTTGCTCCCTCCTCTCACCTCTCCATGAAGCCCATGAGTCGGCCCAGCTCACATGTTCACTTTTGACTCCTCTCATTTACAATCGTACACTTTTGGGCAGGGGTGCCTCTTCCAGTCTCCCTGTGCTTTGGGCTGCTGGTTGGAAACTCCTCGTTCCTCTCCCATCCATCCTATTGATTTCCCCAGAACTGTACAAAGAGCTGGGAGGGAGCCGTGAGGCTCAGGTGGGTGGGCCCCACGCAGCTGTGGGTGCGCCCCACGCAACTGTGGGTGCCTGGACTTGCAGGACCCCTTCTGCTAGGAAACGGCCACTCTGGCAGTGTCGATCTCTGTGGGCCACCTGCTTCAAAACCTGTGTGCATGTCATTAACTTCAGAGCCCGTGTCTGCTCCAGCCTAGTTGAATTGTAGATTGCCTCCTGCATCTTGGCTGCTACTTACCTCTCCCCCCTCCCCCAATGTCTCACATCCAATTAACACCCTCCTCCCAGCCCCCTTCCAAAGTCATTAGTGAAGCAGCAGAATGGTCTTGGCCCCAGAAGTGATTTCCTGTCATCTCTGCTCATTAATTCTCTCCATGTCTTTGCTAAACCACTAATAACGCTCCCACAGCTCTGACTGTTCATCTGGTCTCTGTGGCTTCATCTCAAACTCTCGTCTCCTGGGTTTCCAAGGGCAGGTTTCCTGTCTGTGGCCCCGATACATGCTGTGCCTTCTTCCACCACTGCTGAGACGGCCTCCCCGGGGGCCACCCAATTGGCCTCAGGGTGTCCCAACACAAGATGCTCAGGGAATAAGCCCCTCGGTGCTCAGGCAGCCCCATCCCCCACTCCAGGGAGGTGAGGGAAGCTGGGCACCTCTTGGCAGGTCCTTTCAGAACTTAGAGCCGCTCATACACATGTGCCAGTGGGGCCCAGAAGCCCCCAGCTTCCTAACACACTCTCTTAATGATTCCCAGCCCTGGGGTGGTTCTGGCTGGGAGGGCCCAGGCCGTGGTGCCTTTGAGGTGAGGGGGGAGCAGAGGCATGATGACATTTCTTTCCAGCCTGACAGCTTTGGCCTAGCTGAGTCAGCGCCCAAGGCAGGAGGCTCATGCCAGCTTGTTCTGACCTATTTCAGCCCGAGGAGTCGCAGAAAGAACCCCCAGCTTCATGTACCCCCTGGGCACTGCGAGCAGTCAGATGGTGCTCCGCGGCATGGACCTCCTGCTGGAGTGCATCGCCTCCGGGGTGTATGTACCGTCTCACCCCACTTCCAGCCGGCCTACAGGAGGCGGGGGAGGGGGTTTGTGCATGCTCTGTTTTGCCACATTTACGGGTACAAAAATAGAAGCAGACAGTCCTTAGTGAGGACTCTGCAAATCATAGTCACCTCCATGCCATCCTGGCTGTCTCTCTTTCGGATAAGGAGGAAAGGAGATGGGTGGGCATCCTGTACATGTGTTAGGACCTTGTGTGACCTTAGATAAGTCACTCAGATGCTCTGTGCTGCACTGTACAGCCCCTCTGGATAGGAGGGGTCAGCTGTCTGAGGACATGTACCCTCTGGGCCCAAGCACACTTTAAGGACACCTGGGTGTCCTGGGCTCCATTGAAGAAAAACAGTTTGTAAATAAATCCTTGTTTCCTGCTTGGTCCCTCCCCTAGCCCAACACCAGACATCGCCTGGTACAAGAAAGGTGGGGACCTCCCGTCTCACAAGGCCAAGTTTGAGAACTTTAACAAGGCCCTGCGCATCACCAACGTCTCCGAGGAGGACTCTGGGGAATATTTCTGTCTGGCGTCCAACAAGATGGGCAGCATCCGGCACACGATCTCGGTGAGAGTAAAGGGTACGTTGTGTGTATTTCTCATTACGGTGATTTTGCCGGCCCTGGAGCCGTGACCACCCTTTCCTCTGAGGATGGTTGGGGGCAGGGTGAGTGGAGGATACTTTCAACACACTGGTTAGTGGGAATAGTGACCTCTCAGGGATGGTGTCACCCCCTGGGGGGAGGGTGCCTGTGTGTTGGGTGTTAAGGGAAGAAGATCCACCCTGACTGTTGCCCAGCTCTCCTGGGCTCCCTCAGCAGGTGAATTTCTTGGTTTGTTGGAGTCACACCCAGAGCCTTCTCTTTATTCGTTCTGCCTTCCTGTCCGTGCTGTGTCGTCTTCTCCTTGTGCTGTGTACTGTGCTTGTTTCTTTTTAAAAATGGGGAATCATCATGGTCCAAATTAATTTTTAAAAAATTACTTCCCTGTACTGGCCAGGTAGCTCAGTTGGCTAGAGCGTCATCCACATATGCCAAGGTTGTAGGTTCAATCCCCAGTCAGGGCACATAGAGGAACCAAGCAGCGAATGCATCAGTGGGTGGAACAACAAATCTCTCACCCTCTCTCCCTTCCTCTTCCCCTTCTGCTGCTCTTCCTGTCTCTCTGTAAAATCATTCAATACAAAATTAAATTAAAAAATAAAAATCACTTTCCTCCCAAGCATAGCTGGCCCACCTGAGCTACAGTAAGCAATAGAACATGCGCCTTTATGGACTCCAGCCATGGGTGGTGGGTACGCCAGTCACTTCTCAGTTGGGCTGAATGGGTGGTTGGGGTGATGAAGTCTGATCCCATAGTGTAAGACCTTCCTTAGCACACACTCAGTTGAACTTGGGACCTTGGTTTCAGCACTACACTCAAACCAGAGGTTCTTGATTTTTTTAGGGGTATCAAGAGCTTTAATCCAAAGAGCCTTCTTTGCAGAAAAATTCACATATCCACATATTTGTGAAAGTTTCCAAACATTTGAACGGGGTGGCCAGCTATAAGCTTTGCTCTAAGCAAAACTCAATGCCTGAGAGCGTAAGTATCAGGCCTTCCCTGAAAGGTCTGATGTTGCAGCAACAACAGCGGAAATCGAGAAGGGCCAACCCAGGTCCTGCCTTACCACCTTCCCTAGCTGGGGCCGTTGGTGCAATCGTGGCCTCTTAAAGCAGTTGCCACTGGAGCCTCCTCTGAGGCTCCGTTTCAGTAGGGCTCGGATGGCCCTGGCGTCCGTCCGTGTTTCTTAGAAGCTCCACAGGGAACTCTCATAAGCAGCCCCGGTGTAGAACTCATGTTCTGTGAACTCGAAACAGGCAGGTCAGCATTTCTGGTATCAAGCTGGCCAAAGGCAGGCTGGACTGAGTCACCTCGTGAGGATGAGCCCTGGCCAGGCCGTGAGGGCCGGGGGCTGGCACTCAGAGGCTCCTGTCATCCTAGAGGAATTCTCGGGCCTCTTCTGCCTGCCCGTGCCATCTAACCCGCTGCCTGTGCTGTCCTTGTCTTCCAGCTGCTCCCTACTGGCTAGATGAACCCAAGAACCTTATCCTGGCTCCTGGCGAGGATGGGAGGCTGGTGTGTCGAGCCAATGGGAACCCCAAGCCCACTGTCCAGTGGATGGTGAATGGGGAACCGTTGCAATGTGAGTAACAAACCACCATCTCCCCTGGTTCTGCTCTCCCTGCCATCAAGGGCTCCGAATCCCCATTCCCATGGGCAGCCCTGGTTGTTCCAGAAGTGAGGGAGCAGCCATCTCTCTGGACATCTTAGGAGGCTGTGGTTTTCTTCTCCCTTGGGTTTTTCATAAATCTCTGCTCTGTGCCCTTAGTAGCTACAGAGCCCAACAAGCCTGGGATCTGCAGCTGCATCTCCTGAATTTGAGCTCTGGGTGATGCCTGGAGCTTGGAAGATGGAGTAGAGCTCAATAACCCTTTGTCCTCGGTTGCCGAAGTTCTGTTTTCTGCCTAGGGCAAATAAGAGGCAGGGCTACGTGACAGTCTGAACGATCTGGGCGGATAGGAGGAAGAACGTCCTCAAGAGAACAGCGGTGCACCAGCGCAGTTACTCAGCGCGCGTGGACTTTGGGGAGATGTCCTGCCTAGACGGCTGGAGCGGGTGGGCGCAAGGCCCCTTCCAGCCAGAAGTCTTGGTCAAATTTTCACCTCATAGTCTGTTCGGTTGCATTTACTTTTTTTAATGTCCTGTCGTTACTTCCTGTAAGGAGTCAGAGGAAACACAAAAGGTGATATCCAGCAGATGGGCCAAAAAATAGTTGGAGAGAACTCAGAGCCTTAACTCGAGAGCACCAGGTGGAGAGGCAGGGGGACAGGTGCAGGAGGGGGTGGGAGAACACCTTTCCAGAATGTGTTGTGCTCCGGCCCTGCGCTGCGTGCGGCACCCCTGTTCTCTCCTCCACCTCTCACATTACAGATGAGGACACGAGGCTCTGATGGCGCTGTGAATCGCCTGAGGTCACGTGGCTAGTAGGTGGTAGAGCTGTGGGTTGCTGAGCGAACTCCACATGCCTGCACCATCTAGTACTGAGTGCCTTTGTTCCCGTGACTGTCTTCCCCATGGATGTAGCAGAGATAGGGACATGTCCTGTCCTCTGCCATTAGTTCTCCCTGTCCTGACAGCCTTTGGGGACAAAGCAAACAAAGGCTCTAAACTTCACCACACCCAGGACTTGTAGCTGAGCCTGGGCCTGCAAAGGTTGCCTGTTACTTTTGGGGAGTGACTGGGGGGAATGTTGGGTCCCTGAGAAATGCCGTCCAGGAGACGTTAGAGCCACTGGCATTGCCTGCCTCGTGCTCTGCTGAGTGGGGAAGGGTGATAAGGATGCTGACCTTGTCTTTGTCTACCGTCTGCCGATTCCCTGGTTCCCAGTTCAGACTTGGTATCTGTGCAGTGGCGCCCGTGGGGCCAGACCCTGGGTCCTCTGAAGCCGACTCTTGCTATGTGTCTGCAATTCTGGGTGAGTTCACAGACCTTGTAAGCCAAGTCGTCTGGTGCAGTCCAGAAATCTTAGAGGAAAGTCACCTTTGGTGATGAAAGATGAGAAAAGGGGCAGTTTCTTACATTTCTAGAAAACTTTCATTTGAGCAGCTCATTATCTTTCTCTTCTCTTAACCCTCTCTAGATAAGGGAATAGTAGGAATAATTCTCACCCATTTAACGCTGAAGGAGATGGGGCTCAGAGGACACATTGATTTGCCCCGGGGCCCAGCCAGATGCACGGTCAGGTCTGGAATGGGAGGGAGGAATGTTCTCTCTGAGCACGGGATGCCTTCTCTGGGACCGTGGTGAAGCTTTGGCAAATAGAGGGACGTGTGCGGTTTTTAGGGGGCACCAGCCTTCGGGTTTAAACTTTGCGAATGTCTTCAGAATGCTCTTCTCTGAGGGTGGGAAGTGGCAGGCCCACCCAGTTCTGTATTGCTTTGTCCTCTTCAAAACAGACTTACGTGTATGCACACTGGGTTAAAATGACAATAGTAACAATCAGGATGGGCCAGGCCCTCTGCCAACAATTTTTCAAGTATATTTTATTGATTATGCTATTACAGTTGTCCCATTTTTTCTCCCCTTTATTCCTCTCCACCCTGTACCCCACCTCCCACCATCATTTACCACCTTAGTTCATGTCCATGGGTCGCACATGTAAGTTCTTCAGCTTCTCCATTTCTCATACTGTTCTTAACCTCCCCCTGTCTATTTTGTACCTGCCACTTATGCTTCTTATTCCCGTTTTCCCCATTCTCCCCCCGCTCCCTCCCCACCAGTATAACTCTCCATGTGATCTCCATTGCTGTGATTCTGTTCCTCTTGTAGTTGTTTGCTTAATTTGTTTTTGTTTTTGTTTTAGGTTCAGTTGCTGATAGTTGTGAGTTTGTTGCCATTTCACTGTTCATATTTTTGGTCTTCTTTTTCTTAAACAAGTCCCTTTAACATTTTGTATAATAAGGGCTTGGTGATGATGAACTCCTTTAACTTGACCTTATCTGGGAAGCACTTTATCTGCCCTTCCATTCTAAATGAGAGCTTTGCTGGATAGAGCAATCGTGGATGTAGGTCCTTGCGTTTCATGACTTGGAATACTTCTTTCCATTCCTTCTTGCCTACAAGGTTTCTTTTGAGAAATCAGCTGATGGTCTTATGGGAACTCCTTTGTAGGTAACTGCCTCCTTATCTCTTGCTGCTTCTAGGATTCTCTCCTTCATTTTAATCTTGGGCAATGTAATTATAATGTGCCTTGGTGTGTTCCTCCTTGGATCTAATTTCTTTGGGATTCTTTGGGCTTCCTGGATTTCCTAGAAGTCTATTTCCTTTGCCAGAATGGGGAAGTTCTCCTTCATTATTTTTTCAAATAAGTTTTCAATTTCTTGTTCTTCCTCTTCTTCTCTGGCACACCTATGATTCGGATGTTGAAACATTTAAAGTTGTACTGGAAGTTCCTTGTCCTCTCCTCATTTTTTTGAATTCTTGTTTCTTCATTATGTTCTGGTTGAATGTTAATTTTTTTCTTTCTGTTCCAAATTGTTGATTTGAGTCTTGGTTTCCTTTCCTTCACTCTTGGTTCCTTGTACATTTTCCTTTATTTCACTTTTTATAGCCTGCACTTTCTCCTCTATTTTGCAACCATACTCAACCATTTCTGTGAGTGTCTTGGTTACCAGTGTTTTGAACTGTACATCTGATAGGTTGGCCATCTCTTTGTCACTTCGTTGTATTTTTTCTGGTGCTTTGATCTGTTCTTTCATTTGGGCCGTATTTCTTTGTCTCAGAGTACCTGTTATGTTGTAAAGGGAGGAGCCTTAGGTATTCTTCAGGCCTGGGCAACCCATGTTGCTGCGTTGTGCTGCTGTATGTGGGGGAGGGGTCTGAGAGGGAACAATGCCACTTACTTGGCTCTCACCCCACTTTCGGTCCCTTCCTCCGCTACCCACAAGTAAATTGGGACCTTCTAGTGCTGATTCCCAGGTGGGTGGGTTTGTGTACATTCTAAGACCCTATGGGTCTCTCCAACAAACTCTCCTGTGAGGCTGGGAGTTTCTTCTGCCATTGTAACCCCCACAGGTTTTTACAACCAGAGGTTTTAAGGTTTTATTTCTCTGCACTGGAACCCTGGGTTGTGCGGTCTGTCTTGCTCCCCAGTTGTTCCTCCCGGATTATCCATTGTCAAATGTGGGACCTCCCAGTCCTCCAGCCACTGCCCTCTGTGGGTCCTCTCCACCAGGCTGCCCATCTGCACCCCTCCTACCAGTCAGAATGAATGTTTCTTCTTTAACTCCTTGGTTGTTAGACCTCCATCCAGTTCTATTTTTTGGCAGTTCTGGTTGATCTTTGTTTTTAAATTTGTTGTTTTTCTTGGTTTTGCGAGGAGGCAAATTGTATATGCCTACGCCTCCATCTTGACCGGAGTTGCCCACAACTTTAAACATGCATAAACGCTCAGGCCATCCTCACAAAAACCCTATGAGGCGAGTTGTTCTTTTACTTCCGACAAGGAAACTGACATTGGCAGGAATATAGTTAGAATTCAAACCCTTGTGTGTGGCCACAGCTTAGTGCTCAAGCCATACCTGCCCCGCTGCTCTGGTGGTTGAGCAGAGATTCATATCCCCACTGGAGAGACTGAGAAATAAACTCCAGCAGGTTCGATGATGGGCCCAGCGTCACACAACTGTGCAGTGGTGGGGCCAGGAGCCCGGTCTCTGACCAGCGCTGCTGCTCCCATGGCACCCAGTCCTGCTGCAGAGCGCAGGGCGGAGCCCCAGGCTCCCTTCGCCTGCACGCCCTCATTTCTCACGAGGAGCATCCTTCCTCTCTGTAGCAGCACCACCCAACCCAAACCGTGAGGTGGCCGGGGACACCATCATCTTCCGGGACACCCAGATCAGCAGCAGGGCCGTGTACCAGTGCAACACCTCCAATGAGCACGGCTACCTGCTGGCCAATGCCTTCGTCAGCGTGCTGGGTGAGTGACCCCTCCCCTCCCCTGCAATGGTGCTCCTTGGGGCTTGTCCTGTCCTGGGCGCACGTACCTTCTTCCCCAGACAGCAGCCAGGCTGGCAGCCAAGGTGTGGAGGCTGAAGATGAGATTTGTGGGAAGAAGGAGGACGTAAATCCCACAGAGCGGGTGTGTAGACTGAGTGAATTCCCCACTGAAAGTCAGCCATGGTCCCTCCTTCCCCTGATGAGACAGAGTGGGCCTATCTTGTCTGCTTGGTGGCTCCACACCAGCTCTCCTGCTTCTCAGTGGGCCATAGCGGGAAATAGTTCTGAGCATGTCTGTAGTGTCCTGGAGCAGGAAGGGGGCTGTGGGAGGGGCAGGTACAGAACCTGCCGGATAACTTGAGGACACTCCACAGAAGCCGGATTGGATATAGCGTAGGTTAAAAATGGAAAAGCTTCCTCCTTCTTCACCTAACCCTTAGAGGCTTTTTAAAGGAGGCATGTGGATAGGGGAGGGTGTGTGGCACCTGGAAAGCTGCTATACAGAGAAGGCATGTAGAGATAAGACCAAGGGGATAGAAATGGAAGAGTCAGACTCCCCACCCATGCTCGGTTGTCTGGGAATTGCAGACGTGCCGCCTCGGATGCTGTCACCACGAAACCAGCTCATTCGGGTGATTCTATACAACCGGACACGGCTGGACTGCCCCTTCTTTGGGTCCCCCATCCCCACACTCCGATGGTAAGTTCCAGGAGACCAGGCCTCCTCAGCAGGGATCATCTGTCTCACCTTTTCCATTCCCATCTGGCCCATAATAGGTATTCAGCAACCCCTGGGAAACTTATAGGGTCAAAGCTGGGAGAAAGTTGGCTGATCAGCTGGGGCAGCCCCTTTATTCTGCAGAGAAGGAAACCGAGGCCCAGGGAGGGGCAGAAACTTGCTAGGGCTACCCAGTGGTTGGAGGCACAGCCTACAAGGATGAGGGCTTCCAGTTCCTAGTGTGGGGCTCCTTCTACTGCCCGAACTATCTCTTGAGTGGCTGGCCCCTGCTTCCTTGGGCCAGTCCTTTCTCAGTATGCTGTGTGTTCTGCTGCTGTGTTGTGAGGTTTAAGAATGGGCAAGGAAGCAACCTGGATGGTGGCAACTACCACGTCTACGAGAATGGCAGTCTGGAGATCAAGATGATCCGCAAAGAGGACCAAGGCATCTACACCTGTGTCGCCACCAACATCCTGGGCAAAGCTGAAAACCAGGTCCGCCTAGAGGTCAAAGGTAAAGGAGAAGGTTGATAGGTGGAAGGCAGGGTGGAGCTCGGAAAGGAATCTGTCTTCTCCAAGTTATCCACGTGTGCTTTTCACTTGGACAATGCACACACCTAATGTTTAATCCCTAGCGGGATCTTCCCATAAGCCTGTGTGTCCTCCCAGGGTGTCCAGCTGGCCTGGGCGCTGGGAACACTGAGTCATTATCAGCCTGGTCCGGGCAGCATTAGGAAGGGAACCTGCTACCCACACCACCCCCCACGCCACCGCAGGAGTTGCAGCGTGTCTTCTCAACCCAGATAGGAAGGATTTGGGGGTTGTTCACTATTCGGGGTCATCCTCACCAGGCCTCCTCCCTCTCATACAAGGGCATGGTATTTCTGCCACCTTTCTTGATCAGCCTAGCCTTGAGGATCATGCATGTCACGCTGTGTCCATGTTGGAATGGTGGCCAGAGAACGTGTCAGTGACGAATGCCTGGGTTTCTCCACAGACCCCACCAGGATCTATCGGATGCCTGAGGACCAGGTTGCCAAAAGGGGCACCACAGTGCAGTTGGAGTGTCGGGTCAAGCACGACCCCTCCCTGAAACTCACGGTCTCCTGGATGAAGGATGACGAGCCTCTCTACATCGGGAACAGGTCTCCTCTCCTGCCTTGTCTCTTCCTGGAGCTAGCTTGGGTTCCTATTCTTTTCCTTGCTCAACACATTGAAGAATCCAGGGACAGGAAACCTGGGTTGTGTGTGTCACGGAGGAGCTGCCAGGGACCACAGGATGGCCTCAGTGACGCCCTCCAGCTAGGAGAGACCCCACCCTTCGGCCTTCTCCCTCTCTCCCATCAGCTGTCTGCTTCTCTTCCTTCTCCTCTCTTTCCAGACCCTTTCTCTCTTCACTTCTCTCCCCTCACTCCTTGTCTCTTTCTCCTCCCTTTATTGTGAGCCCTTCTCTTCCTCCTCTTCCGCATCAGAGCCAGGAGCCCTGCCCCACCTTCAGCCCTGCCTGCAGCACCCCTGCTCTCCAGCAGAGGGCAGGGTTGGCCTGAACCTACAAGGACCTGCTCTCCTTAGTGTGGTTCTCAGCCCTTGTTGGATTTGGGACGCTTTTACTAGATCCAAGCCTGCCCCCTTCCTCATCTCAAACCCAAATTCAGTTGGTGCAGAAAGAGGGCCCAGGCACTGATAGTGTTTACACATCCCCACAGGTGTTTCTTTTTTAATTTATGTTTTATTGATTATGCTGTTCCAGTTGTCCCATTTTCCCCCTTCACTCCCCTCCACCCTGCACACCCCCTCCCACCCACATTCCCCTCCCCTTTAGTTCATGTCCATGTGTCATACTTATAAGTTCTTGGCTTCTACATTTCCCACACTATTCTTACCTTCCCCCTGTCTATCTTCTACCTACCATCTATGCTACTTATTCTCTGTACCTTTTCCCCGACTTCTCCTCCTCCCATTCCCCTGTTGCTAACCCTCCGTGTGATCTCTATTTCTGTGGTTCTCTTCCTGTTCTTGTTGTTTGCTTAGTTTGCTTTTGTTTTAGGTGTGGTTGTTAATAATTGTGAGTTTTCTGTCATTTTACTGTTCATGTTTTTTATCTTTTTTTTCTTAGATAAGTCCCTTTAACATTTCATATAATAAGGGCTTGGTGATGATGAACTCTTTTAACTTGGCCTTATCTGAGAAGCACTTTATCTGCCCTTCTATTCTAAATGGAAGCTTTGCTGGATAGAGCAATCGATATAGGTCCTTGCCTTTCATGAATTTGAATACGTATTTCTTTCCAGCCCCTTCTTGCCTGTTAGGTCTCTTTTGAGAAATCAGCTGACAGTATGATGGGAACTCCTTTATAGGTAACTCTCCCTTTATCTTGCTGCTTTAAAGATTCTCTCCTTACCTTTAATCTTGGGCAATGTAATTATGATGTGCCTTGGTGTGTTCCTCCTTGGGTCCAACTTCTTTGGGACTCTCTGAGCTTCCTGGACTTCCTGGAAGTCTATTTCCTTTGCCAGACTGGGGAAGTTCTCCTTTATTATTTGTTCAAATAAGTTTTCCACTTGTTGCTGTTTCTTTTCCCCTTCTGGTACCCCTATAATTCAGATATTGGAACATTCAGAAATATCCTGGACATTCCTAAGCCTCTCCTCGTTTTTCTGAATTCTTATTTCTTCATTCTTTTCTGTTTGGATGTTTCTTTCTTCCTTCTGGTCCACACCATTGATTTGAGTCCTAGTTTCCTTCCCATCACTATTGGTCCCCTGTATATTTTCCTTTATTTTATTTAGTGTAGCCTTCATTTTTTCATCTAATTTGTGACCAAATTCAACCAGTTCTGTGAGCATCCTGATTATCAGTGTTTTGAACTATGCATCTGATAGGTTGGCTATCTCTTCATCGCTCAGTTGTATGTTTTCTGGAGCTTTGATCTGTTTTTTCGTTTGGACCGTATTTTTGTCTTGATGCGCCTGTTATGTGGTGAGGGGCGGAGCCCTAGATGTTCACCAGGGCGGGGCAACCCAGTTGCTGGGTTGTGACACTGTATGTGGGGCAGGAGTCCAAGAGGGAACAATGGCACTTGCTCTGCTCTCTGCCAGATTTCAGTCACTTCCCCCGCTTCCCACAATCAAATTGGGCCCTTCTGGTGCTGATTCCCCTATGGGTGGGTTTGTGTACATCTTGGGACCCTGTGGGTCTCTTCAGTGAACTCTCCTGTGAGGCTGGGAGTCTCTCCCAGCACCTCAACCCCCACAGGTATTTATAATCGGTGTTTAGAGGCTTTATTTCCCCACGCTGGAACCCTGGATTGCGTGGTCTATCTCGCTCCCCAGTTTTGCCTGGTTTATCTGTGCACGAATGTGGAACCTCCAGGACCACCAGCTGCCTTGCACGCTGCTCCCCTCCACAATCCAGTGCCTCGCTGGGTCCGCTAGCTGCTGCCTTGTGNTCACCAAGCCCTTATTATATGAAATGTTAAAGGGACTTATCTAAGAAAAAGAAGATAAAAAACATGTACAGTAAAATGACAGAAAACTCACAATTATTAACACCCACATTCCCATCCCCTTTAGTTCATGTCCATGTGTCATACTTATAACTTCTTGGCTTCTACATTTCCCATACTATTCTTACCCTCCCCCTGTCTATCTTCTACCTACCATCTATGCTACTTATTCTCTGTATCTTTTCCCCCTCTCTCCTCCTCCCACTCCCCTGTTGCTAACCCTCCGTGTGATCTCCATTTCTGTGGTTCTCTTCCTGTTCTTGTTGTTTGCTTAGTTTGCTTTTGTTTTAGGTGTGGTTGTTAATAATTGTGAGTTTTCTGTCATTTTACTGTTCATGTTTTTTATCTTCTTTTTCTTAGATAAGTCCCTTTAACATTTCATATAATAAGGGCTTGGTGATGATGAACTCTTTTAACTTGACCTTATCTGAGAAGCACTTTATCTGCCCTTCTATTCTAAATGGAAGCTTTGCTGGATAGACCAATCGATATAGGTCCTTGCCTTTCATGAATTTGAATACGTATTTCTTTCCAGACCCTTCTTGCCTGTTAGGTCTCTTTTGAGAAATCAGCTGACAGTCTGATGGAAAGTCCTTTGTAGGTGACTGTCCCCTTATCTCTTGCTGCTTCTAAGATTCTCTCCTTCATTTGAATCTTGACTAATGTAATTATGATGTGCCTTGGTGTGTTCCTTCTTGGGTCCAACTTCTTTGGGACTCTCTGAGCTTCCTGGACTTCCTGGAAGTCTATTTCCTTTGCCAGATTGGGGAAGTTCTCCTTTATTATTTGTTCAAATAAGTTTTCCACTTGTTGCTGTTCCTCTTCTCCTTCTGGTACCCCTATAATTCAGATGTTGGAACATTCAGAAATATCCTGGACATTCCTAAGCCTCTCCTCGTTTTTCTGAATTCTTGTTTCTTCATTCTTTTCTGTTTGGATGTTTCTTTCTTCCTTCTGGTCCACACCATTAATTTGAGTCCCAGTTTCCTTCCCATCACTATTGGTCCCCTGTATATTTTCCTTTATTTTATTTAGTGTAGCCTTCATTTTTTCATCTAATTTGCGACCAAATTCAACCAGTTCTGTGAGCATCCTGATTATCAGTGAACTATGCATCTGATAGGTTGGCTATCTCTTCATCGCTCAGTTGTATGTTTTCTGGAGCTTTGATCTGTTTTTTCGTTTGGGCCATATTTTTGTCTTGATGCGCCTGTTATGTGGTGAGGGGCGGAGCCCTAGATGTTCACCAGGGCCGGGCAACCCGGTTGCTGGGTTGTGACGCTGTATGTGGGGCAGGAGTCCAAGAGGAAACAATGGCACTTGCTCTGCTCTCTGCCAGATTTCAGTCACTTCCCCCGCTTCCCACAATCAAATTGGGCCCTTCTGGTGCTGATTCCCCTATGGGTGGGTTTGTGTACATCTTGGGACCCTGTGGGTCTCTTCAGTGAACTCTCCTGTGAGGCTGGGAGTCTCTCCCAGCACCTCAACCCCCACAGGTATTTATAATCGGTGTTTAGAGGCTTTATTTCCCCACGCTGGAACCCTGGATTGCGTGGTCTATCTCGCTCCCCAGTTTTGCCTGGTTTATCTGTGCACGAATGTGGAACCTCCAGGACCACCAGCTGCCTTGCACGCTGCTCCCCTCCACAATCCAGTGCCTCGCTGGGTCCGCTAGCTGCTGCCTTGTGTGCCTGCAGGGTCTGACAGCCACTTTGCCTCAAGCCCTCTCCTTCCCGGCTCCCCACGCCACCCCTCCAAGCGGTCTGGATGAATGGGTCTACTTTAACTCCTTGGTTGTTGGACTTCCATACAGTTCAATTTTCTGTTAGTTCTGGTTGTTGTTTGTTTCTAAATTGTTGTTGTCCTTATTTCGGTTGTGCGAGTAGGCAGTGTGTCTATCTATGCCTCCATCTTGGCCAGAAGTCCCACAGGTGTTTCTGATTGCAGCCAGGGCCTGAGCCTCCCTCCGCAGGGCTCTCTGCTGTACCCTTTCACCTCGGAGGTCCTGAAGCTGGCCATAGGTACAAGCTGTTTCCAGCACCCATCTGCTTTTTTCAGGGGTGCACCCTCAGGGTACATGCTCTGGGTTTCTCCCTCTATGGGAGGCCATTTAGAGGAGCCCAGGCACCTGGCCTAAGCCCAGGTGCAGACACTGGTCTGGGCTGAAGATAGAGCTGGAGTATGGGAAGGGGCAGGGTCTCCATCTGCCCTTTGGGGGGTGGGTCTAACTGTGTTCTAATTTGTGGGGGACCTCGGCACAAGTAAGGCAGAGAGAGAGGTGTGCAGTTGGGCTCAGGGCCACATCAGCCTCCCCCAGGTTTCTTTTCCCCTTCATTAAAAGCACCAGAAGTGCTGGTAAAGACCCTCTCTCCCCGAAAGCATCAAGATGGAGGGCCTGTAGTTGCCCAGCAGGGAGAAAGCAGCAAGCAGTGCTTGGCCACCTCCCCGCCCCCATTATCTCCCCGCTCGTCCTCCCCCCAACCCCTCTGGCACCTTTACAGGATGAAGAAGGAAGACGACTCTCTGACTATCTTTGGAGTGGCTGAGCGGGACCAGGGCAGTTACACGTGTGTCGCCAGCACCGAGCTGGACCAGGACCTGGCCAAGGCCTACCTCACCGTGCTAGGTAACCGGTGCTGTCCAGGTGCTGACCTCCCTTCCCTTCCTGCAGCCAGAGAAGCTGGGGGCCGACCGTCTGGGGGGCCCACCCTTTGATCTACGGGTTATTTAGGAAGCTGCTCCTTTCAA
The DNA here is from genome assembly GCF_014824575.4 of Sturnira hondurensis. Classification (NCBI taxonomy): domain Eukaryota; kingdom Metazoa; phylum Chordata; class Mammalia; order Chiroptera; family Phyllostomidae; genus Sturnira; species Sturnira hondurensis. Next base: position 1,951,768 of record NW_028089713.1, on the reverse strand, counting down.
AACAAGCTGTGCTGGATGACTTATTTCCTAAGTGGAATTATTAACTTGCCAAATCCTTGCCTGAATGAGAGAGGGAAGGTGGACAGGGTTCTTGTTGTGATCATTTTTACCAACTTTACAGCTACTCTAAACCACTACGTTCGTTAAAAGGACCTGTCACTGAAGCAAGACTGAATTTTCTGTTTGTCCTTCCAACACTTCTTCTGGCCTTACTCCCCTCCTCCTGCTTCCTGGCGGGATTTCACAGGGTGCTCTGCACTTAGCAAGGTGGTCCCTTCTCCGGGTGAACTGTAAATACTAAACCATCCCAAACCTGGGAAAGGGAACTGCCCCCACCCAGGGAAGCAAATCCCCCATTGTCCTTCATACCTTTGTCCAGTCTTGGGGCTCCCACCACTGGTCCTCTGGTGTCTCTTGCCCCTTCCTCAGCAGAGGCACACAGTTGTAGGAGGTGGAGGGCCGGGTGCAGTTGTAGCGCTGGGGCAAGGAGGAGCTGGAGGAGGCACAGGAAGGCCTCTTGAAGGGGTGGGGCTGCCTGTGGAAGGTGGGGGAGCTATGCCCGAAGCACGCACAGGGGCCACTCTTCCAGCCTCTGCTGCCGGCCCCCACCCTTCCAGAACACCTGGATAACCTGCTAACCTGGATAACCCGCTAACCCGGATAACCCGTCTTGCCTTTGCAGCTGATCAGACCACTCCAACTAACCGTTTGGCTGCCCTGCCCAAAGGTAATTGATACTAATCGGGACCCTCGCCAAGCCCTCCCGAGGCCCACGGAGAGTGGGCTGTAGGAGGAGAGCCCTGCCCGCCACATGTGCTGTGTGTGGGCGGTGGGTCCCACTCCCCACTTCCTGCCAAATCAACTCTTTCAAGTGTCCCCAGCCACCTCCCTGAGAGTCACATCTCTGCTCCAGGCTTCCTGCTCCATTTGCAGTTGAGCTTGGAGGTCCTTAGCTGCCACTTCACACGCATCCCTTAGCTCTAACCACTCACCACACCCACGGGGTGGCCTGTTCCCTTGCTTGGCGTCAGAATGGGGGTGGTCCAGTCGGAAAGGCCCAATTCCCTGCAACCTATCCCTGCCCGGTACTGCATACCCATGTACAGTCTGTGCCCACATGAACACACGTGCACGTGCCTCACCTTCCAGCCCCCCAGGAATCAGCCAACATGTGGAAATAGCTCATCCAAGGAGCCATAGAGGGGAAGTGTGCCTACCCACCCCAGTCCTTGGTGGGGTGGCTTTACCCCCCAAGCCAGGATGGCACTGACCGAACTATGCAATCCAGTGAGACTGGAGCCCCCCAAAAGTGCAGTCTTGCTCCTGTTAGGAAGCCTGTTGGGGCTCCTCTGTCCTCTGTGTATCACTGAAACTTCGTGACCAACTAACTCCCCATCTCCTTCCTGGCCTGGTCCCCTCTGTCCCTCTCATTCCTTGGACCTCTCTGCCCCACTCAGCCCTCCAGACGCCCATGGGGCTCCTGCCCCTCAGAGATTCAGCATGCACACTAGGAAATAATTATGATGAGAAATGAGGCAAACTTCTTACTCCCTGGCTTTCCTAAATGTGTCCAAAGCATTTGTGTCTAGTGAAAAGCATTTCCAGATGCTTGCACTCTCAGACTACCTGCAGAAATGGGACGGGTGGGTCCGAATTTTCTCTCCGTGCCCTGCATCCTTTGATACTCCTTTGGGGGTGGCGGCATTGGGGTCTGCTCTTTGTTCTTCCTGGAATACCCGAGGGACAGGGTGGTCCCTATGCCAACCCCCCAGGGTAGACTGGGCATGGCACCTGCTGTGGTGACCTCAGCCCACCAGGGACCTGTGCATGGGACAGTGTCCAGGGCTGGGGCCACCCCAAGGATGGGATGGCTCCAACTCAGGAGTCCCGCGTGGCATCTTCTCTCTCTGCTGCCAGGACGGCCAGACCGGCCCCGGGACCTGGAGCTCACCGACCTGGCCGAGAGGAGTGTGAGGCTGACCTGGATCCCGGGGGATGATAACAACAGCCCCATCACAGGTCAGCCAGGGCCTGCACTCCCACCCAGAGAGGAGGGGTGGTAGCAGCCCAGAGACCGGAGGCCTCGGCCTGGTTTCCGGACCCACGTCCACCTCACTTGACCTGTGCCCCGGGCTGTTGGCAGAGCACATGGAAGCCTTGGTTTCCCTTCCAGTGTCTTGATGGGAATTCGCCCTCTGCCTTTGTCTGCCTGAGGGAGGCTCTGGAGACCCGTGGAAACCGGGAGGGCGTGCTCCCAAGGAAGAAGCCTGCTAACTCAGCCCCTAAAACAGCTCTGTCTCCCTTGCCCCCTCAGACTATGTTGTCCAGTTTGAAGAGGACCAGTTCCAGCCAGGAGTCTGGCATGACCATTCCAAGTTCCCAGGCAGTGTCAACTCTGCCGTCCTCCAGCTGTCCCCATATGTCAACTACCAGTTCCGGGTTATTGCCATCAACGAGGTTGGCAGCAGCCACCCCAGCCTCCCATCCGAGCGCTACAGAACCAGCGGGGCACGTGAGTACTGGACGCCACGGAGGGTGCTGGGCGCAGACACCTGAGTCTAAGCTGAGTTTCCCCAGCCCCCAGCCACGCAAATTTGGGCAAGGTACTTACCCTCTCCAAGGCTTGGCTTCCTCACCTGTGAAACACCTGCTGGCATAGAGCTATTGTGAGGATGGCATTTGAAATGCAATCCCAGCACTTACCGTGATGCCTGGCATATAGTAAGCACTCAGTGAATGTTAACTCTCACTTTTTGTTATTGCTAATGTTATCAATAACTCTTGATGGTATGGTTTAAAGGCAAGAGCTATGGCAAAGATCTGCAGTTGAACCGTGTAATCTGCTCTTCTACTGGATTTCTTTTGCTGGGTAGTATTTACCTTTCTGAAATCACTAGCTCATTGACATCCCCCAAAATGTTCAGTGACGGGGATAAACAAGTTCATATCAAACATATTCAGTGGGCAGCTCACAGAGGGGTTAATCCACACTGAGCCAGCTACAAGACCATCTGAAATGTTTAAAAGCTCATAATACATCCTGTCTGGTAAGGGATTAAAATTGAAAAGAAATTAGCGCTGCTTCTGTGGGGTTTAAATCTTAGCTAGGAAGGCACATCACCCACATGAGACACGGCAGAGCGAGTTCAATTGCCCGTGGGACAGAGGGCAGAGAGGTGCTGGGGGAAAGCCTAGAAGAGACTGGCTGGGTGGGAGGAACAGAGGTTGCTCAGCACGCCCTGGTAAGGCACAAATTGGGCTTGAACTTTGTGTCAATTTGGGTTCCAGCCCCTGAGTCCAACCCCAGCGACGTGAAAGGAGAGGGAACCAGGAAGAACAACATGGAGATCACATGGACGGTCAGTGTCCCTTCCCACGCAGCCCCCAAAGGGCAGCAGCATGCACCCATGGTCCCTCGCCCTTTGTAGCCCTGTCACCTCGAGGCCACAGGGTGGTCAGCCTACCTGGCTGGTTTGGTGGCCCCTCTTCTCTGCACTGGGCATCCGGAAACCAAGCAGGAGCGTGTCTAGAGCAAGAGTTAAGACGGGAGAGAGGAGCAGAGCTGACTGGCAGCCTGGCACAATCATAGAACCAGCAAAATAAAATGGACTTCTTCAGAAGGAGGAGGGATCGAGGTTAGAGTCGGGAAGGTTCGGCACAGACACCAGCCCTCACTCCAGTGTGTTCTGGATCTTTTCACCCGAGGTTGTTGGGATCAGGTGGGACCGGCAATCGTGGTGTTTTCAGCGTAGCCCTCCTCTCAGTCGAGGCGGGAGCTAGATAACTCCAGGCCAGGACTAATAAATCCGATGTTCATTTTGGCTCATATCCAAATCAAAATTGGATATGTCACCTCAAAATGACGTTTCCCCAAACCACTTCCAAGTCTGAGAGGTGTAAATATGGCTGCCGCTGAAATATCCACACCACCACGCTCTGGCCATGGATTGTGGAAACAGGACACTGGGAGCTGGCAATGCAGACCGCCCCCTGCTAAGGAGGGCCTGGTCTCACCGCAGCCTCAGAAAGGGGCCAAGCCCAGGCGCCAGGCACCAGGCACATCCTCAGGACCATGCGGGGGTCGGTTTGTGCTCTGTGTTCCATCCTGCCGGCTCCAGGGCGCTGCTTCCTGGAACAGACCCTCAGGGAACAAAGGTCAAAGTCATTCCCACTCTCAGAGCGCTGTGGCCTGGTGCAAGGACAGAGCGGGCATGCCTGGGCTCCATAGAACTGAGAGTTGGCTCTGCCATTCTGCGTTCATTGGCAGGAGACGTGCAGGGGCTCAACCAGCGGTCACGCCTTTCTGACTTGGGAGAATAGTACATCGTCATCCGTATTTTTTCTGGTTTCTCCACCATAAGAAAGAGTCCTGCCAAAAATAAAGCTTTTGCTTCCTATGCACTTGCCAATGTGGGATTCACAGTGACTAGGTCTTGGTGGCGCTTTCATCACAGAAAATCTACGTGCTGCTGGGTTCATAGGATTCTGGGCTTTGGAGAACTCCGAGGGGTAGGGAATGGCCAGTGTCGGGTAGATCGGGAAGGGGTGCCTGGTGTAGAAAGAGAGTGTACGCTGTGGGCTCCACCTGCCCCCTCCACTCCTGCCCTCTGTCTCTCCCTGCTCAGCCCATGAACGCCACCTCCGCCTTTGGCCCCAACCTGCGCTACATCGTCAAGTGGCGGCGGAGAGAGACTCGAGAGACCTGGAACAATGTCACAGTATGGGGCTCCCGCTACGTGGTAGGGCCGACCCCTGTCTACGTGCCCTATGAGATCCGAGTGCAGGCCGAAAATGACTTTGGGAAGGGCCCTGAGCCGGAGACTGTCATCGGTTACTCTGGGGAAGATTGTGAGTACCTTCCCCTTGTCTTCCACCCAGGACCCTCCCCACTGGGCTCCGTAAGAGCCACCTTCATGGACTAGGAACCTTAAGGTGGGTTGTGGGGCTTCCAAGAGCATTCTGGAGGACAGCCGGTTCCCAGGAAAAAGAAATCCCCCACAGTAACCTGTCAGGTAACAGATGGGCCCCTGATGATGTCAGGAGTGGAGATGTTGTCACCTGAACACTAGCCGAAGTTACCGAGCGTCCAGTGGCAGTCCAGCACTGCCATCTGATGGGTGTGAAACTGAGACCGTGCAAGGAAAGCCCTTGCCAAGATCACACAGTAGCGAACGTCAGGTGTGGAAAAGAAACTGGCCCCTCCGACTGGCCTTGTTACCGACCCCTCCTGTCACCAAGAAAGACCTCGGGATTGCGAATCCCAAAGAGCCGTTATTAGGCTCTTCCACAGGGAGCAGGGCCACGAGCCAGACTCCTCCCTGGGCTCCCCAGGAGCGGCCTTCAGGGCTGGAGAATGTCGGCGGAGCCCCGGACTCCGGAAACACCCGGACCAGCCTCCTGGCCGCATTCCCAGTTATGTTCTTGGCCCTCAGAGTGGAGCATAAATAGAGTTCTTTGGAGGCTTGCACCGGATGAATCAGTAAGATTCTAGACATATATGTGGAAGTGTGTGACTGGTTGCCTAGATGGTTGTGACTTTATTGTCCCCATCCATCCAGTAGGCTACTAGGCAAAGCAGGAGGGTCAGTGAAGCCCACCCCCAGGTCAGGGTGACATGTATGCCAGTGGTCTGGGTCTGACCCAAGAAGAAATCGTGGAGTGACCAAAGTGTGGGGGAGGGGGAGACGGGAAGAGCACTGGGAGAAGCAGAGTCACGGGCGCAGAGCCAGGTCTAGAGTCGGGCCAGCGGTGCTCACAGCAATGAGGCGGGACGAGGTGAGGGTTGGGCTCTGTGCCTGCTTTCCTGGAGGTGATGACAGATTGCACCCATTTGGGAGATAAGCAGAGGGGTCAGCAGGCCCTCTGTCCATTCTACTTCTCATCTCCATGGTCGCAGCCACTTCTGGACAGGAGAGTACTGGAGGGTAAGTGTGGAATAGGCAGCATCTGGTCGTGAACTTCATGGACGACCCCACAGTTTTCATTGCATCTGTGGCCTCTACTCTGATGGAGTAGAGGGGACGGGGCAGAACTGCACCTGCAGCGGAATGGGGAGGGGGTGGGAATCAGTTACGGGGAGGGAGTGGCCCTCCCTTTCCAGGTAGCTATGGGTAGGCACCGTTAGTCCGGTGGTAGTGTTTCCAGGCAGGAAACAAATGCCACTCATGGGGACTATTTCTAATGTGACGACAGGGTTAGAGGGAAAACAGCCAGGCATGGTGCACCAGGTGGAGGGCTAGCCATAGCAGGATGCCACTGTAGGACTCAGCCATGAAGGGGCAGGGGATGGGTGAGTCACCACACCCATTGAGAGCCACCCACAGGAGCCATGGCCTTGGGCAGAAGAAGGCAACAGTTGTCCACCCCCAGGCCTGCAACGGGAGTCCGGGGGAATAGCCGCCTTCCCTTCTGCCTCAGAATCTCCTGTTCATGCTTCCTATTGGGTGAACCCATCTGGAAACCTGAGAGCAAGGGAGCTCAGTTGACACCATTCAGAAAGGGCAGCCTCCTGGGACATGGAGCAGGGTGGGGAAGGCTGGAGAACGGCATGGAGGGGCAAACAGAGACCACCAGCATGTGAGGGTAGCAAATAATTGCCCTCCCACCTGGACTGCTATTATTTTGTTCTGAGGTTTTCCCCACCCCTCCAAGTAGTCTGGTGGAGGGGGTGGAGTTCCGGCCTTCATGGTGTACCCAGGGTCCAGAATGGGGTGCAGATATGGGTGGCAGAGAACAAGTTGAAGGGAACCTGAGGTCCTGGGCCAGCCCTGCCAGCATAACCTGCTCTCTGTCCCAACATGTTGCAGATCCCAGGGCTGCTCCCACTGACGTTAAAGTCCGAGTCCTGAACAGCACAGCCATCAGCCTTCAGTGGAACCGCGTCTACTCCGACACGGTCCAGGGCCAGCTCAGAGAATACCGAGTGAGGAAGCCAGCTCCCAGCCCCACCTAACCACCCAGCTCAATAACCAAGGCAAGGGGGTAGCAGGTGCAGGCTGTGAGATATTTGGAAGGAGTCCAGAGTTGATTCAAGAAGATGATGTCTAGGGTTAGATGTAATGTAGACATGTCCTACAACAGATATGCTGAGACATTCTGCTCAGCAGAAAGTCACGTGAAGGATGGGGGGTCTGGGTGGACATTGCATAGCCCACTGTGCCAGGAAGGCATGCGTGGACGTGCACGCATCCTCAGAAACTCTGTTGATGCATCACTGAGCTACACCCTGCCTGCGCCTCGGTGCCCCCGCTGGGCTGCTTGCCTCCCCCGTCTGCGTGAAGTCCCAACTAACGGGTAACCACTGAAAGGGTGCAGAAGCCTCCCCTGTTGTCGCAGCCAGCTCCCAGTTACGTGGTATGTGCACTACCCAGGCTCTCAGCTTCTGACCTTCCTGCCGTGAGCAGTTTCTGCTCGATCTGCAATCTTCTTTGAAAGGGTGAGCTGAGGTGGGGAAAAGGGTGAGAACACCCAGGGTGTGCAGGGTAGGCACACCCTGCTATGGGCAGCTCTGTAAAAGTTGCCCGGGAAGTGAGCGAGGCTGCAGCAGGGGCAAACACAGGCCCTGCGACCTCGGAGGTCATGGAGCGCTGGCTGGTGGATAATTAGGGGCAGAATGGAGCGCATCAGTCTCTTGGGAAGTGAATTTGGTAAGTAGGGGATGGCAGGCAAGGTGATATACACACTTGAACAAGCCCTTCCCTAACCATTGGCTTGCACCCTTAACCCGTTTGCCTGGAGATGTTTCTGGCTAAAGGTCCTGTTGGGTCCCCCTCTGAAGTCTGCGCTTCCTCCTTATCTTGCCATTGGAGGCCTAGGTGACGCTGGTGTGGTGGCCTGATCTGCAGCTTCTTACCCACCGCTACTCAGACCTTGCATCAAAACTCTCTCAGTCCTGTCTGTGACACTGCCACCTTCCACAGGCCACCCCAGCTGAGCTCTTGCCACCGGGCAGCCTGGCGTCTCACTCTCTTTGACACGTGTCTCTCCCATTGTAAAGGTCTCCAAAGAGTGTTAAGAGAAACATTTGAGCTCAGAGGACTCAGTCAGCCCTTGCTCAGATTCAGACTTCGGGGAGGGCCCACTGCTCTCCGCTGTGAGTCTCACCACACTCGTCTGGCCGAGGCGCTGCAGCCTCTGAGCGCAGCGCAGAGCCTTCCGTGCTTGGGCCCTTGGCTCATACGCACTTGTGGTCTGGGCACAAACTCCCTGAGCAACTTGCTCCCCAGCTTGGAAATAAGGCTCACAATGGAGCAGTGCAGTGCCCGCCTGGCCAGCTTGCCTCTCCTCCAGAGGGTGGTTGGACCAAAACTGCATTTCTCATCAGTTCACACTCACTGGTGGCTAATGAATGGGGACTGTCAGGCCCCTCCCCCAGCCCTGTGTGGGGGTTCCTTTGGGATTCGGAGCCTGTTGCAAGCAAAGGGAAGACCGGCCGCTACCACCACCACTAACAACTAACCCAGCTCTGCCTGACCCTCCCCTCACTGGCCTGCCTCTGTCCTGAAGGCCTACTACTGGAGGGAGAGCAGCTTACTGAAGAGCCTGTGGGTGTCTCAGAAGAGACAGCAAGCCGGCTTTCCTGGTGACCGCCTCCGGGGTGTGGTGTCCCGCCTCTTCCCCTACAGTAACTACAAGCTGGAGATGGTTGTGGTCAATGGGAGAGGCGATGGGCCTCGCAGTGAAACCAAGGAGTTCACCACCCCAGAAGGAGGTAGGTCTGACCTGCAGCTCCTCGGGGTAGGGCAGGACAAGGGCACCGCAGGCAGGTGGACCTGGAGCGCCCCACCCCGGCTGGGCACCGCCAGCACAAGTCGACCCCGCCTGACCTCGAGGAGCCAACCGCCATGAGCTGAGCAGCTCCCACCATTCCCACAGAGCACTGCGTCGCTGCGGGGCCTGCCCTGACGAGATTGCACCCCAAAAGAAGACTCATGTGGCCCAATGACGTAACTACAGCCAGGCCCCGCAGGAGCCTAGGCTGCCTGCCGCCTTCTGAGGCCGAAGCACAGTTGCCCTGACACCCAGAGGTGCCCGGTCTGTGTACCAGCACCCACAGCCTGCAGAGCTCTCACCACTGCCAACAGGAAGCCTTTGCTGAGATTGTCCACCCATGGGTGCAGCAGTCCTGCAGAGGGGCGCCTGCCTTCTGCCGGTCACAGTCACCCCAGTCCTGGGAGGCAGACGCCTACAAACTCCCCACCCCGTCTCCTGCCCTCCCAGCCCTCTCTCAGCAGTGCGGCGCCTGCTCCCCCATTTCCGATTCTCCTCCCTCCTTTCTCCACTGTTGCTTTCCTCATTTTCTTCTTCTCTTGCTCCTTTCTTGGCTCTCCTTTGGTCTTCCCTCTTGTTTTCTTTATTGCTGTCTTTCCCTCCTCCATGTTTCACCATCAGCCTCTTCCCAGGGCCCCTGCCCCTCACCTGTCCACGTGCTCTATCTGGGCTTGCTTTCCTCTCCACCCTGAGCCCAGCATCGTCAGCCTGGAGGTGCAGGCCTGCTGCTTGGACCGAGCAGTGAGAAGAATCCTTGTCTGAGGACCAGGAGCTGCAGCCTCTGTAGGAAACAGTGACAGTTGTTTCCTTGCCCGAGACTTGCTCTGCCCTGCTGGGAGGTATCGCTGCAGAATCAGAGCCGAGTGCACAGAATCCGAGCCAAATGCTTAGGATCCACAGCAGTTACTAAAGAAACCCTTGATTTCCTTCCTCCGTTTAAACAGAGTCTGAGCCGTGCTCACCCTGAGTGAGGGAAACGCCATCCGGGTGGGCCATGGGCTCTGGTGCAACGGCTGCCTGGCGTTGGGGGGCAGCCTGAGACCAGCGCCTTCATACTTGTGCTCTGTTTCTGTTTTCCTCGCCCTGCCCGCCCCCCTTGCCCTCACCTCCCCCACTCTCTTCTCCTTCCCCAAGTACCCAGTGTCCCCAGGCGTTTCCGAGTCCGGCAGCCCAGCCTGCAGACAATCAGCCTGGAATGGGACCATCCGGAGCACCCCAACGGGATCCTCACTGGATATTCTCTCAGATATGTGGCCTGTACGTTTTGCTCTTAGATAATCTTTCTCTTAGGTGATCTGGGGATCAGGAACCCGATTCTTGCCCCCTTTCCTAAGGGACCAAGGAACCTGTCGTGCAGGGCATTGCCAGGGAGAAAGCCCCCCCATGGGATTAGGGGGGCAACTGAGACCCTGCTTTCCTGACACAGCCCCTCCTGCACGGAGCTTCTGGTTGTTCCTGGGAGACAAAGGGAAATTCTGGTCCAGCACCGGCCTTCAGGGATCTTGGTCTCCAACACCAGCAGTCTAGGGGAATTCCCCTCTGAGGGCACGGCCATCCGATGGGGCAGATAGTCCCTGCACAGAAGCCTGTGTGAGACTCAGGGACAGCCTAACAAGGTGTCGGGTAGCTGTGTGTAGACCTGTCGTAACTTGGAGTGACCCTGTCAGGAGCCTGAGTCAGGAAGACCTCACCTTGGGCATTCAGTGTCACCATGTGGGGACAGAGCATCATTACATTTTTAAAACATTAAGCTTTCTAAACTAGGTGATGCACCCCACTGGGCACTCGGAGAGTTGGGTGTTGTGTTCACAACTGTAACACCCAGCGGAGTGTTGCATGCTGTTCCAGATCGACCTCTGGAGCCGACCTTGAGGTCCACTGAATAGGCTTGTTACAAAGAAGGCATTAACCGTCTAGAGCTCTAGTGGGTTTGCCCCAGTTCTCTTTGAAAGGAAGAAAGAAACTCCTAAAGTTTTGTCCTTGTTGAAAAGACTTGGAGATTATAAACTAAGTCTCAGAATCAGCCACGTTACTTTGCAGTGAGCTAGAGAGAACCAGTTCAGTGAAAGAGTGTTAACCTTGGTATGTCATCGAAGTGCTGGAAAGGAGTTCCGGCCCCACACGCCTCCCTTGAACCAAGTCTCCCATCCCCTAGTCTTCAAGTGCACGGCCAGGTTTTACTCAGCCCTTTCCAGTGGAGTTGGGAGGTTTGCTCCTCCATGGTCAATGCTGCCAAAGTTCGATTTTATTTACCTATCTCTCCCCAGTTAATGGAACCAAAGTAGGAAAGCAGATAGTGGAGAACTTCTCTCCTAATCAGACCAAGTTCACGGTGCAAAGAGCAGATCCCGTGTCACGCTACCGCTTCACCCTGAGTGCCAGGACGCAGGTGGGCTCTGGGGAAGCAGTCACGGAGGAGTCACCAGCATCCCCGAATGAAGGTAGGTGCATTGTGGCAGCCATGGGGACGGGAGGCCCTGGTGAGACACTCTGATCTGCCTCTGGCTGCCTGGCCTTCTGGCATGAGGAGAGAACAAGCCCACAGGTCCTTCGGCCCTCGAAGCAGAGAGCCCACCTTGTATGCTGGCAGGTAGGTACGGACGATGTGTCTACAGAACTCAGGTCTCCTTAGACTTGCTGTCAGACCTGGGTCCCCACTTGGCCTTGACTTGCTCAACTACGTAACATGTGTGGTCTTTCCCTCTAGTAGGGGAGTACGGAAGAGGGCGTGAGTTCTGAGTGGAGATGAGATGAGGGAAGTGAATGTGCTGATGACCCTCAAGGAATAATGAACGTGCTTACCTGTTGAGGGAGGCATGAATATTGACAGTGCCCATGAGGGCTCTTAGGGACACCCCTTCTTTTCCCAAGGGCATGTGGGGCCTAGGAGGGAGGGGAAATAGCCTTGACCGAAGCTACGTGTCCGATTGTGAGTAGATACAGTCCCTCCTTGCAGCCTGAACTGAGGGAGTTGCAGCTGAGGAGAGGAAAGGGAGTTGGGAAACAGCCATTGGCCAAACTAGCTTCACAAAGAGCAAAAGGGTTCATCCCCTGGGCCCTGGCATCTTCCAGGAGCCTAGCAATCCCCACCGGAGCTGTACCTGCATGAGGACTCCACTAGAGGGAACTCCGGGCCCACCTGCACATGCTGACTGACATCCAGGAAACCTTATTAGGGGTTCATGACTATAGGAGTTTTAATATGGGCAGGTCCCCTATGAAAGAGGGACCACACTCTCTCCAGAGGTACAGTGGTCTATTCAAAAGCCGTTTCTTAAGCACCCACGATGTGAAGTGCCAGACATTGTGCCAAAAATGGGGGATTCACAGGTAATGAGCGCACACAGTCTGGAAGGGGAGACATCAGCAAGAGTAGCTCCTTGCAGTTTAACATGAGAAATGCTGTGTTCAGATAAGGAAGGGGCCGTGGTTGTGTGGCACAGGGGAGACTGAGTCTGCAAGGGAAGCCTCAAAGAAGAGGTGAAGTGAGTAGGGATCCTTGAGGCTGACAGCAGGTTATCATGTCTAGTGCTCTCTCCAGAAGGCTGGGGTTCAGCAGCTTCGTCCTGGCCCATGTCAGACCTCCCAGGAACCTCTGCCGCCACCCAGCAGGGCACCAGTGCTTCCCTCTCTGGGCTGCCAGGCCCTGCTGCCTCTGCTCACTGGCCAGTGGGCCAGCAGCAAGGTGGGGGGTGGAGGTGGGGGTGGGAGGAGCTGGAGAAAGGCTTACAGTCCTTTCCATGGCCCTCTCCGGCCCCATAAACCAGAAGTGAGCCACACAACGAGCTCCTCTAGTTGGGCCTTCCAAGCCCATTGTGTAGTTAATCAGGGCCGGGGAGCTCTGGGTCAGTGCCTAATCTGTGCCTTACTACCAAAGGGTAATGCACCTTTCTTTTAAATGCCGTTTTTAAAAGATTTTACTTATTTACTTTTAGACAGAGGGTAAGGGAGGAAGAGAAAAACCTCAGTGTGTGAGAGATACATTGACCAGTTGCCTCTTGCATGCCCCCTACTGGGGACCTGGCCTGCAACTCAAGCATGTGCCCTGAGTGGGAATTGAACCAGCAACCTTTTGGAGAGCCACACCGGCCACGGCTGATGCACTCACTTGATTACTTAACTCTGAGGAGACACGTGAAGAGAACTTTGGCAACGTGAAGAGAGCCCCGCCTCCTGCCCACCTCCACCCTGATAGAGCATCAGATAGAGAGGCCTTGTCCAGCCCCGGGGACCACACGGGGGAAGTTCTGCAGCCCCGGGCAGCCGGAGTACAAAGACTCTTCTCAACTCAGAGATTTGCAGCAAGTTCGGGAATTCCTTTTGGGGCTCAGTCCACAGTTGGGTTCCTTATTTCATAAAGTACAACTGGTGGGAAAGAACTGGGCAAGCAGAACAAGAAGGGGCCTTGGGGCTGCAGTCTGTCACCATTCCCAGGCCTTTCAGGGCAGAGATTGTGTGAGGAGGGTCCAGCCGAACATCCCGCCCACTCTGCCACCCTCCCCAACACTACCCGACCGTCATCCCCCAAAGAGAGCAGCACCGTTCCTTTGTCTGGAATCAGTGTCCCCTTGTACCGCCTACACTGTAAGCCCTCAACTCCTGGCATCACGGGGGATCACCCAGCCTGCGGCATAAAGATCAGCCCTGCCAGGGAAGGACATTTTCTGGGGGAAAGACCTTGGAGCACAGCACTCCAGGTGGACTGTGCCTGTTGCCGTCTCTTTGTTGCCAACCCTTAGACAGAGGTAGGAGCAGAGTGTATGAGAAAGGTTTCCCAGACCCAGGTGGCAAGTTTTCTATAGAAACATACCAGACCCCAGTGGAGTTGAACGGGAGCCCTGACTACCAGTTGGCACCCTCAGGGCAGTGGCCAGCACCAGCCACACTGTCTGGGGCAGGTTTGAGCCGGAATCTTCTCTGCCTGCTGGCCCTGTGATTTCACCTGTGTTCTGTTCTCTCTCCCCTCTCTCATCCTTTCTCCCTCTCTCTGGCCATCTTGGGTGCTGTGTTCTGAAGCTACTCCAACCGCAGGTACCGTACCAGCAGTGGAGGTAATGGGCATGGCATGGGATGATGCTGGTGGAGCCCGGCCAAGGTGGAGAAGAAGGGACAGGCTTGGAATGAAAGCATGCTCCAGACTCACCCTTTCAGTGGTTGGGAAGCCAGACCATCAAGGAGGGTGGGACCAGACGCAAATACAGTCTCCTTCCTCCACCTACTGTTTGCCCCTATTGAGAAGGAGAGTGACTTAGAAGGGGCCCCGCACACATGGGCTGCAGACCTGTTCTCTGAAGCTGAGTGATTACATCCTTGAACACCTGGGCCCTTGCCTAGGCTTGACATCTCAGCACAGAGAGGGTCGACAACCTCTGAGTGGACAGCTGCCCCCCGAGAAGGAATGCTTCACTGCAAGTGCGCACAGCTGGCCCCCTCCTCTGGCCGGGTTGCCGTGCCCTGAAAGGGTGACCTGTGGGCGAGCACACCGCGCATGCTGGCCTTGCATGCTGCATGGGGACCGGCCCCAGCTCTGTCACCTGCTGTGGGTTCTGGTCCCTGAGAACCCATGAGCACGTCCTCGAAGAGACAGGTGCTCCGGGAGCTGGAGTCTCTGGGTGCCGCGGGCTGACTGTCTCCTCTCCCTTCAGAAACCCAGCTCCTAACAGTGTTCAGAGTTAAGAACAGTCTCCATCTCGGGCTCTGGGAGGTGGGTGCACGGAAGTGAGGAGTCAGGCCGGCAGTTCCCAGCATAGAAGCCAACCTGCTGACCGTGTTCTTCCTCTCAAGTCCTCTTTTTTGGGCTTGAGGGACATCAGAGGGCACTGCACCACAGAAGGCCAAGCCTTGAGCTGGAGACAGTAGACAGGGGATGCCTGGGCTCCTTCACCTGCCCTCTGGAGCTGAAGGAAAGCTCACCTGGCAGAGCAAAGGGTGTAAGGCAAGGGGTCGTCTAGGCTCTAGGCAGGGGGGTCGGAGGGAGACGGGGGTGAGGAATCTGAGGGCTGGCTTACGAAGAGCATCCCACCTTGCCCAATTTGGTTTCCCATCCACCTTCGCTCATCTACCCCCCCACCCCATTTTAGGTTGGTTCTGTTTCTGTTGCTCACCTAATTCCTTGGCTTGCCTTTGTTTGTCAGCCAGACCCCTGGGTGGTACGCTGCCATCCTCTTCCCCTCCCCCAGTTCTCCTCCCCCCACCCCCCAGTAACCCAGGCTGGCAGGGGTCCAGCGCCTCCCCACAGGACCCGAACTCCCCTGCCAGGTATGAGAGAGATGTCCTGGAGACTGGGGAGAAAGCGGATCTCACACTGTGGGGAGTTGCTCTGACCTCTTGCTTCAAGTTTGCAGAAGGGTCTCTTCGGGGCCTATAACAGCAGCAAGGCCACCTGAGCAGGCTTACTGAAGACAGACGCAGGGAAGGCACCAGGAGAAGCAGCTAGTAGCTCATTGGTCAAGCAGTCCTGGGCTACCTCCCCCGTTCTGGCACCTGGGGACCCAAGGCTGGTGGGTCTGGGGGCAGGGCATCATGCTGGTCTCTGCTGCCCCTGTCGTGAGTGGCAGTCACGAGGGTGATGGGTGTGATTCCGAACCCCCCACCTGGTGCGTCCATCTCAAGAAGGTCCAGGTTCGAGGTATGGGGAGTGAATGCATACACTCTGGGGTCAGCATGTTTCCCAGGCTCCCGCTTCCACAGGACATGGTCGGAGAGGCATATCGCCCTTCTTTGTAAAGTCGTGTGCTGAGGTCATCAGCTATTCTCAGCTTTAAATGCACCAGAACCTCTGCTCAGCGTGCAGGTGTGAGGTACCAGAGCCTGGGTTCTACGTCTTCGACGTGGGCCTGTCTGGCCCACTGCTCATTCCCTCTCCTCCTCCCCAAACCTGAGTGGTTTGTCCCCACACTGGTCTGTTTGTATCTTGCCCAGTAGAGATGATCCCTTTCGTGCAACTGTACCTGCTGTCTCTGAGGACAGCAGCCCATCTGTCCTGGCCATCTGCAACTTGGCCAGGGCGGCCCATGCGCCATGCGGGCATTTGGATTGAACCTCCCACCTGGAAATGCCTGGAAACAGCTGTCTCGTCTGACTTTGCTCAGATCTGCGAGTGTGTGGCACGGAGTTCCGTGGTGGTTCCAGGGTCAGGAAGATGAATAAGAGACGCGTCATCTTTTCTCAGTTTCCCCACCTCCTACTTGATGTTCCCAAAACTGGTGGGAAACCTTCAGCCGTGGCAGGGTGCTGCCCGTGGGTGTCAGGCTGTCCGTTAGGTGGACTGGACCTGGTGTTTCCAGCTCCAGGCCTCCCTTCGTCTCAGTCGCCAGGCTGGGAGCTCCACCAGGCAGTGACCAGGGTGGTTCTCCAGCCCGCAGTTGCTGCTGTGGCCGAAGGTGGCATCCTGGCAGTCTGTCCATCTAGCCTGGGGACCACTCTGTCAGCCCCACTTCTGTGCTTCTGTGCATACCTGCCCCAAGGTATGAAATCAGGTGAACCCCTTGGATCCGAGCATGGGATGCTTTCCCCATGGAAAATGTTCATTCCCCTCCTGCCTGTTCACACCTCTGACAGCTCACTCACCTGACTCTGTCCCTTCCCTTGGAGCCTGTCCCTGTCCCTACCCTCCATCTCTCCAGCCCCGCCCAGCCATGGGACAAGAGACACAGCTCATGAGTGGTCAGAGAATGCTTACTTGCCAGCTGTCACCTTGGGCAGCTGAGGTTGTGTCCTCCAAGGTCACTCCAGTAGTGCCTGGGAAGCAAGCTGTTCTTCCTTCCCTCTCCCGCCTCTCGGTCCTTCTCACTCGCGCCCTGAGACTGTTGCCACCGAGCAAGGGAGCAGCAACTGGGTAGCCATCACCAGAGAGAATCACCCCCTTCAGTCACACTTGGCAAAAGGGACCCTCAGAGGGAGGGAAGGAGGCTGGATGGAAGCATCCTCAAGCCATTTGTCATTCTGGTGTCTGACTAGCCAGCCCGGGAGAGCTTGCTCTGACGAGCATGTCTCAGCACGTCTTTCACCTGGGCTGCTCGCTGGGACGCACAGGGTTGAGTGTGTGAGCCTGGCTGTGTGCGTGTGAGTGTGTGTGTCTCGGCTGGTACGAGGACTGAGGGGCATGTGAGCGAGTGGATGGCCTGGGAACTGTAGCCCCATGATGTGTGCGGGCAGGGAAGGCCAGGTCTGCACCACACACAGTGGGGTGATTGAAGTTAAAGGGGAGTCTTTCGGGGTTTTTTTTATGGTACCTTTAAAATAACGAGAAAAGCATTGTATTCGTCAGAAACTATTAGAAAATAGACTGCTGATAAGGAACCAAACGACTGGGAGAGAGCCAGCCTTGGCCTGGTGGTCTCTCTGTTCTTCCACATCTGCCTTCTGCCTTGGTGGGTGGGATAGACAAATTATTTCCCTCATGCTGAGCCTTTACTGCCCTGAGCCTCCTAGGCCCGGGGCCCCTTGGACAGAATATACCCTTGAATAGTGACTGTGGGAGGGAATTTGTCCCCACCCCACACCCCCACACGCCCTCCTGAGGTCTGTGAACTGACTGGGGCTTGAGGAATGTAGCACTGCCGGCTTTGACTTTGACCGGAATCTCTGGAATGTGTTCATGTTCGTCAGCTGCCCAGCGTGACTTCTGTGGTCAGCACACCCCAGGCCTAATAATGCCTCTGATCTTGCAGATAGGGAGGTAACAAGGGGTCCCAGGAACAGTCCCCTCTCTGTGGGGTCTTGTAATGTTTGAGGCCCAGGGAAATGAAGAGGCTTTTGTTGGTCAGGCTTTTGTTGGGAAAGCTTAGGATCTCTTTATTCTCCCTGGAAAAAGCCCTCGGACAGTTTTCTCTCTGGCTCCCTCCCTGGCGTGGCCCCCTGTTGCATGGGTGGGAATATTATTTTCCTGACCCTACGGAGATTTGCAGTGGGTGGCGTGTCAGTGTTCCTTGGAAGGGAGAGTCCCCTACTTGTGTCGTAACACCCTGCCCACTGCCTGTGGGCACTGACACTGGCAGGGAGACATGATCAGGTGCCCGGAGACAGAGCCCGGGGGGCGGGGGCGGGGGCGAGGCCGCGGTCTCTCTGATTTGCCCCACTGTGCTGCTCTTCCCCGCAAGCTGTAGCAGCAGAGTGATAGGGCAGTCCTCCGTTAGCTTCCTGGACCCTTCTTGGGAGGAAACAGGCCACATGCCATAGACTTAGCCCCAAGGGCCGACCTGTGTGGGAGGCTGGCTTGGGATGGAAGAGGAGAGCAGGAGAGTTAGCACCCCCTGAAGCTCTGGGCGAAAAAGAAGACAGCACGGATCTCCCTTGCGTCCTGGGGTTTCTGTGTCTACTGTGGGCTGGGAAGGGGTGCCTCCGTTCACGCGCTTTCCCTGTTCTGATGCAAAGCGAGAGGACTTGGGACGCCTGGACCCGAAATGTCCTGGAGAGAAAAGCCGTTCCCGCAGTCCAGGGTGGAATGGGTGACTGCCGGGAGGACTGTCACTGGGCGGAGGAGAAGGGAGGCGGGGCCGGTGGGTCGCCATGAGGGCTGCTGAAGCAACCGTGTTGCAGGCTCCGAAGAGTGGAGGCTGCTCTCTGGTGGCGTCGGAGCTCCTGCAGGCAGGGGAAGGGTGCTTCTGGAGTGAGTGGTTGGGAATGGCAGGCGTCTTGGGGCTCCTGTAGGACGGGACACGGCTGCTGGCCCCTCTCCAGTGCCAGGCTCTGGGGCTGGACCGACGGGCTGCGCGGCCTGTGTCTGGGTGGTCTTAACCTGGGACCCTGTGCCGTCGTCCGTGAGGTCTGAGCAATTCAGTACATGTCCCTTCCCATCCTCATCCCTGCCGTGGCTGGATGCATGCTGGGTGCTTTGAGCCATAGACTGTGAGAAGAAAATGAAACGTACACAGGGCTTCATTCTCTTCCTGTCACATGATGTGTCCTTTCGCTGTGATCATGTGACCCAGCCTGTCCATCATGCTTGGGGAGGCAGCTGATTGCTAAGCTCCATCTCATCACTGGGCTGCCTGTCTGCCTGTCACGCGGGGGCCATGTGTCCAGGCTGGGAACAGCCAAACCAACCAGACTCGGCTGTTTTACATTTTCCTCTCAGCCCCTCCCACGTTGCCCCCGAGCACAGTGGGTGCCACGGGAGCCACGAGCAGTGCTGATGCTGCTGCCACCACCGAAGCCACAACAGTCCCCACCATCCCAACCGTCGCACCTACCACCGTCGCCACCACCGTCGCCACAACTACCACCGCCACCACCACCACCACCACGGAGAGTCCTCCCACCATCGGGACTAAGATACAAGAATCCGGTACTGCCCACTGCCCCTGCCCCCTGCCCTCCACCCACAGGCACCCCAGCCGGAGGGTCTGGGATGGTGGTGGCCAGCCCCTCCCTTCGTTCCTGCTTTGGAAACACAACTGGATTCTCAGTCTGGTGGCCTCGTGGCACAGGGTAGCCCCACCCACCCCTCGGATGGTTCTCCACCACTTCATTGCCCGCGTCCTCACCTTAGATCCCTGTCTTTTAACAGAGGTCCACACGCCTCAGGCAGGACACCTGGGTCCCACACAGTAGGGCTGCCTCCAGCTTCAGGCCAAGTAGTCAGCTTGGGGCTGAGTGCTCCAGGAAGGACAGGGCGCGAGGAAGGATGGGAGCCCGACCCTGGCCCACTGTCCCAAGAGGGCTCCCTGCCCGGCCACGCCACATCTAACCCTGCAGCACAGAGGGCTGAGGTGTGGCGAGTGGCCGGCCTCCCAGGCAGCTCTGTTCCCAAAGCCACTCCTCCATGGCTCCTCTGTCCCCAGGTCACACTGAAGACTTTTCTCTTGAGAAGTCAGAGCTTCCAGGAGAGTGCCACCTGAACGTGCTCTGTTTCCCTTCCCACTCCCCACACCACCACCTGCACACTTGGGAAAATCCCAGCCTTTCCAGGGGCCCCTGGCGGGAGTCGACCGCAGTGTAGCCTGCTGAGCTCGGGCAGGTGCTGCTCCCACATCGCCCAGCCAGGCCAGGCAGCTCTGGTGCNGCAGCTCTGTTCCCAAAGCCACTCCTCCATGGCTCCTCAGTCCCCAGGTCACACTGAAGACTTTTCTCTTGAGAAGTCAGAGTTTCCAGGAGAGTGCCACCTGAACGTGCTCTGTTTCCCTTCCCACTCCCCACACCACCACGTGCACACTTGGGAAAATCCCAGCCTTTCCAGGGGCCCCTGGCGGGAGTCGACCGCAGTGTAGCCTGCTGAGCTCGGGCAGGTGCTGCTCCCACATCGCCCAGCCAGGCCAGGCAGCTCTGGTGCTCGGGCATGAGGAGACCCCTCGGGAATCCAGCCGTGTTTCTAAGAACGGAGCATCAAACACTCTTACTACCAGAGGGGAGGGCCTCTAGCTTGCAGAACCCACAGGCCAGCTATAAAACCAGTGATGTGGCCAGACCTCACACCCTGACCTCTAACTGCCAGGACACTGCAGAGGGCCTGGCCATGCCCCCCATCTTACCCTTAGAACTTAGGAACCACCCTCACTCCCCTTCATGCAGCATGATGGCTTTGCTGCCCAGGATTTTTAAAAGAAATTTTCATTTTTATCATGTCTTCCATCTTAGGACTAAAAGTTTACATTTTTTCAGGGTAAATAAGTTAGACTTGTTCTTTTTACTGTCTCCTTCAGATTTGAAGGGATTCTTCCCAAATCTCACCTTCTAGGAGTCAGCAGAACAGCCCGCGCTGCACCTCACTTGCCTTCTCGCTTCATTGGTGATCGATAGCTCTCCCACTTGGTCTCTCTCCAGACTTTTCAGGCCTTTAGTGTCATCATCTTGACGCCTCTCTATGGCGGGGCCTTCCTCCAACTTCCACGTCTAAACTTTTGGTTTCCTGTCACTTGATCTTTGCAGATAGTGCCTCAGTCTAACTTGACCTTTGAGACAGTGAGATTTTAATCAATGTCATATTGATGCAAACTGATTAAAACTGATTCTTGGGCCATTTCCAGGCCCACGAGCTGAGGAGGAGGAAATTCAAGTCCCTTCATTGTGACTAATCCTAATTCATTCTCACTAGCAAGACCTATGAGACCCCTAGAGCTGGGATCGGGGTGGCCTAGAGCAGCTAGCCCAATGGGAGCATCTGGAAGATGAGTAAAGGGGCGCACCCCTGCCCTCCCCCAGGGGAATGTCCTGCAGCGCCATCAGTGAACGCTCTTTCTTGGTCTCTCACGTAACATGAATCGTAATCACCTGGGGCAACCAGCAGCCGACAAGGTTGCGGGAGAGAAGGCACTTCTTTGAAGTGAGGACCAGGTCTTTTCTCACTGCCCCAGCCCTGCAGACTCAGTAACACGTCAAACAGATAACGAGGAGATGCGTCAGCAGTGTGCTCCATTTGTATTTGCTGGGGCTGTTGGTGACAGTGCCCCCTTGCATGCTAATAAAATATACAGGAGCCATACTTGTAAAAAACACAAGGCCCCGTGCTAGTACTCCACTATTAAATCTTTGCTGGGAAATGAGGCGATCAGACTGCTGGGACTCTTGAAAAATGATTACGTTTGACGAGTGGCACTGTTCTCCTGTCCACAGGCTGTGGTTGCAGACAGTGCAGTAGCTTTGATACAGGAGCTCCCAGCTCGTAGGAACTAGATAATTAATGTCTTCTGTGCTGCGTGGAGGTCGAGCTTCAAAGGCTGTGGTGCCCAAAAGCCAACAGAACGGGGTTCTTCTGGTGTCTGGACCACTGAGGGCTGGGTGTCGAAAAGCAGTCATCTTTTCTTGGTCCCCCCTTGCCCACGAGAAGGGCGGGAAGGGTTCATGCTGTCTCTACTTGGGACGCTAAGACCCCAAGTGTCCTTAGACAAGCCGAGGCCTTTCTCCACATCATCCAGGGTTTTGGTGACTGAGAACGACCCCAGGGGCTCCTCCGACCAGAGTCCTTGTTTGGTCGCCATCTCCTTCTCTAGTGTTAGGAGCCCATAAAGGTTTCCCCGGGTTTAGTCCTGTCCTTCCTGCAAACCTCATCTCGACTCTTTGAAAGGTCCCCCCTCCTTCCCGTAGAATGGCGTAGTCGCGGGTAAGGCGGTGGGCACGCCTCTTCCCCTTGGTCTGCACTTGAGTCAGCAGGCTTTTCCTGGCCTCTTTCACTGCGCCGTTCACATCCATGGCTGATCTGAAAGGGAATGAGCCCAGGTTAGAGCCTGCAATAATGTGGCTCAACACTCACTCTCATTCCCACCCCACCTGCGTGGACCTACAGACCACTGACAGCCCTCCCTTACATATGCACCCCCACTGCCCCTGCTTGTACCCGGATGGCGACCTCAGGCCTGGCCTCCAAGGCTGCAGCTTGGAGCTCTGTCGGGCCCCGTGCACAGCCACTTGTGGCTCTTCCCATTCCTGGCCGTGTGTATCTGTCTGTCTGTCTGTCTGTCTCTCTGTCCCCAGCGCTGCTCCTTCCTCACCACTAACTCCTCTTCTAACCTGCCCACCAGCCCCCGACGAGCAGTCCATATGGAACGTCACGGTGCTCCCCAACAGTAAATGGGCCAACATCACCTGGAAGCACAATTTCGGGCCCGGAACTGACTTTGTGGTTGAGTACATCGACAGTAAGCATTGCTGTGCGGGGTGGTGGCAGCGGAGGTGCCGCTTCAGAGAGCCTGTGAGCTCCCCCAGGCTCAGAGAGGCCTGTCAGCCTGGCCTGTGACTTGATGAAACACGTGTGCTCAGACCGCAGTGAGGTGGGAGGAGCAGGCTTAAGGGGAAGGGAGGGCATTCTGCAGCCATTAGTGAGGTCTGGGGTTGCGTGTGCTGGGGGGGCCCTGGGTAATGGGGCCCTCCATCCACTTCCTGCTCAGGATGAGGGTTCTGAATAGTCCCCAAACGAGCCACATCTCACCTCTACATGGATCTCCTTAACTCAGAATCCATGTTTTCTGATATCCCCACTAGATAGCCAGGGT
Source organism: Sturnira hondurensis (assembly GCF_014824575.4). NCBI lineage: Eukaryota > Metazoa > Chordata > Mammalia > Chiroptera > Phyllostomidae > Sturnira > Sturnira hondurensis. Next base: position 1,929,071 of record NW_028089713.1, on the reverse strand, counting down.
TGGGTCAGACTTAGGGTGCAATTGGGCTTTGCTCAGAGGGATGCCAATGGCCATGGGGACACAGACCTGGGTGATTCATCTCAGAGAGCAGGTGGCTCGAGCTGAGCTGTCCACGCTCTGCTGGATCTTGGGGCCACGGATGCAGGTCTATTGAACAGCAGAGGGAAGGCCCCTGTTTCTGAGGGTCGGGCCCACTGGGAAGGCCTCTTCAGTGTGGACTGTAAGGAAGGAGGCCAGCTCCCCTGGTGGTCTCCGAGGGAAAAACAACAGCCCTTGGTTGTCTGGGTGGAGGGGATTCACGTCCACAGAATCCAGAATCCCGGGTTTGGGCCTGTTTTCAGCCTCCTCCCACCCACTGCCACAGACACACGGGTACCCTCTCCTGCTGATGGGTGAATCCTGCACATGGGGAGACACAAGAGGCATCTCCGGGTACGCTGGGGGATGCTGCCTGGCCCACTGGCCTTCTTCAGGGAAACAGCATTGGCTGACACCCTGAGAGTTTAAGGAAGGAGGTGTAGTACTGAGACTAGTGAGGAAGAGAGAGGGAACAGTGTCCTCTGCAGAAGGGCTGCCCCGTGGGGGAGTTGGCGCTGTGAGGAAGTGCTGGTGTTGGAGCTGCCTGGCGACCTCCTGGTCTGTGCAGTGGCCTGGCCCTGCCAGCCCCAGCCCTCCCGCCCCCCCTCCTGCCCCCACTTCTACCTTCACGGGTGGCAGGGACCTAAGCGCTGCCCCTCCAGCTGCTCACACCTGGCCCTGGGCTGACTGAGGTTTCTGTTCCCCAGGCAACCATACGAAAAAAACTGTCCCTGTTAAGGCCCAGGCCCAGCCTGTGCAGCTGACAGACCTCTATCCCGGGATGACATACACATTGCGAATTTATTCCCGGGACAACGAGGGCATCAGCAGTGCCATCATCACCTTTATGACCAGTACAGGTGAGAGGGGATCGGCCTGGCCGTCCCCTACAAGCATGGGCATTTCATCCTCATTCTCAGCTTCCTGCTTGAATTTGCTCCTGAGAAAAGAGACCCTCCCACCCACTCCCCACCTTGCATGGCGTGTCTCAGCTCTTATACTCTGCAGCTCCCGACAAGACCAGAGAAGCCAAAACTGCATGCACAGAGGAGAGGCAACCATGCTTCTAACCCTGTGGGGACAAGGGGGCTGCCAAGGAGACCCTGTAGAATAAGGACAAAGGGGCCACCTGCCTTCCCTGCAGTGCTCAAAACAAAGGGGCTTGGTGTGTGCGCACATGGTCCCTGCAGTTGTTAACAAATTCCAAAGTGTGTTTGTTATGGAAGTTGTTTGGGATTTGTTTTGATTTCATTATTGTCCTAAGCTTCAAAGTGGGTGACCCCTCTTTGCCGTGAGGGAGGGGAGGAAGCTTTCCTGGAAGGGAGTTGCCCCGGCTCTAACAGGCTCCAGCTGGAACAGAGGAGCATCTTCACTGCGCCACGTGGGCAGGCGGCAGGGTCATAGAGGGTCCAAGGCTCAGAGACCCCTCTGCCGGGCCGGCCACTGGCCGTCTGGCGTTGCGAGGGTGCTTGCTTGTCTGTCTCTCTGTGTCTTTAAAGTCAGACAGGCAGGTGGCAGGCTAAGTAAGCCCTGGGGCTAAAGGGAGGGTGGAGAGAGAGGTGCGGGGGAGAGAGACTGGTCTCTGCCCCCAAGGAAGTCAATCATATGCAGGTTAGTAGACGAGGATGGAGAGGAAAACACCACAGTGACTTGTGTGAACTTCTGAGTGTTCACTGAAACATTCAGTTACTCTTCCTGGGCCTGGACCTGGGAGACTGATCCTGGTAGTCCCATCTTGTGAGTCACTGCCCATCTGCATAGATGTCTCTCCTCCCTCTCTAGCCCGATCCCTCCAAGCCTTGGGGTCCTGTCCTCCACCTGTCATGCATATGTCTGTGCCATCAAGTTGCAGAGGCTGCTTGGAGCTACCCAGGCCCACTCAGGCAGGGGGTCTGTGAGCGGACAGGCTGTCCTAGAGCCAGGCGAGGGAACTGGACAGCTGACCGAGCGGAGCAGGTGGCTGGACTCCCTGTAACCCTGTGGGCGTCCTGAGCTGCTGCTCACTAGTGCGTGCGTTTGGTGTTGCTTCATCACAAAGTCCAGTCCAGCACAGAGGCAGGAAGCAGAGACAAGATGGGAGGACTGAGTTCCATCCTGGGGACGCTGCAGAAGCCTGTGCAGCCTGCTCCGGAGAGAGACTTCTCCCAGTGCTGTGGGTGAGGGTGGGGAGAAAGACCCAGATAGTAAAGGGGTGTCCCCATCTGCTTCGAGGTATTAAACACCCAAGTCAAAACAAAAACAACAACAAAAAAACAATGACCATTGATAATACACTTCTGAGCACTGACTCAAACGTTCATTTCTCTTCCTGTGGGTGACTTGAAGAGGCCGGTCCTGACAGCTTGCTTTTACAGCGAGCGAGACAGTTAGCACTTAATTTTCCTGGTTCCTTCCACTGCAAGCTGGAAAGAGCAGGTGTAGGACCTTGGCTTTGAGCACAAGCTTACCCCCCTGGTGGACTGGAAATTCCACAGGGAAAGAAAACATTGTCACTTTCTGAAGTTTGTGTGTGCCTGTGCAGAGCCATTAAACACAGTGTTTGCTGTGGGGGGGTGGGGGTGCTCCGGGGCCAGTTCACACGTTCCCCCAGGTCCCACATGTCATCAAAGTAAGAGTCTGTGGACCTCTCTGGGCCCGACCCCCGCTTGTTTAGGCAACCACAGGCCATCACTCCAGTCCACAGACTCACACACATTTTAGTGGTTCAGGAAAGAAAGGCAGGAAAATGCTAGGAATGACGGGCTCCCTGCTCCTCACCAGAAAGATCCCCCATGGGGAGGTAATCGCCTCCTTCAAGCTCTTGAAGCCAAAGAAGCCTGAGGGGCCCCAGACACTTAGCCCTGGGCTCCAGGAGGCCAGTCAGCTCTTCCATCACGAGTGGGCAGCGCGGGGTAAGGCAGTAGCATGGTGTATCTGACAGCGGGTCAGCAAGACATAGTCCACCTCAGATCTCAGGAGAGTGGGAGGCGGGGCGCTGAGGGCCCCATTGTACTGGGCCTCGCTCTGCCTTGTTCTCTCTGCCTGAGAGACTCAGGACAGGACGAGGTGGGGGCGGGGCGTGTAAACTGATGCCTAAGCGAGAACAGCTAAGCCGAACGAATTTGAGGAAAGTCCATGTCTATTGTATTTGTTCAACTGTCCCTATTTCTAAAACATAATTCTGCCCACCTTGAATGACTGGCCAAATCAAATTCCTCCTGATGGGTCAGGAGCCATGGATGCTGTACCTTGGGGGTGATTTGCTTGTTTCTGAGCTGGGCTGCAGGCGGTGATATGGAAGACACCTAGAATACGGCCCCCGGTCCAGAGTAAGAGGCATGGCACCTGCCTGTGTTTGCCAGGCTAAGCTCACCTCACCCCTTGGTTTGTTTTTTATTTTTAATGGAAACATTATTGGCCTGTAGCATTTATCACTTAGTTTTAGATGTGTAACATAATGATTTGCTATTTGTATGTATTGTGAAATGACTACCACATTAACATCCATCACCAAGCATAGTTATAAACTTCACTGAAGTTTGAACAGACTTATGTGTGCAGACTTCATAGAAAATTTTTTGACCATTTTGGTACGGACTGAAAATAACCTTTGAACTTTGCATGGTAAAGTCAGGAATCGAACGATGCATTTGCTTCTAAATTGCCCATGCAGGCACTTTCCCTGGAATTGTGGCTTTTCCCACCACGGGGAAGGGGAGTCTGTAGAGACAGCTGTTGGCTCGCATCAGAGCGGGTATCAGAAAGGGGGTGGGGCAAACAGGTCACTGCAGGCATGTGCACCAGCTTCTCCTCAAAAGGAGGAAACACTGTCTGCACACGGTGAAGTGATCCCTTCACCCCAGTGCCCAGGTGTGGCTCACAGGCAAGCCGATAGCCCTGTGACCCCGAGCTGGCATCAAGGAAGAAACTAAAGCAGTTAACCATATCATATTAGGATTAAATTGATAACTGATAAGTAGTCACCTTGTTAGTAGACTACTTGTTATGTGACCAGCATCATGCCAAGTACTAGGGGGCTCAAAGAATCCCCTATTCTCAAGCCTTGAATAGGGTCATTAGAAATCAGGACCCAGGAAACAGAGCAATTAAATGTTATGGGAACAGAGGGAGCTCAGAGACGGGTGTGAGCTGGAGCAATGGGAGATTCAGGAAGGAGGGTGGAAGGGAGGAGAGCAAGGGGGGGCACTGTAAGCGCCCTTGGGCAGGGAGGGGAAGACCAGGGTGCGTGGCCGTCGTGGAAATGTCCTAGAAATGGAACAGCGCACTGTGTCCTTCCCCAGGGTCTGACAGGCAGAGGGTAAGGGGACCCCTCTGGAGTGGAGCAATGAGGCAAATGTGAGAGACATTTTGGAAGGAGAAGTGGTAACTCTTAGAGGTCGGGAGCATGGTGAAGTCACTGGCAGGAGCAGAGAGCTTGTAGGAAGAAGACCTGTGTTGAATTTCAAGCAGACAGGCCATTCAAGGAGCTGTAGGAGGAGGCACTGGGCTTATGGTGTGGAACTGGCTGTAGGGACAATGAGAGATGAATACAAGAATCGTCCCTTGGAATGCTGGGAGTGGAGGGCTGTGAAGGTAAGAGTCAAGGACGCAGACAGGTGAGTTTGGGAAAGAGCCACTCCCTGGCGGTAGATGAAGCGCCACTGAGCACAGAGGGGCTTTGAGTTGGCTTGTTGGGGGTGGAGAAAGGAGTTGGCAGCAACTGGAAACAAGGGAAGATTGAGTTTACGTAAAAAAGGACCGGGCAGAGCTGAAAAGCCTGGCAGGTTCCTCGGGTTTTTATTTTAAGATACAGGAAATTTCAATGTATGTAACAGCAGAAAGGGGGAGACAGCAAAAGAAGAAACTGAAAATGCTAGGATTTTCGGCAATCCTCTCAGGTCTGAGCCACCAGGAAGGTGAGGCGTGGGTCTCACCGCTGAGGGAGGAGTAGCTTCAGAGGAGCAGGAGCCCTGCCTGCCCCGGGAGGGGCAGCTTGTAGAGGCTGAGGCTTCACTGGCCTCCACAGCTGAGTAAGTGGGGTCAGCGCTGACCAGAGCGGGGGTGGGGGTGTGGTCCCGTGTGGGAGGACCAGTTTGGAAGAACCGTGGGACAGGGCAGCAGGGTTGCCAGGCAGCAGTGAAGGCCCAGGTGAAGCATGACTGACGGGCCTGTATCACGTCTTCCTAGCAGGGCCCAGGGCCTGAGCTGAAAAATGCAGAGATGGGGGTGACAAAGGAAAGACAATGAAGAGTTTAAGGTCAGCAGAGGCCCCATCAGGCCAAGGGAGGGTGAGTGGGCCAAGTGAAGGGAAGGAGGTGGGGGGCACATCCACTGAGTAGACCTGAATCGTGTGTCACCCAGTGGGGAGGCGACAATAAACCCACCAGGCCCCCTTCAAGGAGTTTGTCTTCCGGGTGGAAGGACGAGAGTGGGAAAGAGCACAGACTCTACTACTTACTGGCTTTGCGACCTTGAGTAAATCACTCGACCTCCGTGGCTCAGTTTCCCGGCCTGTGAAGTAGGGATAATGACACGGTCCTGCTCCGTGGGGCTGTTGTGAGGGTTGTACTAGAAAGTGTGGGAAAGGAAGCGCTGATGAGAGCTCGCTGTTAGCAGTGGTAGTGACACAGCAGTCCCCTGCTCTGTGGGCACTGCGCTCCGAAAATACTACCTTTCCCCACTGTCGACAGGGTCCCCAAAGCAGGTGGTCCTCCTGTTGTCCTGGAGTCAGAAGGTCCGAGGAGCCTAATATTAAGGCACAATGCCCACACCATCCACCGCACTTCGTCTCCAGGGGGCGCTGTATCACCCCACATCACAGGAAGGGAGGGTGCGGTACATAGAGGCATTTTGAGAGAAACCACATTCATATCGCTTTTATTACAGTGTATGGTTATAATTCTTCTATTTTATTATTCATCTTTTTTATGTATAATGTGTAAATTATACTTAACATAGATCATGTATAGGGAAAAACATAGGGCTTGGTACTATCCACACTTTCAGGCATCCACTCGGAGTCTTGGAGTGTGCCCACACAGACGGGGCACTGCTGGGTGGCTGTCAAATGGCCACAGGTGCCATGAAATGATAGGGTTCTCAGAGAGACTGGCTAGGGAGAGGGACTCCGCTTCCGCTGGAAGACCCAGAAGGACCTCTCAGAGAAGCTGACATTTGCTGAGATGGATCTGCAGAACGAGCAGAGGCCCCGAGGCAGGAACGGGAGTGGCCGTGCGGCTGAGGCATGGAGAGGCGGCCGTGGCACCAGCTCGGATGGGACCTGGCGGGTTGGGATGGGGAATGGAGGGTTTCCCACTAGTGACGAGATGCACCAGAGGTTCAGGCAGGAAGTGAGCTGGTCTCACAGGGGACTGGGGGAGGATCCCTCGACAGGAATGGGGGCAGGAGTGGGAGTTCGCCCGCAGCATGCGTGGGTCAGGGTAGCCGGCCACGGTCTGCGGAACTCACCTGCCTCGCAGCCTGGGCTTGGAGAGCATGGCCGCGCTTGGTCATCGGTCTCCACCACTGACTGAGACTGTCCTGGTACAGTGCCCTTGGCTGGGTTCTGGGAGATGGTTTCTCAGCCCACGGGGAGCAAAAGGTGGAAGCTGATGTACAAGGGAGCACTTGATGAAGACCCTGGAGCACCCTCTGTTCCCCGTGCTGCTCCCCTGGAGGAGGCCCATGCCTGGAGGTGTCACTTTTGTTCTCCGGTCCATAGCAAGGAGAGTGGCAAGTGGGTCCTCCCCAACTCACACTGCTTCCTGAGCCCGAACCGCAGTCTGGGCTCATCCAGGTCATCCAGGAACCATCAGACGGTGCCTGAATGCCTGTCTTTTAGACTCACCCACATGTCCCTGCAGTCACACAGGGGTCTGTCCATTTGGAGAGACTCGCTGTCACGGGGCAGCTTGTCACCACTGGGGCAGGGGAGGTGGGTCTTCCATGTGGAAGTGGTCCAAAGTGGCGCAGGGTGCACTGAAGCTGTGGCCCCAGCCTTGCCACCAGCTGTCTAGGAGACCAACATGGACTGCCCTTGCTTCTGGGAGTGTGCAGTCCAGTTGGGGAGATGCGAGAAAGCAGGAGTGTTCTGCGCCTGCAGCCTGCCCAGACCCACTGCCAGCAAGCCTGGGTGGCTTCGGGCCACGCCGGCGGGCAAGGCTGCCGCTCCAGGCCTGTGCAGGCCTTTGAAGGTGCTCTTACAAGGGGTGTTGCATCGTGACCATGGCTGAGTTCTCTGATGGGTGGCACAAGGGCCCCATTTCCTCACCCCTGGCTCACTGACTGGGAACCGGACCTCCATGGCTGGTCCTGACCTTCCCTCAGTCCCCGCCAGGCTCTCACCAGGATGTGGTTTACAAAAATGCCATGCCTTCTTCTTAGGGAGACTTCCCCTTCCTAACGGGCCTGCTTATTCTGCTCCCTGTCCCCCCTTCCTCCGCCTCTTTTCTGACCTTTGACCTTGGCTCCTTAATTATTTTCTCTTTGTCCCTGTATCGGGCAGTTTGGGCCAGAGGGCTGCTAGGTGGTAGCATTAGGCTCCAGAAGGAACATGGATGTGAAGTGGCCAAAGCTCTTCCCTCACGTCTCCCTCCTCACCTTCCCCATGCGAAACTCTTCATGTGTTTGCTTGTGCCCCGCCCCCCAGCTTACACCAACAACCAGACTGACATCGCCACCCAGGGCTGGTTCATTGGGCTCATGTGTGCCATTGCCCTCCTGGTGCTGATTCTGCTCATCGTCTGCTTCATCAAGAGGAGTCGCGGTGGCAAGTACCCAGGTGAGAGTGTCAGGGGAGTGGGCTTAGGGACTGTCCGCTGCCACACCCCCGCGGGGGCTCCGTTCTCTCAGCAAGCCCAACTCTAGCCAAGCTTGAAAGCAGTCCTCTTCTTGCCTGCTCTGTATATCTTAGAGCTGCCAGGAAGCACTTGACTTAATTGAGTTTGCTTGAGGTGGGCGGGTGGAGCGGTCCAGGCAGCTTCAGAGAGTGGATGGAAGGAGCGCTGGTCCTGTTAAGAATGACCTGCCCTTCCCTTGACTCACCGTCCATCTGCTCAGTGAATTGACTTCTTTTCAGACTGAATCTCTTTAGAATCCTGTGTCCCAGGGAAGGAGGAAGGAAGAGAGGCATTTTCTCTAACCGTGAGAGAATGTGGTGAGGAGGGGTCTGGGCAGAGGAAGCATGCCCAGTGGTAGAGCCGGGCTCTTGGCGTGATGAGGGTGTCGTTACAAACACCTTGACAGAGAACAGAAGCTCCCAAGTGAGGAGCAGGTGGAAGCTGAGGGGCAGGTTGCAGGGTAGGGACCCTCCTGGCCATTCAAGTGCTTTGGGCTTCCCTGGCGTCCCAAAGGGGCATTTCTCTTCTCTAGGCCTCAGATCCTCCAGCCCAGATAAGCCAAGGTCACGGACAAGGACCGCTGACATTTTTATTTCTAGAAATATTGATTGTTTTTCAGATGGGCCAGAAAGCCATCTGTCTGTGGTGGGTTGGGCAGGGAGACAGGAGACAGGATAATGGATGACCTGAGAGCGAAACTCCTACTGGGCTGCAAAGTGAAATTGCTCCTGGCCCCAAAGCTCCAACAGCCAGACGTGTCCCGTGCTCCCCAAATGCCTGCTACCCCCATCTCTGTGAACAAATCCTCCTCCAGGACCCGCCTTAAACTTGGAGAGAGAGGAGATGCAATTTACTGCCTTCCCCTGCCCCTTACCCCAGACCTTGGGTATCTGAAGAGTTAGGCCTCTCCTTGAAGTAAGAGAGGCATCTGGGGGGGCAGGAAGTTACCCCTCTTGTTTTGGTAAATGGTGTTTTCCTCCACGCCGTTGTGCTGTGTTGGGGTTGTTTTTCTTCTGTAAGGGAGGAAGCCAGAATCAGGGTGATGGGCCGTCTTACCGAGCTCACCTCTCTGCTCCAAATGGAACTGGAGCATGAGGCACACTCTGAGCCTTCCTTTGCCCATTAGAAAGCACCCACTACAGTTCTTTTTACAGCCCCTCTCCCCACCTCCAGCCACAGGGTGACCCCCACCCCTAGTCCATCGGAAAGATAAGGGAACCAGGAGGAGGCCGGGGCCTCATCTTCACTCCAGACTTGGTTGCCAGTTTGCCATGTGAGGAGGAGCCTGTTATCCTCCCCTAAAATGGGAGCGATTATCCTTTTTTACACCCCAAAAAAGATACAGAAAGGGTTGTCCATGTAAGTGTCCGCTGGCTGCCTGGCTCTGTGCAGAGTGGCAAGGATTCTAGAAGGAAAGCTGATGTCTCCGTCAGGGCCGTTTCAGCTGGTACGGAAGGAAGATCAGAGCACGAGACAGGGCCCTGCCCAACGCTGCCAGGTCCCAGAGGAGGTGTGGGGAGAGGGAGCCCTTCAAACAGGCGAGGTCGCAACGCTGGCTCGGAGCTGTGCAGAGACACATGGCTCCCCACCCTCGAAGAAGGAACTAGTATTTCATCACAGGCATAAGAAAGGCTCACAAATGATTGTGAAACAGAGCAGAACAAAGGTGCCGAGGAAAGCCTCACATCCATTTGGTGTTTGGGGAAGACCTCAGGGAGAGGTGGGGGAGAATTTCGTTGTCAGTGGAGATGTAAGGGAACCCCTGGTGAGGAGGAGGAGGAGGAGACAGAATCAACTCGGCCACTGACTGATGTGGAAGCAGGAACTAGGGAGGCACCGAGGGTGCCTCACTGAAAGGGAGAGTGTCGCTGAACCCAAAGGTGGTGTCTTCGGGCTCTATGGCCAGGGCTCCAGAGAGCAGGGACGTACGTGCTCAGTCATGCTGTCTGTGTCTTTGTTTCTCTTATTGACCAAGTGCGAGAAAAGAAGGATGTTCCCCTTGGCCCCGAAGACCCAAAAGAAGAGGATGGCTCATTTGACTACAGGTGCGTCATCTCCTTGGCTTCTGTTCACACACAGCGCCCCCTGTTGGTGGACTGTCCTCACTGCCCTGAGCAATACCCTCCCCTCAGAGCCCTGGGCTTGGCCCTCAGGCCACTGCACCAACATCCTCTCCCATCACTGTGGGTGGTCGCCTCTGCCTCTCTGACAGCACCTGCTTGTCCTGGCTGTGCCGGCCCAGGCAGCCCCCATGAGGCCCGACACACGCATTCCGTGAACAGCACTTACCACTCAGCTGCACAGCTCAGACTCACTGAGCTCCTGATGTATGTTCCCACCTTTTACTCTGAAGGTGAGCTCCAGGTCCTCTTTGCTGATAAGTGAGCTCAGCTCTCAGCTTCCCCTCTGCTAACACCCCACGCCAGCCTGCAGATAATGCCCCAGGTGAGCTGTGCTGTCCTAAAGGAAGCATGGACCAGGTGAGGGATGAAAGGCAGTGTGTGGGGGGGGTGGCTCTAGGCCTTTTCTCATGAACTTGAAAAATATCTCTGGCCTTTAGCCTAAAATAAGCCCACCCCACCCAGTTCCTCTCTGAGACCAGGCCACCCCTGTCCTCCTCTGACCTCCGGATTCCGTCCTGGGCCTCCGCCACTCTGCCCGTCAGCAGCCCGGCAAGCAGGATTGGATCAATGGGCAGCACAGCCGCGGCCCACACTGGAGCCTGTATGGCGGCTTAAGAATCATGTCCATCCATTCAGTCCTACCATCCCCATAAGCCCCGCAAAGGGCAAGCACAAGAGGCCCCTCCTCTCACTGTCCTCAGGACCCTTGAAGGGAGCCCAGTTCCTTCATAAGCTGAGAGCTGTTCCCTGGTCTTGGGTTCCAAAGGTCGTGGGCTTTCTCTCCCCCCACCCCTCAGGGTAGCCTCAGAGGAGGGACACGGACCTCCTCAAATACAGCACCAGAGAGCCTGTGCTGTAAGAAGCTGCTAGCGAAGGCACCTCTGCTGCCCTAGACCCCAAAGCTGGTGGGCAAAGCCCTTGCCTCCTCCCCACCCACCACACCCTACTGACACTGAGGTTGGATGGGCACGCGTGGGCCGCACACCAGGCTGGCATCTGGACGTGCACACACGCCTGCCCCCAGCTTTGGGTCTAGGCGGGGAGGGGACCGGGGAGAACTGGGGTGGGGTCCGCAGTGTTCATCCTAGAGCCCCTCTGGGATGCGCCCTCAAGTCCTAAACTGGGGAAGGGCTGAAACTGGTACATCAGAGGAAAAACCAAGTCTCTAGACAGACAGGCCTGGGGGCCGGGAGGGGTACCCTGCCCCATTCTGTGGCCTAGCTCCCGAAGCACCCCCTCCTCAGGGCTCCCTCTGCTTCCCTCCCCGTGTCTGTCCACCTGGTCCTTGAAGTTCCCGTGGAAGGCAGGCCAACAGGAGGCCAGGCCGGGGCTCCCCAGTCACTTCGGTTTCTCTCGAGCTTCCCGTCGGAAAGGTCTGTCCTCTTTTCACCTGCCTCCCACCTGGATGGCACCATCGCTTTCCTGGCCAGCGTTTGCATTGAGCTTAGGTTCCTGGAATTCCCTCCAATCACAAAGACACAATCCTCCTGTTTCTGCAGGTGGGCTGGAGGGCCCGGGGAGGGACTGCAGGTGAAAAAGCCTCACAGGTGGGGTAAGGAGCCGGTAATTAGAATCTGCCAATTCTTGGGGGCACCCTTCTAGTTGCTAGAAGGGATGCAGCCCCATTCATGAATCACTCAGTAAAGCCAATTAGACCTTTACATTTTTAAAAAATCTGTTAGTTCTCAAAAGGTGAGTTCCACTTCCTGCACAAACCCCACGGACCCACAGCCCGCATCTCCCTCAGCGCAGCCGTCGGAGAATGCGGTCAGGCTGCACTGGCGGGGCTGTGCTCACTTGTGGCATGGGGAGTGGGCTAATGGCTTTCCATCTGCTAACACCCGCTCCTCCAGCTCTTGCCCTCAGCCCTCTCCTGTCTTTGCCCAGCACTGCTGTTAGAAGCCAGCACCTCACTGCCCAGTATAATGTTTTCCACATACCCAGTATTGAGGGTAGCCTAGGGCAGAGTGTGTCCTCGCAGACCACCTGGCACCGCTGTGTCCTGCCTACTGGGACCCAGATTCTCATGCTGGTCCCACTGCCTCCTGCCCAGGAGCTTGTTCCCCCCGAAGTACAGCCAGCAGCACCCAGGCCACCCTCTGAGCTGAAAGGGCAGGGCATTCTCCAGCCAGGAGATGGGATGAGGTGCCTGAGCACACACCCGGCCCACTCGGGCATCTCATTTGCTGGGGGCATGGCAGGCGCAGTGGATAGCTGCCTAACTACCAGCCTCCGGACACCCTGGCCCAGGAGGAGGTAAGGGACAGGACCTGGAGGCCTCAAAGGGAGCTGACCAGACCCTCTGGTCTCACCTATCACCTGCACATCATACCCTCCTTCACTTGCCAGGCACAGAGCAACAGCATCTGTTTGTGCGTAAACCAGAGAGAGAGAGCTGAGAGAAACGGCATCAGACGGAGAAGGGGAGGGGCAAGCAGAGGCTGGTTTCTCTAAGGCCTAGACCCTGGCTTTTTGGCGAGGGCGGAGCCTTTGCAGACCAAGTCACAGATCACTAGTCCAACCACTCTGGATGGAGAGACCGAGACCCCATGAGAGGACTTTCCAAGGCCACAGAACTATGCAATGCCACTGGTGGCTAGACCTCCATCCTGACTCCCCAACCTGCCTGGTCTCACAGTAGTTGGCTCTCCCTGATTCAGGGGGGCAGTCCCCTGTCTGTTCCACCCCAGAGAGTGGCCCAGCCACATGAAGAGGACTGCAGACCAGGAGTCCCCAGTGTGGGCTCCTGTCCCAGCTCTGCACCAACTTGCCACCTCCCTTAGCAGCGCTGCTTGTCCTCTAGGCCATAGCTTCCCTCCTGTAGAACTGGCTGGACTGGGCGGTCCCTGAGGTCCTGTCCTCTCTGAGGGGTGTAGTGCGTGTAGTGTGTGTGTGCTTGGCAAGAGGCCGGTGCCCTGCCCCACCCGCCTGGGTTTGGGCAGCGCTGGGCCAGGCCAGCCCTGATTCTCTGTCTCTCTCTGGCCAGCGATGAGGACAACAAGCCCCTGCAGGGGAGTCAGACATCCCTGGACGGCACCATCAAGCAGCAGGAGAGTGACGACAGCCTGGTGGACTATGGCGAGGGTGGCGAGGGCCAGTTCAATGAGGACGGCTCCTTCATCGGCCAGTACACAGTCAAAAAGGACAAGGAGGAGACCGAAGGCAACGAGAGCTCGGAGGCCACGTCACCCGTCAACGCCATCTATTCTCTGGCCTAACGGAGCCCCCCAGGCACCTTCACTACTTTGCAAGTGGGAAGAGAAGAGATGGGGGGACAGAGCCACCACCTTCAGGGACAAGGGCACAACGTGGGAGTCTGCCAAGCTGTGAGGACCACTGACCACCCAGCCAACCACAAGCCCCCTTCCAATGACCCCACATGCCCGGGTGCCACCTGTGTGGGAGAGCTAGACCCATGACCAAGCTCAGCTGGAGGGAGCCCAAGCCCCTTGCTCAGCCTCACAGGCACCCTGAGCCCTTCTCCCACACTGCCTGCCCTTGACCTTGACACACACTGACCAATTTCTGTTGATTCTGGTACTTCTCATTGTCTTTTTTTTTTTTTTTTTTGCTCTATGCATCTTCTCCTCCAGACTTAATGTCTCCATTTTATTTTCCTTTTGAAATATCCCTGGAAAAAAAATAGGTGGATTATCCGCTCCCTGAAAACTGCAAAGATAGGCAAAAAAGTTTGGTCCATAAAAGAACACAGAGAAAAGCTGCAGTATTCAAACCACGCTGGGCCAGCGTATTTCCGCAGGATGCCTTTCTCGCCATACGCCTCCCTGTGCCGGCAACCCATCCACCTCAGCCTTGTCACTTGCTGAGCTGGGCTTGGCTCCTTTCTGAGAAAATGACAGTATTTTTGGCAGGGAGCGGGGGACAGGGCACCTCGCCTCGCGCTGGCTCAGCTGGGAGGTGGGCTTCCCTCCTGCTCCTCGCTCTTACCCTGCCCCATCCTCCAGTGTCCAAGGTGAGAGCTGCACCGACTCTGGCGAAGGCGCTCCGGGCACAGGCACGAGCACAGGTGGAAGGGGCTCCAACTCCAGTGGCTGGTACCTCAAGCAGCAGAAAATCAGGCGTCTGGTTCCTGGGGAGCTACGCTCGCCTGAAGACAGGAGAAAAAGACTGGGTTTGGACTCCTTCCTCCCCATCAGTGAAACTCAGGGTGTAGGAGGGAGGGCCACACCAACTGCATCCAGAGTAGAGGGTGCCACCCGCTTGGTCAGGGGTCGGCGCCCCTGCCTCAAGAAGGTGGAGCCCTGTGATGCAAGAGCCTTGCTGGTGTGTCTGGGAGTGTGAAGCACTGCGCCCCTTTTACCTCCAGCAGGCGCCATCTCTTTGATCGGCTCCATCAGGTTTGGACCTGTGCAGACGGGGCCCTGCTGCCCTGAGGCTGAGATGGAGCCGGCGTCCTTTCCTATCCAACCTGGCAGGGCCGCTGCCCTAACAGGGCTGGGAAGCCTGGCCTGGACGGCTCAGCGCTCTGCATATGCCTTATGCAACTCTGCTCTGTCCCTGCAGTTCCCAGGCCCTCCCCGCAAGCCTTGAAGCCTCCAGCAACGTCTGTCTCAAGGGACATGAGGCGGCCTATGCAAGCGTCACAGCAGAACCAGAAGCAACCACTTGATACAAGCCCTGCAATTGTTGCCCCAGGTGGAGACACTCGCAGACCTGCCGTTCTCAGCGACCAAAGGCGCGGCCTTCATCCACCCCACCTAATCCACTTTCAAAACCAAAGGTACCTAGTCTCAGAGGAGAGGGATCTTGAGCCCAAGCGTAGTCCTGTAGCTGCCGCTAGCGTCAGTTTCAGGAGAGGGAAGCTGAGCCCAGTAATGGGCCACCTGCCACAGACAGCCTCTGAGTAGGGTCTCCAGCTGCTTGCCAGGGGACCTGGGCGGGAACAGAGCTATGTCCTTCAGAGACTTCTTGAAAGCATCGTTTGCCACGTGTTGAAGCCACAAAGGTGTTAGCAGTGCTCTTTTCACCTAGTAAGCAGTCAGCGAAGGTCTAGCCCATAGATATACATACTCTGCCTGCAGGCATGAAACCATAGCCCAAAGCTCAGCCAATTACATTCTATGAACCTGAGAGCGAGTAACTGGCCTTTGGCCTTAGCCATGGTCAGGTTCGCTACCTAGAAGCCCAAGGAGCAGATCTCTCGTGGTGACAGGCACCAGGTAAATGGCAAGAGGCTGGGGACTGAGCTCAGAGGTCCTATTCTCTGGCTTTGCTCTGACCTCTACCTGGACACAGCTGGGCATTCCTGCAGCCTAGGCCCAGGGTTCGTCAAGGGACTGTCGGGGAAGTATGCCTGCGAGCCGAATGAAAGACCGGCCTTTTCAGAAAATAAGGCAGGCAGTTTCTCGGGCCCTGAGTCCGTGCCGCACCTTGCACACTAGTGAACTTCATTGCACTGAAAACAGTCCCTTAGGGCAAGAAGGACTGTGAGAAGTCACCGTCCCCTCCCCTTCCTCTAGAAGGTCTGGCTGCACACTGAAAACCAGGGAAGGGCCTCTGCCACCACTGGATTTAGGGGGAGGGGATCTGTCTTTGCTCCCCGTTCCCATCCTGCCCAGCTCTACGCCATCCCTCATGGTGTGTGAAGATAGCGCTGTCGGCCCCATCAGGAGCCTGCCCACACAACCCTCCTGGCAGGTAGGAGCACACCTGGGCCTGAAGAAACAAGCTGTTCCCAAGCAAAGGGGGCAGGTACTTAGAGAGGTGTGTGGGTTGCAGGGTTAGGGTTAGGGAGGCAGCCCTTCTGGGGAGAAGGAAGTCCACCTTTCACGGCACTGTGCCAGGGCCCACCGGCTCAGCAGGAGAGCAGTATTGTTCCACACTCCCCTCCAGCTGGGGCTCTCAAGCAACCCCCCAAAATACCCACCGGTGCTGAAAAGGGTGGTACCATTGGCGCTTCAGCCTGTCTGGCTGCGGGTGGTTGGGGGAGAAGTACAGGTCATCTCACAGTGACTAGAAGTTCCATTGCTGTGCACACCCAGGGACAAGAGCTGTGGCCTCCTTCGCCCTCGTCTGTCTGGTGACTGCCCGGCATCTACCCCCGAACATCTAGTGTGAGCCCGGTTCGGAGCCATGGGTGCCATGGTGAAGAGTCAGGTGTTGTCCCTGTCCTCTCGGGGCTGCCGGTCCTGGACCTGAGTCTTGGGACACAGTGGCATTGGTTGGGAGCACCCTAAGCATGTGAGCTTCCAGTGGCCCCAGGCTCGAAGGGACAATGTTCAGAGGGAGAATCGGTCTATAAGGCTGAGCAAGACAGAGCATCAAAACTCTGGGGTGCCGGGGGCAGCGGGGGAGCAGCCCTGCCTCCTGAGCCTCTGCTCTGCCCCCAGGGCAAGGGGCTTAGACTGTCTGTATTTTGGTGCCTCGGTCTCCCCTGTTCAGTCCCTCCTTGAATGTCTCTCCACAGAGGGATATGGCCCCACCTGAGGAGCCAAGAGGCTAGTGCCTGGGGAGCCTGCTACTGCAGGGCCAGGGGACAGCCACCTCTCACCTTGCTTGGTTTGTGAAGAATGGGACCTGTTCTTTCCTACCTTGCTTTTGAGGAGAGGGTTGAGTCTAAGCTAAAGGGAAAACCAAACAGGCTCCTTCCTCTGTCCATTGTCTTTGCCCTGAGGTGTTGGAAGGACCTGGTCCACCCCTTTCCTAGCAAACCGGATCTGGAGAAGGGCCCGCCTGCCTGAGTGGCGGGCAGTGCCAGCATCGCTCGCCTGCAGGAGCCGTCTGCCGCCTGGGACTGGAGAGCTTCATCGTTTTCCTGAACATGCTTGGCCTCAGCAAGGGGATAGAAACAGATCCAAGAATATCTGGTTTTCTCAGCTGAGGGACTGCCTCTCCCCACCCGCACCCAGCACCCTCGCAAGGGCTCACCGCACGTGGGCACACGCACAGCAGACCAAGGCCGCATTGCCGGACGGCTGCACAGAAGGAATGGTGCCGAGTATGGCGTTGCCTTGGAGGGGCCGAGTCCACACCTTGGCCCGCTTGATATGAGGAGTGAAGGGCTGCGTGGGGCACAGCACCCGATTCAGGGCAGAGGAAATGCTGCGGGGGCTGGGCCGGTTTGGGCAACTCCAGAGGGCAACAGGAAGAGAGAATAAGTCTGATGCAAAGGAGAGTGAACCTTCCCCAGGAATAGCACAAGCAGTGTCTCTTTAAGTCTCCTGGGACCCTTTGCAAAATCGGAGCCAAGTCCCAGAGCAGCACAAACAGCCCCGTGACTGAAGGAGTGAAGGTTTGACATGCTTCTGCCTTTGCCTCTACAGGGCTCATTGGCCAACACTGAACAGGGGAGGCTCCTTGGGCCTTCGGTCCCCAGGGGCTGGTGCCAGGGAGCCCCTTCCCGGTGGGAGGGTGGCAAGTGCCTGCGATGCAGGCACAGAGCATGCTCCTCCCTCATGACATTTGATCACGACTCCCGGAGCATCCGCCAAACACACAGTCAGGGCCCCTAGAAAGAAATCCCCCGTGGATCCTGGTTGAGCTTCGAAGGGCGACCTAGGAGTAGCATATAGGAAGTGTCTGATTTATTTTTTAAGTCAGAGTCAAACAAAACAGAGTTTGACATGTCAGGAGATTCAGTGTTCTGGGCAGAGTGTGGCTCCTGGGTGGCCCCCGGCCTGCCCAGGCCAGAGCAGCACCCTTCTCCCTCCCCTGAGGGAACAGGCCCTCCCGAGACAGGCACAGAGAAGGGTCGGAGGGGAAGGTGGACAGCCACCCCGGGAAGCCGCACCCAAACCAGTGCTCCTCTACCGGTGCGTTAGTATTAAGTGGATATCCCATAATGGTGAGGACGCACATGAAACATGAAAAGGCATCTAGCATAGGATCGGGTTCAGATTTCAGCACGTGAAGGAATCCAGAGCTGATCTGACTGAAGTGACTCATCGTGCAGACGGGCACTAAAATCCGGACAGGTGAAGGGACTTGCCAAGGTCACACAGTTAGTAAATGAAGGTGAGCTTAGGGCTGAGCTCGGCCCCATCACTCCTTTTCTAGTGTTCTTGCATCTCCTCTGGCTGCCTCCTTGGAAACAGAGGTGTTACTCAACTCTGGCCTTCCGGTTCGCCCTCTGTACCCCTTCACCCCTTTCTCCACGTCCCCATATCCTCCCAAAGTGAAAGACACAAAGGATTTTTCTGAGTCCAGGGTCAGTCAGTGTGGTAGCCTGTGGTGTTAAGGGCAGACCCAGGCCAGGAGAAGGGTGACGAGGTAGCTGGCGTTTGTCACTGTGAAGCCTAGACTTGTAACACATCCGCCCCCCAGCATGCTGTGCCCCCCGGAAGTGAGGGTGTAAGGGGCTCTCGGTCCACTCCACCCTTGGCCGCTTGGCACCGAGGGGCAGCAGGGCCCATGAAGCCCTGCCACGCTGGGGTTTGCTGGGCTGCGGTTCAGCACATGTAGGGACTTCAGTGAAGCAATAACACAAAAATCTGGGACAAGCAATCCGGAATTTTGTGCACTGCTCTGTTTCTTTTCCTAAAACGATGCAGATCAGATGACCCTGCCCCGCTGCTCTTTTTCTCATCCAGTGCCACGTCCTCAGTCAGTGTTGCCCCTCTGCCCACCTCCCAGCTCTTTGCCAACTTCACACCCCTTCTGGGCTGCGCGTCAGTCGCCTGTGACGTGCCGCCTTCTGTCCTGGTCCCACCCCAACCCATGCTGGGCCATCCCAGTTTGTTCCTGTCGGCGGGAAAATGTTTTCCCAGTGTCTCCGTCCCTTCTCACCTATGTGCACGCCCACACGCCTCATCTTTTCCCCATTGGTTAAATACTTACTCACTGTGGCAGACATTGTTTTAACCCCTCTCACATCGTGTTCTTTCCTTTTTGTGAGTTGTTTTGCATTAACCAACGTTGTCAGTGACAGGCGCGTTTCTGAGGGCGTCACACGCGACCTTCAGCAGGGAAGACGTCTGGGCCGTGGAGGACCATCTAATACATGGACTTATGAACTGACTGCATGAGCAAAGAAAAGGCCAAATTATTCAGAATTTTTTTGAATCACTGTAAAAAAAACCTGATTTCTTTTGTATAGAGAACACTAAACGTATAATAAAAGTCTTTCAAAACGGACTCTGGGCATGTTTGTTTCCTTGGTGGGTGGGAGAGGGGTGTCAGGGGGTGAATAGGAACAAATCCAAGGGCTCCTCCCGGGCGCTGGACAACATGTGCCTCTGGGGCTCTGTCATAAAGTCACTGGGATGGGCACAGCCATAGAGACGCCCAAGTCACTGCGACTGTGTGTGCTGGCAAGGGCCTGCCCTGTGCTGGCACAGAAGACATCTCATCTGGCTGCATAATCAAAACTCACGACAGGCCAAAGCCCCTCCCAATAGACTCAAAGGACGGTCAAGCAACAAGCAAATAGAAATGGGAAAGGAATAGCGAGGGCTGTTGGTTGAGAGGGACTACTGACCTTTCCTTCCCTACACCTGTGACTTGGAGGTTGGGGGGGCCTACAGTGTGCTAATTCTCACTGAGCAGTGGCCCCAGAGTGCCACCCAAGCAGGAAGGACAGTGAGTGAGCCCGGCAATGTGGCTCCCTGTCCTCGGGGAGGCTCTGGTAACTGATGGTCCGTAGGCAGTACTGGGGCTGAAGGGCAAAAGGGTTTCCCTGAGAACGCAAACCCAACTCTCTTAGGCAAAGAACCACCAAGTAACCATCCGACCTACCTGTGGTTACTCTCCCTTCAAAAATCCTCAGAACAGAGCACTGAGGGGTTTATTGCTTCATTAAAATGAGACTCTAGCCCTGGCTGGTGTGGCTCAATGGATTGAGTGCGAGTCTGTGAACCAAAGGTTCACCTGTTCAACTCCCAGCCAGGGCCCATGCCTGGGTTGTGGACTGTGTCCCCAGTGCGGCGGGTGTGCGAGAGGCAACCACACACTGATGTTTCCCTCCCTCTCTTTCTCCTTCCCCTCTCTCTAGAAATAAATAAATAAAATATTTCTTTCAAAAGACTTTATTCCCAGGTCTGAATTGTTCGGTAACTCTTTGGGTACATTACACATATCTCTCACTCTTCCTATTCTCACCTTCAAATGTGAGACAGACAGACCCTTTCTCTTCACTGTCAAGCTCACGGTCTCTGAAGTGTCCGTTTGCACTGTCCCGCCATGACTCCAGGCCCTTGTCCTGAATCAGTCTCCTTGCCTCCGGTGTGGCCTACCGCCCTTGTAACTGCAGCCGACAGCAGCTCCTGTGATGCAAACCCGCGGGTCACCCCTCTACTCGAAGCCTGTGGTTTGCCGCAATCGGGTAAACTCTGAACTCCTTGGTTTGGCATCGTAGACCCTTCACGACCTGACCCTCACTCCTGCAGCCCCGGTTTTCACCATTTCCCACATATACCCCACATTCCAGCCATTCCAAGCTATTTCCAGCTCCTGCCGATAGGCAGTGCTTTTTTATAGTTCTCAGCTTTGGCAACTTAGTTCAACTGAAAAGCGCCTATTAATAACCGACTCTACCAATTAATGACATAAAATGTACAGGATAAAGTTCCACTCCTCAGGAAGCTCTGACTGCTGCGGAGACAGTCAAAAAAGCCAGCACAGTGTCACAGTGTCACAGTGCCAGGGACACGAGCTCAGAGGAATGAATGCAGGTTCAACAATGGACCATGACTCAAAGGTGGGTCTGCTTGGAACAGCGTCTTCTTGACCTTCTGTACCCCTGCTCGTCTGGACAATCCGCAGCCACTGGTGCTGACGCTCACAACCAGGCTTCGTGACCATGATTCCAGGCTCCTTCCTATTTCTCGTTCCAGATTCTCCTTACGGATCATCTCTCTTGGGCTCCTCAAGGGCCGGCTGTGGCCCCTGTGCCGGGTCACATCTTAGCAGTTAGCTCAGGTGACACTGTCTCAGGAAGCCTTCCTTGATACCTGGTATGACGAGCACAAGTACACACAGAAACACTTGCTAGGTCTGGTTTGGATCCCCTTGCTGTGCCCGCAACACCTATTTCATGTCTCTCACAGGGTGCAGGCACACAATTACTTTCTTTCTTTCACTATTGCATGGACACCTGAGCATAAGATGCCTTTTTTTCATCTCTGCCCACAGACCAGTACCTGGCACAAAGCAAGGACAAAATGAATGAATGTGAGTGAGTGAGTGAGACGAGTGTTCTTTGAAAGCAGTAGCTGGGTGGATTCAAGACTTTTGTGTCACCCTCTTTGGGTGTTGGATATGTGGATATTGGACTTGGATGTGACATTTCAGGGGTGGTTCGCTGGCCCAGTTTTAGAGCAGGAGCCACGACTCGGGGACAGAAGTGACGAGACAAGCGAGCCTCTTATTTGAAGAAAGCCGACCTCAATGCAATGGAGGCCAAACAAAGCACTGCCTCTCTTCAGAGCCCCAGGGACCCCCAGGGACCTGCAGGGACCCCCAGGATGTCTGTCATCACTCATCCCTGTTTCCTGAAGCTGCGCCTCCCTGCCCATTAGAAATGCTAATCTCCAGCTCAGAGCTGGATTAACCAACCGGGTGGGAGGGGGCCGTCATCTCCAATCTTTATTAAGAGTGAAGGCTGTACCCTCCCTTGCCCAGTTGCCCCCAAAGGGATGGAATCTGGGAATTCATTACAGCCCCTCTCACTGAGGCGGCCTCTACTGCTCACGGCCCGCCCGCATTAGGTGGAGGAAGGCAGGGGAGGGCCCATGCCAGCGTCCTCCTCCCCACTTAATGCATCAGAGCCCATTTGTTTGATGTCAGCTCCTGCTGGAGCACGGGCCAGGCAGTGGGCCTCAGAGCAATTTGGAGCCCCAGCTGCGGCCCAACTGCCCAGCCCCCAGCCTCAACCCCACCCCACCCCCACCTCCGCCCTAGAACTTGCTGCTGATCAACCCCAGACCCCACAGCAGAGCAGTGTGGCTTTGTGTGGACCAGGAAACAGTCTGGTAGAGTTCAAGAACACTCTCAGCTCTGGCTTGGGCTCAGTAGGAGCTCACCTTCCCCACACTCCGTGGGAACAGGAATCCAGACCCTTCAGCCTCACAGAGGATGAGCTGCGCCGGAGGGCAGGGGAGAATTTCACCCTGAAGCCCACAAAATTAGTAAGTGTGGGCAAAGAGAGGCCACATGCCACCCCTGCTGGCGTGGCTCAGCTGGTAGGAGCATCGTCCCACAACCGAAAGTTTGAAGTTTTGATTTCCGGTCAGGACGTATCTAGGTTGCAGGTTCGACCCCCCAGTCTGGACATGTATAATTCCCAGTCCAGACACATATGAGTGGCAACCAACTGATGTTTCTCTCTCTCCCTTCCTCACTCCCTAAAAAAGCAATGGAAAAAATGTCCTTGGGTGAGGATGATAAATAAATACATATGTACGTACATACATACGTACATACATACATAAGGGGCCACGTACTAAACCTGACAAGCTCACGGGAGGTCTGCGTGATGGCCTTGCACACTCAAAGACCCAAACTAAGCACACAGAACGGTCTGAAGTTAAAAGCTTTCTCACTGGAGGCAGGTCACGGTGGACAGTCAGGTCCTAGGCTAGAATCTTCCCTGATGGGGTCAGTCATTGCCTTAACTGAGCCTGTCTGTTGTCTTTGTGCATCCAGAAACATATGTTCGGAATTTCAGGTCTCCTCTTCAGACCCCTCAAAGCACAGGCGCGCCTCGAGAGAGACTGCGAGCCCCCTCACGCTGCTGTTGTTCCTGTGTAAGCTGTTGACTGCTAACTACCCCTCCCTCCACCCCATGTAAAAGAAGTATGTATCTATCATTTTACTTTTCATCCAATCCCAGGGGACGCCCCCCTGATCTATAACCAATGGATTTCGTGCAACTCCCTATGTCTTCTCTCTTGATCTGTATGAGATAAAGTGCAAAGCTGCTGTTTTTCCAGAATGTGTTCTTAGTCCATTGAGGTTTTGCTTCCTGGCAGTTGTCAGTTTGGCTCAAATAAACTCTTGAAAATTCTTACAGGTTTGGAGGTTTCTTCTGTTAACATCAGTATGTATTTAACACCACAGCTGCCCCTAACAAGGCTGAAGCAGAGGGCCCAGGCACCGATCTGGGAGGGAGTTTCCCATAGCAGCAGCAGAGTCCTGTACAGCCGAGGGCGGGGACTCTGGAACTCCGGGCAATGGGGCTGGTGGCACAGAGGAGAAGCAGGGACCAACGGAAGTAAGATCAGGGCAGTGACTCTCCAAGTGCGGTCCCTAGACCCACGGTCCCCAGACCCACGGTCCCTAGACCTATGGTCCCTAGACCTACGGTCCCTGGACCTACAGCGCAGAGTCACCTGGGAACTTCTGAAATGCAAATTTTAGGGCCCCCATCAGTCTACCATATCAGAAACTCTGGGATCTAGCCCTGGCCAGAGTGGCTCCGTTGTCTGAGTGTTGTCCCCAGTTCAGTTCCCAGCCAGGACACAGGCCTGGGCCGCGGAGGGTCCCAGTTGTGACCCGTGCGAGAGGCAGCCTGTGGATGTTTCTCCCACACATCAGTGTTTCTCTCCCTCTCTTTCTCCCTCCCTTCCCCTCTCTTTAAAAATAAAAAATGAATAAATAAAGATTTTATATATATGTATGTGTGTGTGTGTGTGTGTGTCTATAAGAAACTGTGTGATCTATGTTTTAACAACCCTCCAGGCTTAAGTTGGAGGACCACTAGATTTCAGGGACACAGTGAGAACGATGGGCACTGTGCAATGTGACCCTTCCCCATGGCCCCCAAATTGTCAGTCAGTCGACCCAGTTAATACATTTGCCTCGTGTGATGGATGTTTTATACAAACCAGCAAAGTCGGTGAGGTCTACATCCAAATTAATTCAGGGTGAAGTGGAGACCACCAGAGAATGTAGGGGTCAGAGAGCAAGCCTCCGGGGATGAGCAAAAAGTGTGGGAGAGACTTTGACTTTCACAGACCGTGGAATTGGCAGGGAGCAACACTGAAGAGGCAATATACATTTATGTCAAAGAGGCAAGAGGGCACCAGATGGTATTTTGGCCACAATGCATTTAATTCTCCTTCGAGGAGAAGGGGAACTAATAATGTTGATGCTGCTGACTGTGCGAGGCAGGGCAACGTGCACTTTGTGCTAACTATCTCTGCTAACCCTCACACCAGCCGTCTGACGCAGGGAGCTTTACATCCTACTCCACAAAGGGAAACCGGGGCTCCTCGGGCTGGATAATTTGCCCGAGGCAATTGACAAAGCCAGAGCCAGCTGCCGGGTCTGTCCGATTCAAACCGCCTCTTTCACCACTGCATCCGGGTGTGAGCAGGCATCTCTCTGAAGGACGGACGAGCCCCAGTCTGTGCTTCGAAGGCATCGTGCCAGAGCAGCCCCTGCCAGCTCTTCCACACATTCGGGCACAATTCTCCCCTAGGACTCCACTCTGCTGTAGCAGGACGTTGGGGCTCCTGACTCCACCCAGGAGAGCCCAGGGGAGGGTCGTGCTGCCTTGCAGGTCGTGGTCACTTGGTGAGGGGCAGCGAAGCCGTAGGCGCTCCTCCTTCTCCAAGGCGGCCTTGAGCGCCAAGGAAGAGCCAGGACCCTGCAGGGAGGTCGGCACTGCTGTGTGACCTCGGACAACTTACTTAGCCTCTCCTTGCCCCTGTTTCTTCATCTATGAAACAGGCTTGTACTTGTAGCTTCCTCCAAGGTTGTTGTAAGGATAGAATCCACCGAAATGTGAAAAGTTCTGAGAAGAGTATCTGATGCATAGTAAGCACTAGGTAATAATTTGTTAAATTTCGATGAATGAATCTCATACTTCCTCTCTTTTCTGCATCCTAGAATGTTCCCCCTGGTCTCCACTTCTCCCTTCAAAAGTCCTCCCCACCCTTCCCGGCAGGCTCAAATCCCACCTTTCGTAGCTACCTCGGCACACAAGGCCGTCTCTCCCTGAGTTCCTTTTGCTCTTGCCGCTCCCCCCGCCCTTTGGCCTTCGGCACGAACTCCCAAGTTGTCCCTTCCACGCCTGGCCAGTCGACAGCCCTCTGGGGGGCAGGACCAGCACCGCACCCTCCTGTGCCTCATGGCACCCAGCCCTGTACCTCACACAGTGGGATAGTCCACTGACTTATCAGTGGTCCCCACAGAGCAAGGGGGGCCCGTTGGTACTCAAGCCGTCTGTGTTGCTGCCTTCACTGCCCAGCCAGTGGCTTGGTACTGACTGCAGGGGGTGGGGGGCAGCATTGGTCCTCCTGGAAGCGAGTTTACCACGTTCCAAGTGGCCGGATGGAAGGGTCCGTGATGAGTATTGAGAGCTGGAGGTTTCTTCTACAGCCCCATTAGTTAACGTCCCCGAAGCCCAGAAGTGCTCTTGTGTCTCTTTCAAGCCCAGGAACCCACGCTCATTTACCAGAAAGGACTGTTCAGCTTTCCCCTTCCTCCTGCCCGTCTAGCTTCAGCCTGGCCGTCGACACCCAGCACAACCCTCTGCACATGTGGCAGAGGGGAGTAAGGCTGGACATCCACAAGGCTTAGCTTCGTCCCAAGGGAGAAGGGCCACAGGACAGGACTTAGTCAACGTCCCCTCCACGAGCTCTCGAAGTCCTGGTCCAGGTGGAATAATTAATTAGGTGTAGGAACCTCACTGGGGTCTTTTTCCCAGAGACTCAGGAGACCGAGTCTCACACTGAAGCACAGGAGAAAGCTGTCTTCCAGGCCACAGGCGTGCGATGAGAGCCTCCCACGGCCAGCACCTGTCCCGAGGGAAGGGGAGATGGACAGAGCTCCACGCAACCTCACCCACGCAACCAGCTCCGAGGTTCACAGGAGCTGAGGTCAGAACGCCTTTTCCTTCCCAAGACCTGGCAAGGACCTCCAAGAGAGCACAAAACAAACCCCAAGTCCTTTGTCCTGAACCACATCAGCCTCTCTCCCAAGTTTTCCACAGGGCTGTGTGCTGGTGTGGCAGGGACAGTCGGGTCCAGAGGCTGACTTCAGGCAGGGGACACAGACTAGATTGGATGTGCATGAGGCCATCAGGCCAGTGTGGCCAGCAGGGTCCTCAGAGTGGCCTTCACAATTATGTGCCCACCTCAGGCATAGCCCATTCCCTCATTCTATAGTTTCCCCACATCAAATGCTGAATCTGAAACTGCCCCACCCCCAGTGAGTGTACCTCCCTCCCTCCTATGTCAACAAATGTTCCTTGAGAAGGAGTTTCAAATAATGGCCACATTTCAAAGTGTGGCCGACCAGGCTGCATTTGAAAGGGCTGAGAGTTTTTCTAGGAAAAAAGCAATGCAGACTTGAGGTGGATGGAGACTCAAATACATTGCTTGCCTGCTGGCTTCATGGGCGAGACTCAGCAAAGGCACACTGGCCTCTGCCAGCGCTTCTGCCCGGGAGAAAGCTGCCCCTCTAGCTCTTGTCCTGAAGCCAGACAATTCAGTTCCTCCCTGTACGTCCCCGGCGCCTTTTGAGTCGCTGCCCCAGGGATGGAGCTCAGAGCAAGCGAGTTGTTGTCAAAAAGCTCTATTTGTAAGAATCACCACTGATCTCATCAGAAAAATCTGATTGTCTAGCTCAGTGCCTCCCTCTCCCCGGGCTGCAGGGATGCAGCCCGGGCTGCAGGCAGAGTGATGTACCCATGTGGTCCCCTGGCTGGGACAGGAGGGAAGACGCTCCTGGGCCCCCAAGCAGCACCCGTAGGGAGAACGCAGCATCAGAGAGCATCAGTGGGATTCTCAGCACTGCCTCTGCACAGCCCAGGCCAAGACAATGGCTCCCAAGTTCTGGCAGCCACAGAAGTTCACCAGTGGATCAAAAAAGACTGAGAGCCACACCCACAGGCTACAAGATAAACCTCACCTCAACCAGAGGCCACCGGGAGCCAGCAGAGAATAAACGTGGGGACAAGCTGCTCCCCAGCCTCACTGTGATGCAACGGGGCTCCCCCTTGGCCAAGATGCCACCTGGAGAGAAAGTGAAAGGGTCCCGATGAACAGCACTTCCCAAGTAGGTTGATGAAGGAAGACAAGCTGCCCAGCTAAATTGAAATTTCAGATAAACAAGGATTTTGTTGTATTGCTCTTAAAAAAATATGCAAACTTACAAATGTACTCATTCTGAGCCAGATAGAAAGAGTTCTGGATTTCCAGCTGCCCTAGACAATCTGGGGCCTCCCACCACAGCAGCGAGCTGGGGGCTGTGCTGTGTCTGGGGATGTTAGGGACAGAAAGAGGCAATGGGGTAGTTCTCAGGAATCTCATCCTGAGGCTGAAGATGCTAAACTGAAGAACGTGCAGCTCTAACTTTAGCTCTATGCGCAGCAGACCCCAGACCAGGGTGGAGCCACTCAGCCCCCTTTCCTCTTTCTGCTCCACCCTGACATCCAGCCCTCTCCATTTCCGGTCCCCCAGCCCCTCCCCAGACCTGTCAGGCACACTCTCCTGGGTCCATCAGTGGCTTTTAAAGGAGGCCCCGGCTTTCATCCTATTAGTGAGCCCGGGAGTAATTACGACTTCATTAGCCAAATAGGTTCTTGGTTCAGAGACTTCCCCCCACAAAACAAAACACACACCCGCTTCCCTCCATCTGAAGTCTGTCCCCTGGGGTGCCTGCTAACAATCTAGGAGGGCTCCGGGGAAACTGGAAAGGGGAAGAAGCCAGGGATGGCTGGCCAAGGGGAGGAAGCCCATCTCAAGACCCCCTCCTCTGCGACGCATCTGTTGGCCGGCTGGCCCCTGGAGAGACTTTTGACAGGGAGAGGGATGGCACTTCAGCAAATGAGGGGCGTGACCCCTTGCATCTGTCTGCTGCACCTCTGGCCCTGCTAGCCCTTCCAATCAGGGGCTAACCCTCAGTGGATGGCCAGTGCCCTTCCGGAACAAATGGGGTGAACTTATCCTTGGGGGACTCTCTGGCAAATACCCAGGGGTCTCCAGAGTGCCCCTAACTCCCCTTCCCCCTCTTTCATCCCTACTTTGGCTACTGCAAATCCGGGAGCAAGGAAGCAGAGGGTCTGCCAAGTGAGGACAAAGCTGCGCCCCAGGACCATCTGGCTGGGAGAACTACAGTCGGCCTCAGTCCCCAGAGCAGGCAGGCAGGTCCCTGGCACCTGGGAGAGACTCTGCTGCTTCTCTGCTATTTACCTGGCACCCCACACCGCAGTATTAGAGCCAGTTTCTTTGGGTCTAAATTAGCTCTACATTGCAACTAAAACCAGTCCCCCTCGGGAAGTTGCTTATTGTCCTCTTTTCTCATTCTTTTAATAGGTTTTAGAGGCATGGAGTCCACTCCTCCTGCCTCTAGCTGGCTCTGCCCAGAACTTTCCTTAGTCCCAGCGCAGGCCGGTGGGCTGGTGAGCTGCTGGGATGAGGAGAGAGCAGCTCTGGCCTTTCCCACTGCCCACCCTCCATCAGGAGAAGGTGCATCTCCCTGCGGATCCTCAGACATGTGCCTCTTTGTCCATGAATCTTCCAGAGAGAGCTGGCTGCTGCTTCGGGGCCTTGCAAATAACAGCTGGTGAATTCTCATTCCTGCTGAGGGCCCCTCTGTTTGGACCCTCAGCTGGCAAGATGCCATCTGCTGGGGCTGGACCCAGGGGCAGATGGGTGGATGAGGTGACCTCCAGACAGCCCAGCCACCTACCAAACTCCAAGCTCTGCACACCCTGGCCTGGCCCTGGCCCTGACTCTAACCTGACCTCTTTCTACCCCTAGGCCTGACAGCTCTGCCTCTGCCCTCCCCTCACCCCACCCCAAATCCGCAGTCAGCCTGGGGCCCAGGCGGGAGGACCCCTGCTCCTTGCCCTTAAAGGAAAGGGAGTCCCCAGAGCCCAGCCCAGCTGTGCGCTCGGCACCCCTGCTTGTGTTCTCTGAAAGCAACTGTCCTTTTGTTAATTCTGCAATTTCCCAAAGTGCCAGGAGCATTTCATCTGACAGTCACAGCATCTGTTCCTCTCACACTCCAGAAGGTCGGGCGGGAGCCGTGCCAGCCCCTTCCCTGAGGCTCCCCCTGCCTCACGCTCCTTCCATCAGTTTGGGCACCCGCTCACCTGGTCCCCTGGGAGCACCTCAGGTGCCTCTCTGCGTTGCTGTCCCCTGACACCGCCACCATCCAAGGCCATGACTGGCAACCTTGATAATCACCCTCCCTTCTGGGACTAAGCCCACCGGCCTAAGCAGAGAGGAACCTGTCCTGTTCCTCAGGCGACTGCAGAGTAAGGGGCTATTCTTCCAACCGAGGCCGGCATAGGTGCCTGCAGGTAGGGGCCTCAGGGGGGAGACGAGAGACGAAGCCTCGTGCTCGGTCCTCCCCACTGCCCCACTCTATGCACAGTCTTTGGGCTGCTCACTTCCAAGGCAGTGGAAGTTGTGGCTGGTTCCTTGGCCCCAAAGCCCCAGGGATCTGCCTTGCCCCGCCCACCCTGAGCTTCTGCAGGGGTCCTCCTTCAGGGCACTGCTGATGTTTGGGGCTGGCTGATTCCTAGGTGTGGGGCCGCCCTACGCATTACAGGACATTTAGTAGCATCCCTGACCTCTACCCACTAGAGGCCAGTCACACAAGTATTTTGAGGATCAAAAAATGTCTCCAAACATAGCTGAAGGTCTCCTGGTGAGAGTCATTGAATTACGGCCGAAAAAGGAACCTGACACTGAGTGTTAGCAATTGACGCCCCAACCGACACACTTCTGATTCCTAGGCTCCAGGTGACAAAGGGACGGCTTAGCTGGAGGGAGCCCGCATCGCCTGTGCAGGGCCAGATGGCACACGTTTCCAGCTTTGCACGCCGCGCCGTCTCTGCTGTGGCTGCCTGCCGGCTGGGGTTGCGCGGCAGCGGCCAGGCAATACATAAGTGCACAGGCGTGGCTGGGTTCCAATAAATCTTTATTCATGAACACGGACATTTGAATTTCATATTATTTTCATGTGTCATGAAACATTTTCCTTTGTATCTTTTTCCAACCATTTAAAAACGTACAACACATGCTTAGCACATCCACCACGCCTCAGGTGTCCTGGATCTCAGAGGCTCGAACAGCAGGGCCCTGAACAAAGCCGAGGGCAGCGGTTCAGGCTGTGGATGGGGTCCTGCTCCTCTATGGAGGTGGGGGAACCAGTCACCCCAGATCCCTTTGGCCCAATAACTCGGTACTATTTTCAGTGAGGCAACCCCACTGACCTCAGCAAGATGGACCACAGAATTTGCAGTGTCCAGTGTAAAAGGAGAATGCTGGGCCCCTTCTTCAAAAACGTATTAACAATCCCAAAAGCAGCAGGAGAGCCTTAGACCAAGCAGGGGCCTTCGCAGCACAGCCTGGGTAGCCTCACAGGCTGCCACAGCCACGACGCCAGCCCTAGACCCCAGCCTCCCCCTGGGAAGAGCAGTGGCCTGCTTGGCGCCTCTGCCAGAGAGGAAACTGTCACATCGGCCGGTCCTCTGACCCTGGGGGCGGCACCTCCCCTAGGCCTTCAGGCCGGGCTGCCACTGTGACTGTGCCCTGCAAGCAACATGGGCTGAGTGTGTGAATGGGGGTTGGAAGCCAGCTCTGCTCCCCTGACCAAGTTGAGTGCCCCGTGCAATGGCACACTGCTTGTGGGAGTTTGCAGTCAAGGGGCTGGTGCGGGCCCTGCCTCCAGGGCACCCAGGAGGGGGGCAAGAACAGCCAGCTCTGCGCCAGCATGGTCTCCTCCACCCACATTTGAAGCCCCAAGACAGACAGATGACCTGCTCCTGGATTCCTGTAGGAATAGGGTGTGGAGCCCCAGACACTGTGCCGGGGCACGAGTACACACGATGCGGGGCAAGGACACCCTGTCACCATACAGATAGGAAGGAGGGATGCCTGCAAAGTGCCAAGAACGCTGAAGAGGGACCCTCTGTGCCTAAGAGAGAGTGAGGGCGAGTTCGGCTTCCTGAAGGGAAGGTCTCACTTCGGCTTCCTGAAGGTCTCACTCTCTGGGAGACCTCTGGGCCTATTATCCTTTTATTTTTTTGTATTTGAGAGAAAGAAAAGAAGAGAGAGGGAGAGAGAGAAGGAGACGTCAATTTGCTGTTCCACTTGTTTATGCATTCGTTGGTCTGTTCTTAAATGTGCCCTGGCTGAAGGTCGGACCCACAGTCTCAGCACAGCGGGGCCGACGCTCTGACCAGCTCAGCAACCCAGCCGGGGCTGGGCCAGTGTTTGAGAGCCAGGAGGATTCAGGTAGGCACGCCAGAGGAAGAGAGAAGGCCGTTGTGGAACAAGAGGCTCCAGCCCTTTGCAGAAGGGCAGGCCGGTGGATGCGGCTGGAGCAAAGTGGCGAAGGGCAAGAGAAAAGGGCAGAGCTAAGGAGGGACGGCAGTGAGACCTGCGTCACAGGAAGGGGCTCAGAAACGTGAACACGAGGGAGGCTGAAGACTGGAGCAGGCGAGTGAGCGACCTGATTTGCAGGTTAGGTCACTCACTCTGACGGGAGCTTGGAGAACAGGGGGGTGCTTAACAAGTGGAGCACGGGAGCCTGGTGAACATTCAGAATCTGGGTGGAAACTGGTGAGGGTCAGAGGTAACACTGTACACGGGAGGCCAGAAAGGCGGTGGCAGTGCCCAGGAGAAGCTTTTGGGAGGCAGAGACGCAGGACTGAGCTGCCGCAGGGCTCTGGGTGGCGGTGGGTGGCAGGGGTGGAGCCACAGAAAATGTGCAGGTCTCCGGGACACCCCTGAGGGCAGGGTAGCAGGTGGGCAGGGCAGTGGGTGTGTGCGTATGTGTGTTCATACATGATTTATTTCAAGGAATTGACTCACACGGTTGTGGGGGCTGGCAATTCGTTTTCTACAGGGCAAGCCAGCAGGCTAGAAACTCAGGCGAGTGCTGATGCTGCAGTTTGAGGCAGAATTTCTTCTTCCTCAAGAAAACCTCAGTTGTGTTCTTACGGCCCTTCAACTGATTGGCTGAGACCCAGACACATTACGGCAGGAAATCTCTACTTAAGATGAACTGATTAGAGATATTAGCCACATCTACAAAATAACTTCACAGCAACACCTCGCTCAGCGTTTGATTAAATAACGGGGTACTGTAGCCTAGCCAAGCTGACACGTGTCACTGACCATGGGCGTGGGGGTTTGGGTTCCACGCAGGAATGCGAGAGTCCTTTGAGCACCCAAGTGAAGGCAGCTGGCTGGCCAGTGCAGGTCTAAGCTCCAGGCCCCAGAACCCTTCCGGAGCCCCCACACCTCCCCTCAGACCCTGCCGGGCTAGCCACTCCCTGTTCATTCCACCCTCCCTGCCGCCCTAAAGTGAACATCTCAGCCTGCCTCTTCCTTGCTCAGACCCCTGCATCAGTCCCCACTGCTCTCAGATAAAGCCCCTGCATGGCCTGCAAGGCTCTCCACACACTGGCCTAACTCCCTCCCGCAGCATCACTGGTCCCTTGCACCCTCAGCTCCAGACACGCTGACGGAGCCCTTCCCCAAACTCACCGAGTCCTGCAGCGTTGCTGCCTCTGCATCAGCTGTCGCTTCTTCCTGGAGCCACACCCTCCTTTGCCTGCACGGCCCGTGCCCCAGACACCTGCTCTGCCTGGGGAGCTCAGGGCTCAGTTAAAATGGTTTGGGTTTTTCACTGTTTCCTATTTCTGAGCCTCACTAGTCGAAGGCAAGATAGTTTGTGCAAACTTGGGTTACAGAACTTGATGGTATTTTGATCACTTACATGTCACTGAATCATTATGTGGTGATCTCGGAAGTATAGACCATGTCTCATTCTCCTCAGTGTCCCCAGCACGTGGTCCAGTGCTTGGTACAAGAGGCAACCAACATTCGCTTGTTGGTGGGTGGGTAGCTGGGGGGGTGGGTGGACGCCACGTCTTCTGACCGTTTCTGGCTGGCACTCCTTTGTTCCTGGCACAGTGCTAGGAGCTCCTGAATAAACCCAGATCTTCTTTTTTTTTTTTATCAGTTGTAGAGAGAGGGGAAAGGAGAGAGGAAGAAAAACACTGATGTGAGGGAGAAACAGCGATTGGTTTCCTCTTGCACGCATCCCAGCCAGGGACAGAGCCTGAAACCAGGTACGTACCCGGACAGGGACTCTAACCCGTGACCTTTTGGTTTGTAGGACAATGGCCAACCAATGGAGCCACACCAACCAGGGCTAAACCAGGTTCTCGGCTGCAGCCTGCAGAAGCAGACTTTGGCTACCACAAGCAGAACAGGATTTCACCAGAAGTCCATCAGGTAAATTACAGAATCAGTGGGAAGACCGAGGAAGCCAACTCTGAAATGGGCAGGCACCAAAGGAGACTAGGCAGTAGAGACACATCAGAGTTACGCCTTGGGACTGGCCCACGCTGGACTCCGATGTTGACACCACCCCACCTGGACACTCCTTTGAAGGGAGCCAGAACCTTGAGATCCCCACTGCTCCCTCCACTGCCGTTCATCACCTCAGCTGGTCCACACAGGCCTCTGAGGCAAAGTCTCCCCTCCTCAGATGAGGACACTGAGGTGCAGAGAAGCCTAAGGTCAGCGGAGTGGGTGGAATCGGAACCGGCTGACTCTGAAGCTCGCTGCCTTCCACTAGGCTCCCCAAGGGCTCCTTCCAGGGGCCCTGCTCACTGTTCTTATATAAATGCAGCTTCCCTCGGAGCACATGACCCAGCAGCCAGGAAGTTCTCCTGTGCTAGCTCTTTTGTAACTACGTATCTCGGGTTTGTTTTTGGCCCTGACAAACTGTAGTGGGGAAATACAAAGATAGCAGAGTCGGTACAAGGCTGAGTAATTAGAGAGAGGTCTGTGCTCAGACATGGGTTGGTTGAAGCTGCTCCCAAGAAGTTATGCCTCTTTCAGGGAGGTGCAGGGAGAACAGGGCACGGCTGGAGTCTCAGGGCGCCCTGCAGAATCTGGCCAATGAGTCCCACCTCCACTGGCCCCTTCCTGCTCCCACGTGTCACGACTGCCCATTGGCCAACCTAGGCTGGCTTGGTAAAGAACACTCAGAAACCTATATGGTCCTATTAATCAGTGCCAATAGAACAAGATAAGATAAAATACAAAACACTCAGAGGCCACCGGTCTGCAGCCTAGCCCACACCCAGGGTCACAGCTGTTGCCCCTCAGGCGTGTCCTTCTCAGACCCGGCCCGGTGAAGTCCACGGCAGAGCTCCGGCCGGAGAAACCCAGCACCCAGCCCTCGCCCCAGCTCTGCCTCTACTGCTGTGTGACCTCAGCCGGACCGTCTGACCTCCCGGCTCCGGTTTCCCTGCGACGCTCCCCACCCCCACTCTCCGACCTCTCACACTGGCCAAATTATTCCATAAAAAAAGAACACAGGGTTCTTTGAGCTCTTTGGAGAGACAAATGCAAAGCATTATTAGCATCATTACTATTAAATATTAATAATGACATTAGCATTGCCTATTATAAACCTGAAAAAGAAGCTCCAAGGGCCCTGGGTAGAAATGGCTAAGAGAATAATTAGGCCCTTCAGGCCACAGACCCCTTCGGGCCCTCAAGTGAAATTAGAAAGGCAAATACAGACCGAGGACTGTGATTCCCCTTCCAGCACCCCCGCTCAGCTCAGCGCAGCTCCTCCTGGCCCCCCAAAAGTCTTGTTCTTCCCAGTCTCCTGAACCCCGTGTCAGGACCGCATTCTCACCTCTATTCTATCTGTCCAGGCCTAATGGGAGATGTGCCCCCACCCCAGCCACCCACTCCCCGCTCCCTCCCTCCCCACCATCTGAGCTCTTGTAGTAGTCATTCCCCTCCACTCACCGCCAGTCAACCAAACACACTGAATCTCTATCATTCTGTGCTAAGCAGGAGCGGGTGCTGGGAAAACAGCGACAACGATGAGATGACCACTTCCTCTGGACACCGAGCAGGGAGGAGCAATCAGTCCTGTGCGTGACACTTGGCTGGGTGATTAGACCACGCTAAGTAGGAGCAGGGTTATTCCCACTTTACAGACAAGGAAATAAATCTCCCCTTCAATTGTGTGCTTCAGTGACCCGCCCAACGTCATTTAGCTAGGAGTGACAGGGCTGAGGAGTCCAGTTCTCTGGACCACAAACCCTAAGCCACCTCAACCACCCCAGCAGAGAAGGGCCTGGTAGAAGGCACCCATCCCTGCACTGCAGATGGGGAGGATGAACACCAAAACGGCCCTGAGGGGAGAACTGACATTTAATGAGCACTTACTGCGCCCTTGGCACCAGGATAGATACTTCATGTGTAATTCAACGCTCACTTCAACCCAGTGAGGTTTGTGTCTTAATCCCAGTTCTCCGGATGCGGAACCTGGAGCTTCTCAGAGATAAGTGGCCGCCCAGGGCCACAAAGCTCCTGAGTAGCAGGGCAGTGTGTTAAGCTGGTCTGAGTTCAGAGCTCTGCATGACCTGCTTTGTCACTCTTCCATGAAGCTGCGGACGGACAATTCTGGTACCACTATCAGGCTGCTTCCAGAAAGATTCCAGGCCCTTAGAAGACAGACTACATCCTGTGGCCCTTGAATCCCCCATTGTTCTAGGCAGAGAAGCTGGTGCACACATCTCTGGCCTGTGGGAGCTCTAGAAAAGAAAGAGTCTGAACCCAGAGACGGAGGTGCTGGTGGCTAGAGAGGCCAGGAAAGGAGGTGTGAGGCTACGGCTGACGAGGGAAGATGTCCACATGGGTCGGAGCCCTCCCAGGGCCCTGGCAGGTGTCAGCTCCTCCCCACTGTCCCCAGGGGCCATCGATCTGGCGGGGCTGCTGGAGGCAGGAGCAGATGGTCTCAGAAGGGTTGGGTGGCCCTCAAGATGCTTTCTGAGAGTTCCCACTCTGGAGTCACCTCATGTTTATAGGCAAATGTGTGGCCTTTCTTTGCCCCACCGGGGAGTCTGTGGAGACTCCACTGGGGATGGGGTGTCCCTCTCTCTACGACACAGAGACACTGATTAGCCACAGAGAGCAGTGGTGCCCTTACACTCAACTGCATTGAGGACCCCGGGGTCTGGCAGCTGCTGCGTCAGAGGGAGCCGTCCCGCGCTCTGCTGCGCCCACCTCAGCAGGGCAGGCGGCGGACGGCGGGAGACACAGCAGCGCAATCCAACTGCGGATGCCCGGGCCAGGCCAGCAGCCTCCGCTCATTTGCTGCTTACTGGGAGCAAGTTCCTGATCTCTCCGCACATCACCTGTGGAAGGAAAATAACCATGACAACTCACACCCCTTGGGTGGATAATTTAGGTGAAACACTTAGCACAGCTCCTGACACATTAGATTGGAGACAATGACATTATTATTAATAATTCAGGAAAAATTAATAATGACATTATAAAATATTTTGGTCACTATCAAATTAATGGACCCCACAAGCAAAACTCAACTTGGACCCCCAAATGCCCACCCCACTCTCTTGTCAGAGACAGGAGTGCCTCAGAGGCTGGCAGTGAGGACCCCCAGCAACCCCCAAAACTCACTGTGCCAGGCTCAGGTGAGAGCCTCAAACTGGTGAAAAGATGAAACTTTGGGAAGTGTCTCCCCGGGTCCAGGCCTCTGCTGAGTACCTACTCTCAGTTCCCACTGCTGGTGGCTGCTGGGGCCCACCCGGTGGGGTGGGACAAGGCAGGTGGGCTGCAGAGGAATCTGAGAGGACCTTTGAGACCTGGGTCACCTGAACCAAGGGGGAGGGAAGTGTGGCCCTCCTCAAGGACCCCGCCCTCCCCACAAAGGTAGCAGCTGTCCGAAAACACGGCAACAGCTGGCTCGACATAAAGCAGCCTTTGCGGGCAGCGCCAGGCCTCGGCCCGGCTCAGCCAGTGCTTGGGCCTGCGGCCCCACCCCAGCAGACGTGCCTCCCTCCCTCCGCACCGTTTTCTGCTTGGGGAGAACTTGAACTCCTCTCTGCAGAGCCCAGGCTGGACTGGGCAGTGTCAGAGGGCAAGACTCACCTCAGCAGCTCAGGGTCAACCTGCCAGCCCCAGGGACACAGACAGACAGACAGGGACAATGCGGGCAGAGGCAGGAAAGGAAAGGCACCTGGGAGGGATGTGTACAGAGGCACTGCAAGCTGAAGAATCGTCATTAGCACAGATGTCTCTCTATCTGAAATGAAAAAGACAAGACTTCCCCAGAACCAGGAAAGCCCTTCGGAGGGGAGAAGGAGGACAGCTGGACGGGAGGGCAGAGAGCACAGGACCTGGGCAGGCCTTCCGGCCTCGGAGGCTGGGCAGCTGGCCCTCCCCCCCAGCACAGCTCCTCCTCTTCCAGGTTGTCCTGCTCAGCCCCAGCCTCCCCCAAGCCCCTGTGGCCCCTCTACTCAGGAAGAAACATTGCCATACTCTGGGCTAGGCAGGTACATCCATTTAAAACTCTGAGGCTGGCCCGGCCCTGCCAGCTGTTTCAGCATCTGGGCCACTGACTGGCCATGTCTGTGTGAGCTGGACAGCAGGTGGACCAGAGGGGGTGAGACAACAGTGGCAGCCTGAAGGGACCGACTGCTGCCACAGATGGCTGGTCCCTCTGCTGCTGGGCACGGAGCCTCTCTGCTCCCTGCGTGGCGGGGGCAGGGCGAGAAGGCTAGCATGGGCCTGGGTAAGCACCGGCCTCTCGGAGCCGGCAGTGGGAACCTGGCCCTTCAGGTTCCAAAGGGGACCCAGAGAGGACAGGGCACTTCGCCCTGCACACGTCCAGTTAGCAAGCCCTGCCC
Source organism: Sturnira hondurensis (assembly GCF_014824575.4). Lineage (NCBI taxonomy): Eukaryota > Metazoa > Chordata > Mammalia > Chiroptera > Phyllostomidae > Sturnira > Sturnira hondurensis. Next base: position 1,891,443 of record NW_028089713.1, on the reverse strand, counting down.
ACCCTCCAGACACTCAGACCCCCAGCCCAGGGGCACTGCTGGTGGAGTAATAAAAAATGGGTTCAGATCCATAGGTACTGATGTGGAAGGAGGTCCAAGATCTATCAGAGTTAAAAATATTTTGCAAACCCTGATGTACTGTGTCATATCTTTTACAAAATAATACTAATGATCCACATAATTATATACATGAAAGTAGCAAACCCGGAGGCATATAACTCAGATTTGTTAAGAGACTTCTACTGCCTGCTTGACAACGTCCTCTAGTGTTTGGATATTTTGACAAAGAGCCGTGTTACTTTTATCAGGGAAACAACAGAGACGAACGTGCGGGGTGGGCCACCAAGGGGCCCTTCCATGCCACTGGCCCCCCGCACAGCAAGCTGGGGATTTCTGATTTACATCCCGTCCTCTAACGTGGGATTTCTAGGGAAACAAGGAGTTCGGCTCCCTGGGTCTCCGGGGTTTGAAGAGCAAGAGCCGCTCAGGTTTCCTCTGCACCCCACCCCTCCGCAGCCCGTCAGCTCTGGGTCGGGCGGGGCGGGGGGTGGGCAGGCCGGCCAGACAGCGCCCGGGAGCTGAGCCGCCCGCCCGTGCATTATGGAAGACAGCGGGGGCTCTGGCTGCTCCCTGGTCCTCAAATGACAGCAAATGAGGTAAAGCCAGAAGGGTGGGGACAGGAAGGGGGAGGGAGGGGGGCAGAGGAAGTCATCTCCAGGGCCCCAAGCGTTGGCTGAGGACAGGAGCCAGCCAGTGAGCGGAGCCCGGGAGAGGGAGGAGCACATCTCGATGCAGAGATGCTGCAGTGGCTCCGGGCGCGCACACACAGGCGCCCTCACCCGCCACCGCCGCCAGCACCGGCGCTGCCGCCACCGCACCCGGACAGTGGCAAGCAACTGAGGGAACAGGGGAGGAGGGGTGGGCAGCCCAGGGCGCTGGCGGCCAGGCTGGCTCTGGCTCACCACCTCGGGCAGCATCCACCTGCCCCAATCAACACCCCTCTTCCACACCAGGTAGGTGCTGACCAATTTTGTCTCCTGGGCGCGGTTGGGGCAGGGGCTCAGAGCTCAGTGTCCTTGCAGTTTGGGAGGGGCAGGGACATGGCAGGAACCCCAGCTGCAGGCTGGGGCCAGTCTGACTTCTCACCACTGGGACTGGAAGTGTCCTCCCCACTGTCTACATGGGTGGCATCCTGCAGGGCCCAGCAGGCCAAGCTGGCCAGGAAGCTAGTCCCCAGCTGTGTGCCCAGGAATTCAAGCTGGCTACTGGCCACCAGCTGAGGGCAGCGACTGCCTTCAGAGAGGACAGTTGTTCCTCCCTATCCCTGGGCCCCACGTCCAGGACCAGAAAGCCCTTGGCGTCATGTCCCAGACCCTGGCCTGTCCCCATATATTCCCCAGAGGGAGTTGAGCTTGACCACTGGACTGGAGACTGCCCTGGGTCAGCCTCTGCAGGGTGACCTCTTTGCAAAGTCTTCCTTCAGCCCCACAGAGGAGGGAGTGGAGCTCAAGTTTGGGTAAGGGCCTGACTAGGAGTGGGACTTAGGGAGGGAAAACTAAGGCAAGTCAGATCCTTAAGGGTGAGTGACTGGGACCAGAGGGGCTCACATTCCTGTTCTCCCCGCCCCCAGCCCCCACCCAACCTTACCTTCTCCTCAAGTTCCCCCTCTCATCCTCGCTGGTGGGAGAGAAAGATCTGCATGAAGTTTGGTAAGGAAACGGGCTGGGGCTTGAAGGGGGAGGGGCACCCTTTAGGGTCCAGAAGAAGAAGGCAACCCTTCTCCCCAGCACCACGGGGCTTATGTAACGGACCAGAGGTGGGGACAGCGGCCCCATCCAGTGTCCAGAGCTGAATCCTGTCACCTTGTCCAGGAGGGGTCCCAAGGTCTGGGAAGCAAGAGAGGGGAGTGAGAAGAGACAGAGCCTGTGGAAGGAGAGCCCTGGCGCTGTGGGGCAGAGCCAGGAACCCCTCAGCCACAGGCCCCTGGGAGTCGGAGCCTGTGCCCTGAGGAAAAGCTGTCAGTCAAGGTTGTTTGGAGGTTTGGGAATCCAGACAGACCAGAGCGGTGAGTGCCATGGCCCAGCTCTGGGGAAGCTGGAGTTTTCAGCCCTCGAGGTGCTTGTCCTTGACTCCCCTGCCCATGTCCAGCCTGCGTCTGGTGAGACCCTCCCACCCTTTCCTTTCAGCTTGACCCCTCAGGGCCACAGACCACCCTCTGCCCCTCTGCTCCCAGGGAGGCAGGAGTAGGATCGCCCAGTGTTCCAGTGTGTCGGTGCCTCCTGATCTCCACCTGCGCTGGCTGGGTCTCCTCTCCCCGCCCTCTGGCCAGAGCGCCCCCAGTCCATTCGGCCACTTGTCCTCTCAGTTGCACTCAGAGGGACCAGCGGAGCCACTGGGGATGCAGGGCAGCAGAGGGAGGGCCACCTGTGAGAGAGGCTGATGTGACAGGCTCCTGGGGGTGGGGTAGGGAGATGGAGCCCAGACTCCTGGCTTTGGGAGGAGGAAGCTGGGCTCTCCAGGGGGCCCCACCAGTCAACCCTTTCTAGCCAGGCCGCAGAGCCACTCAAGCAAGGCCTTTGCCACAAGGTCAAAGTTCTTCCTAACTTCCTGGTGCTCAGAATGAGCAGTGAGAAAAACTCAGAGTTCTCTTCCTGTGACTCTCTCTCATTCCCACTCATCCCCTACTCCCCATGTGGCCCAGCTCTCTCTCCCCTCACACTTCCTCCCAAGTCAAACACGCCCCCCACCTCCATCTCTCTCTACCCACCCTACACCATTCCCCCCATGGACCTCACTCCTTACGTCTCTCCACTCTGGCACCTCCTCTGATGCAGTGTCCACCTAGAGACATAGCTGGGCCAGGCCTCTGGGGACTGTGTTCAACGGGATGGCTGCGTAGTGGCACATATTGTCTTTGACACCAAACTTGTTCCCCAGGAGCAAGTGCCGGGGGTGGGAGTGGCCCCAAGGCGACCCCCCTGGCTCCAAGGCTACCAGGGAAGCAACTCATCTGGGGTGGTTTGGAGGGTGCGTGTCCTCTGCCTTCGCCTCCAGAAAGTCCTCAAGCCAAATGTTTGTGAGAAAGTACATCTCAAAGACAATCTATGCCTAGTGTAGGTGGTATTTTGTATTTTTGGAGGGATTCCTAGGGCAGAACCAGGGGGCTGAGCAAGAGGAAGAAGAACCAGAGCCAAGAATGTCCCAGTGAAGCAGGAGGGATTGAGATCAGACTGTAGGAGGCACTTCCTTACCAGGAAGATGAGCCCGAGGTGGGGCAGTCTCTCCGATGGCTCTAAGAGGCCATGGAAAACGGGTCCGGTCCAAGGTCAGAAACCATCCTGCCTGGAAGTGGTGGTTGGGCTGGACGACCCTGTAAATTTCTTCCAGGTTCAGGTTATCCTCTTTCAAATGTAAGAGGCAGGGGTGACTAGGAATCCATAAGAAGACAGACATCTTATTCGTTCCCCACTACCCACCTCTCATGCTTCCAGACCACCCCAGTCTAGGCCAACCCCCTGCTACCCACTAGGGTCGGCTAACCTGGAGCATCATGAGAGTCTCCACGGGCTCTGTGTCTTGCTAATAACCACCCTGGAGTGAAGACCTTGGATTTAATGAGTCCTCTTGTTACAAAATGAGCCCGCGTTTTCTGTTTATCCAGAGAGGGTGCAAACAAAAGCGAAGGTGTGTGACACTCTCCCCCCAAATGGAACACATTGCACCTCAGGACAAGTGCAGACCCAAGCACACCCCAGTAGCCTTCTCATCTGATGAGCCTCACCCCCACCCACGCGAGTGCACACACATGCACACATGTATGCACACATATGAACACACACATACAGGGCACCTGTACTGATGAAACCTTCTGGGCCTCCTCCACCCAGCCCACACCCCCTCAAGTCTGCCAGCCTCATGGACCAAGAGGCTGTTTCACCTCACATCTGGCTGAAAGCGACCTTCTTGCAGTGCAACCCAGAGGGCCAGTTCATCTGGGCCCCAGAGCAGAAACGAGCCTGAGAGGAGGAGCAGGTTCAAACCGACCCCCACCAGGCTCAGCTCTGGACCAGCCAGGAAGAAACTGTCTAGGAATTGGGGGGAATCTCCTCTCCACAGAGATGAGGGGACATGCAAAATTGCTCTGCTAATTTATCCCTGATTTGGTTCTTCAGAACCAGATTAAAACAATGGCGCTTACTCCTGATATCTCAAAATGGGACTTCCTTCCAATACCTTCGCTCATTCTTCCAAACCACACACACTGGGAGCAGGAAACCTAGGCTCTAGCAGTGCTTGCCCCGATCCCAGCTCCTCCCAGAAGGATGAGAGCTCTCCCTCTGCACTCCCCACTTTGAGGGTCTCTCTAGTGCAGTAGGCAGGGGCTGGGGCAGGAGGACCAGCAACTCCAGGCTGAAGATCAAGGGCCAGACTCCCTCAGGCCAAGGTTGAAAACTCACACAAACCCACTTTCCCCAGAGGGTGGGCAATCAGCGCCAGGGCCCCAGGGAACCAGCTGCCAATACAAAGAGCCTGCAGAAAAAAGCTGGGTGCAGGCAGGGAGGGAGCACAGAGAAAGGTCTAAGGACACCCCTGCATAGCTCAGCTCCCCTGCATAGCTCCCCTGTCCCTCACTGGGGACTAAGGAGGTCCCCAGCCCACCCAAATCTGCCCTCAGGACCTCCTCCAGCTCAGGGCACCCACCTTCTTCACTGAGCCTCTCAAGCACAGGTGTGTTTCTTCCAGTGCCCACCCTGCCTGGCCCTGGGCTCCACCAGGCCACCATAGCCCCTGTCCTCCCAGAGGGCGTGGAGTGGTTCAGATCTTCCTGGAGGACAGCGACCCTGTCCCAAGTGGTAATTCCTTCTGTAGGTGAGCTCCCCCCACCACCAGACCCCAGGGGCAGGATGTGGGTGGCTGAGGAGGAGCACCTGCTTGGGAGTGCCCTGTGTGTCCTAGCCAGGGGCTCCCAGGAGGAGGAACACACGGCATGGATGGAACACACGTGTGCACGCACGGATGTGGCTCTGTGTGTCCCTGGGCCCTCATCTGGGTAGTGCTCTTGCTGGGGCTTGCTGGGGCTTGCTGGGGCCCACAGCACCTGTGGGGCAGAAGAGGAGGAAGGCACCTGCCTGGGCAGAGTGTGGGAGTCTGTCAGTATCCTAAACACGTGTGAGTGCAGCCTGGGGATCATGGCCGTGTAGAAGCAAACACCAGGCACAGCATTTGTGGACACACGTCTGTGTCCCCTGAGTGCTTACTACGGGCCAGAAATAGCGCTGACCTCACAGGAGTCCCCTCGGGTGGCTACGCCCCTCCTCACCCCCATGGTGCCTACAGGAGACCAAGGCTCAGAGATGTTTAGCAATGAGCACAGTAACTAGGGCTGTACTAGCTTGTAAGTGACAGTGGCTTGGCTGAGAGCCCACCCTGTTCATCTGTGCGGTGCCGCAGGGTGCGGGCTGCTAGAGACCTCGGGGCTGGGGCAGTGCTTGTGAGTTTACAACAAATCACTTTGTCTCTGCCCTCAACCGGACTCCAAACTCTCCCTTTTTCCACCACCACCCCTCCAAAAGCAGGCCCCAGTGTTCACACGTCCACCAGGAGTTGGGGGAGACAGATTCAGGACCAGGAGCGGGGTGTCCCAAATGAGAACATTAAGGAAGAGCAGATCTTTCATTTTCTGACTGCTCCGTGCAGGGACCCCGAGGCCAGCAAGGCCTCCCGTGTGCCAGAGTCTGGTTCCCAGCTCTTCCTCCCCCTTGTCCCCTTTGTTTCCTGGGCCCAGCAATTCAGCCAGCTCCCCCTGGAGCCTCCGAACCCCAAGCAGCCCTCTCCCCCATGTGTTTGTGGCTCATAGGACCAGCGCCCGGCGGTGACAGCTCATGCCCGCCTGTGCCAGCCCGTGCCTGCCCCCCTGCACCAGGGCAGCTGGCCTGGGCCAGGCTTGGCTGGCTCCGGGCTCACAGGGCCAGCTCCCGGCCTGGCGTAGCTCCACTCGCTCCCGACAAGAAGGCCTCCCCCATCCTGCACATTCTAAAATGCGTTATAGGGTAGATGGTGTGAGATGAGTGTCTGTGTAGCTCCTGAGCACACGCTCGGTAGCACTCAGGTGCTCAGGGAACCCCCTAAAGGCAGTGTCACTACTGGTCCCCAGTGCTTAGCACAGTGCCTGGCACATGGTCATAAACACTAGAACAAAAATGGACTAGGGCACGACTGGGTACAACTGCCTCACCTTCAGGGCAGCAGTAAGCCAGCCTTTGGCCCAGACTCCTTGTGTGTGTGTGTATGTGTGTGTGTGTGTGTGTGTGTGTGTGTGTGTGTTCACACAGGCCTGGGCACATGGTGGGGCTTGGTGTACATGTGACCCTGCTGACGGGTCCCTGGCACTCCCTCAGCCCCCGCTCCCCTCCCCCTCCCCCACATCTATTTCTCAGGGTGCACAGGGTCCCTGAGCCCAGAGGTGACTGATAAAGGTCTGGGTTAAGTTGAAGTTCAGGAGAAACAGTAGAATTAGATTATCCACGAAGTGTGATAACTACCTGTGGCGAGGAAACTGATGAATCTGACCACCGTGGGGCAGGAGAGTGATCCAGGACACAGATTCCTCGTGGCACAGACTCCTCGTGCGTCACAGAAAAACCGAGCAGGGGCTAGGTGGTCACACCCTGTGCGGGCAGGGACACTCACACAGGCACACACACAACACATACCCAGGCACCGACACAGAGACACACATCATGCACATGCATGCACGTGTGTGCACACACAAGCACACCCACCCACGCCCGTCCTCACTGCCAGGGAGCAGTGCCAGCTCCTGCCCCAGGGCTTCAGCTCCCTGGTGGTCGGTCCCTGCTTTGCCCTGGCGCACTCCAGTGAGCGCCTGGAGCCCACGCCCCTCCCCTCCTCAAACTCTCAGGACTGGCAGGCAGGCAAAGGGCGGCAGTGAGCAAACGATGACTGAGCGCCTTCTCTGCCCAGCGCTGGGGTGTGCCGCGCCAGCTCCACGGGGGTGTTTCCAAAGTTTTTGGAGCCGTGGAACCCTGTGTGTAAAGGAGCCCTGTAGGGAACTCAGGTATAAGCGGGGCTGCTCCGGCTGGAGGGGGCAGGTGGGAGTGTTCAGAACAGCTCCGCAAAGCAAGCGTGGTGATCCCTACTTTGCAGGTGAGAAAACAGGCTCCACCAGGGGGAATAACCTGTCCAAGCTCTGAAAGCTGTTAGGAGATGAAGCTGGTGTCCCCGAACCCCGTCTGCCGAGCCCGCAGCCTCGGACAGTTCAGGCCCCAGGGGCTCCCTCTCAGGAGAGCTCCCTGTGTTGGTGTGGCATCCGGAGCCACACTCCCAGCTTCCCCCTGACTGAACACCCTGGAGACCTGAGTGTGTATATGAGGGAGAGGGTGACTGTGAGACAGAGTGTTTGTGTGAGAGTGTGTGTGAGTGTGCAAGGGTGAACGTGTGTGCATGTGAGCGAGAGTGAAGGAGAGCATGTGTCTGTGAGAGTGAATGTGTTGAGAGAAGGAGTGCAAGGATGTGCAAGTGTGAGTGTACGAGTGTGAGCTCTGCCGTGGGAGTGAGGGTGGGAGTGTAATCCTGGTGCCCACAGGCTCCCACAGGCACAGAGCACAGCTGTTCTCAAACAGCGAAACGTGCCGCACAAGCAGCACCTGTTATGGGCCAGGCAGGGGCCACACAAAAGTGAAGAAGACACAGCCTGTCCCCTCGGGGAGCTCACAACCTTCAAAGGAAGGAGGCTGTGCTCTGCAGGCAGGGCTTCCCCGGGAAGGGCGCTGTGGGAAGGGGGGGCACGGGAGCAGAGGCGTGGGCCTGGCGGCGCTGGGGGACATTGCAGGGGCTGAAAGTGCTGAACTTCTGGGCTCAGGTCCGGAACTGAAAGTGGCAAGGACAGGGAAGGGCAGGTAGTCACAAAGCGGGGGCCCCAGGGCCCCTTCCTGACAAAGGGAAGTGTATATGAGGCTAGAGTTGGGGCAGAGAGGGTTTAAAAGAGTTTGGAGACTCTTTCCCAGGGGACAGAGCAGGAAACAAGACAGGGAGATGCTGAGTTTGCATTGTTTTTCAGACCCTGCACTGGCCCATGGGGTCATCTGCACTCAGCCTTCCCTCCTTCCCCCCTTCCCCCTGAGGGGACAGCACGCCCAGGCCCTCAGTGTCACTGAGCTCTCTGGGAGCACAAGGTCTCAGAGCCGGAAGGGACCTTAGAGAGCACCACCCTGCGGATGAGGACACTGACACCCAAAAGTGGCATGGGTCTTGCAGCCAGTTAGTGGAAGAGCACCACACCCCCCACCTCACCCTGCTTGTAGGCATCTGCAAAGCGGCCAGGCAGTGCAGAGAAGCAGAAGCTGCAGCAGCTTGGGGATCTGAATCCCTGTGATGCCCAAACACGGAAAAGCATACCCCTGGGTGCCAGAGCTTGGAAAGCTGGGCGGACATGGGGAGCACTACACGGGAGGCTGGCCCTGCCCCTGCTTCTAAGGATGAGGCTCCCATCTCTCAGGCCAAGGGAGGGGCTCCGACTTGCTCTCAGAGGCCCCCATCCCAGGGAACAGGCTCCCCAGAGCTCCCAGGATTTAACCAAGTCTCTGCTCAGCTCTGCACAAGAGGGAGCCTCCTCCCAGAGCTGCACTAACTCAGCACAGAAGGGCCCTTTGCCTGTGTGGTTGGGAGCATTGCTGAGGGGCCATGGTGAGGGCTCCATTGCGCAGCACACAGTGCCTTACCTGGGGACCCAGGTGAGAGTCCGTGGATGACTTGGCCTGAGGGGCTTTGTATGGCTCCCAGAGGGGCTTACTTCTGCCCCCTCCCTGGCTCAGGCAGCTGTGGGGGAGAGACAGGGAGAGTGGTCCCTTACTAAGGAAAGATGTAACTAGGTCCCCAAATCCAGGTCCGGGCCCTGTTCTCTTCAGGACCCACACCAAGAGCCGTTAGAGGTGAATGGGCAGGTGGTCCTTCCTGCCCGATCTCCGTTCCTTGCTGCTGCACTTCCTGAGAGGTACCCCAACGGCGGCGGGAGTGCAGGGGTGGGGAGGGGGAGGCAGGAGCACATGACTGAGCCGGAGTCCCAGGGGCGAAGGAGGAGGCACTCAGCCCAGGGAAGAACTCCCTGTAAGAGCCAAGCCCCTTCCTCTGGGCCCTGGGGAGGGCGAAGGGTTGAGCTGAGAGACCCAGACAGGCTGGAGCTGGGAGCGGCGCACCTCAGCTCTGGACCCCCTGCTTCCTGCCTCCCTAGGTCCTTCTCGGCCTCCTGCCGGACTCTCCTGCCCTCCTGCTGGGCTGAGGCCCTTCTTCTCTGCTCTCCATGTCAGCCCAGACCCCCGCCATGGGGACCCTCTCCAGGAGGGAGTCACACCTGCTGCTGCTGCTGTCCGTGGCCCTGGTCTGCTGCCCAGGTGAGAGGGTCTGTCTGGTGTGGAAGCGGGACAGTTCTGTCATCACATCATCTCTATGATTTGGGCGATGACCACAGACACTGTTGACTCTGCGTTCCTGAGGTCATTTTCTGGCTAAAATGTTCCCACTTGTGGATCTTACCTTCCCTTTGAGGGGAGGAGAGGGATTGAGTCTTTGCCATATTATAGAAAGAAGCCCAACCAGTGAGGGCAAATGGCTTGCCCTGGGCCACCCAGCAAGACTGCACAGGCGCTGAGGCCAGGGCTGCTGCAGAGTGGGACCAGGGGAGGAAGGGCAGAGAAGGAAGAGGAGGGTGTGGGAAAGGCGCAGTGCTGCTGAGAGGCTGGGGTGGCTGGACTCCGGGGAGGGTGCTGCGGACCCAGCCCGTCTGACAGCCGGGGAGCCCTCGGGCCACCTGCAGCTCATCTGAGGGGTCCTCTGGGACCACCGCTTGGCCTCTCTGCCCTGACCCCCTGCCCAGACCAACAGACATTTCTTTTCTCCTTAAACATCTCCTTGGGAGGAAGACTGCCATCCTCCGCCGGACTTCTGGCGTCTGAGCCAGCTGGGCTCCACCTCACCCACTTCCCGCAAGGCTGCGGCCAGCGTGCTCTAGGTTCTCATCTCAGCAGGGAAGGGCTCCACTGAGCACTTTCCGATCTTCTCATTCAGTCCTAGCTGCCTCTTAATCCTGCACTCTGAGCCAGTGAGCCTGCTGCAAAATAGAAATGACCCACCAAGTGGGAGGAGCCTCCCAGCCCCACCCCCAGGCCTGGTTGCCTGTGCTGGGGTCCCCCAGAAGCTGCTGGGTTGGGGACCTGAAGGAGCAGGAGGAGAGGGGCCTGGGCCCCTCAGGGACAGCTCAGTGCTGGAACCCCATCACATGAGGCAAGGGGTGTGGCAGCCTCCAGGGTCCTTTGACCCAGAGTTGCAGGCAGGCCGAGGGAGAGGGGACCTGGTCTGCCGCGTCAGGGAGCTCCAGAGACAGGAGTGGAGCATTCTGCCACTCCCTGCCCAGGAAGGCACTTGGCTCCACTCTCTCTGCAGACCTGTCCTGGGGCTGCACCCAGTGCCAGGAAAGGCCAGGAGGACTCCCCGCCACACCCTCATCTCTCTCACCCCTTCCTCTGCAAGGCTCCCAAAGCCTGTGTGTGGGGAGCAGAGTTTCCAGGACAAGAACTCAGGAAGAATTGGAGAGGCCAGAGAGCAAGAACAGTGAGGAGGGGCTGGCTTTGCCTGGGAGTGTGTGTGTGTCTTCAGAGGAAGATGTGGAGAGTGTGAGTGTGTGTCTTTGGACATCTGCGGGGTATATATATGTAAGTGGGTTGGTGCACAGAGGGGCACTGCGTTCGGGGGATGATGAGTGGGGACGGCTGGCCTTGCAGAGAGCTGCCTCGAGCCTCTCACCCCCAGCTGCAGTGCCGAATACCCATGAGGCACTTTAAGAGCTGGATTTCTCGCCTCGCCCCAGAGATTCCGACTCCCCTCCTTTAGGGGAAACAGACCCTCTGCCAGTCCCAGTGGGGCTGTGGTCAGGAACCAGGGCCACTGTAGCTAAGGATGCTGGTAGGGGGTGAAGCTGGCCAGGGTCCCAGTCTCTAGCTCTGCCCCTTCTTGCTGTGATTTTCAGCGGTTGTGTGACCTTCCCAGGTCTCAGTTTCCACACTGGTCAAGTAAGGAAGCCGCAGCCCCTGTCTGTGAGAAGGGTGTGGCAGTGCAAGTGAGCACGCGAGTCTCACCTGTTCTTCTTACCGTGAATCACGGGGGTGTTCAAGGAAGTGTGCACAGACACTCCAGCCACGTGTGCGTGTCTGCCAGACATGCGCATGAATGTATGCATCGGACCGCTGCGGTGGCTTAGAGAGGTCTGCATGTAGGTATGTGTGATGTGTGTGCATGCAGGGAAGTGTGTGCAAGTGAGAGGCGTGCATGTGGCGTAGGCGAATGGTGGGGCAAGGGAGTGTACATGGCTGAGTGCAAAGGAAAAAGCCTTTACAGGAAGAAAGCCAGTCTAAACGCATCAGTGTGCCCAGGCCCACTCAGCCACCCCCCCACCCAGATGGACTTACTGGAAGCGGCTGTTGTGCAAGGTGGTTCCCAGCAGCCCCCCTGCCTCCACTGCCCCTCCTCCCCTCCCCTCTCAGCAGTCCCAGCTGGGCAGGGGTCCCTACCCTCCACCACCGTCATTAACTTGGGATTAAGCTGGGCTCTCAGCGCTGTCTCCAAGGCCTGAGGCGGCTGTGCAAGGCAGTGATGGGCGGTGAGGAGGGAGGTGCTGGATGCTGTTTCAGGGAGCCCTGCCTCCTTCCTCATTCTGAGAGCTGCTTAACAGCTGCCCTCACTCCCAGGGGTCTGGGCTGGGCCTCAGCTGCAGCATAGGGACCAAGCCCCCACCCCTGGAGCAGGGCTGACAGCTGGATGCGCTGGGAGAGGAGGCACTAATTGGTTAATGGGGATCCCACCCCCCGTGACCCACCAAGGAGGGCCTGCAGTCAGCTGCATTGATGGGTAGGAGCCCATCGGGGGCAGCCTGGCTCCTGCCCAGCACTACAAAGCGTGCCTGGCTGCGGGATCAGCAAATGGTGGTCCCTCCCCAGCGCACCGCCCTGCACACCTCGGGGCCCTTCCCGGTGAGACCGGACGCTGGCAAGTAAGATGCACCCTCCCTGAGAGGCCCACGTGCTCTGCAAATTCAGGAGACTGAGGTCTAGTCCTGCGTGTGCCAAAGACTTGTCCTGTGACCCTGGCATATCATCCCCTTCTCTGGGCCTCTCTTTCTTGAATTGTCACTCTGGAATTTGATTAGAACGCCCCCAAAGCCACCTGCACACCATCCACCCCTTGCAAAGCTTTCCTTCCTCCCCCAAACCCCACCCCGTCCTGTACTTGGGTCCCGCGGACATTGTGGAGCACACACCTTGTGCCAGACTGAAGCCTCCCTCAGACCCTGGGGAGGGACTCCACAGTCTTCCCATTTCATAGGCAAAGGTGTTAGGGCCCAGAAGGTTCTAGAACAGCTGGTAAGAGCCATCTTGGGACAGCCTGCCCCGAGGCATAGATTCTCTCTTCCCCTTTCGGCCACCGACTCCCACCCATCTTTCAAGGCCTATCCACACCCTGCAGATCAGCTTTTCCAAGAGACCCCCGCCCCACCGTCCCTGGGCAGTGTCAGAGTGCCCCTGCACCTTGAACCTAACCTGTTATGATGGCTCTTTCTACCTTGTACTGGCAGTTTTCTGCTTCCCTTCCTAGACTGCAAGCTCCTTAAGGAAGAGGGGCTATGTGCACAGCCTACAGCCCAGTCCCGGGGGCACTGCGGTGCTCACCAGCCGCATGCAGGGCGGGCGATCAGCTGAACTGACTGACCAGATAGGGCCTGCCTGACCTATTGAAATTCATGTTTTAATTAATTAGAGTTAAATAAAGTTAAGAATTTGCCTCCTCAGCTGCATCAGCCACTTTGCAAGGGCTCCACAGTAGTGTTGGTGGCCAGTGCATTGTCCTGGGCATGGCAGGAGATGGGGCCTTTCCATCATTGCGGAGAGGCCTGCTGGACAGCGCTGCCCTGGAGGCCAGGCTCCCAGCTGGCCCCCGGGCCATGAGGCCTCTGGCCGTGTCCCCATCTGCAGTGTGGAGCTCAGCCCTGGGATCCCCAGCCACCTTTGGCCCTGTCTTTGAAGACCAGCCCCTCAGTCTGTTGTTCCCAGAGGAGTCCACAGAGGAGAAGGTGACACTGGTGTGCCGTGCCCGGGCCAGCCCTCCAGCCACCTACAGGTGAGACCCCCACGGTGGGTGCTGGGCGGCCCTGGGAAGCTGTGCGAGTCTTCTTCCGGTCAGTCCTGTGGCTGGGTGGCTGGGCAGCACTTAGGAGCCTCCATTCCCCTCCTGCCGCAGATGGAAGATGAACGGCACTGAGATGAAGCTGGAGCCAGGGTCCCGCCACCAGCTGGTGGGAGGCAACCTGGTCATCATGAGCCCCACCAAGGCACAGGACGCCGGCGTCTACCAGTGCCTGGCCTCCAACCCAGTGGGCACTGTCGTCAGCAGGGAGGCTGTCCTGCGCTTCGGCTGTGAGGCCCTGTGGGGTGTCAAGATGTTCTAGGGGAGGGCAGGAGGGGGCTGGGAAGAGTGTTCAAAAAAGGCAGGTGCCCGCTTCCCATGGAGGTCGAGCTGGGGAGGGGTCCCGCTGGGAGGACCCCATCTGAGGGCTGCCTGGCCTTCACCTCCAGTTCTGCAGGAGTTCTCCAAGGAGGAACGAGACCCAGTGAAAACCCACGAAGGCTGGGGAGTGATGCTGCCCTGTAACCCGCCTGCCCACTACCCAGGTGAGTCGGGACCTGGACCCACAGTTAGACCCAGGGCCCAGGAGGGGCTGTGGCCACTCAGCAGAGGAGGGATGGAATATAAGGTGGTAAGTGACTCTTGGAAGCAACTGATCCCTCAGTCCTCGACCTTAGAGAATTATTTCCTTTATGGGTCTGTCATTCTCTAGCTCTGCGCCCTGCCTCCCAGGGCACATTCTGACTGGGGGATCCCTGCAGGGCTGTTTCCCTAACAGACAGTGCTCCCAAGGGCAGGAATACACTTGAATCTTCCCTCAGGGTGTCCCTCAGCCCCAGCTCACAGAATGTGGGCTTTCAGGACAGGGTCTACTGATCTCTACCAGCATGTTGGTGTCCCACCCAAAGTTGCCTGTTATCCCCACACCCCCTGGTGTCCCCACTCCCAGGCCTGTCCTACCGCTGGCTCCTCAACGAGTTCCCCAACTTCATCCCGGTGGACGGGCGTCACTTCGTGTCCCAGACCACAGGGAACCTGTACATTGCCCGGACCAACGCCTCAGACCTGGGCAACTACTCCTGCCTGGCCACCAGCCACATGGACTTCTCCACCAAAAGCGTCTTCAGCAAGTTTGCTCAGCTCAACCTGGCTGCTGAAGGTCAGGGTCAGCGGATGTGGAAAGAAGGGGCTTTTCCCTCAGAGGCTGTGAAGAGGGGCTCCCAGGGTGCAGGGTGCAGGGTCCGGGGCCTAGACCCCAGAGGCTGGCCTCAGGCCCCCAAGGGGAAAGGAAGTTAAGATGGAGCTAGCTTGGAGCTGTGCTGAGATCCCGGCACGGGGGCCCCTGACCCGGACCTCTTGCCCCTGACCTGCCGAACCCTTTCTCCCCAGACCCCAGGCTCTTCGCACCCAGCATCAAGGCCCGATTCCCCGCAGAGACGTACGCGCTGGTGGGACAGCAGGTCACCCTGGAGTGCTTTGCATTTGGGAAGTGAGTGGTGGAGGAGGCCAGAACAGGCCAGGCACAGGTGGCCCCAGGGAGAGAGAGGGGCCAGGCAGGGCCAGCACTCAGTCATCTTGGTGCCCTCACAGGGTCTAGCAGGGTGCCAGACCCACAGTGGGCAGTGACCACCATGCACCGGGCACTAACCACCTGACCTGCCAGCTCAGATCCCCACTCAGTCACTCGCTGGCTGGGAGACCTTGGTAACCGCGTAACTGCTCACTGCCTCCATTTCCCTGTTTGTACGTGGTGATACTAGCAACCCCCATGGGGTTGTGGAAACTCACTGAGTTAATATATGTTAAGTGCTCAGAACAGTGCCTGGCGGGCGTTTAGTAGGTATTCTGTGGACACCAACAGTTATCTTTTTAAAAGTTCCAATAGAAATCATGCTCTCCCAGAAAACGGAATCATGGGAACAGGGCTCAGCATTGCAGGTGCTCAGTAAATATTTGCAGAATGAAGGCCCACAGACATCTCCTGCTGTTTGAGGATGCCCAGGTTGCCTCTGATTTGTGGAAAATTACTGGGCTTCCAGAAAATCCATATTTAAAGACTCATCAGTACCTCAGTTCATTTTTTAAAAGATTTTATTTCATTTTATTCTAAGAGGGAGAGGAAGGGAGGGTGAAAGAGAAGGAGAGAAACGTCGATCAAACCGGTGACACTTTGGTTCACAGGCAGGAACCTAATCCACTGAGACAGGGCAATACTTCAGTTCATTTTAGTTCACAGATTACTAATAACTACAGATACTTTGGAAAGAAGAGGCGAGACCCTGCTGAAGAGAGAGGAAAGGGACCCAGGCCACTGTTGGGGAGGGCAGGCCCAGAAGAGGCAGGGCAGTCAGTGCAGTGTGGGGGAGGGAGGGCGAGTAAGCTTCAGGCATGGATCACACAGAACACCCACTTCACTGGTGTCACAGTTGTTGCAGGGGAGTGGGGGGAGAAGGGATCCCCATTTCTTGCCCCTTCCCTGCCTGTGCTCCAAGCCCACTAGGAAGAGGCCCCTCCCCACTCTGTTCCCTCCCAGGCCCAGGTGGGGCTGCCCTCCTTCCCACCTCTACCTGCGCAGCATCTCAGGAGAACCCGAGAGCCTGCACAGGGCATCTGATTAGCTCAGCCCACCCCCTCTGGCTTTGTCTCCCCCGCCAGCCCGGTGCCCAGGATCAAGTGGCGCAAAGTGGATGGCTCCTTGTCCCCGCAGTGGGCCACAGCGGAGCCCACCCTGCAGATTCCCAGCGTCAGCTTCGAGGATGAGGGCACCTATGAGTGTGAGGCGGAGAACTCCAAGGGCCGAGACAGTGTCCAGGGCCGCATCATCGTGCAGGGTACGAGACAGGACACCCTCTCCCCACCCTGACCCCTGTGCCTGACTGAGGCAGTCCACCCAAAAGTCAGGGAGGAGACGGGAAAGCCCGTTGCTTAAGCCTCTGGCTTCAGGATGCACTGGGTGCGGGAACAGAAGAGGCAACCTCAGAGCTCCAGTCGGTGTTGCATAAAACACATCAAAGGCTTTGGAATGATTTCAGGTGCTAAAACAGCCATTGACGTGGGCTCAAAATGCCAGCTTTCTGGAGCCTGCTTCTCACGCCCCAATCCAGAACGCTGGTAACGCCCTCTGCTGTCTGGCATAGGAACTGCAGCCCTGCAATTATGGTCTGTTTAATAAGTGGGGGGTTCCTCCCCAGCTTATCCCCAGCCTTTCTCTCCCTTGCACCCCACAGCCCAGCCGGAGTGGCTCAAGGTGATCTCCGACATGGAGGCTGACATCGGTTCCAGCCTGCGTTGGGGCTGCGCAGCCGCCGGCAAGCCCCGGCCTACAGTGCGCTGGCTGCGGAACGGAGAGCCTCTGGCCTCCCAGGTAGCAGAGCTGGGCTGCCTCCCACACACAAACGGTCCCCTCCCTGCTGGAGGATTCCTTCACTCCCCACTGCCTGCCCACCCCACCCCACCCCCAGCACCGCGCTGCACCACGGGCAGCCCCTCTGGGCTAATTAGAGTGCCATAGGGTGTTTCCAGGTGCTTCTTCCCATCCCAGAGTCACATGGCTACAGGCTGGTCAGCTGGATAGACTCGTGACTGGAGGGTCCAGAGACCTGGGCCCAGGCACAGCTCAGCCACAAATACACTGTGTGCTCCTGTGGGTCACATCACCTACCTGGCGTCTGTGTGCAGATGTGCATGGAGGCCTGGGGAATTCCAGGTGGCTCTGAGATGGGACTGGGCATATGAACCCCGCCTCCAGGGAGTGCCAGCCTAGAGTCTCCACTGCACCCCCCCCACCTCTGTGGGCCTCCCTGAAAGTGGTCCTGACCCTGGGTGTGGCTCTTTTGCACAGAACCGGATAGAGGTGCTGGCCGGGGACCTGCAGTTCTCCAAGCTGAGCCTGGAGGACTCGGGCATGTACCAGTGTGTGGCAGAGAACAAGCACGGCACCATTTACGCCAGCGCGGAGCTGGCCGTGCAAGGTAAAGGGCCCGGGGAGGCTGGGACATCCCCGGGGGGCACAGGTGGGGCTCTCCGAGCTGACTCACAGCATTTCAAAACACACACGCCCCCTGGCAGTTTCCTCACAGCTTCTGCAAAGAACTCAGGGATCTAAGAAAAGAGATGAGACACTAAACTGAGGGTCCCAGAGGACAAGGTCTCTGGTTTGTTCCCTGTCTGGCACAGACAAATTAAATAATTTTTTGCAGTTAGAAAAAAAAGATGGCAAAAGTCACTGGAAACCCAATGAATTAGATCTGCATCTGACCCAGCCTCCTCAGCTCTGCATCCCAGTTCACTAATCCGTAAAACAGCTCTTTGTCAGGACTCAGTGAGATGACAGAGGTGAACACATGAAGGACCCAGAGCATAATAGGTGCCCAGTAAGTGTGGGCTGCCGCTCACACTCTCACTGACTTGAGCTCGCAGAACTGCCGCTCTCTCGTCTGTCAAGTGGACGCGGTAATGCTCACCTCGCCAGGTTGTGGCGAGGCTTAACTAAGACTCATTCATTCACTCATTCAACCAGTATTTATTCAATACCTCCTCAGGTAAGGTCTCTGCCATCAAGTAAGTCTCTTACAATCCAGCAGAGAAAGGGGGTCAAACACAAAATCAAATCATCAAAGAAGATGACTTCAGCAGCCGTTAAAAGAATACACTATAAGAGACACCCAGTAGAGGGACAGGATTGAGGTGTACCGGTGAGAGGGGATGGTCAAGGAAGGCCTCACCGAGGAAGTCACTTTGGGATGTGACCTGGGTGTAACCGGCCAGTTGGGAAGATCTGGAGGATTTCCAGGCAAAATGTGTTGCCAGTGCAAAGGTCCTGAGGCAGGAAAAATATGTAGCATTTTCAAAGGATAAAAATGGCCCAGGTAGTGGGAGCACACTGAGTGAGGGAGAGAATGGAGTGAGAAGGGATTGGAGAGGCGGGGACTTAGTTCTGAGTGCTAGCGAGAAGGTAGGCTTCATTCTGAGTCCTGATTCACATTTTAAACACGATATTCCTGGCTGTTGGGTAGGAAAGAAATTGCAGAAAGAAAATACAAAAATAGGAAGACCAATTAGAGGGCCTTTCAATGGTCCAGCAGGAGATTCGGTGGCGTGGAGCAGTGCGGTAGCAGTGGGGTGAGAGGAGGATTCTGGGTATTTTTGGAAGTGGTGCTAAGAGTCTCTCATGGATTGACCATGAAGGGTGCATGAAGTGCTTAGCACATGGCCAGGTGATGTCTTAATCATGGGTACTGTGATGGTGTGCTGGATAACTGTGGGGCGCTCCCCTTTCCTCCCAGCACTGGCCCCCGACTTCAGGCTGAATCCTGTAAGGCGCCTGATCCCTGCAGCCCGAGGGGGAGAGGTCATTATCCCCTGTCAGCCCCGGGCAGCTCCAAAAGCCGTGGTGCTCTGGAGCAAAGGCACTGAGATTTTGGTCAACAGCAGCAGGTATGAGCCGCACCCCACCCCACCCCAAGCGGTTCCTGCTCCCCTTCATCCTCCTCGGAGGTGAGTCCCTTTCTGGGACTACAGCGTGATTCTGGGGGCGGGGCGGGGGGGGGATCTGCTCTGTCCTTGCTACAGAGTGACTGTAACTCTGGATGGCACATTGATCATAAAAAACATCAGTCGGTCAGATGAAGGCAAATACACCTGCTTCGCTGAGAATTTCATGGGCAAAGCCAACAGCACGGGCATCCTGTCTGTGCGAGGTAAGGGGTGTGGTTTGGCCAAGGTTGGTGGACCAGGCCCTCAGGGGGCGCCATCCCTCCTCTCCCTCCTGCTCTTGCGGCCCCTCATTCCTCCCAGTTTGGTTTTGAGACTACTCCAGGGAGCGATTTCACGTGGGACCACCCTCTGGCTGCCACCCAGAATCTAGTCCTGACTCCTAGCCACACCCTCAGGGGCTGCTGGGAAGTCAGGATACCGTTGCCATGCTGCCTCTTCTCACTCCTGGAGCTTAGGGCAAACCCTCTCACCTCATCTACACAGGGCCCTTGTTTTCTTGGCAGATGCAACCAAGATCACTCTGGCCCCCTCCAGTGCCGACATCAACTTGGGGGACAACCTGACTCTGCAGTGCCATGCCTCCCATGACCCCACCATGGACCTCACCTTCATCTGGACTTTGGATGACTTCCCCGTTGACTCCGATAAGCCTGGGGGTCATTACCGGAGGGCCAGTGTGGTGAGGCCTGAGACTGAGAACCCAGGGCTCCTCCCTACTTTAGAATAGACAGGGTCCCCAAGATGTCCTTACCCACCCCAGCCCCAAAGCCCTTCCCCATTCCTGCAGGAGTGCCAACCGCGGCAAACTCACCCTCAGACTAGTAATCACCCTCCTTCACACTGGCAGTTCCCTGGACTCCCTCAAGTCCGTGCGTTTAGGAGAAGTTAGGGACAAATCCAGAATTCCAGGTGCTCAGCAAGACTCACTCCCACCACTGTTCTAGTCATCCTGCACCCCCACCCCACCAACATGCACTGCCTCCTTCGCTTGGACCACTGCTGACCGCCTTGTGTAACAAACTGGTTTGGTCCCCAGAGGTGGGGAGTGGCTGCCCCTCCCATGGAACATATAGGGACACCCAGGGAGCAGGGGACGCCGAGCCCTGCCTCCTGTGTGTCTCTGGCTCACTGGCTAGCCAGAGCTGGGTCCCCTGACCTGCACTCTTCCTGTCCCCTGTGTACAGAAGGAAACAGTGGGGGATCTGACCATCCTGAACGCTCAGCTACGTCATGGCGGGAAGTACACATGCGTGGCCCAGACAGTGGTGGACAGTGCATCCAAGGAGGCCACGGTCCTGGTCCGAGGTAACGGGGTTTCCCACTCCCACCTCCAGCCCACTCCCGCAGAGGCCAGCTGGGCTCTTCTGACCTTTGCTTCCCTCCTCCGCCAGAGAGCTGTAGGGGAGAGCTTCTGACAGCTCTCTGAGCTGAATTTAGCTGGTGGTTCTTCACAGATCCTAAGTGAATAGAATATTCTTCCTCCAAAGCCGAAATTTTAAAAATCACTCTTTCAGCTCATCTCAACAGTGGAGAACTTTGCTGAGGCCAGAAATTTTCAGGGCCAAGTGCTGGGAAATCTAGACACACATATCTCTGTGAGAGGTGCTCTGTGACACCTCCAGCCTTAGACATACCCCACCTATCACACACGTCCCCCTTCTCTCCCACCAGGTGCAGTTTTGGCGCCCTCTGCTGCCCCCACTTGGTCCTGCACCAGCCCAAACCAGCCTGGAGAAGGTTGGCTCAAATTTGAAGCTGCACAATTCTAACCCACAATTCTCTGACTTCTGGGTGCAGGTCCACCGGGTCCCCCAGGAGGTGTTGTGGTAAGGGATATTGGCGACACCACTGTCCAGCTTAGCTGGAGCCGTGGCTTTGACAACCACAGCCCCATTGCCAAGTATACCCTGCAAGCTCGAGCTCCACCTACAGGGAAGTGGAAGCAAGTTCGGACCAGTAAGTGTGAGCTGCCTTCCTGCACTGTCAGTGCTGATAAGGCCTGGCTGTGGGCCGGAAGTGGGGATGGGGGGTCAGAAGGCTGGGGCTGAGCCTGGAGCTTCACAGAGGGACAAGCTTGGGCCATCTGCCTGCAGAGAGCTCCCAGGCCAGAGGGGAGATGGGTCACTGGGACAGCTGGAGAGCAGGGCGAGAACTGGAGGCGGCGGAGCTCAGTCTGCACCCTTCAAGCACTGGCAGGAATATCACTGGGGCAATGACCACACGCACGGGGGTGTAGGGTGTGCAGAACACCAGCAAAGGCTCCCGGCAGGGAGGACTACTGGCTTTCTGGTCACTTCTGAAGGAGGTATTGAATGCTTAGTGTGGGTCAGGCTGCACCGCAAGGGCCAAGTATAAGGAGGTGGTTCGGGCTCAGTCCCTGCCCTCTCCATCCAGACCAATAACAAATGCCAAACACCAACTCCCTGGTGCCTTGTAGATCCTGCCAACATCGAGGGCAATGCAGAGACCGCCCAGGTGCTGGGCCTCACACCCTGGATGGACTATGAGTTCCGAGTCATAGCCAGCAACATCCTGGGCACTGGAGAGCCCAGTGCACCCTCCAGCAAAATCCGGACCAAGGAAGCAGGTCAGAGTCCTATGTGTCCCAAAGAGAAGTAACTCGGGGCACAGACCCTACCCCTGCCTGAAGGCAGCCGTGACCAGACTGCTGGTACGCAGAGCTCTGGCCCTGCTGACCAGGCCTTGAACCCTCTAACCAGACAGACAAGGAAGGGGCACAGGTCAGGGCCCGGCCACTGTGCTGCAGGCCCTGGGCCCGGCCTGTCCGAAGCCCCCACTTAAAACATGGCCGACCTTACAACTCTGAATCTACAATATCTCTAAACAAAAAGTTTGGATTTTTTTTATGGAAAAGCCAAAGCTTGGAGAAGGGAAGGGTCACACTGGCAGAGCCTGGACTGGAACCCTGGAACTGCAGGAGCTGCAAAAATCAGTGAATGAGGAAGGTGTGGTGTGAGAGAGTGTGTAAGCAGGCGAGTGCACGTGTGCATTTGTGAGAGCGAGTGACTGCATGTGTGTTGTGCAGGGCCCAGGGAAGCGTCAGTGTCTCCAAACCCTCTGAGTGGTTTCTTCAGGAGCAGGAGGAATGGATGCCTGCCCACAACCTCCTGAAACAGCGTCAGGGTCAGAGCGGGGAAGGAAGGGAAGAGACCCGGATGGGCTCTGCGGGAGGCCCCTGCCCACCATCCGAGCCTTTCAGGGGTCTGAAGGTGCGGCAGGAGAGCCTGTTGGTACACACAAGCCCAGGGAAAAGCGCCAGGACTGAAAATCTGCCTCCGTAAGTGGAGGGCAGGGAAAGACCCGAGAAAGAGGCAGGACCCTCAGTCTGGCAAGTAACAGGGCTTATTAAGGGGACGAACACAGCAGGGGGACTTGAGCGGCTGCCAGATGAAGTGGATGTGCTCTGTGCTGCCTGCCAGGCCCCGAAGAGTTATACAGGGTAGAAGGGGGGAGTACTCAGAGGTACTAAGTACTAGGTGCTAACAGATAACTACCGGGTACAGGAAATTACTTTACACGCTGGAGCAGGTCAAAGGCCTTTTCCAGGAACCAGCAAGAAGCAGGAGGTGGGAGAGGGATGCTGATTTGTGTCAGAATGAACACTGATCCCACGGTCTCTGAGGGGGGGTTCGTAAAGAAGCCTCTGTTCTGGTTTGAAGGACATACAGCGGTCACATCGTGGAACAGTCTCTCCTCCACAGAGCCCCGGATCCTGGGTGGGCAGCGTGGACTCAGAGCCCTCCCTCGCTGGCTCCCACCCACCCAGGCCCGCCCCTCTGGAGGTGTGGCGCAGGTCTGCTTTCCTCAAAGTTTCCTTTGTGCCCCAGCCTGGCTCTCTAGGCTCTTTCCTGGACCATTCAGCATTTCTAACTGGTACCTCTCCTGACTGAGGAATTCAGAAGCAGTGCATTCTTTGGCCTTCTTGCAGAGGCAATGTGGGGCCAGGGGCCCTCCTGTACCCTGGGAGCTGACGAGCACAAAGACAGCCGAGGTGCAGAGGGCAGAGGATGATGGGCTTTGAAATCAGAAGAACGAGTTCAAACTCTGACTGTGCCATGTATTAGCTCTATGACCTTCAGCAAGTCACTTCCCTGCACTGAGCCTTGGCTTTCCACTCTGAAAAGGGTGGAAAAACACCCAGTTCTCAGGGTCAGGCGGGCAGTGTCTGTAGGGGCTCCTTGCAGATTACAGGCCCCAAACTACAGTCATCAAGCCAGGTGAGGAGTCTCTAACTGCTGGGTCATCTGCAGAAATACTCGGACCCTCAGCCAAGCTACCCCCTGTGGAACTTCGTGAGCTGATGAAATATATTCTTGTTTTAATATCACCCTTGCTGAATAATAGAAACAATTAGGAAATTAAAACTGCCACAAAAAGAAAAACAATAAAAGAACACCCTGCAACCCAAAGGACACATTTTTTTATATTGATGGCAGTTTTGGTTTACTTCCTCCCCAGAACCTCCAGCGAGCTGGAGCTGGTTTCTGTTATTCAGGTTAAGCCAATGGGAAAGAGGACAGTGAGCATGTGTGGGACACACACATGCACACACTAACCACTCTTGTTTTTTCGTTTTTTAAAAAATATATTTTATTCATTATGTCATTACAGTTGTCCTATTTCCCCCCATTCATTCCCTCCTACCATGCACACCCCATCCCGCACCATTCCCCCCCCTTCAGTTTATGTCCATGTGTCACAAGTTCTTTAGATTCTATATTTCTTATACTATTCTTGCCCTCCCCACTATCTATTTTCTACCTACCGTCTATGCTACTTATTCTCTGTACCTTCTCCCCCCTTCTCCTCCCACCCCCCTGTTGCTAACCCTTCATGTGATCTCCATTTCTATGGTTCCACTCCTGATCTAGTTGTCCTCTTAGTTTGCTTTTGTTTTAGGTGTGGTTGTTAATAACTGTGAGTTTGCTGTCCTTTCACTGTTAATATTTTTTATCTTATTTTTCTTAGATAAGTCCCTTTAACATTTCATATAATAAGAGCTTGGTGATGATGAACTCCTTGAACTTGACCTTATCTGGGAAGCACTTTATCTGCCCTACCATTCTAAACGAAAGCTTTGCTGGATAGAGCAATCTTGGATGTCTTTGGATTTCACGACTTCAAACACTTCTTTCCAGCCCCTTCTTGCCTGTAAGGTCTCTTTTGAGAAATCAGCTGACAGTGTGATGGGAACTCCTTTGTAGGTGACTGTCCCCTTATCTCTTGCTGCTTCTAGGATTCTCTCCTTCATTTTCATCTTGGCTAATGTAATTATGATGTGCCTTGGTGTGTTCCTTCTTGGATTCAACTTCTTTGGGACTCTCTGAGCTTTCTGGATTTCCTGGAAGTCTATTGCCTTTGCCAGATTGGGGAAGTTCTCCTTTATTATTTGTTAGATAGGTTTTCCACTCGTGGCTGTTCCTCTTCCCCTTCTGGTACCCCTATAATTTGGGTGTTGGAACGTTTAAAGATGTCCCGGAGGTTCCTAAGCCTCTCCTCATTTTTTTGAATTCTCGTTTCTTCATTCTTTTCTGTTTGGTCATTTTTTTTCTTCCTTCTGGTCCAATCCATTGATTTGAGTCTGTTTCCTTTCCATCACTATTGGTTTCCTGTGCATCTCCCTTCATTTCAATTAGTTTAGCCTTCATATGTTCCTCTAATTTATGACTATAATCTACCAGTTCTGTGAGCATCCTGATCACCAGTATTTTGAACTGTGCATCCGAAAGGTTGACTATCTCTTGGTCGCTTAGAATTATTGGCTCTGGGGCTTTGAGCTGTTCTTGAGCCATAATGTTTTGGTCTCTTCACGCCTGTTTTGTATGAGGAGCAGAGCCCTAGGTGTTCACCAGGGCAGGGCAACCCAGGTCACTGGGTTGTGACACTGTATGTGGGGGCGGGGTCAGAGAGGGGCAACGGTGGTCCCCTCTGCTGCTTCCCACAAGCCACTGGGGCTTGCACGGTCTGTCTCACTGCTCGCTCCTTCGCCTGGTTTACATGTGCACAAATGTGTAACCACGGTCAGCCAGCTGCCCTGCACCCTCACTGGGTCCACCCATTGCCACCCCACGCCTGGGATCTGCCAACCGCGCCTGCGTGTGCCTGCATCGGTCTGGCCAATTTTTTCTGTGCAACCCTGCTCTGCCAGCCACTGGCTCCACCCCTCTTACCAGTCTGGCTGAATGGTTTGTTGTTGTTGGACTTCCGTACAGTTCAATTTTCTGTGTTTTGGTTGTGTTTTTGTTACTAAAACTTTGTTGTCTTTAAACTCGGTTGTGCGAGGCACAGTATTTCCACCTACGCCTCCATCTTGGCCGGAAGTCTAACCACTCTTGTTTGATGTTATTCTCTTCGCAGCCCTTTGAGACACACATTATCCTCATCTTATGGAGGGGAATCAGGCTCAGAGGGGTTAAGTAAGTTGCTCAGGGAAACACAGCTAGTAAATGGCGCAGAAGGATTCGACCTCAGGCCTGCCTGACTGCCGAGCCCACGTCCACAGGGACTGCTCGAGGACAGTCGAGGCCCTTCCGAAGGGGTGTCCCCATCCTAGGATACTTACAGGCTTAGGCCCAGGGCTTCTGTCCCCTCACTTCCATTAACAAGCCACATCTGTGTCCCTTGGCCCTGACAGCCCCCTCGGTGGCACCCTCAGGACTCAGCGGAGGCGGTGGCGCCCCTGGAGAGCTCGTTGTCAACTGGACGGTAAGCTGCAAGGACAGAGGCAGCGTGTGCCTCCCGTTCTCTGGGTGCCTCCCTTACCCCACGCTGCCTCACCTCGGGCGTGCAGGGCGGACCCAGACGGAGCCACTGCACAGTCCGCTCAAGAGTGGATGTGCCCTCCCTCCCCAGCACCTGCTGCCTCTCGCAGGAGGACCCACACAGGATGCAAACCACCACAGGCGCATGCGTCCTGGTGAAGTTGGGTCGGGCTGGGGGATGAGCAGGAAATGCACCCGAGGCCCTTCACCCATGCCACACTCTTGCCCCTCAGCCCATGTCACGGGAGTACCAGAACGGAGATGGCTTCGGCTACCTGCTGTCCTTCCGCAGGCAGGGCAGCACAAGCTGGCAGACCGCCAGGGTGCTCGGCGCCGACACCCAGTACTTCGTCTACAGCAATGAGAGCGTCCGGCCCTACACACCTTTTGAGGTCAAGATTCGAAGCTACAACCACCGTGGGGATGGGCCTGAGAGCCTCACGGCCCTTGTGTACTCGGCTGAGGAAGGTGGGTCGCCCCCTGGACCGATCTTGCACCCCACCCCAACTGCTTGTACTCCCCATCCCCCACACCTCCTCAGTTCTACAGTGGGGAGGAAAGACAGCCTGGGTTTTCAGCCACTGGCCTCGTTTCTAGCCCTTGCTATCTGGTCTCCTTCTCAGGCCTGCGGAAGGAGGAGGGGGCCTCTCCGGTTTCCTTCCCTGCCCCCCCATCAACACCCCTCTACAGCCGTGGCCTTTACTCTGGACCCTGGGCTAAAAAGTCCTCAGCGAGGGCTGTCCCACTCTAGGACACAGGGAAACCCCAGGAATCCAAACCCATTTTTTATCAATCCCCAGAGCCCAGGGTGGCCCCTACCAAGGTCTGGGCGAAGGGGGTCTCATCCTCAGAAATGAACGTGACCTGGGAACCTGTGCAACAGGACATGAATGGGATCCTCCTGGGGTATGAGGTGAGCACTGAACCGGGGCCGGGGAGGTTTCAAGGCCGGGGTGGGGCGCACCTCACAGCTCACCAGTCACTCCTTCCTGGATCACTCATTTGCTAACATGGCAAACGGCACCCAGTCTGAGTAGCATTCTAGATGCAGCCTTAGCTAAGCCCCACAGCTGGCGCTCGCTGGGGAGGGCAGGCCTCGACGTAAAGGCGAGGCTCGCCCCAGCACTGGAAGTCGTGGGCACCTAGGGGAGGAGGGGCAGGTTCTGGAAGGGGCATGGCCTGTCCCTTTCACGCCAGAGTCCAGCTAGCGTAGCACCCTCAGGCCTCAGAGAATAGCATGGCCTCTCTATGTACTAACTGGTCATTGTGTCCCCAGGAAATGCTGGCCGGCAGTTTCTGGCCTGAGCCCTGGACCACTGATGAGCCCACACGAGGGTGCGTGTGGAGTAGGAGGAGGGAAAGGAAGGGGAGAAAGAAAAGCAAGGAATGTCACGTGTCTCTGCCTAAGGAAGAGTCCTCAGGCCTGGTTACTAGTGCTGGGGTTAACACGACCGCTGTAGCACAGCAGGTCAGACCAGCACCACTGAGGACGGGACTCCCAGCTCCACCTCTGAGTTGGAAGAATAGTCCACAGGTCTTCATATTATGATGGCTATTGAAAGGGGTTTGTGCTTTTTTGGCAGCCATTATAAATTGGCTGGGACTTGGGGGACAACTTTGCAAGTGCAAATATGCAACTCATAACCTGTAAATAAGCATGTAGGTTAGGTTCCAGTAGATCATGTGCCCATCCCCCACTCGCATCGGCCACCACCAGCTCCCTGGTGGGCACTGGCAAGGCAGCAAGGGCTTATCCTCACGGACGGGTCCCTACTCTCTTGAAGCTCTTGATCCAGTGTCCAGCTTCTGAGACTCAAGACTGAGTCATGCCCTGGTCAGGTAGCTCAGTTGGTTAAAGCTTCATCCTGATACCACAAAGCCATGGGTTCCATCCCCAGTCAGGGCACATATAAGAATCAACCAATGAGGACTCTCGGCGAAGATGGAGGCGTAGGTAGACACACTGTGCCTCCTCGCACAACCAAAAGGACAACAACCAATTTAAAAACAAAAAACAACCAAAACTGACAGAAATCAAACTGTATGGAAGTCTGACAACCAAGGAGTTAAAGAAGAAACATTCATCCAGACAGGTAGGAGGGGTAGAGACGGGTAGCTGGGTGGAGAGGACTCACAGCAAGGCAGCAGCAGGCAGACCTGGCGAGGCGGTGGATTGTGGACTGGGCAGTCCCACATTCATGTGCAGATAAGCTGGGAGGAACAACTGGGGAGCAAGACACACTGAGCAACCCAGGGCTCCAGCATGGGGAAATAAAGCCTCAAACCTCTGACTGAAAACACCTGTGAGGCTCAACCCTCCAGCAGCAGTGGGAGGAAATCCCAGCCTCACAGGGGAGTTCCTGGGAGAGACCCACGGGGTCCTAGAATGCACAGAAGTGCACCCACCTGGGAATCAGCACCAGAAGGGCCCAATTTGACTGTGGGGAGTGGGGGTAGTGGCTGGAATCCAGCAGAGAGCAGAGCAAGCGCCATTGTTCTCTCTTGGACCCCTGCCCCCCACACAGTGTCACAACCCAGGGACCTGGGTTAGCCTGCCCTGGTGAACACCTAAGGCTCTGCCCCTCACTACGTAACAGGCATGGTAAGACAAAAACAATGGCCCAAGCAAAAGAACAGAACAAAGCCCCAGAAAAAATACAACTAAGCGAACGAAGAGGTAGCCAACTTATCAGATGCACAGTTCAATACACTGGTGATTAGGATGCTCACAGAATTGGTTGAATATGGTCACAAATTAGAGGAAAAAATGAAGGCTATGCTAAGTGAGATAAAGGGAAATGTACAGGGAACCAACAGTGATGGGAAGGAAACCAAGACTCAAATCAACGGTGGACCAGAAGGAAGAAACATTCAACCAGAAAAGAATGAAGAAACGAGAATTCAAAAAAATGAGGAGAGGCTTAGGAATCTCTAGGACATCATTAAACGTTCCAACATCTGAATTATACGAGTGCCAGAAGAAGAGGAACAGCAAGAAATTGAAAACTTATTTGAACAAATGAAGGAGAACTTCCCCAATCTGCAAAGGAAATAGACTTCTAGGAAGTCCAGGAAGCTCAGAGAGTCCCAAAGAAGTTGGACCCAAGGAGGAACACACCAAGGCACATCATAATTACATTAGCCAAGATTCAAATGAAGGAGAGAATCCTAGAAGCAGCGAGAGAAAAGGAAACATTTACCTACAAAGGAGTTCCCATCAAACTGTCAGCTGATTTCTCAAGAGACCTTGCAGGCAAGAAGGGGCTGGGAAGAAGTATTTAAAGTCATGAAAGCCAAGGACCTACATCCAAGATTACTCTATCCAGCAAACCTGTCATTTAGAATGGTAGGGCAGATAAAGTGCTTCCCAGATAAGGTCAAGTTAAAGGTTCATCATCACCCATCCCCTAATTATAAGAAGCTTTAAATGGACTTTTCTATGAAAAAGAAGATAAAAAGTATGAACAACAAAATGCCAACACACTCACAGTTATTAACAACCAAACCTAAAACAAAAACAACAAACTAAGTAAACAGCTAGAACAGGAACAGAATCACAGAAATGGAGATCATATGGAGGGTTATCAGCAGGGGAGTGGGGGGGGAGGTACAGAGAATAAGATCATAAATGGTAGGTACAAAATAGACAGGGGGAGCGTAAGAGTAGTATAGGAAATGTAGAAGCCAAAGAACTTGTATATATGACACATGGACATGAACTAAAAAGGTGGGAAATGTGGGTGGGAGGGGGTGTGCAGGGTGGAGAGGAATAAATGGGGGGGGAATGGGACAACTGTAATAGCATAATCAATGAAATATATTTAACTTAAAAATTTAAAAATGAATTTATGTTTAAAAAAAGAATCAATCAATGAATGCATAAGTAAGTAGAACAAATCCATCTCTCTCTCTCTCTCTCCCCCCACCCCTTTCTCTCTCTCTGCACCTCCTTCCTCTCTCGCTCTAAAACCAATTAAAAGAAAAAAAAAGACTGACTCACAAGGACCAGAGTGAGCAGGAGAGGAAGAGAATGTAGGTGGCCAGGGCCAGGGTCAGGGGGCTCTGAGGTCCTGAACTTGATTGCTCACCCTAGGGTGTCCCGGTCCCCTTCAGATTCGCTACTGGAAAGTTGGGGACAAAGAAGCAGCCGCTGACCGAGTGAGGACAGCAGGGCTGGACACCAGTGCTCGGGTCACTGACCTGCACCCCAACACCAAGTACCATGTGACCGTTCGGGCCTACAACCGAGCAGGCACTGGGCCCACCAGCCCTTCTGCCAATGCCACGACCATGAAGCCCCGTGAGTCTGTTGGCCCAGGGTGAGGGAGGGGTGTGTGTTTGGGGTGGGGGGTGCCTGTGTCCTCCAGCACAAGACAGATGCTCTAGCCCAGCGGTCCCAACCGTTTGGCACCAAGGACAGGTCTTGGGGAAGGCAGTTTTTCCACAGCCCAGGGTTGGGGGGAGGGCTTTGGGATGATTCCAGTGCATTGTGTTCATGCTCATCTCCTGCAGTGCAGCCTGGTTCCGGACAGGCCTGGAAGGGTACTGGTCCACAGCCCAAGGTTGGGGGACACCTGCTTTAGCCCAGAAGCCCCGGGCTGGACTGGAACAGGGCAGCAAGCCCAAAGAAAATGAGGGAGTGGAGTTCACGGCTTCTGAATGGCTCTCTCTTCCCCAGACTTTGCATTTTCATGGGCTTGTGTCTTAGGCAGCTGTGACCAAATGTTCTGGGTCTAACTGCCGAGGCAGACGTTTATGAAAAGCCTGGCTAAAGCGGGGGCGGGTGGGGAGAAGACGTTCAGAAGTTGCCCAACTTCCTCCCTCCTCTGGCAGCTCCGCAGCGACCTCCTGGCAACATCTCCTGGACTTTCTTGAGCTCCAGACTTAGTATTAAGTGGGACCCCGTGGTCCCTCTCCGAAATGAGTCTGCAGTCACTGGCTATAAGGTAAGAAAGGGATCGGCCCGGCACTAGATGGGGAGGAGCAGCCCAGCTGCATTACCGGGGCACACAGGAGGGCTGCCGTTTCTAGCGGGAGCCAGCTGAGGTAGGCACGGACGCAGTCTGTGACTGCGGGGAGGTGCGGGAGCGGTTCTCCAGGTAACTGGCAGTAGAGACCATAAGAAAGGGGGCAGGCAGTGCTGTTACTGGACGGGGCTGGGCCTGAGGGATCCGCCTCGGGCTGGCTCAGAGTGTGTGGGTTCTTGACCTCGTGCGGGCAAGTTCACAACACAGTCCAGGTGACTTCAAGAGTACGTTTCTTAAAGCTGGGGACAGTGAAATGAAGGAAAGGCTTAGGACAGAGAAGCGACAGGACAGCCTAGGCGGACTGCTTCGACCTTTGAAAAGCGTTGTAGGGAAGAAGTGGACCGCGCTGGGCTGCACGATGAGCTGCTGAGAGCCAAAAGGCGCAGCCGCCGAAGGGAGCCAAAGTGGGGCTGCAGTCGGCCCACTGGGAAGTCGGAGAAAAGGGGGCCTTGGAGACGGCGCCAGGGGATTAGCCCCAGACGAGTTGCTGCTGCCCACTGCTCCCCTGGTTGCAAGTCTAGTGGGGACCCCTCAAGTTTAGGGAAAAGAGCAGAGATACTTGCTAAAGGGAGAAAGGTGTGAGCATGCTCTAGAGAGAGCGGAGCCGGGTCCTTTGTCTTGAGGCTTTTCAGCTTCCTTTGGCTTTTGGGAATCCTAGGGGAGGTCTCAGGGGAGGGCCTTCCAGAATGTTCATTAGCTTTCCAGACGTGTCCTCAATATGTTGATTCATTGAAATGTGTGTATAGAGGGGTCAAGGTTATTTTCTGGTTAGTTTCACTTTTAAAGAACATCGTCAAAGAGGGACGGGAATGTGTAAACCATGTGCTTCTTATTGTCCTTAGGGAAGACAAAACCTTGGGATTCATTAACTCGCTGTAAATTGTTCAACTTGCTTGGCCTCGTTCAATTCTTTTCTCAGTTTCCCTTATTCCACTTGTCAAGGAATTTCCCCAGCTTCCTACTGTCCTGCCTCAGTGTGTGTGCCCCTCATGGGGGCAGCAATGGACTAGGTGAAATCTGGGGTGCTCCTAGCCTAAGGGGTCTGCCAAAACAGTACAGCTGCTTGCAAGCTTTTCTCCAGCCTTGAGGCTCTTGTTCAAGAGCCAGGTCCTGGTCGACCTGAAACAGGAGGTATGAGGAG
The DNA here is from genome assembly GCF_014824575.4 of Sturnira hondurensis. Taxonomy (NCBI): domain Eukaryota; kingdom Metazoa; phylum Chordata; class Mammalia; order Chiroptera; family Phyllostomidae; genus Sturnira; species Sturnira hondurensis. Next base: position 1,859,806 of record NW_028089713.1, on the reverse strand, counting down.
GCAGGCACTACAGGGCCTGGAACTACAGGGGCTCCTCCCAGAGCCTGGAGCTGGGGAAGAGAGAAGAATCAGCCTTGGTTAAGTAGCTGCACCCGGCTTAACCTTCTTCCCACAGATGCTGTACCAGAATGACTTACACCCAACCGCCTCGCTCCACTTCACCAGCAAGAACTGGATAGAAATCGCAGTTCCCGAAGACAACGGCCATGCCCTGGTGCAGATCCGGACCACGGGCCCTGGTGGGGACGGAACCCCTGCGCAAGTCCACATCTCTAGGAGTGGAGGTGCTGCCTCCCCACCCAGTCCCCCAGGAGTATTAGGGCCCATTCAGATGCCCGGGGAGGGAATCTTTCACACTCAAGCCAACTCCAGTCCTGCCAGACCCTCAAGGGGAAAGAGGAAAGCAAGCAGGAGCCAAGTGCAGAGTAGTCCTGGACCTGCCCTTGCTCCCCCTCCCCCAACCCTAGTACCCCCGAAGGCTGGGGAAATGTGTGCTCTTTTCAGGGGGTACAGGGGAGGCTAAGGACCACAAAGCCAAGGCCCTACAAGTCCTATAGGAGTGGGGCTGAGATCACACTGCATCTCCAAAGCTGCCCTCTGCGAGCCCCCATGGACAGGTCTGGATTCATCCAGAGAGGGGGTGGGGTGGGGCGGGGCCCAGCCAACCCAGCCCCCCACTTCTGTCCCTTGCTTTTAGGCACCAGCATGATGGTGGAAAACTCAGCAGTCTGCCCAGCCCCGCGTTCCGGCGCCGTCCTCTCGCACTCCCTGGCGATGCTGATCCTCATGGGCTGCCTGGAGCTCTGACCCGGCCCCCGCCCTCTCCACCATGGCCGACACCCACCTCTGATGGACGCAGCCCGCTGGCCCCGGTCCCTTCCTGATGCCAAGATGGCCCAACACTGTGCCTGAGAACGGCTGGCTTTAAATACCTACTTTAGACACTGCCCTTTTTGTAGGAGGTAGGTATGTCATGTTCTGCCACAGGGTAGAACCCACGTGAGGATTTTTTTCTTTAAATCAAGAGGCACTAGGCAGTAACTTCCATGGTGGCACCGAGCCCTCACCTGGGCCTGCTAGGCTGCCTGGGTGGCCGGAACAGGCCTGCGGGAAGGGGTCGGAAGCATCCAGCTGCACGTCTGTGGAGACGGCACCTGGGTACTGCATGTGAACTTTGTCCCCTGAGAGCAGAGGCCCAGGCCCTCGGGAACACTGGATGGGACTGGGCCTAAGGGGGACGAGGCACACATGCAGACATCCCCCAGCCCAGAGCCAGCCCTGGGACCAAGGACTTGCTGACTTTCTCAGGGGGCACTGTGAATGGACCCTGACACAGCCCTCCATGGCTCCCTGGAGGCCCTTGCCACCTGGCCAGGTGGCCGAGCACCAGTGCCCAATGTCTGAGGCCAAGGAGCCCGGCCCTGCAGCTAAGGGGGATGGCACTCCAGACTTCTGGCGCTGAGGGCCCACAAGGGCTGAGAAGCCAGGACACCTGGGGGAGAGGGGCACCACACTTGGCCTGACGCACCCTCTTAGCCAACACTGCCAACCCAACCCTGTCACCCCCGAGTGACAGAGTCCACCACAGGTGGCTGGGTGACTAAAGGGCTTATCTTGGGGAGGCCCCTCCCCACCAAGACCCATCCTGCACAGTCCCTCCAGGGATCAGGCAGGAGACCTGAGACAGGGGGCATGTGCTGCCCTCTTCCTCCAGCTCGGCCTGCAGGCCCCAAGACTCTGCTCTCCCAGCACAGCCCCCTCATGCCTGGGAGAGTAAACGGCATCAGTTCCATGTGTTACGGAGTCAGGAGCCTTCTGAGAAGGACAGCAGATACATGTGGCCCTGCCTGCTCCCAGGAACACCCAGGACCACCTGGCCAGACCTGTTCCTGGATGCCTGGAACCACTCTTTTGCCTTTTCCCAGAAGAAAAAGGTTAATAAATGCTCTGGGTATATTGCCAGTCAGAACATCGGAGCTGGAAGAGGCTTTAGGGCTCACCTTATCCAAGCCTCTCACTTCACAGATGGAGAAACTGAGCTTGAACTTCCCAGGGTCACATAGTGTGACAGTGACGGGGCTCAGATAAGGACTGGAGTCTCTAGTGTCCTCATTTACCCAGAGGAGGGACAGTGCTGAATGGCCAGGGCCTGGTTACTGTGGTGGTCAAGGAGGGTGGGCTGTGAAAACTCTGCTCCAAGAGGTTCTGGTGGGTGATCATGGGGTTAAACGGCCTAGCTGGGTCCCAGCCCCAGGTGTGGGCAGACTATAGGAGACATCGGTCCTTCTTTGCCTTCTGGGCCCAGCTCCTGCTAGGACCTCCATACGCAGTGCTGGCTTGAGCCCTCGTCCCCCTTGCCTTTGCTCTGAGAAGAGGCCACAGCAAGGACAGCGGTCCCCAAATCCAGGCAGTAGTGGCAACACAACCTGTGCTCTGACAGGTGGCCCTGAACATCCAGGAGCAGCAGGACAGGTATCCTGTAGGGGACAGGCCCCCTAAGCCTGATTTCTGTAGTTTATAGTTAGAGCTCTATTTTGCTATGGTTTTTTAAACTTTTAAGTCCTGCTCTATTTTCCTGGGCAGGTTTATGTTGATGTTTTTACCCACTCGTTTTTTAAAAATGTAAGTCCACACCTCGTCTCCCCACCGCCACTGCACCACCCCTGGCCCACCAGCCAGGACATCAGATCTCACCCTCCTCGCCTACTCCCATCCATCCCCCCACGCAATGTGCTGGGGGCTCAGCTATGCGGCCACTCCATTATAGGGACCCCAAACTCCGTCTAGCATCCATGCTGACCTCCATGGCTGTGGTTTATCCATGGCCAGCTCCATCAAAGGGGGGATGCCCAAAGAAAGGAACCCTCTCCTGAGGTTTAGCTGGTTCTGTCCTCACTGCCTCAGGCCGGCGCAGGGAGAGCAGGGGACAGGTATCAGTGCTGGCCAAGAGGGATGAGCTGGCTGGGCACAGAACCGAACCAATGCAGCTAGAGGCTGCAGTCCCTAAGCTTGCTTGAGTAAAAGACAACCAAGTGTCTTGGTTCTAAGGAGGCCCATTAGCAAAAGGGAGGAAGACAGGCCTGCTGGGAAGCTGAGGAGGGATGTCAACTAGGAAAACTCAGCCCCAAGAAAACCCAGCCACTGTCAGGGGCGGCTGCTCGGCGGGAGCAAAACTAAACTAAAGCCATGTCTGGCAGCCTGAGATTTCGGGTAGAGCTCAGGTTTAATAAAACAGTAGGTGACCTGAGGACACGCAGGCTTGTCGAATGTAATAGCCTCTCGTTGGAGTGCCAGTGTAGGAGCTTGCTGCAGGCAGAAGAGATTAGATGGTTTCTCAGATTTCCTTCCTGCCCAAGGGGCCTCTGATTGTCCTCTTTGCTTGGAAGGGCTCGGGCAGTTGAGGGGGCTCAGCCCTGCTGTGGTCGCGACTCCATTCTGGGTCTCTCCTCTCTCATTCCAGGCTCCAGAGAGGCAGCAAAGGGGACAGCCATGAACAAGTCCTTTACCCCAGTTTAGTGGCCACTAAGTGCCTTGGGGGCTAGGGACAGAGACAGCCTGCAGACACCACTGCAGGGCGCTGGGCGAGTTTCTCCATTCTGTACACACTTGGGCTCAGCCTGCAGGGCCCCTCACCATGACCTTGGCTGCCTGGTCCTCACTGCTCTGATTCCACATACACCTTGTCCTCAGGGAGGACAGCTCTCTCTGGATAGAGGACTGGGCCCAGCAAGGTCAGGTTGACTACGTGCCTCAAATGATAGACAGTGCCAGGGAGCAGAAGGGCCTTGTGGCGAAGGGTGGGGGATGCTTTTCTTCTGATAAAATGGGGAGACAGAATCGCCTCTGCAACGAGACCACGGAAGAGCAACAAGCTACTTCCTCTCCAAGGAAGCTGTGAGGAATTTTGACAGCCCTTCCTCTGGAGTCCAGGTTAGGTGAGGACTGGAGGGGTGGGGAGATGGCACAGGGTGTCCTTCCAGGACTGAGATGCTTAGAACCACAAGGTGCTCAGTACAGGGAGAGTCTCAGAGTGCCAGTGCGCTGTGGCCCCTGCAGTGCCGTCAGGCACTGAGGGAGAAGCTGCACCCTGGCACGTTTCCCAGCATGCACCGCCTCTCGGCAGCCCCAGGCACCGCCCAGTCTGTGCCCTGGACAAGGGCCCAAGCTGACTAGGGATGTTGTACTCCCTGCATCCCTCCCTCGGCCAGAGGACTCTTCTCTTCCTTAGAACATGACTGCCACTGGGCTCCTCTGTCACAGGGATAGAGGTGTCAACCTTGGCCTTGAAGCCCAGGAGTGGTGCCCCATTTTCCTGCGTCATCCTAACCTGGGCTCTGTCCTGGGAACAAATGAGGTGGCCAGAGGCAAGTGGTGCGAGGGATTAGATGGGCATTTTTAAGGGACTTCAAAGAGCCCCATGGAAAGAGTGCCTGGTCGCAGTATATGTATGTAAATGGCTTTGGGAAGGGAGAACAGAGGGAAACCGGAGCTGGAAAATGCATCAGGTAGCCTTGCGGAGAGCCCCAGGAAACCCAGTGCTCCTAGCTGGGCTGTGCCCTGCCTTGGCCCCCGGACTCCAACGTTCGCAGCCTATCCAGGGCCTGCAGAGCGTATTAAAGCTCCCAGCTCGGCAAGGCCCAGGGCTTCATCAGGCACTGACGTGACTCGTTTTTTGTTCAAATGGAACCATTCCTGCTGGCCTGTTTGTTGTCTGTCTCTTGTATTTATTGTGATGATAGTTACTGACGCTGGTAGCAGTCAGTTCTTAAATAAAGGTGGTTTCTCAACCTGCAGAGGGAGCTGGCACCAGCTGTGGCTGTTTTTATCATCAGGCTAAAGCAACCTCCTCATCCTGTTCCCTGACCCCAGACTTGCATCCAGTAACTTCACCCTTCACCCTGTCACGGGATGGTGCTCCTGCAAGGTGCCCTGATATTTAAGATGTTGGAAGTACTGACCCAACTGCACTCAAAGGAAGTCTTCTCCTTGCCGAGATGGAGTGGCTGCCACCTGGAGACTCTAGTGTCTGCTAAGGGCCTCTAGTGTCTGCTCACAGCAGCCAAAGAAGCTGAATTCCTAGGCAGTTCTGGCTACAACATTCTCTCATGCACTCAACAAACGCCCACCAAGTGCCCGTGCAGTGACACACCTGTGCAGCACTACACGCATTCTGGCAGTTCCACACCAAGCAGGCAGGGCTCCACCACTCTGCTTAGCCCTGTGCCCAGGGCCTGGTCAGCAGCAGCCCAGGCTGACAGTGAGCCCCCAGAAGAGGCCAGCACAGATGGGAACACAGCAGGCTCAACCCTTCCACTTTGCACCCAAGGGGTTACTTGGACCACTGGCCACTCTGGAACCCGGATTTTAGTCCAGTCAGCATTTCCTTGACCCTCAGAGGAAGATTACATGCACAGAATTCAATGAACTGATTTGGGTTTGGGTATACTAACACACCTGAGTCTTTTGTTTTCTCCCCTGTTCAATCCCTTCACACCCTCAGAGTCAAAATTCAAGACCAATGCAGAGGGCTACAAACCTAGAGCTGTACGATATTCCATCCGTGCCAGACCACTGGCTTACTGGGAACGTGACTTAAGTCCCAGTCTCTCCATCTGTAAAACGTGAAAGCATGCCCCGCTCCTCCTCCCTCCTCAGCAATGTGATTCTGAGTTACCTACAAAGACATTTTACGGTCAAGCATAGCAAGTTCTCCCAGCTGCTTCAGCAAGCTGTCCAGTAACAAAGTGATGTGTGTCAGTAACGACTCTGCCCAGCTCATGTCCAGTCCTTCACGGCTTACCAAGCAGTTCCATTCCATTCACAGGACCTCACTTGAACCTTACAATCACACATTTCAAAGAGGAGGACCACTAGGGGTCAGTCAGCTTGTTCCATGACACAGGTGTGGCACAGGGACAGGACCCAGGTTTTCGGAAACCCATCTCCTCTGAGGCAGAGAGAATGGTGGTGGTGGTGGTGGGGGGGGCATGTGGAAAATTAAGATCTTTTCAAAATAAGACCAATACTAAAGACTCCCTGTGTGTGGGCCTAGGCTGGTGGCTCTCAATCTTCAAGATAAATCAGAATCACCTGTAAAACTTCTATATAACACAGGTGCTTTGAGGTCATGACTTATTCATATCTTATTCATAACTAGGGCACTGGAAGGGCCCAGGCAGTGACTCCCGGGTAGCAATGAACCCATCTAAGCCCCCAGGCCTGGGGTTTTCAGTGCTGCTCCCCACACCACAAGCAGTCAGGGCTCCCTGGAGGCAGCAGGTTCAGGTTTGGAGTAAGGAAAGTCCAAGGGTGGACCCAAGACACCCTGCTGTACTAGCAAGCGAGGTCATACTCAAAGTCAAATGTGGTCACATTGAAAGGATAAAAGAACTAACTTGAAGGGACTCCCAATGGCCAAAATTGGGGGCAATTTGAACATCAAATTTATGACAACACAAATGGATTACATATAATTCGCTGAATAAGAAAGAGAAGTCATTGAGACCTCAAAAATAAAGAGCGCCTCTTCTCCACAGAGAACCAGTTAATTACACAGAGATGACGGATCTCGGGAATCATCACGCTGCCCTCCCCAACAAGTCACAACAAGGCAAGGATCACAGATGGATTGCAGAACGTCTGTGCCCTTCCCCCCACAGACTAACAACAAACAGAAAAAGTACACACAGCTTTGGAGAGGGGTCACCACTAGCGGGCCACCTGATACCAGCTGCCTCCCAAAATGCCGCAATAAGCACATATCACTACTGACATATATGGCTCTTGTCCAAATGTTTAGGATTTATTCCTCAAAACCTAATTATTAGGGAACAATGACAAATACGGATTGTGGGACACCACCCAAGACAACGGGCCTAGCTGGACTCTTCAATCAAATCAACGTCACAGAAAACAACTCGGATAGCAGGGGTCTGCTATAAGATAAGGTGCACGGGAAAACTGCGTGTAACATGTTCGTCTTCATTTGATCCTGGATCAAGAATTAAACTAAAAACCTCCGAGACTTTAGGAAAAAATTTAAAAACCAAGCAGATTAGGGAATGGCTTGTTTTCTTCGATGTGAGGAAGATACTGCAGTTATGCAGAAGAACGTTATGCAGGAGAACGCCCTTATTAGGAGATGCGCACGTGACTTAGGACTAGAGGGTCACGATGTCTGTGACTGGCATTCAAGGGGCTCAGTAAAACCAGTATCATTTAGGAAGATCATTGTAGCAAAATGTTCAACGTTGATGATTCTAGGTAAAGGTCTATTTGTGCCACCAAACCTTTCTTTCGATTTTTCTACAGGCTTGACATTTTTAATAATTAAAAGTAGAGGAAATCCCAGAGATCCATTGGCCATAATTGAAAGTGAATTAGCACCCTCGGGGTTGGGGTCAGGAATCTTACATTTCAAAAGCTCATCCAAGTGGGTCAGACACCGCTGGCGAAGAGAACCAACGGTCCAAGTCTTGGACTCTACCACCTCCTCTGTAGGCAGAGAAAAGTGAGGGAAAGCAGTGCCCAGACGGTTGGCCACCAGCCAACCGTGACGGTTGCACAAGCCAATGACCTCAGACACAGTCTGTGTGGCCTGGCATCTTGGCTGCTCTAAGAAACTGAAAACACTTGATCTTCAGGGTACCAACAGAGCTAGGAGAAAAGTAGGGAGTGAGCCAAGAACTTCTCAGGGGAAACCTGTCAGGTGAAAACTCCAGTGTTTCGCCAGAAATCAATGTGACACTGAACACAGCAGATTCACTGGGGGGGCGGGGCATGGGAGGGGCAGACAGATCATTAACATCTAGTGACGGTCTATTACCCACTGAGTCAGATGTCACTGCCAGCCTTCACCCTGGCACACATGGGCCTATGTCCCATACAACACAGTTTGTTCAAACTAAGAAATTTGAGGAAAACAAAAGCTAGACCAATCATGGGACAATTTAAACGAATTCCAGAAAAATTTAACTAAAGAATAGAAAAGATTAGGTCTCCATACAGCCACTCTCATTTTTATTGAAGAGGAAAAAATGTTTTCACTAGAAAAGCTATCATGAATATACCCATATCTATGTGAGCGCGCTGCTCAGAGGGAGGGAGAGGTGAGGAGGCGTACGAGCTGTGAAGCCCAGAAAACGGATGCAGGCTCGGAAGACACAAGTTTTCCGGGCAGTAGGAGAGGTGCCTGCAGTCAGGTCTCCTGGGTACCTAGCGGGCAGGGAAGTTCAGGAAGAGATCCATCTTGGACACAAGAAGTTCGGGATTCCTGCCCACAACTACCATGATGTAGCCCCGTCTCCACATCTCCCACTCACTCTCTTGGCCCTGGAAGCCCTCCCTCTTGGCTGATCCACAATCAGGCAGCCAGTCCAAGAGCAAGGCCTGTCAGGTCTTCAGGCTGGCACTACTGGTCACCCTCAGCGCCCTGTACAAGACAATGCTCACCAACACACCACCCATCACTCCACTGGCAATTCCTATTCCCAAGGCTATAACCACCTTCTTTCTCCATGGTGGACGGTGAGGGCTGGAATGGTTACCCAGATTCATTTCTAGGCCTTCATTTACTAACTTCTGATCCTCAGTAAGGGACTGATGAAAATTCAGGTTCACCAAGTTGCGGGGAAGGACCCTCAGCCCAAAATAGAGCCTCTTGACGAGTCTCAAGTTTTTTAGCAGCTGCACATCACACCGGTAGGTCCCAGAGTCATACTCCTGGGCAGATTCAAACTTCACAAAGTGGGAACTGCCGCGGAAGGGCTTGAAGACTTCATCATCAGTCGAGACGATGCCCCGAGCGAGTCTCCAGGTGAAGCGGAAAGCTTCCTGCCCGGTCTCCAGGATGTCTGAACTCAGACAGCTCAGCTCAAACTCCCTTCCCGTGAGAATGGTGAAGTGGAGCATCCCACAGATCCAGTTGGTCAGACACTCCAAGCGCTGAGATGTACACTTCCTCCTCACTCCATCCGGGCCCACCTCACAGACGGTCTCCTCCTTGTAGCCAAGACCACAGGTGACAGTACAGGTTGTGGCATTTACAATGACTTTCCCCACGGCTTCTTGTAGCTTCTTAGGGATGGCCAGTGTTTTAGATAAAGTCACCACCAAAGGCAGACAGAAGGCCAACACCAGACTTCCAAGGATAAAACTAATGGCCAAAGTCTTCATGCCTCAGTGACATTTCATCACCCTCACTTTGTCACCCAAAGTACTCCAGTTGCGTCCTCTATGGGATTGTAACCCAGTTCCTTCGACATGAGGTATCCTTCATAATCAAAAGATATGATGCATACATTATCAATAAAACACTGCCACTTAACACACCCAAGTCCAATCCTCACCACCAGGCGAGGTCACAGGGCAGGGGAAAGGCCCCAGTGTTCCTGCTTTCCCATCTCTGCTGGTTAACGACCATCTTACCGGTCTCCACTCTTTCCACATCCTTGTAATGAATTTAAACGCACCTCTTGGGAAGACACAGATGAAGACTTCAGAAGCTGAAGTGAATTACCAAATTACCTCCAATGTACCGAGGACAGACTTCTCCTCATTCTTTCCCCACCCGCCAGATTGTGGGACCTAATTTAAAGGGTTTCAAAATCCCAGTTAAATCTGACAAATAAATCAAATAACAAGTCTTAGAGAAGGATTAACCTGAATTAAGTTACCGACTCTCAATGCTCCTAAACCTTCTACAAAAAGGATTAAGAAACTCTGGACTGGAAGGTAAGTGACTTCTCCTTCCTAAATTTTCTATTTCTAATTCCTCCTTTGTAAATGAAAACCTTCCTGCCTATTTCGGGAAGGTCATTTTGAACATCAAATGACAGTGTACAAAAAAACACTTTGGAAAGTGTGAAACACTGTTCGTGTATAAGTTCAAATAGAAGTGAAAATTCATGAAGACAAGGGCCTCAAGCCCTTTTAGAATCCAAATGTTTAGGAGCAAGGCAGGTCGTACTAAATGCGGCTCTTCTCTACCTCTAGACTCTCTTCCCTCCCAAAGGCGCCAAGGAAATGTGCAGGAGAGGATGCCTAATTGTCCCTGTCTCTCGGCCTGGCCTATTCCCTTTACTCTACAGAACAGGGGAATCCTATTCTTTCACCGGGGCCAGGGTTGCTATGAAACAGCTATGACATCAAAGGCAGATTCTCAGTCACATAATAGAAAAGATTAATACAGAAACACTCAGATTCGATGATGAAAAGCAAAGACTTAAGTAGATCTTATGAAACATCGTTTAAGAGACAGTAAGTATTCAATGGGTTCTAAAGATAATTTTACCTACTGTGGGGGGAAAAGGCTAGCAAAGAGGAATTTAACTGAACTTATGGGTTAAGAAAGCTCCTTGAAGGCAAGAAGCTCTGCTTGCGTTTCATAACCTCCAGAACACCTCCTGGCACGGGGTCTCTACAGAGCAGTTATACGCACTTACATTGAATGTAAAAACTTGAAGAGATCATTTCTAATCTTTTCAATTTCACACCTTTTGTTTGAATTGTTTGTAACATCCAGGGGCAGAAACCTGAACGACCTAACCATCCCTCACCCCTCCCGGCTCTGTACGTCCACAGAGATCTTGTATTAGCACAGAAGCTGCCCTTTCTGCCCTGCCAGTGAGTGGCAGTGAGTTTAGGAAGCGCTCAGTGCCTACAAACAAGCATCTACACCTCTTCTTTAATAAACACCTGATTTTATTGACAAAGCAGTAAAGCTTCAGCAAGAAATACCAAGGCCAAGTCTTGTCTTGTACAAAACTACAGAACATGAAACACAAAAGGGGGAGATGACAAGAGGGAAGAGAATGTGCTCGTCTCGTGCGCACTGAGAAAAGCAAACGGAAATGGACTGAGGTTTAGTGAGCTGGGAAATATTCCAAAGGCATAAATAATCATTAGGAGCCGCTGCCAGGAAGCTCTGTACCGCAGTTTGTACCCTACAGCAGCGTTACAGCACAGAGACACATGGAATGGGAGTGATGTCTGCAAACGAAAATGTTAGTGAGCCACCTACTGATCTCAACCACTCGTTTGAGATGAACTATGAAGTAAAATCCACAGAACAAGCATTTGAGAAAAAAGTAGTGGCATCTAAAAATATAAGTATGTTGCAATACACTCAAGAAGAGTTCTTTGATTACCGAGTAGTTTGTTCTAAAAGATGGAATAGGAGAAAGAGGCTCTGATCGATGTGTTCTACTTTGATTTCTATCCTAAAATCCAAAAGGCAATCAACTGTTTGGCTACCTACAGGAACACCCACCAGCTGACAGAGATTTCACGGTAAGCAGTGTCCAAATTCTCCTCTGAAAACCCTGAAAAGGAAGAACCAGGTCAAGTTCTGGTCAGCTAAAGCTCTCCTCAGACAACTAGTGAGCCCTCCCCACACCTGGTTTCTTTACTCTGGATTTTCAGAGAATTTCAAATGTACACACCCATCCAACCTATTTTTTATAGAAAAGAATAGCAAAAGCAAAATGTAAAAAAAAATTTTAAAAGCTAAGCAGCCTTTCACAGAAAGGAAGTGACTGAAACACGTCATAAGGAAAAGGAGCATGGACAGGAGAAGGGGAAACGTGATGACGGATGAAGGACCGATATCCACGAGCAATGACAAAAGAATCTGTTCCTTCATCTGTGATTTGAACCGTTGTTGCTGCTTTGATTGTGAACGGCTTTACGTCAGTCCTCGCAGAGTCCCCACCCCATACAAGAAGCTTGCCGAGAGACAGCGTGGTTGGTTTCGTCCGTGGAGACCAGCACAAGTAGAGCAATACGAACTGCTGATGGTTGTCTGCTGGCGATGCAGGAATCTAGCTACCTTCAAAAAACCATGATTGATGAGAACGAACCAACACTGGAGGGAAGCCTGCAGTGAAAGGAAAACAAAACCCCTCTACGGCCCAGCATGAGCACAAGGGGTGTATTAGGAAGGGGGACTTTCTCGTCTTTCTTGCCTTTCTAAAAATTTCAAATGTTTCAAGCACTTTCTTTTTACGCATCCTTTGTATACAATATGGAAATATAGGAGGTACCTGGTGAGAGGGTACATTTCAAAATGAAAAAAATATGCAACAGAAGTTTTCCAAAGATATTGGTAGCAGACTTTCCGATCAGAACGGATTATTCAAGGACATGCACCGAGGACAGAAGGCAGATAGGAGAAAGGAAGTGACAGGCCAGAGCGGTGCTGGGTACGATAAAACTGCAGGAGCAGAGCGGGTATTTTTTCTCCAGCAACATAACTCAGTATTAATGTTTAAATAAGTCAAACTCCCATTTGCTGTCTTCACAAATCCTCGTTCCTGAGCGCCTATTTGGACTTATGCTTGAAAGGGAAGGGACGTATACTCTTCTTTCATAATTCACTTCTTCATTCAAACGTAAAATTCACTCCTTCCACCTCCTGGGCGAAGCAGAGGCATTTGTTTTAAATTAAAGTCAATTTCAAGGACTGAACAGTGTCCAGAAGCCACATGATGGAAAAGTGGGAAAAAGCGAAGCACTTCAGGGGTCTTCACAACAGTTCAGAGATTGCTCCCCCTGCTAAAGAGATCAGACACACAAAGATTTCCATTAGTGGCAACTAAACCAGCTACCGCCCCGAGCAGAAACACCGGCAGATGCTGGATGATGCGTGACAAGCGCACATGGGCTAAGAATTCCCCTCTAAGTCAAAACCAACTCCGACTCCCAGTTACTCTCTCCACTGAAGCATAACCCCAAACCCAAACCTCCACCCCGCACTTTCTCAGTCCTGCCCCAAGGGGCAAAAAAGGTGAAACGACCAGTTCCACACATTCTCTAGGCTAACTGACCGATCTCCAAGGTGTTAACATATTTTGCAGTAGGTAAAGGCAATTACTTCTAAGGCATTACATATCCCATGGCTCGCATATTAGGCTGCTTAGGCCCTAAATGATTAACAGTGAGGAACAACCCTCTCCAAACATCCCTGTTCCTTCAGTGGATTCTCATCACTTCGGAACCCCACACGTGATGAAACGTTCATGAGAACTAGTGTTGGTGTTTCTTTGTGCCACCAGCTGATCAGTAAATAAAATCCTCAACAGTAAAATCAAATGAACACTTTCCTGATCATTCCACAGAAGCTGTTCAACCTCTGATGCGCATCCTTAGATGGGCTGTGAACTATCAACTGGGAAGTGTAAACAGAGAACAAGGTGAAGACGACGCTCCCAGATGTCATCGGGAGTAGAAGAGAACATGCCATTTGAAGGTAAAATGGTTAAAAAATAATCGCTCAAGTTATAACAGAAAAATACCCATTTATAAACTTTCCTTTTAACCTGAGTTTTAAAGTAGAAACTAAGGCAAAAATGAAAAAAAAAAGGCAACAAAAATATATTCCCATTTGCCTAAGACTGAAATTACAAACCCTCATGGATGCTATATTGTCAAAAATCAAATTTAAACTTTATGTAGTTCAGCGAGATAAAAGGTTTATTAAATACCTGTAATGCAGATCTCTCTCAATAAAAAAACATAATAATTAACCTCTTTAATTTATTTTTAAAAATCTTGATAGAGAAGAATCTACACCACAGAATGATCATGCCTTTAACACTTTAAAGTTAGTTTTGCTGACTGTCCTCTCAGGTACCCTAAACAATCTCGTTCTAATGGTTTAAAAATGAATACAACATTGACATTTTAAGCCTAATTCACAACAGAAAAAACAAACCAAACCAAACCAGAGCAATCACACTATGAGCAAGAAAAGAGACACAGAAACAGCAGCACAACAGAAGGCCTCGGGCTGAGCTGCTCCGAGCACACCTGTTATTTAGCTGCAACAGAAAGGCAATCTACAATAATGGCTCCGAGGAGCAGCTGCTGCTGACCCCTCCCAGTAGCGGTCCAAGCCAGGGTGGCCTTAGAAAATGCCAGATCCTAATCTTTAAAAAAATGTTACCTAGGTCAGCTAATAAAATCACAAAGAACAAAAAAGAACATCCAAAGAGTTGTCTGAGTTTAACAGAAATTCATAAATTAGTCTTGACTGATCATTTTTTAAGAAGGGAAGAAGAGGGGATTAAAAACCCTCAATACCAGCCCTGGCTGGTGTAGCTCAGTGGATTGAGCACAGGCCTGCGAACCACAGGATTGCAGTTCGATTTCCAGTCAGGGCACATGCCTGGGTTGCAGGCCAGTTCCCGGCAGGGGCCAGTTCCCAGCAGGGGATGCATGAGAAGCAACCATACATTGATATTTCTCTTCCTCTCTCTTTCCCTTCCCCTCTAAAAATCAATCAATCAATTAATTAATTAAAAAAAAAAACCTCAATACCAAGAGTTCAAAACTATCACAGATTTGGGAGGTACTTCGGGCGGCAGCAGCAGGACAGTGGAAGCCTGCAGGGAAATCTTCCCGGTCCTGTCCACCCCCGGAAGTGGTGTCCCTGCTCATTTTGGTCTTTGCCACCCCCACTAGACCCAAGTGCACACCAGCCCCTTTGTGCCCACATCTCACGTGTGCTGACAGACTGCGACTTTGTCTCACTGGCTACTCAGTGTGTTCACTGTCCTAGTTCTTGGGCAATCCTCGAGAAGTCACAGGGCACCCGAGACACTGGTGGTCCTGCTCACACCTCAAGTTTCTGATCTGAGGACTGTCCTCTGGAGACTACCTAATAAGGCAATTGCGGGGAACCTGATAGGTGCCATGTGGATCTGGCCTTTCCAAAAAGTCCCAAGGTCAGGGTCACCCTCACCATGCTTCACTGACAGATCCTCCCTCATTACAGAAAGTGTGTCTTCATGGGTGTTGGTCCACGGGTGCTATCCAATACTGATGAGCTGTTTGATAGGAAAGAATCTTCTGAAGCCTTAGATTCCAGATAGTCAGATTATTTCTATAGTGGTCTATGTATCTTCCAATCCTCCCTTGAAATGTATAATGTCCTGCTGCATCACGAAACACACTATAGCAGCTTTGTCAGGGCTCACTGCAGTTTCTTCAATAACTGCTCAACTGCAGATATCAACACACAGTTGTTATTTAGATTCCTTGGGCAATAACACAGCCTACACCTATAATCCTGCCTTCGAACAATCCAACTCTAATGCAGAACTAGGGCACTGCAGGGGAGGGAAGGTCCACAAAACCTTAACCCTACAAACATAACCCTCAGGCTGCACGGATTTTGGGGGTGTGTGTAAGATCCTTGCACAGGCGCCATGCTAATTTCTGTGTCGTTCCAATTTTAGTAGATGTGCTCCTGAAGCAAGCACCTGGATTGAATTTTTAAGAAAGATTTTACTTATTTTGAGAGAGAGGAAAAGGGAGGAAGAGAGGAGAGAGAGAAACACCAATCAGCTGCCTCTAGCACACCCCTAACCAGGGACCTGGCCTGCAACCCAGGTCTTTGCCAGGAATCAAACTGGTGGCCTTTTGGTCTGCGGGACAATGCCTAACCCACTGAGTCAAAATCAGTCAGGGCTGATTCTGACTCTTTTAGACATTTCTGAAGCATAGCTGAGAAACAGCACAGCTGCTGTGCTCCAGGTCGTACAACCTAACAGTACCTCATGGTACCCTTAACAGAGGGCCAGTTTGGCAAATGCCAGAGAGTTACTGTTAGTGACATCAACTAAAATTAAAAGTTGAAATCTCTGTAATATATAAAGAGAAATGTGAGCTTTGAAAGCCTTTTTTTAAGTTATAGCTTTTTTCTTCTTTTTTCTTTTGTTTAAAGATTTTATTTATTTATCTTTAGAGGGGAAGGGAAGAAGAGATGGAGAGAAATACCAATGTATGGTTGCCTCTTGTGTGTCCCCTGCTGGGAACTGGCCTGAAAGCCAGGCACGTGCCCTGGCTGGGAATCGAACCGCAGTTCGATCCTTTGGTTCGCAGGCCCGTGCTCAATCCACTGAGCTACACCAGCCAGGGCTGAAAGCTTTAAATGGTTTATCATACATTTACTATTACAAAGCAAATGATTAATTACAGACAGCTCTTGAAGAAACTAGGAGACTATGTCGTAGAATATTTCAATTAATTCATGATGTCTGGCCACATTTTAAATCACCCTGAAGCATTTCAGCAATCTGAGCCAGGAAGATCTATTTAAACTTTAAACTGCATTTCTTCTATAGTAGCATCAGCTTGTGCAAGAAATGGGTTATGAAAGGATCATTTTTATTTAATGAGTCAACTAGTGATCTGCAATCTTTGTTGGTAATACCCAGAGAACTCTTTCAGTCTACGTAAAAATACACCAAGGCAGAGGTGTCCATGGACTGAACGTGGAGGTGGTAGCCGATTCCCACTGAGGCACCGCACACACTGCTGCTGAAAGACATGGGGTGCTCAGCGGCTTGGTGTCGGCCGATGAAAAACTAAAGCCTAACTACTGAGAAGCAGGATACTCAAAATGATGAGTGACTGAGCCTGCTCCAGCTTCTCTGTAGAATCCATGTGCATAACGATTAACTGACTAAAGGTATAAACAAGGAATTCTGTTTCACATTCCAGTGGACCACATCATCACATCTGGATCAATACACTTACATTAAAATTTTAAAGGGAAAAAAAAACAAATACAACCACGTATTTTATCAATCTGGCCTCTTAAGTCTACTGACCTAGCTGCAAAAAAACTGAGAGTATAGTATTAACGAAAGTAGTGCTTCTACATAACAAAAAGTTTCCAAAACCCAACAATGTTGGAATAGAAATACAATCTGCCTCCATTCACAAATATTTGATAAAAAGCTGAAATTGTTCTCCCATCCTCCAATAAAAATCCTTCAACAAATAAAAGTCAGAAAACTCAGTAAATTTCAAAGGCTTGGGTTTTAAGGAGCTACACAGAGACTGCAGCTTCTGTCTTGTTGGTAATCTCCTTCTGTTTGGAAAAAAACCAAAACACCTCCATCTTCCTTCTTATCGGGAAGGTACTACCATCAACACCAGTATTGCTTCTAGACTAGTGGGAAAGAGAAAAGGCTCTGGGATTTGAACAATTTGAAGAGACAGAGAGAGAAGAGACGCTACAGTTAAATAGTCAGGGGCTGTATAAAGCAAGCTCATAGTTCTGGTTATCAGTATGGCCTCTTTCATTTGAGGCAAAACAAAACATCTAGGAGCAAATACAAATAAAGGAATGAATTAAACCAGGGGCTGTTATCCCTTTTCAGGTAATGGATTCCAACAGGACTCTAATTAAAGGTATAGGCATCTTTCCCACACAAATATTTACACAATATTCTGCTTCTAGTATCAAGGGAATGTAGATTTCTTGAAACCTATTTAGGGACTCAGGGTTAAAAGCCACTAAATTTAGCCAATATGGTTTAGCCTGCCCTTGTTGGCAGCTTAAAACTCAGAGAATATCTGCCACTTGGAAAAGGAGGCAGGAAGGAAAAAAGGCTACAGGTAAACGGAGTCAGGGGCCGTACAAAGCAAGGCCACAAAGCAAGCCAGACAGCGCTCCCAATGTGTCCTTACCTGTCAAGGGCTGGCTGAGTTCCGCCTGCACTTTACCCTTCGCTGATCCTTCCAGAGGTAAACCTCTGTCCCCTTTGTAGAGTTTCGGTTTAAATGGAGAATCTTTCTCTTTACCTTTTGATCCTTTAGGCCGGCCTGCTTGCTTCTTCTTGGATTTGCCATCCCCCTTCACCCCCAGTAGTGGATGGACTTCTGTAGAAGGACAGATAGGCATGGAAAGGAATCCGGACACCACCAGCCCCATTACCCAACTAAGCACATGGCATGCCACGTGTCCATGAGCAAAGTACATTGCCCTGGTGCCTCAGATCTACTAATACAAGGAGAAAATTTGCTTTGTTTATTATTTATGAAACTATGGAAAGAACGGCCATTACCAAACAGCTACTTGGCTACGAGGTCTGCATGAAGCCACAGCAGCCAAGGACACGCTGATACTATACACACCAAGGCAGAAAAGGAATGCACACATCCACGATGTCGTGAAAGAAAGGAAATGGGCTTTGGAAACTAGAGAGACCAGGGTAAGAATCCTGACTCAAACACGTAATTATAAAGGCTTCCAGGGTCAGACTATAAAAAATAGGTGGGAAGAAAAAAAGACTGTCCAAGCCTGACTAGTACTTTGCCACCTAATTAAATACTGGGGGGTGGGGGGCTGAGAATGGTGGCATAATGACAGAAACTCTGAGCCAGTTGTCAGAAGACACCAAGTGCATTGTCATCTTAGGCAAAGTACCGAGGGCAGTCTCCCCGTTTTGAAAGGGAAGTGAAAGCACATGAAATCATATTACTAAGTTATAAAGCACTGTAAAAAGAACTCATGGGAAAATTCCTTAAAGGTAAAACCAAAGAAACAGGAAATTACCAGACTGTGCTGGAGAGTAAAAAGCCGTGTCTATTGAGCAACAGAGAGAAGATGCGCCTCTTACCATCATTGGGTACTCCTTGAAGCTCTATATTGGTGGTTTTGGGTTTCTTCTTAGGCGGCTGGGACCCATCTGTGGAAGACTGCCTCTTCTTCTCCAAACTGGCGCCTTCGTCCATCAGGGAGGTTTGGACGGCATCTGGTGGGGGGCCGTAAGGGTTTTCTTCTGGGTCTTCTACCTCAGGGGCAATGGGTAAATATAATAGAGCCTTTGAATCTTCCAGCTCTTCATCACTATTTGGAACAAGATCAGACAAGGGATTGGCAAAAAGAGGAAACAGTTGCTTAAAACAATACCCTTCCTCTAGGACAGAATCACCTATACTAACCATAAGCAACATGTATGGATCTAGAACTTTAAGAGAGCCAACAAGAATGAAAGAAAAGCAGATGACACAATGAACAAAATCAGCAGTAAAATTAAATGGTATACATAAATTATTTCAGTTTAAGATTTTCTGTCAGGGGAGACAGGAAGGGGTTTCTTGTAAAACAAAGCACCCATCTGTCGGCCAATAAGCCGATGGGACTGAGGGCCTGCGGCGGGGAGCGGAGAAGTACACCACCAGAGACGAGGAGGAGACAAAGAGCGGGCATCAGAGGCCCAGACCGCACAATGGCTCACCTGCTGCAGAAAGCAGCAATGGGATCCACGCTGGTGACATCCACCTCCTCATCCTCAGCAGCATCAGCCCCTGCGGGACAGAAACACGGCAGAGATGTGCGAAGTGCAAAACTGCTTTTACTTCTGGCTCAGTGATTTTTATACACTGCAGTTCAGAAGACACAAAGGAGGAAGACCAAACAGTTCACTTTACTTAATCATTCAACAAATGTGTGCTGAATTTCCACCATGTGGGAGACAGACACTGGGACCACAGTGATGACTAAGAAAGTTGGAAACAGCTCTTCAGTAAAAGCATCGCAGTCTAACTGAGAAGACAGACATTAGCGGATCATTTCAAGTAAACAAGTGCTACAGTAAAGTTATGTTCAGTAAGTGCTAAGTAGATGGGAAGGAGGAACAGCTTATGTGCGAGTCTGGGAAAGCTTCACAGAACACAATCCAACGATACCGAAACAGTCCAGCACACACTGCATCCCTGGTGGTCCTCCTAAAACACCGGCGTGTGAGTTATCTAACTACAAAAGAGGGACCTAATTCCCAGCACCATCTGAGTGCCCAGTGGCATTAATCACTCACTGACAGTGCTAAGTGGACAGACTAAGCATTCACACACACAAACTCCTACTAGATACAAAGCCTTGCATTAGACGCCACTGAGGCAAAAAGTCAAGTCTTCATTCTCAAGGAGGCTCCTTGAGATAAATATCAATGAGATAAAAACATCAAAGATCATGATCAGAACAGAATGCCCGTTTTACCTAGGCACTATACCAGTGCTTCAGGTGAAGTAGCTCATTTATTCCTCACAACCTGAAAAGCAAGGTTCTATTATAACCACTGTTATACAAATGAGGACATCCAGGCTTAAAGAATAAGCATTTTCCCAAAGACAGTATAACGCTAAAGCCCCCATTCTTTACCTTCTCCACAAAGATGTAACAGCACATGACAGAGCTGAGCACCCAGCCTGTGTGGGACCTTTGCTAAGAGCTACAGGTAAATCCTCACTTAATCACCTGTAGTTCATCAGCAAATATAAAGTGAAATATTACGAGATCTGCTGAACCCTAGTAATAATGCCCATGTGAACCCTTAGTCAATCAAAAAAGTGACATAGTAGCCCTGGCTGGTGTGACTTAGTGGACTGAGCGCAGGCCTGTGAACCAGAGAGTCTCCAGTTCGATTCCCAGTCAGGGCACATGCTGGGGTTGCGCGCCAGGTCCCCAGTGGGGTGCGAGAGAGGCAACCACACATTGATGTTTCTCTCCCTCTCTTCCTCTCTCCCTTCCCCCCTCTCTAAAAATAATCAAATCTTAAAAATAAAATTTAAAAACTGACAACAGAAAAATTTAAAGACTAAGCGATGAAATAAATTTTCAACACAAATTAAGAATGAATAATACAATCATTTTTCCTTCGGGAAATACTGTCCGCAATTGAGCAGCATTACCTGTCTGCTCCGGCTCACTCTTATCTTCATCTTCAATATCAAACTCTGATTCCCTTTCCTCATATTCTACATTTTCATCCAATTCTTTGAAGTCTGGTGCAAAGGCACTCCAATTTTCCTAAGCCACAAACAAAATGTACTACGTAACCATTTAAGAAAGCAACAGTCGGTAACCTAGACATCAATGATAGAAAGACAGACATGAACGTGCAAGCTACTTAGTCTGAGATCGAATTTGGTGGATAATAATAATGAATTATCTACAAGTTTTACTATATTAAGAGATTTCTATCTTAAACATCCCAAGTTGTTATTAACCATAGTTCTTTCACAAAAAACCTGCCATCTTTGGCCGTTTTAAGAAGTAACTGAGGTAAAAGCAACTCCAACTCCAACTTGCTCTTCTTCTTCATCGAGGTAATAACCGCAAACCCAAACGCCCACCCCAGACATTCCCAGCACTGCCCCAAAGGGCAGAAATGGCAGAACGGTCAGAGTTCCACACACTTTCTGGGCTTCTGATCAACCATTCTCCAAGGGGTTAGCAAATATTGTCTGTAATCCAAAAAGTGCAGGAAGTGAAGGGAATTCTGGGGTACTGTATCTTCAAGTCTTTTACATATCTGACTGATTTTTATAAGTACACTGATTCTGAACATAATTAAAGGTGTTCAAAATACAACCAAGATGTAAAATATAAACTGAGCTGAAAATGAGAAAAGCAAAATAACAACCTTTCTCAGATAAGAAGTAGAAAAACGTAACAAAGCCCACTGTAAATTCGCTATGGTCCAAGACCATCCTGTCAAAATAAACCAAAACTAGATGCACTGAACCTATTTAATTAGATTACAAAAATCATATGCAAAAAAAGTAAATAAGGTAATTTTTAGCTTACTATTTGTAAAATTCTCTGAAAAAAAGAAGAGTTTCTAGTTTCAAAGCAATTAAACCAGATACTTACTACTTGATTTTGCGCCCAGATAGACACCACTCCACTAGAAATGGAAGCTATGATGGGTCGAACAGGATGCCACTAAATTTGACGAAGGAAAGAACAATCAGTGCCTAGAACGCACCCAAGACTTTTCTGCTCGGCCCAAGCACCAACAGCAGCCTCTCCGCTACTCACAGCCACGTCCAGCAGCAGCTCTCCTCGTGTCCCGTGGAGGATCTTCACCAGGTTGCCTATGCTCTTCTCCCAGATGTACAGGGCGTGCTGCCGGGCCGACCCCGCCACTATGTACTCTCCATCCCCAGAGAAACAGCACTTCTTCCACGGGGTCCTACGGGACAGAGGAGGCACCCGGGGCAACTAGAGCCGGAGCCCAGGGCGGGAAGTATCACACATTCTTCTAGGCTGTGACACATACCTGTTTACCAAGTCCTGTAATTTCTGCATAGGTTCCGGCTCTCCATCTCTTCCACAGGTTAAGATTTCTCTGCCATCATAAACTCTGATTATTCGGTCTGCTGTGTTAATTAAAAAGCAACTACAGAAAGGAGAAAAATGTCAACGCCAGAGTTCAGGAATCTGTTTCCATTAACACTTTCTATTACAGACTGTTACTTAGCACAGTACCATAGAACAACTAGTAAGTTGGGGAGAGACTGAGGAAAGATCTAAGTGGTGAACTCAAGTACTTGTCACCTCCCACACCAAATGTACTTTGAAGTGAGAGTGTTATATACTTCCTGTGTGTCCTTGAATTTTGTATGTGCAAACTAACAAACTACTCATCAGTATTCGACTGAGATCCAAGACCTGTAAATTGAAACCAGCTTGCTGAACTCACAAGGGCACAGTTAAATGTACATAAATACTTCATTTCTATGGCCTGTTTTATATATAACATAGTCTTTTGAGTGAATTCATAAACCACTTCAGTTTAAAAAATGAAATAATGACATTAGAAATCTGTTACAATGTTATTTCATGCCTTCTTCCAGACTTCACTAACTAACCTTTCCTTAAGAGAATTTTGAACGTGAATGTCGCCTAAGCATGTAGGGGTGTTGTTCCTGTATGAAACAGAGTGACTGTTACCTCTTTTACTGATAACCTATTTCTTCTAGTTTCTGTTGATATATCTACTTCTGGTTGGGTAACCAAACTTACCAGAAAACACCTGTAATTAAAGGGATAAACGGGTTTATGTGAGTAAAGTGTATGTTCAGTTACTACGTGAATTCTGTGACCTCAATTCCGATCAAAACAGCTAATCTTTACCCCGGCTAACTGTGCGGCAGGCAGCTGGCTGCTGGCACACGTTGCTCTTTTCTATAAAGGAGCCGCCCCATAATCTCCAGTCACAGAAGATGCGGGTGCTGGTTCAACGCGGCGAATTTTATGAACTTAAGAACTGGATAGTGACAGTTTCTAATAACTATTTCTAAGTAAACTTTAAAAACCTTTGAAGTATAATACACACAAAAACTGTGGATCTTAATAGTATTTTGTATCCCACTCAATTCTAAAACTGCCCCTAAAAACACAAGGCCTCACCTCCCCTTCCGGGCAAACTCTATGGACTTAATGGCTGTGGTATTGCTTGTTCCAGTTGTCACTCTGAAGGAAGCAACAAGGTCCTGAGAATCTGTTTTTAGGACCAAAATCTACAGTTAAAAAAAGAAAAAGGAAAAAGTAAGTATTCTGATAACTTACAATAATTAGATCTGGCTTCTGTTTCTAAAACTAGACAGAGACTAGGAAAATATAAACAGTTTATTACCATGTATTCAGCCTGATTAACTGGTATTACGTTTTACCTCTTCAAATAAAGGACCGAGTCTTCCTCTATTCTTAATATATAATGTTTAATGTTATTCACAATCAAAACAGATGCATGAATAAACACAATGTAGTCCACACACACGGGAATATTACTCAGCCCTGAAAAGAAGGGAAAGTCCGGCACGTGCTGAGCACGGATGAATCTTAAGGACATTACACTGAATGAAATGAGCCAAAAAGACAAATACTAGATGAATCTACTTAGAGCAAGTACCCAGAGTAACCCGATTCATAGAGACGGAGAGTAGAACAATAGCCGCCTGGGGCAGGGGCCAGGGACAGCAGGGACTAAGGAGTCACTGTTTAGTGTTTTGCGAGACGAACAGAGTTTTACAGATGAATAGTGGTGACTGACAACTGCCTAACACTGTGAATGTACTTCATACCCATGAACTACATACGCTTAAGAGTTGAGGTGGTAAATGTTATGTTACGTGTACTTCATTGTTTTTACGATGAATTTTTAAAATTGTCACTTTCTAAAGTAGCCATAAATTATACTAGCCCATGTGCCCCAATCAAAAAATTTTTAAAAAGGTACCTAATGAAACTATAAACTCTAAGTTTAAAAGAGACCTTAACACTCACCTAACCTGACTTCTTATTCTGCGAAACTACAGGTTAAACTGGCCTGAATTATACAATCTTTACAGAACTATGTATATTCATCAGCAGTAGTTCATTTTATAATTCAGTAGTGGCTCTTCATTAGTAGCATCAGTAAAGGCCCTTCCATCGTTTCCTAGGCCACATAACCTCTGCCCACTCTAAACCCAAAGGACAGCAATTATTAACCATGGAGGGAAAACAGGCTCCATCTGCCATAGGCAGGAGGCATGCTTACTGTGGGGATAAAGGAAATCCCAAAGGAAGCAGCAGAGCACACATAAAATAAACCGAAGCACAGGACGACTAAGGCGTGTTTAGCTGGCTTCTAGGCTTACCTTGCCTTTTGCATTTCCTGTATAGATATATTCCCCTCGCCTATCAAAAGAGGCAACCACGTTCAAGTCAGAGTCATCATCTACCGGCAGAACAACATGTTTGGAATCTGAAAGGGTCAACATGACAGGAGCAGATTTCATGGGACACACGAGAACCTTGTTCCTGTTTAAAAATACGAATAGTACATTGGCTATTGCTTTGGTATCAGTAGATGGATTCCCTTGCCACTCTCCCTGACCCCTATCCACTACCCTCACCAACTCTTCCAGCCCGAGCAGAATGAATATGGGGGGAAAAACCCCTAAAATCTAAATGTCTAATAGGGAAATGACTGAGTAAAGTTATTGAATCCTACTGTACCTTGATAAAATATAAAGTAATCACTAAAAATGGAAATGTAGTAGACTAGTAAAATATGTATGAATAAAGTGAAAAAAAAGCAAAATACTAAAGACATGTAAAAAATAAACATTTATGTACATTAATATTCATATCCATGCTCTGTGAATTATAAAGCACTATATAACACCCTTTATACATAAAGAGTACTTGACTAAAAGAGAACCCAGAAAAATACTGACAATTATACCTGGGCAATGGAATGATGGATAACTCTTAAATGTAGTTTTAATACTAAACAATTTCCCCTACTAAAACATTCAAATAATGGGGGAAGGGACAGTTCAAGAACTAGTTATTATACTTATTCCTACCTTTGCCCATTTCCAAAGTCCTAATCTTGGGCAGCTTTTAATTATATAACATTCTCCTTAAAATCTATTCAGTCAAGCCAACCTAGACACAAAGCCTTTGTATGTTGAAGGTTTAAAGAGAGGCATGTATCTGCCTCCTAAAACCTTAATCTGAAATTGTACGAGCCTGGAGCTAATCCATACAGAGTTAGATCCCACCCCAGGAAAGAACAGCTCAAATTAAACGTACTGATCTCGCGGATGATACTGGACTTTTAAGATGGGTGAAGGGAATCGAAACCTCTGGTCGCAGTCGCCTGAAAGAACATCCCATTGTGACACTATGTTATCTGTGGAAGCACTCACGAGCTTATGACCATCTCGACTCCAGCTGAGAAGAAAAAAAATGGGGTAACTTAGTATATATTCTAAAGTGAAGTATATCATACCACTCCTACAGACAAAAATGCAAAAATCACATATTGCCCTAATTACATGAGCCAATATTTCTTTTTTTTAAACATATGTTCAAATCCACAACATGCTTTCTCAACTAAGCAATAAATACGAATGTTTTCGTAACACTTTCATATCTAGTGAAAGGAGCTCTTAATAGTTCCAGATAACTGTAAGTGGCTCTGTGAAAGAACATACTCAAACATTTTAGAGTCTATCGTCAGCAAGCCCCTAAGTGTTGATATAACAAAAAACAGGGTTTTTTCTTGGAGATGGGAAGGGAATATCTGAGCTTTCTGAGATTGTCTCTCAGAACATAAACAAAATAAGAAAGATAAATATCTGTTATTTAAAATAACTAAGAAAGGAATGAATTCCTGCTGCTAACTACAGCTAAGCACCCTGATCATTATACATAAATAAACAAACAAAAAAGATTCTGAAAAGCAGGAAGACAACAACTGGTTAGTGACTGCAGGGTAAAAAAAAAAAATTACATAATAGTCCCTTGGATATTCTTTCTGCCTCCTCTGATCCGGATGTCCTTGACCAGGTGATGGAGAAGCCAACAACACAGTGATACCGATGGGCATACACTAAAAAAAGGGCTCAAGAGCCTGCTTTCTCTAACCAAAGGACCAGGAAAAGACAAACCAGAGACAGAAAACATTCACACAATAATCACTTTACTCCAGTAACCACCACAGAAAAAACTGCAACCCAAGCCAACAAGGTCTAAATAGAGTCTAAACTTCCACTACTTCCCAGTTACCGCGAAGCCCCCTTCCCTCCTAACTGGGGTCAGAGAAAGCTCGGCGGAGAGTCAAACTTTCATACCCACCAGGTGGCAATGAGGATCCCCACTGCAGTGTAGTGGAGACTGGGTGGGGACCAGGAACAAGGCAGTTCTATCCTTTCCAGCCAGGACACTACCAGCCTAGGAGGCCCAGTGGAGAGCCTGAACTTCCAAACTTACCCAGCCTAATGCAGCCAGTGAGAAACTTGGACTTCTAACCCATCTGGCAGTAACAACATGGTACCCTCTCTTCCCTCTGGTACGTATCAGAGGAGGCCTGCTAAGGCACAAGATTTAAATACTAAATAAGCTCTAAAGTCTCACAACACCCAAAAGGCCCAAGTTTCAACTGAAAATCACTATCAATCCAAGAACAACAACAAAAAATTGAACTTGAATGAGAAAAGACAATCAACAGGTACTAACACAGAGATGACACAGATGTTAGAATTATCTGACAAAGATTTAAATGCAGCCATCATAAAAATGCTTTAATAAGCAACTGTAAACACACTTGAAATAAATGAAAACAAAAACAAAGTCTCAGCAAAGAAATAGAAGATACAGAGAAAGAAGAACTGAAATGGGAACTTGAGAACTGAAAATTAAAATAACTAAAATAAAGAACTCAGAGATCAATTCAGCAGACAATGAAAGGAGAGGAAAGAATCAGTAAATAAAATAAAATAAAAAATTTCCAATCTGAACAAGAGAGAAAAAACAGATGGAGAACAAAAGAACAGAGCCTCATGGCCTATGAGACAGAATAAAAGACCCAAAGCCAGCATCAGAGTCTCAGAAGGACTGAACAGAGACGGGGGCTTCAAAGTATCTGAAGAAATAATGGCTGAAAATTTCCTGAGCTGGGCAAGAGATCTAAAACCTACTGATTTAAGAAGCTGAATGAACATCAAACAGGATGAACTCAAATCCACTCCAAAACACAGAGACAAACTTCTGAAAACGGAAGACAGAGTAAAAAATCTTGAAAGCATTAAGAGAGGAACGACACTACCTATGGGGAGCAATTCACAGGACAGATTTCTCATCAGAAACCACGAAGGTCAGAAGGAAGTAACACATTTTTAAGTGCTGAAAGAACTGTCAACCCAAATTTTATACCCAATGAAAATATCTTTCGGGTACAAAGAGGTAAATCAAGACGTTTGTCACCGGCAGATCTACCCTAAAAGAACAGCTCAAGAAAGCAAACCAAAGGGTAGCCTGTTGGACTCCCAGTCAGGGCACATGCCTGGGTTGTGGGCTGGGTCCCCAGTGGGGGTGCATTGAGAAGTAACCACACACTGCTGTTTCTCTCCCTCTTTCTTCCTCCCTTTCCCCCTCTCTAAAAATAAATAAATAAAATCTTTTTAAAAAAGTTCCCTAAATGGAAAGGAAATAAAAGAAAATATTTTAAAACATCAGGAAGAACAATGAAAAGAGTAAAAATATCAGTAAATAGAGACTTTTTTATCTACCTGAGTTTTGACACGAAGCAAAAATTACAATACTGTCTTAACTGGGTCTCAAATGTATATGGAGGAAATATTTAAGACAACTGCACTATAAACAAAGGAGGATAAATGGAGGTAAGGTTTCTTTATACTTCACTTGGACTGGTAAAATGTCAACACCAGCAGATGGTGATAAGTTGTGTATATATAATACCTAGTAACTGCTAAAATGTTAAGGAAATACCCTGAAAAATACTACAGATAAATCAAAATGGAATTCTAAAAAATGTCCAAGAAACCCATAGGAAGGCAAGAAAAAAAGTGAACAACAAAAAAAGAAACTCCAAACCACTATTTACCCAAATTTCGCAACAAAGAGAAGTTATTATTAAGGATTTAGCAGGCAATATAGCTCCATGGTTAAGAACACAGACTCAAGAATCAGACTTATGCCTGGACATCACTACTTTCTAAGCTGTTTAATCTTTGGCAAGTTATACAACCTTTCTAAACTTGAATTTCCTCATCTATAACATGAGAATAATAATAGTTAGTACCCACAGAAGACTTGAGAGAATTAAAATTAATACACATAAATCTTAGCCCAATGGTTGACAATAATGAGTATTCAAAAAACAGCCATTATTTGTATCAAAGATAAGATAAATGTACTCCCAGACTTAGGACTCGAGGAAGAGAGGAAGGCAGGGGTAAAATGAAGTGAATATAGAAGGATTAAGTTCAAGTCTAATTACAAAAGGACTCTGGTGCCCCCTCCCACCAGCTCTGGAGCAGCTCTAGAACACGTGCAGTCAGGTAATCAGAGACTCCTCCTAGAGCATGTGAACTTAAAAAAACCCGAAGAGGCCTACAGATGCTGTAACTTGTGGGTTCACAACAAAAAAAGCCAGCATGCCACCAAATATCAGGAGATGATGGGAGGGGAAGAAGATGAGCTAAACTCACACTGTAACAGGAAGTCTATGGGTAATTCTGAAATAAACCGAGAAGAGTGAAATACATATGTTATTTAGAAATATGAAAATACCAGAAGAAACAGACAAAAAATGGGAGGTCCATTAGAAATGAAACAATAGTAAGAGTGGGTACAAACAGGGGACAGCTACTGCTGCTGCTCTGGTGAGCCTTTCGGCACAATTTTACTACAGAACAGCATGTTACCTATGATTTCATTTTTTCACTTAAACGCTTTTGCACATCTTTTGCTTTTACAACAAGATTGTATTTCTGTAGTAA
Organism: Sturnira hondurensis; assembly: GCF_014824575.4. Taxonomy (NCBI): domain Eukaryota; kingdom Metazoa; phylum Chordata; class Mammalia; order Chiroptera; family Phyllostomidae; genus Sturnira; species Sturnira hondurensis. Next base: position 1,830,928 of record NW_028089713.1, on the reverse strand, counting down.
CAGAAGAAATCAAATTTTAAAAATTCAATTATAAACAAAGGAAAAAACTATGAGGGGTTCTCCCACTAATTATTCTTCAATTCCAAATTTCTTTCCAAATGACAGAGGAGTCTTTGCTAAGTCTAATGTCTTAGTCTTCAAGATCATTCAGCTCTCCCCACAGCCCCCTCCAGTGCTGAATTTGTCACATAGCATGCCCAAGAAGGGGGCAGCAAGCCCAAGCAGGGATAGTCCCACTGATAAACTACTTCCTGTGCAATCCATCCCACCCAGAGACACCTCAGCCTGGAAGCTCTTCTTTACTCTGAGTTAGCATTTGTTTCCCTGTAACTTCTACCTGTTAACTAACTAGTCCTGCTTCTACTCCTTGGGCCAATTTTTCTCTCCTATACATGTCAACTTTTTTCATTGCTGAAGACGGCCATCATGCCCACCCACAACTTCTCTTAGGAAACTTTCTTAGTCCCTAATATGTTCAAACATTACGCAATAAATTAAATAATAAAGTTATACTCTAAATAAGGCTGATCGAAGAAAAAACACAAAATGCATGTAACTACCAATTACATGTAATAAGTAAACAAATGGTCTTTAAGACTTATACATAAATTAGGGAACAGTTAAATAATTATAATGCATACATACTATGCAAAGTCACTAAATCCCAAATGCAGTTCTTGTACACGACCTGTAAAACTTCAGTAATGCCCCTGCGTGCACACGCACCCCCACTAATCTCACTCTCCATACTTGTTTTGTGTGCCCTATGCCCCCAGTACCTGGGACATAATTCCTATTCAATGTTTGCTGAATGAATATATACAGGGGTGGGCAAAAGTAGGTTTATACTTGTGAGTACACAAAAGTTTATTCTTGTAATAATTATTATACCATTTTCGATAAAAACAACTGTAAACCTACTTTTACCCACCACTATATAGCCATGAAAAAATTTTTAAAGGTGATGCAAGCAGGAAAATGTCTAGACAGTGTTATGATGGAAAAAAAGTAAAATATAAAACAGAATACAGAGGACTTCCGGTCAAGGTGGAGGAATAGGTAGACATGCTTTGTCTCCTCACACAACCATAGAAAGAATTACAACCAGGTCACAAAACTAGTAGTAACACCCAGAACCATCAGAAAACCCAGCTACATGGAAGTCCTACAACCAGGATTTAGAGAAGACACACTCATCCAGACAGGTAGGAGGGGTGTCTGTGCACAGACGGCGGAGAGGCAGTATGGCATGAAAAGGCGGTGGCAGCGGTGGTGGAACAGGTAGGATACCCTGGGAACCAGCAATCCTAGCCGCAGGCCAGACTGCACAGCCCAGAGTTCCAGCAGCAGCAAGATAAACCCCTGTTACCCCCAGCTAAAAAATCAGTGGGGATTGGAGTAGTAGAAGAAACTGCTGATTTTCGCCACTGAAAGGGCCAGCATGGTCTTAGAACATACGCAAACCTGCCTACTCTGGGATGGGACAGTAGCTGGAAGGGCACCAGTCACATATGGGAAGGGGGTAAAGTGACTGGAAATGGGGCAAATACCAGGCAAACCACCAGAAGCCAGGCAGTGGCACTGTCCCCTCTCTGAGCCCTCTCCACACAGCCACAAAGTAGTGAAGCCGATTGCCCAGCTCTGGCAATTACCTAAGGCTCTGCCTCACACAATTTACAGGTGCCTTTTCTACAGAGGCCATGCTACTAAGTCAGGGAATAAAAGCAGCTCTACCTAATACACAGAAACAAACACAGGGAGGCTGCCAAATTGAGGAGACAAAGAAATATAGCCCAGATGAAAGAACAGAACAAAACCCCAGAAAAAGAAATAAGTGAAACGGAGATAGCCAACCTATCAGATGCAGAGTTCAAAAACACTGGTTATCAGGATGCTAAGGGAACTCCTTGAATGTGGCAAAAAAAAGAGGAAAAAATGAAGGTTAGACTAACTGAAATATAGAATAATCCACAGGAAACCAACAGAGAAGGGAAGGAAGCTGGGGTTCAAACCAATGATTTGGACTGTAATGAAGAGATAAACATTCAACCAAAACAAAAGGAAGAAACAAGAATTGAAAAACAAACAAACAAACAAAAAAAACTGACTTCCGCCAAGATGGAGGCATAGGTGGAAACACTGTGCCTTCTCCCACAACCAAGTTTGGATACAACAAAAGTTTTGGAGAACTAAGACACACCCAGAGACCAGAAAACCGAATTATACGGAAGTCCGACAGCTACGAACCGTTCAACGGGGACGGTAAGAGAGGCAGAGCCAGCAGCGGAGCAGGGTCGGGAAGGACAGACCTAGGAGCGCAGGCAGCCCGGACCTAGTCGGGGTGCAGGGCAGACTGACCAAGGTCACACATTCGCGCGCAGTGAGACGGACCACACAGGCCCCAGGGGGCAAACCCAGTGGTGGAGGGCTGACAGCGGTGGCACACTCGAGTGCTGTGGAGCGGGGCACGTGGCCCTGGTGACGGTGGTGGCTGCGGTGCTGGTAGGGGTCGCAGCGGCGGTGGCGGGCGCCGGAGGGAAGCCATTGTCCCTCTTTGACCCCGTCCCCACATATGACGTCACAACCCAGCGACTGAGTTGCCCTGCTCTGGTGAAAACCTAGGGCTCTGTTCCTGCTACTTAACAGGCACGAACAGCCCAAAGGATGGCTCAAGAAGAACTCAAAGTCCCAGAGCCAATAACTCTAAGCAACCAACAGATTGCCAGGCTCTCAGAAGCCCAATTTAAAACACTATTTATCAGGATGCTCACAGAATTGGTAGAGTACAGTCACAAATTAGAGGAACTTAGTCACAAATTAGAGGAACATATGAAGGCTAAACTAATTGAAATGAAGGGAGATGTCCAGGAAACCAATAGCGATGGAAAGGAAAATGGGACTCAAATCAAGGGAGTGGACCAGAAGGAAGAACGAAACATCCAACCAGAAAATAGTAAAGAAACAAGAATTCAAAAAAATGAGGAGAGGCTTAGGAACCTCCAGGACATCTTGAAACGTTCCAACATCCAGATTATAGGGGTACCAGAAGGGGGAAAGAAACAGCCACGAGTGGAAAATGTATTTGAACAAATAATAAAGGAGAACTTCCCCAGTCTGGCAAAGGAAATAGACTTCCAGGAAATCCAGGAAGCTCAGAGAGTGCCAAAGAAGTTGGACCCAAGAAGGAACACACCAAGGCACATCATAATTACATTAGCCAAGACCAAAATGAAGGAGAGAATCCTAGAAGCAGCAAGGGATAAGGGGACAGTCACCTACAAAGGAGTACCCATCAGACTGTCAGCGGATTTCTCAAAAGAGACCTTACAGGCAAGAAGGGGCTGGAAAGAAGTATTCCAAGTCATGAAATCCAAAGACCTACAGCCAAGATTGCTTTATCCAGCAAAACTTTCATTTAGAATGGAAGGACAGATAAAGTGCTTCTCAGATAAGGTCAAGTTCAAGGAGTTCATCATCACCAAGCCCTTATTATATGAAATGCTAAAGGGACTTATATAAGAAAAAGAAGATGAAAAATATGAACAGTGAAAGGACAGCAAACACACAGTTATTAACAACCACACCTAAAACAAAAGCAAACCAAGAGGACAGCTAGATCAGGAGTGGAACCATAGAAATGAAGAACACATGGAGGGTTAGCAACAGGGGGGTGGGAGGAAGAGAAGGGGGGAGAAGGTACAGAAAATAGCATAGATGGTAGGTAGAAAATAGATAGGGGGGTGGGCGAGAATAGTGGGGGAAATATAGAATCTAAAGAAGTTGAGACACGTGGTTATAAACTAAGGGGGGAGAAAGGTGGGGAAGGGGGTGTGCGGGTGGAGGGGAATGAAGGGGGGGGAATAGAACAACTGTAATGGTATAATCAATAAACTATATTTTAAAAAAAATAAAATAAAATTCTATTATGCTCCAGTAAAAAAACAACAACAAAAAAAAACGAGAATAGGCTTTGGAACCTCTGGGACACCTCCAAACATGCCAACATCTAAATCATAGGGATGCCAGGAGGAGAAGAGGAAGAGTAAGAAATTGAAAACTTGTTTGAAAAAATAATGAAAGAAAACTTCCCTAATTTGGCAAAGGAAACAAATACAAATCCAAGGAAGCACAAAGAGTCCCAAACAAGTTGGACCCAAAGAGAAACACCAACCAAGACACATCATAATTAAAATGCCAAAAGTTAAAGAGAATCTTAAAAGCAGCAAGAGAAAAGCACACAGTTACCTACAAAGGAGTTCCCGTGAGACTGTCAGCTGATTTCTCAAAAGAAACTGCAGGCTAGAATGAACTGTCAAGAAACATTCAAAGTGATGAACAGCAGGGGCCCTATCCAGCAAAGCTATCATTGAGAATGGATGGGAAAATAAAGTGCTTCCTAGATAAGGTAAAGCTAAAGGTCTTCATCATCACCCAGCCATTATTATATGAAATGTTAAAGGAATTTATTCAAGACAAATAAGGTCAAAACCATGAACACTGAAATGGCAACAAATTCACAGCTATCATCAACTAAATCTAAACAAATAAACAAACAAACTAGGCAAACAAGCCTAGTAGATACGGAGATCATAGATACGGAGATCATTTAGAGGGATATCACCTGGGAGGGGGAAAGGGAAGAATGGGGGAAAGGTACAGGGATTAAGAAGCATAATTGGCAGAAACACAACAGATAGGGAGAGGTTAAGAACAATGTAGGAAATGGAGAAGCCAAAGAACTTACACACACAACCCATGGACATGAACTAAGTGTGGGACTGCAGGAGGGAAGAGGGGTAACAGGCAGAGTGAGGCAAAGGGGGGAAAATTAGGACAACTGTAATAGTAAAATCAATAAACTATACTTAAAAAAAGAAAAAATCAAGGTATTTCAAGTGGAAAAAATATTAAGTCTACAGTAATATATAGTTAAAAAAAATACAGTGAGGGGCAGTGCCTGAGCCCAAGCAGGCCCGTCACCCGCAAGCCCTGATGGCACAGAGGTTCCTGTCAGCAGTGCCCCAGAGCCACCCAGCTTCCTGCTGGTCCTGTCCAGGCTGCTTGGGTCAGGCTGAGCACTTCATGCCCAAACACTATTTTCCCTTCCATTCTAAATGGTCGCTTTGTGTCAGTGGAGGTGAGGGCAGCCTGGGCCCAGGATGGGGCAGTGGAGGCAGTGGGGGGAGGGCGGATGAGGAGGATGGGAGCTGCTAACCAGTTAGTGGTGCTCAATGTGTATAGCGTGTACCGGATGAACAAGTACACCTCATCCTTCAGAACCGGGGTTTTGCAGTCAAGAATTAAAGTATATGGCAGAGAATTTGCTTATGGTACCCATTCTCACCCCTTTTCGGCAATATTTAAAATTTCCCCAGGAAAAGCTTCTGAACTAGGAGAAACATTTAAATTTAAAGAAGCTGTTGTTTTAGGGAACACTGACTTCCTAGAAGATGATACTGAAAAAACTGTAGAACTGGGAAAAGAATACACAGGCAATGCTTATCACTCAGTGCACAGAAACTTTCCTTCAGCTTTAGCAGAGATTCTTCGTGGGACAGAGGTTCCTCACTGGATCAATCAACATGCCAACTTCGGCTCCTGTACCCCCTTTCTACAGAGTTGCCTCCTGAAGGAGTAACTCGCTCCTGCAGCCCTGCAGCCCAGTGCCAGCCAGGAGCTCCACACGAACTGGAGGAGGCAGGGGATGCGGTGGCACCGGCTGCCATGGCCAGCCCTGCAGCAGGCCCAGGCCAGGGCTCCACACTAAACTCTCAATGTCTCCAAAGTCACAGAGTCAGAACTGTCTCTGGTAGCTGAATACCACTAGAGAAAAGTAAAAGAATAAGCATCCTTTGGATATTTTGTTCACAAAGATGGCTCTCCCCCAAATCCCAGTTTTTCAGCTCAGAATTATATCTGCAGCCAAATCACTTGATGCAGGAGGGAGCACTTTGTATGAAGCTGCCCTGTTTTTTTTTAACCCACTTCTAAATCTGGATTCACTACTTCTATTTTACACAAGCTCTGCTAAGTTATGTTTACAGTATTCTCTATCACTGTTTACAGATCTCACATGGACTTCTGCTGCCACACAAGAAGAAAATCTTTATGTCTTTAAACCTTAGGCAGGTAATCTCTGTACGCTTCTGACAACTGCCAGAGTTATGACATAATAATAGTTATCACAAAAAAGTACTTACGTGGTTATAGTCATCACCTGCTTAAGAACTGTCTTTTAGTTTGTTTGTTTTTGTTAAGGTCTGGTACTAGGATGCAGAGAAGCAAAGCAGCACACACAGCCCTGCAGGCTTAGGACCGGTTCTGCTGAGGGGTGGCTCACCTGTGGGCCTAGTTCCTCTTAGCACTCTACTCCCTCCCACTCTGAGCAGCACACCCCGAGGTTCCCACCCAGTAGCTGCTGTCATTCCACGTATCTATCCAACTAGGCAGGGTGGTTGGCTCATTCTTGTGTCCATCTGGCTTTGATGCCTCTGATTCGGCAATTAACATTTTTTCATTAACGGTAGTCTTGCTAGTAACTGAGGAGTGGTTTCGCACATGGGTTGGTGGGAAGGCGGGGCTTCTTTTTTATTTTAATACATGTTGATATGTTCCCTGCACAGGATTTTGTTGATGGGGTAGGAATATCCTAAATGGTAGCCTTCTGAATAGCAGGATGAGTTGACACTCAACTGCTTTTAACTATTCAGGCTACCTTTTATACCAGCCCTTGAAAACTAGTCTATACATCAACATGGGGGGGGCTCCGCCCACAGGGCCCCCGACATCTGGCGCCTGGAACAGGGACCTGAGGTTTCGGGACCTGCTTCGATCAGATGCTATGAGCCATAGTCAGGGGCAGCACACCTAAGAGGACGAAATCAGCGCTTTCATCTTCCCAGGGGCAGGAGCATCTCGGTAAGGTCCCCAGGTGTGTTACAGGTAAGAGTACAGGTTTCTGTTGCCGTCCCTTGAGTGGTTTTCTTCTCATTTCTCTCCCCTGCACCCTCTTCCATGAACAGGAGTCCTGCTTTCTCTCTCCCAAGCATTTGCTGCATTTTGCAGGCACAGGTCGAGCAGTTAAGAGCCACAAGGGCACTCGCTGCTAAAAGGCACCCATGAGAGGATAAGCTAAGATGTGGGCCAGGTCAGAACACTAGGTTTCCTGCCAGCTGCAAGCAAGAGCCCAGGCAACGAGAGGCACTCTGGAAAAAAGCATTCACGGTCCCATCCCCTGCAACACAATCCCCACCTAGCTTTAGGTTTGGAGAGGAGAAAGCAAAGACTTTCCCTTTTATCAGCTTTTGTAGCAAGGTATTTATGAGTGTTTCAGCTTCTTGCTGAGCAGCAAAAAAAAGAAGCACTTCCTCCCTCCAGCTCCCAATCTTGGGTGTCCCTATGTGAGTGGGGGCCTCATAAAAGTGTCTGGGATCAATTCCCAAGATGTGCAGGGGCTTTGCAGGGAATTCCACCTCAACTGATTTAACTTTTGGTTCATCTGGGAAAGCTCGATTTAAGGGTTGGTCACCCAGCACTCCAAGCCATCCCAGCTGGTCTAGACGACTGGGAAGAGAAACCGAGACCCATAAGCGGGGTTAGGATACCCAAAATATCTGGTACCCCTCTCCCTGTCTTCCACCAATAGCACATTTTTGACCCATACACTCTTCTCACTAACAAGAAACAGGATCTGAGGGTGCAGGCAGGGTGAAAGCAGAATTGAAACTGGTTTTTGTAATCCCCGCGCTTGCACCAGGAGGAATTTCAGAAAAGGTTCTTTTATTTGTTACAGAATTTCTTTAAGGGTTTCTACAAATCCTCAACCATGGGGAACAAGCTCTCTAAAGAACCAGAGCAATGTTTCAAGCTAATTCAGCAGCTTTTTAGGGCTGCTGGATGTCTCCCTTATAAAGGATCTTTAGACTTGGAAGTATGGGAAAAAGCAGGACAGAGAGGCCCTCATAGTCAGGAAAGCTTGGACAAAAAGAGAAAAGGCCTCCGGGACGGTGGCGGTAGCGAGTCTAGATGCCTGCCAGACCCTTCCCGTGGGTCGCCCCAGCTGCGGCGAGCACTGTGGCCGCGCCTGGGGAGCCCAGCTGGGGAGCCGGTGTGTGTGCCCCATGTGCATGCGCTCGCTCACAGCACAGTGGGGCCTGGCTTTTCTGCCAAGGACCAGCCGCAGCAGAGGGCGGAGGTGATCCCTCTCACCTTCCTTCCTCACTGAGCAAACAGAAGCAACCTTTCCCCTCACCCAGCACCTGGGGCAGTCTGACCCACTGGATTCACCCCCAGGGATCCACGCGGAGCCTTGCCTTGGCTGGCACCTAGCAACAGACTTAGAACTGGCACAGACAGCACGTCACGGAGGGGAGTTCCAGCCAGGTCATCTCTGGGGTAAGGGACAGCAGTCCCCACGCTCTGGGACACTGTCAGCATGCTTAATTTCAAGAAAGGGATTTCTACATTGTTTGCATGTCTATGCCTGGAATAGGGGGCACTTCTCAGCCCTGCAAAAGTGTGTGGACTCTAAATGTTTTGATCCAGATGGTCAAGTTGGATGAATTCAGCCTTACATCCTTCCTACCCCACTTATTACCTAGGGCAGGGATCTCCTTACTCGGTGTGGAATAAAAATCACCCTGCCACCTTTTCCTTAGCAGCCACTGCCCGGATTCAGACCTAAATTCTCCTAGATCCTTAAGTGATCAGGCTAGACAGGAATTAGATTTAGTTAACCAATACCTTCCTTCCAGACAGCTCACTAGGGTAAACAAACACCTGTCAGACTTTTTTGCTTCCCCACACTGGGGATGCCTACTGGCTCAATCGGACAGTTGTCACCTAATTTAGAAGTGACTGAATGGTTATTTTTATCCCGTCAACCCCAGCGCACTATTACCACCGATATGCCTGCCCTGCCAGCTGATTATCAAAGGCTGTGATAGAGAGAGCCCGCTGTTTGGCCACGACCCAGCCTTACGCATGTTCCACTCGCCCATCTACAACTTTATAGTCAATCTTTAGAATTTCAGTGTGCGATTGCTGATTTTGTAGGGATTTAGTATTAATTTGCCTTCTGATAAACTTCTCTAAAACCTCCCACTCTCAATATCCCCGCATAGGGGAAAAATTCAGCGCCACTCCTATTCCTAAAGCTAGAACCATCTTTACTGATGGTTCAGAAAAACGGGGAAAGCTGCTATCATCTGGAAAGGGAACGAGTGGAAACATTTTCTTTCTGGAAGGCACTCCTCCACCCAATGGGTGCAAATTTCAGGGGCTATTCCTGCCCTCCAACATTGGCCCAAAGAGCCTCTTAACTTAGTTTGTGACTCTGGTTATACTGTATATACACTCCCTCATACAGATCAGGCTCTATGACAAGGGTCCACTGAGCCTCAGTTACTAAGTTTAGTAAGTTTAGTAACTGAGGCTCAGTGGATCCTCCCAAAAGCAACCCTGGACAAGGCTGGACTAGATGACTTCCAAGCTTCTCTCCTAACCAAGGCTTTTTATTTTAAATAAAACATCATTATCACAAATACTGCTACACCTACAATCAGTAGGTATTTGTTCAGCACTGAAATATTATCAGACAGAGCCTGATATAGATCCATATATTACACTAAATTTCTCATCACAGAGGGGCTTCTAGGACAGCACGGGTTCAGGGTCTATATAAGCTATGAGCAATTTTATTACTAAAGTGTGGATATTTTATATTCTAAATATTAAAATTCCTCAATGAGATCGCCAATTACAAAGTCACCATTCACTCCCCCCCCCCACGTTAACTTAAACATATTCATATCAAAATTCCTTACCATAAAGAACAGACTGGATGGATGTGCGCACTGATTATTTTAGCAATGCCTCTTGTCAAAAAATCCCAGATGACAATTCGGCCATCATTACAGCCAACAGCAAGCAGTGTGCCCCACCTGTTAAAGGTGCAAGTCAGGGCCATGCTGATACAATCCAAAGTTCCATCAGCTTCCTAAAAATTAAAGTGAACACAAAAATATATACAGTAATACCCAGATATCCAAATGATTATTGGTTTTTTAATAAAAATAACCTTTTATTTATTTTTATCCTTGCCCAAGGACATGCTTATTGATTTTGGAGAAAGGAGAAAAAGGAAGAAAAGAGAGAGGGAGAGAAACATTAATCTGTTGCCTCTTGTATGTGTCCCAACCAGGGACCAAACCTGTGACCCAGGTATGTGCCCTGACTGGGAACTGAACCCAGAACCTTTCAGTTTATAGGACAATTCTCCAACCACCTGAGCCACACTGGTCAGGGCTCCAAAATATTTTTTAAAGATTGTCTACCATCTATGACACTTCTCTCAAATTTAAATCATGACGTACACCAAAATAATCTCTATGTATGTTCTTACACCTATTAAACTAGTCAAAATGAAGAAACATTTATAAATGCTAAGAAAAGTTTTTGGAAACAGATATGATCGATCCCTTACATTACCATTATAACCTTGTATACACACTCTGGAGGGCAATTAGGCCCAACTATAACAAGATTCATTAAAAGAATCATCCTGCTGACCAAGTAATCATACTTTTTGGAATTTATCCCCCCCCAAAAAATTTAAAAAACACACCCTAGAAGAGCCTATATAATATTAGAAAAGCAAAATTTTTTTATATTAATATCAATCCATTTAAAATACACTTGATCTTAGCCAAAAGGCCAAGAAGTGATCAATCCATTTAAAAAAGTCATAATGACTTAACTGAAACATACAAAATCTGTCCAGAAGAAGTCCAGCCACTGTTAACATAAGAACAGTTTGCATGACAACTCTCCAGCCAAGGAGAGCGGACTGGAATGCGCATGCACAAACCGAGACAACCTCACTGCCCTAGTCAGCGGGGGCAGCGTGAGTGAGGGAGTGGGCACGTGTACTTTGCGCTGTTGAGTTCAAAACTATTGAGCAAGTACAGCAACAAATCTGCATCAAATTTTGTGTTGAGCTTGAATGTTCCTTCGTGGAGAAGGTGATTCAGAAGGCCAGAGCTATGGGCAACTGGTGAGTGGCAGCTTATTCACAACGGCATGCCCGCTCAGGCGTCATGTCTCGTGCAGTTTTTTGGTGAAACATCAAATCACCCAGGTGACTCAGCTCTCCCTACAGACTAGATTTGGCATCCTGCGACTTCTGGCTTTTCCCAAAATCAAAATCGCCTTTGAAAGGCGATGGTAATGCCTTCAGACTGGTAATGAAATTCAGGACGATACAACAGGGCAGCTGATGGCAACTGGGAGAACTGTGAGGTCCCAAGGTGCCTGCTTTGAAGGGGACTATACAATGTCCTATGTACAATGTTTCTTGTAGCTTGTATCTTCCTTAATAAATATCTTTATTTTTCATATTACATGGGTACATTCTGGACAGATCTCATATTCCAAAACACTTTTATATTTTAAAAGGTAAAGCACACTTATAGCAAATATTGATTTATTACTATGTAAGAGCATCAATCAAAACTAGAAAAAAGATACATGCAATGGCACTGTTTGTGACCCTTTAATCAACTTTCTTTTTTACTTAAAGGAAAATGAACTGTAAGATTTACATTATTTACATTATGGTGAGATTTTCAGGCTATATTGCCTATCTGCCTCCACCCCCAAAACAGAACATTTTGTTTGCTATGTTTCTTTTGCTATAATGCAAAAGACATATCATCACATTTAACATTTCTGTTGTCAAAAAAAAAAGGATCAAAGTGCATTTTCCACTCAAACACAAAGCTAGTGAGTTATCATGTTCATAAAATCACACTCTTACCTCTGGATAATTCTGCCCAAAGGACTCTGCAACAAAACAGAGAAAGAGAGTTTGTGGGACACACGCCATGCAGCAGAGGGGCCTACGGTTCATGAGTGGTGTGCAACGACAATCTGCAAAGTGTGGATGGGGAACTGAAGCACTTTTTTATTTTCATGATTACACCAAGAAGGTACTCGCCTTTCTATCCTCATAATCTCGAGTTCATGGGTGAGCTGTCCTGAGGCTCTATGACCTATGACGTCGCAACAGGGTGAATGCAGGAGGAGGAGAAAGAATCCTGCCAACTTCCATTTAGGCGAACGACAGAGATTTGTAAAAGTGTAAAACAATGTTACTCTTCTATTTTTTTAAGAAAATAGTTATTTTTCATAAAAATGTTTCTTACATAAACAGGTAATGATGTCATTATGGTTATTTTTAAATAATAAACTTCTAAAAATCAAGTCAAATTATCTTAAGTTCCAAATATTCCTAGAATTTTTATTAACAGCAGCCAACCAACAGTGATCACTCCCCTGATTAATAACAGCATCTTGGTTCTGACACAGGCTACCAGTTGGTTAAACACACGTGTCTCCATTTCTCAAGCAAAAAACATTTTGGTACAAAATCCCTGAATGCATTTCCTATATTAAATTTGGTATTTATACATTAGTAGTTCTAAATATTTCAAGTTATAAATGATATGATACTGCTTGCTTGTCAGAAATTTAATTTCAGGAGCAGCACCATCTTTGTCAGTATTTACTTACGTAATTACCTAAAGATTTTATTACAATGATTTTTAAATATTTTATTTATTTATTTTTAGAGAGAAGGCAGAGAAAGAGATAAATATTGTTGTGTGAGAGATACATCCATCAGCTGCCTCTCTCACATCCCTAAAGGGGACCTGGCCCACAACCCAGGCATGTGCCCTGACTGGGAATCAAACCTGTGACCTTTTGGTTTGCAGGCCAGTGCTCAATCCATTGACCCACACCAGCCAAGGCTTATTCCAATGGTTTTTAAACTATACTCTGAGAACTACTGAACCATGAAAACTGTTTTACATACAGGGCATCCAAATAAGATTTTATTTTTTAAAAAGTCATATGCTTTAAAAAGAAGAGCCTGAAAACTGCTTTCATTATATTTTGTCCCTTTAAAACAACTAATAGACGCCGTGGCTGGTGTGGCTCAGTGGATTGAGTGACAGCCTGCGAACCAAAGGGTCACCAGTTTGACTCCCAGTCAGGACGTATGCCTGGGTTTCGGGCCAGGTCCCCAGTAGGGGCGCTCAAAAGGCAACCACATATGGATGTTTCTCTCCCTCTCTTTCTCCCCCGCTCTCTCCAAAAATAAAATCTTTAAAAAATTTTAATAGAAAACTGAATAATGAAAACAACATTAAAACATCATCACCCCCCGATGCCCATAGTTAAAAAAAATGAAAAAAAAAAGATGAAACTCAAGGTAAGTAATTGCCAAAAAGGGTAATTATCTTGATTCATCTAACGTGCACCAGACTTATGGTGGCTGATCAAGAGAAAAGAAATGAAATGCTGAAACCAGAACAAGATACTACGCATATGATACGTGACTTGCTGCTTTAACAATATACCCTATACATCTTCAATAATACAGCTAATACATGGTTTAGAAACAATAAAAAGGAGTACTTATTTAAAAAATCAAAAAAACAAATAAATTTTAAAAATACATCCTAAAAGTCTAAAGTACTCAGGAAGGTGCATTACTACTTGCGCTGTGCTGGGAGAAGGGAAGGCCACGCACAAGATTCTGAGAACGCAGCCCTGGCTCAGTGGACTGAGAGCCAGCCTGCAAACCAAAGGGTTGCCAGCTGGTTTGATCCCTGGTCTCAGATTCAAGCCGGGTCCTCAGTTGGGGGCAGGTGAGAGGCAGCTGGTCGATGGCTCATTCCCTCTTTTTCTTACTCCCTTCCCCTTCTTTAAAAAAACAAATAAAATCCTTTTTAAAAAAGATTCTGAGAGAATGCAAACTCCAGGAACCATTGTAATGCATGATTATCCCCTCAACACATATCACCACTGATTTTGTATTTTCGCTTTGTGTTTTGGGTTGGGGTTTTGGTTTTTTTGTTTGTTTTGAGGTTCATCCTGATTAAGGTTACAGTGAGGAGTATGGAGGAACACAGAGAGAAAGCGGTGTAAAAAAAGACTGAGCTAGGTTGGGACACTTTGGTTGAAGGGCGTGAGCCAAGAATGCGGTCGAGCAGGGTCCAGGAAAGGATGCTCAGGACCACTTTTATGTTTCCCAACTGCATTGCTTGGGCTTGGTTTTAAAGACCACTAAGGGGAAAAGGTGCACGAAGATGTGAAGGACAAAGGGAAACAAACCCTGGTCAAAGAGATTTAACTTCATAGTATACGTAATAATTTAAAAAACATGAATAAGTTTTATAGCAATATTCACACTTCAAAAACTGATTACAGAAGAAAAATCCTCGACTGAATCAACATGTAAATGATTCAATGAAAGGCTGTTAAAGACCTACTATTTTAAAAAAAAAGGTCAGCAAGCAAATACAATTTTGTGAGCAATGGCTCTTAAATCTCAAGCAGGAGATAATTACTGTTATTCAAGCTATTATTTCACAGCAGAAAAAATATCCAAATATGGATAATTATACTAATTCTTAGAGAAACATTTTCATTGGTGTTACTAAGTGAATAAAAAAGCAAACGAAAATGTATATATCTCATTTCAGGTTACTGTGTATAAACACACACCACGAGAATAGGCACGAAGAAAAATGTGAAAGGAAACACATAGGATCACCAATGAAATGGAGGAAGCAAGTAAAAACACACTCAAAAAAAACCATCCAGGACTTCCAGCCAAGATGGAGGCATAGGTAGATACACTTTGCCACCTCACACAATGAAAACAAGGACAACAAAATTGAAAACCAAACCCCACCCCCAGAACTGCCAGAAAATCAAACTGTATGGAGGTCTGACAGCCAGGGAGTTAAAGAAGAAACATTCATCCAGACCTATAGGAGGGGCGGAGACTGGCAGCTGGGTGGAGAGAATTCCTGGCAAGGCAGCCGCTGGTGCAGCGGGTGGTCCCACATTTGTGTGCGAATGAACCAGGAGGAATAACTGGGGAGTGAGAAAGACTGGGCAACCTAGGGCCCCAGTGTGTTGGGGCGGGGGGAGGATAAAGCCTCAAAACCTCTGACTGTAAAAATCTGTGGGGCGGCAGCAGGAAAAACTCCCAGCCTCACAGGAGAGCTCGCTGGAGAAACCCACCCACTGGGAACCAGCACCAGAAGGGCCCAATTTGCTTGTGGGGAGCGAGGAATGAGACTCAAAGCCTGCCAAGAGCCAAACAAGTGCCACTGTTCCCTCTCTGATGCCTCCCCCACATACGGCATCACAATGCAGCCACGTGGGTTGCCCTACCCTGGCAAATACCTAAGGCTCCACTCCTCACAATATAACAGGTACACCAAGACAAAGAAATATAGCCCAAATGAAAGAACATATCAAAGCTTCAAAAATAGAACTAAATGATGAAGAGATAGCCAACCTATCAGATGCAGAGTGTTTTGAACTCTGCAGGTAATCAGGATGCTCACAGAAATGGTTGAGTATGATCGCAAAATAGAAGAAAAAGTGAAGGCTATGCAAAGTGAAATAAAGGAAAATGCACAGAGAATCAACAGTGACAGGAAGGAAACTGAGACTCAATTCAACAATTTGGAGAAGAAATGGAATGAAAAAAAAAGAATTCAAAAAAATAAGAAGAGGTGAGGCTTAGGAACCTTCAGGACAACTTTAAACATTTCAACATCCAAATCATTGAGGTGCCAGAAGGAGAAAAGGAAGAACAGCAAGCGGAAAAGTTATTTGAACAAGTAATAAAGGAGAACTTCCCCAATCTGGCAAAGGAAATAGACTTCCAGGAAGTCCAGGAAGCTCAGAGAGTCCCAAAGAAGTTGGACCCAAGGAGGAACACACCAAGGAACATCATAATTACATTAGCCAAGATAAAAATTAAGGAGAGAATCCTAGAAGCAGCAAGAAAAAGGAGACAGTAACCTACAAAGGAGTTCCCATCAGACTGTCAGCTGATTTCTTAAAAGAGACCTACAGACAAGAAGGGGCTGAAAAGAAGTATTCCAAGTCATGAAAGGCAAGGACCTACACCCAAGGTTGCTCTATCCAGCAAAGCTTTCATTTAGAATGGAAGGGCAGATAAAACACTTCCCAGATAAGGTCAAGTTAAAGGAGTTCATCATCACAAAGCCCTTATTATATGAAATGTTACAGGAACTTATCTAAGAAAAAGATGACCAGAACCATGAATAGTAAAATGACAACAAACTCACAACTGTCAACAACTAAACCTAAAATCAAAAATAAAAGGCAAACTAGAACAGGAACACAATCAGAGAAATGGAGATCACATGGAGGGTTATCAGCAGGAAGGGGAAGGAGGGAGAACTAGGGAAAAGGTACAGGGAATAAGAAGCCTAAATGGTAGATACAAAACAGACAGGGAGAGGTTAAGAATAGTACAGGAAATGGAGAAGCCAAAGAACTTACATGTATGACCCATGGACAGGAACTAAAGGGGAAAATGCGGGTGGGAGGGGGTTTCAGGGCGAAGGGGAAAAAAAGGATGACTCCAATAGCATAATCAATAAAATATACTTAAAAAAAGAATCCCACTCTGGCTGGTATGGCTCAGTGAATTGAGCACGGGCCTGCGAACTAAAAGGTCACTGGTTCAATTCTGGGTCAGGGCACATGCCTAAGTTGTGGGCCAGGTCCCCAGTTGGAGGCACACAAGAGGCAACCAATTGTTATTTCTCTCCCCCTCTCCCTGCCTTCCCCTCTCTCTAAAAAGAAACACGTAAAAATCTTCAAAGAAAAGCATCCATAGTTAAAATTATATATCATGACTGTATCTACATGAATACGTTAAAAATAGTTAGATCTATTATTTCCCAATACGTAGGAAGAGTATCTTTACAGTGTTGAGTATAGAAAGAAAGTTGCAAATAATGTATCTACAAAGGTTCTATATCTGGAAAAAGCAAAAACAAAGCCCTTAGACATTTGTTTAAACGTGTCTGTCTGAGAAAGCCAAAGGGTATAAAAGGACAGTTACCATGTGGAGAAGGGGAGAAAGATAATTTTTTCTGCACACATATTTATGTCGTTTATGTTGTGATAAATATAAGTATGTATTTTATTTATTCATTTGAAAAGCATGACATTAAAGAACCTCAATGAGCTCTCTTTTTTCTTTTAAAGATTTTATCTATTTATTTACTTTTAGACAGAGGGGAAGGGAGAAAAAGAAAAAGAAACATCAAAGTGTGGCTGCCTCTCACAAGCCCCCTACTGGGAACCTAGCCCACAGCCCAGGCGTGTGCTGTGACTGGGAATCAAACAGGCAACCCTTTGTTTCGCTCAATCCACTGAGCCATACCAGCCAGGGCCTCCATAAGCTTTCTAGATCTACTCCCACTGGCTTATCATTTGTTTATGTTTCTCTTCTAGTCCTGTGTATCCTTCCAGGACAATGGCTGTATATTATTTCAATGTTTTTCAAACAGTAGGACCCAATCCACCACAAATGGATAAATCAATTTAGTGAGCCACAATTTTTTTCATAGATTAGAAGATACCAGAGGGTACTTAACATAACAAGAATTAAGTGTAATTTTGAGAAACTCAGTTATAAATGTAACTTACATTTATATACTTATAAATGTAAGTATATACAATGGGTTTTGATAGAAAATATATTTGTATTATGAGCTGTGAGAAAAGTAAGTTGGAAAAACTCTTATGTAACTTTTATCTCTAAGTCACAAACTGTCCTTACCACTCGATGCACAGCACGGGTCCAAAGGGGGTTGCAGATGTAGTACCTTGAGTGTCCACGTTAAGGACACATGGACATCATCATTCATTTCCTTTATCTGGCCAGAAATCCTTGAGTATCCTCCCACCATCACATCACTTCTGCTCCTTTCTCCTTTTTCTCTGTAATCACTAACTTTCCACTTTAAAACTCAGAGTCACTTCCATAGAGATTTACATCTTTTGGACCCAGCCTTCTTTTAAATTGTCTAGCCTCCCAATGCTAAATATTCCTTGCTAAGTTTCATACACGTGAATTTTCTGTATAAATAAAAACATAAATAAAACCTTTCCCATGACTTTGCTATCTCTTTGAATATACTAGCCTATCATCTTCCCTCCATACTTTAGTCTTTAAAAATAAGGGTCAAGTCTTTCCCTCCCTTTTGTCTCCCACACCTTCCTAAAATCACTGTAATCTGGCTTCCGCTCAAGTTGCTGAGGGGGCCCCAAGCTGCCTAAGGACTAAATAGAGCAGCCCTTTCCCAGCTCTCAGCCTCAACTGCTCTACAACTGGCTGCTATGGAAGACACCACACCACACCAACCTGCACAGTCTCTTCTCCCTCTACTGGATAAATATACGGAAAGCACTAAAAACATACCTAGCTCATAGTAAAGTATTATGTAACTGTTAGTTAACTGATTATTATCATTATATCATTTATCTTCGTATTCCCTAAATAAGTCAAAACCCTTCAATGGATCTTCTGTATCTTTCTTTAAAAGCACAAACTTTCCAGCTGGGCATTCAAGAGCCTCCACAAAATTGATGGCACCAACCCCTTCTCTTGATTTTCTCTTTAGTTACAGTACCCACAACCTTGCAGGTAAATTCTTTAGGTCTTCTCTCACTGATATCTTAAAACAAGCATATTCCTAGTAAGCACCCCCTCCCCAAATCGAATTACTATAGTCTGTCAATATTTTACCGATCTTAAATGTCCACTTGAAACTGTCTCCTCCACAGGCTCTTTGTTGCTGATTGCCTTTCTTTCCCTGCCCCAAAGATATGATCCCTCTTCTACACGTTCTTAGCTCTTTGTAATGACTCTTAGAGGCCTTCCTAGGTTCTGCAATACATTATGACTATTTACTTAATCATCCTAATCTTTCTGCATAAAAAAAAGCTTCTTAAAGGTAAAGACCATTTCCTAAATATCGTTGTAGTCCTTTGCAAAGCCAAAAACACCTTCTGATCTTTTATTCCAAGAGAAACACAGCCATTAAAGACAGCAAATCGTTTAGGAGTTCTGGAAAACAGACATCCCTAGGCTACCATGCTAAACACCTAATGAAAGCCTAGAAGAAAGAACTACAGTTTTTAAACAACCTGAGTAAGGTATAGGGAGGAAACGACTCAAAGAGAGGGTGACAAAAGGCAAATGTCTCTGTCGCTCACACCTCAGCGTTTTACACACCATACCTGGTAGTTACGAATCCAGTGTCAACTATGCCATGTGCTTGTTCAGTCACTACCTTCAAGTCACTACCCTCTGAGGCTTTTTTCATCTGTTCCATGAGGGACTTCGACTAGAAGATCTCCAAGTTCCCCTCCTTAGGCATCTAGTATTTCTACAAAAAGATTTACCTGTCCAGACACCCAAATCCCCGACAAGTCTTAGGAGCTTTTCACTTCAAGCCCCACTCCTTCAGATTCCTTCTCCAGTAACTGTGGTCCTGCCTGTTCTGGGCTACTTCAGCACCTGTGATGCTTGTCATCGAAACTAAGTCACAAACTGTCCTTACCACTCCAAAACTGATCAGAAAATAGCTTCCGGGAACGCAATGCATTTTGCTCGAGCAGAAGCTAGGGCTGCCTCCTGCTGCTGCTGCTGCTGTATTTCAGGAGCGCCCAGCGATCCACTGCAGAACTGGGCATCTAGAGCTGTAGCCTGAATCCTCTCCCGCCCGGCTTCCCTCTTTTCCAGGACCAAAACGTTCTCTAAGACGCAGCCAAAGCCTTTCTTACCCAGCAACTCGAGGTTCATCCCTGAGAACTCCGGCCACCTGGTTTCAGCTCCAGCGACAACGCCTTTCCCCCTGCGCGTTTCTAACACTGCGTCTAAAACCGGAGCGCCGCAAATTGCCTGGCGCTAGCTCCGCAGACTTTCTGGTTTAGAAGACCCTGCGCCTTCCGCTTTCTTCCCCCGCCTTCCCTGTTCGTTCCAAATGAGCTGTCCATATATATGCCTAACCATAAAGAACAACAAACTCTCTTGAAGACATTTGATTATAACATTAATTAAGGGATAAATTTTTTTTCGTTGCTTAGTACTCTAAGAAGTGCGTGAACTTGAGAATGTTTTCCCCTGGGTTGTGTAAGTGAACTAGAAACGTCAGGCATATAGTTAGACTACTAGTAGTTGTCTGTTGTGTGTTCAGTGGCGTTGTACCGGCCGGCTGCACCAGAATCCACAGGGAAGGTTCCGGGCAAATGCGAATGACACCGGAAAGCTGGAAAGGCCAGCCCAGGGCCCAGGTGCGGAGCGGAGCTGTGGTCGGCAAGGCGCGTTCTCACCTGTATGTAGCTAGTTATTGTGTCTGTCTCAGCCTCATGGAAATTCACATTTATAAAGATATGCCTTTGATCCCACAGAAATGCACGATACCATTTGTTAGGCCACTGCTTAAGGTTTCGCCGTGTACCCAGTGGTGGCCAGGACACTGAAAATGAGTTGGAGTGAGAGGTGGGCTGAGTTCTCTGGAGCTCAGTCAGACAGGACCGTGATGAGATACACAAAGCAATTAGAGGCGGCCAGTTGGTGTTAACTAACGAAGGAGCAAATTCTATGTAAACAAGTTTCTACTGTGGATGCCGTAGGCTCTCACAAAAACAACGGCGGTGTAGGTTGCTGCAAAAAGCTAGACCTTCCTATGTAGATTTAATACCAGTAATCCCAGCTCCACTCTTTGGGCAATAATTTATTCTCTATGCCTCACTTTTCTTAGAGGTAAAATGGGGATGATAACAGTAGTACTTACAGGATTGTAGTGAAGATTAAATGAGGTAACACATATGAAGCACTTAGAACAGAAAGTACCCCATGAATGTTAGCTACTATTACTTACAAATCTCTTTCCCCTAAATTATCTCACTTCCTTAAGGCCATTAGAGTAGGTACCAGCCCAATTTGACCAAATGCAGTAATTGAGGCTCAGAGATAATTGGCAGTTTGCTTTCCTCCACCTATCCAAAACACTGCCAAAATGTCATCCAAAATATTACCCACCGCAACTGATATATAGGGGCATTTCTCAACACTCTTGCATTCCTTATTATAAGTTCTCACAAAATGCCCATTGAAAAGGTGAGGAAATGTCATTGTTACATTAGTTCATAATGAAGATGAACAACCTTTCACATGTGTCGATGTGTATTTTTCTCTTCTGTGGTTTGGCCTTTTCATGTTCTTTGCCTATTTGTCGGATGCAGTCTTCACCTTGTTTCCAAAGCAAGGAATAACATCAGATTGATGCTTAAGAAAGAAAACAAGGATAGTGTAGAGTAGGAATTCATTCGAGGAGTGGAGAGCAATTCGATTATTGCTGTAATCCTGCGGAGACATGAGGACTACCTGACTCGAAGCTAAGACAGACGGGAAAGAGAGAAGGCAAGGCCCTGCAGCGATGTATGAGGCAGAACTGCTCGAGGGCCAGGCCTCCGGCACGACTAACACGTTTCTAGTTGGGGTGGCTCCGTTTGCCAGGACAAGGAATGCGAGGAAAGGAACAGCTCTGGCAACGTAGATGAAGAACCCAGATTAGGACACATTAGGTTTAAGGAGCCTGTGAGAAATTAAAGTGACCACAGAGACCTGGAGTTCAAAGAAGAGATCTAGGCCACTGTATTCTAATGTGCACATTTTCCTGCATTTTAAAATATCTGAAATAAGGATATATCTTACAGTTGATTATATCTCATAATTATTTAGCAGTGTTTTTCCTTTCTCGGTGCTACATAAGATACCTGTGTATTGTATAACTCATGGTATCTTTGATGAGAAACTGTAGAATTGGTATTGGTGGACTTTGCTTTATGAGTGTTAGTTGGAGCTTATTAATACTACCAACTGCAAAGGAAGCTGTCCAGATTTGTGTTGAAGGAGAGAAAAGGAAATTTAATATTCTTCCTTATTGGTCTGAAGCAACTTGTGCAACACCTGTCATTAAGACACTGTGTGAAAGAAAAACTCATTTCTTAGCTAGGCTGAAATTTTATCTTGTTAAAGACTTTTACAGCCCTGGCTGGTGTGGCTCAGTGGGTTGAGCACTGGCCTGTGAACCAAAAAGTTGCTGGTTCAGTTCCCAGTCAGGGCACATGTGTGGGTTGTGGGTCAGGTCCTCAGTAGGGGGCACATGAGAGGCAACCACCCACTGATGTTTCTCTCCCTCTCTTTCTGCCTCCCTTCCTCTCTGTCTAAAAATAAATAAAATCTTTTTTTAAAAAAAGACTTTAACAAATCCTCCCTAAATTAGGTCAGTTGGTACTTTCTCCAGGTAAAAATCCGGTAGCTGTGTCCACCCTCTTCTTTCAACATTGCAAATAAACTTTTTGTTATAATTTATTATAATCTTATGGGAACACCATTGTATATGCAATCCATTCGTGACCAAAACATCATTATGCAGTGCATGGCTGTAGATTCATCAGAGAAGTGAAGTCACAGGGCAAACCACTGCCCCAGAATTGAAGAGACAGAGAACTGCAACTTCCCAGAGCAGAAGCCCCTAAGCAGAAACCTCTGCAGGAATCAGCATCAGGGGATGGAAACCTGAATTGTAATGGACAAACTGCTGGAGGCTCAGAATGGACAAGTCTGTTAAAGACTCCTGGGGGGCCCAGTCATAAGGGTGCCATTACACTTTTGTGAGTTTTACCCCCAGGAGCTAAACCAGTTCTCACAGTGAATATGGGAGAAAAATCCCCTTGTGCTTCCACCAGAAGGGAGGGAAAGGAACCATTTTAAAATATGCTAGAACATTCTGTTCTTAACAAAGCTTGCCCCTGAGAGAAATTATTTTATCAAAACCGAAGCTATTGGGGGTTTCAGAGCCTAACCAGCCTGGAAGGAGGGAAATCCCCAACCCCAAACGACTCTAGCTTTCCATGTGGGTGAACGGAATCATCCAACTGGAGCCCAATCTAGCCATCTTTTCATGGGGCGCGGCGGGGAGGGGAGGCGAGGGAACGAGAAACACTTGCAAAGTTCATAGTCCAAAGACACAGCCCACTAAAAAGACTGAGCCATAAATGCCAGACTCGAGAATGCTTCCCCTCCCCTGACGCCTCACCACCAGATTACTAAGGCCTATTTACTGCAGTTCCTTTTGCCAAGTACAGTGTGTCCAGCTACCGAGAAAAATTGACAAGGCGTACCAAAAGGGAAAAAAAAGGTTGAAGAGACAGGGAAACCATCAGAACCAGACCTAGTTAGCAGGGATCTCGGAATTATCACATAGAGAATTTGAAGCAACTATAATTATCGCACTAAAAGCTCTAACGGGTAAAGTAGACAGTGTGCAAGAACAGATGGGCACAGTAAGCCAAGAACTGGAAATTCTGAGAAATAAAAAAACGATAGAGATTAAAAACGCAGTAACAGAAATAAAGAATGCCTTCGTTGGGTCTATTGCACAGGTGGCAAACACAAGGCCCATGGGCCGAATCCAGCCTCCACCTTGTTTTATACGGCCCGGCACCTCGTTTCCACCCAGTGGCAGTGCTGAGCTCTCGCTTAACTGTAAAGGAGTAGTTACGTTTACACAGTCCTAACATTACATTCGGCCCTTTGAAGGCAACCACGAGGCTGATGTGACCCCCAGTGAAAATGAGTTTGACACCCCTGGCTTATTAGTGGTCTGGTTGCAACTGAGGAGAGAAACTCTGAGCTTGCGGATATGTCAATAGAAACATCTGAAACTGAATGGCAAAGAGAGAAGAGACTGAAAGACACAGAATGTAATATCTAAGAACTGTGGACATCTAAAAACAGGTATAAAAGACAGGTAATGGAAATATCAGAAAGAGAAGAAAGAGAAAGGAACAGAAGTATTTGAAGAAGTGATGGCCGAAAAATTCCCTAAATTAATGTCACACACTGAATCAGAGATCTGGGGAGCTCAGAGGACACTGAAGAGGATAAATTCCTACCCCACCCCCAAAAGAGTGAAATATTTAAAGTATTTGAGAAAAAAAAGCCATCAAGCTAGAATTTATCCTTCAAAAGTGAGGGAGAAATAAAGACTTTCTCAGACAAACAAAAAATGAGGGAATGTGTGTTGTCAGCAGACCTGTCTGTCAAAAAAGGTTAAAAGAAGTTCTTCAGACAGAAGGAAGACGACACAGGCCGGAAACTCAGATACACACAGAGAAAGGACGAGCATCAGAAAGGGAATAACTAAAGGTAAAAAGTTTTAATTGTCTTATTCTTAAATGATCTAACAGAGAACATTTTGTTCAAAATAATAATAGTGACTATTACATATACATACATACTCTTACCTATAAGTGAGATGAATGACAGTGATGATATAAAGCACGTGAGGGAGGAGTTAGGGTTGCCCCGCTGTTAGAAGGTGCTCGCACGGGTTGTAGAGGAATACAGTGGTAGTTGAGGGTGAACTTGGATTAGCTATAAGTGTGGACTGCAAACTCGAGGACAACCCCCAAAAACACTTTTAAGAAAAAGCACAGTCAATATTCTTTAAAAGGAGAGGAAACAGAGTATTAATATCACTTGAGGCAAAAAAAAGTGGAAGACAAAAATAGGAACAAACAAAAAGAGCAACAAATAGAAAACAATAATAAATATGGTATATATTAATCCAAAACTATCACTAATCACTTTAAAAGTCAATCTAAATACCAATTCCTCCTGGCTGGTGTGTCCCAGTGGACTGAGTGCTGGCCTGCGAACTGAAAAGTCGCTGGTTTGATTCCAAGTCAGGGCATATGTGTGGGTTGTGGGCCAGGTCCCCAGTAAGGGGCGCACGAGAGGCAACCGCCCTGCGTATCTCTCACATCTCTCTCACACATCAGTGTTTCTCTCCCTCTTTATCTTCCTCCCTTCCCCCTCTCTAAAAATAAGTAAAATCTTTTAAATATATAAATAAATAAATAAACCAGTTGAAAGAGAAATATTGTCAGAGTGATTCAGAAGCGAGACTCAACTGCCCTGGCCCATTGCCTCAGTTGGTTGGAGCATCATTCTGTCCCATAAAATGAAAGGTTGTGGGTTTGATTACCAGTCCGGGCACATGCCTAGGTTGCAGGTTCAGTCCCCAGTTGGGGCACATGTGAGAAGCAACAGATAGATGTTTCTCTTTCACATTAATAGTTTCTCTCCTCTCTCTCCCTTCCTTCCCCTCTGTCTAGAAATCAATAAGCATGTCCTCAGGTGAGGTTAAGATACACGTTGTATGATTCCTATTCTTTTGAATTTGTTAAGGTGTGTTTTATGGCCCAGAGATGGCCTATCTTGGTGGATGGTCCATGCAAACTTAAGAAGAACGTGTATCTGCTGTTGTTGGATGAAGCAGTCTATAGAGGTCTGTTATACCCAGTTGATTGGTGGTGTTACTGAGTTCAGCTGTGTACTTTTGTTTTGAGATATTATTTATTTATTTTTAGAGGGGAAAGGAAGGAGAGAGAGAAATATCAATGTATAGTTGCCTGTGGTGTGTCCCCTGCCAGGAACTGGCCTGCAACCCAGGCATGGCCCTGACTGGGAATCAAACCACGATCGTGTGGTTCGCAGGCCTGCACTCAATCCACTGAGCTACACCAGCCAGGGCCAGCTGTGTCCTTTTAAAAAAGATAACTACATGTTGTCTTCAAGAAACCCAATTTAAATATAAAGACACATATTGCTTAGAAATTAAATGGATAGAGAAAGATGTACTGTGCTAATAACTAATCAAAGAAAGCTGGAGTAGCTATATTACTCTCAGTCAGAGCAAGGAAACTTACCAGGGCATTCCACAATGACAAAGGGGTCAATTCTCCAAGAATAATATCTTTAATATGTATCTACCTAATAACAGATAGTAAAAATACAGAAGGCAAAAACTGATAGACTACAAGGAGAAACAGATAAATCCACTATTAAGTAGGAGACTTCAACACCTCTCTAGCAGAAATGGACAGATCCAGCAGGCAGAAAGTCAGTAAGGACACAGCTGAACTCAGTAACACCACCAATCAACTGGGTATAACAGACCTCTATAGACTGCTTCATCCAACAACAGCAGATACACGTTCTTCTTAAGTTTGCATGGACCATCCACCAAGATAGGCCATCTCTGGGCCATAAAACACACCTTAAAAAATTCAAAAGAATAGGAATCATACATGTCTGCTCTCAGACCACAATGGAATTAAACTAGGAATCAGTAACAGAAAGATAGCTGAAAAATTCCGAAATTAAACAACACACTTCTAAGCAACACATGGGTCAGAGAAGAAATCATAGGTCAGGCTTAAAAAACACAATGCTGTTTATATGAACACCCTAAAATGAAAAATGTAGGTATAAATCTAACAAGATATGTATATGCTCTATATGAGAAGAATACAAACTCTGGTGAGAGAAATCAACTTGGAACTACAGAAATGAGGAGCTATCCTATGGTGGTGTGGGGGGGGAGGGTCAATGTTGTCAGGATGCCGGTCCTTCACAATTTGCACTGTGGTTTCAGGGCGTTCCCAGCCAAAACCCCAGCCAGTCATTGTGTGGGTGTCACAAGCTGATTCTTAAGTTGATATGGGGAGACAATAGCCAACCTAATATTGAAGGAAAAGAACAAAGTCAGATGACTGACAGTACCTGACATCCAGATTACTGTAAAGCTACACTAAAGACAACAGTGTGGTACTGGTGAAAGAACAGATGAATAGACCCATATAAATACAGTCAGCTGGTCTTTGACAAAGGAGCAAAGCCAATACAATGAAGAAAAGAGAGTCTTTTCAACAAGGGGTGCTGGAACAACTGGACATCCACAGGCCAAAACAAATAAATCTACACACAGAACTTACACCCTTCACAAAAATTAACTCAAAATGGATCACAGAACTAACTGTAAAATGCAAAACTATAGAATTCCTAGAAGATAACATAGGAAGAACTCTAGATGACCTCAGGTATGGTGATGACTTTTAAATACAACACAAAAGGCATGATCCCTGAAAGAAAGAATAGATGAACTGGTCTGCATCAAAATTAAAATTTTCTGCTCTGTGAGAGCCACTGTCAAGAGAATGAAAAAGACAAGCCACAGACTGGGAGGAAATATTGGCAAAAGACATGTCTGATAAAGGACTATGATCCAAAATAGACAACTTTTAAAAGTCAACAATAAGGAAACAAACCACCTGATTTTAAAATGGGCAAAATATCTGAAGACACCTCGCCGAAGAAGATACATGGATGGCAGATAAAGATATGGAAAGATGTTCCACATCGTGTGTCATCAGGAAAATGCAATTTAAAACGAGAGATGCCATAGAAATCCTGAAGACTGACAACATCAACGCTGATGAAATGTAGAACAGGAACTCTCACTCGCGGCTGGTGCGAATGAAAAAGAGGGTCACTTTGGAAGACAGTTGGGTGGTTTCTTAACAGAACTAAACACATTCTTATCATACAAACCAGTAATCATGCTCCTTGGTTTTTAGCCACGGAAATTGAAAACTATGTCCACACAAACCCCAGCCCTTGGACATCTGTAGCAGTTTCAAAGCGTCCAGCTTCCAGTGCCCCTGTCAACGTCCAGTGTCGCATGCAGCCTTGACACTGTACCTCACCTTCTCACGTTGTCTTCACGCTGTTGCAGCTGTTTTTGTCTGCAAGCCCTTTCCAGCTCTTTCTGCAGTTCTTGCTCCCCTCCACTCACCTAGACGTGAGAAGACATGCTCCAGGGTCTCCGCTGGGGATGACGGGGCAGCAATGCCCCTTTCCCTTCCATACTGCCCGCCGCCCCGACCTCGCTTCTCTGCTGCGCTGGCTTCCTGCAGCCCTGCTGCACCTTTTCATTGATGTCCATGTTCTCTATACATGAACTGACATTTATTGGGGTGGGGATGGGAGCGCCGAGGAGAAGGCTGTTTCCCCCTCACAGGGGACTTCTCTTCAGCCTCAAGAACTTGGCAGTGATGCCAGTCCAGAGATGGACAGAGGTATCCCTAGGGACCCTGGCATCCCCAAGTTACAGTCTTCAAATCTACCTGAATGGGCCCTGACGAACATTCTTTGCTTGAACCTTCTCCCAGGCCCATCTGCATGTTTCCTTGTAAAATCTGGTTTTATCAAAACTCCTGCTAGAGTCAGTTTAAACAGAACGCCCCATCCCTTCAAAATGTGATCAGATTCCTCCTCTTCCACCCCTGTCTTCATCAAGAATCCTATTAGATTGTTTTAGCCAGAATCCTTCTCACCCCCTTGTTTCCTCTTAGTAATTTTCCATCTACGGCCCCCCACCCTGCTCCTTGGCTACCTATTGCCCAAACTGTATTTACAGTCAAGCCCCACCTCTCCCCCCGCTGTAAAATCCCACTGCACTGGTCCTAATACCACGATGGGCCATTTTAAACAACTGTCCTTGAGCTTTTTTCTTTAAACAAGTCCACTATCACAGTGGCTTCTGCTTCTTGGAGCCAAACCTCTCTGGGTGTAGTCATTGAAATACAGCAAATTATCAAAGTCAAACCTCAGGGGAAAGCTGCCCAGCTGGTCTTCACCCCTTCCTCAGGCTGCCTTGCCCTTCAGCTGCCCTGGCCTGCAACCCTCACCCCAGCTTCTGCTTCAGCAAGCTCTTCCCATGCTGCCCTTGCATCCTAGGACCATCTGGTTGATGGCATCAGCTGCCACAGACTCCTCCGTAGCACCTGAATTGGATGGAGGTTCCATACGTGAGGCTCTGCCAGACCCCATGGCTGAAAGACAGATGAAGGAGCCCATTTGCCAGCCTCCTTTTCAACTCAGAGGCCCATGGGAGCCATGATTAAGAAAGGAAAACTGGCCTGGGAATCAGGGGACAAGGTTAATCTCATCCTTGCCCCCCACCAGCTGGGAGATGTCCTTTCCTCTCTGGCTCTCAGTGTCCTCTGCTGTGAGAGAGGAACTTCAGTGGGATGCTCACAGTGTGTCCAACCCGCAGCTCAGGATGGCAATGAGTGCAGCCCAACACAACTGTGAATTTACTTAAAACATTAGTTTTATTACTTAGACATGTACATTTTCTATATTAGTGACCACAAACTTGGGACCTGCTCGATGATTTTAGAAAATTATTGAAAGGGCTGCTGCATAATTAGGGTTATTATGTGAGGATTTTTTTGCTTATCTGTGGATACCATGAAAATTATACATGGACCTTTTATTCGCTCATCAGTTTTTGTTAGTGGTTGTATATTTAACATGTGGCCCAAGACAACTCTTCTTCTTCCAGTGTGGCCCAGAGACGACAAAGGGTTGGACACCCCTGCTTTAGAAGGTCTTTCCAACCCCCGTTTGGTCTCTGACAGCTTCCCAAGCTGCTGCCCAGGGATTGCCTCTCTCAGAGGAAAAGAAGAAACAGTGGAGGTCTTTGTCACCGCTTCTTATTCCACTTGCTAAGCCTTAACACAGCCCAGTGATGAAGCATGCCCAGAGTCGGTTGTGGCACCAGAAGCTGGAGGGGAAAGTGTGACTCTGGGGCTGAAGAACACAGGCACCAAGATCTGCCAGCGTTGGCTACAGCCTTGGGCCAAAGACATGGGCTGTGCCATCTCCTGAATGTGGTGCAACACTTAAAATGGCAGAGACCCTGGACTTCTTCCCTGCAGCCTCAAAATGGGACAATTTTGAAATTATCTCAGGCCCACAGTTACCCATGGGATCAGCTGAGGCCTACTTTGCAACTTCATTATTGCTCATTAAAAAAAAATTTTTTAAAGATTTATTTTTAGACAGAGGGGAAGGAAGGGAGGGAAACACCAATGATCGGTGCCTCTCGCACGCCCCCTACTGGGCACCTGGCCCACAACACACACAGGTATATGCCCTAACTGGGAATCAAACCAGGGACCCTTTGCTTCAGAGGCCAGCACTCAATCCACTGAGCCACACTAGCCAGGGCTCATTACTCTTAGGATTGACATCTGCTCATTCATGATTCCTTCACCCACCTAAGGTGTTGATCCTTAAGAAGTCTAGAGTTCTCCCTAATAAACTTCCCGCGTACTAATGTCTCTCAGAGAGCTAGAGCTGTAGGAACATGACCCATGGCCTACAAGGTCCTTCATGATCTGGCTCCTGCCAATCTTTCTAGTCTTATTTCTCCCCAGGGCCCCACTGCCTCTATTCTTCAGCATCACTGAACTCTCAGTTCCCCGAACATCAAGTTCTCTCTTGCCCTGTGCCAGTATGTGCATGTTTTCACATAGCTTGCTGAACAAATATTCATCACCCTGCTGTATCATTCATGGTCCTGACAGGGCAGAGACGGCATACTCAAAAAGGGGAGCTAGAAAGTTTAATGAAGGGGCTATTTAAAAGATGTGGCCTGGCTGTGTAGCTCAGCTGGTTAGAGCATCATCCTGATACGCCGAGGTTGTGGGTTTGATCCCCGGTCAGGGCACATACAACAATCAACCAATGAGTGTTTACATAAGTGGAAGAACAAATTCATGTTCCCCTCTCCCTTCCTCCTTCCTCTCTCTCTCAAATCAGTCAATCAATCAAAGGTGTAAGCAGGGCTATGGGCAAACCAACAAAACAGCCTAGGACTAGGGGAGGAGCAGTGGGAAGCTGCTCGGCTTTGATGGGCTGAGGGAAGAGCGGTCAGTGGAACCTGTGAGAGCTGTGGCTATAGGAGGGAGCCAGACAGGGCGGTTACCTTGAGGGAGAAGGCAGCCGTGCCAACCCAGTCCAGCTGGAAGTGGGCCAGTGCAAAGAATTCCCCAATCTCTCTTTCCTAACCACTGTCCAGACTCCTACTAGTGCAGCTGAACCTAAATGGAAGCCCCAGAGCAAAAGATGTAGTCCACAGACACCAGCTTGTGGGGACAGAGAGCTGGGTGGAGCAGGGAAGGTGGATTTGGAAGGGCGAAGAGAATGCGCTCCCACGATCCCTACTGTGTGCCAGACACCAAACAAAACAGCACAGCATCTGCCCTCGTGTTTAAAGTCTTGCAGAGGAAAACTGACTCTCATCAGTGAATCATAAAAAGTGGTTAAAAACGCCCATTATTTCTATGTACACATAAAACACAAATTCACCATAAGCTAGCCCATTAAATAAAGTTCCAATAGATTTTTAGAACCTGGAATAACATAGACTTCATTAACTGCCCACAATGTAATTGTAAATCCTTAGCCAGAACAAAAAAAAGGAATTTATCTTCACACTTGGACATTTCCTATGTAAAACTCAGGGCAAAAAGAAATCATGATGGCAATTAGAAAACACTGAAAGCTGAGCAGTAACAACAATGTCACACACTGGAACCTGGGGGATGCGGTGACAGTACTTAAAGGGAAATCCTGAACTTTAACATTTATGTTAGAAATGAAGAAAGGCTGAAAATCCATGAGCTAAGTGTTCAACTTAGATAGGGGGAAATAATGAATATTGGAATAGCCCTAACAAGGAGAACACAGATAATTAAGGGCAGAAATTAATAAAGCAGCAAACAGAGGTACTCTGAGAGAAATAACCCAAAGCCAGCTGGCTCCGTGGGAAAAACAGAACAGCCCAGCTGCAGCTCACCCGCACCGGGATGACTTAGCCAAGACAAGCGCACAGCGGTGACCGCAAGTCAGCCTGGCGAAAGTCAGAGACTCACTGCAGGAAAAGACACTGTTTTTGTAAAGCTCAAGAATATGTAAAACCAAAATACATCATTTAGGGTCCATGTATATTTGGGAAACTTTTTTTTAAAGCACAAGAATAAGCACAATAGTAACCTTGGGGTAGGAAGGGCATCTGGGGAGAGCACACAGGGGCTTCAAAATTATGGCTAATATTCTGGTCTACAAACTATATGGTGACTTTGGCATTTTTAAAAATTGTTTCATGATTACAAAGATGCTACATATGCTTTTTTGCAAATATCAAACAGTAAAAAATAACTTTTCAAAAAGTTGATTTGAGAAAGGGAGAGAAATATTGAGCGGTTGCCTCCCATATGCACCCCCACCAGGAATCAACCCTGCAACCTGGGTGTGTGCCCTGACCAGGAATCGAACCTGCAACCTTTTGGTGTACAGGATGATGCTCCAACTAACTGGGCTATCTGTCTAGAGCAATAGTAACTCTTTAAAACCGTAAGCAAATCCTGCTCAGCAAAATGTCTCCGATGAACCCTGTATTGTCTCCATGTTCTCAGCTTGGAACCGGGAGCAGGTCCCCTCATGTTCAGAGCCTGTGGCTTCATGTCGAACCTGGCACTTCCCCACCCTTTTGCTTTTTCAACTCCTGGATTTCACACAAAAGCTCTGATTTAGCATATCCCTAGATGTTTCAGAATCTTTTTATTTTATTTTTGATTTTTAAAGAGAGGGAGAAGGAGGAGAGAAACATCAGTGTGAGTGAGAAACATCAACTGGCTGCCCTCCTTACACACCCTAACTGGAGACCTAACCCACAACTCAGGCATGTGCCCCTGACCGGGAATTGAGCTGACGATTTTGCTTTGTGGGATGAGGTCCAACCGCCTGAGCCACACTGGTCAGGGCACGCATCTTTAATATTAATTTCTTTGGGAAGCCACGTTGAGAGAAAAGGGAGAAGAAAGGAAATAGAAGCCAAGGGGGGTCTTCTTTCAATGGGAAAAAAAGAACAACTCCAGAAATTTTGAAATGTCCTCCAAGAGACCCAGTTTTGGCTCTGGTCTATGAATCTGCTTTCACGACCAACTCTGCCCCGCCCCCCAGCAGCACCAGAAGGGTGAGTGTGAAGTCAAGCAGCCCAAGCAGTGAACTACAGTGCACACCTGCCACCGAGGGTCTGTCCTGAATCTGGGTCCATTTTCTAACAGCGCTTCAGCTACATTTTAGGAATTAACATCTCCTCCACTGAATAGTTTTGGTGAGCAGGAAGCTCTACCTTTCACCATGGTATCTGGGGCAGGACAGGGCCTTCTGGTTCGGAACCAACACAGTGGGCCTGGGACCTATGCTGTGTCATTCGAGAAAATTCTCCTTTGGCTGCTGACTCGAGCGAAGATGGTTCATCACAGCCACAGTGAGTCTTTTTCAGGAGCCTGCAAACCACCTCTGGTTCCTACCCACCTATTCTGTGAGCCTGATCTTCCAGTTTCCTGTTGATCTTGTAGGCCCCTAGTATCTTTCCAAAACGTACTTCCTTTCTCCTAAATTTGTTGTTTCATTCATTTTCTTAAAAGATGAGAAAAAGATGTTCATAGCAGACGAACAATTCAATAACAGAAACTCAATGCACTAAAAGTTGAAAGTTCTCTCCCTAGGAATACCATTGGTGCCAGTTTGATACATATCCTTAGAAACATTTTTATATATAAATATGTATATATTTATATATATTTATATAGAGAGAGATGGACTAGATCTCTAGATAATATGGAGTTATGGGGAATGGAAGGGATTTTTACATAAAAGGGGTCATAACAAATATAGTCTTATATAAATTATTTTTAACCCAATGATATAGTATAAACATCTTTCTTTTTCAGTACACAGAGATCTGTCATTTCTTTTAATAGATGCATAGTATTCCATGGTATGAACTCCATAATTTAATTTCTCCTTGTCAGACATCAACACTGTCTCCAATTTTTTAGTATTATAAATAACGATGCAAGGGGGTTGGGGGGAGGGAGGAGAGGGTAAAGGAGGCATATATGGTGATGGAAGGAGACTTGACCCGGGGTGGTGAACACACATTATACAGAAGATATACTATAGAACTGCACACCTGAAACCTATACATAATTTTATTAACCAGTATTACCCAAATAAATTCAATAAAAAATACATTAACTTTGCAAATAATTTAACTAGCTGCTTTCTTTATTACTGTAAAATGAACTGGTTGTAAATCCTTAGGACAGGATTTCAAAAAATAAATTTATCCAAGTTTTTAGTAGAAAATGAGAGAAGTAATGATGCAATAAACGCCCTTATACTTATATAACTTTGCACACTGTGCAAATATTTATGTAGGTGGGGAGAAAACATTTATGGAACAAAGGACATATACACTTTTTTAAGATTTTATTTATATATATTTTTATTTTTAGACAGAGAGGAAGGGAAGGAGAAAGAAGGCGAGAAACATCAATGTGTGGTTGCCTCTCACGTGCCCCCTACTGGGGACCTGGCCGGAAACCGAGGCATGTGCTGTGACTGGGAATCCAACCGGCAACACGTTGTTTCACAGGCCAGCACTCAATCCCCTGAGCCAGCCACACCAGCCAGGGCAGGATATATGCATTTACAATGTTTTATGAGGTACTGCCAGATTACTTTTTTTCTGGCTATACCCACTTCCTAAAAACATCCGGAAGAAGTGCTCACCACCCACACTTTTTTTTTTTAAAGTAGGTTTTATTTATTTATTTATTTATTTATTAATTTATCTTTAGAGGGGAAGGAGAGAGGGAGAGAAACATCAATGTATGGTTGCCTTTTGCACGTCCCCTGCTGGTAGCCTGCAAGGAACCAGCCTGCAACCCAGGCATGTGCCCTGACTGGGAATCGAACCGCGATCGTTTGGTTCGCAGGCCCGCGCTCAATCCACTGAGCTACACCAGCCAGGGCCACACTTTTTAATATTTATTTTCAGGAATTTGATGGATGCAAGCATCTTTTTGTCTTTCACATGCATTTCCCGATTACTAGTGAGGATAAGTATATTTTTCAAATATGTATTAGCCAATTTATTTAAACAAATTTTGTTGGTTTCTTCATGTATTAGGAATATGAATCTTTTATCAGTTAAATATTGTAATTATTCCCTCCAAATAGTTACCTTTCTTAATTTTGCTTTTGAAATCTTTGGATGTATATTTGTTCTTTATAATTTCCATCAGTTCTTTCTTTATGGCTTCTGGGTTCCTGATCACAGCCAAAAAAGTTCTCCCTTCCCCCAAACTACAAATGGACATACTTACATGCATTTTCCCTGGAGGTGGAATAGCACAGCACAGTGGTTAGTTGTAGAAGATGTTCTGGAGCTAGAATTCTTAGGTTCAAATCCCAGCTCTAGCATTGATCAGTTATGTGACCTTGGTACTTAACTTTCTCGTCAGTAAAATGGGGTTCTGGTGAAGGTTAAGTTAATATATGTAAAGCATTTAGAATAGTGCCTAGTATATAACAAATACTCAATGTATATGCCATTATCTAGTTCCTTTATAGTGCTTTTTTATATTTAGACCTTTAGTATACTTTAAATTTTTTTTTCATAATTTGAGGCTATTCCTCAGGTGAGGTGAAAGCCTCAAATTGGCTTTCCTCAGAATAGCCAATTTTATAAACTAGTCTGTTTTTCCACTAATTTGAAATTCCATCTTTAGAATATACTAAGAAACAGGTCATCCCTAAGGGCCTTCAGAGACCTCCACCCGTTCATGGCCACCTGTAACTGTTCTTCAAAGGCCGCTCAGTGAACACTTTGTGGACACCTCGGGATCCTACTGAAGGTAACAATATCTAAGTTAAATTTAACACTGTCACATTTAAAATTAAAATTTAAAGGCCACATTGGTGGCCTCTCCCCTCTGAACACCACCCAATCACAGGCCCAGGAAGGCCGCACCAGTTGCCCTACTCAAGGGACAAGCCTGCTGAGGGAGGTGTTCTTAGAAAAGCATGCCCAATCTAAAAATGTATACACTACAAGCTATTTTCTCCAAAGTACAAATGGTTAAAGAAAAAGAGAACTCATACTGAAATTTATACCAGAATATATGATATGTGCATGTAAGATGGGAGATATTTGGCCATTCAGGGTGGCTGGGATTAGTGGCAAGTTTCACAAGAGTAAGAGGCTCATCTGCATTAAATGACTTTTGTGTAGGGGTAGGCAGAGAACCACTGAGATACTTTGGTCTTTCCTTTAAGACTTAATGAAAAACAACCAACTGTTTAAGGCATGCTGCCATCTCCCTCCCTGGCTAAACCTCTGTTGCAGCCAAATCACAAGCAGTTACAGCAAAAAGTGTAAGTTTCAGGCTTTCGCAGCCTTGAAAGCATGATATGGTAACCCAAAACAGAGTGAAACGTACACCCTGGGGAAAAGGTGGCATGCTACCTGCTCACATTCCCCGGTTACTACAGACAGGGCCACTCTGCTGGTGGTGGCCTCTGACCGTGCCAGCTGGGCACTGTCTAACAAGCACATCTGAAATGGGGGCGAGGCTAAAGAGAAAATTCAAATATTCCAAACGCAGATAGGCTGGTATATAGATTCCATCCCCAGATGCTCTCACAATGTAATAAAGAATAGCTGGGCTCATGCACGAGCTCACAATGCTGCGCGCTTGTGCGGAAAAGAAGCTGGAGAAGAGTATAAACACAGAAAAGGCTCTGAAGAACAAATTGCTGTCACCACACCTTGCTCCCATCTTCTCCACTGACCCACCCGCCATTCCCTTGCCCTACTTCTTGATAGCATTAACGTCACCTGGAAACCAAGAGCGATCTATGGGGGAGTGGCATATTCCATCAATCTCTAAGGCAAACTGAAAGACTGCAGAGGTCCCAGTAGAAATGGAATAGAATCAGGAGTGTCCTGTTAACACAGGGGAAACAAAAGCCAAACACATAAATCTAAAATGTTAATGTGATCTTTATTATACAGTACATCTGGTATTTGTGCATGCCACAACTATACTGAATACTCTATAAAACCAGACCCAACCCTTCAAAATTACATTAAGTGAAGACTTGTCCCTTAATTGCGCCTCTTAAAAATACACACAATTAACAGGGTCCTACTGTAACAATGTGGAAATGTAACAACATGGAAAGATACAGGTAGCACAAGAAAGGAGAGAGTGTAAGGACTAAAGTTTTTGCCAAAGTAATTTCTCTTGTTATTGCACTTTTATTCTACACCCTTAGTATATAACATTTTTATTCAACACTGTAATAAACATTAGTGCTTTAAAACAAACAAAAGTATTACATGAAGACAAAAGACAACGAGCAGTCCAGACCAATCTTCCTTTCAACCCTCTGGGGAAGGCCTACCTAGTGCCAGGTGTTCCCAGTCTCTGCGATCCTCCCAGTTGGACTGGATGTTAACAGAGCAGGTGAAGTTAAAAAACGAAACCCAGGTTAGGAACAGTAGTGCTGTATCTGAAACCCCCAAGGGAGTTGACAATACAAGTTTCTCAAGGTCACTCCCTCCTTACCTATTAATGTCCACACTAGCCCTAACTACCCCACCCCCTCCACACTTAGAAGGATAAACCCTCTTTCTTTTTCTTTTAAAGAGAAAATGGGTTATTTGAACCAGCAAATCCCAAAATCCAGCTTTGAAATCCCAAAGAAAAACAACTCTTCTTTTGGCCATAAACTTCTGGAGGGCTGTTTAGCCAGCAGCTCTGATGCCCTGTGGAGTCTGGGGTTCCCTGATTGGGCAGAGGGAGCACAAGCAAGGCCAGGGGGAATCCATTCCCCCGAGGGCTCCTGTAACCTCCTCCCGCCCTGGGCTTGTCAGCGCTGAATACAAACAAAAATAAAGTGTCGTTCAGTGCAGTTAACCTGTTACAGCCCAAACAGCTTCTCCCATAACAATGACAAAAAAAACTTTGCCCATACCTTTGGCAGCTCGAGCAATGATGCAAAAAAATAAAATAAAATAAAAATGTATGGCGAGCTGACAGGTATCAGTCGCAAGTTCTACTACTCCCCTATTTCTATCTGTGGCAGTAATGTATCCTTTCCTCCACTGGTTCCTTGACTTTTAGTGTTAACAATTAGAAGCTGCTGCCTAGGCTCTGCCCCCCTGAAACTGATGGAGTCACAAGTGACTCTCTTTGGTCTGGGAAGAACCAGCACAGCCTTCCTTTCCAGAGAAGTGAAAGGCTTGCTCAATCAATGAGCCCTTCTCCGCAGGAGGGCCCCGGGACCCAGGGCATGCCTGCAGAAACCTCACCCAAACGAGCATTCCTCCACCCATGACTGACCATGCCGCTGGCTCCCCAAGCACAGGGTCGGCCACTCCCGGCTCCAGACTCCACCACCTTCCAACTGCACTGCAGGAAGGTCCCCTACTCCGTTCTGAAGCAACGTAAGTGATCAGACTTCAAGTGCATTACAAATGTCCAGGCGATCATTTTTGGGTAGGGGTAAACTGCCCATATCTAACTGACTAGAAGGGTAGAGCCCAGTGTAATTCTCTCATCCCATCCTTCTTCCTTGCCAAGCCATGATCTCGCCTCAACACTGAGAGCACATACAACCAAAGCAAGGTGGTAAAATCTTCAGGCTTTGGTCTTGCTGAGCCGTTATAGTCCAAGTGCCACCAAACTTCCTTAATAACCTAGTATCTTCCCAAGTAATATACAATACAGTACATTTCATGGCATTCCATCACTTTAATAATAATGGGTGCCAAAGGAACAAAGAGCCCTCTATTTCCTACGAGGTGTAAAACAAAAGCAAAGTATACATCTGGTATGTATCCTGCACTCAGCCCGCTGAGTGCTTAAATAATGCGTCCAATGCCTGTGTGTGGGCTTTGGTTGGCGGAAGAGTTTTTTTTTTAATGAATTGTAGCAGAACTACTCATCATCAGCCCCTCCCTTCTCACTCAGGCAAAAATGTGGGAATCTGCTAGAAAACTGATGTCTGAGAGCAGACTAAGCCACAGGGGATAAACCAAAAAGGGACTCCGGGTGGAGAAAAGCCTAACGTCCCACGTGTGAATGGGAATGTGAGACTTCCGAGGGATGTTAGGGATGTGGCCTCCAAAAGGGGCATGCCAACCCCTGGTTGCAGCCAGAGTTACACAGTCTGGACAAGGGAACTATGTAAGGTGTTCTGGAAATTTCATGCAGAACAAGACTTGCACTGATTCTCCATCAGGTAGAGACTACTCACCTCTCCTTTTTAACTTGAAACACGGCTTCCTGGAAGGCCCATGACAGTCCCCAGAAGGGCAGCAAGTCCATGCTGATGAGAATAGAATGACTTGAAGTAAAGCTAAGTAAGTGTTAAAAATTTCAAGAGATATACTGAACATTCCACCGAAACAAGGCTGGAGCTTACAGAACCCAAAGACACGGGGTCAGTAAACTTAACCCCTGTAAGTAAGAAGTTTTTCAGCACTACATGGAATTTCGGAAGGGGTTACACATCCTCAGGGGCCTACTACATTCACAGATATCAGGATCAGAGCCTAGGGTAGTCAGGTTAAAAAAGGAACTTTGAAAGGTATATGGGAAATTTTTGTAGACTCCATTTACACCCTGCTAATGTTTAAGAGATGGTCATTCTACCACTGACAACCCTAGAAAATTCCAGCAGCAAATCTGACCATTGTCTTATGTGTCTACTCTGGGACCTGCCTGTTTCACTGTTTGGGACTAGGCACAGGGCACAGGCCACAGTGCTTGGGCAGTGGGCAGATGGAAGAGGCTACTCACCGCCCTGTCCATGCCTATGTGACTTTCTAAATCTAATGGACTGTTTTGGTTGAGGGAAGCTTGAAGTCAAGGTCAAAGACGCACCAGTGTTTACATTGTTCCCCTTCCTTGGACTGGCATAAGGATTTCTCTTCTTATGTACACTGCATGACAAATCTCCGGAAGACCACCACGTGCCTTCCAAGTGCAAGGGAGAGGACCCTGCAGACACTAACATACAGGGACGAGGGGCACACACGGAGCCAGAGTGCTCTTCTCTTCCATCGGGCTCTTTTCTTCTGCATTGCATTTAAAATAAGGCAAAAAGAAGGGACAAGTGACAGAAGAAACCTCGGTTAAAAAGCTCACTGATCAAGTTTAAAAACATCAGTGTGTTAGATTCAAACACTAAAAAAAAGTAATTTTTTTTAAGTTTTATAAAACCAATTGGCAGCCTCCTAGCGGGTCTGTGGAGGCCCCTGGCCCCAGATCGCTGTCCACTTCTCAGTCCAACCAGATACCTCACGCTGGGTCAGTTGTGCTCACTCACCCCAGGGGCCACTTTAACTGGAGCTTCCCCACTGTGAGACCAAATGGAGAAAAAAGAAAGTGAAGATGCCGGGGCAGAAGGAATTCTGTTCTGGGAGTAGCAGTAACTAAAAATCCAACAGCACACACATACACACACGTTTTTTTTCTTTTTGTGGCCTCTTGGTGATGAACTGTGAAACCCTCCCCCAGGAGCCAGGCTATGCGCTCCTGTAAATGTAAACACACTGGCACTGTAGGGAACAGGTAGCTGTGTTTCTAAGCTTTATCACTGGGGCCTCTGGCTGTTGCAACCTGAGATCTCTGGGTGCAGAGAGCAGGAAAGAGTAATCCACAAGTTATCTTTTCGCTCCTATGTTTTCCCAATTCCAGAACTAAGCTTAAATTTTCTAAGGGTTCTGACAACTGGATAGATCCAAACTATTCTTAGCTAGAGTTGAAACTATGAAAATTACAGTTTTTAATACTATTGCCACTGCAGTGTCCTCCTTGTCTTCGAAACATACAGCGAACAGACAATGGTAACATTTACCTCCTTTTCAGTTCTGAGGCCAGAACATGGCCTTCTCCAGCCTTGTACCCATGTCCAAGACAATCTTTTGCTGAAGAAACAGCTTGGGGCATCAGCGAACTGCTGAACACACCCAGCTGTCCGACAGCACTACCCAGGAGTTAACTCTGCCTGGGGGGCCTCACGCTGCCAGGCAAGCATCAGCTCCCCTGGGAGCGCTCCGTAATGAACAACTGTCAAATTCTTCCCATGGCCAAAAGGTGAGGGGAAGGAGAGAAATAGAGAGTGAAAGAGGAAGGTCTTTGCTTTCAAGTAGAATCATCTAGTCCTCGGTTTGGCTGCTCAGAATTTGACTTGCATAGCCTGTCCATAATGCCCTGAAGCATGGGCTGGACGATACCCAAGAGAGGCCTCTGAGAGGGGTCGCCATCCCAACAGGCTTCCATCAGCTGCCAGCACTCCTCATCAAACCCAGGAAGGCGTTCTGGGCGGGCCCCTAGAGAAAGGAACGGGGAAATAAGACCAGGAGTCAGTGCAAGGGCCACCAGGATGACCAACAGGCATGATGAGCTCTCGGGCTAAAGACCCAGTTGGGGCTCAGGATACTGAAGAATACACTAAGTGTCAGCTCCGACTGCAAAAATCTAGATCAGAACCAAAAAGTAACAGTGATGATACACTGCGACACAGTTGAAGAACTGGAAATCTTAAAGAAGAAAGCCGTTATGAGACCGTTCAGCACAAGGCTGCTGGAATCAAGGGTTTGAGGGGAGGCCCCTGCGGCAGGGTCTGGTCCCAGTCTGCCCTCAATCAAGGAGCTTGGACAGGGCAGGTCTGTGGCTCTTACCTCTCCGCACATTGTTCCAGAGGTGATCTTTGCTGGCACACCTCTCGAATGCCTCAGGGAGCTTGACAGAACCTGAGCAGATATACCAGAAAAGAATGCCAAAAGCGTAGACATCTACGGAATTGTCGTACTTCCCTACAACAAGAAGGGGTGACAAGCAGTGAGCCAGGGAGAGAATTCAATAGCGTGACCACTAACATGCGTCTGCAGAAGTCTTTACACATTCTTTTCTAAAGCTTTTAACATCCATTATCTCCCACAAAGACCCTGTGAGGCATGACACATTCACAATGCCCCTTTTATAGTAAAAAGAACTATGGCACTCAAGGCCAAAGCTAGATATTTAGAGAGCCAAGACTAGAACGTGACAAAGGAGAAGAAAAACAGGTCTTTTATTTTAAAGGAACAGTCAAAAAAGATTAATTGTGAAAGGTCATTATTAAGAAAATAAAGGTGGGAAGTACAGGTGTAGGGAACTGTTTCGAAAGGCATGGAAATGTAGCTCAGCACCCATGTGGAAAACCAGTGGGGGCGAGTTGGCACACAGGACCACAACAGTGAAGAAGTTCTCCCGTGGGAAATCAGGCCCACATTATACCTAGGCTGCTTTGTGACTTGCTCTTGCTAAAACTCTCTCACCCTGAGCTCAGGCAGCAAGTATTTGCTGCATATCTTTAAAGTAACTTCCTGAGGTCTATGCTAATTCTCTCAAGGATTGAAGTGTAACTAGACCTGTTACTCTTATTGTTCCCTTGCATTTGCAACATTTTTTTCCTTGTTAATCTGTAAGAAGTCATCAGTAACATCCCTTCTGTTGCTATCTGTAAAAAGTAATTACCTAAAACAAACCTAAGCACAATGAATGAAAACCTTCTTTGATGTATGTTATTAGAAAGCCAATAAAAGCCTGTCAAGGCAAGGGTCAGCTCGCTCTCCTCTTGACTGGGTGGCCAGGCAGCTCTGAGGTGCTCTCTCCCCCTGAGAGAGTAGCTGTGCCGTCCCTTTTCCTCCACAGGACTTGATAGTCTGTGTGAACGTCTCATCTCATCCATAACACCAAGGACACTGCGGGCAGGTGTCGCGTCATACAGGTGGATGGGCAAGTTGAAACCAGAATATAAAGACTTTTCAAGTTAGACAGGAGAGTCAGAATTGAGTGGACAACAGAAGTTATTTATGTTTTAGAGCAGGAGGTGACATGAAGAAAAGTATTTTAGAAAGATTATTCTGACAGCATTAGAATGAACTGCAGTAGAAATAAAGTGATTTAAATATAAAGCAGCTGAGGAAATAATAAGAGTTGGGGGAGTAGAAGTTTAACTTAAAGGAAGTAAACATAGAAGAAAAATGGTAACTGCACTGCGTTCCCGTGGGGCGGGGAACTGCAGCTCTCTAGCTGACCCCCAGCGCACACGGGGTCACTTGGTGAAGGGCTTGTACGCGAGGCTAATGA
The DNA here is from genome assembly GCF_014824575.4 of Sturnira hondurensis. Classification (NCBI taxonomy): domain Eukaryota; kingdom Metazoa; phylum Chordata; class Mammalia; order Chiroptera; family Phyllostomidae; genus Sturnira; species Sturnira hondurensis. The sequence goes on along the minus strand of NW_028089713.1, from coordinate 1,788,244 downwards.
GAGAAGTTCAAATATATCACCAGTTTAACTCTTACCACTGCTACTGAGTAACCTGTGACTGCCTTTCCATTTTCCCCAACAACCTTACAACCTCTCCTCACATCTACTTGGGCTCAAAACATTGGGGTCACTGTTTAGTAATCCTTTCTGTTCATCATTCATATCAACTTAAAGAAAAAAAGAAACCATTATCCATTCCTCTTCTGAATCATCTCAAATCTGTCACAGTTTTGTTTATTTAGCACAACCACCAACCTGATCATGAAGACAGCCACCATTTCCCTTCCTTGGTTCTTGCCACTCAAGTTACTTCTATCTACTGCCACTAAGCTAATCTTCCATAAACACTTTTCGTTCCTTACCTGCTCAAAAGCACAATAACACCTTACTTCTTGTACGTTAAAAGCCTTCACTCCTCTGTGTGAATTTCAAACTCACTGCATTTCATCTACACCCTGACTGGCTATTATTCCCCAAATGGATTTCTTTCCTATCCCGCTTATTTCTATTCTGCAGTTTTCCTCATATTTCCCATTCCCCAGCCTCCAGAATTTTCATTCTTTCATGAAAAGACATGGTTAGACACTAGAGCATGGGACACCAAGATTCCTTTGCTAGATCCATGACTTCTAGCTCAGTGTTCTAGGGTGGGTTTCTTCAGCAATCGGGCCTTGACTTAACTTTATCCATGATACAGACACAAAAATGAATCAGTATCACCATAGAATTCTAGTGAGGATTAAATGGAATAAAATATACGAAAAAATACTCTCTGCCTAGCTCAAAGAATATTCTTTGTTTTAAGATTAATTATTTATTTTTAGAGAGAGGGGAAAGGAGTGAGAAAGAAGAGAAGCATCAGTGTGTGGTTGCTTCCTATGCGCCCCCTACTGGGGACCTGGCGGCAACTCAGGCATGCGCCCTGACTGGGAATCAAACCGGTGACCCTTTGGTTCACAGGCCAGCACTCAACCCGCAAAGCCACACCGGCCAGAGCTCAAAGAATATTCTTAATAATGAATACTCTTTCCACCTACCTAGTTTTCTAAATTGGACTCAAGTTCCACCTAAACTCCTACCTCTATCACAAAACTGTCAAACATTTCAACCTTAACTCATCCCTTCTCTGAGCATCAATGTCATACTTTGTAGCACTTAATTTAGCACTTTATCACATGCTGTCTGGTACTGCTCTCCTAGTTATTTTACATCTATTAATACATCTCTGTCATCTGTAACTTCTTAAACGATAGGGTGATAGGGGACAATGCCTAATGTAGGGTAGGAGTTAGTCAATCAATACTTTATGGTTAAATAATTGGTTGATTATGAGAGATGTCCAGAAGAACAGTTGGTGACTCCCATTCACACTTTTCTTTCTGACCCCTTTGCCTCTACTTTCCCCCGTGCTTGTCTTAGTTTCTCCCTGTTCTGTTTTCTCCCTGGCCTGTGCTGGATCAGCCAGCACTACTGGTGGACACCACTCTTAGCTCAAGGGTAGCACTCAGTGTTATAGTGTGGAGCCAAGCCCAAACCCACTCCCTGCCCTCCAGCGTACCTGTGAAAAGTTCGGGGGCCATGTGGATCGGCGTCCCCACAATGCTGCCTGACATCATGGCCTCTGGCTTGCAGAATCCTAAGTCAGTGATCTTGGCTCGGTTCTCCTTGTCCAGCTGCCAACAAAGCAGGGTTAGAGTCACCCCGCACTGGATCCTGCACTCAGCACTCAACTCCGCTGCAGCCCCGAGCTCACAGTAGGGGTCTACCTCACAGCAGTACCGAACAACCCTGCCTCCAGCCCCCCGTCTCTAGCTTCATCCGTGTAAGCAACCTGATGGCACGACTGCCCTTTTCACCTTTGGATTCTCAGCACTTGGCATAATGCCTGGCACTAGCAGGAGCTTAACAAAACTGGGAAGAATGAGTAAGTGAGGAAAGTATTTCGGTTCCTGATTATTCTCCTCTGGCCTCCAGACCCCAAGGACAGAAAGCTGCTAAGTAAGGACACTGAGGTCCTCTGGTCGGCTAAAGAAGTTTCTGAAATTCCTTGTAGTTTCCTTTCCTAAAGGTCCAAGAGAATAAAGCTGTGTGTCACTTGGTTAATTGGTACGCCTCATAGGTTTCAGCCTATTAATTTTAGGAAGATCCTTCCTTTCTTTCAAATTGCTGTATCTTTATATATATACCATTTAAGTGATACTAGAGATAACTCAAGAATAACATAATATATTTTCAAGAGGAGTATGTCAAAAGAGTCTTTGTAATTTACATAACAGACCTGGTGGGTTCATGACCTTTTTTTTTTGGTAAAGATTTTATTATTTATTTTTAGACAGATGGGAAGGAAGGGAGAAAAACATCAATGTGTGGTTGCCTCTCGTGCGTCCCCTACTGGAGACCTGGCCCAAAAACCCAGGCATGTGCCCTGACTGGGAATCAAACTGGTGACCCTTTGGTTTGCAGGCCAGCACTCAATCCGCTAAGCTATACCAGCCAGGGTGGGTCATGACCTTTTAATGTTCATTTACCAATCTCATCCCTTATCCAATATTTCTAATCAAACCTGAAGCAATAACAAGACCTGGAATGCTTAAAAATGTCAATGTCATGAAAGCAAAAAAGGCAGATGGACTATTCTAAATTAAAGGAGGCTAAACAATCACAATGAAAAAACACAGTATATAACCCTTGGATTGGATCTGGAATCAGAAACAGACTACATTTGGCATAACTGGACATATTTGGGACAATGAAAAATATCAGTACAGACAGTATATTAACCAATAGAATTGTATCAGTGTCAAATTTCTTAGATGTGATAATGGCACGGTAACTGCATAGGAGATGTCCCTTTCTTTTCCGTAGACACGAACTGACGTACAGGCAAACCTCAGAGACACTGCAGTTCCAGAACACTGCTCTAAAGCCAACAGAGAGAGTCACGTGAATTTCTGGGCTTCCCAATGCACATAAAAAGCTATTTTATTCTATACTGTGGTCTACTAAGTGTGCAATAGCATTACATCTTTAACAGAAACACACAAGGTATATACATTGATTAAAAAACACTTTATTGCTAAAAAATGCTAGCCACTGGGATGAAAGCTCTGGCCATGGAACGATGGTGGTGGCAGCAAAGATGGGCTGGGCAGGGGCAGATGGCTGGCGGCACAGAGGAGGCTATCATCTTCAGAGGGCCGTAGGTGGAGGCAGAGTTTGGGCCAGCAGCAGGGATGGCAGCAAGGAAGCCCTGGGGGCGCGCTGGGTGCCACAATGGCAGCTTGCCCAGGGGGAACAAGCAGCCCCACCTGTCGAGTGGTCACTGCTCCAGGGAGACTGGTTACTACACCTACCGCTCTGAGCTCTGGTGGTTCGGGCTGCCATGGACTGTCCTCATCCTCTTCAGCCGCTGCTGCGCCTCCCGTCGTCAATGACCTCCACTCCGGCTACAGCAGCAGCAGCGTGAGATCAACCTGTCAGCCTACCATGGAGCACGCCACGGGGCTGGGCCTGCTCCTACCACTTCACTGTTCCCCAGCCGCTCCCTCATTGCCGTCAATCCATCAGCCTACGAGGATGCGGTTCACCCCCCACCCCTGGGCACACCACCACCTCCTCACACTGAGGTCTAAGGCTGCCCTTTGACTGCATCCAGGGAGTGTATCTGCTGCTCCTCCACTACTAGCTGCCCTGCCCACTGCAAGAAAACAAATGTGGAAGGTGTTCCCTTCCATCAGAGTACCCCTCACTCATCAGGAGGGTGAGCCCTGCCCCCGCATTGCCACCTGGCTGGCAACTTAGGTGTCAAGCTCTGCCCTTGTCCTGACTCCAGCAAGGGCAAGCCAGTCAAGGAGGCGAGGGCTCGTGCCACCTAGCCAGACCTGGGGGACCACCCCTCTTGTACGCTGCGCTCAGATCCTGTGCCCCAACTTCCTTCCATGGGGCTGGCTTCCAGTGAAGGAGACATCCCATAAGCAGTTTTGGGAGGGTAGATGGGTTACTTGCCCACTAGAAAAAGCCCTGGTTCCAATTCCTTGTGTTCTCCTCGGCCTTTCCTTGCCCTCCTAGAATCTGCCTGAAAGGGCTGGAGTCCTGAAGAGAGGGGCCAGGTTTGGGGGGCTGTGGCAGCTCTACCCACGATAACATACACAGGAGCCTCTGACCTCAGTAAAGAGGTGTGAACCAAAAGAAAATGCTAGCCATCACGTGAGCCTTCAGTGAGCTGTAATCTTTTTGCTGTTGGAGGGTCTTGCCTCGATGCTGACAACCGCAGACTGATCAAGATGGTGGCTGAAGACTGGGTAGCTGTGGCAATGTCTTAAATAAGACAGGAATGAAGTCTGCAGCATCAATTCACTTCTTTTTTTTAAATTGATTTTAGAGAGAAGCAGGAAGAAAAAGAGATAGAGAAACATCGATTTGTTGTTCCACTTGTTTATTTCATTCATTGGTTGGGTCTTGAATGTACCCTGAGTGGGGATTGAACCTGCAACCTTGGCTTACGGAGATGACAGTGTAACCAAGCTCCCCAGCCAGAGCTTCAATTGACTCTTCCTTTCTCTAGATTTCTCTCTAGCATATTGTTGTAGGCCACTCTGCCTGGTTTTAGGAATTGTATCTGTAACCCTTGTGGCTAAGGGCAAGGGACGACCTCTGGAATGCGAGCCATGCGAGCCGCAGGGGACAAAGCTTATCTCTGGTAGCAAAAGCTGCCTCAGTTCCTCTCCCTGCCCCCAAAGCTCAGTCAGAAGTCAGTGATGGGTAAGACCCCTCACAGCGGGGGGCAACCTAAGCCAGACTCGATCACTTGGGAGGCCTTCATGGAAGGCCGGTGAGGGGGGTGCGGCTGCAAGGAAGAGCAATGGACTCTCGCCCTCCTGGCTTTGACAAAGCCCGAGTCCCCATGTTCTCCGGGAGAAGTGCTCCCTGGCTCTAATCCCCTTAAGCCCGAATACCTGTTGGGGAGGGGTGCAGCTCCTTGCCTTGCTAGAGCGTGTCCTGGGGAAAAATCTGGCATCACAAAGACTTCCTGATAAACCTGTGAAATCTGCTCTGCGAAGAGTGCTTTCATTCATATGACAAGGGTCCAAGAGGAAATGACTATGTCTCCCAAAGTTTCTGCAACTCTCTTCCTGACAGACACTGACTCAGACTCTGAAGCCCTCAGATACCTTTGAAATGTTATCTACTGTTTGATCCTTGCTGCCCTGCATTCCTGTGTATTACAACCCAATAAAAGGCTATAGAAGAAGGCGCTGGAGGCCTTTTTCTCCTTGGAGAAACTGGCCACTGCTGGCCTTTGTCTCCCCTGAGAAACTGGCCACAGCCCACTCCTCCCTAAACAGATCACATCATGTTTCGGTCATAATTCACTTTCGTCTGTGACACCCGGTGGGGCTCCCACGAGGAAAGTCGCCCCCACAGCGTATGATGCTGTTTGACAGCACTGTACCCACAGAACTGTTTTCAAAACTGAAGTCAATCTTCTCAAACCCTGCTGCCGCTTTACCATCTAAGTTGTGTCATAGCTGAATCCTCTGTTGTCATTTCAACAATCCACCTTCCTTGCTCATCCGTAAGAGGCAACTCCTCATCCATTACAGCTTTATCATGAGATTGTAGCAATTCAGTCACATCTTTAGGCTCCACTTCTAATTCCTGAAGCTCTGAATCCCTCAAAGTCATCCATGAGAGCCAGGATCTTCTTCAAAACCTCTGTTGATATTTTGACCTCTTCCCATGAATCACGAATGTTCTAAACGGCATTTATAATAGTGTATCCTTTCCAGAAGGTTTTCAATTCACTTTGCCCAGATCTGTCAGAAGAAGCACTATCTTTGGCAACAAAACACAGTGAAATCTATCTTTTTCACTAAAAATGTATTTCTTAAATAGTAACACTTGAAATTAAAAATGACTCTTGTTCCACGGGCTACAGCATGGACGCTGTGTTGGCAGGCGTGGAAACACTACTCCCGCCGCACATCTCCACCGCAGCAGCTGGGCGACCAGGTGCCAACGCTCTTCATTAGGCTCTGACTTCAGGGAAGGTTGTGGCTGGTCAGCTCCTCTACCCAGACCACTGACACTTCCTCCACGTCGGCAACAAGGCTGTTTTGCTTTCTTATCATTCGTGTGTTCACTGGAGTAACACTTTGGATTTCCTTCAAGAACTTTCCTTTTCATTCACAACTTGGCTGACTGGCATGAGAGGTCAGGACACTGCAGAAGCAGCAGCTGACGTGCCTTCCTCACTGAGCTTCATTGGTTCTACCTTTCGATTTCAAGTGAGAGACGGGAGGCTCTTCCTTTCACTTGAACACTTTGAGGCCATTGGGACGTTATCAACTGGCCCGATTTCAGCATCGCTGTGTCTGAGGGAATCAGTGGAGCAGCCAGAACACTCGCGATGTTTACCTTTGCCATCTTATAAGGGCAAACTGCCATCTTACAGGGGCGTGGTTTGTGGTGCCCCAAGGCGATTTCAATGGTAACATCAAAGGTCACTGATCACAGATCACCACAACAAATACAACAATAATGAAAAAGTCTGAAATACTGCAAGAATGACCAAAATGAGACTCAGAGACACGAAGTGAGCAAATGCTGTTGGAAAATGGTGCCAACAGACTTGTTCAAGGCAGGGTTGCCACAAACTTCAATCTGTAAAGAACACAGTATCTGTGCAGTGCATTAAGCAAAACACAGTAAAACGAGGTATGCCTGTATTTAGAAATGACATTTATCTGCAATTTACTTCTATACAGTTTAGTGAAAAAGTCTGTGGGTGGGTGTGTGTAGAGAGAGGCGGAGGACACACAGGGAAAAAGTGAGACTAAGAATCTGGGTGAACAGTACACAGGCCTTCATTGTACAGTACCACTATTTTAACTTTTCTGTAAGTTAAAAAATTTTCCATAGTGTTGGGAAAGAAAAACCTTAAGCAACATAAACTAGGTCTATGATGCAAGTCCTCCCTAAGCTTTAAGTCTGGACACTACCCACCTATTCTGCTGTTAACTCGACCACTTTTCCTTCACTCTTTTCCGGTGACCAAACGTACATTTAAATGTATCCTAGAAAGACCACTTAACCCGGAGGTAGCAGGTTATTTTAGAGAAACAGCTCTTACTTACCAGCACATTTTTCAGTTTGATATCACGGTGGACAAGTCCCTGGCTGTGCAGGAAGCGGATTCCTTCCACCACGTCTAGGGCTATCTGCAAACGTGTCTCCAGGGTCAGCCCAGCCTTGGGGAAACAAAAGACCTTACATGTCACTAACAAGACATCGTATCAAATCCAACCTGCTCGTACCAACTACGAGTTCCTTCTGTGGGGTCTAAAACACTGACTGCACTAGGGTACACGGCACAGAACAGTGGATGGAAAATGGAAAAACGGGAAGAGGAAAGCAGTTATGAGAGGGAAGCAGAGGAAAAGCAAGGAAGGGCAAGCTCTCTTTATCTTCCAGGCCAGATAAAATCCCTTGGAAGCTGCTCTTAAGCCAGCTGGATAATCCCCAAATGTGACTAGGAGAGGAGCAACCAAATGACTAAAGGCATGAGCTCATTCTAACCCCTAAACCAATGCTGGAATTGCCCTTCAGGCTCAAAAGAACTATTTCTGGGCCCTGCAGGCAGACTGACACCCATTGGTCTATAGACCTAGCTAGGCCAGGTGGGTTCTACTTATCACACACCACACCTACCCGCCTTACTTGTACCAAGCCTCACGTATACTCGTATACTCGAGCCACGTGTGGAGAAGCATCAGACAGTGCTGAGCTCAACTCCTCTGAATGAAGAAGGAAAACCGCTTGGAGAGTCATTTTCTTTATCATATTGATTTCTCATGGCTCCTGCAAACACTTCTAAGGCTTCAAATAAACTGGTACAAGAGAAGTGTGAGAAGGGACCTACCCATATACCCTGGCGGTAGCTTCCCCCCCATTCTACTGAGCGCCAGTGAAACTTCTCTACTTGCTTCTTGGTGGTTATTTTAGGTAAGGGAAACGCAGCATCCAACGGAGGGTACTTCACTTTCACTCAAATAAAATCTTTTGAGAGCTTCTTGTTGTCTATAACAGAATTTGAGTTTTATGGAAACTCAACACTTTCAGTCCTCTGTAATTTGCTCCCAACATTACTTGGCATATTATCCACTCCCCCCCCAACATTCCCAAAATGAACCAGCTGCTCCAATGGTGACAAGTGCCCTTAACGGCCTTCCAATGCTCTTGACATTATACCATTTCCTCCCCTGGTATGGCCTCTTCTTTCCAATGGCCCAGATTTTAGCCATCAATACGTACTCATCTAACTCAAACACCCCATCTTCATGGAATATTTCTGACTATAATTGTCTTAAAAGCTTCTGGCAATTACACTTTTTGACATTCCACTATGGTCCTTAAGGGCTTTGCGCAAAGTAGCCATATGTAGTAATAAATATATGTATTGACCAAACAACAAAAACTGGCTTTATACATTGACAGCCAAAAAAAAAAAAGAGAGAGAGAGAAAGAACAGCAGAGTTAGAGGAAGCTTTTCTGCCCTTCTGAGTAGTCTAGATTTTTCCTATCACCACAGGAGGGAAAACAGTAAGTTACAATATCTTGGATATGAACTGCATCATAATTAATTCTGAAAAAATTTTAAGATTTTTTGGAAATAAAGGTAATAAAGTTTGATTGCTCCAATAAGGTCTTCTAAAAGCTAGAAGCTCTGAATGAATAAGAAAGGATGACAGGCAAGACAGGAAGGCGCTGATCTGGCTGCCAGCTGGATCTCACTCTCTCCGCGCCTGGCCTCACCTTCAGCCCCGTGTAGAGGTCCCGGTGGAGCCGCTCCATAATGAGCAGCACGGCAATGCTGGAGCCACCACCGTAGCTGTAGTCGATGACAGAACCGTGGAGGTCCACCAATCGCTCGTGCTTCGGCAGAGACCTGATGAGAAGGAGAGAGGTCTGGGCCACAGTGCACGGCAGGCCGCCGCGTGGGAAGGAATAACCTTGAGACCGTGCTTCGTGCAGATCCACAGGTCATGGCCCTCGGTACAGAAAGAGGACAAAGACAATGGGTTCTCAAACAAGAACAAAGAATTATGGAATCTGAAAATTGATAGGCATTTAGAACTAAGGAAGAAAATCAAACGAAAGGATGAGTGAGAAATCGGGATGTTGAGGAAGGGCAGGCAGAGAGAGTGAAGGCCTTGAAGAGGACAGCTTTGGGCCAGACACAGAAATACTGGGTCTGCAACATCCTGAGGCCTGGGTGTGGAAGGACAAGGCGTGCAGTAGCTGTTGGCACAAAATGTATGCTGGGCTCCTGGCGTCTTCTCTGGATCTTTCCCACAGAGGAGAATGAGACCCTACCCACCTCATGTAGTGGAATTCCAAGGCCAGGTCATTCCAGTGCTTCTCATCTGGAGGAACTACTGACTTGAGGGCACAAGGGAAGTGTCCCCCCCAGTTGTCACACAGGTACACCACACCGTACTGGCCCCGGCCCAGCTCCTGTCCCAGTTTAGGTTTACCTGCAAAGTATGGAGACAGAGATAAGGCAGGAGGGGTGGGGCAACCTCCCCTCCTGGGCAACCTCCATAGGATTCTTAGCTGTGGACCTGCCTAGAGACAGGCAGTCATAATTACCCAGCGGGTGGGAGCTGCCATTCCAAACCAGCATAAAGTAACCTAACTGGTTTGACTTAAATAAATTTGGTCATGTTATTTGAACTATGTAAGTAGCAGACCCAAACACACGTCAGGAATTCAACAACACATCAGGGTCCCGAGGAAGCAGCTTTGGACACTGGCATTCTTCCAGGCTGAACAGGAGAACTGTCGTCCAATTTACTGGGTGAAAAAACAAGGACTCACCATGTAGCAAGACATCCTGTAAAGAACGGCTCTCCAGAGAAAGCCTGGCCAGGCGGGGGGCATGATCTTTCCGAACCTTCAGCCATAGGTCCTCAGTTTTCTCCAACCGGCCTGAGTGGCCAGCTTCTAGCTGGGAGGACACAGAAAACAAGACATGACTTACGAAGTCCCTAGCGCTGGCTTCCTCCCCTGGTATATAGTAATAACAGTATCTGCTTCATAAGAACGACTGTGAGAATTAGGTAAAATGTATGTAACCAATTTAGTTCTGAGATTAGTCATAATGGGTTCTCAACAAGTAATAATTTTTCCTCCTGTGTGTATATCGTATCTACCCACCTTCCCCCAACACACACACACACACACACACGCACATACATCCCCAAAAGGACAAGCAGATGTCACAAAACCGCAAACTAGTATGGAAGTTGGAAAGTCATCCTTTTCTGTCAATCATTCCTGAAATACTATAGAAAATTCCTGCCCCTTGATTTTCATTCCTTACTCAATGAAATGGGGAGAAATTAACTAAAAAATAACATGGAAAATTTATTGATGAAACTTCCTGTGACATGGTATTATCCTTTAATGGAGTAGAAATTACACTAATGATTTTTAAAACATTATGTGGAGAGCAGATTAAAATATTACCTAGTAGATGAGGTTTTCTCCACTTGATCCAGCTTTTACCTCCTTTCCTATATACCCACCTGCCTCAGGGAGGCTGCAAAAGCCTCATGAGAACTATTGAGCCGGGTCCGGAACTGGCTGCAAATGCTTTTGGCCAACTTGGAGGCACTGAGGCTCTCGATGGCTTCCTGGGCCACCTTCCTCTTCCATTCTAGTGTGATGGCCGGCGGGCTCACCCATGTGATGCGCTGGATGATCTGTCGGGACAAGGACAGGGAGATCAGAGACGGAAACCACTGGAAAGAACTAACGCCCTTCCCTCTCTGAGTTATCTACTCTTAAGACAGGGCCCATATGCCCTGGCTGGTGTGGCTCAGTGGATTGAGTGCGGGCCTGCGAACCACATGATCGCGGTTCCATTCCCAGTCAGGGCACATGCCTGGGTTGCAGGCCAGTTTCCAGAGGGGGACTCACGAGAGGCAACCATGCATTGATATTTCTCTCCTTCCCTTCCCCTCTAAAGATAAATAAATAAAATCTTAAAAAAAAAAGACAGGGGCCATATGAAGTCTAAGACTGCTCTCCAATTCCATCTACCTCAAGACTAGGGCTTGGGCCAAAGGAAAGCATTAAAGAACACTAGACCTAATCTACGTGTTCACAAACTCTCAATACATTACACCTAGTGCCAGAGAATGCCAGGTAAATCCCTCTGTGAACTCCACATAACAGGTGGGTCACATTCCAGAAAAGGAACCACACTCACAGCCTCTGGCAACAAAGCCTGGTTCTGAGACAATGTTTAGGTTGGGACAAAGAGATATGAAGAAGCTAGTGAGGCAGTCTTATGGCTCCATAAAATAGCAATTTAAACACACGACTTTTAAGAGTTAAAGGTGGCCTAAACAACCAAACAATCAAACAAGCAAAATATAACCAAAGACACTGAAAGTGAGAACAGGCTGACAGTGTCCAGACGGGAGAGGAGAGGGAATTTCAGGGGAAATGGGGAAGGGTTTACAGGAACTAGTATAAAGGACACATGGACAATAACTGGGGGGGTGGGGAATGGAAATGGGAGGGAGGTGGGGAGCACTGGGTGGGTGGGCTGGGATGGGAGTAAAAGACAGAAAACTACTTGAACAACAATTTTTAAAAACTAATTAACTAATTAATTACTTTGTTTTTAAAGAGTTAAGGTGGCAACAGTAACAATTACACCAGAACAAGCACGAACCAGAATTCTCCCTGGAAGGAAAACAAGGACACGTGGCCACCTTACCCTAACAGAAGAGCCTATCGCAGTAACTAGGGTTCATGTGAGCCAACTAAGGGCTGAATGTTTTTTCTCTAAGCAATCTCTACCTGTTTGATTTGTTCCCACAGCATCCTTGTAACCGAGGACCCTGAGTGAAATGTGACTTCGACATGATAGGCAGCATTTAAAATCTGAAAGAAGACACACAAAAGAGAATAAGTATGTCCTGAGTGGCTTTTTAAAAAATGCAATAAATGATACTCCAAGAACATAGTCTGGTCTGAAGGTTTTCAAATTTAATTCCCAATATGTATGCAGTGTCAATGCAAGTTGATCACACATTTTGTGACTATTTGGGTGCCTTTTCTTCATCTTCTTCTTGCTCATTGACTTAACTACAGTTGTACAGTTCATAAGCACTTCCTACAGGCAATGGTCCTATGATAGGAAATGAGCATAAATAAAATTCTAAGTGGATCAACAAGAAGTTGAAAGGGAAATTGTTGGCTAACTTGATGTTGGGCTTATGCATGGATTCTGTTTCATGTGTTAGCCAGGACGTAGCGTCTTAAACTCTTTACCTGTTTGAGATTATTACTGGTGATGTGAACTGAGACATCCTGAGACTTCTCCAGGCTCTGCAGACACCGTTCCAGCGTTCCAACAAAACTCTCCCGTAGGTAATCCACTGAGCTGATCAGCTTGTTAGCCACCGCCTGATTCAGCTGGGAGATGATGAGTTCCTGGATCTGTCTGATGCAGCATTTGATCTCTCTGGTGCCTACTGGTTCTCCATTCTCAGGGATAATGACATCTATGAGGCAGAGAAATAAGTTAGTTGGCTGTGAGGGGAAGGAGCAGGCACACCGAATAAAAACATCGCTCAAGTCAAGGAGCCACCACGACAACAGCTACAAAACAGACGGCGGGCTGATGAACTCTGACCCTCGGGGTGATCGGGGGCCATGTAACCTTCAACTACTTAAGGGAGCTAATAATCCTAAGAAGGAGCAATTGTGTCTAGAATAAGCCTATTGATTTTGTTAGTTTTTTGATCATATTTATTTTATTGAGTGCAGACTCTTTGAAAGCACTATAGAAATTTGCACACAGTCTAATTTAATTCTCACAGTAGCTTTGTCAGGTGGGTATCACTGTTTATAGTTTGAGATCAGGAAACAGCTTCCCAGGGAGGACAAAGTGGGCCACTGGGGAGAGGACGGGGCGTCAGGAAGGACTACATCCGGCACTGAACCCAGAGCTCATGAATTCCAAAGCCCCTAGCATGCTGAGAAAAATCCCAGAGTTGGGAATTCAGTTACAATCAATTAGTAGATAAACAGAAAGTCAAGCCAAGAACACTCATTGTCCCCTCCATGCCTCTTCCTCTTCCCAAGATTAGAAACTGTTCTGTAAGCCAGAGGACAGAAGTTAACAAAAGATAAATCACCTGCAAACACTCCACTCCCAAAAAGGCACTCGTGTGTGTACTGGTGGAAATTCAGTGTCACCGCTTTGGAGGAAATCTGTCAGCATCTATCAAAATTCTACAGTAACTAACCACAACAACAAAATCCTATATAACCTTTGACCTAACTACACTGCTTCTAGAAGTTATTTTTCTAGAAATATACAAGTCCCAGAGATATATATGTATAATGATGATCAATGCAGTACAGTTTGTAACAGCAAGTGAGTAAATAAATAAAAGAAACAAAGAAATAGCCTAAATGTTCATTAGTAAGGGAATAGTTAAATAAATTAAGGTACAGCCATTTATGAAAAGGTCTCTAAGATACGAATTAAGTGAAAAAGCAGTGGGCGGCAGATATGGAGGAAAACTGGATGACTGGGGATAGTGTGTCTATACCTTTGAGCCGTGTACACCTATACCTAAGTGCCATGTATACAGTACTTAATATGCGGTCTTAATAGAAATCTGGCTCCACAGAATATGTTGTAGAGCTCTTCCAAATCTATTTATCGTCGCCCCTGGAACACCCAGAGAGGACTCAGAACAAGGTAAAAAACAAATATGTAAGTTGCGTCTAATATATAGCCAACCAGGTAAGTAGATCCAAAACACACAACGTAGTTAACTGGGCCAGACATGCGATCCGCTTGTTCCCAGTCCCTCCCACATCCATTGAACTAACCATTACACCCCAGACACCAAACACGGTATGCCTGGCAATGACGGACAATCAAGTGTTCTATTGTCTGCCCAACTTAGCTGCCCTGTGTATACTATGATGTCAGTACTGCCAGTCCAGGGCCTTTAATTACTCAGAAGACTTCCCAGGATTTCCACTGCAAGTGAGCATGTCTCAGCAACTCCCCCTTACAGTAAGAATTCAACAAAGAGGGAATATTGTTAATCTTTACTAAGAAATGAAGCCTCCTATGCTTGCTAAAGCCAACCATATTTCCTTCATATCCATAAGTTTAATGGCCACATACCACCATTCACATACCCATTCAGTCGCCAAAGAGGTAGTGTAACAGACTCTACGTTATTTGCTGCAAGAGATATAATAATAAGGCCCAGATCCTATTCTCTTGCATCTTCAAAATTTTAGAAAACAGAAGAACATCATTGTTAATAACTATAATAAAGTGAAATACGTCAGACATTTCAATTACAAATGAAATGCTTTGGGAGTTCAGATGAATGCAATGGTTATTAGCTAATAAAATCAAAGACAGCTTCATGAAAAACATTACTCAGAAGATGCCTTGAAGGGTAGGTAGCATTCACAGACAATAAAAGACATTTCAGATTTAGGGTATGGAGCAAAAAGAAAAGGTAAGAGAAGCATATAGCCCAGGCTGGTGTAGCTCAGAGGATTGAGTGTGGGCCTGCAAACCAGATGATCATGGTTCGATTCCCAGTCAGGGCACATGCCTGGGTTGCAGGCCAGTTCCCAGCAGGGGACGCACGAGAGGCAACCATACATTGATATTTCTCTCCCTCTCTCCTTCCCTTTCCCTCTAAAGATAAATAAATACAATCTTTAAAAAAAAAAAGAGGAGCATATAGAAGACAGCAAGCAGTTGAGAGCAACTGAACAGAAATTGCATGAAGGTTCACAGTAGGAAATATGACCGAAATAGCTGGTAAGGGCTGGGCTTTGGAAAAATCTTTAATACTAGGTGAAGAAGTCTAAACATAGTCTGTAGGAACAGGGGGTCAGTAAAGATAAACTAGAGAAAGGAGAAAAAGATGTCAGTGAGATCAACCAGGTGACAACAGTTCAGTTAGACTAAAGAAGAGGGAACAGGAAGGCAAAGGTTGATAGAAAATATGGGAGAAGACTCATCAGGACGCGGCAACCAAGTGGAAGAGGGCAAAGAGAAAGAACACAGCTGAAGGCAATGCTGAGGGGTTGAAGCTGGCTACGAGGGAGACGGTCGCATCCCGTAACTGGGAACAGACTGAGAAGCAGTGAAGCGTGGCATAGAAGAGTATGGACTCAGGAATCAGGCTATATTGATTCAAATACTGCCTCTACAATTTAGGAGTTATGTAACCTTGAGCAAATTACTGTCTAAGCCTCAGTTCCCTCATCTAGAAAATGGTAACGAGTATAATGTGCCTAGGGAGGTTGTTTTTGAAAAAACAAACAAACAAGCCAAAAAATAAAAAATAAAAAACACAAGAAACATAATGCCCTTAGGTCCCATACCAAAAACTCTTGAAGAACTAGCAGTGTTAAGCATCTGTATTTTCAAAGACCCTCCCAGGTGATCTGGATATACAGCCATGGTTGAGAACCTAAAGCATAACTTGCAAACCATGCCATTCTAACAGCAGTAAGTTAATGTCTGGTGCAGGGAAGTCTGTATAGCTGTCAGCAGACAGTCAGCAGCATCTAAAACCTCAGACACCAAAAGACTAACCCCTGTGGCCCGATCTTGTTAACAGCTATTTTAAGAATGGGACCAGCAGAAAAGCTAAAAACACTGCTTTGGGAAAGGCTCCTAACTTGGGTTTCAAGAGCAGACTAAAAGCAAAATGGAGACTCACACACAAAAAGAGCCAATAAAAAATGTGCTATGCCCAAGGAGCCACGGTTAAATAAAGCATGACTTAGTAACATTCTTCAAGCGGCTCTTTTCCAGCTCCATTAAGGTCAAGTGGACCCAGACACAAACTGGAGATTATAAATGATTCCCAGTAGGTACCTGCTGGCGACAGGGGCATAGATGAGAAAACCCTGCGGGTTCCCCATTTCCAGCTGGAAAGGGAAGAGGGTCCTGTAGTCCTAGCACCCCACCAAGTGTTCTGGGACCTACCTTTAAACTCCATGTTGGCAGCGTCATCCAGAAGTTCCTCCTTCATGGTGTTGAGTGTCTCAACAATCATGTCCTTCATTTCCTCCTGCTTTCGGTTGGCAATATTCATCAATGATTCATATAACTCATTCTCCATTTTTCGCGTATATTCTAGGCGTTTGGGAGTAATCTGCAGGTCCCGCTGCATGTCAAAGGCCTGGTTAATAAAGATGTCAAGGCAGCAGCAGTGCACCAGGTTCAGGGCCTTGGCTCCATCCACCAAGCGAGCCTGTAGAACCTGGTGAGCAAATGTGCTCAAGAGTCTCAGCTTCTCACTTTGCTCCACCAACATGCTCTGAGCTTTAGTGTCCTGGCCAGAGGCCCCGCAGTTGCAGTGACTGATGCTCAGATAGCCCAGGTCAATTAGCTGGCGATGAAGTGGTGATCTCTCATTCTCCGTTCTTTTGGTGGAAGAGTCAATTATCTCTGAGCCCAACTTCAGTACTTTGAAAAAGAATATGGGAAAAGAGAAATACTTTCGGATTTCCTGAAGCTCTTGCTCATCCCTCTCGGATAGTTCATCTTTGTGAAGTGCATAGGTTATCACAGGGAAGAAATCATTCACCAAGTCACCCAGAACATCCACTGTGGGCCGGAGGCTTTGGCACGGTGCTAGCACAATGTCCACGTCCTGGAATGGTAACGAGGTCATATCAGCACTTCAGGGTCAAGTAATCCTTGCCTCCCCAAAGTCCCACACCAAGACCGAAATCCTGATCTATAATGGGGCAGTTGGACTTTGGGGTGCCCCCAGTCATCTGTCCACCTCCTTCATCAGTTACCAACACTCATCTAGAGAGTGAAAAA
The DNA here is from genome assembly GCF_014824575.4 of Sturnira hondurensis. Classification (NCBI taxonomy): domain Eukaryota; kingdom Metazoa; phylum Chordata; class Mammalia; order Chiroptera; family Phyllostomidae; genus Sturnira; species Sturnira hondurensis. Next base: position 1,771,335 of record NW_028089713.1, on the reverse strand, counting down.
ACAAGTAAGTAGAAAGAATGGCAGTGTCCTTAGCCATTTCCAACGAAAACAATACTTTTTAGTCCCTGACTTCCTATGTTGCTTGGAAACTCACGATTCTCTCTGATGAAGAAGACAGACAGCAGAAGAAAGAACTATTATGGGAGTTACCAGACTGAGATAACTGGAGCTCCCCTGCCCCCGCACCCGTCTCACAGCCCCACCCCCACATCTCTGACCTGGCTTCTCCGAAGTGGCCTTTAAATCTTATGTCATGTCATACCCTTACAGAGGCTTTCCTATGACATAATCCCAAAGCATTTTTCTCTGCCTCTCCTTTTCTTATTGTTTAACACATCTAAAATTTATTTATTTAAAACACATTTTTCCCCATCAGCCAATAAACTCTTTGAGGGCAGTAACTATGTCTATCTTATTCATGATTGTAACTCCAGTGTCCATCATAGAGTAAGTGCTCAATACTGTTGAATCAATCAAGCTACAGCTAAAAGCCAGGCCTGCCAGCATTATTACTGTCCTATTCTCTGAGTCTGCAGGCATTCCAAAGTCTTAGCCACTTAAGTATTGGAAATACCTTTATTCTCAGGATCACGTGGTATAGCAGAAACTAAAGTAGGCCCATTCAGTATTTAGCCTCTGTGTTATCTGGGAAGGCAATGTCCTCTACAGACAGGGGTGGCCAACTAAGTATATGGGTCTACCAGGAAAGCCCTTTAGAGATTTGATTCTAGCAAGAAGTATGCCCGTTGGCCATGCCCTACTTGTCTGAAGCACAGATGTAACATCCAGAGCAGAGGTGGTCACGCCGCAGCTGCAAGGTTAACCTCAGTGTGGACCCAGAGTTAAGGATTCATTTTTGCATGAAACGGAAAAAACCCAGGAGCCTGGAAACCTGATGACCACATTGCTGCCACACAAGCCCTGAACTGCCCAGCAGTTCTTCTGTTTAAAAAAAAATTAACCTGTGTCTTATTTAAACAAGCCCCTGCTTTTCTGTCTTTTGCATTTAATTGAACCCAAGTTCTTCAAGTGAGTTTCAAGAATGATCTGTGGCTTAGAAACACACCTTCTACAGGTCCTTTTCCTAGCCAACAGTTTCTGCTTTGTGTTTTCTTTCTTTCCTAAGGATCCTGAAGCACTGTGGAGTACACATTTCCATCTGCTGCATATGCTGCTCCTCTGTCTCTCTGAAATTGGCCTCTGTGCCTGGCCAATTCTGGACCTAAGGGTTGACCTGAAGACTCACGCCTGTATCACCACCATAAGCACACCAACTCCCGAAGTCTTCAGGGGTCTACAAACTCAAAAACCATCCCTCCACTGCATTCTGGCACAATTTACGTGCCAGAACTCAACACAAAGCTGCCCAAATTTATGTCCTTAATAGTTATCAGATGTTGAAATTTTGCTTTATCTGAAATCTAAAAAAATATACAACTTGTTTAGTTCCATTTGGAGTAATATTTTGTTTTCGTTCCTTACCTTATTTGAGCAAGATGTCTTTCTGATGGGAGATTTTCAAATATCAAATCCTAGGACCTCTCGCCTTTTTGATCTCCTTCTCTAGGTAAGTAAGAAAGAACTGAGAAATGCCAGCCTATTGTTTCTCATACTGTGTGTGTGTGTGTGTGTGTGTGTGTGTGTGTGTGTGTGACAGAGAGTTCTCTCCCACTCACAGCAAAGCACCAGTACGTTTCATTCTAAAGTATGTCACGCAAGTGTCATCTGGCTGGCCACTTTCAACTCAAAGGTAGAGTGCCTTTAGTATCTCACCATCTATTTGAGCAAACACTGCATACATCCACCTAGTTTCCATCCAAGCCTAGGACAAGAAGACATCTGCTGAGTCAGCTGTGCCTTGAATTGCATGAAACGTTTTCTGACTGGAAGATTAATCTGACACTCACCATGATATTCAAAGCCAACCCTCTCTCACTCCCGAGTCACACTGCTGGAGTAAGAATCCTTTCATGAGGCATATGGAAAATGTGGGTAAGAACTTCTGATGTGTAGAGTAGAACACACAACTACCTAAATGCCAACATTATAATTTCATATAATTAGAAAAAGACTAGAAGAAAGATCTCAAGAAATTAAAATATAATACGGTAGAGAATTATAAATGAAAATGCTCTCAAAAACATTTATTTTAAAATTGCATTTTAAAAGATGTAAGCCACCCTGACTGGTTTGGCCAGGTTGGCTAGGCACAGTCCCACGCTGCAAAAGGTTACTGGTTCAATTCCCAGTACGGGCATATGCCTGGGTTGCAGGCCAGATGCCAGTTACGGCTGTTTGAGAGGCAGCTGATTGGTGCTTCTCTCTCACATTGATGTTTCTCTTCCTTCCTTTCTCCCTCCCTTCCCCTCTCTCTAAAGTAAATAAAAGCCTAAATATTCTAAACCAAAGTAAGTGTTGTTCAGAAAATTTTCAGGAAGAATTTTTGTTTGCTTGTCTATTTGATGGATTTTCTTAAAATTCTAAAATAAATTTCCAGGTTTTCCTCAAAGGACCATTTTGTGTGTGCTATAGAACCATTGGCCAAGGCTGCCAAGTCCATTTGTAGAATCAATATCCTTTCTAAGACCCAGCTGAGTTGAGCTGCTCATTTCAACTTCATCTGAGGCAAATTCATTTGTTTTAAATGGATTCAAGGTTTTCTAATGGGAGGTATCCCCTGACATGCTGGCAGCTAGAAAGAACTCGTCTACTCCTCAATATATCCTGTACTAAACAAAAATGGATAGAAAACAAGTTCCATGCCCTCTTCCCCGTTTCTCAGTTAAGTAACTTGTCCAGTTGGCCTCGCTGTTCTATCATGAGGCCTCCTGTCTAGAGGACAGGAAAAAAGGGCTGCTGGCTGAGCCTTGGCAGCAGCACGAATCAGACCGGAATGTGATACGAGATTCTGCAATACTTATGGTGAAGGGATGACTCATGCCTCACAGCTATAAACAAAAAGGAAGCCAGCACTGTCTCCTGGAGACAGGGAGTGAAAAAAAAGAACTGCTAGAGGATGAGCCAGACCTGTTCTGGGCCCTATCATGACCACCTTCGGGGGAAGTCTGACCTCACACTGCCTGTTCCACGGAAGGCTATGTTCCTTCCCAGATCCTAGAACAGCACCTGGCACTGAGTAAATAAATGTGAAAGGAATGGATAAATAAGTGATGCCTTTACCACTTGCTCAAAACCACTTTCAATAACTATGAGTAATCCTGGCCGGCTTAGCCCAGTTGGTTAGATATGCCAAGGCTGCGGGTTCTAGCCCTGGTCAGGGCACATGTAAGAAGCAATCAATAAATGCATAAAGTAAGTGGAACAACAGATTGACGTTTCTCTCCCCCTCCCTTCATTTCTCTAAAATCAGTACGTACTTTTTTTAATTAACCACAAGTAAAATTTTCTACCTGTCAACCCATAACCCACACGTGTATCTGGAATTGCTGTCTGCCCCTACTCCAAGAAGGATGCAGTGAGTGAGCACTTTTCTTCTAACTCAGTCAAGGAACCAGATCGCAGGGAAGCATGAGAGCACCCCCTACTTCCATCTTAAGCCACAGTAGATTCCTACAGAGATTTCTTCTGTGGGACGCATTCTGCACAGATCTATGGGATCGACAGATGCTGACGTTACCATCAATTTTCCTGGCAAGATTGAGAATGCAAGAGAAAGGAGACTGCTACTCTGCAGGCACCAGAATTCACCTCTTTGGTTTGTTTTTGGTGTAAATGACACCATCTTAAATGCTAAGAAATCATGCAGCTGCTGAGGAGGTCTGACAGCTCCCTAAGACAGCCAGCTCCACTGATGAGAGCCCGTGCTCTGTGCCCCTGGCATGCTGCCGGCACCCGTTTCCAGCCAAGAATGGCCACGCCGACTGCCACCTTAGACAGAAGGCAGCCATGTCCTCGGGTAGGTCACAGCTGTCTCTGCTTTCTCTGCAGTCCTGAAACCTTGGGTTTATGTCACACAAAAGAAAAGAACACAACTATATTGTTGTCCTGCCTTGCTCCCCCATGGACACACCCTCAGCTTCATCCCTGCTGCCACATTCTCCCCATTTTTGCTGCCAATTCTCCCATGGCAGTTGAAAGGCAGTTTTTTGTGTGTGTTTGTTTTCACACAGGGTTCATTCTTCATTATTTCTACATAGCTCCTGGAAGTCGTTATCACTCTTTTTTTTTAAAGATTTATTTATTTATCTTTAGAGGGGAAGGGAAGGAGAGAGGAGTGAAATATCAATGTACGGTTGCCTCTCGTGCGTCCCCTGCTGGGAATTGGCCTGCAACCCAGGCATGTGCCCTGACTGGGAATTGAACTGCGATCGTGTGGTTCGCAGGCCCACGCTCAATCCACTAAGCTACACCAGCCAGGACTCGTTATCACTCTTAAGTGTTACTCACATATTAAGAAAAACACCTCCCTACTCTTGTTACATTGCAGAAAACACCTTGACCCTTGTGGTACAGTCTCACAGGGAGCTGCAACTCCAGGCTATAACACGCCTCATAAGCACCTGAGACCAGACTGAAGCCAACTGATAGCTTTATGCAGCGGTCAGCATGGAAGGGATGCAAGCTCATTTTCCTACTCAGTAAAAACATCAGTATGGTAACTCAGGTGCCAGAAACAAGGCTTGGGAAAAAACACAATCCCAAACCCTTAAACTAACCACAGAAAGCATAATGCTAAAAGTGGGACTATATTTACAAACCCAAACACTCCAAAACAGAGGCTCTGCACCTCAACTGATAAGCATGAAGCCCTATGGATCTGAACTATCTAAGGATCAGAACTATCTTCTTTGCACTTCATACTTCTTGTCTGTAAAAGACAAGTTTACAAGAATGTACTGAATGGACACTTTGCATTCTCCCTGTGGATATTCAAACACCCACAGATACAGATAAACTAGGAATCTGAAGCTTTTTTCTTTTACCACTTACTACATCCACTGAGAAAGAAAGAGAGAGAGAAAGACAGACAGACAGACAAAATAGTGGAATGGAGAAGAAAGAAGGAGTAAGGGAAGAATTTATTTACCTATTAACTCTATGACTTTAGCTTTTATACTATTTGCCTTTTTATAACATTTCTCTTTCATTTTATTACAAAAGTACTTCATAATGAACTATGAAAAACTGTCTCTAATTAGAGCAGAATCATAACTATAAGTACATCAGAACCAGGAAGACTTAGGTTTGACAAAAGGAAGGTGTTGCAATGTGGACAGTTCTCAGGGAAGGGATGAGTGACAGAGAGCAGGCAACCTCTTCTCGAGGACACTGATTAACTCATACAAAGGGCGGAGGGAACTGGCTTCTAGGCACCAGACACTGCTAAGTGCTTTACACACACTCTGTCATTTAAGCTTCAACTCACATCAGTCCTAAAGGAGATGGCTGACTACCCCCGTCTTGCAAATGAGAGAACCAAGCACCAGAGTGACACAGTTAGTTAAGTGACAAAGACAGGGCGTAAAGCCAGGTCCACTTGACTGCAAGCACCATGTTTAAATAGTAACGGAAGGTCCACTACACGTCAGGAACCATCTGTCAGGGACCTTCTGAAAGAAGAATAAAGGTTGGACAAGATGATTCAAGGACCCTAACAATGCTTGTGTTCTGTGTTAAGGAGTAAAATATATCCTGGATACAGAGTAAAGGCCCTGCTATGAAACAATCCTGCCAGGACTGGGTGAAATATCAGAAAAGAAGTCAAAAGAAAATATTTTTCATAGTCCCAACAAGAATTTCTGCATGTTGACAGTACTTTCAACCTCTTAGCCTCTGAACTGGGAAAGATTCCCTACCCCACCACACCCCTTTCTCAAAGGGAAACAACAGCAGATTTCTGAGACAGGGAAAAGGAGGGAAGAAGGTGTCCGGTGCAGGCAAGAGGCAGGCTCCCTCCCAGAAAAGGGAGAGGACAAAAGAGGAAGATTAAGACCCTGATCCTGGACAGATTTTCTCCCCAAAAGCCAACCTTGGAAGGCCAAAAATTAACCACTGGAGGTGAACTGAGAAAACTGTTCTTAAGAGATACCAAGGCTTCTCTGGTGAGCACAAAGATTTCTTTTTTTAATCTTGCCTCTAAACTACACATATCCTTAGTAGGTAAGTGAACCTATAATGAGTATTCCCAGGTTTCTTGGCAAAAAACAAGGTACGCAGGACAGTTACATTTCACTGTGTATGTCAGTGTGCATTAGGAGAAAGGCGAAAGAGATGCTAGAATCAAAGAACACAGGACTACTGCCTGGACGAGATTTAGCATTTGCCTGAACCCCCAAATCCTTTTTAAAAAAAAAACGTGTCACTTTAGTTTCCCTTTCTTTTTGCCCCAGAAAACCATGGTTTCTTTATTTTAATATCTCTTGAATATCATTATTTCTCTGTCTTATATATGTTATCCCAACTTCATTTCTTTGCCTTGAAATAGCCAGTTTTGGCCTAATTTCATATACTTTCTCCTCCAAAAGGATCTTCTTGCCTTGAGAAGACCAGATGTCCTTCCTACTTTTTACCAATCAACCATTATCTTTCAATTTAGATATGTTCGAGAAGATACGGTATCTAAGAAAGTAAGCAACACACAACAAATTTACTTCTATAAAGTGCCATATTAAATGCCAATAACTAGATAAAAATTGAGACACGCTAACCTTCTAGCAACAAACAATGTTCAAAACAAACAGAACCAATAAGCAAAACAGAGAGACTCAAAACAGAGAGCAGGCTGACAGCTCTGGGGTGGGGGCGGGGGGGGGGGGCTGGGGGACCTCGGGGCAGAACAAAGGAAAATAACTCCTGGGCAGGGAGGGCTGTGTGATGGCTGCATGGGTGGAGGGGGTGGATGGAGGGGTGGATGGAGGTGGGGAAGGGCATGAAAGGGATAATTGGCAATAAAAAACACAATGAAAAATGAAGTATTAAACAATTTTTAGCCCCGACTCGTGTGGCTTGGTGGGTTGAGCACCGGCCTAAGAACCAAAGGGTTGCTGGTAGAACTCCAGTCAGGGAACGTGCCTGGGTTGCAGGCCAGGTCCCCACACGGGGGGTGTGAGAGGCAGCCACACACTGACGCTTCTCTCCCTTTCTTTCTCTATCCCTTCCCCTCACTCTAAAAATAAATTTTTAAAAAAATCTTTAAAAATTTTTTAAAAACCATTTGGATTTAAAATTTTGCATAAACTTTTGTCATTTTAAGTAAGATAATTTATAATGATTTTTGGCTTGTGAAAGTGTTAACTGCTGAGAAATTAAAAATACCCATGTCTGTATAACAGACATATTTTTCCAGCAAAAGCTATTGATTGAGGGTTATAAAGAAAAAACTTTTTAACTCCAACTGATTAATGTTACACATAGTAAAAAAAAAAATTTACTTGCAGTTTAGTAGATCTTTCCTAGAAACATCCATCTACTTCAGTTCACTGAAATATACCCTACCAGACATCACCATGAGCCAAAAAAGGTGTCAACATATGGCAGGCTGGCTGCCAGGTGACACATCCATTTGTCCAAAGGGCCAAAGAACATCTGGTAGGGACAAGCAGGCTATTCATAAGAGCAGAACCACTGAGAGCTGGGGAACAGCCGCGGAAATAAAACTGCACCGCTGGGATGAGGGACCGCACCTCAGGCTGAAGAAGTTTAGTCGTCTCCGCTTCTTTTCATTCCTTTTCTTACAGTGTTCGCCAGAAAAAAATACACATACACTGCACACATCAGACTGAGACAAATCTGAGCACACGACTGTGGTCCACTGGACTTACAAGAGTTAAAAAGAGAAAAGGAGGCGGGGAGATGCATGTGCAGAAAGGGCTGGGTGGGGGAGGGGGTGTGTCTCTACAAGAAGACAGAACCAGCTCCTATAGTGGCGAGCAGCGAAATGTGCTGCCCACTGAAAATGACTACGGTTTTGTTTTTGTTGTAGGGTTTCTTTTTATGTTTTAAATTTAACAATAAACAAGGTTTCAGAAACGAATGGCTTGACATGTTCCTCTAACAATGAATTATGAACCAAGAATCTCAGGGGACTCAGAACTAAACAGCTGAGAACGCCGAGTGCTGTGGGTTCCTCGGCTTATTCCGGAAACACCGAAAGTGGCTCATGTATGAGGACTTTAAAGCAGCGCGTTAGAAGAACGACCGTTGTATAGGAGGGCAAGGAAAACTTCTGCTTTGATAATTTGACAGTTAAAAATGAACATCCATTTCCCTTAATTCAATCTTGGTTTCCTTTAGTTCAATGTTTCCTTTCTTTACCACCCTTTTCACACACCACACGGAAGGGCTGTTTAGAGCTAACCCACTGGTCCTAAATACACAGGGAGCGAAACAAGAGGGTCTTTCTCACTGGCATGAAAAATCTCCAAGGTAGCGGTGAACTGCCCCAGCAGTGAGCTGGGCATGGCTGCTGTGCTTAATGGGGACAGGAGCCCGACTAGAGGCAGGCCAGGGCCTGAGCCCCACAAAGGCTGCTAAGGTCACCGAGGCTCCACATCAAGGGGTTCTCACTGTGAACCGTTGGGGCCCGTTGCTATTTCTACATCAAAACCATTAGAGAATAAAGCAGATCTGAAGAAACACTGGCTAAGGAAGCCTCAGAAACCACATGAAACAGAAACAAAGACTAGTGAATTCCTCAAGAGAGAAGAATATTCCTTAAGAATATATACTTCAACTGTATGGAGAGAAAGCTGTTTGGTATCTCGACCTCCCGCCAGGTAGCCTGCTCAGCCGCTACTGCGGTCTGGGCGCTCAGCACGCCAGGAGCAGGGCTGGCAGCTCCCACAGGGCGGCGGGCACCCAGAGTGCACCTGGGCAAGGCCCTCACTCTCCTTCCTTGCGTCACCTCAATTCGTGGAACAAAAGTAAATGAACATCAAAGATGGAAACCAATAAAACAAACAAATAAATAAATAGAACATTAAAAAATGGAACCAATAAAATGAAGGGGCACCGAGAAACCAAATAACTGGCCCCTCCTGCAATGGCCTTGCTCACATTCTGAGACCACTTTTAAAAGGCAAAACCAGGCAAACTCACCGCCCAACTCAGAGCGGGCATTTCACCTGTTTAACAGGGTAAGCTCCAGGTCACAAGGTATTCGGTCATAGCACCAATTTAGTGGTTGCTACCATTTGCTTTTTCAAAATGAAGTCAAACAGAATAAAAAGGAAAATATCAGTGTCTTTTGCAAGAAGTAAAAGTATTATTTCATGAAACTTTATTTCAAATGTACATGTGTACATATGTACTGGGTCCTGTTATAAATCATTATTTCTTATAACATTTAAAAATCTACAAGTGTGAAAATCACCGAGCTACTGAAAACTGGAGAAAAGTAAACCAGGGCAGTATATTACAGACAAATCAAATGCTTATGACTTGTGAAGAAGTTCATGGGTCAACTGAGAAGCCTCGGTCAATATATAAGCATTACTCTCAGAGATCTAAGAACGCTCGCAATTGTCCCTGAGCTAAGAAGTGTGAGATCTAGGTATGAAAACAGGGAAGCCACCACTGAAACTGACCTGAGAGAAAACGCTGCCTTATGCAAAGGGAAACCGCCCCCCCCCAAATGGAATTATCTTCTGGAGGGCGGGCCCCTTGTAGCACAGGCTTCCCCCACTAGGTGAGTGTTCTGGGAACCATCTGTTTCAGTGTAGCAGCTGGTGGTGTGGTGAGAGGCTGCGTTTGGCATCACTGAATTTTTTTTGAAGATTCTTTCAACATGTTTGCCCATTTCATGATGGGTGATCTACGAGCACACCTGCCCAGACTGTGCTGCGTATTCAGCAGTCTTTTTTTACCAAAAAGGGCATACTCCCATGCCCCAACCTCCTTATTCACCTGATCTCACCCTGAGTGACTTTTTTTGTTTCCCCAGATGAAAAAAGTCCTCAAAGGAAAACATTTTGCTGATGTGGAAGAGGTGAAACAAGAAAATGGAAGAAGCACAAAAGGCATCAAAATCAACAAGTTCAAAAACTATTTTGGGCAGTGGAAAAAACGTCTCTATAGGTGTGTTGCATCAAATGGCGAGTACTCTGAATATGACTGAAGTTTAAACATGTAAGACTAAATACATAATTTTTTAAATAAATTCTGGGTCTTCTGCCCTCCCCTTGTATACATAGCCCCCTCTAGCTTTTATCAAGATAAAATAAACTTGGACTCTGGCCCTGACTGTTGTGGCTCAGTGAACTGATTGCCAGCCTGCAAACCAAAGGGTCGCTGGTTCAATTTCCAATTTAGGGCACATGCCTGGATTGTACGCCAGGTTCCCAGTAGGGGACGCACAAGAAGCAACCACACATTGATGTTTCTCTCCCTCTCTTTCTCCCTCCCCTCCCCTCTCTAAGAATATATTAATGAAATCTTTAAAAATAATAAATCTGGACTCTGGAAGGAAGTGACAGTTTCTACTTCAAGAATATCATATAGACCATGGCCACAACCAAAGGGGAACATGGCCACAACCAAAGGGCTCTTTCACTGACTGAGAGATCAAGCCTGTTAGGACAAGGGTAGGTGAAGAGGTTTTAAGAAAAAAGAAACCACTCTCCCAGTCTTGCCAACCTAGCTCTTTCTTCCTGGCACGGCTAACCAAAGTGATGGACCCTATTGTGGCAGTGTCTGCGTTTCCACTCCTGCCCACTCCTGACCCTCGGGCATAGTCACCTCCTTTGCTGATCCCCATTTAGTCTAATAAAATTGCCCAGTCCCAGCACAGGAAAGGAGTCCTTCCTAAGTGCAGACAGGAATACCAGATAGGCAACATGATTTTAGGATATGCCACGAGACCTGTGTTTTCTTTGGAGAGTTTATTGCAAAAGAGAAGCAAACGACATTCTTCTTGTGCCGGGATCTCTGGACCTCATAACATTGAGCCCGACTTGTTCTCACATTCCCAAGCTCCTTAGAAAGTACAACATGATCTATCCCACTTAGCTTAGCAAGTGATGGCTAAGCCTAAGGAAAACCTCACAAAATTTTTGCTCATCTCACCTCTCACAAGAACATTAACTAGGCATTGTCTTATTGCTCCTTTTAGAAAGGGATGGCTAGAGGCACTCCTAGCAACATTTTCCTGCTAAGAAAGAAAAAGGATTCCTAATCCTGATCATAATTATTCTGTAAAAGCATGTCAAGATGTAAGTATCACATTCCCCCTATTTTAGAAAGGGAGATAGGAGGCAAGGAGACAAACCAGTTGCTCAGGGCTGTGCAGCACGACAGCAGAGGCAGGGATGGGCACTGCTACAACCACGTCCATTTCCGACGCCCTAGACTGTGTTCCTTTGACTGCATCAGCTGATGCTCAGAGCCCAGGGTATATAATACCAAATTACTTTCTGAGAAAGCTCAAATACAAGAAAAGGTGGTATACATGTGTACAATTATATAAGTAGGAGATTGGTACCTGCAGGAGAGCATGGTGCATCATCACCTCCAGTTCGGCTAAAACATGGGCAGCATCCTCACTGTCCTCTTGGACCTCCAAGTCCTCCTCGGGGATGGTCTCCCAGGTGCCCTGGTGAGCAACCAGAGTGTGCACTAGTTCATACTGGCCGGGGAGCGCCAGGCTGACCCGAGTCTGAGTCCCATAGGTGAAGCGGAGGCGCCGAAGCTTACAGCTCTCCTCACTGCCCAGCTTGGTAGTAGGAAGCACCTGCGCCCCCAATAGCAGGTTCAATAGCTGGCACTTGGCATTACAATCCTGGCCGAGGATCAAGATGCAGGGTAGGCAGTCCACAATCTGCTGGAGGTACTTCTCTTCCTTAGGTGGGAAGGAAATGCAGCTCAGCTGACCTGGTTGGGGAAGGGGAGGGTGGAGAAGGAGAAAGGGGGACAGAGAGAAGAGTGAGGATGATACAGGGTGCAGCCAAGAAGGGGGCCCATCCCTGTTCTGTAACAAGGAGGGGCAGAGAGACTCACAGAGACCCACCCCATCAGGATACCAGGGTCCTAGAGAAGAAATTTCTAGGAGGCTCTTGGTTGAAGGAGCTTTCGGGGAAAACACCTCTGTCAGAAAAGGCTCCTCAGTATCAAAGAGAATTCCCCTCAGTGGCTCATCCCCAAAGCAGCTGCTTCCACCCAGAAAGGTGGCAGTGACCTGATCTTACCCTCCCCCCTTCCTTTTCAACCAGTGGAGGGACAGCCTAAGAAGTTTACAAGGACTTAGGCACAATCACAAGATCATTACATTGACAAAGCCACAAACTGGGATGTGAGTCCAAGGAGAAACTATGCCTGAACGTGTCAAAATGAAAGTCCCCCTTGTGACAACAGAAGACCCAGTACCTGCACATATTCAGCCTTTTTAAATGTCACTACCATAAGGAGTTTGAGCTTGCTATTTTCCTCTTTTATGACATATTTTATAACTAAATGTATGAGTTAATCTCTAAATACACAGACACTGAAATGAAAACTTATTCAAGTTTACATAAACTCTAGAGTCTTTCTGGTTCACCTGTCTGATAGCTGGCAACAGCATCCCAGCGGCCAAATCATGTGTTTTCTTAAAAAACTGAGTGCTCAATCAAGATCAGTATCTCCTAATTAAATCACACTCCCTCGGCTTATGGAAGACAAGACCCTGGGTGAGACAAAGGGAAAGAACTGCCTGTTAGAGTGAAACCCAGGCACATCTAGGAAGAGATGTGATCTCTCTCAAAAACATTCTTTCAGGACAACCACAATTCCACAAACAAGGCAAACAGCATTCAAAAAAGAACAAAAGACTTCCTCAAGTATGAAAGGCTCTGTTTGAGAAAGGGAACCAGAAGTTAGTTGACAGAAACTCAGATTCTGAACTCAATCACTCCCCCACTCGCTCAGTGCCTGGCCTGCCTCTGTCCAGGATTCGGGCAACCCCTGGCTTTGGTCAGAAAGGCCCCGACACTCGGCTCCTTGGCTGAAAGAAGGCCGGTCTTACATCTTCACTGAAATCTGGGGTGACCCCAACTGACTAAAGTATTAGTATTCACTCTAGTCACTTAACCATGAGCTTATGTATTAAACCACACATAAGCTGTTCGTTTTGTTCCTATAAATGAAGCAAGAGAACCCGGACTCGTTTAAGAGGCTGCTCTACTTTAGACTGTACCTATCCTGCCACAAACTTACTATTTCAAATCCTCAAACCTCCTTCTCTTCCACAAATGCCACCACCAAAAGGTTTACAGTAGTTTGCTTTCACCCAGGCCCCTCTATGCATTTCCTGGAGCCCGATTTTCAGGTCTGTCCGTAAGTACAGCACATGTCCTGCCCATGTACATCAGCAACGCCAGACACTGAAACCAGAAAATCTACTCTCCTGGGGAAGAAATGGGTTCCTTTAAAAAAGCAAAGAGCATGAACTGAGTGGCTATTTTGTTTAAGGTATTTACTAAGCACAAGAGTAAAACACCAGCCTGGCTGTTGTAGCTCAGTGGATTGAGCGCAGGCCTGCGAACCAGACGATCGTGGTTCGATTCCCAGGGCACATGCCTGGATTGCAGGCCAGTCCCCGGAAGGGGACCCATACGTTGAGAGGCAACCATACATTGATATTTCTCTCCCTCTCTCCTTCCCTTCCCCTCTAAAGATAAATAAATAAAATCTTAAAAAAAAAAAGAGTAAAACACCAGTGATCTAATTCTGACCTAAAATCAAAGGCAACAGGACAGCCCTGGCTGGTGTGGCTCAGTGCATTGAGTGCCAGACTGTGAACCAAGGGGTCACCAGTTTAGTTCCCAGTTGAGGCATGTGCCTGGGTTGAGGGCCAGGTCCACATGATGGGCATGTGAGGGGCAGCCACACATTGATATTTCTCTCCTTCTCTTTCTCTCTCCCTTCCCCTCTCTCGAAAAATAAATTAAATCTTAAAAAAAAAAAAAGGCAATAGGATACAGCCAATTTCTTGTGTAACCACTTAGCAAGTAATGAGCTTGTCCTGAGTCCCTTCGTATCATGTCCACAACCACACACTCACCACTCTAGTTACCTGTTTGTAATTACTGAAACACCAAACACAACAACTAAAATGTGGTCAGTACTTTATGTTACACTCCTGTCTACTCTGTGTGAGAATCTGTTTATTGTGGAGAACTGTCTCTATAGGAAGTTGTGCGGGTTCCACCAAGGGCTCAGAAAACTCCAGTACCACGATGAACCATTCAGGACCAACTATCATTCCTAAAAGCCTTCTTCATCTCAACATGGAAAACAGGCGTGGACAACGGGGCTCGCCTTGCAGAATTTCACCGCCTCTCAGCCTGAGCCGTGAGCAGTCGCACTAGACTGACTCACTCTCATCTACCCTTCCTCTCCTTCCGCTTTCCCCCATCCTCCTCGGATCCTCAGGTAAGTGCTGAGTTCACTCTGACCAACTTCCTCACTCCTAAACAGAAGTTGGTACATGATAAAAACATGAAACCTAAATGAGTTTTGCTGCTGCTCTGGCTAGGAGAGTGGATAACAGACAATGAAAACAAACTAAGCATTTTGCAGAACCAGAGGGAGAGACTCAACATCTCCAAGACAATGTCAACTACAGGAAAGCCAGTGAGACATGCTCTGCGTGAGTCAAAAACCACAGCAGACACACCCATTCATCTGACCCAAATTATCACACCCCCCCATCTCTGGAGTGACAAAACAGTCACTACAAATAAACCTGCTGGTGTCAAACAACCACACAGCAGGGCAAGAGGAGAGGGGCTGGCACTGAACCCAGTTTTCGTGGTCGTGTCCATGTACTGCTAGGGCTCCACAGGCCACCAGCTGCACTGAAGAGAGCTCTTCAATATGGAATCGACTGGCTTTTCGATACCTCACTATCCAAGCCCTCCACCTCTCCCACAACTCTTTAGCTTTTTTTTTTCTATTGATCTCCAACATATCTACCCGACTTGAACAAGGGCGTGGAGAAATGAAGGTGAAACTAGATTGTTCCACTCCTTGCTTCTTTCAGCAAAGGGCCCACGGTTCGTTCGGTGAGGGAGTGGTGCAACCTCAAGGTGGAAAGAGCACTAGAGAGGAGGAGGTATTCTGACCCCAGGCCTCACCACTGATTAGCTCTGTGACTTGGGCAATCCACTTGATTTTTCTCAGCCTTGGATTTCTCATCACTGAACGAAGAGAGTTGGATTAGATACTTTTTAACATCCTTTCCAGTTCTAAAGTTCCAGGATTCCATCAGATTTTAACTGTTAAAGGAAAAGCAATTGAGAGGATGGGTGGGTGTTCTAGTTGTGTTCATCTTAGGTTGTGTGTGAATTTAATTACGCAAGCTCTCCCCGGATCCACTGTAACTGCAGATCAAAAGGGTGCCTGCGTTAGCCAGGGGCTCTGCGGGGACAGTGCTGTTTCAGTAATTCTCTAGAGAAGAGATGAGAAACTGGAAACCGGCAGGAGGAGGAAGGAAGAAAACCTGCTTCAGAACTGCAGCAGCTGCCCCACTGACAGTTAAAGGACTGCAGAGTTAATCCGGTTTCTTTTGTAATTAATATAACAGCATCTGCGTATGGGCAGCCAGAAGGTAACAGCAGGGCTTCTCAACCAGGGCACATTAACCCTGACAACACTGGCTGCAGGAAAAGTCAACTCAAATTGCCTCAAGTACAAGCCAAGGCTTTTTCCCCCTCTCAGTGGTTCTTAAATACAGATTATCGTGATTGCAATTAGAGCTGACCCTTGAACAATGTCAGGATTGGGGGCTGCAACAACCTGCACAGTAGGAAAGTCCTGTGTAATTTGCCAGCCTTTTGTGTGCACAGATTCCAACCTGCCAGTTAACCCCTGAACAACGTGGGTTCGAAACATCAGGTCAATTGACCCACGTGGTTCAACGGAAAAATCCTGCGTGTAAATGGACCCACACTGTTCAAACACATGTTGTTCAAGGGTCAACTGTACTTCTGAATAAAGGTTTCAAACTAGAAGAGCAAGCATCTAAAGTAGCAACATGTTTTGTTTATCTGTTTTAGATAATGAAGGGGAGCAAAACACACCACCCCAAAATACATATCAGCATATCGATTATTTTAAGCTGGTTATTTTTAAGAAATAGCAGACACAAGTGAAGCTCTGAAACCCGACCAGAAGCTACCCTTTGTAAGAAACGTTCACGAGGGAGATGCCCTTTGTAAGGGTGCCTCCTCAGTGCCGGGGCAAAGATGACTCTAAATCTCTAGAAAATCTCTTATCAGTGCAGAACAACCCTGGTTTACTGTGCTTTTCCTCCTAATCTCCCATAACCAACCCCCAACAACATCTGTCTTTAGCTGGAGATCATACTTAAAGTGGTACCTTGGGCCATTTCAGAATTACTCAAGTTTTCCTGGGTATCTGCCACGTATACAGGAGGTATGCATATTATTAAACTTCTGTTCATTTTTCTCCTGTTAATGTCGTTTTATTATGGGAGTGGAGAGGCTCAGCCAAGAACCTATAAGGGTAGAAAAAATTATTTTCCCTCCCCACAGCAACATTTTCTGTGCCTCACGTACACAGTAAATCATTTGATTTGCCTCATGTCCTTTAATGTTCACACTTCTACCACAGAATGATTATTATTACCCCCATTTCTAGTTAACGGTAGGAACTAGTAGGAAACAGTATCTTAAGGAAAAAAAGGCCACGTTTCTCCATGTATCTAGGCAAATAAAAGGGGGAATACAGGGCAGTGCAGGAGCTGGACGCAGATCTCAGGAGCCACTGTTGGGTAGGAAAACTCCTCCTTCGACCCTTCTAGATTCATTGGCTAGTTTAACAATCAACTTAACATGTGGCAGATTAGCAAGAGTAACTGCATATGAGTACCGGGACCCCGTAAGAACATAAGACCCACAGGCAGTCAGGCAACTGAGATTTGTGTGGTTTACAAGGGCTTAGTTTCTGTCACTTGGAAGGCAGCATTTCACAACAAAACGTTCAGGAATGATCTAATAATGTTGGGAGAGCGTCAAAAGGACACACGAGCCTGCTCCAACGGGGGCTCACTGACCAAAACAAAAGCAATGTAAGGCTAAAAAAATAATGACAAATTTTAATGACAATAAATTATAATCCACTGAAAAATTATCAAGTGTACACTGATATAAACAAAACAAAACAAAACAAAACAAAACAAAACCAGGGAAAAAGAGAGCTCTTCCTCAACACGGAATATCAGCTAAGAAATACAAGAAGGAGGCCCTGGCCAGGTAGAGCTCAGTGGCTAGAGCGCTGTCCTGATACACTGGGACTGTGGGTTAGAACCCCAGTCAGGGCACACACAAGAAGCAACCAACGAATGCATGAATAAGCAGAAAAACAAAACCAATGTTTCTCTCTCTCCCACTCCCCCTTTCTTCCTCTCTCTAAAATCAATCTAAAAAGAAAAAGAAATACAGAAGGAATGATCAATATAAAAACTATCACTGAGACAAGTGGGAGCTGTCAAGCACACCAAAACCAAGCAGATGCTATACCTGGTGGAATTTCAAGAAAAGGATTATCAGTGAAATTTGAGAACACCTCCCCATAGAAGACCAATAAACGGCAAAGAGAAAACTGGTGACTTTAAGGTGAAGAGCCGAGAGGGCACTAACATGACCAGTGATCAAGCTTAACATCTCCAGGGCAGGATGGGCTGACATCACGTAGCTGTGAGGTGAGGTACACCACATCACTTCTGCGCCTAGTCCTGCCCACAGCTCATGACCCGAGTCTCGACACGAGGCAACAACAGACAGACCCAGCCTGCGAGTCATCCTACAAGATGTAAAGCCTATTCTTTACACTTGTCAAAGACATAGTAAATGCAGGGAAAGGCCGAGGAACTGTTCCACATGAGGGGAGTCTGAAGAGATGTGACAACTAAATGCAACACGTACTCCTAGACAGGACTCTGGATCAAAAAGAAAAAGGTTACTAGGACAGCTAGCAACATCTGAGTAGGGTCTATGGACTGGGTGGTAGTACTGAGTCAATGTTAATATCCTGACTGGGGAGTTGTATGCTAGTGTGTGGAAGCATGTACTTGTTTGGGAGACATGTACTCTGGAGTGTTTACAGGAGATAAAACCACCTGTCTAGAGATTACTCTCAAACTGTTCAAAAATGAGTAGCCATAATAGAAAGACAGGTATTGGGTGATGGAGCAAATGCAATAAAATGTTAACTGAAGCCCTGGCTGGTGTGGTTCAGTGGACTGAGTGCTGCTGGCCTGGAAACCAAAAGCTCGCCAGTTCGATTCTCAGTCAGGGCATATGCTTGGGTTGTGGGCCAGGTCCCCAGTTGGGGGCTGTGCTAGAGGCAACTTATCAATTTATCTCTTACACATCAATGTTTCTCCCCCCCCCTCCTTTCCCCTCTGTCTAAAAATAAATAAAATCTTTTTAAAATAAAATTTAAAAAATAAATAAATAAAATGTTAACTGGGGAATCTGCATGAAGTAGGTATGAGAGCTCTTTGTACTGACCTGGCAACACTTAATGTTAGTTTTAAATTATTTCAAAATCATTTTTTAAATATATTTTATTGATTATGCCATTACAGTTGTTCTATTCCCCCGCTTCATTCCCCTCCACTATGCACACCTCTCCCCCACCATTCCCCTTCAGTTTATGTCCATGTGTCACAAGTTCTTTAGGTTCTTTATTTCCCATACTATTCTTGCCCTCCCCCCGTCTCTTTTCTACCTACTATCTATGCTACTTGGTCTCTGTACCTTCTCCCCCTCTCTCCTCCTCCCACTCCCGTTGCTAACCCTCCATGTGATCTCCATTTCTATGGTTCCACTCCTGATCCAGCTGTCCTCTTAGTTTGCTTTTGTTTTAGGTGTGGTTGTTAATAACTGTGAGTTTGTTGTCCTTTCACTGTTCGTATTTTTATCTTCTTTTTCTTATATAAGTACCTTTAACATTTCATATAATGAGGGCTTGGTGATGATGAACTCCTTGAATTTGACCTTATCTGGGAAGCACTTTATCTGCCCTTCCATTCTAAATGAAAGCTTTGCTGGATAAAGCAATCTTGGATGTAGGTCCTTGCATTTCATGACTTGGAATACTTCTTTCCAGCCTCTTCTTGCCTGTAAGGTCTCTTTTGAGAAATTAGCTGACAGTCTGATGGGCACTCCTTTGTAGGTAACTGCCTCCTTATCTGTTGCTGCTTCTAGAATTCTCTCCTTCACTTTCATCTTGGCTAATGTAATTATGATGTGCCTTGGTGTGTTCCTTCTTGGGTCCAACTTCTTTGGGATTCTCTGAGTTTCCTGGATTTCCTGGAAGCCTATTTCCTTTGCCAGATTGGGGAAATTCTCCTTTATTATTTGTTCAAATAAGTTTTCCACTTGTTGCTCTTCCTCTTCCCCTTCTGGTACCCCTATAATTCAGATGTTGGAACGTTTAAAGACGTCCTGGAGG
This sequence comes from Sturnira hondurensis, assembly GCF_014824575.4. Classification (NCBI taxonomy): domain Eukaryota; kingdom Metazoa; phylum Chordata; class Mammalia; order Chiroptera; family Phyllostomidae; genus Sturnira; species Sturnira hondurensis. Next base: position 1,751,922 of record NW_028089713.1, on the reverse strand, counting down.
TTCCTCTCCCCTCATTGTTTTGAATTCTTGTTTCTTCATTCTTTTCTGTTTGGTCATTTTTTTCTTCCTTCTGGTCCACTCCCTTGATTTGAGTCCCAGTTTCCTTTCCATCACTATTGGTTTCCTGTGCATTTCCCTTCATTTCAATCATTTTGGCCTTCATTTGTTCCTCTAATTTGTGACTAAAATCAACCAGTTCTGTGAGCATCCTGATCACCAGTGTTTTGAACTGTGCATCTGATAGGTTGGCTATCTCTTGGTTGCTTAGAATTATTGGCTCTGGGACTTTGAGCTGTTCTTGAGCCTAATGTTTTGGTTTGTTCATGTCTGTTATGTATGAGGGGCGGAGCCTTAGGTGTTCACCAGGTTGGGGCCACCAGGTGTTCACCAGGTTGTGATGCTGTACATGGAGGCGGGGTCAGAGAAGGGCAACAGTGGTCCCCTCTGCTGCTTCCCGAAAGCCGCTGGGGCCTGCATGGTCTGTCTCACTGCTCACTCCTTCGCGTGGTTTATCTGAGCGTGAATGTGTGACCGTGGTCAGCTAGCCGTCTTGTGCCCTCACTGGGTCTGCCCACTGTCACCCCACGCCTGGGATCTACCAACCACTGCCTGCGCGCCTGGGTTGGTCTGGCCAATTTTTCCTTCTGCCAGCTGCTGACTCCACCCCTCTTACAGGTCTGGCTGAATGGTTCATTGTTGTCAGACTTCCATACAGTTCAATTTTCTGTGTTTTGATTGCATTTTTGTTACTAAAACTTTGTTGTCTTTAAACTTGGTTGTGCAAGAGGCACAGTGTTTCCACCTATGCCTCCATCTTGGCCAGAAGTCGGCACTAAAGTTCTTAATCCGCTGATGCTACGGTTAACATCTATCTTATATCTGAGTTAAAGGAAAGGGATAAAAGTATTTTTAAAAAGAAGTGTGAGAACAGAACCCTGGCTGGTGTGGCTCAGTGGATTGAGTGCCAGCCTGTGAACCAAGGGGTTGTCATTTCAACTCCCAGTCAGGGCACATGCCTGCATTGCAGGCCAGGTCCCCAATAGGGGGCATGTGAAAGGCAACCACACACTGATGTTTTTCTCCCTCTCTTTCCCTTTCCCTTCTCCTCTCTCTAAAAATAAATAAATAAAATCTTTTTTTAAAAGGAAGTAAGTCTTTTATTTTAAAATCAAAAGCTTTTATGACTACATAATTCTTTGAGATAGTTTTGATGATTAAACAAGTGAAAAGGAAAACAACCCTCAAGTCCTACTTCCCATCTTCCTGCCCAGAAACCTCCCCCTCAAGGAACGGAAGCATATTATTGAGCCCAACTCCAAAGAGAATTGTAGCCAAAAGGTTCCCACAGCCACAGGGCACAAGGCTGGGGAATGCGTCCAAACCACTCATACTGCCTGCTAAAGACAGAAGGTGGCCCTACTGTGCTGTGATGAGATAGGCACTTCAACTGTGGACCTATGGGGGACACTGATAGGTCCCAATGCACTGACCGACTTTTCCTCAGAGTTTTGGTTTGAACTTTGGAAGAATATTATATATGGTTGATGTATAGCTCTAAGCAAGGGGGCACATTTCTCAGCCACTGCTACATCAAGTTCCAGGATCCCCAAGATTACCCAACTCCCCATTTGCAAAGAATCAATTTTCAAGCCCAAGGTGGACTATAGACTGAAAATCCCACAGGGACTCCAGTCACACCTCTGAAGGTCAAAAACAACAACAACAAAAAAACCCTGCATCTTTCACATGGACTCACCCTCTGTACTTTTTTAAAATGATTTTTTAAAAGATTTTTATTTATTTATTTTTAGAGAGAGGGGGGAAGGAGAAAGACAAAGAAACATCAATGTGTGGTTGCCTCTCACATGGCCCCCACTGGGGACCTGGCCAGGCATGTGCCCTAAGTAGGAATTGAACTGGCAACTCTTTGGCTTGCAGCCCACACTCAATCTACTGAGCTATACCAGCCAAGGCTATACTCTTGTTATATAAATAACACCATTCAGACTCCCTAGGCCATGTAGGAAGCAAAATCTACCATCTCTAGAAGTGAACTATTTTCCTATGAGAAGTAAGGAGCAAATTTTACCTCAGGTCTTAAAACTGGTAGGAAAGCCTTGGTTGGGTTAGCTTAGTTGGTTAGAGCATGGTCCTGATGTGTCAAGGTTGAGGATTTGATCTCTGGTCAGGGCATATACAAGAATCAACCAATAAGTGCATAAATAAGTGGAGCAACAAACCAGTGCCTGTCTCTGAACCAACCCTCTTGAACCAATAAATAAAAAAATCAATAAGCGCTGGCTGGTGTAGCTCAGTGGATTGAGCGTGGGCCTTTGAACCAAAGGATCTCGGTTCGATTCCCAGTCAGGGCACACGCCTGGGTTGCAGGCCAGTTCCCAGCAGGGGACCCATGACAGGCAACCATACACTGGTATTTCTCTCCCTCTCTCCTTCCCTTCCTCTCTAAAGATAAATAAATAAAATATTTTAAACAATAAAATTTGGGGAAAAAACATATGCACCCAAACACCTCATACTCTTCATAGTGGCTTCCTTTCGAGTAACCTCTGAGAAAGAGATGAAGACGACACACACTCTAACAATAATCTTCATGAATGCCACAAACAAGACAATTATACTTACTCCATCAAAGACAGTTTGGGGCTAATTATCTTGTATTATTTTAGAAAGTGGGTAAAGCATCTCAACTCCTGTTTTATCAATGCCATTTAATCTCACAACCTCCCATGTCCCCGTTCCCTCAAAACAGCTAATGGTTAATTAAGTTGGTGACCAATTTATTAACAGTTCAGCAGAAGGAACATGATGAAACACTAATCTTTCAATAACATCAACTTGGAACTAACAATGTCAATTACTTGAACAGTGGTTCACCGCCGTGTGTCCTGCACCCAGTACAGTCAGGCGTTGAAGATTCGCAGAGTGAGTGAGTATCAAGGATTTGCTTCTCATGTCATGGTAAAGCTCTGCGGTATGGGCATCTGCCTCCAACTCATTCTTTGTGACATGAAAATCATTCTCTAGGAGGCTGGTAAAGAATGCAACTCTAGCCTAATCAGTCATCTGTCAAATGCACATCATTATTCTTTTTTAGGGACCCAGAGAGTAAAATGGGGCAAATCTACAAAAATCCTTATCTTTTAGGGGTAGTTGCCCTTCTGAAGTAGAAACATTATTCCAAAATCTACTAGCCACGAATGTAATTGAAAGATATTTGTCTGTTACATACAAAGCAGGATGGTAAGAATCATAGGAGATATAAAGATGAGTAAAATAGTCTTTACCTTTAGGGGTTCACAATCTAGCAAGCAGAAGATAAAAACATCCATGGTATTGTGCAAACAAGCAAATAAATAAAAGCATAATCTGTATGTTCAGAGCCTACAGGAATTAAGCACCTATAGGTATAAGGTGAAAGTCACAGTCCCCTTTACTTCAATAACATATTTTTGAGGTTTTGTTCTCAAAAGATTGGGTTTGAGAAGTAAATTTACTGCAGGAAGACTGTTTGTTCCCATAACCTAGTAAGGCAGACAACAGAAGTAAGAAGAAATAAAGAAGATGCTGGGAAAGTGGACAGAGCAAAACACAACTTAAAGACTAGATTTTTACTTAAATCCATGCTTTAAAACTACTTGCAAGTTTAAAGCATTAATCATATTGAAATCAGCAATGACTTTTATGAATAATCTCAACATAGCAAATGATAATAATCTTAAGGTTATCTTTTAGGAGCAGGCAGAATTATCCAAGCCTTTTTTAATAGTGGGCTTCCCTGTGCCACAGAAAACAGATTATCCTAGGGAAGAAGACTTGGAAGGGGGACGGTGTTCAAGAAAAAGGGTGCAAAGAACCATCGTGTTTAAGGAGGCCACATCCTCCAAGGGGCATGGAAACAGCATGATCAGCAAAGAGGGGCCTGGTACCCCAAATGTCAGGGACTGGACAAGGGAATAAGAGGCTCGGGTACAGAGTATCACATTATACTCACTCAATCAGATAAAGTCTCCCACTGAAGTAAATTATGGTTCCATGACAAGCTACGGAGCCTGGGTTATGACTCATTTGTAATAAAGTCTCTCCACTGCCAGGGTGCATTTTATATTCCCATGGCCAGGTCAGAAAAGAACAAGGGAGGAGTCACAGAAGCCAAACTGGACTGGGAGCTTACAGACCTGGGCTTAATTCTGGTGACTGTTCAAAACTGCTGTCCCACATTCTCTTTCTGCTTCTCTCTTACTACTCCCCTAACCCATCAGTTCCAACTTCCTCAGCTAATGCTCACCACTGTACACACACTCACACAAACACACTCAAACAGCCACAGATATTTTACACTAACTATATACCTACACTAAGTGCTTTGCTATATATTAACTTTCTTAATATATTTTGATTATGCTATTACAGTTGTCTTAATTTTCCCCCTTTGCCCTCCTCTACCAAGCACCTTCTATTCCCTCCAGCAATACCCCTGCCCACCTTTGATTCATGTCCATGAGTCATGCATGTAAGTTCTCTGGCCACTCCATTTCCTACACTGTTCTTAACATCCCTCTGCCTATTCTGTAACTACCAACTTGTACTTCTCAATCCCTGCACCTGTTCCCCCACTCTCCTTCTTCCTCCTCCCAACTGGTAACCATCCAAATGACCTGCATATCTATTCTATGATTCTGTTTCTGTTCTGCTTGTTTAGTTTGTTTTTTTAGATTTAATTGTTGATAGTTGTAAATTTATTGTCATTTTAATGTTCATAGTTTTGGCCTTTTTCTTTTTCTTAAACAAGTCCCTTTAACATTTTACATAATAATGGCTTAGTGATGATGAACTCCTTTAGCTTTAACTTGTCTGGAAAGCACTTTATTTTCCCTTCCATTCTAAATGATGTCTTTGCTGGATAGAGTAATCCAGTTTGTAGGTCCTTGCTTTTTCAACACTTTGAATACTTCTTGCTATACTTACTCCCTTCTAACCTGCAAAGTTTCTTCTGAGAAATCAGCTGAAAGTCTTAAGGGAACTCCTTTGTAGGTAACTCTCTACTTTTCTCGTGCTGCTTTTAATATTCTCTCTTTATCTTTAACTTTTGGCATTTTAATTATAATGTGTCTTGGTGTGGTCCTCTTTGCATCCATCTTGTTTGGGACTTTCTGTGCTTCCTGGACTTGTATATCTATTTCCTTCACCAAATTAGGGAAAATTTCTTTCATTATTTTTTCAAATAAGTTTTCAATTTCTTGCTCTTTCTCTTATACTTCTGGCACCCCTCTGATTCAAATGCTGGTATGCTTAAAATTGTCCCAAAGGCTCCTTAGCCTAGCCTCATTTTTTTTTTTGGATTCTTTTTTTCTTCTTGCTGTTCTGATTGATTGGTTTTTTTTTCTTCCTTATGTTCCAAATCATTGATTTGATTCTCAGCTTCATCCACTCCACTGTTGATTCCCTGTAAATTTTTCTTTATTTCACTTAGTGTAACCTTCATTTGATAGAATCATTTTTACACTGTTGAAATACCTGAGTTTCTTGAGCATCCTAATAACCACTATTTAAACTCTGCATCTGACAGATTGCTTATCTCCATTTTGTTCAGATCTTTTTCAGGAATTTTGTTCTGTTCTTTCATTTGGGCCATTTTTCTTTGTCTCCTCATTTTGGCAGCCTCCCTGTGTTTGTTTCTATGTATTAGGGAGAGTTGCTATAACTGCCTTAGTAGTGTGGCCTAATGGAGAAAAGCCACTGTTAACTGCTTGGATGGGCCATAAGTTGGGTGAGGCAGCCCATGTGTACCAGGCTGATGGAGTCTCAGATATGGTGACCCTGCTCTGTGGCTCTGTGTGGAGGAGGACCCAGAAAAGTGACAATGGCCACTGTCTGGCTTCTGGAGTTTTGTCTGGGAGGAAGCTGTCTCCCGGCACTCACCCTGATCCCAGACACTTCAGTTCCTCCCCATATTCCACTGGTGCCCTTCAAGCTACTGCCCCAAGCTGGAGCCCAGAGGGAGTGAGTCTGAATAAGTCCTCAGTCGGCTATGGACCCTTTAAAGGGAGATGCTTGAGAATTCCAGTTTCTTCTGTCATCCCAACACTCATTGGTTTTTACGGCCAGAAGTGATAAGGTCTTATCTTCCTAGCACTAAAACCCTACACTGTGTGGTCTGGTATCACTCGTTCCCAAGATATACCACCTGATTTTATCCACCACACGTGGGTGTGGGACCGGCCTGATTGGTACCTCCACCCCTCCTGTCTGAATGAATGTGACTTCTTTAATTCCCTGGTTTTGGGACTTCCATACAGCTTGATTTTCTCATGGTTCTGAGTGATACCTGTTTTGTAGTTTAGTTGTAACATTTGCTGTGGTTGTGCAAGGAGGTGAGCCATGTTTACCTATGCCTCCATCCTGACCGGAAGTCTTAAAGGTCATGACAACTTTGTGAGGCAGAAGTATTATTTCCATTTATTTATTTACTTAGATAATTCATATATTGCTAAATCGTGCAACCATCACTACTATCTAATTCCAGAACATTTTCATTCCCCCAAAGAAACCCCACACCCATTAGCAACCCTCTCTCTGTCCCCCAGAAACCACTAATCTACTTTCTATCTTTATCAGTTTGCCTATTCTGAACATTTCATGTAGATGGAATCATAAAATATGTGGCATTTTGTATCACTCCCACTTTACACATGGAGAAACTTAAGACTCAAATAGGTTAAGTTACTTGCCCCAAGTCACATAACTAATAAGAGGCTAAACTAGAACAGGAACCCAGATCTGATGCAAATGCTTGAGATTGCTTTTGACTATGCTGCTTCCATGCAGGAGAGAGAAAGTGGAAGTTTTAGATACACATGGAGAAATGGGGTTTATCCCCCAAGGTAAGTAGTAAGAACCACAATGATAGCACCAGCTCTGATGAGCTCACATAGAAATGCTGAGGCAGCTCTTCTAAACAGACCATGGCAAACTACTAGAAAGCACGTCCAGCCCAGTCTCTTTCTGCTCCACAGCACGATCCCAGCTTCTCCCCACCCCCCAGCCCCAGGAAGGTGGCAGCTCTGTAAAACCAGGCCAAGAAGAATCTCCTCTCTCCCAACTTTCTGCCCCTTCCTTAGATGCTACTCTGCCACTTAACCTTTATTGTCCATAGATTTCTGCCTAAGTGGCCCAAGAAATGTGCCTACTCTGAATAAGTATACCAATGTTTTCCCTCTTCTTTTTGATCGTCGTAACCAGTTTATACTAGGTATGAAAAAAAAGGATGAAGAACGTGGGAGAAATCAAGCTGTTGGCTAACCAAAAGTAAAGAACTCTAAAAACCTAAAAATTATAACTCACATAAAAAGCCTAGAACCTAACCACACCTCAGCTTTCTGCAATTTTTCTGCTTTGTGCGTTGAATTATATATGGTTGAGATTAGATTAGACCTTTCTAAAGGACCAAGTCCAGGTCTTCCAGGTCCTTCTCATCCCTCATCCAACATGAACAAACTGCCTATACAACAGTGCTGACATTTTTATTCTTAGAATAAAAGTACAAAACGAAAACTGATTTCCACTAACCCAAGGCCAAGGCCAATGGCCTACTTAACTCTTCATCCCCCGTATCAGGCACCCAAATGTTTTCCGAATAGCAAATACTAACACAGCAGTACCAGACACTGTTCTCAACACATATAACTCCCAACCATCGGGAGGCAAGTACTAGTATCTTAATCCTCACTTCCTGATGAGGAATTGGGTGGCCCCCCATAGCTGTGGTTCGGCCAAGGTCATTCAGTCCATAAGGAGTGGGAACCAGGACTGAGGGAATGCAGGAGGACAAGAGCATTCCAACTAATGACTTTGAGTCATTCTGGTTTTTTTAAACTGAGAGGTTTGTGATACACTGCAATAAGCTACGAACTGCCAATGGATCTAAAAACAAGAAAAATACCTTCCCTTTGCTACATTGTAAAAGCCCTCCCTTCCTTCAGAAGTGCTCAAAGCCTTTACCCATTACTTCCAAACCCTCTGACAGGAAAACTGACAGAGGGGCTCTCAAGCCCTACAGTTACATGAAAAGAAGGCAGCAGAGGAACTCAATCAAGGAAATGTCACTTATAATTCTGTTTCTTTGTTACAGGCCAAGCTACTCTCATGTTAGAGTTCTATTCCATCTACCTTTTAATCTTTAAATATCACGTGCATCACATACAAGGTGGGGAAAAAGTAGGTTTACAGTTGTGAGTACGTGAAACACAAGAGTTTATTCTTGTATTATTATTTATGATTGCATTGTTACTTTCCATATGAGCTGTAAACCTACTTTTGCTCCATCTTGTACTTGCTATACTGCCCCCAGTGAATACAAAACTATCAAAAGTAAGAAGAAAACAGTTTTGGGGAGTCCTTCCCATCTAATTTGTGGTTCAAAGGGAAATAAGAAGAGAGTAAAATCCCATGATCTTCAGTTGCTCAAATCCCATACTACATCCAACTCAGAAGCACACTCCATCCTGGAATGACACTTCATACCTTATAGAGGATTATTACGTCAAAAATTGAGTGCTCATTCTTTTAACATTCCAAGTTCCTACTAACTGGAAACTGATATTCGCAAAAGAAAGCTGAGACAGTCTCTGAAAGAACATGACCTTGCAAAGAGAGCCTGTAAAAAGAGAGAACAAAAGCTGGTTGTTTTTTAAGGAGCAGTTTCTACTGTGCAATACAATTACCTAAACAGCTGGAAAAATGGCATCCCCAAAATGTACATACAAGCACCACCTCACTAATTTTCCCCTCCAAAGACAAAACTCTCCACACTCAAAGGAATGGGAGCACTTCATGGCACAGGGTGAGACTGCTCCCAGTGCTGCCATCTGTACCCTCTCTCGGTTTTTATTTCAGGTGGATGGAGGATGGAGAGAATTAAAAAACACTAAGATTAGCCTGACTGGTGTGGCTGACTGCCACTGGGGTGGTGCCAGTTTATTCCCAGTCCAGGGCACATGCCTGGGCTGTGGGTTCAGTCCCTGGATAGGTACGTACAAGAGGCAACCGATGGATGTTTCTCACGTGAATGTTTCTCTTCCTCTCATTCTCTCTGCCTTTCCCTCTCTCTAAAAATAAATAAAACCTTTAAAAAAATAAATAGATAGATAAAACATCAAGTTTAGTTCCTGATGAAGTCAACTGGAAAAACCAATAAGGCAAAATACAAACGTGTGTTTGTATTTTTAAAATATATTTTATTAATTATGCTAATACAGTTGTCCCATTCCCCCCTTTCACTCCCCTCCACCTTGCACACCCCCTCCTTTAATTCATGTCCATGTGGCATTAGTTCTTTAGCTTCTACATTTCCCATACTAATCTTGCCCTCCCCCTGTCTATTTTCTACCTACTATCTATGCTACTTGGTCTCTGTACCTTTTCCCCCTCTCTCCTCCTCCCGCTCCCGTTGCTAACCCTCCATATGATCTCCATTTATGTGGTTCTGCTCCTGATCTAGCTGTCCTCTTAGTTTGCTTTTCTTTTAGGTGTGGTTTTTAATAACTGTGAGTTTGCTGCCCTTTTACTGTTCATATTTTTCATCTTCTTTTTCTTAGATAAGTCCCTTTAACATTTCATATAAGGGCTTGGTGATGATAAACTCCTTGAACTTGACCTTATCTGGGAAGCACTTTATCTGCCCTTCCATTCTAAATGAAAGCTTTGCTGGATAGAGCAATCTTGGCTATAGGTCTTTGGATTTCATGACTTGGAATACTTCTTTCCACACCCTCTTGCCTATAAGGTCTCTTTTGAGAAATCCGCTGACAGTCTGATGAGCACTCCTTTGTAGGTGACTGTCCCCTTATCTCTTGATGCTTCTAGAATTCTCTCCTTCACTGTAATCTTAGAGAGCGTAATTATGATGTGCTTTGGTGTATTCCTTCTTGGGTCCACCTTCTTTGGGACTCTCTGAGCTTCCTGGAAGTCTATTTCCTTTGCCGGATTAGGGAAGTTCTCCTTTATTATTTGCTCAAATAAGTTTTCCACTTGTTGCTCTTCCTCTTCTCCTTCTGGTACCCCTATAATTCAGATGTTGGAATGTTTAAAGATGTCCTGGAGGTTCCTAAACCTCTCCTCATTGTTGTGAATTCTTGTTTCCTCATTCTTTTCTGATCAAATGTTCCTTTCCTCCTTCTGGTCCACTGTTGACTTGAGTCACAGTTTACTTCCCATCACTGTTGGTTCCCCGTACATTTTCCTTCATTTCACTTAGCGTAGCCTTCATTTTTTCATCTAATTTGCAACCAAAATCAATCAATTCTGTGAGCATCCTGATCACCAGTGTTTTGATAGGAAGTGCATCTGATAGGCTGGCTATCTCTTGGTCACTTAAAAATATTGGCTCTGGGGCTCTGATCTGTTCTTCAGGTTGAGCCTTTTTTTTGGGGGGGGGGTGTCTGGTGGCGCCTGTTATGTAGTGAGGGGCAGAGCCTTAGGTGTTCACCAGGGTGGGGCAACCCAGTCACTGGGTTGTGATGCTGAATGTGGGGGCAGGGTCAAAGAGGGAACAATGGCACTTACTCCACTCTCTCTTGGATTTCAGTCCCTTCTGCTGCTTCCCCCAAGCAAACTGGGCCCTTCTGGTGCTGGTTCCTGGGTGGATGGATTTGTGTACCTTCTAGGACCCTGTGGGTCTCTCCAATGAACTCTCCTGTAAGGCTGGGAGTCTCTTCCGGCACCCCAACCCCTACAAGTGTTTTCAATCGGTGCTCTTAGGCTTTATTTCCCCGGCGCTAGGGCCCTGGGTTGCGTTATCTGTTCCACTGCCCATTTCACTGGTTTATCTGTGCTCAAATGTGTGACCGCAGTCTGCCAGCCACCTAGTGCACCTCACTGAGTCTGCTCATTGCCTCCCTGTGCCCAGGGTCTGCCAGCCGCCACCTGTGTGACTGGGATCCGCCAGCCACGGCTTCTTCCTGCTGCAACTCCTCTCCGCTGGCCACCAACTCCGTCCTTCTCATCTGTCTGGATGAATGGTTGTCAGACTTCTGTACAGTTCAATGTTCTGCCAGTTCTTGTTGTTTTTTTGTTTCTAAATTTTTGTTGTCCTTAATTTTGGTTGGGCGAGGAGGCACAGCGGGTCCACCTACGCCTCCATCTTGGCTGGAAGTCACATTTGTATTCTTAAGCTGGCTTTCAAAGAATAAAAACAAGACCAACCAAGGCACTTTGAAAATGAGATGAATCTACTCTCTTGATTTTTTTCCACAGTAATTCAAAACTAAGTAGTTGTTACAAAACAACAGCAATGGAGAGTTTTATTTATTTGTTTGCGGGCTTGTGTGTGTGTGTGTGTGTGTGTGCTTTTTTAAGGTAAGCTGTAAGAAACACCTGGGAGCAGGGAAAGCCACTGGAAAGTGCTGCTGAGGGAGAGGAGGTGAACGCACATGCATTCGCATTCCGGGGGTCACCTCTCAAAACACTGGCCCTTCTCACCAGCTGTTTTCTGAGAGCATCACAGAAGTCCGTCCCTTCTAAATCTCTGAACATAAGATGTCAAAACCACAATTTCAGAATAGCTAGTGTTGGGGTCCTGGGCAGTCCACCCCAAGATATGTCATGACAGCATAGTAAGTATTTTTGAATTAAAGTTACTTAGGAAACAGCCCATGTAAGAAGAAAACCATGACCTCTTTGTCCCCTTTTAAATCTCTCCCGTGATAGATGCCCTCCCAGCGCCAGAGGGCTGAGACAACCTTATCACAAGAGTTTAAAGAATCCAGTCAAAAGCCTGTAGAAACAAGCCTTGCAATGCCTTTACTAACTTACTACTCAAGTCCAAGCTTTGCTTAGATCCTTCACTAACAAATACCCAAAACTTGCTTGGATTCCTTTCTAATAAGTACTTTGTTTGTTTTGTTAATTTGTCACAGATTTGTCTAAAACGTTTAAAAATGTGTCTGGTTAGATTATTTCTTTGAGCCTCATTTTATGATCAGATGATATCATCATTCTCTCTTGTGCATTTATTAAATTGGTTTTTCTCCTGTTAAGTCTTGTGTCAATTTTATTATTTCATTATGAGTCCAGCCGAAAGAACTAAAGAAGGGAGGGAATTCTACCTCTCCCCAACCGCAGTCAGGCTCCTTCTCCCATTTATCCCATAAGGTAAAATAAGAGCTTTTTCATTTACATCTAGGCTAACTAAATGTAATAGTGTCATTTAGGACCATATCGGAATCTTACTATCTTATTTGAATCACCATTTCTGAAGTCTCAGACAAACCTAAGGTACTAAACACGCACCTTGGGAAATACAGAGCCCAATACACAAACTGTGATGAGTTTACCAATTCCTTCCATTCTGAGCTTCATGTTCAAACTTGCTGTCAGCCTCTAAATTTGTCTTTCTGAAAGTGTTTGGGGACCACCTGCATCAGAATCCCCAGAGATGTTTTTATGTTCAGATTCTTGGGATTCATCCACCAGGCCTACTCAATCTGTGGAATGGAGCCTAAGGCATTTTTTATTTTAATTTGATTTTAATACATATTTAAGTTTAAGAATCACTACATTAAACCCACTGACTTCTTTGCTATGTTGTCCCCAGGGTACCGGGATATGTCTACATGGGATTATTTCTTAACGAACACAGTAGTTAACAAACCGGACCCTCCAGTTCCCCACCAATGACAAGCAGTTTAAGAGGAAGGAAGAAACTAGGAAAGATCAAAGACCTTGCATGATTTTAAGTGCCAAAGGGCCTCTAAACACATCCCAGAGAGAATCTTGTGGAGAAGTCTGAGGACCAAAAACACCCCCTTTCCCTCTCTAACTTCTTCATCACCATAAGCACAAGTAACATGTCTGGCAATTCTCTGGCAACCATCAGCTACCATTTCCTTCGGTGACCTCAGACCCACTTCGAGCACCTTCCTTACTTCTTCAGAGTCACCTCATGATTGGTGTAACAGCATTTCACGTACAGAATCAAACACGCACAGCACACAGCGCTCAATCCACGACAGTTCCCCCAGCCTGAGGCTCCCGGCACCCTCCCTCTGGCCCTTCCTCCACCCCTCCATCCCTAAACTGGGACTCCCGAGCCACGACTGCCCATCCCCCAACTCAGAGCAACTTTCCCCACTCCTTGGGTTAACCCCTGCCCTCCCCACACACCCGGCCCCAAATTCCCGCCTGCGCACGGCCCGGTCCCAGAATCCCGCTCTGGGAGCTCCTTCCTTCGGGAGCCCCCAGGACCCCTAAGCAGAGCCCTCCCCGTCCCTAAACAGCTCCCCCCACCAGGAGAGATGCGCTCCCAAGGCTTCGGGATTCAGGCGGCGCAGGCCCTCAGGCCTGGCCTGTCTCCCATTTCCACCTCTTTCCGCAGTTGTTTTGCGGGGCACGGGTGCGGTCCACCCTCCAGTTGGCCTCTGCGGCCCTCTCTCCCAAGAGACTGTCCTCCTTACCCGCATGCAGCCCGATATCGGCGACATCGCCGGCAGGGGCGTCTTGGGCCCCGCCGCCGCCGCCGCCGCCGCCGCCGCCGCTGCCGCCTGTGGGGGAGGATGGACAGCTGAGGCTGTGGGAGCCCTTGATGTCTCGGAAGAACTTCTGGGTGTCGCTGAGGTTCTGCCGCAGCCGTCCCAGGTAGCGGCGGTAGCGCCCGAAGCTCCGACACAGGTCCCGGATCATTCCGCCGCCTCCCGGGCCAGGACCCGAGGGCGGCTCGCTACCCCACCGTACCCCGTCGCCCTCCATCTCCTCAACCCTCTCTGCCTTCGGGGGCTCGTCCCCGGCCCACTGGCACTGCTTCCTCCTCCCCGCCCCCAGCCCCCGCCCCTCGCTTTACGAGGGAGGAATCTGCCTCCTAACTTCTCCGCCTGCAATCCGCGCAGCTCCCAACTCCGTCACCGAGGTTAAAAACAGACCAGCCTGTAGCACTCGCAGCAAACGGAACCTTTATCTCCGCAATCCAGAACACTGCGGGAAGGACCACTGGAACACTCCAGGGCTGCGGTGTCTCCTGGGACTTGTAGTCTGAACCCACAGTCTACTGTGGATGGGGCTCATCCCCGTTCGGTATAAACCTCACCGGTTCTTCTGCATACACACTCTCCTCGCTTACAAACGTGTTCCTACTCACTGCATAAGTAGCCCTGAACAAAGAGAGGAGCTGCAGGACCCGACGCCAGCAGAAGTGGGGTGCCTTACAGAAATCGGAACGAAAGATTTTAATAGTACAGAAAGGGAAGGAAACAAGACGGAAGCCAGTACTATCTCCATGGTTACACTAATGACTCTGGATTTCCTGATACAGTAGATACTGGGGAACTGGCTAAAAATACCTTGGAAGTAGGGAAACCCCTCGGGTTTGTATTGCATCCTCCTTTTCTGACTTTTCTTCTCCAAGTAGAAGAGGGTTGTGAGCGGGTCGTTAAAGAGCTTTAAACTGACGTTCGTTTGGTTTCTTGAAGTAGAGAGTCCCAGCTGGTAAAGGGGAAGTAAGGTTTGTAGCCTTCCAACAGGTTCTGATTATCCTAACTTGGCTTCTGCTAATATAGAACACTTTTACTCATAGACTGCCAAGGAGCCCTGAACACAGCTACGGAGGAGACAAAACTGGACAGCCACCCCTTTCTCACCTCCCCTCCTCTCTCCTCTTCTCCTTGCACAGAGCCTTCCTGGCTTTCTGGGTGTGGACAGGCCTCATATTTTCATCCCAGCCAGGCTTCTCTGACAGGCTGAATAGAGGAGTTCCTCAACTGAACTTAAGAGGAGATGAGTTTGAGCAAGAATTCCCCCAATGCCTTGCCTTGGGACCTACGAAGTAAAGGTTTCTGTTCATTCATCTTTAACTCCTGAGGGCTGTAAAATTTGAGTCTTGCTTCAAAATCTTCCCTTCGGCCTCCCAATAGCTCATACCTTCAGTACAAGTGCTTCTGGCTAAGTAATGTCATGATAATTGGATTAATTCAATGGAAAATGTGAAGGCTTTACCTTTTATTAGGTTGGCCAAATAGTACGTTACATTTTTTCCATAGATAACTCCAGTAGTGCTTAGTTGTCTTTAACTTCATGTGAAACAATTTTCTTAGATTGTATTGTAACAGCTGTCATATCACTGTGTATTTAGAAAAACATCAAAATTGGTGAATTTTTGTGCAGCCATTTTTATATTGAAGATGGAAGAAAATACTCAACATTTTCAGTATATTATGCTTTATTATTTCAAGAAAGGTAAAAACAACTGAAACACAAAAAAAGATTTGTGCAGTGTATGGAGAAGGTGCTGTGACTGATCAAATATGTCAAAAGTGGATTGTGAAGTCTCTTGGTGCTATTGACATTTTGGCCAAATAATTCTTTGCTATGGGGCTGTCTTACTCATTGAAAGATATTTAGTAGCACCCGTGGCCTCTACCCACTACAAGCCAATAGCAGGAGGTAGCTGACATTCTCAAAATATCCAAATCAATATAGTTACTGGTGAGAATGAAAAACGTATCTTTTATTTTTATGGAAAAAACTAAACACATATTTTGGACAACCCAACAGCATGTTATAGTGACACTAACTTTAGTTGAGTTCTGATAACCCACAACCATCGGACCAGCCCCAACAGCATGTTATAAAAAGGGGTCACTGGTTCACGTGAACTTCTGTTTGGCAATTGCATTTGAACGCTCCTAGGAAGGAGGGAACCTCAAGCTCCTTCGCAGGTGCTCTCTTTCACTTGCTCATATATTCTTCACTGGCTATTCCTCATCTTTGGAAAACCTCCATGCAACCCATAAAAGGCTCAGTAAAATAAAAATGAAAATACACAATGGAAAGTTCAATACAAGATGGTTGATAGTATTTTTTAAAATGAAGAAGCCCTAGGACTTCCGCCAAGATGGAGGCATAGGTGGAAACACTGTGCCTTCTCCCACAACCAAGTTTGAATACAAGAAAGGTTTGGAGAACAAAGACACAGCCAAAGAAAACAAAATTGAATTATAGGGAAGTCCGACAACAACAAATTGTTCAACCTGGACGGTAAGAGGGGCAGAGCCAGCAGCGGAGCAGGGTTGGGCAGGAAAGATCCCCAGACCTAGGCGTGCAAGTGGCCCAGACTCAGTGAGGGTGTGGGGCAGACTGGCCGCAGTCGCACATTCGCGCACAGTGAGGCGGACCACGCAGGCCCCAGGGGGCGAACCCAGTGGTGGAGGGCTGACGGCGGTGGCACACTTGCGTGCAGTGGGACGAAACTCACAGGCCCTGGTGACGGTGGCGGCTGCAGCACCTGTGGGGGCAGGGGCGGGAGGCAGCAGACAGGACGCCATTGCTCCTCTTTGACCCCGCCCCCACATACAGTGTCACAACCCAGCGACTGAGTTGCCCTGCTCTGGTGAAACCTAGGGCTCCGATCCTGCTACGGAACAGGCACGAACAGCCGAAAAGATGGCGCAAGAAGAACTCAAAGTCCCAGAGCCAATAACTCTAATCAACCAAGAGAATGCCAGCCTCTCAGAAGCAAAAGACACTGTGCTTCTTCACCTCAAGACACTGTTTCTCAGGATGCTCACAGAACTGGTTGATTATAGTCACAAATTAGAGGAACATATGAAGGCTAAACTAATTGAAATGAAGGGAGATGTCCAGGAAACCAATAGCGATGGAAAGGAAACTGGGACTCAGATCAATGGAATGGACTAGAAGGAAGAACGAAACATCCAACCAGAAAGGAATGAAGAAATAAGAATTCAAAAAAATGAGGAGAGGCTTAGGAACCTCCAGGACATCTTTAAACGTTCCAACATCCGGATTATAGGGGTACCAGAAGGGGGAAAGAAACAGCCACAAGTGGAAAACTTATTTGAACAAATAATAAAGGAGAACTTCCCCAGTCTGGCAAAGGAAATAGACTTCCAGGAAATCCAGGAAGCTCAGAGAGTCCCAAAGAAGTTGGACCCAAGAAGGAACACACCAAGGCACATCATAATTACATTAGCCAAGATTAAAATGAAGGAGAGAATCCTAGAAGCAGCAAGAGATAAGGGGACAGTCACCTACAAAGGAGTACCCATCAGACTGTCAGTGGATTTCTCAAAAGAGACCTCACAGGCAAGAAGGGGCTGGAAAGAAGCATTCCAAGTCATGAAATCCAAAGACCTACAGCCAAGATTGCTTTATCCAGCAAAACTTTCATTTAGAATGGAAGGACACATAAAGTGCTTCTCAGATAAGGTGAAGTTCAAGGAGTTCATCATCACCAAGCCCTTATTATATGAAATGCTAAAGGGACTTATATAAGAAAAAGAGCCCTGGCTGGCGTAGCTCAGTGGCTTGAGCGCGGGCCTGCGAACCACACGATCGCGGTTCGATTCCCAGTCAGGGCACATGCCTGGGTTGCAGCCAGTTCCCAGCAGGGGGCTCATGAGAGGCAACCATACATTGATATTTCTCTCCTTCTCTCCTTCCCTTCCCTCTAATGATAAATAAATAAAAATTTAAAAAAAAGAAGATGAAAAATATGAACAGTGAAAGGACAGCAAACTCACAGTTATTAACAACCACACCTAAAACAAAAGCAAACCAAGAGGACAGCTAGATCAGGAGTGGAACCATAGATATGAAGAACACATGGAGGGTTAGCAACAGGGGAGTGGGAGGAGGAGAAGGGGGGAGAAGGTACAGAAAATAGCATAGACGGTAGGTAGAAAATAGATAAGGGGAGGGCAAGAATAGTGGGGGAAATATAGAATCTAAAGAACTTGAGACACGTGGTTATAAACTAAGGGGGGGAGAATGGTGGGGGAGGGAGTGTGTGGGTGGAGGGGAATGAAGGGGGGAATAGAACAACTGTAATAGTATAATCAATAAAATATATTTAAAAAATAAAAATACATAAATAGAAAAAAAACGAAGAAGCCCTGTAACAAAGTGTGAGACGACTTGCCGCACATGACAATGTCTAGCAAAGGAGACCAGATGTGAGAGCACTGGGCTGGAATTGCCCAGAGAAGGGAAAGGGAATTAATACCTGTCGAAGGACAATTTGGATGGGCAGAAGGAATCAGGGAGGGCACTGTGTCCAGGAAAGGTCAAAGAGCTCATCCTTTTAGAAACTAGTCTTTAGTACTTTATATTTATTTTTAAAACAAATAAGACTGCAATGTGAAATCCAAATGGTACAATAGGCTCTGGCCGGCTAGATAAGTCATGTACAGAGTCACCCCAATATGCCAAGGTTTCATCCTCCAGTTTGATCCTCCAGTCAGGATACAAGAAACAATCAATGAATGTATAAGTAAGTGGAACCACAAAGCCATGTTTCTCTCTCCCTTTCTCAAATTAATACTTTTTTAAACGGTGCAAATGGTATACAAGAGAAAAGTAATCTTTGTTCTACTTCCCATCTCCCAGTCATCTAGTTCCCTCCCAGGAGGTAACCACTGTTACAGATATAGATACTGTATAGATATGTATTTTCATTGACTTGGGGGAAGGAGGGGGAGAGAGAAAGAGAAAGGAGAGAGAGAGAAAGATTTGTTGCTCCACTAATTTATGCATTCAGTGGTTGCTTCTTGTGTGTGCCCTGACCAGTGATCAAACCTGCAACCCTGGTATACTGGGACAATACTCTGATCAACTGAGCTAGCCAGTCAGGACCTTAGATATGTTTTTTCTTTTATTTTTATTGTTGTTTATGTATAGTTGTCTCCATTTCCCCTTACTACTCCCCCTGACCCCAGCCATCTCCACCTCCCACCCTCAATCCTTCCCCACTTTGGCTTTGTCCATAGGTCCTTTATACATGTTCCTTCCCTTTTTCTCCCTCTTTACCCCCTGCCCCCATCCTCTCTGGTTACTGTCAATTTGTTCTTTATTTTTGTATCTCCAGTTATATTTTGCTCACTTGTTTGTTTTGTTGATTAGGTTCCACTTATCGGTGAAATCATATGGATTTTCTTTCACTGCCTGGCTTATTTCACTTAGCAAATGCTCTTCAGTTTAGATATGTATTTTTACATACAAATTATAGCCTACTATACTGAGTCTATTCTGTCCTTTTAGACCCTTCCACACCAGAACATAAAGATCTTATTCTTTTTTTAAATGATTGATTGATTTTACAGAGAGAAGAAGCAGGGAGAGAAAGAGAGACATTGATTTGTTGTTCCACATATTTACCCATTCATTGGTTGATTCTTGGATGTGCCCTGACCATAGACTGAACCCACTGCCATGGTATTTAGGGAAGATACTCTAACCAACTTAGCTACGTGGCCATGACCCTTATTCTTTCTAACTGTGTAATCATATTGACCTGGATTTATTTAACAAGTCATCTTTGATGGCCTGTTAGGTGTTTTGCAGTCCTTCAGTGTTATAAACAATGCTGCAGTAACTAGCCTACATACGTAAATTTTAATATATACAAGTATGTCTCAGCCCCATTTGTGATCTGCTGAGGAAAGTGATCTTTTGTTTCCTGTTGTTTAAAATCTTAAAGAATGCGGACTTCTGGCCAAGAGGGAGGTGTAGGTAGACACACTGTGCCTCCTTGCACAACCAAATAAGGACAACAATTTAGAAACAAAAAGCAACCAACAGCCACAAAAAAACTGAACTGTATGGAAGTCTGATAACCAAAGAATTAAAGTGGAAACGTTCATTGAGACCAGTAGGAGGAGTGGAGTGGGGAGCCGGGAAGGAGGGGGCTCGAGGCAAGGCAGCTGGCAGACCCCAGGTGCTCAAAACAACAGTGGGCAGACCCAGCGAGGCAGCAGATTGTGGAGGGGCACAGCACGCAAAGCGGCTGGAGGTCCCAGAGGTCCCACATTTGCCTGAAGATAAACCAGGCGAAACTGGGGAGTGAGACAGACTCTGCAACCCAGGGTGCTGGTGCCAGGAAATAAAGCCTCAAACCTCTGATTAAAAACACCTGTGGGGGTTGAGGTGCCAAGAGAGACTCCCGGCCTCACAGGAGAGTTCATTGGAGAAACCCACAGGGTCCTAGGACATACACAAACTGATCCACCTGGGAATCAGCACCAGAAGGGCCCAATTTGATTGTGGGAAGTGGGGGAAGTGACTGAAATCCAGCAGAGAGCAGAGTAAGTGCCATTGTTCCCTCTAGGACCCCTACCTCACACACAGTGTCACAGCACAGTGGGGCAGGTTCCTGCCTTGGTTAACACCTAAGGCTCCGCCCCTTGCTATCTAACAGGCACATCAAGACAAAAAACTGGCCCAAACAAAAGAACAGATCAAAGCTCCAGAAAAAATACAACTGAGCGATGAAGAGATAGCCAACCTATCAGATGCACAGTTCAAAACACTGGTAATCAGGATGCTCACAGAATTGGTTGAATTTGGTCACAAATTAGATGAAAAAATGAAGGCTACACTAAGTGAAATGAAGGAAAATGTAGAGGGAACCAACAGTGATGGGAAGGAAACTGGGACTCAAATTAATGGTGTGGACCAGAAGGAAGAAAGAAATATTTGATCAGAAAAGAATGAAGAAACAAGAATTCAAAACAATAAGGAGAGGCTTAGGAACCTCCAAGACATCTTTAAACGTTCCAACATCTGAATTATAGGGGTACCAGAAGGAGAAGAGGAAGAGCAACAAGTAGAAAACTTATTTGAGCAAATAATAAAGAAGAACTTCCCCAATCTGGCAAAGGAACTAGACTTCCAGGAAATCCAGGAAGCTCAGAGAGTCCCAAAGAAGGTGGACCCAAGGAAGAACACACCAAAGCACATCATAATTACATTAGCCAAGATTAAAATGAAGGAGAGAATCCTAGAAGCAGCAAGAGATAAGGGGACAGTCACCTACAAAGGAGTTCTCATCAGACTGTCAGCTGATTTCTCAAAAGAGACCTTACAGGCAAGAAGGGGCTAGAAAGAAGTATTCCAAGTCATGAAATCCAAAGACCTACATCCAAGATTGCTCTATCCAGCAAAGCTTTCATTTAGAATGGAAGGACACATAAAGTGCTTCCCAGATAAGGTCAAGTTCAAGGAGTTCATCATCACCAAGCCCTTATTATATGAAATGTTTAAGGAACTTATCTAAGAAGAAGAAGATGAAAAACATGACCAGTAAAAAGACAGCAAACTCAGTTATTAACAACCTCACCTAAAACAAAAGCAAACTAAGCAAACAACTAGAACAGGAGCAGAACCACAGAAATGGAGATCACATGGAGGGTTAGCAACTGGGGAGTGAGAGGAGGGGAGAGGGGAAAAAGGTATAGAGACTAAGTAGCATAGACGGTAGGTAGAAAATAGACAGGGGGAGGCAAGAATAGTATGGGAAATGTAGAAGCTAAAGAACTTATGACACTTGTACAATAACTAAAGTGGGAGAATGTGGGTGGGAGGGGGTGTACAGAGTAGAGGGGAGTGAAGGGGGGAAAGGGGACAACTGTAAAGCATAATCAATAAAATACACTAAAAAATAAAATAAAATCTTAAAGAATGTGAAGGATAATGAATGCTTTCTATATTGCAACCAACTACAAGTGAAAATACATATTTTATTCAGATATCCAATTCTAAGGACAAGTGGGGAGAATAAGGGTTTTGGCGATAAGAAGAGAGAATTTAAGTCAGTATAGAAAAGTGTGTCCAGAAAGTGGTGAAAGTTAAGCAATTGATGAAGACAGTCTACCTTTGTTCTCCCCTAGAACAGCATTGAAATCACAGTAACTCGATTTTTGAAAGCATAATCCCACAAGGAGAGGAGCCAGTGCTCCAACAAAAACAACAGAAACCAGTAGAAGCTGGAAAGCAAGCGGACACATACTAACAAGTAACCCGATCTGGAGAAACCTGAGTCCTAAACCCTAAGTGGGAAAAAGCTGAGACCGGTGTGTCTTCCTCCTGCTTAAAAAATTTAAAAAGAAAAACGAAAACCAAAAACTGAAACCCAGCCTAATTAATACTGCAGAATTCCTGAAGTCTTGGTGCCTGGTGGCTGTGGGCACCCCGGGTGCCGGCTGTGTGGGTGCAGGACAGCAGGGCTTCCCTGAAGAGGTTGTCCCCTGGCCCGGATTAAAACAAGGATTTGCAAGCTGTTTAAGAGCAGTTACATCCCCCAGGTCACCTCTCCCTTCTTTAACTGTCCCCGTTCCTCCCAAAAGACTATAGTCTTTATTTTCCAGAGAGAGTTAAATAGGAGATCTCTTTATAACCAGGGAGATTAAGTGACTTTATGGATATCAGATGCTAAGATTCTCAGCCCTCTTACTTCATTCAGTTTTTAGATCTCTGGCTACCAGACAGTCCCTCCTCAGAGAGGAAACTTGAAGTGTCTTCTTCAGGGGATCTGACCAGCCAGAGAGGAAAAGCCCAAAGACCCTGATGTCAGAACAAGAGGTTTTGTCTGGCTTTTTCACTGCTGTATCTCAGCACCTGAACAGTGCTTGTCCCTTAGTTGGTGCTCATTAGATATTTGTTGAATGAATGAATGTTCACTACAGCATTTTTTTAGTATTCAGGAAGGCAGAGGGAGGAAATAAAGACCACTGATGTTTCTACTACCCAGGAACAATCAGTAGGTTACATTTATATCTATCAATGTTGGTCCGCATTGGAGGAAGAGGGACAGGTGAGAAATACATTAATCCTTCTAATTTTTCTATGACCAGTTCCTCTTGATTAGATGATTTCTATAGAGCAATCATCTGCAGCCTTGGTCCTCACTTTCATGAAGGTGGAGCCAGGTGTTTTTGCGGAACACCAAAAAACATTAACATTTCATTCTGCTGTGTGAATTAGAGACAAGTTTACTGATAAAAAGTATGACTGTTCTCCATTATGAAACACAAAATCAGACTTCTACCAAGATGGAGGCATAGGTGGAAACACTGTGCCTTCTCCCACAACCAAGTTTGAATACAACAAAGGTTTGGAGAACACAGACACAGCCAAAGAACAGAAAATTGAAGTATACGGAAGTCCGATAACAACTAACCGTTCGACTGGGACGGTAAGAGGAGCGGAGCCAGCATCGGAGCAGGGTCTGGCAGGAAAGATCCCCAGATACAGGCGCGCAAGTGGCCTGGACCCAGTCAGGGTGTGGGTCCAGGCAGACTGACCGCAGTCGCATATTCGCGCATAGTGAGACGGACCACACAGGCCCCAGGGGGCGAACCCAGTGGTGGAGGGCTGACGGCAGTGGCACACTCGAGTGTAGTGGGACGAAACATGTGGGCCTGGTGACAGTGGTGGCTGCGGCACCTGTGGGGGCCACCATTGCTCCTCTTTGACCCCACCCCCACATACAACGTCACAACCCAGCGACTTAGTTGCCCTGCTTTGGTGAACATTTTAGGGCTCCGATCCTGCTACGGAACAGGCACGAACAGCCCAAAAGATGGCACAAGAAGAACTCAAAGTCCCAGAGCCAATAACTCTAATCAACCAAGAGAATGCCAGCCTCTCAGAAGCACAGTTCAAGACACTGTTTCTCAGGATGCTCACAGAACTGGTTGATTATAGTCACAAATTAGAGGAACATATGAAGGCTAAACTAATTGAAATGAAGGGAGATGTCCAGGAAACCAATAGCGATGGAAAGGAAACTGGGACTCAGATCAATGGAATGGACTAGAAGGAAGAACAAAACATCCAACCAGAAAGGAATGAAGAAATAAGAATTCAAAAAAATGAGGAGAGGCTTAGGAACCTCCAGGACATCTTTAAACGTTCCAACATCCGGATTATAGGGGTCCCAGAAGGGGGAAAGAAACAGCCACAAGTGGAAAACTTATTTGAACAAATAATAAAGAACTTCTCTAGTCTAGCAAAGGAAATAGACTTCCAGGAAATCCAGGAAGCTCAGAGAGTCCCAAAGAAGTTGCACCCAAGAAGGAACACACCAAGGCACATCATAATTTCATTAGCCAAGATGAAAGTGAAGGAGAGAATCCTAGAAGGAGCAAGAGNGGAAATATAGAATCTAAAGAACTTGAGACACGTGGTTATAAACTAACGGGGGGGAGAATGGTGGGGGAGGGAGTGTGTGGGTGGAGGGAAATGAAGAGGGGGAATAGAACAACTGTAATGGTATAATCAATAAACTTTAAAAAAAAAAGAAACACAAAATCACAATCACAAATCCAAGAATCAAGAAGCCCACAAATTAAGGAGAAAAAATACAAGTAAACACTTCTGAGTTTTCCATAGGTATTTTACTATCACTCAATTGTTGTCATCTTCTAAAATTATCACTAACGGGCAAGTGAAGCTGGACTCCAAAGAAGAGAGGAAAAATTATGTTTAAAAAATGAGATAATATAATTTGTTATCTATTTTTCTTACAAATTGGCTGTAGGGAAATCACCATTATCAAGTTTAGCAGCAGAAAATACCTGCTTCTAGCTGGAAACTGATTTCCAAAGGAACATGTTGGAGAATCCTTGTTCTAGATAATCTTGCTCTCTCCTCTGCTTATTCTGTGTACTGCTGATGGTGTTGCAATTCAGTGCTTCTCAAACTTGAATGTGCACAAGAATCATGTGGGCATCTTGATAAAATACAGTTCTGATTCACTAGGTCTGGAGCAGGGCTTGGATTCCACATTCGTAACATGCCCCCTCCCAGGTGATGCCAATGCTCTTGGTCCGTGGACCACACTTAGGGAAGCAAGGGTACACGGAGACGCAACAGGAGTCAGCAAAGCCTTGGTGTTAAGAAAATAGGTCTTGGAGTCCAAGACGCCTGCATTCAAATCCTACCTCTATCCCTCCCTGTTCATATGTCCTTGGAGACATTACTTACTTTCTCTAAGTATTAGTACCTTCTTCATAGGCTTACTGTGAGCATTAAAACAGCAATGCCAATTGCAAATCTCAAATTATGTCAGTTTTTAAAAAGCAGTATCTAACACATAATAAGCACTCATTAAATGGCTGCTGCTTTTATTAATGAGACTATCATTATGACATACCTGAGCGCTACTGCCGACTTGCTACTTTATCATCTTAGCCAAATTTTGGCCATTCTGGGTCTCAGTTTTCTCATCCATCAAATGGGATAATAATAGTGCCTGCCTTGTAAGGTCATTATGAGGATTAAGATGGGGTGGAATATTTTTCAAAATGCTCCACACAGCCCTGGCTGGTGTAGCTCAGTAGATTGAGCACGAGCCTGCAAACCAAAGGATCATCAGTTCGATTCCCAGTCAGGGCACATGCCTGGGTTGCAGGTCAGTTCCCAGCAGGGGACCCACAAGAGGCAACCATACATTGATATTTCTCTCCCTCTCTCCTTCCCTTCCCCTCTAAAGATAAATACATAAAATCTTTTTTAAAAATTTAGAGAAAAAGCATGAGAGTCAGGGCATCTGACCCAGTTCTGGGACTGGTTGTGCTGCTATATACTTTGTGATCTTAAGACAATGACTTAGCTTCCTGGAGCCTCAGTTCCTTCACCCGTATGGTAGAGCTAATAACACCTACCTCACTGGGTTGTAAAGATTAAATGGCATAATGTGTAAAGCAATTAGTACCTTGCCTGGCATATAGGAGTGCTTAATAAATATTTTCTTTCCTAGAGATTAAAGGGAAGTTCTATGAAACTGAACTGCGAAATGCATTCTATTTAATTATACATCAAGTATCATTCCAATACTGAATATTTCATCAGTGGCATCCTGGCTGTGGGGATGCACAGTATGGGGAAGAAAGCAATCAATTAAAAGGAACTTGGTGCAACCCCAAACAGAGGTGGTCTTTGCCAAGTAGAGCAAAGTTT
Source organism: Sturnira hondurensis (assembly GCF_014824575.4). Classification (NCBI taxonomy): domain Eukaryota; kingdom Metazoa; phylum Chordata; class Mammalia; order Chiroptera; family Phyllostomidae; genus Sturnira; species Sturnira hondurensis. The sequence goes on along the minus strand of NW_028089713.1, from coordinate 1,726,161 downwards.
CTAGAAATCTTTTAGAGTAACTGACCTAGATCTTTCCAGAAGTCCTGAACAAAGTTTTGTCACAATTTATTTCTCTTCAGTGAGATTGGCATTGCTTTTCCAAGTCTAAATGACTTTGATTCTTTCTCCACTATGTTGCCTGACATTTTAAGGGAACTCATTTTTGGTTAATTTCCTTACCTGCCCAGTATAAAACCTGGCAACGGGTTGTATTTTTACATCTCTGGGCTGCTTCTGGATACACGAACGTGGATAGATGAAAACCTTCTGATATCCTTTTCTATGTCAACATTCTTGATAGAGGTTTTCTGGAAGATTCTGAAGCCTGAGTTCTAAAACATTCCAACTGGCTTAGTATGTTTCTATCCATATGTGCCAAACACAGTGCCTGAAACAAAGTATGCTAATATCTTTCAGCTGAAAGAGAACATTTCTTTTATGTCATCCCCTGGCCACCCCCCTTTCTCATGAATCCAGCTCTGAAGAGAGGTTTTTTAATGGAAGTGAGGGTTAGGGGTCTGAAGCAAAGGTGGGTGGGAGTCATCCTAGGCATGACAACATGCCCTCTTCCAGCTGTGGAGGAGAGGGAAACGCCACCTAACAAGCTTCGTACAAACCTCTAAGTGCGTGGAAAATCGGCCCAGGAACCTGGCTGAGCCACCTTCCTACGTGTCTGTGTTGGGGGCCTCAGTCAGTTTCCTAGAGCTGATTTCAGAAGCACTGATCTAGGACCCCTCTCAAAAAAGGGTTAATGACACATTTCAGCAAGTTTCTAGATGGCATACGCACAGCCCTTGCTTGGGGAGTATGAGCTTTTCTAAGGGTGTGGAGGAATAAATGGGGAAAGTATTAAATTTTTTAAAAATTATAAAAATAGCCCTGGGGGTTGTGGCTCAGTGGGTTGAGCACTGGCCTGAGGACTGAAAGTTTGCTGGTTCGATTCCCAGTCAGGGCAGGTCCCCGGTTGGGGGCTTGCGAGAGGCAATTGGTTGATGTTTCCCTCACAAATCAATGTTTCTCTTTCTCCCTCCCTTTCCCTCTCTCTAAAAAAACAAAGAAAATCCTTCTTAAAAATCCTTTAAATATCATAAAAATAAATTTATTTCAAATAAAATTTTCAATAGCACTTCCTTTCCATCATGGTTTATACAACTTTTATCTATAGAGTTTATATTATGTTATAAATATATATTTGTTATATATTAAATATGTAGTAGACATATTGATAAATATACACTAAATACAAATATATATTCATAAATATAAATTTATTCAAAATATAAAAATACATTTATAGTTATAAATGTTACATTTATATGTTTAGTAATATTAAATATACGAATGTGTATATAATAAATACATTAACAGATATAATACATATATAATACGGCTTTATAAATATTTATTTTATATAAAACATGTATATTTACATGTATATTTACATGTTTATACACACACACCTTTTCTCAGGGTTGTAAAAATACAACATACATATATGGGTCCAGCACAAATAATACCCATTTTCATTATAAAATCATAAGCTTGTAACGCTGTAACAACAATATGACACTCAAGAACACCATGTGACATTTTAGGTGAACTATTCAAATTAAAACTGTAAATTACTGCACATATATTATTACCCTACCAACCACACTTGAGCAGGTCTTAATTCTGTCAGACCCTGTATACATATGTTTTAATCCTTACCAAAAATCAATGTTTATTGATTTTTTTGAAGAGAAAGAGAGAAACATTAATGTGAGACAGAAAACACCATCAGTTGGTTTTCTCCCGTATGCACCCCAACCAGGGAATCAAACCTGTGACCTTTTGTGTACAAAGTGACACTCCAGGCACTTCCGGCCAAGATGGAGGCATAGGTAGACATACTGTGCTTCCTCGCACAACCAAAAGAAGGACAACAATTAAAAAACAAACAACAACCAGAACTGACAGAAAATCGAACTGTATGGAAGTCCAATGACCAAAGCGTTAAAGAAGAAGTATTCACACAGACCGGTGGGAGGGGCGGAGTTGGGCAGCCCGGGGGGAGAGGACTGGCGGCAGGGCGGTGTCTGGAGGACCTGGTAAGGCAGCAGATTGTATAGCGGAGTGGGCAAGGCTACAGCTGGCAGACCTGAAAAAGCAGCAGCTGGTGTAGCTGGCAGTCCCACAGTCATGTGCAGATAAACCGGGAGGACCACTGGGGAGTAAGAGAGGCCGCACAACCCACAGCTCCAGCACCAGGAAATAAAGCCTCAAACTTCTGATTGAAAACACTGGTGGGGGTTGAGGTGCCGGGAGAAACTCCCAGCCTCACAGGAGAGTTCGTTGGAGAGACCCACAGGGTCCTAGAACGTAGACAATCCCACCCATATGGGAATTAGCACCAGAAGAGCCCAATTTGATTGTGGGAAGTGGGAGAAGTGACTGAAATCCCGCAAAGAGTAGAGCAAGTGCCATTGTTCCCTCTTGGACCCCTACCTCACACACAGTGTCACAACGTAGAGGAGTGGTTTGCCCCGACCTGGTGAATACCTAAGGCTCCGCCCCTCACTACATAACAGGTGCACTGAGACAAAAAAAAAATGGCCCAAATGAAAGAACAGATCAAAGCTCCAGAAAAAAATACAACTGAGCAATGAAGAGATAGCCAACCTATCAGATGCACAGTTCAAAACACTGGTAATCAGGATGCTCACAGAACTGGTTGAATTTGGTCGCAAATTAGATGAAAAAATGAAGGCTACACTAAGTGAAACAAAGGAAAATGAACAGGGAACCAACAGTGATGGGAAAGAAACTGGGACTCAAATCAAAGGTGTGGACCAGAAGGAAGAAAGAAACACTCAACCAGAAGAGAATGAAGAAACAAGAATTCAAAACAATGAGGAGAGGCTTAGGAACCTCCAGGACATCTTTAAACATTCCAACATCTGAATTATAGGGGTACCAGAAGGAGAAGAGGAAGAGCAACAAGTGGAAAATCTATTTGAACAAATAATAAAGGAGAACTTCCCCAGTCTGGCAAAGGAAATAGACTTCCAGGAAGTCCAGGAAGCTCAGAGAGTCCCAAAGAAGTTGGACCCAAGGAGGAACACACCAAGGCCCATCATAATTTCATTACCCAAGATGAAAGATAAGGAGAAAATCTTAAAAGCAGCAAGAGAAAAGGAGAGTCACCTACAAAGGAGTTCTCATCAGACTGTCAGCTGATTTCTCAAAAGAGACCTTACAGGCAAGAAGGGGCTGGAAAGAAGTATTCCAAGTCATGAAAGGCAAGGACCTACATCCAAGATTGCTCTATTCAGCAATGCAGCTTTCATTTAGAATGGAAGGGCAGATAAAGTGCTTCCCAGATAAAGTCAAGTTAAAGGAGTTCATCATCACCAAGCTCTTATTATATGAAATGTTAAAGGAATTTAAGAAAAACAAGATAAAAAATATGAACAGTATGACAACAAACTCACAGTTATTAACAACCACACCTAAAACAAAAACAAAATCAAACTAAGCAAACAACAAGAACAGGAATAGAATCACAGAAATTGAGATCATGTGGAGGGTTATCAGCAGGGGAGTGGGATGGAGAGAGAGAGGGAAAAGGTACAGAGAATAAGTAGCATAGATGGTAGGTAGAAAATAGACAGGGGGAGGGTAAGAATAGTATAGGAAATGTAGAAGCCAAAGAACTTATATGTATGACCCACGGACATGAACTAAAGGGTGGGAATGTGGGTGGGAGGGGGTGTGCAGGGCGGAGGGGAACAAAGAGGAGGGAAATGGGACAACTGTAATAGCACAGTCAATAAAATATATTAAAAGAAAAGAAATAATAGGAAAAAATGACACTCCAAGCAACTGAGACACTTGGCCAGGGCAAGATGGATTATTTTTATCCCTGTTTTTTTTTAAAAAAAAATTATTTATTCTTTTTTTTTAGAGAGATAGGAAAAGAAGGAGAAAGGGAGGGAAAAAATATCAATGTGTGGTTGTCTCTCATGAGCTCATACTGGAGACCCGGGCATGTGCTCTGACTGGGAGTGCAACTGGCAACCCTTGGTTCATAGCCCGAACTCAATCCACTCAGTTATACCAGCCAGTGTATCCCTATTTTACATAGACAAGGAAATTGGGATGCAGGTTAGGTGATTTGTCTTAAGTCCATGTAGCTGATAACACAGGTTCTTTGTACTCCAAAGCACTCATTCTAGCTCAGCGCAAATTTTGTATTCTAATGCTTTCATTTTACATTATGTAAAAAAGTCCTTTTGTGTTTCGATATACTTATCATATGTATCTCGCTTAACAGAAACATAACATTCCATTGTATTGTTATAACATTGTTTCTCATGCCCTGTATTCTTGGGCATTGAGGTTGTTTCAGATTTTTCATTGTTATAACTTCTTTTTGGTTTTGTACCATTGATTGTTTTCTTTTGAATCATTTTCCCAGCATAATGCCCAGAGGATATTACTTGGTAAAAAGGGTACAGATATTTATATGGCTTTAGCTATACATTACTGAATTGTACTGTCATTGCATCTTGAAAGAGCATTCCATCTTCTTACACCAGCACCCAGTGAGAGGTGCAAGGCAGGCCTGGGAGGGTCCACCAATGAAAACAGCCCTTTGTCTCTCTAGTTGCTTGGATATGCCCCAGGCCAAACGGGATGCTCTGAAAGTGACTTACAAGCATGCATACTTTAGAGTGAGATCTCACGTGGCACAGTGTGGTTCTCCTTCCTGGAAGAGGCTTCGTTGATCAGTAGGTTTTTCAATTTAAGCAACTAATATTTCCTTCTTTTTTTTAAATATATTTTATTGATTATACCATTACAGTTGTTCTATTCCCCCTCTTCATTTCCCTCCACCCACACACTCCCTCCCCCACCATTCTCCCCCCCTTAGTTTATAACCACGTGTCTCAAGTTCTTTAGATTCTATATTTCCCCCACTATTCTTGCCCTCCCCACTATCTATTTTCTACCTACCCTCTATGCTATTTTCTGTGCCTTCTCCCCCCTTCTCCTCCTCCCACCCCCGTTTCTAACCCTCCATGTGTTCTTCATTTCTATGGTTCCACTCCTGATCTAGCTGTCCTCTTGGTTTGCTTTTGTTTTAGGTGTGGTTGTTAATAACTGTGTGTTTGCTGTCCTTTCACTGTTCATATTTTTCATCTTCTTTTTCTTATGTAAGTCCCTTTAGCATTTCATATAATAAGGGCTTGGTGATGATGAACTCCTTGAACTTCACCTTATCTGAGAAGCACTTTATCTGTCCTTCCATTCTAAATGAAAGTTTTGCTGGATAAAGCAATCTTGGCTGTAGGTCTTTGGATTTCATGACTTGGAATACTTCTTTCCAGCCCCTTCTTGCCTGTAAGGTCTCTTTTGAGAAATCCGCTGACAGTCTGATGGGTACTCCTTTGTAGGTGACTGTCCCCTTATCTCTTGCTGCTTCTAGGATTCTCTCCTTCATTTTAGTCTTGGCTAATGTAATTATGATGTGCCTTGGTGTGTTCCTTCTTGGGTCCAACTTCTTTGGGACTCTCTGAGCTTCCTGGATTTCCTGGAAGTGTATTTCCTTTGCCAGACTGGGGAAGTTCTCCTTTATTATTTGTTCAAATAAGTTTTCCACTTGTGGCTGTTTCTTTCCCCCTTCTGGTACCCCTATAATCCGGATGTTGGAATGTTTAAAGATGTCTTGGAGGTTCTAAGCCTCTCCTCATTTTTTTGAATTCTCATTTCTTCATTCCTTTCTGGTTGGATGTTTCGTTCTTCCTTCAAGTCCATTCCATTGATCTGAGTCTCAGTTTCCTTTCCATCGCTATTGGTTTCCTGGACATCTCCCTTCATTTCAATTAGTTTAGCCTTCATATGTTCCTCTAATTTGTGACTATAATCAACCAGTTCTGTGAGCATCCTGAGAAACAGTGTCTTGAACTGTGCTTCTGAGAGGCTGGCATTCTCTTGGTCGATTAGAGTTATTGGCTCTGGGACTTTGAGTTCTTCTTGTGCCATCTTTTGGGCTGTTCATGCCTGTTCCGTAGCAGGATCGGAGCCCTAAAATGTTCACCAAAGCAGGGCAACTAAGTCGCTGGGTTGTGACGTTGTATGTGGGGGTGGGGTCAAAGAGGAACAATGGCTTCCCGTCTGTCGCCTGCCGCCGCGTCCCCCACTGGCACCACAGCCACCACCGTCACCAGGCCCACGCGTTTCGTTCCACTGCACTGGAGTGCCACTGGGTTCGCCCCCTGGGGCCTGCGTAGTCCGTCTCACTGTGCGCGAATGTGCAACCGCGGTCAGTCTGCCCCGCACCCCGACTGGTTCCGGGCTGCCTGCGCGCCTAGGTTGGGGATCTGTCCTGCCTGACCCTGCTCCGCTGCTGGCTCCGCCTCTCTTACCGTACCCGTCGAATGGTTCGTAGTTGTCGGACTTCCGTATAATTCAATTTTCTGTTCTTTGGCTGTGTCTGTGTTCTCCAAACCTTTGTTGTATTTAAACTTGGTGTGGGAGAAGGCACAGTGTTTCCACCTATGCCTCCATCTTGGCAGAAGTCAATATTTCCCTCTTGATTCAGACTTTAGCTCTTGTTCCTGTTCAGAGAAGCTGTAGTAGCTGTTAGGAAGGAACCTAAACTTCAAGTCATGATTTGTCTTTCCAAACTAGGTGTGAAAGGGTCGGGTAAATTACACCAAGGAATGGAAGCCCTGGCAGCCAGAGTTGAAAAAGGTTTTAGGACCTGTCGGGAGAAAGTAAAAGCGAGGAAAAGCCATACTAGAATAAGAAGGAAAGCTGTATTCTAACTGGTGGAAGGTGATTTTGAGATTATATATTAATATCTATGAATCTTAGTTATCTTACATGGCAAGAGTATCATGTGAAGGTATTCAAAGGTTTGGATTGAAATGATATGGCCTAGTAGGTACTCAGTGCTCAGGCAACAGTGAGGTAAGCACTGTGGGAATAGTGTAGACACTGAGGGCAAGCAGAAGTAGTTTGGAATTGGTTAGAAAGTCATAGCTCTTGCCAACAGGTGAGCTCTGGCAAATTTTGATTGTCTTTGGGCCTCAGTTTCTTCAACTGTAAAATGGAGGTTATGATACTCACCTACTAAGTTTGTTTCACAGACTAAATGTGAGTGTGTGCTAGGCATACAGTAAGTGCTCAATAAATAGGAGATAGTATTAACAAAAAAAAATCTATCGATATATGTGATTCACGAAGTCTTCTGCTACATATTGTTTCTCAAACTTCCATGTGCATAAGAGCCACCCAGAATACTTGTTTCAAGTACAGATTTTCAGGTCCCACCCCCAGCAATTCTGTTTCTGTCAGCTTGGGGAATCTGCATGTGTACCTATATTCCAAGATAATTTATGTTGTTGGTAGTCCATGAACCATACTTTGAGAAAAACTGCCCTATGGTTTCAGAGAATAAAAAGAAAAAAAAGTGTTTTTCCCATCAATATGCCTTAAAAACTCCGTCGCATGCAGATGTTAGGTTAAAGAGATTCAACTACAGAATGAGTACATATTCAAGATGATTTATATAGGCCCTGGCTATATAGGGTGGCTCATTTGCTTACAGCATCGTCCTGATGCACCCAAGTTGCTGGTTTGCCCCCTACTCAGGACACATGCGAGACACAGCCAATGAATGCATAAATAAGTGGATCAACAAATCAGTGTTTCTCTGTCCCTAAAATCAATCAATAAAATTTTTTAAAATTTTCATTTATTTATTTTTAGAGAGGGGAAGGGAGGGAGAGAAACATCAATGTGTGGCTGCCTCTGTGTGCCCCCTACTGGGGACTTAGCCCACAACTCAGGCACGTGCCCTGACTGGGAATCAAACTGGTGACCCTTTGGTTCACAGGCTGGCGCACAATCCACTGAGCCACACCAGACAGGGCTCAATCAATAAATTTTTTTAAAGATGACTTAAATGTTTCTGAACCATCCTAAAACAACATTTTATCCTTTTAACACCAATGATATGGGTGAATATGTGTAAGCACTTCTTTCTTGGACTCATCTTAAATCCGGCACAGAGAGCTCCCCTTTGGACTGTGGCTCTTCATTATCTCCCCTTCTGAGTGTTGACAGACATTACTATTTCTTCTTGTGTTATTGTTTTGTATTTCATTTGTGTCTAATTCCTCCAACCAGACTTTTTTTAAGCCAAAAGTCAGGGATCAATGACTTTTTTGTTCTCTACCTTCCACAGGCATGTTGTAAAGCTTTTGTATATGATTTGTGTTTCATAAATATATGTGAATGAATGTAGTAGGTATATTTATGCAGACTAGTACTCATTGATAAACCCCTTACCACAAGGGTAGTTCAGAATTACAGTCGTGAAAGGGGGAGCTATTAGGCTTTTCGGGTTCGCGTCAGGCAGAACCCAGGGCAGATCTCAGGCCTGTGAACGCCCTGTAGTCTGTCCTGGCCGGTTCCCTCTACTGTAGTGTGGGAAGGACACTTGCCTTTGCAGAGCTGTTGTGGGGACTGAGTAAGAGAGAGTTCACAAAGTTCCTAGCCAAATGCTTACTGCCTGTGATCCTCCATAAATGAGGCTCCTTGCTCTTACTATATCTAAAAGCGCCACATAGAATAATAGATGGAACTGCCCAGATATTTATCTTAAGAAGCAAAATAATAAAAAACTGATTCTTTCTGAGCAAAGCTGGTCTTTTCTTTTCTTTTCTCTCTTTCTTTTCTTCTTTCTCTTTTCCTTATTTTTTTTAAGGTCTAGCATTTTCAGCTTTAAGTAACAGATTGTCCAGGAGTCTGCATGGTTTCCCTACAGGGATGGGGAAGGACACAAAGCAGCCATTTTGCCAGCTGCAGGCTTTCACCCGGAGCAGTACAAACGGGGTTTAAGTTCATGCCTCACAAACCTCCTCTGTTCACAGCCATGATTATTGTGACTTCGTCCTGCTACTGAGGAGCAACAAGCACCCAGAATGCAGACTATGTGTCCTACCTGAAATGAGAAACAGACACTTCCAGCTTTTTGTACTACAGATAGGAGATTCAGTGGTCCAGGGTCAGCTGGACACGGGAGCCTCCCACGCAGGTCTCAGGATGCTGGGAGAGAAACGGCACACGGGGGGCAATCTGTTTGGTTTGTCCAGCCCTTTAAAACATTGGCAGGTATTAGAATTCTGTTCTATGGAGGAAAAATACATACAATTTCTAAATAAAAATAGTAATTACAGTTTTATTTCTGAAGGTGAAAAGTGAAAATAATTATGTAAGAATAAGGTGGATAGTGGTTAATAGAACCTGATATATTCGCTTGATAGAATGGTAAGCATTCATTTAAAATGTTTACTTACTAAGTAACATGGAAAAATGTAATGACACATGGAAAATGCTTCTGAGTACATTTTAAGTGAAAAACAGGATAACTTTGTTTATAACACAGAGCCTTCTACAATTCACGAGAGAAGCAGAGCCTTCCCAGTCCTGTCTGCCTTTTACAATGGCCAATAAAAAGCCTGTGTTTAGGTGGTGGGATGGTGATGTAATCAACAATCTAGCCAATCTCCCCGGTGATTATTTGCATAGTTTTCTTCTCTTAATCCAACAGAACCCAATTTCTTTTAAGGAGAACAGGGTGGGGGAAGTGGATATCTCTAAAAGAAAGGGAAGGAAATTATATCAACAAAGGAATACTTGTAATGATGTTGGTATCAAAATACAGTGATCAAAATGATTATATCTAGTCTCCCTCTACTCTCACCTTTGAAGCAAAGCAGTCCACTTAGTATGCTTAAAATAGCTCTCTGAAAACTACCTACCCACTTTATGTTTCAAATGTTTTTCAATTAAAATTAAGCTTTTTAAAATAAAATAATTTTAATAAAAAACATTTTTTAAGAATTCCTACAGAATAGGAAACAATTCTCTTGCGTAATCTATAAGCCTCTTGCTATTGGCAAAAAGAAACCTTTTATTTCTCAGACTTAATTGATTTTACAAACAGAAACTAAAACCTACTCTATGCTTACCTGTTGATCTCAGCTATTTATGCCCTGCAATTAATTCAAACTTCTTCAGTTTATCAAGCTAGAGGAACTGGCTGTTGACAAGGGAACAGGATTCCGCAGCCCTGATCTTTATCTGGTTTGTACAGTTTACTGGTTTAACAGATCTGATACCGCAAGGAGAGCCCCCTCTCACTCACTGGACTGGGACTTCCTTTCACAAAAGGCACTGAGCTTAGTGGGACAATGTATTGTCCATGTAACAGCCAAGAGGCTTAGACAAGTTCATTATTTTCATTTCATTCAGGTTTACTGAGCACGTGCTATGTGTCAAGCGTTTTCACACGCATTATCTAGTTTAATCCTTACAATAACCATGTGAGGATAGATGTTATTAGCCCCTGTTTATAGCTGAGAAAAACCAGGGTGGGAGAAATTGAGTGATGTGGTTGCCCAAGAACGCACAGGGAGTAACAGAAGCATAATTCTTGCAGGGACTTTCTAACACCAGACCAATGTTCTTCCCACTACATCCCGTTATTTCTTCATAATTAACTGGTGGTGCCAAAGCAGAAAGGGAAATTCTATTCCCACGTGACAAATATAATTCCTTGCATTGTAAATCTGCAAATTTTTGTCTTATCTTGAACACCGAAACATAGAATGTGCCTTTATTTTCCCAAAGAAACCTAGGAAAAATGGAATGTTCCAATCCTTTAAACAAAGTTTCAATCAAGATACTTTCAGTTTCTCGTTATCTCTAGTACTCCAGAATTTACTGTGGTTAACGAAAATTTGCTGTCAGCTTCACACTGATGGTTGCAGGTCACACAGCTCTCCATGCAGACTTCCCACTCCCACGCCCTGTTCCATAATGTGACATGCGGTGACAATCAGAGATGGGTAAGACATTTACGTGAACTTCCAAGGATAGAACCACTGCGGTGTAATGTGCAACGCTTTTGAAACTGAATGACACATCCGATTATAGGTACGGCCCTCACTCTGTGCCAGGCAATGTCTGAGTGCTTTGTAGGTTTGCATTTGTCAGTGACATTCTTTTGAGCTAATGAAGCTACTGTAATCATTGTAACTGACATGCCTTTTTCCATACAAACAACTTTTTGCCCACCCCATTACCCAACACCCTCTATGATAGATATTGTTAGTATCCTCCCTTGAAAACGAGGAATCTTGGCATTAAGAGGTTAGAGATCTTGCCTCCTATCACATGCTTAGTGGAGGGCAGAGCTAGCATTTGTCCTCAAACAATCTGGTCAGAGTCTGGGCTCTTAACTACCACACTACGGGCTCTTAACTACCACACTACCCTGCCTTTCCAAAATGGATTGTAAAGTGTTATTTGACTTTATGAAACACACCACAGACACTTTGTTGAGTTGCATCACACCTTGCAAAATATGGCCACAAATAGAAAATTTGCCTGTGTAAGGTAATATAAAGACCAAACTTAAAGTCACTTCAAGCCCTGGCTGGTGTAGCTCAGTGGATTGAGCGCTGGCCTGTGAAGCAAAGGGTTGCCGGTTCGATTCCCAGTCAGGGCATATGCCTGGGTTGCAGGTCGGGTCCCCAGTAGGGAACACATGAGAGGCAACCAGGCAACCACACATTGATGTTTCTCTCTCACCCTTTCTCCTTCCTGTCCCCTCTCTCTAAAAATAAATAAATAAGTCCATTTAAAAATAAAAGCCACTTCAACCTAGTATAGAAGTGAGACATAAGTCAAAATAATAATGTCTCTGCTTCCTTAAAGCTTCATGCCAACTTCCTCTACTTCAGCTTAGACTCAGCTCTGCTTGCCATTTGCTGGTCACTGCTGGCCCAGGGTCTGTGGAGTCCCTGTACTTCTCTGGGGCCAGCCAGTCAGTGGGCGATAGACTCTGCCTCACATCTTGTACCCTGGGAATCTGCCCTCACGGGTTCTGTCTGAATTTGCCTAGGTCATGGCAATCTGCCTTTCCTTCACCCTTGAAAATGCTGAAGGCCTGCAGACTGTGTTTCCACATGTGCCTGATGCTGTGCAGCAGATGTCGGAGATGGTTCTGCATTCCCAGCCCATTCTGTTCCCACCCTGTAAAAATGGAGAGGTTAGAAAGTAAATTCCCAACAACTCAGGCTCTCCTAGGATATTCTACATTAAAATGAGTGGTTAGAATGGGAAAGAATAAAACAGTCAAGAAACTTACAGGCTAGTAGGACTCAAGGAGGGCCAGGATGGCATCGTGGGTGTAAAAAAGATTGTTAAACTGTAAAATGCAGTAGAGATTATCAGCGTGACACACAGACTCTGCATCCCTTTCACTAACAGTCTAGGGCAATGGCTCTCAAATGTGAGCTTGTGTCAGAATTACCTGGAGTGCTTGTTAAAACAGAGTTCTGGGCCCACTATTTCTGATTTAGTGGGTTTGGCTGGTGTCCAATCATTTGCATTTCTCTCAAGTTTTCAGGTGATGCAGATACTGCAGGTCCCTAGAACCACTGGCCTAGTCTGTTGGGTGGGCCAACAATCCCCTCCACGGTGAGCATACAGTAGGCACGCAGATGCCCTCGTCATTACCAGACTCCATATCTTGGTTACCGCAGTACTTGCTCTCTTCTGCCTTCAGATTACTCAGCGCAGTTTGTCTGAGATTTATGGGAAAAAGAGCGTGCAATCTTTCCCTTCTCTTCCATATGTCCCAATCTCCTGCCATTAATATCCTATTTTATTAAAAGCTGCTTTGCAAGCAGCTCTCACACTGATTATTGCTCTCACACTCATTATTGTGTTTAAATATGAAATACTTTGTCATTCCTGGGCATAAAGGTAAGACTGATTAAAGTGGGGGAAGGGGCGAAGGTACAGAACACTCTGTCCTTTAGCATTTGCAGCACGGAACGTAGCTATAGATAGGTTTGTGTTTCAGACCAAGTTTACTAAAGGGGATGAGAATATTCCTTACTGGAGGGATGTATATAATATAATGTGCAAAGTTAGATTTAAAAAACCAGTGATGGCTAGCACCCCTCCTGCGCGCCCTCCCCACCAAATAAAACGAGTGGGTGGGGGAGATCCCGAGAGAGCCTTTCCTGGGAGGGTTCCTCCGGCGTCTGCTAAGACAGGTCCCGGGTGGCCCGCCGGCCCCCGCCTCTACTCCGCAGCCGCTCTCCGCATTGCTAAGACGCAGCGGCACAGACCTCCAGACTTCTCCCGGGGGCTCGCACAGTGCAACCAACCCTAAAACGTGGCTGCGCGACGCCCCTCCGGCCTCAGGGCTTCCCATTGGCCCGTCGCCGTTGTCATTTTCTCCTTGCCTCGCCTTCCCCTCGCGGGCGGAGGTGGCGGGCTGGGTAGGTTGCACTCGCTGTTGGCTCTGGTCGCGGTCGCGGATTTGCAGCAGGCGGCGCGCCGGCGGGAAGCGGGCCACAGAGACCCGGGCGCGAGCGGGGAGCGAGGGGGCCGGGCGTGGCGCAGGCTCCGCGACCAGCCCATGCGGGGCGGGGTCCGGCGGCAGGGCCCGGGGCCCCAGCCGCCGCCGAGGGCGGTCGCGGAGGACCTGCCCGCCCGGCTGCCCCCTGCTCTGCCTCGCCCAGAGTCGGGCCAACCCAGAGGCATGCGCTGAGCTGCTCAGCTCCCCCGCCCTGGCCATGCCCTGAAGCAGAAAGTTCGGGGTCTGGGGGCAGCCCTCCTCCCGCTCCAATGACCGCCCAAGGACTCCTGCTGGCCAGCTCGACTGTGCCCTGCCTTCGCTCCCCGGGTCGTAATGAACTATTCCAAGCTGTAACCAAGGCTGTCCTTTCTCGCCCCTTGCTCTTCCTCCTTTAAAAAGATTTATTTTTTAATTCAAGGAATTGTCATCCGTCCACTCCTTTGCTCGCTAATCGTTTAGACCCCAGGCCTCGTTTCTGAGTGTAAGAGGGGGCGCGGTTACCCCCAAGACGGCTCGCTGGAAGGACAAATTCCCCTGGCCGACCCACAGACACCATGAAGCGGTGCAAATCGGACGAACTGCAGCAACAGCAGGCAGAGGAGGATGGAGCTGGGCTGGAAGATGCCGTTTGCCACCTGCCGGGCGCAGACCTCCGGCCTGGGGAGGCCACGGGTGCTAACTCTGCTGGCGGGCCAACTTCAGACGTGGGCGCTGTTCCGGCGCCCAACCCGGGTCCCCGAAGCAAGCCTCCTGATTTAAAGGTGAGCTCAGACCCTCCCCTGGCCATTCCAGCCCAGCGGCGACTTAGCTTTCCCCACCCCACGCAGAAGTGCTTAAAAGTTATGGGGAAGCCAGGCAAAGGTCAGAGAGGATGCTGGGCCAGAACCCTGGGTTGGACTTCAGGCACCGTTTGTGCCTCGGTCTTTCAGCTCCATTTCAGGCTTCTGTGTTTCTTCCTCATTATTCAGCAGACGTTCTAGTGACTCATCCATACAATATTGTTTGAATGATATGTGTGAAGTGCTATTCTCAGACAAAGGGCTAGAGAAATCCAAAATGCTGTTAACCCAAAAGTTAACATCACTTTTCCTCCTGTAAGATAGCAGGGGAAGAAAATGACATCGTGGAAAGCCAAGCAGAGGACCGTTAGTTTCCTTTGCTGAATTAGTTTCCTCCTTTTGGGACCTTCCTGGATGAAGCTCAGTTTATCCATCTGTGAAAGGGGAGTGTGGATTTCTTGCCATTAGGTGGAGCCAGAGGTTAAGATAGTGCTTGGAGATCCCTGCCTGCCCGCTGGGGGAACCAATCCCCAGGGTGGAACTGACAGGTGGCGGAGCCAGGCTTGGGCTGTTTTGGGGCGTCGGTTCAAGTTGCACACACGCTGAGCCGGCAGTTAGAACCAGACTGCAGTTAGAACCAGACTCGGAGAAAGCCAATCACATACAGCTGGGAGTCGTTTATTTTCCAGCCTGAGGTTGCCGAGACAATTGTGGAGCTGTATTGAATATGTCTCTATATTAATTAGAACAGCAGCTGGGATAAATAATGCACCTTTGCTGGAGCTGCCACAAGGACTGCAGGCTCAGGCTTCTCAAGCCAGCTCACCTCCAGGCTGAGCGAGGAGATGTCAGCCCAAGGAAGGAACTTAGATGCCTTGGAGATTGATGCCTCGGGCGAGACTTTCTCCAGACAGGGTGCAAGGTCTTGACTAGGGGAGTGAAAGGACTCCGATATGTTAAATAAAGCCTGTATCCTATAGCAGCAGATACTAAGGAGCTCGCCCGAATAAGCCAATGACATTCCTCGTTTGGCCTGAGCGACTCAGAGTCAGGAAGTCAGAGCGCAGGTGAGTGTGTTCTTACCTGTGTGTGTTACCTGTCTTTATTCCTTAGGGAGGGATGAGAAGGGGACAGCTAGCTCCTTGTGTGTAATTTTTTTAAATTGTAGTAGTTATTCGGATGTGGCCTCTGGTTCCTCTGTTGCCCTGTTTTCAGAGGGTTGGGGCCAGCCTTACACCTAAAGGTGAGCTCCAGTGGCTAGTCTGTACACAGGAAGCTGGATGCCTGGTCCCACTGTCACGCTTCAGCCCACCCTGTTTGCTCAGGAGGTGTGGGTCCTATTTTAAATATGATGGTGAAGGGACAGGGACGCCCTTAATGCTGTTGGGTGGGGGGCAGCCTTCTGCTGCAGACTTGAGCTTTGTTCTGGGCAGATCTAGATGAGTCTGGCCAGCAAACTCTGATTCCTTAATCAGGTGGACCCTCGCTCTGAGTCCAGCCGGGGCAGCCTCAGAAACTCCCCACGCTCCAGCTTAGGCCAGCAGTGGAAACTGTGGGCTCTGTTCATCTCCACCCCTTCTGCCCCAGGATGGGCTGGTTGTGGTGTGAGAGGGCTACAGTGTCTGTCTTTGTAGATAAAAAGCTACTTTCAGAAGCATGTCCGCCTTGCCCTATGTCATCTCTCTCTCTGGTGACACCTTCACGCTGGTTGCAGCAGATATAGCAACAACTCTATACTTGATGTGAAATGCTGAACTTCCCTGAGCCAAAATTAAGACCAGGTGTGACCAGGCGTTGGCTGCCCCCCACCCCCCACATACACTCCCACCCCCAAGAAAACACACCACTGAGGTGGATCCCAGCCATGTGGACCCAGGCTGGCAGCAAGGAGGAGGAAACAGAGCTGCTGCCTGCTCAGGGGGAGCATGGGGAGACAAGGGGAGCTATGTATCTGTCTGCTTTCTCACGTGGTCGCAGGGTAGGGACTTCCGAACCAGACATGAACTTGGGGTCTCTTGCAATTTGATTTGCTCTGTGATCTGAGGCAAACCACTCAGCTTTCCTGAGCCCTTTTTCTGGGGAAAGGGACTAGAAATATTGAAGTGTGTCCAAGTTTTCCAATGCCGGCACAGTTTTCCAACAATGAAGAAATTCCGCCATTGGCTCTAGCACTGGGTAGAAGCTGACTTGTTTTCGATTTAATGGTGGTACCAGAAAGGGGTGAGTTTAATTTTTAACACTCCCTACCTTATACCTCTCTTCCACCTAGGGAGACCCGCAATTCTGGCTTGCTTTTGTTTTTATTTTAAACTTTGGAGATAGGAACTTTCTGCCCTTTAGTCCACTTCTGTTTTCTTGTGACAGCTTCAGGCATGGATGGATTTAAGTGTATTGGAGGAAATCATCTTGAGAAAGGGGCAAGAAAAGGAGAGGCTTTGTCTGAAGTACCTTTATTGAGGTGGAGGGTAGGGAGAAGAGAAAATTTAGAGAACTTTAGTCTTTGCCAAAGAGATCTGAATGATGCCCTAACTAGTGGCAGCCAGAGGTGTCCAGGGCTCCTGTGATCTCCCTCCCATTCTTGGACCATGTGGAGCATCTCACTCTGGACTGTGAAGTCCTGCTGCGGTGGCCTGGGCTCCGTGATTGTGCAGCGGGGAAGGCCAGTGAAAAGAACGGAAAATAGTTAAGTAGCAATCTTAGAAGAGCAATCATAAAAGGGGAACTGAAAGGTAACCTGACAATGAACATCGCCCTACAGAAGGCTTGTGCGGGCAGCTAGGTCCGGGCCGAGGGCTCTGCAGACGGTGCTGCCATAGAAGCCCAGCAATCCAGAGTCACATCCCTACTCTCTGTGGCTTGAATCCCCTGTTTAACCACTTGAGCTCTTGTCTTGATTCCATGGTCATCATCATCCAGTCCTTTGCTACGCCCCCCCCCCCAAAGCCGGGGAGGAAACCCCCAACCTCTCCCCTCCCCCACCCCCTCTGGAGCAGCAGGAGGAACTGAGCCTTTCCTGAAAGGGAAGGTCCCAGGGCCCTGTCAGAGGCCTTCTCCTGGACTTCCCCTCAGGTTCTCTTTCCCCTCACAAAAGCCCCTGCGAACAATTTCCCCAGGGATTTCCAAGCGGTATTCATACCCCGTCCAGAGAAAAAGAGGGGGGAGGGAGCGGATCCAAATCCCATTTTTCCAGTCCTGGTTCGATGTGCTTTTGACTCAGGGATCATCTGGTTCTAGTGGGAGTGCTTCCCTTCCCTCCGTGTTCCCTCCGCAGGCTGTCCAGCCTCCCCAGGAAGATCAGGAAAAACAGTTAAGGAGCCACGGAGCTGAGGGAGAGGCACAGCTGAGTCCTCAGCCTGTACTTTGAGCACAGGTGCTTTAGCCCCGCAGACGGCCCTGGTACCTTGACTCCTGGGCCCACTGGAGAAGGGATCATGGGTCCCCGGGGACCAAATGCCTTCAGTGGGAAAGGCACAGCTTTAACCTGTGAAATATGTCATGCATGTACAAGTGTCTGAAAAGACACGTGTAGTTTAAATAACAAGCACGAAACAGACACCCCATCTCCCTACTGCCCAAGTCAAGAAAGAACCTTGGCATTCCCAAGAAACTCCTGCTTCTTTTTCTGTTCGGCTGTTTATTTGTTGTTTTTTTCAAGGCCTAGGATTTTGATAAAATCAATAGGTCTCAGTCTCTCCACTTTTTCCGTGGGAAAAAACCATTCACAGGAATGTGGGTGGGATGAAGGAGTGTGTGCACTCCCGGCCCTGAAGGGAGGTGCTCATGGTGGAGTGTGGCTCCGTGTGCACCCTGAGGCTCCTGGTTCTACTTCAGATGTGATGTGCTCAGGCCCGAAGATTCCTGCAGTGGGAGCTGGACCCCTGGGATAGGTTTCACGATAGGGTCCTGGGGGCGGGGAGGGGTGCAGAATTGAGGCAGACCTAAGAACAAAGAAATGGGAAATTAGCTCTAATTTAGCAACAGGCGCTGCCTCCGCCTCCAGGTGAGCTCCCAGTCAGACATGATGAAATAGCAAGAAAGTCATCCATCGAAGGACACACGAGTTTAAAGTTGCTTTGAGCATGACACGATGGCATCAAAGGCACATGGACAGAAGTCCTGGGGGAGGTGGACATGAAGCAAGATGTTAAAGTAAGGGTGGAGTGCTAATTACCCAAGAAGAGGATCAGGGTTTCCAGATGGGAAGCCAAATGGCAAGCGGCAGGTCCCGAGTAGGGCCAGTGTCCTTTTTGGCTGGAATGGCAGCTGTTTTCTCAGTCCTGTCAATTGGTCAGGGGCAGTGAGGGTGCTGGAGAGTGGTGAGGCCACCTATTTCTATCCCGCATGCACTTAAAGTGAGCGGAGCAGGGATCCTGAGGCCTGGGATTGCCCTACCCCCACTCAGTCTGTCTTCAGTAATATTCAGAGCAGCCCTGTATGTGTGCTCGGGAGGAACTGGCGACCGATGGGAAAGCATGTGGCAAAAGAAGCTCTCTGTTCTCCTGCCACGTGCTGGGTTCTAGATGAATTCCCAGCTGCCTAGTTCCAGTAGGAACTGTCTTGCAGGCTCAGTATTTACAGAATGTCCTTTTTTGTGTTTCTAATTGTGTCTTAACTGCCAATCCCATTAACAAGAATCTCTCCCTAAACAGGAAGTGAAAACATCTAATAGGATCTAAACTTGAGGTTGAGGTTTAAAAAAAGGGTGGATATCAGAGGCTGGGAAAAAGCTCAGTGGACTTCTTGGTGATGGTCCTGGAGACCAACTTGAACCTCATCTCCATTTTCATCTCTCCTGTACTTAACTGCATCTCCCTGTGACATTCTTGTAGGCCAGGAGGGTCATTCTGAGAACAAGGGCTTTACTGGACAGGGGCCACCTCTCTCAGCCCAATACTTAAGCCTCTCTCCATGCCAAGGAGTTAGAACAAAGCTGTTGAGGGATAGCAGGCATGTGTTGTGATTGTGTGAGAAAGGCGGTATTTGACTTTTCAGATAAAATGGTTAAAGACTTCCTTATTTCAGCCAGGTTAG
The DNA here is from genome assembly GCF_014824575.4 of Sturnira hondurensis. Lineage (NCBI taxonomy): Eukaryota > Metazoa > Chordata > Mammalia > Chiroptera > Phyllostomidae > Sturnira > Sturnira hondurensis. The sequence continues at coordinate 1,706,919 of NW_028089713.1, read as the reverse complement.
CTGAGTGAGGTTCACCCTGGAAAGCAGAGCTGGCTTAAGGACCTGAGCCCTACCTAAGCTGCGTGTGGAGACAGTAAACACAGTGGGGCTCCTGGGGCTGTGTCCACCCCACTCCAGGCCAGCTCGTTCCGGCAGTTACTAAGTCAGTAGACTGAGAGGAAGTTTAAAATGCCGTAGGAGGGACCTGGGTTAGACGCAAGAAAAGACGGCCCAACTGTGCATTTTAAATCTTTGGAAAAGTAGTTGTCTAAGGAGTAAATCACCGTACGTATAAGGATAACTTTTGCAGACTTAGGTAGTTTCTACTCAGAAAGTCATTAAGTAGCATTCACCATGTTCGTGCTGAGGCCTCTGCCCAGCACATCAGGGACCCGAAGACGCAGATGATATGAGTCGTGTCCTCTGTTCCCTCAGATTCTTTCCCATTGAGGGTTCCGTCCGTAGGCTGTCCATAGGTGACTGGGTGACAGACTGGGGGAGCACGAGAAGCCCTGTCATGAGCCAGTACACGATTGATTGCCGATAATGTGCTCTCTGGAGTTCAGAGCAGGGTGGTGAGCTCACTGCAGACTGGTGTGGTCGGCAGGGGCGACAGAGAGAGGGCACACCGTGCCAGTAACTTGAGTCGCAACCTTCTGAGCTGGTGAATGCTGAGTCTGTTCTGCCTAAAGACCTGGTGGATGAGGTCACCTTTCCCTACTCCCATTGGCTCTAGGCAGAGTTCGGTAAGCAACTAAAGAAATGAGGAATTAAAATAAAATTGGAAATGGGAAAATCATTTGCCCTGAGTTGAGGTCTGTTGTTTAGTGTCAGCTGTGATGTTGGAGCAAAAGTGATTCCAAGAATCTTTCATCACTGTGTTTCTAATAGAAACGCTCAACAGGCCTGCTCGCTCTTCCTTGTGGTCCTCAGTGCCAAGGCCGGGGCGAGGACGGTTCCCACCCGGCTCCAGCCCCAGGCACCCCGCCCAGAGCTTCCGAAGGGCAGGTGGAGACTTCAGCAATCCACTTTGTATCCTGAGAGAGAGCAGGGTTCTGTGGGCTTTTATAGCGATTAGCTCTCTAATGCTGGCCCCGTTTCCATAGAGACCCTATAAATAGAGGAACGTTGGCGACTTAGGCTTGCTAAGGCTCACTGTGACCCAGTCACCCCACTGAACCCTCACAGCCAAATCTTAGGGGGGTGGGGGAGTAGAGGGGGTTTCAAACCCAGGTGGGAGGAAGGGACATGCAGTCAGCTGCCAGGTGGGATAAATGAGCTGTAGGTTAGTGTGACTTTTTAAGATCTGTTCAGCTTTTCTGGGAGTTGTCAGGAACACAGGAACCTGTAGGAATTAGAAGCTGCTTGGCTATTTTTAATCAGATGGTGGCATGGACTCTCGTACCCCAAAGCATTTGCTTTTGGCCTCATGCAGCTGTTTCCAGATTTTGGAGCAAACTTCCTCTTTGGGGGACCCCCACCCAGGGAGGGAAATAGATGAAGCCCAGCCGTTCTGAGACCACAGTCTTCTCAGGAAGGATCTTCCAGAAACCATCTAGCCATATAACTGTGCCATCCCTTTCTTCTGGACAGGATGATGTCACCCAAAGAAGAGGGGGGGTCCTTCCTCCCCTTAGAGGTAGTCCCAGGGGAGGGGACAGCAACCTTCTCTCATTTATCTCCCCACGTATAGGCACCTGGCCCCGGAGGCCCTCTTTCTGCCTCAGCGCAGCCTCTGGGCAGCTCTGGGGACTGTTGTTGCTTGTTCTCCTGGATCGGGAGAGCTGTGTTTGTGTCCCACCTCTAACTCGGAAACACCGCAGCTCTCTTTTCCTGGTGCGTGGCTTCATTCGGCCACCCCAAATGGTTTCTAGCAGTTGGGGAGAAGAGAAAGTGAGTGTGGAAAAGCAAGTGACATTTAGTAGCTGGAACCTGTTAGTCAGAGCAGGTGGTGCTTTCTGCTGCGTTGGTGGCCAAGTTCCCTCAGCTAGTCACCATGGTTTTCCTCATTTCCAAAACCTGAGGCTGCTTAGATGAATGTCAGCCTGCTGTCTTGCTGTGCACCTTGTGAGGAAAAACAGTTGCTTTTGGAGAGTACTCCGGCCCCATTATTCTTTGACTTTTTTATTCCTTTCCCACATGTCTGCCACAGACTTTAGCAGACGACTCTTGTGCCGCTGGACCAGAGGTCCTGCTTTCCTTCACCTGCCCAACGGGTGGGGAGGTGGGACCTGAAGGCCGCCGTGGTGAAAGGTCTTGTCCAAGTGCTTCCTGTGTCATGGGCAGATCCATAGTGACAGTTCAGGGGACAGAACTCCCTTTGGCCCAGGTTTTGTTTTGAAGCTGCCTTTGATGCTGTTCTGGGGTACGGGTACCTACCACACCTACTTTACTGTTGGGATCCGTGTATGTAACAGTGAAGGTCAGTTAGAAGCCAGATGTTTGTCTTTGTGACTTGGAAGAGCCATATAACTGTGCCAGCCTCAGTTTCTTCATCTGCAAAATGGAGACACTGCCACTGTATCTGTTACAGCCTCCTTCCTGAGGGTAGGCTGCCATCAGGCTGGGATGACAGCCTACATTGGAAAGCACTTTGAAAAATGCTGTTGTATAACATTAAAAATAAATTGACCAAGGATTTTAGGATCCCGGGCAATATGGCAGACAGTGGTGGCTGCTGCCCGTAGCCCCTCGGCCCGTCTCCTGGGGCTGAGCAGCGGAGATGCCTCCCGGCGCCTGATCTCCGGTGAGGTCTTTTGAAGGGAACTATTTTCACCTGAGTGGATGTAGAAGCTTGCTCTCAGTGTTGGAGAAGCTAGGTTAGGAGTGGTGGGGAGAGGAGAATGAGACCTGGAATAGAACGCCAGAAAGAGAATCTGTAATACATAATGTGACCATTGGGCAAAGCAGCTGGACAAATGCCAGAGCCAGCTGGCCCCATCCGCGACACCAGAGGGAGGTGTCTTGGCTCGTGCCTGGTCAGAAGACGGCGAGTCTGGCCCTTTCCAGCCCCTGATAACCCCCTTCCCAGTCCGGTCTGCCTTGGGCGTCCTGGTTCTACCCAGAGCAGACTTGGGGTCCTGCTGCGGGCTGGCCCTGGGGGATGGTGACCACCGCGGGAAAACCCGGCACTGGGCAGCCTCAGAATTAAATGCCTGAGAAGGAAAGGTGGTAGCCTTAATTTACTCATCTAAAAATGGAAATGTTACTGTTGTCGCTTTTGTTAGCTTCTGGGAAGATCAAGTGAGATAATGCAGGAGAAAAGGCACATAAAGAACAGTGCACCATTCGTTTGTGGTGAGTCGTGATGGTGTAACTTCTCTCGTCTGTAAAACGGGCGATACAAGGGCCCGTCCACTGGGAGGACTGTGGTGAGACTCAGTGAGGAAAAGGTAAACATTCGAAACTTGTGCCCAAATAACAGGATGGTGTCGTTATTGCTGGCCACGCGCGAGCGTGGCGGTGAACAGGACGACAGAAGAGGGTCTCAGAGTGAGGGTCAGCCAACGCAGAGGATCTAAAGATGGTGTTTTCTGGGTTTCTACATGGTCTCAGTTTTCTGCTCTGTAAGTTTGGTTCCAGAAAAAAAGAAAATCCAGTATGTGCAAGTCTTCGGGATGTTTTTTAAAGTGATGGAGGTGGCCTCGTGTGATCAGGGGCTGTTCCTCACAGATGTGGCCCAGGGAGCCCCAATGACCAGGCTCAGAGTTTCTGCTCAGGAGTCACAGACTGTGGGCCCTCCCCTGGTCCTCGCATCCTCAGCCCTCCTCCCTCGGCTCTGAAGCTCGGCCTGGCCAGATGAGTCAGCCCCCCGACAGAAGCAGCTTTCTGGAATCACACCACACGTTGCCTCGCCCTGGCCAAGTGGTCCAGCTGCCTCCTGGAGCAGCCCTGGGAACAGCTGGGGAGTCCCAGCAGCAGAGCTGAGAGGGCAGGCTGAGGCCTGGCAGTGAGGGGCCCCAGGGCTGCTTTGGTTTATTTCAATCTGAGGGGAAGGACATTCGTTCGGACAGCAGGTTTTGATATATGTGCCAAAGAAGTGGTCACATTACTGACTACACTAAAGGTATGCCCCTAGGAGTTTACTTGTTATGTTTGACAGTTTGTTGTAAAGGACAGAGATGAGCAGCCAAATGAAGAGGTACATAGAGTGAGGTCTGGAGGGTCCAAAGTGTAGGAGCTTCTATCCCAAAGAACTGGGGTGTGTCGCACCCTCCTGGCATGTGGATGTATTCACTGACTCAGGAGCTCCAGTGATGTTTATTTTATTGCCAACCATATCAGGAATGAGATTGGCTCCCAGTAGAAGAAAATTGTGCTAGAGTTCTATAGACAAAGGGAGGTTTATTTACTTCATGCAGCAAGAATCCAGCCTAGGCATTTACAGCTGGTTTGCTGGCACTGTAGGGTCATCAAGTTCCTAGGCATCTTATCCTTTGGGGCTCTACACATGAATACATATGTGTTCATGTGTGTGCGTGAGCACATGTGCACACACATGTGCCTCCATATCATGCCAGTTGTCATGTGGCAAGATGGCTGTTACATGTCCAGGCATTTCCTCCGCATTCCAGTTGGGAAGCAGTAGGAAGGGCCAGGGCCTCTATCAGGAAAGCAAGTCTTTATAGAAACTCTCACCTTGTTTTTCTTTGGTCAAAACTGTGTCATGTGGCAACTCCTAGCTGCAAGGGAGTCTGATGAAGCAAGAATTTTTAGCAAGTTACGTGAAGGCTATTCAGTTTGGTTCAAAAAGAAAATGGAAAGATGTTGAGCAGGCAATCAACAGTGTCTGCTATGACAGTTTGTGTGATTCTGATTGTGTGATTCTGATTTTCCCACAGTGTAGCAATGAGGCCTCTTTGGAAATGGATGCCTGGTGGTCTAGAGCAGGGCTTCCCAACCCAGTACTGGTCCGTGGCCTGTTAGGAACCCGGCCGCACAGCAGGAGGTGAGCAGTGGGCCAGTGAAGTTGCATCTGTATTTACAGCCACTACCCATTGCTCACATTGCTGTCTATGCTCTGCCTCCTATCGGAACAGCACCAGCATTAGCTTCTCGTAGGAGCACAAACCCCACTGTGAACTGCACATGTGAGGGACTTGGGTTGCACACTCCTTGTGAGAATCTAGTGCTTGATGATCTGAGGTGGAGCTGAGGCGGTGATGCTAGCACTGGGGAGCAGCTGCAAATACAGATTATCATTAGCAGAGAGGTTTGACTGCACCGGGACCATAATCAATTGCTACCCTGGCTGGTGTAGCTCAGTGGATTGAGCACGGGCCTGCGAGCCAGACAACTGCGGTTCGATTCCCAGTAAGGGCACATGCCTGGGTTGCAGGCCAGTTCCCAGCAGGGGACGCATGAGAGGCAACCACACATTGATGCTTCTCTCCCTCTCTCCTTCCCTTCCCCTCTGGGGATGAATAGATAAAATATTTTTAAAAAATCAATTGCTGTCAGACTAGTATCAAACCCTATCAGTGAGTAACAGGTGACAATTCCCCTCAGATTGAAATAAACCAAAGCAGCCCTGGGGCCCCTCACTGCCAGGCCTGCCCTCTCAGCTCTGCTGCTGGGACTCCCCAGCTGTTCCCAGGGCTGCTCCAGGAGGCAGCTGGACCACTTGGCCAGGGCGAGGCAACGTGTGGTGTGATTCCAGAAAGCTGCTTCTGTCGGGGGGCTGACTCATCTGGCCAGGCCGAGCTTCAGAGCCGCGGGAGGAGGGCTGAGGACTCGAGGACCAGGGGAGAACCCACAGTCTGTGACTCCTAAGCGGAAACTCTGGTGGCAGTCAATAAAGCCATCCCTGCCCACCCTCTCCTCTGCCCCATTCTGTAGAAAATCTTCCACAAAATCGGTCCCCGGTGCCAAAAAAGTTGGGGACCACTGGTCTAGAGGAGCATGTGCAGCTTGAAGGAGGACCTACTCAGAATGAGGGAAGAGCTGGGGGTGGGGGGAGAATTGGGCCGGAGAGATACAACCTCACAAGCCAAGTGCTGGCTGCGCGTGCCTCTGAGCCCCAGACTAGCCACAAGACTCCATGACCAGTAGCCATGAACCCATGTGTGGACTAGGGGCGTCCTGTGGGGAGCCACAGGGTGCGTTTTTTAGGGATGAAAGGAGCGGGTCTGGGTCACCACCTTTCTGCAAGGTGTGATGTTTTAGGTGCGATGCGCTATTTATAGGGTCTTCCAGATTCAGACAGCCGTAGTAGCCACACTGGTCACCTAAGAGCAGAAGCCTCTCTTTTGTCCCCATCACCTGGGCATTCAGGAGCGTTCCCCTCACCAGAGTTCTTTGTCTCTCCCTCTTAAGAAAATCCAGCAGCTCTCAGAGGGCTCCATGTTTGGCCACGGTCTGAAGCATCTGTTCCACAGCCGCCGCCGGTCACGAGAGCGGGAGCACCAGACGTCTCAGGATTCCCAGCAGCAGCAGCAGCAGCAGCAGCAGGGTGTGTCTGACCATGATTCCCCGGATGAGAAGGAGCGGTCCCCCGAGATGCACCGGGTCTCCTATGCCATGTCCCTGCACGACCTGCCCGCCCGGCCCACCGCCTTCAACCGCGTGCTGCAACAGATCCGCTCCCGGCCCTCCATCAAGCGAGGCGCCAGCTTGCACAGCAGCAGTGGGGGCAGCAGCGGCGGGAGCAGCAGGCGTGCCAAGAGCGGCTCCCTGGAGCCCCAGCGAGGCAGCCCCCACCTGCTGCGCAAGGCCCCCCAGGACAGCAGCCTGGCCGCCATCCTGCACCAACACCAGTGTCGGCCCCGTTCCTCTTCCACCACCGACACGGCCCTGCTGCTGGCAGATGGTGGCAACGTGTACCTCTTGGCCGAGGAGGCTGAGGGCGTCGGGGACAAGGTGAGGTGGGGCGAGAGGAGGGCCTTCCAGTGGGCAGCTGCTCAGAGGCAAGTGCCACCTTGGGGCAAGGGGTGGCTTCTGGACCTGGAGAGCCGAGCTGGGGGCCCTGCCTAGTGGGTGTGAGCACCCTGTTGCCTGCGAACTGTCCGCCTGGTTGAAGGAGTCAGAGGTAGACTAAGCCCAAAGCAAGAGATGATCCCAAAGGACTAATTTCTCTTTCTTTCACAACTATATTTTGTTAAGGCTGATACCAATTTGGGGCTCACTTGCCTTAAACATGCTGTTGCGAGGCAGTCAGTGTGCTGGTTAAGAGCACAGTCTTGGTTCAGCCATGGAGCAGCTGCATCAGTCACTCAACCGCTTCGTGCCTCAGTTTCCCCAATTGCATATGGGGCACTAGTAGTAGCCTTGTTGTAGAATTACTGGTGAACGGTTTCATATGTGTAAAATACTTGGAATGGAGTGGGTACAGTATTGTTTTTATTATTATCACCAACCAAAGAAGATAGGAGAGGAATTCATGAAGTATTGTTTATTAAGGAGAAAATCTAATTTGGTACTTCCTGAATTTCTATATTCATTCTTTTATTCATGTAACAAGTATTTACTGAATAGTTGTTACATGCTGTGAGAATGAACAAGCCAGTGGTGCTGTCCTCGGGGAGCTCACAGAATAGAGGGGAGACAGCTGGGCGAGCGGACAGAGTGGGGTGACGAGGCTGTGAGAGCTGCAGGGAAATGCAGGTGGGAGGGGGAGTTAGCAGAGAACTTCCGGAAGAAGCCATCCCGCTGAATCTTGGAGGAATGTAATTTAGCCAGGGAAGAACTGGGCGGAGGGGACCAGAGCTGGACGGTGCAGCACGTACCAAAGCAAGTAAGCTCTGGTGCTGGGGGCCACTAGGAGTTTATGGTGGCTGCAGCGTCCAGCGCTTTGGGGGGACCGACAGGCTAAGGCCAGTGGGACATGGAGAGGAAGACACAAACTCAGAAGACTTATGGCGGTTAGAATCAATCATACGTGTTGAGAAGTGGGTATGGAAGACAAAGGAAGGGAAAGAGTAGAGGATGAGCCCAGGGTTTAAGGGCAGCATTCTCTAGCTGAGGAAACACAGGGGAAGGAGCACATTTGGGAGGAAAGCGAGGAACTCGGTTTTGCTATCCATCGACTACAGAGCACCAGCCAGCCGTCGGTTCATGGGGCGAGGTCTGGGCCGCGGCTAGCACCTGCAAGTCAGCACTGAGCTTGAAATCACGGGTGTGGATGAGACCCTGGAAGGGCGTGTGTTGAGTGAGAAGGAGACCAAGGACAGATCTGACATGTAAGGGACAGAGCAGCTACATGCAGAAGTAAACCTGGAGAATGGTCGCTGAAGCAAAAGGCGAATTTGGAGGAGGAGGAAGCAGTCAACAGCGAGTGTGACGGGGGCGACAAGTCAGATCTGGGTTTGGAAATGCAGGTGAGTAGTCTCAAGCGAAGGGAGGGGTCATTGGTAACCAGCAAGAAACCAGTTTGGGGGCATTGAAGAAGTGGTGGAGAGGGGGCAGCCTGTGTACCTAGTCTGGGAAGGAGAGAGGTTAGCGATAGTGGGCTGAGGCCGTTTGGGTTTTGGTGGGTTTAAAAGACGGACAGGGAGGGCTGCAGATCCTATAGGGCCTGGTGGGCCAGGAGAAGGGCTTTGGGTTTTTTTTCTCAAGTGAGACAAGAGGTCCTTAGAAGGTTTTGTGCAGATGAGTGACACCTTTTAAGAGATCACTATGGCTGCTGCAGGGAGGACGGCTGTGAGCCAGGGGGTGAGCATGGAGCCCAGCTGGAAAGCTGTTGGCATGTGCCAGGGGCGGGGTGGTGGCAGCTTGCAGCAGGTGGGGGTGCTGGAGGTAAGAAGTGGCTGGATCCTGGACTTGCTTCAGAGACCGAGCTACCTCCATTCTGACAGATGTGGGGCACGACGGAGCAGGCAAAGATGGCATACACGCTTTTGGCCCAGCAGCTGCAAAGAAGAAAAACTACCATTAACTGAGTTGGGGGAAAAGGGCAAGTAGAACAGATATTTGGCGAGTGCTATGAGGGTAGAAATCGGAGCAGGTATGAGACATGTTCCATTTGAGGTGACTATTAAACACCCACGTGGAAATGCTAAGCAGTCAGATGAATGAATTTGGAGTCTTGGGGAGAGATCCAGGCTAGAAGTGTACATTGGGAGTTGTCAGTTTATAGACAGTATTTAAAATGATGGCACCGGACCATTTGCAAGCAAAGTTTCAACTGTGAAGAAGTCTGTTCCAAGAGTGAGCTCTGGGTGTATCACCAGAAGGGTAACATGGCCTTGCGGATGGAGACTCCTAGGGTCCGGCACAGCCTTCGACCCTGTACGGGCATTCGTTCTGCGTAAAGCTGCCAGGCCCACACCGCTCACTTCTGAGTCAGCAAATACTTGAAAAAATCAAACTAGAACAGTCCTGGTAAGTGAAGGTCTCTGGTACTACAGTCACTTTACAAAGAGAGAGAATGTGAACCTTGTCGTCTCGGCCACTGGAGCAGATGGAACTGGTGGGCAGTGGGTCCCCCGGAAAGCTGGGAGGGGTTGTAGATGTTTGCCGACTGGGAATGCCGGGGCAGGGGCCGGGGTGGGTGCGGGCAGCTGGGGAGCTCCTGCGGAGGCTTTCCCATGGCTGACATGGGCCTTAGCACTGCCCTGGAGACATCCAGAAGGCAGGCAGGGTTTCTCCTGCTGCTGGTCAAGACCAGGCCCAGAGACTCGGGCGGGCTGACTGGGGGGCGGTTCCCTGGGCTCAGGATGTGACGGGGGAAACACGCGCTCCCGTGATTGTTTTCTGTTCTTATTTAGAACCTCCTCCTTTCCAAGCTTTGTCACGTGCGCTGCCTGGTTCATCTTTTTTTTCCCCCCAAAGATTTTATTATTTACTTTTAGAGAGACAGGAAGGGAAGGAGAGAAACAGCCATATGCTGGAGAAATGTCTATCCGATGCTTCTCGCGGGCCCCCAGTGTGGGACCTGGCCTGAAACCCATGCGTGTGCCCTGACCGGGAATCAAACCGGTGACCAGAAGACACCCAGCCCCCTGAGCCACACGGGTCAGGACTGCCTGGTTAACCCTGACAACATCACTGTGAGGTGCCAGGGCAGGTAGCGTGGTCTCCATTTTATAGACGTACAGGCTGAGGCTTGGAGGAATCGAGAGGCTGCTTGTCCGAGGGCACCCAGCTAGTTCATGGCAGAGAGAAGACTAGACCCCGTGTTTCTAGTGCGTCCACGAGATCGAACTGAGATTTGAAGCCACCAAAACCACTAGAGACCATTTTATGCAAGATCTACAGGGGGCAGGTTTGCCTCAGCCCAGGGAGGGCGACTGAATCTCTTGGCTGCCGTTTCCCTTCAGTTACACAGATTTCTTGACCGGGGGCTGTCCTCCCAGGGACAGGTGTGGCCCTGGGGTTCCTGAGCAGGGGGCTACTTCCAGGTCAGGGGAGGGGCCTGCTCTGTCAGCTGACTTGCCCTTACCCAGAGGCCATTGGTTGGTGTGAGAGGCTGTGGTGGTTCCACCCTGGTCTCTGGGCATGAATAGAAGGTATTCTTCTCTCTAGTAAACACAGCCCCACATGCTCTCCACAAGCTCCTGGATGACTGCTAGCATCTATTTTTAATTCATGAGGCTCTCCCACTACGCACACCCCTTGTCATTATTTAGAATGCACCAGCTGGCTTTCGGACCAGAGCCCTGGGGGTGATGGGGAGGTTGAGTCACCAACACACCCTGGAGGCAGGTAAAGTTCCTGAGCTGTCCTGGAGAGGCTTACCCTGCCCCCAACCTAAGAAAGTAGGAGACCTGGAGCTTGAGGAAAGCTGGGGGGGGGGGGCAACGGAGGACCAGGTAGGGGCCCTCGGTCCCAGCAGCACTTCATCCTTGGTGGTGGAGTCTGTTGGTCATTTCTTCCCTCCAAACCCAGTTAGCTGTCTTTGAGGTTGTACCTTAAATGACTTCCCTGTAAAACAAAAACAGTTGTCATCTTAGCCTCACCGTTCTGCTTTCTGTTATTTATGTGACATGGAAGCAAGGTAACTACTCTCTCTGTCTTATACCTGTAAAGTGGAAAAAAACCGTCATCGTTTGTCGGCACACTGGGGCATTGGCAGGTGAAGGGAGAAGGCAGGTGACATGACTTCGGGGCTTTCCATCGGTGTGTGGCCTTAACTGCCGGGAAAGCCGGGGCAGGAAGCTTGGTGACATGTGCAGTGACGGTGGATGTGGGCCGCCCCGTTCCTTGGCAGTTGATTCCCAGCCTCTAGTTTTTGTTCTGTTCTGTTCTGTGTTTTGCTGAGCAGCACTTCCTGGAAAAAGTGGCCTCAGGAAATCTGAGTCATTCTTCCGTCCTGCTTTCCTTACCTGGGAGTGGGTCAGCGGCCTGTGTCCCTTTCCTCCTGCCCCTTCCAAGTCTGGCTTGCTCGGGGCTTCCCTGTCAGCCTGGTTCAAAGCCTCTCCCCAGCTGTCACCACGCTCCTCCCGCCCCTTCTGGGCTGTTGGAGGTGTACCCAGCGGAGAGGGATTACACAGAGGTGTTGGGTTTACAGCTCACTCTGCGAGGAGCCCCTGGCTTGGCCTTGCTCGCCCTTCCCCTGCCGTGCAGGGTCCTTGGTCCCCTCTGAGGATGAGGAGTCTCGGTGGGGTGGGAGCTGGCAGCCTTAGGAGACCAGCATGGAGAGGCCCAGGGGCAGGAGGGCTTTTCCTCACAGGGCAGCCTGCTGCCCCAGGGCTCAGAGGGCTGGCTGGGTGGGGGACAGGACCAGGAGCTGCACAGGGAGGAGGTGGAGGGATGATGTCATGACTGGACACTTCCCTGTGGCCTCCAGGAAGTGTTATCTCCAGGCCCCAGGTGGGGAAAACAGTTGCATTCAGCTTATCACGTAAACCAGAGCACATTCTGGAAGCCTGTGACACTCCTCCCCCAGATTTATCCCACAACAAGATTTCTCCTCTGCCCTGGTGCAAATAAGCACCCCTGTGTGCTCCGAGGGGCTGGCCCGTGAGGGGCTGCCCTCTGCCCTAGGCTCTCACCAGGAAGACAGACCTTGGCAGGCGCCAGGATCTCTGGTTTATTTATGTCGGGGAGCCTGCTTGGTTCAGTGTCAGACAGGTCAGCTCTGCTGGGAGAGGTTTCCAGCCATGTCCCTGTGGCAGCCCGGGGAGGCCAGGGGTGCCTCGGCCGGCCTGCCAAGTGCACACCCTCTAGAGCTATGAGTGCTGACCCATTCACAGTCACTCGTGTGTCTGCTTGAGTCTGCCAGCCTGAACTCACACCCAGTTGCTGGGAAGGGCAGCTGCCTTCTCTCCTTCCTCCTCCACGCATCTCAGCTTGTCTTCCTGTCTCTCTTCCTCCCTGTGTGGAAAGGTTCCTCAGGCAGAGTGGGGCCAGAGGCAGCCAGCCCAGTGGCCTCAGAAGAGCCTCCAAGGCCAAGGCAGGGCAGCTCTGTGATTTGCCATGAACTCTTACTTCCTGCTCCGGGGATTAAAAGCCCTTATTTCCTAGGTTCCTGAAGGCCCTGCACAGCAGCCTGTCTTGTGGCGCCTGGGAAGCCAAGTAATGCTCAACCCAGGGAGTGCAGTCCACAAGGTCATGATAACTTTGCAGCGTGGTAAACGGTACACTGATCGTGGTGATCGCTTAGAAGCATATAAATGTTGAATCATCATGTTATACACCTGAAACTCATGCAATATTGTATGTCAGTTACACTTCAGTTTTTAAAACGGTTCTCCCTTCAGTGTGATTTGAATTGCACAGGTTCAGGTGAAGGCTCTTGCCTTGTAGGGGTCCCGCCCAGTCAGGAGAGGGGCCAGAAAATGAGGACTCTGCCCCTTGCCTAAAGCTCTGACACCAGACAGCATAAGTGGCATCTGCCTGCTGACTTCTAGAACAGGTTGTGGGCTCGGTTAGTTGCCCAGCAGATAACTGGCCCCTAGAGTCAGCCTTTATTCATCTTTTTTCCCACTGACATCCATGCCTTTCTTTGTTGTTGTTGTTGTTGTTTTAAGATTTTACTTATTTATTTTCAGAGAGGGGAAGAGAGGGAGAAAGAGAGGGTGAGAAATATGAGTGTGTGGTTGTCTCTAGTGTGCCCCCAACTGGGAACCTGGCCCACAATCCAGGCATGTGGCATGTGCCTTGACTGGGAATGGAACCAGTGACCCTTTGGTTCGCAGGCCAGCACTCAGTCCACTGAGCCACACCAGCCAGGGCCATGACTTTCGTTCTAGATAGGAAGTACCCAGTGCTCTCCAGATGAGCGCTGGCTGTTGATAGCACAGAATTCCCCAGGGTACAGTTAGATAGCATCCAAATTACCTGTCTGAGACCTGATGTCTTACATTCTCAACCTACTTGTCTCTGAACTCAGGCCCAAACCCTGGGGGAGACCCTGTGGCTCTCTACAGCCCCTGGGGGCTGAGATGATGGCCCCCAGACACAGGTGGGAGGCACCAGTCAGATCCCCAGACTGCTCCCTCGGGGGCCTCAGCCTCAGCCTGGGCTCCCCTGGACACACATGCCCCAGTGCTGCCCAGGGGCGATTGCGCTGGAGGCTCAGGTGTCAGTCCCCATGCCAGAGCTGATAGCAGTCCACAGCGAGAGGAGCTCTGTCATCTGGTTCCAGACGGCAAGGAGCCGGCGCTGGTGATGTGGGCATGGGTCACGGGAGCTGGCACAAGTCTCCCTGCCTACCAGGCGCATCCCTCCCCGATCCAGCACATCCCTGAGTTGTGAAACGTGAGCCTCATTCCCTCTGGTGCCAGATGAGGCAATGGAAATACAGTATCATGAACCTGATCCCTGCTTCTGCTGCTTCTTTCTTTTCAAAGGCACAGTTTGGGCTTTCTCTATTTATATCCCTTGGGGCAGAGGGCTCTGAGATAGAAGCAGTGATGAGTGCACACCACCTATTGCATTCCTTCCAGGCTCCCAGGGAACCAAGGGCTCCCCTGCTTTGCAGTGGAGGGTTAGAGGCAAGGAGTGAAGTTTTGAGAACAGTAGCCATCTCTGACACCCCTTCTTTCCCCAGCAACAGGTGCTGGGGTGTTGCAAGCAGCTGGTGTAACTGTGGTGCTCCCGGCCCGTTTCCTGCCTCCTGCAGAGGCTGACTCAGATGCCCCTGCTCCTTTGTCCTTTTTGACCTTCGCCCAAGTCTGGGTTTGCGGAATAATCACTGTATCCTTTCCCACCTCTCCAGATACCCCACCATCAGGACCCCAGAGTTTGGGCCAGCATCCATAGCTAGTGAATAATTCAGCACGCTCAGCAAAAGCTAGCTCGGATCCAAAGTGATACTGTGGCGGGAGGCTGCCCAGGGCGGCTGGAAAGGCGAGCCCTGCCCTGGAAAGACAGGTGCTCTGTAATGGTAACTTCATTATATAAGGTTTCTGCCCTGTCTGAGAAGGTAGGAGCTTCACACCCAAATATTATCTGGGTCCTGTGACTCCTCCGGGGCTCAGCAGCATCGTGGGCGTGCCCCACGGACGCATCCCTTTGAGCCTTCCCAGAGAGCATGGGCAGTGTGCAGAGTGCTTTCCTATAGGTTTCTCCTGTGGTCGCTCGTGCCAGCCCACGGCAGCGCCCGTGAGACAGGAGGACGCCTCAGTCCTCTCCGTTCAGTGGGGAATCCTTCTAAGTTATTCTTGGCAACTGGGGTGGAGGGGAGGGTACGCTGTTTCCTAAAAATTGCCCCAGAAGAAGATAGGGCTTCTCTCCTGATCCCTTTCCCTGGGACCTGTCCTCCACACCCCCTCCTCCAGGAAAACAGGGTGGCTGTGGAAGTCTTGGTATCATCCTTCCTACCTGCCTGGCACCAATTTTGATTTTTTAAAAAGTGACCTACTTTTGTGATTCTCTCCACTGCCCAGCGTCTGGCTCACGACTGTGCCCGAGGACTCCCCAGATGGGTGTCTCTGGCATTAGGTGGGCAAAGGACCAGTGGGTGGCAGCAATGGCCTTCTCCCTCCCTGGGAGCCGCTGAAAGGTGGCGTGGTGTGTGCTCATGGTGCCGCCCTGTGGCCTGTCTGTGGGGCCTTTCTGTGGCGTCTCCAGCCCCTTCGGCTGGGCCCGTCCATGTGCTCCCAGGAAACATGCCCACCTTGGCTCTCTAGCTTACCTTAAAGAAGATGAATCTTCCTCCTACATTTCCCCTGAGGGTGGCAGGGCTCGCTCCTTGGTGACATTAGTTTCTAAGAAAATGCACTTGCTGGCTGGGTCCATGAGTGTTAGGGGAGAGACTTCTGAGTACTGCCTGCCTCCCAAACCCGAGTCCAGCAGGTGAGCCTTAGAGAGAGCGGAGCCCTTCACAGGGGACCCTGACACAGAGCCCTTCACTGGGGACCCTGACACGGAGATCTTCACAGTGCATTTGGAGCCCGAGGGTTTTTTTAAGGCCTCACCTTGTGTTCTAAGCTGCTAAATTTAGCTGCTTTTCAGCATTCGTCTTTGCTCCTAAAGCCTAGACTTCTCAGGTTTCCCATCACCCAGCATGTGTGGCTCATGGGTTTTTTTTTTTCTTATGACAAAAAAGTAAGTAGGAAGACTTAAAAAGGAGAGGGAGTTGTGGGGGAATGAAGAGCAATAACAAGGGCAAAGGAAGAGACAAGAAAAAATTTAATATTTAGAGTATCAAAGAAAGATGTATGGCATGAAAATTAAGGGAGGGGAGAAGAAAGCTAGACTAAGGGAACCCAGTGAGAGCTGGGGCTGCGGGACATGAGGAGAGGACAGCCGCCTGTGCAGAACCGGGCTTCCGTCCAGGGTCCCTCCAGGACGACAGAGGCCCATCTGTCGCCCCTGGACTCAGGCTAACTCACAGAAGTGGAGAGAGCGAGGCCAGAGACACCTGCCACCGCGCCGCCGCCTGAGCCTGTGCATCAGCAGCGACTGCCCGCCCTGACCAAGGTGGGGCCTGTGTCTCCGCCGGGCCACAGAGCGGGTGGGAGGGAAGCCAGGGCATGGCTGGGACTTACCAGGGAGGACACGTAACGGCACTTACTGAGCAGCACCTCCTCTTTGCCAAAGGGCGGCTGCTTTGTGGTGCCTGCCCTTTCAGAGCCTGTGGTTCTCACCCCACGGCCACTTTTCCTGTGGCCACCAGCCCCACTCAACTGTGCTCCCTAGGGCAGCCATTTTTCTGGCTTTTTCTGTTGCAGGCAAAGTCTTCCCAGTACATTCTAAAATGACTGTGCTTGAGGTGTGGGGGCGGGCGGCGCCTGTGTACACAGGTGGTGAGGAGGCCTCAGGACCAGCCGTCTATTTCAGGGAAACCTGTGACTTGTCATGTTCCCATTTCAACTTCACTACAGCCCAGAAGCAGCTGGCAAACCAAGGCTGGGCTACAGAAAGCATCTCCAGGGCTCAGCTCATTCCCGATCTCCCAATTCCGTGGGCTCACTTTGGGGGGCCTCTTCCTTCAGGCCTCCTCTTGCGATGGAGAAGCAGCTCGTATGAAGCTACGTAGCTAGTGGGTAACAGGGTGGGGACTGACAGCAGCCTTCTGACCCCCTGCCCTCCGCTGTGCCACCGAAACTATCGGCCAGCACCCAGGGAAGGACGTGTCCTCCTGCTGCACACCCACTTCCAGCCAGGGCTTCCCAAGTCCCCCGTCCTCAGGTACTCCTTCCCACTGTTGTGGGCACTGAGCATCAGAGCCTGTGCTGACTTGACCAAGGTCCCGTAGCAAGTCTGGAACTGGGACCCGAACGCTGGGCTGGCAGCACCTTCCCTTCATGAGGCCTGGGGCTCCTGCCCCCTCCCACCGCCACCCCAGAGAAGGAAGCAGACTTGGGGACGTTTCTTGCGCACACAGACAAGAACAGACTTTAGAGGAAAAGGGATCTCTCTCCTGCTGGCTCCTGTTTGTTCTTTTCCTCTTAGCCGACTATGGCCGCGCTACGTGGTCTTGTAGAAAGCTCCTTTGGGTGCTTCTGAGCCTTCGGAATCCTCGGCAGCCTAGGGAGTGAGTCCTACGAGGTCTTGGGAGAGAACCCCAGGGCTCAGCTCCTTCAGCCCCTCCCACCCGGTCTCCTGCGGCCACCACCTTCTCCCTCTTCTCTTTTTTGGGCTGTAAGGAAAAGTTACAGCCCCTAGCTTGGTGGCACCCAGAGAGGACGGGGTGGGAGCATGGTCATGAGTGTGAGAGGTCTGGCTGTCTCATTGCTACTACAGAGAGGGACTGTCTCCCGTTGCCGCTCAGTGAGATGACCATGCAGTCATTTCACAGACACAGATGTTGAGGGAGGGTCAGTCTTATGCTAGGCCCAGTGAAGGGTCAGGACGTGTTTGAGATCTGATCCCCGCCTTCCTAGGAACAGCGAGACCCAAGACCTATTTATACATAACCATAGTGTAAGAGGACCCGTGCCCAGTGCCAAAGCCCCGAGTGAAAACTGAGGGAGATCATCTCTTTAGACGGAGGGGCTGCCAGAAGCGCCCCTGACCCCACGTGTTAGTTGGCCCAGAAACCAGAGCCTGTGTTTTGCTTCTGCTAGGCTCCTGTCCTCACAGACCCAAGTCATCCACCGCCACAAATATTTGTAAGGTTCCCCACAGGCCCCGGGTGCGGGCACTCCTACTCCTCGTGTTCTGACTGCAGGGCCTGGCTCCCGGCCCGAGATAGCACCAGCCCGTCTTATCTCCCCACGCCTCCTTGAGCCTGGGGCCACCTGTCAGCGTGATCTGTGCTGACCCTCAGTATTTAACCAAGTCCCTCGCCAGGCTTAGGTGGGTGCAGAATCCATGTCTTCTTCTGCTAGTGACTGCCGAGCGAAGCTGCCCTTAGACTCAGCAGAGCCCTGAGGTCTGTGGCCTCCCCACCACCCTCCTCACAGCTTGCTCTCCTCAACTGTGAACCTCTGACCCCCTCTGCTGGACACTCCCAGGATTTCCTGCTGGGACTGTCAAGATGAAGGCCAAGGAAGAAGAGGCTGCTGTAAGTTCACAGTTGAGCTTTATCTTGGGTGTTTTTCCAGGGCACTGCTGCTGGAGGTGGGGTGGGGGTGGGGCAGGGAACGGGAAGCGGAAGCTCGCGGAGAAGTAGCTGCAGTGGAGTCCAGGGCAAAGGGTGGGTTTCCAGGAGAGGCTCTCGGGGCAGAGGGAGGGGGCAGGCTGCGGTCTGGTTGCGCAGAGGGAGCGTGCCTCCAGAGGGGCAGCGCCTCAGGCCAGTGGGCAAGGCAGCGGGGAGAGAGGCAGAGGACTCCCCTGAGCTGGCTGGGGGAGCTGGCTATGTAAGGCTCCAGCCCTTGGGGCGCTGGAGAGCCCTCAGTCCTGGGAGCCTGGCCAGGAGGCCTAGTTCCATTAGAGGCTGAAGAAGGGAGGTGGTGGGTCTGTGCCTCTGTCAGAGGGGCTGTGACGGTGGGAGGTATCTCTAGGCTTGCACCCCAGGAGGGGACAGGCAGAGTACCTGTTTGGGAGGGTGAATGGTGCAGGTGCATGTGTACTAGAGCTGCTTCCTGTCATACCTGGATGTCCTCCTGTACACTGAACTCACAGCTAGACTCAGGGACAGGCAAGGCAGGCTGGGCAGTACCTCATCAGAGCTTGTTCTATCCGCTTGGTGAACCCTTTTGCCTCCTCCCAGATGGGAAGGAGCAGTACAGGCCCCAGAGTGGGAGGGAGTCTCTCTGAGCAATCCGCCCTAATCCCAGGCTGGGCCTCAGGCTGGAGATGGCGGCAGCAGAGTCTGGCAGCTCTGGCACCCCCGCTCGCAGATCCCGGCTTCCCTCGGCAAGCCCAGTGCTGCCCAGGGACTGTGACCCTGGGGCCCTGGCACAGTCAGCAGAAAGCTGGGGCCCCAGAGCCCCTGGCACCTCGTCACCTGGACAGCTTCGGGAAATGGTACTCACACAGGTGCGGCCCCTGGGGGTGGAAGGAGAGAAGCTCACAGGTGTGGCCTGGGTGATGGGAGAGAGCTGCTTCTGCAAAGTGTCCGGTGGGCTGTGCTCCCCCCTCCCTGGCCTCAGGGTGTGGCACTTTCTCCTCTGATGTAGAGAACTCTGGATGGGAGGAGGGAGGAGGCATAGGTTGACTAGTGCTGGGAGGGCCTCTGAGGTCAGGCAAGGGGGCCTTGTGCAAGAGGTGAGAGAATCCTGGCACAGGTGTTTCCAGAAACCAGTAGCCATGACTGGTGCCACCTGGTGCCAGAGGAGCTGACAGGATGTTAAACAGAAGAAGAGGTGTTCCTGGTCATGGTTGTTTCTGTCTCCAGAGAAGCAGTTTTTAGGGAGAGGGGAGTGTGATGGTCCAGTGAACACAGACCCCAGGTGGGCAGCAGAAGAGTCCAGAAGGAGCAAAGTGCAGGGTTCTTGGGGCTTTTGGAGAATTCAGAGGAGGTTGGGGGGCCGATCTGGGGGTTTGATGAGGGATCTGTGGGTGTGAGGAGACAGAGGGGACTGTAAGCCATTTGTGTGGACAAAAGGGTGCTGTTCTCAGCAGGGTAGAAATGAGACAACGGGGGGAAGGGTGCGGTTTTGCGTAGAACCTTGGGTGGACCCCTGGTGGACCTCTGGTGGAAGGTCTGGAAGCTGAGGGCCAGATGAGAGGAGTGTCACTCCCTAAGAAGAAAGAGCAGCCCGCAGGGTCAGGGTGGGAGGGAACGCTCGCTGGCTGCAGGGGGAGGCCGATTAAAGCCTCAGCTGGTGCCCAGCCTCCCTGAGATCATAAAAGGATGCGTGAATGTGTTCCCTCCACTCTGTGCCTCAAAATCTGGGTAAGGGCGTGATTGCTAGTAACCCGCTGGAGGCCTGTTATGCCTCAGGAGAGCCAGGAACCTTGTGCACCTGCCCCTCAGATCCCCCTTGTGGTGCCTAGGGCATCCTGCAGTTTTTCACCCCGCTTCACCCCGTGAGCAGACCCGAGTCTGCACACACTGCCCCACGTGCACACTGTTATCCAAGCCTTCGCCTCCCAGCCCTCTGCAGGAAAGCCACTTAGGTTCCCAGGACCGGTGGGACAACTGGGTGGGCTGGTGCCCTCCCCCACACCTTCCTCGGCCGGCCATGCTTGGGTCAGCAGTGTTGCCCCAGTGTTTCCACCAGAAAGAGAGAGAGCAGCCCACCCAGCAGCTGTGCCACTAGTTTGGGAGAGTGGGCAGCCCCTGATGCCAGGATGGAGAGCTGGGGTGATTTCCCTGCCTACTCCGGCTGCAGTGCCAGGTTGGCATGGGAGATGTCAGACTCCCTCCCTCCCAGCTGCCTCTTTGTGCAGAAGGATTTTAGCTGGCCGAGGCTTTTCCTCCCCATCTGGCCTGGCTGACCTCTTTCCCTCTGAAACTCACAGAAAAGGGGGTCTGGGTGCTCTCCACCTAAGAAGGGTGCTTAGAAGCTCAGGCCAGAAGTCAGCAGACACAAGCAAAGTGCTGTCACCTGGGACTGACAGCTTTCAGCACAGCTCACCTGCTGGGCCTTTAGGCCCCAGAAGCCCCGGCCTGCTCAGGGCAGTATCTGCGTGGACCATCTCAATTGGCTCGGCCAGACCCTTGGGCAAGGCAGGATTGTCACCTGACCCCTAGTTCCCCGCCCTGGGAGGGGACCTGAGGGCCACCCGTTCCTGAATACAGGGCTGCCCTGCTCTCCTGAAGGGGGACATAGGAGTCCCAGAGCTCTTTTGTTTTTGCATGTGTAAGGGGGACCTGCTTTAATGCTGCCTTTGCAACCCCGGAGCAGATGGCTAGGGCAGGAAGGCCCCGTCTGTCAGCCAGCTCTGGGAGCCCTAACAGGAGCGCTGTGTAAATCCAGGGAGGTGCTGCCTGTTCCTGAGGGAGGGGCGTCTGTCTAGGAGCCCCCCACAGTCCCCCAGGCACCAGGGAGCACAGGTGTGGAGCACACCTCCAGTTAGGGCCCTTTCCCTCTCTCACACAGTGGTGGCCTCTCCCCACAGTGGAGTGGGGGCCTGGACGCTTTCTGTCTGCAGTATGGGCCCTGCCGGCCTCAGGGATGCAGGCTGCTGGGCTAGTGTTCAGAGGAAGAGCGCTGTCCTGCACTTGGGTGGGGTTAACACGCAGACATGAGCTCAGGCGGGAGGCCTGGGAGTCAGGGCTGGGGAAGCCCTCTGATCTGGCTGGGTGCCTAATCTGGCTTTGCTTTGAGTTGCTGAAGAGGGTGGGGAGGAGAGTCCAGGACCTGGGAGGCTACATGGAGGGGCGCTGGGCTGTGGCAGGTCTCCCCGGGGCAGGGAGACAAAGAGAGGAAGTTGGGCCCTGGGCACTTAAGACAGTGTCCCAGTTCTGGCCCTTCCAGAACGTTCATCAGCTTGGAGCTGAGTCTCTATTAGAACAAGGTCTCTGATCCCAGCCCTGGCTGGTGGGCACGCTGCACAGGGAGCGTGACGTGTCTGGCGTGAGAGGGGCTGGTGGAAGAGGCATGGCCCTCCCTCCACAGTCTCCTCTTAGAAGTTGCCCAGCCTGAACACAGGGGCCAGGTACCTGTGGAGAGTCCAGCCCCTCTCAGGGAGGAGAGTGGGGCGTGGGGCCACAGTGCTGGGGCCACAGCTCCAGGTGTGGTGCTGGTGGCTGGGCATGGACGGAAGGCCAGGTGGCTGGGCCCTGTGGGGCCGTGACAGTTTGAGAGGGGAACGGGCTGCCCCTGCAGCCCACCCACTTCCATGCTCTTTGGCTGGGGGACCCTGGGAGTTTTGCCTGCTGGTGACCGGGGTTTGAGTGATCAGCATTGCTGTTCTCGTTAGTCTCCCAGAACTTTTTAGACCAAAACTTCTGCTCTGGCGAAAACGTGACTGAGTTGAAGGCCAGGTGCCATCCCTCAGACCAGTCCATGGTAGGACGCTGGGCCCAGGCTGGCAGGTCGGGCCCTCCGTACCCAGGGTGTGCAGCCCTCGCCTTGGGTTCCGGGACACTGTCACCCCCAGAGGAAGCCTGTGCCCACTGAGCAGTCACTCTGCTGTCTCCCTCCCCCCGCCCCGGCGACCCCTACTCTGCCTTCTGTGTCTGTGGATTTAACTGTTCTGGATGTTTCATAGAGATGGAGTCACTCAATATGTGACCTTCCGCGTCTGGTGCTGTCACACAGTGCGGTGGTCTGGGGCCTGCCATGTTGCGGCGTGCACTTCTTTTATGGCCCGTGATGTCCCTTCGAGTGGGCAGCCCGGTCTGTTCGCCCACCCACTCACTAGTGGGCGTTTGAGTCGTGTCTGCCCTCTGGCTCTTGTGAGTAACTGCTGCTGTGAGCACGTGTATGTGCGCGGTGACTTGAACACCTGTTCCCAGTTCTCCGGGTCTGCACCTGGGCGTGGAACGGCTGGTCGTGCGGTGATTCTGCGTTTAACTTTTTGAGGAATCGCCAGGCTGTTTTCCACAGCGGCTGCTCCACTTGACATTCCCACCATGAGGTTCTGATTCTCCACAGCCTCACCAACAGTTGCCTTCCTTTTTAGAATGATGGCCATTCTAGTGCATATGGAGTACCGCTTAACTTATTCTTACTTGGTTGTGAGCACCTCTGCGTGCCCTGAGGTTGTGCTGTCCTCGTTGCCTCACACGCCATGTCCTGCTTCACCCTCTGGACAGCCCTTGGATGCAGGCAGAGTCACACCCCTTTTCTAGACGAGAAAACTGGGCCCCAGAAAAGTTACTGACGTCCAAGGACACACAGCTGGCGAGTGACAGCCAGGATTCCACGTCGACTGCAGGTTCAATGCCCCTTCCGTTTCCAGAGTGGGGCCGCGCTTCATTGCTGCCACCGCGGGTCTCGGCTTCCTCCTCTACACCCGGCTTGCTCCATCCTTCTGCTCGGCTTTCTCCTCCTTGTTGTGTTCTCATTGTCCTCCCTCGGCCCTTCCCCTCTAGTGCCTCTGCCTGTCTCCTGCCTGCTCCTTGGCTCTTTGTCCCTCAGCCACCCCACCCCCTTGCGGTCCTGAGAAAACACTGCTGCTGGGGGTGCCTGCCGAGGGCAGGGCAGGGCGAACCCCTCCCTCCTGCGTGCTGCCTTCCTCCATGGCTAGGACAGTGAAGGGGGTGTTCTGTGACTGGCGAGACTTGGGCACGGCAGGCCTCAGTGGGTGGGCGGTGAGGGGCTGGTGTCCTGCTGCAGGATCCCCAGGCTTGAACCGGGACCCAGGGCAGAGAAGGGGGCGGGCGGGGTGCCGCGGAGGCCCCTGGCCCCTGCAGTCCACCATTGGGCCCCAGCTGGTTTTCCTAGTGTCTGTCTGCCTCTCGTCCACGGGGATTTCACAGCCAGCTGTAGCTCCGCTTTTCCGCTTCTAAGCTAGATGGACTCCAGACCCGGGGACAGCTTCTGGCTGCCGGTGCAGAGCCGTCTCACACTCCCTTTCCACAGCATTTTACATCCTCGCCTGATGGAGCTGAGCATATGACGGCGTGCCGGGCGCCGGGTGGCAATGCCGCTGACCCAGACTCATCTTCCTGGTGTCCTTGCCCCGCTCGGAGCCTGGGGAAAGGGAAAGAGTCGAGTCTTTGGACAGCGCGGTGGCCTTATAAAAAGGGTCAAGTTCCTTAATTGGAAAACCGTGTGCTGCACGGAGAACTTAATTTTGTGTAGTTCAACATCTATATTACCACATCAGTACTGAGTGAATTTGTGGGTGTAATGTCTCAAATAAACTTTACCCCCAACAAAGACTTTCGAGGCCTAGATCCAGGCAGCTGGGAGTGCCTCCCGCAGGCCCTGCACGCCGCACAGGGTCTGCTCAGGCTCATCGGCGACCTTGCCACGGACTTGGGAGTAGCTGTGATTGTCCCTGTGTCACGGGGGAGGATGCTGTGGCCTGCAAGGGCCCCCCCGAGGGAGCCCACGTGGAGCCACCCGGAGTTTGGCAGGGCTGTTGCTTAACAGTATTTTCTGATACCTTTGACCTTGCCTGTTTCCAGTCCTGGTGTGCGTGACCTGGCCACTTGCCCTGCTCCCACGCCCCTCACACAAAGAGCGATGATCTGACCCAGCCATACTGGGCTGTGCGGTGTGTAAAAATACTTGGGGTTGAGCCATTTCCTGCCATTTCCGCTGTTGCATGGCGATAAGACACTGGGGACTCAGCTGTGCAACGAGACCCTCCAGTCAGCCACGGGGCACGGCCCTGGGAGGACAGGGCTCCCAGCCCACCTGCTCTCATCTGACCTGCCTTTCTGTCTTTCCCATCTTCTGACACCTTCCCCTTTTCCCCACCCCCCTCCTTTATCAGTCTCTCTTTTTTCTTCCTGCCACCCCGATGCGCTTGGGAAGCCTGCTTGCCTTCCGGCAAGGAAAAGGGACTGCCGTCTCTCTCCTGCGCATTCACCCCCTTCCCAGCTGGGAAGCTGGTACCCCAGTACCCCAGGGCCCCCACATCTGTGCCTGTTGCCCTTAGCCTGTAGGCTACTTCTGGGACCTGAGTCTCAGGGCCCTGGCCATTGGGGCGGGGTGGGGTGGGGTGCGCCTGTCCCAGTTCTGGGAGACGGACGGGCAGGGCGGGTGCTCCCACCATCATGAAGCGGAAGAGGTTGCTGACAACTCCAGAGAGCTGGAAGGTAAGGGGGGCAGCGAGGGGTGTCAGCAGAGGCGGTGACCCACAGAGTTGTATCAGAGGAGCTGGGGTATGGAGGGGGCTTTCTGTGCCGGCCCTGGGGCCAGAGTGCAGGTGTTGGTTGGTACTGAGGGGGAGGCCTGCTCAAGGCAGCAGCCAGTGGGGAGGCTGCTTGGAGGGACAGGTCGTCTCATCCCTAAGAAACCGGCTCCATGACTCTCCGGTGAAGTCTCAGACCTGCTTGGTCCGTGGGGCGGAGCAGCAGGAGACCTGGGCTGGGGTTCGGTCCTCTCACAGCTGTGTGTCCCTGAGCAACTTGCTTGAACTCTCTGGCCTGCAGGAGGAACAGCCGCCTGGACAGCCTCTCGGGGGTGTGTGGGGACTAGTGAGGTGGCAGGTGGCAGCTGTAAGGGAATACTGTTATAATCGTTGTTGTTCTTTTGAACACTCTTTCTGAAGTTTTCTATTTATCTGCCTCCATTTCCTAGGAGAAAAACCAAGTCCAGAGGTGTCAGGGGCCCCTGAGTGAACCCTGGCTTCCTCGAACGGTTTCATGATTTACCCAGGCTTCCTCTACTGCCTTCTTCCTTAGGTGGACAAGGGGGACCTGGTGGCCCTGAGCCTCCCCGGTGGCCCTGGCCATGGTGACACTGACATCCCCATCAGCCTAGATGTGCCGGACGGGACCCCAGACCCTCAGCGGACCAAGGCCGCCATCGACCACCTGCACCAGAAGATTCTGAAGATCACGGAGCAGATCAAGATCGAGCAGGAGGCACGGGATGACAATGTGGCAGAGTACCTGAAGCTGGCCAACAACGCGGACAAGCAGCAGGTGTCGCGCATCAAGCAGGTGTTCGAGAAGAAGAACCAGAAGTCTGCCCAGACCATCGCCCAGCTGCACAAGAAGCTGGAGCATTACCGCCGGCGCCTGCGGGAGATCGAGCAGAACGGGCCCTCGCGGCAGCCCAAGGACGTGCTGCGGGACATGCAGCAGGGGCTGAAGGACGTGGGCGCCAACATGCGTGCAGGCATCAGTGGCTTTGGGGGCGGTGTGGTGGAGGGCGTCAAGGGCAGCCTCTCCGGCCTCTCGCAGGCCACCCACACCGCCGTGGTGTCCAAGCCCCGGGAGTTCGCCAGCCTGATCCGCAACAAGTTTGGCAGTGCTGACAACATTGCCCACCTGAAGGACCCTCTGGAGGATGGGCCCCCTGAGGAGGCAGCCCGGGTGCTGAGTGGCAGTGCCACGCTCGTGTCCAGCCCCAAGTACGGCAGCGATGACGAGTGCTCCAGCGCCAGTGCCAGCTCCGCCGGGGCTGGCAGCAACTCCGGGGCCGGGCCCGCTGGGGCGCTGGGGAGCCCCAAGTCGAACACGCTGTATGGGGCTCCTGGAAACCTGGATGCTTTGCTGGAAGAGCTGCGAGAGATCAAGGAGGCACAGTCCCACCTGGAGGACTCGATGGAGGACCTGAAGGCTCAGCTGCAAAGGGACTACACCTGCATGACCCAGTGCCTGCAGGAGGAGCGCTACAGGTAGGTGCTGCTTGCACCCTTGCCGCCACCCGGTAAGCCCAGACATCAAGCAACGAGCGCCAGATTTCAGATGCAGGGCTGTGGGGGCAGGTGGAAGAGCAGCAGAAGGGTCCTGGGCTGCTGGAAGGCACCAGGGAGAGGCGCTGAGGAGCCTTCCTACAGACCGGTCCGAGCAGCTGGGCGCTGGGTGTGCAGGCCCCGTGGAAGGAAGTCTCTGCCTGTCTCAGGGGCTGAGAGCATCCCTACTTGATGCTTATGTAGTCAGTGTGCAGAAGGGGAAACTGAGGCAGGGACCAGCTGCATAGCTTCTCCTCTGATTACGAGCACTGACTGTGGAGCCAGGCTACCTGGGTTTAAATCCCAGCTCTACTATCTACTTCCGACCTTGAGCAAAGTCCTCAGTGCACTCTGCACCTGGTTTCCTTGTCTGTGAGGTGAGAATAACATGAATCTCCACCTGAAGCGTCTGAGAATTAAATGAGACCAAACCTGTGAAGCTAAAGGGTGTAAATACCTGTCATGGCCAGTGTGTCTCCAGCCGGTCCCTCCTCCCCTCTGCCCACCCACTCTCCTGCTCCATGCCTCTAGTGTGGCATTGGCACTTGCTCCCTGAGTTCTTAGGGGTTCTGTCCTTAGTGCTTTTTCTCGTTTATATCTGTGAAGAAGGTTTGGAAAACTGCAGGGAAGCCCTCCCTGAAAACTACCCACCCCCACCTAAGCATCATCTTTCAATGCTTGTGCTCTCAGAGCATGGGCCGTACTGTACACCCCTGTGTGCCTGGTAGCCGGGAGAGCATCTGAGCTCAGGGCAAATGCCTTAACCTCTCCGTGCCTCTGTTTTCTCATCTGTAAAATGGGGGTGACTAGTGCTCACCTTGTGGGGCCGTGGGAATGATCCTGCGAAATTACCTGGGTGGAGTGCTCAGTGTAGCACCCACTACGACGTGCTGCAGAAGCAGAGCTCTCCACTGTCGTAGTATTATGTCTGGGGTGGGGCCGACATGCGTGGCTGGTGGCGTCATTGTTGAGAACCAACGGAACTGATCCTGGGGAGGAGGGGGCTCAGGAGCCAGGCCCGGTGTCACTCCTTCTCCCTCTGCCAGGCACGAACGGCTGGAGGAGCAACTGAACGACTTGACTGAGCTTCACCAGAACGAGATGTCCAACCTGAAGCAGGAGCTGGCCAGCATGGAGGAGAAGGTGGCCTACCAGTCCTACGAGAGGGCCCGGGACATCCAGGTGCAACCAGGGCCCCAGCCCGGGGAGGTCCCTGATGTGCCGATAGAGCTGCCAGCAGCCAAAGCGGGAGGGTTTACCAAGTGGGGGATGGTGGGCGCAGACAGTTCCATCAGCTTGGGCAGACGGACCCATGGATGAAGATGGTGGGGTGGAGAGAGGAGCAAGGCAGGCCTAGGGCAGAGAGTGTGCCCTGTGCACAGGCGAACTGACTGGTGAGGGCTGCTGTGCACCCAGACATTTGATGGCAGTCTTGCCAATGAATGGTGGGAGTTTCCAAGTGCTTCCAGAGGAAGTTGGGTTGGGTTGGCTCCTCCTCTTCCCATGGCAATCAGAACTCCATTTTTCTACTAGCCTCCCCAACTAGTCGTGAGTAAAGGGCTCTTCCCCCAGCTGCAGCTGCTCAGCCTATCCCCACCTGGCCTTTGGCAGGGGCATGCTGTGCACGGCCCCTCCCACGACCCACCCCTCTGCCCCGCAGGAGGCCGTGGAGTCCTGCCTGACCCGGGTCACGAAGCTGGAGCTGCAGCAGCAGCAGCAGCAAGTGGTGCAGCTGGAGGGTGTGGAGAACGCCAACGCCAGGGCGCTGCTGGGCAAGTTCATCAATGTGATCCTGGCACTCATGGCTGTGCTTCTGGTGTTCGTGTCCACCATTGCCAACTTTATCACGCCCCTCATGAAGACGCGCCTGCGCATCACCAGCACCGCCCTCCTGGTCCTCATGCTCTTCCTCCTCTGGAAGCACTGGGACTCCCTCACCTACCTCCTGGAGCACGTGCTGCTGCCCAGCTGAGTGGCCAGCGGGTCCCCACACTGTGCTCCCCTGGCCCCCAGCTGGGGACTCCCTGGATTTTTCACATGTCTGGTTTGGCTTCCTGCCCAAACTGTCCATTCCAGCAGCTCCTGACCCTTCTCTGTTCTTGCTTTTGTCTGACACCTTGTACCTGTTGGCCTGAAGGGAGCCTTTGAAGGCAGCCCTGGCTGGAGGCAGTGGGGATATTTGTGGCCAAATGGAACAGAGGTCACCAGGATGGACTGTTTTGATTATAGTCACACAAGAAATCTCCGCTGACTTGAATGCTGCCAGTTGGGAAGGCCAGTGAGAATAGGAGCAGGAGAGAGCCGTGCCTCAGCTTTCCCAGCAAAGAGCCCACCTGGTGGCAGCCACAGCTCCCCGCGGAGGAGATGGTCAGGACGAAGAGGGCGGGTGATGGGAGGCTCTGCTGGCCCCAGAGAGAGGGGAGGGCATCCTCTGGGCCAGAGGGAAGTCAGCCCACCCCTCCTTCCTCCAGAGCTGGTTTGATGCAGGGTTCTGGGCTGGGCCCTTTTGGGAGCCAAAGGTTGCAGGCTCTGGAGGCCAGGTAGGTGTGGCTTTGGACTTGTGTTTTCCCTGTTATTCTTTCTGCCTGTCACTGGATCTGCTCTTTTCAGGGAAACAGGCCCAGGGGCCCTGAGCCTCAGCCTTAGGCCTCTGGGAGCACTTGGGTTCTATTTATTTATTTATTTGTTCAGTTGTACCTAATCCCTGCTGAGCTGCAGGGAGAGCTCTGCCCCTTTCCTCTCTCTGAAGCCAGGGCTTGTTCTGGGCTGTCGAGCACTTGCTTACCATTCAGCTTCTGGATAATCCTGGCTGGGAGAAGTAGGGCAAAGCCATGCGTCCCCTCTCCCAAGCAGCCTTTGAGCCAGGATAGGAGGAGCGAAGCTTCTCTTTTATGTCTATTTGTTTTGTATGTGTGTATTTGTGTGGAAGAGGTGGTTTATTGCTTTATTTTTTTAAGGCTCTAGAGTGTTGTGTATGGTTTCTGTTCACATCCCAGCCTCCCCATTAGCACTTCCACGAAGAGAGGGGATTTCTAGGAAAAGCAGAGAGAAATCCCCTGGGACAGGGGAGGGGCGTGGCTTCCAGCTGTTGGGGGACCTTCCCCAGAAATAAATATCCTCTGAATTTTCAACCATCCTGTCTCATGTTGAATGATTAGTCTGTCTCCATGGAAACAACACGTCTCTCCCCACACTCAGGTGTTCCTGGTAACCAACTGGATCTCACCTGGCCTGAGGTCTTCCTCCTCTAGGATCTGACACCGAACAAGGGCTGTTCTACCCTTCCCATCTGCTTTGTTCAGCCGAGGCTTTGGCCGAGGTGAGAGGGAGGTGAGATGACACTCACCCCATCCAGCCGTCTTGGAGTGCTTTCTGGAAGGAAGGGAGTGGAAGGGAAGGGAGGTTTCCATAGCTTGGAGAAGGTAAGATGCCAGAGGCTTGGATGGCAGCAGTCATACCCAGAGGTGACCACGAGAGGGCAGCAGAGTCCTTAATTCTTTCTTAGGGTTCAGCCCCCAAGTGGCTTCTATTGGAGTTAGTTTGGCCTTACCAATGCTGTCCGCGCAAAGCATAGATCACCAGGAGCTACAGCGTTGCCTTGAATGTAGAGGCCAGGCCCAATGTGGCTGCATCTCCCATTCCTTGGCAATTAAGGGCACCCACAGAAGGCACTGGATGTCCAGCAAGTACCCTGTGGGAGCTTAGGGGATCACCTGAATCTCCCTAATGGGAGAAGGCAATGATGGCCTCCAGCACTATGGAAGCAGGAGCAGGTGGGGAAAGCACCTACACCAAAGTCCTGGCCTGTAATTAGTGTATACCTGTGGCCAACTCCCTATTCTTCGCTGAGACTCAGTTTCCACATCTGTAAAGTGGGACCAAATGCAGTAGCTGCTAATTTCAAAGGACTCTGACATTCTGTGGTTCCGTAGGTCTGAGAAGTCAAAAGTTTAGCCATGTCCATGACCTCAGGCTTAAGGGGACTCTGGGAGTCATGTGCCTGGCCCTGACAAGACCAGAAAGGGCACTGTGCTGGTGCCATGAGGGAGGCAATGCTTACAGCCGCCTCTGCCTGCTGTAACTGGGGAGTTACAGGTGACCTCACAGGGCCTCCAACAGTGTTACCCCCCTTCTCTTCCAACCGCATGCATGTCTCCCTGGGAGGGGCTGGGAGGAGGGTGCTGCTGGGCCAGAAGCCCACATTCCTGGGCCCCGGGTGGGGGTGAGCTGCTCCACGCTGCAGGCATTTTCTACATTCTTCCCCAAGGTCAGGTGCCTTCACCGCACCGGCTCTTAATGTCACTGCCAGCCATAGTCCACACTGAAAGGGAGGTGGGAGGAGGGAGGGGGGGAGGGAAGACGTCATTCTCAGCCTATCCTGAGGCTGCAAAGCAAAGAATCCAAGAAGAGAGCTAAGATCAGCTTCAGCTCCAGAGGCATCTCTGCAAAAAGGACGAACAGGCCCATGTCAGCTGCATCGGGACAATGTGGTGTCTAGTAAAGCCCTCCCCTAATCGGAAGTTGGGTTTTTCCTCTAATGGCCCCTGATGCTTCCTTGTTTGTGTTGGAGCCTCCACCCTCTGTAAAAGGGGTGGGTTGTCCCCACTCAACCTGCCTCCTTCTCCTGCCAGGTGTTCACAGGGTGGTCTCTGTGGGGGACCATCCTCCTTCAGACTGCAGGGCCCAGAGGCAGGCTCCTCCCAGGGCATCTGGGCTGCTGGTCCTGGCCCCACACTGTGGGTTCGGAGGGCTCAGCCAGGCCCGCACACCCTGCAGCCTCGACCTGCCCAGGGTGGGGGCAGCCTAGAAGTCACCTCTTCCTGGACGTGATGCTCTGCCTTTGCAGCAGCACCTGGGCAGGTGGCTGGCCAAGAGCTGGCACATTTACTGGGCCCGTGCAGAGCTGGCACTCCCTGCCAACCGTGTGGACACTGGAGCTGCAGCAGGTGCAGCCTGAGCAAACACTGAATTCCTCAAAAGCACGGGCAACGGGAGGCGATTTCACCCTGCCATCCAGGTTATTCCGGGCCGATTCCAGGATGGGGAGAGGTGGAGGGGAAGAGATCTGGAGCCACAGGGTGGGAGAAGAGAGGAGCTATCACCGGGGCACTGCAAGGATCCTCCCGGCAGCTGAACTTCCCCCGCAGCGGGAAACTCGACTCCAGAGTACTTAGGGCATGGGCTTTGGCGCTGGCAGACTTGTTCTCTCAGCGCTGCCCCTCTCCCCAGACAAGGGTCCAACTGCTCTCACACCAGTCACCTCATCGGCCAATAGGACAGCAAATGACATGTGCCTCACAGGTTTGGGGGGCAAGGGAGAGGACCTTCTGCAGGACTCGAAGGACATTCTGCAGGACTTGAGCCTGGTGCCTGAAACCCGACGAGGGACTAACTGGAGGCAGTCACGACTGCTCCTGCTTCCTGAACTCAGCCTCTTCAGGTACTGAGGAACCTTCGCAGAAGGGCGGCTGAGGTGGACCTCGCAGAGCTCCACAGGCTGAGGGTCACTGCAGGAGTCTCGGCCTCAGACACCTTCCGTGGGAGCTGAGAGCCTTTCCCTTCGGCCTCAGACGCAAGGCATCCCAGTCCCAAGGGGTCAGCGCTGGTGTGACAGAGGGCTGCTGAGGCCTGCCTGGCTGCCCACACGCTGGTCCTGGAGCAGGTCAGCACCCGGTGTCCTCCTCCAGACCACGGGCCCCAGTGTGGGTGTGTCAACCTGCATTAAGAGGCCTGGGTTTGGGCCCCTGAGGCTCAGCCTCTTGCTGGCTGTGAGGCCCTGAGGCTCAGTTTCCTCATCTGAAACATGATAATGATACCCATGCTACCCACGTGGCAGCCCATTCCTAAGGCTCAGAGGAGATCTCAGATGTGGGTGCTTGCCCCCGCCAACACACCTAGATCTCTCCCTAGGGGAGATACCTGTCAGGATGCTGCTAGACTGGGGTGCCTGGGAGGGTTCTGACCTGCTCTTGCCTGAAGGGAGGTAGCCAGCTCCGGATGGAGATAGAAGAAGCAAGCTTGGCCTTGCCAGGCACGCTGGGGCAGCGGTGGGGAGGGAGGGAAGCCTGGGGCTTGCCTTAGCACATCCAGACCTGCCGGCAGGACCTGAGCCGACCAGAAGGGCAGTCCAGGTTGGTGGCTCTCACACTCGGGTCCTCCCAGGAGATCTCTCCCTCCCCAGCAGCCTATCCCTGTCTTTAGTCCCTTACCCTTCCAGGGCCAACTAACTGTCCAGTTGAGGTATCCTGGGCCCAGAAGTGCGGGGCAGGCCACCTCCGCTGGGCAGGCCACCTCCACCTCCACCACTACCTCCAGGCAGCCACCCACCCAGTTGGCCCTACTGCCAGAAGCACCCAGAGAAGATCCCATGAGCTCTGCTGCCTGCCGACCTCCCGCCTAGAGGTTCTCTTGTTCTTTTACTTTGGTTGTTCTTGCACTTTCAGCTCACTGTGGATAATAAGACCAAAGTAAACACTTTAGAGAGAGCTGAGTCCCTGGCTGGGTTGAAGGCTCTCTTCTCTGGTCTCCTATAGGAAGGCTGAGTCTCTCTGGCAAGAAGGGGCTGGGTCCCCTTGTAATGTTTTTAGTTGAGGTCAGCCCCAAGTCCCCCCAGTAAGAGTGGAGGAGAGGAGGAGAGAATTTCCTGTGAAACTGGGCATTAAACGAACTCATGCCAGAGACAAGCCACCCAGACAGACCTGGCATGTGTCTCTGACCCCTGCCCCTCCTCACCTTCTCAGACAAGGGGGGCCAGGCCAAGGGCGGGAGACCTGAGAGATGGCCACGTGGCTGCTGACAGGGACGGGGTCAAGGCGGGGGTCCCGTCTCTTGTTCTCTGTTTCCTGCTCTGCTGGTCTTGGAGCTCCTGTCACAGTTGGACCCTAGAGTCCAGATGTGTGACCCCCAAACCACCCAGAAAAACGAATGCAGGAAACACAGTTTATAGCACTTGCTCTGCGCCAGGAAATGGGGTCACAAGGAGAAGCAAGACCTGGTCTATGGTTTTACCGAGACCACGGCAGCAGGTACACACACACACACACACACACACACACACACACACACACCTCTCTGATGCAGACACGAGCAGAAATGAATGCTGCGACAGAAGCCGGGGTGGGAGGTCCGAGGAGCGAGAACTTTGTTCTGACGGGGAGCTTTGGGAAGGTTTCTCTGAGCACTGGGAGTGGCTAGGAGGCCAGGAGGGAGAGTCTCCCCTTGTAGGGGATGGTGTTCGTCAGGGCCTGGCTTTGCAGGTGGCGTAGAACGCTGTAAGGGGATATGTGGCCATTTCAGGGGAAGGGGCTTCCAAGTCCACTCCAGGGAGAAGCAGTGGGAATGAGGGCATCTTTCAGAGAGGGAAGAAGACCCTCACTCCAGAACTCCTGGGCCTTGGGGGCTTCAGAGGGCCTGTTTGTGCTTGGGAGCAGAAGGGAGGCTGAGGGGAGCTGCGGAGAGAGGCGGGCAAGGAGAGCATGGCTGGCACTCAGGCATGCTGTGTGGCAGACAGCACT
This sequence comes from Sturnira hondurensis, assembly GCF_014824575.4. Taxonomy (NCBI): domain Eukaryota; kingdom Metazoa; phylum Chordata; class Mammalia; order Chiroptera; family Phyllostomidae; genus Sturnira; species Sturnira hondurensis. The sequence continues at coordinate 1,673,464 of NW_028089713.1, read as the reverse complement.
GGGCAGGCCAGGCACCCTCCCTGGGCCTCAACGTCCCCTTCTCCACACAAATGGGGTATTCAGGATGGAGAGATTGGCGAGACTAGTGAGTCTCTGGAAAGATCCAGGAAGGTGACTCTGCTTGCAGCTCCCAGTGTGGTGGTGGGAGGGTGGGACTCGGATGTGGTCTGTGAGCAAGAACACGCCTGGCAGAAAAGTGGGAGGAACGGCGGGGGGGGTCCCACTGCTGGACACTGGGGGGACGGGCAGCACCAGTGCCTCCAGGAGTGTGAGGGGAGGGAGGCTGGTTCTCTGGACATTCCTGGCCGCCCTCCCACCTTCCCCCAGTGGTGAGGCCAAAGATGAAAGAGACACCAGGGCTCTCCTCTCTGGTCGGCAGCTGGAAGAGTAAAAAGGAAGTGGCACACACAGCCATTGTCTGTGTGATTTGAAGGTGCGGGCAGGCCCTACCCCGGCAAGAGTTGTGGCAATATCAAACCCTTTTCCTACCCAGGGTCTTCCAGCCAGCAAATGCTTTTTGCATATACCGATTATTTTATCTTCACAACCACACCAGGGGGTGGCTAAAGAGTTGACATTCGACTCCATTTTTACAGACAAGCAAACTGAGTCTCAGAGTGATGGGGAAAACTTAGACACAGTTGGTGAACGGGAAGAAGCTGAGCTTGCTGACAATGCTGCTGCCTGGAAGTGAAGCCTGATACCTGCAGTTAGGTTAACATTGCTGCTTCTGCAATGCACAACTGCAGGTGCCCCTAGTGGGGGTAAACCTGGAGCCATTCACATCTTAGTATGAATCAGCTGATCCCATTGAACACTTTTTCTCTATTCTGCCAGAGGAGAAGGTTAGGGTTTGTGGGCATGAGGTGAACACACTTTCCAAGAATCACAAAGGGAAGATAACACTTCCACAAATTCCATTGACTTTCTATCTTTTTCCAAGGCTGGGCCCTTCAATTTGCCTGTCCATCAAAGCTGTAGGAACATCTGTTTTGGGAGCTGCATGGAGGATGCTGAGGTCAGCTTGAAAAACCCTTTCTCTTCAAACCTCTTGAAATCTATCCTAAGAGACAGAGACAAACATGGGGAAATGACAGTGCAAGTTGGTAACTGTTCACATGTGATCTGAGGAAGCGCAACTGACTGCTGGAGGGGTCTGGACGGCAACGCTGCCCTCGCTCCAGGACACACCCCTTGTCACCCATTTTCCACCCATTTTTCATCCCAGTGCCTCATGAGCCTTCCAGACAGAAAGTCCTTGTTGTTACCTCACGTACGTCTCTCTTGCCCAGCAGTGCCCAGGACACCTGGCCACACCCAGTGATGTCACCTTGTAACCTCAGCAGCTAGGTGAGGACCCGTGGGGCATTCATGGAATCTCTGGCCAATGCTCCCATTATACAGATGAGGAAACTGAGGCCCAAAAAGGGGAGATGACTTGCCCAAGGTCGCCACAGTGAGGTGGTGCTGTAGGAGATGCCGCCACCACGACAACCAGACCTGGAGGGGGGCAGGGTATAACTGAGGGACCCTCGTGGTCTGGGCACATGGTTAAAAAAGGAAGGTAAGGGGTATGGGGGGAGGCAGAGGGGTCAGGACTCTGCCCTGAGGAGGGAAAGCTCTGGAGCCAGGGAGGAGAGAGAGGGTGGTGGGGGAAGTGCCTGTCAGAACAGGCTCAGGTAGAGACGGGGCAGAAAGCCCACCCTAAGGCCCAGCGACATCATTCACAGTCAGTCTTATTGAACGCTTGCAAACCAGGGCTATTTAAAATTAAATTTAAATTAGTCAAAATTATCTCTGATATTTAACAATATTTTTTCTGATGTATCTACTTAAGCTAGAGACACAAATGAAAGAACAATTGGGACTACCTCAAACTAAAAAGTTTTTGCACAGCAAAGGAAACCATCAACAAGATAAAAAATAGCTCTGACAGGCGTGGCTCAGTGGGGTGTTGTCCTGCAGACCAGAGGGTTGGTGGTTCGATTCCCAGTCAGGGCACGTGCCTGAGTTGTGGTCCAGGTCCCCGGTTGGGGGCACGCAAGAGGCAGCTGATGGATGTTTGTTGCTGAACATTGATGTTTCTCTCCCTCTATTTCTCCCTCCCTTCCCCTCACTCTAAAAATAAGTGAAAAAATAACCTACTGAGTGGAAGAAGATATTTGCTAATGATATATCCACTAAGGGGTTAATATCCAAAATACATAAGGCATTCATACAACTAAACGACGAACGACTGGATTTTTTTAAAAATGGGCAGAGGATTTGAATAAACATTTCTTCAAAGAGTACATATAGATGAACAATTGACATATTAGAAAATGCTCAACTTCACTAATCATCAGAGAAATGCAAATTAGAACCACAATGAGATATCACACCTGTCAGAATGGCCGTCATCAATAAACCAATAAACAAGTGTTGGCAAGGATGTGGAGGAAAGGGAACCCTTGTGCACTCTTGGTGAGAATGCAGATTGGCACAGCCACTGCGGAAAACAGTAGGAGTTTTCTCAAAAAAAAAAAAAAAAAACAACTAAAAATGGATCTGCCTTATTACCCAGCGATTCCACTTCTGGGTATATATTCAAAGTGATCCAAGACACTAACTTGAAAGAATATATGCAGCGTGTGTTCACTGCAGCAGTATTTACAATAGCTGAGATATGGAAGCAACCCAGTGCTTGTCTGTATATGAGCAGATAAAAAGTTATGCTACATACATGCAATAGAATATTATCCTATGAATATCCTATGACTATGATTCTGTGAATATAGAATATTCATATCTTTTCATAAAAAGAATGAAATCTTACATTTACAACAGCATAGATGGACCTAGAGGGTATTATGCAAAGTGAAATAAGTCAGCCAGAAAAAGACAAATACCATATGATTTCACTTATATATGAAATTTAAAGAACTAAATAAACAAAAAAATTGAAGCTGAGTCAAAGACACAGAGAACAGACTGATAGTTGCTAGAGGCAAAGGGAGTTGAGGAACTGACGGGACAGGTGAGGGGAGTACGAGGCACTAACTGGCAGTCACGGGACAGTCACGGGGATGTAAAGCGCAGCACAGGGAACACGGTCAGTAATAGTGTGATGCCCGTGGGGGGGGCAGGTAGGGACTGGAATTATCAGGGGACCACTTTGTAAAGTATGTGATTGCCTAACCACTATGCTGTACACCTGATATACAGAATATTATTTAATGTAAACTACAGTTGAAAAGTAAAAACTGAATAAATTAGTCAAAATCACATAAGGTTAACACTTTATCTCCTCGGCTGGACCGGCCACACTCCCGGTGCTCGGCGGCCATGGGGGCCACTGTCGTCCATACTGGGCAGCACAGACAAGGCACTTCCCGTCAGGCAGGAGTTTCCGGTCGGACGTGTTGCGTGTGTAATCTCCTTTAAAGATAGTTTTTCTGAGTGTCATTAGTACCCGTGGCAGAAAATTTAAGACGGAAACTCAAATCACAGGTGGTTCCTCCCCTGTTATCAGCATTCGAAACAAAATGTGTCCTTTCAGTGGTTCTCCTCCTCCTTCTTTTTAGAGAGAGAGAGAGGAAGGAAGAGAGAAAATATGGATGAGAAAGAGAAGCATCGAATGGTTGCCTCCCATTTGTGCCCAGATGGGGGATTGAACCTGCAACCTTCCAGTTACGGGACAACACTCCAACCAACTGAGCCCCACAGACCAGGGCCATTCTTTTTTAAAAAAAAATTCAGATAACACACAATTGCTGTGAGAAATGCAGACAGGCAATATAGCGGCACAGAGAGTGAAGGTGTTGTCCGAGACACCTCCCAGAGGACAGCGCTCCCCGTGGGGTGGCACGTACTTGCCCCCAGTCTGACTCACCCTCAGTCAAGGGCAGCTTGGACTACAGAATCTCCCTTGCACTATCTTTGTACTCATCTGCCTTCGAAGCTTCCAGTCCCTCTCCTTCCACCAACTCAGACTGCCCCGGGGGCAGCTGACAGTCCTCTGGGTGGGTCCCTGGACTCTGCTGCCCTCCCAGTGGCCTCTGCTTTGCACCCTCACGAGCACCCTCTGCCCTCGAAGCCCCTCTGCCCCTCTCCTGCATCAGCCCTGCTCCCTCCTCCACATCCAGCCCAGGCAAGGCGCCCGTGTACATTCATCTCACTCGCCCCGTCATTTTCCCCAGCCGTCCTCCTTGGGGGCAGCGGCAAGAAGGGCAAGGTGGTCCAGGGCAGGGGTCTTGAGTCAGACACTCACGAGTAGCTAGCCTCTCTAGGTCTCCATTTTCCCATCTGAAGAATGGAGTTAACTTCTAACTCAAAGGGTTACTGAGAGAATTAAATGAGATGATAGACATGAAACATTTTGCATGCTGAGATAGTTATTATTGTCATTTTACAGATGAGGAAACTGAGGCACAGCAAGTTCCAGGCACCTCTCAGGGCCCCACTGGCAGGACATGCCAGGAACCAGGGCTCTAACATGTGTCTGTCGGGCTCCAAAGCCCGTGCTGCTGCCCCCACAGGGCAACCCCTTTCCTAACCTCGCCCCTAAGCTCTGGGACACCTTCCTTCAGGTCCACCGGGAAAGGAGGAAGCAAGGAAGGCAGCAGCAGAACTGAACGTGGGCCCCAAGCCGCAGCCTTTCCCCCGCCAGGGGCCCACCCTCCTGGGCCTGCCCTCCTCCCTGGGCAGATTGTGCCCGCTGATGCACACGTCTTGCTCCATGAACCTCAGTTCCCTCACATGTACAACAACCCTGGCAGCCTGAGCTTCTGGGAGCTGCAGCCCAAAGAGGCACCGGGAACACAGACTAGGGCTTGACAGGGGTCTGAGGGTGACTCTGTCCCTCAGACCAGACCAGACCCCGGGGAGGGGCAGGAGAGGCATTTTCGGGCACTGACCTCCAGTTACCCTCACTCTCCCCAGGCTCCCTGGGGCCCTGAGGAAGGGTGGGGTGCTCAACAGGCCTGCTAGGTAAGAACAGGTCCGCAAGGAGGTTTAGGAAGGGTGTGGTGGGGAGGGTGTGCCGCTCAGACCCAGGTGTGATCACTATAGGGGGCACGCCTGCCAGCTTCCTCTGCTGAGCCAGACAGGGCAGGGCAGCTTCTCCCATAGGCTGGGCCTCTGGGCTCTTAGCAAGGAGTGAGTGGCGCTGGACCTCCTGGCCCTCGCCACCCACCCGATGCCAGCTCACCATCCCTGCCTTGCTGGGCAGTGGACAAGCAGGGCCGGGGAGCCAAGCCCCGGTGGCCCTAGAGCTGCGAGAACAGGAGTGTGCAACCTGTGCTCACAGGCCCAGCTGGCCACGTGCCTCGTCTCCCTCAGCTGCCCTCCCCCACAGGGAGAAGGAGCAGACAATGGCCACGGGTGACTCACCGATGAGCCATCTTCTCATCCCACCCCCTCTGGCCAGCCCAGGGCAGCCCAGCTTGTCTCCCAAGGGGGCTGGAGACCAGCCCTCCCTTCTCTCATCTGCAGGCAACACCCACTCTCCCTGAGCCCCAGGGAGGTCTGGCCATTGTCATTTCTTCATCTCCTTCCATGGCGGAACTCAGACCCTACCCCAAATTTACTCCCTCTGAAAGACCAAATATGTGGGGCACTGGGCAGTGCCAGTCCATTCCCACTCCGTGTGGGACAGGGCTCACTGCAGGAAAGTATTTACGGCGGGGGGCGGGGGGCAGGGGTGGAGGGATCAAACAAAAAGGAAAAAAGGCTCATGAACATGGGCAACGGTGTGGTGATCGCTGGTGGGGCGGGCGTAAGGGGGATAAATGGTGATGGGAAAAATATAATAAAAAAAGGTGTTTCCTTTTGCTGAGTCTGCCTCTCTGCAGAGTCCACTCCCAGTACTTCGAGAATCGAGTGTCCACCCCCAGTCCCCATCTGCTCTATAATTTTGTGCTCTGAGCCAAATCAGTTTTTCCGGTCATTCCTCCGGAGACTGGTTTCAAGACCTTGAGACAGCTGGCCTCTGGAAACATTTCCACTTATCCACATTTTCCCGGTAACATGGTGTCTAGATGGAGCAGGACGGCCAACCAAGGCCAGGTCAGCGTGGAGAGTGATACCCAGAGGTCACGTCTGAGACTTGAGCTTGGTGCGCTGAGCCCCGCTGCCTCGCTGGCCCGCTCAGATCTCTGGGCCAGTGAGCACGTCCCTGGCGGCTGTTTCGCCGTGTCTGTGGTGAATAGGTGTGCACGGGTCACCCCAGCCTGTGTCACTGCTGCTTCCAAGGACTTGCAGGCCCCTCCTCCTGCCTGGTGGGGATTTTCTGGTAGAGGACACCCCATGGAGGGAGCTCCAATGATCAGGCAGTGCCTCTTAACAGGTGTTCACTCATGGACTCCCTTCAGGATCTGAGGGAAGACTCCGCCCTCTTCCTAGAAAAATGCACCTGCTCAAAGTTCCGCAAATGACACCAGGGCTTCCTGCAGACCATCCCTGGACCCAGGTTAGAGGTTCCCATCTATAAGCTGATGCTTGAAAAGTAGATTCTGTGATGGCCTCCTGTCCAAACAATCGGGTCCAGAGCAAATTCAAAGAAACAACCTCTCAGACCAGCGTTGTGCTGAAGAGCTCGGGAAGCACGTTCACACACCTCACCTCAGACAGCCCCTAGGACACAGGTGATAACTGAACAAGCGAGATGTCAGGGTCCAGAGAGGGGTAGTCACTAGCCCAAGGTCATACAGCCAGTTTGGCCAGACTCTTCTACCCACATGGCGCCTCCAAGAAGCCCAGCACAGTGGGGAAGACACAACAATGAGTCAGCTCCAGGTGGCTGCTGGGGACACTGGCCCGGACTGCCCAGTGGGCTCCTGCTGCTGCTGCAGAGAAGTGTGACCAGCCTGGCCTTGCGGTAAGCTGTGGTCCTGGCAGCCTCCTCAGCAAAGGCAGAGAAGGGGCAGCTTGTTAGGCTATGGCTCATGGGAAGGGAAGGACAAGGGCAGAAAACAGCCCTGGAGCCGGAACTTCAGGAACCTAGGGGACAGACAAAGAGCCTTTGACCCCCGTCTCCCCCAAGAGTGCAGACACCCCTCTTGGCAGGAGCACACACCGGGGACAGTAAATGTAGTGGGGAGTGTGGTGGGGTAGAAGTCAGGACAGAGAGCGTATCTGAGTGTGTGAGGTTTACATACAGGCACCAAAATTGACTACTTGAAGTTAGTGTTTAAGTTTCCAAAAAATTCTTGTTCCCTAAAAACCCCTCTGCTTGTCCTAGAAAACTCAGCCTGCAAGGGCCAGCTCACCCCACCCCCATCCCTCTGGCCCAGGACCTTGCTCCTTTCCCCACTCAGACCCTCTCTGGTCCTACCTGACCTCTCTGTGCCCCTGGCAGGCTGCAACTCAGAACTCAGTATCTCACCCCTGCCGCTGGCAAGAAGGGTTCCATCCATGCCTGTTCAGTAGGCTCCAGGCACTAGAAATGGTGTGCCGTCTTTTGCTTCCACTGGTTCTGTGACTCCAAGCTGGGTTCAAAACCACGGGCAAAGATAGCCGGCTCCCCTCAGTGCCCACCTCCCTTAATTGGAAGCCTAGAATGGCCTTTAAAACCCTCTGAAGAAGAATCTAAAAGCTTTTTCCAGGCTCCAGTAGTTGAGGGAGAAGGTTCGGGAAACTGTGATTTCTGTCCCAACTGGATTATTTCCTTTTGCTCCAGACAGTTGGCAGAAACGGGCAGAGGAGGGTCCTGAGCTGGGAGCATGGCTCTACGGGCAGCTGGATGATTCTCTGTCCTCCACGAGTTTACATCTTGGGCCAGGACTGGGGGGCTGCTGAGGGCGGGGCTCAGGTTTGCCACGTGTGTGGCTGCTCGGGCCCTTGGTCATTCACTTGTACCGCAATAAACTCATGCATTCTTATTGATTTTGTGCAACTGTCTCCTCCACTGGACTTCCAGCCTTCCGGGGGCAGGAACCACATTTTATTCAGTCCAGGATCTCCAGGGCCTAGTACAATGCCAACTACAGAGTCGATGCTCCACACGTGCTGAAAAAACATGCCTTGCAGCCTCCCTGCTACTCTCATTTCTGAGGAACCCCTGCTTCTCTTCCTGGAAAGAGCATCTTCGAGGCCCTCATGCTGATGCCGGGAGCTGCTGCCCTCCTCCTCTGGGTTGCTGCTGAGGCTGCTTCTTGAGTGATGCTTGTTGCCAGCCCCACATGAGCTTTTCTGACCTTCCCCGACCCTCTGTGGTGGTTACACACACCCTACCCACCTCGATGCACTCTGCTGCCCAGCCTCCTGACAGGCCCCGCCCCCGCTGCAACCACAGCTATTTTTAGCAGAATCTCATGCTTTTGACATCCTCTCTTGCCCCCACCCACCTTCCACCCACTAGTGTCACTTCCCCCCTTTGATAACAACAACATTGAAGGTGATGTGTTTCCCTTGCCTCCTCTTTTGCTCATCCCGGCTGTCTGGCATCCTGGCTGCCTGGATTTCTCGGAGGGTGGGTGACTTTCGCTTGGGCCTAGCTCAGGGAAGAGGTTGATTTCCCCAGGCTGGACCCGGGAGCCCTAAACGTTTAGAGGCCTGCTCTGGAGGGCCCCAGACACACTCGCTTTTCTTTCTTTCCTTTCTTAAACTTAAAAAAAAAGACTTCCTTTATTTATTTTTAGAGAGAGGAAGGAAGAGAGAAAGAGAGGGAGAGAAACACCAATCTGTGGTTGCCTCTCACATACCCCCTACTGGGGACCTGGCCGGCAACCCAGGCATGTGCCCATGTGCCCCAGACTGGGAATTGAACCTGCGACCCTTTGGTTTGCTGGTCAACGCTCAATCCACTGAGCCACAGCAGCTGGGACCACACTTGCTTTGCTGCCTCTCTCCGTGCCACACATCTGCCCTGAGCACACTTTCCTCTGTGCTATTCCTAGTCATCCTGGAGGTGTTAGTTTATAGCTCCGACTTTATTATATACAAATTCCTGGAGGGAGAGGACCATTCTTTATTGTTTCTGTATTTTTCATGGCACCTAGAACAATGGTAAGGTCTCAGTACATGTTGACAGTTTATGAGGGGGTAGGTTTTTACTGATTTAACTATCAGATTACGCCCTCATAAACTGTTGACAGTTTATGAGGGGGTAAGGGGCTGGGGCCGGGAAAGTGGGTGGAGGCCCTCTATAAAACATTTATTGCATGCCGACTCTCGCTCCCTGGGTTTTCTCTGTCCAGGTTGCAGTCATGGAGCACATCTGTGAGTTGTGCACTTAATCCTGGCAGCAGCGTGACTGGTGTGAGTGGACTGTGAAGGTGACCCTAGCAGCGTGCTCTGCCTAAGACAAGAGTGTGCAAAGCCAGGGAGCTTGTCTCTGTGTCACCCTCTGTGTGGGGGGTGCTCTCCGGGGCTGTGCCCGTAAAGGGCGTGCTGACGCCGCTCCCTGGTGCCCCCTGGCAGAGGAGAGGCTGGCATGCCGTGAAGACCGTTCAGCTAGCTCTCCTCGCCTCGCTCTTACACTCTGTGTAACCTTCCCACTGAACCTGAGCTTCCCATTGTGTGTAATTGCCAGCAGATGGTGAACGTGCTCACCAGCAACCCCCAGTATCTGGTTGGTTTGACAGCAGTTCTATTTTTCATAATAAATCAATAAGTTGGCATTCTGACTGTCTCCGTTCCTCTCCTGGAGACATGTGAGTCTTCCCTGGCGTCTCCTAAGCCTGTGGCAAGGTTTCTGAGCAGCACAATGAGCCCCAGACCCTGAACTGTGGAAAGGTCTCAAGGGAAACCTGGCCACCGCGTGAAGCTTTGTCAAAGGCCCAGCCTGTGCTCCCCAGTGCCCACCAGCCTCTCCATTGACTTTTCCATTTACAGAGAACTGGGCCCCGGGCTTGCAGGCAGAACAAGCCAGAAGTCCCTTAGCAGATGGGGGATCCATGCCAGTGGCTGGCCAGCTGCTACCAGCCAGGGCCCTGCCTGCTGGACATGAGTCATCACAGGCCAAGGGTCAGAAGGCTGAGAGACTCTGCTGGCAGGGCCAGGAGGGTGATTCACAGTCCGGCGGGGGAGCTTCCAAGGGTCATCGCCTCCTTCCCCCAGCTTCCAGGTGGGGCGTGTGGTCAGTCCTGCTGCACCCATACGTGTCCAGAGCCCAGGCCCGGTGCAGCCTGGATCATCCGCAACTGTCGCCACAGGGAGAAAGTGGTGCAGAGCGGGGAGGAGGTGGTGCTGGCTGGGCCTGAAACTGAAGGCAGAGCTGAACACTTCCACCGGAAATGGAGTTTTGCCTCCTCAGGCTGGGAAAATCCTGGCCGGCTGTGTTTGTTTATCACGGAAACTGCGTCAGACTGGCCCTATCTCCTAAAAAGCTCTGCTGTTTTTAGAATTCCATTAGTCAAAGCCAGTCCTACAGCCTTCCTTTCCTCTGGAAATTCCTTTGGGGGAGGGGACAGAGGGAAAAGACTGGCTGGCCCTTTCTAAGAGGCTGAAACCTGCAGTCAGAGTTTTTGCCCATTTATGGACTTGAAGCCCCTCCCCGACTGAGGATTGCTCATTCCCCTAGTTTGACCTAAAAATGGGGTGGTCGTGGGTGGGGGAGATCGGATGGAATTGAGAAACTGGATTAGCCCTGGTGAGGGTTGGAGGCTGGGGAAGAGAATGATAAGAGAATTCCTTTGCGAAGCAGCCAATGAGGGGAAGATTTTAGAGCCAAAGGAGGTAGAAAGGAGAGAGAGAAAGAGAAAGAGAAAGAGAAAGAGAAAGAGAAAGAGAAAGAGAAAGAGAAAGAAAGGAAAAATGAGAGGTCGTACGCCAGAGGGAAGCTGCCTGCCTGGCAGAGTGAAATTCCTCTACAGGCAGAAGCTCCGTGGAGGCAGGTGAAGGGCCTTCACCTGGAGTAAGTTATCACACTCCAGTGTGGTCAGAGCCGCTGGCCAGGGTGGTTAAAATGCAGATTCCTGGGCCCGCAGGGGGCTGTGCTCTAGCTCCCTGGTGATCCGAAGATGGAAGCTCGGAAAGGCCGGAAGCAGCCTGGGAACTGGAGAGCTGGCTCCTCCAATGGGGGCCTCAGGCAACTCCCACCCCTCTACCTCGGTCCGTGGCAGAGCTCGGCCCAAGGGTGCCGTTTCTAATGCTCTTATAAAACCTGTGAAAGCATTTCAAGGTGTCCAGTGATGGAGTTACAGAGGTGAGGGTCTTGAGAAGCCTCTTAATGCAGCCCCTCATTGTATAGATGGAGAAGAGCCGGGTCTCAGGAAGGACCACTTACGAAGGACCATTTCCCCCAACCTTCTCTCTTCCCTAAGAGAAAACTCCTTGGTCTTCCTCTGGAGAAAGACAGTCCCAACAAGGCAAATCTGCCTCCCCCCCTCCCCCACCATTAAGCTTTCTCAAACAACTGATGAACTAAGTAAATGACTACTTTGCTGTTCAGTAAAGTCCTAGACTCTACAACTCAGAGACTTCGGAGTTCTAGGCCAAGTTTCTACCCCAAGCAGGAATTCCTTCCAGCAACCACTCCTATATCTCTATCCTCAACTCCCGTGGCTTCCCCAGTTTGCAGACACCCCACACCTCTGATGGCCACCGGAGGCCAAAGTGCTCCCAGCATCACCCCCCGCCCCACTCCACCGGCAACCATCCCCTATCAGGGCTAATGGACACTTCCGCCCAGAGATCATGGAGTTGATCTCCCTTCCCCTGCTCTTCTCCACAGCAGCTAGAGGAATTTCTTAATAAAAATTAAAAGTCAGATTATGCCACCCACCTTGCTGAAAGCTGGTTCCCCTTGTCTTTCAGAATAGAAGTCGTAGCTTGTATAATGGCTCCCAGGCCTAAAGTGATGATCCCCACCCCTATCTCTCTCTCTCTCTTTAAAAATATTTTATTTATTTATTTTGTAGAGATAAGGGAAAGGAGGGAGAAAGAGAGGGAGAGAAATACCAATGTGGGAAAGATACGTTGGTCAGCGTCCTCTTGCACGCCTCCAGCTGGGGACCTGGCCCACAATCCAGGCATGTGCCCTGACTGGGAATCAAATGGTGACAAATGGGTTCCCAGGCCAGCACTGCCCACGGAGCTGCACCAGCCAGGACCTCCATCTCTCCTGACCCTGTCTGGCTACTCTTCCTCCCACACTCTGCTCCAGCCTCACTGGCTGTTCTTCAACTTGCCTGATCTCTGCCACCTGAAAATCGATGTTTGGCTGTTCCCTCCACTGGAGCCCTGTGCCTCCTCCAAACCTCCCCCACTCAGGCCTTTGCACAGATGCCACATTCTCAGCGAGTTCTTCTTTGACCATCCCTATTTGAAATTATATTCCCTGTCCCACCATCTCCGTGCCCCACTCCCATTTCCCTAGTACATACAACCTATTGATGTAGCATCTAATTTTTTCAAGAGGATATGATAATAGATGTTATTCAAGCTTCTTTCCTATCTATAACTTTCTCTGGTACCCTCATTCAATTTAGGTATATCACATAGGATTTGCCAACAATCATTAATAAACAAATAGACTTTTAATGGTGAACTCTCCGTCATGACACAGTAACTGCCAATTCAGCTCCACCACAGTTTCTGAAGAAAGTGGCGTCTGTGCCCGGCGGGTCGACATTTCAAATGGAACGCGGCATCACCTGGAGGAAGTCCCACTTGACACTGATGGCTTCAGATAGGCTACCTTTACACGGCACATTTTTAAAACCTGATTTTAGAGAGAGAAAGTGGGAGGTGGAAACGAACATCAATTTATCGTTCCACTTATTTATGCATTCATTGGTTGATACTTGTATGTGTCCTGACTAGGATCCAAACCCACAACCCTGGCATATTGGGACGATGCTCTAAGCAGCTGAGCTACCCAGGGCTACAAAGCACGTTTTTCAAAACAAATTTTGTTTATTTATTTTTAGAGAGGCGGGGAAAAGAGGGAGAAAAAGATCGATTGGTTGTCTCTCGCATGCCCACAACCAGGGACCTGTCCTGCAACGCAGGCATGTGCCCTCACTGGGAATCGAACCAGAGACCTTTCAGTTTGCAGGATGACACCCAACCCACTGAGCGCACCAGTCAGAGTTACACCGCATATTTTTTAAAAGGCACGTCTTTCAGAGTCACGATTGGAGTCGTATTTAGCAAACTACATGAGTGCCAAAAAATGTCTACATTGAACCCTTTCTTAGAATGCTTTCCACTTTCCACTGAACAGAAGCAAAAAATAACCTGTTGCGCAGTTGTCACAAATATAGTCCTCAGGTTTTTTACCGTAAACATGAGTATTGCCTGGAGTGCGCCTTCTTTGCAGCAGCCAGGCCCTGCCACCATGGAGCTTGGCTGAGTTCGCAGATCTGTGGTGGCCTGTACATCCCCCGTCACTTCTCTCGCCCTCCTGTCCTGCCAAGTGTTGTTCCTGCAACCACCACAGCGACTGCTGCCGGTGGGACTGCCGTGACCACTTTGGTTTGTGGTTTGGCAAAGTGTTGGCCTCCGCCAACATAGGGGCTGGAGCTCTGCCTCCGAGGTTTCCTCCTTTATTGGGTCCAAAACTCGGAGATGGATTGTTGTAATCACCAAAACCACTGTAGCTTCTGCCACCTCCCAAAGTGCTTCTACCATCACCGAATCCGTTATAGTGATCCCACTGCCACCATGTCCACCACCACCTTGGCCACCACCTCTGAAGTTTCCTCAGTGGCCAAAGTTGCCATTCCCAGCAAAACCACCTCCACGACCAACATGGGAGTTTCCAGAACCTCTTTGGAAGTGTGGAGCACGAGCCATCTCTGCTTAGACGGGGCCTCTCCCTTTCCGCCACTGCCTGGGTCAGTGAGGATTTCAACCAGTTCAGTGTTCCCACACTGCTCAAACTCAGCTCCTAGGTGGAGTTCTTCAGTGTCTTCAACACCAGGACAAAAATCTTTTCACAGTTACGTGGTTACCAGGCCTTCGAGAATCTTCTCTTGAGACAGCTCTCCCTGCTTTCACAGCTCTCCCATCTGCCTCACGCAGCCTTGCATTCCTGGCTGCATCCACGGCCTCTGCAGGGGCGTACGTGACAAACCCAAAGCCTCTGGCTTCTCAGACAGACTCTCACTGGTTGCTTCAGAACTTGAACCCTGGATGAAGAGCGCCTACAGCTGTTGGGGCACTTGGGAGACTCTGACTTAGACATGACAACTGTGGAGGGGAGACCTCAAGGATGCTTGCTTGGTGGTATCCACTGGCAGAAAGTGATACACTAATTTATGTGTTTATTTTGCTTATTGCTTTGTTATCTTTCTCCACTAGAATGAAAGCCCTGTGAAGGTGGAGATCTTTGTAGTTTTGTTCACAAATGTGTCCTGAGGGACTAGAACAGTATGTACTGTAGGTACTCAGTAAGTAAATACTTACGGGAGGAATGAATGAACACGTCCTGTAGGGGCTGCCTTACGAGCTGAATCCTGCGTCTCACTAGCCCCTTCCCATTGGTCTTGGTCCTGCTCTCTGAGCCATGAACCTATAAGTCTACTCCCTTTTTTCAGAGGACCACTTTCTGTCGTCCATCATGTGGTTTCCCCCCAGTCTCCTCTTCTGCTCAAACATGCCTTAGTTTTCAGGTACTCCTTTGTCCTGGGTCAGTCCGGGTCTCCTGACCTCGAGACACGCTTCAGCTGCCAGTCAGTCTTCAGATTCTGACTCAGAGAGCTCACCCAGGAGCTCTAGCGGGATGCGGGCACTGTGCCTGGCAGGGGACTGCCGTTCCTGACACATCTCAATCGCCATTTCCATTTACCTGAGCCCATCAGGAGGGCCAAACAGCCCTCCGTGAAGACGGTCGTCCTGGGGACAGGCTAACATGCCATGTGGCGTCCACACAGGGGAGACTTGGTTCTGCCAGGGGGCTTCCACTCAGGGACAGCCTGATGGACTTGCCCCAGGAAAGGGCTGAGGACGGGAGAGGATTCTGACCAAGGCATTTCTTGCCTTGGTTTCCCAAGGCTCTTTCCTGTCTCCCAAAGTTGGCCCTGGTCTTTGTCTGGGTTGCTCACATTCCGGAGGCGCTCATGTGGCACTAAATACTCCTAGGGCCCTGGCATTCTCCCCCAGAGCGCAGCGTCACCTCCCTGAGCCTGCTTCTGGAATGTTTTTGGTATGAAGTGTCATGGCAGGTAAAGGGAAAGGCCGTGCAGTGAGGGACCCACAGCCTGAGTCTAGGTCTCTTTAAGCCCGGGATAATATTTTCCTTCCCCAGCAGGCTTCCCCCACATCACCCCCTCTGCCGTGGGCCCCTACCAGCCCCTGGTTTAGAAGAGGTTAAGCAAACACATCACTAGGCGGACGGCTATCTCAGGATCTTTTGAGTTCCTTCTCCATCCCTGAAATGCCAGCTCCTCCCCATGATGGGATAGTGCTGATAGGACCAGGCGGCAGGGGCTGTGGCTCCCTCCCCTCCCCTCATTTTCTTTCTGTGGCTTCCCTTGTCCCTTCCTGGCCAGTTCCTGCCACCCCCTCCTCCCCTCCCCTCCTTTAGCTTTTCCTTGCTCCTACTCTCCCTCTTCTTTCTCAGCTCCCCTGGGGCTTGTAGAGATAAAGGGAAGACATTTTTTTTTTTGCAGGAGGAACTGCTATATTCCTTGTGCTTGGAAAGGAGCCTAGCATGTAATAGATGCTCAATAAATGTTTGTAGTTCCATTCACTTATATTCTGTCTCAACTATCCAGCCCAATCTAGTTAAAATGAGCCCCTGCCCCATCCACTAAGATTTGGCACCCCACAGGCCTGATGTGAGGTCTGGTTTTCCCACTTGCTAGCTAGGCAAGTTGTTCAATGTTTTTGAATCTCAATTTCTTCTTCTGTAACATGAGAATGATCAAAATTGCATTAAATAAAATAAGAAAATATGGTGCTTGATATGTTAGCACTTAATAAATTGTGGCCCCTATTATTATCTCTAAGTCGTGATTCTTTTTCATTATTCAAACTCCCCTTCCACGTTATCTGAACTGACAATTTCTCTGTTGAATTTTTAAAGTAATTTTTTGTCAAGTATAGTTGACATAAATATTGTATTAGTCTCAGATGTACAACCCAGTGATTAGACATTATATAACTTACTAAGTGATCATGTGATAAATTTTGTGCCCATCTGACACCATACATGGTTATTAAAATATTATTGACTATGGTTTCTATGCTGTACTTTACATCCCCATGACTATTCTGTAATCACCGATTTGTACTTCTTAATTCCTTATGTTTTCACCTATCATCCCATTCCCTTCTCATCTAGAAACCTTCAAAATATTCTCTGCATTTATGAGTTTGTTTCTGTTCTGCTTGTTTGTTGATGTTGTTTTTAGATTCAGTTATTGATAAATATGTATTTATTGCCAATTATTGTTCATATTTTTATCTTCTTCTTCTTCTTCTTCTTCTTTTTCTTCAAGAAGACCCTTTAACATTTCTTGTAATAATGGTTTGGTGGTGATGAACTCCCTTAGCTTTGTCTTGTCTGGAAAGCTCTTTGTTCTATGGTTCCAAATGATAGCTTTGCTGGGTAAAGTAATCTTAGTTGTAGGTCCCTGCTTTTCAGGACTTTGAATATTTCATGCCAATCCCTTCTGGTCTGCTAAGTTTCTGTTGAGAAGTCAGCTGACTGTCTTACGGCAGCTCCCTTGTACGTAACTAACTGCTTTTCTCTAGCTGCTTTTAATAATCTCTTTTTATCTTTAACCTTTGGCATTTTAATTATGTGTCTTGGTATGGGCCTCTTCTGTGTTCATCTTGTTTGCACTCTTTGTACTTCCTGGTCTTATATGTCTATTTCCTTCACCAGGTTAGGGAAGCTTTCTGTCATTATTTTATCAAAGAGGTTTTCAATTTCTTGCTCACTCTCTTCTCCTTCCAGCACCCCCATTATACAAATGTTGGCACTCCTGAAGTTGTCCCAGAGGCTCCATACACTCATTCTCATGTTGGGGAGGTTCTTTTTTGCTGTTCTGATTGGCTGTTTTTTGCTATTTTATATCCCAATCACTGATTTGATTCTCAGCTTCATCTACTCTAGTGTTGATTCCCTGTAAATTATTCTTCATTTCAGTTAGTGTACTCTTTGTTTCTTATTGTTTCTTTTCTTTTTAAATATTTTTAAAATTTATTTTTAGAAAGAGGGGAAAGGAGGGAGAAAGTGAGGGAGAGAAACACCCATCAGTTGCCTCTCACAGCCCCCAACTAGGGACCTGGCCAGTGACCCAGGCATGTGCCCTGATCAGGAATCAAACCAGCAACCTTTTCATTTACAGGCTGGCACTCAATCCACTGAGCCACACCAGCCAGGGCTGACTGGTTGTTTTGTATGATTTCCATGTCCTTTATTATGCTGTTGAAGTTCTCACTAACTTCACTGAGCATCCGTATAACCAGTGTATGGAACTCTGCATCTAGTAGATTTCTTCTCTCCATTTTGTTCAGCTCTTTTTCTGGAGTTTTGATCTGTTCTTTCATTTGGGCCATGTTTCTTTGTCTCCTCATTTTGGCTGCCTCCCTGTGCTTGTTTCTATGTATCAGGTAGAGCTGCTATGTCTCCCAGACTTTGTAAAGTGACCTAAAGTAGTACATGTCCTGCAGGATCCAATGGCGGAGCCTCCCCGATCACACAAGCTGGGCACTCAAGGTGCTCCCCTTGTGTGGGCCGAGCACACCCTCCTTTTGTACTTGAGACTTGACTGCTGTTGGCACATCAGTGGAAGCAATCTACCCCCAGGCCAATCAACCCTAAGTCTGGCTATCACCACCGAGAACTACCCTTCCATTATCATGGAGGATCAGCTATGTTGGGGCTCACCCTACAGAGCAGGACTTATTTCACTGGGGCTCTGGTATCTGCTAAATCCATTCCTTGAGTGTGTTGCTTGTAGAGGTGGTTGGGTGGTGGTGCTGCAGTGTGGCCTGAAACTGCCCACTGTGTGCACTGGCTTTGGGGCTTCTCAGGAGGTGCAGGCCATATTCAGCTGCCACCTGTGTTCTGTCCAGGGCCACACAGCATGAGCTATAAAGTGATATGCAGATGGCTGCTACCTGTGTTGGGCTTGGAGGTACCCAGGTGCAGCAAACTGCAAACCACAACTGGTTGCTGCTAGTGCCACGCCTGGGACCACTTAGTGAGAGGTATAGGACTCATTGTGGTCGGATGCTGCTTACTTGAGAGATCTTAGAAAAATCTGAAGTATTAGCCATTTGTATAGAAAAGCCACTGGACACAGTTTGGGTGGGCCTGAAAGTTGGGTGGAGCAGGGTCTCAAAGAATCACCAAGGTGAGGTGACTAGTGTGAGCCAGGTTGATGGGGACTTAGCTACGGTACACACCTGCCAGGTCTGTTGGTGGCGGGGGGAGGGGGGCAGTTCTGAAGAAAGGAACAACGGGCTATGCCAGAACATTTATCTGGCAGAAAGCTGCCATACCCAGCTCTTGTCCTGATGCCAGACAATCTAGTTCCTCCCTGCACGTCACTGGTGGTGCCTTTGGAGCTGCTGGCCCAGCACTGGAGCTCAGAGGGAGGGAGTCCGAGGAAATATGTGCTCAGAACCTTTAAGAGGAAATGCCTGGGACCCCAGAAGCCCTCTGCCTCACTCAGCCACAATCTCTACTCGTTTTTACAGCTAGCAGTTGTGGGGACTTCTCTTCCTGGCACTGGGACCCTGGGCTGGGGGGCCTGGTGTGGGGCTGGGACCCCTCACTCCTCAGCGGGGAATCTCTGAAGCTGAGATATCCCTCTAGAGTTTTATCTGCTACATGTGGGTGTGGGACCAGCCCATCTACTTCTCTGCTCCTCCTACCAGTCTCAATGTGGCTTCTTTAAATTCTTAGTTTAAGACTTCCACGTTCTAATAGATTTCAGGTGGTTCTGCAGTTTGGCGGTGGGAGGATGTAAGTACCACACTTACCTACATCACCATCTTGATTGAAAGTCTGAATTTTATTTATTTTGATGCATGCTACCTTACTGTCCAGTCTGAAGCCTCCTGGAAGCTCAGATCTCAACGTGTTGTGCCAGAAAAACAGCAATTACCTTTGTCTCCCACAGAGCTCAGCATAAAAAGGGCTGGATTCCTGAGTTGAATGAATAGAGGCGCACAGCCAACTCCACAGCTGACTCTATGCTTCTTGAGTGTAAAACCCTCCCTTATGTTTTCCTGGTGTCCACCCAGAGTCTGGCCCAGAGCTCTGGCCCTGAGTAGGACCTCGAGGATACCAGACAGAAATACTCCAGTTGCAGCCAGTTGTTTGCTGCAGCGTCATGAGCCATAGTCGCCTGGACACATCACTGACTCCCCAGCCTTACCAGCTTCACCAGCTCCCCAGATGCAGGGAGCAGGAGGGAAGGTCCAGAGGCCCCACTCCAGAGAAAGAACAGGTGTGCTGGGGAACAGGGAGCCGGAGCTGGCTGGACCTGGAGTTGCGTTGGAGCCTGTGAGCACCAGGAGCGGGTAAGGCATGGGGAGGGAATCTGCTGGCATGCTGCTGGCTCCAGCTTCATGCCTGAAGCTGGAGCCAGCAGCAACTTGCCTGCACTTTGTCCTCATTCTTTCATCCCAGCCCTCAGAGCCCCAGTTTCTCAAAGGACCAGGCCAGCGGGCGGGAAATGCTCTGCTGGGGGTTGAGAGACAGCCTTCAAGGGGGGGCATTCCAAGCATTCTTTACTGCACTAGGGGTCAGACGGTGAGGGCAGAGCTGGGCGCAGCTGCGCAACACTGAGTAAAAGGGATTTCTTTGGAGAGAGAGAAAAAAAGAGGTGGGGGTGTCTTCAAGCAGCAGGGGACAGAACTGTATGGGGGAGGGGTGGAAGAAGATGGAGAGAAGGTTGGGGGTGGGTCTGCACAATTTGCCAAGCCCAGCTTTCCACTCAGGGCCAAAGGCAGGAAGAGCAAGTGTTTGAGTCCATTCAAATGGGCTGAGAGCCCATTCAGCCCAGGGCTCTCCCACCTGCATGTTTTACAGGGCAGACTCGCTAATGGAGGTACACTGGGGGAACTGCTGGAAGCCAGAGCTGGGTACTTGTTGTTTTGCGTTTATTAAGCAGGTTCTCTGTTTCCCAGCAGGATGTGTGTAAAGACAAGGTTCAAAGATCTGCGCCCAACCTCCTCAAACAGAACTGACAGAGGCCATTGTCAATCACTGGACTGGTTTTTAATGGAGTGGGTTTTTTCTGGCCACAGAGAAGGTAAGAGGGACCATCAGGTAGGCAGAACCAGGGCAGGGATGAGGGGCCGTGTGTACCTGGACAGGGCTGAGGAACATGTGGATTTATAAAAGGGCCCCCCTTCCCCATGAATCATTGCAAAAATATTACTTTGTACACAAAATTAGATGTATAGTGAACTTTCCAGAACATAATATTCACATTATTGAAAACAGCAAGATTCATTTTTGAAAGAACACATGGCTAAAAATATAAATAGGGCATTCTAGGTCCTGGAAACCCAGAGAAATAGACACATTCATTCTCAGTAGCAGGAGCAGCTTGGAGGCTGGAGATGTTCACAGAGCCTTTGAGGTTCAAGGAGGGGGGGTCCAAAGTAATCCAGGCCCCCTGAGATGAAGTCCAATAGCGGCCTGAGCCTTTTCAAGTCTTTCAGATTTATAGCAGCGACTCCAGGAGGCTTGGGCAAGGTTTGGGGGACAGGAAAGCAGGGGTGGGGGACCTCTGAGGAAACAGGCTGGGCTCTCTTACTGCTGGGAGAAGTAAGGAAGGGCACCCTCTAGGAGACTGTTCCTAGGATGTTCCAGGCACGTGAGGAGTTTCCAGTTTCAGTGCCTGGTGGGGATGGGGATGTGTATTTGAAGAGCTCCTACCCTTTTGGAAAGAAGGCACCATGCACAAAACTCACTTATTGCAATAAAGGAGACAGGTACCTACCGAAGAGAGTGCTCTTTCCAGATTGTGGTGGTCCTACTATGTACGCATAAAACAGAGAAACTGAACTTGGCCACAGACCTTCTCTATTCCCCTACTCTTCCCCTCTTCTACCTTCTTGGTTCAACAGGGCTGGGGATGTTGAATCCTCAGTGCATCTCACTTGCCCATTTTTCATATATCCAGCCCTCCCCAGGGCTAAATCGCAAACCATCTCAGACTTCTGGGCTGGGATGCTGGTCCTAGGAGGCAGGGCGAAAGGTGGCTCCCCTCAGGGTGTTGCCAGGTGCATCTTAGAGCCCATCCAGGTGGGGCAACGGCTCCACCCTCAGCTGAGCTTTGAGCAGACTCCCAGTGCCTGTCGATAGGCCTCTGTCACCTCCTGGCAGTCCGTCAGGGAAAAGCAGCTTTCCCCCAGGGAGTCTTGCCTCCAGCGCCTCAGGCCTCTGCTCCCAGGGCCCTCGGAGGGGGGCTTCTCAAGCCCCGTGAGGTTGTCCACAGACACACAGCCTCGCAGCAGGGGCTCGGGGAGCCATTCAGGCAGGTCCAGCTGGTCAAAGGACTCAGAGGACAGGATGCTGTCCTCACTCACAGCCCCTGAGGGGCGGCCAGCCTGGGCCGGAGGGCAGGGCGAGGCCAGCTCGTTCAAGGAGCCGAAGGCAGTGGGGGCTGCGAGCTCCAGGGCTGTGCGGGTGAACCTGCCGTGGTGCTTGAGGATGCCCTTGCGGTGGAGGAGCAGCCCTGAGGCCTGGGGGGGCTTCTGCTCTACAGCGTCCCCGCTGATGAACACGTCCCCTGAATCCAAGAGCTCCCCCGACTCGCTGGGTTCAGGAGAGGAGTAGTAGCCGGATTCCCGCTGCCGAGAGTTCTTGAGGATGCCCTTCTTGGGGAGCAGAGGGGCAGCCTGCCCTGAGCTCCCAGGAGCTGGGCTGAGCTCAGAGTCCTCCCTTACCCACTCAGAGGAGGCAGAAACCTTCTTCTTCAGAATGCCTTTGGGCAGCTTGAGGTTGCCCTTGCTGGGACGAGGGGAGGTGTCCTCGGCAGGGTCCTCCTGCAGAGACTGGGCCATGTCATTCTCTCTGCGGGACTTCTTGAGCGAATGCTGGCGCTCCAGGCTGGGGGCCATGCTCCCACCTCCAGGCGTGTGCTGCTTGAAGAAGCTGCATACCTTGGCCCCATTCTCCAGGAGAGGGCGGGAGGACCGCCGGAGCCAGTCAGCCATGGAGGCCCGGCCAGAGTCACTGCCAGGGTGTCCTCCCTCAGGCAGAGCCTCCTGCTGCCCCACACTGGTGGTATATCCCCAGTTGACCCACCAGTGACTGGCCACATCCTCCAGGGTAGCCCGGCGTGTGGGGTTCACCATTAACAGCCACCGGATCAGGCCACAGGCATCTGAAAGACGAAGATAAGGGTCTTCAGAGCCCTGGCTGGTGTAGCTCAGTGGATTGAGTGCGGGCCTGGGAACCAAAGGATCAAGATTCGATTCCCAGTCAGGGCACATGCCTGGGTTGCAGGCCAGTTCCTGCCAGGGGCCAGTTCCCAGCAGGGGATGCACAAGAAGCAACCATACATTGATGTTTCTCTTCCTCTCTCCTTCCCTTCCCCTCTAAAGATAAATAAATAAAATATTTTTTAAAAAAGATAAGGGTCTTCGGATTGGCAGCCATGTGAGTGGGCCCCCACAGTCCCCTCTCACTGGCTACCCCCATCTGCACGAGGACACCACTCCCACCCAGGGCCCCGCACACGCCCCAGCCGGGCCAGCTCCCGGCCTCCAGATGTCCCAAATGGATTCTGCCAATTTCGTCTTCAGTACCATGTCCCCAGGACTCTGAGCCCTTCCCTAGCCTTATTGTATGTGCACGTGTATCCTTGTTCTCCTCAGAAATGCAACCCTCTGATGGTGTGGACTGTACTCAAGGATAAACCAAGGTTCTTACACCCTTCCTCTTGCCTACATTGTAGGTGAAAGGACAAAAAGATTTCTAAGGATGAGGGAAAAGCAGTAGAAAGTGAGACAACTGTAGCACAGAGGACCTAAGTTAGACCCTAGGAAGCACTTCCCAAATATAATAAAGCATGCCCATAAGCGAAGGAAGAGATGACCCCTCCTTTTTGGAGGTCGTAAACACTGGGGGCAGAGATGATGGCAGAAGGTGGGTGGAGGGTACTCATCTGCAGTGGGTCGTCCTGTTCACTTTACTGCCACTGTTTAACCCCTGCCTCAGGAATTAGCTCAGGACCCCTGGGCCTGGACGGGAACACCCGGACCTCTCACTCACCCGAGGGTTTAGGCGGCTCCCGGTAGGCCCCGCTGCTGATCTGCCTCACCAGCGTCTTGTGGTCCTGCCCATCAAAGGGCATGGCACCGTGCACCAGGACGTACAGGAGAACACCCAGGGACCAGCTGTCCACCTGAGGGAGGGGGTGGGGGTCAGCGAGGGTGCTGGCGGGGCTCTGGCCTCACTTCCGCACCGGAGGGGAAATGGGTGCACACTGGAGAACCCAGAGGCCAGTGCATCTGAGGGGCACATCCCTCTGAAATCCAGGGGCCAAGGAATGACGCTGTAGAAGTGACCAAGGCTCATGGGGAGAGGTGCTGTCATCGTCTCTCCTTGGCAGGGGCAGCCACAAACACAAGAGCAGTGAAGAGGTCATCCCTTCGGGATAGGAGCGGGTGGCAGGCTGGGTGCAGGGAAGGGCAACAGGAACCAGGAATGTGAGGGGCACAGGACTAAACCAGGGGCCAGGAGGTTTAAGTTCTCGCCCCAGTTTTGCCACTCCTAGCTAGAGACCTGGCAAGTGACTACTTTGGGAGGTGAGGGGGTGCGGGCTGAATTTTGTGCACTGAGAAAGAAAACAACTAGAAAACCGGCCCACCTATGTCACAGGAGCGGAAGCCACAGGAAACTGCAGAGGCAGGCTGGTGGTTGAGGGTGGACACTCACCTCTGGGCCCGTGTAGGGCTTCCCATTGACAATCTCAGGCGAGGCATACAGGGGGCTGCCGCAGAATGTCTGCAGGAACTTGCCTTGGTGGTAGAGGTTGGAGAGGCCAAAGTCGGCAATCTGCAGGAGCGGGTAAACACAGAAGGGGTCACGGCCAAGGCTTGGGTTATTATTCTGCAGCTTTCAGCCTGCCACCACAAGACACTGGGGAAACCCAGACCCCAGCAGGAGGAAAGGGTGCCTGTGACCCCCATTCACACTGGGCACTGTCAACACAGCTCAGGCCCTGGAAAAAAAAGGTCTCCAGAAACTGTGTCAGTGAGCACCTAGCCAGAGGCGCAGGGGCTCCAGGCCCTCACTGTCCCCCAGGGTCCTCTGTCCTGCTGTACTCCAACCCAGGCATGCACTCCCCTGTTCGTGCGCATCCTCCTGGTCCAGCAAGCTCACCTCCCCTGGGAAGCCCTCCATTGCCCTGAGATTTCCTCCTCCCACAGAACCCTGGTTTCCAGTGGCTTGCTGTAGCCCTTGCTTATTGGTTCTGTCTCCTCATATTGTCACATTACTATATTTCTGTGCTGACATCCTTCTGTCCCCATCCCTCCTGCAGCTCCTAGAATAGGTGTGACACATGAATGGGATTCCATGGGAAGGTGGACCAGATGGAGGGGGACAGTCAACATCTTACGCCGGTGGCACTGCCCTCAGAAGCATCCAGTCTTTGACTAACCACGCACGGCTGGGCTTCCCTTCCTAGCAAAGGGCTTGTCTATGCCCACTCCTGGGCAGGTGTATGGGGTCAGCCCAGCAGGGCTGAGAAGCAGTGGTGAGGACAAAACAGAATCACGGTCAGAGTTATAGCCCAGGAGAAGGCACCTTCTCCCAGACTCCCTGAGCCATCTAATACTGAGGCCTTGAGAGGAACCCAGTCCATCTCCTTGTTCCCCAGAGAGACCCCTTCCCCAGCTGCCCTCAGGGAGAGGCTGAGGCCGGTGCCCTGCTGCTCCTGATCTCTTCACCCCCAGCAGAGGGTCATGTGTGCCTAGGGTGGGGAGGGCCTCTTTATGGAACTCCGGCTCCTTCGTTTATGGTTTTATTGGCCTCTTATCAAGCAGATAGTTGAAGCCCATAATGAAGCAGGTGATTGGTGCAGACCGGAGAGTTCATGCCTGTCCAGGTTGTTTGTGTTTATTGGCTCTGCCTCCCCTCCCCCACACCACAGCATCAAAGAAAGCCCCACCCGATCCGGGAATTGGCTGGAAAAGGGGAATGAACTCGGCACCAGGGTGCCACAAAGCATGGGTCAGGGGCTACTGGAACAGGAACTATGTCCTGGGTTCAGGAGGGCTCTGGAGGGGGTCAGAGGGCAGAGTGCAGGGTCAGCCTGGCCATCTCCCCCTTCTGGCTCTGAGCCCTGAGTGTACCTATCAGTACACTGTGCCCTTCTCATGCCTAAACCTAACTGCAGAGGCACGGGAGGCCAGCAGCTGCAGGAAGACAGAGCTGGAATGCTTGGTCTTTGGGGAAACGTGCCAAAGGGCGATCTAATTGCAGCAGAGGAAAGTCTTCGTGTGTGTGCACGTGTGTGCATGTGTGTATGTGAGTGCATGCACACAGGCAGGAAGAACTCAGGCCAGGGCCCTCTCCCTGCCAGTGCCAAGGTTGTGAGCAAAAGAACCTAGACCTAGACTCCTAGACTCCTGTCAGCATTGTGATGTCAAGAGCACTGGGAGGGGAGCCAGGAGACCTTGCTTCTAGCCCATGTTCAGTCTCTCGCAGCCACAGAACCTTGTGCAAGTCATCCCTTAATTTGAGGCCTTGGTTTGCCATCCCTAAAATGGAGTGAATAAACATATACGTAGGATCTTTGCTGGACTCCTCCCAGAAACCCCTAGGGACTTAGAGGCACTTGGCTGGGGGCAGTTCGAAAAGGCTGAGGAGGAGCGGGACAGCTGCTGGAAACAGAAGTGGGGCCCACCTTGATATTTCCATTGGCATCTAGGAGGATGTTCTCCAGCTTGAGATCCCGGTGGACAATCCCGTTCTGAAAGAGGGAGGGAGGAGTGTCAGGGGAAGGTCACCAGGGAGGGAAGGGCATGAGGACCCAGTCTGCAGAGTAAGGCAAACAAGGGGGGCCAGGCACAAGTACACTGGGAGTGCCCGTCTTTGTTGGTACAAAGCACAACAAATCACAGGCCCTTCCACCCACAGCTGAGGGACTCAGGGCCAGAGACACCGGCGTTCCTAGGCTGTGAGTCCCAAATCGAGGGTTGCCTCTGCTTTGCCTCCCTGTGCGTGTTCCCTGGGTGAGCAAGTCGTGGACTCTCTAGGGCCCAAACTGGGGGCCCAAGGACCACCCCTCAGAACAGGACCAGGCAGGCGGGGCTCCCTACCTGATGGCAGTATTGCACGGCAGAGACGACCTGCCGGAAGAAGTGCCGGGCGTCCCGCTCGCTGAGCCGCTGCCGCTCACTGATGTAGTCATACAGGTCGCCACGGCCGGCGTACTCCATGACTATCACGATCTTGCTGCTGTTCTCGAACACTGGGGCAGAACGGGGAGAGGGGTGGGCGGGTGTTGGTGGAACATCAGGCCCTCCATAGTACATCATGCCCCTGGGGGCTGGGCCTCTCCTGGCCCTGGACCAGACACCTCCCTCTAGGGATGTTTGCTGATGGGGCGGGAAAAGGGCCTTTGAAGCTCTCAGCATCTTCCAACAGCAGCAAGTTAAGGCCAAGGGACCTAGCTCACCCTGGAAGCTCTGGCCTTTGAGGTTTCTCAAAACGACCCTGCAATTTCTCAGGAGGGTGGAGACGGCCCTGGATGGGAAGGAAAAGCCTGTCTGGTTCAGGATTTAGCGCCTTTTTGCTTCATGACCTACGGTAGATCTCTTCCAGTTCTGTCACTAAGGTCTGTCTCTTCTAGGCCTCATCACTTACTAGTTGGGTGACCTTGGCAAGTTATGCAACCAGTGTGCCTCAGTTTCCTCACTTGAAGAACGAGGAGGGATGACAATGCCAACCTCTTGGACCTGGGGTGAGAACTAAATACAAGACAGTGAAAACTCTGGTGCTGGCTGAGGAAGCTGGCAAGGAGCTGACATAAGCAGGCACTCAATAAATTGTACCCACTGTTACATTCATCACTGGCACCCTCATATACATAATAACATATAATGATGCCCATAAAATGCCTGCCTGGAGGATCAGAAGAGGGACAAAGCACATGCGGGGGCTTTGCACACGGTAAAGTACAATGGAGAACTGAGATACTCATCTGCCAACACCTCTGACTTCCCGCCCAGAGCATTGCCAGGGCCTTGTCCATAGAAGCGGTGAATACTTTGGAACCGAATGACTAGCTGGGCTCCTGTCAGCCAGCCTGCCCTGCCTGGCTCATCGGCCTGTGTAGGAGGAGCCTGCATGTCCCCCAGCCTTGTTCTGGCTCCAGTCCTCTGGAAAGGGAGGGAGTGACTGGGTCACCAAACTGGCCCGTCAGCTGAGTGTATGTCAGAACACGTACATCCATCCCTGACATCGCATCTCTGTGTCAAACAGGTCCTAGGAGTTTGGTTTGCTCAGCCAGCCCCAGAGCTACTGCCGTTTGGCCTGTGAGAGGGAGCTGAGAGAGGGAGCTGAGAGAGGTGGCTTCTCCAGGAGGTGTCCCAGCACCCGGGTGGTTGTATACATGGCCAGGGGGACTGAGCTTTTTCCCAGGGGAACAGGAGTGAGTGGCCCTGAGGTGGCCCAGTCCCCCACCGTATGCTTAGCTGTCCCTGTGGTTCTCCACATCGCTGCAGCCTTTGTGCCATGAAATGGGGGGTCAAGAGCCAGCACATTCTGGACAGCAGCTAGGTGAGAATTCGTTCCCCCACCCCCAGGCCATACCTCCTGAACACTGTGGCTGTGGCAGGATGGGGGTAGATCTGGGGTAACCCTGCATACACACAGTAACTTCGATAGCCCTGTATCTGCTGGAGCTGATGGTGAAGGACAAGCCCGAGCATCCTGAGCTTCAAAGCTCAGTTCTCAGACCTGGCTGGGCATATAGGTGTGGGACATGCACGCACGCATAATCACCAAGCTCAGTCTGGCTAAAACAATACCCCTGTCATCTGCCCACTCTTCCCTGGGGAAATACATAGAGATGCAAGTAGCTTTCTCAGCTACTTGCCCAGAGCCCTTGTGGGACAGGTTCTGGCCACAGGGCCATGTCAGTGGCTCTGCCCTTAGTCTTCCTATGAATAGAACCCAAGAGAGAAGACTTCTCTTATGTTATACTTCCCACCAAAAAATATTCGAAAACAGACAAAGCCATAAGCTCCCTTCCTTCTCTCTGGTGCTATTTCTTATTTCTCCCTCTAACTGACACTATGTGAAAGCTGGAAGCAGACAGGTATGTGCGGGAGGGCACCCCACCTTTCCCTGGTCACCTTCTCTTGCCCGCTTTGTTCTCTGGGTCACAGAGAACAGGGCAGTCAGAGTGGAAAGCCAGCGTTGATGTCAGAGCAAGAAAAGGCTGAGAAAGATAACAAGGAGAGGCAGAGGCCAGCCCCACGCAGGAATGATTCAGAGTACAGGGCAGACTCCAGGAGGCCTGGATCTTAGCACGCATGCACCGGAGACAGGTGCAGGTCTCTATGTTTCAGCCTCCCCTGTATTGCTGAGGATCTCATTGGGTTGGGGAGGTAGTGTTCAAGTTTGGAAAACCTAAAAATAACAACAAAAAGCCTACAATTTGCTCAGTTCCTCCTGTGAGCTGAGCACTCGGTGACATTTAATTTGACCTTTGCAACTATGCTGTGACGTAGGTAGGATTATCCCGTTTTACAAATGAGGAACTAAGGCCCACCCAGGGACTAAATTGAATAGTTGCCCAAGTCATACAGCTGAATTTCAAATCCAGCTTTTGTCCAACTCCAAAGCCTGCATTTCTTTCATTTCTTTGTATCACCTGTTCCGACTGCTCCTACACACACACACCCACTTGGGCCCAGAGTCAAACACACCGCCTCTGTACCTTCATGGATGGCAATGATGTGGGGGTGGTTGAGTGATGACATGATCTCAATTTCTCGCCGAATGTGCCTCAGATCTTGCTCATCTTTGATTTTGTCTTTCCGGATTGACTTGATGGCCACCTGGGAACAGAGAATGCTGGAGAGTGAGGGGAAAGGTCTGGCAGGTAAAGGTGTTCTGGAGGACACTCTCGAAGTCCTGGCTCTGGGTTGCCTGCAGCTGTTGCAGAGGCCAAGGCTGCACCCAGAGAAGCCACTCCATCCCGTACCAGGAAGGGTGGCAGAGAGGCCAAAGAGCACCTTCTCTGGAGAAGTTCTTACCCGGGTTAGGTGTAGTCCACACAGCAGGAAGGAGGAAGGACCAATGGCCTTATTCAGAGGCCACAGATGAGCAAGGGAGGTAACGACCCTTTGGAAGGCCGATGCTTTATGATTTACAAAGCGAGTTTACCATGCTACACCACGAGGACGAGGGTTTGCTCACCACTGGGTCCCTGCTGCCAAGCAGAGTGGCTGGCACAAGGCAGGCACTGGATAACCATGTGCCACTTTAGTACATTGATTGGCCCTGACAGCAGCCCTGGGAGGTAGGCAGAGAAATATCATCATTCCTATTTACAGGTGCAGAAACTGGTACCCAGAGAGGTCACATGACCTACTCAAAGTCATACTGCCACTAATTGGCACCAGCAAGGGTACACCTTGACCACATTATACTAAGTGACATAAGCCAGACACGCAAGACCAAAGGTTGTACAAGTCTACTTACATGAGGTGACTGGAGTAGGAAAATGCATGGGACAGAAAGGAGAAGTTACCGGGGAGGGAGGGGGAAAGGTGGGGGTGGCGGGGGGGCAGTTATTGTTTCATGGGTGCTCAGAGCTTCTGTTGGAGCGATGAAACAATTTGAGAAATGCACAGTGGTGACGGCTGCACAGCCCGGTGACTGTACTTAATGCACTTAATGAACTATAGCTTAAAATGATGAGTTTCATGTGACATATATTTTACCACAAAAAAAAATTTGTGGGGAAAAAAAAAAACCCCAGTCCCTTCAGTTCAGGTGAGGAAACTTCCTCTCCTGGCAACAAACAAAAACAACTAGACAGGCGCATAGATTTCCCTGGGCTCTGCTAGTCTGGTTGTACAGGTGAAAACACCATAAAAGGATTAACCCACCCAGCTGGTCTGCATGGCTCAGGAAGGGCAGAACGAAGCAAGAGGAAATGAAGAAACAGCTGCCGGGATGCCCTTGAATGAAGCTCTTGGAGGCTCAGGGGTCTCCTCTGCTCCTTCCATTCAGGGTCCAGGTGACGGAAAGGGGAGAATCACAGCAGTGCAGCGTGTGTGTGTGTGTGTGTGTGTGTGTGTGTGTGTGTGTGAGTGTGAGTGTGATGTGTACAGAAGACCTGGGATCTCCTCCAGGCTCTGTCACTGTGCCCACGGGCAAGTCCCACCCCCTCTCAGAGCCTCACTTTTGAGTGAGACAAACAGGACGAAGGATGTGTGAGGTGCTTTCCTGCCCTGAGTCTGGCAGATGAGCCCTGAAAATGCCAGGCCCTCAGAGGCCGCGTTGCTGGCACTGGGTGCTGGGAGGGGGTGTGTCTCGGGGTTGGTCAATTCCTGTCAAGTCTTGCCCAGGGACACCAGTGGTAAATACAAGACTTCCTCTTCTTTGGAGACAGGCAAGTTACGAAAAATCTGAGGGCCCAGCCTGGGGTAAACGGCTCCTCACTCAATTTCCCAGGAGGGTTTGCCTCCTCTAGAGGTCCAAAAGGAGAGAGAAAAAAGGAAAGCGCTTCTGGAAGGGAGGGCCCTGATTCCCCTTTCACAGAGGTCTGGAGGCAGACAATGGCTTCCTTCTCATAGGGACAGTGGACAAGAATGCGCAACAGCCATAATCCCATAAGGAGTCACTCACAGTGCCCAGGGCCTGGTCACCCTGGCAACAGGCCAGAGTTGGCGTGCCCTCTGCCCCATTCCTCCCCAGGAGCTGCCTCCGTGAAAGAGGGGAGGCCCAGCTCCCTGCCCTCCCTGAGCAGGGCAGGGAGGAGGACAATGGCAGCTGGGAGCGACTGTCGCCATGGAGCCTCTCCCAGGATGCTGCTGAGGCCCAGGCTGCTGCAGCAGGTGCTCTCTCCAGGCCCCGCCCCTTCTGCTCCAAACCACCCTCAGAACTGAGCAGAAAAGTCACAGATTCCGAATCAGACAGGGGGCAGGGATGGGAACAAAGGGGCTGGACTCCTCCTCCAACTCTGAGGCCGGAACCTGGAGTGTGGTTTCTGCATGTCTCTCTCTCCCCATTCTCCTTTTCTCTCCCTGAAGGCAAGAGTTTATGGACTAGTCCTTTTCTCTCTAAAATGTTTCATTTTAATAATCAGACAATGGATGAAGTACTATAAGCTCTTCAGATAAAGGGGCCATAAAAAACTATTAACAGAGAGTAAACCATCATATGTAAATTACAAATCTAGATAATAAAACAAAACTATCTGAGAGCTTAAGAGGTGCACATATACAAAAACTAAGCACATCTTGAACGTATAACTGTGTACTCACAAACACATACAACACTGAGAGACATCATCCTAGGCTTAGAAGGTAGAGCTCTAAAAAAGACAAGACCCAGAAGAAATGAGTTCCTCCCCCAAATAAAGGGGTCTGAGTGCTGGAAGGAGTCCCTGTATGGACAGATGGCATGCAAGTCAAACCTCTAGATCTATTTCTTTCAAATTTGGAAACCTAATCTACAATGAATAGTTCCATTATCCTGTGAGCTTCTGCTCTGGCCTCAGGGGCTTGATGGAAAGACCTGTGGTTGGCCACATGAGGTCCAGGGGAGCACGGCGGGGCTGGCACTTCCCAGGAAAGAAACAAGTTATGCCATCTGGCCTCCACCAGTACCTAAGCAGGTGACAGGCAAGAAGAGTGATGTGTCACTGCCCCGGTGACACCCTATCCCAGCCCCAGGAGACAGGCCCCTAGCAGCCTGCCGGCTGGCCTCTCAAACTAGATACAGTGAAAGCTCAGGCCTACACAGAGGTCAGCGCACAAGGGCACTCAACAATTGCTTACTGATGAACACAAATCACATAAGAAATATTTATTGGTTGTCAGTGGGTTGGCCCCTGACTGATTGGGCCTGTGCCCAGATGAGACTTCTTGCTTTTCTTCCTACGCAGGGTGGAGAGTCAGCCTCCGTTATAAGCATTACTTTTGAGGGATCTTTGTTCTCATCTGCAAGACACTTGAGCAATCATTCTCTAGGAAAAATAATACACTGACTAGAGCCAAGGAGGAGGGTAGCAACTGCTGAGTGGGTCACCCAGAGGCCAGGAGGCCCTTTGCCTAGAGCTAGTCCAGGTCCATCCAAGTGTCATTACTCATAGTGACCCTTTCTCTCCAAAGCACCCAAGTTTAGACAATGCATCACAGGGCCACCCTGCCTAGTGGGAACAGGGAACCCAGACACAACGAACATCTCAGTGCGAATGTGGACACCAGGTCCTTGGAGTGGGTGTCAAGAGCCCAAGCATCTCATCCTTGCTTGTCCCTATGGAACTATGCAACTTAAACAAGTCACTTAGACAATCTGGTTAATTGGTCTGGTTGGTTTTAATGTCCTCATCTGAAAAATGAAGGTCGTTTATTCTCCAAACATCTGCTGAACACCTACTATGTGCCTGGTGCTATGTTAGGTGCTAGGTATTTAGATAAAAATTGGGCAGTCCCTGCACCAAGGTCCTCAGTCCAGTGGGAGGACCAGCAATGGAATCACCCCAGGCCTGATGTGATGAATGTGACCGTTGAGGCCCTTGCCTGTCGGGGGCTCCAGGAGCACCGGAGAGAGCTTGCTTTGCCTGGAGGAGCAGGGACGGTCACCTCTCAGAGAAAACTTTGTTTTAGATCTTGAGGGATGAATGGGGTTTGCCCAGCCAAGCAGGATAAACTAGGGAGGGGCAAGAGGGGCATTCCAGGCAGAGAGAAATGTTGGAGCAAAGTCCAGAAAGAAAGGAGCCATTCAGAAATTTGCACATCAGGATCTCCAAGTGTCTTCAGAAATGGGTCACCTGCTACCATGCCAGGAAGGCGCTAGCCAAGGGTTGTTATAACGAGCTTGTTCAGAGGCCCCATGCTATATCTATGTTAACCCGCCTGAGCCCAATTCCTATGAATACTGGCCCAGTGGTTTTCTTGCCCCTGCAGCCCTGCACGTTGGAAAGGCAGCAGGGCTAATTCCCTACCCTATTTTGCAGATGGCAAACACTCAAGTCCGGAAAGGTGCACTGACTCTTCCAAGGTCCCCTGATACATCAAGACAGAGTCAGGATCCAAGGGGGAGGGGTGTGGCCTGAAGAAGCTGCCATCTCAGAAGACAAAAAAGATTCTTGCAGATGTCCCACCCTGCCTCCAGTGCCCTGCCTCTCCCTGCCCCCCGCCCCGAGAAGGGAGTGCCCCATACCCTGCTCTGGGCCAAGCTGTACAGTCCAAAAAGCCATCCATGTCCCACTCATACAACACGCTTGAGAGATGGGTGCTGGGGCTCAATTGGTTAAACACTCCTACTCTCCACCCACCACCAACAGACCCCCTGGATAGGGAGTGATCTGGATTCAGGAAAGGATGGCAGAAAGGTCTTAGAGAAACAAGACCTAAAGGTGCTGGTCCCAGGCCCTAGGAAAGAGGGTGTGAGCTGGGCATCCCGGTCACAGCTACTGCTAGGAGCTGGAGCCAAAGTCCTTCACTCCTCTCTGGCGTTTCAGGGAACAGCTGCCATCTAGGAGGCAGGGCAAGGAGGTGGAGGATGACCCATATAGATAAGAGGTCTGGCTGGGCTTGCCTCGGTGGGCAGAGTGGGGAATGATGAGCCTGGGGTGGGGGATCACCCTTCCACCAAGCCTGCCAGAGAACCAGGCAGGGAGAGGAATGGGCTCCAGGAATGAGGGAGTCTGAGCTGCTTCCCCTAAACTCCATGCTGTACTCACCCTCCCGTTCACTCTGCCAGGTTGCTGGGCAAGGCAATTCCCTGCCCAGCTCTCTTGTGTGGTTTGGCCAGAGTCCAAGGACAAGAGTTGCCTGCAGCCAGAGCCTCCCTCCCTGCTGCTGAGCAGGCAGGTGCAGGAGGAGCAGGGAGAGCAGTGTCACACAGAAGAGACCTTGGGCGGCTGGCCAGGTGGGAGCCCTTCTCTGGAGCAGGGGCTGAAGGAGAGAGTAGGACATCGAACAAAGCAGAGACCACAGTGGTCAGGCTTAGGGAAGCTAAGCACAATGCATTTTCTTGCTCAGGCCAGAACAGACCCCAGACGGATGCCTCCATGAGAGCGGGGCCTAGTCAGGGCGGCCTTGGCCTAGGATGACACTGTGTTAGCTACTGCGCTCAGCATTTTACATGTATTGGCTGATTTAACCCTCTGAGAATAGCACAAGGTAGGAGTGATTATAATCCCCACTTTACAGATGAGAAACAGATACAGAGAGGTCACATGAGCAACAGACACAGGATCTGAATGCCTGCGGGCTGACTCTGAGCTAGGCAGCCTTCCCGACAAGGTGAGAACCAGGAATGCAGTGTATGTAGTTCCCCCAGCCAGGGTCCCTCGACACAGGCAGTGCGTGAGGAGTTGGGGGTTGGGGGTTGACCCTCTGCACTGCTGAAGCTCTGAGAAGGTGGCTGCAGCTGACTGCTGGAATGACGAAGCGCAACAAGACAAGCCCGAGCTTAGCTGACGGCCAGCTCCCAGACCGAGACTCAGTCTTGGACACGCGGGACCTGGGGTGGTCAAATCAGGGGCCTATGTTGTAGATATGCCACTAACCAGACATGGGACAAGCCACATCCCTTCTCTGGGCCTCACTTCCCCATCTGTCAATGAAGGAATGGGACCATCTCAGTCATTTACAAATCCAAGCCATCTCATACGTAAGACAGGAGCACCCTGCAGAGGTCACCATCCACTTCCCGCCCCATGCTCCTCATGGAACCCCTTGGGGACAAGACTTCCGTGCAGATCACCCCAAAGCCTTTGGTGGATTCTAGCAGCAGGGGTTTTTCTCTTCGGGGGGAGGGGCAGTCAGGAAGCTGGGAGAGTCACAGGAGGAAATGTCATTTGGAAACCAGGCATGTACTTGGAGACTAGAAGATCCAGAGCAAATATTTGTTTTTCCTTTGATGTCCTCTGTGAGTAGCCATTAGTCTTGCCCACCTGCCCCTCCCTCTGGACAATCCCATCTAGCCCCTGATATTCTCATGTAGACAGGCTGGGAATGGGAGACGTTCTGGAAAAGCAGAGAGAATATGGGGATGGGAGTCACTCAGCAGGCCTCCCTCTGAATCTAGCCCCACCAACCATCTCAGTTCATCCTGAGCGGGGTTCTCGGGTGGCTCCCACATCCTTCTCTCCCACTGAAGTTCCTGAGGCACCAGGCTGATCTCCCTTCAGGGAGAACAGTGAAGAGGCAAGAGTGAGGGTGCAGAGGGGAAGAGGACTCCTTTCCAGAGCTGAGAAACCATTAGCACAGCAGGCAGCTGCTCTTCAAGGAGGAGGAAGACCCTGAGCAAGTTCCCAGCAGATGCACAGGCTGGTCTATGGGCTGGGCAGGTTCAGAACAGGTTTCATTCCCACTGCTCTTGTCTCCCTGCATATGATGAAAGGCATAAGGCCAGGCAGCACCTCCTGAATTCTGTATTCTGATAGAACAGGAGCTGGAATCCCTGCCTGCAGCTGCTGAGATTTGAAAACTGAAAGCTGGTTTATCTCATTCCAGAATCAATTGAGATCTCCCTCTCCCTCCCTCCCTCCCTCCCTCCCTCCCTCCCCCCCTCCCTCTCTTTCCTGCACACAGTGCCCTAGGTCAAGAGCCTGATGGGACCTCTAAACTTAAATCTCAGTTTCCCAGTTTCTGGGCCCTCCAGGCCCCCACAATCCAATCTGCCCCACCCCCACCCTACCCCAAGCAGCTATTTCCCAGCTAAGCCCCTGACAAAGCCTAGGCCCAGTAGTCTGAAGCCTGGAGCCTCACCAGGCCCTCACACTTTATAGAAAGAGAAAGGAAAAGAAAACCAGGAAGTACATAATTGCCCAATAGCTGTAACCTGGCAGCAGGCAACTGGGGACTCTGCCAGGCATTAGCAGGAAAAACATACTTGGTCCTATTGATGGGGACATAAATCCATCCCCTTTTGCCGGCATCCATTCTCCTTCACCGATCTCATGACCTGTTGAATTTCAAACCAGCTACTGGGTGCTGAAGCAAACAATCTGGGGAGGCAACTGCAGCCACAGGCGACAAGGCAAGCCATGGCCACACACACATGTGCGTGTGCATCCCCATGTCTCTTACCCAGACCCAATTGCACCTGGCCAAACAATGCCTAGACCTCCTGCCCCAAAAGGCTTGTTAAAATACTGATTAGCCCTGGCTGGTGAGGCTCAGTGGACTGAGTGCTGGCCTTTGAGCCGAAGTGTCAGTGGTTCAATTCCTGGTCAGGGCACATGCCTGGGTCACAGGCCAGGTCCCTGCGGGGGCGGGGATCGATATATCTCTTGCACATTGCTGTTTCTCTCCCTCTCTTTCTCCCTTCCTGTTTCTATACAAGTAAATAAATAAAAATAAAATCTCAATAAAATAAAAGAAAATACAGATTATTTGGTTCCATCCTAGACCTTCAGAATAAAATCCTTCTGGGGGAGGAGCCAGAGAACAGGTACGTTAAACAAACCCCACAGGTGGTTCCGAAGCACAGGAAACTCCAGTCTGAGAATCACTACTAACTAACTTTTGGCAAATTTGCCATCTCTTCAGGACTGGCCTTTCCAGATATAAAGATCAGTTCTTACTGGGGGTTCTTTATGTCAGGAAAAATCTACATTCACATTTGCATCTCATTCAGTCCTCATGGCAGCTTGTGAGGGAGGCTGTGTTTTCTGGGTTTTTGCAGAAAGGGAAACTGAGGGTACAGAGACAAATTAGCTGCTCAAGGTCCCACAGATTGCTGCTACTACTACATGCACACACCCCCAATTAAACCTTCCCAAAAGGCCTCAGACCAAGTGTTTTGGGGCATTGTGGACCTTGGGCCAGAGCCTGATTTCACATTTCCCAGGATAAAAAACCCATCATACCGAAACGTGGACTCACCCTAAAGACTGAAAGGACTTCAGTGTCCAACCCATCTCCACCCCGCCCCTGTGCAGATCTCCATAGAGTGCTGGGCTGCCACACTAACAGAACTGAGTTGAGAACTGGACACCTCATTCATTCATTCATTCATTCAAGCACACAGGCATTTACTAAACCACAGGCATCTACTTGGTTTACTAT
Source organism: Sturnira hondurensis (assembly GCF_014824575.4). Lineage (NCBI taxonomy): Eukaryota > Metazoa > Chordata > Mammalia > Chiroptera > Phyllostomidae > Sturnira > Sturnira hondurensis. Next base: position 1,636,345 of record NW_028089713.1, on the reverse strand, counting down.
CAAGTGCTTTCTATTTTCTCTCCCTATTCTCCCATTTGGAAGTCTGTTCCAAGCGAAATCCTACTTAAGTTCCATCTTCTTTAGGGAGCCCTCTCATTCCAAGACAGAACGCTATTGGTCTCCTAGGCACCCGGCACCAACTGTCCGCCTCACTTATTGGCCATCATCACAAGCTGTTCGGTGTTGGGGTTCTCAGGTCCACGAACATTGTCTCCACAATCATGGACAGACATACCTGCAATAAATACCACCATCGCCCTCATCCCCCCGAATCCCGCAACTTCAGTTTGGTAAAGACTGAATGGGGCCACACTCCGGAGCAAGGCACTAGCTCACGGCCCAGCCCTGAACCTCCCGCCAGGCGGGCGCTGCGAGAGGGAGCCGGACTTACCAGGCGCCCCGAGCTCTCCCTCGCCTTCTTCACCTTGCCATAGGTGCCCTTGCCCAGGGTCTCCAGGAACTCGTAGCGGTGCCGCAGGTTGTGCTTGTGGTGGTGCCGCTTCACTGCCTGCTTCTTCATCAGTGGCTTGGGCGACTTGAGCCCGCCGGCCAGGGCGGCGGCGGCCGCCGCTGCGGGAGCCGGACCCGGAGCCGGACCCGGACCCAGACGCCGGGGTAAAGCCAGCGACTCCATGGCGAGGCGAGCGGGACCTGAGAGAGGGCTAAGTGGATTGAGTGGGGACCGGCTGCGGGGGTAAAGCTTGCCGGCACACGTCCCGCACCCTACACGGGAACCCACAGCCACTTCGAAGCGCTTGCCCAGGGACCGCATTCCAACTTCTTATAAATGCCCTGAGCCAGAGGCCCTGGCCACACCCTCCCGCGCCCATTGGTCCGCTTGCCGGCGGGGAGTGACTGGAGCCGCTCGCATTGGCTCGCCCAGGCCTCTGGCCGCCGCCTCCACGCGCGCGGCCAGGAAAGGTGTCAGCGGGGCTCCACCCACCCCAAACCCCCACACTCCAGGGACAAGCAGAGGGACTAAAGGACCAGTGGAGGCTGTTCGGTGGGTTGTCTGGAACCTTTGAGGGGCACTGGAGCTGCTCTTGCCTCTGAGTGGCGCTTGGTACTGGATAGTGCCACCTGTTGGCCTTCTATTTTGCTGTGCTCTCAGTGAGCAAGGGGCTATCTGAGGGTACCAGAAGTCACCAAAATATTTCTCCGTCCTGAGTAATTTGCTTTTCTCAAGCCAAAATCTACAAAGTCACTTCACCACTCCTTTAAGACCATAGGGAAAAAGGAGACGACACAGGATGGAGGTATCCTAACCAGGGATCACCCTCTCCGGCTGACTGGGAGGGCTGGCGGGTAGAGAGCTGTCCTAGGGTTCCAAGTCCATCTGTCTTCAGTTAAATCGACCTTAATTGATTCCAGAAATGCGGCTCTGGAAAGTTCTTACCTCTTCATCAGAGAAGACTTCTAGGGTTGAGTGGGTCCCTAAGAAGTGGTGGGATTTATAAGTGTCCAAAGGAAGCGGAGAGAACCAAAAGGAAACATTCATTCATTAAAAAATATATAATTGCACTCCTATTATTTCACTTGTATCCTTAAATTCATAAATAGTTGACCACCCAAGGTTTTCCTCTCTTGATTTTGGAGTCAAGAAGGATGGGTCATGAAGTTTGGCTTGGTTTTGAGTGCCCGAGCACTAGGTCCAGAATCCCCATTCTGAGTGCCATTTACAGTGAAAGGAGATATTCCTCGGCTCCCCACCCCTCAATGTGGAGTGTAATGGGGAGAAATGAACTTTTTAAAAAGTCTTTATGATAACCCAATCCTGGGAAGTGGGTGCTATTCTGCCAAAAGCCACACAGCTGGTGAGAAACTGGGGCAGAGCTGGGCTCCAGACCCTGGGAGGATGGTGCCCTCAGCTCCGCCTTCAGGGCATGCTGAGGATCAAGAAGGACTAGGTCCCCACGACTTGTACTTGTTCTCTGCCCACTTTCCTACTTCCACGGATGCTTTGATCCTTTCTAGTGTGAGTTAGGATGGAAAATGGGGCCCTTTGCCCCTGTGGCTGGAGAAGGCCCACCCATGCAGTAAACCAGCCCTTTCCCCAAATGTGGAGGGACGTGGGAGGTGGTAGCCATTTTGACACACCTTCCCTCTACTGGCCTCCCCTCTTGTTCTGGGTTGTCCACGAAAACAGAATGAGGCCCAGGTGACAGTTCCCCCGACCTGCTGTTTTCTTTCTCCATTGAGATCTATATCTATTCTCAGGGGCCCACTAGCTGGGATCATTCAGACATGTAAGGGCTCTCAAGAGAAAAAAATGGGTAATATAAGAGCAAGTGCAGGGCACAGTGTTGGGAGACCTGAGTCCTAGTCCTGACTGATACCAACCAGTCCTGTGGCCTTTTAACAATTACTTAATCACTCTACAGATACTGGGGCCCATGAGGTGCTAGGCCTATGGCTATGATGGTGACAAGATAGACAGTCTCTGTGCTCAGAAAATTCTCAGTCTAGTGAGAAATAAACAAGCAAATCTTAGACAGAGAAAGATGACTCCATAACAGGAGAAGACAATGCCCTCGGGGTATATAACCAAGGGGAACCCAGAGCCCAGACGGGAGGAGGTTGGCCAGGATGTGAGGCAGTGAGCCACAGGAATCAACATTTCCTCTTAAGTAAGATGAAACAATTATACAGCTATGCCTAAAATCCCCTTTCATGCTTAATCTAGACTCCTATGAATGCTTCCAGGTGTCCCCAACACCAAAAGGCACTCATTAGAAAGAAGCTTATGAACCAAAGGAATGCAAGTGTGATGGGATTCAAAGCCTAAGGTGAAAGTGACTATTTCCTCCCCTCCATCATCAGCTAGACTGGTTACGGCAGCAGGGGGCACCTCGTCTGTCCCTTCCCCATCCCCACTTCAGCTTCTTTTCACCAGAATATGAATCCCCATTTAACGGGGGAACCATGGATGACTGAACAGCCCAGAGAAAAGAGATCTCCAGATCTCCCTGGTTCCAACCGAGGTGCACCCGGCCAGCTCCTGTGGGGCTACCGGGCATGGCTTCAGTGGTGAATGGATCTGGCTGGTGTCTGTCCACAGTGAACCAGCAACAGCGTCAGACAAACAATGCTACCTGGAAATGATCTTAACGGCTGAAACTCAGCTCTTAAATTCCTTAAAGTGAGACTGGAATGCCTGATAGGGAATCTAATTACATCAGGTGACTTGGCAGCCAGCAGATCCTGGGGAATTCCTGAGTCATGTGCTCTGCTGTGCTGCTGTGTCGCTGTGCCGGGAATTTGGGCTGAACTATGTCCATCCTGCCTACCCCACTGTCCAGTCCGAGGAGAGGGAAGCCTACCCCCACCCCCACGCCCGGTTGCCAATTGATGTCTGAAGGGCTCTGGGGAATAACCATTCATTGGGACTACTAGGTGCCACACTCAGAAGACAGTGAGGAACAAGTGTCTGTCCATCTCCACACATGCGGCAATTGGTGTGTCTGCACGGGTCCGGACTGGTAAAGGGAATGTTAAAATTTGGTTCAGAGTAAAGTCTGTGGCATGCAGGGTGCTTGCAGAAGGGCAGGTGAGGGGACCAAGGCTTTGGGGGCGGGGTGGGAAGTGGGGAGTAAAGCAGGTCTCCTGAAAAAGAAAAAAGAATTACTTCTGAGATGAGTCTTGGGTGCCTAAGAACTAGCTCCCTGCTCTCAGGAGGTTTACAGTCTTTCTAGTAAGGGAAGAAGATAAACACATAATTTACTATATAATCCAAGGCAGAAAGTGGGAAGGCTTTCAAGAGAGTTTCAAGTACCCGGTGGGGCTTAAAAGACGGGTCTTTACAGGGTTCGCCAACTGGGCCTTGCAGAGGGAGGGAGGGTAGGATTTGGTCAACAGTGAAGAAAGGCCTTCAGAGACGGAGGGTGAAGGGGTCAGAGTGAGGGAGGAGATGCACAGAGTGGTGAGGATAAGAGAGCAGAGAAGGGCCAGCTGAGGGCTCTCTGCCTCCGCTGTGCTAACATCCCCCTTGGAATTTGCCTTAGTATAGACGCCTGAGCTCTTCTCCCCTTTTCTCTGGAAGAAGGGCTGCTGCAGGCTGGAGGGCCCAGCTTGCCATCCACTTTGAGCTTGAGACTCTAACCATTAAATTTCCTTTCCCCAGAACTCTGACAGTGAGTTACAGGCCTCAGTGACCTGGTTAAAAGGAGCTGTCTATGGACGGTCAGCCTTTAAGATGCTGATCTTCCCCTCTCAGGGCCTGGTGGAACTGCCTAGATAGGAACCAGCACATTAGAAATGATCCGCCAAGACTGGGAGGTGGGAGTCAAAAGACAGGACTGTAAATTCTGAACACATTAGCAAATAGGGGTTCCTGGCTCAATGCTGCCCTCTACTGACCAAACTAAGACTAGCAAGTTTTATGGAATGCCAGTAGCTGTAACCACAAGTTGGGTGGGGTCTGCTTAGTCAATTTGTTCCTTCAAGGATTCAATTGTTTGTTGCTTGTTCTTTCGTTCATTCATTCATTTACTCATTCATTCAGAAATATGTACTGAGCAACTACAATAATAGGTATAATAATATTTCTACCATTTATTGAGCCAGCCATGGTTCTGAGTGAGCATGTTGGATACAGTGCCATGTCCTAGACCACCAGCCCCTGGTGGGGGGTAACACAGCTGGGAGATAAACCCTGCCAGTCTGACGTCACAGCTTGCCTCTAAAGATTGCATTGCCTTGTGATGCCCAACTGGGCTTGAGAAATACAAGATGGAACTAGTGAGCTGCTTACAATAGAAACTCTAGTAAGGTTCACCAGGAATTCAGGGGAATTTTGTGTTGCAAATACTGAAAACAGTCCCCAGGCTCCTGATTACAATGGAAAGTGAATGTCACCCACCGGCCAGGCCTCGCAGCATTGGGAAGATCAGGCACTGATGGGCAGTAGTCAGGACCCTGGATTCCAGCTCCTGTTAACCACCAGCCCACACTGTAGTCATCGCCAAGGACTTTCTCCCTTTGGGGCAGTTTCCTCATCTATAAAAGGTGTTTGGATAAACCAGCTCTGCGTTCCATTTCCTCTCTGTGGTAATGTCTCTGCAATATTGTCCCTAAGTAGGGACAATGTAGAAATCTCAGGCATTTCAGTTCTTTTGTTCACCTGGTAACTGACCCTCTCACTACAGTAGGTTCAGGAGCCCCATGCTCTCTCCCAGCCCCAGACTGGCGTGAGGGGGGTGCTCTGTTCTGCCACTAACCAACTGCGACTCTCCTCTCTCGGCAGCTCTGGAGGTACGAGCGATTCCCCTTTATACAGCTAGCACACTGTGTGCTGGCCCTGGTGAGAATGAGTCCAACCCTCACAGCCTGATGGAGTCGGTGATTGCCCCGTCATGCAGATGGAGGAATGGAGGCACAGACAAAGCTGGCAAGGGGTGGAGCCAGACAGGAGCCCAGGAAACCTGGATTCAGAAACGGTGCTCTTAGCTGCCAGTCTTCGGCTTAGAGGGGACTTCTGATTTGCTCAAGTCTCCAGTAGACTGTGCTTCTTGACGTCATAGTTCCCCCCCCTCCAATGTGCCATGTGCCTGCCTGTGGCTTGCTGTGGGATGAAAGTGGATGTGAAGCTGTTAGATGGAAGGTTTCCTATAGTCTGCCTGGAGTTTCTTCAGGGCTCTTGTCCTCCCAAGTCCCCTCCCCCAATCCTGGCAGAGGCCCACGGTGTGTGTGTGTGTGTGTGTGTGAAAGCTATGACAGCAAGGGGTTTATCAGACTACAGCTGATCTGGCTGGGGACAGAGGACAGCTCAGAGGGAGTGATCGTGAAGACTGCCTGAGGATGGAGCTCTGTGCTGGGCTTGGGGGAGGGAGCCACCTTACCTGGGGGAGGAGAGAAAGGGCCTTTAAACTACTCTCAGAGCTGGTTTTTTAAAGGACAAGGGGTCCTGAGACTCGGGAGGTGAAGTGGATGGGTATTTGCGTAGATTTAGTCTAGGGCTTCTCTGGTCAGTGGTTTGAAAAGTGTCTCCTTATCTCACTGTTAATGGCAAAACCAAAAGACCTTTCTCCCTTCCTGGCCCTCACTCCTACGTCCTTTTCTTCGTCTGTGAGGTCGTGTACCTCCTTGCTATGGGGTGGAGCAGTGGTGGGGTCGCCTGTGCTCACGGCTGGGCACCCGGGGTCACCTAGTACTTTCCACTGGCTGACTCTGCTGTGTGGTTGCTGCAAGTCATGCAAGATCCTCGATGAGCTGAGATGGGGTACAAATAAATATAAATACAAATAAAAACCACCCCCGACTTTACTGGGGTCAACACTACCACATCCACTCGTTTACTGATTGTTCACTGACCCTGTGGAATAAGGGCCCAGGCTCAGACTCTGAGCCCAGGATCTGTTGACACAGACCCGGGGGTGGGGGGGTACCTGAGTCTCAGAGTAGAAGTCAGAGCCTGGGGCTGCGCACCTATTTCTGCCCCCTGCTGGCCACCAGACAGGGCGCAGCTGGAAAAGTCGGCCTTCGCGCTGCCTGTGGCTATCAGAAGCAACAAGCAGAGACCACAGTTGAATCTTCATGGCCGCTTTATTCAGATGCCAGAGATCTGAGAAGACTGCGGATTATATGCCCTCAAAAACCGTCTTAACATCTCATCTCAAGCTGACCTTTTTATAAGGAGAAGAAAAGGTAGGTAAGGGACTTGGAAAAAATGTTAGTTGGGTAAGAGTCACAGTTGCAGTACTTCCTATCTGTTGATCACTATTCTTGATCTGCGTCACTGGCCCTTTTCTGGAGCACAAGGGCTCAGGTCCGGGCTCCTTTGCGTATAGACCCCCTGGAGCACAGAGGTGGTTGCCTTCCTGGAGTCACTCGGTCTTGCATTCCAGTCCCTGGAATAACAGCTTTCCTCCTGCATTAATCACTTCAGTCTATCAGCTATGACTGAAGCTAAAATCTTCAACTCTTGAGCTCCCTTACCAAGGGGGCGAGTGACTCAGCATCCCTAGTGCTCAGTTCCTAAATGAGCAAAGGGACCCTGAACAGGGAGGCTCTCTGCAATCTGTGACAGGCTCCCGGAAGCCCAGGGCTTATGGTGGTAGGTACCAGGGCTCAGAGCCCAGTGCTTCTTTTAAAAACTTCCCACTTGAAAGAGCTGAGTGTCTTCTGCCTCCTGGCTCTGCCCCCACAGCGATCACCCTGTGTTTGGGAGGTCCTGGGAGCACTAGGCAAGGCAGGGTGTGGGCTGTGTGCCCAGGAAGGAGTGGGGAGGGAGGTCTGCCCAGCGCTGCCTCCCTGTCCCGTGCCTGGCTCCCACGGGCAACCCTGGCCTCCCAAGTCGATCCGACTGTACACCCCAAGCAGAGCGCATTCCTTGGCCAGGTCACCAGCTCCTGGCCATTGGTGTGGGAGGCGGGAGCCAGCGTTTCCTTGGCCCCGAATGACACTCGCACAGCCTGGTGCTGGGGGCTGTTGTCCCAAGCCTGGATTAATAGGCTGGTTCTCAACCTCCACAGCTTATGAAAAGCCCAATCCTGACCTACAGCACTCCTGTCAGAGCCCAAGGCAAAGAGACAGGGAGCCAGCTGCTAAGCGGGGGGATTTGAAATACATCTGATGTCCTTGACTTGGCCATCGTGCCAGCCACAGGCTGTAGGCGGACTCAGGAGTGCGGACGTTGTAAAGATTATTCTCAAAGTGGAGGCTGTCTCCAAGCTCTTTGATTCTTGATGTTCATTCAGCTCTGTCTTTTGCTACACATTTACTCCACTCAGTGATTTATTATACATTTCGACCCTGTGTGTCCAGCATGGTGGTGCTCTGGGCCCACGAGGGTTAATGATGTTGTCATGGTCCTGAGGAGTTCCCCCAAATCTCTGTCTGTATGGGGGTGAGGTAGAGAAACCAGGGCTTGCATTCACCAGGTACATAAGGGAGGGGCACTCTGGGCAGAGGGCACAGGTTGTGCGGGACAGGGAGACCAGCAGCGTGGGAACTGCTCGCTCCCCATGGTCTCCCCGAGGGAACACTAGACAGGTAAGGAAGGGAGGCTGGGAGAGTGGAACTTTTGTGGGGGCCTTAGGGACCAAGACAGAGGCTGGGAATGGTCTGGAGGTCTGGGGGAACTGAGGGAGGGTGTTCAGCTCTGTGACCAGGTAGTCGGATGGTGGGTGAGAAGGATTCCTGGGAGGGCCGGAGGAAGCTAGCAGTGATGCGGGGGGGCAGGGGGGGGGACCACAGTAAGGTGGCTGTGAAGCTGTCCTTGGGCCAGACCATGAGCGTCAGAAGGAAGGGGGTAGCCGTGGGGCCAGGGAAAAGGCCACCCTGAGAGGTATGAGAAGAGGGGAGATGGTGTGCCATTGGCGACCCAGGACTGAGCCAGTTTCCTGGGGGCGGTGGAGGCAGAGGTCTGAGGTGGAGAAAAAGGCTGGAAGGGCCACTCCTGCATTCGCACTGGTCACGCAGTGGGGAGCCTGGGAGAGGCATCTGTACATTACTTTTCCCTTGTAAACGTTTGTTTTAAAGATTTTATTTATTTATTTTTTATAGAGAGGGGGAAGGGAAGGAGAAAGGGAGAGAAACATCAATGCGTGAGAGATTGGTTGCCTTTTACACGCCCCCAGCTGGGGAGCTGGCTTGCAACCCAGGCACGTGCCTTGACTGGGAATGGAATTGGTGAGCTTTTGGTTTGCTGGCCAGTGCTCGCGATCCACTGAGCGACACCAGCCAGGGCTAAATGTTTGGTTTTTTAATAATGTAAATGGCTAAACTGAGATTAGGACCAAGACCCATTCTCTGTTGGACAGTAAATTGGGTGCCCGTAAGTCCTCCTTCTCATCCACCTGATAGGCAGGGCAGGGCAGGCCGCCCTCTAGGGACAGTGATTGGGACTTGGACAGTGCCTAGTCACATCCTCCTCTTTAAGGCTGACCAGAGGAGGAGCCTGGACAGCCCAGTCAGAGTGCAGGCAGGCCAGAGGCCCCCAGTGGCCAGCTCGGAGCCCCTCACCTGCCCCAGTCTCCACGGCACAGCAATGAGGAGGGTGAGGGAGGCCCACGGGGACTCCAGGAGCCCGAGGGAGACAGATTTCCCTCTGAGCCAGCCAGAAACACCATCAGCTGTAAATCGGACCTCAGGTATCTAGTCACCGAGCACTTCCCAGGCCTTGGGTCCCTCCCCCAACCTCTGAGTCAGTCATCTGCCAACTATTTTCCTCTTTGGAGCTGGTAGGGCAGCGGGATGTGGCATTTTGCACAAAGGGAAGAGAAGGGGTGGGGGCACTGTCTCAGGAGCCAGGAGAGTCACTCTGGTGAAATGAAGAACTGGGTGGGGGCACTGGGGTCTTCTCTTTCTTCCTCGAAAGCAGCGATTTCCAACCTTTCTTGTCCCGTGGCACACATACACTAATTACTGGAATTCTGCAGCACCACAAAAATATATTTTTTGCTCATCTGACAAAAAGAACAGATATAATTTTGATTCACTGACACTGGATGGCTATCGTGTTGACTATTGTAATTTTTTTTAACTTGACAATCTAAGGGAAAAGAGGTCAGTGCCCCTGACTAAATAGTCGGCACTTCATGTTTTAAAAATTCTTGTAGCGCAACAGTGTGGCACTCCAACGGAGAGTTGCTACTCTAAGGAACCGCCCACTGGTTCACTCAACACCTGTTTACTAGGTGCTGGCTCTGTGCCAGCCGTGAGCCGGCGCTGAGCGTGTGAGGATATTTGAGAAAGAACAAATGGCTCCATTTTGACAAGGCTTGTGATGTGTGGGAGTCACAGGGCTCCTCTGGGGTCTCAGTTTCCTCCTCTGTAAAGCAGACCCATCCCAGGCTTTCCCAAGCTCACAGGGGTCGGAGGGTGCATGAGGTCCCTCTGGGCATTGTGACAACTTGTGGCATGGGGGCTGGAGGGGGAGAGCTGCAGTGTAAATACAAGAGAGCAACAGTGAACAACCCATGTTGGTGAGGACTGCATAACCTGAAGCAGCTCACCTTCCACATTAAAAGGATTCTGAGCCCGGGCACCTGCTCTCAGTCAGTGTGTGTGATGTGTATATGCGTGTGTGCGGGGGAGGCTGGCCCGGAGCATGCTGGGAGCAGCTGCAGGAAGCTGGTCTGGTATGAAATTCCACCAGCTGCACTCCACCTGCAAACAGCTTCCTTGCTCTTGGGAAGAGGGTCGTCACTTTGGCCTCTAGGCTGTAGATGGCCACTTCTTGGTGCTCTGCTTCATATCCGTAGGACCATGGGCTCTGGGGGTTATTTGAACCAGGCACATACCTGCGCAGGGAGCTCAAATGAGCTGGGATATTTGGAAAAACAGCCCATACTTTAAACCATTAAAACAAAGGGTGGTATCACAAGGGGGAATGAAAACTCTATAGGAAGTTAACCCTGGACACTCTAACACTCTAGAGACATTTTGTCCTTGCAGTCGCTCACCTGCCACCCTTCCCTCAGAAACCATCCCTCTCTCCTCTGGCACTCCTTGCACAGGGGTTGGGGGGGTGGTAGGTGCCAGGTGTGAGGAGGTGGGCGGGGGTCTGCAAGATGAGGCAAGAACAATCACATCACACTTATGCTGACCTTCCCCCAACTCTTCCTCCCCAGGCATTGACCCATTCACTATTCAAGAGCTGCACAGACACCAGCTTGCTTCATAACCACTTTTCAAACCACTCCCCATTCCTGTATGCACTTGACACACCAGTCTCCCTTCCTTTGAGGCCCAGTTATATAACAGTAGGCTCCTCCAGGAAGCCTTCCCAGATTAACTCAGCCCTCAGGGGACGCTTCCTGTCACACTCATCCTTCCATTAATGGTGTTGAGTTGTGTCCCTCCAAAAGGCACATCCAAGTCCTAACCTCTGCACTTGTGAATGTGTCTCTCTCTTGGAAATGGGGTCCATGCCAGTGGAATTAAGAGGAGGCCATGCTGGATTATGATGGCACTATTTCTTACAAGGAGAGACATTTGGATGCAGACACACAAGAGAGAAGGCCATGGGAAAAACTGGCAGAGGTTGGAGTCGTGCTGCCGTAAAGCAAGGAACACCAAGGATTGCTGGGAGCCATCAGGAGCCAGGAAGAGGCAAGGAGGTGACCCCCACCCCCTTGACCTCAGACTTCTAGCACTGTGGGATACCAGACCTCCAAAACTGTGACAGAATAAATTGTTCTTGCTTAAAGCCACCAGTTTGCAGTATTTTGTTAAAGCAGCCCGAGGAAAAGAACACACTTGGAAAATTACCTGCCCAACCAGCCTGGGTCCTTTTCTGCGCTGGCCTCTTCAGCTCTCGCCCATTTTGTGCCATCACTCAATTCTAACACGGAGCTTCTGCCTACACAACTGTTTGATCTCACCAGACAGGTAACTGCAGTTCTCTCTAGGCTTTGGTCCTACTCGGTGGCCACCTGAGGGTGTGGATGGCTGACAGAGCTCATTGCATTCCCCTTACACTGAGCTCGTATCAGCGGTGGAGTGTTTTGCACTCCTTAGAGGTGAGTAAGAATTTTCTTCCCACCACTTAGCAGCTGCATTGCCTATGATAGTTCCAGTTCCCAGCCTGCAGTTTCTTCTTCTGTAAAATGGGAGTTGGAAAAGGCCAGCCACATCTTACCTCCCATGCAGGATCTCTGTGGGTCAGAAAGCCCAGTGCAAATGCAGGAGGTTATTAGAAAGAAATTTTGGAGGAAATGAGGTGATGGAGGGGAGGGATTTTCCCACTCTCTGTGGTCCCACCCCCACCCCGGTACTATGATTGCCCAGCAGATGGCGCTGGGCAATCCTCCAAAGAGGCCTGGAAACTTTGGCCTTCGCCTTTTTCTGGGGATTCCAACCTCAACTGCGGTTATTCATAATCTTAGATGGTGCCCCCCGGTGGTTTCACTTGTGACTTTGTTTTTCTCAGAAGAGGAACTCCGAATATTCCATGTTCCTGTGGCACTAATCTGATCACGATACTCCTCCACTTAAAACCTTCAATATGCTCCCAATTTCCCATGTGGATAATGTCTAGACTCCTAAGCAGGACACCTAAGGCCAATGTTGATCTGCCTGTCTGTACCACCGACCCCATCTCCAGAGAATCTCCATGTGCTGCTAGTCCCCCAGCAAACAAAACCCTCCCCCAGTGGCTTGTGAACCCCTTTACCTCTCCATCAACAGCAGAAATAGCATTGTAGCCACTCACCTGATGCAGGCAAATCATTTCATGTAAAGTAACCTCACAGGGAGGCCTTGTCTGCCCAGCTGTCAAGTAAGGAAACTGAGACTCAGAGGTTAATAGCAGCCCAGGAGCAATGAGCACGTGACAGCCAGGGTTCAGTCCATCTCTCTTGCCTGGAAGCCCTGCTGGTCTCCCTCTTCTTTCAAAGTGCAGTGTAAGATTTATTTTCCGGAGCCCCGTCCTGACATCCTCAGTTCATCTGGGCTCTCTGTAGCCACCACGGGCGAGGTGCCTCTGGGCTGCACTAGCAAAGGCCAACAGCTATCTCATCAAACAGCAACGGCAGCTTTAGTCCCCCCTCCCTCTCAAGATTGCAGCTGCTTGACAGCAAGAATCTGGAGTCAAGTCCTGAGCCAGGCACGTGGTGAGCGTCCAGGGTGGAACGGAGCTCTGGAGTAGGCGGTGGAACAGAAGAGCCAGGAGGGGGCTTTCCCGGGCTATGAGTCCAGGAAGATTCCGTGCTCAGTTCATATTAGCCCTTCCCAATCTTTCCTGGCTAATTCCTTGGGACACAGTGTCCACCCTTCGAGGTTTGGCATTGGGACCCCTTCCCTAGCACCATGCAGTGGATCATCTGGACTTTTCCTGGGTGCTATTTCATCTGAGGCGATGTAGTGCCGTCGTCCTGAGTTTTAGTTTCAGACCTGGTTCAGCCACTTACTGTGATCTTGGACATGTTATATAACCTCTTCAAGCTTTCATGTTCTGATCTGCAAAACGGGGCAATGCTGTTTACCTCATAGCGTTGACCTGGGGGCACGCAGGGGCTCTATCACCTGTGAGATGGCATCATGGTGGCTTTTTTTAATAGGTTGGGAAATGAAGACAAGGGGGGCGCTTCAGAGTAGGTGGAGACAGGAAAGTCTGTTGGGGTTGGGGGGGGGGGCGGTGAGGCCTGAAGCCATCACAGCCAACCCTAGGTCCTGAGCTGCTTCTGTGGCCCCATGAGGCATGGTCATGAGATTTGCCACTGCATTTCCTGTCTCCTAGGCACCCCCAAAGTCTCTAAGAATGGACCTCCACGGGGTAAGTCCTCAGCAGGTACCAGCTTTGGCCCTGAGTGGCCCACGCAGTTCCAGTGGCTAATCCCCCATTCTCATAACGGGAAGAAACTAGTAGGGCTGGCCGTACCCCTAAGGTTTCAATCACTTTATTTTTCTTAATTTTTCAAAAACATGTTTGATTTTAAAGAGAGAGGAGGCAAAAGGGAAACATCAATTGGCTGTCTTCCGTATGCGCCCAAACCGGGGATTGAACCCATAACCTTTCAGTGTTTGGCACGATGCTCAAAGCAAGCCACACTGGCCAGAGCCGTTTGGCCGATTTAAAACACTGTCTCACCCACACATCCGGTAGCATTTTGTGTACATGGAAATCACACACCCACATGCTAAGCTTGGCTTCCTCTAGGAAAGAGGGGGGGACCCCTGTTTGTAAACAACTTTCTAGGGGAGGGTGACGGGGCCAGCGCAGAGACGGAGGTGGAATGGGGAAGCCAGACCAGCGCTAGACTGTGAACAGCCCCTCTAACGTGTCACCCCACCCTGAGAGTGCCTGCGACCCCATTTTCTAGCAGTTATTTTGGGGGCTGAGCTGAAATGGGGCTTCCAGAATTAACAGAAAAGGCCTCTCTGCAGAGGGCTCGCTGGCCAGGGGTGGGGGGGTGGGGGGGGTGGCACCTGTGGCCACAGGGTGCCTCCAGCTGGGTGGGAAGGCACGTCTGGGCCAGCAGGTGGCAGTGCCCTTGCACGGCCCAAGTAAGGACAAAGGCCCCGTGACCGAGACCAGGAGAAAAGCCCCCACTCGTGTGCAGTCTCAGGTCCATTTGTGGCTCTCAGCGGGGGCAGTTGCCTCCCCCGGGGGAACCCCGCCCTCAGCCCCAGACAGGAGGTTGTTCTTCCTCTGTTCCTGCCTCACCAGGAACAGCCAATGCCCTGAGCGCCTGCAACCCTCAGGAGCAGGTGGTTTCAGATTTGCATCCCTGGTGCTAGGTCAGCATTTAAAAATCGCTGGGAGTTGGAGAGAGGAGCTATATAAGCTCAAAGGAGGCATGTTCTTCAAGATTTGGGGGCCAGACGGAAATGCGCTGAACCAACTGAGGTTGAGTCTGGGTAGGAGCGGTAACCTGAAGAAGTCAGGTGCTGCATGCAGCACTTTCCTAGCACGTACACAGTCTCAGTGCGTTTGAGGAAACCATGCTGTTTTACAAGTGAGGTGGCTGGTGGGGGGCACAGTGGTGTGAAAGTGAACCCTCCTCAGAGGGAGCAACCAAGAACAGGTGGTCTCCTGGGGCCCTATTTAGCCTGAGACTGTTCGTGGGGTCCTCTCTACACATCTAGACACCTGTCTGCCCCGCCCCTGCACCAAGAGGCCAGAAAAGATAGGAATATAGATTTTAATTCTTGTGCTGCTGCTGTTAACCAGAGTGCAATTAATCCATCCTCTGTGGATTTTGATGCCACAGTGTAAATGAGGTTTCACACAGAAAGGCTCTGGGGCTGGTGCCATGAGGGGTGGCAGGAGGAGGAGCAGAGTGAGTAGAACATGGGCTGCAGTCTGTTCCTTCCCCAGCATCACAGGCCCGCAGAGGACCCTGGAGAGGCATGGGCCCTTCCCGGCACAGCTTCCCTTCCGGTTCAGCTGTCCCTAGCTCTGAGGCCAATTCTTGCTGAGCAGATGAGGTCCAGGGGGGAACTGATCACCAAATGGGAAAGGGATGCAGACCAAGGGAGCAGAGGGGCATTTGGGAAGCTGCAGCCCTTCCCCATTTTCCTCCTGAGAGACCCTCAAACTAGCTGAGCCCTGGGGGAAGGACAGCAGCAGAAGCTCATCCTCTGGGTCAGAACTCTATTGGAGACCAGAGACGGGCCTCACGGAGGGGCAAGTAGCAGATAGTTGCACATTGCTCTGCTTGAGCAGTGAGTGAGGACTCTCCCCAAAGGTCTGCTGAGCTCCAACCCAGGGCTGGCGATCACTGGGACTTCTTACAGTTTCCTAGTATTAGTAGGGTTAGGAGCTGGAGGGAGGCCACTTAAGCCCCAGAGCCTGGCCCTACTGGCTGCTGACAGGAGCTGGCATCTGGAAGTAGCCCAGACTGTCTGGACAACACTATTCCTCTCATCAGGAGTCAGGTGATCGGGTCCAGGGCAAAGGCGCTGGTCTGGGTACAGCTAGGAGTCCGAGACACACAGGGCTTCCACCGCGTCGCTCAGACCCTGGTTGACGCCCCCCACAGCCAGGAGGCAGTTCTTGACCACGATGCTGGAGCAGGCACAGCGGGGCGTGGGCATGGCTGGGAGCACCTCCCACTTGTTCTTCCCTGGGTGGAAGGCCTCCGCAGTCTCCAGGACAGTGGGTTGGTTCCCTGAAATGGAACCAGAACTTACAAAGGAGTCCAGCCACCAATCCATGCCCTGCACTCACCCCACCTCCCTCGCTCCCACCTGCAGAAACCAAGAGACCTCAACTTCCGCCCAGCTCCTCCCTACCTGGGGCCAGTAGCTTTGGTCAAACAGCCACGTTGCCTCTCCCACCTTCCATATTCTCGCCTCTTCACCAGGAAGCTTTCTTTCACCAACCCCCTGCTCTTACCAGAAGCTTCTGGACACTGTTGCCTCCCTCCTGCCTTGTCCGAAGAAGCGGCCCACGTGGTCTGGCTCACACCATACCCCTTTCCTGGGCTGGTGAAATAGAGTCTGCCCACGCCAGTGTCTGAGCAGGCCCGCTGCCCGCATCTCTTTCCCTGTTGATGTTGGGGTTCTGCTTTCAAACTACCACTAACCACTGGAAGGGTAACTCAGCAAGCCCTGGATTCATCACACTAACATATTTGATCGAACTGCTTTCCTATCCCATGACAGGGCTGGGTATCCTAGGGGAAGAGGTGGTCAGAGAAAGGACCAAGGCCAGTCCCTGCCACAGGTCTGTGTCTGTCACTCCTGGCTGGGGCCCCCAGGGGTCTGTGCTAAGCACTCCTGTGTAACACGGTCATCAGTATGTCGCTTGCACTCTCTGGGCCTCAGTGTCCCCTGTGCAAGAGGGCAGAAAGACTACATCTGGGGCCCATACCTGGACACAGGCTAGAAGGGAATGTTTTGGGTTCTTTGGAATGAAGCGTTAGGCAGACGGTGTGCAAGGAGCCAGCACCTGCTCCTGCTGGAGCAGAGAGCCCACGAGCCACCAAGCACCAGGACCACGGTGCCAGCCCGGAAGCCCCATCCTTACCGAGGCCGCCGGCCACTATGACCCGTCCACTCAAAGAGCCGGCCACAAAGTCTGCGCGCCGCTTCTTGAGGAAGAAGGAGCGTTCCATCTTCAACCATCCCCCTACAGGCATGGATGACAGCAAGAGACAGAGAGAATGAGATACTACCCCAGCACCCCCAGTACACGCTGAGCCCCAATCAACTCTCCCCCCCAGCAGAGTCCCCACTCCATCTGCCCTTTGTGCTCAGGACGTACACAAGGTCCTGCTGTTACCCTCCATGGCCTCCACCCTCTCCCCATTTGCTGCGGTCTTGGAACGACAGTGTCCACAACAAGCGACCCGTTCCTCTGCTCGCCCAGGCTCGGAGCTGGAGAAAATCTAACTAGAGCCATGAGCATAGGGAACAGGGTCCTTCTGTTCCCCCATGAGTGAAAGCAGGAGAAACCTCTCTCGCCTGGCCTGCCTGGATGGTGCAAGAGGAGACAATAGGGGGAAAAGGCTTTGGCAAAAACTACCAACCCCCAAAGGGAACCCCGTATGGGAGGACTTGGTCCCAAGAGTAACCCCGAATGGACAGGGGTGTTTCGACTTCTGAAAGGCTCACCCAGCTGGGCAAGTGGCCCTGGGGGGCTGGACAGGACAGATGTACCGTGTGGGGAGGCCTCCAGAGGCAGGCGGCACCCAGCTCACCCTGTTCCATGTCAAAAACATCCATGGTCCGGAGGAACTTGGGCTGCCGGTACAGCCGGCCCTGCCGCAGGCCTCCCAGGCTGTACAGGCGGTCGTCCAGGGTCACAAAGCTGGAGAAGGCCCGCTTACAGGGCATGCTGGGGAACTTGGTCCAGGAGCGAGTCTCAGTGTCAAAGACCTCAAAGGCGTTGACTGCGTACTTGGACTGTCGTCCTCCTGGAGAGCAGAACAGGGTGGGGCTTGGGCAGAAGAGTAACCCCTGAGGACAGGGACTGGGCTTCCCTTCTGACTGTTACTGATTCCACAGAAGCCCCCTGAGGGTTGGGGCCGCATGCTCACCCTCCAGTGCCCAGGCATCACACACAGGCATCGCTTCCCATGGGAAATGGTTCAGGGGAGGGAAGGAGGGATCAATGGGGGACAGACAACCCGTCCTTACCCAGCACATAGATCTTGGAACCTTGAAGGAAAGAGGTGGCAGCATATCTCGGGGTGGGCATGGGTGCTAGTGACACCCACATGTCCTTGAGCATGTCATAGTGTTGAAGGTGGTTGTGTGGACGGAGGTCCAGGCCCATCCCACCTGCCGCATACACTCGGTAATCTAAAGAGAAAGGTCACACGCAACCCCTGGCTCAGCTCACAGCCACCATGAGACAGGCCCATCAGTACCCACCACCTGCCACCAGCACTGAAGCCAGGTGGGGTCCCGACAGCCGCTCTGCCAGAGTGAGCCACGCGTACGCCAGTGGGGTCGAGGCCACGTTCAAGGCCCTGCTGCCGTTGAGCCTGGGACTTCCTGAAGCCATGTCAGGCCCGCACGCCTCAGCCCTCCTAGGTGCCCAGCCCTTAGCGGAGCCCAAAACACGAAGCCTCTCACAGGAGCAAACTGCAGTGGGGTCTAGACCTGGACAGTCCTTTGCAGGCCTTGCCCCCTCCATTCTCCTCCTTCCTGGGCAGCCAGAGGGGATGTGAACGCGGAGGGGCATGGCTCTTACATCCCCCAGAAGCGGCACAGCCAGGCACAGCCAGGCACTCCAAGACGGGAACTTTGTAGAGCCCGCAGGAGCCCTTGGAAACGAAGTTGGCCCTGCTGTCATTGGCCTTGTGGGACACCAGACTGGTGCTGCTTCCCTGGCTTTCTGCCCTCTCCGTGGGGGAATGCCATCCTCCTTCCCATACTGGGAAGCCTGTGGGCTCCAGGAGGCCCTTACACTAAATGGAGAAGGGGAAGGGCGACTGAAAGTGAGGCTTGGAGGAGAGAAAACTGGCCCCTTCAAGCAACCCTGCCCAGGCAGCAAGCTAAGCACTCTGGGAAGAGCAGCGGTCTCTCATACTCTACAGCTGTCAGTGGCAGGTGGCTTTTCAAGGACGGGCAAGGCATCAAGATGCCCCTGGGCCTCACCCCAGTCCCTCCCACAGTCTGTCAGGGACATGGACCCCCACAGGGCTCTCTCTGTCCCAGGGACCGGCTCCCACCTCCCAACTTCCAACCTCCTAGAGACCAGCCCTCACCACTCTAAGGGGCCTTTGTTCTTCAAGACTAGTTAAGGAATGAATACTGTTTCCTTCTACTTTCCAATCTCACTGAAAAAAAAAAAAAGAAAAGAAAGAAAAAATCCCACCCCTCGCCTCAGGCTGAGATGGGACCTGCTAATACATTTACCTTATACAAGCTCCACCCCTCCCAACCCATGCCACTGAAACACCCACCAGCAGGGACTCCTCCAGGCCCCTCCACTCATCCTTTGTATGCACCTGGTGTCCCTGAACGCCAAGGCTGGACCAGGGCACCAGTGCAGTGCTGGCCGAGACACCCGCCTCCCTCTAGGCACCACATGTTACTGAAATACCCTGTTTTTTTCCAATAGACTGTAGGTCGCTGAGCATTTGTTATGACCTGGCATCTGGTACAATGCCTGCCACACAGGCATATACATGCTTATGAAAGCCATCGATGGACCCATTCAATGCCATAGTCAAGGGCATAGACTCAGTCATCACTTACTGTGCAACCCTGGGTAAGCTTTTTAACTTCTCTGGGCCTCCCATTGCTTCTCTCTAAATTAGGATCATAGTCTTACCTCATCAGACAGGTTGTAGGGATGAAAGAGGTTAATATATATAAAACACATATGGTGAGGACTCAATAAATGTTAGTTATTAATCCTTCAGCACCGTTCACTGAGACCTGGGGATAAAAAAGGACTCCCCCCAACCCAGCTCCCCCATGGGCCTCCACGCCTTCCTTCCTTCCTACTGGGAGTTTGTGGGGGCTCCACTGACCATTCTGCCCTGAAGGATTCTGGGCTCGAGCTTCTCTCTGGCCCCCTTCCTGGTCAGACCTGGGCTCCTGAAGGCAGGGACTAGACCTTCTGCCTCTTTTTCTCCTCCCTGGCACCTGGACCCGTGTCGGGGACCGAGCAGGCACTACACGGGTTCCTGATCTGCGGCAGACCCCAGCAGGCCGCTGCATGATTTCCCAGGAGGAGGGGGGAAGGTTGCATCCCATTAAGCCTGTCTGGACTGGGGAGTCTCCTACTTCCTCCTGGACCACTTCCCATAAAACCCTTTGTGTTTTAGCAAAAGAACTTCTGGAGCCCTGTCTATGCTCTGGGCTGTTCCAGGCCAGAAGAGAAGGAAAGTAGGGACTTGGAGGAAGTGCAATGAGAACCATAAAACCACATGGTCAGCACACACACCAGCCCTGAGAACTCAAGGTGGGCAGGGTGCCTTATCAGTATCCCAGATTAGGAGACAGAGGGAGAGCCTGAGGGTGAGGAGAGAGGCCTGGAATCAGGTCCCAAAGTGCCCTCAGTGGGGCCTGGTGATGGGGCAACATGGTAGGAACATCCCCAGGACCCCAAATATGTGTCTGGAGAGGTGGCAGGTGCAAGGCAGTTTTAGGGGATGGGGTGTTGTGGGTGGTCGGCTCCATCATTCCGCTGAGTGAGGGGGTCTGCAGAGCCATTGCACTGACCCCCAGCTCTCCCCTCTGGCCCAGCCTGCCCACTTTGTCAGAGCGAGCCTGGTGGCGTGGAAATCTGGCATCATATGGAATTACTATACACTTCGCTCGATGAGACTCAGTTTTCCCATCTGTAAAATAAGGCCACTGGGTCTCTACTTTAAGTGCCTATTTTAAGGATCAAATGTGATAGTGGGTCCAGGCTCAGTGCCGGCTCCTATTCCTTTCCCCATGGTCTCCCCAATTCCTTCTCTCCACCCACCCTCAGTCCCTGCCCCACTTGCCTTTGGCCGTGACAGAAATGCCCATGGCCGCCTCGCGCAGCACGCTCCTCTTCTTCCACTTGCCCTCATCGATGTTGTACATCTCCACAACCTTCACGGGCAGCTGATTAATGCCCACACCCCCAATCACCATGATCCTCTTCCCCAGAGCAGTGATGGCCACCCCAGCCCGGGCTGTGGGCAGCGGGGGCAGGGCGGTCCACTGGTCGGCCTCGGGAGAGTAGACCTCAAAGCAGTCCCTGGGGACACCATTGTCATCACATCCCCCGATGGCATAGACCTGCCCCCCAGTCTCCAGCAGGGCGCAGTAGACCCGGCGGCTGGGCAGTGGCGCCAGGCGCTTCCACTGGAAGTCCTTGACTTCGGGCACCTCCATGGCAGCCCCGGAGGCCCCTCCCCCCGCGCCCCCTCGCTGCGGAGCGCCAGGGCCGTGGCAGAGGTGCGAGCCACCGGTGGTGGGAGAACGAAGGCGCCGGCTACTCCGCGTCCTCTCTCGCCTCCTCCATCCCACTCCCGTGGTCCAGCAAGGGCCCCGACGCCGGCCAGCGCTTCACGGTCTTTCAAGACTCAGCAGTCCCGTGGTGTCCACGCTGGGGCCTGAGGGAGAAACGCGGCGAGTCAAGGGCGGTCGTGCCACGCGCCCTAGCACGCGCAGAGGGGCGGCGGAGCGGAGGGCAGGCTCCCAGCCCCCGGACAACTTTAAAGGAAGGACTCCACGGCCAAGGGCGCCACCCCGCGGCGGCGTCACCCCCTGTAACGCTTTGTCCTCCACCCCTACCAGACTGTTTATTGGAAACCTGCGGGGGCGCGTGGAGGGCGGGGTACGTGGGTCTTGCTGAGTGGGGCAGGGGCTTTCTCGGTTCCGAGTTTTCGGTTTCGCTCGGCTAAGCAAGGAGTTAACACCTTTGGGCGTCCACACCTCCCACCTCTACCTGTCTCCCCCTCCCAGCAGTCTCCCGTTCCCGCCCCCGCCCCCATGCCACTTACCCAGCCTGGCGGAGCGGCTTGGCGCGAGGCGCAGTCAGCGCATCACCCGAGAGCCGGGAGCCCCAGCCCAGCGGCGCAGGGAACAAGGGACAAGCGCTCTATCCTTCCCCAGTCCGCACCCCGCTGTCATATATGCAGATGAAGAGAATAAATGAACAGCAGGAAGGAGAAGAGGGGCTGCGGCGGGGGAGGAGGCCGGCTAGCCAGCCTGGTGCACGCATCCCCACCCGCAGCCGCCACCACACCTGTGCAGGAGTCCGCGTGCGCCGTGGTGGAACAGCTGTGACCTCTTTACATAAACCTTGGCGGCTCTGGGCCTGCGGGGGAGGGAGGGGTCTGGCCTGGAGCAGCTCACCTTGTCTACAGGGTCAGGGTTATCAGGGCATTAAGTACCCAGATGCCTGGGCCAGACTCCCTCCAGTGTGGGGGTGGGAGGTTTGTGAATGTTTGTTTTGGATGGAGAGGCGGAGAGAGTCCAATTACCCAGATTATCTACAGTACACAGACTCAGCTCCTGGCAGGCTCGCTCCATAGTCAGCTTTGCTTAGGGGGAGCTGTTATCAAATGGTTTAACCTAATAGAATCAACTGATGTGGGTGTGGTCTACGCAGACCTAACCCAGGTGCATCCAAACAAGTAAGCACCAACCAGCATATAAATGTATACGTCACACAGCACCTCCTTCCACCCCCACGAATAGACATATCCACGGAGAAATTGACAGATGCACCAATGTGTGGACACACAGCCGGAGACAGCAACGTAGACACACTCATGGGCTGTTCCTCCCCCACCCCCTTCTTCATACACTTTGGGAAGGGGAAACGTGGGTATCAAGTCGTGGCCCTCGGCACCAGACCAAGGGCTTGACAAATAACTCTTTGAAGCCCCTCCGTAGTAGACTTTTCAGGACAGCAGTCTGCAGTGACAAAGCTGTCTGCGACTCCAGCGGTGACCTGGTCAGATGGACTGCAAGGTCTGTGGGGTCCTTGTCCTGCTTGACCACAGCCAAGTCTTGAGATGCTCGGGGTTGGGAATCTGAGGCACCTAGGTTTGAATTCTGGCTCTGAAATTAGTTAATTACTCGAAGCCCCAGTTTTCTTCTATTATTTTAATTAACCTTTTTATTTTGAGATGAATTGTAGTTTCGCATGCACTTGTAAGAAATAACACCATTTACTCAGTTTCCTTGATGGTAATATCTTGCAAAACTTAAAGTGCAGTATCCCAACCAGGATCTGGAAATTGACCTGTGAAGATACAGGGCCTTGCCATCATCACGGGGATTCTGCACTTTACCCTTGGTAGCCACGCCTCCTTCTGTTCTGCGTCTTTCTGCCCAGCCCCTGGCAAACACGAATCTGTTCTCCATTCCCATAGTTCTGTCACTTCAACAATGTTATATGAGTAGAATCATACAGTGTGTATAACCTTTGGGGACCGGTTTCTCCTCCCCCAGCAGAATTATTCAAGTTGTGGCCTGTACCAATAGTTCATTCCATTTTATTTCTGAGTAGCATTCCATACTGTAGATACATCCCTGTAGACTTTTGTGAAGATTAAATGAGATATTATTTGCAAAGTGTCCAGTTTAGCTTCTGATACAGCGAGGGCCTGGTACATCGCTATTTTTGTTTAAGATTTTATTTATTTATCTTTAGATGGGAAGGAGAGAGGGAGAGAAACATCAATGTATGGTTGCCTTTCGTGCGTCCCCTGCTGGGAATTGGCCTGCAGGGAACCAACCTGCAACCCAGGCATGTGCCCTGACTGGGAATGGAACCGCGATCCTCTGGTTCGCAGGCCTGTGCTCAATCCACTGAGCTACACCAGCCAGGGCACATCGCTATTAACTGAGAAAAAGCACACACCTTTTGCCCCTTACTTAGAAATGACTTCCTGTGAGAGACCAAAGTCACAGCTCACCACAGGCCCACTTCAATGTCTTGGGCCCTTACCTCAGAAAGTCCACTGCTTTCAGTTTCAATTCTCTGTGCTTACAGAGTAAGCAGCTCTAGGACCTTCACAGAGGAATGCTGTGTTCTGTTTTCTCTATTCATTAAGAACTCACAAATTCCAAAAGAATGTGTTCTGAATTAATGAAGTTTTCACAGGAAACGTTTCTCTTTTTCCTAGGGATCACAATCTGCTCAGAGGAACAGAGAACAAACCCTCAGCCCTCAACTTGAACTGTGTTCACAAAATCAGGAAGATTCAAAGCCATAGATGGTCTTCAAAGAAGCCAGTTTCGGTCCTTCTTCATCCTTTCTTGCCCACTGAGCCTCCCTTGCCCACTGAGCCTCCCTTGCCCACTGAGCCTCCCTTGCCCACTGAGCCTCTCTTGCCCACTGAGCCTCCCGCCAAAGCAGTGAGCCGGGGCGTCTTGCGCCCCACCCCGCTCCCTGCTGGGGCAGCTTTATGAGCCGCCATACAGAGTTCCACACTACTTTATGTTTGCATAGCTCATTTAGTTAAACTAAGCCCTTGCACACCCTATTCTCATAATCTTTTTTTCAAGCCTCACCCGAAGGTATATCCATTGATTTGGGATGTACAAGCCCTGACCAGGAATCGAATCCATGACCTCTTGGTTTACAGGATGATGCTCTAACCAACTGAGCCACACCAGCCAGAGCCATTTTCTCATAATCTTAAAAAACAATCCTGGGAAAGGTCGCAAGGGCAGGTGTCAGTATCTGCTTTTTACAGACGAGGAGCTGAGACTTGGGGAAATGAAGTCACTGACTTCTCGTCATGTGAGCTGTTCAGGGGGGGTCTGGTTTGTGACTTCCACATCCAGTGCTCTTCCACTTGATCACACTGAAATGCCAAATGAAAGAATTGTACATTATTAAGGACAGCAATCTGACTGGCTGTCACCTGGCTTTTTGTCCAGCTACAGTGAAGGAAGGAGCCCAGACCGCAAAGTCTCCCCCCATCCCATACTGTTTGTGCTGGGCAGCAGAGTTGGAAAGGGACTGGAATCCTGCCCCAGAATAGGCCCATTTCCAACCCAATGCTCATGTCTCACAGGCACCATCGTCCATGAGGACCATGGGACGTAGGGACCCATGCCTGTGGGAAACAGAAAAAACAGGATGCCTTCCGGGCTGTGGCCTAATTGCTTGTTCTGGGAGTCCTGGCTTCTCTTCATCTTCCCCGCTCCTTCCCCCACGGCTCTTCCTCCCGCCAGGTGACATCCTTTAGTCTTTGCAGTGAGTGCACTTTGAGGAAGCTTGTAACCTAGCAACCACCACTTAAGATTCCCTGCATCACCTGCAGTTTCCATGCCTGGGCTGCGTGCAACTAGCTGGGGCTTCAAGGAGTGCCAAGCAGAGGAGGGGGCCAGGGACCTGCCACACCATTCCGGTGTGCAACCACCTTGCCTGTAAGCAATTTCTTGTCAACCCAAATCCTTCCTGCTCCAAGACCTTGCATTGCATCGGGCCTGGGCTTCTCTTCTCTCTCAGAAAAGTGTTTGACTTTTTGCCTGGGGTACCAGGTGGGATTGGGAAGGTAGAGAAGTGAGGAAGGAAAGAAAGTTTGTGAGTCTCTAAAGATAAAGCCTCTGGTACCTTGGAGTCTTTATTATTGTGATGCTGAGGCATCAGTTAAACTTGTTGAGGGGTGCTCGGCCCCAGAAAAAGTCACAGCTGGGGTTTAGTCGTGTCTACTTTGTGTGCAATAAAATCACAAATTGACTCATTGGGCTTATTCGGTATTCAGCAAGGTCTGACCTCACTGAACCAGTCGGTAGGCTTTGGGGAAGCTGAGGCTGGTGGTGGGAAGGCAGTCTCTTCCCTGTAAACCAGGCAGATTCCCAGTGTGGCAAACCACGGGCTCGAAGGGACTGGTGAAGTCCCAAGTGTAGGGCACCTCGGGGGATGGGCAAGGAGGAGTTGTCAGCTCCCAGGCAGCTCCTGCTCCCTCCTCAGTGACACTAAACTGCCGTCCTGGCAGCCGGCACCGCCACGACACCCTGTGCTGGCAGGCGGACCCACCTGGAGCTCCCAAAGCTGGGATCCCCTCCTCTCCTTAGCTCTCTCTCTGCAGCGCCCCACAGAGCACAGGGAGTAGGGAAGTGTGTGCACTCCGGAATCAGAGAGACTGTGCCTGAAACCTGGTGTGGCCACCCCCTAGCTGTGTGACCGTGAGTCACTGAGCCCCTGAATGTGAGCTCCTCCTCAGTGAAAAGGAAAGAAGGAACCTGCTTCCTGGAGCTGTGGGAGGCACGAGATGCCGGGTGTAATCCTTGGGCAGATACTGAGTATGTGGTCAAGAGCTTTCCTCCGTGTGATGACAACTTTTCCTACCTCTGACCATCTGTGACTTCAGGCCAGTGTGCCCCAACAGCAGGCGCCAATTTCACAGGACAGGCACCTTCCTGGGCCTCACAACCTCCCCAGCTGCAGTCTTTTCTGGGCCTCCGTGTTGGACAGAATATCTTGTGTCCTGGAGAGAAAAAATCTTTTCCTCTGCAGCCTAACGCCACTCTGGAGAACAGCTGATGCCCTTCCATCAGAGAATCACCTCCTTTCCCCTCCCCAGGAGCTCAGGCTGCATTCTGGGAGGGCAGTGAGAAGATCACCCAGTGGGATGCAGGCTGCCTGCGGCTGCAGGGAAGGGGAAAGGCTCCCAACACGGGGTAGAGTCTCATCCGAACCTCCTTGTCCCTGTCCTGACCTCAGGCCAGAGGAAGGATTTTAGCGCTCAAGGAGATTTGGTCGGAGAGGGTGGGACACAGGTGACAAAAGTCAGAACCATAATCTGCATCTGCTCACAGGGCACCTGGGTAAGACACTCACATGGGGTCCTGCAAACTGGCCTCGGACCTGCGGTTTCCTCTGCTGACAGCCTGGATTAGAGTTCAGTTGCCACGTTTTTTCAACTACCCGCCCTGCTCCCTCGTCCTCCAAAGCCTAGCTTTGTGCCTGCAGCCCAGAGGGACTTAAGGGGCATCAGAGAGGAAAGCATCTGTCCACTTGTGAGCGACCTCCTGCCTGTTTAGGTAAAACTGGGGCACTGGAAAGTGGATCTCAGGGGTGGGGGGAGGGGTCATCTTGGTTTTCAGATCCAGGGGTTGCCTGGTTTGGGAAAAAAAAGGAGGTCGGAGGCTTAGTTCAGGACTTCTGAGGAGGAGAGAGGAGCCGCCACAGGCCCTAAACAACCCCCCTGCTGTTGAAAGTGTGAGACGCCTTGCCAGCAGGAAGCCAAACGCTCTCTAAGTGCCCTTGGCTACTTCCCTGTGTTTACTGAGGAAGTTGTAAAAGAAAATGGGGCTTAGAATAAAGCCTGAGGATCTGGGTTATAAACAAGGAAGGACTTCCTGCCCAGGAGTATCAGAAAACTCAAACACCAGCGGGAGGGAGGTGAGAGGCCATGGGGTCACCTCCCCTGGGAGACACTTGCCACAGCACAGGAGTGGGACTGAGAGTCAGGAGACTTCCATCCTAGGCCCCCATGTAGTCCTACCCGGGGCTCTGCACTCAGGGCAAGTCACAGCCGTGCTCGTGTCTGTGAAGTGAGAAGGGAAGAGGAAGAAGACAGCAGTCTGAGGTCTCTCCCAGCTGGAGAGTCCTCGCTCCTGGGCCGGCCAGGGCAGGACATCCTAAAGAAAGAATCATTTCACCATGTGACAAAGCAGCAGATTCCAGAAAGGACAGCTTCACATTCAGGGGTGGTACAAACGCACAGTGGTCTGGCCCCCCCTGCTGTCAGAGGCACTGCCAGCTGCCCAAGGTCCAGTTGCCAGAAGGGGCGTCACGGGGGGCCTTCCCCTCCCTGGGTTGCTGCCGCCACCTTCATTTCACACCAGGCAGGCCAGGAGCGGGTCCGTGTGACAGCTGCAGGTGTCGCTGTGGGGCTGGCACCTGGTAGACTGTGGGCACCCCCCGGGAAACCTAGTCACATTTCTTGTTGGGTCTGACATTTCTGGGGTGCCTTTCACCTTCCCACCAGCTGCCAGGACAGGAGGCAGAGGATTCCAGGGCTCATGAGGTCACCCCGACCTGGCCCTTCCTCTAAAAGCAAAAACGTGTACATCTGTCCTGGGTCACCGGGCTGGGGCAGTCCTCTGCCTCTTCTAATGGAGAGGATAGCAGAGCCTCTGTGGGGCCTGGGCAGCTCGGCAGAGGAGCAGAGGGCACAGGCTGGGGAAGGCAGCCACTGGCCACTCACACATGGCTTTTTAAATGCTCATTAGTACGCTAATATCGCCGTTTCCAGAGCCAGCAGCACCTCCATTCTTCTTAATTAAAAGAGCTCCACGTCCTGGCAGAGCGGAGAGAGGGCTCTGAGTGATTGACACACTAGCTGCTGCTCCAGCTGGGAGATTCGCGCTGAAGGTTGATTGGCAGATGGTCAGCCTGCCTGTCGTGGCTGGTGTGTGCCTGCGCTGGGGGGTGAGGTAAAGGGGGGCTGGCTCTCCAGCCAGCAGACTCTGAAGGGGGGGCCACAGCTGGTCCCAGAGAGCTCTGCAGGCCCAGTGGTACGGCCTTCTTGGAACAAAAGGCTGAACAAAGGCTGTCCCATGTACCTTCTGCCGGAGCCCCTCATCTCAGCAAAGCCATCTGATCTGGAGGACAAATGCTCAGGCTGTGAGGCTATCATCTCATCTCTGCCCTGGAGAGAGAGGGGCCACTCCCCCTAGATTCCCCTCACTTCCAGGTGAGTATCGCTCACCTGAGAAAAGACATTTACTGGGCTTCTATTGGATCGCCGCAGCTCCCTGCAGAGGAGGGTTTCCTGTGGCCTGACTTCCCCTCCTTCATGCCTCCCCACCAGCACCAGCACCGGTGCACAGTCTTGTCTGAAACTGATGTGGGCAGTATCCAAGACTCTGGGCCCTTTGATGGGGCGGGGAAGAGGGTGTGGAGGGCTCCCGAGTGTGACTGGTGTGACTAGAGAACCAGAAAGTGAGAGCCATCACCCTCAGAGGTCAGAGGTCAGAGGTCCCGGCCTGCTTCCGCCTCTCTTCTCACCAGGCCTTGGGGCAGCTTCTAAGGGGGGGCAGCCTTGTTCTCCACCCTGGGTGGGCCTCTGCTCCCCTCCAGAACATGCCATCCTGCATGCTGGGGAGAGGCAGGGCCAGCTCACCCTCCAGCTTGAAAGAGGTGCCTGTTTGCAGTGGGCAGGACCTCCATGCAGCTGTGGAGTGGCTCCTGTCTGGCAGTGTTTCTCTTCCCTCTTCCCCTCGTCCTCTCCTCTGCTTCACACACACACACACACACACACACACACGATTCATGCATAAGCACTCACAGACACACACACACACATGCACACACACATGCCCTCCTCCCCAGAGGTTTGGGGAAGGGGCCTCCAGAGGCGTCTTCAAGAGGAGGGCATGGGCACTGCAGAGCAGGCCTCGTCCAGGGCCCTGCTTCAGCCCTCTCCTCCCGTGGGAGTCCCAGCAACCTGGCTCAGCAGCAAGGTTGCCATCTGGTGTGGCGACCTGTGTCCTCTCTGTGCTACAGACAGAGAAGTGGGAGGTAGCAGGGCTGCAAGGGGGCTGTGTGTGTGCGTGCAGGAATAAATGCACAAGACTCCAGGACAAAGGAGAAACAGGCCAAGCCTCGGGTGAATCAGAGGGCCTGCCGTGGACACCAGCGGGCACTCACTCCCTGGGTGGGCAGGTGAGCTGCAGGAGGGGGCTGCCCACTTTCCCAACTGGGGAGGGAGCAGCAGGCACCCTCCCCTTGAGCGCTGTCCCCCAGCTGGGCACCAGAGGAAGGTGGCTGTGTGCATACTGCCCAGGAGCCATTGTCCTTCCCTGCACCTCACCAGGCCAGAGTGGAATGACATCTCCACTCAGGCCCTGATCCAATGGCTGGCACCCAGGCGGGGATCACCACCGGAGATCCTGTGTGTCCTTCTGACCCCGGCAATCCTGGCCCAAGGAGGGCTGTTGGTTTCCTTGAATGACACCCCTCTTCTGAGTCCCAGCCCCAGGAATCATGTTCCGAGGAAGTTCCTTGATATAGACACCCCCAAACCACAGATGAAGGCCTTTGCTAACAGCCTAGGTCAGGGGTTGCCAGGGATGACTCAGGGCCCATGCCAGCCTGTTCCCTGTTTTTGTACGGTCTGTACTCTCAGAAAAGTTTTTACATTGTTAGGAGAAATAGGAGAAAAGACTCAAAGACTCAAAGAAAAATATTGCGTGATGTGTGAAAATGACACGGATTTTACATTTCAGTGTCTATGAACAGTTACACCGAAACGCAGCCCTGCTCATCCATTTACACGGGGCCGCTTTCTGGGGACAACAGTGGGCGGAGTGGCGTGGCTACGACCGACCATGTACGGCCCTCTAAGTGTGACATGTTTACCATGTGGCCCTTTACAGAAGTGTCTGTCCCAGCCCCCATCTTGGGCTTTTTTCAGGGACAGAGGGATACCACCTTTTTCTGACGTGTTTAGTTGGCACAGCGATAGCTTGCAACGGTGGGAGGAGAGTAACATTTGTGGGGCACCTACTGTATACCAGGCACAGTTCCTCTGTGTATCACGTAATCTTTACCTCGATCTGAGCGAAGGGAGCACTAACAGCTGCTTACACTGTGAAGGCCCTGAGGCTCAGAGAGATTAGGAAACTCACCCGGATTCTTAGAGCTCATCAAAGAGGATCCTGAATTCAAACCTGGGTCTGTCTGATGCCAAAGCTCATAACCTCTCCAGGCCACCATGCTTCCAAGATGGCCTCCAGCAGCCTAGGAGGGACTGGCCCCAAAGGCCACAGGTTTGGGCATTCCGATCAATAGGTAGGGGAATTGAGATTCAGGCTTCAGGGACCCAGCCCCCCTCCTCGGGCTCCCTTCAGCCTCAGAGCGCAGTCTTCAGGTGAGGGGAGTGTAGGCCACAGGCAGCAAGTCACTGACATGGCAACAGTGACAACCCAGTGACAACTTCACATCAGCACTACCTCCCTCCTCATCTCTTGCTATCTATTTTCATCACTTGTGAGCTTTCCTTTGGGAGGATTCAATTTGCATTTAAATAGGATACCTCTGGAATGGCTCTGATATNTCAGGGACCCAGCCCCCTCCTCGGGCTCCCTTCAGCCTCAGAGTGCAGTCTTCAGGTGAGGGGAGTGTAGGCCACAGGCAGCAAGTCACTGACATGGCAACAGTGACAACCCAGTGACAACTTCACATCAGCACTACCTCCCTCCTCATCTCTTGCTATCTATTTTCATCACTTGTGAGCTTTCCTTTGGGAGGATTCAATTTGCATTTAAATAGGATACCTCTGGAATGGCTCTGATATAACGTTAAGGCACTAATTACAAATTCATTTCTCTTTAAATATTAAGGCACTTCAGCTCATCTCAGGGGTGATGGAAAGCAGCAGGAATGCTTGGTATTTATGAGTAATGAATACTGATCTGTTTACTGCAAGGCTTTATAGCTCCCCACCAGCAGAGGGCAGAGAGGAGGTGTTCATCAGGCCCAAGGCAGGGGCGGTGGTCTTGGGAGCCTTAAATCAACTAAAAATAAATGTGCAACAACAACAATGCTGGAAAGAAGCCGAGACAGCCAGCAGGATAGAAGCTGCTGGCCTGGGGCACAGGGGTGTCCTCAGGCTGCCAGTTGCCCAAGTTGCTTATAAGTGTCTCAGGGCAGGGCCCTGCCCCTCCTACTCATCACTCTTTCCAGTACCACGCCTAATGCCTGGCATGCCGTGAGGGCTCCAGAAATATTTGCTGAATGAATGAGTGAGTCAACCAATCAATCAATTACGGGAGGGCTCATTCATTCTACTGTACTGTGAGTCAGGTGTTGTACTAGACGGTTTTCTTGTCTCCTTGTTAAATAATTTATCCCTCTGTTTTTCCCTCAGAGCCATGTAGATGATACACTAATTCTCCTTTATCTCGAAGAGTAGTACTTTGCATTCTACATGCTGATTTATAATTTCACCTTCATATGCCATGGTTAATAATTATATTAAATTGCAAGGTAAGTCCAGTTTTATTATTCCCACTTCACAGGTGAGAGCGCAGACCAAAGCAGCCTCAGAGCACCTGGTTGAATTGGAGACTTAGCCAGGACCTGAACCCTGATCTCGGTGCTCCTGGTTGGGCCTCTTTCAGGTGTCACCCCTCCGCCACCCCAGTGCAGGTCCCTCTACTATTCACCGTGTCATACCCCAAATGTGTCCTCAAGATGCTGGGAACCAGGAAATGCAGAAGACCAAAGTTCAGCCCAGCCTCTGGGCAGGCACCCCGCAGGCCTCTCCTGTCCTGGCCTCCGCCTTGGGGCGGTGCTCTCAGGAGCATGCCCTCCTCCCTCCCCGCGGGAATCCTGTTTGTTCTCCAGTGTCCAGCCTCAGTGTCCTCCAGGAGCCGCACACTATCCCTGCTGGTAGCAGTAATCTTTCCCATGTTTCCAAAGAGCTTTATCTGTGCCTGTGTTAGCACTTAGGGTGGCCTTACATGATAACCACCACCAAGATTTACAGAACTATGCCAAATTCTTTACATATTTTATATAATTTGAACTTCATATGAATTTAACAATAACAATAGTGATAATAGGTAGTAAGTATATGAGGATTATTGAACTGGTCTAAGTTTATGTGTGTGTGTATAATTTTACCTATATGTAGGCACTATTTTTATCCCCATTTTGCAGATAAGAAAACTGAGACTTGGAGAGGTTAGGTGATCTTCTCAAGGTCACATAGCCAGACGATGCATGAAATCCAGCTTGCCTGACCCCGTGCCCATCTGTGTAGATAGATGTTCTCTCTTACTCAGCATTTTGATGGCGGGAACCATGCTTCGTGTTGTTCTTGCAACCCCCTTGGGGCCAAGCACAGCAGCTTGTGCACAGCTGATATCCAGCCAGTTGAGCTGAATTCAGACCAGAAGCTAAAAGTTCCAGATGTTGGCTGCACGTTGGTCAGTCTGTGCCTCAGAGAGTGATCTTCGAGGTTAATGATCTAGGTTAAAACCAGCTGGGAAGGAACCTTGCCTGCAAAGCCAGAGAGGCCCAGCTGGGGCCAGCTGGGGAAGAAAGGCACAGAGAGACCCCGTGCCCCCGAATCTCAGGCCAGCCTCTGTGGTCTAAGCAGTCCTCCTCTCCCGACACCACTTGCTGGTCTCCCCAGCAGCAGGCACTAGGAATGCCAAAGATGACACTGTGCATAGATAATGTAAAAAACCTTACCTGACCAGGGAAAAGGGCGTCAGGTGATCTTCCACCAAAAACAAAGAAGGAGCCGGGGCTGAAGAGGGTCTGGCAGGGTTGGCCGGAGGCTCCTCCCAGGAGCAGGCTGAGGGCAGGGTTGGCAGGCTCCCCAGGGACCCCAGGGCTTCCTCTGCAACTGACCGGTCTGCTGCTGCTGTGTCTGACGGATGAGCTGGGAGAGAGCCAGGCCGTGGGCAGAGGGGGCCCCGCCCAAAGCGCCTGGAAGCAGTGGCTCCCCTGAGCTCCAGGAGGCGTGACACCCACCAGGAGGACCTCAGCCAGCTCGCCAGAGCCCCAGCATCTTTGCTGCTTCAGCTGCGAGGCCGCCTGCTCAGTGAGGAGAGAGGGTGAGGAGGCGGCAGGCTCACACACACACAATAACTACCATGGAAACTAACCAACAGAAAGAAGATTTAGAGAGCAGACTTCTCTGCCAGATGGGAGGGAATGAAGGGAGAGAGAAAGGGTTGTCCTTTGAGATGCTGCCCGGGCATTCAGGCAAAGGGCAAATTTCCAATCAGACCTAATCCAATAATTGCAGGTTTCCCCCTTGGGGAGGTTGGGTGGAGCTGTGAGTAAAAGGCAGGAGGTGGGTTGACCTTTTTGTATTAAAGTCCCAAATGGCCACCCCATGCGTTTGTCTCGGCGTGCACAGCTAGGGCATCAGTTCAGAGAGGGTGAGCTGCTCCCCTGAGAATGCGCAGCGTTGCTGGCAAAGCTAGATTCGATCACCAGCCAAGCCGACTTTGCAGGGTGACTTGGTTCATTCTGCTTGAGGAGACGGCTTGCGAAAGTTTCTTAGATCAAAAGCCCACTGTTTCAAGGGGTCACAGAACAAGGCTGCTTTTTAACCCCAGCCTCTCCTGTCCATGAAGATGAGCAGACCGTGCAGAGGTTGAAGAAAGCAGTGGGGGCTGACGGAGATGAGGTACATGTGGCTTCTCCTTCCTATGACTCTGAGGGGGGGTTTTTTGTAGCAGGGGGGGATGCTGTTTCTCTGAAGTAAAAGAAAAGCTAACTAGTGGGGAGCTTTTTAATTCTCTCAGAAGATACTGCTGTGGTGAAAATAAACTGAGTACCAGAAATCCTATCTAACTATTCAGCTGTGAGACCTAGAGCAAGTTTCCTCATCTGTAAAGTGGAACTTGACGGGGTCACAGGAAGGTTTAAATGAGATAATATGTATAAAGTACTAGAACAGTCTCCAGCCCATAGTGTTTGCCATTATTATTGCTGTTATTATTCATCTTTCTGGTCCTTCTTTTCCTCAGCTATAAAATTGAATCAATAACACCAACTTATCTTAAGAGGACTCAATGTGGGGATGAACTGAGAGATTGCATTCCATGGGGTAGTGGTCATAGGGGGTGTACATTTCTCAGAACCCTCCCATGCAACTGCGGGTTTCATTGTATGTAAATTACACCCTGATTTAAAAAAATCTTCACCTGAGGATATGTTTATTGATTTTTTAGAGAGAGAAGAAGGCAGAGAGAAAGAGAAACATTGATGTGAGACAGAAACACCAATTGGCCACCTCCAGTATGCACCCCAACCCAGGTATGAAACCTAGGTATGTGCCCTGACTAGGAATCGAACCCACAACCTTTCAGTGCATGGGATGATGCTCCAGACAACTGAGCCACCCGTCTCAGGCTTGCCCCGATTTTCAGATAAGGTTATATGACCAGGCACTTCACTCATGGGTGTCTAGGATGTAGAAAATATTCATTTCCTTCTTATCCCCTGGTCTTCTCTCCAGAAAGCGAGGAAAGAGAGAGTGAGTGCTAGGGTAGAAGAGTAGGATTTCATAGCGGGGAGGTGCTCGTAGCCAGGCCATACTGATTGTGTAGGTGATGGGCCACCTATGGAAACTCAGATTCTGGATGTCTCCCGAGGCTTGAACATCAATCTTTCAGCCGCAAAGGCAACACCTGTGTAACTGAGCGGCCTTTATCGACCCAGCTCCTAATTTCATAACCTGGTACAAGAAAGTGAACTGCACTCCAGTCGGCTTTGGACATATGTTCCAGGAGCCGTTTCCAGTACGGCCTCTCTGCTGTAATCTGTCTCCCAGACACCCCCCTGTGTGGCCCCGAGCTGCACTTTGGCCTCTGAACAGGGTAGCACGGTAACTATTGGCTACAGGGTGTCACAGCCAATGGAGTGGCCTGGGGAGACAGCTGTCCATCAGAACAGACCAAGTATGGACTGCGTGCGCATTAGAAACGCCTGACTGAGATTGCTGCAGTCCAATTAAAGAGGAATTGTGTGTACGTGCCTGTGTGTGTGTGTGTGAAGGGACTGGAAAGTAGAATGTAATTAAGAATCAAGTAAAACCGATCCCTGGAGACAGATCAGAGACCATAAGCAAACAGCCTGCCTAAATGATAGCTGCTTGGGTGATGCTGGAGGTTGGAGCCAAACCGAAGGGAAGCTTGCTCGTCCCTGTTTTCTTATAGGGGAGATAACTATAAATAAATGAATTCTCTAATCCATAATCTGAGAATAATTTTTTTAAAGATTTTATTTATTTATCTTTAGAGGGGAAGGGAAGGAAAGAGGGAGAGAAACATGAATGTGTGGTTGCCTCTGGTGTGACCCCCGCTGGGAACTGGCCTGCAACCCAGGCATGTGCCCTGACTGGGAATCGAACCACGATCGTCTGGCTCGCAGGCCCGTGCTCAATCCACTGAGCTACGCCAGCCAGGGCAATAATCTGAGA
The DNA here is from genome assembly GCF_014824575.4 of Sturnira hondurensis. NCBI lineage: Eukaryota > Metazoa > Chordata > Mammalia > Chiroptera > Phyllostomidae > Sturnira > Sturnira hondurensis. The sequence goes on along the minus strand of NW_028089713.1, from coordinate 1,601,099 downwards.
ATAATTTTGAATTCAATTGGTGACTGTCCGTTCTAAATGAATGTTTGGGGGTGCTGGCTCTTCTTTCTTTTTTGTTTTGTTTGGGTTACCAGGCTAAGAGACCAATGCAGAGATGGTGATAAGGTACAGATGCTTCAAGTGCAAAATTTTTCAGGGTTACTTCCCTCATCTCTTTAAAGATGTTCACATCCAGGAACACGGCAGGAATGGGGATGAGTTGAGATTGTAACAACTAAAATAGCCAGTGAAGTGATGGTAGCCCCGCGGCACAGTTCTGAATGTGAAGTCCTGGTGATGAGAAGGTTTAATTTCAGCTGAGAACTTCCCCAACGAGGAGAATGTGCACCAGCTCATTTGGCGATGGTCTGACATTAGGCGAAAATAAAGCAAGTGTGTTCCAGTTGAAATTAGAAGGCTGGGGTCCAGGTTAAAGAGCAAACAAAGGAAGGCAGCCCAGAGTCAGCTGGGGTTTGGGATATAGATGAGTCACAAAGCTGGGTTTATCTGCAGTTATCAGGATTGATCAGCCCAGGGTTTATTTCTGGGGCTCTTCTCTACTTAGCAATGAGCCCCCCTCCCCATAAAGAGCCCAAGCTGAAATATAAAAAGGTGCTGGATCAGAAATCCTGCCTAATTTAAGCTCTGCTCACAAAGGAGGCCAGAGAGCACAGGGAGGGGTGGAAATCAAGTAAGTAAATGTCAGCCCTGCAGTTGGGTAGAAGCCATTAGCCAGGCAGAGCATCCAATTAGAAGCGATTGAATTGGAGCAGTAAAAGAGGGAGCCTGACATCAGAGGGCACTGCGGGGAGGGACAGCCGAAGTGGGCAGGAAGGAGCTCCAGGCTGCTGTAGATGGAGGATGACTCTCAGATGTGCAAATGGCAGGAGCAGATGCCTTCCAAATGACAGGCCCCCGTCCAGACACCCTTACAAAATGCCCACATGATTTCTTTGTCCTCCCCTGAATCCTGTCTCAGCGAGCCCAGCCATCTCATGGGCACTTTTGGAAAAGGTTTCTCCCTACTGCTTGAACCCAAAGACAAAATGGGCAGCTCTCAGCTGCTCAGACAAAGGAGGGGAGCAAATCCCTTGGCAAATAGTGCCCAGGAGATTGCATTTTTCCGCTTTTCAGTACAAACCTACTCAAACAGATGCCGAAACACACATCCGTTTGCTTGTGCATGCCAAAAAAGAGAACTTGGTTCACATGGAGATGTTTTCATTTAATGCTATAATAATTATTTTGTAACCGGTAGTTGCTAATGCTGAGTCTCCTGTCTCTCTCTCTCTCTCCTGCCCCACTCTCTTTCCCCCCATAAACGCATTTCCTTGTCCAAACAAGGAAAAGATGAACATTACTCCCTTTCTCCTATATTGGAAGATTTTAGATTAAGTCTCTGAAAAGCCACATGTGTCAGTGACGCCCATGTGCCACTGACTTCAGGACTTCTGGGGAAAATCCACTCTGAATGCAAAAATAGAAAGCAGCTCTGATTTAGGAGAACCGAGTTCATTTTTTCATTTAAATTGCCAAGGGCCCCGTCCTGCGTGGCGCACCAGACATGGTCTGTATGCTCAGGAAGCCTCCAGGCGGCATCGGGCGTGGGACATACACCTCCAGACTGAAAGGAGCACGGGGTGAGTGACACGTGATCAGTCTGCTCTTTGCCCTTTGGGAGTGTCTGAGGCTGCTGGAGAAGACCTGTGAGAGAGGAAATCTTGGAGCCGGGCCTTCAAAGGGGTGTCAGATTTTGGCAAAGTAGAGTAAAGGGCATTTGGACAGAGAAAAAGGAGATCCCTGTTTGCAGACAGGGATGTCTTTGAGACTGACTAGGGCTGACAAATAAAATATTGGATGCCCAGTTAAATTAGAATATTTAGGGTGTACTTATACTTGAACATTTTTGTTATTTATCTGAAATTCTGATTTGTCTGAGTGTCCTGTATTTTTTAACTAAATCTGTAAATGCATGACAGGAGCAAATGACCACTCTCATACTTCAAGTTTTTGCAAAGTTCTATATGCTTAAACATGTTATTTGTAACCCTCTGCATGCCTGTGTCATGGGTGAGGGAACCGAGGCACTTATGGTTTAAGCACCTTGTAGCTCCAAAGATGCTTGTGAAGACTGCTAGGTGAGGGGGGTAGGCAAAGCCTGGTAGCGCCGTGGATGGCCCTTGCTTGAATGCCAGGCTAAGGAGCTAGGCTTCTCAGAAGGCATTGGATAGTTTTTGAAGGTTTTGAGCAAGGGGGTGAAATGTGATCCATGCGAGAAGTGTTTGGAGTATGAACCTGGCTGCAGACTGTAAAATGGGTTTGGTCCAGGTGAAGGGTTTGTAGACTGGGATACCATACAGCCCTCCCTTCCACGGTGTTTGTGAAGCACCTACTGGGTGCTAGGCACCATACTGGGCAACAAGGGCACAGTGGAGAAAAGGAAAGGTGTAGTCTGTTCTGTGTGGCCTAGATTAACAAGCAGCTGATTTCCATGAAGGCTGATGAGTTGTATGAGAGGAACTTGGCCTACTTAGAAGATTGCCAAAATAGCCTACCAGTGAGGACCTAAATTAGGATCATGGAAACGGAAATGAACAATGCTCTGTAAACCAAGATTTTAAAATACAGAGTTTGGCAGAAGTAATGCCTGCTAGAGTGTGGTCAGTAGGGCAATAATATGGGTGTAATAATTTATAGTTTTAATTTGAATATTTCACCTAAAGTGTCACATGTATGCTTGAGTGTGATGTTATTTCCAAGTATATGTTATTGATGATGCTACTACAGTTGTCCCACTTTTTTCTCCCCTTTACCCCCTCCCCTCCAGCATTCTCCCCTCCTTAGCTCCTGTCTGTGGGTCGTATATGTAAATTCTTTGGTTTCTGTTTCCTGTATTATTCTTAACCTCCCCCGTCTGTTTTCTACCTACCAATTATGCTTCTTATTCCCTATATCTTTTCCCCATTCTACCCCCTCCCCCTCCCTGCTGATTATCCTCCATGTAGTCCCCATTTCTATGGTTCTGTTCCTGTTCTAGTTGTTTGCTTACTTTGTTTTTGTTTCAGGTTTGGTTGTTGATAGTTGTAAGTTTGTTGTCATTTTACTGTTCATAGCTTTTTAAAAAAATATTTACTTATTTTTAGAGAGGAGAAGGGAGCAAGAAAGAGGGAGAGAAACATCAATGTGTGGTTGCCTCCCCAGTGCTCCCCTACTGGAGACCTGGCCTGAAACCCAGGCATACACCCTGACTGGGACTTGAATCAGCAACCCTTGGGTTCACAGGCCAGCACTCAATCCACTGAGCCACGCCACCAGGGCTGTTTTCAGTTTTTTGCTCTTCCTCTTTTCCTTCTGGCACCCCTCTGATTTGGATGTCGGAACATTTAAAGTTGTCCCGGAGGTTCCTAAGCCTCTCCTCATTTTTTTGAATTCTTGTTTCTTCATTCTGTTCTGGCTGAATGTTTATTTCTTCCTTTGGCTCCAATTCATTGATTTGAGTCCCTATTTTCTTCTCTTTACTGCTGATTCCATGTATATTTTTCTTTATTTCACTTCATATAACCTTCACCTCTTCCTTTATTTGTGGCTGTACTCAATCACTTCTGTGAGCATCCTGATTACCAGTGCTTTGAACTCTGCATCTGATAGGTTGGCTATCTCTTTCTCACTTAATTCTTTTTCTGGAATTTTGATCTGTTGTTTCATTTGGGCCATATTTCTTTGACTCGGCACACCTATTATGTTGTAAGTGGTGGAGACTTAGGTATTTGCCAGGGCAGGGCAACCCATTCACTGCATTCTCTCTGTCCCAGTTGTCCATCTCTGGCCCTCCTACTGGTCTGGATGAACCTTTCTTAACTCCCTGGTTGTCACACTCCCATACCGTTTGATTTTTCTGGCAGTTCTTTTTTTTTCTTTTTTCCTTAAATTGGCTGTTATCCTTTTTTTCGTTGTGCAAGGAAGCACACAGTATCTACCTATGCCTCCATCCTAGCCAGAAGCCGATATTGTTATGTTATAGAATTACATGCTCATGATTTTGTAATAAAAGATTTCATAATAAAAGGGGCATCATTTGTGCCCGACTCTGTGAATTGAGTACCTGACCAAGTGATTCTTTTTTTTTTAAAGATTTTATTTACTTATTTTTAGAGAGATGGGAAAAGAGGGAAAAAGAGAGGAAGAAAAACAACACTGTGAGAGATACATCAACTGATTGCCTCTCACAAGCCGCCAACCAGGGACCTAGCCCTCAACCCAGGCATGTGACCTGACCAGGAATTGGACCAGAGACCTTTTGGGAAGCCACACCAGCCAGGGCTCAATTCTTAATTACAAGTATAGTTAAGCAGGAGAAACACAGATCATTAAAATTGAGAAAATTTTAAATTATACTTATTCAGGTATCTCACACTCTTCCTTCTCCTTGGTTTTTGAATGTATTTGTATCTATTCACATACAAAACAGTGAAGCTCTGAAGAGCTAAATGTAAGAGCTGAAACTCTATAATCCTGGAAGAAAACATAGGTGTAAATCTTGGATTAGGCAATGGTTTCTTTGTTTTAGCTTTATTGAGATATGAGATATAATGTATAACATATGAAGGTCAAAGGCATAGAGCAATGGTTAGATACATGTGTATATTGCAAAATGTTTGTCACAGTAGTTTAGTTAAGACCTCCATCACCTCACATAACTAGAGTAATTTTTTGTGGTGACAACATTTAAGACCTCTTTTAGCAACTTTCACACATATAATACAATATTGTTAAGTACAGTCAGGCAATAGTTTCTTTTTAAAAATATATATTTTATTGATTATCCCATTACAGTTGTCCCATTCCCCCCTTCATTCCCCTCTATCCTACACACCCCTCCCATCTACATCCCCCCCCTCCTTTAGTTCATGTCCATGTGTCATCCTTGTAAGTTCTTGGCTTCTACATTTCCCATACTATTCTTACCTCCCCCCTGTCTGTTTTCTACCTACCATCTATGCTACTTATTCTCTGTACCTTCTCTCCCTTCTCCTCCTCCCACTCCCCTGTTGCTAACCCTCCTGTGATCTCCATTTCTATGGTTCCACTCCTGTTTTAGAGACTTTCCATCCCCTTCTTGCCTGTAAGGTCTCTTTTGAGAAATCAGCTGACAGTCTGATGGAAAGTCCTTTGTAGGTGACTGTCCCCTTATCTCTTGCTGCTTCTAAGATTCTCTCCTTCATTTGAATCTTGGCTAATGTAATTATGATGTGCCTTGGTGTGTTCCTCCTTGGGTACACCTTCTTTGGGACTCTCTGAGCTTCCTGGATTTCCTGGAAGTCTATTGCCTTTGCCAGATTGGGGAAGTTCTCCTTTATAATTTGTTCAGATAAGTTTTCCACTTGTTGCTCTTCCTCTTCCCCTTCTGGTATCCCTATAATTCAGATGTTGGAACATTTAAAGATGTCCTGAAGGTTCCTAAGCCTCTCTTCATTTTTTTGAATTTTGTTTCTTCATTCTTTTCTCTTTGGTTGTTTCTTTCTTCCTTATGGTCCACTCCATTGATTTGAGTCCCACTTTCCTTCCCATCACTATTGTATCTCTGTATATTTTCCTTTATTTCACTTAGTGTAGCCTTCATTTTTTTAATCTAATTTGGGACTAAAATCAACCAGTTCTATGAGCATCCCGATTACCAGTATTTTGAACTGTGCATCTGATAGGTTGACTATCTCTTTGTTTCTTAAAAGTATTGGCTCTGGGACTTTGATTTGTTTTTCTGATTGAGCCATTTTTGGTCAGGTCGCACCTGTTATGTATGAGGGGTGGAGCCTTAGGTGTTCACCAGGGCGGGGCCACCCAGTGCCTGGGTTGTGATGCTATATGTGGGGGCAGAGTGAGAGGGAACTATGGTGCTTGCTCCACTCTCTCTCAGATTTCAGTCCCTTCTGCCACTTCCCACAAACTGGCATCTTTTCAATTGATGCTTTTAGGCTTTATTTCCCATCGCTGGGGCCCTGGGTTCCACGGTCTGTCTTGCTGTCCTTTTTTTCTTAGGTGTTCACCAGGGCGGGGCAACCCATGCCATTGGGTTATGATGCTGTATGTGGGGGTGGGGTCAGAGAGGGAGCAATGGTGTTTGTTTCACACTCTCGAATTTTGGTCCCTTCTGCTGCTTCGCACAAGCAAATTAGGCCCTTCTGGTGCTGGTTCTCAGGTAGGGGGGCTTGTGTGCATTCTAGGACCCTGTGGGTCTCTCCAATAAACTCTCCTGTGAGGCTGGGTGTCTCTCCTGGCACCTCAACCCCCGAAAGTTTTTCCAATAGGTGCTTTTAGGCTTTAATTCCTGTCGCTGGGTTGCACAGTTTGTCTCACTGCCCATTTTTTGCCTGGTGTATCTGTGCGTGAATGTGTGTCTGTGGTCAACCAACTACCTTGTGCGCCTTACTGGGTTTGCTGGTTTCCTCCCCACACCTGAGTTACCAACCACCACCTTTTCCTGCCGGGATCCCTCTTTGCTGGCCGCCGACTCCGCCTCTCTTACCAGTCTGGATGAATGGTTCGTTGTTGTCAGACTTTGGTACAGTTCAATTTTCTGTCTGTTTTGGTTGTGTTTTTGTTTCTAAATCTTTGTTGTCCTTAAACTTGGTTGTGCGAGGTGGTACAGTAGTTCCACCTATGCCTCCATCTTGGCTGGAATAGTTTTTTCACAGGCAATAGTTTTTTTTCAGCTATGACATCAAAAACAGAAGTAACAAAAGAAAAAATGTTTTATATCAGTTCTCTCTCTCTCCCCTTCTCTCTTTTTGCCTAATAATATTCCATTGTATGATTATGATACACTTTTAATACATTCATCAGTTGATAGGGTTTCTTTTGGAGTGATAAAAATGTTCGAAAATTTATTTTAGTGAGGATTGCACACCTCTGGTGAAAGCCATTGAATTGTATGCATCAATATGTTAATTATAGGTCAATAAAACTGGGTTGTTTTTTTTTTAACAAAGGCTTTAGCATCAAACAGATATGGGGTTGTATCCTACCAAATTCTCTACTTTTTTTTTAAAGATTTTATTTATTTATCTTTAGAGGGGAAGGGAAGGAGAGAGGGAGAGAAACATCAATGTATGGTTGCCTTTCGTGCGTCCCCTGCTGGGAGTTGGCCTGCAGGGAACTGGCCTGCAACCCAGGCATATGCCCCGACTGAGAATCGAACTGCAATCGTCTGAGTCGCAGGCCCGCACTCAATCCACTGAGCTACACCAGCCAGGGCTCCAAATTCTCTACTTGATCATGCATAAATTTTCTGACTCTCAAGTTCTTCATCGGTAAAATCAGGACCATGTAGTACTCATTGTGCAGGGCTGTTGAGAGGATGAAATGAAGTAATGCATGGAAAATACTTTTGGATGAAACATTGCCAGTTCCAGGGGATAATAAGCTTTTAATTAAGGTTACTTGGTCACTAAGTCCGGACTGCATTTAATTCTAGCACCTTCACTTGCACAAAGTATCCTCTGAAAACGTCACGGGGCCACGTACAAATTATAATTGTACCTCAAATAGAGTTTCAGAACTAGGAAATATACCTCTCAATTGTTGAAACACAATCCTCAGAATTAAAAAACAAAACTGTAAGACACCCACAGCTACACTGAGATTCGGCTAAAGGCTTCACAGCAGACTTAGCAGACAGCATGGCTTTACACTGTATTTATCCTTTGAGTGGGATTCTAGGGGACACCTTTGGCAAGCGTGTGACTGACTGAGAGAGGGTGTAACCAGGACCAGACCGCAAGGAGAAGTTTGACCGCAGTTTCTACAGTCTTCGCATGCTTATTTCTTGTCGTTTAAATGTGAACTGTGAGAATGAAATACTTGTATTGAGATACACAAGCTAGGCCATGAAAGCCTAATTGCCTGTGAACATGTGGAAGGACTTGAACAGCAGTGTGATTGAAAAATAACATAAACACATATGTAGTGATAAATCATCAGGAGTAGCAACATTAACAGCTCAAATTTCGCCTAACTCTCCTGTCCAACTTAAATGAGGGGAGGCTTACAAGTGTAGAGAAGAAAACCAACCTAAGGTGTCTTCATAATCTCAATTATTAACTGACTGCATTAATTACTCCTCGTTGAATACCTGGCATGTACAAGGCACACATTATCTACCACAGAAAAGCCACACAGGGATATTTTGGGTTGCATTGTATGGACGAGAAACTAGAAGCCCAGAGGTAGTTTCCCAAGGTGGCGAAGGCAGAAGGTGGCAGCACCAGAGCCTGGCTGGGCGAATCTAACCCCGTATGCATAGAAGGTTCTGCTACATCACTAGGGCCTGGCTAGGTCTCGGCCTGGCTGTCTAGTGAAGACGGACCTCAGCTTCACCCTCTCTCCTGTTCCAAGCGCACTCTGAAATCTTCTAACCTTCTCTACAGTGGCCTTTACCCACGGCAGTTCGTTTCCATCCCAGCAGCTCTGGTGCCTGTGTCTGCCCCTTGGAAATTCTGGTGTGATTGATCAGAGAGCAGGTCTCGTGTCCCTAGGCGGTTCTAATGGCCAGCCAGGTTCAGGTCCACTGCATCTGGGGACTCTTCTGAGATTCCGATCCAAACCTGTAACCTAAAGGACTCAGATGATGCTCCCGTCTCCACTCAGCTTTGGCCAGATCAGATTAGCCCAGAAGCTGCTGGGCCTTTAAGATAAAGAAGAAAAACGCTCCAGTACCGGGCCTGTTGGCAACCCGGCAAAGACTCTTGTTGGACAGATAAGAAGGCCTAACTGGGCTCTGGGCTCTGAGCCAGCAGTCCCAGGGGCGGGCAGTTGTTTAACCAGTTTAGTTTTGTGAGAACAAAGGTAGCACTGCAGCGGTTTGTGGAGTTTGGTCTCAGAGGGACCGGCTCTCCTCCCGCCTCTGCCTGGTGGCCCCAACAGGAGAGACAGCTGATTAAGCAATCTGGTTCTCTCTCTCATCCGGCTTCTGTCAGCTTGACCCTCCAAGAGCCGGGGCGGACTGGGCCCCCAAACAGGCCGGAGAACCTGTGTGGTTTCGGGAAACAGACAAGAAAGACACCCGCGGAGAATAACAGGGTGATTAGGAGCTACAGGAGACGCACACCCGCGTGGCTTTTCCCTTGGGCTTCTCTCTGTCGTTTGCAAAACTCACAATGTTAAGACGTGCTGCCCATCTTGGAGATCAAGGAAAAGAAAAGCAGAATTTTGATCGTCTGAGGTTTAGTCCTGTCATAACCTGGAACCTAAAATTCTCACTCCCCTTTCCCCTTTCAGTATCTGCATACATTTTAGCACCTAGTTTAATTTCAAAATTGTTTACCTAGAAGCCTCAGCCATCCAAGAAGAAAACTTACTGACTTCACTTATGTAGCAGAGGTTTATGTCTTTGTTTTGAGACTCCTTCCTACATTTCATTTTTAATCCTTATTTAAACTGTGTCCCAACTAGCATTGTTGCATCCCTGCTCTGCTAGCACGGGGCTGGGCATCAGAGATTGATCGATGAGTAAGACACTGGCTTAGTGCTATGAGAGGTCATAACCTAGTCAAAAGCTACCCACCACCCTGGCTGGTGTAGCTCAGTGGATTGAGCACAGGCCTGCAAGCCAAAGGATCACAGTTCGATTCCCAGTCAGGGCACATGCCTGGGGTGCAGGCCAGTTCCCAGCGGGAGACGCCCGAGAGGCAACCATACATTGATATTTCTCTCCTTCCCTTCCCCTCTAAAGGTAAATAAATAAAATCTTTAAAAAAAAGCTACCTACCTCCAGTTTACATCATGCAACTAGGTAGGCTGGGCCAAGAGACATAATAATAATGATACCCAATCATTCTAAGAAGTCTGGTTAAATAGTTTCTCCAACCTGTGGCAGGTCAGAGTGAAAAAATTCAATTGCTTGAGATAGTTGGCAGCCTGAAAGAAGAGGCAAAAACAAACAGCACCAACGACTCAGAAAGCACAGCAGTCTGGGACCATGCAGTGCGGGGCAAGCTGTCTGAGAGGCCTCATTGGGTTTCCCTATTTTAATACGAAGGTTATAATCACAGCTATGCTTTATTGCCCCATGTGCCTCACTGTAAATGAAGCCCTCACAACAGCCCTTGTGGAGGTTGATAGCCCTTCTCCACTCAGGTGAAGGGACTGCACCTTGCAAGGCCAAGCAGCCTGCCAGGACCCCTGGCCATTATCCGAGCCCAGGGCTGTCTCTCTCTCCACTCTGTCCCCGAAGAGGTGCTCATGGTTGTGAAGCCCGAGACACACGAGAGCTGGCAGAGAGAGCATCTCGTTCCACGTCTTCATCTTACTGAGGAGGAAACAAAAGGGGAAGTCATTCCAAATTATTCAAAATTACATATATTATTTTCATTAAGGTATAACAGACATATATCATTATAGTAATTTCAGGTGTACAACGTAATGAGTTGGTATTTATATATATTGTGAAATGATCAGAAGAAGTCTAGTTAACACGTGATACCACACTTATAAAAACCAATCTGTTCTTTGTATCAATAAATTTGGCTTTTCTGTTTTGTTTTAAATGCCACATGCAAGTGAGATCATACAGTACTTGTCTTTCTCTATCTGAGTTACTTTACTTAGCAAAATACTCTCACATTCTGACCATGCCATTGCTAGTGGTAAGATTTCCTTCATTTTTATGCCTGAATAGTATTCCATTATGCCATTGTATGTATATACCACATCTTTATCCATTCACCCATCGATGGACACTTGGGTTGTTTCCATATCTTAGCTATTGTAAATAATGCTGCAAGAAACATAGGTGTGCATATATCTTTTTGAATTAGTGGGTTTTTTCCTTTGAACAATACCCAGAAATGAAATTGCTGGGCCATATAGTAGTTATATTTTTAATTTTTTTGAGGACTCTTTATATTGATTTCCATAGCGGCTGCGCCAATTCACAATCCCGCCAACAGTGCCAAGAGCTTCCTTTCCTCTACACCTTTGCCTGTACATGTTATTTCTTTTCTTTTTGATCACAGCCATTCTAACAGGTGTGAGGTGATACCTCTCTGTGGTTCTGATTTACATCTCCCTGGGCATCTTTTCATGTCCGTTAGCCATCGGTATGTCCTCTTTGAAAAAATGTCTATTCTGACCCTCCATCCATTTTTTATTCAGATTGTTTGTTTTATTTTTGTTATTGGGTTTTATGAGTTCTTTATATCTTTTGGATATTAACCCCTTATCAGATATACGGTTTACAAATATTTTATCCTAACAGAATTATATTTAGGATTCTTTGCTTTAAAAGGCAAAGAAGGGCCCAACATTTCAGGAAGATTTCTGTCAAATACTATCCCCATGACAATGTCACAGACTGGGTTCCCCAGGAGCAGGGCCTGAGGTAGGCAGGGGACATGTGGCGTGTCACAGAAGTGCTCTTCAGAGAGACCTGCCAAGACCTGGAGCAGAGGAAGGGGACGGAGCCGCACTGATCTGTGGTCCCAGGTACAGTCTCGCCCTGGCCTGAATCGTGGTGAATGGGTGGGAGGGCGGGGTTCTCGGGAACACAAATAACACTGCAGAGTTGCCCCTCCCCACCTTTTGTTTTTCCATATCAGTTAGTCTTTCGCTGTGGCTACCTGGGAGGGTATAACTGACCAGGAGAAGCAGCTCCCATCGGCTGAGGGCAAATCTCAGGAGACGAGTGCCCATAACCATAAGCACTGAACCCACAGCAGGGGTGGGTACCCTGGGCCAGGGAGGGGGACCTGGGCAGAGCACCGGAACCACACACACTCTGGAAACAAAACAAAACAGAGCACCGGAACCCCACTTACACACTCTGTTTGTGCCTCTGCTTCCCCCAGTGGTTCATGAACTTCATTCTATTCTAGCTCCTAACACAGGGACTGGCACATAGTAGGCCCTCCATAAATGTCAGCAGAATGATACATAGTTAGGAGAGAAATTGCCATGCTCTCAAAGAGACAAACAGTAGATCTCTGGGGGGAAAATTGCCAGCTGGATGCGGTAGCTCGGGCGTGAGGCCACACTGGACCACAGGCGTGGACAGACTCACTGAATACAGGGCTGTGGCCTTCCCGTCTCCACCAGGGTTTGCTGAAAGTGCAGATCTGTTCCTCCAAGCAATCCTTTTGCTTCTCTACTTTGGGAGAACATGTTACATCAAAAAGAAGCTTCTGATGGCCTCTCACAAGCAGGAGACATCGGCGTTGTCTTTGCGAGTTACAGTAATTGCAGAAAGCCTAGCCTATGGAAGTGCCCAGACATCTTCCCTTTGCCACCAGATTTGGTCTGAGCAGCCTGGCAGGCGATCGGTGATATGTTCTCTCCACCTCCCCAGATGGCCTACTTTTGCCAACACCATCCCACCTTTAAGTAAAGCTGCGAGCAAATGCAAAAAGCTCTCTATTGTTCTTTTTCCAAGTTGCAGTATGGGGCTTATAAAGAAACACAGTATAGGTGACCTCTAAAATCTGCGTGGCTATTAATACCCAGATCAAATAAAACCCCTGTACCCTGAGATTTTGAGTACTAGGTTGTATTTTCCACATTTGTCAAAAGTCAAGAGCAATGCGTGATATCACCTGACTTCCGAGTACAGTGATGAAAACGGACACCAGGTAGAGAGTTGATTGGTTTTAAAACAAGAGATGGACAACATCAAGTATGATGGGAGAGTTAAGGGCTATTTCATTAGGTTGCCATTAAGAAAACAAAACAAAATAGTAATAAGAAATGGAGTTTGGGGCCAGGAAATGCACATTAGGACCCCCACACCCAGGCAGGCTCTGCTAGAACCACCGCAATGTTGATTCCAGGGCACCTGTTACCGTGGGGCACATATGCTGCCTGTTCTGGCACGTTTGCTTGGGTTCGCGTGGGCACACGGTGTGGAAAGGCCAGGGGCTTGTTCAGGGGCAGCTTGTCCCAGCCACACCGGCTGTTGAGGGAGACGTGTGGGGAGTGGTCCCGACAAAGGAAGAAGAACCGGGACCAGAGGACACAGCTCTGCTGTCGCACTGCAGGGGAACCCAGAGGCCTGCACGTGGACGCTCATCTGCAGATGTCCTTCGGCCCACAGTTGTTTTGTTTTTTTAAATTGTGAATTACTTGTCAATTTGAAGAATTCAGAATGTTCACATAAATATGCAGAATTTTCACTTTTCTTGAAAACCTACCCATAGTCCTCCACAGCAAGTCCTGGCTGGGCTAGGGAGCCACTGTCCCCTCTGAGATGGTGTCATTCTGCCAGTCACTGGGTTCACAGTCATTCATGCAACTTGCATGGCCCCTGTCGATATTGAGACCCCTGATATTGAGCTGATGCTGTGGTAATTGCTTTGTTTTCTGTTTCTTTTTTAAAAAATTGTGGTAAAATATACATAACAAAATCCACCATTTTAACAGTATAGTCAGTGACACTAAGCACACTCACACGGCTGTGCGACCCCCACCGCCAGCCTTCTCCAGAGCCTCTTCCATCCTCCCAAACAGAAACCCAGTAAATGACGACTCTCCACCCCCTCCCCCAGCCCCTGGCCACCACCGTTCCACTTCCTGTCTCCAGGCATCTGACTACTCCAGGTCTCCCATGTAAGTTGGGTCACACAGCGTTTGTCCTTTTGTACTGGCTTACTTCACTGAGCACACTGTCTTTGGTTCTGACTCAGAATTCTGATGTTCATTTTATTTATTATTATTATTTTTTAAATATTTGTTTATTATTTTCAGAGCGAGGGGAAGGGAGGGAGAAAGAGAGGGAGAGGAACACTGATTGGCTGTCATCCGGGCGTGTGCCCTGACCGGGAATCAAACTGGCAACCTTCCACTTTGCAGGACAGCACCCAACTAAGCCACACAGCCAGGGCTGCTGTTCATTTTATGGAGGAGGAAACTGAGGCCCCAGGAAAGCCCTTCACTCCCACATGCAGCCAGGGGCAGACTTGGGAGTATCAGCTGGATCCCGATTCCCTTCTTAAGACTAGGTGTCCACTGCTCAATAGTGTTAAGTAGGAAAGATGTTCTCTTCGTAGCAGCAGAGTGGTCCTCATTCACACAGGGTTTGAACATGCCCTTCTGTTTGCACATTTGATGGACTGCCCAACATCAGTCTTGTGAAAGGGAAAGACTTGCCCTTTAGCTAGAAATGGTTGTTGACAACCCCTTCTCCTCTGAAAGGCCAAAAAATAAAAATAAAAAAATAAAAAGAAGACAAACTCATCCTGTCCCCTCCACATATTGTTAGCTGTTCCTTGTACTCCAAAGAGGCTTTTAAAAATGGCTGGTGTGGCTCAGTGGGTTGGGTGTCATCCTGCAAACCAAAAGGCCATTGGTTCAATTACTAGTCAGGGCAGATGCCTGGGTTGTGGACCAGGTCCCTGGTTGGGCGCATGCAAGAGGCTCTCCCTATTGGTCTTTTTCTCTCTCTCTCCTTCTCTCTCCCTTCCCCAATCTCCTAACAAAAAAAAAAAAAAAGAAAAGAAAAAGAGAGAAAGAGAGAAAGAAAGGAAGGAGGAAAGAAGGAAAGAAAGAAAGAAAGGGAGAAAAAGAAAAGAGACGCTCCAGGAACTGAAGTTGTCACTGTTCTCCCATTGCAAGGAAATAAGAAGAGCCATCCTCATTCACGTCCGCAGTGTCCTTGGAACAGCCCCCTTCCACCTCACGGGAGATTGACTCATTAGACTGCATCGTGTTTAGGTTACACCCACAGAGGAGAACGTTTGCTAGAGCCCTCATTTTTCATGGCTGTGGCCTTATAATCAGGGAGCTCGTTGTAACCGTGCTGATTAGCTCTCAGCACTAATACCTCTGCCTATTTTCCCCTCACTCACCAGCTTTGCCAAAATGAATGGAAAGGAAGCGTGACCAGGCTGTGCACCGAGGCAGCAAGCAGGTCCTGGATGGCAGGCACGCCTGCCTCCGTGTGCCCTCTCGCTGGGTTCATTTCTGAGAAAGCTTGTTAAAAGCTGGCTCGCTTGACACACTAATTAGCCTCCCTTTCATTTTCTGCCATCCATGTTTCTATGGGGAATCTTCCCCGGAATTAAATGCTGAGTTGGTTAGGCACTTTCTTATTTTATTCCTGAGATCATTTCTTGCTTCAGGAAGAGTGAAGGTTTATTTTACTTCAAAGATCAGCCTTTCATGTTATTCTAATCAACAAGACTTTTCATGGCTGGGGGTGAGGGTGGGGTTTGGTGAGAGAAGGAAGGAGAAAAAAACAAGACAACCTCCAAAACATCAATACTCATTTTCCCCCCACATGTGTGAATTCTCGTCAACTACTATAGATATGAATAATGTGGTCTGGCACTGCTTTATTTGTGACTGTGGCAATAAAAATAACTTGGTACTTAACCAATTATTTCTAAGAGGTGGTAGCACAGTGTTTCTTTGAATGTCGAAAACCAGAAATAGAGCTTTTAAGAATTTCTTCCATCTGCTAGACTGAACGTTGGCTGGGTAGAGATTTAAACAGCACACATGTGATGGAAAAGGCCTCATTGCCCCATATACAGAACATAAGCCTATGAAATCCACCGCTCCACGTGAGATGCAACTAGCTGAATTCTGTTTTGCCAGCCAGCGCTGCACTTAACTGGTTGGCAACCAGAGGGGGAACACCCTTTTTGGGTGGCAGGTCTTACCCCAAGGTAGCAGTGACATTTGCAGGAATGAACACTACCCAGCCCGAGCAATGACAGCCTGTTACAAGGATAAACACTGCAAGTGAGCTTGATCGGGAATGCCTTTCAACAGCAGTTTGCTCATTTTACAAACTTCTCACAGGAATAATTAGGAGGCAGAAGCTGGGGTATTGGTTTTGTGGTTTCAAACGTCTGGGTTGTGACTCGGAAAGGTGGTGGGCTCCTCGAAGACTTCGCTTTGAGAAGAGATACAAAGCGGTTAGGATAGAATCCCAGCCTGAGGAGCTCCAGCACATGTAACGGGAGGCAGATGGGTAGTTGACACCGGAAAAACAGAACATCCTGATGGCCGGGAGTTTGCTCTGGACAAGAGGAGAATAAATCTCCATGCCAATGCCTTCCCTATTACGGAGACTAGTGGGGGAGAGAGCCCTGCCTGGGAATTTAATTTGGCCAAGGTCAATTAAATCTGTGTCACGGCTTCTGCTGGATCCGTGCAGCCCACGGTTTGGTGGGGGGGCTGTGGACTGGGGCCTGTTGTTGGGAAAGACACTGAGGTAGGCCGAGTTCTCCTTTCCCCACGGTTTAGCTTCCTTGTTGTGTCTCAGACTTCAAAAAAGCCTAGTACATTTACCATTTGTGTTATTGTATTGTGAATTCAGGGACAGAGCAGCAGTGGAGGAAGGGTTCCTCCTCGTACCAGCCTTCTGCTGAAGCCATCTTGGTGGGCGCAGTTTCGCACTGATGATCAGTGGCCCTGGGACCACAGTCAGCCGCTCTCCCCACACACACTTTCCCAGGTTACTGGGGGAATGTGGGCCTTAAAGGTCATGAAATACTTGGATCACTTCACATTTATTCACAAAACATGGCCATCGCATCTTTAGAGTTCTTTTAACTCTTTCCTTTGTTCCCACCCTATTTGCACCCAGCCATGTACAGATCCACCTCCTTTCTCTGGGAGCCCCGTGAAGGTGCCCACATCTGTTCACCAACACAGTTGTCTCAGCCGCCCTGCCTGGCAGTGTCTCCTGATTTCTCCGTTGCTGCCCTGGCTCCCACAGCCTGCTGCGTTTGCTGTTCCTGTCAAGAACACACCATTGAAATGCATGTCAAAGTGTGCTGCCTCCCACACACGCCCGGCTGCCCGCTGCTGCTTCCGCCAGTGTCCAACACGCAGACAACTGACCTGTGCTGTCAGGGTCCCTCGGGGGTTTCAGCAAACAGCCTCTTTGGTTTGCTGCCTCTTTAGAAGCCCCCTCTCCCTAGTTCTCAAGGGAAGCCGAGGAAACTGACATGGAAACTGCCCATGTGGACTCCAATCCTAGAGGCAGGAACTGTTAACTCTTAGAAGCATTCCTTCTCCATGCACTGGCCTCACGATTAAACTTTAAGCCCTGACCAGTGTGGCTCAGTTGGTTGAGCATCATCCCGCAAAATGAAAAGTTGCTGGTTTGATTCCCCGTCAGGGCATGTGCCTGGGTTTTAGGACTGGTCCCTGGTTGGAGCGATTGATGTATTTCTCCCCCTCTTTCTCCCTCCCTTTCCCTCTCTCTAAAAATAAAACAAAGAAAATTTTTCCTTAAGAGATTAAAGTTTAAACTCCTTAATATCATCCCCCAAATTAACCATGACGTGATCTGAATGCCGCCTTCTTTTCCAGCTGCATCTCTTAACCACCCCCTTCACTTTAACTTGTGGTCCCACACTCGCCTGCTCTTTCACAAGAGCCTCTGTAAATACTCTTATCTCAGCCCGGAGACTGTGCCTTTCGCTTCACCCACTTTTCTGAGTCTTACTCATCCTGCTGGATTCAGCTATGGCTCTACTTTCTCTAGGAAGCTGCCCACATTCACTCCCAATGTCTGAGAATGCTGCCCTTTTAAGTGCAGTCAGGGCGCCCTGTCCTGCCACTGGTCATTAACAGTGTAATCTCTGCTGACTTCTCCATCTCCCCTGCCACACTGTATGGTCCTTGAGAGCAGGGACTATATCTTATGTCGACTTTGTCATTCTATTGAGTGCTCAGGGGGCGCTAAATAAATGACTGGATAGGACTTCCGCCAAGATGGAGGCATAGGTGCAAACACTGTGCCTCCTCTCACAGCCAAGTTTAAAGTTAACAAAGTTTCAGTAACAAAAACACAGTCAAAACACAGAAAATTGAACTATACGAAGTCCAACAACAATGAACCGTTCAGCCGAACTGGTAAGAGGGGCAGAGGCAGCAGAGGAGCAGGGTCGGGCGGGAAAGATCCCCCGACCCAGGAGCACAGGCAGCCGTGGGCGGATCCGAGGTGTGGGGTAGCAACAGGCGGACCCAATGAGGGCGCAAGGAGGTAGGCTGACCGCGCAGGTCATACATTCGAGCGCAGATAAACCAGCAAAGGAGTGACAGTGACACAGACCACGCAGGCCCCAGAAGCTTGAGGGAAGCAGCAGAGGAGACTGCCATTGTCCCTCTCTGACCCCGCCCCCACATACAGCGTCAGAGCCCAGCGACTGAGTCACCCCGCCCTGGTGAACACCCAGGGCTCTGCCCCTCATACATAACAGGCAAGAAGAGACCAAGACATGGCTCAAGAAGAACTCAAAGCCCCGGAGCCGATAACTCTAAGTCACTAAGAAATAGCCAACCTATCAGATGCACAGTTCAAAATACTGGTGATCAGGATGCTGACAGAACTGGTTGATTTTAGTCACAAATTAGAGGAACAAATAAAGGCTAAACTAATTGAAATGAAGGGAAATGCACAGGAAACCAATAGTGATGGAAAGGAAACTGGGACTCAAATCAAGGGAGTGGACTAGAAGGAAGAAAAAAATGACCAAACAGAAAAATATGAAGAAATAAGAATTCAAAAAAATGAAGAGAGGCTTAGGAACCTCCAGGACATCTTTAAACATTCCAACATCCAAATTATAGGGGTACCAGAAGGGGAAAAGAAACAGCCACAAGTGGAAAACTTATTTGAACAAATAATAAAGGAGAACTTCCCCAGTCTGGCAAAGGAAATAGACTTCCAGGAAATCCAGGAAGCTCAGAGAGTCCCAAAGAAGTTGGACCAAAGAAGGAGCACACCAAGGCACATCATAATTACATTAGCCAAGATGAAAATGAAGGAGAGAATTCTAGAAGCAGCAAGAGATAAGGGGACAGTCACCTATAAAGGACTTCCCATCAGACTGTCAGCTGATTTCTCAAAAGAGACCTTATAGGTAAGAAGGGGCTGGAAAGAAGTATTCCAAGTCATGAAATCCAAAGACCTACAACCAAGATTGCTCTATCCAGCAAAGCTTTCATTTAGAATGGAAGGGCAGATAAAGTGCTTCCCAGATAAGGTCAAAGTCAAGGAGTTCATCATCACCAAGCCCTAATTATATGAAATGTTTTAAAGGACTTATCTAAGAAAAAGAAGATGAAAAATATGAACAGTGAAAGGACAGCAAACTCACAGTTATTAACAACCACACCTAAAACAAAAGCAAACTAAGAGGACAGCTAGATCAGGAGCAGAACCATAGAAATGGGGATCACATGGAAGGTTAGCAACAGGGGAGTGGGAGGAGGAGAAGGGGGGAGAAGGTACAGAGACTAAGTAGCATAGATGGTAGGTAGAAAATAGATAGGGGAGAGGGCAAGAATAGTAGGGGAAATGTAGAATCTAAAGAACTTGAGACACGTGGACATAAACTAAAGGGGGGAATGGTGGGGAAGGGGGTGTGCAGGGTGGAGAGGAATGAAGGGGGGGAATAGGACAACTGTAATGAGATAATCAATAAGATATATTTAAAAAAGTAAATTACTGGATAAATGAAGAGTGAAACATGTCCTGTGTCTCTTCCTTTAAGACAAGTTTTTCCCAAAGGGGGAGCCGGCCCCCATTGTGCATACATTCCTGATGGACCTACTGCACTGGTCCTCTGGCTAGACTCTTAGGGTCAGCCTAACGTAGGCTTTAGCTAGGACTCCTCCTATAAGGAGGAGCATCTGAGGGGGATGGATCACAGGAGCAAACTTCAATATGCACAGGGATCCAGGGATCCTTTTAAAATGCAGATTCCAGTGAGGGAGGGGTCTGAGATGCTAATACAGCTGGTCGGGGGACCCATACCTTGAGTAGTAAGGTACTAATTAGATGTCTTGTGTAGTCTCTTTAAACTGATTACAGGTTTATAAGAACTGATTCTGATTTATAAGAACTGATGATTTCTGGTCAAGATGGCAGTGTAGGTAAATGTGGCACGCACTTCCTCCCACAACCACATCAAAATTACAACTACACTACAGAATAACCATCATTCAGAACTGCCTGACGTCTGGCAGAGTGGAAGTCCTACAACGGGAAATTAAAGAAGAAGCCACATTGACTCTGGTAGGAGGGGCGGTTTGCAGACAAGGCCGGCCCCACAAATACGTGTGTCAGATAAGCATTGGGAGGGACATCTCACTGCAGAGTTTTCCCCTGAGGAACAAGGGCTCCCTGCTCCACACCAGGCCCCCCAGCCCAGGGTTCCAGTGCCAAGAAGAGAAGTCCCCATAACTCCTGGCTGTAAAAACCAGCAGGAATCAAGGCTGAGGGACGTGGAGGGCTTCTAGAGTCCCAGGAAGTTCCTCTTAAACAGCCTGCACATGGACTTACTTGCACTCACTCCCTCTGAGTTCCAGCACTGGGGCAGCAGCTTGAGAGGCACCTGGGACCTATAGGGAGAAACTGAATTGTCTGGCATCGGGGCAAGAGCTGGGGAGGCAGCTTTCTCCCAGGCAGAGGGATTAGAGAGGCCACGGCAGGCAGATGCCATATCTGAGACTATCAACCTATAAAGCTTATACTTTTTACCCTGCCCTGGTGAATCCATCCAAATTTCAGGCCCACCCAAGTTGTTTCCTGTGGCTTTTCCATATGAATAGCCTGTCTTGGCTCATGCCTCACACTTTCCTAAAAATCTCTCAAACAAGCGGCATCTAGCCTCAGCAAGCCCTATGCCTCTCACTAAGTGCCCCCAGGTCTGGCACTAGCAGCAGCCTGATTTGCAGCTTGGACTCACCTGTGCACGTCCAAGCTCAGTACTAGTAGCAGCCATCTGCAGATCACTTTGTAGCTCATGCTGGGTGGCCTTGGACAGAACACATGTCGTGGCTGACCTTGACCTTCCCCTCCCAGCAGGCCCTAGAGTCAGTGCACCCAGTGCACAGCTTCAGACCATGTCAAAGTGCCACCATCCAAACACCACCACAGGGTGGTGACACACTGAATGGGTGGACTCAGTGGGCACCAGAGCCCCACTGAAGTCAGTCCCACTTTGTGAGGTGAACCCCTATACAGCTGATCCTCTGCAGTGGTGGTTGGTGGTCATAGCCAGTTTAGGGCTGATTGACTTGGGGGTAAATCCCTTCTACTGATGTGCCAAAAGCAATCATGGCTCAACTACAACAGGTGGGTGTACACAGTCCACATGGGGGCGCACTGAGAGTGCCCAGCGTGGGTGATTAGGGAAGCTGGGCCGCTGGACCCTGCAGAACACCTACTACATTAGGTCATTCTACAAAGCCTGAGAGACATAGCAGCTCTATACCTAATACATGGAAACAAACACAGGAGGTTGCCCAAATGAGGAGACAAAGAAACATGGCCCAAATGAAAGAACAGAACAAAACTCCAGAAAAAGAACTGAAAGAAAATGGAGGCAAGCAATCTACTAGATGCAGAGTTAAAAACTCTAGTTATAAGGATGCTCAGTTAAGTTATTGAGAACCTCAACAGCATAAAAAAAATCAGTCAGGAATGAAGGGAATTACACTAACTGAAATGAAGAATAGTTTCCAGGGAATCAACAACAGAGTAGAGGAAGCCAAGAGTCAAATCAGCAATTTGAAATATAAGAAAGCAAAAAACACCCAATCACAACAGCAAGAAAAAAGGAACCCCCCTGAAGAAAATGAGGATAGTGCAAGGATCCTCTGGGACAATTTCAGATGTACCATCATTTGCACGATGGAGGTGCTGGAAGGAGAGAAGAACGAGCAAGGAATTGGAAACCTATTCGAAAAAATAATGACAGAAAACTTCCCTAACTTGGTGAAGTCCAGGAAGTGCAGAGTCCCAAACAAGATGAACCCAAAGAGGCCCACACCAAGACACATCATAATTAAAATGCAAGAGACTAAATACAAAGAGAGACTCTTAAAAGAAGCAAGAGAAAAGCTGTTAGTTATCTACAAAAGCGTTCCTATAAGACCACCAGCTGATTTCTCAACAGAAGCTTTGCAGGTCTGAAGAAACTGGCAAGAAATATTCAAAGTGATGAAAAACTGAGGACATACAACCAACACTACTGTCCCTTAGAATCAAAGGACAGATGAAGAGCTTTTCAGACAAGAAAAAAAGTTAAAGGAGTTTGCTGCCACAAAACCAGTATTACATGAACTATTAAAGGATCTTCTTTAAGAAGGAAAAAATAAAAAATAGGAACAATAAAATAGCAATAAATATATATCAAAAATTGAATCTACAAAATAAAATAAATGAATAAGCAGAACAGAAAAAGATTCATAGATACAGAGAACATTTTGATGGTTGCCAGAAGGGAAGGAGGTTGGGGGCTGGGTGAAAAAGATGAAGGGATTAAGAAGTACAGCTTGGTTGTTACAGAACAGTCATGGGGATGTGAAATGCAGCACAGGAAATATAGTCAATAGTACTCTAATAACTGTGGGGGGGGGTCAGATAGGTACATGATCTATCAGGATAGTCACTTAGTAAGTTATGTAATGTGTAATCACTGGGGTGTACCCCTGAAACTAATATAATAATGTATATCAGCTGTAATTTAAAAAAATTTTAAATGAAAATAATGCAAAAAGAACTAACTGGCCAAAATTCAAAGTAAAAAAGAAGCTTTTATAGGTGTGGTTTATTTACTTTTTTTTTATAATGCCTGATCTTATTAAGAACAAAATTATTCTTTGAAATTTTTCTATGATTATTTTTTAGTTTTCAATTACAGTTGCAGGAGTGTCCTTTTTAAAAAACATCTGACCATCGTTGTGGGCTGTTTCCTCCTATTTTTATACCCGGTCCCCTTTTCTCTTTTCTCTCTGATATAGATGCTACTAAAGTTCAAATGATCACTCTCTCAGTATTTCTTACTGTTCTGCATGAAATACATAACACAGAATTGGCAATGGGACAAGGTTGGTCTTGAATTCTGCCTTAAATGCTAATATAGTGGCCTGAGCTGCTGAATTAATTTCAGCAGTTCAAAGATAGCTAGCCAATGTGCCTATGAATCTTTCAGCCTTTCTCTCATGCTTTTTACCTCATGGTCACAGAATAGCTGCTGCTGCTCAGTAAATTCATTCATCTCTTAGTATCATCAATTATCCAGTGAGTTTCATATTTTCTTGATCATTTTTTTCCACAACTGGTTTGTTTGAAGCAGAATCATATTACATTTGGTTATTTTTAACAATAGTTTGTGCCTTAAGCCCCAAATTTATTTTTATGGGATAAAAATAAATCCTTATTTGTTTAAACTGGGCTTATTGGAATTTTATACCCCTCATAGCCAAACTGTAATACTATATACAATTTCTAAAAATTAAAATTTATTTTCTCTCATTAGCAAGTTAACACACTGCTTGTAGAAATCTTAATAAAGACAAAATAGTAGAAAAAGAAAAGAAAATCAGAGTCCCATCACTGAAGTACTGGTAACATTTTGACATATTTTCTTCCAGTGTTATTTGAGTGGTTGTGTTAACAGAGAAGTAACAAATTTGTGTCCTTTTTTCCCCTATCATTTAAAAGCTGCATTTTGGGGGTGATAAAAAATATTCTAACATTGATTTTGGTGATGATTGGACAACTCTATGAACACACTAAAAACCACTGAATTGTGCACCATAAGTGAACTGTGTGACATGTAAATTACATCTCGATGAAGCTCCTATACGAACTTTAGATGAGCACTTCCTGTTACAATAAATCCACTGCTAACATTTTAATTATTGCATAGTCATCTGTCCACAGACTTTACTTCAATTTAGTAAACTATTCTTCTGTTGTTCAATAATTGTGTTGGTTCCATATTTCGACTACTGTAACATTGCTACAAATTCTTTGCACTTAAATATCCTCTTTATCTAGAATTAGTTCCTCCCAGAGATAAAAGCACTGGGCCAAAGTGCAACATCGCTTAAGCACACAATGAGCTTCTCCTGGCCCTCTGCCAGTGCGGTGTGGGCTGTGTTGACTCTGTCCGCGTCATTTCTTCAACTCTTCATCAGCCTAAGAGTTCTATTCTGTCTCTATTTTCAAAACTAAAAACTGAAGCTCAGAAAAGACGACTAACTCCTCCAAGGTCACGGAGCCAACCTACAGAGGAGCCAGGCGCCTGCGTAGCTCTGGTTCCAGCGGCCGTGGGGACTCCCTCAACAGGACCCGACTTTGGCAGACCTTGGTAGTTTCAATGGTGAAAATGCTATCATTTTCTAAATTGTTTCTGGATGATTTTGGATCTTTTCTGTTGTTGCCAAATCAGACATACTTATTTTGTTGTTGTTAATTACACGATGCGGCCTTTCGCATAGATGACTATACAATTTGAAGATTGAATAACATGTGATTGGTGCCTTGTTACCAACATTAAAAAGAAGAAAGCTGGCACAGTTTCCTTTTTCGGAGCGCGCTCCCATGTAGAAGCGCCTTTAGTGGTCGGCATGCCTCACGGAATTCCCTGTAACCCAGCTCTTCGACACGCGCCTGGCTCTCCCCGTGGTCCCTTCCACCTGGCTGAGCCTGGGTCCGAAACGCCAGAGCCGCGGAGGCACCGGACAATGCTTGGCTGCGGGGCTGGCCCTCCCCTCCAGCGCAGTCCCGTTCTTCTCCAGGCAGGAGCAATCATTGCTCTGCTCCTGAAGCGCTTAACCCAAGAGTGGCTTCTTTTCCACAGTTATGTAGACAAATACCACAATGACGAAGATGACGAACGCGGCGAGCCTCACGCCCACCGGAAACATCTCTAGGTCCCTGCCCCCAACGCTCCAGTTTATTGCGCGGCAGTCTTTCTCTTCAGGGTCACTCCGTCCTCTGGGTCTGGTGTCTGGAGCTCCGGAGGCCCACCTGTGAAAACATGAGTGCGTGGGGCTGAGCACCCCCTGAAAGTGTGTGGCCTCTGGGCTCAAGGGAGCAGCCCTCCCAGGGCTCTATCATGGGAAACCCACGCTAATTTTGACAGTGATGTTGACAGGGTATCTCGAGGACGTGAAGTCACCAACAGTCCCACCAACATTTCTATCTCACCATCGCCAACATGTGTAGTGTTTTTCAGTGGTGGCCCAGGGCCTGACTCAGGGACTGTGGACCCCCAGTGTCTCCCGGGCTCTGTGAGAGCCCAGTGGGGGCAGCAGCACACAGGCCCTGTCCCTCCTTCCTTCACAGGTCTGAGCACAGACCTTCAGGGTGAATAGGGGAGGTGCTTTCGAAACATGCTTATTTTGTATTTAAACAAGAAAGAGGATACTTTCTGAAATCTTTTAGAGAGAGTCTCATGTTTCCACTACTTGAATCCTGGAAATGGGCTGAAGTTTATTCAGAAGTTAGGAAACTTTCCAGAAAGCTTTATTTTCTGACTAACAAAATGGCCAGTCTTGAGCTTTCATTTCGATGACCTACACTTTTCCCCCCCTTCATTCCCCATTTTCCAAGACACAAAGAATAAATGTCTACGAATCAAGAAGCTTGGGTTCTGGTCTCAGTGCGTTGTGACCTTTGGATTCCCCTCGACCTCTCTGGCATCTAAACCTAAGTGGTCAACTAGAGATTTTGGTAAGGCCCCTTTACTTTTAAAGGTAGATATTGCCCTGACTGGTGTGGCTCAGTGGGGTGGGCATCCGCCTGCAAACCAAGGGGTCCCTGGTGTGATTCCGGGTCGGGCACATGCCTGGGTTGTGGGCAGCATCCCCAGTTGAGGCCGCGGGGGAGGCAACCGATATATGTTTCTCTCCTCCTCTCTCCCTCTCTTTTCTTCCCTCTAAAAAATAAATAAATAAAGACATCGATTTTTTAAAAAAATTAAAATGAAATAAAATTAGATTTTATGAGTATTCTTTTTCAACAGACTGTTTTTTAGACTCAAACCTTTCACAAAAATCTGAAGAACAATTCTTTCAGAAGTTACGTAAGTCCGTCAGGTCTCCTCAGATGCTAAGGAAAGTATTACCTGATTTTCTCAGAACACTCATGACCCAGACAGCAGGTATCTTGGGCTTTCGGTTTAGTGGTGGAAGCCTTGGGTCTCTAATGAACAGAAACAAAATGTCAGGAAGAATTTATTTACCAAGAAAACAGTACTTATCAAATTATCAAAAAGAGGCCTCACAGTACAGTATCTAATGTCTTGTACAAAGGACCTTATTTTTTGTTCTAGAGAAAAATTGTTTACTCTGGGGACTAGGAAAGTTTTTGGTACCTCAAATGGTTTAGTGCTTGGAACTTCAAGTTTGCCTTTAGTCAATATTAGCAAAAACCTCCCATTCTCCCATTTCCATAGAGTAACATTTTACTTCAGTGACTCACATGTGAACAATACACACACCAGTGACCGAGGCCACGTGACAGAAGCAGCATTTTGTTCTTAAATATCATCTTTCTATTTTGCTCTCTTATTTGTACTTTTATTACTTGGAGCTTTTCTCGTGAGCATGCATCATTTTTATATAAAGACTAAAGTTATTTTAAAAACCAAGTTGGCTATGAACAAGGACTAGAAAATAATTTAGAAAAATGAAAATGTTCTGTACAAGGAACAGAAGCAGGACACTCATCTTTTCTTTTTCCAAAAGTTTATCTGTTGGTTTTTCTCCAATAAAGTAAAAATGGGTAGCTCCCTTTGCCTTGTTTCCTCTCTATGAAATAAAGTCATAAAGATTAAGTGGCTTAATCTATGCAAAATTACTAAAACACTTAATGATATATAATAAGCACTTAGTAATAATGATTGTGATAATAATAATTACTATTAATTTCATGTTGCCATTTGTCCTCACTTGTCTGATTTTTCTTGATTGTTTATTCATACTTTTTTTTTAAAGATTTTATTTATTTATTTATCTTTAGAGGGGAAGGAGAAAGGGAGAGAAACATCAATGTATGGTTGCCTTTGGTGCGTCCCCTGCTGGGAGTTGGCCTGCAGGGAACCGGCCTGCAACCCAGGCATATACCCTGACTGGGAATTGAACCACGATCCTCTGGTTCGCAGGCCCTCACTCAATCCACTGAGCTACACCAGCCAGGGCTTTGTCTATTCATACTTAATATTTAGGCCTTAACATCCTCAAGTGTCTGCAATGTCCAGGAATGTGAAGATGTGGTGTAGGATGGTGCTGCTAACCACCATTTACTGAGTGCCTGGCTCACTGACCCACTCACTCACCAAGGCCTCCTAGAGCACCCTGGCCTCATCTGGTAGGCACCGTCACCACTCCAGTTTGGATATGCTGAATCTGGGGGCACAGAAAGCTTAAGTGGCCAGTCGGAGGTCCCATAGCGTTGTCACTGGAGCTCTGTCCTGGGACCACTATGCTAGACTCCTCCCCACTCTTCAGTTTCTAAGTATCACTTCCCTCCTGCAAGAAGTCTTCTGTATTCCTCTTATCCCCTCAGATCAGTTGTCTGGTCTGTAAGTCTTCAGCTTTAATAAAAACGTTCTTTACTTTTTTCTCCTTAATCAGGCCACAGCATCAACCACGCAGGGTTGGTAAGTTGGTACCTATACCCCTCCCCAGAGACCCAGAGCCCCTGAGCATGAGAGGATCCTTATAACACCGACCATCTGCCAGAGGCCTCACAATACGGGAGGCCACCGACCAGGGAATCCGAAACTGGGGACTTCTGCAAGATGGGACTGACTGGCACCAGGACAGACCAGAACCAGGGGGACAGTCAGAAGGAGACCTTCTGACAGTAATGCTGAGATAGATAAGATTAGAGTGTGTGGAGGGTGGGGTGGGGACATCTGGACATTCGTGTGAGTCACAGAGTTACCGGGAGAAAGGATAGCCTTGGCCTCGGCCTGTGTGTAGTCAGTATACGCCAACAGAGCACAGAACCCTGGTGAGTCTGGCGCATCACCCCCAGGGTGTGCTGTGTCGCCAGGTCCGACGGTCTCAGCCTAAGGTGGGTGGGGGGACCTGGCCCGCTGTACCATCGTTTACTGCTGGTCATCCCTTCCCAATAAATCCACCAAACAATGGAGCAGCTGTGGCCCCCACCCCTTCCCCTCTACTCCCTGCTCCACCTTCTTAAAGATGTTCTCAGCAAAGGTTTAGTGATACCCAAGCATGGCCTCTGTAGATGGTGCAAAGCCGTGCAAAACCCACAATGAAGCAAAGGCTCTTGAGGAAGAGGGACTTTAAAAGCTCTCGCTGTAGCATAGACGGTGGGGAGAAAATAGACAGGGGGAAGGCAAGAGTAGTGAGGGAAATACAGAAGCTAAAGAACTTATGACACATGGACATGAAATAAAGGCAGGGGAATGTGGGTGGAAGGGGGTGTGCAGGGTGGAGGGGAATGAAGTGGGGGAAATGGGACAACTGTAACAGCATAATCAATAAAATATATTATTAAAAAAACTCTCACCAAGGTGCCACAGGGGTAGTGGTGGTCTGCTCACCAAGAGACACGTCAGACTATTTCCAAAGGTGCTGGAAAAATTTTTATAGGCACATTTTTTCTTTTCTTTTTTTTTAACTACAAAAAATTTCAAACACATACAAAAGTAGACAATGGTGTAATGAACCTCCACATACCCATTGCATGCAAATTCTTTTTAATTCTCTTAAAACTAAAGTAGATATGTTCACCTTGGATGGTGTGGCTCAGTAGACTGAGCACTGGCCTGCAAACCAAAAGGTCACAGGTTCGATTCCCAGTCAGGGCACCTGGCTGAGCTGCAGCCCAGGTTACCCAGTTGGGGGAGCTTGAGAGGCAACCACACACTGATGTTTCTCTCCCTCTCTTTCTCCCTCCCTTTCCCTCTCTCTAAAAAATAAATAAAATCTTAAAATAGATATGTTAAATAAAGCATTTGGGGTAGAAGCCTATTGCAAAATCAAATAACAGGATTTCACAGCTCGCAGACAATCCAATACGCCCTCCTCTCCTTTCTCTTGCCATAAGGAGGTTAGATTTTTCATTATCTTTTCTTTTATAATTTACCTCCTTTACTATCACTTAGATGCAGAGTTCTACAATATGTAAAAGAGGAGCAATTTAATTGTCAAAAAAGAGTAATTCTGGCCTATCAGCTTGACTCTGCAGCCATCAATAAATATAATAATTATAAAGACTCTATGACAAGGAAAGGGATACTGGTGAGGGATAAACGCAGTGGGGTGTAGAACCGTGTGCACACATAGGCAGCAGTCTGAATACACACAGTCTATGTGCACAAACAAAAACTGGAGGGGAGTAAAATAAAACCAGCTCTTGTGTCAGGTGGCATATTTGGAGCTGATTTATTTCTCATTTTTAGAGCATTCCTTTAATGCTATGATAATATTGTTTTCACTATAAACCCCACTTGGGATGGAATGTAAGAACATTAGTGTTCGGTAAAGCCGTGACTTCACGATGGTAGGCGGGGCCAAGGGGAGGTGCAATAGTATCTTTCCTCCTTTCTCCCTGCGCCCAGAGCTAGACTCTGCAAAGATGGCTGTTGGGGCAAAGCGTTCACAGCCCAGAGTGGGTAATGTATGGACTTCCTTTGCTTCTCTATCCCCCTCGCTGCATTCAAGTCAGAAAAGCACACCCATCCACACATTACTGATTAGAGCTGCAGGTAAAGATGTAATAATCCCAAGATATGCCCATATAGTAAACCATGGGGCTCGTTACAGTACTAGCTCACATGTATATGGGTTTCCTGTGTATTAGGAACGGTTTTAAGCCTTTTACATGAATAAAGCCATTTAAGCCTCAATACCAACCTGTAAGGAGCTTTTATTACACCCATTTTATAGAGAAAACTGAGACACGGAGAGTTTAAGTAGTTTGCCCATGGTCACACAGGTTTTAAGTTGGTAGAGCCAGGAGTCAACCAGGGCAGTGAAGCTTCAGAGCCTCTGCTCATAATCACCACGCTGCACCGCCGAATGATGGCGCTGCTTCACGAGAAAGGAACTAGCAGTACCACCTTGTGAGTGTCTGTTACCTTAGGCATTCAACATGCCCCGATCCATTTGGTATTTGTGACAACTCTAGGAGCTGACCATTATGGTCACCATTTTACAGATGAGGAAACAGAGGCTCACAGAGCTAAAGTATTTGCTCCAGATAACACAATCAGTAAAAGGCATAGCTATAACTTTTTAAGTTGATTTTAGAGAGACAGATGAAAGGAGAGCGAGATAGACAAAAAGTATGTCAATCTGTTAACTCACTTATTTATGTACTCACTGGCTGACTCTTCATGTGCTCTGACCAGGGATCAAACCTGCAACCTTGGTGCATCAAGATGATGCTCTAACCAACTAGCCACCTGGCAGGGCAAGGCATAACTATAATTTAAGCTAAGATGTCCTGGCTCCAATGCCTGTGCTTTTGTGTTTTGTAATATAGAAATATTACTGGGAGAACTCCTCACTGAAAATATGTCAATTATTTCTAAAAGTGTTTTTATTAATAAATCATTAAATCATGTTACAAATGTGTAACACTTATAGCCATCAAGTCTCTTCTTTAATATTTCAGATGAATTGGTTTTTTAAGATTTTTCTAGCCCTGGCTGGTGTGGCTCAATGGACTGAGTGCTGGCTTGCAAATCAAAGGGTTGCCAGTTCAATTTCCAGTTATGATGCATGCCTGGGTTGCAGGCCAGGTCCCTGGTGGGGGATGTGTGAGAAGCAACCACACATTGATGTTTCTCTCCCTCTCTTTCTCCACCCTTCCTCTCTGTCTAAAAATAAATAAAGTTTTTTTTAAAGAAGGTTTTTCCAAGTAGACTATTTTGTGTTAATTCTTACTGCCTGCCTAGGTATACATCCACCATGCTGAATCTGAGAGTGGGTGGTGCAGAACACAGTATCATGCTCTTATAGTTGACTATAAGACATTGGACTAATATTCAGAGCCAGAAAGAATGATAATAATTTTGCATTCTCATTAAGTCTTCACTCATAAAAATGTATTTGGTTTTTGAAAAATGATCTACTTTGACTAAAATAATTATTTGTCCATAAAGAAAACAAATTTGTTTGCATTTCAACAAGATGTGTATTTTACAATGGAGACCCAAACCTAGCCTGAAATGTCATAGACTGGCACCTACACATACGACAGGCAATCAAAGAAGGGGTGCTGGGTGCTCAGGTCCCCACCCCTCCCTCCTCTTCTTTTTTCAAAAATATATTTTACCAATTATACCATTAGTTGTTCTATTCCCTGCCCTTCATTCCCCTCCACCCTGCACACCCCCTCCCCCACCATTCTCCCCCCTTTAGTTTATGACCACGTGTCTCAAGTTCATTAGATTCTATGTTTCCCATACTATTCTTGCCCTCCCCCCTATTTTCTACCTACCATCTATGCTACTTATTTTTTGTACCTTCTCCCCCCTTCTCCTCCTCCCACTCCCCTGTTGCTAACCCTCCATGTGTTCTTCATTTCTATGGTTCTGCTCCTGATCTAGCTGTCTTCTTGGTTTGCTTTTGTTTTAGGTGTGGTTGTTAATAACTGTGAGTTTGCTGTCCTTTCACTGTTAATATATTTTATCTTCTTGTTCTTAGCNCCAACTTCTTTGGGACTCTCTGAGCTTCCTGGATTTCCTGGAAGTCTATTTCCTTTGCCAGACTGGGGAAGTTCTCCTTTATTATTTGTTCAAATAAGTTTTCCACTTGTGGCTGTTTCTTTCCCCCTTCTGGTACCCCTATAATCCGGATGTTGGAATGTTTAAAGATGTCCTGGAGGTTCCTAAGCCTCTCCTCATTTTTTGAATTCTTGTTACTTCACATTTTTCTGTTTGGTCATTTCTTCCTTCCTTCTGGTCCACTCCCTTGATTTTTGAGTCCCAGTTTCCTTTCCATCACTATTGGTTTCCTGTGCATTTCCCTTCATTTCAATTAGTTTAGCCTTTATTTGTTCCTCTAATTTGTGACTAAAATCAACCAGTTCTGTCAGCATCCTGATCACCAGTATTTTGAACTGTGCATCTGATAGGTTGGCTATTTCTTTTTCACTTAGAGTTATTGGCTCTGGGGCTTTGAGTTCTTCTTGAGCCAAAATTTGGACTATTTGTGCCTGTTACATATGGGGAGTGGAGCCCCAAGTGTTCACCAGGGCGGGGCGACCCAGTCACTGGGTTGTGACGCTGTATGACCCAGTGTCACTGGGTTGTGATGCTGGAGTCAAAGAGGAGCAATGGCAGTCTCCTCTGCTGCTTTCCGCCACTGGGGCCTGTGCTGTCTGTCTCACTGCTCACTCCTTTGCTGGTTTATCTGCGCGCGAATGTATGACCACGGTCAGCCTGCTGCCTTGCGCCCTCACTGGGTCTGCCCGATACTACCCCACACCTGTGATCTGTCCACGGCTGCCTGGGTGCCTGGTGTCAGGGGGTCTTTCCTGCCCAACCCTGCTCTGCTGCTGGCTCCACCCCTCTTACCGTCCCTGTTGAACGGTTCATTGTTGTCGGACTTCCTTATAATTCAATTTTCTGGTCTTTGGCGGCGTCTTTGTTTACTAAACCTTTGTTGTATTCAAACTTGGTTGTGGGAGAAGGCACAGTGTTTCCACCTACGCCTCCATCTTGGTGGAAGTCCTTCCTCTTCTTCTTCCAGGACTTCTAACTGTTGGAGTTCGGAGAGTCAGGGGCCCCAACACTCTGGGGGTGGGGTTGACATTCTCTCCTGACTGAAATGTGTTGTCTTTTTCGATCACTCTACTGCACTAATGCAATTTTAGTTTAAAAAAGGCCTATACAAGGGAGCAGACATTTTTACAAATGGCCTGACAAACTGGCAGTTATTACCTCCCTACAGGCAAAAGCAAACAAAAGTCCCTTTATCGACTACAACTGATTCAGTTAATAAAAGATCTTACAGGCCCTGGCTGGTGTAGCTCAGTGGATTGAGCGCGGGCCTGCGAACCACACAATCGCAGTTCAATTCCCACTCAGGGCACATGCTTGGGTTGCAGGCCAGTTCCCAGCAGAGGACTCACAAGAGGCAAACATACATTGATATTTCTCTCCTTCCCTTCCTCTCTAAAGATAAATAAATAAAATATTTAAAAAAACAATATTTAAAAAAAAGATCTTACAATAACTTCAGGAACATTGTGTTCTTTTCATCTAAATAATAATTTTGAATTAAAAGTCTTTTAAAATAATCTGCATAACATTAACAAAAAAAGAGTAAAAACTTTATGATCATCTTCATTCCTGCTTAAAAAAATTTAGCAAACCAAATAAGATGCAAACTTCCTCCACTTGATAGCAGGTGTCATCCAACACCTGCACCAAATACATTCAAAGGTAAAATGTTCAAAGCATTTTCTTTAAAATCAGAACCAAGGAAAATATTCCTACTATAATCACTCTCTTAATACTGTAATAAAAAGGTGTTATCCAGCATAGCTAAACAATAAGAAATTAAAGTCATACAAATTATACTAAAAATAATCTGCAGAAAAACTATTATAATTGCAAAGAGTTAATTGCCATAAGACAAAAGTTATTGGCACAAGTCAATTGCATTTCTATATATCGGCAACAAACCATTTAAAATGTTTTATTAAAGATACTACCTCCAAACAATTTTGCAACAAAAATTAAAAACCTACCTAGTAATAAAGCTAACAAAAGATGAGCATGACCTTTATTGGAAAAATAATAAAATCTTCCTGAAAGAATTTAAAGAAAAGTTCAATAAATGCAAAGATATAACATGTTCATGAGCAGGAAGACTCAACAAAGATTCAGCTTCAGTTTTAGCACAGTGGAAACACTGTGCCTTCTCCCACAACCAAGTTTGAATACAACAAAGGTTTGGAGAACAAAGAAACAGCCAAAGACCAGAAAATTGAATTATAAGGAAGTCCGACAACAATGAACCGTTCAACAGGGACGGTAAGAGGGGCGGAGCCAGCAGCAGAGCAGGGTCGGGCAGGACATATCCCCCGACATAGGTGCGCAAGTGGCCCGGACCCAGTCAGGGTGTGGGGCAGACTGACCTTGGTCGCACATTCGCGCACAGTGAGATGGACCACGCAGGCCCCAGGGGGCGAGGGCTGGTGGTGGTGGTACACTCGAGTGCAGTGGGTTGAAACTCGTGGGCCCGGTGACGGTGGCAGCTGCGGCACCTGTGGCTGTGGCACGGGAGGTGGCAGACAAGACGCCGTTGCTCCTCTTTGACCCCACCCCCACATACAGTGTCACAACCCAGCGACTTAGTTGCCCCGCCCTGGTGAACACCTATGGCTCCGATCCTGCTATGTAACAGGCACGTAACAGGCACAAACAGCTCAAAAGATGGCGCAAGAAGAACTCAAAGTCCCAGAGCCAATATCTCTAAGCGACCGAGAAATTGCCAGCCTCTCAGAAGCACAATTCAAGACACTGTTTATCAGGATGCTCACAGAACTGGTGGATTATAGTCACAAATTAGAGGAACATATGAAGGCTAAACTAATTGAAATGAAGGGAGATGTCCAGGAAACCAATAGCAGTGGAAAGGAAACTGGGACTCAAATCAATGGATTGGACCATAAGGAAGAACGAAACATTCAACCAGAAAGGAATGAAGAAATGAGAATTCAAAAAACTGAGGAGAGGCTTAGGAACCTCCAGGACATCTTTAAATGTTCCAACATCCGGATTATAGGAGTACCAGAACGGGGAAAGAAACAGCCACGAGTCGAACACTTATTTGAACAAATAATAAAGGAGAACTTCCCCAGTCTGGCAAAGGAAATAGACTTCCAGGAAATCCAGGAAGCTCAGAGAGTCCCAAAGAAATTGCACCCAAGAAGGAACACACCAAGGCACATCATCATTACATTAGCCAAGATTAAAATGAAGGAGAGAATCCTAGAAGCAGCAAGAGATAAGGGGACAGTCACCTATAAAGGCGTATCCATCAGACTGTCAGCGGATTTCTCAAAAGAGAAAGGTCTCTACCTTCCAGGCAAGAAGGGGCTGGAAAGAAGTATTCCAAGTCATGAAATCCAAAGACCTACAGCCAAGATTGCTTTATCCAGCAAAACTTTCATTTAGAATGAAAGGGCAGATAAAGTGCTTCTCAGATAAGGTCAAATTCAAGGAGTTCATCATCACCAAGCCCTTATTATATGAAATGTTAAAGGGACTTATATAAGAAAAAGAAGATGAAAAATATTAACAGTGAAAGGACAGCAAACTCACAGTTATTAACAACCACACCTAAAACAAAAGCAAACCAAGAGGACACCTAGATCAGGAGTGGAACCATAGAAATGAAGAACACATGGAGGGTTAGCAACAGCGGGGTGGGAGGAGAAGTGGGGAGAAGGCACAGAAAATAACATAGAGGGTAGGTAGAAAATAGATAGGGGGAGGGCAAGGATAGTGGGGGAAATATAGAATCTAAAGAACTTGAGACATGTGGTTATAAACTAAGGGGGGAGAATGGTGGGGGAGGGAGTGTGGGGGTGGAGGGGAATGAAGGGGGGAATAGAACAACTGTAATGGTATAATCAATAAAATATATTTTAAAAATAAATAAAATTTATTTAGAATAATAAAGGGATAAGTAAAAAATAAAGACACCATCTTAAAACAGCAAGGTGAGAGGTGTTGCTATGGTAACCAAGATGTTCTCCCGTGAGCACAGCTGGACGAGTTGATCAGGACAGAGACCCATCGTATCAGTCGCGGTTTCCATTCTCTGTATTTTATGATGCTCTGACACCTTGGGGCCTTGCTAACTGTGGAGAGACTGCCTCTCTGAAGGTTAGGGAACTCCTGGAGACAGGAAAGACTTGTCCGTGACTGAGCCTTTCATAGGCGAGCCAAACAACCCTTCCAGCCTTCTCCTTTATCTAATTCTCACTTACTTAGCCGATACTTTCCTTGCCCTACATCAGCCCAGGGCCAGATATTGGACAACTGGAGTCCATTCCAATAGCCCAGACCCTGCTGAAATTAGTCAAACTAGCCAATGCTGAAATGCTTACCTCACCTCACCCACTCCTTCCTGCAAAAGCCACAAGGAAGCCTTGTGCCCATGCCCTCCCCTCACTCCCGCCTCCTGACTGGCCCTGCAACTTCCCCATGGGGCCCTGCAGGTCATGATGTACCCAGTCTTTTTGGAGACTGCAGGTAATAAACTTCTTCGAAGGGCACTTGTCCCTGGGTCTGTTACCTTACTGTAGTGTAGGCAGCTAGATTTTAGAAAAGGAGCAAAGGGATCAGACATTATTAAGCATAGCCAGCTGGAGAGCACGAGCCTGCCTGCTTTACCAGGAAACTGCAGCTTCACACACTCCCCAGGGAATCACCAGTCTGTTTCAGCAGATCGCTGATGGAAGGAATAACCAATAAAAAGAAGGGCAAGCGCACACGCAATAGGAGCCAAGGCGGCGACCACAGACGCCCATCAGTCTAATCTGGGGAAAAAAGGATTGGTTAGGTGGGCCCAGCACAAGCCCGCGAAAATCTGGGAAATTGAGTGGTTATTGTGAAAAAGCTTCTGGTCCTTCTCAAACCTGAGATGATAAAATCGCAGCTAACAAAGCCCTCCCTCTCTCTCACCCAGTAACGTGTGCTCCCCCCAATCACCCATGCTCTCTGCAGCAACCCTGTGGGTCCAGCAGCCCCTGGGCCCACGCACACAGGCTCCAAAGGACTAAGCTTAGAATGACGCAGAAACTCTAGACACTGACTTCTGTTCTGGCCTTGCTGAAGACAAGACTGGACTTTTTCCATGGCGGGCCAGACAGAGATAAGACCTTGGAAATCTAGGGCAATTCCTTTGATTTCGCATCTGGTGCCACAGATAAATCTTACCACGCCACAGTCTCCTACATGTGGGCCTTCTGAAATGCTTTCCTAGTGACACTGTGAGAATTGCACTTCCACTGGCGACATTACCATACCCGACTAAAACAAGTCCTGTGCACATTGTTAAATCCTCATGGAAATTTGATGAATGACAAGTGCAACATTGCAGAGCAGAAAAGAAAGGAGAGGCTATTCAAAATGATGTCAGGAATAAGATGAGACAGATACACGCCTCCCAATCTCTCCTGCTGAACACAGCCCAGAATCCCGGGCACTATGTGTAAAGCAAACACAAGAAGACTCTGAAAGGTGCAGCAAAGCAGATGGGCTAAGGACCTCAGGACTCGAGGAAAGGGCACACAGCGAATGCCCTGGGTTTCCTTTTTACCTCACATACCCTGGCATTTTCATACATGGGTGGTGGGGATGTAAAAGAGAGCAGTCACTGGGCAAAACAGTTTTTCTATTGCCAAAAAAGTTATACATAGAGTTACCACTTGGCCCCAAATTCCACCCTTAGGTATACATCCAAAATAATTGGAAACAGATGCTCCAATACTTACACATGCATAGATGTCCACAGCAGCATTGCTCACGGTAGCCAAGAGGTGGAAATAATACAAATGTTCGTGGAGGATTAATGCATATATAAATTATGGAATATCCATATAATGGGATATTACTCAGTCATAAAAAGAGATGATGTACTGATACACACACATACTACAGCATGGATGAGATTCGAAAACCTTATGCTATGCCCTGACCAGCGTGGCTCAGTTGGTTGGGCATCATCCCACAAAGTGAAAGGTCACCGGTTTGATTCCAGGTCAGGGCACATGCCTGGGGTGCAGGTTTGGTTCCCAGTTGGGGTTGGTATGAGAGGCAACCGATCAATGTTTCTCTCCCTCCCTTCCCCTCTCTCTAAAAATAAGTAAATAAAATCTTTTAAAAAACTAAAACCTTATGCTACATTTAAAAAAAGCCACAAAACATCACATATTGAATGATTCAATAAAATATATACAGAAGGAAAAACCCATTGAAACAGAAAACAGATTTGTAGTTGCTGGAGTGTGGGGGGTTGTGGAGTAACTGCTTAATGGGTACTGAGTTTTATTTTGGGGGCAATGAAAATGTTTGAAACTAAATAGTGGTACCATTATGAATGTCCTATGTACCACTGAATAGTGCACTCGAAAATAGTAAATTTTATGTTATGTGAATTTAACCTCAAAAAATTTCTGATTCTCACCACCTTAGTATGAATATCCTTATGTATTTACACTAAAGAACTATATACTGAAGTTTTGGGATAGAGTAAAAGATCATTATGTCATAATTTAGTTCAAGAAAAAAGAATAGATAAAATTATAAAACAAATGTGGCAAAATGTTAACAATTGGTAAATCTGAGTAAAGGCCATATAGGAATTCTTTGTTGGAAACTTGCTATTAGTGTGGAAAGGTTTTAAAATTACATTTTTAAAAGACAAGCCCTGGCTGGTGTAGCTCAGTGGATTGAGCGCAGGCCTGTGAACCACACGATCGTGGTTCGATTCCCAGTCAGGGCACATGCCTGGGTTGCAGGCCAGTTCCCAGCAGGGGACTCACAAGAGGCAACTATACATTGATATTTTTCTCCCTCTCTCCTTCCCTTCCTCTCTAAAGATAAATAAATAAAATATTTAAAAAATAAATAAAATAAAAGACAGATAGAGCCCTAGCTGGTGTAGCTCAGTGGATTGAGCACGGGCCTATGAACCAAAGGGTTGTGGGTTTGATTCCCAGTCAGGGCACATGCCTGGGTTGCAGGCTAGGTTCCCAGTAGTGGGTGTGTGAGAGGCAACCACACATTGATGTTTCTCTCCTTCTCTTTCTCCTTCTCTGCCCCTCTCTCTAAAAATAAATAAACAAAATATTTTTTAAAAGACAAATAGAAAAATGTGAAGAAACAAGCCCACTGGTGGGAGCCGTTTATAATGGGGGAGGCCGTGCGTGTGGTGCTGAGGGGCAGGTGTTACGTGGGAAATCTGTATCTTGCTCTCAGTTGTGCTGTGAACTCTGGGAGAAGAAAGACAAGTCCAAACTACTAGGAGCTCTGTAGCACCCTTACGGTTGACAAAGGATTAATATCCAAAATATATAAAGAGCTCCTATAAAATAACAAGAAAAAGATACACAACCTAATAGGAAAATGGGTAAAAAACATGGATATTTCACAGACAGTAAAATATAAATAACCAACAACCATGTGAGAAGATGCTCCACTGTGTTAGCGTAAGAGTAATACAAATTACAATCATAATGAACTACCATCTTACAACCACTACACTGACAAAAATGAAATCTGGGAATACTAAGTTTTGAAGAAGGCCGGGAACTACGCAGCTACCGTACTGCTGGTAGGGACGGGAAATGGGGCAGCTGCTCAGTAGAGCGGTTTCTCATGACCTCTAAGACTTAAGTTGAAGAGGTACACGCCCTTCCAGTCAGAAGTTCTACTTCTGGGTGTATTCATTGGGTCAGAAAAAGTGTGACACATACTATATACACAACGGGCTATGTGCCACAGTGTCTGTAGCAGCATTGCTTGTATTAGAACGTGGCCACAATCCAAATATCTCATCAATAAGGAGCGGACAAAGGTACTTTTACGGTAATTATATAGCAGTGAAAGGGAGTGAATGAGAGCCACAGATATTGGGTGAAGTTCATAACATAATGGGCAATGCTAAAGGGCAGTTACGGAAGAATACTTACACTATGATATCATTTAAACATAATCCCAGATCATGAGAAACTAAAGTTTGTGGGTACTGTAAAGAAAAGGAAAAGAATAATCAGTGGAAAACTCAGGACAGCCGTTTCCGTCGGGGAAGTGAAGGAAGGGAGTTAGGAGCGGGAGGAACATGTTGGGGTCTCCAGCTAAACTAGCAATGATTTAAGTTTTAATTTCTAGGGTGAGAATCTAACTGTTTATTACATAATTCCTTATACTTTTTTAGATGCACATGTCATAATAGAATATCAAAAAGGTTTTCAGGTGCAAATTTTCTTCTGTCTAATAGGGGCAAATTCCAGGCACCCGTATGCCTATCCGTCAGCCCATTTTAACTGTGCTGATTTCGGTACCGGGGCTTCAACGTGCGGCTGGAAGAGCCGTGGGAAAAGGCCTCATATGGACTGTCATTGCAAAGCAGTCACCAGAAAGACAGCCCTTGCTTCCAAAGGTGAAGAGAGGTCCCACCGGCCTGGGACGCCATTCACAGAGACACCGGGGGGAGCTATTTCACCACTCAGGTTCCTGGTTGTTTTCCTCTTCCTTTGGCAGCGTGATAATAAGGGCAAGGGCAATAGAATGATAACTAGGAGACTCAAAGTCCACTTCCAATTTTTCTTCTAACTGTGTGGTCTTAGGCGAGTCGCATCCCCTCTCTGCCTATTTCTCCATCTGTAAGATGCACCAGATAGCCTCCTCCAAGAAGCCTTTTAGACAGGAAATTCTGTGATCAATAATTGTAATAAAT
This sequence comes from Sturnira hondurensis, assembly GCF_014824575.4. Lineage (NCBI taxonomy): Eukaryota > Metazoa > Chordata > Mammalia > Chiroptera > Phyllostomidae > Sturnira > Sturnira hondurensis. The sequence continues at coordinate 1,560,896 of NW_028089713.1, read as the reverse complement.
CATGCCTGGACTTTGTGATAAATAGTACCTGGTACTAATGAAGCCCTAATAAACCCAAACAGATTAAAATAACTCAGGGTGCTCATAGGGAAGGTAAACAGGAAACTCTTCTCCTTAAAATGGATACATATATCTATACCCATAATGCAAATTATAAGATAGCTAAAGTCAACTTGGTTATATTCTTAGATGAAAAGAAAAGAAAAGCTGAGCTTTCTAAACAAATTCATATTTTTCTTACTGAAAGAGAACACCATTGCTCATAATTCAGTTTCATGAAAATAAATGTATACCTTTATTATCATCTTAGAATCATTTAATCAGAGTTTGGTTTCACTGACTCTTTCTGATGCTCTTGTATTTCAGAAACTGGGTTCTATTACACAGAATGAATCAGCATGTAATCAATAAGACACAGACACATTGATTATCAGCATATTTAAGCACATCTACCAGGAAGTCAGCATATTTGCAGGAAGAATGTTACACTGCACTTTTTGTAAACACGATACTTAGCTCCCATTTGCACACGTCAAAGGTGAGGACTAAGGGCTTATTATGTAGTTATAGAACATGTAATTTACTCTTCACCTTGACCCAACTGAAATATACAACTACTATTGGGAGCAGGGATGTGTTTGACTAATTAAGAAACTATTACAGAGATGTTTAACATAAGGTCTCCTAAAACCTCTGCATGCACCTCAAGCGACCCTTAATGGTAGTCCTTTAATACATATTCCCGCGGCACATTGGGCCTTCTGCTTGCAGCGCATGGGGCAGGCCCTGCACATGCTAATTACAGACCTACAGGGTATCTTAGCAGCAACAGCAACTGAGACATAAGAGTAAAAAGCCTATTAAAGTATTGGTACGAAGACATTGAAACAACCTCAGCATTGGAAACAAACAGAGACATGAACCTTTGTTTCTTTCCTTGTCCTTCCCTGGGATGTCAGTGTGTCCGCTCAGGAAGTGGGGCAGAGGGGACATGAATGAGGGGTCAGAGTACCTGGAGGCCAAAGAAATGGAGCGGGAGGGGCTGTGTGTTTTGGGGGTTCTGGTGGTTGAGAATGGCAGTGGCGGGGGGTGGGGCAACGTGGAGGCTTCAGTGCACCCTGTGACGAGAGAGACTATGATGGCCACATGGAGGTGCTGCCGTGCCCAGTGGTGGAGGAGGTTGGGATGAGGGTTATGCAGAGCAGGAGGTGGCTGCTATGAGTGGGAGATCATTGCACTGAGGAAGTTAGAAAGTTGAGCAACATGTAAATGTATTGAGGATCATGGAAGCCAGGTATCTCACTGTCACAAAAGTGACTTACAGCCCTGAACAGCTTACTTGGTTGGGCATCATCCTGCGAAGCTGAAAGTCACTGGTTCGATCCCCAGTCAGGGCACATGCCTGTGTTGTGGGTTTGATCCCAGTCAGGGCACACATAAGAAGCAACCAATTAATGTCTTTCTCTCACATTGATGTTTCTTTTCCCCTCTTTCTCCCTCCCTTCCTCTTTCCCTGTTTCTCAGGAAAAAAAAAAAAGGTGACTTACAAGCATAGAAAAGGGAAGGAACTGAAGGGAAAGAACTGAAAAGGGAAAGAACAGTGTTCTTTAGGAAGAACACTGAAATTTTGGGTTGTAATTGAAGATCAAAATGAACTTATGTTTTTAAAATTTACATAGATGTATATAAATAGTTATAGATGCATATATGTGAATGTACATAAACACACTCATGTGTTTTCCAGCTTTGTTCCCTAAGAGGACCTAGAAACAATGACTCTCAGTAGCAAGGAGCCCACTGAAGGCCAAGATCTTTGGTTTGTTTTTTGTTTTAAAGCTTTTATTTATTTATTTCTAGAGAGAGGGGAAGGGAGGGAGAGAGGGAGGGAGAGAAACATTGATGTGCAAGAGATACATCAATTGGTTGCCTCTCAAATGCCCCAAGCGGAGGACCTTGTCCACAACATAGGCACGTGCCCTGACTGGGAATCAAACCAGCAACCTTTCCGTCTGAAGGACAGCACTCAGTCCACTGAGCCACACCAGGCAGAGCTAGATCTTGGATTTTAAACACCATCCTGAACTAAAAGGAATGAAGCCTCCCGGGGCAGAAAAAGCATAAGGTGGGTCTGAAACATCTTTTTTGGGTCAGAAATTCAGGAAATGCTCAAGAAATGATGAGGAAGTATCAAAAGGACACAGTATTCATACCGAAGGGGCTCACACTGACAACATCTGGGACAACTGGAATATTAAAACAAATAATGATAACAACAGATACGGCTCATTCAATCTAAAAAAAATCAGTGAGTCTGTACTACTATGAAGGAATGAAAGAACAAATGAAACAAAGAACAAATAAATCAATGAATGAGATGGGGGGAGGGAAGGTCTTCCTCCTAGTAGACTGCTGACTAACGAATGCAGAGGGAATAACAGAAACAGGAGCATCTCAGCGGCCACAGTAATGGAGGTCGAGTCAGGCAGTCATCTACGGGAGCGGGGGGTGGGGGGGGTGGGGCTAATGGATGAGGTTTGGATAGGAACACTATACTGGTGTCACTCCAGAATACTTCCCCACAAAACACTGTTTGATCACAAATGGGAAAAGGATGGTTCCATGGAGAAGCTTGACAGACACCGACTCTCCTAGGTGATTAAGGTCAGGGTTACTGACGCTGGAACAGGATGACACTGTTCCCTGGTGTGATGCACTGAGAAGAGTACTGCATCGTTTCAGAGGGTCCTGCCCAGAAGGCATGGCCTCTATGAATAGTCAAAAGGAAAAATCAGCCCTGGCTGGTGCGGCTCAGTGGATGAGCACCCACCTACAACCAAAAGTCACCGGTCCAATTCCTGGTCAGGGCACGTGCCTGGGTTGCGGGCCAGGCCCCCACATGGGGGCCTGGGAGAGGCACCCAATCCATGTATCTCTAGCACATTGATGTTTCTCTTCTCTTTCTCTGTCCCTTCCTCTCTCTCTAAATAAATAAATACACACATAAATAAAATCTTTTAAAAAAGGAAAGGAAAAATCAGACAGAAAAATCACCCTCCAGAATGAAAGGCGTGTACTCTTTAAAATGGCCAAGAGCACAGGTGTAGGGAAAGTCGGAGGCACAGAGCTGTTTGGGACTGAAGGAGACCGAAGAGCCCTGACAACTAAAGGCAGTGCATGTTGCTGGACTGGTCGTGGACCAACAAGCAGAGACATTATCGGGACAGTTGGTGAGATTTGAAAGGGTCTGAATATTGGGTTGATTGACATGAACTTCCTTGTTTGGAGTGTTATTCGGTGGCATGTACAAGAGAGTCTTCTGGGGGTGGGAAGAATATGCGCCAGAGAAGTGAGGGCTTCATGTCTACAGTGGGCTCCCAAGTCGCTTAGAAAGACACAGTACACACAGCCACATACACACAGCAAATGTGCTGAAAGGTAACAATGAAATCATCTGGGTAAAAGAAACATGGGGCCCTGGCTGGTGTAGCTCAGTGGATTGAGCACGGGCCTGCGAACTACACGATCGTGGTTCGATTCCCAGTCAGGGCACATGCCTGGGTTGCAGGCCAGTTCCCAGCAGGGGACTCACGAGAGGCAACCGTACATTGATATTTCTCTCCTTCTCTCCTTCCCTTTCCCTCTAAAGATAAATAAATAAAATATTTAAAAAAAAAGAAACATGGGAATCCTTTGTGTTATTTCTTTCAAATTTTTCTAAGTGTAAAGTTATTTTAAGAAATGTTTAAAGATGCAGGGGAGGAAGGATTTAAGTATCAGATTAAGAAAAGAGTCCTAAGACCTCCAGCCAAGATGGAGGCACAGATAGACATACTGTGCCTCCTTGCACAACCAAAATAAGGACAACGATTTAGAAACAAAAAAACAACCAGTACCGACAGAAAATTGAACTGTATAGAAGTCCAGCAACCAAGGAGTTAAAGTAGACACATTTATCCAGGCCGGTAGGAGGGGCAGAGTCGGGTGGCTGGGTGGAGAGGGGTCAAGGCAAAGCGGTGACTGGCAGACCTGGGCACACAAGGTGGTGGTTGGTGGACCCAGTGAGGTAAGAGATTTTGGAGGGGTGCGGCATGCAAGGTGGCTGGTGGACCGGGCAGTCCCCCATTCTCATGCAGATAAACCAGGCAAAACTGGGGAGAAAGAGAGACCTCACAACCCAGGGCCCCAGCAAGGGGGAATAAAGCCTCAAAACACTGATTGAAAACACCTGTGGGGGTTGAGGTACTGAGGGAGACTCCCAGCCTCACAGGAGAGTTTATTGGAGAGACTCACGGGGTCCCAGAAAGCACACAAACCCATCCACCCAGGAATCAGCACCAGAGAGGCCCAGTTTGCTCTGGGGAAGTGGCGGAAATTAAAGTGATTTAATCAGGTGATTAAAAATCAGGCAGAGAACAGATCAAGCGCCATTGTTCCCTCTCGGACCCCTACCCCACATACAGCGTCACAACTCAGCAACTGTGTTGACCCGCCCTGATGAACACCTAAGGCTCCACCCCTCACTACAAATTACAGGCGTGTATAATAGGTGCGTCAAGACAAAAAAAAAATGGCCCAAACAAAAAAAACAAATAAAAGCTCCAGAAAAAATACAACTAAGCAACAAAGAGATAGCCAACCTATAAGATGCAAAGTTCAAAACACTGGTGATCAGGATGCTCACAGAACTGGTTGCATTTGGTCACAAATTAGATGAAAAAATGAGGGCTACACTAAGTGAAATGAAGGAAAATATACAGGGAACCAATAGTGATGGGAAGGAAAGTGGGACTCAAATCAATGGAGTAGACCAGAAGGAAGAAAGAAACATCCAATCAGGAAAGAATGAAGAAACAAGAATTTTTTTAAAATGAGAAGAGGCTTAGGAACCTTCCCTAGGAACCTCCAGGACATCTTTAAACATTCCAACATCCAAATTATAGGCGTACCAGAAGGAGAAGAGGAAGAGCAAAAAATTGGAAACTTATTTGAACAAATAATAAAGGAGAACTTCCCCAGTCTGGCAAAGGAAATAGACTTCCAGGAAATCCAGGAAGCTCAGAGAGTCCCAAAGAAGTTGGACCCAAGAAGGAACACACCAAGGCACATCATCATTACATTAGCCAAGGTTAAAATGAAGGAGAGAATCCTAGAAGCAGCAAGAGATAAGGGGACAGTCACCTACAAAGGAGTTCCCATCAGATTGTCAGCTGATTTCTCAAAAGAGACCTTATAGGTAAGAAGGGGCTGGAAAGAAGTATTCCAAGTCATGAAATCCAAAGACCTACATTCACGATTGCTCTATCCAGCTAAGCTTTCACTTAGAATGGAAGGGCAGATAAAGTGCTTTTCCGATAAGGTCAAAGTCAAGGAGTTCATCATCACCAAGCCCTAATTATATCAAATGTTAAAGGAATTTATCTAAGAAAAGGAAGATAAAAAATATGAACAGTGAAAGGACAGCAAACTCACAGTTATTAACAACCACACCTAAAACAAAAGCAAACTAAGAGGACAGCTAGATCAGGAGTGGAACCATAGAAATGGAGATCACATGGAGGGTTAGCAACAGGGGAGTGGGAAGAGGAGAAGGGGGGAGAAGGTACAGAAAATAGCATAGACAGTAGGTAGAAAATAGATAGAGGGGAGGGCAAGAATAGTATGTGAAATATAGAATCTAAAGAACTTGTGACACGTGGACATAAATGAAAGGGGGGAATGGTGGGGGAGGGTTGTGCAGGGTGGAGGGGAATGAAGAGGGGAATAGGACAATTGTAATGGCATAATCAATAAAATATAAAAAATAAAATAAAATAAAAAGAGTCCTATATACTGGGAGGGCACAGAGACTTCTTTAAAGCTTGGCTTGCTCCGTGAAAGCACAGTGCATACAGAGAATAATCTTCAATTGCATCTGTATACTTAACTGTATAAATATATCTGTAGGCACTCTGATAAACTGCATTCTGTACACTTAAGAGTTCAAAACTAAAAATTGAGCTTCCATTATATTATTTTTCACTTAAGCATGTTGCTTTGTATTGCAGATGACTAAAGATCATGCTTTTTATAGAATAGTAATGTAATGATAGTAATAGTTCTTATTTGTACTTAGACAGCTCTTATTATGCACCATCACTACTCTGTTTTACATGCTTTAACTTAATCGTCACAGCTCTCTATGCAGCTGAGACTATTGTCCTCATTTATAGATGAGGAGCTAAGAGACAGAGAGGTCAGGTGTCTTGCCCGAGTTAGCGGCAGAGCTGGACTTGAATCCAGGCAGTATGACTCTGGAGTCCGCATTTTTGATACACATATTCTGTGTTTCCTGAGCTCATTTTTACATTTCTCCGGGACCAGAACAAGCAGCTCTAGCACAGTGCCCTGTACTGGACGAAGGGTTGTTAACTCCCAGGCTGAGGGAGACCCAGGGGGAAGCTCCGTTGCAACCCTTCCCCAGATGGTCATCAATCCGCTGTGACCTAAGCATTGTCTCTCAAGAGGCTCCATGAAGGTATGTGCAAGAGACAAAAGAGATGGTGCAGAACAGGAATCCAGAAAAGAGAGATCATCGCCAACAATATAGGACAAAAGCTCCTTTTGGTTCAGTCAGCAGGGATTCAGTAATTCCCCTCACATGCCTGGCCTTAAATTCAGTGAAGGGGGTTCAAAGACATGGGCTTACCATCAAAATTTTAATACCTAGAGCAAAAGCTCTCTGACAGAGGGTGGGAGCAAGACTGATGGAATAGGCAGATTCCCAGGGCCAGACCCACAGAACACGTTTGGAAAAACGCCTAGGAGATTATGCAGGCTAGGTGGTCAGAGGAGGACAAGTTGTTCCAGCCTGGGAGGACAGAACAAACGTTGATTCTGGCAAGAAAGAGCATGTCATATCTGGGGAAGAGCACCGGAAAGCCAGGGGTTCAGGGGCCCACCACTGGGTCTCGGGTGGTGCAGCAGCCCTCCCAGACAGGTGTGCCTGCAACACTTCAGCCTTCGGAACCACTCCCAAACCCGGGATGGCCATATGCCCTGGTTTGCAAGGACAGTTCTGCTTTATTCCTGTTTTCCCAGCATCCCTTCTGGTTAGTGTCTCCTTTCATTCTCAAAAGCATCATGTTTGTGGTGAAAATTACATGGCCGTCCTATGAAACCCCACTTTACACAGCCTGACATTGTTATTCTGCCCCTGCCATCCCTGAATCCCATCTCTCCTCTTCAGAGGATTTAGTCTGACTTACACACATTGGCTTTACTCCCTACCCCATCAGTGGGGGCTTAAGCTGTGTCTAGAGTCTGTCTGATGAGAAAATCCCCAATTAAAAAAATACGGACCCAGCTTTCTAAGTGGTCTTAATCGCCAAACCAAATGGGCTGCCTATGTAGTTTAACAACTACACACGGACAGTGTTAAAAAATGTCCAGAAATGGACACAATCTCCAGGTGGTGTGCATTCCACTAGACACCTCCTAAAATGAGAGGCGAATACACACTCCTCGGTGCTGCAGAGAGATGTGAGTGCTGCCTTTCGGTGCTTAGAGGGCTGTTAGGTACGGACCGCTGCTCTTACATAATTAAAGTCTATGGTGTTAGATGAGCGTCTCAATAAACACACTTTCTACTACCTTTTACATGGAAATTTAAATGCTTATTTACATTTACTTTTGGATTTAAAATTGAACAGATGTCTTGAGGCTCTTCTGAGACTCAAAATGGCTTATATAAATCCTTCAGATCAAAACATTTTATGCCATCGCAAACTTTCTATTTAATTCTATTGCCAATTCAAAACATTGGTGTGGTTTTATTTCAGGTCTACGTAAAGCACATCCTGAGGCCGTTGGCCCCACCTGACGCATTTCAAATACCTGAGGTACTTTTTCTCCTTTAAATGTCTTTGCAGGAACTATACAAAAGGGTTTTCTGTAGAAATGAGGTGTCACTTAAAAGATTTTTAGAATTCTTTTAGAAAATTTGATATCAGAATTACTTCATCAAATTTGAATTATGTTTAGATGAAAAGCTAAAGTTACAGCTCTCTGCAGGAATGTTTGCCTGGGGTTTTCTTTCATTTATTTAAATCCAGCAACTATTTTGAATACTAAACCACATTTGCACACTAACCTATGTGTTACCTGAGGTGTTTGGTAGATTTTCATAGTGTTCTTCAGGCTCTTACTATGTGCGAAACCCTGTGAAAGCTACTGAATGAGATAAAATGCAATCTTAAAGGGATGCACAGAAGTCGCCTTTGAGACATTCCTTAAGCCATCACAGAATTTTAACAGGAAGATAAATGGGAGGGGGTGGAAAGAATAAAAAGCATTCTAGAAACCTGTACAATGACTTTGTTAATCAGTCAATTGGTTAACTTTGTTTATCAATTTACCCTGATAAACTCAATAAAAAGGGGAAAATCCTTGGGATTTCCTTAAAAAAGAAAAAGAATTCTAGGCACAAAGGTTCACAGTAAGAGGTATGAAAGGTAGAGAAACAAGGAAAGAATTTACTGGGTTCGGTAGTGAGAGATAAATTAGAGGAGATACTGTCACTTCATGGTGGACAGTAAGTTCGCATCCTATTTTGAAAGTTTCCAAGCAAATAAATGACAAAGTCAATCTCTGCTTGTAGATCTGAACTGGAGTTGATAAAGGTTGGAGGCAGAGACCAGTGATGAGGGAATTGCAACTGTTCAAATAAACAACAACAAAAATGAATATGAGTGCAAGCTGGGATAGGAGCAGTGGGAAGAGAAAGGAGGGAGAGACTTCTTAAAAAATTATAGTTCAAATTTATAGGACTTGTTTAAATGCAAGGAGCTGTGGGGAGTGGGCGTTCCAAGGTAGCGCCGTGATTTTGAGTCTGGAGAGTGGGAAGGTGGTGGAACCATCAAGACAAACAGAGGCTGCAGATGCAGGTTTTCCTGGATATCCTGAGTGAGGTGCCAGGGACAACCACAGGAGAAGTATAAATATGTCTACACAACCTGTGAAATGTTCATAATTATAAATAACCATTTGTTGGATGAGTGCAGAAAGGAGAGAAGGAGCGTTTCAAGAAGTAGGCTTGTGGCTCAGGAGGGAGGCTGTGTGGAGGGTTACAGGTGGGACACGGCATAGAAGTGGTAAGTGAGTGAGCCGCCCAAGGGCGATGCTGCAGAGCGGGACAAGAAGGGGGCTGAAGAGAGAGATCTCAGGCATCATGTGCACTCGGGGCCCAAAAGAGAGAGTCAGAATGGAAACAGTTGGGGAGCAGAGTCTAGAACCCAGAGAGCACAGTCACCAAAACCTAAGCAGGCAGGTAACTCTGAATCAAGAGGCACCAAGAAAGTCACCAGCATTGATACCTTGGAGAGTATTACGTGAGTGAACCATGTGCCATGTTCTATGCTAGGAGCTTCACCTACCTTTCACTTCACACCCACCCTCAGAGGTAGCTGCTGCTAATTCACCTGTGAGAGGAGGTGCAGATCTGTTGAGGGACCTCCCCAGAGTCAACCGGCAAGTGGAAGGGCAGGGACTCTAAGGCAGTGGGGCGTGACCCCACGCCTGCCAGTCCCACACACCTGGTGGAGTGCTCCACGACAGTGGTGGGGCGGAAGCCAGATCTCAGCGTCTGGGAAAGCGAAGGGGACAGGAACTCACGCTTATTCCGTGCTCCCTGGGGGTCTAGAACTGCGCTCAATGCTCTGTGGGGATGCACGAGACAGGCGGTGAGAGGAGAGAGAGGTGGGACAGCTACAGAGAAGACCAGGACGGCTTCTACCTCAGGGAGGGGCTGTGGCCCTGGGCCCTGTGCTGGGACATGGCCCCACCTCACAACGCAGAGCCTGCACTGAAGTGAGCTGCTTTAAACTGGGGCTTTCCACTGTAACCCAACGTAGCGTCTTGCCAGTTCCTTACTTGATGCATACGAAAAGTGCTATTTCCTACACTTAATATGTGTAAAAGTAATCACGCAGTACATACTTTTTTGGATCCCTTGTTTTTTTCTGATGAGAGCATGATATTTCCTTTCAAAATGATAGTGGCATTAAGTTCTGGATCGTGGGAAACAAAAGGAAAACAGGCCATGAGAACATACGAGCGAGCCACGGAAACAAGCACCACGCATCGGGGAGAATTCTATCCATAGCAGGGCAGATTTCCCCCAGCAGGGCAAAGACAACTCACTTTGCCCTCCCGAGGGAAAAGAGCTTTTCTGCAGCGGCCTTTATGGGACACACTTAGGCCTCCCCTGGAGCACGGGGAGGGGCCCTGACAGGGAGGCCATCATGTTTGCACGTCTCTGAGATGATCCATTGCGGAGCCTGAGCTGGCCACTCCTCGGGGTGGCCGATTGCAGTCTAGTCACTGCCCCTTGGAGCCATGCGCATCTCTGAATGTCAGGATAGGACAGGAGAATTTCTCCTTCTGTATCCAAAGAGGCACCCAAGGGAGGGAAGGCCAGACCTGTGCTAAGAGGCTTTAAAATCAGGAGAACAGCCAGCGCAGAAAAGGTTGTTGCTCAGCCTTTGCCTTTGGGCTGTGGAGAAGTGTTTTGATAAACTTAGAGCAACCATGGGCTCTTGCACATCAGTGAGCTTTTAATGGAGGGAATTTTAGATCAGCTCCCTAAGTCAAAAATATTTGGGAAGGTTGAAAAGAGGGTAGATCACTAAAGCTATGTCCACCCACTGCCAAAGCAATGAGCAAAAATGAGAAATGTCCAGCCTCAGGTCTGAAACTGGCCCCTCCCACAACCACCCAACCCCAGGACAAGGTATTTCTGTGAAATGCTCCAGGCTGAGTCTCCACAGGAGCCTGTTAGTTCCACATCCCTCGGTCCATTCCAATGGCACCAGGATCTATGAGGCTCCTCCAATGAGCAAATTCAAATGCCTTGTTCAAACCTGACCTGGAGAAGCAGACTTCCTACTTGTATCTACCACTGGTCCCTGACATTGCCAAGCTGCATTACAAGGGCAGGGCTGAACCAGAGCCTGCACCTCTGACTGGATTGCCCACGGTTGGCTACTATCATGTGGACACAGCTTAAAGCAATGGCAAAGCTTACAAACCAAAGGACTGATTTTCTTCTTGCACCTTTGTAGGGGGCTGTGTGGAGGGCTGTGTGTGGGGAATCCGGGCAGCTTGAACTGAGACCATGGGCTTGACTTTGCAGCTTTGACCTGCAGTCTTCAGCAGTCCTGAGCAGTGAGTGCTCCAGTGTTCCTCTCTGGAACAGCTGGGCTCATCCAGCCTGGTACTGCATTTCATCAGAGGGCTGGTCTAGTCCCTTCAGCTCCTTTCCAGAGCAGGAGACAGAGGTCCCCCGAGTCTGGGACAGGACTGTGAATACATCCCATACCCAGAAATGGTCTGGGGTGGCCCCTCGCCTGCAGGCACCCCCATGCTAACTGTCCTGCTCAGGGGCGGTGGGATCCATCCCCAAACCTTTCTGCCCTCCCTCTATGAGGCAAGCCACTCCAGACTCGGGCAGAAGCTCTCAGCACTGTACTACCTCTAGGCTAGGCACTGCGGGGACTCTCAGGCACTGATATTGTATTTTATCAGTGAAACTGCCTTTTTTTTTGTAGATCAAACATGGTCAAAAATGTAATGTATTTATCCTCACAATAGAAATTGTGAGGAAAGTAAAAAGGTATGTGGTGGAAAGAGCATAATTATGAGAGCCAGATCTGGGTTCAATCTTAGTTCTGTATCACTTTCATCCAACAACATACACTGAGTTCCTGCCCTGGGCCTGGGCCTGCCCTAGCAGCTGGACATGCAGTGGTGGCAAAGACAGATGGGCCTTGCTCTTCATGGACATTCTAATGGGTGCTGAGCTTCTGGGGCCACTTCCCGGCTCTGTGATGTCGGCCCATCACTTGGCCTGTCTGAACTTCAGCTAAGTGTTGTCGGGGTCAAATGAGATCATGCAAGTTAGGCCAGAAATACATTGGTGGCCTTCAATAAATGGTACTTTCTGTAATTTTTCTGTAGCGCATAAAGAACTCCTAATAAATATTTACTGAATGAGGAGGCTTGGAATGTACTGTGGGACTCTTTAAGTCCACCCCCTAAGAACCTGAACTAGATGCCACCGTAAGGGGAAGCCTTACTCTAAATAATTGTCATGGTTGCCCCAGAAACCATGGCTCCCCACCACCTGGGGACTGGGAGAGAGCAGCTGTAGTCAGCTCCCCTTAACTAGGGAGGGCACTAGACACAGGAAGGTACTGTCTGGTTCATGTTTTTTAATGGGTGTGAAATCATTGAATCCAAGGAGAATATCAAATTTATTGATTGAGGCCAAGCAGAGGTTGAGACCTCAAAGGAGACCCAGAAATTACCTACAGGAACTTCTGGCTTTAGAAATCAAACAGAGACTTGGCCCTGGTTGATAAGAAGACATGCAAACTGACCAGTCCTTTCCCCAACTCGCCACCCAGTTGGGTCACTGGTGTGAATATATATGTGACGTTAAGCATTGCTTTGGTAACCCAGGGTCCTATTTCTAGGCTTTGCATGCAAATAGGCCATGTGGCTATCTCACAAGTCACCCTGCATGCCATTTAAAGCGACATGAGTTGTGTTGGACAAGTGTTAATAAGTGCAAAGTTGCTACTGAGCAGCACAGCTTCTGCCGGTACCTTTGCTGTCATCATAGCCCTGAGCTCCATCCTGCTTTCCGGGTCCGTTCTTCACTGGTGATGCACAGGGAGGCGAGACCAACAACTGTATTAACTTGTTTTCATACAGCTTTCTGGTGGAAGCTGAGGAGGAATGTAGAGAATAGATTAGCTGTTCTGTTGGAATATGAGATCTTAATGGGTTCACGGTATTTCACAATTCAGATCTTTCTTTTTGTAGCTTACGTTATCATGGTTTTTACAATGAGGTGGACCCCACAGCTACTCAACCCACTCTACCTCTTCCCCAGACACTTAAGGTGAGTCCTCCCTGAGCTAGCCGTGGCATCAGGCACTGGACACGTCTGAGGACAAGACTGACAGAGTTGTAGTCCTGTCTCTGGGAAATATGGACAATAAATGCATAAAGAGTTAACACATTGCACATACTAGAAATGAAAAACCCAGGGTGCCCTGACCAGGGTGGCTTAGTTGGTCAGGCATCCTGCCCTACAGCAAAAAGGTGCTGGTCAGATTCCCAGTCAGGGCATGCGCCTGGGTTGTGGGCGTGGTTGCCAGGTGCGCAGCCAATCGGTGTTTCTCATATCACATGGATGTTTCTCTCTCTCTCTTTCTCTTTCCCTCCCCCGTCTCTAAAATAAATAAATCTTGTAACAAAGAAAAACAACCCAGGGTGATTTAATCAAGAGTAACTGGTTTTTCACTGTGGGGAAGAAGAAGAATTTGCTTCTCTCTGGCAGCACACTCACTAATCTGTAAGAGGGGCCTGAGTGTGTTTATTGCCCCTTCCTTTTTCTATGGTTTTTCTGATTTTCTGATTTCCAAAATATTTTGATGATTTCTATTACATATATTTCTTCCACTCTAAATAATTTTAAATGTTTGGAGGTGGTTTATAAGTAATAGTTGCCGCATACATACATAGTATCGGGCCAGGTGAAAATCCAAGCTTATCAAGTTCATTCTGTAATTCATTGTCACTCAGACACTTCACGTCCACCATGGTGATAGAAGTTTGGTCTCGTTCCTGGTAATGGAATCTTTGAAATAGTAAAACATCAAATTCATCAAGACAGACTTACAAATGAGAACTGAAACCTTACCAGTCCAAGGAAGTGTGTACAAGCCGACATCCCCAGTCTTTGAAGTGCAAATACAATAAAGGAAAAAAATCACCCCATTTTGCTGTTTTCTGCCACAGTCTATTCCAGGTTTAGTTGCCTTCATGCAAAGTTTTGGATGGGTGATACTTTCCCCCATGTTTGAATTCAAGTATTTCTAACTTTTCTATTCAACGAATGTAAGAAAAATCTTCTGCACAAAATGAACACATGAACACATATTTCTATGACTGCTTAGGAGCTCTGAGTAAGACTCAAGCTCTGAGAAGATAAAAAGTTAATTAAATATATAAGAGCTGGGAGAGAGGCTCTAGTGAGTTAAATAAAAGTTATGTATCCCTGCCCTCCTTCTAATGAGAGCGCAGAGAGGAAAGAGCATTGACACATGCAAAGAGGAGCAGTGTTCGCACTTGTAATTGAACTCTGCCTGGAACACAACGGCAGTTTTTAATTAACCGCCAGAAGACTTTGTAATTGTTGAACGGGCATTTGAAAAAAAGTCAGCTCTTCCTCCGCCGGCACACAGACTGACGTATGCAGATTCACGCGCGTCTCAACGTGGCTTTCCGAACGGCCGCAGCCTCCGGGTCAGTCGGTCTTACTCAGTTGGTCCCTCTCTCCCCCGAGACGGACCCCTCCACCTGCTTAACAAAACCCGTCAAAAGACAGGCCCATTTGTCAAACCTTTTAGCAGAGATTTTTTAATTTAGGGGTTTATTTATTGAACCTCATTTCTATCATGTTTCCAGGCTTTTTAATATCACAGTGAAAATGACTGCAAGACAATTACTCAGCATTGGAGGATCTGGACCAATTGTAAGTAATGACTTTGCCTTTATGGGTGATCAGTCAACGTCCAATTAGGAAGAACACTGTACACCAGCTAAAGGAGCCTTGGTGTACACTTGTACACCAAGGTTGTTTGAGAACTCCTAGCTTAATCGTCTCCACTTTTAAAGCTGTGTTTCGGCTAGGGTCATGTTTTGACACGCGGTAGGTGCTTAGTAAATGCGTTTCCCTCTTTTCTCCAATAATTCGAGAAGCTGGATTAACACTTTCAGGTACCTGGTAAGCAAACTAACGTCAGAAAGAAAAGGACAACGCAGTTCCTTTTGTTTTTACACTGGAAGCCAGCTTAGGCAGACCCTGGGGCATTTCATCCAGAGAACAGCTGTCCGCTGTTTCACCACCTTCCCAAGAATAACCTCCCAAAGAGCCCTCATCAATTTCAGGTGACACTAGACAATTGCCTGGAGGGAGCGCACATACGGAAGAAAAATAGTCAGATGGAAGCCAACTGGATGATTAATCCGCTTACCCCTTTACATGGTTGTCTAAAGTCTATGCAGTTGGGCTGGTTACTAAAGGTGGGTGAGTTTTACCCAAGGGTCCCTGCTAGCAACCAATCCCTTTTCGCCTGTTAGATATTATGATAATCATAATACTGGCAGTGTGACATCAGTAACCGCCCTAGCAACAGGCTGATGTGAAAGTCAGGTGATTAATTTAACCTAAGTCAAGGAGAAGGAGGCACTGGTTAATTCCATAGGCTGACGGCCGTGGTAAAATGTCGAGGGAGGCAGAGAAGTTATCTTTATACACAAGAGTGAGGAGAAGGAGCTGCTACCAAATGGAATGGTACCAAGAGACTGGGAAGATAAAGGAGGAATCAAACGTCAAGCGCCTGGGCCATCATGATGAGACCCACACTAGCAGAGGGGCGGCTTGGCCACAGCCTCTACAGAAAATGAGAAAGTGAAAGCAACTGATATTAACTTGTTAAGTAATTGCTCATTTAAAAATAAGAATCAGGCTAGAGTACACATAAGTTGCAGAATTTTGATGGTTTCAGCCTTTTCAAAGCACTTTTGTATCTCGTTTCATCCTCCGCACCCGGCAGGAACTCCGGGACAGATGTGCTCTATGATGCAGAAGGCCAGCGTTCGTGGTTGCTTTGTTTTGTTGAAGGAAAGATCCCTTAGACTACGTAGGAGCTTGCGTCCGCTGAGACAGTCAGGCAAGACAAATTGTGCTGAAACAATTATGCGAGACAAAAATGTAACTTTTGGGAAATGTGCGCTGTAATTAAACACCAGGGCCGTGAAGGAGCCACCTGAAGGGGATTAGGGGGACAGTGGAGCCAGCCTCTCTGTGGTCAGCTCCCAGCCTGTGCCTTCCCAGCTGGGTGATGCCAGGTGGGGAAGTTACTAAACTCCATCTTTTCTCTGTCTGAAATGGGGATGACAATAGTGCCTACCTCACAGGGCTGTTCTGAGCATTTTACGAGTTATAACACAGCACGCACTATATGAATGTTCCCATTATTCCGATTGTCCATGCGCCCTATCCTCAGAGTTTCCACACCCAGTCTCTTCCTCGGGTGGCTCCATTCTGTTTACACTCACCCATGGGGCCCTTTCATTTCAGCACATTCCCAGTGCTGGGATCGGACTGAGCACATTTGGGTTCATGGTCAGGGAGGCTCATTAAGTGACCCCAAGCTGTGGGTCCATGGTAGGCAGAAGACATTGAACAAGGATGATGGACCAGGGATAGGTCACCAGGGCGGAAAACCCCAAGTGCCTAGAAATGGGCAAAACTGGGAGAATCAAGACTTCACCCCCAGGATACCCCCTCCTCCCCTAGCACACGCTGGTCACCGTCCTGTGGTTTAGCGCCCCTCCTTTCATATCACTGAGCACGCAGTTCAGACCCCTGACCTTTCCTCCCCTGACATGTTAGTCATGCCTTAGGCCCCCTTGGAGGAGGAACCAAGAACCGATGAGTGGCCTCATTTGATCCCCTGGTGGGCCCTGCCTGCCCACTGACTGAGCATGAAGTCCCAGGGATAAATTCTGGGCCTCATTTGCGTTTCAGCCCCAGGCCTGGAAAACCGCAAAACCAGACAAGCAATGCCGTGGCTCAGGCATGTCAAACTCATTTTCACTGGGGGCCACGTCAGTCTCATGGTTGCCTTTGAGGGGCCGAATGTAATGTAAGGAGTAGTGACATTTACACAGTCCCTAAAATTATTTCGGCCCTTTGAAGGCAACCTCAAGGCTGGGGTGGCCCCCCAATGAAATGAGTTTGACACCCCACTGCACGGCTGATGTCAGGACCAGCTGAACTAATAACCCCTTGCCCTGGTGCCCACCAATTAGTGGAGACCTTGACCCTGTAGGGACACACCTGGAAAGCTGATGAATATTCTGTTGGGATCCTCCTCGGAGACCTCCAGATAAACACCCTCAAGATGGAGAGCCTGGCTCACTCTCCCCCTTGAAAGCTGCCCGCGCCCTGCCAACACCCCTGTCCTTCCTCTAGGTGCATCCCCTTCGCCCTTCTCTCCCCTGGGCTCCCAAGGCACTCCCACCGCTGTAACTCATTTCCTGAGCCCATTTCTTCTACGATTCACTTCCCCCTCTCTGACTTTCTAAATAAATTTTCTCTTGGCGTTTGGGCCTTGGCTCTGAATTCTTTCTTATCCAGAACTCAAGTACTGAGGTTGCTGAACCAAGGCTAGTCTGATCTTGCCCCCTGACACCTGGTGCCCTGTCGCCAGGCCACCACCATTCCGAGCCAGAGTTGTGGCTCAGTTTCCAAACAAACGTGCAATAGACATGTTTGCCAACATCCGAATGTTGGATGTGCCAAAGATGGAAAATTGACACATTCGTTTCAATCAAAGTAAATCAATGATAGGGTTGGGTTATTAAGATGCACAGGCATTTTGTTTACATTTCCCAGAATTGCTTTACACAAAAAAGCAGACAGCAGGTGGAACCACTTCCATTTAAGCATTTAAACTATTGGCATGAAACGGGCATTTTTAAATTTTTTTGTGAGCCCTCTGGGGATTAAAACAGGCTAGGTCTGGTTGGTTTGAGCCTCATATTTTGTGCAGACCATTCTGTCTGAGGTTATTCTCCCGAAGAGTCCACCAGTATGTATCCATGATTCTACACTCAGCATTATTCTGTTTAAGAATTCTGGTACCCTGCAGTATCCCGAAATATTTGGTTTTGATATTTACAGCATCCATTTCCCCTGGTCTTATCTGTGAAGTCTTGGGCATTAGCTTGTTTTTAGTTTTTTATTTCTTCCATGGCTGCAAAGATATTTTATTCTAGTTCTTGAGGGAAGTAAGTTTTAATTGCCAATTGACTAGGTATTCAACATGATAAGGTGTCTAAACCCTGAGAGCTTCCTCCTTGCATTAAAATGTAGATTCAATTTCTTTTCCCTTAATGCCACATGCTGTTATTAAACTGAAATAACAGAAATAGTAAAAGCCAGATGCCACTTCAGTCTCAGGTTTGACATGGGGCACGATTTCCTCTCCTCAAGTTTAATCTGCAGTTATTTACTAACCCCATCTTTTGGAAGAATGCACAATTTAAATGTAAATGCAATTTACATAGGAGAGCAGATAGTAGATTTGCAGTTTTCAATTACCAATGAACCATTTGCAAAGGGGGAAATCAACTAAAGCAAAGATCAGCAGCTGTCAGGCTGAAGTCTGCCTCACTTGGCATTCTCCTGCGACAGTTCCTCCCAAACCCACCTGCCTCTGAGCCTCAGCCAGGCAGGCAAAAGAAAGTGGAGAGCTCAGGCATTTCCCCAGACATTTCAAGGTGCATTGACTATTGACGGGGAGAAGAGAGAAAGTTTGGGTTTCAAAAAGCGAATCTGGTTGGCACCGTTGTTGAAATCATTAACTGACCAATTTCTTCCAACAAATATCGATCGATCATCTCCTGTAGAGCAGACATTATACTTGCTGTAAATTAGGAAGAGGTAGAAAAGGATGCAAAGATGGAAAAGCTACAGTCCTTTCAAGGAGCTCATTGTTTCCTTAAAGAGAAAAGAAAACAAATAATTACGAGAAAATAAGCGGTTAACTGGAGCCCAGAATTGGAAGCCCCGAAGGTATGAAAGTTTCATTTAGGCTGAGACTTCCAGAATGGGCACTAGTTCGCCCTATAACAGGGGCTTGGGGACAGCCATTCAGGAACCAGATAAGTAGGTTTAGCCACTTTGGGAAGGAGCCTATGGGCCGTGCTAAGGGGCTAACCCTTTACCTCTAGGCACATTTGAAAGTTTATGAGTGGGACATGCCAGGATTAAATTTATGTTTGACATTGGGTGGAGAATTATGTGTCTATACATTTGGTACAACTTAGGTTTGATTCTGAATGGAGAATGAGTTAGTAAGACAGGGTCTGGAGGCTACCTGGGGGTGTTATTGTGTAATAACACAGTAGTTCTTGAGGGAAGAACACAGTCCAGAGCAGGGTTGATTCAGACTTGCACTGGGCCAGTTTGGAGAGGGCCAGGAGAGAGAGATTCATGAGTGATTTGGGAGCTGGAATAGCCAGGCCAGGACGTCCGATTGGATGGTTCCTCTTTCCTTTACTTGCATAGGCCCCCCTTGGTCTAAATCTTTCGTCTCAGCCGTGAGCCGGCTTATATAAGGAACCAGATGGAGCTCGGTCTACACAGCACTGGGACTTACACAATTATTCCGTCCTCGTCTAGTCAGCCCTTGATTATGCGCGCTGTTTGAAGGCAGCAGCAATGCAGATAATCCATAACGCTCTTCTATTTGGCTCTGGAATTAATTACACCTTTTAGAGCAAATTTGCCTTCTTAATTAATCTTTCTTAGGCTAATATTGAAATTAACTAATATTCTCTGAGCCCATGACAGCTGGGCAGGGGAAGGAGGGAGCGGGGGAAGGGAGGGCCAGGAAGAGCCTCTCCACACTGCAGTTCAGTGAGGGTGGCCCAGAGAGGCTTCGGGCTGGGACTGGCTCACAGAGAGGTGGCTGAATAACCGGAAACTCAGACCTCTCGGGAGTTCGGCTACCGAGCACCTCCTCCATGCCAAGCACCCTGCTCAGACTGAAGATGAAGAAAGCAGAGTGTCTGCTCTCAAGGGGCCACCTGTATAATGGGGACAACAGAGGAGCGAATGGGTCCGCTAGTCAAGGGCAGCGAGGGCTCTGGCAGAAGCTTCTCCTCCAGAGGATGAGGCATGAGCAAGGTTAATGGGGGGAAACAACAACACATTTGTAGGAGACAAAGGGGAAAAGTCACTTAATTGCCATTTTATAAATGCAACAGCAAATATGCTTTTAATAAAATTAAGTACCTATTATTTCTACTTTCCGGAACCCAGTAATTTAGTAAGTTTTTCTTATGCGAAGTAAGATGAGGTCTTCCCTAGTGATTTTCAAATTATGGTACTCCAGCCCCAAGATTTTCTTGGAGCTGCCATGGAGAGGTGGAGGCCATGGGGCAGCCCCGATTCGGGGCAGCCGAAACAGCTCCACCCTGCCTGCTTTTACCCATTGTGCTCCCACGAGGGGAGAATTTCACTTCTGCACAGAGTTAGGAAGCTACCCATTTACCCTGTCTTTCGTGCTGCTTCTGAAAACCAAAGTGGGTCTAGCCTCTGGTCCTATTACCCAGACAAAGCAAACCTTAGATGCTAATAAATGATTCTCTGGGGGTCCCGTCCTGATACCCTGTAGGCCCTGCACAAGGAGATTTGTGGTATATAAACCACAAGCAGGAACACTTGGATAATCCATGGATGATAGAAAGACATCAAAAATGTGGCTTCTGTTCTCAGAGGGATTTCGTTCTAGATGGAGAAACAAACCAAAACACACAAGGGAAAAGACAAGAAGCCAAAGTTCACAGTCAAATGCCAACGCTGTGTACCCATAAGTGGTGCGGAAGTTCAGAGGCAGAGAAAAAAATCACCACTGATTGGTGGGAAGGAGGTGTTCCTGGAAAGCTTCCTGGAGGAGGTGAAAGTTCGAATGGAATATGAAGAGCAGGAAGGTCTAGGTAGGCAGAAAGCCGGAGGCTGCCAGTCTAGGCAAGGGCATGTGATTAACAAAGGCTTGGAGAGGGAGGAGGGAGGATAAGACCAGACTTCTGCAAAGGATTTACTTTAGAGAAGAGGATGGACAAATCCCAGGAGCCTTGGGATTTCCTCTCATAGGTGGAGGCCTTTAGGTCCTTTTTGCCTCCAGACGCCTCCCATTCTGGGACCCTCTGACGCAAGCGATCGGTTCCCCCCACCCCAGGCCTCTGACTGGGGTGTTCAGGGATGACAGCAAAGCCATCAGGAAGACTGATCTGACCTGGGGGGCAAGATGCACTGTGAGGGGCAGAGGAGAGACGCCAGCAGGGAGGCAGGGAGGGAGGCATGGTGGGTCCTTCACCTTCGTGCCCCTGTGAGATGCTAGGGAACAGCAGTGAAGGGGACGCAGGGAGGCTCTGGATGGTCAGGGCCTCAACCAGGAGCTTGGGACCCGTCAGAGAGCCCTGAGAGGCAAGCACGGAGTGGTTAGGAGCACAGACTCTGGGGCCAGACTGTCTCTGTTTGTACCCCGGACCTGCCACTTACTACAAGCTCTGTTCCCCTGGGCCCTGGTTCTCGCATCTCTAAAAGAAGAATGTAATAATAATAGTCTATTCTTCCCACTGAGGTAATGCATCTCAGATGTTCAGAACACCATTTTCGGTAAGTGCCCATGGTAAGTGCTCACAAGTGTGAATTGAGAGAAAGCCCTGTTTCCATGTTGTGCCCGTAGGATCCCAACACAGGTGGGGAGGGGACACAGGTGTGGTAGGGGCATCTCTCCACGTCATTTTGCATCATAGCCCACCTTTCCCTGTGAGCTCAGGGAGCCTGAGAGTAGCTTGTCCTCCTATACAGACTGGTCAGGGATCTGCTTTTCTGCAAAGACACATGTGGAAGAGGGAGACAGAAAGTACTGGCAGGAGTGGGCTTTTACTCACAGCAAACGGACTGTTGTTCAGTAAAGGAGCAGCTAAATTTAATGAGGGATGAGACAGACCAAGGCAGAGAGGGTGTGGTGGCACGTCCATTCCTGTCCTTAAACCAGCATTGCGCAATCCCCACAGCTTAAAGGAGAAAGGGCGCCAGCAAGGATAACCAATGAGGAAGCAAAAGAAAACAGAAAAAAGTGGGAGCGTCATACGGAGCCAAGAATGAAGCTGCAAGAAGTGGAAGCCCCGGTGGCCTATACGGACCTTTGTTGTATCACACACGCAGGAGGGTCTCCAATGCGACCTGGCTCTCTAGCAGCCACACAAAAAACGTACCATTCCACACTTGTCAGATGAAGACAAAGCAACTCTTCCCAGAATCTAGCTGTTCCTGGTGCTTGAACATGGGTGGTTTGGGGGGATCCTCTGAGTGGGCAATGGGGTAATGGGCGAGGGGCAGGGCTGTCGGGGAAGGACCGGGAGGCAGGAGAAGAGCTCACAGGCTCCATCCTGAGGACACTGGGAGCCACTGAAGGTTGTTTTGTGTCTTTGCTTCCATAATTTTTAAAGATTTTATTGATTTATTTTTAGAGGGAAAGGGAAGGAGAGAGGGAGAGAAATATTAATGTGTGGTTGTCTCTCGTGCGTCTCCTGCCGGGAACTGGCCTGCAACCCAGGCACGTGCCCTGACTGGGAATCGAACCGCGGTTGCTTGGTCCGAAGGCGCGTGCTCAATCCACTGAGCTACACCAGCCAGGGCCATAATTTTTAAACTTAATTTATTTTAAAGAGTTTCAAGCTGCAGTAAGTTATCGAGTGGAGTGGAAGTATAATAAAACCCACATATGCCCTTCACTCTGCTTCAACAATTGCCAACATTTGCCTGCAACCAAAGGGCTTTGAGCAGGAGAGGCGGCGTGATGACATTCGCTGTGGAAAGAATGAAAGAATGGTAGGACCGGGCACGCGGGTGTCGTTAAGCTGCAGCAAACCATTCATTCGGCAAGTATTTCCTGAGTCCCATCACATACCTGGGACTGTGGCTTTAGGGTAAATAACACAGGGGGTGGTCTGTCCTCCTGGAGCTTACAGCCTTGGAGGGGAAAGCAGACAGACAAGTGAACGAAGCGAACGAGGACCTTTCAGAGAGTGATGATGTGCCAGGGTGGACCGCGGGAGGCAGCGTCCGATCCAGACGGGGTGGTCAGGGAGGGCCGTGCTGGGCCCCTGGCGGGGAGGCTGGAGCGCCACGAGCCAGAGTGTAGTGCGAGGACACTGAAGAGACGGGAGGACAGCCCGGCCTGAGGTGGTGCCAGTGGAGAGGAAGGCCAGCAGGTGTGAGGGAGAGTTAGGAGGAAGAACCAACAGAATTTAGTGATGGACCCAATGTGCGGTAGAGAGTGGGGTGTGTCTGGGATGACCCCCTGGCTTCAGTCAAAGGATCATTATCTAGGTGGGCAAGACAGCCCTTCCCTGAGACAGGGAAGAGGGGTGATAAGAAAAGCCCAAGCCCCAGGGGTCCCTCTCACTGCCTTTCAAAGGGAGGGCCTGGCAAAGTGAAGCCACTTTGACAGCCAGCCCCAGTCCAGAAATTGGCTTCCTACGCAGTTTCCTGATCAGAGAGTTGCCTGGGGCCACTACCAGCGATCCTCACCACTGCCCCTAACTCTCCAAGCTGGCACCGCAGCCACCTCCGGTCAGGTAGATAGTACAGAAGGCCACTTGTGTGTCCAGCTGGGGCAGTGGAGGAGATAAAGGAAATGCCGCACTATTTAAAACAGCGCTGGGGAGAGGGTGGGATCATCAAGCTGAATCAGAGGAACACGGTATCCATGGCGATGTTTTCATCATGATAGTGGGGCTCCTCTGAGACCGTGTCAGTGTCTCACGCCACTTTGGGGCTTGGCTCCTCTTAGCACCCCCCGCCACAGCTGGATATGAGGGCTGAGATTCCAAAGGAGCGGGGTTTTGCTGAGATGGGATTTGCAGGCCTGGCCAGGGGGAGTCTGGAATTGGAACACCATTGTACCCTCATTCTGTGACTGCTGTGTGGTGCAGATTTATTGAAAAGGACATAAAAGGTGGCCTGTGAAGATAGCTGGGGTGGGGAGGAGAAGGATGCTCCAAAACGTAATCTAGACAGCAGACCATAGTGGCTAGGGCAGGTGTCTGTTTCTAGAAATGTCTCTTCTACTCTCCTTCACCTGGTTTTTAGCTGTTATCTGTCTTTGCAGCACCTTGCTTTACAAAAAGATTTTTTTCCAGCAGTCCATTTGCAGTGGGAGGTGGGGGTGGTCAGCGACGGGCCCCCAGGGTCATTGTCTGGGACTGAGTCCTGGACAGCAGGAGGCTGCTGCTCTCGCCCCTCATCCCTGTCATCTGTCACCCAGCAAGGGCAGCCGGCAGCCAGCCTGTGGACTGCCTAATGAAGACAGAGAGATGGTTCCGGCTGTGCACAGGTGCCGCTTCCCCATTAACAGAGGTGACATTCCGAAACACTACTCATTACGGAGCAGACATTGGACAGAGCTGGGACACATATTGATGGCAGCAGGGCCAGCCAGCGTCTGTCTCAAATCCCACTGCCCCTGAGAGAGCCAGCAAGAGGGCCAGAAACAAGCGTCGTGAGTGTCAAACCCTGTGGCCCCTCACTTTGTAGGGAAAAGTTAATTTGGACATTCCTGATATTTAGAACTAAGTCATTCTCTCCACTGCTTGCAGACCCAGGGGTCTGCAGCTTCAGGCCCACTGAACGATGGCCACGCCCGGAGAACACCAGCGCCTGCCCTCCCAGAAAGGGCCGGTGTTGCGGATGGCTGGGGAGGGGGGCGGGGGGAAGCTGGTCCTCAGAATCAGACCTGGATCTAGAGCCCATGAAATCTTGCATTAAAGATGGAATGGGTCCACGCTGTACCTAGGTGGTGTGGGGACAGGCCACGGGGAACTTCCAGACTGAGGGCGATCGGGGACCCAGCCAGGTGGACAACCAACGCCTCGGAATCTCCCTTCCAGTGGGCGGTGAGCACAGGACAGCTCTCCATCTTAGCTGGGACCGGATGCACGTTGCCCTGGAGACAAGGAGAGCCAGGGATGGCAGGCAGGCTAGCATCGATGGTGCCCGCAGCTCCCAAAGCTAGGTGCAAAATAGCAATAGAAAGCAGCAGTGGCCCACGCACGCTCGCACAGCCCAGGTACACCCACTGCACCCAGAACCCCCGCCCAGCTTGCACCCTGCAGCAGGGCGTCCCGCCCCCGCTACGCCGATTGTAAACCCGCAGCAGACGGAACTTGACTTAAAAATAACTATTTTGACAGTTCTGATGTAAATATGTGAGCGACGCGTGGGCCTGTTTTTCCTTCACACTTCCTCTCTTCCCCTGGCTCCCTACCCCAGCCCCAACTCTGCTGAGGCTGAGATGATGGGAGAGCGCCGCCTGCAGGATGCTCCCCAAAATGCAGCTGAGGAAAGTGACCTGTCCAGAGTGGTTAGCCAGTCGGGGTGTGGGAAAGAGGGCAAAAAGAATCAGAAGTTAGAAGAATCCTAACTCACTGTCACCTCACCACACAACACTGCATTCGGGCAGTCCTCTCTGTGCATTACTTCTTGTCTATTACCTGAGAAAGGAGTTACCTAGGACACGGGTGAGCTAACTTAGTAACTCCTGACACCTCCACACTTATTTTCAAACCATACCTACCTTCCACTTGGTCTCTGAATCCCCATCCAGCACCCAACAATGCTAGCGCGGTGCGACGTGGAGATATGCAGAGTCTCCTGCTGTTTGTAACTGTCAGCTAGCCCTTTCGGTGAACTGGTATCGAACTCTTGCTTGTGCCACGCATGAGCGAAGTAAGCACATACTCTCTGATCCTCGCAGAAACTTGTAGGGTGGGTATGATTACCTTCACTTTACAGATGGAAGACAGGGCTCTGGGGAAATAAGGGAGCTCTCCAGGCCGCCACAGCTAGTGGAGAGCGTGAAGACTGGAACCAGGGTCTTGCGCCCCTCCCCCCATAGCCAATGGAGAGAAAGGGAGATGGAGGCAGAGATCCACTCACTGTGCAAGGAGGGAAACTGAGGTCCAGACAGACAAAGTCACAGTGTCTATCTGGCCACCAGCAAGAATTTTAGCTGGTACACAGCCGAGACAGAAACACAGAAGCCTTAGGGTCGCCCGTCCATGCCTCTGTCCCCACTCTTCATGACGGGATACCACATGATGTCTTTGGGGGTCCTGACTGTCCGTTAGGATGGAGGGGAGAAGAAAAGGTAGTTGGAGAAAGGAAGGAAGAAACAGGAGGGTGGAGGTCTGGAGGTCAAGGGAGCATAAGTGCGCACAGTCCTGGCCAGGCAGCGCTGTGAGACAGGGGACGCTCACTACCAACCCTCCAACTACACCTTTCTTTGTTCCCTTCCCCCACCCACCCCAGCCCGGTGCCCCCTGACGCCCTCATGCTTTTTTCCCCTCCATCCTAATGAAACCTGCTCCAGGGAGAGAATCTGAGGGGCAAATGCCTGAGAGCTACCGGGTGTTTGCCTCTCTCCTGTATTATAAGCCCCAGGGGATCGAAGCCTAAAATAAAAGAAAGAAAGCACTAATGAAATTTCAGGTGCCAGACCCCTGGAAAGGAGAGAAATTTGGGATTCAGTAGGCCCACCTGTGAAGAAGAGGCTGCACATAGCACCAGCTTGCAAGGTCCCTGCTAGCTGGCTGGCATCTGTAGATTTCGGCAAAGAGAAGTCTCTG
The DNA here is from genome assembly GCF_014824575.4 of Sturnira hondurensis. Taxonomy (NCBI): domain Eukaryota; kingdom Metazoa; phylum Chordata; class Mammalia; order Chiroptera; family Phyllostomidae; genus Sturnira; species Sturnira hondurensis. The sequence goes on along the minus strand of NW_028089713.1, from coordinate 1,534,577 downwards.
GGATCTGTGCTTTGAACACACTTTTCTTTCCATCCTTTAAGGCTCAGCTCAAAGTCCACCTCCTCTATGAAGCCTTCCCTGATACCTCCCCACTTTTTAAACAGTTGTTGCTCTCAGGCCAAAAGACTCAAAGCGTTGCTTGTTCTCTATGGCATCTTGCATCCTTGGAGCCTTGGCACATTGCTTTTAATTAAGTTGTGAGTTCCTCAAGGGGACATCAATATCTGACTTTCCTCTTTGTCCCGCAGCTGCTCCCATGGGGTTTTCCACGGTCAGGACTCAATCCTGATTGAATGGATTGAGTTGACGATAGTCCCCAGCACACATTCCCCACCAGGAGAAGGTAAGGACTGGGGTCCTGAGCGAAGGGCGAGATGAGCTGTCCCAGCTGCCTTGTGAAGACTGAGGCAGGCAGGCTACACAGTGAAGTCTCATGGAGGGCTCGTGTGCCAGGCTCCACGGAGGCTGAGTGGGGAGAAGAGGCAGCCACCCCTCTTGGGAGCAGCTGGCTCTGGGGCTAGCCCTGATGGCCCTAGGTCTCTGGCCCCTCTCGGTGACAATTAGGAATCTCTGTCCCCCAATTAAAATGGAGTTATATAATAATTCTTTTTAAGAAGAGTTGTACTGATAATTCAGAGCATGATAGAACAATTCTTGTTCTTAACATTATGCCATCTGATAGCAACTTTCTCTCCCTGTCTGAAAATGCCTATTTGTTCTGTCAATAGTCCCGAGAAGCCCAACCAAAGGTCTTTACTATTGTTCCTGTAGAACATACAGGCACCATTTGGTCTATGTGATCATACTGTAGTCCTAAACCACCTTCCCTGTTCGCCACCCCACCCCTCCAGCCACCTTCATCCCACTGTTCTCTGTGATGCTAGGGGACAGGAGGCCTGCCTTCCCTCGACTGTGGGTGGCACAGGGACCCTTGCCTGTCCGGTCCAGGGGCTGTGTGGCTCCCCAAGCCCCCTCCAAGGCCCCACCACTTCCCGTTCATTCTGTTCATACTCCTGCTTCCTCCTGGTCCCCGTCTCCCTCCTTGCCTCAGCAGAGCTGGTGATGCTCAGCTTCTGCCACTGCAGTGAGTCCCAGTGCGAAATCAACACGGATGCCCCATCTACCCTGACAACATAATTCATTTACTGCAAAGGGGTGTAATAAAGTCTGTTTATTACAGCAATTAACAGAGCAGCGTTTGCTGGCATGCTTTTCAGAGACAACCAGAAAAGTGCTTACTCCAGGTGCATAGATTCAGGAAAACTGTGCAACATGAGCCAAAATGAAACCAAGTAGAGGTTTGGGAGATGGGTCCCAGCTACCCTAGAAAAATTAGCCCTCTAGGATTCAGTTCAGCTGAGGTGGAACCTCAAAGCAGGAGTCCAATACAATGCTCCTCTACGGGGCTGAGGCCTGAACCTGTCTCCAGGGTCACCTGGAATGCTCCCTGGAGCATTCTCCCTGCTCCAACCCACACCCCCCACAACCCAACCACCCCAGCTCTGCTGGGTTCAAATTTCACTGAGCTTATATGTGGGCAATGTCAGTACCATTGACTCTCAGGGGTTCCTTGTTGCTGGGGTAAAAGTGGGGGCATAGGGAGAGGACCAGAGGCTGGGACAGAAACCGATCAGCTCTAAGAAATCCTTTCATTAAACTCTGGCTTCACCTCAAGCCCCTGAAGAGAAACAGGGCTGTATGCGGGGTCGGGAAGGAGAGGGAACCAGGACTCTGCCTTCCAGCCTAGATAATACATGCTGGCTGGCTTTGGACATAACCAATGGGCGAAAACATGAAAGCTCTTTGGCGGAGGGACGGAGAAAAGGGAAGCACTGGTTTAGATTCCTGGTGATGTTAAGTGTATTTGATCGTTACTGCAAACTTAGCTCTTCGGCCCTTTTGAGGGCCCAGTTAGTCACACTAACAGGTGTCCTTCAGAGCCGGGTGTGGCTTTCCCACAGGCAGCAGCCCCGGTGTCACGGCTGCGTGGCAATGCTCATCTGGAGCAGCCTCCCAGGGGGACCGTGGGGAGCTGCGGTCTCCCAGAAAATACAGAACTGAGCTCTGAAGCCGGCTGGAAACCAAGAGGCTCACAAGTGCAGAGGCAGGCCACTGTCAAAGAGTTGCCCTGGTCGAGGGGTGACCTGATGGGTTCCCCTTTCCTCCATCACTCCTTTGCCTCCTTGGGCCTCCAGGAGATGGTACCGCATTGGAGGATGAGGGCAGAAGCCAGCCTGGCCTCTCTAGAACAGAGAAAGTGAGAGCTTTGAGCATCGTGAACAACGAGATAAAAATAGCAACATTGCCATGGCAACGAAGGCTGGGAGAGTCCTGAGGATCTGGTCTGGGTCTTGCCATCTCCCCCTCCAGTTTTCCTCTGCTTCTGGCTTCTCTGACAGAACACAGGAATGAGCTGAGAGGAGGGAGGGGTGCCTACCAGGAAACCCTGGAATTCCAGGGCCTTGGCTGCCATTTTGGGGGCTCCTGGCTTTTGGAATTTCTTCCTCAGCATAATACGTTTCTCCAGGGGTGCTTGAGCCCCACACCTCACCCACCTTGTGAGTGGTTCTGACCTCCTGGGCTTCCCAGTGAACAGCCAAGATTTCTGTTTCCTCTTCATGGTCTGTGGTTCTGATCCTATGGGAATTTAGAGAAAAGAGCCCAGGCAGGGCTGGCCAGAAGCCTGACAGAGTAGGCAGCGACCTGAGGACACGGCCTGGGTATGGGTTCACTCTGACAAGCCACATCCTCTGCTCCCAGGCAGGTTAGCAACATGGTCTTAGGGAGCTGTCTGTACTGGAAATGGGGTAATGGTGACGAAGGCTCTCTCTTGTTCTTGAGTCAGAGGGATAGGGTGTTCCTTCTTCGGAAGCAGATTCTGGTTGTCGGCTCTGGCAGGGTTGTCAGCCCAGGGTGAACCGTTTTCTGGACCAGCCCACAGGAGCCCAGAGGACACAGAAGCCAGAGATTTCTTCCTCTGGTGAAAGCCCATCTTCACGGTTAGAACAAAGTGTCTGCCTCCAAAAATTCAAGCCACATCTGGCACATTTGATACCCTATGCCTTGCTGGGAGGTAGGAATGGGATGAATCTTGTTGTCATCCTTTTATAGAGGCTGGGAGAGAGGAAGCAATTTGCGGAGGTCAGGAGTCAGCCATGGAGGAGCGCTGGGAAACAGGGGTCTGCAGTCATTAGCCCACGCCACCACCAGCTGGCCCCAAACCACTGGGCGACATGCACGTTCAGTCTGTAGGCAGGGCAGACTGCAGCCTGAGGCACTTTTGCTCGCAGAAGGTAATGAGTTGGGGTGGGTCAGCCGGCTTGGAGCGGGCTAACCAGCAGCTACGCAAAGGGAAGCCCATGGGTTACATAACTGGGGCAGAAAACCCACCCTTGAGATCCCATCTGCAAGGAGTGGTGTGTATATTCGACAGAGCGAGACAGGACAAGAGTGGCACTTGTGATGGTCTAGACAGGGCCTGGAGCTGAGCTGAGGCCAACACTCGACACTTTCTTTCTGGGGGCCAGGCTGCAGGAAGGAGGAGGCAGAAGCACAGGGAGTGATGGGGAGGCCGCTGGCAGCAGCTCCGGGTGCTCGGTGCCCTCTCTCCCCGGTCCCACTTCTCGGACCTACCGTGTCTTTGCTGTGCACACAGAGCACAGCAGACAGGGCTCAGGAAACCTGCAACCCCAGTGAGGCTCAGCTTTTCAGAGGGAACCTGCAGAACGTGAATGCAATCCTCTCCTTAAGTTGAGGAGACCGAGTCCCAGAAATAGGACATGATTAGCCTGAGGTCACACCATGATCACCGTCCAGGTGGGGCTGGAATCCGGGAGACCTGGCTCCCAGCTCAGAGCTCTCTGTATCCTGCTGTGCTACCTCATACATATTTCGGATAATTAAATTATTGCTTTTTCCCTCCAAAATAATCCCCCTATATATTTCTATTGACCCATATGCTACATCCAAAAGTCACCCCCTCCCGAAATGAAGAAGGAAATGACATTCTAATAAAAAAAAAGAAAAAAGATGTCAACCTGAGACAAGAAGCCAGGCCAGGTCCCCTGGGCTAGGGTCCCTGACCACATTCGAGGCCCAAGAGCCTTCAATCTCTTTATCCCCCATTTGACAGCCCACAGCCCAAGGGCAGAAATGGGCATGGCACGGTCTCCCTTTTATGGATGAACAAAGTGAGGCCCTGGGGGGCTAAGGCTCCCACCTTCCTGCAGGAGGACTCAGTGCCACACTGCAAAAGGAAAGGCCAGACCCCTTCCTCAGAGTCCTCTACCCCTGCGCCCCTGCCTCACCCGGGAGCTCCCAGTCTGCACCTCAAGGTGGAGGAGTCTGGGAGGGATTGGAGGAATGAAGGGAACTGGAAACAGGAGGCCAAGACAGTCCTGCCTGACCTCTGGGTGGGAGTGAAACCCAGGGCAGGACAGGAAACCTGGTGACCAGGACCCGCCCCCTTCCTCAAAAGAACAGGAGGAAGAAAAACCTGGACCGGAGTCAGAGGCCCTTGGAGCACATGGTCTGTAGGCTGGGGCCACATCCACTCTTCTGGATGAAATCCACCTCTCCGCCCCTGGGCTTGCCCAGGGGCGGAGAGGTAAGAACTGGTCTCCAGACTGCCTCCTGAGATGCTGCCAAGGACATGGGGACAATAGAGAACGGAGTGTCTGGCTAGAAGCCTCTACTGCCTCCTCTCAGGCCATTTTGGCTGCAGGGTTTGTCCCTAACTTAGCTTCAAATGAAGACCAGACCACCAGCATGGAGGCCAAGGACAGCTGTCTGCTGGCACAGCTGGGTTTCCACTCAGAAATGCTTTGACCTTGGGACTTCTCCCATGTTCCCTTAGCAGGGCCTCAAGAGATCCAGTATCTCACCAGAGCCAAGGGAGTTCTTCTCGGGGAAGAAGCTCCCTGAACAAGCTCAGTGTCAACCCCTGNCGGGGGGGGGGGGGGGGGGGGGGGGGGGGGGGGGGGGGGGGGGGGGGGGGGGCGGCGGCTCTGGTTCCCCTCCCCTCCCGCAGGCTCTCTACTCTTCTGACCTTTCCTCCGGGTGAGCTGTGTGGTCAGGACACAACACCCAACACCTCCGAGTCTCAAGGATACAATTTCACCCTCCACCACAGCAGTGACTTCTCTGGGGCTTCAGCCTCGCAGGCAACCGCCAGGGACACTCACGCCCTCGAGCTGGGCCCTCCTGTGCCTGTGACAGAGCACCTTCCAAGCCTTTGCTGCCCATCTGCCGGCCTCATCCAAGGCCTCCACTGTCCGAGATGCTGAAGAACCAGGGAGTTTTTCTTCTGTCCTTGGTGACCCTATTGGCCTTTATTGCTTTTTCCTTGTGAGGACTTCTGTCTACAATTCTTTGGATGTAAAAGGAAATAACAGATTTTAGAAGGCTGGGGTGAGGGGGCAGGGCAAAAGATAGCAGGAGAGAAATCTGAAATTGTGCTCTGGCGTCACAAAGATGACCTGGATCCTATCAAATCTGCCAGAAGCCCAGGAAATGCCCCTGAGCAAGAGCCGGACAGGCAAGAGCTGCCAGGACGGAATGTGCCCTTGCTTCTCCCAGGCTCTGGAGAAGTGAACCGGCAGGAGAGGTCTCCCGCCCCCTGATTGTCCAGAGAGGCCCACAATCCAAGGAAGGGGGCACACAGCCCCCTCTTCTGTCCAGGGGCCCTGATCTCTTCTGCCCAGGTCCTCTGTCAGAAAGGTTATTCTGTCCCTGAGTAGAGGGGCCCGACTGTTCCTAGGCTGAGTCGTTCCTGTGATAAAGCCGAGGGCAGACCTGCTGCAGCAGCAGAGCCGGGAGTGTCTCTGGCAGGCTCTGCCGTCTGCGCGCCCTCTAGCACCTGAAGGTCCGGGCACAGTGACAGGCTGAGTTGTATCAAAACTCGGGGAGGGAAGGAGGAAGGAAATGTTTTCGTTCGCTTCCTATCTCCTGGAAATAGGCTAGGAGTAGGGGTGGAGACTGACCCTGAGGTGGATGCTGGGGGAGATTAGGGGAAAAGTCAAGGAAAGTCCTAGAGGCCCCCTCCCCTCCGCCCCGAAGTTCCCTTAAAGGCACCGCATGCAAGCATTTCTCGCTCTGTGGTTTCTGAGAAGGTGGGTTAGACAAGGACGGGAGAGTCAGGGGAGGGCACAGCTCAGATGGGAAAGGGCCCTCCGCCTGGCCCAGAAAGCAGTCCCTGAGGAGGAGGGTCAGGGCCTGTGGAACAGCCCTGCCCAGTGTGCGGCAGCCAAGGAGGCATGAACTGAGTGACCAGAGAGGCCGGGGCTGGAGGGGAGGTGGTTCTGCGGTGTTTGGGAGAGGAGGGTACAGGGAGACCCAGCTGGCCACCGGCCTCTCACTGTCCACACTCTATCATCCTACTCACAACTAGCCTGCCCGTTGAAGCCTGACTCCGCCTGGCCCAGGGGAATGCTGGGAAAGGACTCATCTGCCACAGCCATGGGGGCTCCTGCCTGGGGTCCTGAGGACCCAGAAGAGACTCCAGCCTGGGCTTGGAGGAGGCTCGTCTCCACTTCCAATGGGCCCAGCCCAGCCGAGGCCTCCCCAGGGTCAGGGCTGCTGGGCAATCCCCAGGCAGAGCCGCCAGTTTTCCTACGCTGCAGTCTCTCAGGACAGAAGTCACCCTTTGCAAAGTTCTGGAGCCCTCAGGCCAGGCAAGAAGTTTCACTGCTGGGGCCTCCCTGGGACTTCTTGTCTGGTTCCAGCCTTCCCCTGGGTGACAGGGGCCTCTCTCCACGGAGGTGTCCAGGGGGTGGAAGCACCACGGTCTGGGCAGGAGGAGGTCCAGGCATAGGAGGCTGATGCCCTCAGCTTAGATCCAGTCAGGCCCAGCCGAGAAGAGTAGCGGGCAAATCCTGGCCCAAGCCTTGGCCAGGAGCACACCCGAGACACGCAGCCTGTGGCGGGCTGCAGGAGGGGCCCTGGTTCTGCTCACACTGCTGTTTCCCGTTCTCTGTGAACTTCCTTCTTCTTCCTCTTCATCTTGCAGAAGCCGTGGAGGCCACAGAAGCAGGCAAAAGTGAACTGGGGCATGCCCTGGGCCAGGCTGGGGGCTGCTCACCAGAGATCTGCAGGGAATGGGGAGGGAGACGGGGCAGGAGAAAGAAGCAAGCTGGGTTATCATTCCCAGAGCCCGCCCGGTCTTGTCAGAGTCACAGCTGCTGCCTCAGCTTCCCAGGCCCTGCTAGTCCTCTCACACCTGCTGTGGGAGGGGCCATGCCCCCAACAGCCACTTTGAAACCTGTTTTCCTGATCTGTGTAGAGCTGTCATGCTTCAGGTTGGAGCCTGGGTCAGTCCAGGGGGGGGAACAGAAACTCCCAGCGGACCCCACCTTTGCTCCCCTCCTACACCCGCCCCCTCTGCCTCACCTCATCCACACACAGCTGTGGTGGGGGACTGGGAAGCAGGCTGACTCAAAATAAACTCTGGCTTGTGCCACTGTGCTGGGGTTGGGAGGGAGTGTTCCGCTCACTCCTCTAGGTCACAGGTCTGATGATCCAAATGCAGGACTTTGTGGACCTTGAAGAAAGGCCCTCATCCAGCCCAGCCTTGAATGTGACACCTGGAACTGAGTTAGGGCTTCCCCCTCCCCTAACAGTGCCCACGCGTCTGACACCCTTCGGGAAGTCTATAGGGAACATAACACACTATCTTTGACTGCTCAGGGCAACATCCCATCCTCACGCAGAGGACAGATAGGGGCGAGTTCTTTCAGCCAACAGGCTGCTTTATTGAGCACCTTTGCTAGGCAAAAGGGGTTGGGAGGTACAGACATAGGGTGCAAGTACAATTTTTCCTCTGGTACAAAATTAAGTCCAAGGTAGAGGCTGAGGCTGATTTGCCCTACTTGGGTACACTGTCCCCCACCTCTGGCTGACATGGCCCTCAGCACAGGAGGCAGGGCCCCTCCAGTGCGTGTGGCACTCTGGCTGGGTGTGGGAGGGGGGCGTCAGGAGATGCACTGTCTGTGAGAGGATCCCTTTCTCCAAACACTCATGTAGGTCTCCCCAGCCTCAGCCACCAGCAGATTCCTCCAGCTCACAGCTCTGCCCTTCCGCCTGCCCGGGAGGGAGCAGAAGCACATTCACATCAGAGCCCTCGGAGCAGCTGGGTCCACAGGAGAGCCCCCTGCATGCACCTGGGGCCTGCAGCCACCCTGGGCCTGGTTTGACTCATTTCTCTCTTTGGGAAGAACACAGGGGGCAGCCCAAATACTGAGAGGCAGGGGGCCATGGAGTAAGAAAGCATGAGGCATGGCCCTGGCCCCAAATGCTCAGCACACCTGCAACGTGTTTCTACCACGTCTGAGGAAGTTGCCGTGGCCTGAGTGGCAGCTCGTGGAATTGTCCACAGGTCTGGCCCACCTTGCTCCTGTGGAAAAACTTCCTGCTTCTTCGGGCAGAGCAGAGGGCCCAGAGGCTGGCCCTCACCAAGCACAGTGCCGGCGGTGCCTGCACTGGGGCCAACTTTGTCAGGATTCTTCTCCCTCCCCTCTCAGCACCCTGGTAATGCAGCTGTTGACGGTAATTTATAGCTGCAATGCATTTCCAATGACCAGCAGGGTGGGCAGAAGGCCTGGCTTGAGTCAGCATGGGCGAGTAGACTGGTTTAATCACTTGCTTTCCAGCACCATGCACACACCCACTTTCCTGGAGTATATATAGAGAGCAGACGCAGTCTGTAGGATATATACATATAGAGACAGAACTGAGACGCAACTACTATATTTCTAGATCTATCTACTGCAGCTATCTCCCGTGACGAACCTAGAGACAGGTATGTAAACTGAGGCCCTGGCAGCCTGGGTTCTGTTCTTGGCTCCGACACCAGCATGCTATGTCCCTCTGGGCAAGTGGCTGTGTGTCCTCATTTTATTGTACCAGGAAGCTAATCAAGGTCTAATGCTTGATCCCAGACCACTGGGAACCCTAGTCTGATCAGGGAGGAGGGCGGGAGACCAGGTGGGTTTCCTCATAATTAGCGCACTTCCTGTGCTGGGGGGTGTGTGTCAAGGGTACTACCCACACAGCGCTCCCACGATCACCCGGAAAATATCTGGGGTAAAGTCAACAAAGTGGATCTGGGGCAGGAACTCATAAGGAGAACAAGCCAGGTGAGCAGCTTAGACCATCACTCCCCACTGCCCCCCTACGCAGACCGGGGTCAGGGCAGCTCAGGCCCCGGGGTGCAGAGACCCAGTCCCCTCTCCATCACACGTCCCCTCCAAAGCCAGCTCTTAAAAACAGCAAGATGTGTTCCCTGACGGGACATTCCTACTGGGCTCCTTCAGGAAGGCGAGACCGTCCTGAGGTTTTGGCTCACTGTAGGGAAGATTTGGGGGAAGGGATGAGCCGGGACCTACACTGCAGAGGAAAGGGGGCTCAGTGAGCAGCTGGGGGCTGTAGTCTGGCTCCCAGAGCCCCCCGAGAGCTGCCCACCACAGAGGGATCCTGGGTGCCTGTCTCTAAGGACAGAGAGGAGAAGGACCTGGTTATCCCACTCAGGTCTGCGATCCGAAATGCTGTGGGTAGACTCACTTCCCCACCAGGGCCTGCCAGGGTCTTCCCTGTGAGGGGCATGACTTCCCTGTGAGGGGCCCTGGAGTCGCTCTGGGCTGTCTGTGGCCAACAGGTCCCTGGCCAGCACCAGAAGAGAAGTGGGAGGCGGGGCACACACATGGCGCAGAGAACCGCTTCCCATTTTAGTCCTCCTCAGGACCCCTCGGCCCCCACCAGCAGGTACGTGGGGAGCCTCTGCCAGGGCTGTGGTCTCTGCTTTGCTCCCTCGACCTCTGTCCCCTCACTTGGCAGAACGCTCTGGCCCCAGCTGGAGGGCTCCCTGGGGAAACTGGATCTTGATGAACCTCCTCTTGCCGTGTTCACTTGAAGGAAAAGGGGTCTGAATGTTAAAGTGGGTGGACCCGAGTGCACTGCCCGCTTATTGTGCTCATGACCAAAACTTTCCCTCCTGCCCTGCAGTTACCCCTGCACCTCAATTTTCAGAGGTAAGAGCTAGAAAAACAGAGGAGGAAGGAAAGGGAGGTGGATGCTGGACAAACCCCGGCTCCCGCACATTGGTAACATCTGACCACAAGCCGCTGGTTCCTGACTTCGTCCCCAGCCTCCTCTCTGGCCTTCCCCCAGCTCGGGTCCGAGACGGCCTGGGCGAGGGCACGGAGGGCTCTCTGCTCAGCCAGCCTGAGGGGAGTCAAGCAGAAGGGCCGCCAACCCACAGAGCATCATCCCAAACCTCCGGGAGGTCCCCCAGCCTCCCTGCTGACCCGTTCCCTTGGTCCTCACCCCCACATCCCCCCTCTTTGCCAGACACTTTCCTGGGGTCCTCCAACCCCAAAACCGCCAGTGAAAATGGGGCAGTGGGTCAGAGATTGCTGGAACACGTGGAAGAAGTGAGAGGAAGGGACTCAGAGCAGGCTAGACACTAAGAAGAGGACAGAGCCGGGGCTCTGGGCTTGCAGACCACAACTCCTGGCCGGTGTCTCAAATTCTGGCAACGTCCTCTGCCAAAGCAGGCAGCACTGGGGGTTGGAAGGGTCGGAAGACAACTACAAGTGTTGGGGCAGGCTAGGAATTCTGACAAACAAGAAAGAGAGATGGTCTCTCCCACCCGCCGCCCAACCCCTCACCTCCTAAAGCAAGTTTCCAGAAAGGCAACCCCCCTTCAACCCACCCCCTATCTCAGGTAAAAAGCCAAAAGAGAAGTGACCCAGGAGAGGGGCGCCCTCAGCCTCTAGAACAATACTGAGCCCTCAGCCCCTCCCCAGCCCCCTCAGCACCAGCCTCAGTAATTAAAATGTGAATTCACCTTCCCTCCCCGAGCCATTCATCACTGCGAAGGAAAGCAGCTGCGGCCTGGGGACCGGATTTGGGGGATTAACTCGGGCGCTGGAGCAGACACGCCAGGAGGAATTAGAAAGGAAGGGGGCGAACTGGGTTTTCTCTCCCCACCTCCTCCCTCTCCCTGGACACCCAGCCTCACACCCCACCTCCTCCCCAGAGCCTGGCCTCTGTGAGGTTTCTGGGAACTGTAGTCTCCACCACTGTGTGGATACACAGGCAGGCCAAGAGGGGGTGGTGGCACAAACTACACATCCCAGGACTTCTTCCCCGAGTTGGCAGTGGCAAAGCTGGGCACAGTCCTCCAGTCTGAAAGAAGTGGAGTTCTTCTTGGAGATTAACCCTTTCTGGGCCTGCTGGAGACTGAGTTCCTGCCTCTGCTCACCTGAACACCCTGCAATCTGCAGCCAAGGTCCTCTCTGCTTTCCATGGCATACCCAGTCGGCCCCCTTGTTCCTTGCCTGCCTACCTACCTATACAGAGGGGGGAAGCACCCTCCACCTGTTGGGGGGGCAAAGGCAGCTACACACTGACCAGTGGTTCTGAGGAACCTGGGGCCCACGGGAGCCGGAGGGGTCAGAACATCAACAGTCTTGAAATGTCCTTATGCCCGGCCCCCGGGCTGCTCCAGGCCTGCTTGGCAGAGGTTGGCCCACCTAAGAGTCGTCACAGGCATGACTGGGACATCAGGACCTGCAACGGCAGCTTGGAACCCCATGATCCAAACTGTTGGTGCCTGAAGGGCACCCAGTCCACTGTTAGCACCATCCCCTTCTAAAGGCGGAACAAACAGGCTTTTTTTTTTTTTTCAATAGAGAGGGGCAATTTTAGCAGTCAAACAGCATCTCCACCAAAAATGGGACAACTGCAACCAGAGACCCACTCAACTCTTGGTGTCGTTCAACACGGATGCGCTTTCCCGAGGGGGGCCTTCTGCTGGCCGTCTCTGCGAGCTCTGAAAACGACTGGGAATATTTCAACTTGCAGCTGTCTGCAAGCTGGGAACAGGACAGCCACAGCCCTCTGATCTGGGAGTCGTCCGGGGAGAGAGGGCATAAGGCCAGCTTGCCTATTCAATTCACTTCAACAATTATGTGAAATAAATTGCCCATCTCCTCCAGGCCTGCCCTGCTGGCAGGGGCCAAGGGACAAAGGACACTGAGACCGGCATCTCTGTAGCCCCAGCCACTCCCTAGGCCCTGGCCCATCAAGGTGGGACTACCCCAGGTGAGCTGCTGAAATGGGGGCTCGCTCTTTGTCCCCGCTTGTGGCAGCTCACTGCTTTTACCCCACCCCCCTTTTCTCCCAATTCACAATTCTTTCAATTCCTTCTACAAACATTTACCCAGCAGCCCCTATCGAGCCTTGCCTTGTTGAACTTTAATCTCTGGAATAGTCACCTGTCCTCTCGTTCCCAGGTTCAGCCCAGTGCTGGGGCCTTCCCGGCAAACTGTGCAATGGGATTCTAGTTTCAGGATGGGGCATTGCTCCAATCTAGGAGATCAGGAGCTAAGGGAGGAAAGGAGTGCTTGGGTGTCCTCAGAGCATGGTAGGGAACAGGATAGGCTAAGTCTGGCCAGGGCAGATGAACGAGGAGGGGGTTGGGGGAAGGTGCTTGCCACCTCTGATCTCTGGACCAGAGAACTCAGAGGGCGAGAGAAAAACCTGGCAAACTCTCCTCTTCGTTCCGTGCACCACCCACCATCTAAGTTGGGGCAAGAGGGGAAGTGGCTTGGATCAGGCCCAGCAAAAACTCAGCTGGCTTGAGCTCTCTTAGCTTCTCCTATTGTTTTGATTCCTGCACTCACCTCTCCAGAAAGGAAAACCAGTGATAGAGTGAATAGAGTTGGGACGGGGGAGGGGGGGTACCAATTTGAAGACATGCATCCCATAGAGACCTGGGGAGAAAAACCCCTGGGGTGAAAACAGCACCTCCCAGCTCTCAGAGTACTTTGCCGTGCACTGGCTTGCAGGTGTTCCCAACCTCCAGCTCCACGTGGGAGGTGAGAACCAGCACAAGCTCAAACCCCAGCTCTGCCCCTTACCAGGCATATGAACTTGGGCCAGTTTCTTAGCTCCATGTGTCTCAGATTTCCCACAAGTACCGTGGGATAATAATAGTACCTTTTTCAAGGGCTGTTTCCAGTAGTAAATGAGTTAGTACAGGTGAGACGTATAGAATTGTGCCTGGTACGTAGCAGGCACTAGGTAGATGATGGCTGGGGAAATTAAAGGCTCAGAGACATCAGAAGTAACTTGCCTTCTGATTCTCAACACCACATATAGTGCCTACGCTGATTCTTCAGTGGCCCGTCTTAGACAGACTCAGGGCTGGGAGGCGGGGCGAGGAGGCTTCCTGTGCTGCTCCGGCCAGACTGTGGCCTGAGTTCCATCTGTCGGAGTCTTCCGGGGTGGCCGGGATACAGTTGGGCGGATTGTAGGAGAGGACTAGCTATGGCGAGCCAGGAGGGAGAGGAAATGCCTGGACAGAGTTGCCGACCTGGAGCGGGGACCCCAGGCTCCACCTGGCAGCCTGTGGGGAACGGCTGCCTTCCTGCCTTCACTCTGCTGGACCTCCTTTCCCCGAGTGGCTGGCCTGAGCCCTCCCGTTTCAGCCACACAGCAAAAGGCTGAGGATTCGAGCTGACCGCAGAGAAGTGAGTGAGGCGAAGAAGCAGAGGTTGTCCTGGAGGTACTGAGCAAAAGTCCAGGTGCCGTGTGGCCCAACATTCCTGACTGCAGCCCCCAAATTCGTGGGCACAGGCCAGGCCTCAGTAACTCGGCAAGGAGGAAGGAATTGACTCCAAGACCTCAGCACCCGGGCATGTCTCTTTCCAGACTCAGGGAATCTCCCCTTAGAATCACCAATCCAGCCTCATTTCAGAGTGAAGGAGCAGGACCAGAGAGGGGAAGTGAGTTGGCCCAGGTCACACAGCCTAGCCCCATCCTCCCTGCATGCCCCGCCGCCCCCATCCGGTGCCCCTTTGCAGCTGTCCCACAGCCTGAGCAGAGGCGCAGGTGCGCAGGAGGAGCAGGCCCCTCACTGTAGCCCATGGCTTTTAGCCCTACATGAGTTTGGAACAGCAATCACATAGGAATGAAAAGCCATAGGCCACAGCAGAGCTGAGGGGATCCGGCAGCAGGAGTCGCAAAAGGGTCCAGCGACCTGAAGGTACTTGGGGTGCCCTCATGCCCTTTCCCACCAATGCCACCCGCCCACACTGCCTCCCTTGTGGTACTGGGCCCCCCAGGTTACATTCTCTCACCATCCCCCACCACCTGGCCCCAGGAGCATTACAGCCATCCTAGTAATGAGTCTTCATTCTAGTCCTACAAAGCCCCCAACAATGAGCCTCACTCCAGGCGTGCGGGGTGGTTTCCTGGCCATAAAGGACCTCCTTGAATTCCCTTAATTGGCCTCCATCCCCCTGCCCAGGGTCCTTAACTACTCCTCACCCCCATCCCTACGGAATCTTTTCAGCGCTACTGCTGCTAGTGCCCAGGACCAGCCAGCACTAGGCTCTGTCCTTAAAAAGTTTAACACTTTCTAGTTCAGCCACAGGAAGCAGAGAGGGCAAGAGGGTCTGGGTGGAGGAGTAGAGACAAGAAGCACCTGCCTTTTCTTAGAGGGATGAACAAGCGTCATGAGCACTCCCAGGGCTGGGGATGGCCCGCACTTCCTAGACTAGTTCTGGAAGTTACTGTTACCATTCTTGTGTGGCGTAGAGGGGAGTGAGACCTCGGTCTTCAGACCCAGATGGAAACAGGAGAAGGGCTGGTGCTTGAAATCGCCATAGTCAGGACAGCTATCCTTGGAGCTACCCCTGGGTGACGCGGTGGGAGGGGTGCTTGGCGCTCTCCCTCCCTCATTGGCAGGATGTGGTGGCTGGCACAGGCATCTCCAGGACTAGGGTGAAGAGCTAAGTCAAAGGAAACCAAGGTCTGCCCTGGCCGGGTGCCCCAGCTGGTTGGAGCTTTGTCCCACACACCAAAAGGCTGTGGATTCGATCCTCAGTCAGGGTGTGTACGGGGAGGGGGGTGGGGGGACAACTGATCAATATGTCTCTGTCTCTAAAAATCAATTAAAAAAAAACCATATCCTCGGTGAAGATTAAAAAAATAAAAGGCAACCAAGGTCTCAGGATCCTGGAAAAGATGCGCTCTAAACACAGGACTGTCTGCTCCCCCCTCTTTCCTGTGGTCAGTGCCGGTCTGCATCAGCAGCCTTGGAGGGACGTTCAGGAAAGCTCCAGGGAATTCAGATCCCCAAGCCTGGCCTTGACCTCTCAGGCCCCTCAACAATATGGTTAAGAGGCCTGAAGCATAGATCAGGCCCCATCTCTGCCAGGGAGCAGGTGCAACTCCACCATAGCCCTACCCACAGCTTCAAGGGTAGGCTCGCTGGCTCTCTGCAGGACCTGGCTGGCCTCCCACACTCCCCAACAGCGAGTGTGTGCACATGTGCACACACACCAATCTTGCCCAACATTAAGGGCCAAACTGGACACCTTCCAACTTCCCGCCTGAACTTTAGGTCATCATCTCCAACCTCCAGCAGCTGAAGCTTTTGGTTTTCCCCTTCCTCTTCCATGGGTCCCAAAATCCCAGACTTAAGACCTTCAAAATTTGTGGGCTCCAAGCAGAATGTCCTCAATTTCCTCCCAAGTGGCACTAGCCAAAGGGCTTACCCGGCAGGCCCGGCAAGGCGCCCTCGCCCGCCCTGTCCCTCACAAGTCCGACAGAGCCACCTCCTGCCTCCGGGCAGCCACTCGGTCCTCCACTTACCCCCGGAAACCCCAGGTTCCGTGCGGCAGCTGGGGCCGGTCTCCCCCTTCTATACCCCACAGCCTGGTCCGAGCCGCGCCGAACTCAACTCGCCGAACTCACCTCGACTCACTTGTGAAGATCTGGCCCGCCCCTCCCCCAGCCCAGGGGCCGGTGGGTGTGGGGCGGGCTAGGCAGGCGGGGAGGTCAGGTATTCCGTCAACCCTGACTTGGGCCTGGGTAACAAAGGTCTCATTGAGCCTCTGGCTGTCTGGTCGGTGAAGCACAAACCTCTTGTATCTGCTCGCTTTTGATCTCACTCCCTCTGAACCAGCCATGTATTACTCACATCCCCCTGCCAGGCTATTGGCGTTGGAGGGGCCGTTTCAGCCCCCCTCCCCCCATCTCCTTTCTCTCCCCGCTGCTCCCCTCCAGCTTTTTTACGGTTTGATTTTTGGCAGAAGACCGCAGGCAGCTGCCCAGAGGCCCCTCCCTGCCTCTCAGCCCTAGTTCCTCTCCCTACCCAGACCCCGCTATGTCCCTCTAGTCGAGGACAGGCCTCTGCTCCTGCGCCCGCCTGTCCTTCCAGCTCGCAGATCCACAGCCCAGCTCAGGCCTGGCCCCTGCACTCGCCCTCAGCTAGTCCTTCCCTGGGGTCACGGGCTCCCTTCCCTGGGCACATGAAAGGCTCAGCCTGTGGCCTGCCTGCCAGCCTCAGCCCACCGGACAAGATCCCAGTAAGCTCCAAGAGGGGCAGCCTCTCTCCAAGGAGTTGCGGAGGCCAGAAGGACTCGTGGAGGGAGAGGGGAGAACAGCTACCTGGCCTTAGGCAGTGGCCTGATGAGACCTCCTCAGAATGTGAAGCAAGGGGGGCAGTGAAGCCAGGCCTCACCCCCTTTTCTGAGGAAAGCCTGCTTCCTCCAATCCTGAGCATCTACTTTCTAGTGGAAGGCTGCCACTTGGTGAGGACCCAGGGATTCACCCTCCTCAAGCTGGGGCTGTCCCACCTTTCCTGTCTCCTCTGCAGTCACCCCCAAGCTCTGCTGGGGGCAAGAACTGGGGTGCAGCCCGAGGAGCTGCATGTACTCTCTGGCTTCCCTGGCCCTGTTCCTCAGGGCGGGCCACGGCGGGGGAGACAGCCAGCCACCTTTGAGGTCGGAGCTCTCCCCCGAAATTGCCGACAGATGCTGAGCTCTCAGGGCAGCCTGTGAGAGCCCCGCCAGCTCCCCGAGCACCACCTGCGGCTCCTCCCACCTGCGCAGTTGCCACCCCTCCCTGCCCCCCAGGTACTCCATTCAGCTCAGCTGAGGATTTGGGAAACTTCTCCTGCCCCGACAGAGGCCCCATTCTTCCTGCTGCTGGCTCTCATTGTCCTTCATGACTCCACACATTCTTGGGCCTCTAATGAGAAGCCGAGACAGCCACCAGCCCTTCCTGCCCCGCTCAGCTCTTGTCAGCACAGCCTGGGCCCAGCCGCCTGCCTGTGGCAGAAGTTGGGGGAGGGAGGCAGGGGACCATCGGGAGGAAGTAAAAGGAGCTGGGAGACAAAACAGAGGAGGGGAGGAGATGGAACCACGGGAGACGCAGAGAGACTGTGAAGGAAGAGGAAAGTGGGGTAGATGGGAATGTGAGAGAAATTAGACAGGAGAAAATGGAATAGGAGAAAGGAACCACTATTTCATTAAGTGGATACTATACATCATGAGTACACTAGGCCCTTCAGAAGCACGAATACTGTTGTTATTATTATGAGTATTGTCATCTGGTAGATGAGAAAACTGAGGCTCACAGAGGCTGGGCGGGCATTTTTTGCTCTTAGAGAAGGGGACAGGGGATGCTTGAGAGAGAAAGGAGAGAGCCTGAAAAGAATGCTGACAATGAGGAAAGAGGGCTGCGGAGGAAACCAAGCAGAACAGGAAGAGGCAGGGTGGGAGGGGGGAGAGGGCTAGCCATGGACTTGAGGTTTCCCTGATGTCCTGCCATTCCGCTTGGGGTCCAGGGTCTGACCGCAGGGCACACACTCCAGGGGCCCTGCAGTGTTGTCTCCTCTCCAGTAACCAGTCCCATCTTGCCAGTACCTGCTGGAGAGCCCAGGTCCAGCCTGCATACCAACCCCCACAGCAAACTGCTTGTTAGGGAGCCCCCAGTCCCCCCATTGTCTCCAGGGTCACAGTCACCACGAATCCTCAGCTTACATCTAGGCACTGGGGTTGGAGGTGGTTTCAGCTGAAAACGGGCCAGATTAGAGAGCACTCCTTTGCGAGGAGAGCAGTGAGAAGGACTGTTGAGCCAGCCATTCACCCTCCATAGGAGAGAAAGCCATGGAAGGGAGGAGCCAGGAGCACAGACTAGGCTCAGCCTGAGAGGACCGCACAACTAGAAGCACTCCTGAAGAAACAGTGTGCTCCCAGGCACCAGTCAAACATAGGGTGCATAACTACTTCTCAGACCTACGGCCAGGCAATAGTAGTTGCTCAGTAAATTATATGCTGGTGTAGAAGTTAGATCAAATCTAAGGTCCCATCACCTCCAAGATTTCATGAGTCTACATGGTAGCTGACTTCTCGCAAAGCTTTTCATAGACTTATGCACCCTTTGAGGGGCTTGGAGCCCAGCAGCCCTGCCTCTCTGATCATGGTGGCAGGAAACAGGACATTGGGAAGATAGTAAGTTAAGAAGGTGAGGTATTCTCTCTCACCACCCCATACACCCTAACATACCACATTATTCTAAGGATGTTGGCTGAATGATATAGATATGTATTTGTTGAATGAACGAATGAATAAACGAATGGCTGGTGAAGCTTGGAAACAAGAGCTAAAGACCTAGGTTCTCCCATATTTCAGGACTGGTGTGTGCCTGGATCTCCCTCACGTCTGTACTCTCAGAGGTGGAGGATAGGGAACGCTCCCTGGCATCGGACTCCACCCATCCCGGCAGGTGCGGGGCACTGCAGAAACTTCAGAGGAGTGCTCGGAATTTGATTCTGCAGTCTCTGCACCAGACAAGCCCCCAGATTTGGAGCTGTCATTGGGATAGGTCTGTGGGTACAGTCCCTGGCCCAGAACAGGCCCAGCACTGACCCGGGAGACTAGTTCCAGATGGACCTGGCAATCTTTTCTGCATTGTCCTCTAGACCTGAACCAGACCAGCGGAGCACTTGCTACCAAAAACAGGATGCCTGGCCTGTTTCTGGACCCCTAGGTAGCCTTCCCTATGGCGCAAACCTCCACGGCCTCCCAGCTGCATTTCTACTCCAAAGGATGGTCAGCTCAGGGTCCTTTCTCAGTCACCAGCCCAGAGCCCCCAGGGGGAAGGGTGCTCTCCAGTAAGCAAGGAAGCACAGAGTTTGGGTGTGAATTTTCTTTTTCCCAAGGGCTTTGTCTAGTCGTCTCAAGAGCCTCCGTGCTGAGCCTTTGCAGGCAAACAGAGGGAGCTCCCAGCCTGGCTTCCTATCCCTTGGCTCTTAGGGACAGGAAGAGAAGGGAGACCTGGGGCAGCCCTGGACAGCCTAGGCAGAGAGACCAGGGGACAGGAAGAGCAAAGGCAGTAAGTTGGGGGTTCTTTACGGCCCTGACACTTTCAGTCCCTGCACCTGGTTTCTCCTGAGCTCCCTGGGCTGTGGGAGGGAAGAGAACACAGGGAAGCGCTTGTGTCACCAGAATCCAGCCTCCCCAAGCACAGGACCTGGCCAGTTTTGCCTCTCAGAGCAGTCAAGCTGTTAAAGAAAAATACAATAACGGGTCAATGGCGAACTCACATGCATTTCAACCTGAGCAATTTGTGGATATCGAGATGTTCCGACGGTCTGCCCAGGCCCTACTTCTGCCCCCACCCCTCTCTTTTCCTCCCGTGCCTCCCTCAGCCTACATGGGGTGGTGGTGGCCAAGCCTAAAAAATGGCACAGCGGGCTCTCCCAAGCCCCTTGGAATATGTCTCAGCAGAGGAGGCAGGTGAAGATGTGGGCATTGGGGGGCGGGGGGAGAGGGTCTGCAGCGGCACCCGCTCATTTAGCAGACATGCACTGAGCAGGTGCAGTGGGACAGACACTGTGCTAGGCACCAGGAGATGGCGCTCGGGGAGGCACAGCCACCAAGCCGGCAGCCCAATGGGAAGACAGGCCCAAAGGCATGACTGCATCCAGAGCAGTCCTATCACCGGGAGCCTGGGTCTCCCCGCCCTGAAGGCCTTCACACTGCCTTTTTGGGGGGGGGTGTTAAGCTGAACTTGGATCTCCCTGTTTTGAGGGTCCCTCCTTCCTCTTCACGCCCTTAGACTAGTGGCCTCACCCGGATATTTTCTGTGGTGTGGGTGTGTGTGTAAGAGAGATCCTCCTTTTCTCCTGACTGATGGGGCGAGGGGTAGCTGGAATTGAGTGGCAGACATGCACGCCGTTCCCAGCCCTGAGCCTCAGCTGTGTCCCCCGACAGGATGTATACAGGGCTTTCAGGTCACCAAAACCGCCCCCCAAGGGGGTTTCTTAGAGGACAGTCAATTCAGAGCTCCATGATCCTGGGGCTCCCATGCCGGCCCCAAGGGAGGCACATTTCCCTCCAAAGTTAGCCTTTCTCAGGGCTTAAGTTGGGCTAAGTTGTTCACTGGTGGATGAAGGTACATTGAAAAATCACCAGAAAGAAGCAAAATCAAACCGGAGGGAGAATTTGTTCATGAGGGTTGAGAGGGGGCCGGCAGGGTTCTCTTGTCCCCAAAGGAAGGCTGTGGAATATAGTCAGGAGAGGGGCTCTCCCTGGGACCCCAGGCGCCCCCTCCTGACCAGCTGGGTAGAGGCAGAAGCTGATGGCCAGCCCTGTTCTCTATGGTCACTCGGTCAAGGACCCTTTCTCAGAAAAAGGGAGCTGCCTGCCAGCCAGCCCCACCCTGGCCAGGGTCTGCTCCCTGGCTGGCCTCCAGCTCCAGCCCCTCTTAGGTGTGCAAGGGCCCTAGGTTTGAGGACTGAGGTGGGAGGCCCGCACAGGGCCAGGAGTTGATGGAGCTGCCCAGAGAGCCTCCCATGCAGGGTCCCCTGAGGACCTCTGCCCCAGGGGTGGACACCTCTGCTTTTGCCTTCTTAGTGCCAGACACATGCACAGGTGTCACAAAGTCCTGATCTTTGCCTCCTGTACAGCCCCTTCCCCCATCCCACCCAAGACAGGGGGTGAAAGGAAGGGCGGAGGCGCCGAAAGCTAGTCCTTTCCTGCCGGCAGTGGGAGACGGCAGTGGGAGACCGGGAGACCTCCTGAGTCAGGGTCCTCGCTCCTTCTCACACTTCCCCCTGAATCTGTTGCAAAAACAAATTCAAAGGAACAAAGGCAATGGGGCCGGGTAGGGGGCTCCCTTTGACCGCGACCTGGGGCGACGGTTGACGCAGCCTGCGGCTGTCCGCGCCGGCTTTCAGGTGAGTGCCTAAACGGCATCCTGGAGTCCGCCCTTGCCTCAGGAACCCCTCAGCGCCCAGCCAGAACCCCCACGACGAGGCGAGCCCTCCACAGCAGCTCCCGGCCCTCAACCCAGCCCGGGGGGCCCTTACTCGCAGCACTTTCTGCCTATTTGTTTTCGCTCAGTACTCACAGTTCGGATGCTGAGCCGGCTCCTCTCTCGCACTCACTTCCTTTGTCTCTTTCTCTCTCCCTCTCCCCCTCTCCAAGCTCCCTCTCTCTCTTCCCTCCTTGTCTGAGTCTCTGCAGTAGCTTCCAGTGGAGAAAAATAATTATTCTTCTCAATGGGTTCGCACGGGGCGCACGCACACACGCGCGCGCACACACACACACCCCGCCGTGGTACCCAATCAATGCACAAATCTTCGGGGTCCCTTTAACCTCTGCGGATGACTCCGGGAGTTAATTATGAAGCCTATTTCGGCGCAGCATAAATATGCATTAAGGTATGAAATGACAACCGATGCGCTGAACTTCAGGGATTTGGCATTTAGACAGACTTCGAGTGGCCGCCCCCCACCCCCCTCCATTCCCTGTATAGCCCCACAAGCCACCTCCACAGCATCGCAGTGACCATCGCGAGCTCTTACAGGGGTGTCGGGGACCGCGGGTGGCCTCCGCGCAGTGCTTTGTACCCCGAGACCCCCTCGCGCGCCCCCTGTGGTCCGGGTAGACCCTCAGCAGGCGCTTCCGCTTCCCACATGCCGCAGGCCAAGCCCCGGCCACCGCGCCCCTACCCCAGTCGCCCAACGCACGGTGCTTGTCTGGGAACAAACTCCTAGCTCAGTGCCTGGAGAAGCTGGAGAGAGCGGGACAGAGATCAGCCCGCGTGCCAGAGTCCCGGGCAGAGCAAGACCCGGAACGCGACTCCCCTGCGGGTAAAGGGTCCTGGAGGTCCCGCTGCCTCCCACTGGTCCCGACCTGTACACCATGCACGCTTTTGCACACGCGCGCGTGCACATGCACGCGTTTGCACACACACGCGTACACATGTGCACACAGACACTCCCGCGCGCGCTCACGCCCGCACACATTCAGGGTTGTAACAAAGGAAGAGGGGCCAGCGCTGCCTTACTTTTCTTTCTCTTCTCCTCTCTTTTGCAGCCCCCCAGCCCCGCGCCGGCGTGCCCGGCCCACACCCCCCAGCCCTCCACGCCCCGAGACGGCGGCGGGCGGCCAGCATTCCGGAGCAGCGCGTCCGAGCGGCAACTTCGCGCCCAGGAGCCCGCGCCTCGCAGCCTGGCGGGCGGGAGACAAAAGCTGCGGCGCCGCCGGAGGCCGCGCGACCAAGGTGTGCACGCTAATTGTCAGGAAATGTGTGTGTGCGCGCCGGGAGCTTGGGGGGCGGGGAGGGGGAGGGAGGGGGAGAGGAGAAGAGGAGACCCACCCCCCAGCCCCGCCACTCGCCCGCGCCAGGCACCCGAGCCCGGATTAGAGAATAAATTATCTGCTCTCTTTTCATTGGGCTGTGCCTGTGGCCGCTGTCGGCAGCGCCGGGCTGGGAGCCCGCCCGGCTCTTTGCATTCACCGCACAGCTCCGGCTCGCTTCGCTTCGCGGGGGCCAAGAGCCCCGGGCCTTGGCTCCAGACGCCAGAGGACACCAGCCGGCTGGCCGCGCCGCCCATCCCCCGCCGCCCGGCTCGGCCTGACCCTGCGCCCCTCCCAATTCTGGCTGGTATCTTGGGGAAGAAGAGAAGGGAAAAAGAAGCCCGGAGGACGTAGAGCTCATACTCCCTCTCCCCACCTCCCGTTTCAGTCCCTTTGCAAGAAGGAGAAAGGCGAGGGCAACTGGGGTCAGTCACCCAGCCCACCTAGCCCACCGCAATGAGAGAGGGTTTTGAGAGCCCTTGGAGAGGATCCCTTTAGTGACAAATTCCCCTACAAATGCCCCTCCCTTGGGGCCATCTTCTGCCCTCCACATTGTAGCAATGACAAAGAGAAAATGGCACTAAGGTTCTTTGCTTTCTCCAGCCCCATCAGCTTCAGCCCAATCTTATTCCCCATTTCCTGGGCCTTTCTATCGCCCACCTGCAAGACAGCTCATTAACTGCCTGCAAAGAAAGTACCTTCTGGTTCAAAGCAGCTCCGTGCCAAGAATTCATTCATTCATTCATTCAGCAAGTAAGTAATATGCACGACCATAGGACATGGGCTGGGCACCAGGAATACAAAGGGACATGATTCAGATGAGCAGTCATGAAAAAATAAATTAAAATAAAATAAAATTACAACTGCGTGAGAGGTGCTACATCAAGGTACAGACAAAATTTGAGCTCAGAGATAGGGGGGACTACAGCCATTCATTCAACAAATGATTTAGTGCGTCTTAAGTGCCAGATACATAGATGAACCGGCGGGCATGGTGCCTACCCCCTGGAGTGGACAGTCTGGTGGACCCGAGGAGCACTGACTGGTGTGATATGAGCTAATCAGTAGACATAGGGGGAGAAGTGATGGTGAATAGCAGGGGTTCTTAATCCACTCTGAGGAGCCCAGAAAGCTCCTTTAGGAAATGAGATCTAAGTGAAGGCCTAAAAGTGAATAAGAGATAGCCGGGTTGGGGAAGGGAAGGGAAGAGTTCTGAGCAGAAGAAATTTGTAGAAAGGACCTTGAGCTGCTTGGTAACTGACTTTAGAAGGCAGGTAAACATCCACCTTGCAGAGAGGAAGGTGGGGCTGGGAAGGCCCCTGCCCTTGCTACCTGGGGAACTAGGAGAATTGCCCCAAATAATATTGACACATATAATCCAAGGCAGGCTTTTCCAGGTCCTACAGTTTAATGTTTTGGAAGAGGCTCACTTTTGCGTTATCTCTCAGTCTAGTCTAACCTCACACCCTACCCCGTTTTATGTCTAGTCACTGCCTGTTGCAATTGGACCGACTCTGTGTCGCTAAAGATAACCCTAAAATAAGGAAAACAGATGATGAGCCCTTGGAGATAAGACGGAGCAGTTCAACTTCCTGCTCCATCTTATCACTTCCCAGCAGCTTGCATCACTCTGTTTACTTCATCATCAGTCACACTTGGCCCTCACACGGGGAAGCTGTCCCTGGGACCAGCCTAGACTCCTTCCCACATGCTGGAATTGTACGCTTTCCAAACAGCCCCACATTTATTATCCTGCATTTTGCACGACAACCCTGAGTTAACTTTATACCCATTGGATAGGCAGGGAAACTGAGAGTCACGGAGGAGTGACCTACCTATTGCCACATACAAATTCCTTGGCTGGGCAGAGTCTGTGGCTCCCTGCCTTCTCTCCACTAGACTTCAGGTATGTGCCAGCCTCCCCAGGTCACCGTGAGCCCGTGAGGGTCAGGACTAAGTGATCTCCGGCCTCTAGGAGAGCCTTCAGCACCTAGGACAGGGCCCTGCACACCCAGGCTCTCAAGCCAACCCTGCTGAGTGAGAGGCTGTGGTGGAAGGAAGGAAATGAATGATTCAAAGGCAGAAACTGCATAGGCTTTGGATTTACACCTCAGCTGAAATTGTCACTGTTACTAACATACTCTGTGCACTTTATTCAGACTTTCTGAGACGGAGTTCCCTCATCTTCCAAATGGGATTCACAAGACTGACCTAAGACCATTGCGGAGATTAAGTGAATGATGAGTGTGGACTATCTATGGAAACCTACACAAGACATCGGTAACAGCACTTACTGCTGAAAAGGGGATCTGAGTGGAGGGAGCACTGGGGTAAAAGGAGAAACTCACTTTTCATGGTTTATACCCTCTAGTAGTTGTGACATACCATATCCATACATTACCTGTCCAAAATGAATAATGAAATATTTTATTAAGACAATACGTGAGGCAACATAACAACAACCAGCAAATGGGAACTCCATACACATTTGTTGAACTGAATTGAGTTTCGCAGTTTGAAACATCAGGATGTGTTATTAAAGGGAATCACAGAGTCCCCTTTAGACCTAACTCTGGCCTGAAAGTTTGCAACTGCTCTGTCTACAGGCAAAGGTGAAGATATCCAAGCAAGTGAGATATTTTCCAACCCAGAAATTCTACAGTTCAAACCTCTGTCTCGGAGGGAAATGGCAGCCCAGCAGGCTCCTTGTTCTGTTGAGGGACCAAACTCCTGGAAGTAACATGAGATGGATGAGGGGGGAAAGGCCAGGGGTCTGGGCAGCCCCGCAGCAGGGCCCATTCTGTCCAGAGGAGACAGGGCCAAAAGGACTCCTAGACCTGCTTTCTCAGTGTCACTCCTCTAAGGCTTAGCGAGCAAGCTACCCGCCTGGGCACTCCGTGGCCCCTAAGGAAAGCTGAGAGCAGCAGGTGCAGAGCCTAAGGAGGGGAGTGGGCTTTCTCTTGTTACCCTCCAGGTATTGAGGTCCCAGAAAGGACAGCGCAGCCATTCATCAGCCAGCACAAAGAGACACTCTCTCAACCACAAAGAGACCAGGCCAGGTCATCTCAGACACTGGGGCATAACATCAGTGGGAAATTTAGAGCCTCTTAAAAAAAAAAGCTTTGGACTCTCACATCCACTGGCATCGGGGGAGGGATGGAGACAGGAAGGAAGCACTTTTCTGGGAGATTCTGGGAATGAAAAGAGAGATAGTGGCCCCAGCCTTAATGAACCAAGGGGTAGGGAAAAACAATCAGAAACACTAGAAAAATAGGAATAAAAAGAAATAGAAATCATTTATTCTAGAGGAGCGACAGCTAAGGGAGAAAAAGAAGGAAAGTCAAAGACCAGGGCTGGAATGGCCACTTTTCAGTCTAAGGGAAGAGTGAGGCTGCTCCTTTTTCTACTCTGAGTTTCTGGGAAGGGCGTGCTACCTTTTTGCTATCTTCTCCACCTACTCATGTGATCATAGTATGATCATATGAGATACATAAGAATCTTATTTTTTTTTCATTTTAAAAAATATTTTATTTATTTATCTTTTAAGAAGGGAAGGGAAGGAGAGAGGAAAGAAACATCAATGTATGGTTGCTTCTCGTGCATCCCCTGCAGGGAACTGGCCTGCAACCCAAGCATGTGCCCTCACTGGGAATTGAACTGCGATCATCTGGTTCGCAGGCCCGCGCTCAATCCACTGAGCTACAGCAGCCAGGGCTAGAATCTTATTTTTATCTATAGATATATCAATATCTATATCTCCAATAACCTCACTTTCAAGAATCCCAGTCACCGATACCTCTCTCCTTCCAATTAACTTTGTACAGGACCCCCATTCAAGCTGTTCTTTGATCTCATAGGAGACCAAATACACTGAACACATTTTTATTGTCCACCACATCCTGCATAGGACCACGTCTCCCCTTCTCTAGCTTAATGTTCACATTTTATTACTATGATATCTCCCTTACAAACATCCTAACCTTCTTTCTCTCTTTTTCTTTGTTGTACTTATCTGGCAAAACTCCAGTCCTATTTAAACACAGCTAGCCACCTATCTGAGCAGCTGAACAGTATTGAAGAAAAATCACACAATCATGCATATTAACTCATCTTACTCTAACCTTATGACTTTAAATCTCAAAAGAGCACTCACATCTAGCCAGCAAAGCTTCTACATTTCCATGGCATATTCATCTTCCCTTCCTCTCAAGGGCTGTTTCATACCTTCTCTCCCTTCAGAACTCCAGCATCACCCTCCATATGACTCTGCCCCGTACTTCACTGATTAACAAATAGAAAGAAATGCAAACAAATCAGAAGTACTTCCTCTTTCTACCAACCCACCTGCACCATCTCTACTCATCTTCTCTGCCATCCCTGCACTTGGAGCAGTTGAATAGGTTCTGCCCATGTCTAGGGCCAGCTCCTCCCTTTGTGCCCTGGACCGCATCCACTCTCGCTTCCTCCAGGACTTTGCTTCTTGCAGTTTTCTTCTCTCTCCTGAATTATTGGTCTTTCCTTCGGTCATACCTACCGACATAAAAATGTACTTGACCTCCACATCTTCTAGGTAAGACTCCATTTCTGTGTCATTTTGTAACAAAACTCAAAACAGTTCTCTGTGGTTACTCTATGCTCCCTTACCTGCATTCTCTCCTCAGTGCACTCCAGTTTGATTTCTGTCTCTACCACCTGCTGACATCTTTCTTGTTAAGGTCTTTGGTAACCTCTCTCTCTTTTTTTCCTAACAGCCTTCCTCTGACCAAACCCAAAGGCCACACAAATCCAGTCTGATTTGACCTGTCATCAGTGTTTGACACAAATGACTACTTTCCTCCCCGAAACACTCTCTGCTTGAAACATGTCCTCACACCTCCTCACCAACCATTCCCTCATCTCTCCACGGGCTCTCCTCTCCTCTGAACTCACTATGACTCACTCTCCAGTCAACCTCATCTAGTCCTACGGCTTTAAAAACCACCCCCACCTCCGAGCTCTGGGCCTGCATATCCAAATGCCCACGTGACCTCTCCACTAAGATGCTGTATCAGTTTTCTAGGGCTGATGTGACCAAGTAACACAAACTGGATGACTTGAAACAACAGGAGTGTATTGTCTCAAAGTTCTAGAGGCGAGAAGTCCAAAGTCAAAGTGTTGGCAGGGCTACGCTCACTCTGAACCCTCTAGAGAGGGATTCATCCTTGCCTCTTCCTCTTTGGTCTACAGTCCCAGGTGTTCCTTGGCTTGTAGCAGCATCACTCCTGTTTCTGGCTCCATCATCCATCTCTGGCTTCCCCCTGGATCTGTGTCTTCACAAGGTGTTCTTCTCTGTGTGTGTGTCCCGAATCTGTCTCTTCTTTTAAGGGCATTAGTAATACTGGATTAGGGCCACCCTAATGGCTTCGTCTTAACTTGATTGCATCTGCAAAAACCCTATTTCCAAACAAGGTCACATTCATGGGTATTGGGGATTAGGATTTCAAGGTATCTTTTGGGGGGGGACACAAGTCAACCTGTAACTAGTGTCAGCTAGGTTGACATGTCCGTAATGGAACTCTTTGTCTCTATACCTCTTGCCCCCCACCCGTTTCTCCTTCTCTTTCCTCATCTTAGCAGCACCACCAGCCCTGTTGAAAAGCCTAGAGAACATTCTTGATTCCTCTCTCTTCCTCACTCGCTACCTAGACTCTGTCAGCAAGACCCGTTGCCCAAAGCCAACCCTTCTCCCCCGCTCCCCTGCCACTACTTGAGTATAATAATCTCACCTCTCTCTGTGCCAGTCTCCTAACTGGTCTCTCTGCTTCCCCTCACCCTACACATTACAGTCTATTTTCCATTTAAAGCCAGAGGGATTGTTTTAGTGCATAAATCAGATTACATCCCTCCCACTGCTTAAAATCTTCCAAAGACTTCTTACTGGAATTAGAATAAAATCCAAGCTTCTTAACTTGGTTTATGAGGTTTTATACAATCCGACCCCTCTTCTCTCATTTTCTACAACTCTCCCCCATACTCGCCTTGTCTGCAATTGCACAGACCTTCTTTCTGTCTCGCTTGAACACTCCAAACTTGTTCCTGCCTCTGGGCTTTGCTTTTGCTCTTCCTTCTGCCTGGAACACCCTTCCCTGGTCTTGGCATGCATGACTTGCTCTCTCACTCAGATGTCACCTCCTGAGAAAACCTTCCATGCAGGAGGCGCTCTCCCATTACTCTACTGTTCTATCCATAACTATTGCTAACCGAGATTATTTTATTTGCTTTATGTACTTATTTCTGTGCTGATGATCTAATTATCCTATTATACCACAAACATCATAACAGTGAGGACTTAGTTTGCCTCTGTCACTGCTCCACCCCCAGCATCTACAACAGAGCCAGTGCACAGTATTTATTAAATAAACGATTCACTGTTATATGCCCGGTAATGTATTAGGGTCTGAGGATTCGGCAATGAGCAAAAGACAAAAATCTGTTCCTTCTTCATAAATCAGACAGTGACTCTCCCCATGAGGAGCCTGTCACAGAGCTATCAAATGTCTTGAACAACTTCTAAGCAATGTTCTCCCTGAGGATCGGTAAGCCCTCTCTCTCCACCCAAGGAATCTTCTCCAAAGTGCACCACTTCAGCCTGGTCCACTGTGGCCCAGTTGGTTGGAAAATTGTTCTAAAAACCCAAAGGTTGAAGGTTTGATGCCCGGTGAGGGCACATGCCTGAGCGGAAGTTTCCATGGGGGCACATGTGAGAGTCGACCAATCAATGTTTATCTCTCACATCCATGTGTCTCTCTTTCTCCCTTCCCCTCTCTCTAAACTCAGTGAGTATGTCCTCAGGTAGGGATAAAAACTAAATAAAATAAAATTGGCCCTGGCTGGAGTGGCTCAGTGGATTGGACGTTGGCCTCCAAAGTGAAAGGTGGCTGGTTCGACTCCTGATCAGGGCACATGCCAGGGTCGCGAGCCAGATCCCCAGTTGGGGGGTGCGCAGGAGGCAACTGATCGATGTACGTCTCACACATTGATGTTTCTCTCCCTCTTTCTCCTTCCCTTCCCCTCTGTCTAAAAATAAATAAATAAAAGTAAAAAATTAGAAAATAAATAAATAAAATAGAATAATTTGTTTTAAGTCTATCACTCCAGATACTCCCTGCCTTCGTCATCTCAGTAGATGACCTCGTCTCCCGCTGCTGTTTCTCAAGACAGAACAGGCCCCTCCTCCCTCCTTCCCTCCCCGTCCCCTTCCCACCTACCCTTTTGGAAACAGTGTGGGCTTTGCATCCAGGCAGGTATGGGTGCCAGCCCTGGGTCTGTGCGTGACCTGGACCTCTGAGTCTCCGTTTTGTCTTCTGTAAAACGCTCGTGCCAACACCTACCTCATTAGGTTGTCCTGAAATATAAACAAGACGTCCTGGGTGACATGTCTGTCTGTTTACAGAGGCTCAGTAAGGGTTTCATTCCCTGCCTTGCCCCCTCTTTCCCCATCACCCGATAAGCGTTACCATTCCTGTTTTACAGATGGAGACACTGAAGGTAAGTCCACTGATGTTCACGTCTATTGGTTGACTTAACCAAAGTCACACACTGCAAGTGCAGACCTCCAATTAAATCTCGGATCCCAGGGCTTCTGGCACTGCTTCAAAAAAGCAAAAGTAACCTAGTGACTTTAATAAAGCCAAATTAATTCAATTTAAAGGATTGTCCTTCATTCAGTCTGGCATTTTGTTCCCTTTCTCTCTCTTCCTCTCTCTATTTTAATGTTAGAATGCCCTTTACCTTAAAAAATGATTGTTGTATTCTTTTCTGACTTGGAAAGAAAGCTAATTACAAGACATCCATCCCTACTGTTTCAAAACTGCCTCCGATACCCCCATAGGCTGCTGCCCATTCCCTTCAGGCAGAGGACGGGCCCGGTGTCTCTTCATCAGAGGGGCTAAAGGTGGAGGGGGTTGGGTGGAAGGAGGAGTTTGGAGAATTGAGGTGAAGTGTGTTGCACAGCTATTAACCTTGGTTTGAATGCAGATTTTGGAGGGCCCCAGCCCAGCCACCCTCTGTCACCACAGTTTCCTGGCACACAGGCACAGCCTCTCCTGGGGAGGGCCACCCAACTGCTCAGGCGCACTGCGCCCTCCCTGCAGCCCTCCCTCCCTGGCCGCTTCTAGAGGGGTCTCTGCCTTTCTCTTCCAATAGTTTCCAGCGTGCCCCATGAGGACAATTTTTAGATCTGAATGAGGATTATAAAAATGCAATCAGTGTATTGGCCCTGTTATTTTATTATTTTTTCCATGCAACTGGCCCCAGGAGGTGACTGACAAGTTAGGCCAAGTGCACTGAAAGCCCTGCCTCTGTGCGCCCATAACTCCTGAGCTGCACAGGTCCCTGAGGACCCCACAGGATGGCAGAGAGCCACAAATCCAGCCAGCTGGAGCCAGGGAGCTCACTGACCTGGAGCCTGGGAGCTCACTGATCGTGCTGGGGAAAAGCAGCCTGATTTGATTGCTGTGTGAGCTGGAGGGAGAAAGGAGGTAACTGGAGTTCTGAAGACACAACCACTTTGGAACAAAATGCAGCAACAGAGGGGCAGCAGGAGGGGACTGTGTGTGTGTGTGTTAATCTGTACAACAAAGGGGCCAGATAAGAGCGAATCTAAGGCCCTTTCATCACAGGAATTCTGGGTTACACTTTGTAACGAAGGGCAAGCATGATGTAGCAGCTGTGAGAGTTGTCAGGGCAGGAAGGCAGGATTGGGAGACCCAAGGAAGCTGGAAGGAGGCAAGGAGGAGGAAAAGACATTTACTGACCAGTTACCATCACATTTAGTCATCAGAATAATGAGTGAGGTTGATACACTTATCCCCATTTTACAGGGAAGAACACTGAGGCACAGATGCTCAATGAATTTCCCAAGGTTATAGAACCAAATGCTCAGGCTTGAACGCTAGCCCAGGAAGTCTGACCCCGAGCCCGCCCTCTTGGGCATGAAGCTATCTTGCCTGCCTGTGAGATGTGGAGAGGGGAACACAGGAAGAAGTATGTCACGACTCCTGCGTCTCCACTTGGCAGGGAAGAAATAGAAAACCGGTGGTCTCCAAGGAGTGAACTGTCCAAAAGGTATACCTGTGTCCCAGAGGAGAGGAGTGTGTGTGGGTGTGTCTGTATGTGTCTGTCAAGGACGTGGCAGGCAGAACCACAAAGCACACTGGGGGAAATACCCATAGGAGCAAATGGCAACCCCTGGACCTGGGCACAAACCCCTCGTTCTATAACAAGGAGGGAGTGTCAGGACCAAGAAACATCATTTTAGGGGTCTCACCTGACACCAGGCTCAGGGTGAGTCACTGGTGCAGTGAGGCTTCCAGAAAAGCCCCAGAGCTAACAGAAAGGCAGACTCTTTCTCTCTTTTTTTAAAAGATTTCATTTCTTTATTTTCAGAGAGAGGAGAAAGAGGGAGAGAAACATTGATGGGTGAGGGGAACATCAGTTGGTTGCCTCTCACACACCTCAGACCTGGGGCGACCTGACCCACAACCCAGGCATATGCCCTGACTGGGAGTTGAACCGGCAACCTTTCGGTTCCCTGGACAGTGCTCAGTCCTCTGAGCCACACCAGCCAGGGCTGAAGGGCAGTATCTTGAGCCAGGAAGGTGAGAATCCCCAGGAATACCCATGCTGGGTCGAGTTCCAGGACACTTGCTGTAAGAAGGGCAGGGACAGGCTGCAGAGGGTACAAAAGAGAGTGGCTGGGACTGAGACACATATCTGGGAAAGCGGTGAAACACTCACCAGGGGAAGGAACTGGGTGGCCTTGCTCGAGTTACACAATACAGGACAACCTCAGTTTCCTAATCTGCAGGAGGGGTTCACAGTAGATCGGCATGAAGAATGAAAGAGGTAATGCATATGAAGTAAAGAGCTCAGGGCTGGAGACAAGAAATGTTGGCTGCAGTAGCTATTGTCAAACACCTAGCATGGTTGCCTCAGACAGTGGGACTCATCGGACACACACCAGAGGGGTGATGACAGGACCTCCACGTCATCCATCTGTCCAGAGCTACCAGCTTTGTGGAGCAGTGCACCCAAAGGCCCTGGGGCTTGCTCCTCATCTGACGTTAGTTCGGTTAAACCTCAACAGCTCACACTCATCTTGGGGGCTTGGGGAGACTTTCTGGTGATCAAAGCAGAGAGGCATCTGGGTAGCAGTGTTCCCTTCTTCCCTGGCTGGCTGGTTGGGTGGGCAGGGTTAGTGGGAGGCCTGGGACCAGCAGGACCAAGTGACCGCCAGTAATAGTAGGCCTCTTGCTCGCCCACTCAGCCCTTTCCTGCCCTGGTCTCTCCCCCTCCCCAGGCCACTGCCCTATCTCGCCCTCTCCTCCTCCTCCCTGTTTTCTGGCTGGGAGCAGGAACACTGATGCTGGTCTCCTCTTTGGCCATTTTCCTGATCCCTGGTCGAGCTTTGGTCTTTTACATGAGTGAGGCACGAAGTAGGCTTTTAATGATTGGGAGATGGAGAGTGAATGCTTAGAAGACAGGAATGTGCATCACAGGCTGTTGGGATTGGAAAGCACCTATGGGACTACCTAGTTTAATCCTCAGCCTCAGTAGTTTTCAACTAGACTGAACACAGTTATTTGGGGAAGCTGTTCAAATGCAGATTCCTGGCCCCCAACCTGGACCCACTGAAATATAATCCATAAAAGGTACCCTCCATAGAAGAGATTTCTGGGATACCTGGGCATGGCTTGTGTGACCAGCTCCAGCAGGCGACAGTCTGTGCAGGTGGTTTGAGTGGACACTCTGAGACACACTGCGCTGATTCGTGACTCGCCTCTACCTTCCTCCTATCCACCTGGACGGACAGGGAGACCACGAGAAGCTTACAGAGCGCCCTGCCCCCAAACAGGTTACAGGTCAGCTGGAGAAGGAGACTTCCACAGGAGCGGTCAGGGCTCGTGTCCCAACCACCTGCGCGTGCTGTGAGAGATTAGAGGCTGGCCCACCTGCAGAAGGCTCCAGGGATGGGCAAGCTTCGAGGACAGGCAGGCAGTTTTTCTTCCCTAAGCAGCTAATATGCTCCACTGTGGAGGTGCTCAATTAGCCACACTCAGGAATTCTGCATGTTTCATCCCCCGTCCCCTCCTCCCTCCAGACAGAGTCCTCTGCTCCCTAGGACGCAATTACAATCTCCGGCCTGTATTAATGAAAGCAAACATATTCAGTATTTGCATGTGGCTTCTGCTGCGGTGGAGATGGTTGTCGGGAGCAGGGCGGGAGGCTTTCCTGGGGAGAATGAGAGAGTTACAGCCTCACCTCACGCCTCCATCAAGCATCGCAGCTCACGAGACCCATTCGCATAGATTTTCTCATCAACTTCACCACCCTCT
Source organism: Sturnira hondurensis (assembly GCF_014824575.4). NCBI lineage: Eukaryota > Metazoa > Chordata > Mammalia > Chiroptera > Phyllostomidae > Sturnira > Sturnira hondurensis. Next base: position 1,500,763 of record NW_028089713.1, on the reverse strand, counting down.
CAGTGACCGCACGTTCTAGCGCTGTTCATGCCAGCAAGGTGTGGCTTTCACCGTGATGTTGACATTATGTAAGGTCAAGAAAATCAGTATTTCCATTTCCACCAACTGGTTTTGTTGGCAGTTTACTTACCAGGTTACAGGTTAACTTACATGATCCCACCATCACCTCTGTCTCATGAGGGAGTCGGTTTTTCTTTCTTTCGTTGTTCAGAGTGATGCTCACTCCCCTCTGCCTAGCACATGACCATTGACTGCAAGAAGCACAGCTGTTCTGCAAACCACTAAGAAACCAAAGGGCACCACCAATCACTACACAGCCAGTGGTTCTGTAATGCACGCTGATTTCACAGATATTAAAGTCTGAAGAATGAGGTGTGTTGCTCAGGTACTCAGTGAAATGGTCCAAAGGACAGCGAACCCAGCAGTGCACCCCCATCCACCGGCGCCGGCACACAAATCTCCTTACTGAGTGTTTACCCTGAGTTCAGTAGCAAATGGGAAGACAGAACAGAGAGAGGTGAGAGGCAATTTCCAGTTTAACAAGCCAGAAGAGCATAGCTCATTTTTCTTATTCTCTAAAAAAGGCAGGCATATTTAAATTTTTATGGTTCCATTTTATAGGTGAAGCTGTCGAGACTCAAAGGTGCCCTTGTACCGCTGCTCAAGGCCACATTGGCGGGAGAGGGAGCTGGGGCTTCTGTCTCAAAATTCGGTGCCTGAGCAAATGTCCATCAGCTGATGGATGGAGAAACACAACACAAGATGGTCCGGTGGAATATTACTTAGCCAGCAAGTGGAATAAAGTACTGATACGTGTTACTACATGGGCAAACCTTTATAACATTATGCTAAGTGAAATAAACCACACACAAAAGTCACATACTGCATAGTTCCATTAGTATGAAATGTCCAGAATAGGTAAATCTATAGGCACTGAATGCAGATTAACGGTTGCCGGGGGCTAGGGAGCGGGGAGAGACTGCCAGTGAGTATGGGGTTTCCTTCTGGGGTGGCGAAGCGTGCCAGAATTAAAGGGCGGTGCTGGCGCACAGCCTTGTGAATGCACGAAACGCCACTAATGGTGAGCTTTGTGTGCGTGCATTTTATCGCGGTAAGAAAGAAGGACTTGGGCAGAACGAATCCGTTCCTTTCCCCCAGTCCTGCTGTAGCCAGTCTGTGGGCTGGTGTGGCCAGTGCCTGCCACACCCTCCGTAACATGTTGAGAGGATGGGGGCAGGGAGTGGCTGCTGTTTCGGGAGTTGCCAGGGGACAGGAAATCCCCAGAAGAAGGACTGCATGCTGCTCTAGGGGTCACAGTCAGGACGGCTGGGGTTGAAGAGGGGCAAAGAAAAAGACGAATCCCCTGGAGGGAGGGCTGCAGAGATGAGCGAAGGGAGAAATGGGATAGAGGGAGGAAAGTGGGTAGAGGAAGGGGAAAGGGCCCGGGCCCAGGGAAAGCAGGGCAAGGAGAGGAGCAGGGGGAAGGCCAAGGTGGGAGGAGGGAGGGGGCTGGCGGGGGAGGAGAGAGGATGTGGGTGCCAGTGGCAGCTGCAGAGCCTTCGGTGCCAGAGCAGAGGACATCCAGGTACTTGGCAAGCCCTCACACCCCCTTCCCCCCACCTGCTTGTGATTCTTCCCCTCCAGGAAGATGAGTGGAGTTGGCCTGGGATCATCTGTCTTCATTACACAGCCCCCACCACCTTCGTCACTTCTTGCCAGAAAACTCATCAATATTCCCCTGTGGCTTGGCAGGCCCAGCCCTGCCCCTTCCCAGCCCCTCCTCTCCCTCCTCTTAGGCCCTGCTCCTGGACCAGTGATGAGCACACCCAGCCCTCCACTCTGGGGTCCCTGTACTCCTCTCCCTGGCTGCAGGGTCCCTGGATACATTCTCTGGAGGTGGGGAGGGGGCTTCCAGGAGCCAGGCAGGGTGAGAGGCGCCACCTCAGTGTTGCCAGCCCCTTTGAGAAGCCCCTGAGCCCCCTAGCACTCTGCACTTACTGTGTCGACTTCATTTTCTCCAGTCTGAAGCACTGATCCCTTTCTAATACGAGCTCTATGTTTATAGCCCACAGCACATATTTACGTTGCCTACTTGCCTCCTCCTTTCAGAATGCATGCTTCATTAGCTCGGGGCTTAGGCCAGATGTGCTCGCTGCCTAGACCGGTGCCTGGGGCTAGCAAGTGGAGTGAAGGACCGTGGGGCGCTGGTTTGGATGTCCACGAGGAAGGTGTTAGCCCCTTCGGGGCCTAATGGGCTCACTGGCTGTTGGGTAAGGGTGTTGTTTCCACACTTCAGGACCCAATGGCCTTGATGGCAGCAAACAGGTGGAAGTCAGGTGGGAGTTCCCCTGCTGCTCTCCCTTACCACAGACCCAAACTGACTTCCACGCTGGCCCCTGGTTGCACCTGTTCTTTCCGACTGCTGTCTCTGCCTCAGTCACTCCACTGCAGCCGCTCTGGACCCTGAGAGTTTCCTCCAGCACGCTGCGGTCACCCCTGCTCGGGGCCTTAGTGCTTGCTCTTCCCACAGCCCAATTCCAATGCTGTTTCCCACGGGACGTGGAGCGGGCCTTCAGGGAGCCTGTCCCTGGCCTCACTCAGGTCTCAGCAGAAATCTACCTCCTCCAAGAGGTCTGCCCTGACCACCTGCGCCAACACAGTGTCGCTCTGTGTCCCTCTGTCCCCTCACCCTGCTTTCTCTTCCTTACGGTGCTCCCTGACTGCGTGCTATGGACATTTTTTCTCTCTGTCACTAGAGTGCAAGCCCCCTGCGGGCAGGTGCTGTTGGCACCTGGCTCACCTGCTGTAGTTAGTGCACGCAGGCTGGACTCCAGCTGCCGGCATCTGCTTCTCTTTGCATAGCAGCTTTCTCCTGCTGTGCTGGCTCTGCTTGCATCCGCATCAAGCCGAAAACAAACAAACAAACAAACAAACAAACAAACAAAGGGGTTTACTGGAAATTCACACATGCAAGTACTCAACAAAAACTTTCAGGAATTGGTGTATACATCTGCCTGTCCCCGTGCTCTTTGGGTTGGATAATTCTGAAATGCAAGTTCTATACTGGCTCCCAGAGCTACAAATGGCCTGAAGCTTCAATGACTCTCTGTGGTAATTTGCTAAGTAATGATTCTTTGCTGGCTGTCTTCCCTTCCCTTTCTCCCTTCCCTGTTTCCCTGCTGGTGTCCCTGGGATCATTTCCCAAGTAAAATCCTACAGCTAAAATCCTCTCTCAGATTAGAGCGCTCACACATGGCCGGTGGGGGTGTGAAGTGGTAGAGCTACTTTAAAAACGGTCTGGCAGGTTCTCAAAGCGTTAACCGTGGAGTTACCACATGGCCCAGAGGAACCTAAACATGCACGAGTGTTCATAGTAGCGTCCTCTCGAAGAGCCAAGAAGTAGAAACAACTTAAATGTCCATTGATTGGTGAATGACTAGGCAAAATGTGACGTAGCCAAGCAATGGAATATTATCCAGCCATCAAAAGGAATGAAGTACTTGAAAACATGCTAAATGAGAGAAGGCAGTCACAAAAGGCCATATATTGTATGATTCCGTTGATACAAAATGTACAGAATAAGGAAATCTGTAGACAAAGAGGTAGATTCCTGGCTGCTGGTGGGCAGGAGGAGAGAAAAATTTGGAACGACTGAGAATAGGTATGGGTTTCTTTATGGAGTGATGAAAATGTTCCAAAATTGATGGTGGTGATGCCTGGACAACTCTGTGAATATCCTAAAAATCACTGAATTATACACTTCAAGTGGGTGAATTGTACTGTGTGTGGATGATACCTCAGTGAAGCCTTTTGATTTACTTAAAGCCCTTGTCTCCAGGTCTGCTTCTTGGGGAACCCAAACTAAGATCCCTGTAACTTAGAACTAAAACTGTGCCTGGCACATAGTAGGTGTTCAGTCAAAATGGAAATACGTGTTGCCTGACTAAATGAATGGAAAATAACTGCAAACACGGGCTTGAGGATAGTTACAGAAACAACTTCAAAAAGAACTACAACTACCCTGCACAACAGCATGGATGGAGCCGGAGGACATTATGCTGAGTGAACTAAGCCAGGCGGTGAGAGACAAACACCATATGATCTCACCTATAAGTAGAACCTAATCAACAAACAAACAAGCGAGCAAAATATAACCAGAGACACTGAAATAAAGAACAAACTGACAGTAGCCAGAGGGGAGGGGAAGGGGGATAAAAAGGGAGAGAAGGGGAAAGGTTGTCAAGGACCATGATAAAGGACCTGTGGACAAAGCCAAAGCGGGGAAGGATTGAGGGTGGGAGGTGGGGGCGGTGGGGGAGGGGAGAGTGGTGGGGGCGAAATGGAGACAACTGCACTTGAACAGCAATAAAAATATAAATAAATAAATAAAAACAGCCGACAAGTTTTCATTACAGGGAAAAAAAGAAAAAGAATGTCAACTACCCTTCCCCCAAGATTGTCCTGAGTCTTTGCCTTGTTCCCCACCAGAAACAAATCGCAAATCTCACATGTCTGTTTGGAATTGTCTTAGGGTGCGAAGGGAGCAGAGAGGTGTGCGTGCGTGCGTGCGTGCGTGCGTGTGTTTGTGTGTGTGAGTCGGGGGTGTTGGTGCATGAGGATGTGTGTGTGAGTTTGCCTGGGTGGTGTGTGAGAGCGTGTGTGTGAGTGTGAGCCTGTGTGGTGACGCGGGAGTTGCTGGGAACCGAACCACGGGGTCCTCGGTGGTGGTGAGGGCGCTCTCCGAGCAGCAGATCGCCTCCTTTCCTCTTAGAGCAGCCAGCACCCTCCCGCCCCCTTCGTGCCTCCCTCCCGCCCATGAAGCCCCTCCTATTGGGGTCCCTGCTGTTGGGGTCCCTTCAGCAGATCACTGTCACTTCTGCGAGAGAGTCCCGCCTGCGGCAGCTTGGCAACCCTCGTGGCTGTTCATTGCTTGGCTGGTTGCATCACCGGGATTGAGGGCTGAGAGGAGAAGGGTGAGCCAAACTCCAAACAGACTCAGAGAACAGAGGGATGCCCCTGCACCCAAAGGCCTGCGGACCTTTTCTTGTCCACTAGCAATCAGACCAGTTCTTTTTCCTAAAGATTTTATTTATTTATTTGTTGTAGAGAGAGGGGGAAGGGAGGGAGAAAGGGAGGGAGAGAAACATGGATGTGTGAGAGAAACACTGATCAGTTGCCTCTCTCACGTACCCCATTTGGGGACCAGGCCTGCAACCCAGGCACATACCCTGACTGAAATCGAACCAGTGACCTTTGGCTTTGTGGGGCGACACTCAACCCACTGAGTCACACTGACCAGGGCTAAAATTGGTTCTTAATCAGTTAAGAACACAATTCCTATTAGAATGCGCTTTGATTATCCTAACTCATCATTCTTCTCAACTGAGGCTGCAGAGCCCCTACCCCACCCCCGCCTCTGCTGAGCTTTGAGGCTTGGATCCAGCTGGCCCAGGTCCGTGCGTCCTGCGAGGCTGTGCGAAGTGCAGGCAACACACTGGTGACCTGTGTGAGGCCTGGCCCTGACCCTTGCCTGGGAGGCATGCCCCCACTCCATCCCCCCCATTTCCTTAGTGCAATGATGCCCCAACATTCTGACGTGGGACAGGCCCCCAGCTGTCCATCCTACTGGCCACAAGGACCGCGCCTCCTTTCCCACACCCTGACAGTTTCAGGGATACCTGACCAGCTGTCCCAGCCACTCTGCAGGACCACGTGGACTCTCCCTCTCGCTGTTCCCAGGCCAGAAGTTCAGTGGCAGAAGAGTACACCCCGCCCCGGGCTGGCTCCAGACTCTGCCTCCCCGGGCGCCTGCCTTTGCTGCCCCCGCAGGTGGCCACGGTGCCCTTGGGAGCTGTGAGCAGGAAAAGAAAAAACGTGGCACCTTGACTGGACCAGACATCCCCTGACGGTGCCTGCTGGGACTCTGGCATCCTCTCTCCCATCCTCCCAGACAGAGAGCCCTGCCCACGTGCAGCAGCGTCTGCCCCAGCCCATCCCGGTGCCCCTCCTGACTGGTTGGTTAGTCAGTCCTCACTCAACAAATATTTTTGGCCTGTTTGCTCTGAGCCAGGCACTGTGCCAGGCCCTGGGGTACCAAGATGAGTGAGGAAGTCAGAGGATCCTTGCCTTCAAGGACCTCAGGAGAGACAGACAAGCAACATGTAACACGTCACGATAAAAAACAAAAGGGTCGTGCTCATAAAACACAGAGCTCACTGTGCGCAGTCACTGTGTGTTTGCTTGGTCTGTGCAATTACTGCTTCTGGCACTTCAGCTCAGTTAAGTCACGTAGTTTCACAGGAACCCCAGAGTGGGGATATTGCAAACACAGAAGCTGAGGCTCAGAGAGGTTAGGCAATGAGTCCAAGGTCACCCAGCTCGTAACAGGGGTGAGGGGGACTCTAGATGCTCCCAGGTGAGTGCAGGAGGGAGAAATGCGGGGTCCAGGGCATCTCACTGCCTGCAGGGGTGGTGAGGGGTTGCTGCAGCCTCCACCTGCTCTTCCCAGACACTGTGAACTACCTTCAGCTCGGCTCTAAACACAAGGGTTGGCAGAGGACTTTGTGGCCCACAATATTAAGTCCTTAATGGTCGAAGCCCTCTCATGCGCTGAAGGACTATGGGTCGTTGGCGGGGGGGTGGGGGGAGTGGGGTCATGGTGCCAGGAATCTGTGACCAGGAGGGACGGCTAGACACCAAGTCTTTGGCACCAGCACTACCACGTGAGCGAGGATGGTCCTGGGAGCCCCAGCGAGGCCTGTCTCCCCTTCACGTCACTCATTCCCGATACACTCCACACATTCTCAGTCACAACTCACTACACTTCAGCCTCACAGGGTCATTGTCTGTCTGTCCATCTCTCCAAGTCCCCTGGGAGCGGGGATTACATGTGTCTTAACCAAGACCCTGCCCCCTGCAACCAGGGCCGTGCTGACCTGAATGATGCTAAAGTTATTGAGTAGATGGATGGTGGGTGACCAGCGGGCGTGTGGATGAATCTGGGCCTTACAGTCACCTGGGAAGACAGCACAAGTGTTGCTGTCCCCACCTATGGGCCCAGGGCTGTGGCACGGCACGGCTAGGGGACTTTTTGACCCCAGCCCAGGGCCATGCTGGGTCACACTGGGGGCAGAGCCCCAGGGCCACAAGAGTTGCTGAAGACCCAAGGAAAGGTAGGGGACAGCAGACTTCTCACGGCCCAAGTCCCATTTTCCTTCCTCGTTGCCTCTTCCTGTGGCTGGTCCCCCAGCAGCACATCTGTCAACCCCAGGAGGCTCCAGGCCCTTCCCCTGGCCTGGCCACCGTCATGTGCTTGGTGCTTCTTACAGGGGACTGGACACGTGTCGGGGGGAGGGACACAGACATGAACGTGTGTCCCTGGGATCACAGAGGCACCCACAACGTCCTCCCTCACGAGTACCCTCACTGCAATGGAGACCCAAACCCAACATTCACTCATTCATTCTTTGTTCACTCAACACATATTTACAGAGGGCGTGCTGCGGACCACGCAGAGGTCTCGGCACCAAGCATTCAGGGTATGTGCCCTCAGGGGCTCTCAGTCTAGCTGAGGAGCAGAGGAAGTTACCTCTTCGGGGTCCCAGCCCCTGAGGTGAGAAATAGCCAATTTGGGGTGAGGGGGCGTCAAAAGAAAGGCCAAGCTGCTGAAGCAAACGTGCAAGGCAGGGAGGGGCAGGAGAGGAAGCAGGAGGAGGCGGTAGTAACAATCTCGGTCCTCACCGCTTTGCACAGAACACTCATCTAATTGTCGCCAGTGCGTGAGGCAGGTAGTCCTAAAATTCTGACTTTACGGAATCGGCACAGAGAAGCCCAGCTGCCCCTGGTCACGCAGCAAGAACGTAGCAGGCAGGATCTGAACCCAGAGAGGCAGGCCGCAGCGTCTGTGCTAACAACTACACGCCCCGGCGCCTCGGCGAGCAGGAGCCAACCCACAACCACCGCCTGGGTCATACTGAGGGGCCCAGGGTGATCCCACGGGCATGGGGGGACCCTGATGCCTGAAACAGGAGAGCCCGCTGCTCAGACCGACCCAGAAGGACCGGTGGAGGGTGGGCTTAGGGGCAGGGCGAGGAGATTTGTCTGGGGCCCCTTATTGTGACCCAGGTGAGAGGAGGGCCTGGGGAGCTGGTTGGAGAGGACGGGGTGAGTTTGAGAAATACTGAGAAGGTAAACTTGGCAAAATGTGCCGACTGTCAGGAAATGAAGAGTTGGAAAGCGGGGATGTGACGGGGGGATTTCTGGCTAAGAGCTTGGGAGCAGCTTCTTTACCTGCCAAGATAGGGGACCCGGGAGACACGTTGTTGGGAGTGACAACGAGTGCGGGTGGGGCCGTGTGGCCTCCCAGGTGCTAGGGGACACCCAGGAGCAGAAGTGCCGCGGTTCCATAAAGGCCCCCACAGCCCTGCTCCCTCTGCCCACCTTCCCTCTCCCGAGCACACCCCTGCCCCGCCCTGGCCCTCATTCCACGGTCGCCGAGCCATCAGCCTGTGGAAAATCCCCCTGCTGCCCGTGGATGGGTGGGCACAGACCCTCCCCATTTCCCGCCTGCCCTCGGGTGGGACAGGACTTTTCTACTCTGGTTTTCCCTGCCGGGTGCGGGAACGTTAGCTCCTTCCTTGATTTGCGACCACAGGACATTGAGTCAGGCCAGTAAGTGAAACAGGGAAACTGAGACAGATATTTACACAGGCCAAGCAGTTTACAACCACCAACCACAAAGTCCTACCTTCCCCGACCAAGGGTCCTTAAGAGTAAAGGGTTCACACTTCTCCCCAAACACCAGGTAAATAGCTGAGACCTCCCTACTCCGGGAGATAGACAACAACAATCCAATTAGCGCCATTTTTGCCAGCCACACCCAAGAACGGATGAAGTCAGGAGAACAAATCTCATTTTGGTGCATCAGCATAAAGCTGATGAATATTCTATAGAGATCCTCCCCTGAGACCTCCCCTAAAATTCCCGCCTTTAGAAAACAAATGAGAACCCTCAAGTCAAAGACCAGCTCAGGCTGTCTCAGGAGCGTGCCCACGCCTTTCTCCCCTCGCAGGGGTGCATCCTTACTTTTCTCTCCTGAACTCTAAGGGTCCCCACGAGACTTGAAACCGGGGGAGCACCGGGCAGATGGTCCCGGGCTAAGCTCCTGAATCTGCCTCCAGGGCCCCTTTTCTCTGAGTTTTCGGTGAGTTAACAGCAGCCCCGCCTTGGCTCACTCCTTTCCTGTAACGTCTCTAGGGAGCCAAAGCAGGGCACCACCTGGGCTCTCTGCTGTTACCTCTTCTACCCTAACCCCCCCCCCCTTTGTGTCATTGTCTCAGCCTTAATAAACGTACTCTCAAAATCACCTGGACTCATGTTGGGAAATCTTTACCATGCCAAGTCAAGAAACCGTACACCTCTGGTTGTCCAGCAGACCTGCTCCAGGCCTGGTCCCTTTCCGGTGACAACGTGACCTGTAACTCTACCTCCAGTAAGGGAACCAGAGCCAAATTGAAGAAAGACCCCATGCCAGTCCACACCCAGACACTGCCAGTCACCCATCAGGGTTCTCAGAGGGCAGCCCCAGGTCTGTGGTGGGAGACAGGGAGGACTCGAGTGTAGTTTGGGATCGGAGGGGACCCAAGCTGCACAGGAGTGACCTCTCACTGGGGTGAGGGGACTGAAGTGCTAATCCCGGCCCTGCTACAGACTTGCCATGGGACCTTAGGCAACTGGCTCCCTTGAGCAGGTCTCCTCTGTGACCTTCGCTGGACGACAACCTTCAGCTGCGCCCTTCGGCTCTCACCCTCCTGATGTCCCCACAGGGACATCGAGGGAGCTCTGGAAGAGGAAGGTGCATTTGGCAGAAAAGTCAGCGAGGCGTTTCGGCAGCAAGCAGGACGGCAGAGTGGCGCGTGGCGGGGAGCTGGCTCTGCTCATTCCCCGTCTGTGTGCTGGGGCACGCCAGGGCTGGGTGTCTGCCTTAGCAAGCCTCTTGCTACAGTAGAATCCTCGGCAGCTTCTGCTTCTTGGACCACAACAGTCATCTCCTGAGGAAGAGCCCGGCCCTGCCTCAGCCTGGGGGGCCGTGTGTGGCACAGGGCACCTGCCTGCCTCCCTCTCTCCCCTGCCCCAGCGCGTCACCTTCAGATGCCGCTGCAGGTCCACCAGCCAGCACCAGTCCGTGGGAGGGGTAACGGGCCTCTCTCACCCGGAAGGAATCTAGTCGGACACCAGAAAAACTGTCCAGTGTTGGGTGGCTGCCTAAGGAGGAATGTGATCGCTCTTTGTCTGAAGAGCTTTTAAATATTAAATATTTTAAAATATTTCCTTGTCTGAGGTAGAAGCAATGTTACTGAACTGCAAGTGGGGTCCTGCCCGCCGCCACCCTCTAGGGAAAATTCTGGAGGCGAAGATTTCGTGATAAAGGAAAGGGGTCTTGACGCAGAAGCCTCACAGTTTTGGAGGAACAGCTTTCCACAGGCATTAGTCACCTAAACCTATCAATCAAGGCGAAACTCTGTAACTCTTTAGTCACAGCTTTAATCACTTAAGCCTATGAATGAAGGCTAAACTCTAACACCTGAGTTCTCTCATCACTCCCCATTAGTTTTTAATTATCTTACGTCTATAGGGTTAGTTTACAAACTGAAGCCTAAGATACGAAAGCTACACAATTTTGGAAGACTATCAGGCTTCTGCCTCAGAGCGCCCTCTCGAACACCCAAAGAAGAATGGCCGGCCACCCTGCACCGGGAGATCCTTCCCATCTAAAATACAGTCCATCGGAAAACGTGGCCCCTCCCTGCTCCTCCCCAGGGATCTGATCAGATCTCTTTGTATCAGTCAGATGAGTGGAGATTTGGCATGAGGGCATTTAACCTCCAGAACTTTCTGGAATGGAGTTGAGTGAGGGCTGAGGGGGAGGACTACACCAAAGCCATGGGTGAGGGTCTCCAAGACACAGCTTTCCTTTCCCCCTTGAGGTAATGAATTTGTGTGCTAAGTCCTGGGTGTGGGGCTGTGTGACTATGGGAACCGCTCTGACCTACTGTTTCCTCTTCCATCACAGTTCTTGGTCGATGAAACATCTTTGACCTCACCCTCTCAGCATTTGATACTCTCCTCCTTTCCCTGTTCTGAAATCTTCTCCCTTGTCACCAAAAGGTGGCATTCTTCAGGAACCCCTTTTTCCTGAGGCTGAGTTAGGATATTCCATTTGCAGGAAACAGAAAGCCCTACCTAAATGCCTTAAAACTATAAAGGACACCTACTTGTTCACCCATGAGTCAGGCAAGGATTGATGAACCGACTTGGGATGTCACCAAGGGCCAAGGTCTCTCCATCTCCTGCGCTGTCTTCCTCAGCCTCAGGCGGGCTCCCCATGGGGTCCCAGATGGGCGTCAGGGGCTCTCAGCCCTACCTGCCTCTTTGTTCACAGGCTGATGGAAAGAGTTCCTTTTCCCCAGCTTGGCCATCATGAGGGCTATAGTTTTCATGGGCCTGACTGGAGATAAATTGATAGGGAAACTCAAGAGTTAAAGATTTCAGCTTTGTTATAGTTGAGAGGCTTAAGTGATTCACTGATGTGGAAAGCCGTCGTTCCTAGAACACATGACTCCCTGACTCCAGGAGGTGGACGAGCAGTTCAGCCTTTGTGGCCCAGGGGGTCTGCAAGTGGCTGAGCAATCCGTCCAGATGGGTTCGGAGCCACTGTGTTCCAGGGAGGGAACGTCTGTGACACAGATAAAGAATCGTTGACCAGTAGACAAAGAAGTACTGGGAAATCACTGCTGGGCTGCGACTCTCACCTGATTAACCGTTTCCAACCCCCTCACCTACCCTTCTCTTGAGATGAGATGTTAACATGGATTTGAGGGCACATAATCTGCAGTCTTCTCAGATCACTGGCATCTGAATAAAGTGCCCATGAAGATTCAGTCCTTGTCTCCACTTACTGGTGTTGGTCGTGACAGGCAGCAGGAACATTGACTTTTCTGGCTTCAAAACGTCCCCCTGAACTGATTCTTGTTGCTGGGGGTGTCATGTGCTCCACCTGGGAGTCACTGGGTGGCAAAGGGGATTGACTAGTGGGGAGGCTCCTGTACACACCCTTCCCCTGGACCCTACCCGTCCAGTCCCTGCCCCGTCCAGCCTCTCTCCACACTACCCCGCCCCCCCCATCTTCACTCTCTCTCCTGGCCGAGTGCCTCCTCTTTTACGCCTCCAGCCCTGACTCTCTCCCAACGCCCCACCCTGCATCCTGCTGTATTCACAGAGCATTTCTATTTGATGTCCTTAAATTCATCCTGATATAAAAAGAATAGTTACCTTTCTCCTAACATCACCCCTCTCACACAGACGCACACTGCTGAGCTCTTCAGTCAGTCCTAGTTTGGGCTAGTGCTTCTTCTCTACCTGCCACGCCCCAGCAGTCCCCACGCCCTGCTCTTTGCCAGAACCCGTGCCCGCTGCGCTGCGTCTACAGTCCCCTTAACCCAGACCACAAAGACATCCTCCCCTGCTTCCTTCCCAAGGTGCCTTGTTTCCTCATTACTTTCTTTGTGCATGTGTGTTGCAAATATGCCATTTTTATATATACATTTAAAAATATTTTAAACACAGTTTACATTTGCCAGCATTTGTGCCCATTTCAGATGTACAGTAAAGTGGCCAGAAAGCCATGCCCTCCACAGAGTGGTCCACCTGCTGCTCTGAGCACCCACGTGACCCCATATCCAGTCATCTCAACGTCATTGACTCTGTCCCCCACCACCACCCACACCTCCTCACTTTCACAGCAGCCTCTCTAAGGACATGCTGAGACACCACTGTTTGATGCCCCACCCATCCCCCAAAGCCTTCTATGTCTCCCCATTGCCCACACGATTAAACCCTCCTCCCTGAGCCTGGCATTCGAGCCTCCTTCACAAGGAGCCTCCTCCAACTTTACGGGCTCCCATGTTTCTCTCTACTCTGCTGTCCGTTACAGGCCCTGTCTGGTTTTACAGACTGACCCTGAAAAACCATAAGCATTTCTGCCTCTTCACTCTCCTCCCTGCGCTTCCCAAAGGCCATCTCTGGTGGCCTCCCAGTCCCTGTCACATACGCATATAAGAGTGCGTATGTGCCCATCTGCCCTTGAGTTCACAACTGCATCCAAAAGCCATGGACACAACAGTCTCTGCCCTCAGATACCCCGGAAGAGCCTGTTCTTGGTAGAAATGAGCTCCTGTGTGTGGAAGCACTTGGGGATAGAGGGGAGGTTTCATGTTTCACCAGCCAGGAGGACAGAGACAGGAATGCTGAAAGAAGCCAAAGGTGGACCCTCAGGGAGATGGGGCGTCAAGGACAGTATGGGCAGCCTCCGACAGGAGAGACCCACGCCTAGCATCAGAAGGTAGTATGTGAGCTACAATGCCAGGCACCCTGCTAACCAGCTGTGAGACCTAGGGCAAGTGGCTTACCCTCTCTGAGCTTTGGTCCTCTCGGCTGGATGAGGGGCATTATGCCGCCTGCTCTGCTCTGCACCCAGGGCCACTCACTGGAGGATGACTTGAGGTGATGCGCAAATAGACTGGAGAAGGAGTGTGTGCCCAGTGACTGGAACCTGTCTGGTCTGCCTCTCAGGGACAAAGGGTGAGAAGCAAGCCTGGCCCTGCTCCAGTGGGAAGCTCTGCATGACTGGCCCCCAGCAGGCCTTAGGGGAACAGGAGCTGATCAAAGGCCAGGGCTGAGAACAGCCCTGCTGCACGTCTCCCTGGGTGGGGAGCCGAGGCAATATCCTGGTGGCTGCCAGCAAGGCCTTCCTGCCCTCTAGTGGGCACAGTTAAGAGCTGCACCCACTTCAGTAACAGCAACAAGGTCTGCTTGCGGATTTCAGAATGCCACCTGGCACTTTTGTCCCATCATAGAATTCTTAACAGTCCTTCCAGATCTGTGATAGCAGCTCCCCACCCCATGTTATAGATGGGGATCCTCCGCTTTAGAGGTTATGGAATTATACAAGCTCTCACTGTTCACAACGGTGGAGCTGGGACTCCCAGGCCAGAGGTGTGTGCAGGGGTCTAGCTCCCCTTAGGACGCCCCTAGGGAGCTAGCTGGCTCAGGGCTGGGAAGATTTGGGTTCACTGTTGGGAGAGCTTCGTCAAGGGAACCAGGCAGCTGGCTCTGGCAAAGGCTGGAGAATCCAGCTCCTCCTGCTGCTGCTCTGGCTGCCTTCCCTCCAACGCAGGCAGGAGGGCAGGGGATCCTGGGGCCCAGGGCCCTTCCCCCTAAGGCGGGGTCTGCAGACTTCTCTGCAAAGGGCTAAACATCAAATACTTCGAGCTTTGTGGGCCACACAGTCTCTGTTGCAATGACTAGACTCTGCCATTGTGGCAGGAATTAGCCCTAAACAATGCATAAGCAAATGAGCATGGCTGTGATCCAATAAAACTTTATTTACAGATGTCGAGATTTAAATTTCATATAATATTCAAACATCATAAAATTTTATTCTTCTTTTGAATTTTTCAACCATTTAAAAGTGTAAAAACCATGGGAATGGGGGGCAGGCTGGGTGGAGGGGGGCAAAGGGGGGGAAATTGTAACAACATAAACAATAAAATATTTAACAAAAAAATGTAAAAAAACGCCTGGCTGGTGTAGCTCAGTGGATTGAGCAGGGGCCTGTGAAGCAAGGGGTCGCCGGTTCGGTTCCCGGTCGGGGCCCATGCCTGGGTTGCAGGCCAGGTCCCCAGTAGGGGATACATGAGAGGCAACCACACATTGATGTTTCTCTCCCACTTTCTCCTTCCCTTCCCCTCTCTCTAAAAATAAATAAATAAAATATATTTTTAAAAAATGTAAAAAACCAATTTGAGCTTCAGGCAGTACAAAAGGAAGCAGGCAGTGGGCTGCTGCATCCCAGCCCTTCCTCTAAGACGCAGGCATCTTTGCAGAATTCAGCTCCCCGGTCCCACAGCTCTTACTCGGTCCTTCATTCTAATTCATCTTCCGATTCTCTGGGTGGCACAGCCAGAACCCGAGGTCCCGCCCTCAGCCCCTGTTCTCTCAGCTTCTCGCTCACTCATGCAGCGTCCCCAGTGTGATGCCGGGGGTCCCAGCACGCACCCGCACCCCACCACTCTTCTGCTGCCCCAAACAGCTCGGCAGCCTCCAGCCAGTGCTACACTCCCTTACCTGTGTGCTTTAAGAGCCATTTCTCTTCTCCAAAGCCTGGGAAGACACTCTCCAGAAAGCCCACCGGGGCAGCTGCCTCTCTGACTCGGCTCTAAATCCTGAGTGTGGCACCAGCCAGCAGGTGATTTCTATCTTATCCGTCTCCGGGGGTTCATTTGGTCCTTGTCTTATGCGATGTTGTCAGAGAAGCAGCAATGCTTGACGTGAGAATGGTTAGGAGCCAGGACACCTGAGCTCTGGCTGCAGCTCTGAACTCTCCGGAGTCTGGGGGCTGGGCTGTGAGAGCCATTTGCAGTGGAACACACAGGCCCAGCTCTCAGGAGAGAGGAGGATTCAGGCGGAGACTCCTTCCCCTCCCCCCAAAGTCCCAACTGTGTGAGGTAATGGACGTGTTAACTGAACCTATTGTGATCAGTTCACACATGCATATTTCAAACCATCACATAGCACACCTCAAACTCACACAATGTTACATATCGACTACATCTACACAACTCTGGAAAAAACCTGGAGTAATACACAATGTGTATATGGGAATCAACAGCATGTAGCAGGTCACATAGCCCTGGGAGGGTACTGTCGCTGAGAGGAAATGAAAAGTAAAATTGAAGAAGAATCCTGAAAAAAAAAATACCTCCAGGGTCAGTCTTAGCCCTTGGTGGCCAGGAGGTGGCAGCATAGGCCATTANATATCGACTACATCTACACAACTCTGGAAAAAACCTGGAGTAACATACAATGTGTATATGGGAATCAACAGCATGTAGCAGGTCACATAGCCCTGGGAGGGTACTGTCGCTGAGAGGAAATGAAAAGTAAAATTGAAGAAGAATCCTGAAAAAAAAAATACCTCCAGGGTCAGTCTTAGCCCTTGGTGGCCAGGAGGTGGCAGCATAGGCCATTAAGGGGTGTTCTGATGGGCAGGAAAGAGGTGCTCAGGAGAGAGAGGTAGGCTCCCCAAACTTTAAATAACTTTCTGCTTGGGTAACAGTACTTGGCACTGAGTGTGGGAGGGAAAGGGAGCTGAATCAGAGGGTATATGGGTATATACATGTGTGTACATACATGTATACATACGAGGGCTGTCCAGAAGATATCCAGCCTCAATATAACAAGAACAGCTTGAGCGACACTGATGTAACTAGGCGGCCAAGGAGAGTGGCCTGGAAGGCGCATGTGTGAACAATGACAACTTCACTGTGGGGCAGTAGACGCTGTTGAATGAGCATGTGTACTGTGTGGCCGCTGCATCCAAAATGACTGAGTAGAGCAACGAATCTACATCAAATTTTGTGTTAAGCTTGAACACTCCTCCACTGAAACTATTCAGATGATTCAGAAGGCACAGCTGTGGGCACCTGGCGATTGGCAGCTTCATCACCACAATACACCTGCTCATGCATCATGTCTTGTGCAGAATTTTTGGGCAAAACACCAAATCACCCAGGTAACTCAGCCTCCCTACAGCCCAGATTTGGCACTCTGCAACTTCTGGCTTTTCCTAGAATTAAAATCACCTGTGAAAAAGAAGAGATTTCAGGCTGTTTAATGAGATTCAGGAAAATATGACAGGACAGCTGATGGCAACTGAGAGAACTGTGTGAGGTCCCAAGGTGCCTACTCTGAAGGGGACTGAGGCGTCATCGTCCCATGTACAATGTTTCTTACATCTTGTATCTTCAATAAATGTCTCGGTGTTTCATATTACATGGCTGCATACCTTCTGGACAGACCTCATACATGTACACATGTGGACACACACGCATAGAAGCATATGTAGCTCTTTTCAAATAAAAAGCCCTGGGCGGGCATCAAGCAGGTGTTATATTTCCAGGAGCATGGAACTAGGAGCCCAAATAGTAGCTCTCATTTGGAGAAAATTGGAGCAGCACAGGTTACCTATTCCCAGGACACGTTGGTTCAAATCCCATCTCTACTGTTTACTAGCTGTGTGACCTTGAACAAGTTCCTTAACCTCTCTGTGTTTCAGTTTCGTTAACTATAGAATAGGGACAATGATAGTATCTATCTCCATTGGATAATGTCATATTAGATTAATTGATACGTGAAAAGCTCTTACAACAGTGCTTAGCAAGTAGAAAGAGCTTCATAAATATTAGCAATTCCATCATCTTGAAGATCCCACACTGAATGGGAAATCCTCCAGGTCACTTCTTTCCACGAAGAGGCCCCAAGATCTCAAGCTGGTGACTCAGAAAGGTAGCTGCCATGTTAGATCAGCCACTGGGAAAAGGGTCCTGGTGGGAGCGGGGCACAGTGTGCCACCCCTCCGAGCCTCAGGTCGCAGAGGCCGTGCTACACTGGGTCAGAGGGCACAGACCTCCTTACCCTGAAACCTTTTCTCACTGACTGGGGTCTAACTCCTCTAAATCCAGCAGTAACTAGAGCTAGAACAGACGTGTGTTGGTGTGTGCAGAAGTAGGGAGGAGTTGGGGGGCTCTCTCCTCCCCCTGCCACCCAAGTCTGTCTCTGATCCTGCACTCAGATGATGAGATGAAAAGCCCCCTGGGCTGGGCATCAGGTGGCTCGTGTTCCAGTACTGGCTGTGACACTGGCTGTGACACTGGGCGACTTATTTCAGTCTCTGATCTCCAAGGTCCCTTCAGACTCCGATATTGCCTGGTCTCGAGTGGGCTCGTGCTACCCCCACCCCGCCAGTCCAGCAGCTCCACCTCAGCCCCCTCTTCCTCTGTGTTCTCCCTCATCTGCCCCCACTGCACCCCAGCTTCCTTGTAAAAGGCTTCTAGACCTAGAAGTGGGCTGTCGTCTTTTGAGAGAATGAGAGAAGACAGACAGCCTCCCAGCCTGTCGGTTTGCATTTCCCCTGTAGGATGCACCTCTGGTTTCAGGAGATGGGCCCAGACTGCCAACCAGGCCCCTGGGAACTAGAGTCTAAAACAGTGAAGGGGCAGAGCCGTAGAAGTCAGATGCCTGGGAGCAGTCTGCGAAGTCGGGGGGTGGGTGGCGGAGTCCAGCCCACCTTGGTTCCGTCCTGGGACATGCAGCGCCTACCCTGGCCATCGTTTCCTGACTTCAATGCTCAGAGCCCTGTCTCTGCTCTCACCCCAGCCCTCACCCAGAGTAGCTTGTCCCCTAGTGGGTGGGCAGGGAAGTCACCCCTGCTGGGCTCCAGGGAGGAAGTGAAGGGAGAGGCGGATGGTGGGCAGTTAACACCTAATGGGCCTGGGCCGGCGTCAGGGAGGCCACCCTCAACTGCCAGGGGCCAGAGCTCGGTTCTGCCCCCAGAGTGCCTCTCCTCAGAAGGAGCAGGAGTGCAACCTTCTCCTGCCGCCTGGGGTGCTGGAGAGAGGGGCGGTTCTGTGCCCGCTCTCCGATTTCTTGCATGCAAGAGCAAGGTGCAGGGTGGATGGGCAGAGAAAATCATGAAACAATGAAATGGTGGCTTGTTCCAGAGTGTGGGCACAGTTAGTCCTTTCTGGTCAGGGAACTGAACCAGAACCAATAAGCAGGTTTGGCAAGACAGTCTGTGACCCAATGCAAAATGAGAACACAAGACTCCTGTTAAAAAAAGTACTCTGAATTTCAAGAAGACAACAATAAAGCATTAAACTAAGCACAGGTCTTCTGAATATGGGGCCCTACTGAGCTAGGTGTCCCGCAAGCCTGCATGACCAGATGCCCAATGAAGCCAGCCCCACCAAATCTATCATTTATTAAGTACCTACTATGTGTTAGACATGTCACTTGTATGTGCATTATCTCATTTAATTTTCAAACAGCTCTATGAAGTAGGCATGATTAGGGTCTCTTTTTGGAGGAGGAAACCTTGAGCAGTGAAACCACCTCCCCAAGGTCACATGTGCTAGTTAGTGCTATCAGAATGTATTCTTCTCGGCCAAGGCCTGTGTTCCTCTCCTGCTGCCTCTGTTACTTAGTCTCCGGGGGCTGCCAGGAAGCAGGCATCTGAGCGTGGACACTCTGAGGTTGTAGCAGAGACTCCCCCCGAGTTTGACCTGCCCCATGGTGGGCCTTGGGCATGGGGAGGGGGCTGCTGCCACCTGAGCGCCCAGGTGCTGCAGAAAGCAGGGGTGCTCTAGACTCGGGTGGACCTGGATTTGTGTTCAGCTCTGCCTCTCACCAAGGGACTAGGAAAGTCATTTGGCCTCATTAATCCTCAGTTTTCTCATCTGTAAAATGGGATAACGATATCTACTTCCTGTTACCATGAAGATTAACCATGATCTACATCAGAAAAACACACTGGCCCCCAGGCCTGCCACACATGGCCCCTCTCTTTGGCAAGCCTGCTCTCCACCCACTCTCTGCCCTTCTTTGAAGCAGCCCAAGTTCGCTCTCTCCCAAGAGCTTCTTCTCCTGCAGGCTGGTGAGGGAGCTCCCCGAGCAGCTTCTCTTTTATTTTTCTTAAAGATTTTATTTATCTATTTTTAGAGAGAGAGGAAGGGAGGGAGAAAGAAAGGGGGAGAAACAATGATGTGTAAGAGAAATGTCCATCAGATGCCTCTCACACGCGCCCCAGCTGGGACCAGGTCTGCAACCCAGGCCTGCACCCAGGCCTGCACCCCGACCGGGAATCAGACTGGGGACCCTTTGCTTTGCAGGACAACACCCAACCAACTGAGCCAGGGCCATCAGGCCGGCAGCCTCTTTTTTACATAACTTGGCAGGGTACTCTGGGTTTCAAAGTTTATTGATAATCCCTCCAGGGAGAATTAAAATGCCAAATATGGGGAGATTACCAAGTTTCTTGATTCTCCAGAGTCTCGGCGGGTCTGAACCCTTCCTGAGGTGGTAGGTAGCCCTGAGGTTCACGGCCTACCTGCTTTCACTCCTCAGTGGGTCCCATGCTTTCCTCTTCCCTTTCAGAGGAAAGCAGCCTGACCCCTCCCTGCAAGAAGGCCTCCTGCCCTTGGAAGCCTCCTGCTGGGGCGCCTGGGTAGGACCTGGTGCCTTCTTATCTCAAGGGAGGGCTGTGGGTTTCTGACCACTCCCTGCTGAGCTCCCTCCACCCGACTCTCACCCCTCTCAGGGACAGTTCCCTAGGGACAAAGTCCCTTTCCAGTCAATCCCAGCCCCTGCTGGGGAGCGGAGGTAGATGGTTCAGTGGAGGGATAACTAAGGTCTGAGAAATCCTCTGGTATCTGAGGAAAGAGCACATTCTCCCTTCTCCCTCCCCCAGAACCCAGCCGACTGCAGCTTCAGGCTGCCCGGGTGACGCCTGCCCCTTTGCCCTCTCTCCAGGAGTAAATATTGGATCAGGTTCAGTCACCAGCTGTTCAACGAAGAGCAAAGTCATGGGGTCATAAAAGGCTGAGATCCTAGGAAAGAAATGCTGAACAGCGTTAACGCCCCAGAGGGACCCCGGGCAAGCTCCCCTCGCAAACGGTACAGCTGGGGGCCCGGCTCTGCTCCTTTCCTTCCTCTAGTGGCACCAGACTCTGCCAGACACAAACCTGCAAGCCTGGGCTGCCGCCCGGAGCGGCTTGTCCCCTGGAAAGTGTTTTCCTTGCCAGGGCATTGGGTGAGATAGTCTCATTGGGGGCGGCCTGGTGCGTTCAGGACCCTACCTGGCCCCACCTGCACACACTCAGCACTGCTGCCGGGACACGAGCACAGTTCGCCCGGTAGCACCTGACACACATTCACGTGTGTTTTGATCGGACATACCTGCTCATTCGGATGCAGGGCCGCTGAACCTAGCAGACCACTCAGGTGTGTCTGGACTGAGCAGGCCCAGTATCTGCCCCATCATTCAGACAGGTGTGCTCCTGGGAGGCCTGGCTAATCCACACTGCTCTGGGCCCCAGCTCACTCCAGAGGAAAAGGGATTGCGAATACGAACCCCTGCTCCTTCCTCTCTCCTCCAGATGTGCCCCAGGATCCAGACTGCTTCTGGTTCCTGACCCATCCCCCCTGCCAGGACCCACTTTCAACCCTCAGGCCACACCTGGCTGTGCTGGGGCCCCAGCCCCTCCCAGGCGGCAGGAAAAGGGGAAGCTGGTCCGGGAGGAGCCTCCAGGGAAATCAGCTGTGACTCCAGGGAAATGTGGCCCCCAGAGCTGGGCTCACAGGGTGTGGTGGCCAAGGCCATAGATCTGGGCCCAGAAACTTGCATCCTCCAGACTGAGGTGGGGACGGGGTAGCTGCTTTCCCCCTGCCCTGGACACACGCCCCAAGCCTGGCCAAGGGCTGCTGAAGAGCCGAGGTTTTGAGAGAGGGTGAGAGGAGCACAGCCCGCCCAGGCGTTTCTCCGGGGAGTGCTAACCTCAGGGGCCAGCACTGTGCATCGCCCCTGCCAGGCCGTTCTCCTCTCTGCCTCCCTCCTTATAGGGGGGAACTGGAGGGGTAGCAGTACTGGCCTGGAGCCTGTCAGAGCCAGGATGACCCCGGGGGAGAAGGGCCGGCCCGTGCACTTTCCTGACTCTGTCAGCAGCCAGTTCCCTGGGCTCTAGCTGGCCACCGATCCAGCTGCTCAGCTCAAACATGAAGTGCCTTGGGAATGGATGCCAGGCAGCATCCGCGGCTTCCATCCATGCCCTGGTGTTAGAGGCTCTGGCCTCCGGGCTCCCTCTTCCTGCCCCCAGCCAACTTGCCTTCTTGTCTGCGCTGAAGGATTTTCTCCGTGGCCGTCCTTTCCCATCAGGATCCAGCTGCTGGAGTGTGAGGTCAGAGCATCATCCAGGCCCAAGCCACTCAGGCCAGGGACAGAGGGCAGCAGAGGACTGTGGAGGGGATAGGACACCTATAGGAGATTTTGTTCTTATACCTCCTCTTGACCCCTTTGCGCACCCCCCCCCCCAGGCCCCAGGCAGCTGCCATCCCTGCGATCCGCCCTGTCGTCCTCCTCCCTCCTCACCCTGGGCCCTGGGCAGCAGCACGAGGTCGGATGCAGAAGCCCAAGAGCATCTTCTCTATCCTGTGGCTGGTGGTCATGGTTGGCTGCAGACATCAGCATCCAGAGCTGGCTAATCATTTGCAATTCTTCAGCAGGGTAACTTTTTAACATAGTTGTTTAATGTGGATTCGGCAGAGTGGCCAAGGGCTTCGTGGAGACGCATGGAGAAGCACCGCTGGGGCTCGCCTTGGCCCCTCTTGCTTCCCAACTGGTTTGTGTTCCCCACTAGGCAAAGCAAAAACTTTGCTGCTATTTAGCTAACGGTCTTGTCACTAGAGCAGTCTTGAACACTAGGGGAGCTCACCTCTCCCCTAAGGTATTGTCAAATGATCTCTCCCACACACATCTCCTTACGTTTATTTCCCCTTGCAGCCAGCCCAGTGCTTACTCCAACTGTGTCTACGGGGCCTCTGTGGGCTCTCTTGTCCCCCCAACCCCCACCCAGCATCCATCCCCATAGCTCCCATCTGGCTACAAACCAGTGGTGTGTTGGGGGGTGGAGTGCTTAGATGTTCTCAGACAAACCTGGAGCAAGGACTTCAACCTGCCTCTTTCTGGACCTCACTTCCTGAAGTCCAGCTCAGAACCTCCTACGGAAGCCAATTTGGCCTGTTTGCTGCCTGGGTGTCCCGTAGGGGGAAGGCAGGGTCCCTCCTCTGGTTCCATGACCTTTCACTTCCTTCCCCAAATCTCCCTCTAAGGTCACGGGAGGACCCTGGGGCACCTCACTCACAACTCACATCTGTTCAGTTTCCCCTCCCCCACCCTGCCCTCTGTCCCCAGCAGGGCCCAGAGCAAGGCCTCATCCTTGCTATGCCCCTCCCCACCACATCCTTGTCCCCCAAAGAGGGTAGGCCGGTGCCTTGAAAAGTCCGGGATTTTGTGTTTAATCACGGAGCAGGCACTTGGTGACAAGGCAGCTCCCCAGAGGGCGTGCGATGTCGCTCAGCACCCCAGCTAATGAGATGGTGCAGAGCCAGCTGACAGAGGCAGGCTCTGTCATTTACGGATGCCTAGTGGCTGTGGAAGCTATTGTTTTTAATGCGATCAGGAGCAAAAGCTGTCTTTTCCTCCCCTCCTCCTCCCCTCCCTTCCCCCTCTTCTCTCCGCCTTCTCCCCCCTTCTTTTTTTCTTTACTCCATCCAACTAGGAGAAATGGAAAGGGCCTCTCCATTCTGGTCTCTCCTGACGTGCTGTTCCAACCTGATGTGCTACTCGGTGGCACCGTGGGTACATTCAAACATTCGTTACTCCCGAGTGACTTCTTTGGAGCAGATCCTGATGCTTGGGAGCTGCAGAGCGGAAGTTCACGATGCCCTGACTGCACCTGACTGTGACCCTGATAACGCCGCCACAGCACGCTGCCCCGGCCGTGCACCAGCTGGTCTCAACCACTGGGCCCCTGGGTCTTCAGCTCTGGATCACAGAACCCTCTCAGGGCCTCACAAAAGCGCATGTATCTTTATATATCTCTCTTTCAAAAAGAATAATAATTAGCAGTAATTGTCCTCTGGTTATGTTCCAGGAACTGTACTAAGTTATTTACATGCATTTTTAACTCTCACCCTGACCCCATGAAAAGGAGCTATATTATCCCCATTTCAGACATTAGGAAACAGAGGTACAGAGCAGTAACCAATCTGCTTATGTCATCCAGACCGAGCTTCAGTCCAGAAGCTGACTCACCTTGAACATGAGCATTCGTAGAGACTCCCTCTTTAGAGGCATGCAGTCTTTCTCTCTCTCTCACATACACATACATGCGCGTGCAAGCCGATACGGGCATACAATGTTACGGGTTTTAACAGACTCTCCAAAGCCCTCCTCCTGCTCAGAGGTAGAAACCCCCATGTCTAGGAGCCCCGGATCCGCACTGTGAGAGACCTGAGGGCAGGAACTGGGCTGCCATTGTGACCACTGGGTGCATTAGTGTTTGCTGAAGGAAGAAATGGGGAAGTGAGGGAGAGGGAGGCTGGGAGGGAGGGAGGGCTGGATCCTTGCCTTCAAGAAGTTCAGAATCTAATTAGCTGGACAAGATATGCAAATATAAAGACTTCTAAATAGTAGCTGCAAAGAAGAGAAGAGCCATTTCCCATCCAAGCAGGACCCAGTATGCAGGGATTGGGACA
The DNA here is from genome assembly GCF_014824575.4 of Sturnira hondurensis. Taxonomy (NCBI): domain Eukaryota; kingdom Metazoa; phylum Chordata; class Mammalia; order Chiroptera; family Phyllostomidae; genus Sturnira; species Sturnira hondurensis. Next base: position 1,476,556 of record NW_028089713.1, on the reverse strand, counting down.
GGGGAAGAAAGGCTGGTGACAGAGGTGGCAGGCTTGGGGTGCTGCAGGAATGTCACCAAGACGTACATGCTGTTCCCGATGCCAGCTCTGTTTGCTTTCTCTCCGGGCAGTGGGGGCAGGAGAGCTGGGCTGGGAGGCTGGCACGGTCCTCGAGCTCCCGCCTGCTCTGCTCTTCCTGGCAGAGCCTAGCACTCAGCAGTCCTCAGCACTGCCAGCCGCCCTTCCCCACCTTTCATCCGCCCCCCACCCCCACCTCTAGGACTGCCCTCATCAAGTTCTCCAGTCTCAGGTGACTCACCATCTCTGTTCGCCTAGGCATTTCAACTCTACATCCGACAGTCCCCAGAAAACCCGGACAGTTGGTCACTCTGCCCATGGCTTCCTAGTGGGAGAATTCAGTTGTGCCTCTCATCTTGTCCTCTAGGCTCCTCCTGGAGCCTCCTTCCTGCTTGACGCCCTCCCTGTTCCCAGCTCCTGTCCTGTCCTCCAGTTTGCTCACGGGCCTTCGATTTGTCACCTCTTTCCTCTGCCAGTTAAGTTCTGCCGTTTTGGTTTTCCAGACCTATTCTTTGCTGGGTACTGGGGCTACAAGGCTAAAGGCGTGGTGTCTGGCCTTGGGAGACTCGGAGCCCAGTGAGAAGGCAGACATGGAGCCCCACCTGTTGGGAGACACAATGAGAGCAGCACTGTTCTGACGGTGGTGCGGTCAAGCGCGTCTGTGTAGCATCGAGGGCTCTGACTAGGAGGTGGCAACTCCTGAGCTGGGCTTTGGAGAGCGAATAGGAGTTTACTAGATGCCAGGTGAGGGAGGAAGTGTCTTCAGCTGGTGGGAACAACATGCGCAAAGGCCTGAAGCAGTGAAATACAGCAGCGCGGACGAGGAAAGTACACGTAGTCTGACGTGGCCGACGAGGGAGGCAGACACAGACTCACAAGGGCCTCGTGTGCTAGGGCCCCACAAGTGAGTCTGTGAGTGGGCTTTGGCAGGTCCCTAGGTCCTGAAAATGAATGGGAAATATGCACATATTTTTTATACTGGTGAGTGAGTTCCTTAGATTTGCTCAGATTCTGAAGGGAGTCTTGGGGCCCAAAGGCCCGCTGTCGGAGAGCTACCAGAAGCAGCTGGCAGCAGAGCCCAGTTGCCAGGTTTTCAATGCTAATTACGATCTCTCTGGGAGCTGACCGAAGGGAGGATGAGGAGTTCTGGAAGCTGGAAGCCAGAAGCTGGTTTACGAAGCCCACAAGGTTCAAGCTTCAGCCCTCTTCCCTGGCCCTGAGTAAAGCCCTCCGGGGGCAGTCTGCCATCCCTAAGACACCAGCCTCCAGGCCTGTCCCACAGGCCTCCTGGCAATTCCAGACATCACCACCAACACGTTCTACAGGCCCCTCAAAGTCCTGACCTGGCCACAGCTGAAGCCAGCGCCCGTGCCTGGCACAGGCCAGGTGCCAGATGGATGGTATCAAATGCAGCTGAGGCCCATCTCTGTGCGGCAGAGCACACAGAGGGTTGCGGCTGTGGGCACTCGGGACAGAGGTTCCCCTCGTGGTGGTATCGCTGACTATTTGCCGGATCATTTCCATGTGAACAACTGCACACCTTTCTTTGCCACACCCTGTATGATGTGCTCAGGAGCCGGATTTCGGGCTTTGATTTTAGATCTGTCTGGGGATCAATCAACTCTCCTTTGCCCAGAAGTCTTGCAATTCTTAAGGTTTTCTGAAAAGAAAATCTACGGTTTCTAGCCTTACTTACTAGTTGGAGAAGAATTGCATACTCCGAGCACATCCTATAATACAAACAGGAGTCTCTGACCCCACCTATGGGTGAGCATACTGAGGCCCGGGGCTAGAAAATGGACTTAGGAAGCCCAGGTGAGCCAACTCTCTCTCTTCTCCCCCGGCCTGCACGGGGTCCCTCTCCACGACCCAGCCCTAGCCAGTGTCGCCTGCATCCTCACCCCAATGCCTGGCCCAGGCTTGCTGCTAAGGGCCTCTTTCCCCTTTTCTCTTCTTCGTGTGGTGGTTTCCTTCCTGTGGCAATGCAGCAACCTGAAGGATTGTGGTATGTTTGGGAGGCAGTGCTGGTGCGGGCTCGGGGTTCTAATTGGTCTGATTGTTGCTAGGGTCGACAGGGCTGTGATTGGCTGACTCTGTTTATATGTCTGCCCTGCCCCAGAACCCTCTGGGGATGCAGCCGTGCCCCCTCTGAAGTCTGGAGTGGCTGTGCATGGTGTGTGTGACGGTGGGAAGGGGGTATGATGCGTGGTGCAGTGATATGTTACTGGAAAACAATGGCCTGGGTTTACTCAGAAGAGGAGTAAGAATTGGCTGAGTCCAGCCGAGTCCTGTTGACCCTACTGACTGTTAATGCCCTAGAGAGCCAGCCCACAGGTCAGTCCCCAGGCTCAGGTCTCGGCTACTGTCCTCCCTACCCCCTGCCAAGGATGTACCTGCCCTGGGGAGAGTTTTAAGCTGCTTTTACTTACTTTCCCATTTCTCCTGCCTTTACGTGTCTCCTAGAACCCTGCGAAGGGCCTTTGGCTGAACACTAAGGACTGCAAACACATGCAGATGTTTTCGCAATTCACAAAGCACTTGCACAGTTACGCTGTCATTTAACCCTCCTGAGAGGATGGGGTTCACATTATTCCCATTTTGCAGAGGAGGAAAACAGAGGCCCAGATAAACTGAGGCCCTTAGGGGCAGAGTCAGGTCTGGGGCCTTCCAAGTGTCCCTGCAGGGTGGGGCCCGAAAGGAGGAGCCATCTCTGTTCCACGAACTCTCCGATCTGGATGCTGAGCTTCCCAGGGGAACGTGGGATGGCCTTGGGCTTCGGTTTTCCGGAAGCCATGCCAATACACTATCCACATGGCCCGTGAGCAAGGGCTCTTTCCAGCTTCCCCACTCAGCCCTCAGGCACGCGGGGCCACATGTCCTGTCTGCAGGGCAGTGGCAGGTCTCTGCAGCAGGGAGGAGAGGCAAGATCAGAGTGGAAGTGGCCTGGACTGCTCCTGGCCCCTGTTGTCACAAGGCTCAGGCCGGCCAGCATCCTGCTGCTAGGGGACCACGGCCTCCCAGGATGCCACAGACCCTTCAACTAGCAGAAGGGAGGGGCCCTAGAAGCCAGGGGTCCAGGGGAACCTCAGTCAAGAGTTTCCTGTCTGACCCTGACGGGAGGCAGTAACTGGGCTGCAGAGAAAGGGAAGAACATGGATCAGGTGCCGAGTGAACATCTCACTGAAAGCTCACAATGGCCACGTGAGAGCAGGACTAACACCACCTCTGTGGTGCTGATGGGGAACCGGAGCTGTGAGTGAGTGCCCAAGGTCACAGCATACGTGGCTTTAAAGCCCATGGTCTTGCTTGTGGGGCAGCAGGACAGGAGTCCCTTCTCAGTGGGAGAGCCAGGTGGTGCTGCGTCTGCTGAGCTGGGCTCGTTGACAGCAGTGTAGGGAAAACACTGGCGTGGGAGGGAGGCTTCAGAGGGAATTTTCCGAAGGGCACAGACAGGGAGCAGAAAAAATAGGACGGCTCAAACAGTGCGCACATACTGGTTCCCTGTCCAGCTAGTAAGCTCCGCCCACCTGTCCAGAGTCACTCTTACCTGGTTGTCCTTTCCACCTGCCCATCCCCGTTCATGCCTGGCACTGGGCCTGCTGAAGTTTCACCTGTTACTTTCTGAGCCCCAAAGAGACTGCATTCTGCAGTCCACCCCCCTCAGCAGGAGCAAGGAGCAAGGTGATGTCTTCAAAATGGAAGATTTTGGAGATTCTGAAATAATCCTATGTCAGGGGCAGGGGGTGAGGTGACAGTCTCTGAGCAAGTGGTTGGCCCTACATTGTTTAAGGTGTCACCTGTCCTCTGTGAAACTGTCCCTGATTCCCTTAGGTACAGTAAGAGGGATTCTCCCTCTGCCCCAGCCCGTATCACCTTGTACGCGGCTGTCCCTGTGCACATCCCTCTCCACGGGATGGTGACCTGCTTGAGACTAGGGATCGAGGCTTAGAATCACCCCTCTGCCTCAAGGATCCAGCACAGTCCCCCGCACACAGCAGGTGCTCAATGAGTGTTTGCTGAATGGGCCAACGATGGTAACTGTGTCTGTTACTTACTGACTTCCTACCATGAGCCAAGCCTCATGCTTTGGTGTCCATTGTTTTTAATGTGTTCAACAACCACACGAGATTGCTTTTAGTATCTTTGTTTTACAAGTGGCGCAACTAGGCTCAGAAAGGGTAAGTCGCTTGCCCCACGCCACACAGCCAATACAAGGAGGCTCTGGGAGTCGAGGAGCCCCTAAGGAGCTCCCAGCCTGGCCTGTCATACCCATAGTTCCAACCTTGATGTTTGTCACCACCTTACAGTCTAGTCTCAGACAGGCACAAAGTTCTGTGGCCCTGTTTCCTATCTATCACGTAAGTTCTCTCCTCTCCTTCCTGCCACTGCTAGAATTTATTTTTCCCCAGGATTTGTCTCCAAACTGGGGTTCTCATCTCCAGATTTACCCGCACCATCAACCCATCACTTGGCTGCCAGAGAGCTCGTCCTAAATTGCAGACTGGTGATGTCTCTTTCCACATGTGGCCATGTGCTTTCAGGTTTTCAGTAGAAGTGGAAGGGTCTTCAGAACCCAGCACCCGCCCCTCTTTACGGCATCACCTCCAGCCCCACCTACTCTAAGCTCTGGCCTCACAGAACTGTGAGACCTTATTCCCTCATCCCTGCACTTTGCACATGGTGTTAGCCCTCCTGGAAAAACAAAACATAACAAAACCAAAAAAACCCTCCGTGGTTCTCTCACCCCACCGTCCTCAGCTCGAGCCGCAGAACAAGCCCTGCAGGCAGCCCCAGCTCCACTTCAGTCCTGCAGCAGCCCCGCTGTTTACGTAGCCGCCCCACTAGACGGGAGCTCCCAGAAACTTTGTACCCAGAGACTTGTCTACTATTTGGCACATGCGAGATGTTCAGAAACCTCTTGACCTCATCCATCTCCCTGGTTCCTTGAAACTCTGCCCTTTGGTTCCATTCTCTCTGATTGTCTAAAACACGGTTCCTTTGCCATAGCCCCTCTCTCTGCCCTTCTGATCCCATCCCTGCCTTTGCACGGCTTGCTTGACTCCCAGCGTTCTCATCACAGACATGGGTTACGGAACCAGGCGGACTGCTTTCTCTTCCCGAAGCCTGGAAAGTTCTGGGTCCAGCCCTCATTGCACCCTTCAACCCTCAGCAGTTTTATGTGATAAAGGGCTGTGTGCCCAGGAAATCTGCATGCCTGGCAGAGAGTACAGAGGCAGCAAAGAGCTGGAAGGCCCTTCAAAGGGTGCCCCCGTGGGCAGCACACAGGACGCTCCTGCTACGCGCAGTTGCTCCCTTCGCTCTGCCATGCCCATCCCCTGAGTAGTCTACAGAGACCTTATGCTGACATTGGAGGGCAGGTGCAGGCCTGAGTGGTTGACCTCAGGCCCACGTCTTCTGGAAGGGAAATTGTTCTACTCCCAACAACTCCTTCTCCCAGGGAAAGGCCAAGGCTCAAAGCCTCAGACCTAAAGGGTGTCGGTCACTTCAGATCAGCCCCAGGAAAGGGTTCAGGCAGGAACATGTTCACACCGCCTACCACCCCTCCCCAAGAGACTCCCCCACTGCCAGGGCCCCCAAACTAAAGAGGCCACGCCCACTGGCAGGGCGGAGGAAGCAGACCTCCCTGTTTTGGTGCCCATCACACTTGAGGCACCAGTCCCTCTCCTCACAGCCTTCAGGGGGAAGCAAGGCCGGGAGGGGCCCCCACGGGGCCACTGTGCCACTGCCATCCCATCCCAGTTGCCTCTGACCCCTGAGTCCAATAGTATGGGCAGCGTGGGCACTGGGCTCAGTCCTAATCGAGGCTTGTCACTAACTCCTGCGGGGCTTTGGGCCAGTTCAACCTCCTCTCTGGGCTTAGCTAGTCTGTGAGTATTCTTGGGTGATCCCTGGTTGGCCTGCAGGGTCTAATTCTAGAAGGACACACTGACGTAGCCTTCAGGGCAGAAAGTGTGGGTGATGGCTCTTGGTGGGGCCATTCAGGCCCTGGAGGGGTGCGGCCAACCAGGGAGCTTTGTACCTGAAGGTAGATGACAAGACCCATGAACAGGGGAGAGGACAAGCTCTAAAAGCTACTGTTTTCAAGAACTCTACAAATGAACATGGCCAACAGGACCTGTCTGTGCAGACTCCGAAGGTGGGAGAGGTACCTTTGGAGACATGCCCTCTCAGCAAATTGCCCCAGCACACTAGCCCCAGTCCTGGGGATCTCCAGTCCCGACAGTCTCACCCCTAGTCAAGGTCCTCAGGGCCAGTCCTAGGACCAACGCCGGAAGTGGTGCTTGGGCCAGGGCTCTCAGAGTGGGAGAAAGGGGTGGGCACCCAGGCAGAGGCAGCCAGGGAGATTGGCAGCAGCTGTGGGCAGCTCGGGAGGGACGGGGAGGAGTCAACTTGTACACGTGAAAAACTCCAGCGGGGCCGGGCTTCCCCCTTCCTCCTCCTCCTCCTCCTCCCCCCTCTGTCCTCTCCCCTACCTTCCTCCACCCCTCCCCTTCTCCCTCCTCCTCCTCCTCCTCCACCTCCTCCACCTCCTCCACCTCCTCCAGCTCAGGTTGCAGCTTCTCCAGGGAGCCGCTCACCTTTCGGGAACAGGGCAAGCAGCTCCGAGCCCGGCAGGGACCCCGGCTGGGAGCAGGGCACAGCGCCCGGCACCGCGGCCCCTGGACGCGCGTGGTGAGTCCCTCTGGCTGGGGACCGAGGTGGGGACAGTCGGAGCTAGGGGCACCGTGGCGCGGGCAAAACGGAGCAAAGGTAAGCCGGCGGCTCTTAAAGGCGCCGCTGCGTTTGCCGGGGCGGGAGGGGGGCGGGGGCGGGGGGGGGGGGCGAGGGGTTGTTAGAGACTGCCCGAACGGCGAGGAAGACCGGGGATCTCGAGGCGTGCAGGGGGTGGGGAGAGACGGGGAGGATGATGCCCTTGCAGAGGCCACTCGCAAGTCCCAGGGGCTTAGGAAGGAGGGCAATTTTGCATTCTCAGACCCCCGCGCCCCGCAGGGAGTTTCCATCGGGACTCCTTTGGGCCCCCAGGCTCTGGTCTGAACCCTGGGAAGCAAAGTTTTCCACCCAGCGGCGAGCCTGGCGCTTTCTAAGCGCCCTTCCTTCTGGGAAGGGCAAGGGTCAGGAGTGTTCGGTGAGGAGGGGACCCGCGAGGGTGGGGCCAGATCGCCGCCTCCACGGGCTTGCGGGCTCTGGTGAACTTTCCAGAGCTCTAGACTAGGGGCGGGAGGCCGGAGCCCTGGGGTGAAGGTGGAAGGACACCCATGAATTCCCGCGGGTTCCAGCACTAGGAGATGGTGGCTGCAGGGAGGTTGAGGACTGGTGTGTGGAAATTGCTGCCCCTTCTGTCTCTGCCCACCCAGGGACCGGGAGGGTCTGTGGCCCCTCACCCCGTGGCAGCCACTGGCAAAGGGTGAATGCAGCCACAGGAACGGGTGGGCTGCCTGTTGGGCTAAGGAAATGGGGCAGGAGGATCTGCTGCAGGCCAGAGGCGCCCGGGTGTGGAGGACTGCACAGACCTGGTGGTGGACAGAGTGGGGCTGTTGAGACAGTGACTGGTTTTCTGGGCTTTGGGGTCGGCATCCTGCTGGGCACCAGTGGGGTGTTCTAATTCTCTCTGAGCCCCTTCCTGAGGCAGGGGTGAGAGCCCTGTGGCCGGGGCAGTGGGCAGTGCGTATCAGCTCCCTAGAACCTTATCCCGACCCCCGGCCCAGCCCTCAGGAGTTCCCCAACTGTGGCCAGGGCCCTGGCTGAGTCACTAACACCACTGGCTTGCCCCTCCTGTGTCAGCATCCTGTGAGGTTCTGAATGCTCGTGTGGCGTTTTCCGCTGGGGCTGGGCACACAGCACATTCCTGGACGTGGCCTGAAAGAGCAGAAGCCTCGAGAATGCCTGGGAACGGCCCACAGGTGTCCTGGTCCTCAGAGGTTCCCTGCCTGTAGCCTGGCCCTGGCAGGGGCTGAGACAACAGTGGCTCAGGGGTAGGGGACTGTGAGCACAACTCCAGGCGATGCTGTCTCCTGGGCTTGGATCTGCATCTGGAAGCCTGCTGAAGACAGGGTCACCTTGCTGCAGCTGAGCCACTGTCTAGGGCCACCCTGCCCCAGCCACCTCCCCTGTAGCTGGTGAGGCTGTGAGGCTGTGAGGCTGACCCCCCTTCCCCGCAACCTCACTGCCCATTGGGTTCCTGGGAGTCTTCCCGCCCACTGCCCACGCCCCTCCAGGAGAATGGAGCCTTTATTCTCCCCAAACTTCCTGGGGTTTCCAGAGCCAGAGTAGGCTTCAGTAAGTCACATCCAACTTCTGAATGCCTTAGCAGCTGCCATTTACCGAGTATCACTCACCTCTCTGAACTAAGTGTTTTTATCCCCATAGTACAGGCGACGGGACAGATGTTCTGGGAGGCCAACTTCCCCAAAGTCGCACAGAGGTGGGGCCCAGCCCTCGTCCTTCTGAGCCCCCTGCTCTCAGTCCTTGCCCCGCTACAGGAGACCCCAGCATAGCCCGCTGTCCTCTGGTTCCACCTCAGCCCTCAGAGGAAGAAGGATGGGGATGGTGCTCCAGGTAAAAGGCTCTGTGTCCTGCGCCAGGCACAGCCAGCCTCTCCAGGGGTCGCAGGAGAGAGGGCACCAGATCCGTGGAACAAGTAGGTTCCTTCTCTGAGATCTGAGATCTGCTTGCCTCATTTGGAAGCCTCCCCTGGGCCTCAAGGACACGAAGCTGCCTGTATGGCTGCATGTTTTCTCTGCAGAGCCAGACCGTCCTCTGCCTGTGCCCAGGTGCAGGCCCCATGCTGTGGGGCGGGGCCTGGCTTGGCTCCTCCCATCTCTGAACTCAACCTTGCCTCTCCTTTCCCTGGGGACACCCCATTTTGGACTTTTGTTCAGCATCTCCATCTATCCCTCCCCCGGTTCCTTCTTTCCTACCCTGAGTTTGAGGCCTAAAGGGCAGGCCTTGATGGGGTACAGCTCCAGCGCACACTAGCTGTGACTCCTATCTCCCCACAGACTCTTGAGCTTCTCCCAGCCTCAGTTTCCTCATCTGTGAAGTGAAGCTCATAATAGGGAGGGTTGTTATGTGAATTAAATGAAAGAACACATAGTGCCTGGCATGTAGCAGATGCTAAGTCACCGGTGGCCGTGCTGTTGGTGGCTACTTGGAAGGCGATTCCCTAGCTATGGCCCTGTGCCTGGCTCTGGGGGAGAGACCAAGGCGGGCTTCCCTAATCCCATCAGGCCAGGCTCCTCAGCAGTGTCTTTCCTGCTCTTCCAGTTGGGGAGCGGGGCTCTGTACAAGAGAATGGGGGGTGGGGTGCAGGTTGGTTGGAAACCTGCAAGAGGGAACCAGGAACCTGTGCTGTGGGGACTCTGCCCTCCAGCTTCCAGGATGAGTGAGGTCTGCACCGGGAGCTGCAGAACCTACAGCTTCCTTCTCTGAGGGGCCTCTGGCAGGACTTCCTCCCCTGGAGTAAGAAGACCCCCCTCCCCCAGTACTTAATTGATTGCAGTCCCTGTCCTAGCCCTTCCCTCCCCCACCCTGGACCCTTCACCTCCACCCTCTTGGCATTAGCTGCTGAGGGGACACCTTCCCTTCTCCAGGGGTGGGAGCAGACCGAGGGTAGTCTTGTCTTGTCCAGGTCCCCCCAGCTGTGGACACACACACAGACCCCACTGGAAGGCTGGGCTCACAGTGGACCAGGTGGAGGGTCTCAGACCCAGGGTCAGGGCAGAGCCAGTGGCCCGGCCTGGCAGGAGGCGGTCAGTGGCAAATCAGCAGGTCAGTAAGAGGAGAGGGGTGGCGCAGGTCAGCCAGACTTGATCTTTGAAGGTGAGCTGTCTGCTCCGGAGATCTCCATGGCGGTTCTGTCTGCAGAGGAGGAGGGATCGGGAGGTTTGGCTCTGAGCTGGTAAGGGCCTCTGATGCTCTCTGACCCCTTGAGTGACCCTGGTGAGATGGGACACTCCAGTCTCAGAGACACTGGACAGAACTTTTGAAGGGACAGTGATGACTCCCGCCCCCATCTTGGAACTCTGGATAATGGTCTCATCCTGTGCCCTGCCTCACCCCACCGACCTTAAAGCCTTCCCTGGAAACGGAGGGGCGGGGTAGACAAGGTGCCTCTGCGCCCATGAGGCTGGTGCAGCATTCCTCTTCACTTGCTGAGCGAGCGTCCTCCCAGCCAGCTGCGGGTGGGCGGGGTCTGGACTTTGGGGTCAGTTCAAGTGCGGCTGCTGACATTCAGCGAGGGGTCGGTCGCCTGGATGAGGGAACTTGCTGCCCCATGTTCTCCCTGCCTTTGGCAAATGGGGAGAGTAGCAGTGTCACTTTGCGTGGCTGCGAAGATCCCGTGAGCTAACGCCCGCAAGCGCGTGGCTTCCCGCCCCGCCTGCTGTCGCCCGCAGCCACATTCCACGTTCTCATAGCCTGGGTGTCATCCCTGCAGAAAGCAGGGCTCCTGCCCCAACCTGGGAAGGGAACTCCGTTCTTCAACCCTGTCACCCTCCCTCACCTTGAGCGCCCCCTGCACGTCATCCTGGTCGTGGGGCATCCTGACAAAGCCCCCGGTGAGCTGTCCTCACCCCTTTTGTAAAGAAGCCCCATTTCTTGCCTCTGGATGTCTCCCCAGGAACCAGGACCGCTTCTCTCCTCAGACCCTAACTGTCCAGCAAAGGAGGCCCATGTAGGTTCACCAGACCCGGGAGGGGCATGGCTACCCTTCCATGTGTCTTTGCAGGGCCTGGTGGCAGGTGGGTAGTAGGTCAAGCACTGGAGAGTGTCACTCATGACAGCAGCAGCGCGGGGTCCCCAGGCCGCCTGTGCTGGCAGGGCACAGGATGAGGCTGGGGAAGGGGTCCCACAGCTGCTTCCTGTTCCTGGCATGGAGCCCCCACCGTGGCCGGGCTGGGTGCCACATTCCAGGCTGACACCAGACCTAACCTGGCACCTTCTCTGTGCAAGGTGGCCTTTGAGGGCTGCAGATTTCCCTGGTGACAGCACCTGGTGGGCAGAATGCCATCTCAGGGCAGGTGCGGTTCCCTCCAACCCCAGGGAGGCAGGAAGGGCACTGAACTCGAAGTTCCAAGCCCTTGGTCCTAGTTTCACCTCTGCCCTGCCAACCCAAGTGGCCGTGGGCAGGTCACTTCCCCTTTCTGAGTCTTGCCTTCTTCACCTGGAAAATGAGGGCGCAGACCAGGGGCTTTCTAAGGCCCCACCCGAGACTGCTGGTGTGTGGTTCCCACTTCTGCTGGTCCTGCCGAGGAGGGGAGGTCTGACTGGCGTGCTGAGGCCCGGAGAGGGTCTCTACCTTCTGTCCCCCCAAACACTGGAGCACAGGGGCTTCCCTCCATGAGGCCTGGGTAGCCGGTTCCTCTGATGGGCAAGGAAACCCTGGAAGGCCTCCCGCCAGTCAGACAGGAGGAGAAAAAGCACCCCCCAAACAGGGGGGTGCTAGATGCTCATGCTGGGCAGGTGCCAGAGGCTCAGGGGCCCGGCTTGGTGAAGCTGTGGCCTAGACCACAGCCGGCCTGTGTTATTTATTTACTTATTTACTTATTTATTTATCTATCTCTTATTTAAAAATTTTTTTATTTGTTGACTTTTAGAGAGGGAGAGGGAGAGAGAGAAACACCATTTTGTTGTTCTACTTATTTGTGCATTCACCAGTTGACTTCTGTATGTACCCTGACAGGAATTGAACCCGCAACCTTGGCGTTTCGGGACAATGCTCTAACCAACTGAGCTACCTGGCCATGGCCCAAATCCAGCCTGTTTTAGTATGGGCCATGAGCTAAGAACGTTTTGTTCAGTGTTAAGTGGCTGGGAAAAATCTTCGCAGAAGAAAGTAATATTTTGTGACACTTGAAAATTAAATTCAAATTTTCGTGTCCACAAGTCAAGACCTTCTGGAATGCGGCCACACTAGTTGTTCCCCAGCTGGCTGTGGGCTCCTGCCACCAGAGTGAACCACGATCACTGCGGAGAGCAAGCAGCCCCCAGAGCCTGAGTGCTGACTGCCTGCCCGGATGGGAAACGGGTGCCGACCCTGCTCCAGATAACCGTGCTTCTCCTGAGGCTTGCACGGAGCAGTTCTGGGGTCTCAGTCTAAAAATACTTTCTTTTCACTTTAAAAGGAGTGTTACTTCTTTTAACATGCACAGGGAATGTTCGTTAGGGCACTACTAGATCATGCACATAAGAAAAAGGAAGATCGTAACATCACCCATAATTCCGTGCCAGGAATAATTACCATTAGCATCCTAACACCCGTCTTTCTTGATTAGATACAGTTTGTATGTATTTGTTACATGTATGACGCTTGTGTATATTTAGCACACATAACAGCTTTTACAAGTTGTGTACATCTGTCCTTTTTATCTACCACCACATCTCAGCCCTGGCTGGTGTAGCTCAGTAGATCGAGTGCGAGCTGCAAACCAAAGGGTCGCTGGTTTGATTCCCAGTCAGGGTACATGACTGGGTTGCAGGCCAGGTCCCACTGGAGGCCACATGAGCAACAACCACACACTGATGCTTCTCTCCCTCTCTTTCTCCCTCCCTCTCCTCTTTCTAACAATAAATAAATAAATAAATAAATAAATAAATAAATAAATAAAATCTTTTGAAAAATACAGCTCAAACGGTTTGCAACCCCTGACTGTCCCAGGCCCAGTGCGAGTATTACAGAGAGAAGTGCCTGGCTGGCAGTCGGCCCTGCCTCGGGGAGACTCGGGCTCGGTGGGGCCAGAGTCATGAGCACATGGGTGGTGGTTTCCACCACTGGGGAACATGAGGTCACCAGGAAGAGTGTGTGGAGGTGGAGGAACAAAGGGCCAAAGCGGGAACTCTGGGGAGTGCCGACACTCGGGGACAGGGAGAGGAAGTGAGTCCACCGGATGCCGAGGGAGCACAAAGTAGGAGAAGCAGAAGGCCAAGGGGAGGGAAGACAAGGTGTAGAGCCCAGGACAGCGCCTGGCACCAAGCAGCTAATTGTGAAATTAGAAAGTGACTGGAAGAAACCAGCACCTCCTTCAAGAAGCCTGACTTCCTGCTAGACCCGAGTGGCTCAGTGGGTGGGGCATCTTCCCGCAAAGTGAAAGATCAGTGGTTGGATTCCCAGTCAGGCCGCATGTTTGGGCTGTGGTTCCGTCCCGGTTGGGGTGTATATGGGGGGCAACTGATTGATGCTTTTTCTTTCACATCATTGTTTCCCTCCCTCTCTTCTCCTCTCTCTAAAAAATAAATAAGTAAAAAATGAAGCCGAAGCTACAGGTGATAAGTGCTGCTGATAGGGGCAATTAGAGAACAGTTGGCAAACTGGAAGATGTCCAGAGGCTTCCTGGAGTGTGCCTTAGAAACAGAAAGGAGCAGGGAGGTGGTCCAGGCCGAAGTGGTCGCCTGGGCCCAGCCTGGTGCCAGAGAGACCAGCCGAGTGTGAGGAGGCAGCTTGCACAATGTTGGCCAGAGGGTTCTGTTGGAGTGGGGGCATGGGGCAGTGTGGGCTGTGCGGGCTGGGAGTGGAGTATAAATAGGAATATGGTCTAGAGATGCTGGGAAACCCTTCCCTCGGCCCTCCCTGTGCCTGAGCCTGAGGGGTCCCCAGGGACACCAGAGTTCAAAGGCCCCTGCAGTACTGTTGCTAAAGTTGGGCATGGAAAGAAAGCCAGAGAGTTGTTAACAGGGGTCCCACGACAGTCCCTGTATCTGGAAGAGGGAAGGCCGAAGGATGGGTGAACTGGTGCTTTTGGTTTCTCCTTCTACTCATTTGTAGAGGGTGGTGAGCATGGGCATCTGCGCTTACGCAGACAGGGAGGAAACTGATGTGAGTGCTTTCCTTTGGGGTTTAAGGAAGACCTAAGAAGAGTTTCTGAACTTTGGAACTTTGAAAGCCCTGAGCGGTAGGTGAGCGACCTCTTGGGGGTCTTTAACAAGAGCTGGTAAGAAGAGTAGGGAAGGGTCTCCTGTGCCCAGGAGGTGAGGTGGGCCTTGCCTGGGAGCAGGAAGGTCCGGGAAGGTCTGTGCGTCCAGGACCCCAGCGGACAGAAGGGCGCCTGCTTCCATCTTATCACTGGGAAATTCAGGGCCTCCCCGAAGATTGCAGGCCAGCTTTAGCTGGGCTTCCAAAAAAGGTCAAAAAGAAAGTACCAGAAGACAACCAGTGCCTCTATTCCTCGAGCCTTAGGAGGCCAGAGAGAGCAACAGAGTGTCAGCAGAGCCCACAAGAGGGGCTGGAAACGGGGCAGTCAGAGAGTTGGGGGCGGGGGGTCATCTATAGGAGTCAAGGCCAAAGTCTGAGCTTAGGTAGTGTACTTGACCCGAGAGTTTCTGGGAATCACCCCTGAGGGATGGGAGTCCCTGAGGAGGGCCCTAGGGGCCCGCCAGCCTCCTTCCCCATGAGCCCTGGAGACCTCAACTTGATGTACTCTGGTTGGAGTCTCTCATTAGTGTTTTTCCCATCTCTGGTCCATCCGTCACTGCGGTGTGACACCTGCCAGCCTGAGACCTCTGCGGGCCTCATTTAGGAAGTTGCTACCAAGCAAGGAGCTGCCACCTCTGCCCCAGTGCACCATCGCCCCACTGCCATTGGGGCCCAGAGCAGGCTGGGCGAGAAAGGTTAGGGCATGGCAGAGGCTTCAAGTCCAGTGGGCAGCTGATGGTGTCCTCTCGGTCCTCTTGCCTCCAAACGGCTCCTGGACGTAGGAATTCACAGCTTCCGAATATTCACTCACTGAACATGTGAGGGTTCACTCAGTGTCAGGCCCAGTCCTTGCCTTTCACGAGCTCGCAGGTAAACCAGGGAAATGGACGAGTGAACAGGACCCGGAGCCAAGGGTCCAAACTGAGGCATGTCCAGCTTAGGCATGTGCAAACTCTATGGGAGCACAGCGGGGTGGGGCTGGCTGGCTGCAGAAAACAACAGGGCAGCATGGCAGGGGTTTAGGGAGAGAGGTGTTGTGCCTGGATTGGTCGAACCTTGAAGATGTGAGCGCTCTGCTGGTTTTTCCCTAGTCCCTGGCCCGCCACCTTGGTGTCCTGCCCAGAGCCAGGACAGCTGAGGTGGAGCCACACCCTGGGGAGTCTGGGGCTGGTTGGCTTGCTTCAGTGTGTGCAGAAGGGGGCAGAGCCAGGCCCGTCCTGGGGGTGTTAGCCAGCCCCAAAGAGTGGGGCTGGCCCGACGAGCAGATAAACCAGGACACAGGTCCCTAGCAGGCCAGAGTGCAAGGAAGGAACCTGCATTTATTGTACGCAAGTCCTGGAGGTTCAGGTGATTGACAGTCTGTCCTCAGTGGGCCTAATGTTTGTACATCTGTAGAGAATAGAGTCTTTAACAGATCGCTATGATATGGCCAAGGTCTAATGCAGCATTGGTTCATTTGGGCCGCAGACACGGACTGAGCACCAGGGAGGTTCCTGACGCTGGCGGAATGAGGTTGACGGCTCTTGCCCTGAAGGACGTCACAGTCTGGTTTCGAGTGTGTGCTGGCTGCTCTGGAACCACGAGGAGGGAGCATCTTGCTTCACGTAGAGGAAGCAGGTGGCGTCACATACAGCTTCGCAGGGAAATGACACGTGAGCTGAGTTTAGAAGTGGTTTTACCAAGGAAGGCCAGGCCAAGGAAACAACGCGTGCAGAGCTGTGGAGCGCAAACGCGGTCTCCTCTGCGAACGCCCAGCACGCTCTGCAGAACTGGACCCTCCAGGACGGGTGACAGATGCAACAGGAGACAGGGCCACAATGCAAGAGGCCTGGTCTGCTGGGCCTGAAAGCTTGGACTTTTCCTGAGGGCAGTGTTGTACTGAAGGGCTGTGAGAAGGGGAGTGTCTTTACCAGAAAGCCGCCGAGGAAGTGAGGGCCCGCAGCCAGGTAGCAGTTGGACAGGAGGTTAGGAGTTACTAGGAATTATCCCCGTTCAGCAGACGAGGACACTGAGGCGCAGGTGTCTGCCCAGGCAGCAGTGCTAGCAAGTGGCAGAGCTGCGATTTCTTCTGTGACTCCAGACTTAGGAGAGTTTTGGAGAGCAGGCCTGGATGGCAGGTGGCCCTCACTGTAGGTTGTTCCATGCAGTCGGTGGGGGGGGCTTGCTGCAGGGGTGCCCCTGTGCCCTAGATGCCTCATATCCTGACCAGTCTCCCTGTGAGTTAGCCTAGCTTGCTCTTGGAGACCTTCCCCGCCTGCTTCCTACATTTCACACAGAGGCTGTGGGGTCGTCTCTGAGGTCCATCACTCTGTGCACCGCTTCGGCTCATTGGCAGGGCGGCTGCAGACCTAGCTGTCTGCCTAGATTCTTGCCACCCAGAAGGCCACAGGCTGGCAGCCTCTCTCATCAGGCCGGAGCTGGGGTGGGGCGAGGTCAGCAGTGAGGGCCCAGGGCTTCTGCTTCTGCCCTTGCCTCCCGGCTTCGGCAGCCCTGGGGTGACTGGCTTCCCCTGAGGTTTGCAAGCTCGGGAAACTGCAGCCCCCAGCTCCCTGCAGGGCAGGGTCAGTTAGAGGGTGAAGGAAGCGATGCTATCTGCAGGCTCCCTGCAGGCACGGAGGAGGGAGTGTCTGAAGTCTCAGCTCATGACGTCTGCAGACTTAGTCAGCCACGGCCTCTAGTTCTTTTGAAACCTGCCCAAAGCCCCACGTGGCTGAGTGACCGAGGTGAGGGCAGGGAGTGGGCAGCAGAGGGTATTATAAGGGTCCTGGCTGGTGGTCAGCCTTTGGGACTACGGATCAGACCCCCTGGGCTTCAGAAAGGGGGCAGTTGGAAGTTACATCCTTTAGCCCCTGCCTCTGGACCCACAGAGACTGAGATCTGAAAGAAAATAAAAAGAGGAGTTGAGGAAGCATCTGACATGTACCTGGAACATTGCGCGTGCTCCGTGGGCTGTGAAGCAGGCAGCCATGCCTGCTGTCTGTCACCGGCACGACGCAGGGGATCAAAGCGATCCCGTGAGTTCGTGCACTTTGGGAGGCACCCAGCGGTCCTGGAGGTTCAGGGAAGCATCTGAAGGTCTGAGACCTGAACCGCATGCAGGGGTGTGGCCTGGAGCAGAGCTAGAATGGTAGGGAGGTGGGAGAGCAGAGCCAGAGAGGAGGGGGCGCCCAGATCTTGAAGGACCTTGAGCGCAGGGCAGGAAGTGGGGCTTTATCCAGGAGGCGGGTAAAGGGGGCTCTGTGTAAGGGTTTGCTGGGGAATCTCCAGGCCTGCTCTCCAGAGGTTAAGAAGTGAAAGTCCCCCTCACCCCCCCCACCAGGGTGCTGCCAAGCTTCTGTGAGGTGGGGGCTGCTGCCAGCTTCCCTAGATAATCTGCCACCTCCTCCTTGGCCTCGTGATCTCCTGGTCAGGACCTCCCAGGTGCCCCAACCCTAGTGCGGGTGTTTGGTCTGGGGCCTGGCAGAGGTTGTCCTGGACAATGTCCCTGTGGGGCCAGTGGGGCCTGTTCTAGGAGGCGTCTCCCCTCTGAGGACAGGGTGAGATCTTTCCACCAGGAGGCCGGGTCCCCTGGCCTGCGCACGCCTTAATCTGAGTTGGGGAGCCCTGCCTGGCTGGCCTTTCCTTCTGGTGGCTCTGGCTGTCAGTAGCTGACCACGTCCCCTGATTCCCAGCCCTCCTCCGTGCTGGGGTCTCAAAGCACTGTGTGGGCTGGGCGGGTGGCTCTGAGGGATGTGGCTCATGAGCTCTGCGTGTGGCCTCTTTTCTGGCATGTCACGTCTGAGCAGGCGCTTGAGAGGAGAACAGTGGAGGAAAGAGCTGACAATCGCTGGGCATCTTCCTTGTGCTCGTGCTGTGTCGCGTCGGCACACACAGCACGTCCACCCAGACGTCCGCTGGACACCAGGCACTTGCTCCAAACCCTACTCCTCCCCAGCCCACAGCAGCCTCTGCTCTCAGCTCCATCCTTCCTGCTGCTCAGGCCCAAACCCTCAGGGTCCTGCTCAGCTCCCGCCTCACAGTCCATAGGCAGTCCTTCCGCAGGCCCCCTTGGCAGACTCCTCCAGAACCCCACCACTCCCCACCCGCACTGCTCCCACGCAGGCCTGGGATAGCACTCTCTCGGGACCTCTGCGTAGCCTCCTGCCCACACAGTCAGTTCTCAACACCGCAGCCAGAGGCAGCCGTTTAAAATCTGCGGTATCACATCACCCATCTGCTCAAGTCCCAAGGGGCCCCACCGTGGTCCGTTGTGCTTGGTGCCTCCTTTCCAGTCACACGGACACTTCTCTCCAGTTCTCACTTCTGCCTCAGGGCCTCTGCTCCTGCTGCTCCCTTGCTGACCTGCTTCCCCAGATTCCCCGTGACCAGCTTCCTCTCCATGCCTACTTGGGACTTTTCCAAGAAGACGTCACCTCCTCAGGGAGGCCTTCCTAACTGTCCTGTTTAACATTGCCACCCCCATCCCCCCTTTAGTTCCTCCACTGCGCTTCCCACCACCCAACACCACATGTTTTATCTACTTTGTTGTCCAGGCTGCCCCTCCCCACCTTCGTTAAAACGCAAGTACTGTGAAGGCGGGAATGAACCATCTGTCTTGTGCACAAGACTCTCAGGGTCATAACGCTTCCTGGTACATAGTAGCTGTTCAATGAATAATTGTCAAATGAGTGACCAGAGCCAAAGGGAAGAGATTATAGAGTGTTCTCACCATCAGACAGCCTGCCAGTGGCAGCACCAGAATCTAAACCTGGGTTTGTCTGGCTTCTAATTCAGAGTGAGGGTGGAGCGAACCTGGAGGAGAACAGAGCGCTTATAGCCCTGGCCACCAGGAGGGGCAGGTGGGGGCCTTTCCAGCTAGGAGAAGACAGTGAGGAGGCACAGTGACCTCTGAGCAAGTGGCAGTTTCCTCCTGGCCCAACTCCTCCTTCCTCCTGTGCCATCCACTTCTCTGGTGCCAGCAGGAAGTTCTGGGCGGGCCAGCGTGTGCCCGGGAGGAGGTGACAGGAGGCAGGCGGAGGACTTTTTGGACTTACCTGGGCAGGGGGGCAGGAGGAAGGCCCACTGGGTGGTCAGTCTGCCCACCCACAGCTCCGGAGAGGGCTGTGCCGCCCGACCTCCACACCACCCCGACCAGGCCGGCAGCCCCGGACGCCCATCTCCCTCTTCCCCTGGCACCGATTGCACGGGGACAGCCCCAGATGGCTCTCTTGGCCTGAGGACAAAGACCACACTGTGCCCAGCACTGGGGCGGCCTCAGGCTGGGTCACACTGAGCCCTTCTGTCCCCATATGGGGATGGGGGCAGACGGCACAAGGTGACAGGCCATTTTCCCATCTCCCTTCCCCCTCGACCCCCTAATCTGAGGAGCTGACTCTCCCAAGGGCAAAGTGACAGAGGCAACTGTGTCTTGAGTTCTGGGACAACGGGCCATTCACTGCCCAGGCTGCCCTGTCACACCCAAGACCCCGCTCGGCTCAATGCCCCGATTGTCCCCTGCAGAGAGAGGCAGCTACTCTTGGCTGTGGTCACCACCCCTGCCGCTTGCCCCCTGTCACCATCCGGAAGTCTGTCCCCACACTGGACCTCCACTGGTCCTACACCACTGACAGCCACTTCCTCCTGGTCCCTCCTCAGGCCAGTGGAGACCAGCTGGTCCCCAGCCCTCTGCACTGCCAGCCCCACATTCCCGCCTGAGTCAGCTGTCCCTGGTTTCACCCTCCTCTGGCTCCCTGTCTCATCATCCCCTGCCCTGCCCAACCCAGCTGGTGGCTCCTTGCTTCTAACCGAACGTGAAGGGAGCAGGTACGGGCTAGGTCTCCTTGTTCCTGTAGGAATTGGAGGCCTCTCCCCCAAAAGGCTTTCAATGAGCTCCCCTGACCCTCCTACACGGGCAAGAGCAAGGGCATGAGATAGATGGTGGCTACTGGTGGATTGCTGAGTCACAGGCCCATCGCTCCACCCCCTAAATCTCAGGCTGCAGGACAGCTTTACGGGGGTTCCCTGTTGTTAGAAGCGGACATGGCTGGCCCCTCTTAGTAGAGCTCAGAGCTCAGGGAGCCAGGGGCCTGGCTCCGCCCACCCCCACGGATCATCATGATTGAGCTTGGGCTGGCAGTGTGTGCCGGGCAGACATTTCATTCCCTTCTGGGGGCTCTCCTGCACCTCCCCAGCTCTGAGGAGTTCCCATCTCAGTGAGTGTGGCAGCCCAGAAACCTGGACAGATCCCTCTCCCTTAGCTGGACCTCAAATGCTTCCCTACTGTGGCTCCCTGTCCAGATCATTGGGGATGCTTTTTAGTTTTTGTGTTTTGTGTATTTCTTTTAATCCTCACCAAGGACATGCTTACTGATTTTGGAGAGAGGGAGAGAGAACATCGATCCGTGGCCTCCTGTATGTGCCCTGGACACCAAGCCTGCAACCCAGGCATGTTCCCTGATCAGGAATCAAACCCATAATTTTTTGGTTTGCAGGACGACACTCCTGGCCAGGGCTGGGGGGTGGTTTTAAAAACTGCATTTTCTCAGTTGCCATCCTCAGAGCCTCAGTTCCATGGGCTGAGGGTGAGACCCAGGAACCTGAATTTTTTATAAAACATCCCAGCGATGCTGATGTTCAGCCAACATTGTAAACAGTTGACCCATGTACAAGGGACATCTCCACTCTCCTGTCACACTGGGAAGTGTGATTCTACAGGGAAGGTGCATCTGTGTCCCTTGTCACTGGAACTCATGTGACCCTTCTATTACGCCCCCCCCCCGGGGTTGGCTGCACACAGAGTGCGCGAGGTGAGGTTGCTGCAGGAATGAGCTGCAAGCTGGGGCGTCGGGGAAGTGCATGGCCGGCGGGCTTGGCCAAGGCAGCTGGAAGATGAGCTCTCAGCTACCTTCCCACCTGAAGAGGCCTCGCCAGCCCTGAGCTCCTTGAATAGGGACCACGCTTCACTCACCACTGTAAGCACAGTGCCTAACACAGTGCTTGGCCCATGGTAGGTCCTCGGTCCTTATTTGCAGAGCCAAACTGAGTGAGACTTCAGGGCCCACTGACAGGGAGGCTTAGCTGGCAGTGCAGACCCAAGGCCTGCATCCTGAGAGGCGCAAGCCTGAGGTTGCAAGTGTCCAGTCTCAGGGCTCAGAGGAACTGGGGGCCAAACATAGGTGCTTTGGGAGCAGCCAGGAACATTCAGGGTCCTTTCTGGCTGAGGGCAGAAGGATGTGATCATTAAGCAAAGCAAACATGTTACTGACCCATAATCCCTTAAACCAGAGGATTCAGGAGGTGCCTGGTTGCCTTGGCAACTGGGCAGTGGCCAGTGACAGTGCTGAGAGCATCTTCTGGAATAGGCTGTGCCTGGTGCGTGGGTAAAATCTGGGAGAGTACAGGGTGGCCCTTCCCATCACAGAAGTGGCCCTGATGCTTTCTTGGCAGGTGAGGGTGGGGCCCTTGTGGGACCTCTGGGACCCAGCCCCACTGCAGCTGGGGGGATGTGGGCAGAACAGGATGAGAGGGCAGCCGCAGTAGGAGCCTAGGAAACGATGGAGGGGAGGAGGGACAACCCCAGTCTGGGTTTTCAGGGCAGGATGGAGAAGGAAGGGTGCGTGGGAAGACTCGGATGCACAAGTCTCATTGGGAGGCCAGCAGGGTGTCCCCTCACTCAGAGGGCAAGAGGGCCGAGGAGCTGCAGAGAGAGAACCCCTTTTGGCTGGGGAAGGGCCCCCGAGGGTGAGCAGAGAGGCCCGCCCCTCCCCCACTGTTTTCTCCTGGTCCCTCTCTGTTTCCAGCCAACTTCTATGTTTCCCCTGAGACCTCCAGCTCCCCTGACCTCCCAAATTTCAGCTGGAGAGATGAGGCTGGGCCAGCTCAAATGCACACCCCTCCTCCCTCATCTTTTCCCTCTTATTTCTGTTTCCTGGGGACCCAGGACAAGCCAGAGAGGGATCTCGGAGTATTGGTAGTAGGGGAGATGGGGTTTGGAACACTCTCTGTCCCATTGATGCTTAGCTTCTAGGCATTAATTAGTGAGGCGTACTGGCTGCTGACATGTCCAAGCTCGTGCACACAACTTGGTAAAGAGCTGCTGGCCAGGGGGCCACCTGGCTCTGGTGCCCTCCCTGCCACGCAGGCTTGCTTGTCACTTCATGCTGCTGTAATGAGCAGTCCTTTGTGGGTTTGCCTGATCCATGTTGTGAGCATTTCCCTAGGGCAGGGAATCCTGGGGGCACTCCCAGTGTGGCAGAGGGTCGGGACTTCCCCTCCGGGAGCTCCAACTCTGGCTGGCCAGTGCAGGGTGGCAGAGCTTGCTGGGAAGATGAAGACTCAGGTCTGGAATTCACTTTGGGGATTGACTGGCCTCCCATTGTCTCGTTCTCATGGCTGGCTCTTCTCCCTTCTCCCTTCTCAGGGCCCTCTGCCTGGTCCCTGCTGATCATGAATAAGGTGAAGAACTTTAAGCGCCGCTTCTCCCTGTCTGTGCCCCGCACCGAGACCATTGAGGAGTCCTTGACTGAGTTTACAGAGCAGTTCACCCAGCTGCACAACCAGCGCAATGAGGGTGAGGGCTGGGGCCTCCAACCCCGGCATCCCCCAAAGCCCCTCCTTGCCCTCCTTGCCCCCACCTTCACTGTGGCCTTGTGGGAGGATGGGGGGAGGACACAGACCTCCCCTCCCCTTGGGGCAGAGGGGCAGGGTGGGGAGCTGATGCCTCTCCCTCACAGACCTGCAGCTCGGTCCTCTTGGCAGAGACCCCCAGCCAGACCCCAGCACCTTCTCTCCCACGGATGGCGGGGAGGAGCCCAGGCAGCTGTCCCCTGGCATGCACTGCCGGAGGCAAAACCAGCGCCGCTTCTCCATGGAGGTGAGGGCTTGGGCTCCTTCCCGTGGACATGGCAGCATGCATCCCCTACTGTGTGCCCAGAAGAGTGGTGGCCTGGGAGCCAGACTTCACGGGTTCAGGTTCCAGCCCAGCCATTGATTAGCTCCATGACCTTGAGGAAAGGTTCTCAACCTCTGTATACCAGAGTCTTCTTGTGTTAAAATGGTCATTGTGAAAGTTAGGTGGATTGATATATGCCAAGTGCCTGGAACATTCCTGCTATATAGCAAGGGCTGTACAACTTGACTGTTGTTCTTATGACCCATATGTGTGCACCCAAGTATGTGAAAGGTATGCTTCCAGAATCGTGCTGTCTGCAGGCATCTTAGTCTGCAGATGGTGATACTGCTGGCCCAGAAAGGGGGTGGGGCCTCCAAAAGTCACACAGCACCCAGCCCACCGGGTGTTCATGTATGTCTCTGAGCACATCATTGAAGTGGCTGTGAGCCTGGGGTTGGAGCATGTGGCTTAGCCCTACTGGGTGGCTCTACAGGGAAAGCCAGGCCCAGGGTGAGAGGCCAGGGTCCCCACAGCACTAGCTACCCTGGAGCAAACACTGGTGTCCACATCTCACCCCGACCACTGCAGGACATCAGTAAGAGGCTCTCTTTGCCCATGGACATCCGCTTGCCCCAGGAATTCCTGCAGAAGCTACAGTTGGAGAGCCCAGACCTGCCCAAACCGCTCAGCCGCAGGTCCCGCAGAGCATCCCTGGTGAGTCCCAGGATGCACACGCATCAGCCCTGCAGGGGGGTCCGGGAAGTTCCTGAGTGTCTGGTGCCACCTGCTGGTCGAAGCAGATCTACATAGACCTGTGTCCTTGGTCAACCTCCACTCCATAGACGGATCTCACCAGGGCTGGGTCTGACCCCTATGCCTCCTCTGGGCCCTGAGATCAATAGACCAGCTGGTACCTGCTGCCCGTTCCTGGCTGCCTGTCAGGTTCCTTGGGAGCATCTTCCAAAACACAGACTCCAGTCCCCACTCCAGATACCCACTGTGTCAGACTCTCTGGGTGGTAGGGCCTAGGAATCCGTAGTGTTATGGGTTGGGTGTTGCTGAGCTCGAGAGAGGCTATTGGGGTGGTGGGTTCTGAACTGGACATGGGGAGAAAAGACAATTCCTGGAGCCAGTAGCCTGAACAAGATGGAGACAGACGGGGGGTGGGTGCTGAGGCCTCCCCAGGTGCTAGGGCCCTGAGCTCCACACCCTCCTCTGTTGCTGCCAGGGCAGGAAGCAACTCCCACCTGCAAGGGCTTCCTCCTGCGCCACAGGGACGAGGGGCAGGAGAAGAGGGAGGACTTGTGGCTGTCCTCTCCCCTGCCAGCCGCAGTTGTTCCTTCTCCCTGCGGAGGCCTCAGTACCTGTCCCCCCCGGAATCTGGAGCAGGGGAGGGGTAGCCTTGGGGCTGCTGGGGCCTCAAGCTCACAGGACCCTATGTCTCTCCCTTTCTCAGTCAGATATTGGCTTTGGGAAACTGGAAACATACGTGAAACTGGACAAACTGGGGGAGGTAAGAGGCTGGGTTTGGTCTTCTCAGGGTGGCCAGGCAGGCTGGCTGGGAGGAGGACGGGTCTCCCCCACCCCTCCCTGACCTGCCCTCTCCCAGCGCCTGCCCCACAGGGGTACATGATCGTGGCTGTCCAGCCGGGCTCAGCAGGTGCTGAGGTGGGCCCAGGTCCTGGAGGAGGGCGTGAGGATGGAGTTGTCTGTGGGTCCAGGCAGGATCCAGGCTTTTTTCTCCACAAGCGTTTCTGTCTGAGTTCGAATCCCAGCTCTACTGTTTCCTAGCTTGGTGACCTTGGGCACATTATGTCACTTCTCTGCACCTGCCTGCCTTCCTTTGTCAAATGGCGCTCGTAATGTTCCCTCTTACAGAGTTGTTATGTGGATTGAAGAGGTTCCTATAATAAGCTTTTGTACAGCAAACACTTAGTGCCTGGGTGTAGTTCAGTACTGTTAGCTTGCATCTGTAGTCACTGCCCCGGGCTTTCTGCTATAGGTGGGGGTGGGCAAAGGTTTACAGAGAGGAGGAAGAAGGCCCTTTCCCTGCAGAAACCAGGAGAGACCTGCACATAAACATCAACCTCGGGAAGAACCAACTGGCATTATAATAGAGGGGCAGCTGGCCTGGGGGAAGTTAGGGACAGCTTCACAGAGAAGTGAAGGGAAAAGAAGGGGAAAGCCCTCCAATCAAAGTCACAGTCACAGCAGAGGCACAAAGAGGGGGCACTGGACAGAGGAGAGCTGGACCTGAGTGTTGCTGGGGCTCCGGCTGCTTTCCCAGGGCACCTACGCCACAGTCTTCAAAGGGCGCAGCAAGCTGACGGGGAACCTCGTAGCCCTAAAGGAGATCCGGCTGGAGCACGAGGAGGGGGCGCCATGCACAGCAATCCGCGAGGGTACAGCACCCTAGGGTCCCCAACTCCTGAGCATCCCTGGGAGGAGGGGTTCATTTGCTGGAGCCCTGGTGGGAGCCTGGGGTGGAAGGCCACTGTAGGAGTTGGGTCAGGGGGCTAACCTCAGGAAGAGAGGACATGAGGGGCACGTGGGGCCCCGGGAACCCAGTGGGCCTGTCTCCCCCCAGTGTCCCTGTTGAAGAACCTGAAGCATGCCAATATTGTCACCCTGCATGACCTCATCCATACGGAGCGGTCCCTCACCCTGGTGTTTGAGTACCTGGTGAGTTGGGACCTTCTTCCCCTTGTGGTGGTCGTGGGGTGGCGAGGGTGAGGGAGGTGGGGGGTGCCCCAGGCCTTGCTCTAAAGTCAGGTTCTCAGATATTTCCCAATAGGAGTGGGCCAAGGCCCCGGCCTAGGGGCAGCTTGGAGCCAGGGACCTGTCCCATTCCTGGGCTTGGGCCTTACCCAGGGAGGGGCTGGCCGCCAGGGGTCAGCACAGGCCATGGCTGAGCCAGGCTCTGTGTTCCAGGACAGCGACCTGAAGCAGTATCTGGACCACTGTGGAAACCTCATGAGCATGCACAACGTCAAGGTGAGGGACCCCACACATTTAGGCCCCTGTCCATCTCGGCACCTACCTGTTCTCAAGTCCAGCATGGGAACTCACTCTCACCACCAAGGACCAGCTGCTGCAGTTGCTTTGACCTTCTGTGCAGGACGAAGGGAAGGAGGGTGCTGTCCAGAGAGGGCCAGGCCCATGCCGAGCACCTTACCTTGCCACACAGACATGTCCCCCTGCCACCCCCTAGCTGTGGATGCAATATACCCCCCCAACTCTGAGCATCAGCTTTCCCATTCGTCACATGAGAGCCTCAGTTACCTGCTGGGATGAGGGAGGCCTCTGGGGAAGCTCAGAGGGATGAATGGTCTCTGGTGTGTGCCAAAGTCAAGCACATGCACCAGTGCGTGGTGGGCTTCCCTGCCTTTCGTGGCCCTCAGCTCCCTGGGTAGACAACCGGCTGCTCTCCCCCGTCCTTCCCACCTCCTGTGCACACCTGGTGCCCTCCCCTCTGGACCGGGTTCCCTGGGCTGATGGGGCTGCAGCGTGGCCAGGGCGGCTCTCTAGGTACCTCCCCCCTGCCCGGTCCCTGTCCTCATCTGAGTCCCAGCCGTGGGGCAGAGGGGCAGGGTCTCCCAGATGGGTCATGCTCTCACCTTACACTGCTCCCCCTTCTCTTTCCTCCTGCCTCAGATTTTCATGTTCCAGCTGCTCCGGGGCCTTGCCTACTGCCACCGCCGCAAGATCCTGCACCGGGACCTGAAACCCCAGAACCTGCTCATCAACGAGAGCGGGGAGCTGAAGCTGGCTGACTTCGGTGAGGCCCAGAGCCGCCAGGGCCAGGTGGGGGCTGGACGGTCTCCTCAGAGTGGGGCGCTGTTTTGAGGAGAGGTTCAGTGCCCTGTCTGTCCCTAGGGTTGGCCCGGGCCAAGTCAGTCCCCACGAAGACCTACTCCAATGAGGTGGTGACCCTGTGGTACAGGCCCCCCGACGTGCTGCTGGGGTCCACAGAGTACTCCACCCCCATTGACATGTGGTGAGTGAGTGTCACGGGACCCAGGGCAAGGGGACCTTCTACACCCCAGACTCCCCGTCACTGCCCAAGTCCGCTGTGAAGGGCAGCCTTGCCTCCTGTGACCAGAAGCCATGCGCAGCCTGTCGGACTGGCTGTTGGAGGATGGAGTCTGAACCACATTGGGGTTTCCTGTCTCTAAATAGACCCCCCCAAGGCGTGCTTGTGAAATATCCCCCAGGGGGTTACCAAAGGGCACAGGAGGCCCTGCAGTGAATATGACGGCCCTTCCCCAAGCATCGGTCCTACGGAAAGTTTTGGAAAGCAAAAATGGGTATTGTTCATTGTTGTAGTAGGAGTTTTAAAACTGAGGCCCAGGTTTCCGATGAGCGGCCCCTGCTCCCTGGGCCAGGTCCCCTAGGAGAATGGGTGTAGGACTTCTGGTGCGAATGCACCATGGGGGAAAATGTTTGAGAACGCTGCTTAGAGACCTGTCACAGAGTGAAAGGGGAGCGGTCAGAGCGTCCTAGAGCCCAGAGATGCCCCCAGAGGGGCTTCAGTGGGGGGCTTGGCTGTGCTAGGAGCCCCTCTTCTCCTGGACCCCCACCCCGGTGCCAGGACCTGTTGGAGCCGCTGTGGGGCAGGGTGTCGCAGTGGGGCAGCCCTCGGAAGGGTGGGCGTGAGGAGGCCCAGCCTGACACGCCCCTGCTCCTTGCTCCCTGCAGGGGCGTGGGCTGCATTCACTACGAGATGGCCACAGGGAGGCCCCTCTTCCCGGGCTCCACAGTCAAGGAGGAGCTGCACCTCATCTTCCGACTCCTCGGTCAGTCTCCTGCGCGCCCCCAACACGGCCACCAGGGGCGTCAGAACTCTGTCTAGCCCTGGTGCATAAAGGGACTGGGAAGAGCAGCTGCACCTGTGGCCTTGGCCATTTTCTGCCTCACACTTCACGCCTCCCAGTGGCCTCCAGTTGCTCTTGGCCCTGGCTCCTTACCATGCCTCCCCACCCCCTTTTGTCTCCCCAGGGACCCCTGTAGAAGAGACATGGCCTGGTGTGATGGCCCTGTCCGAGTTCCGTGCCTATAACTTCCCCCGGTACCTCCCCCAGCCGCTCATCAGCCACGCTCCCAGGTAGCCTGCCTCCCCACACCTCTCCTGCTTGTGGTCTTGGCTGTCCTGTCTCAGAGTGCCACCCACCACACCCTCCCCATCCTGCCCAGGCCCGGCCTGTGCCAGCTCCTTCCTCCTGCAGGTTGGACTCTGATGGCATCAACCTCCTGACCAGCCTTCTCCTGGTGAGTGTGCCCTCAGCTGGGCCCAGGAACAGGCACCAAAGACCACTGAAGCCCTAGGACCCCACTCTGGCCCTCTGCCCACCTCTGTGCTCATGCTCACAAGTCTGAACTGCCCCCCACCCCTTATCCTCCACCCCACCCCCACCCAGGCCCAGAGGAGCTCCAGTTTCCCCAGATTTGGGGTGGGTACACTCTGAATTCACACCGCCATTCAAACCCACTCACTAGCTTGGGCGAGCTACAGAATTCTGTGCTTCAGTGTCCTCAATGGCAAAGTGGGATTAATTGTCCGTATTTGATAAGATGGCAATGAGGCTCAATTGAGGTTGTAGAACACACTTAATGTGGGGCATGGCATGGTGGAAGCACACCACAGAGGGTGCTTGTTGGTATCCCACAGTGGTATTACTGTTATTAACCGTATGGCCGTGGTTGCTTTAGCATCAGCATTTCTATCCCGAGAGGAGGTCACTCTGTTGAAGCCTGATTTCTAGTTTTCTCCTGGTGGGAGCAGGCACAGTTGACCCCAGGGGCTTCTCAGCTTAGACTCAGGCCCCTTCATTTTGGCTGTCTAACTTAGCATAGGAGTAGCACTTCCCAAAGGGGTCCCTGCAGCCCCCCAGGCGAGACCCAACAGACCGCTGTGCTTTTCAGTATGAATCGAAGAGTCGCATATCAGCAGAGGCAGCCCTGAATCACCCCTACTTCCGGTCTCTGGGAGAGCAGGTGCACCAGCTCAAAGACAGTGAGTATCAGGGGGAGGTTGGGGGAGGGAGCAAGGCCACCCCAGAACCAGGAAAGGTGGCAGCAGGTGTGAGTGGAAGAACTGTAGCAAAAAGGCCAGAGGCCCTCGGTCCAGCTGTGCAGCCTTGGGCACATGGCTTCCCCTCCTTGGGTTCTCGTTTGTGATTAAGGGGCCAGACTGTGGCTCTGAGTTTCTGCCTGAAAGGCCTAGTTAGCTGCCCCTGGCTAGTCCTAACGGAAGGGGTTCCCCAGCCACGGGGGAGGGCCCAGCTCCAGGCACTTGATGGGCATGGGGGCCACAGGCCCGAGGAGCAGGGCTGGCTCCACTCAGTTCTCTCCCTGCCTTCCTCCTCTCTCGCTGTAGCTGCCTCCATCTTCTCCCTGAAGGAGATTCAGCTCCAGAAGGATCCAGGTTACCGGGGCCTGGCCTTTCAGCAGCCAGGTAGGGCCTTGTGCCTCCACCACCGCCCCTTATTACAGAAGACCAGGACAGACAGAGGCTCAGAGGAGGAACAGAGATGGGGCCCAGCAGCCCCTCATGTGATGGGAAATCAGCATGGCCTTCCTTCCGGGGGCCCATGGGGAGCAGGGAAGGGGCGGATTTCCCTATCTCTGGCTCAGGCTTCCTCCTCTAGTGTCTCCCTCCTCTACCCCCACTGTAGACAGAACTGGGCTGCATCCAACAGAGCCCTGATGAAGGTACATGCTCTGGTGTGTTCTCTCTAAGTAGCCTGCACCCTGGATCAACTGTACTGTGTACGTAAACCAGCCGATGGCCTCGGAAGTGTCAGGCACTTTCCATGCATTGTCTCACTGAATCCTTAGAACCCCTTGAAGTTGGTACTATTAATGTTCCCGAGTCAATGAAACTGAGGCTGTGAGTGGTTAAGACATGACTTCCTGCAGCTCCTGAGTAGCCGAGCCAGGACTTGAATCCAGGACTGACCAGCTTCCAAGCACATGCTCTTGCTTGCTCCAGCCTCCTCCAGCCGCAGCTCTGGAGCATGCCCTTCCCCCAGCCCCGCCTCCTCCCTGCACTCCCTCTCTTCCCCTCTTTTCTCCAGGTCGAGGGAAGAACCGGCGACAAAGCATCTTCTGAGCTGTGCCCACTGACTGCGGCTCTCGGGATGAGAGGTCTCACTGACCACAGTTGCAGGCAGGAGGGGGCTTCCGCGGCCCTTGGAGGACCGAGAAATGAGGGCTAAGGCTGGTCCAGAAGATGTCTTGCTGGCCACAGCTGTGTCCTGACCCAGCTTCCCACTTGACTCCCCAGTGGGCCTTTGCCTGGACACCAACTCCTCCATCACCTGCCCTGAGAGGAGGTGAGGGGGACAGAGAGGGACCTTGGACTCTTTCCTACCCTGAAGTCCTCATCATCCACATGGGATCCACAAGGGCAGGAGAACCCAGCTGCCGGGCCGAGCACTGTGCCCTGGACATGGGCACCACCAGGCCTCCCTCAGGGGCCCGCCTGTCTCACCAGTTTGGTGGAACCCCTTACGGGAACCTTGGAGCCCACACACCCTTCACCTTCTTCCCCTCTGAGAGTAGGAAGCAGTGTGGCACCTTTTCCAGAACCCTGGAATCCTTGGTACCAGTGTGTGTGCCAAAGCCCACCCCCAACCTGAGGAGTGGGTGTCCCTGTAGCAACAGGGGAATAGCAGCCCACCCCCACTCCCAGTCAGCACCCCATCCTGTTCATGCTCCCCACTCCTTGCCAGAGTCCCCTTGTGCTGCTGGATGCCCAGCTGAGCCCGGAGGAGGCCTGGTTCAGCCAGCGGCACCCCTGCGCCTCCTCCGCCCCGCCTGTCTCCCTAGCCTGAATGGGGCCGTCTGAAGGTGGTGGGCGGTAGCACACTCATTGCCCTTGGAGCTCAGGCCCAGGCTCCTACCAGTCCACCCTCTCCCGAGAGCAGCTCCTGCTTATCACACCCAAGTGCTGATAAGCCAGCCCCGGGCCAGGGTCCTGAGGACAGCACCCAGATATGCAGGGTCACCCTGACATTGGTGCCAGCCTGGCTTCAGCTCTTTAGGGCCTGCACAGCCTCCCCTGTCCCCTCCTTCCCAGCCCATGTGGCCCTGTCCTTGCCGCACCCAATCCTGGGGCCAGCCTCCCCGGTCACGAGAAGGCAGGTGTAAATGCCACAGTGACATAGAGGAAAGTGGGATGGGACAGACAGGCTTGGATCCTGAGAGCCCTGCCCCAGGGGGCTGGGAGTATGAGGGGTCTTGGCCCCTGAAGGAGGCACTCCCTGGCACCTCTTCGGAGCAGGCCTGTTGTGTCCCCAAGGGCGCCTCCACACTTGGCTGAGTCTTGAATAGCCAGGCCAGGCCCGACCTGTCTATACCAGCCCCAGCCCAGCCCCACCCCTCAGCCTGAGGAGCAGCCCCGGAGGGTCTTTGCCTCCCTTTGTGTCCCGCCACTTCTCATCCAGGGTACTGCGAATGTCCTGTGACTCAGCCAAAGACAGGTGACATATTTAATTCATGTACTGGAAGGGGCAGGCATTTGCATGCAGAAAAGCTGGATTTGACAGATTGATGCCAAAGATGGAGGCCTTCTCTGGGTCTTAGGATGCGGGTAGGCTTGTGTGTGTGCGTGTGTGTGTGTGTGTATTTGTGTGTATAAAAGTGCAGAGAGAGTTAGATTTGTGTGTGTCTCTGAACTCACCTGGGCTGTAGGAGGGGTGCCCTCTACCCTCCCTACTGTATTTTGGATGCTGCTTCGTTTAGGACAGGAAGTCAACTCTGGGTGTTGTGGGTGGGCGAGGAGGAGGCCTGCATCCGGCCTTGGCCCAGGTGGTGCCTGAGGCCAGGACGGTGAAGATGGAGTCTGGGGAGGGGTCTGCAGTTCTGTCTGCTGTAACCAGCCCTTGTTCTCCCCCAACCAGTGGCTCCCTGACTTCTTGGGAGGGAGGAAGATTCAAGAGGGTTGACACAGTGGATGGCCAAGGCCAGGGCAGCAAAACTAGGTCCAAACCTCAGTGATTCTCAGCCATCTGGACTCCATGTCTCCAGGGCTGCCCAGACCACCTCTTACCCCGAGTCTGCCTGCAGCCTCCTCTCATACACATCTCCCACAGTCCTCAGCACCCTGCTCAGTCCCCAGCTTAGTGTCTGGGTGTGTCTCCCAAGACTGCTCAGAGAATGGAGGCTCCTGAGCCACTCCTGACCTCCCTGCTCAGTGGGCTCATCTGGGATGGCTGCGTTCTGGGGGAGGAAGCTAGTACTGAGAGGTGGGTGGTGTCTCCCAAGGCCCTGGAAGGAAGGAGCGGACAAGGACTTGATGCTCAGGCCACCAAGTCACCAGCCTCGACCTCCTCATCCTTTTGCAGACTGCCAGTCTCCAAACCGTAGGACAGTCTGTGCTCCGTGAGGGGGCAGGGGCCAAGAAACGCAAGAACCAGAGCCAGGCCTTATAAGCTGAGTTTGGAAGGAGAATGGATGGGGCCTGGTGTCGTGAAGCTCCATGCAGTGTACCAGTCCATGCGTAGAGGCATCTCCTGAGCCTCACGGTGGTCCCATTTCTCCCCCCTTTGCAGGTGAGAACAGCAAGGCTCCCAGCCTTAAAAGACTTGTCCGGGATCACATAGTAAATCAGAATCCCAGGTCTGTCTGCCCTCCCAGCCCTTGGTCTTCAGGGATGGATGGGAGTGGAGAAGGGGGAGGGGCAGACAACGTGGAGTCCCAGGAACCTGGGCAACCAGGGTAGGATCCAGGGCAGCCCCTGCTTTGCTGGAGCACCTTGTAAGACCACCACTGAGTTATAGGCAGTGGCCACCCACCAGTTCACAGAGGCCCCTGCCCCTTTAAGAGTCTTCCTTGGGGGCCGCTGATCCTGCTGTCTCAGCTTCAGGCCTTTGCTAAGGCTCACGTGGGCTGGGGGACTTAGAAAGCACTCTGAGTTTCTGCCCTAGAAGCCTGGGGGGCTCAGCTGGACAGGCTTACACTATGTAGTTAGTGCTCAAAAGCCTTCAGTGGGAAAACGAAGGTTTCAGAGAAGAAAGCTGGAGGGTCCTGGCAGCTGGTTACCACCCACCAGGGCAGAACTGTGAGGGCCGCCAGTGGGTTCTCCAGCGGCCAGACGGCCACAACACAGGGCCTGTGGCCTGGAGCCCTCTGTTTCTGGGCCGCCCGCCCCACCTGACACTACCTCCTGCCTCCTGGTTGCTCTTATAAACGGGGCTTGCCCCATTCAGTGGGGGTCTTGGGCTAAAGTCCCCTTTAGCAAGTCATTTCCCCCTCCGGCCTCACTTTTGCCATCTGCTGATGGCCTGGGTCAGGAATGCCCAGGGGCCTGACTGGCCCTTCCCTTCACATGCCCACTGGCAGGAGCCCTACAGTGACTGAGGGAAGGTCCTGTCTGCAAGGGAGGCAGTGGCACCAGATCACACACTGGGTCCTGACCCACATCAGCTCCCACACAGATGGGACCTGGGGCTGGCTCTCTTCTGCCCCTCCTTCCCCACTTCCTGTGGGCTCCCAGTCACCCTGTCCTTATGGTCNTCTTGGGCTAAAGTCCCCTTTAGCAAGTCATTTCCCCCTCCGGCCTCACTTTTGCCATCTGCTGATGGCATGGGTCAGGAATGCCCAGGGGCCTGACTGGCCCTTCCCTTCACATGCCCACTGGCAGGAGCCCTACAGTGCCTGAGGGAAGGTCCTGTCTGCAAGGGAGGCAGTGGCACCAGATCACACACTGGGTCCTGACCCACATCAGCTCCCACACAGATGGGACCTGGGGCTGGCTCTCTTCTGCCCCTCCTTCCCCACTTCCTGTGGGCTCCCAGTCACCCTGTCCTTATGGTCTGGTCTGAGTCCTGTGATCAGGGCTGATGCCCAACCGTTTGCTTTGTCCTGCTAGGCTACCTGGGCCAGCCAAGTGCTGGACACTGTTGCCAGACCTCCTCCCTCCCTTCTCGAAGCAGCTCAGCCCCTTTGGCTCATCTTTGCCCCGACCCCTGCTCCCAGCCTTGACACTCTGCCGCACCCCATGAGCCCCTCTGTCTCCAAAGCAAGTGGTCGGCACCATGAATTGGTCACAGCCAGGCCCTGTGCTGGGCGTCAGGACACAAAGATGTATGACTCCAGCCTCACCTCCCAGCAGCAGACCCACTCGTGGAAATGGTTTTTCTTACAGCAGATTTCCACCAAGCACGCACTGCGTGCCAGGCACTGTGAGGCACTGAGAATGGGGCAGTAAGCAAGACCACCATGTCCTCACTCTCGGAGCTTAGAAAGACACCACCCAAATGAACACACAAGCCATCGAGGGGTCAAGTGGGATGAAGCAAAATGAAGCTGGGTCAGGGAGACTCGATGGCACAGGGTGAGGGGCTTCTCTGATAAGTTCAGGGTGAGCCCTGTGGTCCCCCGGGGACAGAGGATTCGCACAGCCGAGGGCAGAGTGGCAGGCGGGCTGGCTCCTGCCTCACCTGGGGTGGTGGTTCTCCCTGGGGGGTCCAGCGAAGACCCACTGGCCCAGATTTTCTGCTGGCAGAACCAGGCATCAGTAGTGTTTGAAAAGCGCCCCAGATACCCCTAATGTGTGGCCAGAGTTGAGAATCCCTCCAGTGGGGCACGGAAGGGGTTCTGGGTTTCTTTCTGAGATGGGAAACCACTGGCCTTGGTTTTTCCAGACTCGGGGCCCAGCTCCAGTGAACTTGTCCCAACTCTCCCCAGACAGGACAGGCGGGGCGGAGGGCAGTGCTGATGGGACAGCCGTCCACTGCATTCTGTGCTCATCACCCTTTCCTCCTCTCCCTCCTGCCCTCCATCTCTCCTTCTACCTGTCCCCCTTTCCCACTGTTACCGGCTTTTCCTGCCCCGCCCTCCTTCCTCTTCTGGGAGTGGCCCTGGTCACACTGACACCCAGAGAACAATCCTCTCACCTGGCCTCTTTCCCAAGGAAGAAGACTGCAGCCTCCCACTGTCTGTCCCAAGCCTCACTCCCCAGAAGAGTTTTCTTGCTGTCCAGCCTTATCCCCCTCTCCTGCCGCTGGCCGTGTCCTAGGACGCCAGCACAAGGCATGAAGTCCTGTGGCTGTGGCTGTGTGGCAGGTACACGGCCCTGCCCTCCTGGTGCAGTCAGCCCTCCTTGCCCGAAGCTTCTGGGCCAGCCCTCATCTTCCCATCTCCTCCCGAGCACCTTTCCTCTCTCTCTCATCACTCATCTGAGAAGTCCTGACTCCACGCCAGGCGGTTCCAGGACCTGAGATGCACACGGGACCCACTCAGGCCCTCCTCGCAGGTGCTTGGCTCCCTGGAGTCTCCAGGATGTGGTCTTTGCTTCCTCCTGTGAGGGTGTAGTCACCTGGGGGAAAGGGAACCATCCGTCAGTCATTCTTTTAAAACTTACCAATTTTTTGAAAAAGATCTCGGACGCAACCAAAACTCTTCATGCCACCCATGTCTCCCCAGGAGGAGGGACTGGCTGGGGTCCTGGGGAGGAGTCTTGCACATCCCAGGCTCCAAAGTGCACCGACCGAGATTCAAATCCCAGCTCTGCTGCTTGAAAGCTGTGTCACCTCCGGCGTGTAACTTAGCCTCTCCTTGCCACGGTTTCCTTTTAAAATGATAGTGGCAACGCCTTCACAGGGTAGTAAGGATTCACACCACAGAGTGCTCAGGGAGCCGTAGCATTCACATGGCTCTGCACACACCCACCCCCTGCTCCGCCACTGAAATTCCAGCTTCCCCAGGGGTCCCAGTC
Source organism: Sturnira hondurensis (assembly GCF_014824575.4). Classification (NCBI taxonomy): domain Eukaryota; kingdom Metazoa; phylum Chordata; class Mammalia; order Chiroptera; family Phyllostomidae; genus Sturnira; species Sturnira hondurensis. The sequence goes on along the minus strand of NW_028089713.1, from coordinate 1,440,982 downwards.
CTGGCACTAAAATTGGGTCATACTTTTGCTTTTCTTGCTTTCTTCACCCTTGATAAGATCTCCATTACCAGAACATATTAAGCGTATTCTAACTAAACGAGTCTGTGAGGCTTTAAGGAGAGGACCTCTGCCCCAAGTTTTGTCTCTAGGGAGTTTCACGTGCAGCTGGTGAAATGGACATTTGAAGAGAGTCGACGGTGAAAAGCATTGGGTCACAGGTGTCACTCAAAGTGGACCAGTTGCCTTCTGAGATAGTGAGCTCTCTGTCCCGAGGGACATCCAAGCAGGGCCTGGGAGACCACTTGATGGGAGCTCCAGGGGCATGCACTGCCACTGGGAAGCCTTACCAGGTTTCAGAAGAAAGGGCCCACATGAGGTCGGCCTGGTCTGCACTTGGTCTGACCATGTGCCTTGGGTCTCTAACTCTGCCAAGAGGGCAGCAAGGTATAACCAGCCAGTGAGAAGCAGTTCCCAGAGAAGCCGAGAGAGATGCAGCTTCTGGGCTGGCAAGCACCCTCCCCTTGGATTTCAAGGTGCCTGGGCCTCTTCTTGCTCTGGCCACTCACTTGGAGGCCAGACTTCCTTGGCCTTTCAAGACCTGGGCCTGACTAGGGTGTGGCAATGAACTAACCTGGGATCCCTAAGGCCGGAGCTGATGAGGGAGGGATGGCTACTGCAGGGAAGAGGGATGGGCCCAGTTCTGTGTCCTGCCTTGGGCAGGTGCAAGGTTGCCCTCAGCCACCTATGACCTACACTTCCAGGCAAATGCTGTACTTGGCAATGGAACTGGCTGCTTGGCTCCATGGCACCAGAAGATCGGGGAGGGTTGGGGTCCTTAAGCAAGAGAGGCGGTGGGGTGCAGGGTCAAAACTCAGCTGCCTCGGCTTGAATCCTGGTTCCACCACCTAGTTATGGGGCCACGTGCCTCAGTTTCCCTTCTGTGAGGTGAGGTGATCGTAGAATTAGTGTGGAGATGGAGTTAGCATGTGGAAAGCTCCCAGAATCTATGGCCACAGAGAAGACACCATGTAAGCATTGGCTGTTATGTCGCCTGTCCCCCAGGAAGAAGCAGGCCTCACTCACTGGACAGAGAGAGGGCTGCATGGGGCCCAGGGGTAATAAAAGCCCTTCTGTCTGGGGGGGGGGGGCACCCGTCCTCCCAGCTGCCCCAGACTTCAGAATTTTCATTTCTCTTACCCTAACGGATGTATGTGTTAGACAAAGGACTGTGAGCTGAACAAACATTATCTAAGTTTTTAAAAAACTCAGACATTTAAAAAAAAAATCTCCTTGGCCCAAACCACTCTGTGAAACACTAAAGATTCAGAAATAATTAAAGAGCGCTCTCTGCACAAGGAACTCGGCGTCTGCTCAGGGCCAGATAAGTCCATTCAGAAATAATAACAATATGGCTTTGGAGTGGGCTCCTTTATCTGCGCTTTCCAGATGCCCAGTGATAATCCCAGTGAGTGCGAGCAGCCGCCCCGGGCTGCTCCTTTCTGCCACCCTCCCTCCCCCTCCTCAGCCTCTGCAGGGCCTTTGGTCTTTCAGGCCTTGGAGAGTGAGTTGGACCTCCATCCTGTAGGTTCAGTTCCCAGTTGTGAGTGACATGAATTAGCCTCAAAATGAAACATCTAATATGCTAGGAACCTGCTGGACCCCACCCTTTCCCAGTCCCTCCCTTCTCTTCCCCTCTGCCTCCTCCAGTTCAGACCTCTGGAAGCAAGTGCCCCTTTACAGCCACATGGTCTTATTTCTAGGTGTTTCCAAACCCTAACTACCACCCCTCTTTCTTCCTCCACCCACCAGAATATGCAAAAGAATGTGGCCACAAGCTTCAAGGAGCTTCTAGACATCTCACTGACCATCCCATTGCTGTCTCTAAGGGGCAGTGCTCTCCCACGCAAGGTGTCCAGGGCCTTTGTGCCCAGCCCCGACTGTCCCTCCCTCCAGCTCCGGGTCTGACAACCCACTGCACGCTCTTCACTCTCCCACAAGACCAAGGTCCCACCTTTCCCTGAAGGTGCTTCCTCCCTGAAGCCTCTGCACCTCCATCTGTGCGTGTTCCCTCTGCAGCCCCAGCTCAGTCAGGCTCGCTGAGCCTTGGCCAGGTTCCCTCTCCTTGCTGGGGCCCAGGGCTGCTGTCCCTGCCATCAATGGGGGCCACAGATGACCTCAGAGCGTCCTCCCTGCTCCCAGTTTTACATAAACTGGTCTGTTCCCACCTCAGCATTTTGTAGGGGCCACTTCCCTCTCTTTGAAGCATGCCTCAAACTTTCCTCCTCCAAGAAGCCTTTCTTGATCAACTGCATGAACACGATGGGCTCGGTTCTATTGGCACGAAGTAGGCCTACACCGATGCTGATGCAAGAGGCTCATGAAGGCCCTAGCCCCTCATAACCTGCATCGCCCAAATAGACACAGCCTAAGTAAGAAGTCTGAGCTCTAGGTGGGACCTCTAATACTCCCCACCCCAGCCCTCCTCTCCAGCCTGACAAGCTAGAAACTCTTACAGTCTGCAATCCACACTCAAGTTTCGCACCATCTGTCGTTCCTGGTTGGGGCTGTGAGCCGCCTGGGCTGAGAGTGCCCTGCTCTTCTGGGTGTGAGCTCCCTCAGGTGGGCCGCCCCATCCCCCACTTGCTTTGTTACTAATGACCAGTTTGTTAGTCACCAGTTGGTGACCCAGTGATTCTTTTATAAATGTTGAGGCACCTTCATGCACAGTAGCCTATTTTGTTCTGAAAACACCCTGTGAGGTTGAGCGGGCTGGTACAAATACACAATTCATGGATATGGACACTGAGGCCCTGGGAGACCGGACACCTTTGCACATGGGCAGTGAAGTGACAAAGCTGGGCGTCCCACCAGACCCGCCTGCCTGCCTCGCCACGCTCTGAACTGCTTTGTTTGCCAGCTCAGATTTTAATTTGTTCCAGTGTCGGGGCTGTTGAGCAGTGGTCCCGGGCCGGCAGCTGAGCCAGAATAAGCGGATCTGACTTCTAATCTGACTCACCCAGCTGGTTCAGTTGTAGCCAAGCTGGGGCAATTTGGTCACGTTCCCACTCCTCCCCTGCCCCTCATCCACAGCTGTTCACCACGCCACCTCCTCCGGCCCAGGGAGCCTCAGGGTGGGGGCCGGGTGGGATCCCAAGAGGATGTGAGCCCCTGGGTGGGTGGGATGTTTTTCCTACTCAGCATTGTTCTGCCCTTCCCATTGTGTGGGCTGAGAGCTGGACGTCACCGAGCAGCCTGGCAGGCTTTCATCAGAGCTGGGGAACATTTCCGGAGGGAGCTGACCTGTTATGAATGGCTGAAGCTTTTCCAAAGCTTTGGCATTCCCCCGGATCAGCCAGACTGGGGGAGTCAAGGAAAGGAAGGACTCGGAGACGGCCCACTCCTGGCAGCAGCTACAGGGCTAAGGGTCCCAGGGACCTTGGCAGGTCGGTGGCTTGCCAAGAGGCCTTTCGCTTCAGCATGAGGGGTTGGGAAGGCAAAGTGGAGGGGAAATGGGGCGTGGGAGCAGGAAAGGGCTGGTGGATGAAGGGCTCGGCTAGTGGGCATTGAGCCAAAATCGGTATTTTGTTTACCACCTCTGACCCCAGCTTGAAATGGCATGCACCTAAGGATGGGAATAAACCTAGTTATCTTTAAAAAGCTTCACGGAGCTCTCCCCGGAGGAAATGCAAGGTCAGAATTGTTTTAAAGCAGCTCAGTGTTTGCTGTGAGGTAAGTGATGCTCCATGTTCTCGACTCACAGCTCTTCCTTCCCAGGGAAGGCATTTTTTCATGTGCCCTCGCCTAACTGCTAGCTGGGCGAGCCTCCAGAGCGGTTCCTAGGTGCCACGTGCATCAGTTTTCTCCTGGTTTTGTTTAGTGCCCACAACAAGACCAACAGGCAGGTATAACCCCCCGTTTGTTACAGATGAGGACACTGGGCCTCTAGACCCTACAGTTAATTTTGTGGCAGATCTGAGATTTGAACCTGGGTCTGCGACACTCCCAAGTCCCTGCCATGCAGTGGGATTCCTCAGACATCCTCGTGCATCAGAATTGGTTAGGATGCTGGCTGAGAATGCAGATCCCCGGGCTGTGTCCCCCTGCCCCATTTTAGTTCAGTAAATCAGGGTGGGGACAAATAACAGGTGACTCAGAAGCAGTGGGCCATGGTTGAGGAACACTGCCTTGGGGGCTGGCTCTGTTCTATGACTTAAGCCCAAAGAGCAGCATCCAGGTCTGAAAACACAGGGGAGCTCCAGGCCCCTACCAAGATCTCAAGAGGTGGCCCTGTCCCCTCATCCATCCCTTGGAATGGATGAGTGAGTGGAACCCAGGAGAAGCAGCCTGGAACCTCTGAAGGCAAAGAACCAGTCCGCAGCCTGGGAAAGTCTCCCATTGTCCTCTTAACATGTGTAACTCACAAGAGGGGAACCTGAGCAAACAAATCAGGGATAAAGGGGGCCCTCCCCGGGGATGTGTGCACTTCACCGTGAGGCACCAGAAAGAGGCGCAGTGGGACTGGGAGAGGGCCGCCCCTCTGGCAGGATAGCCTGAGGGCTGAGAGCACAGGCTTTGGAGCCAGAAGGTTCAAGTCTCAGCCAGGCCTTTCACTGGATGAGCAATCTTGGGCCACCTGTGTCGCCTCTCTGTGCCTCCATCTCCTGATGTGTAGAACACAGACGTAATAAACATGCCCACTTCCTTCACATGCGGAAAGCCCTCGGAAATGCCTGGCACATATTAGACATTCAGTAACTATCAGCCATATTGCTTATTGATGCAAGGATTTTGAACATGGGGAGATTTTTTATCGTCTGACTTCATAGGTCTGCCTGTGCGTGGCCAGGGCCGTGTGCCCACCACATTCAAAGTCAGCTCTGGCTGCCCTCCCTTGGACGTGATGCGGTGGATGGAGCTGTGTCCCAGTTCCCAGGCAGGGATTTATTCTCCTGGTAAATCTCCTTGAGAATAAGGATGAGGATGAGAGCCTCAGAGGCCGGATTAGGGGACAGCACGAGTGTCTCTTAAGCCAGGACCTAGATGGACGTGGTAAGAGTGTGACATCTGCTCCGCGCTGCCACTTCCTTTAAGGGCAGCTTCCACATGAACTGGGGGCAGCTTATGAACCACTGGGTCTCCGCTGAGACCCAGGGAAGAGCGGGGTTCTCTGATAGCTCCGCTCTTCCGCAGGAATCTGGGAGAAGGCGAGGAACAGACTCGGACCCTCTAGGCAAGGGAGACGGAGGGTGGGATTTGCTTTAGTCACTCCCCCTGCCCCATCTCCTCCCCTCCCAGCTACCTGCCCTCCGGATGGGGCAGGCAGGAAGACTGGAAGACTCCTGGGTGGGGGGCGTGAGGGGGATGTGGAAGTCTCTGGGGCAAATGTCACCTCATCTCCCAGCTCTACTCGCTCCAACCAACGTGAAGAACCTCCTCCCCCTCCCTTCTCCCTCAGGCAGACCAGCCGTCCTGGGAGAGCCCTTTCCTCTCGAGTTGGGCCACTAGGTTTGGTCCAGGACCGATACTGGTTTGGAAGGTGCAATGCTCTGCAGGATGCTGCTAGGGAGAGGGCCTTGCCAGGAGCGGCACAGGACTGCAGCCAGGTCAGGCAGAGCACAGAGGTGACACCCCAGAAACTCACACGAGCAGAAAGGGGACACCCAAGTGAAGTGAGGACCGTGGCCAGCAGTAACTGCCAGCATCTCCAACTCGCAGAGGTGGGAGGAAGCAGCCAGAGCACAGTGGGGCCCATGTGTCTCGGCATTCACCTTGAGTCAGGGCTGGGCTACCCCTGGAAACTCAGTGATTCATAAGACAAGGGCCACACACACAAGGAATGCAGTCCTGGGGAGAAAGCTGTCACCTGGGCACAAAGGAGGGAGCCACCGATTCTATCTGGGAGGGGACATTCGAGCCGGACGGTGCAGGCCGGGTCCCATTTCTGCAGGCCGGGGGAGAACAGCCAAGAGGCCTTGTTCAGGAGTCACACATCCCCCCGTGGGGGCAACAGGGAAGGTAGGAGAGGAGGGGAATGCAGATGGAGGCCTTACATTGAAGGGACTGGGCCACATCCCACGGACAGAGGGAGGAGGCAGCAGACAGGACTCTCTCCTGATTTATAGAAGCCATATATCCCTATCATAAAAAGGTGAGAGAGAAACAGAAAAGGGATGAAAAAGAAGCTCAAAATCACTCATATGCCAACTACCCAGAAATTTTGCTGTTTTCCTTTCAGATCCTTTTTTATAAAGAGACCTTTATAAAGAGCGCATATGACAAATACAATATGTAATGTACAGGCATATTAACATAGCAAGCTTATCTTTCATATTTAAAGATCATATTATATTAGAGCTTATTATGCATTCAGCGAATATATAGATTAACATTTGTGCAAGATATTTTACAGGAGTGGGCAAACGTAGGCTTACCGTTGTGAGTATGTGAAAGAGTTTACTCTTGTATTATTTATTAATTACTATATTATTTATTTGTATTACAACAGTAAACCTACTTTGGCCTGCCCCTGTATAATAACTTAGCATAATATGTGTGCTTTTTTAAAAACTGAATTGAGATAATACAAAGGGAGAGTTTTACATTTTATTTATTTAATGGACAACACATTTGTGTGCTCCATAATTCAAAAGGCATAAGAGTGTGTATCATGAAAATGTCCTCTGCCATCTAGTAACCTTCTTGGACTCAATGAGTATTGCTGTGACCTTCTGGCAGTCTGACGCCCAGACAAGAAGACAAACACGTTAGTTTCTCCCCCTTTACTCAAATGTTACACAAGTGTCAGCCACTCATGCTACATCCTTCAGTTTTTACTTAGTATGTCTTACATACTATTTCCTGTCAATATTTCATTTTCTCATTTTTATGGCTGCATAACATCTCATTGTATGTATGTATTGTGACTCACTTAGCAAGTGTCTTCTGATGGTTGGGTTTCTACACTGTTGCCTGGTACAAGCACCGGAATAAATCGCTGTGTACATGGCGTCACGTGCAAGTTCAAGTCTAGCTGCAGGATAACTTCCTAGAAGCGCAACTGCAGGTCAAAGGGCAGATGTAGCTATAGTTTTGATGGACATTGCCAAACAGCCCTCTGTAGAGGTGGTAGTAATTGTTTTTTTAAGATTTTATTTATTTATTCTTAGAGAGAGGGGAAGGGAGGGAGAAAGAAAGGGAGAGAAGCATTGATCAGCTGCCTCTTACACACACCCCGACTGGGGACCAGGCCCACAACCCAGCATGTGTCCTGATTGGGAATTGAACTGGAGACCTTTTGCTTTGCAGGAAAATACCCAACCCAACTAAGCCACACTGGCCAGAGAGACACCAACTGCTTTAAATTATCCCTCTCTTGACATAAATGAGGGTTAAGTTCAGGTCTGAATTTCGAGTGTAAGGAGACTGGATCAGAGGTGGGCAGGCAGGGAGGGAGGCGGCTGCTGCGACCGTACAGAAGAAACCGCTCAGAACGAAGCGATGGGTCAGAACCACGACACAGAGGCAGTGCATGGGCTGCAGCCGCAAACTCAGGAAAGTGCTGGGCGCAGAATCAACAGGACAGAGACATCAATGGGCATTTGGATGGAAGAGGGCCAAGGTCTCCGACAGGGCGACTGGACGAGGAAGCTGTGTCTGAAGTGGAGAGATGGGCAAAGCAAAAGCAGCCGGAGAGAAAGGAGCCCCCCGAATTTCAGGGGCCTCCACTCTCCAACCTGTAGGGGCTTATCATAACACTGAAACTCTTACTTGGGTTCATTCTCCTATAACAAGGAGAATGAGCTTCATTCTGAAAAAGGTAAGAGTCACATGAAGAGGAAATCTAAGATTTCTTTTTAAAGATGAGACTATTGGCCACATGTGTTTGCCATTCCTCCATCTGTGATCCCACTAAAATGATAATTAAGCAATAAGGAAAAGTATATTTGCCTAAGGGTGAGGAGAACAGGATGGAGGCCACGACAGAGAACTGTTTTCAGCAAGGATATGGGAGCTGGGAGCCAAAGAAGAGGACACAGAACTGTAGCATCAACGGAAGGTGTTAGAAGGCAGGAGAATCCGAGAACGGTCCTGATACGTGGACAGCAGTGCGTCTGGGGTGGGGGTGAGGGGAGTGCAAAGGAAACCGACAGGAAGACATTCTCAAATGAAATGACAAAATAATTTTCCAATGCTGAAGGGCAGAATCTTCAAGTGAAAAAGGGACACCAAGAATCCAACACCAAGAATGAATGAAAACACCGCCAGGGCGGAACTTCAGAATAGCAATGATAAAGACAAGACCCCAAAAATATCCTCAGAGGGAAGAGGTGTTTACCTCTAAACTATAATAATCACAGGGTCTGGGGAAGGGGCAGCAGGTGTCCTGTCCGGCTGCAAAGGAGGCAAGAAGGCGCCCCTGAAGCAGCCCGAGAAGCAGGCCAAGGAGATGGATGAGATAAGGCACACAAGCAGAGGCAACTGGAAGGCCAGGCAAGAGGCTCCCCAGCCACAGATGGAATCAAGAACCTGGCAAAAAGTAAGCTGTGTGCCCAGGACGATGGTGATCCTTAATTCCATCCCTGTTTGAACATCTGGGTTCCTATCATAACATCTTATGTCATCTACAGCTGCAAAGCAGTGTTGTCTTGAAGCCTGCTGCACACTCAAGAACAAACTTTTGTAAATCACCATCGCCATCACTGTCATGGTCATGCAGTGGCTCATCTCTTTAGTTCTTCTCACTCAGCCCTTTGGACCTTCACTCGGAGGTCAGATCGAGCCCAGCCCAGCATCCTGTTCCAGTGCGTCCTTCAGGCGCTGTTCTGGCCCGAGCTCTGTGCCTCCTGCAGCTAAACCGACTCATTTGAAAAAATAAAACAACACATCAATCAATAAACAGTTAGACTGGCCTCTGGATTTTCACGATGCCTTCAACACGTTGTGAAAAAGAGCAATTTTCAACTAAGGAGTCTGTACCCACCCGAATTACCATTCAAGTGTGAGGACAGAGCTATGACACTTTCTGAAAGGAGGGACTTGGAAAATCTGCATGCCACACACTCCTTCTTAAGAAATTACTCGACCATGTGATCAGCAAAATCATAGCGTAAACAAAGAAGAAAGAGGGAGGGGGGAGAAAACATGCCATACTGTAGTGGGACCAGCCCAGGGCGCCAGCGAAAGGAAGAAATCCTAGGCTGACGGCAACCTGGTAGAAAAGCAACATTCCAATGAAAGCACGAGGGAGAAGGCCCGGTGCGAGGGGTCCCTGGGGACACCAGGGCCTCGGAAGCAGAGTACTCGCTATGCTGAAAACACACTGGGGGAACGGTCCCAGCAAGGAAGGAGAAGAGAAAGGAGGAGACGGAGGATGCACTTTGAAACTGCGTAAAAACTAAAACAGACAAAAGAAGGACATGTCATCAGACTTTGCTGGCTGTGCCATAAACAATGTTTACACTGTCACAGATGTAAACATTGTTGACCAGATTTAAGCTTTTAGAACCAACCCATAGGGGAAACACAGGACACTTAACTATGATTAGAAAAAGGGAATGTAAATACTACTGACACTGAGCATTCAAAGTAGGTGTTCAGGAGACGGAAGTTGGGGAGGGGTGGCGACATCCTCACCCTTCAGAACAGCAAATGGAACAGAGGTCGGTAGCTGGTGGGTTGAGGAATAAAGATACACATGCGTCACTTAAAGCGACAAAGGCAGTCAGCAGATTTGTTCCATCTGGGGGCAACTAAATGAAGATAGCTGTGCGACCGTGTTGGGAGTAGGGGAGGGGAGGGTTGTTTGGGTGACATATGTGCATTAAATACTCATCTTTCATAGTTATAGATCCATAGAGGATGTTTGAAGTGGAGACATTTGGAAAAGGCAGCAGAAGCATATTATTTGGAGAGATAGGCGTATCCTCCCAGAATGCCATGCTGAAGAAGTTAGAGGTACTGGTCTCCCGCGAGCAGGACCGCACGGGGTGGGGGGCGGGGCGTGGGGCAGGACAGTTCACTGCAGGCGCTTCTGTTTGGCTTCATTTTTAACCATGTGGGCAAGTTACTTGGGTGTAAAAATCTAAGTGCGTCACCTGATAGAGAAGAAGGTAGATGGTGAGAGCTTGTATGACAGCTGATGAGTTCTGGGGGTCAGATTCAAGTGAGTAAGACACTAGAGTCCCCAACTACCTGCAGGCAGGACTGAAAACAACCCGGATAAATGATGAGGACACTGGAGAAGAGAAAACATTCTGATTTTCACAGAGACAGAAGGTATTTTTGGAAACTATAGACCAAGCAGCTCGATATAGAATCCTGGCAAAATTCTAGTGCAGATTATTAAACAGATGGCTTGGGAATGCTTTGTGGTTTATTTATATATTTATACTTTGCCTCATTTCAAAAAGAAGGACTTGCAGTGGCTTACAGAGATGCATACACTACAGTAAGATTTTTTTTAATTTAATGAGAAAATATTATCAAAAAGTGAAACAGAGTTACCACATGACCCAGCAAACCCACCCATTAGGTACAACACCCAAGAGAATGGAAACGTGTTCACACAAATGCCCAGGACGGTTCCTAGTGGCATTACTCATGACAGCCAAAAAGTGGGGACCTGGAGGTGCATTGGCGGATGAACGGATAAACGAAAGATGGTTCATCGATACCACAGAATGTTCTTCAGCCATAAAAAGGAAGTACAGGTACCTGCTACCACATGGATGAACCTTGAAAACATTATGCTAAGTGAATGAACTCAGACACAAAAGGCTACTTACTATATGGCCCAATTTAATATGAAAAGTCCACAGGCTCAGGGAGCAGACCAGACCCCAGGAGGGAGGTGGGAATGACAGTGACTGCCAATGGGAATAGTTTCCTCTTGAGGGGATGAAAGTGTCCTGGAGTCAGGTAGTTCACGATGATCACACCTGTGACTACTAAAAACCACTGAATCATACTCTTCAAAAGAGTGAATTTTGGCCCAGCTGGTGCAGATCAATGGATCGGGTTTGGGCCTGCAAACCAAAGGGTCACCGGTTCAATTCCCAGTCAGGGCACACGCCTGGGTTGCGGGCCGGGTTCCCTGTGGGGGCGTACAGGAGGCAACCACATTGATATTCTTCTCCCTGTCTTCCTCCCTCCCTTCCCCTCTCTCTAAAAGTAAATAATAAAATCTTTTTAAAGAGTGAATTTTATAGAATGTAAATTATGTCTCAATTAAAAAGCATTATTAAGATTAAAAAACAAGGAAAGGAGGGTGAGAAGAAAAGGACAGAAAGTAGAGAGGAATCAAGTCAATACACAATGCAAATACCATGAAATTCTACATAGGTGATAAGATGGACTGTGACTGTGGCCATGAGCTTTCCAGCAGCTACTATGAGCTTGGAAAACAGTGTTGTTACCTAATTCCCAGTGTCTTTAAGATAAACACGAACTGTTTATTCAGGAGAATCACAACTTTTCCTGATGCTGATGCCCAATGCAAATCATTCCTATGTGTCCTCGTGAAGGGGTCCCAGTATTATGAGTCACAACATCCTCACCGTAATTCCAGTAACTTACCCTGGGGGCATGCAAACTAGACATAAAGCCCGTAATTCCATGAAGGCGCGTCAACGACAAGCCTAAGTGCTGCAGACTGCATGAGTGAGTCTCTGATGGCGAAATGTAGGCTCTCGGCAGCGGTGGTTTCCAAACTTGGCTGCACATACAGGGCCCTTGGGGAGCTTTCACAAAATACCCAGGCAGGACTCCACCGGCCCAACTGTCAGACTGTTCTGAACTCAGAGATGATTCTAACATATCACCAAGTCTGAGAACCACTGATTAAATAGATAAATTATATGTTCCTTGTGAAGTCCTCTATGAATTTTATTTCTTGCCACAGAAGTTTTCATTACTTCAAGCTTATAGTAATTAAACACACTATAGCTGTGTAGCTTGTGTAGCTGATATTTTTGAATGCCTGCTAGGTGCTAGGCAGGGGCTGCGCCATGCCCCTGAGATGTAAGGATTAATGGGGGACCCAACCTCCATCCTCAAGGAGCTGACAGTTGATCTGTGCTGCAGACACCCCGGCCGGTGGCCACAAGAAGGGCAGTAATGAGGAGATGGGGGGGAACACAAGGCAGGCACCTGGGGCAGACCTGGGCAGATGGGGGGCTCCCAGCGGAGTGACTAGCTCATCAGAGACCAGGGAACAGAAGGCAGAGTATGGTGCGCTGTGTTCAGTATTTTTCTCAATGGTTTGCATGACTATTAGTAACCATACATCATAAATGCAAGGTGCCATCTTTACTCTGGAACAGCCGGAGGAACAGCCCTTCTGATATGTGGCTGGACTGGGACCCCCAGTAGAGCTGGCAGGGACAAGAAGGGCAAACCAAAATTAAATGAGACTCGGGACCAGGGGAGGGCATCTAAGATGATCCCCTCATGAGCCATGAGAGGAGGATCTAGACTTTGGAATCAGGAGACCTAGGTTCAGAATTCAGCTTCAATCCTTACTAGCTGTGGGACTTCGGGCAAGTTACTCTGCCTGCCTGAGCCTCAGTTTCCTTGTCCATAAAATGGAGCTAATGATGCTTATCTCACAGGATCATTGTGAAGATTAAAGACACTGTAGGTGCAGACAACGAGAAGGTATTTAGAATAAATGTAACTGAAGAGGACTCACATCCAGAATATACCAAGAACTCCTAAGACAAACCAATTTTAAAAGTAGATAGAAGACCTGAAGGGCATTTCACAAAAGAGGATATGCAAGTGGCCAATGAGCATGTGATGAGATACTGAACAGTCATGTGTTACAAGGAAAATGCAAATTAAAACCACTGATACTAGTGTACGACAGCAGTGATTAAAATGAACACAACTGGCAATGCCAAATATTGGCAAGGAGGTGGAACAACTGGAACACCAGTAGGAGTATATGCTGGTGCAATCACTTTGGATAACTATTTAGAAGCATCTACTAAAGCTTAACCAATCTTTCGACCTAGCAATTTCACTTCTGGGAGGATACTCAATAGAATGAGAACAAGTCCACCAAAGGACAAGTAGATGAATGTCCACTGCAGCTTTATTTTAATAGCTCCAAACTGGAAACAGCCTGAATGTTCATCAACAGTAAGTGGGATAAATAAACTGAACCGTGGTGCGTGCCTGTTGTGGAATACTACACAGCAGTGAAAATGACAAGCTGCTGCTCTCCTAGACTAACATTGAGAAAGCACACTGCTGGTTTTGGTGTGGGTGCTCTATCTTCACCTAGATGCACACACAAGTAAAACTTCAACATGTTCACTTAAGACTTATGCTTTAATACATGGAAGTTTGACCTCAATAAAAAGTGAACAAAATGCTTTGTGTGTCACGTGCTTGACTCAGAGTGGGCACTCAGTAAGTAGCTGCTAATGCTTCTAGAAAGGAGGCGGCGGCAAGACCGTTGCACTGGGGGATGCTCAGACTGCTGGGGAGCCCTGGCGTCGTGCAAGGAGCCCCCTTTTAAAGAGGGTCACTGACAGTTAGAGTTCAACACGATGGCGACTCCAGGATGGCAAAGGGTCTGGAACACACGGTAAATGTGGAATGGCTGAATGAAGTGGAGAGGATGCTGCTGGGAACAATAAAACTTAGGAAGAACGAGAAGAATGTCTTCAGATAATCAATGGCTGGCTTCCTGTAAAATGGGAGCCAGACAGTTTCCTTTGCAGCTCTAGAGCAGTGATTCTCAACCTATGGCTGCATCCGGGTCCGCTGGAGGGTTTATTAGCACAGATTACTGAGCCGCACGCCCAGTGTTTCTGGTTCAGCAGGTCTGGGGCAGGGCCGAGAGTCTGCATTTCTGACAAGCCCCCGGGACGTGCTGATGCTGCTGGTCTAGGACCATGCTCCACTAGCCACTGTTCTAGTGCACAAAAGCAGAAAAGCAGATTGTGCTGTCAGGAAGGAGGAGGAGAATCATTTATTGAGAACCTGGTGTATCAGCTCCTGTGTTACACTCTGTCTACATTTTCCCAGCTACTCTCCCCGTTCTGGAGAGGAGGAGGAGCCTCCGCTGTTCTCGGACCTCGCAGACCTCTCTCTCTGACTCCAAGCCGGGGCGTGCTGAAGGTGCTGTGCCTGAGTGCCTGCCCGCAGGGCCGCTGCCAACGGAGGTGTTTCCGAGTGGGAGACTGTATCAGGCCATTCAGAGAGTCCTCCAACTCTCAAGTTAGACCAGCTTCAACCAGCATTTTTAAGCACTAACACATATTCAGTACTAACTCATTGCCAGGTGTTATGCAACATTCCCTCCAGGATGTGTGTGGCCACCAGTCTAACTCCAAAGATGCCTCTGTGCCCACTCACCTGCGCCTGTCCTTCCTATCTTCCCTGGCACCTTCAATGACCACTCCTTCCCCCACTCAGGCAGGCTGAAAACTTGATTCATCCGGATATTTGGAAAGGAGGCGCTTTGCGCACACACCCACCTCTGCTATTTGCACTCATATGGGGGAGGGTAGCTGTTTCATGCTGGTACAGTCCTTGGCACCAGGCTGTCTGCCACCTGCCCCCACCCATCCCCAGACAGAACATGCTAGCCCACTCTCCACACCCTGGCCAGTAGGGCACTGAAGTGGGGACTGAGAAGACAAAGTTCAGAGGTGGGGGGCAGGCAGCCTCATGACCCAGAATGGTCCGAGGAACTAACTGCAGAATGTGCTTAATGACCTTGAACTGGAGACTTCACTCTGCTGCTCCTGCCTGGCCTCCCAAGAGTCTGGCAAGCAGAGCCCAGAGAGCCCTGGGGACTAAGGGCAGACCCATGGTCGCTTAGAGGATCCTGCCAAGCATGCAACCAGGCCCGAGTTCCAGTGACAACCCTCTAGGCCACTGTAATCAGACCTTTTCTCTTTGTACAACCTTTTTTATATTTAAGATTTTCAGTTCTAATAGCAACAGTAAGAAAAGTAAAATGGGCAGGAAGGGTTCATATACTAAAGAATCTGGAGAGCTGAGATGCACGTGAGATGATCTTAGTGAGGGTGTCTAGCTCTCGTTTTACTCTGTGATATTACCATGTCTGCTCTCTCCATGAGTATTTCCAGGCTGTAGATCACCTGTCAATGGCCCAAGAAGTGTCATTGATTTATTGCTGATCAACTTCTAGGTGCAAGTGGGAATCAGTGCAGTGCAAACATCTCCCACCAAGGAGTCGCCCCCTGCACCCACTGGAGAGCAAACCCCACGGCCCTGACCTTGAAGAGCAGCAGGATGCAGATCACCAGCAGTGCTTTAGGTTGGCAGCCCCAAGGAGGGACCCTAGGAAGGTCAAAGAAAGCTTCCCAGAGGAGGTGACCTTTAAGGCAAAGGAACAGATTTCAGTTGGCAAGGGCTGAGAACCCGTGACTCCCTCAGCTCCTTTTCTCCAGTCTACTGAGTCTTCCCGTATTTGGGGGTCTCGGGCTCCTTTCTAGAGCTTGAGGGACAGGGGTCATTCCCTTCCAAGCTGCAAGGAGGGGAATCAGAGTGCGGCTAAGGGGCCATCCAAGGTTTTGTCTTTAAATTTAATAATGACCAAAGGGTGACCAGTTAGGGCTGGAGATTCGAATACAAAACACAAAGGAAATACAGGACAGCCTTTGCCCTTGGGGAACTTGCCATCACTAGCAGATAAGATATGTAAAGTAAAAAGGAATGTAAAGTAAGAAAGAGCAATTAGGTACTGTGCGGATTGTTCCCCAGCTGTTTATCCAGGACATTCCATAAGGCACCTGAGCAGGGGCAGGGGAGAGTTAGACATACAGGTAAATGCAGCCCTGACCTTTAGAACTTGCAGTTCAACTGGCTGCAGGGCAGGCGGGGCGGCAGAAGACTGGGTGGGGCAAAAGTAGGTTTACAGTTGTGACTTCGTGAAACATGGAGTTTATGCTTGTATTATTATTTATTCATTATTGTATTGTTTTCCATACAAACAACTGTGCACCTACTTTTGCCCACCCTGTACAATAGCTGACACTCAAAGACAGTAGGGGGCAAGGAGTAAGCCCGGGGCTTGTTGGAATTTGGGGCTTGGAGAGAATTTGGGAAATGTTCTTGAAGGAGGTGGACGATGCAGTGAAGCCAGAAGGTAGTGACTGACATTGAGAAAGAGACGGAAAGAGAATAAGCAAAACCTTTACATGTACTTATCCATCCAGATCCAGTTTAGTAATCATCTCTTCCAGGAAGCTTCCCAGGCAAAATGAGATCATTCTTCTCCAGGCTCTCAAAGCGCCCCTAGTATAAAATGTATCTCATTGCACCCTGACCGGTGTGGCTCAAATGGTTGGGTATCATCCCGAAAAAGGAAAGGTCACCGGTTCGATTCCCGGTCAGGGCAAATGCCTGTGTTACAGGCCGTGTCTCCAGTTGGAGTGCACGTGCGAGGCAACTGACAGGTGTTTCGCTTCCTCCCTTCCCCTCTCTAAAAACAAATAATATCTTTAAAAAAAAGAATGTATCTCGTTGTTGTATTTGTTTTCTTACTGCTTGGGTCAACTCAAGGGCCCCACACAAAATTAAAACGAAGGAAGGAAGGCCTTTGACTGTAGTGGGCTTGGCTATCTCATTCACTACAGTCTTTTTTACTATTACTTTGAAATACAACTCACATATAGTGAAAGGGACAAATCACAAGCATGTAGCCATGAACGCTGAAATAAGTTTACATATGGGAAGCCACCATCCAGATCATGTTACAGGGTGCTCCTAGACACTGCAGGCTGCTCACTGTAACAGGGCCGCTGCCACTGTGACCGGAGGAACCAAAGTCGTAGGCTGGTGTCGCTGGGGAACAGCATTTAAGGAAAGGACCCTAGGTGCTTGGGCTGGAGAAGCCAAGTGCTGGGGCGAGGTCGTCATTTGCGAGAAGGACTAACTGTGCAAGAGCAATTAGACCTGTGCTGTGGTGGCAATGGGTGGCCACAGAGGGGGGCATTTTAGTAGAGCATGGACCCCTTCCTACCACCAGAGCTGACCCACGTTGGAAGCAGACCCCCAGGAAGAGACAAGTAAGGTTCCCATTAATAAAAGACACCAGTCAGGAATAGGACTGACGCGCGTTTCGCAGTAATGATGGCGTGGGGATTGAGGACTCAGTTGGAGACGGCTCCTTCCAACTCTGAGCGATCCTGGAATTTGGTGGCAGTGGCACAGAGGACTCACTTAAACATGTGTGGTTATGAATTGTTTGTTTTTCCAGAGGAAACTTTATAATCACAAGTGCTGTGCAGGCCCGCATTTCCACTGTTGAATAAGTAATTATCATCTACAAACCAGCTAAGACAGAGAGACCTTGGGGCTCCCCTCCCCAGTGCTCACAGTCCAGGGGAAGGAAGCAGATGCTGGGGTGGCACTGCGAGATGGGACCAGCACCTAAAAGAGAAGTTGGCTGTCCCCATCTCGTACCAACCTGTCAGGGGGCACCCACCCATCTCCTCTGTCTTTTTAGGCCTGGACCCCTGGGTGGGAGGGGGCAAATGGGCACGAATAATGGCTCTCGCCACTACCAGAACACCAGGGCAGTGGTGGCACTGTAGGGCCTTCCTGCTCTGCCTCCTGGGAACAATGAAGGACCATTGTCCTGGCTCAAGAACAGGACCACACAAGAACCACACAAGGATGCCAGCCCCGTGACCACCTGGGGTGAGGGACAGCCTGTATCGGCTGCAGGCTGCTTCAAGGACGCACAGCCTGGAGGCCAGCACCCTCCCACTCCACCTCCTTCCGGCTTTTTCTGGCAAAACAGCAATTTTCCACAAATCTCTTTTCTGTCCTAGAGGATTGTTACCAAATTTCTCCTGGGATTCCTCCAGGTCACCACTCTCTCCTTTCTGTCCTCTCCCCTCCCCTAAAAAGGAAGGAAAGAAACAGAGTTTGGACCAAGAATCCTCCCTCCCTCCAGCACCTGGCCAAGGCGCAGATAAGATGCAGCAGGTGAAAACGGGCTCCGGGCCCTTTCACAGTGCTGGGTGAAGATGGACAGTGTCTGGGGTGTTCTGCCTAAGGGGCAATAAACCTTTTGAGGTTCTAATAAAAACCATGGATACCCTCCCAATATAAAACATATGAGGAGATTTCGCCTTCAATTCTGGGGAAAGATAGGGTGGGGTGGCTCTCAGACGCTGGAAGTCCGTCTGTGAGGGGCTTCCTCTACCTACCGCCAAACTCCAGGCCAGACTAGCGTCTGGGGAGAGCTTGGAGCTCCCCCAAGCCCAGGCGAAGCCCTAGAAGACCTCGCTCTCCCGCCTCTCTGTACACTCAGGACCGCTGGTGCTCTTGGTGTGCCCGGCTCTAAAATGGGCACTCAGGGCCCTCCGCCCCTGGGAGGCTGCGTAAGGACGCTGGTGGGCCAGGGAGTTGGGTGGGAGGAGGGTGGGGGTGGAGAGCGGCTCCGGGCTGGTCTCCGGGCGCGGGCGGAGGGAGAGCTGATGCGAGCGGGAGGGAGCTAGCGGCACGCGCGGGGACTCTCGGCCCACTGGCCGCAGACCCACCCCCACCTCCCGGAGCCCGGGGCGGGGCCCCCTGCCAGGCGGCCCCTCCCGGCCCCGCCCCTCCCCCCCCCCCCGCCCGCCCGCCCGCCCAGCTGCCGGCCTCCCCCGCCCGGCTGGCCCTCTGCGGGCGGGCGCCACTCGGGTACCGCACGCTCTGGGCCGGCAGCCGCCAGTCCGTCCACCAGCCGGGGCCATGGGGTGCGACGGCCGCTTGTCCGGGCTGCTCCGCCGCAACCTGCAGCCCACGCTCACCTACTGGAGCGTCTTCTTGAGCTTCGGCCTGTGCATCGCCTTCCTGGGCCCCACGCTGCTGGACCTGCGCTGCCAGACACACAGCTCGCTGTCCCAGATCTCCTGGGTCTTTTTCTCGCAGCAGCTCTGCCTCCTGCTGGGGAGCATCATCGGGGGCGTCTTCAAGCGGACGTGAGTACCGGCCTTCGCCGCGCGGACCCTTCCCTCCCACCGCGCTCTTCACTGTCCCCGCAGTGCTGGGCTGCGACCACCTCTCCCCACTCTGCCTGCTGTGCCCCCCTTGCTGAAAGGCTGCCTCTGTCCCCCACCCCAGCTCTCCGTGCAAAACTCTCCCTCGGGACCAAAGGTGGTCTCTGGATTGTTTTTTGGCCTTCACTCACCCCTGCGAGGGGGTAAACCCAGCGCTTCCCCCGCTTCCTCCACCCCACCCCCACTCCACGGGAGATGGGCAATGCAGTTTGCAAAGGTGGGAGCTTCCCCCTCCTGCACAGCGGGTCTGACGTTTGTCCTTAGCCCCTGCTGCCGGGCGGGTGGAATTGGAAGTGAGGTGGAAGGAGAATGGGAGTGTCACCTCAGGAGCCCTGTGAGGTGCCAGAGGGTTGAGCCCTGACGGAGCGCGCTGGGCCAGGCTCCACTCACACCAACGGTCCCAGACTCAGGCTGCCCCCTTCCCCAGGTGGCCACAGACCGGTGGGTCCTGTGTGGTCCTGCTCCTAAGGGGCTGGGGTTCCTGCCCTGGACCTTGGAGACTGAGCCCTTTTGCCTGTGAGACACACAGGACCTCCCCACTGGGGCCTTGTAGGGAAGGTCCAGGGTGTCTTATAGCTTGGTAAGGTGACCCTCTCTCCCTGTGCCAGGGCCCCCCCAACCTCCCTCACCGCCCCCCCCCTTAAACCTCCCTGGCCTCTGCCCAGGGTTGGTGTCTGGAGTGCCTGGCATGGCCCTGAGAGCCTTTTAGGGTTTCATTGCAGAGCATTCTTCTCCCACTCAAATTGGACAGAGCCACCTTCAAGGAGCCCTTTGGAAAGGTGGCAGGATCACTGGCTTAGTGCAGCTGGGAAAACAGACCCAAAACAGAAGATAGATGACTTGCAAGCCAGAAGCTGCTGGGAGATTTTCCTAGTCCTGGCTCTGGGCTGCGTGGTTTCCTGGATTGCCTGGGCTCAAGTAGGCAGACAGCCTGGGAACAAAACCACAGCTGGGCTATCTCAGAGAAACCTCTGGAGGGCCGGTCTGGGGCAAGGGCAGCCGTCTTCGACTCACTGCTAGACAAGCGTCCACCTCGCTCCATGGCTGATGCCAGAGGGGCACAGGTGCCACCCCGATGGCCCCACGTTAAGCCACCAAATGATAAAACTCCCTAATTGTTGACGAGGGAGTGATTATCCCCACTACCAAATCCTCCTGTAAACCAGAAACCTCTCCTCCTGAGAAGCATCCCTCCTTTCCCAGTGTTTCCGTGGGTCCGTGCAGGACCGGGTGTATGTGGGACTCAGACAGTCTTAAAAACTCAGGATCCATTCTGATTCTGTCTAGAGGTGTATTTATGTATTTATTTATTTCAATTGCATTTGACATACAATATTATATTAGTTTGAGGTGTACAACATAGCAATTAGGCATTTATATACTTTGTAAAATGATCACCCTTATATGTCTAGTACTCATATGGCACCAGACACAGTTATTGCAATATTCTTGACTATTTTCCCTCTTCTGTATTTTATATCCTGTGACTATTTTTATAACTGTCAATTTGTACTTTTTAAAATATTTATTGATTTTAGAGAGGGAGAGGGAGGAAAGAAGAAAGAGAAAGGGAGAGAAACCTCAATTGTTGCTCCACTTATTTATGCATTCATTGCTTGACTTTTGCATGTGCCTTGACCAGGAACTCAACCCGCAACCTTGGCATGTCAGAATAATGCTCCAGCCAACTGAGCTCCCTGCCCAGGGCCCAATTTCTGTCTCTTAGTCCATTTACTTTTTTTACCCATCCTCCCCAGGCTCCCTTCCATCAGTTTTTCTCTGTATCTATGAATTTATTTCTGTTTTCTTTGTGTATTTTTTAAATTCCATATATGTGAAGTCACGTGATATTCGTCTTTCTGTGTCTGACTTATTTCACTTTGCGTCATACCCTTTAGGTCCATGGTCCTTCAGGTTGTCACAAATGGCACTTTTGTTCTTTTTTATGGCCGAGTAATACTCCATTGTATATGTGTACCACTTTTATCCTGAGTCAGTTGATGGGCGCTGGGGTTGTTCCATACCTTGTCTGCTGTAAATCCCACTGCAGTCAGCATAGGGGTGCACGAACCTCCAGGTTAGTGTTTTAGGGTTCTTCAGATAAATACCTAGGAGTGGAACCGCTGGGTCACATGCTAGATCCATGTTTAATCTGTTGAGGAGCCTCCATACTGCTCTCCACGGCGGCTGCACCAGTCTGCATTCCCACCAACAGTGCCCAAAGGTTCCCTCTTCTCCGCATCCTCGCCAACACTTGTTGTTTGTCGATTTATTGATAATAGCCATTCTGACAGGTGTGAGGTGATCTGCCTAGAGGTTTGATTAGAAATCTATCAAGGTATTCTTCTGTTTTTGTTCTTGTGTTTTGATTTATAAAAGCCCCCTCACCTGGAACTTTCTAGGAACACGGGTAGTGCGGAGCACCAGAAGGGGAATGAGTGGAACCCTAAATGGCAGGGCACTGCCTCGTGAAAAGGACAGAGATACACGTCTGGCTGGACCGTCTCTCCTTCCCTTGCTTTGAACTTCCCTTTAGGTGCCTTACTCAACAGGGGGCTCTGGACAAGCAGTGGAAAGGGTCTCACAGCAGGACGGCTCCTCACAGAAAGGAAACATGGTGATGGTGCCGATAGTGACTAACTGTGTGGAGCACTTGGCCAGTTCCAGGCACCGTTCTTGGTACCTCACTTGTATGAGCCCATTTCACCCTCACGAGAACCCCGAAGAGTAATACTAGTTCGAGGAAGCTGAGGCACAGAGTGGTTAAGAGACTTGCCTCCGGTCCCACAGCTGTTCAGAGGCCTAGTCAGAATCTGAACCCAGGTGTCTGTCTGGAGAACCAGAACTCTGCGGGGTGTGAGTTGCAGCCTGCACTCCTGGGCACAGGCCTGGGCTGTCTCTCAGCTGACCCACCTGGGAAGGAAGCTGTGGGCCCTTGGGGCTTCCTGCTGGGATCAGAGGGTGGGATAGGGCAGGGTGGGGACAGTAGGTACTGTCAGTGTTTCAGGTTTAAATTCTGAACCTCAGTCTTTCCATCCCGAAGACGAAATGTCGCAAAGATCCTCTCCTCTGGTTAAGAGCAAAGCAGACTCCAGTGGAAGTGGGGGGATATCACAGGGCTGACCTGTGGGTAAGTGGTGGTCACCACCTAGCTAGGCCTGGATATGATTACCCATCCCCCAACTCACCCCAATAAACCGACCTCCACAGGCTCCGAAACCAGCTTCTAAAGCTTGATTCCTTGGGGCCTCCCCACATCTCAGTTAAAATGCTAAGACCCCTCCCTGCAAGTGCTTTTCAGCTTAAGTGATTACTGGCTTGTGCACCCGGCTAGTGCTTGTCAGTGGGGGATTGGCTGAACACTGGAGAGGGCCAGCTGCTGAGGGGGGCGGTGCGGAGCCCTGGAGAGAGGGAATCCCGAAGGCAGCTCTTCTTTCTTCAGGATTCTGTCTCAGTTCTGCCTGCCTCTTGCCCCAGACCTACAGCCAGGGCTGGAGAGTTTCTGGATGCCTCCACAGCGACATGTGCTGGAGGGACTGGGTGTGGAAAGCCTTGGGTGTCAGGGTGGGTGCAGGGGAGACCGGAGCCCTGGCTCAGGGCAGGGCCAGTGTGCACACAGGTTCTCTCCTTCCCTCCCTCCCGCCCCTCCGAGGCCTCCCTCCCCTCCTTCACTCTCTTCCCTTCTAGGTGGAGAGATGTTGAAGGAGGTCACCACATGCAGGCCAAGAGGGAGAAGGGGTCAGAAAAATCAGGGGTAGACCTTCCTTAGGAGAGCAGAAAATAGTTCAAGTAAAACACAAAGCCACCTGGCAGGTGGAGTGTATCAGTATGTACTTTGTCAGAAAGAGGAGGAGGGTGTATTCAGACAAAAGTTTAGAGTTTCTTTCCTGGTTTCTTGGGGACCTGTCTAACCACCTGGGCAGTTTGGGAGACCCCTTTATCTCAAAGGCATCAGGGTGGAAAGTCGCTTTCAGGGGTTTCCCAGTCTTCTCTCAGCCCCACCCTGCCCTCTCCCCTGAATATACCCTACTAACTAAAGCCTCTTTAAGTTCTTCCCCTCTTTGCCCTAGTCACCATCTCCTTCTCTATCTTCCTTTTTTCTCAAATTTCTGCAGGTCCTGCCCTGCCTCAGACCCAGCTCCAACCCTCTCCTGCCCCTTGCATGAAACCCAGAGTCCTGTGCAAGGCTCCCCAGGCTCCTCTCAGACCTGCTTCTGTAAGATGCTGGCCCCCATGGGGACACAATGCAAAAGCCAATTCCTTCCTCTGACCTGGGCCCTTGGTTGGTCTCCCATCTAGAAAGCCTTGCCTCATTTGCCAGCAGCTTGTCCACCTTTCAGCTTGTCCACCCTGCAGCTTGTCCACCTTGTAGCCTGTCCACCCTGCAGTTTGTCCACCTTGCAGCTTGTCCACCTTGTAGCCTGTCCACCCTGCAGTTTGTCCACCTTGTAGCTTGTCCACCTTGCAGCTTGTCCACCTTGCAGCTTGTCCACCTTGCAGCCTGTCCACCTTGCAGCTTGTCCACCTTGCAGCTTGTCCACCTTGCAGCCTGTCCACCTTGCAGCCTGTCCACCTTGCAGCTTGTCCACCTTGCAGCTTGTCCACCTTGCAGCTTGTCCACCCTGCAGCTTGTCCACCTTGCAGCCTGTCCACCCTGCAGCTTGTCCACCTTGCAGCCTGTCCACCCTGCAGCTTGTCCACCTTGCAGCTTGTCCACCTTGCAGCCTGTCCACCCTGCAGCTTGTCCACCCTGCAGCTTGTCCACCTTGCAGCTTGTCCACCTTGCAGTTTGTCCACCTTACAACAAACCTGGGCCAGAAGCCACCAGACATGCTTCTTGCTTTAAAAATCCATCTCAACACGGAGTTACCATATGACACAGCAACTCCACGGCAAGGTATATGCCTCAAATGAAGACATATGTCCACACAAAATTTGTACATGCATATTTATAGCAGTGTTATTAATAATGGCCAAAAAGAGGAAACAAACCAAATGTCCATCAACAAAATGTGGTACATCTATACAGTGGGCTGTTACTCAGTCATAAACAGGAAGGAAGTACTGCCATATGCTATAATGTGGAGGAACCTTGAAACACTATGTTGAGTGAAAGAAGCAGACACAAAATACGACATGCTGTATGGTTTCATTTATTTGAGAGTCCGCAATCGGAAAATCTGTAGGTATAGAAAGTAGATGAGTCTTGCCTGGGGCTGGGGGTGGGGCATGGAGAGGAACGGGGGATGACTGCAAACTGGTGTGGGTGTCCTTCTGGGGTGATGGGAAAGCTCTAAATTTAGATTGTGGTCATGGGTTTATAATTCTGAGCATATTAAAAGTATTGAACTCTACACTTTGAACAGATGAATGTTGGTATGTGAATTATATATCTATTATTTTGTTGAAAAATATCACAAAACTCATCCCAACTCCCCCTTAGTTCACTTACTCAACAGACATCTCTTGAGCCAGACCCTGTTTTGGGGGTGAGCATGCAGGCAGGTCCCCTGCTCTGCTGGAGCTTACCTTCTGGGGGGCCACTTCAGTGAAATGAGGGGAATAAAGCTGGGTAAGGAGGCAGAACTGGGGGAGGGTAACTGAGTGGTCAGGGAAGGCCTCTCTGAGGAGGTGACATTTGAGCTGACACTTGAATGACAGGACAGAGCCATGCATGCAGAGAACTGGGGGAGAGGCCATAGGCCAACAGAACCGCGAGTCCAGCCAACCTGCAGGGAGCCCTCCCTGGGAGCCCAGCACCCACCGAGCCAGGACCCGATCCCAGGCACCTGGCACAGCCCGGACCTGAATCCGCAGGCAATCAGTCGTGCCTTAGGATGGGATCTTCCCAAGACAGGCTGGGCTGTTCCTCTCTCTGGTGACCCCCAGCCATTACACAGAGCCCCGAACAGCTGGGGTGTCAGTGCTGGGGTGACCCAGCTAAAGGGGGCTGCTTCTGCCCTGGTCCCTTCCTCAATCTAAGTCACCCTTCGCTAATGCCCTGGCTTCAGCTGTAGTCCCCAGCCTGCCCTAGCTCCACAAGGGAGCCCTGTCTCTGGTTTCTTGTCCTCTTGCCGGGCTGCCTGCCCCTGTGGGGTGGGGCGGTGTGCTGACGCCTGACTCCCCCTCAGTTCTGTGCTCTGTCCTCTCCCCTAGGCTTTCCAGACCAGAGGTCATCCAGGGGAGACAGGGGGATCCGTGCATCAAAGATGTGAGCAGAATGTCAGCACCCCTCCTGGGGTCACTCATTTCAATCTGGGGTCACTCTGTCTTTGGTGACAAGGGGCTGGGCTTCAGCAGTAAGTTTCCCCACCCCTGGCGGCTGGAAGGCAGGACAGACAGCTGATGCCTGACTACTGGAATCCTCCCCCTGTTTTGAAGCCAAGTAGCCCCTTGTCTTCTGGGCCAGAGAAGTTGCCCACAGCAAAGCCAGGTCAAGGTGATCACGTGTGTCCTCTGGATAAGACAGAGCACCTGGTTGACAAGGTCAGCGGTGTGCTCAAGGCCACACAGCACACTGGTGGGGCTGGCACCTCCAGCAGAGCCACCACCAGGCAGGGGGAGGACCTGGCGCCCTGCCCTCCCTCCCTGTTGGCACCTTCCGTGTAGAGCTGGCAAGGAGTAGCTGGGACACTTCTCAGGCTTCCCAAGGAGGGTTCCCTGGACGGCTGGGGCTGCTCCTGGGAATGGGGCTCTTCCTATAATTGACCTGAGTTAACCTCTGAACCTAGGAGCAGAGGAGGGCAGATCAATGATACTGCACTGGCTTTGCCTGGATTGGGAGTCAAGAAACTGGATCCCAGCTCAGCATTACTCTGCCCTCCTTCCCTGTCTGGGCCGGGTTCCTGATCTGTAACCTGAGGGGCAGGACTCTCCCGTCATGTTGTCACTCTAGCTGTTCCGGACCAGCCTCCGAAGTCACCCTGGAGGGAGCTGCAGCAGGAACAGTGGCAGAGCCTTGGGGGCAAGTCGCGGAGCTGGCACCAGCCCCTGCGCCCCTCCTATACAGCATGCTTCTCTGGGCTTGGCAATGCTGTCTTGGGGAGCCAGCAGGGAGGGGTGAGCATCGGGGCGGGGGACTGCAGGTGACAGGGAAGATCCCAGTGAGTGAGAAAGGAGGGCCAGCTGGAACATCACATCGACTGCACAGCAGTGTCATGCGGCAAAGTCCACTAGCCCCATCTTATAGTGGAAGAAACTGAGGCTCAGAGGGTCACCCTGGGAAGTGGCAAAGGGGCCGGACCAGTGTTCCAATTACAGGTCCCCCTATCTGTGCCGCCAGAACGGTTTTGACATTATTATTATTTAAAAATTACCAATGACCAACTTTCCTAGAAGGGGCCTTTGACCAACCCACTAAGTGGCCAGGCTGATTAGTGTATTTCAGTCTGGCTCTAGGATGCACGGGAGACCCCTTTTCTCAGCGACAGTATGCTGTTCTAAAGAGACTCGTTCAGGCTGATTTCTGGGACGCCCAGGGGGCGCCCTGCTGAAGCAGCTGGGAGGGCGGGCAGCGGGGATCCAAACGCGGTTTCCTGAGGTGTGGCGTCGCCGTTTGTGGAACAGGTCTCTATCCCCTGGTACGATCTGGGCCCTTCCCTGGTCCCCCTGGTGGGTGACAGGCTCATAACACTGCCCAGGGGGTGGCAGGAGATGTGGGGAGGGCACATCTCCCCAGCTTCTCCTTCCTGCCGGTTCTCTCTTTATGCCTCCCTCCTGCCTGTCCCTGGGCCTTGGGACAAGAAAGCCCCCTGTGGGCATCAAGTGTCCTCCAGAGCGATAAGGTGAGAAGACACAGATAGGAGAGAAGAGAGGCCTGAACAGGGTAACCCACTGGACTCAGCCCTTCTCCAGCCCGGCCCCTTTCCTGAGCCTCTTGCTGCTCCACTCAGCGCCTTCTGGTACTTCTCGGTATCTGTCTCTCTGTC
The DNA here is from genome assembly GCF_014824575.4 of Sturnira hondurensis. Classification (NCBI taxonomy): domain Eukaryota; kingdom Metazoa; phylum Chordata; class Mammalia; order Chiroptera; family Phyllostomidae; genus Sturnira; species Sturnira hondurensis. Next base: position 1,414,023 of record NW_028089713.1, on the reverse strand, counting down.
ACCCCATACAGTCCCACATCAGCCCCCTCACAGTCTCCGGTCCCTTTCCTCAGGCCATCCTGTGTGCAGTGACACAGGACTGTGCAGTGACGCCTTCCTCCAGCACTGGTTCCCTTTCAGCAGCAACATCCAGCCCCTTCGCAGGGCCAAGCACAGTGCCAGGCCTGGGGCCCCGCAATGAATGGGCTGCAGCAGATGCCTCGGGAGGCCTGCTGCAGTCATAATATAAAGCCTCTGGAGATCCCATAAACACCAGCAGAGGAACCACTGGGGGCCCATGTTCTAGACACTAGCGATTCGCCCCTGCTTCCTGAGACAGGGCTCTGCACAGCCAGCCTCGCGCTCCCTGCTGGCCACCCCCTCCAGCCTGGCTGGGACTGAGACCCAGCACCAGTCTTCTCACACACCCTACACAGGCCCCCCTTGGAAGAACAGCATGGCATGGAAGACTCGGGTTTAAGTCCAGGCTCTGTCAGCTACTTTCTAGGCCTTTCCCAGCCTCGGTCGACTTGTGGGTCAGAAATTGCAAACTCACCCTCAGCATTGTCACGTGCACAGATGTCTTGACCGTGTAAACGGATGTTAACATCCGTTCCAGGGCACAGTGTTGCCCTGGAAACCAGCTTTGCTTCCCCACATTGCCCCACAGCGCACCGTCCCACCTCCCCTTCCCTCAGGACTTCGCTGTCAACCGGTTCCTGATCCCCTTGCTCAGGTGTTTCAGGGCAGTGTGATGATGTGCTCCTTTCCCTGAGTGTTTGCACTCAGAGCATCTGTGCTTCACCACAGGTACAAAGCAGGGAGTCAGGTGGCAGAAATGTCATCCGCTGTGTACTGGGTCAACGCAGGGCACATTTGAGAGGGAGAGGGGGGGACCCTCTTGGTGTTCCTGAAGTCAGGCCACCCGGGAGGCTCGTAGTCTACCTGTGTGGGGAAAGGAAGGGGGAAGAGAGCGCAGTTACGCAAGGGCCGCTGTTCTTAGTGCCCCCAGAGTTGCAGGCATTGCCTCTGCGTTGGCACCATGCGGGAAAGTGCGGCCCAGCCACTAGGCTGCAGGAAGCAGAAGCTCGGTGAGGGTGAGCGGTCCAGGCTGTCAGTGCTGGGCCACAGCAGGGCTTCTGGGGTGGGGGGTGGGGGTGGGGGTCAGGCCTCCCCACAACGTGGCCTCCCTATTGTCCTCAGGGGACCAGGGTGGAGTGGGTGGCAGGTCAGCTGGAAATGAGCATGTAATGGGCTGCCGCTGTCCGCAGAGCCCCGATTCAGGGGTTAGTCAAAGACGGGCAAGATGAGAAGCTGAGAGCCCAGGGCTCAGAGGCAAGAACCTCCCGGAAAAGACAGCTTGCCAGGGTTTGGGGGGCATTTCTCTCTTCTCTGGTGTGTTAAAAATTCAGACATGTCTTCTTGCCACGTACCCCACACCCCTCCAGGTTCAGCAGCCACAGAGGCTGACTGGGGCTCCCCAACTCTTCCTAATTTAAGAAAGCTTCTCCACAACTTCTTCCTTCCAGGGCCTTCTTGCTGCCCAATCTTCCCCGCTCCACATTAGCCTTTCAAACTGGTCCCCAAAAATGCAAGGCTTCGTTCCTCTCTCTGAGAGTTGGGCAGAGTGTACCTGGCAAAAAGACCTTAACGGAGCCTTTGACACTCATTCGTTCGTTTACACATCCATTCACTCCCTCACGGAGAACGGCCAGCGGCCGGGCTGTGGTGGGCTCCTGGGGGCGGGGCGTACTGCCCAGTGGGGTTGGCCACAGAGCCTCCCACCCAGACTCTGGCCGGGCACAGGGCCATCACCTCTGCCCATACAGGGGTCACCAAATTCCTCCAGCACCTCGCTGTGGGCTATGGTTCAGGCAGCTCAGGCCTGTGGCCTGCGAGGGGCCTGCGTTCCATTCCTGCGTAACAGTGCACACTGCAACTCGGCTCAGGGATTTGGGGTTCCCTCTCCCATTGCACCTCCAGTTTCATACATGTGGCACAGTTCCCTTGAAATATTTGAAGCAGATTCCCCTCTAGTCATTGATAGGTAAACAATATTAAATTGCTTATGAGTAAAATAATAGTCACGTTTTGTTAGGGCCCCTGGCATCCCTGTCACATGCTCTCTGGAGTCCTCACCACCAGCCTGTGGGGAGACTGTCCTCTGAGACTAAGACCCATTGAACATCTTGCCTACATCCGACCCATAGCCAGTAAGAGTCGGGGCTTCTCCCTCAGCTTCCTTCCCCTGCCACCAGAGGGTGCGAAACGGTCCCCGGGGGCCACCCAGCGCATGGAGGACAAGGAGGGCTCTGCGTAGGCAGGGCTTTGTGCCCCCTCCACTGACCTCAGCCCTCTGTGACCACAGCCTGGCCCAGTCCCTGTGGGCTCTCTTCACCTCTTCTCTGACCATCTCCCTGGTATTCGCTGTCATCCCCTTCTGCCGCGATGTGAAGGTGCTGGCCACCGTCATGGCGCTGGCAGGCCTGGCCATGGGCTGCATCGACACGGTGGCCAACATGCAGTTGGTGAGGATCTACCAGAAGGACTCGGCCATCTTCCTCCAGGTGAGCCCACCGTGGCCCCGGGGCAGGGCGGTGGGGGCCCTGTCTGCCCTCCCATCTCTCCCGGCCCCTTCTCCCCCTGACCTCAGCCACTTTTTCTCTAGGCCAGGGTGCTGAAGCATAAAGAGCACCAGGGTCTGAGTTCAGTGCAACCAGCTAGGCTGGGATCTCTGTACTTGGTAATGACCCCTGCCTGCAGGGGTCACAAGAGTCTAAGCGCTAACCAGAAAGCTTTCTGTCGACAGGAAGTGGCATGATGGGAGGGCTTGCTACTTCTTCTCTCCTTGTCCTCGCAATTACCCACCACTCTGGCTCCGCCCTTCCCTGGATCAAGTGCCCTCCCCTTTGGTGGACCCTAACATGGGACAACCTCCCACGGTGTGTGTGTGTGGGGGGGGGGCGGAGATCTGGGAAAGGAAGGAGAGTAAGACAGGGATTGGCCCCTGTCAGCAAGTCATCCCAGGACACGCAGGTGGCTGAGGAGCTCGTCCTTCCCCTCTCCTGCCTCCCACTCCCTTGCTCCCCTTGGGCTCAGCAGGGGCTCCCCAGATGGGACATGAGGTGGGGTATGAAGCTGGTGCCATCATCCCCATCCTTCCTCTCCTCCCTCCCCAGGTTCTTCATTTTTTTGTGGGTTTTGGGGCTCTGCTAAGCCCCCTTATCGCTGACCCCTTCCTTTCGGAGGATGACTGCTTGCCTGCCAATGGCACAGCCAATGCCACTTCCAGCAGTCACCTCTTCCATGCCTCCAGGGTCCTGAGCCACCGGTCTTGGCCGAACGGGACGCTCCCTGGGCTGTCCCCGCCAGACCGAGCAGGAACCCGCGTGTCCTACGCCTTCTGGATCATGGCCCTGATCAACGTGAGTACAGCTGGGGCTGGGCTGGGTGGGGACGGCTAGGCAGTCACATGGACCAGTCCATTCCTTAGCTCCGGGCTAAGATTCTTCTGTTTCTAAGGTGTGAGCTGGGGCTGAGTGTGTCCTCAAGAGGACAAGAGGGTGGGAGAGCTGACCCCACAGGGTCTATCTGAACACAAAGAGGTTTGCAAAAGGTTCCCTCTGAGGTCCTTTGGCTGGGACCTCCTGTGAGTGCAGTTCTCATGGGAGAGGCAGCAGTGAACGGGTTTAGAACAACGAAATCAGGGCCACCTTTCAAGTCATCCAAGGTTCTGTGGGAGACCCAGCCCTTTCCTCCGAGGTTGGATGAGGCTGACCCTGGGGCAGAGCACTGCAGGGTGGGATAGGCTCTTCTCCAGGGCCCTCAGTGGCTGGTGGGATTCGCCTGTGCCCTGCTGTGAGGGCAGCTCCTCTGAGGCAGGGCCACCTCCCAGGGAGCCCCTGCCAAGGCTGCCTTGGAGGGAGCACAGCAGCAGAGACACAACCGACTCGCTGTGACCAAGTCAGACTCCAAGGCCCCTTGGAACCCCCAGCTCCACCCCTCCCCACCCCCCAACCCCCGTCAGCTCTGCCTGCTCCCTGGCAGGAAACCTACTCTGGCACTCTGCAGCCTCAGGCAGGCTCTCCCATGCGAGCCTCGACTGGGGCCAGAAGGAGTGGTGGGGAGACTCCCCCACCCAACGCCTGCCCCCGCTTGGGAAAGACTGCCAGGAACACCAGGAGCGGCCCTGGCCTCCTGACTTGGGCCTCGAGTGGGCTGGGGGTGGGGAGGGTTCCAGCTGGCCACTGGCCTGCTGGCTGGGGAGGGAGTCACTGTGGGCTCGTCACTCTGAGAACTTCTGCACTGGGCAGACCCGTCAGCCCTTCAGAGGAAGGCCACTGGGTGCAGGCAAGACAGCAGCTCCCAGCTTCTGCTGGGGCTCAGAGTGACGCTGTGCATGTTGAGACCTCGCTGCCCCACCAAGCAGCAGGGTGTCACACCGCCTGTGGCTCGAAGCCCTGATGGCAGCTGGTGTGGGGCCAGGCCCGGCTGGAGCCCAACTCTGGCACAGCCTCCCACCCGCTGCCCTGCTGTCCCTGCTGTCACTGCCCATTTCCCCTTCTTCTCCTCCGTGACCCGCCATTCCTCCCGTAGAGTCTTCCCCGGGGGCTCAGAAACGCCCCCTCTCCCTCTGCTCTTTTCCTTTTCTGCCCAGCCTGCCATCGTTTGGGAACGATGTGGCTTCAGGCCTGTGCTCTCCAAGGGGGACCGTGGAGGGAAGGAGACTGTCGGTAGAAAGTCAAGGCTGGGCCCGTGGGACCGGAAGCTGGCTGGTTCAGCATAGGAAGCCCAAGGTCTGTTTTCTCTTGCCCCACGAGGCACAGACTGGAGGCACTTCGTTTGAGGTGGGGTTTCCTACTTTCCCCATCGGTTTGTGTCTGGAGATAAACAGTCACCACAGAGGAGAGCGAGGCTAGGCAGGCACTCAGGCACGTGTGCACAAACACACACTCATGTGCACACACAGGAGCAGCCCACCTGGCACTGTCTGACTCTGAGGTGGAGCCTGCCTTCCCTGGGCCGCCTGTACAGATGGAGTGTGTTCCTGCGGCAGAGCCCGGTGGGAAGTCCTTCTCGCCGCCCACCTCCCTGGAACGCCCGGCCTGGGCGGCCTGGCCCCTTTTACAGCTGTTTCCCTTGGCCTTCACTCAGGCATTCTGCCGCCACAGGCCTCGGTGTGCGGGTTTCCTGTTTCCCCAGCAGACTGGAGGGAGAGCTTCATTTGCTCCTTCGGACCTGGCACTCCCGAGGGCCAGGACTGTCTCCTTCCGTTCAGGCCCAAAGCGTGGCTCTCGCTCTGCAGGCAGAGCCTGACTCTGCCTCGGTTTCGAGTGTGGAGCAAGGCTCCCGAGGTGGCCAGAGGGAGGTGCCGGCGCAAGGCTGGTGTTCAGGCGACTTGGAAAATGCTCAGGAGCCAGCCTGGCTCCATGCTAGGGAAGGCTCCCTCAAAGCAGCCCCAGACAGACTTCCGCCTCTAGCCTCCTTCAGCCCAGAGGAGCCCTTGGGCCTCTGGGAAACGTCCACAGCCCCCGGGCTTCCTCTGTCCCCTCTGCCGCATGGAGCCGCAGCAGCAGGGCAGAGGCTAGACTGGATGAGGGCGCCCTGGCAGCCAGGGTGGTTAGACAGAGGTGGGGCGCCCGAGGGAGGTGGCGGAGGCTTCTGCAGGCAACCTCAGAAGCAGGAGGCATTTCTCATCACGCGGGCCTCGATTTCCAACCCGTGCGGCACGAGAGGCACACAGGTGAGCCCCCCCAAATATTAAACACGCAGTGCCTGACCGTTTAGTCAGGGGCACTGATCCCTTTTCCCGTAGATTTTCAAATTAGAAATACGACATCAGCCCTGACCAGTGTGGCTCAGTTGGCTGGGTGTCATCCCACGAAGCGAAAGGTCACTGGTTTGATCCCCGGTGAGGGCACGTGCCTGGGGTTGCAGTCTCGGTCCCTGGTCGGGCGCATGTGAGAGGCAGTTAACCAATGTTTCTCTCCTCTTCTCCCTCCCCACCTTGCTCTCTCCCTCCCTTCCCCTCTCTCTAAAAATAAATAAATAAAAACCTGTAAATTACACCTATTTTTTGTCAGATCAGCAGACAACATAGTTTGTTTTGGCGTGCTGCAGAATTTTACGTGTGTGCCGTACGATGAAAAGGTCAAAGAGCACTGACTGCCCCAGAACTCTGGGGAGTGCATAAAACCTAAGTGGCTTAATGTAAAAAATAGCAGTGAACTTAACATTGGGCTTGTGTGTGTGTGTTGCTTGTAGCACGCTTTTTTTTTTTAAGCAAAAGGAGTGCACACCTCTGTCTTCCCATTTAGATGCCCAGCCCCAAGCCCGAGGACAGCCTCAACCCTTTTAGGGCACACCATCCCCCAGACAGCCCCTGGGGTGGAGATGGCACTGGACAGGCTCAGGATGCCCCAGTGACAGTCCTACTCTGCCCCAAGCCAGCTGCGTCATCAGCACTGATGCTCACTGGGCTTCTAGCTGACTGCTCAGGTCTATCCCAGTTTAACGGCTTCTGACTAAGTGGTAACTCTGAGCCTGCTTCCCCCATCTGGAAAACAGATGATAATTCCCCCAGCAGGTTCATAGGACTGGGATGAACGGAAGCAAAGCTTCTTTGGGAACAAGTCTGTCTCTGGCACCTTTCCTGTGCCCACGGAGATCCTGTGTGAGTCTAAGCTTTGCATGTGACAAACACCTGACTCTTCAGGGAGACAGATGTCGTTGAGGTTGGGCAGCAATTCCACCAGCCTGCCCTGGGTCAAGGCCGCAGTAGCAGGGGACACCTCTCAGGTGGGCACCCTTGGAAAAGAGTTGTCTCTTCCCAGGACCGTGGGGGCCTACGCAGTGGGCCGGGCACGGGAGGGGGAGCCTGCCGGGAACAGGGCTCTCCTGACCCTCTGCCCGCCCCCAGCTCCCGGTGCCCATGGCCGTGCTGTACCTGCTGTCCAAAGAGCGGCTGGTGGCCTGCTGCCCCCAGAGGAGGCCGCTGCTCCTGTCTGCAGATGAGCTCGCCCTGGAGACACAGCCTCCTGAGAAGGAAGACGCTTCCTCGCTGCCCCCAAAGATTCAGTCACACCCAGGTGGGGGCTCTAATGAACTTTCATGCTCTCAGCCCCACAGAGGCTACTCTGGGGGCCCCTCCCCCAGAGGGTGAAGGTAGATCACAGGTGATAGTGGCTGGAGAATAACCTTGGCGCCATGAGGCAGGAGATGGAGCAGCCTCGCCAAGGGGGTGAGGAAGGCAGACTTGTGCTCTAACCCCCGTTCTGCCTACCCCTGCTCGTGTGATCTTGGGCAAGTTAGTTGACCTCTCTGAGTCTCGCATCCACCGGGGCTGTGAACTAACAGAGGGTTGGTTGAAGCTAGAGAAGGTAGGAGGCACCCAGTGGCCCTCCTTTCTGCCGGCGGCCTCCCTGGGGTGCGCAGAGGCCGGAGCAGCTGCTGAGACTCACCCCGGGGCTTCCTGTGTCTCGCCCAGCACCTGAGGACCTGTTCGGCTGCTGCCCGAGGAAGAACTTCAGAGGAGCCTCGTACTCCTTCTTCGCCATCCACATCGTAGCTGCCCTGGTCCTGTTCATGATGGATGGGATCACGGTGAGCCTGCCCTCAGGGTGCACCTTCTTGGGGGACCCTCCACCCCGAGATTGAAACCTGGGGATGGCAAGAGAAAGAGAGGAACATCGAGGTTTCCTAGAGGCCTCACCTGTAGTTCAGTTGACCCAAAAATTTAAACAAAATGAAAGTCCTGTGGGAGACTGTTTCTGGAATCACTCACAGACCCTTAGTACTTAGGACGGTCTTCTGTCCCAGCCAATTGTTTACATTTTCCTTAACTCTGTGGATAGGGGCCTGCGGGTCTGTTACTGCGTGCAGGCCACCCACACTCTTTTAAAGGGGCAGAGCCCTGTGCTGCCACGTAGAAATCATGCCAAGTGAACTCCAGGACACTGCTTCCTGGAACATTCTACACCTGAGCTGCTTAAGCCACACTGTGAAAACAAGCTGCGGGCCCAGATCTCCGGTCCGCCCGTGACCTCTGTCACACTATTTAATGCCTTTTCCCAGAAATCGCTAAGGATTCGATTAGAGCAGTTTTAAATGGCGGGTTAACTGACTGCCACACGAGGGACTCTCCAAAGAGAAGGCCCTACAGACTAGGTGACCCAGTGGCAGGTACTCGTGACAGTACTGGTTGACATCCAACGCTCAGTGTGACCTTGGGCAAGTCACTTCTCTCTGCCCTCTCAGCTATAAAATGAGGTGCTTGTACATACCTTTTCTTTTTCCTGCAGCAAAACAAACTTTCTTCAACAAAAACCTTCCTGTGGAATCCTGATAAATAAGACAATTATTGGAACCCTGCTCTGGTGAAGGGGCTGCAGAGCTTTTGTGCCCAGGCCCCTCGGGCTCCCTGTGGGAAGGTCCCTCTGGAACCCGGAGGCCTCTGCAGGGGCAGTCCAGGAGCTGTGGCCCTCGGGCCCTATTCTCAGCTCCGGCCTGTGTGTGCCATATGACCCTGGCCCCAAACCCACCCTTTGATGAGCCCGTAGGAACAGGAGTGGGCCTCCCCACACCCACACGGCCAGGGCTCCCGGTCCCAGGATCGTGGACCGGCTGCACTGCAGGTGTGCTCAGCAGGCCCTGCCTCTCCACAGGGGGTGTATTCTACCTTCGTGTACAGCTATGCCGTGGAGGAGCCGCTGTCTGTCGGACACAAGGTGGCCGGTTACCTCCCCAGCCTCTTCTGGGGCTTCATCACCCTCGGTCACCTTGTCTCCATACCCATCTCCTCCAGGATGAAGCCAGCCACCATGGTTTGCATCAACGTGGTAAGTGGCCTCCTGTCGCTTCTTAGAGGAGACGTGGAGAACCATTCCCTCCCAGCCCTACCACCGCACCCAGGCTTTTGCTCAGGACGGAGCTCTGTCACCAGGGTGGGACTGTGGGAGCAGAGGGAGGGGAGGGATGCTGGTGAAGAAGGGGTGCTGTGGTCTTGCAGGAGTCCCTTCCCCTTTCTGGGCCCCTGACTTTGCACTTATAAATGGAAGGAGCTGTGGGTGGTGACTCCTGCTGCGTGGCATGCAGACCCCGCTGACAACCTGCCATGAATACAAGGGAAGCAGGACTGGGTCCTCCGGTGTCACCTCAGTGCCCAGCTGGTCAGGGCCTTGTGGCTGGTGGAGGCCCGGGAGCCCCTGGCTTTCAGCATCAGGGCCGAAGCCTGGGGATTTGCATTTTGAAACTCTTCCAGGTAATTCTCAAGCAGCCAGCCTGGCACGTGGGCCGCCTTCAAGGACCTGGCCTGCCCAGGAGGCAGGTCTGGGCCTGGGTGATGGGTCTTAACTTCCTCTCTGCTTTGTGTCTCTGTCACCATCTGTGACAAGGGGGTCCAGATGACAGATTCCCGAAAGGTCATCCAGCCCAACCTCCCAGAAGGGCTTGTATCACCTCGATGGCATCCCTTTACAGAGGGGACGTACCCAGTCTATTTAACACCTCCAGGGACTGGGAACTCACTACCTTGCCAGGTGGCCCAATCTATTGCAGAAAGTCCTTCCTTGGGTTGAGTCTCTAGCAGATATCGGGTCAAGAAGTAATGTCGGGGCTACCTGGACCAAAGATGATGAGCCTCAAAAAGGCTTTTGGATTTGTGCTTGTACTGGCTTATGACCTTCAAGAAAGAAATTTGCATTCAAGGCAGATGGGAGGTTGGGTGGGCAGAAGCCAAACTCAAGAGGCTGAGAGGGAGAGGGAGGCGGGAGGTGGAGGCAGGAGTGTTGCAAATATTCTCAGCCGAAGGCAGGTCGGCCCCACAGGAGTCAGGGCGATATGGGTGTGTTCACAGGCGGAGAAAGGGGGCCTGCGGAGGTGCCACTGTGGGGAACTGAGTGAAGAAGGCCCCAGGGTCGGGGCCAGGGGGTGCAGAGCAGTGGGGGAGCAAGTGGGAAATTCAGGGAAGAGGGAGCCCCTTTTCCGTGGAGCTGGGGTGATGTGACCCTGGGGGGAGGAGGAGAGAACAGTGAGGGCAGAGGCACTGCTGGAGGTCACTCTGTGGGACTGAGGCCTTCTGCCTAGAGAGGAGTGAGGTGGGCAGCCGGGTTTGCGAGAAGGAAGAGAGTCTGAAGCATCCTAAGCACCAACAATAAGAACTCAGGAGTGAAGGTTTTCAAAAAGGCAACTCAAATTCTGGGGCCCAACTGAGACTTCCTGAATCTAAGAGGCCAGTCCTGTGGGGAGACGGGGAGACGCCACCACCACAGTCCAGGCCTGAGAGTGGCGGGGACGAGGGTGGGCAGGACGGACTTGGAGGGGTGCAAAGGCCCTAGACATCTTCTGAGGTACGGTGGGCAAGAATGTAGGTGAGGAAAGGAGGGCTCAAGGACTACCTCCGGTACCGGGGTTGAGCTCTGGGGGGATGGGGGTGCTGTTAACTGATGTGACAGCGAAGAGTGGATTTGTGGGAGGAAAGGAAAGGTTCCATTCAGGCCACATTGCTAGCCATCCAGTGACATGTCAAAGGGACAGTTTTACATGCGAGTTTGGAGTTCTGGACACCGGTGGTGGCTAGAGGGATGGATTTAAGAGTCCAGGCATAGGGGTGCTTGAAACTGTGGAGCTGAACCAAGGGGAAATGTAGATGAACAAGCAAGACAGCAGCCCTGGCTCAGTTGGCTGAAGTGTGGTCCTGTGCACTGAGAGGTAACCGGTTCAATTCCCAGTCAGGGCACCTACCTGGGTTTCGGGCCGGGTACCCAGCTGGGGGCATGCAAGAGGCAACCACACATTAATGTTTCTCTCCCTCTCTTTCTCCCTCCCTTCTCCTCTCTCTAAAAAATAAATAAATAAAATCCTTTTTTTAAAATTGAGCTGAGCAGGAAGAAAGAGCAGATGGATCTGTGGGACCATTTTTTATGCCAAAGAAATACGTTCTATTACAAACCATAGATAGGCCCGTTGCCTTCGTGTTTCTACGGCGTGAAAGGAGTCTTTCGTGCTGTGAAGGGGACATTTCCTCCCACCGCTGCTGCTGGCGAGTCCTTCCCTCCTTGGGCAGCAAGTCTCCCCCAGAGAGGGCTCTGAGCTTCCACCAGGGCTCTGGCAGCTCAAAGGCCCCACAGAAGGACAGAGAAGGGGCGGGGCTCACAGCTGCAGTCCTGGCTGTGCTTCTCCAACTGGAGCACATCTCGCAGGGGCCTCCAGGGCGTGTGAAAGGCCTTTCCCTCCTCACACTCATCCGTGGGGCACACTGGCCGGCTAGCTGTGGTTTCTCCCACGCCTGCTAGCTCTCTAGATCTTATCTTTTCTAGAAACAGATATACTCCCCCGGGAGAGTTTCTCCTCAACACTGCAGGGTTTTGCAGGTCCTCCTGCAGCAGTAAGAAAAGCTCACACATGACATTTGTGCGAAGCCTCAGGGCAGAGCCCTTCACTGCTGCTACCCCCCGCCACACTTCAGTGTAGCTTTTGTAGCCCTTTGGGCAGGAGAATAAGCCGGGGGTCCAAAGGTTGGCTACTCCAAGGCCTCAGGACTGGTGGCACCGGCACCTGGGTCTTCCGCCTCCAAGCCCATGCCGCCTGGGTGTCTTCCCAGATGTGTTTTGCATAGAAATCAGTCAATATTTACATAAATACATTTTTAGAGAATTTTTAGAGTAATTTTACTCTAAAAAAGTGTTCCCATGTGACAGAAACCCTGACTGAGCTAGAAAGCCCCCCAGTGTTGGGCCCACCACAGGGGTCTCCAGCCACCATGGAATCAGCCGAATCTGGGGGGAGCCATACTGGCCTGCCACAGCCACCACCCCTCTCTGGGAGCTCTGTCTGGATTCCTAGATGCCGGGGACCCTGCAGCCACCCCACCTCTCCTGCTACCCCAGGCTTCCCCCCACCCCCCCAAGCTCACTGCCTGAGTGGAAGGAGAAGCGACTCCTGTTCACGAGAAGCAGCGGACTCCCCCCTCCCAGGGGGCAGGGTGGGGAGCTGATGACTTGGGCGGAGTTTCCCACGCTCACTCACAGATAAGGCCTTGGGGGCCGCCACTACTCCCTCACCAAGCGCTGCTTAAGCCTGTGTAGTAGGCCGTTTGCTGGCGATGGCTGGCTGGGCTCACCTCCCAGCTCTGGTCATATTTTCAGGGCTTGGTTGGCAGACACCAGACCAGGCAGGTGCAGTCCCCACATGTTCCACAGGGTGGCGCACCAGTCTCAGCGCGGTGCCTAAGGCCTAACCGTCCAAGGCTGAACTGACCTCCAGGCTTTTCCTTTCTCATGGACGCCCATTTTTTCCCAATTTCTAACCACCTTCATCACTGCCGTGACAGGTTGGCGTGGTGGTGACATACCTGGTGCTTCTTGCTTTCTCCTACAATGTCATCTTCCTGTTCGTGGGGACGGCCAGTCTGGGGCTGTTCCTTAGTAGCACCTTCCCCAGCATGCTCGCCTACACAGAGGACGCTCTGCAGTACAAAGGTGAGTGTGCAGGGGCAGGGACTCCCTGGCTGGTGCCACCCCCCCCCGCCCCCCTCCTTTCTGTGCTGCTGAAGTGGGAAGATCACTGCCCTGCCTCCTCACAGGGACGTGCCCCCCTGACTGGTGGGAACAGGTCCATATATGGGGTTGTTCTAACCCATGTGGCCCCCGCTTCAACGTCATAACCTGTATTGTGACTTCAGGCCACGGAGAAGCAGTTAGTCTCCCTCTTCCACTTGCTTTTTTCCCATAGTCCCATCTGCGGGTCCACAGCTGGCACTTTGTGTGACGTGCCTGGGAATTCCAAGTGACAGTGTTGCATGGGGAAGTTTGGGAAAGGGACCCAGGAAAGGGACTTTGTATAATACCTTCACGGTGCTGGGACCTCCGAGCTTTGCTGTTTGTGGCTGTCGTCCGAGCTGTAGAGGGTTAGAACGAGGCCACCACAGCTGACGATAGGCGGTGACACGGCTTCTTGATGCCGCAGACCTCTGGTTCTCGTTCCGTAGCCTCCCAAGTGCACGCAGCAAAAGTCTTTGGTAAAATAAGTTAATTAGAAATATTCCTGCTTTGAACAGTTAACATGGCCCTTAGAAGTTACTAGAAATGCCCCAGAGTGCTAGACGGCCCTGAGGAGGCGCCTTCTTTGGAGGAGGTAGGATTCGGTGCAGGGGCGGCGGCGGCCGGAGCAGCTGGACCTGCACCCACCTTGGCTCCCACAGCACCGAGACAGGAGACCTGGGTCCTTGAACTCCAAGGGTAATCCCCAAACCGCAAGTGGGTAGATGGAACAATGTTGATGTCATCTGTCACACACTGTATTCCACAGGCTCTGAGCTATAGCAAATGTTAAACAGTAGTCATAGCAACAATGGCAGTTGGTTCCTCCTGCAGGTGGTCACCAGACCATCCTCTCTTCATCTCTCCCCTCCGGGCCTTAGTTCAGGCTTCTATCCTCACTCACCTGCTTGGAATACTTAACAGTACCCAGCTTTTCCTACTGTCCCATCACCACCACTGCCGCCTTGGCAGGTCGCGGCTTGTCCCTTTGCCTTCACACTTGCATCGGTCAGAGGTTCTCCGTGCTGGTTGCATGTTAGTGTCACCTGCTTTGTTACAAACCCAGCACCTGGGCTCCATCCCCACAAAGTCTGATGGAATTGGCCCTGAGCCACAGGGAGAGTCTAACGTGGAGCCAGGGTGAGGCCCCGGCGCTGCTGCAGAGGGACCGCCCAAACACAGAGCGGATTCCGGCCTTCACGCCTTCCTACGCAGCTCCTTTCCTTCCCCTCCGAGCCCGTGTTCTAGCCAGCTGCTCCCCGATGGCCCACAACTGTCCTGCCCCTCCACGCTTGGCATGTGATGAACCCTCTGCTTGGAATGCCCTCTACTCCATTCCTCCTCCTCTGCCCCTCGGGGAAGCTTCTCTGACCCACACTGGAAAAATCCCCTCCTTTGTACCTGCTTCTCATGTTTGATCCCTTCGAGGCTTTTGTGCCTGGCCATCAGCATCCTCTCCTTGACAATGCTGTCCCCGTGAGCACCAGCAAGGGACAAGGCCAAGAGTGAGAGCTTTAAGGTCATCAGCAGACCCAAATCAGTCCTGCCTTCCCTCTCTCTGGCTCTGTGGCCTTGAGTGATTCGGTTTCTTTCCCCTCGCTGAGTCTGTTTCCTCATCCTCAAAATGGGGTTGCAAATACTTGCCTTTGAGGATTGCTGTGTGCATTAGAGAAATTGTAAAGCTCTTGACTTAATGGCTAGACTGGCCCACAGGTGCTCAATGTGGATGTTAGCTCTGTTCATCGGCATAGCCTCAGTGCTACGCAGTGCTTGAGGTGTGGAACGTACTGGCAGGTTTTTGGGTGAATGAGTGAAATAGACAGTGGGTACCACTGGAATTCAGACCAGGGAGGGACCAATGTTAAATCTCAAGGTAGCTTCAAGGTAGAAATGGGATGGGAGCTGGCCCAAACTTTGGAAAGACAGGAGAAAGGAAGGGGACTCAGGGAAGGGTGGGGTGGGGGCAGGGGCCAGTGACCAGTGTGGGAGCAAAGGAGCAGAGACAGGTAATAACATAAATGAGAGACTAAAAGAGGAACTTGAAGCTCAGAATAAAAATGCTCAATGTCTACCATACATTGGCCACCGTGCTGGTAATAGGCAGTGATATATGTTACAGAGCTCAAATTCAAGGCACCGTCCTCTCTCAGGGACCTAAAGCCTGCACAGACAGTGGGGTGCGTGAGCAGAGGGTGAGGGGGCTGCAGGAGCACGGGGAGCAGCTAACCCAGGTCTAGGTGTGGGGTGAGGGGAGAAGACTGCAGAAGGAAATCTCAGCTAGGACTGGAAGCTGAGCAGGAGCTGGAGGGGCGAGGAGGAGGAGCAGCGCGTGTCTGGACCTGGTGGCGGGCGTGCACCTGCGCAGGCGGGAAACTGAAACTTCCTCCTGGCCGGAGGGCAGCCTGGGAACAGGTGGTGGGAGAGAGGAGTCTGCGCTCTTCACAGGGACAGATTATAAAGGGTCCTGGGGACCACGTTAAGGTACCTGGACTTTATCCTGAAGGCAGCATGGGAGGGTGGAGGCCAAGAACTGGCCTGGTTTCAAGGGCTTGCTGCATGTCGAGATTTTGCTGAGTGAGCACCTCCACACACTGCACCTGAGGTCGCACAGCAGCCCTACGCAAGCTGTGCTGTGGTGCCCTCTTTACAGAAAGAAACCAAGGCCTACAGAAGGGAGAGGGCTCGCCCAAGGTCGCACAGCTAGCAGGTGTCACAGCTGGGCCTGACGCCCAAGTTTGCCTCTGAAGTTTGGGCCCTGACAGTCTGCGCCATGTCACCAGGTGGATGAGAGGCGCGGCTGGCCAGTGCGGTGCCAGGGCATGGGGGACACTATTCTGACCAGTGGAGGGCTGGCCTGCAGAGATCAGGAGATCTTTCTGGCAAAGCTGGTGGTGGTCATATTGGGAGGGACCCTGAACGCCAGGCTAAACAGCTTGGAATTCACTGGGAGGACCATTGTGAGTGATTGAAGGTCTCAGAACAAGGAAGGGACACAATGACAGCGGGACCTACGCATGCCCAAGCAGAGTTAAGAGCTGGAGTTGGAGAAATCTTAGGAATCCGAAGGAGTCCTCTCAGGCAGCCCTGCTGCTTTCCAGAGGCTTCCAGAAATGACCTGGGTCACGCCAGCTGACTTCTGTCCCCTGACTTGTTCCCACCAAACCAAATCCTTCTTTTCTGTGTAGGCTGCGCGACCACGGTGCTGGTGACAGGGGCAGGAATCGGCGAGATGGCCCTCCAGATGCTGGTTGGTTGGGTACGTGGAAAACTCTGGGGGGAGGGAGAGCATTTGGGGAGCACCCCTCCAAGCAGGTGGGAAAGTGCAGCCAGTGTCTTCTGAACCCAAGTGAGCAGGGCCCACTCTGTGTTATCTGTTTCCGCTCCTGAGCCAGCCCTGAAAGCTGAGCCCCAAGCAGGGGACCGGAGCTGGGAAGGGCTGCAGCATCCAAAGCAAACACAGGTCATGTCTGGGAGCAGGGCCAGAGGGGCCCGTGGGAATGTTGTGTAGCTCCCAGGCCCAGGATGGACTGAGCCGCAGAGGCCTTTACCCATCCCTTCCCAGCCTGCCGCTCCCTCAGCCCACCTCTCGTAGCCTTTGCTGGGCCACCCTGCAAAGGGCCCGGCTCCGCTGCCCAGCTCCTGCCCTGATCCCAGACGGACTCTCCCCATTCTTGCCACACACACCCACAGTTCATGTGTTCAATAGGAAAAAAATAAGTCTCCTTTCTACTGAAGACTATACCGTAGACATTGCCATTCCCCATTTCACAGAGGACACTGAAACTCGTATACATTAAGCAGCTTGCTCTCAGTCATCCCACTTCTAATAATTGTCAGTGATAACATCGAAACCCAGCTCTTTCAGATTCCCAAATCCCCCTCCTCACTGTTCTCTTCTCCGCTGCTTCTGCCCCGCTGGGTGGGGAGAGCTCCGTCTTCCGGTGCCCTCTGCCTGGAAGCATCGTGAGGGCCGGGCTGGGCTTCAGTGTGGTCTCCTGGAGGGAGCGGAGGAAGCTGGTGCTCGCTGCTGAAGTTGGCGACGGGTCCATGGGATTCCATGTGCTATTTTGGCATATATTTAAAATTCTCTGTAATAGAAGGATATCTA
The DNA here is from genome assembly GCF_014824575.4 of Sturnira hondurensis. Lineage (NCBI taxonomy): Eukaryota > Metazoa > Chordata > Mammalia > Chiroptera > Phyllostomidae > Sturnira > Sturnira hondurensis. The sequence continues at coordinate 1,397,400 of NW_028089713.1, read as the reverse complement.
TAATCTCCCCAGCAAAATTCTGGTCAGGCCTTATGGGTAGAGAAACGCCTAGTATGATTGGAGTTTTAAGGAAGATAAGGACATTTTTCAGAAGGTTCCAGAGAGAGAGCTGAAAGGGGACAGCAGGGCTCACCCGGTCCAACCCTCACAGTAGAACAGGGTTTCTGTCTCCTCCAGAAACATGCCCTTGAAACAAGGCCAAGGTGTCCCTGCTACCCATGGTTCTATCTTCGGTGTAACAGTCCTCAACTTGACTAGAAAACCTGCCAAGGGCCCGAGAAGGCCGCTTCCTCCAGTGTGTCTCCGTGGGAGGTTTCGATGGCCTGTGTGTCTGTTTCCCCTTTGGCAGGTGTTCCAGGCTCAGGGCAGCTACAGTTTCCTGGTCTGTGGCGTGATCTTTGGTTGCTTGGCTTTTGCCTTCTACATCTTGCTCCTGTTTTTCCACAGGATGCACCCTGGCCTCTCATCAGGTAAGGAAAGAATCTGTTTCTCCACAAGGGGAGGAAAACAGAGCGGGGCGGGGGGGTGAGGGAGGACCTATGGGAGATACTGTGGACCTTAGCACACCAGCACTGCTGTTCAAGTAACATGGGAGGAAATGTTTATTTTTCTACAGCTTCCTTTCCCCTCTTCCTGCCTTGCCGTGCAATTGTCCGTGTCCCGCTCTTAGGGCAGCAGCAACTGGGACAGGCTGACTCATGGTTTCTCTATGAGGAGAGGGGCAAAGATATGAACTTGGCTTCCCGCTCCCCACTGTGCCACAGGCCCATGGGCCAAGGCTCTTTCCAGCCTGTGCCGGGCACTGAGAGGCAGAGCCTCCTTGGCCGGAATTCAGCCCAGCAGCCCAATTGGCTGTATCTTTGCAGTTTAGGAGCTTGACTCTAGTTCACACTTTTTTTTTTTTTTCAAAAAGAAGTCCCTCAGGCCACGTAGCGAAGAAAAGCACTTTCAGGGCAGACACACCTCCTCAGAACAGTGTCTCTCACTCCTGGAGACCCCAGGCAGGGGTGGTCCCAAAACTGTTTGCATGACCCTGGGCTCACCACTGCCTTTCTGCCCAGAGCTCTCAAAGTTCCCACAACTGTTTCAGCAGGCACGCAGCCACTTCGTAACAGGGGGTACCCAGTAAGAGCCCTGATCACCCCCCACAGAAAGCGAAGACTGAAGGAACAGGCAGCCAGAGGCCTCTCAGCAGGTGGACACATGTACCCTTCAAATAATCAGTTTAAAAGCCCTGAGAACAAGGGCTCTCCCGGCAGCTCTAACTATCGTCTTGCTCCTGAGGTGGCAGGTGGCAGTTGCCATCTAGCTCCACACTCAGGACAGAGTGTTCGTTTAGGCGGCACGTTCAGGAGGTACTGGCTGCACCCTGACTGGTGTGGCTCAGTGGGCCGGGGGTGCGCGAGAGGCAGCCGGTCAGGGTCTCTCTGGAACATCAGTGTTTCTCTCGCTCTCCTTCTTCCTCCCTCCCCCCTTTCTAAACATAAATAAAACCTTTAAAAAAGTAGTATTGAATATTTGCTAAATGTCAACTAACACTTAATAAACTCCCCACTCAAGGAAAACAGAAAGAAATACATATTCCCCAAGCTTGAGACACTAGTCTCAACAGACTGCTCCCACCAGCATTTTGCCAGAACTTGCAGGTCTGACTTTTCGCTTGGCTCCCCAAGGAGCCCTCGGACCTCAGAGAAACGAAAGGTCCGGGTAAGCTCGCAGAATGAGTCATTGCTGCAGCGTCGTCAGGCTGCCGAAATGCGCTACCTGTTCGGTCTGTCTGTCTGTTTCTGTTACAGTTCTTACCCAGGACAAACCACTTGGGATGGAGAGCTCAGAGTGCTACCAGAGGTAAAAGGGGGTGAAGGAGGCCGGCGAGGACATCCGGCCCCTCGAGCACCAGCAGAGACCGAAGTGTGGAGGGATGCTGGGGCGGCAGCGGAGCGGCCCCCGACGCCTTGGTTGGGACTTCTCCACAACGAGTACTTGCAAAGAAGAAATTAAACTGGGTTCTGGTACCCGGGTCCTCCCTGGGAAAATCATTAGAGGTTTACCTGGCTACTCAAGTTCCTTTCCTCTTCCCTGGTTCTGACTGTGGTCAGAGCTGTTTGCCCGGGAAGGAGGCAGACAGTCATCCGCTTCACTCCACTGGCCACCTCCTGTATGGACCACACTCTGGGTCTGAAGGTCACTCTTAGTTGCATTTAAAAATATAGGTGGAAATTATAAAGCTCAGAGATCATTGCTGTATGTAGATGTATTTTAAGTTAATTGAAACAAATCCATGGCATGCTCACAGGGTTTATGTGCTTTGTATTTATTAATAGTCCAAAGTCCCTCAAATTCTTGCTGCTGACATCAGTAGTTTGTCCACAATCTAAAAAGCAAAAGGGAGAGTTGAATCTCGCTATCTTGGGGACACTAATTCAGTGATATGCTGGGCTGGCCCCTACCAGCTAATAAAAGCTGATTGTTAAACTTTCTTTTTAAGAGCTATTTGTTAAATACAGCCATTATTAAAATTAAGTGATAGAAACTTAAAATACATGAAAAACAAAGGTAATAGCTACTCAAAACTCATCAGTTCCTCATCTTTCTATGCCTGTGTTCTTGAAGTGATGCATGACAGTTGTCTCCGTGTGGCGGGCGCACGATGAGAAGGAGTGCTGCTGGGCATCTCTGTCAGGCTCCACTTTCAGTGATAAGGTGTCGGTGGCTTGAGATCAGCTGTGGTGGGAGTGTTTACACTGCAGCAATTGGCGAAAGCTCCAAATCACGGCTGTGGCGCCTGGAGAGCCGAGTGTTAGACGTTTGCCGGCACGCCACTGCTAGTAATCAGTGCTGATTGGCCCCGAAGTTGCCTGGAAGACTGAGATGGATGTTCTGGTTTTCTTCACTGACACTGACAAGCTTATAGAAGGTGTAGAAACAGCACTAGGGATTTCTCAAAAATATCTAATTTAAACTTACATCTTCTATAGAGAAAAGCAGCTCTTCACTGGCACACCTCAGGGATATTGCAGGTTCTGCTCCATACCATCACAACAAAGCGAGGATCGCGATAAAATGAGTTGTCATCTTTTTGCTGGTGGAGGTTCTTGCTTTCAATTTGTAAAAAATGCAACATCTGTGAAATGCAATAAAGTGAGGCATAATGAAACGAGGTATGCCTGTGTACCACGTCAAGTTCTTTAACAAAAACAGGATTTCGGAACAATTCAAGCTGTGTAGTATACGGAAAGCTACGCCGGTCTGTCAAGCAAATCCTGTGGTCACGCAGAGAAGGCAAACTCAGCGACTTGGAGAGGGGCAGCAGTTGTGTTCAGTTGTGAAGTGGCTGTTACAGGGACTGTGTACTAGTTCGCCTGCGCTTGTGTATATACAAATGTTCGTGTATAAAAACAAGTGGATCATGACTCTCAGTAACCAGTCCAGGTGCTGTGGTTCACATGCCCGACATTCGAAGTTTATCCTGGAACTGTGGGCGCTGTCCTGGAGGCCAGCTCCGTCTGCCAGCAGCGTGGTGCAGTGGTGAGAGCCCAGCCGTCCAGAGACCCGGTTCGAGCACCGGTCTCAGTGTCTGTCCCTGCGGCAGAGAGATTGCTGAGGCTCTTCCGGCTTTGCTTGTTTCAAAAATCTCTGAAGTGACATTTCGAAAAGAATCTTACCCTACCTCAAAGGAATTCTGAAAGAATTAAGTGAATTTGTATAAATCAATTCTTATATGCCTGGCATAGACATTGCTTCATAAATGTTGGCAATTTTTATTTTTAAAACCTATAAGCAGCTTAGAAATTATTCATGTGTTTGTTACATATTTACTGTTAGCCAAACAGGTCCCAACTCTGTTGAAAGCTGGTGGCCCAGGGCTACGGTTGGAACTGTGTCTGTAAACACAGAGGCATTAGATGCCTGCCAGACTTAAAGGTGCAGCCCAACGGCAATGGGTGGCTGACCTGGGCAAAAAGGAAACAGCTGGAGTCTTCTCATGCGTTTTCTGGAAAGTATCCCTTTTATACAGATTTAGAAAGAGTCATCAATGGCTGTATCTAAGGTGATCAGTATTAATTTGTGAATATAGAAAATAAGACTGAAAACAAATTTAAGACTGCCTTTTCTAAAATAAAATGCTTTAAATTGAGTGTGTTATCTGTTATCAAGGACAATCGATCCTTATTTGCAGAAGCCCAGAAACAAAAGACCAAATGTTCCCTGAAGACAGGTCTCATTCGTACCGAGTTCACACGGTTGATACTGTAGAAGAAATGAAACTGTCACGTAAGGAACTGAGAACCATTATCCTCTCTTACGTAGCATCAGGATCAGGAAAGGCAGGCAGGTTTTCATGCCACACTGCAAACACAGTCACAGAGCAAGCAGGGTTTTCTTCTCATCTTCTTGTTAAGAGTTGTGATGTTCAGAGTGCTGTGTGGTTGCCCTCTTTCCAGACTCCCCTCTGCGCTTAGGTGTGGGATCCAGCCCATCAGTATACCAGACTCCCTAAAGGAAGGCACTGTGACAGAGATGTTTGAGAGAATCCACACACTCTCTTAAAACGATGTATTTCGAACCTGCTGTCCTCAAGGCACTCACCTACATGTAGAGATAGAGCAGGAAATGACATGGGAGTCCCTGCCTCACAGATTGCACCGCAGTTGAAGACATAGAGACAGCAAAGAGAGACAGCATGTGCAGGATGAGGGATGATTCAATGCCATAAAAATAAAGCAGGGAAAGGAGGTGGGAGAGGAAATGTCAAGAGATGCTTTGGAAGGCATTTCTATGGAGGTACCATTTGTGCAGAAATCTGAATCACATGCAGGAGCGAGCCATCCAAGTACTCGGGAAAGATGGCATCCGGCGGGACACAGCAAGTGCAAGGGCCTTAGACTCAGTATGCTTGCACTTGAGGACCAACTAGGAATGTGGATTTTTTCCTTTTAGTTACATGAGATTATTAGGGGAGTTGAAAACAGGCATGGGGCAGGGATGAAATAGTGGGCACGGGCCAAGTTACAATGGCAATAAACCACAGGAGATGGTGGCTTGGACAGTGTGGGTTAGAGCTCTGTTCTGAAAGTCAAACTGACAATCTGCTAAATTGGGTGTGTGGGTGTGTGAAAGACGGCATCAGGGCCAACTCTAAGGCACTGGGCTCTGGGTACTGAGGAAGCCACTCAACACTGGAAGACAATGGGCTACAGAGTTCTGGTGTAGAAGTGTCAAAGGCTGGGAGATAAAGTCTAGAGTTTAAAAGAAACTCAAGCCTGGAGATGTACATTTCATGGCAACATAGAGTGTGTAGGGGGTGCGGCTTTAAAAATTTTTTTAAATTTTAAATTTTTTTTTAAATTTAAAAATTTTTTTAAATAAACAATTTTTTAAAAGTTAAAAAGTTTTTAAATTAGTTGCTTTTATTCTGTTGTAAGAAGCAACTTTTGCTTATTTCTGCTCTAGGCCCTCTTTTTTCTTGGTGTACGTTTTTTTTTTTTAAAGATTTTATTTATTTATCTTTAGAGGGGAAGAGAAGGAGAGAGGGAGAGAATATCAATGTACGGTTGCCTCTCGTGGGTCCCCTGCTGGGAACTGGCCTGCAACCCAGTCATGTGCCCTGACTGGGAATCAAACTGTGATCGTTTGGTTTGCAGGCCCGCGCTCAATCCATTGAGCTACACCAGCCAGGGCTTGCTGTGTTTTTGATACTAAAAACTGGAGCTTTCAGCCCCTGACCAGTGTGGTCCACTTGGTTGGGCATTGTTCCGCCAAGCAAGAGGTTGCTGGTTCGGTTCCTTGGTCGGGGTGTAGGAGAGACAACTGATCAACGTTTCTCTCCCTCCATCCCCTCTCTCTTTAAAACAAAACAAAACACCACACAAAGAAAAAAAAAAGACTGGAGATTTCAGTTCATCTAACAAATGAAATTAGGCTTTTCAGACGTGGGTTCAGGGGCGGATGTAGGGTTAAGAGGTGGCAGAATCACAACGGAGAGGTCTGTTTCCTGTCTCCAGGTAAAAATGACAAGATCAGCAGTACGTGAGTAAATGGGGGACAGCAGCCGACTGGCCCTGGAGAAATGTCGCTTCAGATGCAGGTCACTGAGCAGTGTGCAGCGCAGCTAGGTGACGGCTTAGGAGGCCTGCCGGTCCTCCTGAACTGCTGCTCCCAACATACCTGACCTATGTCGGCGGTTACATGAGGCCGAGTAAGTTTGGGGCGTGGGGTGTCACCTTGCGATCCAAAAAGCATATTAGGATACTAAAAGTTCTAAGAAGTCCTTCGGTTAAAAAAGCCCTATTTATGCAGCATTTTCTAAGCTTTCTGACTGTTGACACACCCCCTGGTGAGAGGCGTAACACCTGTTTTACAACCACTTCTGTGTTTTATTGGGTAACTTTCCAGGGTTGTCGTAACCAGGTAGGAGACAATCATTAACACTTACGAGACTTCACGTGGGTTCTCTCTGCAAAGCACAGCACTTACTGGAATGTGCCCTTTAATCAGGAGTCCATGAAGGTGACTTCCTTTGAAATAACCTTTCCCCAACACCGTCCAAATGAGAGGACGGAGTGTAATGAGAGATAAGGTGGGAAGCGTCAGTGCCAGGAGGTTGCTGGAACCTCAGAGTGGGCTTCATGATTTCCACGCATGGTGAACACATCGCTGTGGACAGAACCCCCTCTCCAGTCAAGGTCCTCCTCCATGTTGCCACAGCCAGTGGGGATATTTAGTCCTTGGGGGACCTGGTGGCAGCACTGATTACTTTCTCCCGAGAAGCTCTTCCCATGCCCTTCAGGAACCCACATTCTCCCCTGAACGTCTGGTGCTTCTCTGGCTTCTCTCATTTTCTCTGCTGGATTCTATCCTTGTTTCAAACCTCTAGGTGCTGAGGAACATCAGGGCTCAATCTTCCCATTTCTACGATGACTCCCTAGGTGGTCTGACTCACTGATCACCACTGGGAAACGGAACTCCTTCTTTACCCACATTCACACAGATGATACTGCACACAGAGACCACCCCAAAAGATGTGAGAGGCAGGAAATGAATAATCCATTCAGAAAGTCATTTTGTTAAAAATATTTATTTAAAAAAATACAATTGTCCATATCTAGTTGCACATACATCTATTAACATATCTATATAATTTTGGACTTTAATAAATTTTCTACAATGCTTTCTTAAACTGGCTAGCCACTATACAAAGCAAATTCCCATCAGTTCTTACATAAAATATTTCTTAATGTATCATCTTTCTAATAAGATGCATATCACCATTTCAGAATTTTAAAAAATCTTTGCATAAAATTCAAAGCAATAGAAAAAAAAGAAAGATCACCTGGTTAGTTATTCAGAGCAACCGTTACCATGTCAGAAGGAACACTTTTTGTCTTTGAAAAGCAGCACATTATAAAGCCCTCACAGTGCTGGTGCACCAGCCCCTTCACACACCTAAACCTGGTGTGAAGTTTCTTGTCGCAAATCAACAGGACTCAGGACCCTGGCCACAGTCACCCTCGTCAACCCCGAAACAACCCCGCTTTGTTTCCCCGCAGGCCGGTTAGGCCAGACTGCCTGGCCAGAGAGATGGGCAGTCTCTCTCAGTTACAACAAAATTAATGCAATTTTAATACATGTTAGCAGTTACCATCTTTTTAATTGCTGTTTTGGAAAAAAGAAAAGAAGTGATTTTAAACCTTTGAAAGTCTCCCTGATGTAAATTACAATGAAATGAAGACAAGTTACTTTAACAGTAACTTTAACAGTTGTTCTTTCCTTTGGGTAGGTAAGCACTTTCATTTTATATATAAGCATTCTGTTCATACAAAAGTGACGGGTAATGGGTATTATGAGACAGATTTCAATAAAATACACAAGAAGGGAAATAAAAAATGAACTGTCTTCCCAGCAGAAAGATGTAGGTTTAAGGAAAGCGCCCTGGCAAGTTCCTGCCGCCACGCGGCCCAACGCTGAGAACACCGACCTAAAAGGGGCACCTCTCCTGTGCCCGTGGCCCCACGCAGACCTTCCCTCCAAGTTACAGTTCGGGTGGGCAAGACAACAAGTCTAGTATTTAAAGACAGCTTTTAATTTTCAAATAATGTCCATACCTGAAGGTCCAGTACGACTCATAAAAAATTGTTCGTTATAGACTTTTTACTTTTAGCCAACTTGATTATTTGGTAAATAAAGGGCATAATTTTAAAAAGCTAATTTTAGTCAAAAATTTTATTGCCTCAAACCAAAGCTAACCAGTAGCAAAATGACTGGACTGAGTTTTACATGTGATTTCTCCTCCCACAAAGATTAATTAAACTGCCAGAAGGCAAAAGCGAAGAAACAGGACTGTAGTTAGAGAAGCCTGAACAGCCAAACTGAATAAACAGGCCTTAAGTAATCAAAAATTAATTGTACTGATTTCTATCTTTACTTATACGCATCTTAATTACATTGACGCTGAGCAGGGAAGTTCATCAGACATGCTATGTTATCACATAAGCAATGACTGTTATGTACATGCAAAGGCCACTGGTACTACTGCCCCAACAAAAAAATATGAAATGTCTTAAAAGGAACTGTGCCCCTACATATCAGACATAAACAACAATGATTAAACAGAAAAGAAACTTTAAATTGAACAGTTTACAAAGTTGGCTACAATACATCACTTGTAGACCATTAAAGGTCATGCATTTCTACAAAGCGGAATATTAAAGCTTGTTCATTATTCTAAAACATCCTCGTCAAAAGGGCACACCTTACAGAGCCAGAAGGAAGGCTGCTCAGGTAACTCACTTATCTCCTCTTCAAACAGTCTTAAGTTCCAGAAAACACAAGTGAGAAATAAACCTTACTTCCCTGACCCTCTATCTCCATAAGCTGAAAGTAAACTAACAAAATAAACATTAAGTGCTTCCAGTTATTAAAAATAAAACAGTGCTAATAATGGTGTCCCCCAAAGTGCCAAGTGATTTAAACTGACAGATTTAGATGGATGGTACTCTTGCCCCTGAACTCTAGGTGTACTTGAATGTCTTCTATGGCGAGAACTCTGGCCCAGCCACAGGGCACCGCCACCCCCACCCATGTCCAGAAGATCCCAGGCCTGTCCTAGCATGGCTCAGAATCCTTAGAAGGGACAAGACCCAGAATGGGCCCTGATGAGATGGAAAGCAAGACAAAGTACAGAGTATTCGGCCCAAGAGGCTCTGAGGTTTCTGCTGATTATTTATGTCAGTTCAAGAGGATAACTAGGCCAGAATCCCTTCACTATTATATCAGTCCATGGTTGAATCAGTATTTCAGAAACACTACTTCTCACATAAACCTCTCCTCTGAGAAACTGAGAACCCAGCGTAATAAGGGTTCTACACAAAAGCAAAAGTAAACGCAGAAACTTTAAGAAGGGACATCCTCATTGGCCCCAGAAGACATGAACTGAGGAGCTGAAGATGACCCGTGCAGCGGCCACCACACATGGCGCCAAGTTACTAAAAGGCTGGCAAGCAACTGTCTTTAAGGCCTGTGATTTTATGCATTTAAAAAAACTGAAATGTGCAAGGCATTAATTTTTAAAAAGTGGCAATTGCAAAGTGCGCCCATTTTTTTAAGTTTTAGTATAAAATAGCCTAGGAGCCATCCTAGAGGATAAATAGTATGTTCCCTCTGAAAAACAGATTTATTTTATACATACACACACACACTCAGTCAATACATCAGTATATAAACACATACATGTACTCAGCCAATAAATCAAAATACTTGGAAAGAAATGCTCTAGTCTCCTAATTAGGTATTTAAAACTAAAATTTTAAACCTTGCAAAACTTCCTGATGTATATTATACTCAAAAGATTAGAGAGTTCAAGAGATTTACAATGTTTGATTGTATCCCTCATACATTTTCTGGTTCAAGGTTTCATTTCAAATGATGGTAACAACAGCCTGAACCTCCTGGTTTCTACAGAAAGCTAAAGCCGGCCTCCCCCTCCCCCCGAACCACTCTGGATCCCCACCTCCCACAACGGCCCGGTGGGAACGACAGCGCCCTAGAAATTGCTATTTTCTGGCTGGCTGTCAACCTATTGCTTTTTTTTTTTCTTCAGAAAAGCAGCTTGAAGAAACTGGCAGCTTTGAATGGAACATTTATCCTACATCAACACTCACCCTTCAGATCTGCTCTGTTCACAGGTCAAAACATGACTTTTATACTAACAGGTTCCATCAAGTATGAGAAATGAAATCAAACAGCCTTCTTTTCTTGCTTAATACACTACCACCCACAAGATTTCTAGATCTGAAGATCAAAACACTGTCTTCAGTAAGCAGAATTCTGATGACCTAAGAGCAGTAACAGAGCACCTGGTTTCAGGCTATGCCAGCAGCACTGAAAACGGTAAGAAAACATTTACTTGCTGACCCAAAACCAAGACAGTAATTAACGAAACACTTTCCACAGCAGCCATTCTCTGGTCAGGGCGCCTGCTGAAGAAATGCACCTATGGTTTTCCTCCACTTCACTACTGCAGATTAAACAATTAACTTCTCCATTCCTTTTCAGAAATAATCTATTCTGTCACAGCTCAGGTAACACCCTGTAACATCATGAGTCTTTCTCACTTTCCCGTTGGGGCGGTGATTCCTCAGAGCTCCAGGGTTCTGCTCGGAGACCTGCATTTGCCCCCACACTTTGTCCACACACCTGAGAACGGCCCCTCAGATGGTTCTAGATTCCCAGCATGGATAAGTAAGATTCACATGGTGAGTGAAGCGGTACACAGAGCGGACCTGTCACAGAAAGTATTTCATCTCCAGATGCTGAAATGTTAAAAAAAAAAAACTAATACAGCAGTCAAACGGAGGTTATTATGTATTTTAACATAAAGCAATTTGTAATAATTCTGAATTTATTAGTAAAATGGAACACTAGTAAGACCAAAAGAAGTTTGTAAGCAGGCTAGTAAAATAAAAGTGCGTCAGAGTCAAACCTGATATGAAGAGAAAGGACACAACAGGTTGCCCAAAGCAGTGCGCACGAGGCCTGGGAAAGCACTTGGCAACGGGCTGCTCGGTGACTTAAGAAAAAGAATTAGTATGAGTTTCCCCCTGAAAAATCCCAAATCTCTACTAGAGATTTTACATGGCAATCAGATCAAATACAGCAGGATTTCGTCATACCTCACGGCAAAAGCATCCATGTCTTTTCACGCAGGTCAGACAACATCCTGAGTCAGTGTTGTTACAGAACGCGGTGGCCAGCCAGTCTGCTGGATGCAGGAAGAAACATCAGAACTTCTACTCGACACTTACTTTTCAAGCCATTCTATCCCTGTTTTTGTGTATGTCCTGTAATGTACATATTACTTTAGAAGAGCAGTATACAACATATATACATGTCAATTTGCACTAGGGAATCCGTGTTCAAAAGCTCATACTGATCAAGGCACATGTGCAAAAAGGGTGGAGAAAAAAGCTGCTTTTCTCAAGTGCCAGTGAGGGTCTCTGATGTGCTTAAATCCACTGGAAACACAGGAAACTGCCTTCTAGAACTGGAATCATAACACAGACTGTGACCGGGGTGAAACAACGCCCTGAGACTGGACACCTCGCAGGGCCGGAGGCGGCGGTGCAGCGGCGGTGCTGCCAACAGCCTGCGGTCACAGCTCCCGAACAAGCCTCTGACTGGCTCTCCCTTCTCAGCCTAAGGGACTCCTGGCATGGAGAAAACGAGAAACTGTGCCAGGTAAACAGATCCAACAAGTCTTTGTGGCCTTTTTTGACCTTTAAAAATAGTATGTAAAGTCTTCAAGGAATTCTTTCATCTTAAATTTAAAAAATCCAGTACCCTTTTACTATATAGGCTCATGGGCCGTCAAAACTTGAAGACAAAAAAGTCACACCTATCTTTTAACCATAAGATGTAGAAAAATTAAGCCTATATTTTAACTCCAAGAAGTGTAAGACTGACCTTTTCAGGGCTTCTGGATTCTTCCATTACATACAAATTTTTAAAAATCAGCGGCTGTTTCCATCTTTGTTTGAACACACAAAATGTGCCATGAAGAGTCTGATGTCACAAAAGCACTGCGACAGACCACGGAAAAAAGACCACTGAGGTCAGACACGTGACTTTAATTCTGTATTGTTAAAAGTCAGCATTGAACAAAAAGTGCTTTAGAAATTATGTGAAAACCCACCCTGGAGTGGAGCAAATGCAGTGTCTGCTGGCTGAGCACGCGGCTGTACTCATCCCCTCAGGGTGCCAAGGTGGCAGCTTTGGCCAGATGGGGAGTAATTCGCACCTTGGAAATCAGCAAATGCTACAATGTAGGGCTCTCTTTCCCTTCCGAGGGCCTGGCAGTGAAACATTTCCCAGCGTACAACTGAGTAGATCTGGACCAGTGCAGATGGAAAGCTGAGATAATCACAGCAGATGTCTTGAAAACTCACTCCACCTGCTCCTCTGTGTTACCTTAGGCCACTTTTGCCCACCAGCATTCATCCTGGCCAGGCGACCAGTGATGGCCCCAGCTATAGCTACCAAGTATGTCTCTCCAGTGAATACTGATGTTAAGTGGTATGTCACCTCTGGGTTCTAAGAACTCTGGATGTTCAAAATACATAAAACTGATACGGTTCCAGGAAGGAGGTAGTTTACACATAGAACGGCCTGCCTCATACACTTGAGCTAAGGTTGTAAACTTCCATTTAAAAAGACACACACACGTGCACACACACGCTTCCCCAGACTAACTGATTTCGAAGAGAAAGCAGGTGATCATCAGCCTCCTGTGGCCCACGCCTCTCAGAGGCTTCCAGGACAGACTTACGGACAGAGGATTCCTGAAACTTGTTCCTGAGAAGCCACTGTGACTCACTTTCAACAGTGTCCTCACTTCCTAGGCATCCCTGTGCTGAGGCAGTTAGATATTAAAGACAACATCTGGGAAACCAGACCAATGGCTTTTCTCCTTTAATACCAAAAGATAAAAATATTTTTTGTGCTTTCAAAATGTTAAATATCTAGTTAAGTCAATCCATTAACACTTACTTATTTAATGTACAAAATGTTAATCAACCTAATATTGATAAAACTATTCCCAAGTGCTGTGGAGAGGCCTGGTTTCAAACGGGCCTGCATGCTAGAAGATCCGGCACGGGGAGAAGCCCAGGGAGTCTGTCCCGCATCACCACGAAACACGACCGCCTTTCCACACGACTGCTGCCCGTCTCTGGAGCAGACCTGTCAGCTGAGGACCACAGACGAGGCAGCACGGGTCTCCCCCACTCCAGAGTCAGAGGCGGCTCCCTGAACCCTGCCCCACTGCTGTCACCAGACCAGCAGGGCAGTCGTGCCCTGGAGCGTCTCCACCCTGCACCTAACCTCATTCACAGTACGACACATCTGGAAGATGCCGATTCCTCTCGGTGTCACGAGAGCCCTCGTCGTTGCTCCCTCGTTCATTTAGTTCATGTGGCTAAATTACATGAACTATCTCCAGGGTTGTAAAAGTAGTTTAATGGACAGTGGTGGTGGGGGTAGGAGCTGCATATAATATTGAATACTGGACTTTCAAGATTCCACTGAGATGCTGGTATCAATTCAATTTGGCAGGATCGACAAAGCTGTCTGCACCTGGCATTAGTTACCATAAGGTAATCTTTTATAAATTGGGTAATGTAGAGACAAAGGCCTAAATTTTTCTCTACTAATATGAGCAATCTAATGCCTATGTATGAGGGTTTCCAAATGAACTCTGCTCCTCCCTAATCTAAAAAGAAAGTTTCAGGGAAGTAAGCATATCTTTTCCTCACTACAGATTTGGAAGCCTCACATCGCTTTTCATCTTCCTGATGACATCTTTAAAACTATCATGACCTCTCACAACCCTTAACCGGAAAGATTAATGTGGAGTCGCTTCACATATGTTAGAGCGCACAGCAAAACAGCATCGCCCCAAGAGTACTGCTCTGTTCTACCTTTGTGTGAGCAGAAATGATTCTTCCTCCCCTATTTCTTATGCAGAGCTCACTTTTAGTCATTCAACGGTGCACACTTAGTCTTAGAGATATGGCTGATTTCATTTAACCAGTATTTCTTTAAATAATATACTCAAGTGTCTATTTTTTTTTTTTGGCCAAAGGGTCCCAGTAAGGCAGAAGGAGGAACTTTGATCTTACTTGCTCTTACAAAGCATAGCTAGCTGCTAAACCCCACCAAAAATGTCTTTAATACAAAGCTCAAAATATTTTTTGGGAAAAGAAAAGAGAGAAAAAGAGGGAAGTGGAGTTTGGACTCCAATTAAGGCATTTTTTAAACACAGTCCAACATGAGTCTTACTGGAAGGGGACCCTAAAAAGGCATTTCAATGGGAATGGCAAAGGTCACACGAGTCTGTCATCAGCACTGCGGGACTACCGACTGCTCACTCCAAACCTAACCATGCCGAGTGTCCATGTCTTTCGTCCTTGGTTCTCTCATTCTGCAAGTGCGCAGGTTATGTTTTCTGAGGATCTGGGGAAAATGGGCCAGGGGTAGAAGGTCCATCCAGGCCAGACAGAGTGAAAGGCCCGTGACTGTTCATAACAGAAGGAAACTGAGAAAGAAAAACAGAACACATTATCATCTTATACTCAATATTAACGTTCCCTTTCTGTCCCTCCTTGCTTCCTGGGGCAGAACACAAAAGCCGCTGGCAGTGGCTCATTGGACAAACCAGTAACTGTTTATCATGAAAGAATACAATGTTACAGCAAAAGCTGTAAAGAAAGAATGTTAAATGTTAACGCTCTCCGGCCTGCCTGATGGACTGGGAAGCACAAATGCACGCCTCTCCTCACACCCCAAGGCAGGTGCACAGGATTACACTGAACTTCAAAGGAAGGTTTTAAAAAGTTCAGTATTTGACAACATGCACCACCAAGCATATTCAGTTATAAAGCATATCACAAACTGTCAAAAAGAGGTGTAGAAAGAGATTCCCACCTATGAGCTCTATTTATAACTGGTGCAAACAGTTACAGGATGCTCACCCCCTCGAGGGGCCCCACCACCCACCCTGAGACACTCCCACCGGGAGGCTCCCGGCTGAGGCTGCCTGGGTGCCACAATGTGGCTGAGGCCCCAGGTTCACACTGCAACTCAATTATCCATGTGTGAGCGCCAGAGGAGGAAATAAGAAAAAGTCCCAACACTTTCTGTTCAATAATTTAGAACTTTTTGTCAAAAAATGCAGAAGTAGAAGGATTTTTAGTTTTCTTCTTTTTCTTTAACATTTCATTTCCAAAAGAAAAAAATGAAAAGTTAAATTACAAAAATGTAAGAAAATCTTCCAGGGGCTCTGGCTGGTGTAGCTCAGTGGATTGAGCACGGGCCTGTGAAGTGGGCAGTCACCGGTTCGATCCCCAGTCAGGGCACATGCCTGGGTTGCAGGCCAGGTCCCCAGTCGGGGACACGTGAGAGGCAACCACATATTGATGTTTCTCTTCCTCTCTTTAAAAAAAAAAATCTTCCAGGGTGTTACCCCTGGATGAGTGAATGAATCAATCGTAAGAAAGCCTACAAGTTATAAAGTCTAGATGTTTGGGGGCAAAATAATAGTTAAAAATCTCTAAGACTTTTTCCTAAGATCTTGGTTAAGAGATAATATTCATTTTTAAAATACATATTTAAAATGCTGATAAATAGAAATTCTGAGGGGGAAGCAAGAGTATTTGATAAACTATTCTCAAGAGCCTTCTCTATTTGTTTTTAAACACTGTCAAAAGAGGAAACCTATGGTCAGGAGTTCCACCCCCAACACTATGTACATGTGTGCTTGTATGAATGTATATACATATGTACAACTTTTTCCCAATGAAAGAGGACTTCTACAGTTTAAAATGACAAGAAATACTGGGCGGGCTCTAAGCCTGCTACAGCCTGGAACCACTCCTTACCTCAAATGTACGTAATGGTTTTATCTGAGCTGTTTACTGGCTAGGAAATTAACACTTAGAAATTCAAAAATGAGACTGAAGAATCTCTATTAAACAGAAGTTTTATAATGCTTAAACCGAAGGGGGGATACAGCCTTTTTGCGTCTTGCTCTATTCACCACGGTCCCTAAAAGAGACAGCCCTTTCTTTCATTTACCTGGAAAAGCGTGTTAGCACCTTGCAGTCGGGCTGGGCTGAGGGGAGCGACAGGGCTGAGGGTGCTCCAGAAGTGGATGCTGGAGAGCAAGGGGCTCGGGGTCAGTAGGATGGGCGTCTGCAACACACAAAGCAAAAACAGCCCCTAAACGACACATCAGGGTTAGGTTTTACCCTTGGAATGATGCAGAAACAGCCCCCCACACAAAATCCCATCCACTCTCCACTCGAAACCTCTCCAAGTCTGAAACTGTATCATCAGGAAAAACTCAGAAAGTATTTGCACAGCTTAAGAAAGATAAAGGTCAAAATATTTTCTAGCTTTTCTTTTGTAGGGTCTTTCTCAAATAGAAAAACCAGTCTGAATTAATGTATGGAAAAATAATGGGTAACTGACATGGACATGAACTAAAGTGGGGGAATGTGGGTGGGAGGGGTATGCTGGGTGGAGGGGAGTGAAGGAGGGGAAATGGGACAACTGTAATAGCATAATCAAGAAAATATTTTTAAAAAATGGGTAACTGAGTTTGAAATATGTGGTTTTCTTAATAATGAGAAGATCTGTAAGTAATCCATCTATTTAAATGCTATATTTAAGCAAGGTATGAAATTTCTAAGGTAACTGTAGAAACTTGCTATTCAACATCAACCATTTCTTTTTCTTAAGGTTCTCAGGATCAACTGTTTTCTAATTTGAGATTATCACTGTTTGTTTGTTTTAATAAGATAGAACCAGTTGTATCAGAGCAACCACCGCCCCCCCCAAACCCCAAACAAACAAAAATACAGGGAGAGACCTAACTTTCTTTAGAAGGAACTGGAAAACCATAATATGTTTTTACTTGTAAAACAATGAATTTTTAACATGGTGCTGCAAACCTTCCGTTTTAGAGACTGTAATGGGGTGAGGAATTGGGTTACTTCCACAGGGTCACATATAGACCTTTCTGAGACAAACCTAAGTAGCGGAACAAACACTTGAGGTTATAAATCTGGATTCGTTTTTAAAAGTGAGTAAATGCAAACGACGTGGCACTAAGACAAAGAGCTACCTGTGCGAAGAGTGCTGGCGTGAGGGAAGCTGTGGGGAGAGACGGGCTCAGGACGCCCAGCGGGCTCGGGTCGCTGCCCGTGATCACGAGGATGGGGGCCAGCTC
The DNA here is from genome assembly GCF_014824575.4 of Sturnira hondurensis. Taxonomy (NCBI): domain Eukaryota; kingdom Metazoa; phylum Chordata; class Mammalia; order Chiroptera; family Phyllostomidae; genus Sturnira; species Sturnira hondurensis. Next base: position 1,380,116 of record NW_028089713.1, on the reverse strand, counting down.
CAGCCCTTTGGGCTTCTTGGATCTTGATGAGTTATTTGTTTTGTCCTTTTCTGGCAATGCTAAGTCCTGGTCTTTAGGCTCCAGGGACAAGTGCTCCGGCAGTTCTATCGGCTGCGAAGCCACAGAATCAATGTCTGTGTCGACGTCTGGGTTGGAACTTGGTGGTGGCGAAGGTGTTCTGGGAGGCTGAAAGGGAGGGGACATGGAGGAAACAGGTGTGGTGAGAAAAGCAGGACCTACGCTGGAGGCAGAGGTTGGCGCTTCCAAGGCAGGCAGTTTGGGGGAAGCCAAAGTCTCCAACGCTTGGATCGTTTCTTCCGAAGATGGAGAAATACTTGAGTTGGTTGAGATGGTGGCAATAACAGGTTCGACCAGCGGCTTTTTGGAAGGGGTTGTTACAAATTTAATGACAGATGGTGCTGACTCCTGAGATTTTCTCTCTACCAGTTTCTCAGCTGGATTCTCGATCTTCATGGACTTGAGAGGCTTCCTCTTGGAGGCGTTCAGAGAGTTGAGAGTAAATGAAGAGTACAAGCCGGAGTGAATGTAGTCATTGCGGCTGGAGGCCTTGGCCCCTGGCTGTGGCGGCTTGTCTCGCCCTCCGGTCTCCGCTGCTCTGGGACTGATGCCAACCTCACTGAAGCTGAAGCCTTCACAGTCCCCTTCCATCCTGCCCACCTTCATGGGGTCCATGCTCAGAATCTCTGGGTAAGAGACGAACTTGTACACAAACTTCTGGCCGTTCACTTTTTTAATGATATTCTGTGGATAAATAAAATAAGCATTCTTACAACCTTACCTCCCATAGGTCACCAAAAAGCTGACCTGATAATGTTCTCTATCTGACAATCAGCTTACTTACAAGCTTCAAAATTATCTAAAATCACCTAAATTATCTAGCTATACTTAACATAGTTTCTACTACTGTGGAACATAAGTTAAGAACATTTAAATGTCTTATTAACAACTAAATAAACATGTTAATAAAAGCTGAAAGATTTTAATTGCTTAACACTTTCAAGCAGTATCTGCACTAAGTCAAAATTCACTGACCTGAAATCTAAAACAAGTCCAAAAGTACAAGCCATATGCATGATGAGTAAGCAAAAAAAAGAATTTAAAACTTTACTTCTACTAAGGTTGCTTCAAAAATTCCAGTTGTTGCCCTGGCCAAGTGGCTCAGTTGGTTGGAGCACCATCCTGTGCACCAAAAGGCTGCAGGTTCGATTCCTGGTTGGGGCGCCCATGGGAGGCAGCCGATTTGGTGTTTCTTTCTCTCCCCCGCCCCCTTCCCTCTCTCTCCAAAGTTAGTGAACATATCCTCAGGTGAGGATTTTTTAAATTTTTTTAATTAAAAAAAAATCCAGTTGTTGCTTACCTCCTGTCTCCATGCAGCACAGCTGATAAATATCAACCACTTAAAGATGAAAGCAATTAAGATCCCAGCTTCTCAGTCCAATTCCATCCGTTTGAGCCATTTATCTTACCTCAGCACTCAGAGTGTATTCAAAATAATACAGCACTTAAAACTGTTGTCAACTAAAAAATCAATTCTCTATATTAACAGGTATGCTGTAAGGTACTAATCTGTGTATTCTGGATTAAACTAAAGAGTAAAAATTAAGAAAAGCTAAAACACAATAAATGACAATTTATAAAGTAAATCGGGACATACACAAGAACAGTTACCCTCAAAAGTCTCTAACCGCCTTGCCCTTACTCCAACCTGACACTGACTTCCTCCTTGGCAACTGCAACCCAGAATAAAACACGTGTGATGGGAGTGGGGCACTGAGATCCGCAGGAACACAACTGGAACATTTCCGTCTCCCCAAATTCCAAAATTGCTTCAGTTATAAAATAAACTGGGTCTAAAATAAACCAGGACAGTGACGATTTTGCAATGTCGAATCACAAATATCGAATCATTATGTCTTATACCCAAAGCTAGTGTAATGTTGTATTTCAATTGTACCTCAACTAAAAATTTAAAACACCAGGATACTCCACAGAAGAGAAGGAACACTTCTTGTTCCGAGGTGGAGGTGTATTACCTTCACATAATAGTATCTGAGGGCTCGGCTGAGTTTGTCGTAGTTCATATGAGGCTTGTTCTTCCGTATCCCCCAGAGCCGGGCCACCTCTTCCGCCTGCAAAAGCTTGAACTCCCCATTGTCAGAAGTCCAGCAGATCATGTGCTTGTTCTGAGGCTCCTGGAGGAGCTGCAGGAGGAACTGCCACAGGGTGACAGCACTGTCCATAGCCCTGAGCTGAAGAGGCACACAGAGGAGAGAGACAATAATGTTGCAGCTGGCACTTCCAGAACACTCTGCCAGGCACTGTCTGAAGTGCTCCGCACATATCCTTTTCATCTCCACTACAGATACTATTGCAGCCTCCTTTTCTATATGAAAATAACCAGTTGATAAAAGAATTAATTTGTCTAAGGTAAATTCCTTAATTTACCTTAGTAAATTAAACAAGGGAGCTGAGATTTAAAACCCAGGCAGCAGAATCGAGTCCAAACTCTCAAGATGCCACACTACTTAAGAAAAGTCTTGCTAGATGATAACGCTAGTTCCACAAATCACAGCAGCAGTCCGATGACTGCCAGTCACTAGAGCACCGCTGTTACTGAATCTCCCTTACAAACCCACTGCCGTGTTCTCTGAGGAGACCAGCAGTGCAGCGTCCAGCTTGGTCAACCCAGCTGACCTATCCGCCAGGACGTGCACGTCCGTGTCTGTGTGGCCCTGGGGGTTACAGGGAGTAATCTACTTTTGCTCTGCTGGTATTTCTCCTTCAAATAGTTTCCATTACCATAAATACAACTTACATGTAAACTGGCAGCCCTGGGAGTTCAGCAAAATGTCCCTGATTTAATTTACAAGTTCTGTCACTGTTCTGTCCACAGGGACTCCCTCTGCATCAATCCACCTTTCATCTGATTAGCAATCTTTACTTAATTACCAAGACTCGACCTGAAACATCCTTCAATATCTCAAGTGTTAGGATCTCCCTATTTCAGCCAGAGTTTCTCAACGACTGATATTTGGGGCCAGATCATTCTTTGTTCCTGGAAGCTGTCCTGTGGCACCACTGTCCTCTGCTCACTAAACACCTCCTGCCCAACTGTGACAATAAAAAATATCTAGATGCCCTGGCCAGTGTGGCTCAGTAGGTTGGGCGTCATCCTGCAAAGTGAAAGGTCACCAGTTCGAATCCCAGTTAAGGCACATGCCTAGGCTGTGGGTTTGGTCCCTGGTTGGGGTTCATGTAAGTAGCAATGGGTTGATGTTTCTCAAATCAGTATTTCTCTCCCTCTTTCTCCCTCCCTTCCCCTCTCTCTAAAAATAAATATATAAACTCTTTTCAAATAAGCTTCCCCCGCCACCCCCAGGGAACAAAAATCATCCCAGGTGATAACCATTTCACTGGCTAAGGCAATGGAGCAACAAGGAAATGTTCACACAGTTATTTTTCTCATAAAACTTCAAAACATCTTGTTTAATAGGAAGAACTTTAGAGCAGAAATTCTGGCCAAATACATATAAGCACATGCTAAGAAGCCCATTTCTAAACTATACCCACATGAAAGCAAAAACTTCCTTTTTTTTAAACCTAGAAATAGTGGATCAGGATAGCACTTGAAAACAATTAAATCAATCCATTAAACTACAAAGACAGGCGAACTAAATTATACCAAAAATTCAGAACTTCTGTGCTGCCAACAATACCATCAAGTGGGAAGACAATCTGCAGAATGGGAAAAAATATTTTCAAATTATAGGAACCTGTATCACAAAATTATTTAAAAACTCTTACAATACAAAAAAAACAGAAAATAGGTGAAGAATTCAAAAAGACATTTCTCCAAAAATAAACTGCCAATAAGCACATGAAAAGGCACTCGCCATGGTTAGTTATTACAGAAATGGAAATAAGCCAGCTCAGATACCCCTCCACACCTACTGGACAGCTGCAATTAAAAAGACAAACAGCATCAAGTGTTAGCCAGGATGTGGAGAAAGTGAAACGCTGACACCACAGGTGGGAAGGCAAAGCGGTACAACCACCTGGAAAACACTTTGACAGTTTCTCGAAGACTAAATATAGTTACCGTGTGGCCCGTCAATTCCACTCCTAGCTCCATACCCCCCCAAATGAAAACATGCATCTGCACAGACATCTGTACAGCAATCTTCACAGCAGCATTACACATAGTATGCAAAAAAAGCAGAAACCACTGGAATGTCCAGCCACTGATAATGGACAAGCAAAACGTAGGACAGTACCACCCAAGAGCAGATCACCCAGACAGAAAAGGGAATGAAGTAATGATAGAGTCTATAACCCGGGTGGACCTTGGAAACATTATGTCAAGTGAAGGAAGCCAGACACAAAAGGACAAATTTTGTATGATCCCACTTATATAAAATGTCCTGAAGAGGCACATCAATTGGACACAGAGAGGAGACTGGTGGGGCGAAGGGATGGAGGTGGGTGGGAAGGACACAGGGGAGTGACTGCTCGTGGGGTGGTTTACACTTTCTAAACTCAGACTGTGGCGGTCATGGCACAACTCTGTGAATATACTAATGCCATTTAATTTTACATTTCAAGTAGGTGAATTTTATGGTATGTGAATTATATCTCAATAAAGATGTTAAAAACAAGTTAACACTACAAATATTATAAAAGTTAGGGTTGTGACACTCAACTCTAACACAGTGTAACTCAGACAGGATGGGATCCTTAGTCCCCTACATATGCCTCCACAAAGGGCGCTGCTGAGGAACCGCAGTGGAAAAGTGTCTAATATCTGGGCTTCTGTAACTTCACCAAGACACTCAGGATGTCCTCCAATAAATAGCCCTCAGAGTTATCACTCCGAAGCTCATTATGCAGAGTTACTGTCGTCCGAGAGTAGAAATGAGAAAATGCAACAAAGAACAGACAGGGGGAGAGGTCTCCCAGTTACAGAGTTCACGGAGAGGCTGAGGCCGTGACTCCAACTTTCTTTTGTAACAGGTCACACACTCCGTCCACGAGGGAAACCACTTCCCCGTCCACGAGGGAAACCACTTCCCCGACAGACGAAGCCCTCATACGGGGCCAGTGGCCGGTCAGCTGTAAAGAAGTGTTACATATTAGATACTAAGTGATAACAACCTACAACTAACTGTGCTCCTTTAATGCTCCTAAGTAACCAAGCCCACTAGAAATCAGTCTCCCAAAGCCCCACTTAATCTAGGTAAAAATACCGGTTTACACTACTGTATCCACCAAGCACTGAGGCACAGGGTCGGGGTGCCCCACCACTTCCCTGAGTTTAGCTGAAAGGGCTTTCTTCTTCTGATGCCTGTCCACAGCAAGTTACTTTTTAACTACGTGTGTTTCCCACGTAAACAATTACTTGTTAGTCTAAACCTGTTAAAACTACACCCTACTAAATTTTGCTTAACCAAAGAATGCAGTCTCCACAACCCCAGATACCATCTTCACATCAAGATTGCTTACAGGAGTAGGAGTGGGAATGGGGGAATGGCCGGTGACGGCTACGGTGACAATGGGAGGAGGAGTGGAGATTAAGATGAGGAGGGGGAGGAAGAAAGTAGACTACTGCAAATTTGGTGCCTATAATTCCATGTTTTTGGAAAAATTCCCAAAACCAAAATTAGTCTTAATACCTGTCACTGTAGAGAATGCCTGAGCCCTACAGGTTTACACCAGCTAAGCTGCACATGCAGAAAAACAAAATTAACATCCATGGCTCCACCACGAGCGTCCAAGTTTCATCCTGAGCAAAGGGGAGGTTCCCACAAGCACGGGTGTTTCCAAGGTGCTGTGGGTTTATTCCACAGCTAAGTTGGTTGTTTGAAGAGCACCCGTGCCCAGCTGTTTGGTACTTTAAGGCAGAACCTAACTGCTGTGGAAAATGCCAAGCTTCCTCAGCACTTTCCAGTGCGCGGGAGAGAGCACTGTTGAGAGTAAGAGGAAAAGGGCATTGTGGTTTTCGACTCAAGTACTGGAAGAGAGTTTTCGTTTGCAAAAAAAATAACAAAGACATACAATGGACATCTTCAGAGGGTACTTTAAAGAAATATTTTATTCAAGCAACTTTGACATCTGGTTATTCTTTGACTGAAAAGTTGGGGGCGGCTGGGTATAAGGTTAAGTTGAAACTCTTCATTCTAGTTCCTAAAAGTGTGCCATTAATATGAAATTCAATGATTTCCTCAGTCATAAAAGAGAACTAAAGGAAAATATTCAAGGCAGTTGTTATTTTACAAAGTTGAAACAGTAGAAAAAATACTTTTATCTTTGCTACCTATTAGTCGAAAAAGAGAAACCCCTCATTTTCCTTCTCACAGAAATCTCAGGTTTCCTACAATTATAGTTGTAAAAGTTTGTATGTTTGTCTGTTTCAGTAGAAATAATGAGGGAGGGAAATAGCTGATCCAAATGAAGGACTGGCTTTTCAGGGGTTAAATGGTGAAAAACGTAATTGATTCAACTTGAACATTTCAAAGATGGCAGACTAATCTGTGTGCTAAACCAAAAGAGTGAGCATCTGGAAACAAGTTGTTAGGTAAAGAAAGTCCCTATTAAACAAAAACTTTTCCACCCTAAATATGCTTAAATACACAGTCTGGTTGCTGTGGTGACCCATAGGCCAATTGTTGTTCAGAAAGAGTAGCTAAGACCCCCCCCCTCCAAAAGTCTCCAAATTCAGTGTGCTGCTTAAGTGAAACAAAACCAAATTATAAAATGTACCAAGACTAGTCTTGCATTAAAATAACTGTCATCAAAAAGTAACCAGGTGTCTAACTGTATAGTAACCTATACTGACAATATTAAAAGTATACTGCTACTTTACAACTGGAAGATAGTATTTCCCTTAAAATGTAATGAATCCACTTACACAACTGTAATGTTCAAATAAAATCAAAGGGAGCATGGTGGAAGGGACTGAATCATACTCCATTTTAACAAAAACACCACTGACCGTCCTAAATCTTGAAGGACCAAGTTTTGCCCTCCGTTGGGCGGTGGGTAAAAGACCACGAAAGGGGGGCGGAGGATCTGACCCACGAACCTAAGAGATGGGCGAATCGTTCTGATGAATAAAACGCGAATCTTTATTTAAATACCCTAAACTTCGAATAGCAATAGGCTGAGAAGTCGCCAAACGTGCGTATACCTCTGGACGGCTACTTTCAACAATGCCTCTTATTTCCTGCCAAGGCCAGTAAATATTCCACCCCCAAAGATTCCAATTGATCTTCCTAAGAATGAAGAAGCTACCGGCCCAGCTACACGTGAAGCGGAAAGTCAACGGGGAGATTTGCTACCGAGAAGTAGAAAAAGAAATGAAACTTGACACCGGATGAATAGCGAGCTTCAGGAGAAGCAGCAGCGCGGGGACCGAGTGCCGCAGAGATCAAAGTTCGGAGAGAGCGCCGCAGCCTCACCGGCCCTGGTAAGCACTGAGTTACTGTACTTTCATTTTCCAACTTCCTGTCACCACAAAGAGTCAAAATTGCTGCTTTCTTCGCCCCCACCCCCAGCAAAAACAAACAAAAATACCGCCACCTTCCGCCCGAGGGATCTGCTAGAACTAGTAAGGGGCGAAAGGAAGGGGGCGGGCGGGCGCTTCCCAGTCCACCTGCGCGCGCGGGCTGGAGCCGCGGGACAGGGCGGCTCCCCGCGGGATAGCGCCGGGGGTGGGTCCCCGGGGAGTGCGCCCGCAGTCCCCCGCCCGGCCCCCGCCACGCGCCCGCTTCCTGTTGGGCCGCGAGCCGCCGGCTCCCGCTCCCCGCTTTGGGGGCGGAGGGGACGGGGAGCGGCGGCCGCAAGACCCCGACGGGGCGCGCCGCTCACCGAGGCCGCGTGCGGGGCTCCCTCTGGGTCTCCGCCGCGAACACGATGCTGCTGTCCACCCACCGCTTCCTCACGCCGGCACCTCTGGGACGGCGCGGCAGCCACGGTGACAACCGCGGCGGAGCCGAAGAAGGCGGCGGCGGCCGACCCCAGCCCGCTGGGTGCCCGCAGCCGCCCGCATCTCCCGCGGCCACCGCCACCGCCCCGGCCGCGGCTCCTCGCGCCCCGCCCTGCCGCCCCCGCACGCGGTGGTCTGGCCGCTACCCGCGGGCGCGCGCTGAAGCGTTCCAGGCCGCCGCCGGTCTGCCAATCGCCCAGCGGTCGCCGCCCCTCTCGAACCCCCCTGAGGCCTCGAGGCCCCTCCCGGACGCCGTAGCCGGCGCGTCACTTCTGGGGGCGGGAAAGGAGGAGCCGCCGCCAGTAGGAGAACTGGGAGCCGCGCCTACCCCCTACCCTGACTTCGCCGGGCAAGGGTCACGCGCGTGGGCGCGGCGGGGGCGCAGCTTTGCCCCCAGTTGCCACTCTTCGCCCTACTACTAATCAGTTACTGTTTGTCGCGACGCCTACTTACGCTGCTACCAATGCGGGGATCTTCGGCGGCCTGCCCTCGTTATCTCCCGGTCCGTGGAAAGCATTGATGCGTGACCTGGGGCCTCCCGGGGGATCAGGTCTCTGGCTGCTGAGCCAAGTGTGAGGGCTTCTCCCCCTTCTGTGCTGCTGGCTCAACCTTACCTGTGGCGTGGACGGATAAGTGGGGGACCCCCGCAGGTTTCCCATAGAAGTGCCAGATCCCGGGACACTGCAAACGCTTGATAAATATTAAATCAGCACTGCGGCTTTCTGTCCTGGGGACTGACAAATGGAAACACTCCTGTTGCGGGGGAAGGTTGTTCTGGCGTTGGAGTCGGACCTGGAATCCTAACTCTTAGCAACTTTCTTGACCTCTCAAAACAGTTCCTCGGCTATAAAATGGAGAGGACTCAATCTCAGAGTTGTTGTGATGATGAGAGGTGCATAAATCACCCGGCAGTTTCTAGCCCATAGGTTGTGATTAAATAGAATTTTTAAAAAGATTTTATTTCTTTTTAGAGGAGGAGGGAGGGAGAAAGAGAGGGAGAGAAACGTCAAGGAGTGGCTGCCTTTTGTACGCCCCAACTAGGAACCTGGTCCATAACCCATGCATGTGCCCTGACTCAAAGTCAAACCGGTGACTCTTTGGTTGCAGTCCTGCACTCAATCCACTGAGCCACACCAGCCAGGGCTGAATACAATTCTTAAGGAACCAGGTCACACTTGGTTCAAGAGGCTACTTGAATAATTTAGCAACAGAAGGGATGCACGATCATTATTAATGTGCTGACCTACTGAACAAAACCTCCAAGAAACACATTGCATGTTCTATTTAACAGGAAACCAAAGGAAGGCCAGTGTTTGAGTTACTTCTTGTGCCTACCCATTCCCTAGCTGTGTGACCTTAACCTCTGAACCTCAGTCTCTCAGGTGGAATGAAAATGATAAATGAAGAATACTGAGATTAATGAGATAACAGCCATAGTCAGCTTAGTGGACTACCTGGCACATAGTAGACACCTAGTAAATGTTGCTGTTATTCCTCTCCCACACCCACGATTGAATTCAAGGTAAAATTCATTGAATTCACTGAATGAAACATGATCCCATCACTCCTGGGGGGGGGTCCGCCCCTGCCCCAGACAGAGGGGCAGGGAGGGAGAATTTGAGGGAGAGAAACATCAATCAATGTGTGGTTGCCTCTCCTGAATCCCTACTGGCATCTGGCCTGAAACCCAGGTATATACCCTAGACAGGGAATCGAACCAGCGACCTTTTGATTTGCAGGCTAGTGCTCAGTCCACTGAGCCACACCATCTTGGGCCACTTGCTTTGATTTCCATCTTTTCCCATCATAATAAAGAGTAAGTATAATGCACAGAGGTTTCCTGTAAAAGCAACGCTACCAAAAGACATTAGCTTTTCTTTTAAAGATTTATTTTCTTTTTATTTTTTAAGAGGGGAAGGGATGGAGAAAGAAAGGGAGAGAAACATCAATCAATTGCCTCTCTCATGCACCCCAGGGAATCGAACCAGCAACCTTTTACTCTGCAGGATGATGCCCAACCAACTGAGCCACACCCGTCAGGATGGCATTAGCTTTTCTAAAATAATTTTACCAAAGGATGTAAGAAATTTATGTTTTCAGCCCTGGCCAATGGCTCATTTGGTTGGAGTCTCATCCTGTGCACCAACAGTTCACCAGTTAGACGGTTTGATTCTCATCAGAGCACATGCCTGAGTTGCTTGATGTTTCTCTCTAGAACCAATTAAAAAAGAAAGACAGAAATATGTGTTTTTAAAGGAACATGAAATACATGAAACTCCTAGCACCCTTGGCACCTAATATAAATTTTTCCTTGCAACAGCTTCCATTTTAGAAACCAAGAGGAAAAATGATAGTTATTCAGGCAGGCTGATTAAGGCACACCGTTGGAAACATCTGAGTACGGGAAGGCTTCGTTTTCCAGCCCCATACCAAGGACAGTACGTGGCTGGGGGGCTTTTCTGCGCTCTGCCCTGACGAGGAGTAAACATCTGACCCGGCCTTGGGGTCCAGAGTTGTTCATAACCTCTTTGGACCGAGCAGACAGTGCTGCCAATTACTGTATTTTTGGAAAAGATCCTACTTTGGCAGTTCTTAAATTAGTCATAGCAAGTCCGTCTGCTTTTAAATTGACTTTTTTTTTTTAACACAGTACATGTTGACAGCAAAGAAACAAGAAGAAAAGTAGATTTCAGATTAGTGAACTAGGGGAGAAAAGTTTATTCATGTGCCTGGTTTTCCCACTCAGGGTTCTATAAATACTAAATCTCCATGTTTCCTCACACAACAGATGGTTCCGTTTTTGTGAGCTCCATAGTGGTTGTGTCGGTGAACCAAAAAGATCGTGCTTTTTTATGATCTTGTTTGGTCATTTTCCCTCTAGATGGATGGATTCCTAACCTTAGCCATAGTCACTGAGGACTATCTCAAATCACGTCTGCTTTGCGCTCTTGTTAAATAACACTGCAAGCACTGTGTATTGGGAGTTGAATGTTAGACAGAGGAAAAGTTATCTTTGAAAATAAAATGCAGGCCCTGGCCTGCCAGCTCATTTGGTTAGAACATCATCCTGACACGCCAAGGCTGCGGGCTTGGTCTCAGGTCAGGGCACAGACAGGAATCAACCAGCGACTGCATGAGTAAGTGGCACAGCAAATCAGCGTCTCCCCTGCTCCTTCCTCTCTCTCTCTCTGAAATCGATCAATAAAAAATAAAATGCTAATCTTTACAATGCAGGCTAGCTATATATTGAATTTGGCTTCATTAGTGAACTGCCTACCTATCGGGACCCTAAAATTCACCAAAGACAGCCAACGAAGTGATGCTGAGAAATGCCTTCACCAAAGCTATCATTCTGGGTAAAGAAGTTTCATGCCCAATAATAAGACCTTCTGATTTTATAATCAGAAGGTATTCGAGGCCCAAAGAAAAATCCATGAGAAAGTCCTTGAACAAGGTACTTACAGCCCCTAGATTATGAGGAAAGCTCATGGCCGCATCTTTCAGCCCTCGCTGTCATGTCCACACAACACTGTTTCCCCGAGAGGGCAGGACAAGACATGAGTTATTGCAGTTGCGCGCCTGAGGCATAGCAACTGTCTAATACATCTGATGGTCTGTCACGAAGTTATTCCTATGGTCTCAGGAATAACTCCATATAATTCTAACCTTTGGAATCTATACCTGGTCTAGTTCTTTCCTCCTCCACTAATATTTTTAACCTAAAATAATTGTATTGATCTTTCATGAATGTACTTTTTCTGGGCTTTTGAAATTGCTAGTGGAGTATGGAGGAGAGACAGGGGGGAGCTGGCCACTTCATTCCTAAGTACCCTTTGGGGGAGACGCAGACTGACGAGGCCCACCTCACCCCACCTCACCCCACCTCACCCCACCTCACCCCACCTCACGGAGTTAGACTGGGTGGTCTGCTCGGCTCCTTGCTATAGGGTGCTTACTGCTCTGAATTTTAAGCCAGAAGTTTTGTTCCCTCCCTTGTGTATTTTATGAGAACCAGTCTGGAAAGTTTTTTCTTTTTTAATTACAGTCAATTCAGGAACCACCAATGTATAATACTGTTCTGTTTACTATAGATTATGCTGTGTATACTGTGTTGTTTACTATGGGGTGAACTCCAAAAGGTTGTACTCTTTNGCCCCACCTCACCCCACCTCACCCCACCTCACCCCACCTCACCCCACCTCACGGAGTTAGACTGGGTGGTCTGCTCGGCTCCTTGCTGTAGGGTGCTTACTGCTCTGAATTTTAAGCCAGAAGTTTTGTTCCCTCCCTTGTGTATTTTATGAGAACCAGTCTGGAAAGTTTTTTCTTTTTTAATTACAGTCAATTCAGGAACCACCAATGTATAATACTGTTCTGTTTACTATAGATTATGCTGTGTATACTGTGTTGTTTACTATGGGGTGAACTCCAAAAGGTTGTACTCTTTTCTAGGAATTTTCCATCTCAGACCAGCAAACTTCAGAAACCATCCTTGCTATCCACGACTTCCTCAATTCTAGAGTTTTCTCAAGTTGACTCTTTTTAAAAAAAAAAAAGATTTTTTATTTATTTATCTTTAGAGGAGAAAGGAAGGAGAGAAAGAGAAAAGGAGAGAAACATCAATGTATGGTTGCCTCTCATGTGTCCCCTGCTGGGAACTGGCCCGAAACCCAGGCATGGCCCTGACTGGGAATCAATCGAACCACGATTGTCTGGTTCACAGGCCCGCACTCAATCCACTGAGCTACACTAGCCAGGGCTGAAGTTGACCCTTTTGATCCTATGGACATAGACAGACAATTTGGCTAAGATCATAGAGATGATGGAAGGGCAAAGCTAGGTGACAAATGAAGAAATGCAGCTCTGAATGGCAACGAAATGACCACCTCCCCTGCCTGAGGGACGTTTCCTGAAAGAGGCGGAGTTGGAGAGACTTGGTGCTAATTCAAAAATGCGTAATGCCAGCTTTTTTTCTCCCTTACTTTATTTATCCAGCTGCAAAACAAAATTAGCTTTGCGCTGCTTGAGAACTTAGCTATGAGTTGTATACACAGTTCAGAAGCCTGACTCGACCGCCAGCCCCACCCCCACCCCCAGAGTCTCAGGGAAGGCGATTTGAATTCTGTCTGGGCTCACCCTGCTGAGTGGGAGAATTGGTAGGTCTGTAGGGCTTTCTTCCCCCCTCTTTCTCTAAACTTCTCCCTGCTCCTCGGAAAATGCAGCTGAGTGTGTCTAGCAATCAGATCCCAATGAGGAAGCCTGAAAGTGGAGGGGAACCAGAGGTTCTCCCATGATGAAGAAGAAACCAAGGCCAAGGCCACCTGAAGCAGAGTTCCAGTGAGGTTTTGGTTGTAACTGTACCCTCTCCACACGGAGTACCTCTCACCCTCCTTTGCTTCCTCCTCGCCCCTCGTCCCAGCCCTCTCTCTCAGCCTTGCTTTCTCCCTCCGTCTACTCTTCCTTTCCCTTTTCACCTCGCTGCCTTAACCCTGCCTGTGGACCCTTAAAAATTTATTAGCCTCGGTAGCGTCCCTGAGCCTGAGAGGAGGATTTCATATCACAAAGTATTTTTATGCATCAGCCATGTGTTGAGTGCTGCACTAGGTAGTTGAGATATGAAGATGACTAAGACCAGCCTCTTCTGGTTAGACGTTTCTAGTGGAGGAGCGGGTAACAGCCTCTGTGGCACAGGAAGGGGTGTCGGTTGAGCGGGGGTGAAGACAGTGCTGCAGCCGGGTCAGGGGGAACAGCACGTTCTCACCAGGGAAGATCAGCCGCCCTCGCACTCCGGGGTGCTGGGGTTCAGAGAAAGTTGGGGAGGGCGCTGTAGGGACATGTTTGCCTTCTGCCCTGCTCTGCCCCACCCCGCTACTTCCTACTTTAGGTCTCAGCTCCACTGTCACTTGCGAGGGAGTCCTGTCCACCCCTACACTGGAGTATGACCCCCAGTACTGGCCCTCCCTGTTGTGGTTCTCACCACACTGACCCACAGTTTCTTTCTTTTTTTTTTTTTAAAGATTCTATTTATTTGTTTATTTGTTTGTTTGTTTGTAGAGAGTGGGGAAGGGAGGGACAAAGAGGGAGAGAAATGTCAATGTGCGGTTGCCTTTTGTGCGCCCCCTGCTGGGAACCTGGCCCACAACCCAGGCATGTGCCCTGACTGGGAATGGAACCAGTGACCCTTTGGGCCACAGGCTGGCACTCAGTCCACCTAGCCATACCAGCCCAGGCCTAAAGTTTCTTATTTCTCTGTCCAACCCTTTGGACTGAGTCCTCCAGAGGCCTTGTTGATCTCTGCAGCCCAGCTTAGTACCTCCCCCGGGCTCCGCTCAGTACATGCTGATGGAATGACTAGACTGGTGAAGGGCACAGCTCAGAGGTGTAAACGAGCCTGACGTGGAGGAGGATGGGGCTTGTCCAAGCCACACCCTTCCCAAGAAGACTTCCTTCTTCAACTGTTAGCCTATCTTTCCCTCTCTGTCCTTCCCTTAGGTATCAGACCTCAAAAAATAATGGCTTATATTTGCCACATATACTTTCTCACCGTCTGCTCACTCTTCTGTGTGCTGACAATGTCTGCTGTCCCCACCACTGCCTCCCCGGGCGAAGGCCACAGCCCCCCAAGTGGCCAGACCTGACCTCCCTTTTCAGAATTCCACGCGACTGAGGAGGCAGTCGGGCCAAGGGCTAAGGTTGCTGTGTGAACAGGGCCGGGGCCCTGGGGGCACCTGGGGGCTTCGAGGGCTGCCACGTGTGAGGGCCGAGATGAGGCTGCAAAGGGGCTGGACTGTGAAAGGTCACTCATCAAAACAGGGAACCGTGACGGCGACACGATTCATCTTGTAGTCACCTTCAAGGCCAGTTCAGACATCACCACTTGAAGCAAACACCCCCTGACCTCTAGAGCAGGCTTAGAGAGGCCTTCCTGGCAGCGCCTCTGAAACAGCCCTCTCTTGGGTCCCACGGTCCTCCTCCCAGCTCTCTGGCCAGCCGTTTTCTTGTCAGGGCTTCTTTCCCATCAGCTCCAAGGGGTGGGCTCTACCTCCACACTGCTGTCCTTCAGCACAGCGTGAGCGACCTCATTCTCTCCAAGGCTTCCCTCAACCCCAAATGCTAATGACCTCTAACCTTTCTCTTTGACCCTCACGTCTCCCCTGAGCTCTGGATTCATGTGTCCAATTTCCTACAGGATTTTTGCACCTGGACGTCCTCATGGCCCTTCCATCTCAGAATACGCCCCTTGGACTCGTTCCCTGTGCCTGCCATATGTCACCAAATCCTCCTCCTAAATTTCACTTGAAAGCATTACCCAGACATCTCAGTCATCCCTGGNGGCTTTTCGTGTCCATTTCTCTCCAGGGAGGGAGCATGACCGAGGCCCTGCCCCAGCACTTTCCTCAGTGTCACACCTGTTGACTCCTCAGTCTGTGACCCTAACATTCCCTGAAGCCTTCTCCTTAGCACAGGGCCTGGGGCTTTCAAGAATTCCACGGGACTGAGGAGGCAGTCGGGCCAAGGGCTAAGGTTGCTGCGTGAACAGGGCCGGGGCCCTGGGGGCACCTGGGGGCTTCGAGGGCTGCCACGTGTGAGGGCCGAGATGAGGCTGCAAAGGGGCTGGACTGTGAAAGGTCACTCATCAAAACAGGGAACCGTGACGGCGACACAATTCATCTTGTAGTCACCTTCAAGGCCAGTTCAGACATCACCACTTGAAGCAAACACCCCCTGACCTCTAGAGCAGGCTTAGAGAGGCCTTCCTGGCAGCGCCTCTGAAACAGCCCTCTCTTGGGTCCCACGGTCCTCCTCCCAGCTCTCTGGCCAGCCGTTTTCTTGTCAGGGCTTCTTTCCCATCAGCTCCGAGGGGTGGGCTCTACCTCCACACTGCTGTCCTTCAGCACAGCGTGAGCGACCTCATTCTCTCCAAGGCTTCCCTCAACCCCAAATGCTAATGACCTCTAACCTTTCTCTTTGACCCTCACGTCTCCCCTGAGCTCTGGATTCATGTGTCCAATTTCCTACAGGATTTTTGCACCTGGACGTCCTCATGGCCCTTCCATCTCAGAATACGCCCCTTGGACTCATTCTCTGTGCCTGCGATATGTCACCAAATCCTCCTCCTAAATTTCACTTGAAAGCATTACCCAGACATCTCAGTCATCCCTGGCGATTTCTTCTTCCTCATCCTCCTCAGGCGATGGGTCACCTTGGTGAGTTGTGTCTAATCTCTGTGGTATCTGACATCTGTCCCCTCCTCACGCCTGTCCCCAAGGCCCTCACCACCTCTTGCTAGGACTGTTGCAGTAAGTAGCCTTCTAACTCTCTCCCAGGACCCAGGCATTCCACCCCACCCTCCACGTGACCACAAGGAAACTTTCTGAAACACACGTTCAGTTACGTCACTCGTCTGTTTTAGTGTGTCCAAACGGCTGATTTCCCTGCCGCTTCCAGGATGACGTCCAAACTCCAGCCTGACAGGCCTGTGAAGGGCAAGGTTAAAGGTTGTGTCGCCGTCACGGTTCCCTGTTTTGATGAGTGACCTTTCACAGTCCAGCCCCTTTGCAGCCTCATCTCGGCCCTCACACGTGGCAGCCCTCGAAGCCCCCAGGTGCCCCCAGGGCCCCGGCCCTGTTCACGCAGCAACCTTAGCCCTTGGCCCGACTGCCTCCTCAGTCCTGTGGAATTCTTGAAAGCCCCAGGCCCTGTGCTAAGGAGAAGGCTTCAGGGAATGTTAGGGTCACAGACTGAGGAGTCAACAGGTGTGACACTGAGGAAAGTGCTGGGGCAGGGCCTCGGTCATGCTCCCTCCCTGGAGAGAAATGGACACGAAAAGCCGAACCGTGCCCGTCACGGTAATCAGTGAGCATGGTGTCGAGGCAGAGGGAGTGTGTGGGGTAAGGCCAGTCGGGCTCTATCAGAACATACCACGGAAGCAGCTTATAAACAGAAATGTAGTGCCCACTTAGGACTCAGTCCAAAGGGTTGGACAGAGAAATAAGAAACTTTAGGCCCGGGCTGGTATGGCTAGGTGGACTGAGTGCCAGCCTGTGGCCCAAAGGGTCGCAGGGAATCAGTGCCCACGGTCTGAAAGCTGGGCAGCCCCAGACCAGAGCCCCTTCCCATGTCCTCGTGAGGTGGCAGGGACAGGTGCTCTGTGGGGTCTCCCATAGGAGCCCTGATCTCCTTCATGAAGGCTTCGCCCTCATGACCCAAGCGCCTCCCCGCTGTGAGTGCCAGCTCTAAGGGAGTGTTAGGGTCTCAGCACACACACTGGGGGGCACCAACATTCAGTCCACAGCGTGTGAGAACCGCATGTGCCGGCTACATGGCAGGGCTGCAGGCACGGGGCCCCCAGAACAGCGTGGGGCCGGTCGCCTTCCTCACCGAGCCCCCTCTTTCTGTGCTGTGCTGCCCATCGCCCTGCTGCTGACATGTTCTCCTCCGCTGTCTTCACGCTCCAGCCCACACAGCGTTCTCTCTCACGTCATAGCCCTGTGCGTCCTCGGCATGGGACCTCCGCTTCTCTTGTCAAACAGAGCACTTGTGCCCTGCAGACCAACACGTTTGTTCAGGCGAGTGGTCATGCTTCAACCTCTTCACGCGTGTTTACATGTGGCAACTGGCTGCTGTCCGCGGCCTCGAAGACTTGCAGGGTTAGAAGGTGCTTAAAATCAAAGCAGACCGACTCCTCCTAGTGCCCGCGTCTCCGTGTGACCCTGCACCAAGCAGTGGTCAGCGCGTGTTCCTGGAGAACTCCCTTCCTCCATTCACCCTTCGACTATCAGATCTGTACCTCCCGGCCTTTCTCCAGCCCCTGCTCCCCGGAGAACAGAGAACAACGCATTCCCGCCTCCACACCACCGCCCTGTGAGTAGCTGAAGCTGCTCTCCAGGCTCCTGAGGATGCCAAGCTAAACGTATCTCCATTCCCTTCGCCCCTTCCTCACGTGATGGGATTTCGAGTATCTTCACCATTTTGCCCATTGCTCTTGCTCCAAACAGGATGGACAGCTGTGGCACTGACTAGACCAGGCAGAATGTGGCACTCTCAAGCTGTTGACCCTAAGAGAAAACTCAATCATAGGCTTCATACAAGCAAAGAGCAAAAACGTTACACGTAAGGTTTGAAAATAGGCTACTGGTTGCCTCGCTGCTCCACACTCTGCCCCCCACTAGAGCCACAGCACTTCCCAAGTAACCAGAAAGATAGAGGGTAGGCACTGAAAATGTCATGTTTAAAAACACACAAGCAGCCCTGGCTGACGTGGCTCAGTGGACTGAGTGCTGGCCTGCGAACCAAAGGGTCACTGGTTCGATTCCCGGTCAGGACACGTGCATGGATTGCAGGCTGGATGCCAGCTGGGGACATGCGAGAGGCAACCAATCAATGTATCTCTCTCACGTGATGTTTCTCTCCCTCTCGTTCTCCCTCCCTTCTCCTCTGCCTAAAAACAAATAAAATATTTTTTAAAAAAACATGCAAACAGTAGCTGGAAGGCTGTGTTTTCAGAAACTTTCTTTGAGCTCACTGAGATTAAGGACTGGGCCGGCTCCCGCCCTTCGCCTCCTGCCCCAGGTGTGCACAGTCTTAGCTCCCCAGCGCGACACTGACATCAGTAGCCTGGGCTGGCTCTCTGCAGAGTCCTGCGACGGTGAGGGCAGGTCAGAGGGCCCGCCCTGCCCCCGCTCTACTGTCTTCGCTGTTCCAAATGCCTCCGTTCACTTTTAAGAACCGACTTATGCCAATTGTGTGTGGTTTGCTTCTGCACATGTCTGAAATTTTCACTGAGTGAGGACCTCCAACAGGGTAGAAACTATGTCTAACTTTTCACCCTGGGTACCCCTGTCTCCCTGCATCAAAAACTGCTCTGTAAAAAGTCATTTTATCCATTCATTCATATGCTCTCATGAATTCATGTCGGTAAATTGTTTTCCCAGGGATGTTTGCATTTTAAGTCATATTTCTAATTAGGGTCTCCAGCTAAGTGAACGTGGCTGGTGGAATGTGCCGTGGAAAGAACCTTCCTTCTTGGGCTTCAGTTTCATCATCTGTAAACCGAGGGGGTGTTTGGGCTCCAGCTCACCCGTCTATGAGTCAATGATGTATCTGGTGTTAATAAAACCTCATGTGTTAGTCATGACTCGTTAGTCATCAGCCAGTAGTAGGATGGCTTTCTATTGGTTTTTCTCTACCGGGAAGGCAGGGTGTGAGGGCGATCTGGCTGCAATACCTGTCACCCCGCTGTCTGTCAGCCGGGTCCCCTCGGCCCATGCAGCTGGCAAGGAGGGCGTCCCCGTCCTCCCTCGCCGACCCACATGCATCCCTCCCGAAGCTGCGCGCTCAGTTGAAGAGGATGGCCTTCCCGGCCAGAGGAGAGGACCCGTCTTCGGTCAAGGATATACAAGTAGCCACGGTCCCCTGCTAGAACCCCCCAACAAGGTCTGCAGAGAGAGAACAGTCTGTTGTCAAAAGTTGGCTCACACAGTCACGGAGACAAGTCCCCGGATCTGCTGGGTAGTCACTGGCCTCGAGACTCGGGAGAGCCGGCAGCCAGTCCCAGCCCAGTCGGGAGGCCTGAGAGCCACAGCGCAGCCCCAGGGAGACGGCCAGCTGGCTGCAGGCCCAGGGAGGGCCGGTGCTTGGGTCCCAGTCTGACGGCAGGAGGAAGTCGAGTCCCGATTCAAAGGGAGGGAGTAAAACTCTTGCTCCGTGGCAGGTCAGCTTTTTTGTTCTCTTCTGGCCCTCGACTGAGTGAATGAGGCCCACCTGCCTTTGCTTGACTTAGTCTACCCATGAATGTTAGTCTCATCCACAGACAACCTCACAGACACCCAGAATAATATTTGGCCACGAATCTGCTCACCTGTGGCCCAGTCAAGGTGGCACGTAAAGCCAACCGTCACACTGTCAGACATAGGTGACAGTCCCCGAAAAGGTCCAGCCCAGACTGCGGACAAGACAGAGGCCAGAAGGGAGAGTTCTCTGAGCACCGGGATGAAGAGCAGGGCTGTCGAACCTACCTTTCCTCCTGCTTCCTGCTCATTGCCCCCACGGTGTGTTTCCACTCACACTTCACACCTGTAATTTTTGGTCTTTTTTTTTTGCATTGAGAAAAATAGAACTAAGGAAAATATTACCCATAAAATTCACAAGTATTAATAAATTAAACGAAATACTTCTTTCCACAGCATACTGAAACAGAACCATAAATTCATTTTAAAAAGGCGACACTGCTCACCATTTACATAGTATCGCTTACCTGGGGCAACGGCCAGAACAAGCAAGTGGACTGACTGCACAGCGGCGAAGGCCAGCCCAGCCTCCAGGTCGGTGCAGCCGCCAACGTCAGAAGCTGGGGTGTCAATCTGAGGTTGTCCATTTGTGCAGAAGATAGTTTTCATTTGCCTATTTCTTATGTTTGCTCAAAAGTTCATTAATCAAGCAAGCAAATGCACCTATTAAGCACCTATTAAGCATCTAATTAAGCACCTATTATGTGTAGATTCAGACCTAGATTTAGAGCCACAGCGCAATATGGTGCCCCTTGTGCTGTTGAAGAACATGGTGGGGCAGCAGGCTGTGAATTCCTGTTGGAGCTTCAGGTCTCATGTTCCTTCCCCTTCCCCTAGGAAGTCCTCCCTGATTTCCCACTAGCTGTCCTTACCCCCGACTGGGGTAGGGCCCCTCGGTGCACTTTCCAGCCCTGTGGCCCTCACCACAGCCTGTCACATGTTCTACAGTTGCTTCTGCGTATCTCTGAGCCCCTCAGTGGTCAGGGACTGCCAGCCCTGACACGTGGTAGCTGCTTCATAAATGTGGAAAGAATCAGTAGATGAATAAGTCAAATGGATTTTTGCCCCGTGTACACGAGTGCCACAGTCATGGTGTGTTATGGGAAGACTGACAGGGATGTGATTAACGTTGGGGAACTGGAGAAGGAGATGCTGCAGCTGAGAGTTGGAGCACAGTCCAATCGCTGTAAGCAGGGAGGACACAGAGGACTTCCCAGGAAGAGAACACATCAGGTGCAAAGGCACTGAGGTCCCACAAAGACAGGTATGGTTGCATCCCTCTCACTGTGGCAGAAGCAGGATTTGGGGGACGAAGGGACCAGGAGAGCGGCAGGCAAAGAGGGTGCAGAGCCACACAGAGCTTGGCTGCCACGTGCAGGTGAGTCTCGAAAGGTTCCCCGGCTGCCTGGGTGTGAGGCGGTCCTCTCAGTGCCCTGGGAAGATGGCTCAGGATGCAGTGTAGGCAGGGCCTTAACAGTCAGCACGCAGTGTGAGCCGAGGCTAAAGGGAGATCAATAAGGCCAATGTATTAGTCCGAGAGACAGATGGCACGACAGGGGTGGTGATGGTCAGCAGCGAGGTGATCAATGGGAGGGATAGTTAGGGTGTGGGGTCAATAAGTCTCGGTGGCTTTCTGTATGACTAATGCATGAAGACGGAGCAAATGCATGTCCGGTCGATGGAAGTGCTCGTGTTTTGAAAGTGTTCATGGAGTCAAAAACGCTGTGAACTGGTTCTGCAGTAGGAAAGAGGCTTTGTCCCTATTTCAAAAGCATGCTCCTAGCAGCGTTACTCCCGCCACGCCCCTTGGTTCTCTCAGGCACTGAAAGAACCGCCTTGTAGCATTAGAAATGACTTTTCGCTTGAGTGTGCCATCCTTCCCTACGGGAGGTGGGAGGGCTCAGGGCACGGGTCTCTGTTGTGCACATCCCTCTTCACACCCCGGTGCCTTTCCCCATCAGGGGTGCGGTCAGCACCAACAGGTGCCGGTCGATCGGAGGGGGCTCATTGGAAGGGGATGACACAGGCCCCAAGTCCCCCACATTAAACAAAAATAACCCTTTCACTTGGGTATAACACCAGATTTACGGAAAAGCTAGGAAGATAAGGCAGAGGCTTCCTACAGGCCCCTCGCCTCCACCTTTTATTTATTTATTTTTAATTTGTTCCCATTTTTTAAAAGATTTTATATGTTTATCTTTAGTCGGGGAAGGGAAAGAGAGAGGGAGAGAAACATCAATTTATGGTTGCCTCTCATGAGTCCCCTCCTTCCTGGGAACTGGCCTGCA
This sequence comes from Sturnira hondurensis, assembly GCF_014824575.4. NCBI lineage: Eukaryota > Metazoa > Chordata > Mammalia > Chiroptera > Phyllostomidae > Sturnira > Sturnira hondurensis. The sequence goes on along the minus strand of NW_028089713.1, from coordinate 1,358,037 downwards.
ACCCAGGCATGTGCCCCGACTGGGAATCAAACCGCGATCCTTTGGTTTGCAGGCCCGCGCTCAATCCACTGAGCTACACCAGCCAGGGCTTACCTCCACCTTTTAAAATGAGTAGAACAAAGACAGCCCCAAGTTGAGCTGCCCTCGGACAAGTCTTATCATCTCAGCTGGTCACATCACTGAGGGAAGAAGGCAGAGTGCCTCCCTGCTCACACACTACTCTCATGTCACTGTAATGAAGTCGCAGAAAAGGCCAGCCTGAAGGGTGCTCTCTGGGGCAGACCCACACCTTGCTCTCCCTGGAGCCCACTCCCCCCCAGCCCTCTGCCCCTGGACCTGGGTCCCTAAGTGGGCACGGGGCTGCTCCCAGCTGGCCCCATCTGAGCTGCGGTGATGGTGTCTTTCGTTGCCACAGCCCCGGAGGTAACAGAGGGTCCAGCATAGAGGAAGGCAGGCAAACATTCTGTGGCAAAAAGGAGGGAAGGAGAGAGCATCAATGCGGACTGCAAATTGCTAGCTGCCGGGTGGGCGCAGGGCACAGAACCGAGGAGCCATGGAATGTCAGTGTCCGTGGCCTAGATCTATGAGGCCCTCACCACACACACAGCACGATGACTTGTCAAATGCCAGTAAGGGGCAGACTGGGGTCGATGACAGGCTGCCTCCTAATGTGCGTGGAGATCGAGTGACAGTGCTGGGTGTCAGAAAGTGCCAGTTCTGAACAACCCTCAGGCCAGCAGTGACAGAACTGCCAGGCTGCCGAAATCGAATCTGACCCTGGAAACGAAGGGCTTTTTCCCCAACAGCAAGAGCAGTAATCCGAGACCCAAGCTGCCCCGGGGGTGTTCCCCACCCCTGCTCTTCCTGCCCCTCCACCCCACTCAGGGCACTGCAGGGAGGGGCGCTCCAGGCCAGAGGAAGATCCATGAATGTACAAGGATGGGGCACTGCCCACCTACCCCAGCCCAGTCCCCCTTTCTCCATGTCTGGGCTCAAACCACAGGCCAGGGCTCCCATCTCCATCCCCCTTGGGGAAATGGGCAGGATCCAGCCTGGTGGGAGTAGAGAAGGCTGTGAATAGCCTGACCCTTCCTCTCTCCATCACAGAAAAATAATTTCTCTATCCTCTAAACTGTATTAGTATTGATAGGGGGCTCAAGACTTGGAAAATTTTAGCTTAAGGTAAAAAGTTGTAAGCCTAGCAAGTAATGTGTATGTTAAAGTTTTTGTTTCAGAAACTACAGATAAGGCTGATCCTGGCTCCTGGGAAAACAGCTGACCTCCTGGGGCACTACTAGAGATTACCACCTGGGGACAAGTGGAGACATCCAGACCTTTGTGTCCCAGGGAGAGACGAGGACCACCACCCCTGGGAACAGCTAACTGCCCAGGACAGGATGTTGCAGCCTCTTTCACCCAATCCTCCCTGAATCTCAGAGCCCTCACCTGGTTTATTCCCTGGTATAAAAAGTCTGGCCTAGGAAGAGAAGGCAAGATGGTCTGTTAGGGTATGAATCCGCCATCTTCTCGGATCGCCAGCCATCTAAATAGAGCGCCCATAAAAGATTCAATTGCCGTCATTGCTGATTGGGTTTGGTAGTGACAGGCAGCCCAAACACCAGTGTCTTTTCCAGTTACAGTATCTTTTGTTCATGTTCTGCATTTTCTACTTATAGATGCCTGATACATCGTCGATGTACATTTGATTCATACATGCTTGTCCCTTAAAGGCACGGGCTGGGTTGCCCATGCCGGGGACGCCCTGTGCAGAGAACTCAGTCAACTTGGTTGTGATGTCTCTGAGGTGACTTACAGCTTCCTCCTCCTTCCTTCCCAGAGGTCCCTTTCTTCCTGCTTCACTCCTCTCTTTCTGGACTCGTTAGGGAGTTATGTATCTGTGAGAAATGTATTTTAAAATTGAAGAACTACCAACGCAAGACCCCAGTTGCCCGTGAACTGGTTTATCTGGCCCCAGATATTGCAAACTTGTGCTGCAAAAAGCGTCTGCATTCCAGCCTCTTGTATCCTGGGGGTCTGCAGTCTCCTTTTGTGTCCTCTGTAACAGCTCACTGGTGGGCCAGCCTCTATGTTCTGGTGGCCTGGGCAGGCCAACACTGATGGGTCCTTTTTGCTTCTCACATATCACACACCCTCACCCAGAGCCTCGGGGCCAGGCTGTTTCAGGGCGGGAGAAATTAGACAAGCAAAATGCCATGCGTGCGCATGTGTGTGGTGCACACACAGTCCTGAACTTGATCCGGAAGTATCAATACAAACTTATAATGTATCTGCATTAAATTTTTCCCCTTAACTTGGTCCACTTAAAAAGCCTAAAACCAGAAACCAATCCCGTAACAGGCACTCCTGGTACAGATATTATGGCCTCTAAATACAAAGCATTCAGAGACCCTTAAAGGAAATAGCTCATCCCAGGTCTTCGGCCAGAAATATACAAGATGAGCCTGGACATTCAAGTCAGGCCAGAAAGCAAAGAAGCTTTCAAAAGCATTTTGTCAAAAGGATTCAGAAAATCAACTTGAAGAGGCTCCCACTGGCCGAAAATGGGAACAGTCTGATTGTGAGGAACAATGGCAAAGGGCCGAAACACATCAATTGCGTGTGAATTCCTGAGTACGTGATGCCGCTAAGGGAAAACCTCTCTGTCATCATTGGGGACTGGGAGGAAGTTGGTTATTTGGAAGAAGAAATGAAAGAATAGCATCATTCCCCAATGCCGGTGAAATAATGGACCCGAGTAAAGGCATCCGTGACTGCCAACATCAAAAAACAACCTGCTACTGCTTACTCGTTTTCAGGGAAGCCCACACATCTCTAGTATTGTGGAAACAAACAAAAAATCCCCAATCTAATGTGGTCTCTGACTTTAATTACCAGTGTACCAGAAAAAACAGAGCAATAAAAACATGTGAAATATAACCATAATCTATAGGACAAACAATCCCACTTCTTAACAAATTGCAAGGAAAAAGTAAAAGTTGAGGAGATGCCTATGGGTTATATATGAATTTAAGAGACACATCAATCAATTGCAACATCTGGGACTGACAAGTGGGGACCCAAAACACCCAGAATCACCTTCTGGCGGGCAGGCCCCATGTGGCTGGGTAAGTGTTCAAGAACCCGTCTGTACCAGAGAACCAGCTGGTGGTGTTGTGAGAGGCTGCATTCAGCTTCAGTCAATTGTTTTTAAAGACTCAACACATTTGCCCATTTCACGGTGGATGATTTACCTGAGCACCTGCCCGCACCAGGCTGAGTGTTCAGTAGTTTTTCACCAAAAGTGGCATGACCCCTGTGTCCCACCCTCCCTATTCACCACATCTTGCCAGGGTAACTTTATTTTTGTTTCCCTGATGAAAAAAGCCCTCAAAGGGAAACATTTTGCTATGGAAGAGGTGAAACAAACAAACGAAAAGCAGAAGCACTAAAGGCATCAAAATCGAGTTAAAACTGTTTTGAGCAGTGGGACAAAACATCTCTTTAGGTGTATTGTATCAGATGGAGAGTACTTTGAAGGTGAATGAAGTTTAAACATGTAAAAACAAATAAACACAATTTTTTATAAATTCTGGGTTTTAGGGTCCCCTCTCATATTTAGATGCTGATTTGAACAAAAACTATACAAAATAATTTATTAGACAGAAAATGTGAACACTGGTTATTTGATTATGCTAAGGGATTTTTATCTGATAATAGTAATATGGCTATATGATTTTTAAAATAAGTTCTTACCTTTCAGAAATACATTCTGAAGTATTTAGAAATTAAGTATTATGTCTGAAATTTGCTCCAAAATGACGTAGGAAGATAAAAGCCTGTGTCCTTGTGACAGAACAAACTTGAACTTGATGTGGCCTCGAGGTCTTACCACCATCATATGGGGGAGGGGTGGGGGAGGGGAACATCGCAACACTGAGAATACAGTTGGCCAAATATAGACAGTGGGCAATTCTGTAGAAGAGATGAATGTTTTTCACAAATGAATGGCATTTTAAAAAGTAGTATGTTAAAGACATACTACTGCAGGCAATTTATCCTCATTATTTATTTTAGTTTGAACAAGCCAAGTATAAAAGACATGTTTAAGACAATTGGGGAAAGTTATGCATGAATGGGGTGTTTAACAATAAGGAGTTACTGTCAGTTGGACATGTTTATAGTGTTGTGATGTACTTGTCTAAAGTCCTATTTTTAAAGATGTGCACTGAAGTACTACAAGTTAAGCGAATTATGTCTGCCACATGCTTTAAAAATAGCCCAGAAAAAACATCAAGGGGTCAGGGGTGTGAAATAAAAATGGCAGAATGTTAATGACTGCTGAAGTTAGGCTCATCATACCAGGTTCATTACTCATGTATGTTGGAAAATTTCCACAATAAAAAAAGCTAAATAAAATATAGAGGCAGGACTGGTGTGGCTCAGCTGGTTGAGCATGGCTCTGCAAGGCGGGAGGTCACCGGTCAGTCCCTGTCAGGGGAAGAGCTGGGTTTCCGGCCTGGCCCAGGCTGGGGCTCGTGGGAGGCAACCAACCATCATTTCTCTCACATAGCAATGTTTCTTTCTCTCCCTTTCTTCCTCCCTTCCCCTCTCTAAAGAAAAATAAATAGATGAAATCTTTTTTAAAGTCTATAGAACATTTAAAAAATAAATAAAGCGAGTTGAATTTAAGGGACAGGAAGACCCATCAGGTTTGAAGGGGTGAGGGAGGTGACATGGCAGAGAAGCCTCTGAACTTGACTTGAGCCTGGCAAGGTCAAGTTCAGAGGCTTCTGAAGATGAGATGAGAAAAGGCAGGAACCAAGGCACAGCAGGGTCAAAATCCTCACCTGCATGTCAGGGAGTTCGTATTGCTGTAGTTCTTGCTTCATCCCCTTGGACATACTATGAGCCCATTGAGAAGGAAAATGCCCTCACTTCTCTGCACTCCCTACACCCTTCCACTCCCTTTCTCTACCTGACATTCCAAAGGAAGCCCCCAATCCAGAGGCAGCACAACCACACCCAGTCACCAAAGGAGAGCAGAGTAATGGTCTATGGCTCCGCCTGCTGGTGGAGCTGGGAACTGAAGCTGACAAAACATGAGAAGGGAGCAAGGGATCATTTTTAAGAAATCTGATCTTTACAAGGCAGAAAAGATAACTACAGGCCAATTAAACATATAAGAAGCCTTTAATTTCATCACCATAAACATTATACTCTGATTGCTCACATACAGTATAAAATATTTACTCCGCTAAATAAATAAAACATGACATTATTGCAAACGGCACTTAAAACCCCCCAGAGATACCACCTCCTTAGCCTAGGCAGGGGGTGCTCCTGAGTTTCTGTGCGAGAGTCCCCAACACAGATATGCCCTGGGCGTGAGACGGACGAAGGTTTGAGGAGCCACCCTCGCTGCTTCTGGTCCTGGAACAGCCCCTAACAGAGGCTGTGAAGCCAGAGAAAGGTGGGAGTGGGTGCCTCCCTCATCAGCCCAGTCCTAGAGGGAGCAGAGGGGAGGGGGTGAGGGCAGGCTGGGCCCAGAGAGGAGCCAAGGCTGCTGAGGAGGAGGCTGCTGAGACCTGAAGGCCAACCCTCCGCCTTTACCCAGCCTTGGGGGAGAGCAGCTGGTACATCAGCTGGGGTGAAGAGAGCTTCTAAGCTCCTGCGTTAGGCAGTTTGGGGGCCAGACAGATCACCCCTAGGAAAGGAGATTCTGACAACGCTTAGCTCAATAACCAGCCATGTCACAGGACCCAGTCACTGGAGGTGTCACCTCCTAGGTCCGACATGGCAGAGCTGGGAACTGATGCCCCTTTATTGAGTTAAATAAATAAATTAAATATTTAAAGGCCTGTGTCCCTATGATGGAGACACAGGGGCCAACAAGCCATGTCCTGACAAAACAGGGGCTGAGGGTTTAGTGGGACGGCAGTGCCACAGGGCCAGGGAGCGGCCCCTCTCCCCTAAGGAACCTACCCCCCCACCAAGTAACTTTCTTACTTTTAAATCCTGTGGAGAGTTTCACACTAGAGCAACAATAGAGGGACCTACAGGATAGGGGGGCTCAGAGGAGGGAGAATTGGTGGCTGAGTTACTCAGCTCTCTAAATACCTTCCCCTGGTATGCGTTGATCAAGACACTAGCTGTTAACCCTGAGCCTGGGTAACTCTGCCAGAGTCCTGAGTTCCAGTGCATGGTGCTAATCAAATGCCCCGCCCTTCTCTCCCTGTATTTAGTTCATACTTAAGCCCATTTGGAGTCAACCACAGCACTAGAGACTGTGGGAGGGAAGCCCCCACACACACACTCTAACTGTGCAGCTATGCACCTTGCCACCACAGGGGGACAGCAGAGAGCCACACCACTTAGGCAGCAATAGAATCTGGGAGGCTAGCCCAGTAGCCCGATGGAGCCTGGAATACAGGGAGCTGGGACCCGGTGAGGCAGCCCCACCCCTGACCCCACCACAGGGTAGGAAGTACTCTACACTGAGTATCTGGTCAAGTCACTCTTGTCAAATACTACCCGTGTAGCAAAGTAAATGGCAACCAGCCCCAGGCCAGCAGCTGACACCATATAGGCAGTGACAGACTGGCTGAGTTGGACAATGGAGCCCATGAACAGGGACGGGGCCACCTGGGACAGCAGGAAGGCACTATCCAGGATGGCAAGGTCCAGGCAGATGCCCCTGCCTGGAACAACCCTGGCCTCAGGTGGCTCGCCCACCACCACACGCATGGAGACGTCACAGGCAGAGGCCCCACAGAGTGCAGGTGCAGACGGGAGCAGGCCACTGCCCCCAGCACCCATGTGTCCATTGGGGAACGGGGACCTGGCCTTAGGGCCAGGCGGGAAGCTGGTCATCAAGCTGTCTTCACTGGCACCACCTCCAGCATCTCCTCGGTACCTGGGCAGGAACACCTGTGTGGACGGAGGAAAGAAGAGGGACAAGGAGAGGTGTGCACCCAGGCATGGGAGTCCCCCAGCTATGAGACTAAACCAGGCCATGGCCTTTAAAGAAAATCAGTCAGCGGATCAGAAAACTGGGCAGACCCTGCTTGGTCTGGGTCTAGTCAGAACACTCCTCAGGACTGGGGGTGGGGAGGGGAGGCGGGGACAGGACCAACCTGAAACTAGAAGGCCGGGGCTTCTCTAGCCTGTCCTGCAACAGGTGGGTGGCGGACAAATGCAGTACTGCAGGTTGGGAAGGGGACAGGACCCCAAGGCAAAGGGAAAGACAGGCAGAACGAAGGCAGGGAGGAAAGACGTGCAAAAACAGAGGAGTGAAATCCAAGGCTGGGCCCCTGGTGGCCCAAACCCTCTCCTTTCCTTCCCCCTACCACCTGGACATAGCGGAACCCTCATCACCATCTTCAGAGAGAAGCGCTGCTCCCACTGTGCCCCAGGCCCTGTCTGGAGTGGCTGCCCTACTGTGAAGTCTGTGGCCCCAGCCTTTCGGCAGGGAGGGTCCAGTAGACACAGCCTGAGAGAAACGGGAGGCACTGCCCTCCCTGGACTGTGCCCTAGTTGTTTTAATGTCGAAGCCCTTCCCCCACCTTCTCACTCTGTCCTCAGGCCTGAGTGACCCGGCCCAGCCCTGCCCCCAGCAGCCTGGGCCTCCTATTCAAGGGTGAGGATACAACTTATCACACTGTTCCCATCCCCACTCATGCCCAACAGGAAAGAATTCTGGAGTTGGCTGCATTAGGGAACCATGGCAGAGCTCAAACCTGACCCCAGGGGAGCCTGCAACTTATGCAAGAGGGCAAAAGGCAGGTGCAGGCAATGCCCAGGGCCAGGTGTGCCATCTGCAGCTGCTGGAAGGGGACCTCCCAGGGCTGTCCTCCCTGCCTGCCGGCTCAGGGAAGACCAGTGAGGCTGGAGCCTGGAGAGGCGCAGACAGGCGTGCTCCTCAGTCCTCAGGGAGGACCAGCCCCAGCGTGTTCTCTGGCTCAAGCGCACGTGCCCAAGCCCGGCCTTTGGACATCAGCCACTAAGCCCCCAGCCAGGTCAGCAGCAGAGTGGAGCCTGATCAAAGTCACCAGTGTGCTGACAGGGCTCTCACAAAGCAGGTTCCCCAACTTAGACCCTGCCCCCCAACTCCTCCTACCCTGTAGCTACTGATTTGGTGAACCAGCCCCCAGCTCGGTGCTTCTCTGCTACCCCGCCCATGTCCTAAAAGGGCAGAGACACGTCTTCTCTGCAGTCTGAAGCTCTGGGGACAGACCTGCTTCTCCTCCCTGGGGACACCCTAACTTCTTGCCCATCTGCAGAGAGCTCTGCACCCAGGGCTACAGTTCAGTGAGGCCGGTGGAGGACACAAAGGTGACCATACAGCCCAGGTCAGAAGGTTCCCCACAGAAGGGACCCCTGTAAGGACTGGTTAGTGTGAGGCCACCTGACTCACGAAGTGCCCAGGCAAGTGGTGTCAGGAGCCGCAGGTGCAGGGATCTGCCCTGGGGGAGCGGGGAGGCAAAGGAGTAAGGCAGGAGAAGAGAGCCTTGGAAAGAGGAAGGTAAATCATAAGAGGGGGCAGTGAGGAGCCTTGCCCATCTAGGACACCAAAGCGGGCACAGGGCAGTCACAGTGCCTCTCCCAGCCTCTCACCGAGAGAGGGCCGGTGTTGGCCATCTGCTGAAGCTAGGCCCCAGAGGCCATCTGAGCCGGTCCCCCACCCCTGCACAGAACCCAGCCCAGGCTGAGGGCTTCTGCCAGACTGATTCTCGGGATCCAGAGAAGGGCGTTGCATTCCCTGCCATCACCCACTCAAGTGCTTTGTGATCCCGACACCAGAAGTCATTCCCAGAATCTAGCCTACACAGGCTTCTTTCCCCGTCCCCCAGGCCTCCACAGGCTTCCTCTCCAATCACAGACTGCCTTCTCCGGCTTCTCTTGCCTGACTCCACTGCCCCAGTCCCCAGCATCCAGTGTGGCATCCGGTGAGAGTACCTGCTTCTCCCGGTGGTAGAGGGAGGCTAGTGTGTAAGGCAGGATCTGCAGGGTGGAGAAGGTGAACCCAGTGAGGGCAGCGGAGACGGTCACAACAGCCACGCTGCGGGACAGGCATGTGGCGCCAGCAGCCACAGGGAAAGCCACCACGCTGGCCAGATAGACTGCCCGGGTGCCGAATCGCTGCACCAGCCGGTCCATGACCAGGGAGAAGAGCAGGGAGATGGCACACTGCAGGAACAGCCCCAGGCTGCCCATCCTGACTCCTGGGTGGGAGCCGGGAAAGAGGCGGTCAGATGGGGGGCCAGTACGACCTGGGGGGTTGCTCAGAACCTGCTACCCAAGACCTGCTGTAGATCAGCCCTGCCCCCCAGCACCCTCCCTCCCCTACCTGTAACACCCAAGCCTAGGCTGTCCACTGACCTCAGAAAACATAGCCAGAGCTGCCAGCCAAGTGCAGAGAAAGATGTTCTGAGGATGAGCACAGGGGGTGGGGCTCCCCCTACGCCTGAGCCTCCCCCATAGGGAAGCTCCCATGACAGCCCCCAGCCACGGAGCCTTACCTTCATCATAGTGCCTCCGGGCCTCGGTGCCTGGCTCAGCCCTGGGCACGCCTTGGTACAGGCCCTCGCCCACGAAGTCCGTGTAAAACAGCGTGAAGGTCATGAATGCCATCCAGCTGCACAGCTCAGCCACAAAGAGTCGGCGCAGGGCGTGCGGCACGCGGCAGCAAAGCTGGTGCAGCCGGGGAAACAGCGCGGCCAGGTTCTGGAAAGCCAGGCGGGCACGACACGGGCAGCAGGGGGGTGTCCTGGGGGGCACTGACAGCCCTTCCTCTGGCTCAGCTGGGCCCAGGGCGGCCTCCTCAGCCACGAACAGCGTGGCTGCCATGCAAGTGAGGAAGATGAGGGTAAGAAGGCCAAAGAGGCACTCTTCCTGGGTGCCCAGGTAGGGGGCCAGGGCGCTGGCGTCCCAGTCAATGGCAGGCAGGAGGTAGCCCAGGCAGCCCCCGAGGCTGATCATGAAGGCATAGACAGAGAAGGCCTGGCGACAGTGGTCTGGGTCCCGGAAGAGGTCCGAGAGCAGGGCCTCCAGTGGGGTGAAGCACACCTGGCCACAGAAGTCCAGCAGCCCCACGCCCAGGATCAGCAGGGCCAACTCCAGGGGCCTGGTGTCCGGGCCCAGCAGCCCCGCCAGCCGGCCAGCCCTCGGGATGAGGAAGAGGCTCAGCAGGACGCCCAGTGACAGCGCCCAGATGAAGGGCCTCCGGCGACCATAACGCCCACGCCAGTGGTCACTGGCTGAGCCCAGGAGTGGCACCGAGACCAGGCCCAGCACCGGACCAATGCCTGCAAGGACAAGTAGTATGAGCCAGAGGCTGGGGCCCTTGAGGGCAGGGGAAGGGGGATCAGCCTCCCTGAGAAGGCTAAAGATGGCCATGATACTATCGCAGGGAGGACTGGTCCTGCACTGGGCACCGTGTTGAGTGCCTCACGGGGACTCTAATTCAGTCCTCGAAGCTTGGGTCACTAATGCCCCTTTTTCAGATGGGGAAACTGAGGCATGGAGCAACAGATAAGTGACACTTCTGTCCAGCCACAGAGCTAGGGAGGCGGGAGACAGGGCTTCAGCAGGCAGCCTGACTCCAGAGCCATGACCATGACAGAGCCCCTACTTCCTGGGAGTCACATGATGGTGATGGCTTTGGTGGCCTTTGCAGAATTCATTCACAGTCCAGAGCTCAGCCCCTGATCCAGGGCTAAGAAAGAGCCCTGGCTTGGGGACCAGCCTGTCTAGGTCAACTAACTTCTTGCAGACCTCCATTATCTTCCCTGTGGACCGGATAACCTCAGAGGTTTGCTGCAAGCATGAGATAATAGATTATAGATTATAGATTATAAAGGGCTAGCCAAAGCGGAAGGACCATTTCTACAGTGTCTCCTGTGAACCAGGCATTAGACAGGGGTTTAGTGGTGACCAAGGCATGTCCCTGTACTCTTTTCCTCCTCTTGGGACTCCCTCAGTCCAGGCCACCCCATACCCTGCTATACCAACCCAGCAGACAGTCAGCTGTCCCTCCACTGCTGCCCTGGTTCCAGGCAGAACAGGAGGGCAGGAGGAAGTGGAGACTCACCCAGCACCATGGTCATGAACTTCTCTTCGACCCCCACTTCCAGCAGCAGGGGCGGTGCGTAGGTGATGCCTGCAGCTAGACACACCTCCAGGCCGAAGGTCAGCAAATTGACCAAGAGGAGCTGGGCTTTCTGATGCCGCAGAAGGCGGCTCACCCACAGCCTGAGGACCATGGCGGGCCAGGCGGGTAGGGCTCCGACCCGTCACTATCTCCAGAACTGCTTCCTCCCAGCCCTGCTCCAGATGCCAGGGCCTCTCCTCCTCACTGCCACCAGCTGCCTGGGACTCGGCCAGAAGCCCATTTCTCCGGTCCTCCGCGCAGGTCCAGCCGCTCAGCCCATGCTAACTGCCTGTTGCCATGAGGTGCCTGGTGGGGACATGTCACTCAGGTCCTAAAAGGGCAGGGACAACAAACACACCAAGTGTTAAGACCTGGAAACCAGGTCTCCAGGGTGTGCTCTGAATGCCCTGAATCCTGTTTGCTCCCAGGCTGATGGTGTGGCCCAGCCACCCAGGTGCCACCCCTACCGCCCAGCCAGGAAATGCATGTTAATATTAGCCTAAGGCTGACACAATTAATAAGGTAAATATGATTTTTAAACCTCAGCACACTCCAGAGCCAAAGAGATGTTGGTTATTCTCTGTCTTGGAATACCTTTGCAACTGCCCTCCTCTGCCAGTGTGGGAGGGGAAAAACAAAACTCAAACCGCCTGAACTCCCAGCTCCCCAGGCCCTGCTACCAAGTGCCCCTGGAGACCCTCCACCGGGCCAGGTTTATCTGCTCTCTCTCCATTTCCAAAGCTGGCTGCTCAATTCCCCTTCGTCAGGAGCAGCGCTTCCTACTCTGCACGGCCTGGCTGTGAACCCTGTGGCATCGTAACTGCCGCCCCCAAGGACAAGGACAAGGACAAGGACAAGGACAAGGGGAAAGGGAGAAGAGGCTGTGGTTCATTGGGCTGGGTTTGAGCCTGTCACTGACCCACTGGAAGAGCGCTCTCCTGGGAGGACCTGGGCCTGCAAGCCTCTCCCTTAATCTCCTCCCCTGCTCCTCGTTCGCAGGGAAGCAGCGTCCCCACCTGTGTTGCCTGACCACCGTGGGAAAGTGGGGCTGCAGCCCAGGCCCGATGTTCCCAGGTCCCAGCCTTACAGGGCGCTGAAACCACACCAACTGTTGGAACCGCCATGGCCCTGTGTCCCCCTGGGCTGGCAGGGTGCCCCACCACTTCCCCTGCTGCCTTTTCTGCTCCCCAAACAGCTCCATTCCCAGCAGAGAAATCCCCACAGCCCTTCCTTCCAGGCCTGCCTCCTGTGCGTAGAGATCCCACTGGGAAGCACCCACCCTGCGCCCCCCACCCCTGGGCAGCTGGCCTCCAGGTCGTGCTTCGCCACAATAACACGCAAAAGATCCAGTCAGCCATGAAGAGGTGGCATAGAGCAGGCAGGCATCTTGTGCGTAAAGGCAGGAGTCCCCTAACCTGTCATCTATTTCAAAGGAGCTGGGTGCACAGAGCTTCTGGCCACTGGCCGCTGGAGTGGGGGGGGGGCGGTGCCTTCCCTGGCCTTCCGGTGCCTTGCAACTCAGCCCTACAGTTGCAGTTGAGGAACACTACTCCGTGAGTTCCACGGTGGCGGAGGGCCAGGCTCCAGTCCCCTCCCTGACCTGGCGCACCCTCAGCCTGCACTTATTCCCTCCTCCAATCTCAGCATCTCATAGTCTGGCACTCCAACCTCATTCATCTTTTCGAATGACACTTGGCCCGAGGCCTTGTGTATTACAAAACACATTGTAGGTGCTCTCTGCGCCATGCCACCAGGGCTCAGAGGGCCATCAGCCCTAGGGAAGAGGTCTCCATCCCATAACTGCCTTCTGGGGTTCTGCAGCTGGTCGATGAGGGAGGAAGGGGCTTCAGACAAGGCTGAGCTACCAGCAGCACCCTCCCCAAAGATCTGCTAGGACCCAGACCACCAACTTTGGGACAAGGCATGGACTGGCTGGCATGGGAGGAGTGAAAAACACTGGCCCACAAGTCCCCAAAAGGGGGTAGGGGTACCGATATTAGTCTTATAGCTGGGCAGTTGTGGGTTCAGCTTGGGTCAAGCCCCTCCCCAGTGTCTGCATTGCCGAAGCACCCCCAGAAGGGAAGCAGCGGATAGTACAGAGACCAGGGTGCTTTCCAGCTTGGAGGGAAGGGTTCTGGGTCAAAAGGCTTCCAGCCCATTCCACTCCCTGCCCTCAGCCTGGGCAGACCCTGGACACTCACCCGCTCTGGGTTTTTAAGGACCAGGTCCTCCCTGAGCAAACAGAAACGTTTAGACCCAACCTCACCCACGACCTGCCCCCATTCCCAGGCCCTGGGGTGCTCACCATTGTTGAAAATAAACTGCAGCTTTCCTTCCACTGTCAATCACCCCACCGCCTCCCTGCTGCACCCCTTCCCTTAATCCAGCTCCTCAGCCCATGAGAGAGAAAGATGAAAAGGGGTGGAGAGAGGAATTTCCCCTCACCCATCTACAACCCAGATAGGCCCTGAGCCGCCCCGAGACCACGGCACCTCGCCCCAGCCCCCGAGCCTCTCCACCTGGAAACCCGGCTGGGCCAGGTGAGGAATTCACTGGGAGGAGTCGGTTAGGAAGTGGGCTGGCTGCAAGCCCCACACACTGTTCTCGGGTTGCTGAGCCCGTCTTCCCCCCTTTTGGTTCCTACCGCATCCCGGGGGCCAGGGCACGCTCTGCCCACCGACTCCACCCTTTCCAGCCTGGAAGTGGCGGAGGGATTCCAGGTCCATAGGAGCACTCTCCCTTCCAAAGGCCCTTCCTTGCCCTCACATCTTCCCCAGTGCCCCAGTCCGGCCCTCTTCAGCCCCACTCCAGGGCCCTCAGGGTGGAGGAGGTGACCGAGGACTCCCCCAGCACTAACCCCAGTCACCAGCAGTCCCTCCAGGCCTTCTTTCCGAGGCACAAACAGAGAAGTCCGGGCCCTCTGGCTCCCAGCCGGGGGCGGGGCGGCGGCCAAGAAGGGGTTCCCACCACTTTCCCAGCTACACTCCTCCGGGCAGCCCCAGGGCACATCTCTTGCTAAAACTGAAAAATGACAGGTCGCTGCTGAGTCCCCTGTTTGGGGAGCTCCCCTCTCTGCTTCAGGAAGACAGGCAGGGAGACAGAATGCAATTCTCTCCTATACTCTCCCATCTCAAAGATGCCCGACTCAGCCCTCCTGCCCGCTGCCCCCGGAGCACTCTGCCGATCTGGCAAACAGAATATCGACCCCGAGAGCCGGACTCCGAAGACACCTGGTAGGGAGGGGCGAGGAAAGGAGGGAGGGTCTGGTACCGAAGCGGGAGTCTGACCTGACCTCCTAGAAAGGAACAGTGGCCTTCTGGGACAAGACCCTCTCAAATATCTCCCCTCCTCTCTGGGTCCCCCATGACAGGACAGCAAGAAAGCTGGAGGAAACCCAACACCTCTGAAAGCCTTCCTGGGGCTCCACCCCAGGCCATCTTTCCGCCCACCACCAGCCCCCTCCCGGCCCCCGGGGAGCAGAGCCACAGCCCAGACTGCCCAGGGCCTTGGCGGGGGCCCGTGAACCTGCATTCTGTCTGTCCAGCTCCAGATACTGGGAGACCTAACCACCGCATGGGCTCCACATGTGGTACCCCCAGCAGGCAGTGGGTCAGTCACCACCCACTTCAGATTAGGCCTCAGCAGGGAGTAGGGGAAATGAAACTGAGCAATAGCAACAAACTTGGCCTGAACTTTCTCCAAAAGTCTGATGACAGAGTGGAGGAAGCAGGAGGAGAGGCAACGAAGCCCACAGCCCACTCCCAAGCCCACTCCCGTAGCTCCCCATGGGAAGGGTGGGTCAGAGGGACGTATAAAGGGGCCTTTGAGGACTTTCAAAGGGGATCCTGCCGCAGCATAGCCGAAGTGGAGCTGGGGGGAGCAGAGTCCCTCGGCTGACAGACACAGGCCAGAGGGAGCCCGGGCTGGGGCAGCCCCACTGCCGCAGGCCAGTGTCAGGAGGCAATTCTATGGCCTCTTTATTCGGGCCAGCGTCCCCACACCCCACCCAGGCACAGGACCAGCAGCAGCCCCCACCCTGAGTGGGAGGAGCTGGCAGTCAATGACTGTGCCCTCGCGGCTCCCTGCTCACGAAGATACTGCGGCTTTCTCAGCTCCTGGGGCAGCGCAAGCTCCGGTAGGGTCACCTTCCCTATAGAGGGAGGTCCTGCAGAGGGAGACACTGGGGACAGGGTGGGCTAGCCAGAGGGTAATGACTCAGTGGCAGAGTGGGTGGAGTCACTCCAGGCCAATCCCCACACACACTACCCTACACTAGGCAGCCCCACCCCAGGGTGGGGGTGAGAGTGGGGTACAACCTTCAGTCGGAGGCTGCAGGACTTCGAGGTAGGAAGGACCCCCATTCCTCCCCACAGGCCGGACCCCAGAATCTGGTTCCAGGTTGAGCTCTCCAGACCCTCTAGGCTGGGGGTGGGAAGAGGTCTGTGTGTCCACCAGCCCAGCCTCCCTGCCAGCCAACTCCTTGCCGCTGCCCCTGGCAATGTCCTTGGCCTTACCCAGTCAAACCCAGCACACTGCATTCCCAAAACAAACTCCACCCTCAGGACACCCCAGGAAGAGGCCACGCTGGCCAGCCAGGAAACCTGGAAATGAGCATCCGTGGGGGTAGGGAGCCGGCCTTCATCTCTGAGCCCCTGTCAGAGAAGCCACTGTGGGGGTCCTCCCTGGGTAGGGATGAGACTGTGCTTGGCTTCCGTGCCCTCCTACCCATTTTTAATCTTTGATTCTCCGGGTTCAAATACTTCCAGAGACTCAGTGAGGGTCTGTATGTCCTGTTCCCACCCTACAAAAAGGCAGTGATTTGCACAAACAGCCAAGGCCCATGAATTCGCAGGGCTCCCACGGACACCTGAAAACACCACTCAGGATGCAACCTCTGCACTGGAAGGGACTCTGAGAAAGAATAAGGCCAGGCCGAGGGAGGAAGACCCACCCCCTCCCAGACTTGCTCCCTAGCTCGGCCTCCCCCAGGGCCCAGAGGCCAGGGATTTAGAGTCCGCCTGCTGCGCTGCCTTTTCTTCACTCAGACTGGAAGCCTTCTGCTTAGCAGCTTGTC
Organism: Sturnira hondurensis; assembly: GCF_014824575.4. Classification (NCBI taxonomy): domain Eukaryota; kingdom Metazoa; phylum Chordata; class Mammalia; order Chiroptera; family Phyllostomidae; genus Sturnira; species Sturnira hondurensis. The sequence goes on along the minus strand of NW_028089713.1, from coordinate 1,341,814 downwards.
AGAGAGAGTGAGGGGGCTGCAGGCCAGGACACAAAGGGGGATTAGGGAGAAACCTCTAGGCCCGCAGAGTAATCCATCAAACTCTCTCTCGGCTGCCAGCGCCGGCCCCTTCCCACTCAATCCCCCTTCCAGCTGCTGTGGCCCCCAACCCCCTCCTGCTCCTGAGCCCTGTCAAGTGAGGCAGCAAAGAGAATCCCAGGCCCTGGGGGGCCAGAGGGGGCACACCGAAGACACTGGGAAAAGGGCAACGGTTCCCTCCCCGCACTCACCCCCAATGTGTGGAAACCCAACAGGTGGCAGTGGCTCAGAGGAGAGTTGCTTTTGTTGCCCCGTCTGAGAGCCCCAGCCCAGCTTCTGAAAGGAAACAAATGCCAGAGGAGGGTGGGGGAGGGGAGGAGGAAGGACAGTGTCCCTGGGGCTCACTCTGATCCCCTCTCCCCTCTCCAATCCAGTGACAAGCCTGACCCTCACCTTGGCCACTCAGTCCTGGCCAGCCTAAGCAGAGGGGAAGCACCCCTCCCAAGGGTCCCCTGGAAGTCCCGTGGCGGGGGTCCCACATGGACACACATCTGACTTCAGGCAAAGGGCCCCCAATCATACTTCCTTTCTGAGAACAGCTGTGACCCAGGGTCACACTGAGTGCCCTTGACCAAGTACCTTCCTAGCCAAGACAACCAGTACTCTTCAACCTGGAGCTCTCTTCCACCCCAGGCGCCAGAGGCCTCTGAACTTGGCAGATTCTGTAGGGTGACCTAAATTTTACAACAGCTTGACCTGAGTTTGCATGCCAACTCTACCACTTATTAAGACTGTATGACCTTGTTAACTGACCTCCCTGAGTCTCAGTTTTCTCATCTGCAATTAATAATAGCAGCTAACACCGAGGCCCTGCACACCAGGCACTCCTCCAAGCGTTTACTCGTCCACTTGCCCGCTGAGGTGGGTGCAATGAGTGGAGCCATTGGATGGGCAAGAAGACTTGGATCAACACCACCAACTTCACAGCCATGTGGTGTGTTTGACAGCAAGTATGTATGGGGGCTCCTTGCAGCCTCTTCCTCCATCGTCTGGGTTTCTTCAGTGCAAGAACCTGGGAGAGGGCCTTCTCTTTCCCAAACAGGAGCAGCAGAGGTCAGAGGGCAACTAGCTACTCCCTTACTCGCCTTTCCATTCTTCTCCTCTCAACCTGGAGTCTCCCCCCCCCCCCCACAGTCTCCCTTACTAGAGCCTCTGTCAGCCCCTAGAGGCAAGAAGAATGCCAAGAATGTAAATGCCTCCCCAAGTGCTGGCCCCAACAGGTGAGCAGTGGACCTGCCTGCAGTGGCCTGGAGGGAAGGACAAACACCCCAATGATATAAGGCAGGGTGGTTCCCCCCCACAGGGGAGGTCATCACAGCAGCTGATACCTCCTAACTGTCCAGGGGTGTCTGGCATGTGCTGGGCACCTGACAGCTTCCTTCTCCAATCCATGCCCTGTGTACAATCCTCCAAAGTAGGTGCTATTTAATATTCCTGTTTCACAAGAATGAAAATTGAGAAATCCATTAACATGCCCAAAGCTGCACAAATAAAAAGGCTTGAATGAAAAATTCAAACCATTTGAAAATTCTGAAAAGTACTCTGAGCTGGGAGCCAGGACAGTGCAGTCCAGTTGCAGCAACTTTCATAGCTGTGTGGCTTGGGCAGCCACTTCACCTCTCTGAGACTCGGTTTCCACACCTGTAACATGAGAACGAGTGTCCGGGCCGCCTCAGGTTCTTTACAACACTACAGCTATGTGATCTCACACCGGCCACCACCACCTTGCCCAGGGAGGGTGTTCTCCACGGACAGGTGCCTGCTGAGTGCCCAATGACAAAGCACATGGCACAGTAGGGGGAGGCGCTCATAGCCCTCCACCAATGAGTGACAAGGGGAACCCACTGGAGAAGAGCCAAAACCCCTCCTCCACCTGCCTTCACACAGCTCAAGCACAACAGAGTGCCAAGGGTCGAAGGTCACCTGAAACCCAGCCACGTCACTAAGACATCTGAGGCCAGAACTGCCCTCTTCCATATGCCCTCCCAGAGTTGGGCTCTGTTCCTGGCTCAAATTAGTAACTGAATTCTTTCTCTCCTTGAGCCTAATAAATGCTCCCTTACAAAGTGGGGCAGTGGTCCCCAGAAACCCTAAGTCCAGGGCGGGGAAACAGGGTATGGGGCAATGGGGAGTTGAGTGCACTCTCCAAGCCATGGGAAGTCCCCTCCCCCTGTTCCCCTCTCTTCCTACAGCCTCTGCAAAGTGAAACCTGAACTGGTCTCCCTCCTAGTGAACTTGAACTTTGCCAGTCAGCCAGTCCAGGCAACTCTCCCCATCTGTGCACAAGTGACCCCGCAGCCTGGCCTGAGAGGTGAGGCACCCGGGAAGCAGCCCGGGGGTGGTGGGTCTGGGCAGACCTGCAGGTGTGCAGAGCACAGCAGGGAGTGAAACCAGGGTGTGCTCTTAGCTCTGCCTCATCCCGCCTCTACTACCTCAAATCTGATGGTCTGTGAGGACCTTTCAGCCCTGATATCCTGGGGGCTGTGACCAGCCCCATTTATCATCAGAGGCTCTGGGCCGGACTCAGTCCCATGGAAATGTGTTCTCAAAAATAGCCATGCAATTAAAAAACTGGTACATTTACCCAATGGAATACTACATAGCAGAAAGAAAGAAGGAGCTCCTACCCTTTGCAACAGCATGGATGGAACTGGAGAGCATTAAGCTGAGTGAAGTAAGCCAGGCGGTGAAAGACAAATACCACATGATCTCACCTTTAACAGGAACCTAATCAACAAAACAAACAAACCAGAACCAGAGGCATGCAAACAAGGAACAAACTGATAGGGACCTTAGGGCAGCGGAGGGGGATAGGGAAGAAAGAAAGGAAAGGTCTAGTTAAAGAACAAGTATAACTGACCCATGGACATGCACTACAGGGTGGAGACTAACTGGGTGGGGCCAAGGGGTGGGTATGGCAGGAGAGAGCAATGCAGGGTTGGGGCAACTGTAATAGAACAACAATGAAAGAAAAAATAGACACTCGGTGGTGAGTGAGGTGCAAGCAGGCTCCAAAGGAGATGATGATGACGACGACGATGATGACGATTAAAGAACCCTCGTTTGCCTACCCCTGGAGGAAGTATGCCTCAGCATGTGCAAACTGGCCTTCCTAAAGGAGCATGAAAGAACACTAAAATTCACCCCCCAGCCCCGTCCAACCAACACTCCCTGGGGCCCAGTCAGGCGACAGCCCCCTGTGAAGGGGCTGTAGTCCCTGTCAGCAGTGAGACGAAGTCAGTGGAGCGCAGGGAGGGGGCACAGGTGCCGACACTAGGGCTTCCTCAGCTCTGTTCCGGAGCCTCGAAAAATGCACAGGTGGAAAAGGGCAGATGTCTGCAAACCACAGCCCCCGAGGCCTGGGGCTGGCACACCCACCACCTCTTCTTTGTCCCCTCCCCAGGGAGCTGTGGTAGAAAAGGACACCAGGCCTCAACATCGTGGGATGAGTTTTGATCTCAGATCTGGGTTCAGGATGGGGACATTCATCAGCACTGGGCTTGTTTTTGCTTCCCAAGGAGTCGCCATGCTACAGTCACCTCCCCTCCACCGCCTCGCCCCTGAGCCCTGCCCACTCAAGCCTCACCCCTCCTCCAGGGTGGCCTGGAGCCCTAGCTGTCAAGGACGCCCCTCTTCTCCCAGTCTCGCCTGCGCTCACCTGGCAGCCCCTCAGGGATGGGTGTGGATAGCTCCCAGCTCTCCTGGTCTGGCTTGCCGTCCTTCCCTGCCATCTACCTCACTGGCCCCTCAGCTCCCAGAAAGCAGGGAGCTCAGCCCTTGCCCAGGCCCTGAGAAGAGGGGTGCTGGGACAGAAGGCCCTGCCAGTGAGGCTGAGTCAGGATTCCTGTCTGATGTGATTTGCCTGGCGTGCCTGGCCTTCCCAGCAGGGCCAAATGCAAGGTTTTTGGGTGCTCGACTCTTTGTAGTGACCAAAGCTGGGAGTAGGAAACTATATTGTCATACTCCGAGGAATGGGCTAGGTGCTACCACCAGCTTGGACACTCTTTGGAAGCTCAAAGGTCACTTGAGATTTGGCAGGGGCGGGTGGGGGCACAACAGAGAGCACTGGGGAAAGAGGGACTGCTGCCTCAGCCCAGCTGCTCCGGAGGGCATCCCGTCTGGCTAGGCATTCGGTCTGGCCTAAATCTTGTAACAGAAGGACTGTGGGGCTCTGGGACCCCTCTTGCTGCCTCAGCCCAGCTTCCCAGACAGCCTGGTCTCCAGAATTAACAAGGAAGGGGAAGGAAAGAAACACGTACCGAGCACCTGGTCTGTGCAGGCACTTCGCTAAACGAGCCTGTCGCACTCATTCCTCACCGTAACCTTGCAGGGTGAACACTATCCTCTCCATCTTACAGACACAAACACCAAGGCCACCAGGTGAGACAGGCCCATCTCCAACCTCAGGAGCAAGAGGCCCCACCAGCCATTCAGGGTCAGTGGCACTTCTTCCCATGGAGGAGGAAACAAAACATGCAGTAGAAAAAGGGATTAAACAGGAAGTTCTGGCCAGATATCAAGACCATCCCGTGATGGCCCTGTCACCAGCCCCTCCCCCCAGATAGAGACACTTAATACACTGGACAAAGCTCCACACTCCAGCTCCACTGCTGGAAGTCAAGCGGCAGCAGCGTTCGAGACACTGGGCCTGGCACCAACTGGTCCAGCCTCTGCCCTTGACGTCAAGCAAACAGGGCCACTAACTGTTCAAAGAAAAGCTAGGCTGGGTTTCTGTTCTGGACACCAGAAAGCAGTGCAAAGCATCCCACTGGGGAGGAAGGATGGAGCTGAACCCACATGCCCAGCAGCCCCCACTATCATACAGTTATCCTAAAACTCACAGCAAATAACCTTTCTGCAGAGAAGGCTCTTAAGCTTTCAGGATATACAGTCACCCCTATCACCTCATGATTGGCCTCCATCACCACTAGCCCGAGAGCGACGGTGGGCAGGAAAGTGTGACTGGACAAACTGAAAAATAAGTCACACGATACTGCCAGGAAGCGACCAGGATGTCCAGTCCTGGTGTGCTCTCTGCACGGCCCCCCAAATTCAACTGCACTTGTCGTTCACAGCTTACATGTAGTTACATATGGTGTAATTCCTTTGCTAAGAGACTCTGGTCTCTAAGTGTAAACCACAATGATTGTCTCCATTGTCACCAAATAACAGCAGCTGATGTGTATCAAGCTCTCTCTGTTTACAGCTGCTGTGCTCAGAGCTTTGCCTACATTAGGTAGGTACTGTTATCCTCATTCTAAGAGAAGGAAACGGATGCACAGAGAGGTGAAGTAACTTTCAAATGAGACAACAGGATTCAAGCCCAGGCAACTGGGTGCTGGAGTTCAGCCTCTTGCCTAGTCGGGCTGACTTCCCAAAGTCCAGGAGACCTTGCTCCCAAAGAAACGAGGTCTATAGCAGAACCCAGGAATGGAGTCCTGGGCTGGGCGCCGCTGGCCATTCAGTCACAGGGGATAGATATGATGGACGTGGTGACTACTGGCTAACACTTACAGAGCACTTACTTCCCATCAGGCACACAGTCAGTCCACTGCTCTGTATGTGTGGTTTAATAATGCTACATTTGTTTATACCTCACAGGTTACACTGAGCTATTCATAGCTCAATATTTGCATGTTTATATTTGTTCGTTATTATTTAATAAATAATAAAACTATACACTAGGTATTATCCTGATTATTACTACAACCCTCGTTTTGCAGCCAGGGAAAGTGCACATTCCAGGGCTAGTAGAGCAGCCAAGATATAAGGCCTGTCTCTCCGACCGTCTGGGTTTTTATCCATAATGCTGTGCTATTAGACGATAATGGTCCAGATGATAGTGCTTAATTTCACTTTCGGAGTCCTCAGCCATCCCTGCCTTTCTGCCTTTTCTCTCCAGAGGTCTGGACAGGCTGAGGAAGTGGAATCCCTCCACCACCCAGTGGCCTAGCCAGACCTCGGTGGGCCACCCAGCACCCTTGTCCTTTCCTCTCCCCCTCCTTCACCGTGGCTGAGAGACCCTGGAAAGGCAGGGGAGCCACCGCACACTCCGAGTGCACAGCAAAACTCCCCCCTCCCCCCACTAAATTGGGGCCTGTATGGCCACAGCTGCACATTCATCCAGCTGTATTTTTATCTTCGGACTCATCCTGCTGACTCAAGTTCCATTTTTCTGAGAACTTTTAGAAAAACAGAGCCCTGGATCCACGACAGGGGTGGGGGGGAGGAGATTAGGGAGGGATGAGGGAATGGGACCCGCCCGGCAGAAGGGCCTGTGACCTCCCATACTGTTCCACTCTCTCCCTAGGAGAAGTTGCTTCACGGGTTCCCTCAGGCTTCCCATACAGCCAGCACCTCCTGGCCCCAGCCTCCCCGACCCCTGTAAGTCAGCTGGTTCCCTGCCAACCCCCAGGCAGGTGAATCCACACCAAGGCTGTCTTGGACAGGAAGGGAGTCCTGCTAAGTTCCTCAGGAGAAGCAGCCTGAAGCCCCCGGGGCTTCACCCCCACCCCTAAGAAATGGTTCAAGGAGCCCAGCAAAAGTCACTCTGGGCCCTGGTCCGCTGGCTACGCCCAGCTGCAGACTTCAGAGCAGCAAGAGAGCAGCTGGGCTATTCTTAGACCCTGCTCCACTGGGGTCAGGTGTGTGCCACAGCTGAAGGGCAAGTAAGGCCTCACCAGGTAGCCACCAGGCCAAACCTCTCCCTACCCCCAGCTCTGGTCTCTTAAGAAAAGAGGAAGCACAGGGGAGTGGTGCTGAGTAGAAGGAAAAGCTGAGCAGGTCAAGAGCAGCTGTCAGGAAGATGGAAGCTGAGTCAGAGGTCAAGGGCAAGAGCAACTCTCAGGGCTCCTAGGGACTATGGGAAGGACTGACCCTCACTCTGGAGAAAACCTGCAGGTCCCTGGGGGCTTCTCCAGCAGGCAAGGCCCCTGCTTATGCCTAGAGCCCTGAGGGGCTGTGTCCGAGGTCCAGGTACCACCTCATCACACCTGTTTGCTGCTCTCAGAATCCTCACCATCTCTACTTGAACCCTGGCAGGCAGGAGATGAGAGCACTCAGCTTCTCTATTCCCTCCTTCCCTGAGGGGTGATCGACCCTCAGAAGCGGGCAGAGGAATCCGCACGCGCACGCGTGCGCGCACACACAACACACACACACGCTCCAGCCTCAGCTCCATGCCCAGAGGCTGGCCGCAAGACAAATGTCCCAAAGGGTTCAGTCACCTTTCCCGCGACTTCCAGGCCGCCGGCCCCTTTCCAGGCTCCCAACTCCCGGACTGTGGGCGCCGTGGTGACTCATCGTGCCCCTTTCCGGTGAAGCCGAAACAAGGGAAGAAAATACATGCAACTTTCCAAAGAAAACTCTGATGAGGGAGGTGCAACAGGAGCTAGCGCCGGACCGTCCGCTGCTGCCTAATCCTCTCCCTGGCCCGAGACCGCCGGGCCCGGGCGCCTCCAGCCCAGCCCTCCTCCCGCCAGGAAAGAACAGCCCCGCGGAGACCCGAGCGGGAGCCACGCACTTCGCAGCCTGGCCGCCCGGCCACCTCCACTGGGACTCCAGGGGCCGCGGCGCCCAGACGGCCGCAGCGCGGTCCCAGCCCGCGGGGCGCGAAGCTCGCCACATCTGGGGGCCGCGCCGCGCCCGTCCCCTTCCCGCGCCGAGATCCTGTCGCCTGGGAGAAGACCGGGTGCGCTCCTACCTGGCTGAGGAGTGCGGCTGTCACCAGGGCCAGCGCGGTGGAGCTGGCCTCCGTCTGCCCCCACGCCCGCCAGCCGGCGGCTTTTAAATCTCCAGGTTACTCGGCTGGGGAAGAGAGCATGCGCGCTGGGGCTGCCCGGAGGGGGCGGGGCGGGACGGGCTGAAGGGGGTCCCAAGGGGTGGGGGTGGTCCCCAAGCGAAGGCAGCGCGAGGTCTCCAAGCTGTCTTTGTAGCTGCGACCGCGACGGGCAGCCCCCGCGTGGCTCCCAGACGCCCTATCATTACCTAGGGCAGTGCACCGCCCCCTCGCCGCTCGCCACCCAAACAGTTAGGTAAAGGCGACTGGTCTCCTCGGGGCACCTCCCCTCCCGAGCCAGTCTGTGACCGTGACCTGCACGTGCTCTCTGGCCACGCCCCTGTCCCCAGGGAGAACAGCACCCCACTCATCCAGGACCAGCTCTCCAAAGGAGATGTCACATTCCCCTTGAGTTACTCTTCCTACTGTTCGCTGCTTTCTGGGGCCAAAAGAGCTTCATTGTAGTTAACTCAATCCCTCTTCCTGGAGTTAAAGCCAAATTCCATTTTTTTCCTTCTTAGGGTATAGATAGGGATGAGGGGTTGATACTTGCCAGTAAAATGTTCCCTTTGTCAGCTGTTGAACAGGGTCCCAAGAGACCCGTTTCCAGAATGCCTTCGGAACCATGCAGGTGGGAAGCAGAAAACTGGGGACTCAGGCTGGCCTTGTGTCTTTTTTCCTCCATGGAGTTCTAGCCACAGGATGGATAAATCCGATTGCTGTGGATTGTTGACTTGAATACTACAAAGTCACAGGCAGATGCCTTTGAAGGGAGGGACCCCGTGAGCTGTGGCCCCGGACTGGGCCTTGCGGGCCCTGAGTCTGAGTGCTGGCTCTGCCACCAACCAGGTGTGATATGGAGCAAGTCCCTCCATATTCTGGGTCTCTGTACCAAGAAGGATCGGCCAGGTAATCTCTAAGGGCACCTCCTGCTGGGAGGCAAAGAAGAGTGGGAAATAGAGAAGAGACCGGAACAACGGAGCCCTGGTGGCCTGGGGAACACAGAGTGGATGCAGAAGAGAGCAGAGAAGAGAAGAATCCAGAATCTACATTCCAAGTCACTAAACAAGTTTAATTCGAAACCTGGGAAGCACTTACCCGTGCAGCAGGTGACCTTCCACATCCCCAGGGGCTCTCCAAAGCCTTTGGCGTACCCATTTGTGTCTGAAAGAGACTAGGGTAGAGTCTTGGGTCCCTGAGCTGGTTTCCCCACTGCCCCAGAAAAGAGGGCAAAAGTAAAGGGTAATCCCAGGTCAGCTGGAAAATTACAGAGCCAAGAGAGAGTAGACATGGTATTTTCCAGGCTTGGGCAAAGAGCACTGGGAGCAGGAGGGAGGCCCTCCCTGCAAAGCATGGGAGTCCTTCTCTCCCCTCCCTAATTTTTTGCCAGAGGCCTACGTGGCTTATACCTTGTAAGCAAGGTGTGACATCCTGGACCCCACCCAGTGTCCTGGCCACCTGGGTAAGTGCCAGGTACACCTCCCCAGTGCAGGTGACCTTTCTCTACCAAGCCAGGTGGGTGCATTCTCCAGGCCCCACCTTGCACGGGGTGCTGTGAAAATGCTCCCCCTTTTTCTGCAGGCTAAGCCTCCTCATGTAATAGTAATAACAGTTGACTGTTACTGACTGTGCCAGGCATGGCTCTAAGTGCTTTTTATGTATTTACTCGTTTAATGTCATAAGGATTACCTTATGACGTTCAAGAGATGAGTTCCATTTTCAGATAAACTGAGGCAATCCCTCTGTCCAATCACTATTTCCCACCCCCAGCCCCCTTCACACACAGACACACACAGTCTCCAGGCCTCAGAAGCGAGGCGGAGGCAGCAATCCCTCACTGAGCCTGACCAGTGACTTCAGAGCCCTAGAGAGAGTCCCAACCCCATGCTACTCCTCACGGGCCTGGGTCATTCTGGGCAACTGCCTGTGTAGGTCTCAGTTCCCCACTAAGTCAGTGGTACCACCAAGTCCCTTTCCCTCCCTCCCTCCCTCACCACACACACACACACACACACACACACACAAAGAACACATACTTCCTACTCCCTAGCCACTTCCCATTTATAGGAAATGGGGGATGATGTGAGGAGCAAGGCCATCCTTGGGGACCTGCTAATAGTCTGGCTGAATATTGGAGAAACCGAAGACGCTGGCAAAAATGCATTAGCAGCTTCTACTCTACCCTCCCCCCACAGCCCCTTCCCTTTATACTCGGGCTCAGAGCAAGCATTGTTCTCTTTCTACAGAGTGAGATACCTCGCTGGGGCTGGTTAGCCTTGAAGAAGCCTGCAAAGTCGTGAAGAACTTGGGAGTTTCCTTTATGTTCCCCTCTCCTCTCGCCATCTCCACCTTGCAAAGGCTGTGGTCCCCTTTGAGTTCTATTGGCTTCTTCCCAGCCCACCACAGGGTCAGAGGGATTTATAACAGTCTTTCGAGTATAAAGGCCACCTCAGGGCCAGATCCTAGCTCTAGACTTGAATGGAGGAGCAATGGGTCCCTGGACACAACAGTTCCATTTCTGGGATTCTACTTGTGGCACAATAATCAGATATGTATGGCACAGTTATGTACATAATGTTTATCTCATCATTCTTCATAATAGGGAGAAATGAGAAACAATCCAAGTGTAGAATAGTAAGTTACTGGCTAAGCAAATTATGGCAAGTCCGTATAATGGAACACGGTGCTGCCATTTAAAAGGGGTGATGACAGAAGAATTTTAGCTGGTGGAGGAAATGTTTATGATATATCACCAGTGAAAACAGGGGCTACAAAATAGCACTCACAGTGGGATATGCATTTTTTAAGGTAGGTACGCACTAATGCAGCGCGATCTCCAGGGCTGGGTCTTGGAGCAGGAAAGGGACCATAGGAAACTGGTGGAAACTGAGCAAGGTCTGTAGTTTAGTAACTAGCTCTCCACCAGCACTAACTGCTCAGTTTGATGATCGTACTATGGTTATGTTAACGTCAGGTGGAGGGGGAACCTTTCTGTATCTCAAAGTTTTCTGCATGGATTAAAATAGCTTTTGTAAATAGAAAGAAAAGAATTAGTAAACATTATTTTTAAAGGGAAAGAATAAAATAAAACAAAGGCAGAAAGAGGGATGGGAACACAACGCTGGGCTGCCGCCGTGCGGGCCCCTATTCCCACTTGCCTTCACAGGGCTGGAGCGAAGGAGACCAGGGGCCTGAGCAGGAGACCCCCACCGCCCCTGAGGCCTCCTTAATGGAGAGGTTTGGAACGAGTGGGTGAAGAAATAAGATGGAGCAGGGTTTGAAAAGGTGAGAAGGAACTGGAGTGTTATACACACACACCTGGCCATATTCCTGCCATCGCCCAGCACTCCGTGGGCACAGAAGAGAAACTGAAGCCACTGGAAGAAGGATGGGACAGCCACACCTTCCCTCTCAAACCGCCAGCTTTGGCAGGTCCATGGCCTCTAGTTCCTGAGGTCGCCAGTGCTGCCCTGTCATTTCTAGAAGGTAGACCCTTAGAATTGCTGGCGAGCCCTGATCCGTGTGGCTCAGTTGGTGGGCATTGTCTAGCGGAGTGAAAGGTTGCTGGTTTGGTTCCTAGTCAGGGCACATGCCCGGGCTATGGGTTCAGTCCCCCATCGAGGTGCGTGGGAGAGGCCATTGATAAATCTTTCTGCCCCACATTGATGTTTGTCTCCCTCCCTTCCCCTCTCTCTACCAATAAATAAACACAATCTTTAAAAAAATTGCTGGTGACCATAGCCCCCAGGATGTGACTGGGGACAGTCCAATCTGAGTGGTGACAAATGTAGGGAAGTTTGTACAAGTTTTTAAAACAACAACAAACACNTTGCTGGTGAGCCCTGACCCGTGTGGCTCAGTTGGTGGGCATTGTCTAGCGGAGTGAAAGGTTGCTGGTTTGGTTCCCAGTCAGGGCACATGCCCGGGCTATGGGTTCAGTCCCCCATCGGGGTGCGTGGGAGAGGCCATTGATAAATCTTTCTGCCCCACATTGATGTTTGTCTCCCTCCCTTCCCCTCTCTCTACCAATAAATAAACACAATCTTTAAAAAAATTGCTGGTGAACATAGCCCCCAGGATGTGACTGGGGACAGTCCAATCTGAGTGGTGACCCATGTAGGGAAGTTTGTACAAGTTTTTAAAACAACAACAAACACCCTCAAGGACACATCCTTCAGGAATAGAAATCCTTCTATAAAGAGAACTTTTCTCTAGACTTAAACCTCCTTCTGAGTCCTCCTCCTGGCCCCACACAGGTGCTTGGGGAATCAGGAGAGATTGAAACTGCCCCCAAAGCAGAGCCCCCAGGCCAGGTAGCTCGGGTGGTCAGAGCATCACCCTGATACACCAAAGTTGCGATTCAATCCCCACAAGTCAGGACACAGACAAAAATCAACCAATGAGGGCATGAATATGTGGAACAACAAACCCATGTCTCTCCCTCTCTCTCTCTTCCTCTCTCTTCCTTCCTTTCTCTCTAAAATCAGTCAATACATTTTTTTAAAAAGCTTCTCCCAAAGCAGAGAGATCTGGCTGAGTAGAGTGCTGGGGCCTCTACTCATGAAAAGATGTTGGATTTTTAAAAAAAGATTTTATTTATTTTTAGAGAGAGGGGAAGGGAGGGGGAAAGAGAGGGAGAGAAACATTAATGTGAGAGAAAACATCAATTAGTTGCCTCTTGAACGCACCAGGGATCCAGCCTGAAATAGGCATGTGCCCTGACCGGGAATTGAACCGGTGACTTTTTGCTTTGCAGGACGACAGCCCAATCCACTGAGACACACTGGTCCTGGCAAGTTGTTGGCTTTTCTACAGGTAACAACAAAGTCAATGGAGAAAGGGAATGGCTTCAGAGAGCCGCACTAGACCAGAAGAGAGAGCCTGGGGAGCCAGATTATAGGGAGCTCACAAAGAGGCAGGTTCGAAGCTGCTTCCAACAGATGAAGTGCGAGGGTGGGCAGCTCTGTGGGGCTCAGGCACCAGGTGAGGGGCGAGCCTGGACGAGCCCAGCAGTCCTTCCCGGCCCTGAGAGCCAATAAAACCCATTCCACTCTCCAGTTAAAGGATGGAGCTGTCAGCTCCCCGCATTGGGGCCGGGGGGGGGGGGGGGGGGTTGGNGCCCTGAGAGCCAATAAAACCCATTCCACTCTCCAGTTAAAGGCTGGAGCTGTCGGCTCCCCGCATTGGGGCGGGGGGGGGGATGGGGGGTGCATCAGCAGAATGCTCCAAGTCAAGGAAGCCTAGTTCAAAGCCGAGAACGGGAGCCGCTCAGTTTTAGAAACCAAATTAACAGAATGGATTGGGACTGGGGTTAGATGCTTGATGGGACTTGTTCCGGGCAGTGAGGCAGAGGAGAAAAAGGTAATGCTGTCTCCTTCTCTTTAAGGTTTCGGGAGTGAACCAGACAATCTCCCTACAAGTCTCTAAATGGCAAAGACACTTAGGTAACTGGGCTGGGCTTTGAAATGCCTGGAGCAAGGAGGTGATTATGTCTCTGTGAATACCAGGAAATCTACTCTGGAGCTCAGCTGCCTGAGGGGGGATTGGCAAATGGGGAGGGACAGCCAGAGGCGACAGGGCTCCCCAGCTCCGCATACCCCAAGGAGACCTTTCACCAGCTAGCCAATGAGAAGCTACGTACAGGCTGGAGTCGGAAAAGTGTGGGCTCTGGGACAAGACAGACCCAACGCCACTTTCTGTGCATCCAGTCACTCCGTGTGAATAAGGTTAGGATGTAGTAACTTTATGTGGCAAGTAACGCATTTAACTTCTGAGTCTCAATTTTTATGCAGAAATCTTTTTGGGAAGAATGCAGGCTACTGCCTGAGTAATGTACTTAGAGGAGAATCTCAATGCATTGTTTGTTCATTCTGTACTAAATGAGATGCAGAAGAACATACACGGCACGTCCTCTGCCCTTGTGGAAGTTATAGTCTTCTCTGGGAAATAGAAAGTGGGGTAAAAATATTATTCAGTAGCACGTAGGCAAGTACAAAATCTCAAGGCTACGAACCAACTCCAGAGGTCATAAATGAGGGAAAGTCAGTGGACAAACCCAGGGAAAGGGGCCCAGGTGGGAAGTTCTGAACTGAGTTCAGGGGTCAGCATGAGTGACAATCCCTGTTTCTGTGCGGCACTCAGCAGTCGACACTGCACTTTCACACACATCATCCGGTTTTGTTCTCACAGGTACCTCAAAGGCAGGCAGGTGCCATTCCCTTTAACAGGTGGGGAAGTAGGGTTAAGTAATTTGCCCAAGATGGTAGAGCTGAAGCAAATGACAGCCTGAGCCCTCGCGCCTTGCTCCAGCGTGCTCAGAGCCCCGTGGCCCCCGAGTGGCAGCAGAAGCCAGGGCTCGGCTCCCACCAAGTCAGCGCTGCTCCTCGGTGGTGCATTACCACAGCAGCAAGCAGGCCCAGACAGAGCCCAGCTCGGGAGGCAGCAGAGCTCAAAGGGGATTTGGTTGGCGGCTGTGTCTCCACAGTCTTCAGAGTGGGGAAAATGGAGGGGTCAAGAGAGGGGAGGGAGGGCACAAAGGAAAAGGACCCAAGATCTTGTTCCCATTTTTCCTCCAGCGCTGACTCTAGGCTGTGAGGCAGGAATAAATGGGGGTGAGGCTGCTATACCCACCAAGTGCCCTTACACTGTTTACTCAGTGATAGGCAAAGAGGGCCAAACAGGAGGGAAAACACTAGAATTGCAGCAAGAAGAACTGGGAATCAGACTAGAACAGGGACTTCTCTGGGCATCTGAAATAAGATGTAAAATTTCTAACCTTCCTTCCCGAAGTGTCCCCCTCCACACAACACACACACAAAGCTCTCCGAGTGCAGTGCAGTACAGCGAGGGATGAGGGGTGAGGGGCGGAGTGTGTGGGGGGGTGAGGGGCAGGGTGAGATAACCTGTGGCAGGCTCCACCTTGGGGATCTGATGCTGGGGGTCCTAAAGGCTGCGCAGCTTTTCCCATTCTTGAAGGGATGGTCTGAATGTGTCAGCAGTCGTGGGGGATAGACTGCGGATGGGGTGACTTTTTGACAGTACTTCCTACAGTACCTGGACATACGCGTGTGTCCTGAGGTGGGCGGGGTGGGGCTGGGTGAGGGCAGCTGATACTAATTTAAGTGGCTACAAAGCCATTCTCACGGTCCTGATGCAATGCTCAGTATAATAAGAAGTGAGTAAGTAGTAATTAGATTGTGAACTAACCTCTTGCTTCAGGGTATCTATCGTACCACTTTTGCACAATCCATCCCCAGGCCTTCGGGAAAGACAGGGCAGGGCTGAATCCAGGTATCTGGGCAGGGCCACCACCCCCAGACTCTGGAGCTCCAGAGGAGCAGAAGGATTTGGTGAAGACCCCCTACCACCTCCTGCTGGGTTCCAGAGCCAGGAAATAGAGGGAAGAAGCCACAAAAATCTATAGACTAGATTTTGTTTTGTTTTTTCTATTTTTTAATTTTTAAATGCCCATTTATTTATTGATTTTTTAGAAAGAGAAAAAGGGAGAGACAGAGAGAGAGAGAAACATCAATTTGTTGTTCCACTTATTTATGCATTCATTGGCTGATTCTTATATGTGTCTGACTGGGGATCAAACCCACAACCTTGGCATATCGGGACAATGCTCTAATCAAGTGAATTACCTGGCCAGGGCCCGTTTTGTTTTTTGTAAATTAATTAATTTCTGAGTCCTTCTCAGTACTGCCGTGCGCAGCTGCCCGTGTTAGTGCTGAGCACCATCCAGTCGTGTTGGCTAAAAGATGCCTCCTTCATTGAATGAGAAGTGAAGAGATAGAACACTAAAACATCTATCCCCCGCCTGTCCAGAGCTGACTGTCCAGCAGGTGAAACAGCAGTGAGCAAGCAACTACCCCAGGTGTCCTTAACAGGTGTGTGCAAGCCCTGGCCAGGTAGCTCCATTGGTTAGAGCGTTGTCCTGGTGTGCCAAGGTTGAGGGTTCGATCCTCGGTCAGGGCAGCACATAAAATAATCAACCAGGGCCCTGGCTGGTGTAGCTCAGTGGACTGAGCATGGGGATGTGCCAGTCAGAGCACATACCCGAGTTGCAGGCCAGGTCCCCAGTAGGGGATGTGCGAGAGGTAACCATATATTGATATTTCTACTCCCTCTCTTTCCTTTCTTCTTCCCTTCCCCTCTCTCTAAAACTAAGTAAATAAAATCTTTTTTAAAATATATTTTATTGATTATACCATTACAGTTGTCCCATTCCCCCCTTCATTCTCCTCCACCCTTCACACCTCCCCCCCATTCCCCCCCTTTAGTTTATGTCCATGTGTCACAAGTTCTTTAGCTTCTACATTTCCCATACTACTCTTGCCCTGCCCCCTATTTTCTACCCACCATCTATGCTACTTATTCTCTGTACCTTCTCCCCGCTTCTCCTCCTCCCACTCCCCTGTTGCTAACCCTCCATGGGATCTCCATGTCTATGGTTCCCCTCCCGATCTAGCTGTCCTCTTAGTCTGCTTTTGTTTCAGATGCGGTTGTTAATAACTGTGAGTTTGCTGTCCTTTCACTGTTTATATTTTTTAATCTTCTTTTTCTTAGATAAGTCCCTTTAACATTTCATATAATAAGGGCTTGGTGATGATGAACTCCTTGAACTTGACCTTATCTGAGAAGCACTTTATCTGCTCTTCCATTCTAAATGAAAGTTTTGCTGGATAGAGTAATCTTGGCTGTAGGTCTTTGGATTTCATGACTTGGAATACTTCTTTCCAGCCCCTTCTTGCCTGTAAGGTCTCTTTTGAGAAATCAGCTGACAGTCTGATGGGAAGTCCTTTGTAGGTGACTGTCCCCTTATCTCTTGCTGCTTCTAGGATTCTCTCCTTCATTTTAGTCTTGGCTAATGTAATTATGATGTGCCTTGGTGTGTTCCTTCTTGGGTCCAACTTCTTTGGCACTCTCTGAGCTTCCTGGATTTCCTGGAAGTCGATTTCCTTTGCCAGACTGGGGGAGTTCTCCTTTATTATTTGTTCAAATAAGTGTTCCACTCGTGGCTGTTTCTTTCCCCGTTCTGGTACCCCTATAATCCGGATGTTGGAACGTTTAAAGATGTCCTGGAGGTTCCTAAGCCTCTCCTCATTTTTTTGAATTCTCATTTCTTCATTCCTTTCTGGTTGGATGTTTCTTTCTTCCTTTTGGTCCATTCCATTGATTTAAGTCCCAGTTTACTTTCCATCGCTATTGGTTTCCTGGACATCTCCCTTCATTTCAATTAGTTTAGCCTTCATATGTTCCTCTAATTTGTGACTATAATCAACCAGTTCTGTGAGCATCCTGATAAATAGTGTCTTGAACTGTGCTTCTGAGAGACTGGCAATTTCTCGGTCGCTTAGAGTTATCGGCTCTGGGACTTTGAGTTCTTCTTGCGCCATCTTTTGGGTTGTTCATGCCTGTTATGTAGCAGGATCAGAGCCCTAGGTGTTCACCAGAGCAAGGCAACTCAGTCGCTGGGTTGTGACACTGTATGTGGGGGCGGGGTCAAAGAGGAACAATGGCGTCCCGTCTGCCGCCTCCCGCCGTGGCCCCCACAGGTGCAGCAGCTGCCACTGTCACCAGGGCCCTCGCGTTTCGTCCCACTGCACACGAGTGCGCCACCGCTGTCAGCCCTCCACCACTGGGTTTGTCCCCTAGGGCCTGCGTGGTCTGTCTCACTGTGTGCGAATGTGCGACCGAGGTCAGTCTGCCCCGCACCCTGACTGGGTCCTGGCCACCTGCGCATCTAGGTCGGGGGATCTGTCCTGCCCGACCCTGCTCTGCTGCTGGCTCCGCCCCTCTTACCATCCGGGTTGAACAGTTAGTTGTTATCAGACTTCCGTATAATTCAATTTCCTGTTCTTTGGCTGTGTCTTTGTTCTCCAAACCTTTGTTGTATTCAAACTTGGTTGTGGGAGAAGGCACAGTGTTTCCACCTATGCCTCCATCTTGGTGGGAGTCCCTCTTCTCATTTTTTAAAATTCTTGTTTCTTTATTCTTTCTGGTTGGATGTTTCTTTCTTCCTTCTGGTCCACTCCATTGATTTGAGTCCCAGTTTCCTTTCCATCACTATTGGTTCCCTGTGCATTTTGCTTCATTTCACTTAGTGTAGCCTTCTTTTTCTCATCTAATTTGCAACTAAAATCAACCAGTTCTGTGAGCATTTTGATCACCAGTATTTTAAACTATGCATCTGATAGGTTGTCTATCTCTTGGTCGCTCAGAAGTATTGGATCTGGGGCTTTGAGTTGTCCTTCTGCTTGAGCCATAATGTTTTGGTCTGTTCTCGCCTGTTACATAGGAGGGGTGAAAGCTTAGGTGTTCACCGGGGCAGGGCAACCCAGTCGCTGGGTTGTGACTCAGGGCAGGGTCAGAGAGGGAGGGATGGCATTTGTTCTGCTCTCTTGGATTTTGGTCCCCTCTGCTGCTTCCCGCAAGTGAATTGGGCCCTTTTGGTGCTGGTTTCTGGGCCTGTGTACATTCTAAGACCCTGTGGGTCTCTCCAACAAACTCTCTGTCAGCCTGGGAGCCTCTCCCAGCACCTCAACCCCCAAAAGTTTTTTCAGTTGGTACTTTTAGGCTTTAATTCCTGTCGCTGGGGCCCTAGTTTGTGCGGTCTGTCTCACTGCTTGTTTTTTTTTTGCCTGGTTTATCTGCGTGCGAATGTGTGACCGAGGTCAGCCAGCCACTTCCCACCCCACTGGGTCTGCCCATTGCCACCCCATGCCCGGGATCCACCAACTGCCGCCTGTGAGCCTGGGTCGGTCTGGCCGCTTTTTCCTGCCTGACTCCGCTCCACAGCCACTGACTCCACTGACTCCGCCCCTCTTACCCGTCTGGCTGAATGGTTCGTTGTTGTTGAACTTCCGCACAGTTGAATTTTCTTTCTGTTTTGGTTGTGTTTTTGTTTCTAAATCTTTGTTGTCCTTAATTTTGGTTGTGCAAGTAGGTACAGTATTTCCACCTATGCCTCCATCTTGGCTGGAAGTCAATAAACAAAATCTTTAAAGAAGAAAAAGAATCAACCCTGGAACACAAAAATATGTGGAAACAAATGGACATTTCTCTCTCTCTCTCCCTCTCTCTGAGGTGCATGGAGAGGACACACAGAGGCATGTGGTCTGGAATTGGGGCGGTCAGGCCATGCTCTCCCTCCAGCGCCCTCTTGTCAGGGACAGCCCCCTTGACACTCCTACCACTTACGTATTTTTCCATGTTTCTTCTTCTTCTTCCCCCTCCCCAGTTACTTACTCTTTATTGTTCAACTTTATTGTTTCCTGGGCTTTGTTTTGCTTTTGCTTAATTAACTACAGAGTACCCCCCAGGGTTGCCATGGCGTGTGTGGTTTTGCCTCACAGGCACAGCTAGGCAAGGCTCCTGGCAGTGACCTTTTTCTAATTTGTATAAAAAGTGCTGTAGGGGCCGGTGGTGGCCCTGGCAACTTCAGTGGACCAGGCACTGAGAAATACTTTCTGTCTCTCCCCCTAGCTCAGTCCACTCTTCTTCTCCTCCCCCATCTCCATCCTGTGCCCTCGCCCAGAATAGGCTCGGTAGAGACTTGGTAGTGTGCAAAGATCTTGGACTCTGAACTTAGACTTGGGCTTGCTGACCTACTCTGCCCTTACCAGAGGTGAACTTGGGGCAAGTAACTTTGCTGAGCCCAGATGGCCTTCCGTGCAATGGGGATTATAGTTCCCATCCCACAGGGTCCCAAACGGCTGTGTGAGAATTGGAGAGTGCTTAATTTAGAGCCTGACCTAGCGCAGTGAATAACCACTGCCCTGGGTTCTTTCCTTCTGCCCCCTGCTCCTGACCCTTGCTTAGGGCCACTGCCTGGCTCTGTCCCGTCACCCTGCCGGTCTATGTCTGACACCTGTTCCACAAACATAGTAGTCCCTTGCAGGGACTACTAAAGACATAATTTGCAAAGCACTTGCACAGATACTTCCCATTTGCTCTTTGCCACGCCGAGCAGCCGTCAGGAAAGGTGGGGGACTGACTTCCCAAGGGTTATGTGGCTACAGAGCAGCAGAGCTGAATGAGAACCAAGCCCGTGTCCTTTGTACTGAGCTCCCCAGGTGTCACACGGAGGTTGCTAGAACTCTACTGACACCTTCCGAGAATAAAAGAGGGGAGAGGCAGGTGACCCCTGAAATCCACACATTCAAAACCTGTCCTCCACCCCCCAGCCACAAACAAACGAACAAACAGTGGAGGAGGGCGGAGCACCAGGAGGGGCTGTCACACTGGTTGTGGCGGGAGGCGGATGCTGTCTTGGTCTAACGGCTGGGCTGGCGCGGAAAGGTCGGTCGAATCAGGCAGACGTATCAGACCAGACACACGCTGACAGCGGACCACAAGCAGCTGTGATGGCCCCCTGATGAGAGCCTCTGTGATAAGGTCTCCAGGCCTTCCTTCCCTCTCTCGTATTTCCTAGATTTTAATTTTTTCAGGAAGATTTTATTCATTTTCAGAGAGAAGGGAATGGAGGGAGAAAGAGAGGAACAAAACGTGCATTAGTTGTCATACATACCCTGCACCCTGACTGGGGACCAAACCCATGACCCACGCGTGCATCCTGACCAGAATCAAACTGGCGATCTTCCGATTTGCAGGATGACCCCCCACCAGCCGAGCCACCCTGGTCAGGGCTCATCTCCTCGATTCTGTGTAATGCCCTAGTGACAGAGGCCTCCTGCCCCCACCCCAACTCTGCTTGGGCCATGCCATGCTTAGGCTGCCTCAGACTCACCCAGTCACTTCAGGCCTGTCCCGGAGTTAGTATAGTGGGCAGGCTCACTGCGTGTTGGGAGGACTGGGCATGAGGATCACAGGTCATTCCCCTGAACCTTCCTTCCTGGGCTTATGCGTCCATGTTACATACAGTATGTCGTTTGCTCTTCCCAGTGACCTTGGGAGACAGGTAGTATGAAAGGAAGGACATGTAACCTTAGAGAAGTAGGAAGTGACTAGCTAGGGCCACACAGCCACTGTGTTGGAGCCTGGCTCTAACCTCTAGTCCTCTGACCACATCTACGTCTTTTTAAAAAAGATTTTATTTATTTATTTTTAGAGAGGGGAAGGGAGGGAGAAAAAGAGGGAGAGAAACATCAATGTGCAAGAGATACATCGATTGATTGCCTCTTGCAAGCCCCTAACTGAGGACCTGGCCTGCAACCCAGGCATGTGTCCCAACTGGAAACTGAACTGGTTGGCAGGTCAGCACTCAGTTCACTGAGCCATACTAGCCAGGGCCACATCTACTTCTAAGGGAGGTGACTCAAGGGGAGAGAGGCTGCTGGGTGCCAACACCTGAGCATCCAGAAGACAGGACTGTGTTGGCTGCCTAAGAAGACCCTGGTAAAAAGGGCCCCTTTTTCCTTAAAGAGAGCAGAACCGTTGTGGGGCCTTGACCCGCCCCCACCCTCAAACTTCCCAGAGGCAGGGGAGGAAGGACTAGCAGAAGGAGGGAGGAATCAGAAGGGCACACCTCTGGCCCTGGCTGGTGCAGCTCAGTGGATTGAGTGCAGGCCTGCAAACCAAAGCATCGCCAGTTTGATTCCTAGTCAGGGCACATGCCCGGGGTTGCAAGCCAGGTCCCAGTATGGGGTGTGCTAGAGGCAACCACACATTGAGTGTCACTCCTTCCCTTTCTCCCTCCCTTTCCCATCTCTCTAAAATAAATAAAATCTTAAAGGAAAAAAGAAGGGCTCTGCACAGTGCCCTCACTCTGAGAGCTTGCGCCCGCAGCCCCTCCTGCTCCCAGCTTCCACTTCATCCCCAGCACCCAGCTTTCTATTTGCATTTTGATTCTTGTGCTTCCCTCCACAGCCCAGCCCGGAGACTGTGCACACACATCCCCACCCCTAAGGCCACGCAGCAGCCTCCGGGGATCTCTGGGCTGCATGGGGCGGCATCTCTACTACATGAAGTGGGAGCCTGACAAGGTGATTATAAGCTCCCCAGAGAGATAAGCCTGTCATTAGGAGTAGACTTTCCACTTCTGTCTAAGCTGGCTCTCCTGTCTTTTCCTGTGAACACTCTACCAGGGCTCTGGCAGGTTTGCTGCCACATGGGCCTGCTGTGTGAGAGGAGAGAGGGTGCCAGGCCTCCCCGACGGGGAGGTAGACTTGGTCTCCCAGAGCCGGTTTCCCAGAGAGGTCAAGCCACTTCAGCTGTCCTACCTTCTACTTTCTAGAAAAAAACTAAGGGAAAAGGGAGTTTAGATGAACTGCAACTGGGCATGGGGCTCCTGTGGGACACCACTTTGGGGGCCCCTTCCCCAAAAGGTTTCGTGGGGGTGCAGGTCCCCTCAGTCTCTCTATGGACTCCAGGAGGCTGGCACTGCCTCTACGGCCCAGGGTGAGACAGGGCCTCACAAAGTGTATAGCAGAAAGGGACCAGTTCCAGAGGCCATGCTGTCTTTGCCACCAAACAGCCTCTTACAGAAGCCCATCCACTTTTTAGAATCACCTAGGAATCTGCTTACTTTTTCTGTAACAGGCCAAGGAAGAAAGATTTTAGGGACCACATGGTCTCTGCCACAACTACTCAAGTCTGCCCTAATGCACTAAAGTTGGCGCAGACACAACATACAAATGAATGGGCATAGCTGTGTCCCAATAAAACTTTATTGATGGACCCTGAAGATTGAATTTCATGCAGTTTTCACATGTCACAGAATAGCCTTCTGCTTTTGATTTTTTTTTTCAACCACTTCCAAATGTGAAGATCCTTTTCACTCGGGGGCTGTGTGAAAGCCAGCAGTGGCTTGCGTGTGGCACGGGGGTGGGGGTTTTCTGTGTTTCCTTCCCACAGAGTTGCCGTGTGCATTGGCCTCTTTAAATAAAAGGAGCGATGAAACCTACAAAGGAGTGGAGATGAGATTGGTATGGAATGGAAGCCAGGCTCCACTTTACTGCCTTTGGATAACCCTGTGGATTTATTTTTTAAACCAGTACTTATTCCACATTAATTTTGTGCTTCTGCAAAACTCTTTCTCATTCTCCCCACAAACTCATGAAGCCAACCAGAAGCTCTTCTATTTGACATCTGAGGAAAATAAATGTAAAGAGGTAGAGTGGCTTTTCTGGACCTGCACCATTAACATCTGGCTAAGCTGACATCCAACCCTACCAGGGGGGACAACAAAAAGTCCAGAATTATCTTCTGGAAGATAGATAGGCTTGGAGAATAGGCTTTTCCCAGCCCCCAGGTATGTTCTAGAAACAAATCTGTGCCAGTGCACCAGCTGGTGTTGCTGTGAGAACTTTCATTTGCCGTCAGCGAATTTTTTTTAAGACTCTCTCAGTGCGTGTGCCCATTTCACGATGGGTGATTTACGAGCGCACCTGCCCACACCCAGTGTAGTGTTCAGCGGTTTTTTGACCAAAACCAGCAGGACCCCTGTGTCCCACCTGCCCTATTCACCCGATCTCATCCCCAGCAACTTTTGGTTATTTGTTTGTTTGTTTCCCCGGATGAAAAAAAGTCCTCAAAGGGAAACATTTTGCCAATGTGGAAGAGGCAAAACAAAAAACAGCAGCGTGAAAAGGCATCATCAAAATCGACGAGTTCAAAAACTGTTTTGAGCAGTGGAAAAAAGTCTCCATGGGTGTATTGCATCAAATGGAGAGTACTCTGAAGGTGACTGGAGTTCAAACATGTAAGAATAAATACACAATTTTTATAAATAAACTCCCGCTTTTGAGTCCCCCTCATATACTCAATTTTCTCGCCTCTGTGGCCAGCATTCTGCCTTCATTATGGGCTTTTTCTGCTCTACTACAGCCTTGTGGGGATTTATTAGCATCCAACAAATATTAGGTAAGCCCCTTCCTGGTCGAGGGGATAGGCAAGGTCCCTGCATGTTGAAGTGCACATTTAGTTGGGACACTGCACTCATTCCTAAATAACTTCAGATGGCCGAGGTAGAGGGCGTTTGGCCTGGGGGAGGGAGTCAGGAAAGGAAGGACCCTGTGAGGAGGGGACGTGGGAGCTAGGTCATGAAAATGAAAAAGAAGCCCACCCCAGGAAGATCTGCGAGGAAAGCACCGGGAAAGTGGAACAGGAGACACAAAGGCCCTGAGGCAGGACCAGCTAGCAGGAGTCCCATGAATGGAAAGAAAACCAGTGCAAGATGGGGTTGAACACGTAAGCAGAAGTGAGAGTGTGTGGATTTTACTCTTGGGCAACAGGAAAACATGAGAAGAAGTTGAGCAGAACAGTGACGTGAGAAGAAGTCGAGCAGAACAGTGACGTGATCTAATTATGTTTTTAAAGATCACTTTGGGAGGTACCAAAATTTCTTCCTCGTTCAGCAGAGAGGAGTATCAATAAATCCAGTGAAAAAAGTGATGATGGGCACAAAAAATCTTGGAACGGGACATTCTGTGACCACTGTTGTGGTGTGGGGAGCCCTTGACGGGGTGGGGAGGGCTCCTTCTGATTGGCCATGCCCAAGGGGAAGTCTGTCTCCATCTTCCTTCTCCTATCTACCATGCAGCCACCCCCACACTAGAGTAAGCAAGTCCTCTGAGACCCAAAGGGCCACAGGATAGAGAACTGGCAGAATGAGAAGTCCAAGTCATTTGGGCGGGTAGTGCCCCATTGCCCTGTCTTCTTCCCAACTACTGGTTCCAAAAGCCAGGGGCTCTGCCCAGTCACAGCTCTGGCCCCAGCCTGGACCTGGGAGGCGCTGGGGGCAGGGTGAGTAAACGAGAACAGGGAGCACGGTGTCAAGAGCCTGTGACTTCCTTCTCTTTCAGAGGAGAGAAGGAGGTCATTCTTATTCAAAAGCAACACGAGTGGGAAGAAGGAAAGGAGGGTTCTACTCCTTTTCTAGTGGCCTATGGCTGAGGAAAGTTCCATGATGGGATCAAAAGGTTAAGCATCTTTGTCAGATCGCAGGCGAGGCCAGGAGAAGATCAGTGCTGGGGCCAGGCAGTCTCTGGAAGATGTTGGAGGCACCGACAACTTTGGCTACCTGGGGTTTGGAATTTGAGAGGAGGGATAGGTTTGTGGACAGTTTGCATGTGCTTGGCAGAAAGGCGTTCCACCCAGCACACCCGTAACCTTTCCAAAGAGCGGCACCCACTGTCCACCTCAGGCTTTCACTAAAGCCAGGAGAAGCTCACCTTGAACGTAGAAAAGCCCAGTGGCAGTGGAACTGGTGACTCCTAGAGGCTGACCCATTGCCCCATCCTCCTGTGGGTGGATGCGGCACCTGTTCTGCAGAGAGGCGGCCCGCACCGCACCCAGCCTGCTGCCGAGTCCAGCCTCCCCACCTGTGCTCAAATCCCCCCTTACTCTCAGGCCAGTTAAGGGCTGCCTTTACACCAGGCTCCCGAGGCCTCTGCTGACCATCCCCACTCTAACAGAGAGGGAAGGCGGGGAGGAAACTGACATTCCGGGGGCTGGGGCTACTGCGAGTGAAGAACTTTATATATTGTTTTATCTATTCCTATGACTCTTATAAGAGAGTCACTTGCTACTGCGAGTGAAGAACTTTATATATTGTTTTATCTATTCCTATGACTCTTATAAGAGAGATATTTACCTTTATTTGACGGACCAGGAAGTGAAGTCTTGGAGAGATTTAAGTGCCGTACTCGGAACATGCAGTCGACAAGTGGTGGAGGCTGGACCTGAATCAGGGCAGCTTCCAAAGCCCCCGGTGCTCCTGTGCCTCCCCTGCGTGTCCCTCCACACTGTCACACTCCTTGTCAATGTTCTCATTCCCTTCCACCTGCGGATTGAACCCTACCTTCTGTCCCTACATACAACCTTGCTCTCCTGTCTGCCCAAATGCTTAATGCCAGTGATGGCCGTGTGTCTGTTGACCAATTGTTTCTTCAGACTCTGCCTTGATTTTTGGTTTATGGTTGAAGGTAACTACCACCATCTACTGTCATCCTCTTCTTTTTCCTCACCTCCACCTGGACAGAAGGGCCAGAGCAGATTGTCCTCAGTCGCTACCAAGGAACATGGCCTGCCGGCCCACTGTGTGCCCACACCATGCTGTCACCGGGTAACAGGCCAGCTGATGTTCACATAAAGCCTGGACGTGAACATCCACAGCCTTACTTGCAATCGCCCCAGAGTGGAAACAGCCTAAATGTCCTTTGGCAGGTGAAGAGTTAAACACACTCTGGCCCTAACGTACCACGAATAACTACTCACCAACAAAAAGAAAAGAGCTCCCAAGGCACAGACAGAAGAGGCAACCCCAGAGTCGTGTGCTGTATGACTCTTTCCATGTAGCATTTCTGAAGTAAAACTTCAGGAGCGGAGCACAGAATACTGGCTGGCGAGGAGTGGGGATGGGTGAGGAGGGTGTGGCTTTCCAGGGGGCCTGAGGGGTCCCTGTTCCCTGCAGTGCTGTAACTGTTTGGAATCGGGGTTGTGACAGTGCAGACATACACACATGACAGCATTGTATGGACCTGAATACACACATGCACGCCCAGCGTGTGGGTGAGCATGTGTGCAAAGTAAACGTGAAGCCTCAGTGAGGCTGGGGATTGACTCAGAGTCGGGATCCCGGCTGTGCGGTTGTACCAAGCCTTGTGGAGTGCTGGTGCCCACAGGCCGGGCCACGCGCGTGGTTATCATTATTTTAACTGCATGTGAACTTACAATGATCTCAGTGAAAAACTCAGTTATAAAAAGAAAGACCTAAGAGATCTCCTGTCCTTCAGGGGCTTATGGTTTCTACCTCGTCCCCAGTTTATTTCCTCTGCCTCTTTATCTAACTCCAGGCTGAATGTCACCAGGGCAGAACGAATGGTTTTTCTCAGGGAAGAAACTGCTGAATGAGCAGCAAAGGACCATAATTCAAATTAATTGTCACTTTTCTTCCTGATTTCCCAATCCCAATATCCTCAACTTTGGCACTAAAAAATTTATTTATTTATTTTGCCCTGGCTGGTGTAGCTCAGTGGATTGAGCGCAGACTTGCGAACCAAAGCGTCGCCAGTTTGATTCCCAGTCAGGGCACATGCCTGGGTTCTGGGCCGTATCCCCAGTATGGGGTGTGCTGGAGGCAATGATGCATTGATGTTTCACTCCCTCTCTGTCTCCCTCCATTCCCCGTCTCTCTAAAATAAATAAATAAAATCTTTTTTAAAAAGTATTATTTTTTGCCCTGGCTGGTGTGGCTCAGTCGGTTGAGTGCCGTTCCACAAACCAAAAGGTCACGGGTTTGATTCCTAGTCCGGGTACATGTCTGGGTTGTGGGCATGTAACTGATTGATGCATCTCTCACACACTGATGTTTATCTCCCTTTCTTCCTCCCTCCCTTCTACTCTTTCTAAAAATAAATAAATGGAATATTTAGAAAATTATTATTTTTCAGTTCTTACCTGAAGACATGTTCACTGATTCTAGAGAGAGAGGAGGGGAGAGAGAGAAAAGAGAGAAATGTCTGTGTAACAGAAACACCAATTGGTTCCCTCTGGTAGATACATATGCCCCAACTGGGGGTCAAACCTTCAACTTAGGTGTGTGTCCTGACTGAAACTGAACCCACAGCCCTTTGGTGAATGGGATGACGCTCCAACTAGCTGAGTTACCTTCCACCCAAGGTAACTTTGGCATTTTTTAAAGGGGAATTGGGAGTGGGGGAAGCACTCAGAAACTTGGAGTAGCTCTGAGATCAGGGGTCAGAGAAAACAACAAAGAGGCCCCACTCCCTCCCAGCTCACCAGCTTCCAGGTCACTGTAGGTATTTCAGACACTGCTGAACCACTGCGTGTGGGGCCGGTTGTGGGGGGCGGGGGCAGTGTCCTCTCTCTCCAATAGTGGAAAGAGGAAAGGTGCCCATAACCCTCACATCATCCTGGAATCTGCTTCATGAGTAAATTTTCTAGGGAAGCAGCAGCCCAGCTGTTTCCTGTCCCTATAAACTCTCCCTCCCTGTCCCCCTCACCCTCACCTATAGTCCCTCTTGGGACTATTTTCTAAAACCACCTCCCAGGCACTGTGCTGACCGAGAGAGGCCCTGTGGGGAGAGGAAGGTTTTCAACCCTGTCCCAGGACTTTAGCCAAGGTCCCCTGCCTCCCCACTGTGTCCCATTCTCCCTCCTGCCTGTGCCCCCACCCCCCACCCCACCCTGGCCCCTGCAGCCAAGCTTGAAGCAGCCAGCTCTGTCCCCCAGCAGCTGTACACAGCAGGGGTGGGGACAGCCACACTCCCTCTCACTCCCAGGCAGCAGCTGAGGGGCTGTGAATAAACAACTCGGCTTCCCTGGGGGCCTTTGTGACATTCTGCCTGTAACCACCACCTCAACCACCACCTCACCCCATCTTTTCCTTGGGTCCCTCAAAGCATCCACACCACAGCCGTGCCCAGTAGCTGGTCTGCAGGCTTCTGCTGGAAGGAGGGACACTCCCTCTCTCTGGAGCAGGCTGGGCACTGCTGGGAAGGGCAGGGAAGAGAGGAGCCTGAGCAGCTGCTTCCTTTCTGCTCCTTCCCATGATACCCACGACCGCGGGGCACCAGGGACTGGGGGTTCCCAGCTCCGCTGAGAAACTATTTCCTTTCATAAGGAGGTATGCGATTAGCCTGGGGAAATGGGCGACTCCTGAGGGTGAACGTTCTTCGGCTGAATTGACCACCAGAGGGGCTCTAGAGAGATGAGAAGCCCCCTTGCCGCCTCCACCCCCAAAGCACACAGACACCAAAGCACACAGACACTGGCTACTCCGCCTGTTTCTCTCGGACACAAACGCAGGCCCCACTCGACAAGCAAACACAAGGGTCCCAGCATATATGGTCTAGCTTTGAAATCTTGCTGAATTAGGAGCCGCGGGCCACTTTCTAGAGGACCTAGCTTGCCATCCATTTTTCGAACTTCAAGTTTCCTGTTCACTTTCCGCTCACCATCAGCTACCCTTAGTCCCTCGAAACTCTCAAAATGGAGCTGTCCTCGCTGGCCAGTGTGTCGATCCACCTAGGTGCGAATGCAAACTCCAGGCCTCCTATCACCACCCCACCCTCCTTTATGGGAATCCATGGCAGCCTGAAGAGGGCAGGCTAAGTGGGAGTTCGCGCGGCTCTCCGCCCATCCCCCACCCCAGTCCAGGTTACTCTGGTTCTATTTCTGAAGCAGAGCTCCCGGGTTGAGTGAGGGGTGCGGGTTATCTGTTGTTTCCACTAAGCACTGCTCCTTCCCTCCCTACGGACCCAGTCCTCTACCAGTGAGACCTGAGTTGTCTTGCTCCCTGGAGGCAGAACACGGTCTGTACCCCTCCTGACGCTCAATACCCCTGTCTGGCTGTGTCTACAAATACCAAACTGTGCATAAGAAGCCTGTTGTTTGCCAGCTGTTTCACGGGACAAGTACAAATAAACAGTGCCTGAAACAAGGCACTCAGAGCTGCACAGAGGACGGGCAGCCTGGAGAACTGAGATGAGCTGGCTGGGTGGCTCTCCACTCTCTTCCCCTCCCCTTAGTCACCTGGGTGCACCCTCATCCCACCCTCAAGACTACACAGCCAGAGAAACGTGATTTCCCTCAGCAACAGGAATAAGAGGCCCCATGGTTCAGCCGCTGAGCTACTTCTTGCCTGCGCTGTTGAGGCCTTATTAACTTCTCATCCCCGGTGGGAATAACTGGTGTGAGGCCTCTTGCTGGTGGTTCCACTCCTCATCCCACACCTCTGAGCAGTGTGTGTTGGTGACCTAGCGAACAACCTGGGAAACCGAGACTCAGGGAGGGCCAGTGTCTCGTCAAGGGCCTGGCGGGGTGGTAGAGAACCAGAGCCAAAAACGGGTCCCTGACTTTCTGTCTAGTGTTTGGTTTTTTCATCATACCTCTCTTTTCATCTAATTTTGGTCAATTCACTGTTCCCGCGTGCTTCTGCTAGAGGCTTGGTATTCTGGGAAGCGAGGGAAGGGAGCCAACACATGTCGACAAAAAGGTGGTAGAGTTGTGTTTGTCAGTGATGGGGCCTGAGGCACCCTGTTCCACTGTCTCTAGACCTCAATTTCTTCATCTGTAATTCGGTGTTGTGATATTATATGTATCTCATGGAACTGTGTAAGGATTCAACAGTAGGAGGCATGGTAAATGTTCAGGATGATTCCTCGGTTCCTTCAGTACAAGCACTCAAAAACAAAAGCTACTGTTACTGTTAAGATCATGTTGGAAGATGTACAAGCTAGCCAAAACAAATGATCCAGGGTAAGATGTTGATTGTTACAGAGGTTACATGCCAGCCCTGGCTGGTGTGGCTCAGTGGATTGAGCACGGGCTGCGAACCAAAGGGTCTCTGGTTCAATTCCCAGTCAGGGCACATGCCCGGGTTGCGAGCCAGGTCCCCAGTGGGAACCATGTGAGAGACCACCACACATTGATGTTTCTCTCCCTCTTTCTCCTTCCCTTCTCCTCTCTCTAAAAAGAAATAAATAATATGTATTATTTTTAAAAAGAGGCTACATGCAAGTTCTTTTTGCTCCAATCTTAACATGTTAACATGAACATCTGTGGTATGTCAAAGACATTTTCAGGGTCTAATTTTGTTGTTGTTTTTTTTCCCCCAGAAAGAGAATGAGAAAAACAAAATAAAACTCAAAACCAAGGCCTGAATCTATAAGAAATTCAACAGCAGACTTCCGGCCAAGATGGAGGTGTAGGTGGAAACACTTTGCCTCCTCGTACAACCAAGTTTAAAGACAACAAAGTTTTAGTAACAAAAATGCAACCAAAACACAGAAAATTGAACTATACAGAAGTCCAACAACAACGAACCGTTCAGCCAGACTGGTAAGAGGTGCGGAGCCTGCAGCGGAGCGGGGTCCGGCAGAAAAGATCCGCTGACCCAGGTGCGCAGGCAGCCATTGGCGGATCCCAGGTGTGGGGTAGCAACGGGCGGACCCAGTGAGGGAGTAAGGTGGCAGGCTGACAGCAGTCACACATTCTCATGCAGATAAACCAGGCAAAGGAGCAAGCAGTGAGACAGATCGTGCAGGCCCCAGCAGCGGGAAGCAGCAGAGGGGACTGCCATTGTCCCTCTTTGACCCCGTCCCCACATACAGCATCACAACCCAGCAATGGAGTTGCCCCGCCCTGGTGAACACCTAGGGTTCTGCCCCTCATATGTAACAGGCCAAAACATTATGGCTCAAGAAGAACTCAAAGCCTCAGAGCCAATAACTCTAAGCAACCAAGAGATAGCCAACCTATCAGATGCACAGTTCAAAATACTGGTGATCAGGATGCTCACAGAACTGGTTGATTTTAGTCACAAATTAGAGGAACAAATGAAGGCTAAACTAATTGAAATGAAGGAAAATGCACAGGAAACCAATAGTGATGGAAAGGAAACTGGGACTCAAATCAAGGGAGTGGACCAGAAGGAAAAAAAAATGACCAAACAGAAAAGTATGAAGAACCAATAATTCAAAAAAATGAGGAGAGGCTTAGGAACCTTCGGGACATCTTTAAATGTTCCAACATCCAGGCCCTGGCTGGTGTAGCTCAGTGGATTGAGCGCGGGCCTGCGAACCAGAGGATCGTGGTTCGATTCCCAGTCAGGGCACATGCCTGGGTTGCAGGCCGGTTCCCTGCAGGCCAACTCCCAGCAGGGGACGCACAAAAGGCAACCATACATTGATGTTTCTCTCCCTCTCTCCTTCCCCTCTAAAGATAAATAAATAAATAAATATTTTTTAAAAAATGTTCCAACATCCAAATTACAGGGGTACCAGAAGGGGAAGAGGAAGAGCGACAACAGGAGAACTTATTTGAACAAATAATAAAGGAGAACTTCCCAAATCTGGCAAAGGAAATAGACTTCCAGGAAATCCAGGAAGTTCAGAGAGTCCCAAAGAAGTTGGACCCAAGAAGGAACACACCAAGGCACATTATAATTAGCCAAGATTAAAATGAAGGAGAGAATTCTAGAAGCAGCAAGAGATAAGGGGACAGTCACCTACAAAGGAGTGCCCATCAGATTGTCAGCTGATTTCTCAAAAGAGACCTTACAGGCAAGAAGGGGCTGGAAAGAAGTATTTCAAGTCATGAAATCCAAAGACCTACAGCCAAGATTGCCCTATCCAGCAAAGCTTTCATTTAGAATGGAAGGGCAGATAAAGTGCTTCTCAGATCAAATTCAAGAAGTTCATCATCACCAAGCCCTTATTATATGAAATATTAAAGGGACTTATCTAAGAAAAAGAAGATAAAAAGTATGAACAGTGAAAGGACAGCAAACGCACAGTTATTAACAAACACACCTAAAACAAAAGCAAACTAAGAGGACAGCTAGATCAGGAGTGGAACCATAGAAATGAAGATCCCATGGAGGGTTAGCAACAGGAGAGTGGGAGGAGGAGAAAGAGGGAGAAGGTACAGAGAATAAGTAGCATAGATGGTAGGTAGAAAATAGACAGGGGGCAGGGCAAGAATAGCATGGGAAATACAGAATCTAAAGAACTTGTGACACATGGACATAAACTAAAGGGGGGATGGTAGGGGAGGGGGTGTGCAGGGTGGAAGGGAATGAAGGGGGGAAATAGGATAACTGCAATGGCATAATCAATAAAATATATTTTTTTAAAAAAGAAATTCAACAGCAGGCAGGATTCTTATCCTGAGTCGAAGGGTGAAAAGCAGATGTGTCCAAGGATGTGAGGACAGTGGGATCCTCGAGGAGAGGAGGGTCCATGTCATCTGGTGACTCCCCATGGGGATGAAGCGTCTGAGAGTGACAGAAATTATCTCCAGGAAAGGCAAAGCAGGGTCTCACCACCGGGTTCGTTGGTGCTGTCATGCCGGACAGACAGGTGCGACAGTGGGTCTGCCTCGGTAACGTTGAGCTCCCTGTTCCAATATGAAGAAAAGAGTGAGGGTTTGGTCCAGTTGACCCCTTGGCAGGAGGGCCTCTAGCAGTGGCTGTCCAACTTCAGTGTGCGCCGGCAGCAACTGGACGGCTTGGTGACCCCTGACCGTGGGGTCTCTCCCCCAGAGTTTCTGACCCAGTGGGTCTGGGATGGGCCCGAAGATGCTGCATTTTGAACAAGATCCCAGCTGTTGGTCTGGGGATCACATTCTGAGAACCGCTGGTTTAAAGCACTCCTCTACGGACATCTGGGTGTATCGGATGCAAACCTTAACATCTTGCTTTCCAATGCATGTAACAATTGCAATCATTAGCTTTTTACTTTCTTTTACTACACTGATTAGAAAATGACATGATTTCTCAATTAAGAATTTTATATTGAAAACAGAAACCAACAAACACCACAAATCAAAGAAATCCCTCTCTTTTTAAAAAGAATTTAATAGAGAGGAAAGGAAGGAGAGTGGGAAACATCAATGTGAGATTGCCTTTCACGCGCCCCCTACTGGGTACCCAGCCCACAACCCAAGCATGTGCCCTGACTGGGAATCCAACCGACCCTTTGGTTCTCAGGCCCATGCTCAATGCACTGAGCTACACCTGCCAAGGCAGAAATCTCTTTTGAAAGTCTGATGGACATTCCGCAGAACTCACTTGACCTAAAAATGAGCAGGGAAGGGACCTGGAGAAGCAGGACTTCTCACTCCTCACACTGATCCCTCACCATCGATGCTTTTGTGTGGGGAACCTGCCCGTGTGTGAATCTGCGACCCAGCTGGCATTCTTACTCTCCAAAAATGTGGTGAGAGCTAAGCCCTGAGGGAAGGAGGCCATCCTAGTTTTCAGCTAAATTTCTTTGAATACCACACTGTTAAGAGGGAACAAGAAGCCAATTCTCATGACCTTACATGCTGACACTTGTCTGAAACGCCCGATGAAGGGGAAGCATGAGGCAGGCGCATGAACAGAGCTCACTGATAGCAACTGGGCTGAGAAAAGTGAAAACCGAACCGGAGCCAAACGGCCGTTTTATCTCCTCCAGCAAGACTGTCTGACCAGAGGGGCTGTTGGACTTCTGGGAGTTCTCTTATCTCCCCAAGAAGCACACAGGATGTTCTTAAAACTCGGATAGAAGACGGGATTACAAGATAACAGGCGGCTGACCAGAATTTCAGCATTTATACTGTCTGACTGTTACTCAGCTTACATAAATCAAACTTTCTTTTTTTTTTAAAAGGCCTCCTCACTATCTGTTGAAACTGGGTTTTTCTTCCCCAAAGACTGAGGAGAATTTGCGAGGGAGGAGGGAGGCCTCCACAGTGTAGCTGCTCCCTGGGGAACAGAGGCCGAGGTGCTGTCTCCAGTAGGTCTCCTGATGGGGGGCCCTACACAGAATGTTCTAGGGAGGCCCCGGTGCCAAGAGGAACCAGGAGATTGAGCACCTGATAGTAAACGTTTCGGTTGAGCCAGCGTTCTGTCCCCGATAATGGTTCTAGTCAATAGTTGTGTGGCTTCCTTTCTGGTATTAAATTTGAAGAACCAAAGACACAAAAATAAATGATTTCATATACCAAAAATACACCCCTGACAAGTATTTCTAATCATTTTTCTAGAAAACTGAAATATGTATTTCATAATTAGTAATGCAGTTTGTATCCACTGAATAAAAACTTTTGTTCTTATGAGAAGCTGGAGAAATATTCAGACTCCAATCAGTACTGTGTACATACACTATTTAAAAAAAACACCTTTTACTAGTGCAGGTGACTTGGGAGTTCCTGTTACTCCACTGTCTCCTCTAAAGCCACCCTAATTTGTGGGCTGGTTAAAGTTTACCCTTTTGCCAGAGTGTTCTTACTAATAAATAACTCATTTGTACTTCAGAGACAAAGCTAAAAGGGCTTCAGTTCTGCAGGAACGACATCTCACAGGGACCTTGCCTGGAGGAACATTGCTGCTTTTGTTTGAGGCTGGTTGGTCTACAATGCCAAGAGCAACTTAGGTGCACAGAGGGCTTCTCTCCAGGCCTTAGGTGCACACAGCCTCACCCACTCTCACAGTGTTCCCTTTGAAGGCGAGGATAATCAGTTGCTCATTATCCTCATTATACAAAAAGGAGAATCAGGCAAGGGGTGGGGGGCGACGGGGGGCGATGGGGGGTGATAGGTGACTTGCCCGAGCTTTGTTTGCTTAATGCACCATCAGCCACAAAGCTTCTGTAAAGCAGATCACAGGTGAGGAAAGGTGAGTGCAGGGTCTCAGTAAAAAGGCGCCGGCTCCTGCTGCAGTGAGAGCATCACAGCATCGCAGGCCATTCTCAACTCTGTAGCTTAGCACCTGCTGTACTTTTTACTCTTTGCCACATACATTTCCTGAAGGGATCCTATTTTAAATAGTTCATGCCTTATTTCTTTAAACCATAAAAATATCCCAGAAATGGCAACATTCTGAGATCCAAAGTCTACTTAGATTATCTTTCCTACTGGAAAGAAAGGCAAAAACTCTTTGTTATACCCA
This sequence comes from Sturnira hondurensis, assembly GCF_014824575.4. Taxonomy (NCBI): domain Eukaryota; kingdom Metazoa; phylum Chordata; class Mammalia; order Chiroptera; family Phyllostomidae; genus Sturnira; species Sturnira hondurensis. The sequence goes on along the minus strand of NW_028089713.1, from coordinate 1,306,598 downwards.
GGCCCCAACTCCTGGTTTGGAATATAGTCACCACGATCGTCACTGTAATAAATGTTGCTTAATTCAGAGACGAACTCTAGGGGTAGCGCCCGCTCTGGGAATTCGCGTTCCCACTGTCTGGCATTATCAGTGCGTGTCCCCACTTAGACTTCAGTCCCTCAGAGTGGGGCACCCAGTTCTCAGTGACGGCTCGGTGGTGCTGATTTCTAACGGACAGTGAGTAACCATGAGACAAATTATGGGTCTCACTGCTCCACTTGAGCATAGGGGAAGAAAGAGAAATGCAGGTTGAGAGAAGTAAAGAATGCTTGCTGGTAGCCTAAGGCTGGCCCATTGTGCAAGGTCCAGAACAAAAACCACTCTCTTTAACTAGTTGCCGTGTTTGTATATCCTGTACACCTGGAGTTTCAGCAGCAGCTCCCCGCAATGGAGCTTTGGACTCCAAGCTCTGTATTGTTTCAGGTTTACCAAGAAATGCTGTTTGCTTTGTACTTGGGCCAACCATGCACTCTGCGCAGGGCAGCTGGTTCCCCAACCACTTCTAGGACTACCTGGTTCATTTTTTGGTTTTGTTTTGTTTTTAGAAAGTTTTTATTCACTCTCCAAGAAGGAGAGGGGACTCGTGTGGAGAAGATACACCAGGCTTGAGGGGTGGGGGCTTTGAGCTTTTATTGGATCGTCATTGGATTTAAAAGGGGGTGCTGTCGTGTGGCCCTGGGCTGTCGGGGCGTTGTAACAGAGGCTGCAGTTTGTTCCAATGGTATGTTCTGCCTGTGGCTGTGGGAGCGGTTAGTTCTGTTGTTGCTTCCAGGCATTTCCAGTCCTGGGGACACAAGCTCAGAAGAGTAAAATGACCGTCATGTTCCATGGGTCTGCTCAGCAAATGGCACCACGATAGCAAATGGGGCTGGCTTTTCCCTTTCATCCCTCTCTGGTTTTAAAATGGATTTATTCTTTTTTTTAAAGAGTTTATTTATTTATTTTTAGAGATAGGGGAAAGGAAGGAGAAAGAGAGGGAGAGAAACATCAATATGTGGTCATGTCTCACACCCCCTCTACCGGGAACCCACCCTGAAAGCCAGGCATGTGCCCTAGACCAGGAATCGAACCTGCAACCCCTTGGTTCATAGGCCTGCGCTCAACCCACGGTGCCACACCAGCCAGGGCAAAAATGGATTTATTCTTAATGATCTGGCCCAGTTCTGGTTTTGGGGAGGCGGGTCTAAGGTCTCTTCTCCTGTAACTACTTTAGGTGGGCTAGGGCGCAGAGCTGTCCCTGCCTGTGGGTCCGGATGTGGGGCATCAAGAAGAAGAGGGTAGAGCTGGACAGCCCGAAAAGTGAGAGCTGAGGCTGGGGGCTGCTCATGGCGAGAATCTTGTTCTGCTGAATGCAGGATATGAGATATTTGAGGAGACGTAGCCTAAAAACAAGAATAAAGAAAAAGGCCGCTACGGATCCTAGGAAGGGAATTAGGAAAACCAAGACCAGACATTGAACTTAACATTCCCAAAAGGGAGAGGCAGAGTAGCAGGTGCGTTTTGCGTGGCTCACACTGCATCAGTAGTTCTCAGTGACTCCGAGTCAAAGGAGGAAAGAAGTGAAACATCAGCTTGGCAGGAAACTAGAAAAACTAGGATTCGATCAGCTTGTGGGTGACAATTGGACACTGGGATTTCCATTGAAACAGTTTCTCTCCCTAAAGTCACCTTCATTTTAGCCAACAGACTGTATATAAGTTTAGTTTCAATTTAGCCTATTTGCATGAACACAGCAAGAGTGGTAATTGATGGTGCAGATTCTCTCAGATCTGCTTTGCGGGAATTTTACAGGAAACGTTCAGACTGAGCTTCAGTCGGCCTCTCAGGGCACAGAGGCCGAACCACACAGCTGCCATCGGGCTCTGCCGCAAATACCTGTTTGTTTGAGTGGATTCCTCAAGTTCTTGAGGTCCCCATAATGTCTTGAAGTTTCTTCCTTTCCATCTTTCAGGAAAGCAACCTTTGTTCCTCACCTAGAAAGACTGCCAGAAACCGCGTGACCGAGTGGGCACAAGGCCCCTTCCCCAAGGGGCTCTAACTAGCTTCAAAAGTCAACTCCTGAAAGCTTTCTGGTGACATCCAGAGTCCAGGCCTGACCCTTTTGATCATGACGTTCCAGATAAAGTCTTGGGTATTAAAACCACATTTGTACACTGGTGCTACTGTAAAGACAACAGACTCTTACCGGGTTTATGCAAACAAACACATCGCCCTGAAGATAATCCTCACTCATTAAGAGTTGCCAAACTCTGGAGGGATTAGGTAGGGAGAAAAATATAATGTTTCAATGTTGCTTATGAGGCCATAATTTACAAACTGTTCTAGGGAAAAAACAAGTTTCCTTATATCTAGAAAACAAAAAGATTTAAAATTAGTAATACTTCAAACAAAACCATAAAAATAACTATTATCTTTAGTTAATCTAATAGAACTACACGGTTCGTTTATAAACAATATATTTGCCTCAAAAACACCATCCTCATGGAAAATGTTCAGAGGTTCATTTACAAGAAAGCGAGAGAGGAGGAAAAGGAAAAGAGAGACATGGGTAAACTAGGTCAGAGGCCACAGGAAAGACTGAACAGGGGCCTTGGTTTGTAACTGAGAGGCGGCATGCATTAGATATGAAGTCAGGTTACTGAAGCCCTAGATTATGTTCCAAGATCTAAAAAGAATATCAATTGATTCCTCCATGACTCCTAAAGACATTTAATATCTTAAAAAAGAGTTCTGCTATATCAGTATACTTTAGAGATAAAACCATACTTAAAAAATGCTTGGTATTTTATTCCATCAGGCTAAATTAGTGAACCAAAAGAGAACCAATTTGTAGTCACAAAGGATCCAATGTATTATCACTGTCTCTGCACATTTTTGGGGTGAAGACAATTGTTTCACAACCTACTCTTTAAAAAATTATTTATTTACTTTTAGAGAGAGGGGAAGGGAGAAAGAGGGAGGGGAACATCAATGTGTGAGAGATACATTGGTTGCCTCTCACACGCCCCCAGCTGGGGACCTGGCCTGCACCCCAGGCATGTGTCCTGACTGGGAAACGAACCTATGACTTTCCGTTTTGTGGGCCAGTGCTCAATCCACTGAGCCACAGCAGCCAGGGCTCCCAATCTACTTTTTATTAATTATACCACTATTCATTCAGTTCATTGTAGGTAAGAATCACTTCTCACCACATAAACAATCAGCTAGAACTACCAAGGGTGTCCACGGCCTGCAGGCCGCTTGCAGCCCAGGATGCCTAATAATGCAGCCCAACACAAAATTGTAATTACTTACCTTTTTTTTTGCAGTTGGACACCCCTAGGCCATCCTTTTCCATGTTCCAAATGACTTTCTGTCTCCTTCAAAGACTAACTATTCATTCACCCTAATCTCTTATAGTCCTTAGGACACACAGACTACAAATCCCTGTTCCTACCCAAGGTGGAAAAAGTTTATCATCAGACACATTACATTCCGTGTTAGCCAAGGATGTTGTCTTACAGATTCTAACAAAAAGACTTGGTGTGTGTGTACACACACATACACATCCAAGCTAACACCGCCAATTGTGTGTGTGTGTAATCTCCTTTGATCTACTAACTCCATACATTTTTCAACAACTCATTTCTGGGTGCCAGCTTAGACCTAAATCAAACTCTTATTTTCAACATTTTGTTATCATATTTTAAGTAATTATTTGCTCTGCTACACAGGGAGGGAAACTCTGGCTGCACCTCACTCTCTGACCCCAGATTAACACAGCATTTATTTCACAATATTTGCCCAGGACTTTAACATCGAAACAGGGGACACGCCCATGCATGAGTAATGGTCTCTTCTGATGGTGGCCCAATCAAAGCATGTCACATGGGTACCCGTCCATTCTACTGTGATAATGGAAAAGGGAAGCGTACCCTCAAGAGGAGGAACACAAGGGGCCGTATTGCTCTGCAAACAGGCCTCAGTATTCACTGCATTGAATGTGTGTCCGTGCTGCTGGTGCAAGAACAAGGCTTTTGAGCTGGAGTGCAATTTCAAAAGGCAACACCTGTTTCGAACTAGGGCCAAGAATTTACAGCTGCATTTTGAAATCTCAACAGACGTGTACTTTACTTTTGGGGGGTTATCCACATAGGATTTGGGAAGTGTAGAGAGGACAACACAAGCAGACAGATGTGCACGAACCGAGGTCCTATTTTCCAAAGTCCAGGAAATATTGTGGCTGCACACACTAGAACGTTGAGTGGGCACACCGATCACAGAACCTCTCCAACCCAAGTAGGTGGCAGGGTGCCCTCATACCGTGGACATTGAGCCCAGGGGGAGGTGTCCAAAAATGAGGTGGGGTGAACCAGGGCCCACTAGCTAAGTACGCAGAGGACAAACACTGCCCTCTACTGGCAGAGGTATGGGCTATATAATTAAGATGACTAGTCACAGTCACTATCTTAAGACATAATAAGAAAATAAAAGCTTTCACATAAGTTAAAGCTTTGTATCTAGGGGGACCACAGGGATATACAAGTAAATTTAAGTATTTAATGAGGAATTTTTATATCTCACTGAAAATAATTTTTACCACTGCCATGTTAGAGATGCTAAAGAACAGCAAAATGCTCAAAAGGTCATCAGAAAGGTTCAAGGGACCCATTTATACAAGAGAACAGGAGCTGTGACAGCTTCAGGCACACGGGACAGCGACCTGGTCCGAACACCTGTGCCATACCAGTCACATCAAAGCACATCCTATAGGAGCCAGTTCGTTTGCTACAGAATCGGGGAACAACAGACAGCTAGCCCATCTCAGTTGTCGGAAAAACTGAATGAGGTGATATGTAAATAAGCACTTTATAAACTTCAAAGTCTTACATTACAGCCTAGTAACGTTCAGGGATAAGAGTAGAGGGAGCTCCAAACGCTTTCCCAAACAGAACTTCTGTCACCCACCTGGTTTCTGAAATCCTCTAAACCAGATCCTATTTCTTGTACTGAAACGGTATCTGGTATGTTAATCATAACACATCTATATTACCAGAAAATGGCTGGTTAACATTCTTCCAAAGCCCACTTAGACCTGGGACAAATAACTGAGAAATAATCGTGAACTTAGTCACTGAGGGACAAAATGCAAAAAGCACTTAATTCCAAAGCCAAGTTGAGTTTATATGTTATTAAATATTTGCATGACAATGCAAGAACTTAAACAAGGAACAAAGTTGAAAATAAAAGCACAAATAGCTACAATATCAGCCCAATTCTAAAGGGACCTTGTACCATGTTCACCATCTTAGTATTTAATTCTAAAATGCAATATAGCAGTTCTTATGGATATCTAAAATTGAACACAGATGTGTTTCATGAGTATAAACATTATCCTAAATTATAATATGATTGCTGAAAGATTTTGCCCTCCACAAGTTTATAACCTTGAATGTGAACATGGAGAAAAATGCTAACTAGGACCCAAGTCGTCCGTACTCCCTTGTTGATTCAAGTTAGTGAATCTATTGCCTCTTGATTCCTTAAAGTATTAATTTCTCCTTTGACTTGAGATAAGAGATGCTTTTCCTGTTACCAACAAAAGTGATGGTCACTGTTAGTTTCTAAAGAATCGATTCAGGAAATACCACCCCCCACCCCCGTCTATTCTGGCTGGACTTGGGGCTGAGAGGCCAAGGTGATCAGCTCTCTAAGTCAGTGTATTTAAGTGAAGAGTATTTCAAGAAGTACACAGAGCACATATCTGGGTTATAAAAGCCCTTTTATAAAGCCATTTTTTAAACAAAACAAAGTTTACAAAAGAAAAAAGGATACAGAAAAAGAATAACTTGCTTCATGTCCCCCCCCAAAAGAAAAAACAAAACAAAAATAAAGGGGACAATGCCAACATGCTCAACAATAACGGGTTCTTTTTCTTATTTTTTAATACAAAATACAAGCAAAGGATACATACTTAAAACAGAGCTCAGGAGCAGACACGCAGTCCTGGAAACCCTTTAATAAAAGAAAGCAGGAGTTTGTTTTTTCTTTGTCTATGCAGATACGTAGAGACTGGGATATGTAAAAATTAAGTATCACAAAAGACCATTACACAAGTCTACCAATGCATGTTGCACCTATAATTCACGAACATGGTCAACAAAATCATGTTTACTTCAACCCCGTTTCATTTAAATTAAAAAAAAACTTTTAAATAAAGTGGTTACATTCAAACTTGAACTTCCTTAGTACCATGCTGCAGATTTCAGCACTGTTAAGGTATTGCAAGAATGCCCAACTCTCTTGGTGTCTGATCCCAACTTAGCAACATCGCAGTATTAAGAAAAGGGATGACCCAGTCTCGGCCCATGGACTTACAACTAAATACGTTTAAGCAGGTTCCTCTTTTACCCTTCCTGCTCAGAACACAAAAGATTAAGAACTAAAATGAAGACTGGGAATTTTAGAGCTGGCAAAATGAAGTCTGAAAGATGAATCAAGGCAAACGGTTACTGAGAACTTGGCTGCTGCTTAACCCGGAAAGTCTTCAAGTCTTTCCTTCAATCTTGCAGGAATTAGGTGTTTAAGGTTGGCTGCAACATGTTCCTGGTAAATAAACTAGGTAGAACTCTTATTTACAGATCTTGTAACAAATACTTCTGGAGAAAAAAAAGATTTAATTTCCAAAAGACAAAGGTTTAATTGCCAGACATATACACACACTCACACACATCCACACAATACTTCAGGGGTTTTTATACACATTACTTAGGGCATAAGCTTAGTACTATACCCCTAATGCCACATCAAAAAAGGGACAACAAAAAAACCCAATTTTACCCTCCCCCCAAATCCAGAAACCCCTCCCTTCACCCCTGATGTACAAAGTGTATGCACAAGGGTGGCATTCTATCGGCGACATGAAGCATGCTTGGACAGGACAGACGTCACCAGTTCAGTCATCCTACTGGCACGGTGACAGGCAGGTTTCAGGGACTTTTCCCAATAGTGGTTAATAAACAGTCAGCACCGCTGTGAATGTTGTGAATTTGGCTATGACAAAAAAGGGTGACTTACAGATTAACGGTTCATTTTGTGTCAAGTTTATCCCAAGACAAAGTGAAAGAAAATGGACTGCAGATTGATAGCTTGATGCCCCAATATTCAAAGTGACTTCTTTCCCCAAAAACCCAGCGAAAAGGACACCTTTCTAACCTGAAGAGCAACCAGGTTTTCACTGGATTTCCCCTGCCCCTTGGCAGGACATGTGCACCATGCATTCTGTGTTAAGTACCCAAGTCTGAAGGCCCCGGGGCCCAGCGCCCAGGCTTCTTCCTTTCCGGACTCCTGAGGTGGCCATCCCTGCTTCTCAGTGCAGCAGCCGGCAAGGTGGGCACAGGAGGACGCCCCCAATGCCCACACTCTGCAACAGCGACACTGGCCACAGGGTCTTCCGTAAGGCTTTCCCTGTGGCCCCTCCAGGTAGTAACTGCTGCTCTCGCCTAACACTCTCAAAGCACCTTTTAAACTGGTTTGCTGAAAGAAAAGCACTCTTCCCTTTCCTCAACCAATACTCCAAAATTCGCTTGCTACCCAAATGGCCACGGCTAAAGAAAGAAATCTTCGAGGGGAAAAGAGAAAGGGCAATTCAGTTTAGTCGACCAGATACATCCATGAGTGTCAAAACGTTACTGGATTATAGCCCCCAATTCCTCTTGATTAGTTACCTATAAGAAAATGCTACTTGAGTCGGGACCTACAGTAAGTATCAAATTGAGAATTAAACCTGGGCCAACTGTTACTGTGGAGGGAAATCACTATCAAACCTCCCTCATGAGAAATCAACCATTTTTTTTTGAGATGACAAGATTTCTGCTCATTACCTTCCTAAAGGAGGACACACCCACTGATTTTCCTTTATGGACTCAGTAAGGAGTGGAGATAGGAAAGGTGGAGGTTTTTAGAAAGAACAAATCTACCATTACTAAAAGTAAAAGTAAAAGGTATCCTTTGGGCCTGCTCCACTGATTCCAATCCGAGGTGGGGAGGGCTAAAAGCAGCAGCAAGGTACAGATAGATTTGATAGCACGGAAACTACCCTTGTCAAGTTGCAGTGTGCTGGGAAGTCTATAAAAAAAATCTTACTAACTAGAATGTAGTGTCAGTCAGCACAGATGCTAAAATCCATGTTTCAGAGTAAACCCTAAGAGCTACCGTAAGAATTCAGTTAACACCAACAAGCACCTTCAACGTGAACGTCCCACTTCCTGAGCACTGTAGACAAGACAGTGAACCTACTGCCACTTCACCACCGGCATGCCAGAGGGAGAGAGGGGGTTTGGTCAAGGGTGGTGCCCCCGGCCAGCCTCTATCAGCTTGCAGCTTGTAACCCTTCCTGACACCACCAAGCCCAACTATCAGGCACCTGTTTCCAGTTGCGATGCCACAGTCATGCTCCTCTTTGCATACATGATTTGAGGGGAAGACTAGAGTGTTTTAATCAATAGAAAGGGGAGGAAACAAAGGTCATTCAGAGCCTGTCTCACTTGGGGACACAGATCCTCTTGTCCAGTCTATTAGAAATACATAATACATTTTTCAATCTCATGAATTTTTTAAAAAGGGATCCCACACAAAAAGCCCAACCAAATGCACACAAGTAACTTATAAGACAAGATCACCTCTAAAGTATGTGCCTGTATCAGAGATGTTAGTGCAGATTAATATATTAAAGAGACTGTATCACATAAAATACGAAGGCTAAAGTTTTAAAAGATGCCCCCCCACCCCCAAATTTTCACAAAACATGATCTAAGAAAATCCCAAATGTTACTAGGAATGTAAGACTTAAAGTCATAAACCTCTAAAAATCGAAGTGCACGGTGGAAACACTGATCGGTCTCTTGCTGTAAGACACAAACCTTGTTAAAATGAGATACCTGGACAAACCCACTAAATCGAACAGAATGATCTTTAGGTAGCAGTCCGACTTCACTTATGTTCAAACTTTGCATTTCCAGCCTAGTACTGCAATCTCCAAATTCAATCTTTAACACGTAGTGCAACAGTGAAACGACTCTGTCACTGGGTGTTAATTTTTTTAACCACAAAGTAAAAATATTGAAGTGTCTTAATAATCGGAGTAAAAATATTCCTTAAATAACCTTTTGTTCTAGAACATAATAGGCAAGAAAGCCATGTTGTCTGACAGAACAATATGCTGCAATTGAAAGGAAAAAAACCACATAAGCAAAATACCGAGGAAGCAAATCTAAATAAAAAAGCAGAGGTTAAATTTCACTAATTTTTCAACTTCTTCGCATGCTAAGACCCCTAACCTTTGCTCCCAGAAGCTTAAGATGTCGGGATGTGAAGGATCAAACCTTCTGATCTCTCCTGACTGCTTTCACAAGGCATGGAAAGTCTGTTATCAACTGCACACAGGCCTCCCAAACACATGCCTTCTCTAGCCCTGCTGTACCCCATAAACTCCTGCTTTAAGCAGCATCAACAGTAAGCAGGCACACCAGTAAAAAGAAAAGCAAACTGAATAGTGTGGGAGCAATTAACACACACCCACCAAACACAGGATGTGAAGTGAAGACAGAGCCAGGAGAAATCATGTCCTCTAGCAGGGTTGGTAGGCATTGGGGGAAGGTGTGCAGTGGTACCCTACATGTAGCAGGAAGCCAAGAGATGCACTTCACACCATGCTTCTATGAAGACCCGGGAAGTAGGTATATATGAAAAGGAAAATGTTCTACCCCCAAATAAAAACAGCACAGTTCACGGGATCTGAATGCACGCACATTTATGGCATAAAAAAATTTCAACTCTTTGTTTTCATAAAGGAAAAAATCTCAAGTCTTTGTGAATGAGTTTCACATTAACCGGTATTTTATTTGCTTAAAACCTAAACATTGTCAGTTTAAGAAGAAATCCACTGTGATAATATAGACTTGCCATTTAAATTCTAGGTTTTTTTTTTTTTTTTTTATCCTTGGTAAAATTTTATCCAAGAAACAGGATACACATAGATTTTAAAACATGAAGCATTAGAGAATAAAGTAGGAAATTAAGCATGATTTAAGTTTTAGAGGTCCTTGGTTTTTGTTGTTGTTTGTTTTTGTTTTTTAAATTCCTTAAAGACTGTAGCAGGATAAAAGGGTCACTGGCTCTGAATCTCTTTGAGATAACAAGTGATGAAATGAAATAAAAAAACAACAAAAAACCAAAAACAAAACAACAAAAAGCACACAAAAACCCACACCCTCAAACAAGGTCAGGTAACCTACTCCCTGCCCTGCCCCAAGGTAAAAAATAAATTTGTATTAGATGACAATTGATTTTTTAAAAAGTCTAAGTAGAGAAAGAGGCAATCGTTTTGAACTAAAACCCTTCTAATGTTTTTTGATTACTGCTCAACTTGCTACTGTCTAGCAAAAAGCAACATTTCCATAGTGTTCATCACAAGTCTTATTGCTTTACAACTGTGGTATGCCATCCATTAAAAATAAAAAGATGAAGCAGTTGATCCAGTGATTAATTTGACACGGCTTTCATTGAAAAAGCGAGGGAGGAAAGGGTGGTGGCAAAGAAAAGACCAATAGACAAAAAGGTAAATTAAACATACAATGGTTTTCTTAATTAAAAAAAATTTTTAAAAAAGAGAGAATATGTTATATTCAAAAGGAAAAAAAAGCATTGAAAGCCCATGAGTCAAGCCATAGCCAAAACCATGTTCTATCTTATGTAGGTTTTCTTTTTTCCCCTGTTTTCTTTTTTTTCTTTTTTTTTTCTTTTTTAAATAAAATCTCTCCCACACCATCATCACTTTTAATCCTCCCCAGACGGGGCTTCATCTTCAGACCCTTCGTCCCCAGACTTCTCCGGCGCGGGGCTTGCAGGTGTTTTCTTCTCTGCAGGGCTTTCTGGTTCCTCGTCATCTTCTTTGGGAGAAGGAGTCTTTTCCTTCGATGCCTTTGAAGCTGTGGGGCGACCCACTTTCCCTTTGCCTTTCACAGGGCTTGGCGTCACTGAGGGAAGAGAAATGCCAAATTGGGGAAGGGAAGACAATGACTTTAATAAAAAATCAACTACAAAACAAAACAATCCACCAGAATAAAAGCTATAAAGACCATTTACTAAAACCCAAGGCGGAGGACATTGGTCTCCAATCCCTCTTTACCAGAATTGTCGTGTCATGTAAGCGGTCACGCTCATACTAAAGAAACAGGACGCTGCAGACACTGCACATCATCCCAGTGGCTTGTGAAACGGAATGTTGTTTGTGTTTAAAAGTGAGTCAAGAAGAAGAAAGGATATGACAATTTGAGTAGAATCTGAAGCCATCAAATAATTTGACAGTTCTAGGACTCCCAACAGTAAGAAGTGATGAGTAAAAGGTTTAAAAATCACGAGGTTCCACCTGCCAGGATAAAAAGACAAATCTAGCTTTCTGATTTAATGACCAACTAGCTCTGACCAGGAGAGTATCACGCAGAAACCACAGGCCGCAGGGGAAACGACTGCATGTGGTCAGTGTGGCTTTATTCCGCTAACAGAGAGGCTGGCGCAGTGACCAGAACGCGGAATGAACTGCTGTAGGCGCACATTTCCACAGTTCCGAGTCCTCACTAGCTGCTGGGATTGGGTTCCTGGTGGGAAAAAGGGCAGTGACAGCTATGTTGACACGGTGTTTCTAACACTGTGCCTGACACAAATCGGTCATTCCCAAATCTTATTGATGGTTTGCCAGGAGCTGAAGAACAGGGCTAAGCCACCAGCCTCTTGGAGCAGGGGTTAGAGTCCTTATTAACAAATAAGCAACACTTCCAGCTGTAGAATACACAATCCTTTCAGAACCCATGTATTCTTAACTAAGTGTGTGGCCAATGCCACTACCTGGTGAAGAATTTCTGTAAAGAAAGTTTGTTAGTTCATGAAATTTTCAAAGCAGTAATGTAACGTCAGTTCTGCAGAACTCACCTGTAGCCTTTAGCCTGGGTTTGGGCATTTTCTTTTCTTTTCTCTCAGGTTTGGACTTCTTAACCATCTTTTTGTTTTTCTTTTTTGAACTGCCATAGTCACTATCATCATCATCTTCCATTAGAAAATCTTCATCACTGCCGGAATCTTCTGAGAGGAAAGAAGAATTTCAACGTCCAACTTAATGTACACAAGCTTCTAAGTGAACAAAGGGAGAAAGCACTAAGAATGACTGGAGGATGGGATCTTGGAGCCAAACACTCCTGGATTCTATCTGCTGCTGTACTACCCTTTTGGTGGGGGTTGTCACCGACCCCACCTGTAAAATGTGTGTGTGTGGGGGGGGGGTTAGGACGCACATGAGGGGTACATGACTTACTTGTTTGAAGAGTAAGTAGGTTGAACACAGCAAGGGATAAAACTTAATCTGAATGAATGAATACCGAAGCTATCAAGTAATGTTTGGTACTTATATCATTCCCAAATAATATAGGTGAGACCAGGAAAATAAAACTGAATTGACATCATGTGCTTGGTGCAAACATGAATAAATAAAACAAGAAAATTACGTATGAAGCAATAACACATGTAACTAATTAATGTGAATAACCCCTGAAACATCTAAACTCTGTCACTAACACTTTTTGTTGGGAAGAGCTCTACACCCTTCTCCACCAGGCCAGAACACAAATCTTAATCACAATGTCCACTGTGTAACTATTGTTTTAACAATCCTTTATTGAGTATTTAAGTACAAATGATGAACAGCATAGTCATGATAATCTTTGAATCTTTTACATTATCAACAGATGTCAAAGTCATCATCTCTTCTAACAATGAGTAATTTAAGGGGCTATTTGCAACATTCAGCACCTCCCTAAAAGCTGCCAAAGGCACTGGCCCTGGCTGGTGTGGCTCAGTGGATTGAGTGCTGCACTAAGAAGCAAAAGGTTGTTGCTTTGATTCCCAGTCAGGGCGCATGCCTGGTCCCCAGTAGGAGGCATATGAGAGGCAACCACACACTGATTATTTCTCTCCCTCTTTCTCCCTACCTTCGCCCCTCTCTAAAAATAAATAAATAAAACCTTAAAAAAAAAAAGACCAAGGCACCCAGCCAACTGTACGTACTCTCCTGGAATGGTGCCTCGTCCTCTTCTTCTGGTTCTTCTTCACTGCCCACGTCTTCCATGAGCATCTCTCTCTGTTTAGATGCTGCTTTAGAGGCTGCCTGCCGTTGCTGGCGCACACTTTTATGATCTTCTTTTTCATCTTCACTGTCCTCTGAAATATCAAAGTTATGATGCACTAATCCAAGATGTATGTTTATTTGACAACTAATCAGAAAAACCAATGCAATGGCCATTGTGAGATATAATCTACAGCTTTATTGCATTCAAAAAGGATAAAATCTATCCTTAAAAATTCCAACAGAAGAGGAGCTACAATTCAAAGAATGAACTTCAATAAGATCAGGTACCCCACACTATTACATATAAAATAACTTATGCATTTAGTTTTAAGTAAAAATAAAGCTGAATTTAGGTGTAAACACATGCTTCTTGTAACATACTTTAAACTTGTATTTACAATAGTGCCAGCCATTAATATAAAACAGCATTATTTGGCCCCGGAAGGTACAGCTAGTGGATTGAGCATGGGCTGCGAACCAAAGGGCTGCCAGTTTGACTCCAAGTCAGGGCACATGCCTGGGTTGCAGGCCAGGTCCATGGTGGGGGCCATGTGGGAGGCAACCATGCATTTATGTTTCCCTCCCTTCCCCTTTCTCTCAAAAAAAAAAAAAAATTTAAAACTTGAAAAAACCCCTGTGTATTAAAATGTCCAATGCATAAATACATAAAGAGAATTACATCTATTACATTAAATATTGTTTATTACCTGCTGAGTGAGAATCATCCTTCTTGGTCTTCACATCTTTTTCTTCTGAGTCTTCACTATAAGGGGAAGGGGTAAAAAATTTACGTTATTAGAGCAAAATCTAAGTGACTGTAGATCCCTGGTGTCTGAAGAAAACCTTCTTACTCATATAAAATTCAAACTATGCTGAGGTTCCATTACTTCCTCCTTTATAGGGATGCTGGTGACTAAGCATGATTTTTACTTACTTTTGGAAAACACTGCTTCTAAAAACCCAAAGGTAGCCCTGGCTGGTGTAGCTCAGTGGATTGAGCACAGGCCTGCGAACCAGAGGATCGCGGTTCGATTCCCAGTCAGGGCACATGCCTAGGTTGCAGGCCAGTTCCCAGCAGGGGACACACGATACATTGTGTGTCCTCGGCAGAGGCAACCATACATTGATATTTCTCTCCCTCTCTCCTTCCCTTCCCCTCTAAAAATAAATAAATAAAATATTTTTTTAAAAAACCCCAAAGGTAAAAAAAGAAGGCATCTCAACACAGGTTGAAAATTTCTCACAAAAACATTTAATAAGAAAAAAGTTCTTTGTTGTTAAAGGCAGAATATAGAAATACTACCATTGTATAATGTGTCAATGGTGGTAAAATAGGCAAACAAATGGACAGCACCAAATATAGTTATTAGAGGAAATTGGAATTCAGTTACATAAATTATACTATGTCTAAAGTTTATCTAAAAGAATCAAATTATCTTCTAGCCAAGATATGTAGGTAGAAACACTGTGCCTCCTCGCACAACCAAGTTTAAAGACAACAAAGTTTCAGTAACAAAAATGCAACCAAAACACAGAAAATTGAACGGTACTGAAGCCTGAAGTCCAACAACAACGAACCACTCAGCCAGACCAATAAACCAGGCGAAAGAGCGAGCAGTGAGGCAGACCACACAAACCAGAGCCCCAGCGACGGGAATTAAAGCCTAAAAGCACCAATTGGAAAAACTTTAGGGGTCAAGGTGCCGGGAGAAGCTTCTAGGCTCAGAGAGTTCATTGGAGAGACCTACAGGGTCCTGGAGGGTGCACAAGCCCACACACCCAGGAACCAGCACCAGAAGGGCCCAATTTGCTTGTGGGAAGCAGCAGAGGGGACCAAAATCCAAGAGAGAGCGGAAAAAACGCCATTGCCCCTCTCTGACCCCGCCACCACATACAGCGTCACAACCCAGCACTGGGGCTCCCTGCCCTGGTGAACACCTAGGGCTCCGCCCCTCATATGTAATAGGCATGAACAGGCCAAAACATTATGCTCAAGAAGAACAGCTCAAAGCCCCAAAGCCAATGCTTCTAAGCGACCAAGAGATAGCCAACCTATCATATGCACAGTTCAAAACACTGGTGATCAGCCCTGGCTGGTGTAGCTCAGTGGATTGAGCGCGGACCTGCGAACCAGACGATCGCGGTTTGATTCCCAGTCAGGGCACATGCCTGGGTTGCAGGCCAGTTCCCTGCAGGCCAACTCCCAGCAGGGGATGCATGAAAGGCAACCATACATTGATGTTTCTCTCCCTCTCTCCTTCCCTTCCCCTCTAAAGATAAATAAATAAAATATTAAAAAAAAAAACCAACACTGGTGATCAGGATGCTCACAGAACTGGTTGATTTCAGTCACAAATTAGAGGAACATATGAAGGCTAAACTAAGGGAAATGCACAGGAAACCAATAGTGATGGAAAGGAACTGGGACTCAAATCAAGGGAGTGGACCAGAAGGAAGAAAGAAACATCCAACCAGGAAAGAATGAAGAAACATGAATTCAAAAAAATGAGGAGAGGCTTAGAAACCTCCAGGACATCTTTAAACATTCCAACATCCAAATTACAGGGGTACCAGAAGGGGAAACGAAACAACCACGAGTGGAAAACTTATTTGAACAAATAATACAGGAGAACTTTCCCAGACTGGCAAAGGAAATAGACTTCCAGGAAGCCTAGAGAGTCCCAAAGAAGTTGGACCCAAGAAGGAACACACCAAGGCACATCATAATTACATTAGCCAAGATTAAAATGAAGGAGAGAATCCTAGAAGCAGCAAGAGATAAGGGGACATTCACCTACAAAGGACTTCCCATCAGACTGTCAGGGGATTTCTCAAAAGAGACCTTACAGGCAAGAAGGGGCTAGAAAGAAGTATTCCTAGTCATGAAATCCAAAGACCTACAGCCAAGATTACTCTATCCAGCAAAGCTTTCATTTAGAATGGGAGGCCAGATAAAGTGCTTCCCAGATAAGGCCAAGTTAAAGGAGTTCATCATCACCAAGCCCTTATTATATGAAATGTTAAAGGGACTTATCTAAGAAAAAGAAGATAAAAAATATAAACAGTGAAAGGACAGCAAACTCACAGTTATTAACAACCACACTTAAAACAAAAGCAAACTAAGAGGACAGCTAGACCGGGAGGGGAACCATAGAAATGGAGATCCCATGGAGGGTTAGCAACAGGGGAGTGGGAGGAGGAGAAGGGGGGAGAAGGTACAGAGAATAAGTAGCATAGATGGTAGGTAGTAAATAGACAGCGGGGAGGACAAGAATAGTATAGAAAATATAGAATCTAAAGAACTTGTGACACTTGGACATGAAGTAAAGGGGGAGAATGGGGGGAGGGGTGTGCAGGGTGGAGGAGAATGAAGGGGGGAAATAGGACAACTGTAATGGCATAATCAATAAAATATATTCAAAAAAAGAATAAAATTATTAACTACATATTTTTTGCCTCCACTATTTCTATGCATGAGAAACATGAGCACATGGGCCTGGTTGGTACCGTGGAGAAAATGAAAGTGAGCTCAAAATGAGTGTAAAATAGAATAAGTTTCAAAGTTCAATGAATGAAAAGTTTTATAAAACAACATTTAAAGTCCCAAAGATGCGTATTTTACGTCCTCACAAATCCTATCTCAGGAATCTGGGTTCTAGCAGCCTGTTTTTGTCATTAACTAGTTTTATGATCTCAAGCAAATCACTTGGTTTTCTTCAGTGCTAAAATTTTATGATTCCACAAAAAACTCTAACAAACAAAAAAACAAAAGTCATACATAAAAATTCTCTTCATAACTTTCCTTTCTTAAACAGTAGTTCTTATAAATCTCTTGGTATTTTTCATAATCTAGACCATACTCAAATGACAAACTACTGAACCCAAGATTCCTAAGTGAAGAAAAGAAATCCCCGATATTTCTTTAACTAAGCAATCCGATGCAAGAAACTGTAATTCTGAAACTTGTAACTTTACTTTTTTTAAAAACCTTTTATTAAAAATTTTATCATTTTTTAGAGAGAGGGCAAGGGCGGCAGAAAGAGAGGAAGAGACTTTGATGTGTGAGAGAAACATCCATTGGTTGCCTCTCACATGGCCTGCAACTGAGGACCTGGACGGCAACCAAGACATGTGCCCTGACCGGGAATCAAACCTACAACTGTTCAGTCGTCAGGCCAGGCGCTCAATCCACTGAGCCACAGCAGCCAGGGTTGTAACTGTTCTACAGAAATGTTTTTATGCAAAATAAGCATTTATTCACAAGTCTATGACAATAAATTACGAGTTTTCTCGTTTGTTATTGAATTTACAGAAACCATTAATCCTTGAGTCCTATTAAAGCAAAGCCAAGTTAATAGCTGAGCTTTTTAAAAACATTTTTTTTCTTTAAAAACATTTTTTAAAAGATTTTATTTATTTAGTTTTAGAGAGGGGAAGGGAGGGAGAGAAACATTCATGTGTAAAAGAAACATCGACTGCTTGCCTCTTGCCTGTTCCCTAACCAGGGACCTGGCCAGCAACCAAGGCAGGTGCCCTGATTGAGAATCAAACCAGTGACCTTTTGGTTTGCAGGACACCACTCAACTCATTGAGCCACACCAGTCAGGGCAAAGCTGAGCTTTAAGTAGAGATCAACAGAAAAATCAACATAATATGGTCTGACGGAATAAACATAATGGCAATAATAAAAGCTGTATTTACTTCAACCACTCCTGACACTTTGGAGAGAATAATAAAATTGAATGACTACAACAAGGAAAAATTTAGCCAGATATTAATTACATCAAGAAGACATTATAATAGCCTACAAGAAAGCTTATTCTTAGAAGAAATATACTTAATATAAGATATTAATATAAGATCTTAATATAAGATATTGGCTTGCTATATAAAACTAGATTAGAGATATATTATGAAACTATGAAAGATTTGTTTACCCACAGTTTTCTGAAATTCTCCAAGAAAGAAAATATTAGATATTAGCAATACAAGCAAGCATAAAAATGAGGTTACTGTATATATTTAGTATCATTATTTCTGCAAATTTGGCACCCTGTAAATTCAGAACGGTAAGACTTCTGCCTAGAGCTTTATTATAGTGATTTTAGTGCTTGTCAGAAAATATCTAGAACTAGTAAGAAATATTATTCCTGTCTTTGAACTGCAAATACTTAATAGTATTATTTGGAATATAGTTCAATGGTTAAAAAACAGACTTTGACCCTGCTGGTGTGGCTCAGTGGATTGGATGCTGGCCTATGAACCAAAGGGTCGCTGGTTCAATTCCCACCCAGGGCACATGCCTGGGTTGTGGGCTAGGTCCCCAGTGCGGGGTGCACAAGAGGCAACCACACACTGATGTTTCTCTTTCTTTCTGTCTCCCTCCTTTCCCCTCTCTCTAAAAATAAATAAATAAAATATTTTAAACAAACAAACAAAAAATCCTAAGGGAAGGGAAATGACCCTGTGTGATTAAATTACCTAAAGAGAATTGCTTATAGGCAGTAAAACTTGGCAGATTATACACTTAAAATTTTCTAAGCTTTAGTAATGATTCTACCAGTGATTTATAACTGAACAAAAAAGATCACTCATTCTCCTTTAGTCTCAGAAGCCTTGCCTAAGTTAAGATTAAATATGCAAAACATTAAGTGGACCATTAGTGCCTTCCCAAAAGAAATGAAGACTCTACTAATTTAGAGATCAGAAATTACCCTCATCTCAGAGTGTTTGACAGAGTAAGCAGGGACAACTTAACAAGGCCTCTTACCTATCTTCCTGTGAATTCTTTCCAGATCGCCTCTTATTTTTAGCTTCTCGAGGAGATGATCGAATTTTCTTAGCAGGAGGGCCCGAATCTCTTCCATAATCTTCATCTAGACAGCATTTTTCAAGGTCAATAAACTATGTTATCATTTTAACATGTAGAAATTACTACTGTATTTACTGAAATAATTACCTCTCATGCTATTCAAATGATGAAGGGCAGGATTTCCCACATACTTTTTATTTTTCACTTAAGAACAAATTCTTCTGTCCCGGTCCCACCCACAATTCTACAATCATAATACAACTTCTGTTATTTAAGTAAATTCCTTTTAAAGTATCAATTATAGTATGTACTCTGGCACTTGAGGAAAATACCTCCAATTCCAAAAGCCCTATTAAACTCAAGAAAATACCCTGCCTTAAGGTTATTGGAGTGAGTATTTCCAAAACAGTTTACTACACCATTAGGCATAATGGTGAGGATATGGAAGTAGTCTGGAGCTTAAACAATTAATAAGTGTTGGAAACATTATAAATTCTATTACGGAATATCTTATTACCATTAATAGGAATGTTAAACTTTTATGAAAAAGTTCATAAGCTGGTGATGCTTCCACTAGGGTCCAACTTATAATTTATTGAAACAGAAAACTTACCAGCATCATCAGATTCCTGAAACTGTGAATAATCAACGACCTTCCTATTTCTGTAGAAAGAAGAGATCCTAAATTAAGATTATAAAAATGTAGGGATTTTCTAAGATATTAGAACACATTTTTCATAAGCAGAACTAGAACTAGCTCTTGGAAAATCTTTTTCAAAACATTTTGGTTGCCTCTTGCACGCAACCAAAATGTTTTGAAGTCCCCACCTCAGCTAAACATCACATTTTGTTACAGTAACATGCAGTTTAAACCAAGTGTTTCAAACTACAGTCCTCATATTGCTCACCTCAGTGATCACTCAAATATTATTCTTTCTCACTAAACAACCCCAAACACACATACATAAAACAGAAAAATGACCCAAACTACCATTTATGTTCACATGTGCACAAACCAAAACTGTGAATGTTTTCCCTTACTGCTAACATACACATATCTATGTATACCTGATAGACAAATTACTGAGTTTTTCAAGATAAAGTGATTTTTTAAATACAATACAATTACATTATAATACATAAATAATGGTGACAGTAAGTTAAGCCTTACAAAGAAAGGGAAGGAAAAAACTGATCATAAAAGAATAAAGAATAATTCTTTATTAAAGAAGAATAATTATTCTTTATGAATATAAAGAATATCTTTAGATATCTTTAAGAATATCTTTTTATTCTTTAATAAAAATAATTCAAAAGATTCTTTTTGTCTAAGGGTCTATAAATATGAAAATCTACCAAATTTATATGTCTACTTGACTCAATGATGTTAAGTACTTCCTTCTAGGTAAGGCATCTTTTTAACATCTCAAACAAACTTTAATTTCCATTTTCCTACTTTATATTCTAAAAACCCTAATATTTAAAAATTCTTCCTCCAAAAATATACACAATGTGGCAAAAGTAGGTTTACAGTTGTGAGTATGCCAAACAGCTTGTTCTTATATTATTATTTACTGTATTATTTTCCATGTGAACAACAGTAAACCTACTTCTGCCCCACCCTGTACAGAGAAGCTTCCATGTGGGAACCCAGACAGCCTGGCTTTCAAAGGAGTCTCACATGCACTGTGACTAAATGATACTGAACAAGAGAACTGAAAGGGTGAGGAGAAACGGGCCACCAAGTACACTTAAACCAGAGGAGAGGGATATTCCTGGTTTTATAATAAAGATTAAGATGCCACTTAGTTTTAATTTTTTTAAAGAATTTACTTATTTTTGACAGAGGAGAAGGGTGAAAGAGAGGGAGAAAAACATCCGTGTGTGGTTGCCTCTCACACACCCTCTCCTAGGGACCTGGCCCACAACCTAGGCATGTGCCCTGACTGGGAGTTGAAGCAGCAACCCTTTGCTTTGCAGGCTGGTACTCAATCCACTGAGCCACACCAGCCAGGGCTAAGATACCATTTAAATTCAAAGACAGGATAATCAGAATTCAAACACAGGTACAAATAACCTGTGTGTAATATGCAAAATGATAGGTGTAGGAATGATTTCTAAGAAAATATTTGAGGCTTAGATGTTGAAGAGCATACAGCCATACCCTTTGCTTTAGAGAAAAAAAGAAAGGTTCATAAGGAATTTTTTCCTTCAGTTTTTCCTTAGTCTACCATCAATCAGCTATCTTCTCAGTTTACTACCTCAATGAATCAAGACACAAAACTAAAAACTATGCTCTAACCACAGTGAGCCTTGAGCAAGACAGGTTTGAAATGCACGGGTCCATTTATTAGAGATTTTTTAATCGTGTGAACAGATGAGACAAGCTTACAGTATCGATAAATACAGCACTATAAATGTATATTTTCTTCCATACTGTTTTCTTTGTAACAGTTTTCTGTAGCTTACTTTATTGTATTAATATATTATAATACATGTAACATACGAATGTGTTAATGAATTGCTTATGCTATTGGTAAGGCTTCCAGTCAACAACAGACTACTAGTTTTGTTATAAGTTGAGTTTATATGTCAAAGGTACCATCATTCTACTAGGAAAGCTAATTTTAAAAATGAGTTAGTATCACGTAGATGCTGTACAGAGTAGTCAAGTTCACAGACAGGAAAGAGCACAGTAGATGCCAGGAGCTGGGGTAGGGAGAAACGGCGAGTTAATGGCATGTGCACTTTCAATTTTGCAAGAGGGAGAGTTCAGGAGGTTGGGTATACAAAAAAGTGAATATATTTAACATTACTGAACTGTGCACTTAAAAATGGTTAGGATGTTAAATTTGTTATTTTGCCATAATTAAAAGGAAAAGAAAAATATCTTCTTTCTAAAAACCAAACTATTTGGGCAGAGGGCGGCTGGTAATCAAATGCTTACCATGTTCCACCAAAAGTGATTTTTAATGACAGGGGCCACGAGAACAGTATTATGATCATAATGCAAAGACGATGATTTGGGGCGTTACTTAGGACCGCAGAGTACGGGACAGGGAACCAGGGGAAGGAAAGCATCCAGAATGGGGAGTCTAAAATCTTAATCACTAGTAATAATGTACATTTCTGAAGTCACAGGCATAATCATTCCGGCTTTCCATGCTGGTGGGGTCCCTACTCATAAATCAGTATAGTTTCTGGGTACCATAAATCAATAAATACATTTGATGAGACTATTTTAAGGAGGGTAACTAGATTGGAGAAACATACTGTTTGTTTCTCCATTCTAGTTATACAAAGAATAACCGAATAAACTAGATGTTTAACTTCAAATAAGGGAAAATGTGTTGGCTACTTTAGGGCTTTAAAACAAGCAGTAGTAAATGTTGCTGATCCAATTAAGTGTGGGTTCAACATAAAGTACTTTCTAGCAGTTTGACAAAGATAGTTACTTTCTTAGTGTATCACTAGGGAACACTCTAGGAAATTATTACAGTAATACGTACAGAATCTTTGTTAGTAAAAATCCTGAGTTCTGGTCCTAGAACATCAAGCAAATCACTTAATTTCTCTTGGCCTCAGGTCCTCCTCTGTTGAAAGTGATCACCTAAGTTCCTGACAGATCTAAGAAGTTATGCTATAAATTAAATATTATTAAAATTTGATGATAAACAATTCTTTTCAATCACAAATGGTCAATTATTCTTTTGCATACTACATATTTTAACATGTATCACTGCATTATTTTTTTAAAAGAAGATTTCATTTATTTTGAGAGAGGTGAAGGGGGGAGAAAGAGAGGGAGAGAAACATCAGTGTGTGACTGCCTCTTGTACACTTTCTACAGGGGATCTGGCCTGCAACCCAGGCAGGTGCCCTGACTGGGGGTAGAACCAGCGGCCCTTTGGTTCACAGGCTGGAGCTCAAACCACTGTGCCACACCTGCCAGAGCTCACTATCCCATTTTTTTTCTTCACTAATCTGAACCTCCTGAAGGTAATAACCACACCCATGTTTCTGACAGAGCAGGAAAAAAGTAGGCACTCAAATGTGTTCTGAACTTTTGGCTCTTAGGGTCAAATTGAAGAGATCTGTTAGAAACCTAATTTTATAACATATGTTAAAGAATAAAATCCCATCTCCTTAAAGTCTCACCTCTTGCCATTTAATTCCTCCAATTATGTTGTTTCCTATTGGTTATGCTGCTCCTTGGCCTAGAATGCTGTTCGTTATCACTCCCCACTCATAACAGGTTCAACCTCACTTCAACACCTTTGATTCTTTTATACCGTGTAATTACTAAACGTCTGTTCCCTAACAAAGGTGAACCTCTTGAGGACAGGGATTGTCTCTTCTTCATCTGGAACACCAAATTCAAGAGATGCATTTAATGAATGAATGATTTGGCCTCTGCAAAAGATTACGGTAGGAAAGGGTATCAGTACAAAGGACGAGTGTGCCCCTGGAGTTTTCAGCCAATCAGACATTTAATTACCACTGTCCTTAACAACAAAAGAAAATTTAGTTTCTGCCATATTAAATAACTTGTTACATTAAGAAATTAAAAAGGGAACGATGTAGTACATTTTTTCTTTTTTAAAAAAGGTTTTATTTATTTTTAGATATGGGGGCAGCGAGAAAGAGGAGAGAAACATCAATCAGCTGCCTCTCGCATGCTCCTTGACTAGGGATCGAACCCGAAACCTACACCAGTGCCCTAACCAGAAACTGAACCAGTGACCCCCGCTTTGTGGGAGGACACTCAACCAACTGAGCCGAACTGGTCGGAGCACAGTATAGTTTCTTCCGTCCTAGTTTTCAAGAACTACAAAAATGACACGTAGACTATACTGACATATACACAGTTAAATTTAAATTTTTCTTTTCTTTTTAAAAAAAATAATTTTATTTATTTATCTTTAGAGGGGAAGGGAAAGACAGGAAAGAAATATCAATGTATGGTTGCCTCTTGTGCGTCCCCTGCTGGGAACTAGCCTGCCACCCAGGCATGTGCCTTGACTGGGAATCGAACGGCGATCGTCTGGTTCTCAGGCTCGCACTCAATCCACTGAGCTACACCAGCCAGGGCAAATTTAAATTCTTCAAAATCAAATTAGAAGGCCACTCCTTCCTTTGAAACACTAAACATTTTAATTTTCAATCACATGAAAATGGCCAGAGTAAATGTAATTTTATCACAAAACTATAAAAACTGAGGAAGGCAAAACATGAATACAGAAGCAACCTTGTTTTACAGGTAACTGGTCAAAAATGCATCCACCTATACATGCTAAAGAGGGAAGAGAAAAATAATTAAAAGATCTATGGTAACAAAGTTTATCCATAATAAATCTTTAATGACTTATAATAAGTTTGGTTCATTTCCTGCCCTCTAAAGTTGCTATTCCAGACAATACACTATTTCCATTTCTTGGGGTTTACCTTATTTAGGGTTGAAACACATTTTGATTAACTTATTCCTATGTAAACTGGAAACTGACATGATATACTGGGATAGAAGCACAACCCTCAAGGGAAATATTTAAGTTTAAGAAGTTTTACTTCTAGCTGAAAACAAAGAAACTTCTTACTTCCTCAAAAGACCATAAATTAAATGCCGCAGCTAAGCCAACTCTTCAGTGTAAAGTGATCAATAACTAGAACCGGGAGAAGAAACAAAATTTCAATATAAAGGTTAAAAACACAGATTTTTTAAATTGGCTTTAAATCCTGGCTCTGCCACTTACTAGTTGTATGTCCTTGAGCAAGTTACCTCCCCTCAATGAACTTCAGTGTTCTCACCTGTAAAATAGGAATAACAACACCTAACTCTCAAAATTGTTGAGTGCCAAGTACACAACCATCCAGTATAGCAGCTATTATAACTTGTAAGCACTAATTTGTTCCACCCAGAATATCACTGCAATCTTGAACACTCTTAAGTAGCACTCATAATTACCTGAACATAAGTCACTCCATTTTAAAACATCTTAAGAATACTGGCTCTAGTACCATTTAGAAAGAATGACTTAAAAGGTTTGTTGCTCATTTCATTAAAATGCAATATGAAAATGCGTTTTATATTATTTCCAACTTTATGATAAAGTTTTCAGGTTACCATTAAACCAAATAAAGTAGCAACAGTTGCTATTTTAAAGCCACCATACAAGTTAGCTCAATTTCTATCACTCACAACAACTGGAGTTCCATCTAAACAAGTCTAAAGGTTTGCACTAGAATAGAAAATTGTGCCCTGGCCAGGTAGCTCAGCTGGTTAGAGCATTGGCCTGTTCACAGACTGACACAAGAACCAACCAATGAAAGCACAAGTGGACCAACAAATCGATGTTTCTTTCTCCCTTCCCCTCTCTCTCTTTAAAAAGGAACCCTATAAGGGAAATAAATGTTATAGGAACACAAAAACTTCAATTATGCACCTACTCTTACTTTAAAAGCTGTATAATCTATTTATGTTCTAAGAGTCCCTTGGTCACACAATGAGCCAATTCCTAGGTGACCGCCAGAGGGCTGAGGTGAGAAGCCCCCACTTCTGCATCAGCTACGTGAGAGGTAAAGTGGAAGCCAAACAGAGAACACTGGAAGATGAGTTGGGGACACCAACTGGTGATTACTCCAGCAGTTCGGGAACAACAGGATTTCTCTCCTTCACTCTTAATCAACTTCTTTCTACTAAATACTGGTTAAGTGTACCCTCCAAATGCTTTTTCTTTTTTTTAAATTTTTATTTTTATTTAATTCCTGTTCAAGTACAGTTTTCTTGTCTTATATTCCCAGCCCTGCCCCCCACCCCAGTGCCCCCCACCCTTAGTTATTGTCCGTGTGTCCTTTATACTTGTTCATGTGAGTCCATCCCCTTTTCCCCTATGATTCTCTCCCCTCTCCCCTCTGGACCCTGTCAGCCTGTTCCATATTTGAGTGTCATTGGTCATATTTTGCTTGCTTGTTTGTTTTGTTGTTTTGATTCCTTCTTCCTTACAGCAGCAGAGGTCTAAGACCAAAACATAGTATTTATGAAAAGTGAGGTATGTAAAGCCAACATTCTGAAGAGTCAAGGATCATACCAGAGATGGAATCACACCTTTGAGGTTATCTCATCTAACTCCTTAGCTTCTGGATGAGAAAACAACTAAGATCACATAACCCAGTTCTACTTTACAATAAACCTGCACATCAAAACAGGGAGAAAGATAAGCAAGCTCTAGGTGAGGGAGCAAAACTTTTAAAAACCCTAAGCTTTATATCACTTAAGGAAAACAAAACCATTTTCTCAAGGCAAGTCAGAGACATTTACTACTTTATTTGGCTTGATCGCACTTTTTTATCCTGAATAATTATATTGTTCTAATCAGGGAAGAACAAAACCACCTTGCTAATTTTCTAGAATATAGTAAGTTTCTCATTAGGCAGAGTACATTTGAAATCTGAGTTTTGAGAAACCAAAAAGAGCCAGTATAGATCACCTAGGACTAGGTGGTAAAAACATCATTTCATCAGATCAGTGAGACCCTTAAAAAATGTTTTTAAATCTATAGGTCACACCCATTAATGAGTCCTAATATCAATTTACCAGTATATAACCCGCATTTTAAAAGAAAAAGGAAATTGAAAACATCAGCACAAGCTGTACCTAAATACTAAATTCCTGAATTTAGTATTTGTTCCAGGTGTGTTCCAGGTGTGTGTGTACTTATGCATACAATTACAATGTCAAATGTATTTATTAGAACGTCATCAAAAATGGTTGAGAGCCACTGCTTTAGACTAAAAAGTAGGTTGCAGAAAGAGATTTACAAAATCTCTTCACACAAAAAACTATGTTATTGATCCATAGCCCCCCCACCCCCCCAACAGATCACTGTTTCAAGCTTAAGCACTCACAAAACCTATCGAAGTTTGGCGTGTGTGTATGTGTGTGTGTGTGTGGTAGGGTGATATGATTATAACATGTGTATTACATGTACTTCAGACGGCCTTACCCAAAATTTACCCTATCAACAGGGAATGACTGAGAACCTCTTACAATCTCCCAAGGCAGGCTATTCTAAGAAAGCTCCAATAATGAAACGGTTCTCCTCAATGAGGCGAAATCTGCCTCTAAAATCCACTAAATGATTCTCTCATCTACCTCTTGGGATCACCATGGTCTAAATCTAACCTCTCCTCCAGAGCAGGGGCTAAATACTGGGGTTCCTTTTAACTTTTCCTCATCACATTTTCCAGCAACCTCACAACCTACTTGCTTTCCTCCACACCACCTCAGATTCTGTAAAGTCTAGGAAGTAGTGCCTTGATCTAAACATGCCGACACGGTTTTAAAAGGCGTGTGAGGGAGGGGAGCATATCAGATTATGACTGTCCTCTTCCTATTCTACTCCACATTTGTACTAATGCAGTCCAAGATCTCAGTTGCCTTTGGGCTGTTACATCACACAATGGACTGGATATTACAATTCCAATGACTAAAACCTCCTCTTCCCAAAATCTAAAATGTTTTTGTACTCCGATACTTCAACATTTTTATCTTTCTGAAATTAGTATCATCCTCACACTTATTCAGCACGGACCAAGAACAAGGTCTTCGAAGGCACCCAGGTTGATGCCAACCCACGAACCAGCCTTCTTTGGGTATGGCTACTGAGATGCATTCATCACTGGGCACTTTCATTTTGCCAACATTTTCTCGTCTCCCCCGCCAAGGACCTCCTGTGACGCTCTGCCAAAATTCCTGTTGAGGCCTGGGCTTGGTAGCTCTCAGTTAGTTAGAGCCACAACCCAACCTGTCAGGGCACACCCAAGAAGTAACCAGTGGCACTGGCACGTGTGGCTCAGTGGATTACACAAGCCAGCCTGCGAAACAAAAGGCCACCAGTTCAATTCCCAGTCAGGGCACATGCCTGGGTTGCAGGCCAGTTCCCAGCAGGGGATACAAGAGTGGCAATCACACACTGATATTTCTCTTCCTTCTCTCCTTCCCTTCCCCTCTAAAGATAAATAAAATGAAATTTAAAAAAAAAAAGGTGGAACAAC
The DNA here is from genome assembly GCF_014824575.4 of Sturnira hondurensis. Classification (NCBI taxonomy): domain Eukaryota; kingdom Metazoa; phylum Chordata; class Mammalia; order Chiroptera; family Phyllostomidae; genus Sturnira; species Sturnira hondurensis. Next base: position 1,278,540 of record NW_028089713.1, on the reverse strand, counting down.
AAATCAGTGTTTCTCCCTAAAAATCATTTAAAAAATTTGTTGAACTTTTTAAAAAACTCAGTTTTTAAAATTTTTTAAGGTTTAATTTATTTATTTTTAGACAGAGGGGAAGGGCAAGAGAAAGAGAGGGAGAGAAACACTGATGTGTGGCTGCCTCTCACATGTCCCCTACTGAGGACCTGGCCCGCAACCCAGGCATGTGCCCTGACTGGGAATTGAACCAGTGACCCCTTGGTTCCCAGGCCGGTGCTCAATCCACTGAGCCACACTAGCCAGGGCCCAGTTTTTAATTCTAATTTTTATTGTAATAACTTTTTAAAAGAGCAATTCAAGATGGTTTATATCAATAATAATCAAACCTTTTAGGAATAAACCTTTTTCATTCAAACAAAATATTCCCAGGAACCACAAAAAGAAAACTCAGCTAATTAAAAGAATAATTTTAAGAACATAAATTTGTCTTATTTAAAATTTAAAAATTTCCCTCATTACAGAATTTACAACTGAGTTCTGTAAAAGACCGGTTTCCCCAAGCTTTCCTGGTCAGATCAATTTAGATGTTATCACCTCCTTAAACATGTTAAGGCTGTGAAGAGCCTTCATTAAAAGAAACATGCTAAATTATCTATATTATAAAATCAAAATTTAAATCAAATGCTTGAGATATCTCTGAAAGTTTTATCTACGAGACTCATTTTTGTAACTCCATGCTGACTTGTAACAATAACTACAATAGCAGTAACTACATGCCAGATACTTCACCTAAATTCTCATTAAAATGGGTGCACTCTCAGGAGCACACCTGTGCCTTTTCTCCTAAGCTCCAAGGGCCTTCTTTGGCTTCTGTAATGTATCCTGAGCCTAGGCAGCTTAGCAGGCCCACTTCTACTACCTCTGTAGCTTTCCAAATAAACTTTAGAAGTCAATTTACCAGCTCTACATGCTACAGGGCACTGTCAGGACTTGCTGTCTCCCAAATCTTCCTAAACATTCACACAAATCTAACTACTCCATAGAACTGATCCTATTAAAGTTTCTGCATATTAACTTTTTTTTTAAAGATTTTATTTATTTATTTAGAGGGGAAGGAGAGAGGGAGAGAAACATCAATGTATGGTTGCCTTTTGTGCGTCCCCTGCTGGTAGTTAGCCTACAAGGAACCGGCCTGCAACCCAGGCAAGTGCCCTGACTGGGAATCGAACGGCGATGGTCTGGTTCGCAGGCCCGTGGTCAATCCACTGAGCTATGCCAGCCAGGACTGCATATTAACTCTTTTCCTCCCTTTGAATCTTAGGACACTTGCCTTTCTCCATTCTTCTCTCCCTCAAAGATTATTCATATGCCAAATCTTTTCAGGATAAAAGAATACTCATAGAAACCAGGATACCTGAACTCAAATCAGGGTAATTTCTTACAAATGCTTCATTTATTTTGAGCTTCAGGTTCCTTTTGGCTAAGATATATTGCTTTCACTACATCTTATATCATTGTTATTTATAACTAAACATGCACATCTGCTACTAGATTATCACAATCCTCTACTAAATCTTAAAAAAAACACCATGCTAATGTTTTCATCAAGATGAGTATGTATGGCAGGCACTCCTTATTCCTAAAACATTCATGCTAGCCCTGTGTATTCATTCATACACAGCGCTGGTTGGTATGGTTCAATGGATTGAGTGCCAGCCTGCTAACCTGCAAGGTTGCCAGTTCAATTCCCAGTAGAGCACAGTCCTGGGCTGCAGGACAGGTCCCCAGCTAGGAGCATGCAAGAGGCAACCAACTGATGCATCTCACACATCGGTGTTTCTTCCCTTCTTTCTCCTTCCCTTCCTCTCTCTCTAAAAATAAAATCTAAAAAAAAAAGTCACACACAAATTTGAGTGTAAGATGAAGTATTAGATAAATAAAATGGGTTAGATTTTTGCCCACAGAAGTTTAGTGCAAACCGTATGCAATCAGGGATAGAGAAACCTCAAGCAGATGAAACTGAAGGCGTCTCAGATGTCCACATTACCAAGTAGAGGCCATCTGCAATAGAGAGGGTATCCTAAACCTCTAGTGGAATCTTCCCAAATTGTCTTAACCCTATCACCAAGGACAAATCTGTAGCTGTTCCAAGTCACGTTTATCGACTCATTACAATGAATTACTCATCACAAGTGTGGAGCATCCCACCAACAGGAAAATTAACAGGATTTGGGGAAGGGTACAATTTAGGTAAAATTTAACTGTAGCAGTGCCTTGATAGGCTCAACAGCACTCTAAAAGGTCAACATGAAGTCTGGACTGCAAAGCAGACCTCTTATCCTATTTCTTGGCAAAGTTAAGGGAGATGTGGAATTTGTATACAGCAATCCCTCCTCTGGAGCTCTGAAGTTGTAAATTGAATCTGGCTCTCCATGTCAAAAGGATTTAGTATTTTCTGACAAAAGTGCAGTTTTTCATTCTTACGGGAATAATTTCAAGCAGCAAAGTTTCCGACAGTCTCTGATTTTAGACACTCATTATAAATCTTTATATATGCAGCATGTCTGTGGAATTCAGACAGCTCTGTTATCCCAGCCCAGTGAAAAGCAGGGTTGTTTTTACTTCTCAGTCAAGCCAATTTTCAGTTTCTTAAGTAGTTCATCTTCTAGGTCATTTTGTCTTGACAAATGAAATCTCCCTGATGACCCTTGCCTAGCAGGTAACTGAACAGGTACATAATTCGAAAAGCAGATATGCACTAAGAAGCACCCCAAAACATTGTATCTGGTTGAAACAATTTTGGCGACCTATGGTATCTTTATGTAAGTATTTCAAAGACCTATAATTAATAGCTATTTATATAGTAATTATTTTAAAAATATGGTGCCCTGGCTGTTGTGGCTCAGTGGATTAAACACTGGTCTGCAAACCAATGGATCGCTGCTTCAATTCCCAGTCAGGGCACATGCCTGGGTTGTAGGCAGGTCCCCAGCTGGAGGTGCATGAGGCAACTACACATCGGTGTTTCTCTCCCTCTCTTTCTCTTGCCCTTCCCCTCTGTCTAAAAATAAATAAAATCTTAAAAAATAAAAATATGATAATGCAATTTTTAAAAGATTATTTATTTATCTTTAAAGGGGAAGGGAAAGAGAGAAGAAGAGAAATATCAATGTGTGGTTGCCTCTCGTGCGTTCCCTGCTGGGAACTGGCCTGCAACCCAGGCATGTGCCCTGACTGGGAATCGAACCATGATCCTCTGGTTCGCAGGCCCATGCTCAATCCACTGAGCTATACCAGCCAGGGCGTAATGCAATTCTTTAAACAACCAGTACCACTTCCTTGAACATAAATTAGTAACACATTCAAAAAAATATGAAGCCTTCTGGCAACAATTGGTTTCAGCAATTTTACATCTGAAAGATTTTTATTTTTAGAGGGAGAGAAATATCAATGTGCAAGATACACCTATTGATTTGCCTCTCACACACCCCTGACTGGCTGAGTACCTGGCCTGCAACCCAGGCATGTTCCCTGATTGGGAACTGAACCAGCAACCCTTTGGTTTGCAGGCTGGCACTCAATCCACCGAGCCACAACAGCCTTGGAAGTAACACACTTTTTAAGACAAAACAAAGGGATATTCTACTTTGATCAAAATGGTCCTGTGGTACATGTTTTCTCCTACCTCGTACAACATGGCAGTCTCCTAAATTAACTTGTCTCTAGCCTCAATCAAAGATACTTCATCTAATCCAAGAAGATACTTCTTCATTTAAGTTCTTTACAGTTAAGAACTTATATTTACTTTTTTCAAATTACAAGAGGATGTTCATTTAGAAAGTTATAGAGGTAATAGAAGTGAGCCAGCTAGGCTTCATAGGCTCAGGAAACAAGTTACAGAAGCAAAAGAAGGGCCCTGGGAGTTTAGAAGACAGAAAGGCAAAGGTATGCTCCCGAAAAGAGAGCAAATGAAACTAAGAATTTAAAAAATGTAAATAGAAGTAACACTTCACAGCATGCTCAGTAACTTCATTGTTATTAAGTTCAAGAAACCAAGTCTGTAATGCAATCCACTGGGCTGTGCAGACTCTGAATCTTACTACCTCCAGAGGAGCACCATTCACATGGACCACAATGTGGATGGATGGTGTCCCAGAGTTACAGTTTAGTGGCCTTGGTTTATATTCCCAGGGGGGAAAAAGACCAAATACATAAATGAGTAAGTAAAAAGAACCAATCTCCCTTTATTAAAAATAACTTTCTCTGATTAATTTCTTTTTAGAGCTGAAAGAAACCTATGAGACAAAGCTCCAAAATTATGAAATGCTTTATAAATGCAAGGTACTACTATTCAAATGGAGTCCCCCATCGCCATTACATAAACCTCTGCAGAGGCTGAGACTCAAGTCGCCAGAGACCGGGATTCTTCTGCTGTGCCAGGTTACCTCCCACAATAGTTTCAGAGCTAATTGATTTAAAACACTAAAAATGCCAACTTACCTTAGAGCTTGTAACTTTTGTCAATCAACTCCATTTTTAATCAAAATTTCTGTCTAAAGGTAAGGTACCTTTACCATTATGAGTGTTCTAGGTGTTGAACCTTTTCAAATGCCATGGTTTTTCTCTTTTAGCATTAGTATTTTAGTATGATGAATCAGTGATAGATTTGAAGTTTTGTTCCTTGGGCAAATCCTAATTAATCATATATACTTTAATACACACTGGATTCAGTTAGCTAAGATTGTTTGGTACTTCTGCATCTACACTCACATGTAAAATGAACCCACTAATTCTCTGGCAGCGTCCGTTAGGTGGGTGTGGAATTATTTCTTTAGTCATGGGCAATGGCCTCGTACCACAGAATGCACACTTGGAGCACCCACCACATGTCTAACACCCATGCTTCCCACAGAGGGTCACGCTACACTTCGTTTTTTCCCCCACGTTTAGGTAAATCTTTCTTTAATCCCTTCGCATAGTCTTCTATTCCTTCCCAAAATTGTCCTTTTGCCCTGGCCAGGTGGTTCAGTTGGTTGGAGCATCATCCCATCCACCAAAGTAGTCGCAGGCTCGATCCCCAGTCTTGGTGAGTACTAAAAGCAAGCCATCGCTGTTTCTCTTCCTCTCTAAACACCAGTAAAACATATCCCCACGTGCGGTTTAAAAAAACTGGCCGACTGGTGTGGCTCAGCGGGTTGGGTGTGAACCACAAACTGAAAGGTCGCCAGCTCGATTCCAGGTCAGAGTACATGCTGGATTATGGGCCAGGTCACCATTTGGGGGACTGTGGAAGGTAACGGATCTACCTTTCTCTTGCACATTGTTTCTCTCCCTCTTTCTCCCTCCCTTATCCTAAAAACAATTTTTCAAAATTGTCCTTTTCTCCATTCCCTGTACCTAAGCTCATTTTAAAGTTGGCCCTTCCCACAAAAGTCCTGTCATGGGCTGTAACCCCCTCCAGAGACAGCAAAGTGCAGCACTGACTGGGACAGAGTGACCGTGGCCGTGTCGCACCAGAAAGGTCAGCCTGGCTTGGGCTGGGCACACCCGGATTTGAATTCCTGCTTAGCCTGTTAAATAGTCAGGTGAACTGTTACTTAGCCAAGCCTCAGCTACCTCACACATGAAAGGGGGATAATATATATCTTGCTTCAATGGTTGTTTCAAAATTTTGAAGTATGTGTAAAGTACCTGGCAGAATATTTTTGTACAAAGAGTTGCTTAGATAAGTGATGGCTACACTGAGTGCCAACAAAATTTTATTTTTTTCTAACACTGAAGGTTGAGAAAGGAACTTCTATTAAGGGTCCAAAAAGAAACTTCTATTAAGGGTCCAAATCTATGATGCACAATTTACAAACTCATAAAACCTAATTTTTTTCATAACTTGTAAAATGATAAACCTGGCTTGACCTAAACAATTAGGGGTTTCTCAGTTTTGTGTGTGTGTGAAAATTCCTAAGTTTTACTACAGACACAGTAACATGTTTGGCAGGAATGCCTCGCGGGTGATGGCACATTAATCCAGTATAGACATGCTGTCACATTTGTAAAACTTGGACAAAAATTTGACTTTCAAATGTATGTGGCCCCAATGGTTTCAAATGAGGGGTTTAGTTGCAATAGGTTCTACATGGAAACAAATATCAGTAAATGTAAATCTAGTAAAAAGGAGTATAGCTAAAATTCATGCAATCTAAATCTGACTTTGCTACTATGTCTACACTTTACTTCCTTTGGCTTTAAAGTCATCAACCGTAAATTAAAGGAACTAGACTTAATTTCTGAAGTTCTTTTAATTTTTTAAAAATACTTCTAATTAAAAAGTATCTCTGAAAAGACTTTGAAATACTGAGTTGAACAAAATTCCTCTTTAAAATATTTTCTATATAGAACAAAAAAAACCTAGGTATGTTACATGTATTCACCACCGAAAAGATGACTAAATTAAAAAATATCTGACCATCTTTATACCAAATACGAGGAATGAAAAGACTGGCACACGGAAAGAATTCCAGGTTTGTATTTAGAAAATCGGGGTTCAAATCCTGGCTCTTCTTTAATAGTTCTATGACCTCAGGTAACATACTCTTTCAGCTTATTTCATCATCTATTTTGGAGGAACTTTAAAAAATCCTATCTTACATGGTTATAATAAGGATAAAATAAGACAAAGTGAAAGCATCTAGCCAAGTGACTTTATTATCCAGAAAACTACTCTAAAAGCCACACTTTAAGCACTGGATTACAATTTTCAGCTCAATTAACAACATATGTTAGCAAATGTTGACCACTTAAAGTGATGTTATAAAGTTAACTTCCCCCATTATTTAGAGTTTGCAAGTTATCTGAGTTACCTTTGAAGGTAAAGTCTATAGATGAGTTTATGTCTTTTTAGAGGAAAGTAACAAGTAAGTAACAATAAAAAGTACAGACCCAAGGTTAACAGCTGCTCCCCCCAACCTGGAAGTAGAGATTACGAGACATAAAACACCAGTTTCAACTTAACCACATTTACTAGAATACTAATTTTTTTGTCTTCCCGTGCATACTTGTTATCATAAATCACAAGCTAGCAGGAATTTTCAAGGTTTACAAGTTTTCCCTTTAACTGAAGATTTTTTTAAACTAACTTCCGGATAAGAAAGAAAATCAATTTTTAGAATCTAGACACATCTCAAACAAAATTCTCCTGAGAAAGAAAGTAATCTGGAATCATGAGAAAGCTGTTAATTCTCAACTTAATTATAAACATGAAAAAAATAAAAGTAATTTTATATCAAACTACAAGTGCTTATGCTTTCTCATATAAACTTTTAATGTTAATTTCAAAGTTTAATATTTGCAATCTCAAATACTAAAAAAAAGACAAGTTACCAAAACCTTAACACTATAAGGGAGAAAAGGATCTCTGGAAAATATACCAAGCTTATTTTCAAGAAACCTGGTTTCTATTTTGGGCAAGTCAGTACATCTCTCTGAACTTTCTCATCTCTTACAATAGCATCCTTCCTCCTTCCTCACAAAGATGAGTCATGAAAGCACTTTGAAAAGTTATAAGTTCTACACAGTACAATTACATCAATACTTATCAGGCAGAAGACAAAATGATTACTGTGCAGAAAGGGGGAGAGTGAAGATGAGCAAGACTCCATGGGAAATCAGGTTTCTAGACCCAATCAGGCATCGGCAATTCATTTGTTAGGTCCCCATTAAGTCCTCTGAAAAATGAACCCATCTAAATTCTTTCTAGCTCCAAGAATGTAATTTTATGCTATAAATTTGACCCCAAGGCCTGAAATATTTGAGCCCTCATTTATACACAACGACTCAGATACCATCAAAGGTAATAACAATATTTTTATGTTATACACATTTGTTGTAGCTTATTCCCTTCATTTGGAAACTAGTGTCAAGTAGCCATTAGTACGTTTCTAAATCTTCTTTAAGTGTTTAGATTAACATTAAAATGAAAGTGAGTAATATTTACACTTTCCTGTAAACCATAAAAAAACCTCAAATTACATATAGGCCTATGGAAAGAAACATACTCCAAAATAAGATGTACTATTTTTCATTGAAAATTTAACAAACCACCAAACTCAAGTTTAATTATTTCTGCTTTATTTTTGGTCATGAGTATATTAAACTTAAAGATAGTTACAAAAAGCCTTTATCACTAAAATATATAATAAAAAACCAAGCTGCTTTGAAATTAATCATTTGAAAGTCACCCAAAAAAAGCCCATAATATATTAACTTCTTCAATTAGGAGCAAAAACAGTTAAAATTATTTTTAACAACATAGCGAGCAAGAAAAAAGCTGTGCAGAAATCTCAATGCCTCCAAAAAATCTTACAGAAAATGCTTAATAATATATTTGTCTCTATCTGGTGATATTAAAAATCCAGTTTTCAAATAAAATAAAGTCCTATTCGTGTCGTAGTTTCTAAATCTGGTAACACAAATTCAGACATGAGTTTAAAAAAAGTTACAATAAAGTCATCAAGACCTAATGAACTTAAGTTAAAAAGTCGAGAATAATAATAGTCCAGTTTCACCAGAAGACAGAAGATCCAATCCAGATGAAACGAATATTTGATATTGCCCGTTTTACCTGATTCTAAAGAAAACATTCTACAAAAATTGATGGGCTACCTCAATTTTTATGCAAAAAAAGGGGGGATGCATACTATAACCTGAAACTATCTATTCAGACTCCCTGCCAAAAGTCGGCAAAACTCTCCCCGGAGGCGACGGTGAGTTATCAGATGCATGTTGAACTTAGAAGGCAGAGAAGCGGACAGGTAGTTCAGAGTTCTCCACACGCCCACCCTGAGCGCAGGGTGTGGGTGCGGTTCTACACCACCAGTAGGAGACGGATGATCTAGTCGAGAACAGAACGGGTTCCAAACCTCCCTTTAGAGATCTAAGCCAAAATACTTCCGCTTCTCACAAAACTTGGAATGAAGGGGAAACAACTGTTAAGATTTTAAAACCAAACCTTTACCTATTTATCTACTAAAACTACTTAGCCACTTCCTCACATCGAAAACGTCACAGACATCACGTGACAAGTAGTATTTATCCGCAAAAGCTCTCCTAAAGGTCTCAACAGATTGAATTAAGCCACACCCCTCCATAATGGGACATTCCATACAATAGCCAGGAGGACAGCAAAAGGAGATTCCCGTCCGCGGGATAACAGCAAACTTGTTGAAATTCTCCGAATAAAGTCTAACGGTTAACTGAATCTAACCCCTTTATTATTAAATTTATTCGGGGTAGAGAGAGAATAACAAAAACATCGAGACAGGTACTCTGGGTGAGAGTAGAGAGCCGTGGGGAAAGAGAACCAGAGGGGATATAGGTCATGCTGTTACCCCGCACCTCCCCGGAGGAAGGGCATTTCCCCGACAAGGGAAATGGGCGAACTCCGGAGCTTTGAGACCCTCAGAATTCTGAGGTGGGTGAGAAACAACAGTCATCATCCCCCCAGGGCCCATTTCCAAACTCTTTTGCCAGAGGGGGAAAAGACCGGCCCCGCCCACACCCAGTACGGGAGGCGGGGCCCCGGGGCAACCCAGCGGACGGAGGCGGGGCCCCGTGGCAGCGCTGCCCTCCTCCTTGGTGTGAAACACCCAGTCCGCTAGAGTTGAGTCCTCCCCACCCTTCAGCCTCCCACGCAAACAGATGGGGAAGGGGCAATACGGGTGTCTCCACTCCTCACTTAAGGGTGAGGGGCCCCAAGCCCAGGTCCGACGACGTCTCCCCAGAAAGCTCCAAGAGGCTGGCCCCGAGGAGGTGGGGCCTGGTAAGGACGCTTAACTTCACACCCCTCCCCCTTCGGCCGCTGGCGGTTCAGGGAACACCCCTCCCACTGCCGGGGGGGGGGGGGGGGGGGGGCGGCCGNGGGGGGGGGGGGGGGGGGGGAGGCAGCCGAGCAGCCCAGAGCCTTGCAGCGGAGTGGGGCGGGGAGAAGCACCATAGGCGCATGGCCGACACCTCCCCCCCCAAGCAGCACTCTGTGCCAGCAAGGCCCCCAACACTCAAGGGCGCGCTCAGGCCCCAAAAGGAAGGAGGCCACGCGAGACACGGGAGACAGCAGATTCTAGGCTTGTGTCCCCCACTCCTTCACCATATACCCCGCGCCCACCTCTCCAACCCGCTCCAGGCCTCAGACTCCGCACTGACCTGACAGGCCGAGACATGTTCGCTGTCGAATCAGCACCGAGTTGAGAAGCCAAAGACCAGGACCCCCCCCACCCCGCGCGCTGGGCGCCCCACCCCCCCAACTTCGGCCGAGGGGGCCAATACCGCAGAACCCCGAGCCGCTGGCTTCTCAAACTCCGCCGCTCCTTGGTTCAGAGACCCGTAATCAGACGAACCCCTGCTCCCCCGTCTCTTCAAAATGGATGAATCAAACCAGCCGAAAATGCGCCAAAGCCGCTGTGCAACCAAAACCGCTAGGGCTTTTGGGCTCCTCCCCAAAACGCCTCGTCATTGGCAGTTTTTGCCAGTTGCGCAGAGCTCATTAGTCTATTTGAATCATCACGTCCCCAGGCTCCGCCCCTCCCTTTGATAGGCCCTGCCTCCTCTATTGGGTCCTGTTAGTCAAGATGCTCTGAGAGTGCACGGCCGCAAAACAAAAATGGTCGCTCTGCTGCCGGCCCCCGGTTTCCACTCCATAATTGCAGATTCGTCGTGGGTCACATCTTGTTACGACTAGAAAAAAAGATTTATACGGGAGTCAAATGTAACCTACTGTTAATTTAATTTTTTTTTATTTCGCTTGCTTGATCATCTAGAAACCACATTAATATCAAAACCTAGAAACTAGGCAGCTGATTCGTCACCAAGGGGCTGCTTCAGAATTGGAGGGAAATTCCATAGGTTCAAAAAAATTGACCTTAAACCCATAAGCTCCATTCCCTGGCTTTAGCATTTAGCCTTCAGGGGTGCAACCGCCGCTGGAGCAGAGAGGTAGGATCATAAACAAGGAAAAACTTCTCCAATTTCCACTCTCCATTCTGGACCTTGAGATCCGCTTCAGGGTCATTAAAGTCCCAGTCTCCGATAGTACTTCGAGGACCTGTGATTAAGAGGGGAATGAACTCTAGCCACAGTGTGCTTCGGTTTGAAGCTCAGGTCCACAACTTAATAATTGTATAACTTTACCTTTCTGTGCCTCAGTTTTCTTAAGTGTAAAATGGGGAACAATAACACCTTACAGAGTTATTAGGATTAAATAAGTCCATATATGAAAAGCCTCTAAGACAGTCTCTGACATACAATAAGCACTATGTAATGGCTTAAAATTGTTAAGTTCAATTCTTAAAAGGTGACCTGATCCCTGCGTAGGGATAGGAAAAAACTCAAAGTCAAATTACTTGGGGTAACCCAGATCATTCCAATAAAATCTATGAACGTTTGTTAGATACCTAAACTCCCAGAGGCAGAGCTCAGGACGCCTATGGCAACAACTAAGGCTTACCCCACCACTGTAAAATAGACTTTAATCCCTGCCGCAGGCAGCCTGTTAATAACCAACTGAAGATACATGCCATAAACAAACAAACCCATCATTGTCTGACCCCTGAAAGTCTCTGTAAGATCTGGGTATTAAGGGAAGAGAATGAATAGCGCAGTACACCAGTGAAGGATTACATTTCTTTTCTGCCTCTTCCATGCTACTCCACTTTTTTTTTCCTTGAATGACTTTGTTGTTGTAATAGATGCATAACATGAAATTCACCATTTCAACCATTTCGAGCGCATAGTTCCGTGGCATTAAGTACATTCACATTGTAGTACAATCATCACCACGTTCCATCTCCAGAACTTTTTCATCAAATCCGACCGAAACTCTCTTTCCATAACCTCTTTCCCCAGCCCCTGGCACCCACTATTTTACCTTCTGTCTTTACGAATTTGACTGCTGTAGGAATCTCATATAAGTAGAATCATATAGCATTTGTCCTTTTGTGATTGGCTTATTTCACTTAGCGCAATGTCTCCTAGGTTTCCGCATGTTCTAGCATGTATCAAAATTTTCTACCTCCTAAAGGGTGTATAATATTTCATTGCATATATATATATATATATATATACATACATACATACATACATATGCCACGTTTTGCCTAGCTGTTACCTGTCAATGGACACTTGGGTTGCTTCTAGATTTTGGCTATTGTAAATAATGCTGTTATGAACACACGTGTGCAAATATTTCTTTGTGACCCTGCTTTCAATTATTTTTGGTGTAAACACAGAAGTGGAGTTGCTAGATCATACAGTAATTCCACTTTTAATTTTTTGAGGCATCTGCATTCTATTTTCCACAGCAGTTGCACCACTTTATATTCCCACCAGGAGTACACAAGGGATCCAGTTTCTCTACATCCTTGCTAACACTCACTTATTATTTTGGTTTTTTAATAGTAGCCATCCTAATGGGTGTCCAGATATGTTTTAACTAAATATATTGTCATTCATATTATTGTCAAAATGCCAGTACAGAGAATGGGGTGGTGCAGCAATCATGAGTAACTTTTGGAGGCTATTTGAGTAAGGCAGATTGCTATTATTTTAGAAAATAATATTATTTGGTATTGTGAGGTGAGGCAGAGGTATTCTTGTTACTTATATATTAGGTAATAAAAAGGTCTGGCCATAGTCAATGTGTACAGGCAGGCAGAAAGTTCAGAAAAGATCTTCCAGATCCTGTCTTATAGTTTAGTATGAAGCCCAGTATACAGGTGGCCACTGAATGAAGATTCTTCTTCATTCAAGGTGAGGGTCATACCCTATCTCTCTCCTCAACTCAGTTTTGGCTAACATCTTCCCTCCATTTGTTTATTCACTCAGTGTTTTAACAAATACTTTTAGGAATGAAATAAATTAAGACTTGAACTTCTAGTTTACTTTTTAGGGGACAAGTATAGAAATTATGCCACAAGAGCCCTAGTACTATCTGCCTGACTGCCAAGAGAACTTGGAATACAATCTCCAAGGTCACTTCCATCTAGCCCATTTCCAAAATGGGCTAGATGGAAGTGACCCAGGGAATCTGTGTCAACTGATTGGAAACTGAAGAAAAACACCGATTGGGTGACAGGTTAGATTTTATTTTATTTTTTAAAAGATTGTATTTATTTACTTTTGGAGAGAAGGGAAAGGAAGAAGAAAGAGAGGGAGAGAAACATTAATATGTGGTTGCCTCTCTCACACCCCTAAATGGGGACCCAGCCTGCAACCTACATGTGCCCTGACAGGAAATCGAACAGTGACCCTTTGGTTCGCAGGTCATTACTCAGTCCACTGAACCACACCGACCAGGGCAATAGGTTAGATTTTAGAAGCACTGTTAGATAAATCTGAAGGGGCAATACACATACTAAAACTTTGATAAATTATGAGAACAAAAAGGCTCAGGAGACAGAAAAATCAGTTATTCCTTTTCCCTGGAAATGAGATTTAATGGCCTTTTAAGCCCAATGCTTAATTTCTCCTGTGATTTTGATTATGCAGGGTCTGGCAGAAGTAATGCCTGCTTGCTTGAGTGTGGTGAGTAGAGCAATAATATGGGTGTAATAATTTATAGTTTTAATTTGAACATTTCATCTAAATGTCCTATGGTGTACTTGAGTGTGATATTGTTAGGTTACAGAATTCCATGCTTATGATTTTGTAATGAAAAATTTTGTAATAAAAAGGGGTGTTATTTGTGCCAGACCCTGTATTTTGAGAAGTAGCCTTTTCCTTCTCTTCAGCGCATTAAAGACAGGAAGGAGGGGCAGTGCTGGGGTGGCAGGACTGATGCTTCTTCCCTATCCCTGACGAAGACCCTTTCCTTCAAGTCCATGGTCTGGTAGCTGGGAACATCATACAAATTTCTGAGTGCTCTGTTCTGGGACCTCAGTGAAGTCAGCTGACCAAGCCTAAGGACCAACAGACCACTGAAACACAGGAAGTCACCTCTCTTGGCAGACCCTGTCGGGAAGTTAAAGAAAGCTCCTCCGATTTTGTTTGTTTGTTTGTTTTTCAACTTCTACCCTTATACTGCTGACTCTGTGCCACAACATATTCAGCAAAAATGATGGGACAGAAGAGCTGTCCAGCTGGTCTTTCCGGAGCTCCACAGGCCCAGTGGCCTACCTGGAGGCAGGTTCATGGTTAAGGAGGGTGCTCTCTCGCCCACAGGTCACAGCTAGAAAAAGGTTGGGCCAAAGTCAATCCGAACTTTTAAATTCATTTTCTCAAGTGTATATGTCTTTGGCTCCAGACTTCCATCTTCTTGTCTACTTTTAAAAATGTTAAAAGATAAATTTAGGAGGGTTTCTGCTACTTACACAGAAAAGAGGTACAACTTGACATCTAGTTTGAATTGAGGGGAAAAACCAAAAGACTAATACTTTGTGTTTTTCTCAACACTTGCTGTTCTGCTTGACGCCAATACAATCTATAGAAAACATGCCCTTGTAACACTGAGGGAGACAGAGTCTTACCCATCTAAACCACCAGCAAATCCTGTGCAGTGAACATTGCTGAAAGGAAAGGCCCCAACATGTGACAAAAGCAGCACCGAGCTTGTCATCTTCCTGAGCACCGTGGTTTACTATCTAGGTGACCTTTGGCAGATTTCAGAGTCCTGACCCTCAGCTCCTTCATCTGTATTGGGAATAATTGTATCAGTTGGCATAATAACGTGAAAACATAGGCTCACTTATGAGAGTGGCTTGTATACTGTGAAGCACTATGGGCAGCAGAATGGATCACATTGTCTTCACCTCGGTGTTTGTTGTCTCCCAACAGCTGGGTTATTCCTCCAACAGAACACCACCACAGTGAAGTCCCGGGAACATAGTTCACAAAGACTGTCCACAGCTCACAGCTGGAGAAAAGGTGACAGAGAGAAGGATGATAGTCACCTTTCAGCACTACGAACGTCCAAGGTGTCACTCTTTCTCTGCTGTCTCCTAGTCATTCCTGGGAAAGTAATACATTCCAGGGACACCCAAGGCTGACGGCCTCTCTGCCTCTCTCTGAGTTCCTAAAGGACGTCTCCACGTGGATGTCCACAAGCTCAATTTATCTGTGCCAAACAAGCCCTCCTCCTCACACTCCTTCTTTTCCTCACTCCCCACTCTGTCAGCACTGTCTTCGTTTCTGTCAGCGATATCTTCCTAGTCACCTGCGCTCAGATCCTTAGTGCGACTGACTCCACCTCCACGCCTCACTGTTAGTCTCAATCATGGAAACCTCTTGATTCTTTCTTCATTGCACTCCTCAAAGTTATTTTTCACCTGCCATTTCCACTGTTACCATTCATGCTTAAACTACCGCAACAGCTTTTCTTTTCTCTGTTTTTTATTTTTTTTCTTTTGGTAATCTGTGGTAGATAAAGCAGACAACACTATCTTCCTGAAGCACGGTCTCGGTAGGGCCGTACAACTTCTTAGATTATTAGTCTAAACGGTTTATACTAGTGTTTTAGTGTTTAAGCCGCTATCAGATACATTTCTCAAGCAAAAATCTAACATCATTCCACCTAAAATCTCTCCATGAACTGGGGAAAATATTTGTAATATGTATCACAAAAGGTTGATATTTTTACTATACAAAGGACTTTTACAAAATCACTAAGAAAAATACAACAAAACAAAAACAGACATAAAATACAAATAGGTGACTAACAGAAAACATAAAATTAACTAATATATTTAAAAATAAACTCATAACAAAATTTTTTTTAAATCTTCACTTCTCAGATAGGTAAAAGTTAAAAACAGTTTTGCTAACAATATAGGTAAATTGGTTCCTCACACCCAATTGGTGGACCTGTTGTATATTTATACAAATATTAATGGGAAATTGGGTACTATATTTAAACTTAAGAAGTGGGGTGGGACCTCTGCACTGCTAGTACCTCATGCTTGAATCCTGCTACGGTCGACTAAACTCTGTCCACTAGAGTGGGGGCCTCGGGTGAGTCCCTTGTATTCAGAAGGCATTCAGATATTTTTGAGTGAGTAAATTAATTAACAAAATTGAACTTCCAGCCAACATGGAGGTGTAGATATACACACTGTGCCTCCTTGCACAACCAAAAGGACAACAACAGATTTAAAAACAAAAAAACAACCAGAACTGCCAGAAAACCGAGCTGTATAGATATCTGACAACCAAGGAGTTAAAGAAGACACATTCATCCAGACCGGTAGGAGGAACGGAGTCGGGCAGCTGGGCAGAGAGGACTTGAGGCAGGACAGCAGCAGCGGTTGGTGGAGCAGTTGGTCCCACATTCACATGTGAATAAACCAGGAGGAACTACTGTGGTGTGAGACAGACCGTGCAACCCAGTGCCCCAGCTCAGGAAAATAAAGCCCCAAACCACTGATTGAGCACACCTGGGGTGGCCCTGGCCGGTGTAGCTCAGTGGATTGAGCGTGGGCCTGGGAACCACATGATCGAGGTTTGATTCCCAGTCAAGGCACATGCCTGAGTTGTAGGCCAGTTCCCAGCAGGGGACTCACGAGAAGCAACCATACATTGATATTTCTCTCCTTCCCTTCCCCTCTAAAAATAAATAAAATCTTTAAAAAAAAAAAAAGAAAAGAAAACACCTGTGGTGGTTGAGGCGGCAGTGGGAGAAATTCTCAGCCTCACAGGAGGGTTCGTTGGAGAGACCCACAGGGTCCTAACAGGGTCCTAGAATGTACACAAACCCACCCACACAGGAATCAGTACCAGAAGGGCACAATTTGACTCTGGGTAGTGGGGGAAGTGACTGGAATCTGGCAGAGAGGAGCAAGTGCCATTGGTCACTCTGGGACCCCTGCCCCACATACAGCATCACAAATCAGTGATGTGGGTTGCCCCGCCCTGGTGAACACCTGAGGCTCTGCCCCTCACTACAGCAACAGGTGTGCTGAGACAAAAATAATAAAAGAGGCCCAAATGAAAGAACAGTTCAAAGCTCCAGAAAAAATACAACAAAGTGATGAAGAGATAGACAACCTATCAGATACACAGTTCAAAATGCTGGTTATCAGGATGCGCCAGGAACTCACTGGGTACTTCAACAGCATAAAGAAGACCCAGGCAGCAGTGAGGTTGCATTATATAAAATTTAGAAAAATCTACAGAGAACCAACACTGACAGGAAAGAAACCAGGACTCAAATCAACAGTTCAGAGCAGAAAGAAGAAATAAACATTCAGCCAGAACAGAATGAATAAGCAAGAATTCAAAAAAATGAGGAGAAGCTTAGGAACCTCTGGGACAACTTTAAACATTACAACATCTGAATCATAGGGGTGCCAGAGGGAGAAGAGGAAGACCAAGAAGTTGAAAACTTATTTGAAATTGAACAAATAATGAAGGAGAACTTCCCCGATCTGGCAAAGGAAATAGACTTTCAGGAAGTCCAGGAAGCTCAGAGAGTCCCAAACAAGTTGGACCCAAGTAGGAACACACCAAGGCACATCATAATTACATGACCCAAGAGTAAAGAGAAGGAGAGAATCTTAAAAGCAGCAAGAGGAAAGGAGACAGTTACCTACAAAGGACTTCCCATTAGACTATCAGCTGATTTTCTCAAAAGAAATCTTGCAGACAAGAAGGAGCTGAAAAGCATTCAAAGTCAAGAAAGGCAAAGACCTACATCCAAGATTGCTCTATACAGCAAAGCTTTCATTTAGAATGGAAGGGCAGATAGAGTGCTTCCCAGATAAGATCAAGTTAAAGGAGTTCATCATCACCAAGCCCTTATTATATGAAATATTAAAGGGGCTTATTTAAGAAAAAGAAGATGATGAAAACTATGAACAGTAAAATGACAACAAACTCACAACTATTAGCAACCGAACCTAATACAAAAACAACCCTCCCAAACTAAGCAAACAACTAGAACAGGAAGAGAATCATAGAAATGGAGATCACATGGAGGGTTATCAGTGGGGAGGGGGAGAGGGAGAAAGGGAGAAAAGGTATAGGGAATAAGAACATAAATGGCAGATACAAAACAGACAGGGGGAGGTTAAGAATAGTATGGGAAATGTAGAAGCCAGAGAGCTTATATGCACCACCGATGGACATGAACTAAGGTGAAGGAATGCTGGTGGGAGCAGGGTACAGGGTGGAGGGAAATAAAGGGGAGAAAAAATGGGATAACTGTAATAGCATAATCAATAAAACATTTAAAAATATAAATAAAAATATAAAAGATGTTATCAGGGCTGCACTCCTCTATAAAGGCTTTAGAGAAGAATTATTTTCTTATCCTTTCTGGCTGGGAGAGGTCACCCACATTCCTTGGTTCAAGGCCCCCTCCCTCCATCTTCAAAGCCCTCAATGGCTGGTCAAATCTTTCTTATATCTCATACTCTAACTCTTCTACTTTTTAAGGACCTTGTGATTGATAGGGAATTTAAGAGTTGGAAAATTTGAGTTTAAGTAATAGCTAATAAGCTTAGTAATCAATGCATGTAAAAGCTTTTGTTCTAGGAACTGAAGGTCTGACCCACCTTGACTCTAGGAGACCATACGCAGTTCCACCTTTGTGCCTCAGGAAGACAGCAAGCAATTCAAGATGATATCTGAGCCATTGCCCTCCAGGGTGAGATGACTACCTCCCAGGACATAGCAAAGACTACTGCCTGGGGCACAACTTAACACCACCTCCCAGGGCGAGAATGCTGGAGTTGGTTTTTTTAAATCCAATTAACTTTTCCCTCAATTCCAAACCCCTTACCTACACTTTGTTATTCTTACAAAAAGGGCCATTTAAAAATGGAATTTAAGATGGTCTGTTAGGCTATGAACCCGCCACTTTCTCAGGTCCCCGGCCATCTGAATAAAGTGCCACAAAGATTCAGTTGCTGCCATTGCTTATTGGGTTTGGTAGTGACAGACGGCCCAAACTCTGGTGTCTTTTCCAGCTTCAATATTCACTTTGGGTCCACTCAAATAATCCAGCTTAATTTGTCACATCAAGATCAGTTTGTTAGCAACCTTAATCCCCCCGCCCATATCCACAGCTTCCAGAGATTAGGTCTCTAATATCTGGGAAGGGGGTATCGTTATTGTGCTGCCACAGATCAGAAAACTGGGAGTGGTGGGTTGAAGGCACTTGCCTGGGGAACACAACGAGCTGAGAGCAGGGCCAAGAATAAACATTATTGTTTTTGAATTCAGATAATACAGACATTTCAGGAGATAGAATTCCTTGAATATTCTTCCAGGATTTTCTATACATATGTACAGTCCTAGCTGTGCACTCCTCCCCGTGTTTAAAAAAGGGAAGGGAGTAAGCTCACATTTGGCTTCCTGCAACTTGCTTTTTTTCTTTTCAGTGTAACTTGGCTATGTCTTCATGTATGAACATAAAGTTCTACCTCATCCCTTCTAACTGCTGCATGAGACTGCATAGGTGTGTCATGATTTATGTAACCATCTATCTGTTAATGGATATTTGGGTTGTTTCTTTTTCTCTCTAACAAATAGTGTCACAAACTAACATCTTTATATATGTATTTAGACACTCATGTGAAAACTTTTTTAGGACCTCCTAGTGGTGAGTCAAAGAGTATACAAACTTTCAGTTTATTTTTTTAAATTTATTTTATTGATTATGCTATTACAGTTGTTGCATTTCCTCCCGTTTATTCCCTTCCACCCTGCACTCCCCCTCTCACCCACATTTTCCCCGCTTTAGTTCATGTCCCTGGTGGTGCATATAAGTTCTTTGGCTTCTACATTTCCCTTACTATTCTTAACCTCCCCCTGTCTATTTTGTACCTACCATTTATGCTACTTATTCTCTGTACCTTTTCTCCCCTCTCTCCCTCTCCCACTCCCCCCCTGATAACCCTCCATGTGATCTCCATTTCTGTGATTCTCTTCCTGTTCTAGTTGTTTGCTTAGTTTGCTTTTGTTTTAGGTGTGGTTGTTAATAATTGTGAGTTTTCTGTCATTTTACTGTTCATGTTTTTTATCTTCTTTTTCTTAGATAAGTCCCTTTAACATTTCATATAATAAGGGCTTGGTGATGATGAACTCCTTTAACTTGATCTTATCTGGGAAGCACTCTATCTGCCCTTCCATTCTAAATGAAAGCTTTGCTGTATAGAGCAATCTTGGATGTAGGTCTTTGCCTTTCTTGACTTTGAATGCTTTTCAGCTCCTTCTTGTCTGCAAGGTTTCTTTTGAGAAAATCAGCTGATAGTCTAATGGGAAGTCCTTTGTAGGTAACTGTCTCCTTTCCTCTTGCTGCTTTTAAGATTCTCTCCTTCTCTTTACTCTTGGGTCATGTAATTATGATGTGCCTTGGTGTGTTCCTACTTGGGTCCAACTTGTTTGGGACTCTCTGAGCTTCCTGGACTTCCTGAAAGTCTATTTCCTTTGCCAGATCGGGGAAGTTCTCCTTCATTATTTGTTCAATTTCAAATAAGTTTTCAACTTCTTGGTCTTCCTCTTCTCCCTCTGGCACCCCTATGATTCAGATGTTGTAATGTTTAAAGTTGTCCCAGAGGTTCCTAAGCTTCTCCTCATTTTTTTTGAATTCTTGCTTATTCATTCTGTTCTGGCTGAATGTTTATTTCTTCTTTCTGCTCTGAACTGTTGATTTGAGTCCTGGTTTCCTTCCCGTCACTGTTGGTTCCTGTACATTTTCTTTGATTTAACTTTGCATAGCTTTCACTTCTTCCCCTATTTTGCAACCATATTCAACCATTTCAGTGATCATCCTGATTACCGGTGTTTTGAACTGTGCATCTGATAGGTTGTCTGTCTCTTCATCACTTAGTTCTATTTTTAAAGCTTTGATCTGTTCTTTCATTTGGGTCATATTTTTTTTTGGTCTCAGGGCATATGTTATGTAATAAGGGATGGAGCCTTAGGTATTCACCAGGGTGGAGCAAGCCACGTCTACTCACAAGCAAATTGGGCCGTTCAGGTGTTGATTCCTAGGTGGGTTCACTTGTGTACTCTATGAATCCTGTGAATTTCTCCAGTGAACTCTCCTGTGAGGCTGGGAGTTTCTCCCACTGCCACAATCCCTACAGATTTTTTCGGTCAGAGGTTTTGAGTCTATATATCCCTGCGCTGGAACCCTGGGTTGCACAGTCTGCCTCTCTCTGCAGTTGTTCCTCCCTGTTTTTCTGCACTCAAATGTGGAACTGCCTGGTCCACCAACCTCTCCCTTGCCCACCCTGGTCCTCCAGCCACGTTGCCTGAGTCCTCTCTGCCCAGCTTCCTGTCTCTGCCCTGGTCTGAATAAATATTTCTTCTTTAACTCCTTGGTTGTTGGACTTCCATACAGTTTGATTTTCTGGCAGTTCTGGTTATTTTTTGTTTTTAAATTTGCTGTTGTCTTTCTTTTGGTTGTATGAGGAGGCACAGTGTATATGTCTCTGTCTCCAACTTAGAGGTAAGTCCCAACATCTTTTTTAAAAAACATTTTATTTACTTATTTGTAGAGAGAGGGGAAGGGAAGAAGAAAGAGAGGAAGAGAAACATCAACGTGTGAAACATTGATTGGTTGCCCCTCATATGCCCTCTATGGGAGACCTGACCTGCAACCCAGGCATATGCCCCGAATGGGAATTGAACCAGTGACCTTTCAGTTTGCAGGACGATGCCCAACTCACTGAGCCACACCTGTCAGGGTCCTGCCGACACCTTGATGTTAGTCCAGGTCTCATACCTTGATGTCATAAAATGATATGTTTCTATTTATTTTTAAATAAATATATCATAAAATGATATGTTTCTATTTATTTTAAAAAAGGTAATGTTTATGTATTTTTCAATTAAAAAAACTTAAAAAAAATTAAACCCTTTAAGGCCCTGGCTGGTGTAGCTCAGTGGATTGAGCGTGGGCCTGCGAACCAAAGGATTGCAGTTCGATTCCCAGTCAGGGCACATGCCTGGATTGCAGGTCAGTTCCCAGCAGGGACCCACAAAAGGCAACCATACATCGATATTTCTCTCCTTCTCTCCTTCCCTTCCCTTCTAAAGATAAAAAGACCAGAGCAGTTAAAAAAAATTAAACCCTTTAATAGTTCTCCACTACAAAGTGATGTTCAAATGCTTTGACATGGCCTGTGGGACTCTCCTCAATTTGGTCCTATATCTATCCTCATTTTCTCACAGTCCTGTCCTCCACCTCCCTGCCAGCTACAGGTATTATGAACATCCACTATTCTCTGAGCAAGCTCTGCACTTTATTGCATGTCCCCATGCCTTTATTTACTTTCTTCTGTTTAAGATGCATTATTTCCTCTTGGAGACTTCCGCCAAGATGGAGGCATAGGTGGAAACACTGTGCCTTCTCCCACAACCAAGTTTGAATACAATAAAGGTTTGGAGAACAAAGACACAGCCAAAGAACAGAAAAATCAAATTATACGGAAGTCCGACAATAACTAACCGTTCAACTGGGACGGTAAGAGGGGCGGAGCCAGCAGCGGAGCAGGGTTGGGCAGAAAATGTCCCCAGACCTAGGCGTGCAAGTGGCCCGGACCCAGTCAGGGTGTGGGGCAGACTGACCAAGGTCGCACATTCGCACACACTGAGACGGACCACGCGGGCCCCAGGGGGCGAGGGCTGACGACGGTGGCACACTCGTATGCAGTGGGACGAAACACGCGGGCCCGGTGACGGTGACAGCTGCCGCACCTGTGGGGGCTGCGGCGGGAGGCGGCAGACGGGACGCCATTGCTCCTCTTTGACCCCACCCCCACCTACAGCGTCACAACCCAGCAACTGAGTTGCCCTGCTCTGGTGAACACCTAGGGCTCCGATCCTGCTACATAACAGGCACGAACAGCCCAAAAGATGGGGCAAGAAGAACTCAAAGTCCCAGAGCCGATAACTCTAAGTGACCGAGAAATTGCCAGTCTCTCAGAAGCACAGTTCAAGACACTGTTTATCAGGATGCTCACAGAACTGGTTGATTATAGTCACAAATTAGAGGAACATATGAAGGCTAAACTAATTGAAATGAAGGGAGATATCCAGGAATCCAATAGTGATGGAAAGGAAACTGGGACTCAAATCAATGGAATGGACCAGAAGGAAGAACGAAACACCCAACCAGAAAGGAATGAAGAAGTGAGAATTCAAAAAAATGAGGAGAGGCTTAGGAACCTCCAGGACATCTTTAAACGTTCCAACATCCGAATTATAGGGGTGCCAGAAGGGGACAAGAAACAGCCACGAGTGGAAAACTTATTTGAACAAATAATACAGGAGAACTTCCCCAGTCTGGCAAAGGAAATAGACTTCCAGGAAGTCCAGGAAGCTCAGAGAGTGCCAAAGAAGTTGGACCCAAGAAGGAACACACCAAGGCACATCATAATTACATTAGCCAAGACTAAAATGAAGGAGAGAATCCTAGAAGCAGCAAGGGATAAGGGGACAGTCACCTTACAAAGGACTTCCCATCAGACTGTCAGCTGATTTCTCAAAAGAGACCTTACAGGCAAGAAGGGGCTGGAAGGAAGTATTCCAAGTCATGAAATCCAAAGACCTACATCCAAGACTGCTCTATCCAGCAAAGCTTTCATTTAGAATGGAAGAGCAGATAAAGTGCTTCTCAGATAAGCTCAAATTCAAGGAGTTCACCATCACCAAGCCCTTATTATATGAAATGTTAAAGGACTTATCTAGGAAAAAAAGAAGATAAAAATTATGAACAGTGAAAGGACAGCAAATTCACAGTTACTAACAACCACACCTAAAACAAAAGCAAACTAAGAGGACAGCTAGATCAGGAGTGGAACCATAGAAATGAAGAACACATGGAGGGTTAGCAACAGGGGAGTGGGAGGAGGAGAAGGGGGGAGAAGGTACAGAGAATAAGTAGCATAGATGGTGGGTAGAAAATAGGGGGGTGGGCAAGAATAGTGGGGAAATATAGAATCTAAAGAACTTGAGACACGTGGTTATAAACTAAGGGGGGGAGAATGGTGGGGGAGGGAGTGTGCGGGTGGAGGGGAATGAAGGGGGGGAATAGAACAACTGTAATGGTATAATCAATAAAATATATTTTTTTAAAAAGATGCATTATTTCCTCTTGTAGTCCTTCAGTTAGCAACACTTACTCAGCTGAAGTGTCTATGAGGCTTTTCTTGACCTCCCTTCGGTCCTCCACCACTACAAGTAGACTCGGCACTCCTTGCAGTGAGATGCAGTGCTTTGTTATGTCTGACTCGCTTCCAGGCTGCCCCTCACGGGCAGGAAGCTTCTCTTCTCCACGCCTCCATCCCATGCATCTAATAAAGAGCCTGGCACATGGCAGGTACGCCACTACCAGTTAAAACCATGAACGACCCAGACAATCTCTCAACAATCTTTCTGATCTTATTTCCCATGATCTGCAGCCTGAGCACTTTGGGAACTGGCTATTTCTCAACTCTGTGTCAAAATTCTTAACTCCCTTTCCTACCAACCTAAAATCCTATCCCCCTTCTTCCTTGATTTGTATCTAAGTCCTACTTCCTTTTAAGAAATCTTTCTTAACCTCCTTCTCCTTTTAACCTCTATGGCATAGAGCTTTATATTCCCCACAACTCCTACAATAATACTAGACACATAAAAGAAAGATATGTAATCTAAAATGATGTAGGTGTGAATACAACTATGTGGAAAAAAGCTTTGCTTTAAAAAAACCTGATTGAAAACAAATTTATCAATATGTAAATAAATGGTGATTTGGATTTTTCTTCTTTCCTCCATTTCATGAGTAGATTTAAAATTTTTCATTATAAAGGTATTAGAAAAACCTATATGCCCATTTAATAAATTACTCTTTGTTTCCACCATACTGAAAAATTGTTATATGAAAAAACTTCATCCCTACCTGGTATAGGTCAGTGGATTGAGCATGGGCTGTGAACCAAAGGGTCGCCAGTTTGATTCCCAGTCAGGGCACCTGCTTGGGTTGCAGGCCAGGTCCCCAGTGGGGGCCACATGAGAGGCAACCGCACATTGATGGTCCTCTCCCTATTTTCCTCCCTCCCTTCCCCTCTCTCTCAAAATAAATAAAATATTTAGAAAAAACTTCAAGGATGCCACTACCGAAGCACATACATGCAAAATGGAGGAAGTGCGTGGTAGTAGAGACCCAGTTCCCTGGAGTCACATTACTTAAAAACCAGTTTTACCACTTGCTAGCTGTGTAACCTTGAGCAGAACCTTGGTTTTTTTGTGCCTCGGTTTCCTCATTTATATGTCACATGTGAAGCGCTCAGAATACTTACTTGGTTTATGACAACACCGAGATATTAGCTACCGGTAGCAACAGAGAAAGTGGGATGGCTGCTGAAGTCTGTGGACTGGCAAACGAGAGCTGACATTCAAAATCAGATGAGTCATTGCATTGAGTGACATATCTTAGAAGAAGAGCTTGTCAGTAAAGCAGCTCACAATGTATCTGTACTGCGTATTCTCCAAACTGCACTTCATTTGGCTCCACATTTAATTATATGTATGTCTCCATTCCACATATGAACATGGTCTCTAACCAAAATCTAGCACAAAACAAGAGTTTCAAACCCAAAAGCGGTCAGTGCTGTTTCTCTGTCTGGGCTTATCCTCCAAAATAGCTTCCTCTGGTTAAATATTCCCCAGAAACTAGAGGACAGAATGGAGATCGGGAACCAGACGACTTGCAGCTATGTCTTGGCTTCATTTCAAATTCAACCAGCTGCCTTTTACAAAGTCAAATTTAGAGATATTTGTTCCCTCGAACATAAAATGGGGAAAACAGTTTGCTTTCTCATTTCCAAGACAGTGTAAAAAGCACACACAACTCACATATCTGAAAAACAAGTTTCATACAAAACCAGCCATTGATACCCAGTGCTACCCTGCTCATACCATGATAAATGCTAAAAAGCTGACTTTTTCTCCTCCTTCTTCCTATGTGCTTTCTCCTCTTGATTCCCACAGTTAGGTCCCAATCAGATGGACTTTGATGAATATCAATCCAATTAGAGTGTAAAGGCTGGAAAACAGCACCATTATACAGTAAGGTACTATTAAGTGCATGTGATGGTTAATTTTGTGTGTCAATTTGACTGGGCCATAAGCTGCCCAGATATTTGGTCAAACGTAATTCTGGGTGTTTCTGTGAGTGTGTTTATGAATGAGACTAACATTTAAATCGATGGAGTGAATAAAGCAGATTGTGCTAGGAAATGTGGGTGGGCCTCATCCAATCAGTTGAAGACTTAAGCAGAATAAAAGGTTGACACTCTGCTGAGTAAGAATTCTCCTGACTGATGGCCTTCGAACGGAAGTATCAGCTTCTTCCAGCCTGCCAGCCTTGGGACTTTAACTGGGATATCAGGTCTGCAGATTTGGGATTTCTCAGCTTCCATAATCAAGTAAGCCAGTTCCTTATATATACTCCTACAGTTCTGTTTCCCTGGAAAACCTTGATAAAGAGCAATGCCATTATTATACTGAAACATTGCAGGTAGAACTTGAGTGAATTCAGACGATGCTTGAAAGTCAAAGAGAAGGTAGGGTTTTTCTAATAACAATGAAAGTCATACATAGATATACGTTCAAGTCTCTGTATTTATGGCTGAATTAAAGAGACATGAACTAAAAAATAGTTCTTTAGAACACACATCATTTTCTAGTGGTTTCTTATCTATTCCAACTTGCAGTTTGTGGGATTTTTTGGCTTTAATAAATGAGTCACTTATACAGAGAGTTCTTCCTAAACATAGTGAACCAAGAGAGAGAGAGGCAAAATAAATAGGTTTGTTTCCTTGGGCAACCTGGTCATTAAATTTTATAGAATACCATGGAGATTTAAAAAAATATTTTATATACTTATATTTAGAGAAAGGGGAAGGAAGGGAGAGGGAGAGAAACATCAATGTGTGGTTGCCTCTCACACACCCTCTGCTGAAGACCTGGCCTGCAACCCAGGCATGTGCCCTGACTGGGAATCGAACTGGTGACCCTTCGGTTCGCAGGCCCACACTCAATTTACTGAGCTACACCAACCAGGGCCTGTGGAGATTCTTACATCTTTTAACCATGTCCTTAGATCATGCCAAAAGCAGGCCACTACCTACATAGGACAATGAAGGGCAGAAAGGCCTCATGTAAGATGGGACACAGTGTCTTGAGGACAAAAGATAGGCCACATGGAGAACTGAAACTGGAGATAATAGGTAAAAATGAGGAACACTTTAGCAAGAGCTAGGGAAAGTGAATTAGGAAAATCATCTTGGAGTAATTTTGGCTCATCAATAACAAAAGAGCAAACCATCAGTGACTGCTGAAGGGCCTTCCTTGCCCTTTGTCTCTTTCCCCTGCTTGTTTGGTCACGTGGCTTTTCTGTCCAGAATAGAAGCAGTGGCAGTCTCCACCCACAGCTGTTTCAGCCCTTCCTTCGGCCTCGAAGAACAGGCTGCAGAAGCTGCAGCGAATGCAGTTTTCTCTGGGCCACAGACCAGCCCAGTGGTTGGGGGGCATCGCGTCTCAAATACAGAAACTTCTCTAGGGAAGGGTTCCACAGTCTCTCCACGTTCCAAATAATCTTACCTAAGAGGTAGCATCCAAATGACAGGATCTAATCGTTAGATTAGTATAATCACACTTTGAATGATGTAAACATTTTCTTCTTCCTTATTGTTTTCCCTTTTCTCTATGGGTATGGACATAGAGAGGAATGAGATATATTTCAATTTCCTCTTTTATTAGTTTCAGGCCTATAATTTTCACCAATTGGGAGACAAAATCTGAAGGGCTGACAGGCCAGCTACTATCAATGCTTGAAAAGGTAGATATATCTTGAGTCAGCAAATACGAAAAATATTCAAACTTTTAAAACCTTTTTTTATTGTTCAAGTAGTTTTCTGCCTCTTCCCCGCACCCCTCCCCACCTCCGTCCCCCGTTTCTACCCACCCACCCCTTGTTATCATCCATGTAGCATATTCAGTTTTTTTAAGTGGCCGCATTTCCAAATAGTATTTGGGATGTTACATCAAATACTGAATTGGTACTAGGCAGCTGGTACTTACTAGTAAATTAATAGATAAGCAGAAAAACACTCACCTTCACTTTTAAAGAAGGTTTTTTTTTTTTTTTTTAAAGTACAGTCTCCACTTCCACAATACTCTTGAACAATCAGCACAGGATAACACTTCAACAAACTCACATAAATGACCAACAACGACCATGAATACAAGATTTATTTCCCATTTATTTATGATATTTCAGGGGTTTGAACCAGTGCATAAAAACCAATTTTCTTCTCATATAAAGTGAATGTCAATCCACTATTATCTTCAGAATCATTGTAATAAAAACTCTAACTGAAAAGGGTAATACAAAAGAGAACTCCGAGGTCTCAAAAGTTGTGAAGTTAGAATAATTGGCATTAAAAACAAACAAACAAAAATAAACAAACTACTGAAGGCTTGGTTCTCATTCTTTTTCTGATATTTGGCTTTTAACCTCTCCCTTAAGACAGTGGTTTTAAAGTCTGGTGCGCATCAGAATCACCTGGAGAACTAACAGGACAGGCCTAGGTCTCTGCAACTGGGTACCAAGTTCTCCAGCAGTGGTTTGTTTTCAAACCAGACTGATCAAAGTCACCTGGGAAACTTTGAAAAATAGCAAATTTCCAGGCTTCACCCCCAGAAATGTTCATTCAGTAAGTTTGAGGTTGGGGCCCAGAAATCTTAAAACCCTACCTGATTTAGCAGTTAAATTAGCTAATGATTTTCTACCTACTTCCATTCCCAGACAAAAGTCTGTACACAATATTCATTTCCTGTGGCCGTTAAGTGCTAGTCACCCAGATTGCTCCTAAGCGAGTTGCCCCACAGGGTTTTGTTCTAGTAACCTCTCCCTCTTCTTCCATCCACAATCTCAGAGCTGCAAGGAACAGGCAACCAGGCACCATGGGCAGCATTATGCATCAAGACACCAACCCTGCAAACCCTGCCCCTACCCTACAGTAGGGAGATAATTAGACCCTGATGTGAGAAGTAATTTCTCTGTGGAGAGAAAATCTCTCATCATACAAAATAGACAGTTTAAAAGCTTGACTATTCTTTTTTTACCCTCACCTGAGGATATGTTTATTGATGTTGAGAGAGAGAGAAATCGAGTGGTTGCCTCCCATATGTGCCCAACTAGGGCTCAAACCCACACCCTAGGTCCTAGGTATGTGCCCCGACCAGGGATTGAACCTACAACATTTCATGTGTTTGTGTGCATAGGATGATTCTTCAAACAACTGAGTCACCTGGACAGAGTAAGTGTGACTATTCTTGAAGCCAAGACAAGAGAAAGCTACCGTATTTTTGGACTATAAGATGCAAGTCCCCCCTCCCTGCCCCCCCAAATTTGGGAGGAATAATGGTTGTTAATGTTGCTGTTGAGTTCTGTTTACATTTATATTGGTGAAATACTGTTATTAAATATTTCACATTTTTTGCTTGAAAAAATTTTTCCCTATATTCCTCCTCTAAAACCTAGGTGCATCTTATGATGCAAAAAACACGGTAATTATGACTTCAGAAGCTTCAAAAATACAGTGACTTTGAGCCACTTCCAGTAGCCCCAACCCAGTTCCACTCCGTCTGCATCTCAGAATCAGATAGTTACAGAAAATCCAAACTCCAAGACAGAAAGAATCTGAAAGCCTGACCTGCAAGGAATTTGGGAAATGACGCTTGCTTTCATTTTCCTCTCAATCTGAGTCATATCAGATTGGTATCTCAACATACATCACATGGAAATATCAGCTCAAAGGCAGCTGAGAATTACGATCCTTAAGACACAGATACTGATTTCTAATCCTTCCCACAAAGCCCCAGATCACAAACTGAGTGACGAGGTGATCTTATACAAGAGGCACTACCCGGGCCTTGTAAGCCAGCAGCAAGTGAGAACCAAGTTGAGGGAGATGCAGAAATGCACCTGGGCCCCAGGTGTCATTTCTTGGTGATGATGGCTCTCCTTACGGGCCAGTCAGCAGGAGACAGTTCAAATGTACTTAATGAAATTGCTGCATGGGCTACCAAAGGGAAGGGATCAGACCTGGGAGGGAAGGCACGCAGAACACTCCTAGCAGCAGCCCCAGCTGGAGGAGGGTTTGGTTTGTAGGTTGATATAGTCCCCTTGGGTGGACAAAGACACATCTTCTCTGAAATTGCTCATCATCTTTTCGATGAGGACTCTGAAAAGCAAATAAAAATAAGTCTGAAAAGCTGTATTGGGGGAAGGCAGAAACAGCAGATACTGTCTTAACACCAAGTGCCATTTCAGGAAAGCCACAGTTTGTCCCCCGTTACTGAAGAGAGAGGGCAGCACCTTCAGAAGCTGGTATTCCAGTCTGTTCTTATTTGCTCAGAAACAAGAAGAGAAGGTCCAACGGGCTACAGTGGGAGATGGGCACATCTGTGTGCCCATGAGCTACTCACCTCATGGCCTCATTAATATTTTTGTTCTCCTTGACTGATGTTTCTGTCCATCCTATGAAACCGTTCTCCTTACTGAACCGGTCAATCTGGTCTCGGCTAACTGCCCAAGGGGACAGATCACACTGGCAAGGACAGTAAATAAAAAGCAACACCATAAACTTCCTGGGAATAGGAACACAGCTCAGATACCTGTGGATTTAAAACCTTTCCAGCAGTGGCTAAGAACAGCAGCATCTAAAATCTACATTCAACATTCTTCCCAAAGAAAGTTTCAACATCCCTTGAAAGGAGGCAGAGAGGATTTTGCCAGCTTGTGAGGGGAAAGTGGATGTCCAGGCCCAAAGAGCATTCTAGACAGCTTGCTCTCCCACCAAAGACTACGGCCAACGGCCATTTTCCTACATTGACCAAGTACCTTGTTGGCCAAGAGAAGGCAGGGCACAGGCTTTCCATTGGGCAGTGTGAGCTTGCTGTCCAGGTCCTGTTTCCATTTCTGGCTGTTGCTGAAGGTAGTGGCATTGGTAACATCAAACATAATAACACAGGCAGAGGCATCCCGGTAGTACAGTCGTGTCATGGATGTGAAGCGCTCCTGTCCTGGGAGGAGAGGGTGGTTCTCTAGGGGGTGATGCTGGGAACCAGTCCCAAAGCCCCTTCTAACACCCTGCCCTTTCTGCCTTCGCTGCGGGAGAGAAGGCACTGTCCATGGCGCTTGAGTCCGGATGCTGTGCCCAGATTCTCCAAGTCTAAATTCCTGCTCTGTCACTTACTATTTATGTGACTTTGGACAAGTTGAGCTTTCAATGGCTAATTATTTCCCATCTGTAAAGTAGGGACAGAAGAAGTAGCTTTATCATAGGGTCGTTGCAAGGAATAATGAGCCAGTGAACCCAAAATGTTTAGAAAAGTGCTTGACACATAATAAGGGTTAGTTATTACTATGTCTCTATTTTCTGGGTAAGTTGTTTCTCACCAAGGGTCGCTGAAAACCTGGAAAAAGCACACTTCCGCTGCTGTAGGAGCATCCACCCACAGCCTGGACAGTCCGCCACCTGGCCCGTCCCTCCACCTCCACAGACACTGCTTTCCATTTGTTTATTCAGGACAAGACATCTGCAGAAAACACCTACAAAAGTTCTATGTCTATTCAGCTCATGCATCCTCAGATGACCTTTCCAGCTCCAATGACCTTTCCAGCTTCAGGAATAAAACTTCTGGTTTTACTGCTCCATGTTTTTCTCTGGGAGCTGGCTGGTTAAATCGAAATTTCGCCCCTTGTTCCTATTCAGTCTTTGCAGCGTACCTGCAATATCCCACAGCTGGAGCCTCACCATCTCTGAGTCAGACCACTGGAGAACCTTCAGAGCGAAATCCACTGAAAATATATGCATAAATATATTGAATAAAATTTACCTTTAAACAACCCACAGAAAAACCTTAGATCAAATATGCAGTTACAACACTAGGGATACACAACTCCTATTTATTTATTCATTTAATTTTTAAGCCCTCAATGAGCTGAGCCCATACTCATGTATTAAGTATAGGACAGCTCAGTTATACTTACTTTCAGAAGGGAGTTTTTTGCTCCTGCTCTCTTGTCAAGCCAATTTATTTGATCCTACTTCTCTCCAAGGCTGGAGATAGGAGGTAGTTACGAAAACAATCCCTAATCACAGCCAGGGTGTTCAACCCTAGAGGGCTCAATATATTCATAGCCACCCAGGATGGCTATGAATGTGGCCCAACACAAAATCGTAAATTTACTTTAAATCTTTTTTTTTGCTGATCAGTTTTTGTTAGTGTTTGTGTATTTAACGCATGGTCCAAGACAACACTTATTTTTCCAGTGTGGCCTGGAGACACCAAAAGGTTGGACAGCCTTGTAATCTGGGAGAGTTAAGGGGTTTCCTAGGGAAGGGATAATGAAGTTGTAGAAGGGGGAAATCCCTTCTAAAGGGAAGTGTGGTGTCTTTTGACTCTTCCACATTCAATTTCACTCTTGGCTTGTAATACAATTGTATTACGATAAAAACACACCCTTGGGGGAATTCTACATCCTCCATAAAGCATAGAGATTATTTTGGGCAGGAATGCAATAAAGTGAAAAGATCCCAGAGGATTCCGGAAAGAAGACACTATAGATGATGCTTAAGAGTTGTGCTGGCTCAGTTGGTTGGCGTGTTGTCCAGTAGACCACAGACCCAAAGGGCATGGGTTCAATTCCCAGTTGGGAATGGAGTGAGAAGGCAATTGATCAATGTTTTTCTCCCACATCAATGTTTCTTTTCCTCTCTCTCTCTCCTTGCCTTTCTCTCTCTCTAAAAGCAATGGGAAAAAAAATGTCCTTGGGTAAAGAAACATAAAGTAAAAAAGTTGTGCTGGAATATACTGCAACACATGCAGATTCTGAGACCCCATGAGTTAAGGCTCAATGAGTATGCCAGTGGGAGAGAGCTTTTTGATAAGGGGAGAAATAGAATCATTTCTGAAGTTTGGAAATATATTCTTCCACATCTGTGACAGAAATAAAAGCTAGGGAGAATTTAGAATAAATACTGAAAAAAATTAGCCAGAATCACATATATTCTTCTTCTTCTTTTTTTTTTTTTTTTTAGATTTTATTCATTTATCTTTAGAGGGGAAGGAAAGGAGAGAAATATCAATGTATGGTTGCCTCTTATGTGTCCCCCACTGGGAACTGGCTTGAAACCCAGGCATGTGCCCTGACTGGGGATCAAACCGTGATCCTCTTATTCACAGGCCTGTGCTCAATCCACTGAGCCACACCAGCCAGGGCACATATATTCTTTACTAAAGGAAAACTAGAACAGTTGCTAAAAGGTAATTAGCAGAACATTTTTAAACCAAGTCCATGAAATATGGACCCTCATATTATTTAGGAGTTGGGGGGCAGAGTGGTTTGAAACTTTAAACTTCAATTTTTGCTGGATGTTTCTTTTCTTTTTTAAAGATTTTACTTATTTACTTTTAGAGAGAGGGGAAGGGAAAGAGAGAGAAGAGAACATCAGTATGCGGTTGCCTTTCACCAGCCACTTACAGGAGACTTGGCCAGCAACCCAGGCATGTGCCCCAACTGGGATCAAACCAGCAACCCTTTGGTTTACAGGCTTAAGTCACTGAGCTATACCAACCAGGGCTTGCTAGATGTCCTTAAGAAGGATGTTTTAATTGCAATGTAAATGCTTGTTAACTTGTTAAAATTTTGTGATGATTACCAGCACACATTTTCAAAATTTACATTGGTGCAAGTTTTTTCCCTTTAAAAATGATTTTAATGGAGATAAATGTTTGTTACTCTCCCCCTTCACCAACTCTGCCCAGCTAAGCACCTTCTACTTAACAAAAGGGCATTTCCAACTCCTGAAAAAAGAGAGACCGAAGGATCACACCTGTAAAGAAATACATGAACTCTTAAGGCGTTTCCTTCCTTCCTTCCCTCCTTCCTCCCTTCCTCTCTAAACCAGTTGGAGAGAAAAAGGGATGGAAAGATAGGTCAAAGACGTAGTGTATTTCACATTCTTGAAGCATTCCTAGGTTGCCTTTATTTAAGCAATCAGTGGGCTATAAACACCCAGCTCATCAGCCCTGACAGGCATCCAGTTGTGTGGCCTACAGGCTTTCCCACGCAGACATCCCCCAAACAAAGCTAGGCCAGGGTAAATGCCTTCCTGCCAGCTGCAACTAACTGCCTGGAACTTCGTGAGGCGAAGGGCAGCAGCCCCCGCTGCCACTTCACCAGGCCCTCCACGGGGTCTCAGCTGCCTCTGCTGGTCTGAGATTTGCCCAGGACCGCTTGGGGATGCTGCCTGCAGGAAGAGACCTAGGCTCCGAGTTCCTTCACGGAGCGCAGCAACTGTTCATTTTCTCCTTCTCCCTTCCCTACACCTCATCTTCACATCTCCGCCTGGTCTTTTCTCGGGCAATCAGCTCAGGCTAGGAAATCCTAACTGAGGAAACCCAAAAGAGGCGTGCAAATCACATATCCACAGTCAGCCTCTCTAGGAAACCAGGCACCGAGGAAAGACCCAACGACAACAGATCCCCAGCTACCACCCCACTAGAGTCCACATCTCGAGTCCGCGCTCCGGGCCTCTTGTCCACCCCTGCCCACCGCGACGTCTCACCTCCCACCGTGGACTTGTAGTGTTTGCTGAAGCTGTCCTGAGAGTATCTTTGCACCAAGGACGTCTTGCCCACTGCGGCGTCCCCCACCACCAGCACTTTGAACAGGTGGTCGCGGCTGCCCATGGCTAGCTGGGTGGACGTCTGAGGAGGCGGGAAATGGGGGAGTCGGTTTTAACCCCTTTAGCTCCTGACCTCCTTCAAACTGAAGTTCGGCATTCTGCCCACCGTCTGTTGGGGCTGCTCTGACAAGAAAGCAAAAAGGGAAACTAGGCACTGGACCTTTACGCGCTTCCTCCCGGAGTGGCCGCAGCCTGGGTGGGGCACCGGGCACAGGGCGCGAGCTCCGAGCCCCCAGCTGTTTGCACCTTCTCCCCGTCCCGGCCGGACTTGCCGAGAAACGGAACGAGGCTTGGCAGTGTATCACCCGCCGAGACCTCCCCGGAGTGGCCCAGCAAGCGACTAAACTTGGCCAGCTTATTTCCCGGGTTTGGCAGAAGATGAGGGCCCTCCCTCCACTGAACAAACCAATCTCGGAGGAAGGAGTAGCTCACGCGTTCACTACCCCGACCCAGCCAGCGCAGTCTCTCTCGCCCTCTCCGCACGGGTCACGTGCAAAGTTGCTTAGAGAACTACATTTCCCAGTTTACCTCGCGGTGAAGAGAACCAGTCCAGTGCGCAGACTGCTCGCGAGGACCTCCCGGGAAATGTAGTTTATGCAGTTTTTTGTTTTGCTTTTAAAAACTCACAGAAAGTTTCGGGGTTTTCGATCTCCTTCAGCCTTTCGGAATCTTATTTTAAAATAATTTTGGAATAGAAAAGATTTTTAAGAGAGATTCGTTCCACATGATGTCAGCTGCCTGTCTGTCCCTGGATAGGTTTCACATTATATTTAAAGGTTTTATGGAGCTAAGATTAAAAATTATTCCATAGATTCCCTAAATTATTCCACTAATATAAGATCAAGCCTCATCACTCATGCTCCAATTGAAGTCCGTTTCCTATTCTTTCAAGTAGTTACACAAACCCAGGATCTTGTGAACATGATAGAAGCCAAGTCTTACATTTCCTCCATGACCCCAGTATTGTATTAATCAAGTTCAGGGACACTTGATCAAGAGATTGACCCTTACAAAATCTCATGCTGTTAATGTTAGTTATTAACATTAGCAAACGTTAACAATAATAATGCTAGCCACGGCAGTAAAGATAGACAGAAGAGTTCCTCATTCTCACTTCCACATCCCCAGCTACACTGCTCATATATCATTTGAGCTAGAAGGTAATTTGGAGTACGTCGAAAGTCCTCCTCCATTTGTGGCTTCCGTCGCTCATGAATAATAATTACACGATAGTTTTACAAGTGATTTTTCAACCAGCAACTTTTTTGATCTGCCTGTCATTTAGGTAAGAGGTAAGGGGACAATGAGCTTCAGGGCAAGCAGAATTAGCCCTGTTGCATATGCATTTCTCCGGAATGGAAGGGAAGGGAAAACGGCCTTGCCCAGGTTTCCCGACAGAGAGGCTCCCACTCGAACGTTCTGTGAGGAAAAAACACCAGCATGGCTCACAGCTTATGTAGCCCAAAATGTTTGTTATCCAGGTAGGAGAGGTCAGGCTGGGCTACTCATATTCCAGGATATCTCAGATGTCTTTCCAATGGTCTTTTCTTACTTCCCACTGGCTTTGATGTAGTTGACCACTCCTTGGAATTTGTTTCTCACGTTGCTTCTGTGATCCTGTTCTTCCTTGTTTGCTCTCTCTTTTTCTGATAATCACCTTTCTACCTTCATGGCTTCTTCCCATCCCATCGTCTCATAAATGAACGTTTCCTTAGGTCCCTGAGCTGATCGTCCTTAAAACTCTTTATTTAGTAAATTGTCATTGGCCCCAAATGTCTCTCTGAGTCTCGACTTTATTTATGCATTTATTGCCAATCAATTGTGTTCAACTGCCGTAAAGGTACATCTGCGTGGAAGTCCCGCCACAGCTTCCCTCCCGCTACATCACCAGGAAAGCAGCTCCTCTCCTCAGCTTCCCTGTTTCTGTCACTGTCTGCATTATAGCTTCCCTCCACTCAGGTTTTAGACCTCACACATTTTTTTAAAAGATTTTTTTTTATTGTAGGAGGAATACTCAACATTAGATGTATACTTTCAACAACTTTTTAAAAAAGATTTTATTTAGTTATTTTTAGAGAGAGGGGAAGGGAAGGGAGAAAAGAAAGGGAGAGAAACACCAGTGTGTGGTTGGCTCTCACATGCCCCCCACTAGGGACCTGGCCTGCCGCCCATGTGCCCTGACTGGGAATTGAACCAGTGACCCTTCAGTTTGCAGGCTGCCACTCAATCCCCTGAGCTACACTAGCCAGGGCCACTGTTAACAAGTTTTAAAGTGTGCGATACAATATAGAAAAACATAGATTTTAAAGTGTGCAATATAGGTACAAGTCTTCACAAAAGATCTCTAGAATTATTCATCTTGCTTAACTGAAACTTGTGTACCTTGATTAGTAGCTCCCCATTTCTTCCTCCCCCAGCTTTTTAAAAAAAGATTTTATTTATTTATTTTTAGATGGAGTGGAAGTGTGGGAGAAAGAGAGGGAGAGAAACATCAATGTGTGGTTGCCTCTCACGTGCCCCCAACTGAGGACCTGGCCTGCAACCTAGGCATGTGCCCTGACTGGAAATGTACCAGCTATCCTTTGGTTCACAGGCTGGCACTCAATGCACTGAGCCACACCAGCCAAGGCTCCCTCCCCCAGCTCTCAACCACTATTCCATTTTTTGATTCTATAAATTTGACTGTTTTAGATACGTACCTAAGTGGAATCATGCAGTAGTTGTCTTTCTGTGACTTGGTTGTTTCATGTAGCATAATGTTCGTAAGTTTCATCCATGTTGTTGCTTGTTGCATAATTTTTTCTTTTTGAAGGCTGAGTAATAGTCCATGCACACATATACTACTTTTCTTTATCTGTTGATGGACATTTAGGCTGCTATCATATATTGGCTATTGTAAATAGTGCTAAATTGGGAGTTATGTCTCTTCAAGATTGGGTTTCAATTTTCTTGGATAAATACCCAGAAGTGAGATTGCTGGATCATAAGGTAGTCCTATTTTTAATTTTTTGAGGAACCTCCACACCATTTTCCAATGGTGATGTTACAGAACAGACCGGGGAGGGGGGCGCTGAACAATATACAAGACCACTCTTTTTCTCTGGGGGTTCCTCCTCACCTGTTGGGTTTGTTTAGCCTGTCGCCTGAGGGAAGATGTCTCTTAATATCAGAGATTAGTGAAAAGGAAAGGAATTTATTATTTATTTGAAATAATCCAAACTAAAGTTCTCCACAAAGGCACACAGTCCTCCAGGCACCTCCACGTGGCAAAAGGGAGCGCTTGGAAAGCCTCCTGGTCCCAGCCAAGACACCAAAGCTGCGTGGCCCTAAACAGACATGTGGTCCCAAAAAGAGAGAAGCCAAATGCCTGCCGTGCCTCCCTTTAAATCCCAGCGCCATTCTTCCTCTGCAGCCCCATTTCCAGCCCCTCCCACAACTGGCCACAGCAGCCAGCATTCCGGGGGGGAGGGGGGTGGCCCTGTGGTGTGGAGCCAATTATCTCCAAGCTCTTCTGGACCCTGTTACAAATCCCTATTCGGGGCCCCCTCTTGGCTGCACCCTGTTACAGTGACATCATTTGGCATTCCCGTCAACAGTGTGCAAGGGTTCCAACTTCTCCACATCCTCCCCAACAGTTGTTGTCTTTTGTTTTTTCCATAATAGCCATCCTGACAGGTGTGAAGTGGTATCTTATTGTGGATTTGATTTGTATTCCCCTGATGATTAGTGATGCTGAATATTTTTTCATATACTTGTTGGCTACTCGTATGCCTTCTTTGGAGAAGTCTGTTAAATCTTGAGCCAATTTTTTCATCATGTTATTAGTTTCTTTAGCTACTGCAAAAAAGAAAATGGAGAGTTATTAATATTTCCTTTTACACATAGGCCCGTATAACCCCCTCCCTTTAAAAAAGCCAGTCACCACACCCTACTGATTCTTCCTTCATAAACAATTCTCCCACCCATTCTTTCTGCTTCATAGCCAGTGCCACTTCCATGATCTCACCCCTGGATCATCTTCGATGACCCGCTTTGGGAAGCTGGCAGAAGTGGTCAGCCTTACTCTGTCACTGTCACATTTCCTATAGGTGTCTGCCTCTCCTTTTTACTTCTCACTCTTCATTTTGAAAAAGTTCAAACCCATAGAAAAGATCAAAGAAGGGTACAATGCGTATCAGTGTGTCCTTCGTCTGGATTCCCAAAGACGAGCACTTTGCCATGTCTGCTTTCTCTCTGTGTGTGTTAAACAGTTTGAAAATGCATCATGCTAAATACTTCAGCAACAGCTCCTAACCCTGAAATCCTTCCACAAAACCAAAGTACCACGATCATGTCTAAGAAAATTAACATTAGCTCAATAATATCGGAAACAGTTTACATGTACATCTATCTGTAGCCCTCAGAGTATTTTTTTCACAGCCATTCAGAATTCACGGCTCATGCATTACGTTTGGTTGCTTTATTCTTCAGTCTTTTTTTAAAAAGATTTTATTTATTTCATTTTAGAGAGGGGAAGGGAGAGAGAAAGAGAGGGAGAGAAACATCAGTGTATGGTTGCCTCTCACATGCCCCTTACTGGGGACCTGGCCTGCAACCCAGGCATGTGCCCTAGACTGGGAATCGAATTGGCAGCCTTTTCGTTTACAGGCCCACACTCAATCCACTGAGCTATGCCAGCCAGGGCTACTTTTCAGTATTTTTAAATCAAAACTATGCTGTGTCCAGTAGCCATGTGTGGTTATTTCAATTACCATATTTTTTGGACCATAAGACACACTTAGGTTTTAGAGGAAAATAAAAATTTTTGAAGCAAAAAATGTAATACAAGATTTAATAACATAAATAACATAATATTTCACCAATGTAAATGTAAATAGAACTCAACAGCAGTATTAACAATCATTATTCCTCCCAAATTTGGGGGTGCGTCTTATAGTCCGAAAAAGAAGGTGATTAAAATTAAATAAATTAAAAAATAAGCTCATCAGTCACGCTGGCCACATTTCAAGTGCTCAATGGCCACATGTGGCTACTGACTACCATATTGGACGGTGCAGATAACAGACGAGTCCAGGCTAGTTGTGTTGAAGAAAGTCCCACACTCTGCATTATCTGATTGTTTTCTCGAAATGGGATTCTGGCAAGAGCCTTTTGTAGAGGATGCGGTGTATATCTTATTACATCGCTAATTTATGGTGGTGGTGGGTGATGCCTCCAGTATGAATTCAGTAAATACTCACTAAAGGAGTGGCCCAGCACCGGCAATCTCCTAAGAACTTGGGAGCTTGACTTCAAATGGGGGAGAAAGAGCTTGTACGATCTCCAGAGCCTCCAGCTCTGTCTGCCCACAGAGCAGAAAGGTGCTTTGTAACGTCAAATGGAGACTGAAGTGACACAGCAAGTGGCCTGGCAGCATGGAGCAGGATGACCCCAGAGGAGGGTGAGGCCGAGGGCTATAGCCACCAGCCCCAAACTCCAGGCTCACTGAAATAATCTCAACTTTCTGGTGATTGCGTTGGGCACAGGAGGCAGTTTGGTGAGATGCTTGTGACCCAGCTGAGCATTCAGCCGGAAGGCTCAGTAGCAACATGTCCTGGGAAAAGCTCTGCAGAGAGACAGGGCTGGCAGGCTCACAGAGCAGCTGGCGGATCACTCCTCTGTGGGCCCCTGCCCAGGAGTTGGGGGCTCGCTCTGAGCCTGTGACTACATAGGAGAAACACCAAACTCTAGTTTTTCCTGCTTTTGTTGCCACATTTGCTTCCTTCCACGGATACACCTTCTTTCCACTCCAAACAAGGAGCAGGGGAAGAAGGAAAAGGGTGGAAGCGAGAGAGGAAATTTCGGTACAAAAAACAGCATGGTCCCACTGTCAGTGTGGCACTGGGGAAGTCCCACCTATAAAACGAAGGTGTTCCCATTCAACACAGATGATTATGTTCTGCTTTCCTGTATCTTTTGAACTTTGTAAGAGGAGAGAATGGCAAAGATTATTGTATCTATAGGCCTTCTAGTTGCCCCCGACACTCTCATCCTCCAAGAACTGAAAACACTGTCTTCCCAGCCTTCTCAGAGCTCAATTCTAAATCAGCATTAGTGAGAGGTGCCCAGGCAGCAGACTGGACTGGATGAATGTACAACCATATCTAAAGAAGGAACGTGTGGATCTGAAGGGAAGCTGGTCGGCAGCAAACACAGGAGCTGCTGAGAAAACATGGCCACACCTCTGGGCTCTGTTTGGCAGAGTCCAGAGTCTTACAGGAAACAAGGAGACTCATGCAGCCGACTAACAGGGCCTGATGCCATTCTGTTTTCCAGTTACAGAACTAACATCTCTGCTAGGATTGCAAACACTCCAGGCACCTTCTGAGCATCGGCCTTCTTGTGCAGCTGCTTCTGGGAAGTGGGTGTGCTGGTCAGGCTGCCACACCTGCTGGGCCCACTTACCGTCTGGGCTCGTGCACAGGCCTCTGAGAGTTTGTGGGTCCAAATGGAGGAGGCCGGCTCCGAGTCACAGGTCACTCACCCAAAGGAGACCTATCTATGAAGCCGGCTAGCCTTCCTCACTGCACAGCTTTGTCCACCTTCAGCCACACCCTTGTCAGCGATGAGTAGAATCCAAGGCAGGTCCAGGTCCATTCCACCCACTCGTTCCTTCATATCATCCCAAATTGTAAATTCTGAGTATTCCTCTTCTCATTTTGCTACCACTACCAATCAATCAATGTTATATAATAATAATAATAAAAGCTTATATTTATTAAATCTTTTGCATGTCCCACAGCCCCATTGGGAAGGCATTATTATCCCACTCTGCAGATCGGACCACTGGGGATCAGAAGAGGCTAATAATAATGGCCACCAGCGCAGAGAGGTGGGATTCAAATCTATGTCTGTCTACCTCTAAAGCTTGTGTTTGATGGTTATCTTTATTTATTTTATCTTTTAATTTATTTATTTTAGAGAGAGGGGAAGGGAGAGAGAAAGAAAGAAAGAGAAATATCAACTGGTTGTCTCTGGAATGTACCCCACCACGGACCTGGCCCGCAGCCCAGGCAGGTGCCCTGATTGGAAATCGAACCAGCGACCCACCAGTTCACAGGCCAGAGCTCAATTTACTGAGCCACACCAGCCAGGGCATTTTGTTATCATTTTTAAAATTAAACTGCATGAAGACACCAGAGAGACTTCTAAGAACATGAGTATAGCATTCTTAGTGTGTTTTCTAAGAATTTCCTCCTTCCAAAAGAGGATATCAGCCAGATTCTTATTTATTGAGGTAAAACTAAACAAAACAAAACACCAAAAAACAAACAAACAAACAACCTTGCTTTGTTTGGAGAAGGCAGCCTGGCAGCTGTGTCTGGTTGAGGAGAATTCTTGCAAGGCTCTGGGGTGTCCCAGAGGATTCAGGCTGCCAGTTTTGACCCTGATACAGAAAAAAGATAACCTAGATGCTAAGCAAAGCAAGAGATGGAGAACATAGATGTGTGGGGGCCGCACAACACATGGTCCTGTCCATCATAGCATGGTGGCCACAGGGAAGGAGGGTCAGGAGCTGTGTCCCTGCTTTGGGAGTGGTTCCCCCAAGTAGTTCCCCTCAGGCAATGGTGACATCTCCCTCCTACTTTCCTGAACCTGTATATAAGGATGGTTTGGTTTTGGGCCTGGCAATCAGGAGATCTTAGTTTATATTTCATAGTTTATATTTGACACTTGGGGTAGGTCATTTATTCTCTGAAAACTTTAGTTTATCTTCCCATGAATTTCTAATTTTTTAAAGCTTTTATTTTTCAGAGAGAGGGGAAGGGAGGGAGAAAGGAAAGGAAAGAAATATTGATGTGTGGTTGCCTCTTGCACATCCCCAACCAGGGACCTGGCCTGCAACCCAGGCACGTGCCCTGACTGGGAATCGAATCTGAGACCCTTTGGTTTGCAGGCTGGCACTCAATCCACTGAGCCACACCAGGCAGGGCTATTTCCATGGATCTGTAACTCCTACATACCAAATACCTCATTTCAGAGTAATTTTTGAGGTATTCAACAAATGAGGTGATGTACTTGAAACTCACGTGACAGTCTGTGGCAGTCAAGGACAGATAAACATGGGTGTCCCAGGCAGACCACAGTTTGGAACTCCCTTAAAGCAACATTCTCTGTGTGCTTGTTCAACTGTCTTTGATAGGAGCTAAGAGAAAATAATTTCTACTATGGTAGAAAGAAGGAATTTATTCTAGTATGTTCAAAAGAAGGAATTAATGCCATGCACTGAATATAACACATGTAAACTTACTTGGAATTACTTTTCACTTTAAAAATATCACCAATATCTAGAGCATTTAGTTACCCTTACTGAACTAAACATAAATATAGCCATAAAGTCTTTCAAGTTATGTTTGAAAAATCTTTTCTGGCTAGACAAACTCTTCTCATTTTTTTTTTTTTTGCAATTTCTGTTATGTAGTTTTAGGGTTTTTAGCACACTTAAAAAATTTTCCAAGCCACACATTTTCCTGGGAGCTTAGTATTTGGTTAATGTAATATGATACAGTGTCATGCAGTAAACAGTACTATACTGTGCTTTATTTTGCTTCTGAATTTTAGCCGAAGGAGACAGCAAACTTGAGGAGTCTGTCAGCTGGCTGATCTCAGGGTTGGCCAGTGTTACCTGCAATTATGTTGCAAAAATATCAGCAGAGATAGGCTGGGGTCGGGGAGGCATGTTTTTAAATGTCCACTGGAAGATACTGGTTCTGTCCGTAGACAGTAAATATTTTGCAGTAATTCAAGGTGTCTCATGAACAAGACTAAGACAACACACAGGCTCTGTGTTCTGACCATTTCAGGAATGTGTCTGTGTTCTGCATACAGGGGCACCATGGTTCCATCCAGCTTCAGGCATTGTGGGAAGGCCCTGGGCTGAGAGAAACCTGGGTGTGAACACAGGACCATGGGCAAGACACTGAGCTCCTCCGAGCCTCAGTTTCTCCCTCAGAAGATGGTGAGATCTACTTTGTGATGGGTAGAGATGCTTTTGAAGTTGTAAATGAGGCCATTATTCAAAAGTATAATATACTGTATTATATTATAAACAATAATCAACATGCAATTGTCCTCCTTCCATTAAATCTTAATAGCCTTATACTATATTGCCGCTTTGAAGAGTTAGTCCAAGAGCCCAGGCTTGTTATAAAATGCCAATTTCTTAAATGCTCTCACCAAAAAGAGGGGAAGGAGATAAATGTGTGAAGTAATGAATGTGTTAATTAACTCAATGGGGAATTCTTTCACAATATACATCAAATCATCACCTTATACA
Source organism: Sturnira hondurensis (assembly GCF_014824575.4). NCBI lineage: Eukaryota > Metazoa > Chordata > Mammalia > Chiroptera > Phyllostomidae > Sturnira > Sturnira hondurensis. Next base: position 1,234,518 of record NW_028089713.1, on the reverse strand, counting down.
CTTTAAATACCTTATAATTTTGTCAATTCTATCTCAATAAAGCTGGAAAAAAAGTCTGATTACTGAGATAGTCAATGCTCAGCATCCAGTATGTGCTATAAATACTGCCACACGTCCCGTGGGGGACATATACTGGGTCCAGTGGTTCCCAGCACAGGCTTCCAAGTCGGCCCTGGGTGGGGCTGATGCGTGTTTGCCGAGTAAGGTCTGGAGTCGCTGCCCTCTGTCTTCCAAGCTCCAGTCAAATGGAACTCCCTGTAGTTCTCAAAAGAACCCGGCTTGCTTCCCTGCTTAGCTTATTGTTCCCCCTGCAAGTGGCTCTTTCTTCACCCACTTTCCAATTCCTATTCTTCCACACTTCCTCCCAGACTTCCCTGAGCCTCAACACTTGGCTCAGTGTCCTTCCCTCCCGCCCGTGCCTGTAGCCGTCCTGGATTTACACCTCTGCTCAGTGTGCTGGCATCACCCAGGCGTTGGCCTCCGTCCCCCTCACTTCCACACTGACTAGCACTCTTGGATTTAGTATGTGCTCAGCGACGCCTCCGAATAACCCTCAGAAACAGGTTTTAGTGCAGGCGAGGAAACCGAAGCTCAGAGAGGGTAAATAACCTGCCCAAGGCCCCACGAACACAGCAGAAGAGTGACATTTGAACCCAGGCCTGACTAGTCAATTGACTACTAGTCAAACCCTTTGTAGTCAATTGTAAATTTCTAAGGGCTCACAGGGTTGAGCACAGTGAAGGCATATGGTAAGCATTCGACAAATAGCAGCTATTATTTTGACTCAACCAGACTGTAAGACTCTTCGGGGAAAGAATCTTAACCCCTTGTCATGATCCCCCAGCTGGGGCCGAGCCCGTGAGTGGAGGGCAAGGCCACTGCCCTGGCTTCTGGAATTCGTCCAAGCACCACTGGTTGTTTCTCAGAGATGCCTAATGCGTGTCTTCCATCACATGCCTCTGTACTGAAGAGACATCGCATTTCTTGTCACACTTCGGCCCCTTCCCAGGTCTGAGTGAGAAGGAGGCGGGACTACAGAGGGGCCCAAAACATCCAAGCTTTTCCATGAGACACACAAGAACCACCAACCAGCTAAATAAACGTCCTCTTTATTTACCAAATATAATTTATCAGTTATGTTGACATTTGTCAATTCAGTTATAGTAACTATAAATAATTCTCTTAAGACACAGTTCTGTAACTTTTTAAGGATACGAGAGTAAACCAATGTCGCTCCTCGCAGCCAGGCTGAAGTACATGCAGTCTGTGCAGTTGGGGGGGAAGAAATGAGTCTCCCATGAAAGCCAACTCCACTCTCCCGCCCTCTTGCTCCGAAGTCTCCGGCTCACACATTCAGGGCTGGGGGCATGCCTGCCTTCCCAGGCAGGGGAAGATGCTCCAGAGTCTTCTGGGGGAGCCTGGCCAAACTCCAGAGATAAGGAAAGGGTGTGACGGGGGCAGGAGGGACTGGGGACCACGGGGCACAGCCGCAGGGGCAGAGAAGTTGGTGTTGGTGCCTGTACAAAAAGAGCCTGTGTGCAAATGTGTTTGGAGGTGGGAGACAAGACACGAGGTCCAAGGAGCAGAAACAAGCCCATGCTGGTGTTAATGAACTCTGTTGGACACAGCTCCAACTAGATAACCTCTACGATTCCTTCCAATTCTAAGGTTCTAGACTCCACTAGGTGGCCTGGGTGGAAATGGAGGGAGGAGACAGAATCTGGAAGTATAGGGCAAGTTCCTGGGACAAGGCATGGTGTTGGTACGAGACAAGGTCATTTTTTGGCCTTCCCCTGGAAGTGGGTCATTAAGGGGACAGCGGGAAGGGTTTCTGGGAAGGCTGTAGATAGACTAGAAAAAACCCTGCATCCAAACACCCAGTTTGTACATGTGTGAGTGTGGACAGGCTTCTGATCTGTTCAGAGTAACATGTGGGTAGGATACAGAGACTCCAGCGTTCTCCCAGCCTTGTGCTCGGCAGAGAAAAGCAGAGGCAGCTAGCTGATAGCTGGTCTGCTAGTTCTGATGTCGAGTCTAGTAGCTCTGAACCCCTTTTTGGGTGGCTAGTGAGGAGAGGTGGAGGCTAGGGAAGGTGAGGAAGGGTCATTTAGAGAAATAAACCCTGGTTGAGCCATGGGGCTGGGGGCTCTAGCTGCAGTCAGCGTTTTACAGAGGTGGGGTCTCGGAGGGAGATCCAGAGGCAGAACCTGACTTGTTGATACAGATGCAAACGCAGCAAGGAATCTGGTACTTTTTTCTGCCCAATTCAAAGGAGCATGTGGCCTGTATCTGGGGAATGGGGTAAGGTTAGAGCTGTATTTCCCTTACCACTGGCTAGTCAGTGCCTGGTATAGTACCTAACATGTAGGCACTCTATAATAAATACTGCTCAATGAATGTTTCAGACCATGCCTGCAGAAGCCCTCCTCTTGGAGGGGCTGTGAACTTGATGAATGAGTAAGTGAATGAATGGTGAATACAGGCAAAAGCCAAGAGAGAGGACAACTGACCTCCATGACATGACAGAATGCAGGGTTTTAGGAGGTGACAGTCTAAGGGGACCACATGACCATGTGTCCTCAGGAGAAACAGCAGCAACGAGACACCCCTGGTTGCCCTCAACCTTCTAATATTCTCCACATACCCATTCCTGTCCCTAACCTCGGAACCCAATCTGGCAAGCTCTGGGGAAGGTAGTGCTTAGAGACGATTAGAGATGAAGGTGAATAGAGATGAAGAATTGGTCCTCTGGGCCCAGAGAGAATAGAATAGATGTTGGCAAACCTATGGGTGAATGTGGGTCAACAAGGAAACCAGGCTATTCTCCATTTCTTCCTGAATGTGACAATCTATTGCAAAAAGATGACTGGGAGGGGTTAGTGGTGCTTACCAGGCTAGTGGGTAAGGGGCATGTGCACAACTCGAATAGTCAGTCCACCTCACCCTTTCTGAGAGCAGAAGGGCCTTGGTCCAGAGGGCAGAGAACAGGTTAGGGTTACAAGGAGCCAAGAGCAGCAGTCTCCTGCTTCAGGCCTTGAAGTTGGTCCTTTTCTAGAAGAAGTGTATGTGTGTGTGTGTGTGTGCGGGGGTGTTGGGGGGTAGTGAAATGTAGCCCTCTGTTCAAGCAGAAAGAAAGAAAGAAAGAAAGAAAGAGCAAAAACAGCAGAACCCACTCACAAAGGGTTTCTCATTAGGGCCAAGACTAGGTTTGCTAAAGCATGTCCCCAGATTCCAGATGGAAACCCCTGCCCCAATCCACCTCGCCTGGAGGCACCCACCATGAAATTGCACTTGGTGATTGTCTCAAAATCTACTTGTCCTGCTGTCTCAGTCCATCCGTCCTGCCTGAATTCTTGCTATACAAACTTGGCTCAATGTATAAAAATTCCCATTGAAAATAATGAGAATTCGGTATCAAGGTGAAGTCCTAAAAAGAGGTGGGGGTATGGAGTGGGTGGAAGAAGGGGAACAGAAGACAAAATTCAAGGAGAAAGTGCAGAGGGTGGGGAGAAAGTTGAGTGACCAGGCTAGTCCCCGACATCTGTGTCTCGGTCCCCAATAAGCCAGAGGACATGGAAGCTGAGTGCTAGGAGCCCCGTGCCAAGCAGGTCCCCCAGAGCTGTCAAGTACGGGATGGAGAAGTTGTCCGGGTCCAGGCCCCGGCCCCACATCCAGTGCACCATCCAGTCTGCGATGTACAGGAGAATCAGCACCTGGAGAGACAGAAGGGTTCAGCCTGCAGCCGGCCCTCTCTCCAGGGGGAGCCAGAGGCCACACCATCAGACCCGTTCACTGCGTCCCAGGGCTTGGCCCTCCACTGTCCTGATGCTGGGGCAGCTCACCTTCCCAAAGGGTGACCTCTCTGTGTTCCTCCACTCCACAATTTCCACCTTAAACAGATGACAGGTATAACGGGAGCCCTTTAGAAAGGAAGGTGCTGCACTTCCGGGGTCACCCACATCATCATTACATTCTGCTCCCAAATTTACCAAATGAGGGGCTTCCTGACCAAAATCCCCTTTGCTGAAGGAATTCAGCCCTCTTGCCTCTAATTTTAGGTCATCCTATCCTCAGGTCACTCCAGTTCCTGCCATGGTGGAGCCTGGCAGGGGGTTGGGGCTGGGGTTGGCGTTTCACAGAGGGATTCCTCCTAGGAGTTGAGTGGAATAAGGACAGTATCCGAGGCTCCTGCGGCGCAGCTGGCTGAGCAGCAACTGATTAACCAAAGCTGGTTTCCTCCTGAGCCTTTCCATGCTGCTGCTGCGTGCCCCAAGAATGCAAGTATGATTTAATGTGAGTCCTAACAAAGCAGAACTGTGAACAAGTCTGCTATATTGAAAGTGGACAGTACATAGCAATTCAGAAGACATTTTGGATTGTGTGCTGCTTTGATTTACCTGTGCCCTCGCATTCCCTCCATTACTACAGATGGCTAAGAAAGACGTAGATTAGAAGCTTGCTGGAGGGCCCGGGACCAGCAGCGTCAGCGGTGGCTGGGAGCTTGTGAGAATGCAGAGGCTCAGCCACCCCCTTTCCCCTTCCCCAAATCTCGTAAATCAGAACCTGAGTCTCGACAAGATTCACGTGCACTTTCTAAGTTGGAAATGCACCTCGTCTAGATGTTATGGGTGAGTGGGCAGACCAGCATCGTCTGTACGCTCAGCACCACCCCTGACAGGTGGGCCCCCTAAAGGACTGCACCTGTGTGAAAATGAACTGGCTGCTAGCGGTAAAGCTCTACCGGTCGTCTGGGAGTTGTTACTCGACTGCCCTTTGCAAATTCTGTGGTATGTTAATCCTGCCCTAAGGAGCACAGAGGCAGGGACTTGGGGCATAAAGAAGCTAGAATTGATACTTATTTTTAGGCAAACTTGGTTGTTTTCCTGACTTCTCAGTAGGGGGCTGGAAGTTATAGTTCTAGCACCCTTCACATTCCCCCCTGCCCAGCACACAGTGAACCCCCACCCCCAATAACTTCACACCCTCTCCAGCAGCTTCAGAAGAGCCCCAAATAAAGAACCGGAAGGAGGACTTCAGGACACGCCCCAGGAAAAGAATGGCAGCTATCTCTGCAATCAGCCTCCTGAGCAGGCCCTGGAACACCTGACTGACAGGAGGCAGCAATGGGTTGGGAAGAGCTTTTGTGGGGAGTAAGTGCCGAGCTCTGGCTCGTCACAGGCCTAAAGAAGAGAGCAGAGGTGACAGTGTCCTCCCAGCATGTTTGTCATAGATAATGGAGCTAAGGCTTATCCTTCCCAACGTCGGCCAAGGGCTAACCTCTAGCAACAGACCCTCCTCTTTCCCACCAATGCACTTGCACGAGAATGTGGTGACCTGGGTAATTGCTTAAAGGAAACTATATTGTTGATTGGTTCATTCTCAGCCCTGTCCTTGCCAAGAAGTCCCAACACACAACCTTTCTCAAGGTGGCGGTGAGGGGTTGGAGGGTAAGTAACTGCCATTAGTGGGGACTGGTTAAATAGAATTAGGGCACACCTCTGTATCAGAATAGAATGCAGCTGTAAAAAACCAGGGTGTTCTCTTTACATATCGATGTGGGATGATCTCTAAGATGAACTGTTATGTGAAAAAAGCAGGACTACCTGTGTGTAAAAAAGGAGGAGCCCTGGCTGGTGTGGCTCAGAAGACTGAGCACCAGCCTTGCGAACCAAAGGATCGCTGGTTCGATTCCCAGTTAAGGCACATGCCTGGGTTGTGGGCCAGGCCCCAGTGTGGGGTGAGAGGCAACCACACATTGATGTTTGTCTCCCTCTCTTTCTCCCTCCCTTCCCCTCTCTAAAAAGAAATAAAATCTTTTAAAAAACTTAAAAAGGAGGAAAATAGGAAAAATACATGTTTGCTTGTATAAATATGAAAGAGTTGGAGGGTAGATAAGAAATGGATACATGGATGGCCTGTGAGGAGGAGGACTGGGTGGCTGGGGAGTGGGCGGGAAAGAAGACCTCTCACTGAGGCTTCACTATGAGCCTTTTAAAATATTTTGAATTGTAATGTGACTGTTATTACTGATTCAAAAAACAAATCTGCAGACATTTAAAATGTAATGATGAGGGTGCGTATGGCTATAAAGGGGGAGCGTGAAGGAGCCGTGTGCTGATGGAATAGCTCTGTCTTGACTACGGTGGTGGTTACCTGAATCTACATGTGATACAACTACACAAAGTTACACACACACACACACACACACGAGTGCATGTGCAACTGCTGCGATCTCAGGAAGCCTTGTGGGTTGTATCAGGGTTGGTTTTCTGCTTTTGACCTTGTACTGTAGTCACGTCAGAGGTTACCCCTGGGGGAAACAGGTGAACAGTACACGGGACCTCTCTGTGTATTTCCCCCCCACTTTCCTGTGAATATATAATTTTCTCAAAGCAAAACGTTGAGAAACGTAATAATACAACAAGGGAAAGGCATCCCAGTACTACAGAATGGCAGGGCTGAACCGGGCCCTACAGATTATCTAGGGAGCAGTTCTGACCCTCCCCTGAGCTGTGAAACCCGTTATCCACAGGGAACCTCCCGAGGAAGCCCAGCATGCAAAGCAGGGCCAAGTGGAGCTCTGTGGCCAAAAGCCACCTGCTCAGTGCTATACAACCACCTGCCTGCAAACCTCCACCCTGGTTCATTCCTCTCAGTTTACAAATCTATCACTGGGCTCAGAGATAATTCTACCACTGGGGCAAAAGTCACACTGCATGTTCGTGACTCCACTGGAACTACAGCCCGTTGTCCCCAGTCCCTGCCCCGTGTTGACCTGTCATCCAGTCCCACAGAAAGAGGCGCAGAGCATCTGATGGGCCAGGCCTGGGCAGCCCCTCCCACGCCTGCAGGGCAGCCCCGCCTCGCCGGTGCCCCTGCAGTCCTACCTGGAGCAGTGCCGCTGTCATGTAGAAGACGATGAAGATGAGTGTGAGTGTGGTGTGCCCAGCCTGCATACAGCTGATGGTGTAGAGGAACACCAGGTGTCCTGGAACCACGAGAAGGAAGAGGACTCGGGCCGAGCGAGAATTCACATCTGGGACCAGGGAAAAGAAGGGGTGAAGAGGCATCCTGGCCCCAGAAAGCCTTGCAACGTTGGGAGATACCACACCCCACTCCAGGGCGGCAGACAGCCGACTGCCTCTACCTCCACAGCCCGAGGTGGCCAGCCCCTGGGCATCTCAGGAAGAGAGCCTTCCTGCCTGTGATCTCCCTCCACAACGGCTGGTGAGGTCCCACAGAGAAAAAGGACCTGTGTACCCAGGCCCAGCTGTTTCTTTTCTTTCTTTCTTTTTAACTCTATGAACATTTATTTATTTTTATTGCATTTTCCCCATTACCATTTGTCTCCCTTGGAATCATCATCCCTCCCTCTACATTCACCACACTGTGGTCCGTGGCCACGAGTCCTTTCTCTTTTTGCCTCGATCCCTCTGCCCCTTAATGCTCCCCTCTGCAGTGCTGCTGGTCTGCTCTCTATCGACGAGTCAGTCTTTATTGCTTGCTCCTTCAGTTTGCTCGTTAGATTCCACATGTGTGAAATCACATGGTATTTGTCTTTCTCTGACTGGCTTATTTTTCACTTAGCATAACGTTCTCCAGGTCCATCCATGCTGTTGCAAAGAGTAAATTTTCTCCTTTTCACAGCCAAGTAGTATTCCACTGTGTAAATGTACCATAGTTGTTTTGTCCCCCAGCTGTTCCTTAAGTGAAGTTTATTGACTGATGACCCCCTCCCTCCAGGGCTGCAATGGACCTAGGAGGCTGGGACTCTGCCATTACCAGGACTGAAGAAGGTGGTGCATGGGCTGGGGCAGCGGCGAGGGGCTTGCTCAGAGTTCTCCCCTGGCATTCCATTCATGTGGAGGAAGGTGGAGATGCGGCTGGCCTGCACGGCCACCAGATTGCCCCCAACACCTACAGAGAGACATAAAACTTTAGACATGGGGGAAGGGATGAGTTGGGAGGGCTCAACCCATTCACTATTCCCTAAGAGAAGAGTGAGACATGAAAAAGAAAGAGGAAGATGCCCCCCCCCCACTACAGGGACTCTCCCAGGCTGCTCCCATCCTTCCTGCTGTGGAGACGTGGCAGTCAGTTCACAGGCAGGCAGATCCGCAGGCTCAGGGGCCTGACTTCTCCAGCAGTGTAGCGTGTGCATGTGCTGTCACACACTGCCTGGGGACAAGGCCCTGCACTGTGTCAGCCCGTCTCCAGAGCTCTGAGCAGACCCAGGCACCCAGTGCTCATGCACTGGCCCCAGTCACCACCGCTCAGTAGCAGGTTTGAGCTCTGTGCTCTGTAATCTGGTGCCTTGCCCAGGAACCATCTTGCAGTTGTTGCCATCCCTCCCACCCCGGCAACCTACTCCCTGCGCTGAGCCCTGCGAGGCCAGCTTCTTACCCTACCCTCCATGCTACTGTTTCTAACTGTGTTTGTTCAACAGGAGGCATCAGCAGGTGATCAGAGAGGGTGGGAGGAGAGACAGGTAAGCTATTTCCTCCATGATCCCTTTCTGCTTTATGGCAGTAGCTTATCCCTGCTGGGGACAGTGAAGGGCTCTCTCTGGGCTTCTGTAACACTGTTTTCTCCCCCCAGACCATTGAGGACTAGGGCTTCCTATTGTGGCCAATCTCTGGGTGCCTTAACATCTCTTGTTGGTCCTTCTACCCTGCTCCCACTTCTGGGAGCAGACCCTTCATTCAAGTCTTGAACTAACTGAGCAGGATTTTCTTTGCTGCTAGAACGCTAACTGATACAAAGCCCCCTAAATCCTCTTTCCCCCTCTTCTTTCCCCAGGCAGCTAAGACCAAGACCTCACCATTAATCACAGGTGTGAAGACAGCCATCCCTGCAAAGTTGGGGTCCGAGACAGTCTTGTCCAAGATGAGGCCTCCCACACTACATAGACGCAAAGACAAAATGACATAAAAGCCAGTAAAGGGTTCTGTTCCAGTCCCTGGGATGTGAGGGACAGGCCCACCTGGCCTTAGGCAGGAAGGGAAGCAAGGTGGCTCCCAGGAATCTTGTCCTCCAGTCCTGGCTTCTTTTGCTAGAACCAGCTGCTGCTCATAACTGTCACGGTGCTCCCAGAGCAAGCTGGCGGTGCTCCCCTCCCTGGCTAGAGGAGCCACCCACAGGGTGACCTGCTTGTGAGAACCTGGCTGTTCTGCCTGCTCAGTATTTATTTCCCCTTCTGGTGACAGTGCTGAGCTCTTCCTCAGGGAATGGCCTCTCTCAAACTCAGTCGCTGTGGTTCATGTGACCTTACTCCAATGATGACTAGGCTCCAAACTCACCTAATCAAAGCATTACATCCCCATGGCCAAAGTGACTGACTCAGGGATAGTCATGTGACTGAAGAAGAGCCAATGAAATTCTAAAACGGGACTTTGTGAAATTGTTGAAAGATTCTTTCTTACCACTGAAACTAGTAAAAATAGAAAAGTGTAAACCTGGAACTGCAGGACAGCACGAGGGAAAGCAGAGCCAGGAGATGGAGAATACTGGGGCCCTGACGGTAACATTTCTGCTCCTGAATCCAGCTGTGCCTTTTTAGTTCCCTACATCAATGTATTCTCATCTTCAATGAAACCAATTTCTGATGGCTTCTGTTACTTGCAACAGAAGGACATGTGACTGATACACTATTGAAGGCATCTCCAGGGTCTGCGCTATGCTCCCTATCTTCAGGGCTTAAAAGGGAATCTTTGGCAGGTGGAAAGGGTGGGGGTATGTACCCAAAGCCGGATCCTACCTGCTGATGGCCATGGCGATGATGACAGGCTCCCAGCCCGAGTACAGCACCTCCCTTGTGGATGGGCTCCGTCGAGCCAGCACCACCCAGACGGGCAGCAGGGCCACGAAGAAGGCACATACCAGGGGGTAGATGTATTGCCAGTTACCTGAGAAGCAGAGATCAGAGGGAGGTGAGGACTGCGGCTCCCTGCTCCCAGCCTCCCCTCGGCTGAGCCTGCCAACATCCCAGCAGATCAGCGGCAACACTACACTGAAGGCCTAAAAAGACGGCCTCATCTGACCCTCACTGCAAGCCCGGGAGACCGGTGGGGCCGGCCTTTCCATTCATTTTGTAGAGGAGAAAACCAAAAGCAAGCACCCGGCACTGGCCTCATAAGGGGCAGAGACCAGATTCTAGGTTTCCTGCTTTGATCCCCAGAAATCACCATCTCCCCTCCCCTTCTTTATTTTACAAGCAGATTCCAGCCTTCAGTTACTTTCCTTTACCTTTCCCACCACACCCCTCCAAGGGAAGCAAGAAGCCACAGGCCCCAGCAGGAACATACATATTCCTCCAATACATCCCCCCGCCCTGCTGCAAGCGTGAACTTGAGTAAGCACTTAGCCTCGTCTCTCTAAGGCGGGAGAACCTACAGCTGTGCTCCAAACAAATAAAGAATGCATAAGAAATGCTTACACCTTTGCACACACATCAGCAGTCTCCTAATCCCACCCAGGAGTCCACCCAGACCACACTGTCGGTAGCTTCAGCCTCACCCAGCTCCAGGTAGAGTCCCCAGCTGATGCCTGAGAGCAGAGCCAAGGTAATGAGGTCACCTAGGCTGGCAGCAATGGGAGTGGCCACATTGTCTGGGTTGATTCCAATCTTTCGAGAGCCAATGATGACCCCAATCATAATCATACCTGGGGAGGAAGGGGAGAGGCCAGGAAGGGTAATAAGAGACAAAGGGTGGCAACAAAGAGAGAGACTGGGGGTACCAGGCCTAGTTGCCACATCTGGGGCAGCCCTCCCACCTCCCTTGACCCTTCTCTTTCTTCCTTACCCAGTACCAGGGAGGCAATGAAGGCCGTGGCCACGCTGCTGGCACAGAGCAGGAAGGCATGCGGGATACTGAAGTGGCCGTCAGGGATCCAGCCAAAGACCACGGCTGCAATGGATGCCAGGAAGCCCACCACCGTGGCCTGTACCTAAGGAGGGCAGTGGTGACTCAGAGAGCCCCGGGAGCAGCGAGCTTCTCAGCCGAGGCCAGTGAGCACTTGACAAGACCTTTTCCTGGCCCTCAGCAGCCCCAGGAGGCAGGCTGGGCGGGGCCGTCCAGTCCTCCCAAGTTGGAATGATGTCTTTATTTATTTACTTTCACACCAGACACTAGTACTAGGCAGTGCACCCTGCAGGAGCCTAGCACATGTCACTGGCTGAATGAGTGAGTGTTCCTCTGGGGATTGAGGTGGAGTGCAACAGCGCCTGACTTCAGTCCAGGGACGAGGCCTGGGCCTAAAGGGGAAAGACTCCAGTGCAGCACCTGTGGGGCTTCCTGGGGACAAGGGTGGTCAAGTACACTTCAGCACTCTAGTCTTCTGAGTCTGATCTGTGGCCACATGAGACCCCCGAAGCCGAGGGAGCCAAGAACTGACACTGAGATATCGGAGTTTCTTGGCTGTTTTCCTGGGAAACCTGGTTACCTCCTAAAGCTGCCTTGGGAGAAGCCAGCTCAGCAGGATGCCAGAGCTCCACTCAGGACCCCGCTGGGGCTGATCTAAGCTTTCAGATTCTGGACAAGGAGGATGCTCAGCCCAACCTCTGGCTCCTGCCCTCTCACCTGGATGAGGGCCATGTTCCCAGTGATCATCCGCCAGAGCTCCTTGGGCGTGTCCATGTGCCCGATGTTGGCCTGGAAGAGGGAGGACAGGGACTGGAACTCCAGGCTGGAAAAGGCCCGTAGCCCAGCCCATTAGAACCCCACCTAGACCAGGAGGCAGTGCACACGGCCTCAGACTCTGGGACCAGAACATGAGCCCCCAGAGGGAAGCAGGATTGGGGGGGCTAGAGTGAGAGGGACGGAGCTCATTGAGCTCCTGCAGTGGGGTGGGGGCAGCAAGGGGGCTAAGGCAGCCTCCTCCTCTTCCCTCCTCTCAGGAGAGCCACTGAGCAAGGGCAGCCCATTCCCACATGGGTTACAGTGCCCGATGGGTCCCCAGCTCTGACACCAGCTTGCTGTCCTAGGAGAGGAAAGACTAGTTGCTGATGGAGACCTACAGCTGCAAGAGTGCCTGGGAAGGAGTGAGGCGGCATGGGAAAGACCAGGAGCGGGGCAGGTTGGGGCAGACTAGGTTGGCTGCCACTTCTCTCTGCTGCCTTCTTCAGACTTGTGGCATGTAGGGACATCCCTGCCACCTGGTTCCCCCAGTCTCCTGAGTTTTATTGCCTCATGCCTCCCACCCCAGGGCTCTGTATGTGGTTCCGCCTCTGAACTGTCATGGCTGATCTAAGTGGCTGTGGGAGGTTAAGAACGACGAGCACTCCTCCTCATCTAGTCCTTTAAAGAAAGACATAGGGGAAAGGGAACGGGATGGGAAGGGGGCTGGGAAGGCCTGGCTCTGCTCCGGCCCAGCTGCGGAGCAGGGCTGGAGATCAGAGGAGGCCCCCATCTGTGCAGGTGGAGGGACCAGCATGATGCTCGCCTGTCAAAGCTGCACAAATAGTCACGAGGCAGGCTGCAAAACAGGGGGTGGGGCAAGAGTCCAGTTTCTGGGACATCCAGAAACTGAGTCTGGGAACCACTCGGGGCAGGGAGCCCCCGCTAGGAGCAGGACAGCTAGCCTGGGATCTCCCTGCACCTCCCACCCCAGCCCCACGCTCCAGGCACGGGCAGCTGAGAAAGGCCAGCTGTGCTCTCTGAGCCTGGCTCTGTGCTGCCCCGAGTCCTCTGCACACCTCAGGCCTCCCAGCCAGGATACTCACTGCGGTGGACAGCCTGGATGCCAGGGTCATTTCCAGGTTCCCCTTAAGTCCCAGCAGGGCAGGCACCAGGATGAAGACCTCTGTCACCTTCTGGAAGACTTCCCAATGCTGCAAGGTGAAGACAGATCTCAGGAATTTCAGTGACCCTAGGGGCTGGCTTCAAGGTTGAACAGATAGTCTGGGATCAGGGGCTTGAGGAGGAAATGGAACCAGCAGGGAGTAAGCACGCCAGCCGCCTTCCCTCCGAGAACCCTGGAACCAAAGCAAGCCCAAACAACAGAGCCCCCACTTCCTGCCACCCAGAACAGGGCAGATGTGGAGGGCCTCTTCTGGTCGGGAGTCCCTAGCCTGGCTCCACTTCCTCAGCCTGCTACTGGGAGCCAGGTGAAAGAGAACGGGGAGGACCCGCACAGCTGGGGCAACCCAGGGGGCTTACAACCCCCAATTCTTCTGAGATTCCCTCTCAAGTCGTAATCCCCAATCCCTCTGCCTTTAGTCCATTTTCTCTGTGGCCTCGGCCTTGGGTAGTGTTGTCTCAGCTGTGGAGAGCTGGGCTCCACAGGGCTGAGGAGATTAGAGTTTGTTTGGTTTCTATCTCTAAGGGTTTTGGGCCTGAGCCATAGCAATTTTCTTTCCAAACAGGGTCTGAATTAAGACTGTGGCCCTTAAACCCAAAATGCTTGTCTGCAAGAGGCTTTTTACTCCTCCTCTGCGCTCTCTCACCCCACATGCCTTCCCCAATCTCTGATCTAGGAGAGGCAAGTACACCCCTGCAGAGAGGGCACGGGGCGGGGGCAGGAGATGCGGTGCTGGCCCCGGGCTCCCAGGCCTGGCTCTCCCACCAGCTCCACCAGCTAACACCCACTACGTGGACTGTGCTAGGCGAAGCGCTTTCCATGCCCTTTCCGTGTCACCCTCTCCACATCGCAATGAGGTAGGGGCTTTCCGTAACCCCGTTTTGTACACGAGGACACTGAGGTTCAGAGAGCACTACGCTCATTAGTGCGAGGAGGAAAAAAGTAGGAGCCAGGATTGGCTATTTGAAAGCTACTTTAGTTGTAACCGAAACCAAAGACTTGTAGAAAAAGCTGGAATTGCGTCTCCCTCCCTGACCTTGGCGGCAATGTGGGTTCCTTTATTTGTTTTAAGAATGGAAAGCCTTCAGGTTCAGAGAGGGAGGTGAGGCCAGGCGACCAGGCAGAAGCGCGCTGGTCGCAGGTCGAGGCAAAGCACTATGATGTACTGGACTGACAGCCTGCGGTCTCCTTCAGGACAGCGTGGGCCGGGGCCTCACACCACCTCTCCAACATCCTCCCCACAAGGGCTGGGGCCAACCTTGGACAAGTACAAGGACCTCAAGCTCCTGACTATAAAATACACAACGAAGGGGCCGGACCAAACGATCTCTAAAGGCAGTCCCAGCACAAACACTATAGTGGTGGACGAGCAAGGTTGCCCATCAAACCTACAGTGAGATGTCCTTCATACAGAGCAGGATAGCTTCTATTAAAAAAATACTCAGCAAATAACAAGTGCTGGCAAGGATATGGAGAAATTAGAACCCTTATGCACTATTAGTAGAAACATAAAATGGTGCCATCACTACAGAATATAATATACTGGTTCCTCCAAAAATTTAAAATACAACTTAAAAATTTAAAATAGATTCTGTCGTGTGACCCAGCAATCTCACTGCTGGGTGCATACCCAGAAGGGTTCAGAGCAGGTTCTCAGAGAGACACCTGCACTGCTCCCAACGGCCCAGAAGTGGAAGCAGCCCAGGAGTCCCTTGATGGATAAACAGAAAAACAAAACGTTGTAGAGACAAAAAATGGAATATTATTTGGCCTTAAAAAGGAAGGATATCCTGGCTACAACGTGGATGAACCTTGAGGACGTTGTGCTAACTAAAATAAGCCAGATACAAGGAGACAAACACTGTGTGATTCCACTTCTATGAGGCCACTGAAGAAGCCAAGTTCATAGAAAACAGGAGAGGAAAGGTGATGCCAGTGGGTGGGGTGCAGAGAAAGGGGTGTCAGTGTGTGATGTGCGTGGAGCTTTAGTGTTGCAAGATGAAATGTTCTGGAGATGGATGGTGCTGATGGTAGCACAACACGTGAGTGTGCTCAACACTACTGACTTCTACATTTAAAAGCTGTTAAAATGATAAAGTTTATGCTATGTGCTTTTTTTTTAAACCACAATTAACAGAAGATGATTGAGAATATCAGAGGGGACTGGGCCAGGACTAGAGACCAGGGGAGGCTGGACACTGGGGGTTGGTCCTACAAGGCAGGGACCTCCCTTTTCTCCTCAAGAGTTCTGTGTGTGTGTGACTGGCAGGGTAGGGGCCCTGCTCTGGGGAAGGGTTCATCTCACTAGGGCTAGAAGCCTTGCTTGGGTTCTTGGCCCGGCCCCTACAGGTGGAGGGCCTAGGACTCTATTTAGGGAAGCCCCCCTCGGAAACCCCCTTCCCTAGCTCCTCTTCCCCAATAAGAGTTGCTGAGCTTTCAGGAACCCATAGGAAGAGTCAGACCCTTCCAAAGGCTGGGAGGATTTGAATCCCTTTGCACCCCCAGGACCCTACAGAGAAGGTGGCCCCAGTGAGCCCCATGTGCCCTGGAGGGACCTGGAGATTGCTACTCTTGGATGCTGGTACACACCGCTGGGGTTCCAGGTCCCTGCAGGCCTGGCCTTGCTCTGCTTTGCCTCCTCCTTCCTCACCTAAACTGGATAAGCAGCTTCAGAGAGGGAAGAATTCCCTCTGCTCCCCTCCCCTCAGGAGGGTGGTCTACTGTGGGCTTTCAAAGCTCCATCCGGAGCACAGCCACATAGTCCCTCCTCATTGCAAACCACGGTCCCTCCCAGCTCCCTGGCTGCCAGCTCTGTGAAAAACTTAGTTTTCCAGGTAGGTATACACACTGCGTAGTGCATACATACTGGCTAAGGGGAGGAGCCGGAAAGATATACTCCAGGTGTATGCAAGTAATAGTTCCTCAACTGTTTCTAAGGAACATTGTCTTTCTAATTATTTAAGAAAAAATACACATGATGCTCAGTTAAGCCCCTCTGGCAGCCACCATAAGCACATCCCAAGTCCCTGCCTCCCTTTAATTACACAAGGACCTAGAAGGTGCGGGGTTTCAGCAGCACTAAGGTGAGAGACAGACAGGCAAGGAGAACAAGCAAGTTCTCTCAATATACACAGAATGCAGCCTGGAACCTCACTCAGCCAGAGTCTAGCCTAGCAATGCCAAGTTGGCACTTGGGTCAGAGCAGCCAACTCCTACACACATTCTTTCTTTATCCACAAAACCCTCTCAAAGATGCAGTTCAGGGCATTCGTGCACACACAGAGCTCTGGGAGGAGATGCTGGTGATGCGGAAGAAGGCTGCACGCAGGGTGGCCCTGAGGTCAGGGGTCTGTAGTCTGTGGCGGGGGCAGGCAGTGTGTCCTTCCTGCTTCGGCCTCATCCAGACCCATCTTGTTCCTCCTGACTGGGAGTGCCTGCCCCTGAAGTCAAACCTGCCAGCCCTGCCAGCCCAACCTCACCCACACCTTCCTGCTCTGCTGGGGAAGAGAAAGGGGGAGGTCCAGGAGGCGGGGCTCCACTGGGGGGCAGGATGAGGAGGTGTATCTACACATTTCCCTGCTCCTTTAAAAGGCAGCCCCTTTCCCAGTTCTTCCTTATGGGGGTGGGGGCTCACTGGCCCCCAAAGTTCTGAGGGTGAGGGATGAGATGGCCCACCCTCACTCAGAAATAATCCCAATTCAGAGCCATCGTCTCAGTGACCCTGTCAGAACCTCCTCTTTGTCCTTCCACATCTTACTGACTCCAGCCTCCGACAAGGACCTCCGCCTGCCTTCAACTACTCTGCCTGAACAACTTCCCTTCCAGGGGGGTAGCAATGGGGAAGAAAGGAAGTCACAGCCAGGAAGAGTTGCAGTCAAGACTTTGAGCCTGAAATCCACAGAGATAAGCTCTAAGCACAGGCTGTGGGAGAACTTGGGAAGTGAGACTGGAGTTGACCTTCCAGATCAGATTAGAGTAAGCCCTGTCTTCACCTATCTGAGCCTCCCTCCCTCCCCAACCCTGAAGGTGTCCTCTAGTTGCCCAAGGAAAGGGCCTCAGGGCAACGCCAGGAAACAGAGCCGTACAAAGTGTGAGAAAGGGGTGGTCAAGTGAGACAGGACCTGAGTGTCTTGCCCAGGAATGCCCCAGACACGGAAGCAGGCCAGACAGGAGAGAATGCCTCTTTCCCAATGCACTTTTCCAAGCCCATGCTTGCTATCTACTTTCATCTTTGCAGGTGCTCCCACATACAGAGCAGAAGGGAAAGCCAGAGAAGGAGGTGCTTGGGGAAGGGGGTCTACTTTCCTTGGGATCCTCAGTGAATCAGCAGTGGGTTAAAATAAGGACCTAGGAATCCCACCTGTCTCAGCACAGCTGGGAATTCCAGTGAACGTGCGCATACCACCTTCTGCCACCCCCATCCCTCAAAAGGCTGACAAAAAAAAGGCCCTGCAGCAGCCAGGACTATATTCTAACCCCTTCTGTCCCAACCCTGGGCCCAACTCTGCTCTCCCTCCCAAACGGGAGTGTAGGAACTTCCAGTCACCGTGGGGAAACTAGAAACTAGAGTGGGTCACAGTCCACTTATCCTTTTCCTACTTTGGGTCAGCAGGCCAGCCCCTCACGTCACAGCAGAGCTGGCTGTACACAGTGAGAGGAGGGCAGGTAAGAGGATTTAGAAGTGGGCTTTCCAGGAAGATACTGGGTCCTCTGCAGTGGCTGAAAAGGACTGGGGGCCCTGGGTCAATGAAACATCTGCACCACCACGGACTTCTGCTCAGTTGCCTTGGAACACTGCGGACACTCTACAGCCGCCTCCTCCAGATGGCACCAGTCTCTGAAGCACTCCCAGACTCTGCCCTCTGAAGGCCATCTTAGCTCGTGAAAGGGGGACGCAGGCGGGAATCCTCAGAAACCATCCTGCTCTTCCTGAATCTGAGATTGTCGGTGGCCTCTTTTGTCCCCCTGGGTACAGACTAGAGTCTCCCTTGGGTCCCATGACCTGTTCTTTTTGCACCCACTCTCCCCATGATATCACTGCAGCTATCTGCAGGGCCTGCTCCAGCCCGGCTGTGGCAGGGAGGCTGGGGGAGGGGACAAAGACAATCCAGCCATTGTCATCCATACCAACTGGACCTAATTCTGCAGTGAGCTCAGGTACCACACCAAGGACAAATGCTGGCCCTCTGTGGGTACATTGGGCAAGCTCCAAAGGTTCCCTACCTAGGTTTCTCAATGTCTTGGGCTTGTGGGGGTGGCAGGGGGTGGGGCAAGATGTCAGAGCTTTTTCCAGCTGTAGAGTTCTCAGGGTGTGTGGGATGGGAAGGCAGAGGGCCCTCTAAGAACTTTTGTTCCTGCTCACTTTAGAATCTAACTCCAATTGTTCCAGATTTCAGTCCACCCTGCTCAGGGGAAGACAAAGAGAACAGACTTCTCCCAGAATCTTTAACCAGCTGGTGAGTCATGGCCATGGTGAAGGCCACAGAGGTTAACGGTGCAGGCAGGCTCTGAATCGGAGGACCGAGAACTGGTTCCCCGACTGCTCCAAGCCATACGCTCCCTGTCCACAAAGTGGAGATGATTATGGCTCTGGCACAGCAGCCCGGCATGTGCGCCTCACACCAGAGTCATCCAGAAAATAAAGCCAGCCTCTCCGAGTTCCCCACTGGACCCTGGTTCTGTACCCCTTTGTAGATAGCAAACCAGAGCTCAAAAACTCTACACATGAGAACCAAGGTCGCAGGTAAGGAATAGAAGTGGTGGAGAAACTGCTACCCAAGTCTCATTTCTCCTTCTCCCACTATCCCCCACTCATTGCCCAAGGAGGAGAGGCAGCTGCTGGGTGAGAGGCATCCAGAGCTGGAGCTGCCCTCCTCAGCTCCAAGCTGGCTTCCTCACCTGGATGAGGAACAATCCTCAAGGTAACAGGTTACGGGGGAGAGGCGGCAGTACCCGGCACTTGGGCATGACAGAAACAACCCCCTCATTAAGCAACCGAAGGTGCAGGGTTCCCGAAGGACTCACCTCAAAGAAGGAAGCATCTAGAACCAACTACGCCAGTTCCCTGGGACATGAGCATGGTGAGGCCCACCAGCAGGACTCTGCACCACCACATGCACCATTTGTGGGGTTGGACTAGCACAGGGGAAGGGATGCTNGGCAGTACCCGGCACTTGGGCATGACAGAAACAACCCCCTCATTAGCAACCGAAGGTGCAGGGTTCCCGAAGGACTCACCTCAAAGAAGGAAGCATCTAGAACCAACTACGCCAGTTCCCTGGGACATGAGCATGGTGAGGCCCACCAGCAGGACTCTGCACCACCACATGCACCATTTGTGGGGTTGGACTAGCACAGGGGAAGGGATGCTGAGCTCTATGTCCCCGAGAGTTCACAGCCTGGGACACACTGAGGGGTGCTAAAGATCTTGCTTGGCCTAAGTATTTCTCAAAGTACCTAGGACAGAGCCCAGCACTCAGCAGGAATTCGATGCCTGCTAATTAACTTAGATGCAGTATCTTCAGAAAGCTCTGTGTGCCTTATTGTGCTTCAACACCTGTTATCTAGAAAGAAGACTTTAACTCTCTTGGACCTGCAGGTTTGGGGTAAGTGCTAACCCGCAATATGCTAACATAGCACATCCCTGGCTCTTATCTTCCAGAACTTACTGATTCTTATCCTTAATTCTACCCAATAGCCTCAAAAAGAGAACTCTTTGCCCGAGGCAGGTTCATGAAGACAGTTATGGAGCAAAGAGGCCAGTTCTGTCCAGGCCTGGTTACATTTTGTTCCCATTTATGTCACATAATCAGCACTTCTAGGTCTTATCACCCCTCCCCACCCAACTCCCCAAAGCACGCATCAGACAGCCTGTGCCCATCCCCATTCCCCCCGAGGAGATCAGGCCAAGGTTACAAGCAGATTAGCAACACAAAATGCCTTTAAAAACCTTCCCACTTAATCTGAGACCCTCTTGGCAGCCAGACAAATTCCTGCCCAGCAGGGAGATGGAGAGGAGACTTGAAACTGAGCTTTCTGCTATGGGTATCCTTGAAACCTCAAGTGAAGGAGAAAGAGGAGACCCATCTAAATGTCTCCTACTGAGCTGGGTTCAGGAGGAATGCCTGGAGGAATGGCAGGCAGCAGCCCCATTCCATCCCTCCTCTTCCAAGCCTGAGCCCTGGAACCAGTTCTGCTTCTGTTAAGCAATACTGCCCTTGACCACTTCTCCAGGGCTACTGGGTTTCCTCCAGACTTCTGTAGTAAATAACCAAACCAAGAAGAAACTGAGGACATGATCCAAAGGGAAACAGTATTCTAGGAAGCTGCAGCTGCTTATGACGGGGAGGCAGAAAAAGCTCTGCCAGGAGGAAAGGTGGTCCCAAGGCTCACAGTCAAAACCGCCCTTCGCAGGTCCTACCTGAACGATGTCCAGCACCATGCCCGCAGCCACAGTCCCAAAGCCTGCCAGGAGGAAGGGAAACAGCACTTGCAGCCCGATGGAAAAGGAGGTCTCCTTGAGCGGGGAGGGTGGTGCGGGGCCACGATCTGTGCTGACGTCGTCACTTTCATTGCTCTGGCTCCCGTTCTCCAGCAGGGCATCCTCCTCCCGAACCCCCTTGGCGTTGGCCCGAGACTCGATCGCTGCCGCCACCTCTACTCCAGCCCCATCAGGCCCCAGGAACTCAGAGGTCCCAGCCGAGGGCTCTCGCCCCGGGCCATCTGAAGAGCAGGGTGAAGCTGCAGGGCCAGTCCCGTTCAGCTGGTGGATGTCCTTTGGCTCTGACTTAGAGGACATGACGGGAAGGGAAGATGGAAAGGGGGAAACTTCTCTCTCTCGTTTTCTTTCTCTCTCCCTTTCTAACTCGGGAAAGAACTTAGTCTTGGGGTGAACCCAGGTTTGCGTGCCGCGGGACCTCTTCCCACGGCTCTCTGCTCATACCAGGCGCTGCAAAAACTGATCTACCAACAGGCAGCCCCATGAAGCACTGAAACCGCAAGCTGGAGGGAACCAGAAACTCTTCACCAGACCCAGCAGCCAGCCACTAGGGGTGCAGATGCCTGATTCCTGTCTTCCAGTGCTGGGCTGGGGGAAAATTAATCTGACCTCTTATCTTCTTTGGTTCTCAGCAGCAGGCTTCTCAGAACAGGGACATTCAGAGTGGAAGAGCCCAGCCAAGTCTGGGGTACCCTCTGAGGTGGCCCTTCTTTCATGAAAAGTAGCTTGAGTCCCAATCTTTCAGTAGGCAGACTGGGCCTGGAGCTGTGGCTTCTTCCCACACCTCTGGCTGGGATCCTTAAGTTCCCCACAGCTTCTGGGGCTCTGCTGGTCCCAGGGCACCGTCTGTTGTCTTTCACCTTTCTTCTGCAGATCTCCTTCCTTCCTGGGAAGACCCTGAAGCTCCCCAAATCCCTGCTCCTTCAAGTCACGAGAACCTGCGTGGAACACCTTATGTGGGAAGAAGACAAGAAAAAGAGTGTTGTGAAACAGCAAAGGACAGCCCATACCGGGAGGCATAAAAGCGGGCACGAGCCAAGCACGAAGAGTTTGTTCTTTTCACTGAAATTAGCATCCCTGCACCGTAGCATCTGGAGGCCCAGTAGGCACTATGTCCGCAGTCCTTAACATCAGCACCGCCCCACCCCACAGGGATCTCCGCAGTGGCAGCAGCCCGGGTGGGGAAGATGCTGTGCAGGAGACCTGACACTTTCTTTTCAGTAACTGGGGGTGGGCAGGGATGTCTTGGGCATACCCCTTCTTAAATGTCCATTAGGAACCCGGGATTATTTAGATACGGTCTCCCAGTGAAGTCAGTCACAGACTCAGTCACAGACTGCCTGCCACGCAGCCACACCACTGTAGAACGTGATTGTTTACAGTCGCAAGACAACCACACCGGGCAATTAAACAGGGAGAAATTTGATCACTGAGTGAAGGTCCCCAGACCCCCAAGTGCCCTAGCCCCTGAAAAAAAATAAATAGGAGGACTCCCAGGGCAACAAGGCAAGCCTGCCAGACCAAGGCCAGAAGCCAGAGGCCTACCCACTCCTGCCCTTGAGAGTCAACAGTGTTACAAAAAGCTCAGACGTTGACTTGGATCCAGGCCCCTGTCTCTACTTCTCTCCTCCTGGTCTGGGCCCTGTGAGCTTGTCAGATAGGACAAGGGCGTTATCTCTCTTGGAGGAGAGAGAGGTGAAACTATTGGTTATTACGCACACATTTCAGTTCCCACGTTCCCCCTGTTCCCCAGGTTACTGAGAGTTGGATATACTGGAATTCTTAAAAACAAACAAACAAACAAACAAACACTCCAAAAGCACCAATTAAAAAAAATAAAATAAAGCAAAGCACCATAAGCCAAAATGCACTTGCTCCCAAGTACATGTCTCTTTAGCTGTAATTATCCAGCATTTGTTTGCCTAAAGGCCTTGATCCCACCTTATTCCATGTCACCAGAGTAACTCTGAGAAAATTAAAGAATAACTTTAAAAGGAATTCCCCGAGGTAAGATGAATAGGTCCTTCAGTACTCCCAACACACACAATTAGTCAACTCCAGTTTGGGAAAGGGTGAGCACAACTCCAGGAACTGACCATGGACTCAGGTCACCAGGACCCCCTTTTCCAGTCGCCTTTGACCTAGTCCTGTGGTTCTTTCAGAGACACTCACTGGAGGTCCAGGGGGGAGCCTCTGAGCAGAAGGGAGTCCGCCGCTCCTGTGCCAGGAAAGTTTTGAGTCTGCTAAAACTTGACCCTCCCTCTTCCTCCTGTCTTCCACGCAGGCCACCTAATCTGAAAGGGGACTGGCAGGAAGCGAAGCCAGTCCCTTACACCACTCCTTCCAGTAAAGAGACTTCAGGCAGGCCTAAGGCCGTGGGGTAAAAGAAGCAAAACGCAACCAGGATGCCCTGAGGAGGGGACACAAAGACCCGTTTTACTATCCCCAAACCAACCGTGGGGAAGAAGTAAATGGGTGTCCTCCTTTGCCTCTCCTGGATTCAGACTCAGCAAATGTGCTACGCGCCAGGACTCCCTCCCTCCACTCCCGCCCCGCACCCCAACGGGACTGACCTGCCCCTCGCTTAGGAGGAAGGGGGGCGCCTGGCGAGTAGCAGCAGGGGCCCGTGGTCTTGGGGGGCGCAGGGTTCCCCCTCTTCTCATCACTCTTCTTCCTGGGCAGTCTTCCTCGGCCCTTGGCGTGCCGCCCCCCCACACCCCCAGCCAAGGCAAGCGTCCAGCCACGACCCCCGGCTCGCTACATTTCGCCTCTGCGTTACAGCGAGGCCGCTGCTCCACTTCCACAAGAGGAAAGTGGCTGGGAGGGCTGGGTACACTGCCTTGGGACGGGGCGGGGGCACAAGGGACTGTGGGGCCAAGCTCGCTCACCCCCAATCGCTTTTGGCCGGCGGGCTTGGGCCCGACTGGTTGGCTGCTAGTGGCAAACCAGATCTGGGGCAGAGTGGGTGGCACCCCCTCTCCATCAAAAATAGACTCCGGATGGACAGTGCAGCAACCAATCGGAGAAGAAGAAGGGGGCGGGCTCCGCCTCCTCCGGCCTCTTTCCTTAGCTGTGTGCGGAGGGGCGGGGCATCGGGGAAACCCGGTGCGCGGGGTGTCGGGAACTGGGAGCCCGAGGTGCCCCCACGCAGCGCTCGCGCTGGTCCCAGTGCCCCTCGGCCCCGCCGCAGCCTGGGTTCTCACTGTCTGGCCGTCATCACGCTGTACCGTCTCCCTCGGGCCCGCCCACAACACCCGGAGCCTCCCTCGACCGGCGAAGGCCAGTGAGCCTGTGCGCGACCTCTCTGGCATCTTGAATGTTTCCTTGAGCCTTTGGCCTTCGGGAAGACCGGGAAACTAGCCTGTGGAGCTCCCGGGCTCCTTCCCCGTGCTCCGTACTCTGAGAGAACCGTCCCTACCTTGTTCTTGGTCAAGGCTCCTCTCCCATTGCTTCGTCACCTCGTGCTTCCGCCACATTTCGCGTTCTTCTAAGCAGATGGCTCAGCCCGAACGGAACCGGCCTTAAAAAGGCCAGGCCTTGGAAAGGGTGGGGATGGGCGGACGGGAGGGAAAATATGTCAGATTCTCGGCTGCGGTCCCACAAACACCACCTGAGGTTGGGGCCGAGTGAAGCCGGCTTCCTTTGACCCTGTCAACCTGGTGGCAGCATGGGGGGAGAAGTCTCCACCTTGGGCTAAACGAAATCCAACTTTCCCTGACGCACCTTGTGGGATCAAAGAGGGGTGTTCCCATCTAGCCTTTTGCCACTTCCTCCCTGGGGTATCTCCACCTCTTCAACACAAACTCAGTACCGGTTCTCTTTGGGATGTTGTTGTGCAGGGGGTGTGACCTCCCCCCACAAAGGAACCGCCACCCTCGAATTTTCCCCTCTATCGGTGGAACCTGTGACCGGTGGTTCCTTCCTGTCCTTTTCCTCCCGGAAAGTGGCTCAGGGGGCATTCAAGCGTGACTTCAGCCCCCTGGATTGGGTTTGGAGTAGAGGTGTGCCTGGGGAGAGGAGAGCACAGTGCTGGGCATGACGCTTTTGGCTTGCTTTTCAGAAAGAGGGGAGGGGGGGGGGTAGAACGAGAACACAGCAACCAGGTACTTCCTTTGGACGAGGGTAACAGCACAAACATCCTGGTCCCTACCTCCCACTCCAGTCTCTAGCATTATTCTAGTTTAGCTGCTGGGACAGTTGCGTGAAAGGCCTAGAATCTCACAGTACCTATACTCAGGACCCCAGTTTAGGCTCCATACATTGGGTTTCTCGGCCTGGAGATAGAAGTAGCTGCTCAGAAACAGTGGGTTTTATACCCCAGAAGATCTATTTTTGAATAGGGGCTGTAGGGTTAGGTATGGAATTAAGGCTGATGTAACTGGAGACTTTTCAGTTGGGGCTGGGGACAATGACTGTCCTGCTCCCCTAAACAGTCCTCATGCCCTCTCTTAATCTTGCTACAGTTCAGCCACCTCTGTAAATCTTGATCTCCGTCCTATTCCTTCCCCACCTTTCTTTTCTGCCCCCTTGACTGAAAACAGCTCTCCTCTCCTGTGGGTTTTTTAAAAAATTAATTGAAGTTACGCCAGACTGGGGAAAATGCAAAGCCTCAGTGTACAGGTCAATGAGTTGTGAACACACATACATGTAACTGCCACCCGGAGCAAGAACCGGATCATCACTGGCAGCTGAGAAGCGCCCCCCACCATATCCCCTCCCAGTCACTGCCCCACCCTCTCTCCCTCTCTAACACTATAGATTGGTTTTGTGTGCTTTTGAATTTTATGTAAATAAAACCGTTCAGTAGGTATCATTTTGTGTTTGGCTTCTCACACAATATTATATTGGTGAAATTAATGCATAATGTGGTAGCGTTATCTTACTCATTTTCATTGCTGTCGTTAAATGGATATACCACAATTTACTCATCTATTACTCTGTTGATGGACATTTGGGTTGTTCCCAGTTTGGAGTTCTTATGAATAATGCTGCTATATCAGTTTTGTTTGTGTCCTTTGGTATACTCATGTTCATATTTCTGTTACGATACATACCTAGGAGCAGAATTGCTGGGTCATCGAGTAGGCATATATTTAAGTGTTAGTAAGTCTACCAAATAATTTTCCAAAGTGCTCATGTTAATTTACACTCCTGCCAGTGGTATCTTAGAGTTTTAATTGCTCCACATCTCCATCTACACTGTATTGTCAAGCCAAAAAGATTTAAATTCTTTAGCCATTTGGGTGTATATATAGTGGTAGCTCATTGAGGTTTAAATTTATATTTCTCTGATAGCCAATGAGGTTAAACACAGTTTCATATATTTATTTGCTACTTGGATATCTGTTCAAGTATTTTATCCACTTTGGGGGTGAGTTTTCTCTTAGGCTTTCTGTCTTACTGTTTTGTAGGAGTTCTTCCTATATTTCAAATATGAGTCCTTTGTTGGTTATAGGTATTGCACATATTTCTATATGTGTATAAATACAGAAGAGCTCAGTTTGGGGGTCTTCTGAAGCCTTAGGGCCACTGGGACAAGACTTTATGCTTTATGTCTATTTTGATCACTGGTATATTCCCAGTTCTTGGCACTTAGTAGGTGCTCAATAGGTGCATTGAATACATGAGATGAATGAGACTCATCTAGGTAGTTTGCCATGTGTTCTGCTGATTCCTAGGGTCAAACAGCAAGAGGAGCCGGAGGGAGCAGGTTTCTTTCCAGCCCAGGCAACTGTGGCCTTGGGAAGGGGAAGACACCCAACTCTTCCCTCCCAAAAAAGCAGAAATAGCAGGTAGCAAGCCAGCCAGATACTTCCGAAGGAGGTATCTGGGGCGGAGGACATTGTGGCGTAGAGGAGACAATGAGGGTAAGCATCACAGTGGACCTCCAAAGTTTGTGTAGGCCACCCTTCTTCCTCAAGACAGGCCCTCTATTGAAGCTTATCAGCCAAGAGCTCTTCTACCCCCAGAAACATTTTTCCCTCCTCTTTTTCGAGGCACCTTGGAGGTGGTTGGCTGCTTCAGGATGTAGCTGAATATTTCTTTCTCAGCTCCTGGCTGCCAGAAACTAATTGAAGTGGACGAGGAATACAAACCTCATACCTTTTATTGGAAGTGTGTGAATACAGAAGTTGCAGCTGATGCTCTGGGTGCCAAATGGAAGGTTTATATGGTCTACATCAGCGGTGGGAATGGCAAACAAGGTTTCCCCATGAAGCAGGGTATCTTGCCCCATGGCCTTGTCCGCCAGCTGCAGAGTAAGGGGCATTCCTGCTATAGATGAAGGTGGATTGGAGAGAGAAAGAGCAAATCTGGGATTGCACGGTGGATGCCAATCTCAGTGTTCTCAACTTGGTCATTGTAAAAACTAAGGGGATAAAAATATTCACTGCCACTACTGTGCCTTGTTGCCTGGGGCCCAAAAGAGCTAGCAGAATGTGCAAACTTTTCATTCTCTCTAAAGATGATGTCTGCCAATAAGTAGTGGGAAAGCCCCTAAACAAAGAAAGTAAGAAACCTAGGACCAAAGCACCCAAGATTCAGCGTCTTGTTACTCCACATGTCCTGCAACATAAACATCGGCATATTGCTCTGGAGAAACAACTTACAAAGAAAAATAAGGGAGAGACTGCAGAATAGGCTACACTTTTGGCTAAAAGAATGAATGAGCCCAAAGAAAAAGGCCAGGAACAGATTGCCAAAAAAGACGTGGGCTGTACTCCTTGCGAGCGTCCACCTCTAAGTCTGTGTTCAGTCAGAAATGAGATATTTTCAGAGTTACAAATAAAAACAAACATAAAAATAAAACAAACAAAAACCCAAAACACTCTCCCCTCTCCAAAAGAGGTGACTTTCGTTGCAGGATCTGGTTCCTACCTCTCCATTGGAAATCCTTTTTTTCTTTAAACCACATCTGGCTTTAACTTCTACATGATCTATAATGTCTATCCTGAAGATGGAAGACCATTAGGTCACTGCGGAGAAGTCTTTTCCCAGACCCGTTGCATTCCACAGCGCTTTTCTGTTACTGTCTTCCCCTCCAGGGTCCTCTCCCTCTCCTCCTTTCAGCCATAGCTGGTACCACATCGGGTCAGAAGTCTCAGACTGTCCTTCATTACAGCAGGAAAGAGATTTCCCCCTTGCGACACACTAACAAACTCACAGCATCCTCTCCCTGGGTCTTCCAGAAGACGACAAGGCCAGTAGTAGCTCCACAGTGACCTATGTAGGGTCAGCTATCTAGGGTAGCAGTCTAGATGACGTGTCATGAAATGACGCACTTAGAATCTAAGATTAGTGGTGGAGGTGGGAGATTTGGGGCCCGGGGGAGGTGTTGATCACTGCCAGAGGCCTGTGGAGAAGCCTGTGGGGGAAGCACCTCTGTGGGGCAGACTTCTTCATTCTTGGATTGGCACTTCTCCTAATATATGGTTTATTTAGCCTCTACCCTGAGGTCCTTCAGGCCCCATGGCCTTCCTTCAGAGACAGCTGCTGTCTACCAATGGCTTCCCCACAGACCGACCGGATACTCATCCTGAAACACAAGTGTCTAGAGCTCTGTAAATCCTGGTTCCCCTAACCAGTGTGGTATAGTCATGGGACTAGCCTGATATGGCTGGAAACTTTTCTCTCTTTTGTTCCTGCTAGGGATGGGTACCCCCACCCATTTTTCCCTGGGCTATAACCCCTCCCTTGCTATCTCCCTCTCAGAGTTCAACTTCCTTCCTGCTACGCAGAGCTGAGGTGATATCCCCTTCCGGTTAGGAAGGATGGGGATGTAGCGATGGGGGTGGAATGGGGAAGTGCGGCCATCTGTGCTCAGAGTCGGTTGCTGTCACCATTCCCTTTGCTTCTAATGGAGCTCCCCATTCACAAAGACCCTTGGATTCCCTCCCTGGGATTCCTCTAGGTTAGGGGTGTCAAACTCATTGTCACCAGGGGCCACATCAGCCTCGCGGTTGCCTTCAAAGGGCCGAAGGTAATTTTAGGACTATAAATGTAACTACTCCTTAACACTTAAGCGAGAGCTCAGCACTGTCACCAGGGAGAAACAAGGTACCAGCCTGGGTAGAACAAGGTGGAGGGCAGGATTTGCCACATGGGACTTGTGTTTGCCACCTGTGCTCTAGGCAGAATGGTTCCAGGTATTTTGGAGCTTCGGTTCCGAAACGACTGGGTATAGCTGGGAAGCCTTAGCAGCAAGCCAAAGTGTGGTGAACTACACTGGAAGTAGAGGAGTAATCTTCGAGAGGCAGGATGGAAGGTACCGCAGCTTTGCAATCACACGGGCTTGACTCCATGCTCACCTGCGTAAGGCGTGTCACCTTGGACAACCTCCTTTATGTCTCTGAGCTACATCTGTAAAATGGAGACACTACTCCATCTCAGAGATGCTGTGAGAATTAGTGGTTGCATAGTGTTTGGAACATTTCTTTCACATAGTAGGGATATTATGATTTCGCCCAAAAAGAAGAGCCACAAACAGGGATGACACATGTGGAAGGGGCAGCCCAGGCTCTCTCGGACCCATACTGAAGCCTGGACTTCACGGAGTGTGAGCGCACGTCTCGCTGCAAAGGGTTAGGGAAGGACAGTCTCTGCGCCACACCATGGACTCCTGGATTCCTGCGGGCAGCTGCTCTCGGGAGCAGCTTCTCTGCAGTGAGTCATCAGCCAAAGATGAGTAAGCTTTATCTTTCCAGAGCCAGGATGCAAGAAAACTGTATTTTGCAACCAGATTTTCTAGTTTCAAACTGCCCTCTGTGTTTACTGCCCTTTGATTGTCTGCTGGCTCCCGGTTTCCTAAAGTGGCCTGGCCATAGGAATCACCTGTAGGTACTTGTTTTAAAATATGGATTTCCAGGCCTCTCTCCTGGAAATTCTGTTTCCAAAGATATGGGACTGGGCCAGGAAATCCACTGTTTTAATTAGTGCCCTACACAACCCTCATGATCTGGCCAGTTTGGGGAACAGTGCTCCAATCTGGTGGTTCTGAAACATGGGCGCGTTGCTAGAAAGAACCTTGGGGGTGCTTTAACCAGAATATACATTTGTCATAGGGGGAAGCACTGAACTTTGTCTGGGAAGGCTCTGAAAGTCTTCAAAGACACAAAGGTGCTTTGAATGAATCTTCCTTTGGGGATTTGTATATTAACTCATTTAGCCTTGGCTGGTGTGGCTCAGTAGACTGAGCATTGGCCTGCGAACTGGGAGGGGGTCGCTGGTTCAATTCCCAGTTGGGGCATGTGCCTGGGTTGTGGGCCTGGTCCCCAGTGAGGGGTATGCCAGAGGCAAACACACATTGATATTTCTCTCTCTCTTTCTTTTACCCTTCCAGTCTGTCTAAAAAATAAATAAAATCTTTGAAAGAAAACCTATTCATTTAATCCCAATTTTTAACCTATAAAGTGGGCCCTTGCAATATAACAGGTCAAAATCAAATTAGTTATTTAGGTTAGTCATTAGAAAATGCAAATAAAAATCACAGTGGGAAACCACTCCTTACTCACTAGGTTGGCCACCGAAAAAAGGGTAAAAACAGAAAATATGGTGTTGGTGAGTATATGGGGGAATTGGAACCTTTGTACATTTGCTGATGGGAATGTAAAATGGTGTGGCTGCTACAGAAACAGTTTGTTTTTTCCTCAAAAAAGTTAATCATAGAATTACCATATCACCCAGCAATTCCACTCTGCACATATGAGTGAAAGAATTGAAGACAGAAGAGAAAGTCATTCTACTTAGAGAAAAGAGCAAAATGGCCGGCGTGGAAGGGAGACTGTGGTATTTTTAGGAAACAGCAGATGATTCAACATGTGGCTGGTTGCACGTAGAGAAACGTAGGATGAAAGATGAAATGGTATTTTTTAAAAAAGATTTTCTTTATTTTTAGAGTAAGGGGAAGGGAGGGAAAAAGAGAGGGAGAAAAATATTGATGTGTGAGAGAAAAATCTACCAGTTGCCTCTTGCAAGCTCCCCCACTGAGGACTGGGCAGCAATCCAGGCATGTGCCCTGACCGGGAATCGAACCATCGGCGTTTTGCTTTGCAGGACAATGCTCAACCAACTGAGCCACATGGGTCAGATTGGTAGTATTTGATATAATAAGTTACATAGCTCAAGAATTTCGGTCAAGATGGTAGCATAGGTAAACACGGCTCACTTCCTTGTATAATCACATCAAAATTACAACTAAAATATAGAACAACCATCACTCAGAACTGTCAGAAATTGAGCTGAATGGAAGTCCGACAACTAGAGAATTAAAGAAACCACATCCATTCAGACTGGTAGGAGGGGCGGAGATGTGGAATGGGCTGGTCCAACATCTATTAGTGGTGGATAAAAATTCAGAGGGATATTTTAGGAGCAAGGAGTCCCAGCCCCACATCAGGCTCCCCAGACTTCAGTGCCAGGAAGATAAGTCCCCGTAACTTCTGGCTACAAAAACCAGCAGGGATTATTAAGTCAATGGAAGAAACTTCTGGAGTCCCAAGCAGATCCTCTTATAGAAACCCTACATGGACTTACTCAGACTTACTCCCTCTGAGCTCCAGCACTGGGGTAGCAGCTTGGAAGTCACTAGTAGCACACAGGGAGGAACTAAAGTGTCTGGCATCAAGGTGTGAGCTGGAGGATAACTCTCTCCCAGACAGGAAGGTGGGCAGAGGTCACTGTCTTTTTTCTGAGCTCTCCCTCAACAAAGCCACAGAGTTGGCAAGAGGGTGCCATATCTGAGACTCCATCAACCTGGCTAACACTGTTTGCCCCACCCTGGAGATACTCTGAGGCCCTGTCCCACCCAGCTTATAGACCCACCCAAACTGTTAAGGGTGATTTATCCATCTGAATGGTTGGTCTTGGCACATACTTCACAACTTCCTAAATCCTTTCAAACAAACAATAGCTGGCCTCAGTGAGTCCTCAGCACCTGAACTTCTTGCGAAGTGATCCCAGGCCTGGCACTAGCAGCAGCCAGTCTAGATTCACGGCTTATCTTCACCTGGGAATCTCCAAGTCCAGCACAAGTGGCAGCTATCTCAGATTGCTTTATGGCTCAGGTAGGATGGCCCTGGGCAGAACACAGTTTTGGGCTGACCATGGCCTGCACCACCCAGGAAACCTCAGAGCCTGTGTTCCCAGTGGACAGCTATGTTGGACTACCACCACCTTGCACCAACACAGCTGATCTTCCATGGAGGATGGAAGTTGGTGGTTGGTGGTCACAGCCAATCCTTGCAGCTGACTGGCCTGGGTAAATCCCTCCTATTGACCTGTCAACAGCATTCAAGGCTCAACTACAAGAGAAGAGTATTCAGCCTACATGGAAGGTGCACCTTGAGGACCCAGCTTGGGTGGTAGGGGAGGCTGTGCCACTGGACTGTACAGGAAACCTACTATATTAGGTTGTGCTACCAAGACAGGGAGTCATAGCAGCTCGACCAAACACACAGAAACAAACACAGGGAGGCTGCCAAAATGAGGAGACAAAGAAACATGGCCTAAATGAAAGAACAGATAAAAACTCCAGAAAAGAACTAAATAAAAGGGACATAAGCAATCTATCAGATGCAGAGTTCAAAACACTGGTTATTAGGAATGCTCAAGGAACTTAGTGAAGACCTTGGCAGCATAACACAGATACAGTCAGAAATAAAGAATACACTGATTGAAATAAAGAATAAGTTACAGGGAAACAACAGTAGAGTGGATAAAGCTGAGAATCAAATCAATGATTTGGAACATAAGGAAGCAAAAAACAACCAATTAGAACAACAAGAATTAGCCCTGGCTGGTTTGGCTCAGTGGATTGAGCTCGGGCCTGGGAACCACACTATCTCGGTTCAATTCCCAGTCAGGGCACATGCCTGGGTTTCAGGCCAGTTGCCAGTGGGGGACTCACGACAGGCAACCATACATTGATGTTTCTCTCCTTCTCTCCTTCCCTTCCTCTCTAAAAGATAAATAAATAAAATCTTAAAAAAAAAGAATTAAAGAGAATCTCAAAAGATGAGGATAGTGTAATTATAACTTCAAGCATTCCAAAATTCTCATCATAGGAGTGCCAGAAGGAGAAGAGAAAGAGCAAGAGATTAGAAATCTATAAGTAAAAACAATGAAAGAAAATCTTCCTAATTTGATGAAGGAAATAGTCATACAAGCACAGGAGGCACAGAGAGTCCCAAACAAAATGGATGCAAAGAGACCCACTCCAAGACACATCATTGTTAAAATGCCAAAGATTAAAGATAGAGAGAGAATCGTAAAAGCAGCAAGAGAAAAGAAGTTAGTTAGCTACAGAGGAATTCCCATAAGACTGTCAGGTGATTTCTCAAAAGAAACTTTGCAGGCTAGAAGGGAATGGCAAGAAATATTCAAAGACTTACAGCCAAACAAGCCATCATTTAGAATCCAAGGGCAGATCCAAGAACTTTCCAGACAAGGAAAAACTGAAGGAGTTCATCATCATCAAACCATCATTATATGAAGTGTTAAAGGGACTTACTTAAGAAAAACAGGAGGATTGAACTATGAACAATAAAATGGTAATAAATACACTATTATCAATAATTGAATCTAAAAACAAACTAAGCAAACAAGAAGAACAGAGACAGAATCATGGATATGGAAAGCATTTTGATGGTTGTCAGGTGGGGGTGGGACGGGTGGGGAATGGGTAAAGAAATGAGGGGATTAAGAAGTACAAATAGGTTGTTACAGAATAGTCATGGGCATGTAAGTACAGTATAGGAAATGGAGTAGCCAAAGAACCTGTATGCATGTCTCATGGACATGAGCAACGGTGTAGGGACTGCCTGAGGGAGTAGGGGTGCTGGATGAAGGCAGGCAAAGGGGAAAAACCCAGGACAACTGTAATAGCATAATCAATAAAATATAGTTAAAATAAAACTGAAAAAATAAGTTACACAGCTTAAGACTTATTTTACATGCACTTACTCTTTTATGTGTTAGTTTTGTTTTTCTAGCTAGATTACAAGGTCCTCTAGCACAGACTTCGTATTTTAAAATTTATATTAATTTTAAAAAATGTTTTATATTTATAAATTACTGTGGTGTTTGCTGACACATAGTAATTTTTAAGACTATATTTTTTAGCGCAGTTTCAGGTTTACAATGAAATTCAGAGGATGGTTCAGAGATTTCCCATATCCACCCTGACCTCATACATGCCTAGTCTCCCCGTATCAATTACCACTCATCAGACTGGCGCATTTTACACCCAGGATGAACCAGCACTAACACGTTCTAGTCACCAAAAGTCCACAGTGCACCTTAGGGTTCATTCTTGGCATTGTGCATTCTGTGGCTTTGGACAAGTGTGTATGAACATGTGTGTGTGTGTTCCTCCCACACAGCCATTGATCGTTTTACTGTCTCCATAGTTTCACCTTCCTTGGAATGTCACATAGTTAGAATCAGACAGCACGTAGCCTTTTCAGATAGTGCTTTTTCACTTAGTAATCTACATTTAAGGTTCTTCCGTGTCTTCCCATGGCTTGGTAGCCCATTTCTTTTCAGTGGTGAATAACATTCCATTGTCTGGCTGGACCACAGTCTGTTTATTTATTCACCAACTGAAGGGCATCTTGGTTGCTTCCTTGGTTGGCAATTATGTCTTAAGTTTTTATTTTTTTAAAAAGGTTTTATTTATTTATTTTTAGAAAGAAGGAAGAAAGGGAGAGAAACGTCAATGTGTGGTTTCCTCTCACGTGACCCCCACTGGGGACCTGGCCCGCAACCCAGGCATGTGCCCTGACTGGGAATCGAACCAGTGACTCCTTGGTTTGAAGCCCATGCTCAATCCATTGAGCTACTCCAGCCAGGGCTTAAGTCTCATTTTTGAGTGTACGTAATTGGCAGATAATTTTGGCATAACTCTATAAGAAGAAGGAGCTTATTTTTTTTAAGAATAAATTAGATACACAAAAAATATTCAACTTTTACATTTTAATAATCAGTAATAATAATGGTTGTCATTTAATAAAACCTTGTTTATATCAGGCATTACATAAAATGTTAACACTTCCCATCATCTGCTCGAGTTATAATCCCCAACTGGTAAATAAAATATCTGCTGGAATTGGTATTTTACTCATTTCTACCTAAACTCAAAGTTTGTATTCTTTCCACTACATTGTTTTTTAACGGTAATTTTTATCTGCCTTGTCCTTGTCAGGGATTGCTTATTCTTCTTACAATTTTATTTTTCAATTATAGTTGATATTTAATATTATTTTATATTTGTTTCAGGTGTACAGCATAATGGCTAGACATTCATGTAACTTATAAAGTGACCCCCACCCTGGCAATTCTAGTACCCACCTGACACCATACAAAGTTACTACAATACTATTGACTATATTCCTTATGCTGTATTTTATATCCCTGGGACCATTTTGTAACTGCCAATTTATACTTCTTAATCCCTTCCCTTTTTCACCCAGCCTCCAAACCCCCTGCCATCTGGCAAGTATCGGTTTGTTCTTTGTATCTGTGAGTTTGTTTCTGGTTGGTTTGTCTTTTTTTAAAGATTCCACATATAAGTGAGATTGTATGGTATTTGTCTTTCTCTGACTTATTTCACTTAGTGAAATACTCTCTAGGTCCATCCATGTTGTTGCAAATGGTACAGTTTCATTTTTTATGGCCAAGTAATATTTCAATTATATATATAGACCACCTCTTCTCTATCCATTCATCTATCATTGGACACTTAGGTTGCTTCCATATCTTGACTCTTGTAAATACTGCTGCAATGAACATAGATGTAAATATAGCTGTTCAAATTAGCGTTTTGGATTTCTTTGGATAAATACCTAGAAGTGGGATTTCTGAGTAATATGATTGTTCCATTTAAAATTTTTTTAAAAAATATTTTTTAATTTATTTATTTTTAGAGAGAGGGATGGGAAGGAGAAAGAGTGGGAGAGAAACATCAATGTGTGGTTGCCTCTAACGTGCCCCCTGCAGGGGATCTGGCCTGCAACCCAGGCATGTGTTCTGACTGGGAATTGAACAGGTGACCCTTTGCTTCACAGGCCCGTGCCCAATCCATTGAGCTACACCAGCCAGGGCCATTTAAAATTTTTTGAGAAACCTTTATACTATCTTCCAGAGTGGCTCCACCAACTTTCAATCTCACCAACAGTGCACGAGAGTTCATATTTCTCCATACCCTCATCAACACTTGTTTGTTGACTTATTGATGACAGTCATTCTGACAGGTGCAAGATGATAGCTCATTGTGGATTTGTGGTTTTAATTTACATTTCTCTGATGCTTAGTGAGGTTGAGCATCTTTTCATCTGTTTATCAGCCATCTGTGTGTCCTCTTTGGAGAAATGTTTATTCATGTCCTTTGCTCATTTTTAAAAATCGGATTGTTTGTTTGGTGTTAAGTTGTACGAATTCCTTATATACTTTGGATATTAACCCAAATTATTGGATGTATCATTGGCAAATATCTTCCTCCATTCAGTAGGTTGTCTTTCATTTTGTCGATAGTTTCCTTTGCTGTAGAAAAACTTTTTAGTTTGATATAGTCTTATTTATTTTCACTTTTGTTTCCCTTGCCCAAGGTGATGTACCAGAAAAAAATATTGCTAAGAAAAATGTCAGAGATTTTACTGCCTATATTTTCTTCCAGGAATTGTATGGTTTCAAGTCTTACATTTAAGTATTTAGTTCAAGTTTATTTTTGTATGTGGTGTAAGAAAGTATCTAGTTTTACTTTTTTGCCTGTATACGTCCAACTTTTCAATGCCCTTTGTTGAAAGACTGTATTTACCCCATTGTATATTCTTGCTTCCTTTGCCATATATTGACTATGGCTTGGGTTTATTTCTGGGCTCTCTGTTCTGCTCCATTGGTCTATGTGTGTGTTTTCATGCCAGTACCAGGCTGTTCTGATTACTAAGGCCTTGTATTATGTTTGATATCAGGTAGTGTTATACCTGTAACTTTGTTCTTTTTCAAGATTTTTTTTCCATTCTGAATCTTTTGTAGTTCCATATAAATTTTGGGATTATTCGTTCTAGTTTTGTGAAAAATGCTATTGGTGTTTTGATAGGGATGGCATTGAACCTACAGATTGTTTTGGGTAGTGTGGCGTTTTAACCATGTTGATTCTTCTTATCCATGAACACAGTGTTTTGCCCCATTGGTTAAATTTATTTCTATGTATTTTTAAATGCAATTGTAAATGGGATTGTTTTCTTAATGCCTTTCTGATAGTTTGTTAATAGTGTATAAAAATGCAACTGATTTCTGAATGTTGATTTTCTACCTTGTTACTTTACTGAGTTCATTTATTAGTTCTAATGGTTTTTTGGTAGACTCTTTAGGGTTTTCCCTCTATAGTATCACTCTTATTCAGTCTTGAAGTCTCAGCTTATTCATGGCCTCCTCACCACTGAGGCCTTCCTGACTTCCTGGACCAGGCACCATGCAATATACAAAATAAGACCTTATCTCTTCCTTGGGCAAGAGAATCCCCTGCCCTCGACTTCATCCTTCAGGAGGCACCAAACAGTATACCCACAAAAGAACTACACCTATCAGAAACCCAGGGGTGCTCCTGTCGGCACTCAGCGCTGGGGAGTTGGCACTCAGTGCTGGCTCAGAGCATCTCGTCACCCTAAACACACAGTCCTAAGACTAGCTAACACAGTCCAGTCCCCAAGAAACACTTCTCCTACCTTGCCCTATGTTTTCAGACCAAAAAAAATTACGCCTGAAGTCTCTGAAGCTTTGTGGGTTGTGTCAGTGTGAACTCAGAGACAGACATGGCTTCGGAGTGTGGGGAGGAGTGAGTCGTCTAGTGCTTACCTAAGAGGAAAGAAAACGGACTTGTCAAATCTGTCCTCCCAGACCGCACGGCTGCAGTGGGTCCCTGCGTGACGCATCTCCCAGGGCTGCTGAGCACCCTGAGCACCCGCTTTCCTGCTCCTGTGAGTCCCAGTGTCTGGTTCTCGAGGGACTCACGACTTAGCATAGCATCTGCAGTGCCGCACACGGTGGCTGAGAACCATTCTGTAGTGTGAGACAATTTGTACCATTCTTACGTTTTGATATTTGTAGGTCTGGATGTGACACACACAAAAGAGGATTCTTATCCTCTTTATTGACAACCACGTGGACCCCAAACAGTAAAATTGTAAACAGTTTCATTTTTGTAAAAATATTTGATTTGATTTTTCAAAAAATTATTTTAATACCCAGCTCTTCAGCAGGGACTTTGTCTCTTTCTATTGTCTGCTCTGGAAAAAAAAATAATACCAGATCTAGAATGGCCAAAGTAAAGGATTCAGAATCAAAGGCTCGACATCTAAAGACTCCAGCCAAACTCTACTCCTTTCCTTTCTCATTTTCTTTGCTTGTGAATATTTTGTCTTCCTTTCTACCTTAGGGAGTGAGGGTAAGAAGCTGGAGCTAAGTCCTTGGTGGGAGTGTGGGGTACATCTGTGATTATCTGCTAGAGCTAGCGCAGGTGGATCTGGGGAGTGGTGGATGGACGGGGGCGGGGGCAGATGAAAGTCCCAGATTCCTCGCCCCACCCTGCCGAGTCTGGGGGCTCGCGCTGTCCTGGCCAGGTCAGCAGAAAAGCCTCTGGTGGCTACGGGGCTGCAATGCTGTGCTCCGAGCCAGGATTTGGAGCAGTTTTCTCCCAAGAGCCTTCCTTCCCACTCCAGGACCTCAGAAGACATCCCTTTAGATGCTAGAAGGGAGTGGTGACACCAGATAGGGGTGGGGTCCCCTGCTCATTCTTTTCCCAGTTGACCCAGGGGTCATTAGAGACCTGGCTGTCAGGAGCTGAGAGGAGGGAGAAGAGCTCAACCAAGAAGCTGGGGGTGGGGCGGTAGGAAGGGGTGGCGGACAGAAGGAGAGGTGTGAACAGGGGGAGGTCAGCCAGGGGAACACAGACAGAACTAAATCCAACAGTGGAACAGCCTTTGTCCTTGAGATCGCCTTTGTCCTTGAGGTCGCCCTGGACCCGAATGAACAAGCCACACACCACAGGTTCTTGGGCCAGAGTGTGCTGCATTTGAAAAAGAACTGAACTTGGGAATTTTTGACCTGCATTTGAATTCTGGGACTGTCTTGTAAGAATTGTCTGGTCTTGGACAAATGACTTCTCAGAGTCGCAGTTTCCTCTTAGCAGATGGGCTCTGCCCATAGCACTTGCACGACCTTGGACAAATACGTAACTTCTGAGTCCCAGTTGTGGCCTCATCTGTGAAGCAGGGGCAATGCCTTAGAGCTGTCAGGATTAAACAAGGTCACCCATGGGAAGTAGGCTCCAACACTGACCGAGGGGCTCAGAGTACCAGCGAGTCTGGGGCCAGGTGACACGGGTCAGAGGTGCAGCCCCAGCCAGATACATAACCTCTCTGAGAACCAACTGCTTTGCACATGAAGGGGTAACAACATCTTCTCCACAGAGCTTTTGTGGGGCTCCGATGAGATGAAGTGTATGAAAGCACTCTGTCCAGCTCTGTACAAATGTGAAGGATTAGTTGTGTTCTTCAGCTTACCCTCTAACAAAGGCTGAATAACTACTGAATTGGCCAAAAAAGGCAGGGTGAGGGAAGGAATGTGAATCTCGGGGAGTAGGAAAAAAGCCCGAACAATCCCAGTGCAGTGTTTTTAACACTTTCCATTAAGCTCAGGCTCCGAGGAACAGCTGCATCCACACACAGGAGGGAGGTGAGGGTTGGGGGCGGGGGCGGGGGGCGGGGGGAGGCATGGTGAGGAGGGAGAAGGGGCCCGCTGCTGTCAGACCCCAGGGGGGTCCTGGTCCGGGAAGGAAAGGAGGGAGTCTCTCCAGTCCCAGCTCCCTTTGTGTCTCTCTCTGCAGCCCCCTCCCCACTCCAGTGTGATCCACACAGCACAGCTCCCAGCCTTGAGCCAAGAAATGCTACCTTCCAGTGCCCCCTACCTGGCAGCTACTGAGCAGATTCAAATAGGCTCAGGGTTAGATTCCAGAACAAGTCAGGAGCTCTGCCACCCCCTAAGGGAGGGCAGCTCGTCCTCCTCCTACCCCCTCTCCTGCCCTTTTGAGAAATCTGAAGCAAGACGTGATGCCAGGGGTCTGGGCCCTGCTGGTCCTGGGCTACTCTGAGAGGCTGGATCACGAGTGCCCTTCCCTGAGAAGCCTGGCCCACAGGATGTGCCAGGGAAATGTTTCCACGCATTAGTGCTTCCTGAGGTAGGGCAGCAGCAGCAGGTGGCAGGAAAGGGCAGGGGAGGGAGCAGAGCCTGGGGAGGTCCTTTCTTCTCCAGGACCAGGAGGCTTGGGGTTCCTCCAAAGCGCCTGACTCAGTTTCATCCCTCGGTGACCAGCTAATGCCGCACGGAGCACTTTATTTTTGACTAATTGTTGCAGTAATTACGGTGGTCTTACTATTTGACTAAATCCTGCCCCAGAACACATTGGAGGGTAGGGGGAGAGGTGCAGGAGAGGAGAGACAAAGAGCCAGCTAAATAATCCAAGAAGAGAGGGGAGAAAAGGGAAAGAAAGTTACAGCAAGAAGAAGCATGTAAGCTATGGCCGAGGCAGCCTGGCAAGAGTGCCCTAAGGTAAGTACTTTCAGCAAGTAAAATCTGGTTAAGATTTTTCAAATGCACATTTGGTAAGTCAGTCCTGGAATGTGGCACTGTTATATAACCAGCATTGGACAGACAAGTCACATACCTTCTCAGACAGGACAAGAAGGCAGGAAATGCTGGTCAGTTGAGGCAGGGGAAGGGCAAAGCTAGACTCCTGCTGGCTGACCCTGACCTAGTTCTTGGGTGAATTTAGGAGTGAGCAAGGCAGGTGGTGATGTATTACAACGTTTTTGTTTTTGTTTTTAGTTATTTTTTATTGATTGATTGATTGAGAGAGAGGAAGGGGAAAGAGAAACATTGATCTGTTGTTGCCCTCATTTATTTATGCATTCTCTGGTTGATTCGTCTATGCGTGGAAACTGACCCAGCAATTGTATCAGGATGATGTTCTAATCAACTGAGTTACCCAGTTAGGATTACAATGTGATTTTGATCCAAAGTTTCATCAACATTGGCTTTTTCCCTAGGGTAAGTCTTGGCCCAGAGTCAGGTACACTCGGTCCAGCTGTTCCTGGACCTCACAATTCGTGCAGGTGAGGAACTGGCCTCTGGTCTGCATCAGCATTCTGGATAAACTCAAAGATGAATTTCACCTGGGTCTCATAGCCTTGGACTGAGATTTTCTCGTTAATTCCATGGAAGCTGAGGGAAAGAGATTTGGGGGAGGAAAGGAGAGAGCCCACTGCTGAAGCACAAGTGTCATTGGAGAGCACGCCCCACCCCATAGACCTGAAAGCCACCGGCCTTGACCGTCTGGGGAACGAACGAAGTGGGCAAGGAGGGGGAGGCCGTTTGTAAGAAGGGAGGTTTCCTATGACATATGCGGATCTGAGCCCATGGCAAACAACAGTGGGGGGGAATGAAAACGAACCCCTGGGAAATTCAAAATCATCTCCTGCTCTGGAACCATTCGATAACTTCTCCTCTGAAGAGAAAGGATCTTTCTAAGTCTCTTTCTCTTAGGCCGGGGCCCCTATCTAGACTTATCTCTAAGCCAGCAGGGCTCCCACCCACCCCCACATGACAAGGGGCCCAGGAGGTTAGGGAGGGCAACTGCCTGCGGCACTTCCTTTACTTCCCCATGGACCTGCACCATCAGACCTCGTGCCCACGGCCTGCGTCTGCACCCCACAAAACACACAACCAAGTCACCTCAAAGATGAAGAAAGATATGGAGCTAACTACCTGCCCCTTCTTTAAAACGAAACCAAAAAATAAATAAAAACTATGAAAGCTGTTTGGCTCATATTTAAATAGTTTCCTTCTGTTGGCAACTGACTTGCTGTGGGGATATCAGGTTTGGACACGACAAGGTAAACGGAAGTCACCCTCGCACGGCCCAGGTTTCAAATGTGCTGAAGAACCCACAAGGTAGTAACCACACACAGCAGTTAAAATGGTGAGTGTGCCTTAGGTTCCTGTTGTGTTTCCTTCTGAGAATCCAAAGCAGGTGGCCATCAAGAGCTCTGGAAACTCCCCTCTTGGGGGAGAAAGCAAGGTTTGGAGGGTAAACACTCTCCCAAGGGCAGGACGAGCTGGGATTAGCACTCAAGCGCCCTATTTCTACAAGGTTCTCTCTAATTGTCTTTTCAAATCTCCATCCCTGAAAAATAGTGGCCTATTACCACACATTCTGGGGAGTGGCAAGACTCTGGCGGTGAGGAAAGCTGGCCAGTTGGGTTCTACAGTGTCTCCATTTTACTTAGTGCAAACCCTGGCCTTCCCTCATTCTGTGGACTTTCAGGAGAAAGGGGTGGGAAGGGGACAGGTCAGTCACATCAGAATTCTTCTGCTCACTCACCTGAGGAAGTCCTGAGGCTGCAGATAGATGGGGTTGAACCGATAGATGCCAGTGGTGAGGTTTGAATAGTGTCGGCTGTCTGTGATGCCGATACAAATACCTAGGAGTGAAAGATCAAGAGGAAGGGGGCTTTGGTGAGCGACCAAGCCAAGGACGTGGTCGGAGGTGGGAGCCTGCAGCTCTATTTGCCACGCAGCCCACCCAGCCTCAGAGCCTGGCCGAAACACCATTTCAGCCAGACACGGAAGCTCCTCCCTGATGCATTAGTAAGACCGCCCCGGAATGACCCAAAGCTAAGTGTCCTCTCTCCACGACAATGACCAGGGAGGCCAGTGCCTTCATGTCACACCCATAGTCAGTCTGCCTGAGAAATCTATAGGGGTGGGCAGAAGTAGGGTTATAGATACTTGTATAAAAATACGTAATGTAAGAATAAATAATAATACGAGAGTAAACTGTTTCGTGTACTCACAACTGTAAACCTATATTTGCCCACCCCTGTAG
Source organism: Sturnira hondurensis (assembly GCF_014824575.4). Lineage (NCBI taxonomy): Eukaryota > Metazoa > Chordata > Mammalia > Chiroptera > Phyllostomidae > Sturnira > Sturnira hondurensis. The sequence goes on along the minus strand of NW_028089713.1, from coordinate 1,192,288 downwards.
TATCCAGAAATCTAAATATCACTTCTATAGTGCCCCAGCTTTCTTCTGCATGATTATAGATCAAAAATAAACACTCTCTGGGGAACTTGACTGCTATAAAATGCAATCTTCTTTAAGTGGAACATAACTTTCTGTTATTCTCACCCTCTGTCTTCTGAGCATGGAACCTCAGGTTGGGAAAATCAGTCCCAGGACACTCTCCGGTGCCTTGCTGTCCTGAGGCAGCTCGCCCGACTCCCCAGTGGGGCTGGGCCTTGTCCCGACAGGAGTGTGCTTTGGGAAAACACCCGCTGGAGCATCACTTCAGAGGAGTAACTAGGCCCTTCACAATTCCTTGCTTTGGAGATTTCTGTCAGTTGATAGCAGCCTTTTTTTTTTTCCTGTAAAGGCCTAACTGTCGGTGGGATTATGGCAGATGCCCCAGAAAGGAGAGGATAAGATAGAAGGCCTTTTAGGGCCTAGAAAGGAGACTATGGGACGGTGAAGGCCAGGGTTCCCGGATGGCGGGAAGGGACCCGGCCCTGCTCTGTAACCAAAGTCAGAGGAAGTGGAGGACCTCAGAGGGGACCGTGGCTTGATGTCTTCGGGGAGGTGGGATCTTAGATCTAGAGGCAAGAATCCGTTCTCCACTCAGGCCAGGGAGTGACTGGGAGGAAATCTCCAACCCGAAGTGACCCTGTGAGCAGGACAGTGGATGTCCCAGAGGTAACGACGTGTACCGATGCCCCGCCCACGGGGCATGCTCTGCTGCCACGTAAAATCCGGAGGGCCTGACTCAAGGTGGGAGTGGTGGGGCTTTGGGGGCCTCAGGAGTGTCTGAGGTTGGATTGCTTTTTTAAAGATTTTATTTATTTTTAGAGAAAAGAGAAGGGAAAAAGAGAGCAAGAGAAACATCAGTGTGTGGTTGCCTCTCTTGTGCCACCAACCGGAGACCTGGCCTGCAACCCAGGCATGTGCCCTGACTGGGGATCAAAGCAGAAGTGACCCTTTGGTTTGCTGGCTGATGCTCAGTCCCCTGAGTCACACCTGCAAGGGGAAGGTTGAATTTTTTGAGGAGTGGGGATTATTGTCAGATTTAAGTCGATTTAAAAAACAAGGCTGCTTTTTTTCATGCTTGAGTTTGTGGATGTAGAATTTCACAGTAAGCTCTTTCAGGACCCATGCCTAGCACAAGGGCAGGTCCTGAGTAAAAGCTTAGACAATGTTTGAAGGAATCCATGATTTGGCCCAGATAAAAAGGAAGTGGACCCAGTTCTGAGCACTGGAATGTTTCTCAAACCACAGACCGAGATTCTCGAAGTGTGGTCAGTCCTCATCTGGTGTCAGAATCCCCTGGTGTATCTGCTTAAAATGCAGATTTCAAGGTCCTCTCCAGAGTTGGTTAACTCAACTCTTCGGAAATGCAGGTGCAGGTAATCTGCATTTTAATAAGTTCCCTAGGGGGAACTTCTGTATCTGTTAAATTCAAGAACCACTGTCTACACAGCATAGGTCTGGAAAGTGAGCTAAAGGCCAGAGAAGGGCATAGAGGTACTGCTGCTGGGAGAGAAGGGGTAAATGCAAATGGTGTAGGCCGGGAGGTATCGTTGGGTTTCTGAGTTCCATTGCTGAGCTGTATCCTACAACGGACCAGACCCAGACTGGGGGGGAGCTCGGCCACCTCCATGACTCTTCCAGGGGAGGGGGTGTCTGAGCCAATCCTCTCCTCCAGTCACTCTGGTCTAGGTTAAACAAGAACCAGGCTTGACCTGACCTAATTTATTGTTTCTGCTCCTTTCCTGTTTGCTTTCTCACTTCCACTCCAGGGAAGCGGGTGGAGGGATATGGTTCCAGTCCCATCAGGAGGGGAAACAGCCAGCTGTTTTCAGGCTCAACAGCTGGGGTGGGGGTGGCTGTTGGATAGGAAACAGTTCCAGCCCCTCCCCCCCTCCCTCGGGCATAGCTGATGAAGTCATTACCTGGGACAACAATGTTGACTTCTGGGAAGACGGACTGTAAGGTCTGACGGATCAGCTGGTAGCCCAAGGCCTGATCATCCGAGGGGCTGACAGGCAGGGGATCAGATGCACCCAACACGCGGAACTGGACCCGGTCATCAGCCACAATGTTCTTGGCTAGTTCAAGGACCTCCAGGGAGGACACAAAGCGAGTTTGATTTCTTATGGATCTGCTCTCCAAGTACTATGGAATTTAAACAGTTCTGATTCCTCCTGAGCGCAGCAGAGCCCAGGAGTTACAGACTCATTTTAGCACTGGGACACAGTACCAGCCAACTGGCTGTAGCAGACAGAAGAGTTGGGCCTTCCTGGAAAGCGAGCTGCAGCACAGTCAATTTAGGTTACGTGCTTGGGAGACTTGCAGCACAGTTATGAGACAGGCCGGGAACTGGACAATCAGGAAAGATGGGTCTTTCCCTTGGGCTGAGCCATGGGCCGAGTGAGACTGTGCAAGAGTCAGCAGAATGCAAATCTCAACCATCTTGAGGCAGGGGATAGATGTGATGAGCTCACCACAACCTGGGATAGTCAGACAGGTGAGGAACAGGTCACCCACTTTGCTTTCCCCTCTCTGGGCACTCCTGCTTCCTGTTTGTAACCAGCTGCACTGGAGCCAGGAAGATGAGCTCAACACAGACAAAAAGCCAGGAGTTGGGGAAGTGGTATTGAAGTTTTAAAACCCTCTTTGCCTCCTTTCCTCAGGAAGGAACCCGAGGAAGCTCCCAGAAATTCAGTCTGAAATGACTAGAGCTGAATCCAGCAAAAATTCTGTCAGGATGTAGACCAGACCCCAAAGATCAGGTCACATGGAGCCGCGTGGGAATGGACCAGGAGGCGGGCTTGGGGCAGCCCCCAACCCACCCAGCCAGGCGGGGAAAGCCCCCGGCCTAGTTTCAACTCGCAGGATGGGCAGTTGCTTTAGACATGTCTCTTCCTAGATAGGAGTGTGCCCCAGAGTTGGGGGTCACCTAAACGGGCGTTATCTTGAGCACCCCTCTTAGGTCAGTGTCCCCCGGGAGCAGACTAGGAGCTGAGTTTGGAAGGGAAATGGGGGTTCCTACTTCTGGCCCAGAGACCACCATGTATGGGAGCCAAACCATTATCCTGCTCAAGGGGGGGGCAGTCAACTCAGAGCTTCTTTTCACTCCAGTCCTCATGTCCCCAATACTCTAATACAAAAGTACACAGTTGTGACCTGTCCTTGACCACCGGCAGGCTCCTGAAGTTGTTCCCTTTGAGGGGGGTCGGGACAGTGCCTGCTGCACCTCTGACCTGAATTACTTAAGACTCCTGCCCCCCGAAACTGAAGAGGGTGCACAGATCGAGCCCCTTTCAGTGAGTGGCCGCAGAGCTCAGTCTCGAGGCAAGTCCTGGGTCTGCCTCGTTCTGTGCTTCCAGTACCAAGAACACTCAGGGCACGTAAGGAATGTTGGATGCACGACATTTAAAAGATGTGGACCAGTAAACACAGTACCGGGAGTTGTCCCAGTAGGTGGCTCATCCAGGGTTACACAGTTAGCACTGCCGGGCAGGGTGTCTGTACCCCGTCTGTCTGACATCAAGAAGACAACGCTTAACTGCTTCCGAACACCTACAGGTGATGTGGTAAGGGGAGAGCTAGCAAGAGGGAGGTGGTCATTTAAAATGAATTCCTTAATGGTATGAATGTTGAGCCAGAATTTGAAAGGAGGATATGAAGCCGATGGGGAACCAGCAGAAGGCAGTCTGAACTTGGAAGGGGTGTGCATGGAAACTGGGGCGAACACCAAGCTTTGTGCCTCCGACAGCCACTTGTGGCTGTGTCGCCTTGGGTAAGCTCCTTAACCTCTCTGAGCTTCAGCTCGCTCATCTGTTAACATGTAGATATTAACAGCGTCTACCTGGTCAGTGCTTGTGACCATTACTGGAATACATGTAATGTCCTTAGGCCAGTGCCTGGCATACAGTATAGACTCAACAAGTGTTAGCTGCTATTTGCCTGTTTAGAATGCAGGGACTGTCCCGGGCAATAAGCAGAAACACAGGGACAGGGCCAGAAGGAGAGGCTTGACAGTGGTGAGAGGGACGCCCGAGTTACTTTAGGGCACATTCATCTCTCATTTGTCCAAACTCCTACAGTCCTGATAGCACATTCCCACAAAGGCAGCCTGTTCTGTTTTAGGTGCAGATACATTTTCCTCTCAAGTGCACCATCAATTTGTTGAAAGCAAGGATAACAGACACTTACAAACTGGTAAGTCCAGTTTCCACCCTGCTGCAAGGCCAGCTCCTGTCTCATTAGAACATCCCCGACAGGCTGTCATCCAGCCTCTGGATGACACTTCTGCCACTGGAAGTGGCAGAAAGCTCACCATCACGTGTTGCATTTCATTCTACTTTTGAGCAACTCAGTCATGAATGCCTTCCTGCAATGACTGAGATGTGGCTTTCTGTAGCATCTCAGTCCAATTTTATTTGGTGTTGCTTATACTTCACAGGACATGATCTAGTGCTAGGCGCACCATAAACACCCAGCAGGACTTCACCCGTGTGCAAATTAGAGGCCTGTGCTCCTGCCACCAGAATGCTTTCCCCGGGTCTGTGCTCCTTCACGGGCCTCAGCGTCGATGGCTCCTCAGAGGGGCCTGGCCCCCGTATTTACACCTGCTCACTGCTCCACCTCCACCCCACCCCAAAATCACTCTGGGATGCATTACTTTATAATTTTCTTTGTGATACTTATCTCTTTAAAGAAATCCCTTTGCTCATTTGATTACTTACTGGTTGCTGTCTTCCCCACTAGACCGTGAGCTCCACTGGAGTGGGAATCTTGTCACATCATCACTTTCCCAAGTGCTTATAAGAATGCCCTGGGAAGTAGCCACTCTGGCACACTTGGGGAGGGGAGGGGAGAGGGAAGGAAGGAATCTTCTGTACTACCTTTTAGGCGCGTGGACATCTAGTCTCTCAGGAGCTCGTTACCAGCCAAGGCTCCACATTCCAAGACCCTCCTTTAAGTGGAGCATCTTCCAATGGCCTTATTTCTAACCCTTGAGGCTCATTCAGAACAAATCTCCCTTTCCATGTGGTGGCCTATCACATTTCTGAAGACCTTTGCTCCTCTTAGACCATGGAGCCCTATCTGTACCCACAACATGGGAGAGACCAGTCAAAGACGGAGGAAGAGGAATCTGGGAGCTGTTTGTGTTCCCAGAGGACCAGCCCAGGGTTCAGAACCCGCAGCCCTCAGACCAGCAGGTCATGTCCTTGATGCACGGAACTGGGGCATGAGGGAGCCGAGTGACGGACGGAGGGAGCTGTGCACTTTCAGGATGATGGAGGCTTTCCATTCCTCACTGGCCAGGTGGGCAGGATGGGCCTAGGGATTCCAGGGCTTTCATCAGATAGGCTGGGAAGGAAGGCCGCTGTGGCATGGGACTGCAGAGGAGGGAAAGGTGCCAGAGCCTGGGGAGATGAAAGCCCCAGCTGGTGGAAAGTCCTTGGAAAGGGCATGGGGTGGGAATGAGGCTGGAAAAAAAATTGGTGGAAAGAAGCTCAGTGAGGGGAACTCAGTGATTTCCTGGCCCAATGAGCCCCCAGGGAGAGCTCAAAGGTTGGCACTTGATGAAAAGCAGCAGAGCCCAGGGCTCACACCCGTCCCAGCTACCCTGGAATGCCGGTGACTCTGGGCAGGCTGTTTACCTGGCTCCGCCACCCCCTGCAGAGGGTAGGCCTCCCACCCTGTGTGGCAGAACAAAAACCTTCTGTGGGGAAAGAACTTAGAGAGAAGGGACCACAGACGTCTAAGTGTGGCTGACCCGCCATGATCTGTGCCAGAGACCACCCACTGCTCACTCTGCTTAATTCTGGAAGGTGCTCTTTATCCGATAGTGGTTCAGTTGCCTCTTTTGATCACTTTATGGAGGATCAGATTTACCTTTTGAACTCTGTTCAATTCAGCCTGCTGTTTGAACAAGCCAGCCTTTCCCGTGCCTGTTGAACACTGTGTGTGACTTCTACTCATCCTTCAGCTTCTAGCTCAAACGTCACTTCCTCCAGGAAGCTGTGCCTGTCCCCACTCAAGGTCCGGTTCCTCATTATATTCTCTAACAGCACCTGGTTCCTTTTCATCATAGCACTCGTCACAGTTTTCCAGCATACATTCCTTGGTAACATTTTTAAGTTGATGTTTGTAGCAGAGCGTTGAGGGGCTCTGGTCTCCACCTCCTTCGCCCGTAACTGTACGCATCCTTCCTGTGGGATTTTACTGATGCTAGGGGTTTTAGTTATGTTAATAGCACTCCAACCTGGATCTCCAGTTCATCCTCTCTCCGGACCTGAGGTATTTATAATTGCCTGTTAATATCTTACAGGCTTCTCAACCTTTGGAACCATTATATTTCTCTGTGAACTTGCTTTTCTCGAATCCTCAATCTCGGTCAAAGGCACCAGCACCTGGCCAACTACCCAGGTGAAAAGCCTTGGAGCCGCCCCACCTTTTTCTTGCCCCTCATCATCTCTCACACTTTTTGCAGGTACCTCTTCTCCATCCTCTGACCACGACCTCGTGGAGCCCTTCATACCCAACTGCCTGAGATGTCACCACGGCTCCCTAACTGTCCCCTCCTACTCCAGTACTTCCTCTGCATTGCCACCAGCATTTCCTCCCTCAAAGCAAATCTAAGCAGATCACTGTCCTGTCTGAAGGCCTCTGACAGTACCCTTGTGTCCGCAGGTGAGAGCCCAAAGGCATCAGCATGATACACAAGGCCTTGATCTCCAAACTGCACCTCCATTCCCATCTCCAGCCACTCTCCCCCAATTTATCTTACTCTTTAGCTTTACTTTAGCCTTTCTCTGAATGCCTTACTCCTAGTGAAGTCCTACTGGTCCTTTAAATCCCAGCTCAAATTTCCAGTGGTCAGAAAAGACCTTCCTGACTCTTCTGGGGTAGTGTCAGTTCCCTTCTTTGGACTGGTCCTATTTTCATTTGTTATTATCCCAAGTGTGGTATCTTAAAGCAAAGGGCACAGAGTCTGGAGCTAGGCTGCTAGATGGATAACCTTGGACAGGCTACTTACCTGTGCTTTAGCTTCCCCATTAAATGAGGAGGCTACAACTCCTACCTCACAGGGTGGTTGTGGGGAGTGAATGAGTGTGTGCATGTCTTAGGGCAGCGCCATGTGCATAGCAAGCCCACTGTGCTCGCTATTGTTATCATTCATTAGTACGCATTGCCCACCACCAGACTCCAAGCTCCCCCAAACAAGAGATCTCCTGCCCTGGCCAAGTACCTGGTACACAGGGAGCCTTTCAGAATGTTGGCTGAACAAATGAGAGACTGGGCCAGCCCCAGGACTGCAGCTAAACCCAGGTCCCGAGGGCCACACTTACGGTGCTAATCAGTCGTCAGGAAAATACAGCACATACCTCCTGGCCTGTCTGTGTAGGGTGAATCCTGAAGTTGACTATGGCCTGGGCCACCGGGGGGATGACATTCTCCTAGAGGGAGAACCACAAACCCTGGCTTGAGCCAAATCCCTGCACCTGCTCCCTGCCCAGGAAATGCCAACTATACCACCAGTAGGGGGAGAGGGAGCTGATTCGATTTGAAGTCTGGGGCTTAATGTTTTGTCAGTCCTGTGTCCTCCCTGGGCCCTTGGCCTGCAGTTGTGTTCGGAGCTAGAGGAGTGTCTCTGCCTTAGGGCGGACCTCTGTCTTCTTGAGCTGGAGGGCACCACAGAGAACTGCGCAGAGCGAGGTTCCTTTCTCTGGGGTACCCGGGCACCTTGGTTTGGGCCCTGGGCAGCGGCCCTGGCAGTCTGCTGTGCGCACTGTTCTTCCCATGGTGCCCTGGACTTTTCTGCAAGGGTAAAGGTTAGTGCTTCCCAGAGCAGGGCACCCGGAGCCTCTGCAGGCCCCATCCTGGCGTGTCTGGACCCTGAGGGGGTCCTGATGGTGGTGCTGCCGCTCCTGCTGGTTTCCCACATCCAACTGTGACATTTGACTCTGTTCTTTGCCTAACCAGGAAGAACCCAGGGCTAATCAGAGAAGAGAGTTAAGCTGTGGAAAGATTTTTTTCCTCCTTCAAGGCCATCAGAAAACAGATTCCCCAACTGCCTATCTTTCCTTGAACTGGTATGGTGCCAAAAAGCACCAGACAGGGACAGGAAAACTGGGCTCCTACAGATTGGATGTCCGATTTTAAGTACAACCTTCCTGTACGTGTTTCTCAAGTGGCAGTTGGGGCGATAATATTCATAGAGCTGTCAGGAAGATCAAACGGAGTAACAGTGTTAGAGCATTCTGAACAGATAAAAACACTGTAGAAATGCAAGGACACAGTACTATTAGTTTGGTGGGCATCCCAGGTAGCTGGAGAAGACAGCTGGGGTCTGGCTGCCGCCCTGGACACACCAGTCAGGTAAGCCAGGAATTATTCCCGAGGTCCCATTCGCTTCTCCTCAACCTGGGCTCCAGATCACCAGAGCTTCACAAGGCCACACTGTGTTCTGGGTAAACGATGTACCTGAAGTTGGTGGTGGTGCTTACAATAACAGGAATGGTCTAACTCCTTTCATAGCTTCAGAAAGGCCTACACCCGTGCTAATGAGCACAACTGGAAGTAGGCTAATTTGCTGAAAAGTAGTTCTTAGAATAAAAATTTATCAAAGTATTATTCACCTGAAACTTTTTTCTAGAAAAGTGAACCTCATAGAGAATTTGTTTGCTACACAGTATCTAGTGTATCTGGGGAATGACAATGGACGCATTTTGAGTGCTCTGCACATCACAAATGTGACAGCTTTTATAAATGGCAGGTGAGTTTCTCTGTTCAACTCAGTGTAACACTAGGGGAAAGTATATTAATCATTCATTAAATTTGTTAGGGGGATATATCTTTCAAAATATGAGGAAGAATAATAAAGATGTTTGATAGCAGACAGGTTAGAAACCTTTAGTCTACGTGACTAATATTCTAGGTACCATATTTCATTGTGTATAATGCATATTTTTTGTCCCAATTTTTGAAGGAAAAATAAGGATGGGCATTACACCCATGTAATGGGTGTAACTACAGACCACGGGTATAACAACGGGCAAACTCACAACATGTTGAATGAGCACAGGTCACAAGAATGAATTCCCAAGTAAGCCCTCTTCACACCAGTGTCACAGTGTGTCTTCTAGAACCCAGAGAACTGGAGGGAGGGCGTGGGCACCCTCTGAAATTCTAACATACAAAATCCGACCAGCAGTTTCAGAGAGTCTGTGGACCTCAGCTCGCACGCTTGCCCTTGAGGCTCACCAAACTGATGGCGCAGGCAGTCTGCACTGGGCCCGCCTACCATTCCTGGTGCAACCAGAGGAGGGGGAGGACCCAGGGAGTAAGGCCAAGGAGTGGAGGGCTGGGGGACAGTGGGGAAGAGGTATATGGGAGGAATCAGAGGGGGTTACCTTGACCCCGGAGTGGAACACGGTGACCGCCGTGGTGGTTCTGACCAGTGCATTGGTCAAAGGGCTCCTCTCCAGTGACCTAAAGCGGAAGGACTAAGGTCAGATGTTGTCAAATGAGGAGAAGAAATGGGTCGGAGGGCCACCCACTTTTCTGGGCCTTGGAGGTCTGTAAGACTAGGAGGATGTCCTATATATGGATTGCATGCAGTGTCTGGTGGCTGAAGGACAATTGTTAGTCAGGTCCAGTTGTGCCAAGGAGAGGGGATTGGGTGGTGGGTGGGGGGATGCGAGGGAAGGAAAGATAAAACGTCACCTGCTTACAAAGGGCCCAAATAACCAGAGGTTGTTCATGACTATGTTGGTGGGGAAGGGAAACTACAAGGAAGAACAGGCAGCAGGGTTTCAGAGGGGCCAGCATAACAACAGGGTAACTACCTGTAGCCGGGGCCTCTTCCTACTCTAGATCTGCCTTTGGCAGCAGCCTCAGGGATGAGTGGGAACCAGCTCCCAGAGGGCGCCTGGGGGTGTCGGGTTTTAGGGTCTCAGATCAGCACCCGAGAACCCCAGGGAACAAGCCAGATGCTGCGTCTTGGCTCATCCAGGGGCTGAGACTGGTGAGACAGGCAGGGAACTGGTAAGCGGTAGGCCCTCTTACTGCTCTAAGGCTACTTCCCTGCGCCCTTTCTCCGTCTCCCACAGTTGACCACCAGCCCATGAGACTTCTTCCCACACCTCGTTAGCCAGTTGCTGCAGTGTCATCGTCAATGGCCTACTTCCAAACATGTTCGGCATTGGGGTCTGCTCCAGTCTGGAAGAGAAAAGTTCTCAAGACTCGCCCAACCCCAGTCAAAGACCAGAGGTTTGAAGGAGAGAGCAGGATGTTTCGGCAGGCCTGGCCAGGAGCTCTCCTATTCACGTCCACCCGTAACCTATGCAAATATCTCAAAGCACAAGCCAGACCATCTCTTCTCCAGCAGCAGGAGCTGTGTCTGCCTGCCTGTCCAAGTCCGGGTGCCCACTCGCTCCCAAGTCACTTACCGCTCTGTGGCTGAATCGTCAGTCTCCCCCGCTCACTGAGTTATTTGAGGAATGGCACTGTCTGTTTTCCCTACCACCGTATGCCCACTGCTGTGTACAAAGCCTGAGAATATTTAATTCCACAAATACAGTTCTTCCCACTTTGCCAGAAAAACAAAACCAAAAGGCAAGCCCAAAAAGCAGAGGCAGGCTCTGCTGGTATAGGACCTGCTGTCCTGGCCCACTGCCAGCAGCCTTTGTTTACCTGTGTCCTCACACCGATGGGCAGGTGGAGAACTCGACAGTGCGTGTCACTGCCAGCCTGTATTTCTGACTCCTGTTCTGGACCTTGGACGGTTCCAGTTACTTGAGCCGGCTTTTATTTGCTGGCCTTTGCATGCCACAGAGATGGATTCCCTTCTGACCTCTAACCCTTGCCTGGGTGCTGGCAGCTCTGTCCTCCCTGCAGCCTGCCCCACCACCCCACCCCGCCCATGACTCCTCAGCCCAGTCAGGGCAGAGAGCTCAGCCCCCTCAAACTCAGAGTGGGAAAGCGCCAGGTCTTCCATCAGGAATGTGCCAGGGCACAGGGCCAGGGGCTGCTCACCGGCTGACAGCAGCAGCGAGGATGCCAATGCTCGTCTCCTTTGGAGGAGCAGCGGAGTGGCCTGTCGTCATGTTTACTTGCAGCATGAGGTTAAGTATGCCCTTCTCCGAGACTGCAATCCTGTGGGGAAGGATCAGAGAGGGCTCTTCTATTTTCCTCTCACCCTGAATTAGCCCATAGGCCTGCAGGCTGATCTGCACAGTGGTGGGGGTGGGGTGGCTGGGAGGTTGGCTTCATGTTACCTACAGAAATCCATACTTTAAGAAGAGCATGGAAAGGGGGAGCCCAGAATAGGTTGAAGCTCAGGGGAATTAAAGCAAGAGGAGTAGAATACAGAGTTGCTTCAGCATGGCTTACAGGTACCAGGCTGGAGACATCTCAGATGGGTGAGAATACCTTCCAAGTTTGGGGCCCGGTACTTTACTCACATGGCGACGGGCTTCGTGAAGCTGGGAATGAAACCATCCGTGATGAAGCCTCCCTCATCCACGAGGAAGGCGAGCTGGACACCCCTTGCCTGGAGCAAGGCTGAGATCTTTTGGGCCCCATCTGCCCCTGACACCTGCAGATATTGAACCCAGAGCCACAGCCTTTCTCAGCGAGACCTCCAGAGGCAGTTCTTGGGGACCCACCCACTCAGCTAGGGCCTCCAGTGCCTCCCTGCCCGGGCTCCTTCCTTGGAAGAAAGGGGAGGGGGAAGGCTCTAGACAGTACTGCCTCAGAGATTCCTGGGATGTCAGAGCCAGAAGGGCCAAACACCCCTCATTTCACAAATAAAGAAACAGAGACCCAGGGAATAAAGTAACTTGCTAAAGATCAAAGTAAGCTGCGTCCCTGGAAATGAAATGTATTCATTGGTCTCCCTGCTAGTTCTCTTTCTATCACACCAATGTTTCTCAAGGTTTAGTTGACAGACCGCCTGCCTACCTTAGATATTACTAAGAAATCAGTTAAAAATTCAGATTTATGAATATCATTAAGTGAAAGAGCCAGTCTGAAAAGGCTATAAACTGTCTGATTCCAACTACCTGACGTTCTGGAAAAGGCAAAACCACAGAGACAGTAGAAAGATCAGTGGCTGCCAGGGGCCGGCGGAGGGAGAGAGGGATGGACAGGCAGGCACAGCGGGTTGAAAGGGCAGTGAAAATCCCATCTGACGCCATAACGACGGCTACATGTTGTCATGCATTCGTCACACCCGTGGAATGTACAACAGTGAGAGTGAACCCTAAGGTAAACCATGAGCTTCGGGTGATTATCATGTCAGTGTAGGCCCATCCATTGTAACAAATGTACCACCCTGGCGGGGAATGGTGATGTGATAACGGGGGGGGGGGGGGCGGTGCATGNGGGGGGGGGGGGGGCTGTGCATGTGAGGGGCAGGGAGTGTATGGGAAATCTCTGTATCTTCTCCATTTCGCTGCGAACACACAACTGCTCTAAAAAAATAGTCTTTTACGAACAAATTCAGACCTGGATGGTGTGGCTCAGTGGGTTGAGTGATGGCCCAGAGACCCAAAGGCCATTGGTTGGATTCCCAGTCAGGGCACATGCCTGGGCTATGGTGCCAGGTCCCCGGTTGGGAGTGTGTGAGAGGCAACCTATCAATGTATCTCTTGCACATCAATATTTCCCTCCCTTTCTCCCTCTAAAAGTAAATAAATAAAATCTTTAAAAAAATTCAGATCTATGACATAGGGCCCGGGAATCTGCATTTTGGTCAAGGGCCTTAGATAGTTGTGCACACAGGTACACAAAGTTGGCAAACCACCACACCACATCCAGAAGACCCTGCAGCTGGGGAGCAAACTGGACTGGGTGAAGACCACGCCCCCTCCACTGCCCCTGGCCAATGGGGGTCCCCGAGGTAGGTGCAGGATGAAGAGGCTCTACCTCCTCATCATGGCCCAGAGCAATGTAGAAAGATCTCCGGGGGATATAATTCCTGATCAGCAGGAGCTCCAGCGCCTGCAGGATGGCCTAGGGGCACAAGCACAACAGAGAGAAAAAAGGGTATTGTTTGAGTGGGAGTGCCAGGTGGGGAGAGACATTCAGCAGCTGCAGCAGGGCTGGCTCCACTAGGATCAGCATCAGGTGGGCTCTTTCCAAAAGTAACAAGTTCAAATTGTCCCAGGGAGTGGCATGCAGGGAAGGAAAACCTCTACCACCCGGACGAGAGTATACATTTGTCAATGTCAGAGCTGAAAGGGTCCCCGGGGGTCATCTAGTCTAAATCCTATTTCATCGTTGAGAAATCAAGGCTGATGGTTGGCACCCAGGTCTCCTGGGGCCCAGGTTCTTTCTACCATAATAACTTCCTGCCTCCCAGGGGTCAGCCGAGTACCCTCAATCCTGGGTTGATCTTTAGGGCCCCAAGGCAGAGAGAACAGAGCATTTCAGACCATCACGGCATTCTTGTTGTCTAGTGTGCCTCGGCCGTAGATGAAGCCATCACGCTCCAACCCAGAGAACGGGGGCACCTCCCAGCCTTGGTCAGGGGCAGGCACCACATCAATGTGCGCCAGCAGCATGTAGGGCTGCAGGTGTGGGTCCGAGCCTTGGACAGTGAACAGGTGGCTGTATTCTCCCACGACTTCATGCTGGATAAAGCTGGTTCTGAACACTGTAGGAAAGGCTAGAGGCGAAGGGATGAAAAGCAGGGAGAGAAAGTCAGGTTTAAGTTTCCTTTGGTTTTCCCACCATTTGGTTGCTCTTAAAAAAAAAGTTAGCCTTCTTTAAGAAGCTTTCTGGGACAAAGACAGTCTGATTTCGGATTTGGCTTCAGTCTCTGAGCATGTCTTGCCTGTACTGTAATGTGCTGTTGCAATGTATTGACCCCACTGTTGTGACAGCCAGTGGCTCACTGCCCGGTGAGGCCTGGTCTATGGAACATGTTGTTACAAGCACATTACAGTGATGTGTGAACTAGGGATGTGTTAAATTCTGAGTACAGTAGATTCCAGTGTCCAAATTACTTGGAACCAAACATAACCCTTTCACATAGAAAAATCAGAGATATTTCTTAAAAAAAAACAACCAAACAATACTCCTACTGTTTGTGTTATATGCATGTAGGAGATTGTTCTGCTCAGCACAAGGCCACACTTCTGTGCCCGAGTGTGACTGTTCCCAGGGTCAGTATTCGGGCTACAGATGAGTCTTACAAAAGGTGGCCTGAGATGCATGGGGGGAAGAGCTTTGCTCTCCCACCAAGATTTGTTGTAAGAACCCACAAATACCAGTGTGGATACCTGAAAACAAAAAACCCCTAGTAGAAAACGCTCTGTCAGCCAGCTTGTCTACTTTACTGTCACTGTACATTTGTTTCTGTTTGTTCCCCTCCTATTTAGTGAAGACTTCCAGCCGGCCTCTGCCTGGCTGCAGGAGGGTGAATGGCAGGTCCACCCGTCCCAGAGGGTTAGACAGCGGCTACTGCTGCCTCCTGCCCAGCTGCTCCCACCCCATCAATTCTGGAGGGGCTACTTTTTATCTGATTTAGGAAGGTGGCCTTACAGCTCTCCATGAGCTTTTTATATGGAGAGTGGGGAGTTCCAAATCTCCTCCCCACCCTGACCCATCCTGCAGCTCCTGGGCAGTGGGAGTGAGGACAGAGGACCGATGTGATAGCTCAAGTCTGTGTGTGCAGGTGTGCAGGTGTTTGTATGGAGGTGGGGGTGGGGGAGAAGCAGTGGGCATAGTTGTGGAAACTTGCACGGGAACAAAGAATTCCTAGTCCTACTTTCTGATTTATCGACTAACACGTATTAAGAGCAAGGATTGTATTAAACTCCAACCCAAGAGCTACATGCGTTAGTTCTTCAAAGGGCAGATCTCTAGTCTCCCCTCTGCCTTCCCTCTAACACCTGGATTCTCCCTTCCTCCCCTCCTTGTCACGCACAAACTCAAAAGAGACCCATGGGAATTAGACTGTCCTTTGGTCAGTCATGAAATAAACCTCTTCATCACCTTGTCAAAGAACTGTGCCCCACTGCTAACTCTCGCACTGCTTTTCCACAGTTTGTGCCAACCTTTATACATGTATTCTCCAAACTCAGCCAGCGCTGTCCTGTTGGACTCCCTGGGGCTGAAGGACACCGTGGGGATCTGGATGGCACCTGTCAGAGACGGGCAGTCAGAGTGTTAGGTAGGATGAACAGTAAAGGACTATTTTCTTCCATGAGAACGCATCATTGATAAATTCTGCTTGCATGGTGGTATACTTGCTGATCTGTAATTCTTTACTGCATCAGCAAGAACTGAGTTTTTCCTGTAACAAGAAGTGGGTCATCAAGGATGGAACCGGAGAGCATTATGCTAAGTGAAATACGCCAGGTGGTGAAAGACAAATATCACATGATCTCACCTTTAAGTGGAACCTAATCAATGAAACAAACAAGCAAACAAAATATAATCAGAGACATTGAAATTAAGAACAAATGGACAGTAACCAGTGGGGAGATGGGAGGGAATAATGGGGGGAAGGGTTTTCAGGAACAACTATAAAGGACACGCGGACAATACCAAGGCGGGGGATGGGATCAGGGCAGGGGTGGGGATGTCTGGGTGTGGGGGAGAGGTGGGGGGAAAAGGCAGAACAACAATAAAACAAAATGAGGAAAAACAGCAGAGGGGGAAAAGTGGGGGATTACAGGTGACAACAGCCATTGGTTTGTCCACGTCACTGTGCGAGAAACGTCCTTTACATTCATTATCTTACTGTGGAGGGAAAGACAATCCTTTAAAGTAGGTGATGCTGTTTTTCCTGATTTGAAGGTGAGGAAACAAGCTTAGAGTGGTGAGGTAAGTTGCTCCAGGTTGTCCAGAAATGAGCAGCAGACCTGAAATTTAAATGCAGGCCTATTGGGTTTGTTGAGGCTGATACTGTTTTTTGAGGAAAATATAATTCAACATGGGGGGTGGAGAGGTGGAGGAAAGTAGATTTTGAACCCTGCCCTGGGTGGGAAGCTGCTATAAACTGCTTCCTAAGGCCTCACTCTGCCTCTGACTCCACCGTCCCTTTGGCGAATCAGGAGCCCACAGTCCAGGGTCCCTCCATGGATGAGGCTCTGCGTGCTTTGTGTGCAGTGAGTGGGCCGCTCCCACCTGGACTGGCTCGCCGTGTCTCACGGGTCTCTCAGTGAGGGCCAGCTTTCGATAGCTGGTAAGGCGTGGATGTAGAAGCTCCCAGACAAGCTCTTCAATCCTAATAATCTCATCTGCCCAACCCAGAAGCCTCAGTTCCTGAATTGCCAATATGCTCATCCCTTTGAGTCATGAAGGCTTTATAGTCTTTTAAAAAGTTCCCTTATCAAATGCAAACACCACTGGAAGGGGAAACACAGTGAATTATAAGATTATTTGATTAGAAAGCTACCTCAAAACCCAGTGGGGAAAAAATGCACCTGGAGCAGCCCAAAGTCAAGGGAAGGCCTCTGAAGAACAGGCTGAATTCTGTATTCCGTTTTTCTAAGGACCAGCCCAATATCACAGCCCACTCTGTAGAAGGGGAAACCGAGGTTCAAAAAGATTAAATAAACTGCCTACAGGAAAGGCAGATCCAAGACCTGACTCTGGCGTTTTGTCTCCTGTTCAGTTCTAAGCTACGCTGCTCTGAGGTTCCTGCTTGAAGTTCTTATCTAGCTTTTGCTTTCTTCTGTGCAGAGACTCTGGTGAGCAGCTGCCCAGTGCCTTCCCAGCGACTCTTTACACTGTGCTTTGCAAACGGGCTGCTTTGCCTCCCAGGCCTATCAGTCCAGCCCTCGCGGTCCCCTTTCAGTCTCAGGAGCTTTTGGCTTCTGCATCTGCCTGCACATGTTGATGCAGGCAGGTTCCCGTAATGCACTACCTGGAGCTAAGCCCAGTGGTGAAAAAGGCATTACCCCACAGGATCTGGCACTCAACAGAAATTCTCATGTTTTTTTTTTTTTCTCCTGAAAAATGCAGATTCAGAATGTAAATGAGTTTAAGCCTTGGTGTGAGGTCTAGGAGAGAGCTGTCCTTTAATTGGGAGAAGACATTAGGAATGTGCCACTCTTCAGTAACACCTCCTTCCTGGAGCCATCTCGTGTTCAGCAGGCCCTGCAGCTGCACGGTCTCGTCCCCCACCGGGTGCCCACTCCTTGCTGCGCGGGGGCCTGGAGAAGATCATTGAACTGACCTAAACCTCAATTTCCCGCCTCTGTAGATGATAAGATTAAGATCAATTAGTTTTAAAATAACTCAAGAGATTTAATATACACTTAAACTTTCAAAGGTTAAAAGTACAAATAGCCCCTGGCTGGTGTGGCTCAGCGTTTTGAGCATTGGCCTGCAACCCAAGGAGTTGCTGGTTCGATCCCAGGCCAGGCACATGCCTGGGTTGCAGGCCAGGCTGCTGGTGAGGGCACGCCAGAGGCACCACATACTGATGTTTCTCTCCCTCTCTTTCTCCCTCACTTCCCCTCTCTAGAAATAAATAAATAAAATCTAAAGTACAAACAGCAAGCAGGGGCGAGGGCAGGTGACTGCCCTGCCGGCAAAGCTGGACCTTTCAGCCTAGGTAGGCGACACCGAGTCCCCAGAGGTCAGGTGTGGGGTGGGGGTGCGGGGGTGGATGGAGGTTAGGGCTGGGCTAGGTTGCGTGTGTAGCGGAGTTCCAGTTGGAGTAGTGGGCACTCTGCAAGGGGAGAGGGTAGTACTAGGCTGGCCGGAGGAGGGAGGGGCTGATACTTGAGCAAAGGTGGGCTAAGGGGACCCAGGCTCACCTTTCAGCGTTTCCTTCATTGTGACTCGTTCCTCTAGGCTGAACTGAGAAGGAATTCGCGAGGCCCTCTGATGCTCCTTGCCCTTCAGGCCCTTGGATGTGGAGAAAGCAGGGACATCTAGCAGCAGCAGAACAGCCAGGGCCGTGCAAAAGTACCGCCGAGCCATACTTCCCTCAAGTTCTCCTAGCTGCTTTGCAGCTGGAGTTTGAACCCAAGCGCCCAGCCTCCGTCTTGCCCCAGCCTCTGGTCCAATTATAGCAATGACCTTAGCTTCACCTCGTGTCAGACCTGGCCAATCATCACTGGTCTAGGTCCGTGGGCAGACTAAATATGAGGAGGCACCGATCCAGGCCTGCAAGGCCTTTTGGGGGTTGTGGTTTCTTAACTCTCTAGCAGGCCCCTGTAGAGCAAGGTAATGTAGGTAGGGCTCCAGGCATGTGATAGGTCATGTCTGTGCTTGATCTTCTGCTTTGAGATACTGATAAATCTGTTTCTACATGACACTAAATCAAAATAAAGGGGGTGGAGGGAAAACAAAATAAAACGAATGAAGCTTGTCAAATGTTCATAAACAGCCAAAGTAAAACCAATCAATCACTGGAGTAGCAATAATGAGTAAAAACTTATTGTGTACACACTAAAAAGAGTGTTTTTAAACCAAGAGCATTTAAACCAAAACATGGAATTATACAGCGAGAAAAACAGTGACTATTCTTCACAGTGATTGGTTAGAATAGTAGAATTTTTAGTGATTACCTGATATCATCCTTGGGAAACAGTTTAGATTTTGCTTATGATTTTCAGAGGCATAAGCAAGAAATGACCCAGGTCAAGTTAGTCTTGCAAATTATGCTTCATTAAGCTTGTCTGTGTGGTTAAACTGGTTTCACCTGCTGGGGGAAACTTCACGGCTGGTTTCCACGTGGTTTTGATTTTGACAATTCACCCCCTTTGGTCATTGCCCGGCAGGCTGAGAGTGTGACCAACCCACAGAGCAGTTCTGTCCTCCTGGTTACCCTGATGAGGTAGTCGGGTTGAGGAATCACGCTTTCCTTGTTCCCACTAGTTGAGTCGTCAGACCAGAGGGCCACGTAGTCACCTTTTTCATAATTTATGTGGTTGTTGTTTGTTTCATTGAGTTGTTCGATCCTGATGGGCACCATTCGGCATGTGAGTGGATGCTGACAGGCACTTCAAACCCTTAAAGAGTATATAATGTGTTAGGAAGGCTAATGTGATGACCATAGGGAGCACGATAGGCAAGGATTGAAAACTTTCCCAGTCCGAGGTTACCAGGAGTCAATATTTAACCAATTAAATAAATCAAGTGGGTTTCAATGTTTTAAAAGTTGTTTTACATGGGCACAACATAATGCAGCCAACATGATAACTGAGGACAGGATGAACATAAGGACGTTTTATTTCGGGAGTTGGTTTTGCAAATGAGCTTCCTTCTAAATTAGGCATCTATATGTTGTGAGCAATCAGGTAATTCAATGAAAGGCATTTCTGTGGAAACAAAAGAAAAACAAAGGTTAATAGTTTGAGCACATTATAAATTCCGTTTCTGAGTCTGCAGAGCAGCCAGCGGAGCCGAGTTCCAGACGTCAGGTCTGAGACGTCATCGGGAGTGAGGGCAGGCAGTGGCAACACAACAGATTTCCCTGGTTTGCAGTTTGAATGTCTCCCGTGATCTGAGTGGCCCGCATACCAGCAGGCACAAAGATCGTCCCTATCAGCGGTTGCAGTGATCTCTCTAAAGTTGATATTAAGTAGTCAAGTTTTAGCTGGAACGGTTTTAGAAAAAGGGCAGTTTTAGTTTCATGGTGGTTCCAAGTCAAAAGACAAGGAAAAAACTGACAACGTTAGTTTGGAGAATTCTAGCTAAACCTTGGAAGAAACTAGAAGAATTCAGGATTCTGTTCAGTTTGCAGGTAGAACACAAAGCTTTGTAAAATAATCATATAAAGGGAGCCACTTTAAAATGGAGTGGGAACTGCTACCCCAGAACTGCCTTGCGTATCTTATGCCTTGAACCTTTGGAATGTTAAAGCAGGGCATAATAAGCCTTTAGACTGGGCCTCCTGCAACAACACTGTGTCCCAAAGAACTGTTTCCAAGGATAGCAACAACAACAACAAAAAGCAGGTATAATGAGACCTTGAGACTTGTGGCCTCTGGACTGAAGATTGAAAACATTGTTTCGAATTAGCGTCATTGTGTCAGCTTATCCACACCTGTACAAATGCCTCCCTTCGGGCCTTTTTTTTTAGGTCATCAAGCCCAAAGACAATGAACAGCACTAGGATCTGATATCCACAAAGGCATATTGCTGAAATAGAATTTTTCTTTCTGTAGTAACTCCCATTTCTATCAAAGATAACCATAGTAAGCCTACCTTGTTTGCAAAGTCAGTCTAGTTTTAATACATTTGGCTGGATTATTTACACAAGTGCAGCAAGAACAGTGGTGACAACATAGGCTCTTTTAAACCTGCTTTGTTCAAACTTTTCATAAGGAATCTCAGATTAGGTCTTTAAGGTCTCTGTAGGCTAAAAAGCCAAACCAAGGGCTTGTTCAATTGCGTCCTGTTATAAGGAGAACAGATTCCTATTGAATTTACACAAATACATATATTGTCATAAAAAAGACTGTTTAAATAAGAGTTACAGAATTCTGGAGGTTCCAGGCAGAGAAATAAAAAGATAAATGCTTCAACCATCGTCGAGAAGGCACGACGTACCAAATTGCTGTAAGTTAGAAATAGCCTAAAAGAGAAGGGGAAAAGGGCCCTTTAAACCTGGAAAATAGAACTTCTAAATGAAATCATAGAAATTATGATCATTTTCATCAGTTCATTCAGTCTTATGTAATTAGTTCTTGTTTTGTTTCATCTTGGGTTGGCAGCTTTATGAATCCATTAATTTTTCATTAGAGCTCTAGAAATTCTTACCCAGTTCAGTGTTATAATCTTAAGGTTATCAGAAACCTAATTCTAGAGTACTTGTTAGGTGCTTCTTAACGAATCTTTTTGAGGACGGAGCATTTCTGCAGGAGCACTTCTCCAAGAACATCAGAGTACAGCAGTGACTGTAAATGGAAAAAACCTTAAAAATGGCCATAGTCAGAGATTTGGTGACAGTTCACATACACATATAGTGAAAATAAAATAATGGAATTTACAAGTAAATTTGGCAATGGAAGAGCATAACTACAATTATAACCAATAACATTATACCAGGATATGTCAGAATTTTGAGAATTTTGAATAATTTTCTGGGACCCTTATAATGTATTTATATAAATACAACATAAAGAGTGCTTACTATTACTTTTTATTTGACAATGTGTCTCACGTAATTGAACATATCAAACAAGTTATGCATCTCTTTTAGTTAAGCATCTTTCTTTTTTTATGAGTAGAGAGAACAAACCTTTGAGATGTCCTGGGGACTCTCTGGAAAATCCCAAAGCCAGTTCAAGGTCAGTAAGATTTCATTTAGAACTTGATTTTTGGGAAACTTGTCAAAAATACTGAAAGATTTTAAACCCTTGATTAAATAGGATCATAAGTCAGTGTTTCTTTTCTGTAGCATTATAGCATCAACACTTTCCTCATCTCAAATATTCTGTAAATTCTCTTACCATGTAACATTTGATACTTAAAAAATAGGTAAAGGAGGGACGAGAGCTGAGTCCTTGGAACTTCACGGAACCGCACACCAGCTCTGGACTGTCCGCCTCTGGGCCGCTGAGAGGGAGAGAGAGAGTGAAGGGGGGGGGGGGAGGAGGGCCAGAGAGAGAGAGTGCCATGGAATTTAAACCACTGAACAAAGGAATGATCTTCCATTTCTTTGTTGTTTTTGCATTCTCTGGAATATAAAGACGAACCGAAACGCTAACATATTTCTCTAAGAATTCTAAAAAGTCACCTGGGCCTGCTATTTCCTCTGTGGAGAGGTTTTAAATGACTAACTTAAATGACTAATTTACTAATTACTAAATTACTAAGTTACATGATTACATTTAGGTAAATTTCACTTTATTAGCGATTTATTCATATAGCTAACATTATGTAGTCAAGAGCTTAAGCCCCGGAGCCAGACTGTCTGGGTTAAAATTCTAGCTCCTCCACGTTCATGGGGTTGTATTGAGTGACCTTAACGCACTTAACCATTCTGAGCCTCAGTTTTCTCTTCTTTAGAATGTGGACAATAAGAGTGCACACGCCTCTGGGTTTGGGGAAGATTAAATGGGTTAATACATGTAAAGCATTTGGAAGAGTATGTAGCTTATGTAACCATTCAATAAATGTTAGCGGTACTATCGTTACTATCTTCTTATCTTTGCTTTCTTTGCATTTATTTATTTTCCTTTTTCAACCACTTTAGTTCAACATTTGACTCATTAACTTTCACATTTTTTCTTTTCTAATAAAAGCATTTAAGGCTATATATTTCCTCTGAGCACTGCTTCCTTGCATGCCGCAAGTTTGATACTCAGTATTTTCATCACTGTTAGTTCCTAAGTATATTGAACTTTCTTTCCTTCAACTGTGCTTTTCTTCTTTTACTATGAGTTATTCAGAAGTGGTTTATAAGTGCCAATTTATAATTTGCTATAAAATATAGTTATCTTCCTGTAATTGAGTTTTAACTTCAATGCATTGTGTGCAGAAAATGTGGAATGATACCTATTTGGAATTTGTTGAGAATTTCAAAGGCCCTAGCATAGGATCAATTTTTGTAAATATTTCATGTATGCTTAAAAATAACTCCAAATTTTAATTGTGTGTACAGAATCCACACACACTCACTAAATAAAGCTTGTTTATTTTATTGTTTAACTCTTCCATACTTTGCTATCGTTTATCTTTATAACCTACAAACGAGAGAGGTGTACTGAAAACTTCCATTGTTTGGGTGGATTTTTCACTTTAAAAAGTCAATATTACTCTATATATTTTGAGACTTATTTGGTGCATTTGAGTTTAGAAGTGTCCTATCTTTATCTGAAGTTGAAATTTTTTTCATGATACAACAGTCTTCTTTATGTTTAATAATCATTTTGTCTTAAAGCTAATTTGTCTAATAGCTATTAACACAGCTACCCTATTCTTTTGGTTGATATTAATCCTGTGTATTTTCTCTTATATTTTGGTGTTCTTATGCTGTAGAAGGATCTCTGGATTTAATTTTTAGTCCAATCAGACAATTTCTATGTTTTACTGAGCACTACTTTTTTCTATGCTTCTTTTCCACCATTTATTTCTTTAAAATTAATTACATTTTTATTGTTGTAATTTGTTTTCTTATTCTAACCTCCTTTGCTCCACTGGTTTGGAAATTAAATTCTTTGAGAATTCTTCTTATGATTTACCACCAAAAATTTGGTATGCATATTTAACAAATTTGAAGTTAATATTGTAACCCCCTTTCTTTAAAAAATATGAAGACTTTGAACACTTGAATTATGGTCACCTTCTGTCTATATACTATTGTTATGCATTATTTTAGTTTTTTAAAAATTTTCTTTGGTATTGGTTTCAGGTGTATAGCTTACTGATTAGACAATCATATACTTTACATAGTGTCCCAACTGGCACTGTACATAGTTAACACAGTATTACTGACTTGTATTTCCTATGCTTTACTTAATTCCCCATGACTATTTTGTAACTACTGATTTCTGCTTCTCAGTCATGTTTCTTCTTTCACACAGTCCTCCAACCCCTCTCCACCTCTGGCAACCACAATGTCTCTGTGTCTGTCAGTCCGTTTCAATTTTGTTCATTTATTTTGTTCTTTAGATTCCACATGTAAGTGCAATCATGTGGTATTTGTCTTTACCTGACTGATTTATTTCACTGGACATGATACCCTCTAGTTTCATCCATACTGTTGCCCATGGTAAGATTTTATTTTTTATGGCCAAGTAATATTCCACTGTGCATATGCACCAACGCATTTTTACCCACAGTCTACTGATGGGTACTTGGGCTGCTTCCATTGCTTGGCTATTGTAAATAATGCTGCAGTGAACATAGGGGTGCATGTATGCTTTTGAATTAATGTTTCAAGTGTCTTTGGATAAATCCTTGTAAGTGGAGTTACTGGATCATGTGGCAGATTCATTTTTAATCTTTTGAGGAGACTCCATATTGTTTTCCATAGTGGCTGCGTTCCCACCAGCAGGGTGAGAGGATTGCCTTTTCTCCACAATATTGCCAACACTTGTCATTTGTAGATTTATTGATAATGACCATTCTGGCAGGTGTGAGGTGATATCTCACTGTGGTTTTAATTTGCATTTCTCTAACAATCAGTGACACGGAACATCACTTCATATGTATATAAGCCTTCTGTAAGCCCTCTTTGCAGAAGTGTCTTTTCAGGCTTTCTGCCCATTTTTTAAAAATTGGATTGTATACAGGTTTTTTTTTTGATGTTGAGTAGTGTGAGTTCTTTATACATTTTGAATATTAACCCCTTATCAAATGTGTTACTGGCAAATATGTTCTCTCATTTAGTAGATTGTCTCCTTTTTTTTTTGATGATTTCCTTTTCTAGGCAAAACATTTTTAGCTTGATGTAATCCTATTTGTTTATTTTTTCTTTTGTTTCCTTTGCCCAAGGAGATAAATCAGAAAAAAATATTGCTAAGATGAATGTCAGAGGTTTTACTGCCTATGCTTTCCTCTAGGATTTTTATGGTTTTGACTGTTCCATTTAAATCTTTAAATAATTTTGAGTTTATACTTGTCTATGTTATAAGAAGGTGGTCTAGTTTCATTTTTTTGCATGTATTTGTCCAATTTTCCCAGCATCACTTATTGAATAGACTGTCTTTACTCCATTGTATGTTCTTGCTTCCCTTTGTCAGATATTAATTGACCATGTAGATGCGCATTTATTTCTGAGCTCTCTATTCTGTTTCACTGATCTATATGGTTTTTTGTATGGCGTACCAAGCTGGTTTTTTAAAAAAATTATTTATTTTTAGAGAGATAGGAAGGGAGGGAGAAGGAGAAGGAGAGAAACCTCAATGGTAGAGAGAAACATTGGTTTGTTGCTTGTCATACATGCCCTGACTGGAGACTGAACCCACAACCCAGGCCTGTGCCCTGACCAGGAATTGAACTGGCGAACTTTCACTTTGCAGGATGGTGCCTAACCAACTGAGCCACATTGGTCAGGGCAGTGCCATGCTGTTCTAATTACTATTGACTTGTAGTATAGTTTGATATTGGGTAGTGTGATACCCCCAACTTTGTCCTTGTTTCTCAATATTGCTGAGACAATTCAGGCTTTTCTGTAGTTCTATATAAATTTTTGGATTACTTGTTCTAGTTCTGTGAAATATGCTATATTTTGACAAGAATTGCATTGAGTCTACAGATTGCTTTGGGGTATGGATATTTTAATAGTGCTAATTCTTCTTATCTGTAAACATAGTATATGCTTCCATTTATTTGTATTTTATTTCTTTTTTTAAGTGCTTTACAATTCTCTGAGTATAGTTCTTTTACCTCCTTGGTTACATTTATTCCTAGGTATTTTTTGGGTGCAATTGTAAATGGGATTGTACCCCATATGTGCCCTGACTGGGAATTGAACCCACAATCTTTGGTGTATAGGACAATGCTCCAACAAACTGAGCCACTCAGCCAGGGCCTCAATTGCTCTTTCAGTGGTTTAAAATTCACTGTTATATTTAATTATGTAGGTGCTCAGATTCGTGCCACAAATCTGAGTAGGTGCTTCCATTTGGCTGGAAGGTGCTTCTGTCTGATCCCTGCAACCTCGGAACGTGCTTCTGTTGTGTTTTTTGAATGAGTCCTTGCTTTCTGGCATAAAACCCTGTTCCAGACTCATTTTGTACCTCCCCAGCCCTGGCCCTGCAGTCAGCCATTTCACTGAGGAGTCTTTGCCCCACTTAGAAAGGAATGGCATTAGAGACCGTGTTGAGGCATTCACCATGCGAGGTACTCCATTCTGGTTCCATGTGGTGAGATGGTCATCCTATGGATGTTTTCACGCTGCTCCCAAATATGGCTACAGTCACGTTACAGTTTTACACAAAAGATAAACAAGGTTGTAACGATGAGTGGTTAAAGAAATACATCCGGCCCTGGCTGGTGTAGCTTAGTGGATTGAGCACAGGACTGCGAACCAGAGTATCGCAGTTCGATTCCCGGTCAGGGCACATGCCTGGGTTGCAGGCCAGTTCCCAGCAGGGGACTCAGAAGAGGCAACCATACATTGATATTTCTCTCCCTCTCTCCTTTCCTTCCCCTCTAAAAATTAAATAAATAAAAATCTTTAAAAAAAAAGAAATGTATCCGGCCCTGGCTGGTGTGGCTCAGTGGACTGAGCGCTGGCCTGTGAGCCTAAAGGTGGCTGGTTTGATTCCCAGTCAGGGCACATGCCTGGGTTGCTGGCCAGGTCCCCAGTTGGGGGCGTGTGAGAGGCAACCACATATTGATGTTTCTCTCCCTCTCTTTCTCCTTCCTTTCCTCTCTCTCTCTAAAAAAAATAAATAAATAAACAAACAAATAAATAAATATATATTTTAAAAAGAAATGCATCTGACTCAGAAGCTGCACATGTGCTCTGGAAACTCTCCTACTGAGCCTCTGTTGAGGGAGCAGTTCTACGCCGTCTGAACCGCCAGGCGCTCCCCGGAGCCATACACACTTTTCCCTTCCTGCACTAGGTGGCTTCCCTGAGGCCACAGCACCTTGGGAACTGCTCTGCACTCACACCCATGGAATCTGCACTTGTCAGAGAGTTAATATCCAAGGGATCACCTTGATCAAGGGCAACAAGAATGGTGAGTATGTGTTTCCTTAGGACAGTTTGGAGATGCGTGGAGCCCCAGCCGCCCTCCCCGGAAGCTACTGAAGTAACTCACTTCGTTCCCTTTCCCTCTCTCCCTGCTGCTCGCCTCCTGCCTTCACGCCTGCTCCTGGGGCGGCTTCCAGTAACTGTACACAAAGTTGTGTCTCGGGTTCTCTTTCCAGAAGGATTCAGGCTAAGGTCTGTATACAGGATACATAAAATTCAAATGGGAGGGATGGATATTACCTGCTAATTTACTCAGATCTTGACGAGCAGCTGAATAGCAGAATAAAGGAAGGTTATATTATTTAACATAAATACCATTTTAGAACTCACTGACTTCTCTGCCTCTGCAGTATGTTCTTCTTCACTATTTCTCCCGTTTCTTGCTTTTCTGATCTCTATCCCGCTGACCACTCATCTTCCTTCCCTTTTTGCTTTACATCTAGTCCATCTCTTTCCACCTCATCGTATTTCTGTCTCCTTCGTGCCTTTGCTGTTTTTCTGATTCCTCTTATTTCCTTCCATTTCCCACTGTTAGCAAACAACACTGGCAGCTAAGCTAGCTTGTTGGACACTTGAGTCCCCTGGCTTTACATTACTTACATTGCCTCACAAAGTGGGGAGGAAAAGTTGGAATTAGATTATGTGCCCCCCCCCCCCGCTATTAAGCCTTGTGAAAACTTTGCTGACTGTTGATGGGATTGGCCCTAAACAGAAATTTCATGAAAGTAGAATTAGTATGTGAAGGGTATACAGAGAGATGATGGGACTCCCACAGTCCTGGCAGGCACAAAAGTCACAGAGTGAGCTCTGGGAACTGGTCCTGGGTGTACGCATCCCCTTAGTTTAGTCTTCTTACTCTGGTCTCTGCCCTTTGGCTGGGTCATGGAGTTTATTCATTCTCAGCAGTGAAAACCAGAACCTGCAGAGGGGCTGAGAGACTCATGGTGAAGTTAGTTCCCGTTGCTTCCTTCCCCCAGGCAATGCAAAGCAAGGCCAGCTTTCCCCCGAGGTGACTTGTTCTGGAAAACCACCCTGGTACATGCATTTGTTCACATTTCAAAAGTACTTTATTACCAAAAAGGAGAATGGTGTTTAAATTAAATAAATTACACAAATATCTCAAGAGTCCCAGCCTTCCCTGGGAACCACATCATCACAGGGCAGTATCACTAAGAACATTAAAAGTATTGATATTCTAGATTATTTCACAACCTTGCCCTCCTTTTCTGCTTCAATAATTTCCAGAGAGTGGTCTGTGTGAATTTGTGTTCTTTCCAAAGTATTCTAAAAGCAAAGTTTTCTTCAATGTCGTTCTCCTCCCCACGTGTTCCTAACCTTACCTCCGCTGTGGGCCCTGTGAGGACGTATACCACTGGACACATGGCAGGGTCTCTCCCGGAGCCCCACGGCAGGCCCCTGTGCGTCAGCCACCCTCCTTTAGTCTGAGGCCAGCCTGGAGGTTCATGGTGACTTCACTGAGTCCTCGATGGATAGAAACACTTGGCTCAAAGGGGACTCCCTGACTTGGAATGTCCTGAAACTGCAATCTTTGTCCATCTAGTAGGGTGGAACTGGACTTTGACGGAGGTGGAATAGGGAGGGTGAGCTGCCATTGGCTAAGGCTTGTCCTCCTGGAATCTGGCACTGTGGGTGCTGGGCATTGTGAATCCCAGGTAACATTTCCTTCTGCCTCCCAAATTTTGAGTCCCACTGGCAGCCAGATGGCATAATGAATTCGCAGAGAAGCAATGCTTTCGGGCCAAGAATCTGCTGGCTCCTCACCAGCACCCCTCCTTTAACTCTGAGAAGACTTGCTGGCTGACTGGCTCACTCAACACACAGATACACAATGCAGATCAGGCTGAAGTTAGGAACTGGGGCGCTTTTCCAGGCCGGGCCAGCCCAACCTGTTGGGCAGGGGTCACGAAGTCTAAGGAGCCAGGGAGAAGCAGTGGGGAGAGGCCAAGAGGTGTTCTGTGCACGTGCATGGCCGTTTTCCCAAACACTGGCACACGGGACCTATTTATTTTCAAGTCACCATGGGGTTCCTCTTGTTACCTCCTTATGTACATAGAGAACTTAATCCCCTTTCTCAGCTTTCCTAGAAGGAGGTGGCTGCAGGTCCTGAGTTAGTTAAGGAATCCCTGTGGAGGAAGATCCAATCTGGGTCGGCCCTTCTCTGTGTTCTGTGCCTGGTTGGGGGATGCAGCCGGCCTTTGGGGGGCATGTTCCCTTGCCTGAATGAGGGATTCAGGCCCCAAGCAGATAAGGAAGAGTTAAATTCATTGGCTCTTTGCCAAGTGAAGAAGGACAAAGGAGATTTCTCAAGTCGGGGAGACATTTCCCTGATGGGCTGTGAGGTCAGGGGGACTGTCCTGGCCCACTCAGGGCCCACTAGTTGCCCTAAATTGGCACTAGCGTCCCCACTCCCATCTCTGATACAAAGAGGGAATCCCAAAAGCTTTTGTGGAAAATAACTTGTACCTGTTGCTGGGTTGCCAGAGGATTCTGCCAGCTCCCCTCCTCTCCCTTTCGGGTTCCTACCATCTCGAGTGGAAGAGAGCAGCCCCTGAGCGGAGGGGGAGTGATAATGTTCTGGGAAGCTGGGGCAACCTCTCGGTGGACTGCCCCTGGGGAGGTAGCTCTGGCTGGCCTCGAGGGCTTTGGATTCTCCCCAGGCCTGAGTCTACTGTGTTGAATAGCATGGAGGTCCCAGCTGCCTGGACATGAGGAGGAAGTGACATAGTCACCAAGACAGAGATGCGTGGGTTGTGGGGAGCACATGGTTCCAGAGGGACAGAGCTAGCAGGAACAGAGTTGGAGCAGCTAGAGGGGGCCAGCAACAGAGTCCTAAGCCAAGTTTGTCCCTGTGTCTTGTGACAGCTGGACACGATTTGACGCCAAGCCATGCAGGCCCAAGGGCACTTTGGAAACTGCACTCTAAGTCAGTAGTTGCACTTCCCTTCTGTTCTTGGCTCGTGCTTCGAGCCCAGCAGTCAGGGGCCCCGTCAGTTGCCATGGGGAGGAAGCAGGAGGCTTGCTGGCCAGGGCCACGAGGATCAGCGAAGGGTGAAGAGGTGGCTCTCCCTGCTTCTGAGACTGGCTCACTCTAGAGGTGCCAGGAGGCAGGTAGGGGAGCAAGAGGGAAGGAGGAGGAGAAGAGAGAGGAGCCGAGGTCCTGGTGAAGTGCTCTCCTGTACCTGCCGTCTGCTGCCTTCTCAGGCTCATGCTTCACGAAGTCCCAGGTGCCATGTACTCTGGAGGCAGCATGGGAACTGCTGGGTCCTCACAGGGCGGTCAGAGTCTCAGTGTGAAACATGCTCCCAAACATCTCCTGTGGGGAAGGAGAGGGGAGTGGAAGGAGCAGCTTTAGACCTGTTGGGTTCAGAGGGGCTGCAACCAAGAGGTAACCTTATGGACCCCTGGCCAGAAAGTAGCATTGTGAGTGAGTGTGTGCATGTGTTAGGGTTTGACTGTGAACGTGTGAGTGTGAGGGTTTGAGTGGAATGTGTGTGTGAATGTGTGAGGGTTTGAGTGTACATATGAATGTGTATGTGAGTGAGTGTGCATGAGTGTGTGTGAGTGTATGAGAATAGGGGAGAGGCAGGGTCAGCCTAAGAGGAGACTAGGTCCAGGGTGAAAGGAGAAGATGCCTGGACTCTAATTTGGAGTGTCCTTGGTGTGACCTTCCCTGCATCCCTGCCCTTTTGTGGCCTCACTCCCATTACTAGGCAAAATGAGAGCTGAGATCAGATAAGACCGACAGTCCTTTCTGGCTCTGATAAACTAGTTTGGTCTTGCCCAGGAGTTTGGAACATTCTGGAGATTCCACGGGCCTAGAAATCAGCCTGCCAAACCCTGTGTCTCTGGCTGCACTTCTTAATGTCTCCTACATGCCGTCAGTGTGCCCAGAGGTGTGCTTGGGGGCCATGAGACTTACGCCCACAAAAAATAGGAAGAAGCATCAAGTCTGAGGTTATTTCTATCTGGTTTCTGTTAATTAGGGGCATTGAGGTTAGTGCTACTCTTCATGTTGG
Source organism: Sturnira hondurensis (assembly GCF_014824575.4). NCBI lineage: Eukaryota > Metazoa > Chordata > Mammalia > Chiroptera > Phyllostomidae > Sturnira > Sturnira hondurensis. The sequence continues at coordinate 1,161,604 of NW_028089713.1, read as the reverse complement.
GACCACAAGGCCCTGTGGGGACACCGACCCCTCCCATCTGCAGAGCTCTTAGCTTTTAAGGCCTGCCCACGTGCAGTAGTATTTGTCCCGCTAGAATCTGCATCCTTAGAATCCATCTGACCCTACCAGGATACAAGTTTCCTAAGGGCAGGAGTCTTTGTTTTGCTCATGGCCATATGCCCACCCTGGGACTGTGTAGGCAAACAGTAGGCACTCCATAAATATCTGCTGAATTAATGAAAGAACAAAAGAATCCCCTGCTAATCTTGTGAGGTGGATGGGCCAGGTCTTACTCACATTTCCCTTATTCTGCTGTGATAAAAACTGAGGCCTGGTGTTGTTGTGTGGCTTGCCCAGGATCATGTGGTTGATGTGTTGGAGAGTTAAGAATAGATGCCTCCCCCCATCCCCATGCCTTTCAGGGAGTGAGAAGAATTAAGATCTGCTATTAAAAGAAAGATGAGAAAGAAATGTTGACTTCAAGGTGACTGTTCTGGCCTGAATGTGAGAGAGCCCATTGAACACCCTGGATTCAAGAGGGTCTCCTTTTTACCCCTTCTTGGCCCCCAGCCCCTGCCCCTAAGCTTACCTGCTCTAAATCCCAGTAGCTAGGGCTCTCCTCCGAACCATATAAGGAGATCTCAGGGTCCACTGGAGCCTAGAGAGAAAAACCGGTGCAGAATGAGCTCCATGACTGAACGATGAAGTTTGGGGCGGACAACAGGCTTTGGGTGGACACCATGTTTCCTGATGCACAACGGCTCTCCTCCTTACCCCTCCCTTCCCTGCTTCACAAAGTGCAGCACTGCCCTGGTGTTCCCCACTACACCAGGCAGGCGTGCACCAGGGTCTGCCCACCGTGGGCATGTTAGAAGCAGGGAAGGTTTACCTGGCTTACAACGACAGACTGCCAGCTGCCTGACCTGGACGAATCTATTTCCCTCTGTTTCCTCATTTGTAAAAGTAGGGTAATCAAACTCTCTGCTGGCTTTCTACTCACCATGCTGTTGAAAAGGTGTGGTGTAGTTTATATATATGAATGTATTCTGTGATATGTAAATATATTACATATAATTTAAATACACAGACTGTAATAACTGGACATTATTTGTATAGTAACTAGTGAGGATTCTTCCAGAGTCTCCCTCTTCCTGCCATGTGCATGAGGTTCGTGAGCTGGGCCCCTGTGTGGGTTCCCTCTGTGCGTCTGGGGTGGGAGCCGGGCTCCCGTGTGTCCCAGGCAGTCTTTCACCACTTAGAACAGATGGCTTCACCTTCCTCAGTCTCTTAAAGCAAAGAGCAAATGGTTGCTCTCGGGCCAGAAAGGGCTGTCCTGTGACCCACAGATGGTGGGGAGGGTTTTATCGAGGGCTGGGACACAGAATCTTGGGAGGACAAGGACAGAGGCTAAGCTGGGAGGGGGCACTGGGAGGTGGCCGGTTGCAGGGAAGGCCTGGGCAGGAGCCCCAGTGGGGTGGGCTTTTTCGGCCTCCTCTGCTTTATGGAGTCCTAGACAGTGTTACTTGTAGCTCATTTGCATACCACTTACTGAGCTAGTAAATTAAATGTCAAGAAACTGAGACAAGACGCAGCAGATTCAATCTCTTTGTTCATCACCAGCCTGAAGTCTCCAAGCTCTGTTAAATTAAAACAGGCATGCTCATCCCCGCCCCCACTCCCACTGCCCAGCCTGGTCTAGAGAGGAGGAGGCAAGGTGAGCCAGGGAGTATGCTTCGGGTATCTGTGGGCCTGGACATCATTTTTTCATTTCTTTCTTTTTGTTTTTGTTATTATCTGGACATTAATATTAATGAAAGATTTTACAATATACAAAAGTGCTTTCAAGTGCCATAAAAGATATAACTATCAGTTCTTCCTAAAACAGAAACCAAAGAAAAATGCTTTGTGGGAGGTAATGTTAGTTTAGGGTGCCCGTTCTACAGGTAAGGAAGTAGGTTCAGAATTGGTTTTGGAGCACCAAACTTCTCCTACGTTCTTCTAATGCCCCCTGGTCGTGCTAGTTCAGTGTCGGGGGCTGAGGATTCCCCAGGCGCCCAGACCTTACCTCTTGGAAGTCATGTCTTGGGGATACTTCTCTGGCATTTGCCTGGGCAAAGAGGACTGCATCGTGTATGCTGGGAAAGATGTGGTCGCGTTCTAGACATCCATCCTCAAAGACGCCCCCATGACTGATGTCGCGGTACACCTGGGCTGGAAGGAGGAAAGATGACAGCCATTGTGGATTGGAGCCAGGAATGGGGGAGGTTGGTGAGAGCATAGGAGAGGCCTGAAGGTTGCTCTCCAGGCCTCCAAGGGCTGTGGCGTTGGCCTTGCAATATCAATTCTGGACAGCAGAGGGCAACATGAGCTTGGAGATGCTGAACCTTCAACCGGGCACAGGGAAGCAGTTTGGGGGAGTCATTACTTTGTGGACATTGGAGAAAGGCTACAAATGTTCATGAGGAGGCTGCTGCCAATTCTATCCTCTGAGGGTCCGTCCTTTCTCCTGCTTACCCAGAACTTTCCTGCAACTTCAGTGTGTGGCAGTGCTCTTACTCCTACGGAATCCTAGAGCCGATTTCCTGAGGAGTATCAGTGAAGTGGGAGGAACCCTCTGAGTCTAACTCTGGAGCGCATGCGCGCCGGTCCTGCTGTCACAGATTCTCCCAGAGCAGGGTCTGCCTCAGCCTGGGATGTGCTCAGGCTGGTTCTGAAGCTGGGCAGGCCCCTGGAAGGGCTGAGCCTCTGTGGGGAGCGGCTGTGTGAATACGTGTCCCTTCATGTTCGCTTGCCTGTCTGTGTGTACTTGTTGTGTGTCTATGTCCCTGTGCTCGACGTGTGCGTTAACAATGTGCAAGTCCACTGCAATGTGGACACGTCCTCTGGCTGTGTATACGTGCCCTTTGGAGACTGCGTGCAGAGAAAACTGCATATCTACGTTTCTTGGGTAGTAACAGTATGTGTGTGTTTTATTATTCAAGAACTTTCAGATGCAGAGAAGACCCCCAAATTTATGTAATCAATCCCCTCATTTTACGTAGGTGACAATTGATCCCCAGACAGATAAAGTGACTTCGCCAAAGGTATATGGCAAATTAGTGGTGGGGCGAATTAGAATCCTAGTTGTCTTTTCTTAGCCCATGGCCTCCCACCCTGCCCTGGGATGTCTGCACAGTCTGACCACAGTCTCTTCTGACTTGTGTCTAATGAGCACGCAGTAGTTTGGGGGAGTGTATGGGTGCTCTCATTTTCACCCCCTTCATTGTTCGTCGTCCCTCCAACCTGCTCCCACCTCCCCTCCTCGCTGGCCTTTTCATCTCTAAATGTCCTGCTTCCCTTACCGTGAATGTTCACCAAGAAGACCTTCNAGTGACTTGGCCAAAGGTATATGGCAAATTAGTGGTGGGGCGAATTAGAATCCTAGTTATCTTTTCTTAGCCCACGGCCTCCCACCCTGCCCTGGGATGTCTGCACAGTCTGACCACAGTCTCTTCTGACTTGTGTCTAATGAGCACGCAGTAGTTTGGGGGAGTGTATGGGTGCTCTCATTTTCACCCCCTTCATTGTTCGTCGTCCCTCCAACCTGCTCCCACCTCCCCTCCTCGCTGGCCTTTTCATCTCTAAATGTCCTGCTTCCCTTACCGTGAATGTTCACCAAGAAGACCTTCACACCGATCTTCCCATAGGTGGCGCTCAGCTGCCAGCGTCCGGGTAGGGAGACAAAAAGGAACGGAATGTTCTGAGTGGTCTCAAAAGTGATTCACAAAACCCATTGCAGAGGGGAAGCCAAACAAATAAGCAATCCTGAGAGCCCTGGCAGCCAAAGATAAAAATAGCAGCAAAGCACACTACTTCTCACTGGAGTGTTGGCTGGCAGCTTCTCTGAAAATCGGGGAGGAGCTGGGCTTTGCCTAGGAGGTGGGCACTTCAAGTAGCCATGGGTGGCCCCTTCTGGTGGGGCCAGATCTTTTCCTTCAGTAGCTTAGATTCCCAGACTCCACCTGCTTCTGACTTGGTGGCTTTGGGCAAAAGCTGAAAGGGAGGCCTAAGGCCTGGGGAGGCTAGGGCCTCAGCTGTCTGAGCCCCCAGCTGAAGGTGGAGCTTCTGTGCACCTGGCCACGGTGATGTCAGCCCTTATACTCTCTGTTCCCTCCATTCCCCTCATCTGAGCCAGCTCCGAGGTTGGCTGACTCAGCCCTTGGAGACAATCGCTGAAAAGCTGTCAGATGATTCATTTATTCAAGGTGTCCCACGGGCTGCCTGTTTGGCGGAGGTTGTGGGGCACAGATATTTCTTCCCTTCTCAGCTGGCAGGAACCAGCTGATGCTGTAGGGTCTGGGTGGGTGTGGAAAGGAGCAGCAGACCGAGAACCAGGGCCATGCTGGACTCTACTCAGAGGACCCTCATGTGGTTCCTGGTGGCTTGAGAGGGAACTTGGGATGGCTTCTGCTAGCAAGGGGTATGAGGGGAGGGTGGAAAGCAGGGTCTGGGCCTCTGGCCTCCCTGTCCAGCCACTCATCGTCTTGGGCTCTCTGGGCCTGCTCCGCATGGGGCATCTTGTCCTAGTCACGTCTGGGAAAAAGGGATCCTTAGGAACACCCTCCTTGGCATGTTCCCTCCCTCAGCTCTTCACAATAATGCTCCAAGAAAAGGAAGCGTGGTCAAGCAGGGGTGAGGGTGTGCGTGGGGGGCGACCGGAGCTCTCTCTGCCGGAGGGCCTCACCTTGGCCAAGGCTTTGATGCCCATCAGATCCACAAAGCTGACCCCACTCATGTCAAGGATGAGGCTGTGGAAAGTGATGAAGGGTGGGACACTGGCCAGCCTGGGCTCACCGGAGGTCTCAGCAGGGGTCCGTGGCTCACACTGAGAAGCTGGGGGGCTGTCAGGACTCAAGGTGATGTAGGACACGCTGGCGCCATTAGCAGGCGTCTGGTTGTTGTTGGGGTCAGTTGGGGAGGGGTTCTCAAAGTCCTGCTGGAGCTCCTGCAGGGAGACAGTCTGGAAGGTGGGGGGAGGGCGTCAGCAAACGGAACTGGACTTTGCTGTGGCTCAGGTGGGGCTGAGGAGCCACAGGTGTGGGAGAATCACTGAGTCTGATCATGATGAATGCCAGCCCTGAAATCCTCATGGGAGAGTCATCTCCCAAGGCCCTTTTCTTGGGAAGGGCCTGCAACTTGGTCCCTCACAACCTGGACAAAGTTACAGGACCCTCTAGGAGAGGCACCGAAGCCACAAACCTTTGGAAATAATTCAGCTCTTTTTTTTGCATTTGTCTGTGCCTGTTTCTCCCGGGAACTCCCACACCCACCTCCACCATGCTGCTCTAGGTTGGCTGGGTACCCCAGGAAATTCACTGCTGCTCCCCTCCTGGGGTTGCTGATAAGTCCATGGGCCATATCTCGTCTTAAACAGAGAATTGGGGGACATGGGTGTTGGCATCCCCTCACCCAAGGAGAAGAAGGGTGAGTGGCCCCCAAGCAATGTCCACAGAGACTTTTGTCTTTGCCTCGAAGGGTGCTAGGAGGACGGGCCAGAGGGTCCAAGATCAGAGAGGGCATGGCAGTTCCTAGCCTCAGTTCACCTTGGTCTTCATAAACAGAGACTTCCTCTGTTGCGTGGGCATCACTCTCCCCTTCTTTTGCTTCTTGAGGTATTTTTGCTTGGCCAGCAATGCCTTCTGGGGGTCCACACCCGTCTGTAGGGAAGAATCAATAGCACGCTTGCCTTGAGCCTCTTCGGAGGAGGCCTGCCCTTGGCTCCCAGCTTCCTTTCCTCCACCTCCTGGCCACTCTTTGTCTAGTCTTTCTGGTCACCAGAGGACTGAGACTCACCTTGGCAATGACTTTTTGCCTGAAGATCTCTGAGTTGGCAAAGTAGAGAGGAGAGCAGTAAGTGACGATCTTGATCCCCTGGATTTCCTGGACCTGTGACAGGAAGGTTGAGTTCAGGTAGCAGAAATGTCTTTATTGATGGTTTTTTAAGATTAATTAATTAATTATCTTTAGAGGGGAAGGGAAGGAGAGAAGGAGAAAAATATCAATGTATGGTTGCCTCTTGTGAGTCCCCTGCTGGGAACTGGTCTGCAACCCATGTGCATGCCCTGACTGGGAATTGAACCATGATCATGGGGTTCGAAGGCCCACACTCAGTCCACTGAGCTATACCAACCAGGGCTATTGATATATTTTTTAAGCTCTCTTTTATCTGGGGTGGGGCAAGGCAAAAGAGAAAGGTTGTAAGCTTAGATTACCCACCCTATTGTAGGTCTTGGGATTCACATAAATGTCCATGTCCATGACCTGGGCCAAAGCGTAGCCATTTCGACTGGATGAAGAAGAAGAAAAAAACCTGAGTGGATGCTGAGACCAAATGGACCTAGTGGGAACTGAGGTGGAGGCGAGGCTAAGGCAGGGCAGGAGGGGGTCCTTGCCTCACCCCTGGGCTTGTTGTGTGTGTCTTTCTGCACTGGAGACGCACGCCTGCTGGCTGAGCTGCAACCAGAGAGGTGACAGACCCTCAACAGAGCTCCCAGACAGGGGCTCAGCGGGCAGAAGGAGTGGTGACAAGCTTAAGTGTCCTGAAAGTCACCATTTCCTGCTCTAGAGTTCTCAAGAGGAGAAGGCAGGGTTTCCCTAACATTCAGCATCCTTCCTACTCTGGCCTGGAGCCCCCGGACTGTTCTGCTTAATCTCTTTATAGGAAGAACATGGGGTGGGGTCCCATCTGATCTGGTGTCTGGCAGTGCCTTCGGAAGGACACTGAGTCTTACCCACCTGCTCTTCATCTACTTTCTCTGCTCCCCCCCCAGCCCTCCAAGACCATGATGGCTTACTTGGTGTTTTCAGGATATGGGAAGTGAGATAGCCCAGTCCTGGCTGGGTTGGGCTTCCTTAGACCTGCAGTGTCTCCAGGGCCTGGCCCAGAGGGCGGCAGAGTGAGGTGCACTGGGCCAGGCCTCAGCGTGGGAGCCCTTGGCAGGCTGGCCCTGGGGGCCCCCCCATTGTGTCTTGGGGGAGGGGCTGTTACTTACAACTGGGTCTGGAAGACCACAACCAGGATGGAGAAGGCGACACCCACTGCCACACCATAAGGCAGGCTCAAAAAGAAGGAGGAGAGGAAGCTCACCACCCAGACACACTGTGAGGGAGAGAGATGTCAAAGCAGACCTGGGAAGAAAACTGCCTCTTTTCAGGAAGTCTTCCTGGATTAGCCGAGGCCATTCTCTGCTAGCGCAACCCAGACCCGCCCGCCATTTGCATGCCATTTTTGCACTGTTTAATGTTTTTGTGCTTCGGTTGCGTTTTTCCGTTCTCCCATTTCCCCTAGATTGAATGTGGGTCACTGATCTCGTCTGGCATTGAATAGACAAGCCCAGCACACATAGGTCTTGGAGGGCATAATGATAACAGCAAGAGTCTTCAGTCAGTCCTGAGTTCCAAGTTCCATTCTCTTACTTCCTGGCAACGAGAGTCTCGGTTGCCTAATCCACAAAGGGGGAATAATAATGTTTGCTTCATGGAAGGACTAACGAGTTAAGAAACATTGGGGCCCAAGCCCAGTGATGGGTACCCAGTGGGTTCCCAATAAACATGAGTTCCCTCTTTCCATCTACCCCTTGGCTGTGATTCCCACTTGGGCTTTGGGGTGCTTCCTGGCCTGACCGCCTGGGGCCTGGTGGGTGGGGGGCAGGATTGGATTCAAGTTTGGTAGTTGCCCTCTCTGGTCCTTTAGAGTTCCCCAAATTTCCCTAAAGGAAATAAATCTGCCCAATTTTTCTAGCGAGTTTTGAGGATTAGATGGGAATGCAAAGCGCTGTGTGAGTATTTGGGACCAATTGCCATGGCCAGAGACTGGTGGGTGGGGAGAAGCGGATCTGTGGGCTGGGAAGCGGGACCTTGTTTTCCTCCTTTCTCTCCTCATTACTCAGTCACTCACCCGGGGACTCCAGGTGGACCACTCACTTCTCTAGCTCCCGGAGGAGACCACACGGCCCAGAGGTTTGGAGCCCAGCACTTGGGGTTCCGACCCTGGCTCTCCCAATAACTACCTCCGCGGCCTCTGGCGAGTACCTTAGTGACCTCTCTGAGCCTTGGTCTCATCATCTCGAAAGGCAGTAAGTCCTCTTGCGTAGGTTACGGTGGGGCTTAGGTGGGGCTGGTGCAGTGCTGTCAATGTGTGGTAGCTTCCTTACTGCTGCCCAGTGGGCAGTGTGGTGAGAACGTGACTAATCAGAACTTAAGTCATGTTTGCCGAGTGCTCCGTGGTCACGCAGCGCTCTCCCACGATGATCTCATCTCATCTTCGGAGCCCACGGGTAACGCAGCCACCACGGTCACCCCCATTACAGGTGGGAAAATGGAACTCCAGAGAAGCCTGGCAGCTCACTTAAGACCCCGCTCTGCTGGCTTTATGTTCTAGATTCCTTCTTTCTTTCCTTTTCCTTCCTTCCTTCCTTCCTTCCTTCCTTCCTTCCTTCCTTCCTTCCTTCCCTCCTTCCTTCCTTTCTTTCTTTTCTTCCTTCCTTCCTTCCTTCCTTCCTCTTCCTTCCTTTTCCTTCCTTCCTTTCAAAAATTTTTATTTTTGCCTTTTTTGGAACTATCCATCAAAAAAATAATAATAGCTAAGTTTCATTGAGAGCAAGATATTATTTGGACAGTGTGCTTCTTTTCTGCTTTGTCTCATTTCTTCCTCATAAGCAACCCTAGGTGGGGCAGAGACTATAAAATATCCTTTTCCTGGTGAGGAAGCTGAGACTCAGAGAGGTTAAAGAACTTGCTACTGACTACAGAGCCTAGAGCGTCTGAGTTAGGATTTGACCATAGGGTGTCTCACTCCAAACCTGAGCTCTTAGCACTCTGCTGTGCCCGTTAGGAAGCAGCGGACCAGAGAGACCGTTCACAGGAGAAATGACAGGGCCTGAGGGCGGAGAAGGGGGCAGGGCTCAGACAGATCCACTGAGGCCACCCAATACCTACACAGTCCAGTTTGCTTTTCCTCCACAGGTAGTAGGGGTCGGCAAGTTGCTTGAGGGAGTTCTTGAGGTTGACAGCTATCAGGGCTCCTAGCACAGACTAGGGAAGCAGAATATCGTTCCTATCACTGGAGTGTCCCCTTCTTCCTGCCCTTCCTATAAAAACGCATGACCCTGGAGCCTGGCAGGACAGAGCTGGAGCTCCGGAGCACTTCCCCCACGGCCCCACCTGATGTCTGCACTGAGGCTTAGGGTTGGAGAGCACGGGTGAGAGAGCCACAGGGCACCCCTGACCCCATTGTCACCCTTCCCCTCTTCTCTCGTACCCACGTGGTCCGTGCCTAGAGCCTGGGGAATCAACCCTGAGGTCCGGAGGCTGGGGCCACCCTGAATTTATGAGCTGTACCTCTATGGGCACATCACTCAGACTCTCTCAGACTCAGTCTCCCTCACCTGTAAAATGGGGAGAGTAAGCCTGTGTTGTCTGTCTACGTCACAGGTTTCGATTAGGACAGAGTGTGTCAATGGCAGTGCTTGGCCATCTATGAAGTGCTGCATAACCCTTAGGGGCCGCTCTCACTGGAGCCTTTGCTGGCCTCTGCGCTCTTGTGGGGCTCTTACCTTAGGGAGAGGGTACAGATAGGACCCCAGGACCAGCATGGTGATCATCACCACCAGAGATACACACAGGCTTGCCACCTGTTCAGAGAAAGAGTTGGGAATAGGGGGAATTGCTGACTCATTTCCAATAGACGCCTTTGGTGGCAAGAGACTAGGGAAGGGAGAGGAAGGCTGGAGGAGCAGCCCGCTGGCATGCAGGCTCCCAGGATTCTCTGGGGCAGCTGTGCTGCTGCCCCCCACCCCTTCCTCCCCCAGCACAGTGCTCACCTGGGACTTTCCTCCAGCTCCGTCCACAGCCAGAGTGACGGAGAGAGCACAGCAAATGACGTGGATTTTAAAGAAGGAGCCAAAAAAGTTGCTGCAGCCCAGGGCAATCATCTCCTGTGGGGACAGGCATAGGATTGGGTGGTGACAGTGAACCGGGGTGGGGGGGGCGGTGGCAGGGTGCAGGACAAACCTAGTTGGCCATGCAAGCTGGATCTTGGGCCTGGAGCCTGATCTACTGCTATAAAGCCAAACACTCCCAGTCAAGCAGAGGTCAGCTTCTGGGGTCACAGACCCTCACCCCAGGGATGGGCAGCCTTCCTCACCTCACTCAGCCCAGAGCCCTGAGATGTCTCTTGCTGGGCCTCCATCGGCCCTGGCCCATCCTGCTCGGTGCTGCCGGCGGGTAGCTGGACTTACCTGGTTAGAATCCACGTCATAGCCGTGCTTGCTTGCCAGGGTCCGACCCATAGCCAGGTTGATGACATAGCCCACGATGGCCAGGGCAAAGGCTGTGCCAGCCATGTCCTTCCACTGTGAAACCATAGGCAGCACAGGGGTGGGGAACCTGCCATGGAGCCAGAGAGGAGGCGGGGCCCAAGGGGTGAGGGGAGGGAGGGCAGCGCCGACTCCTTCAGCAACCCACGGGGACCAGCTGACCCCACTTGGAGCCAGGGTCTCATGTGAGTTGCCCTTTCAACCTGAGTCCTCAGTGCAGAGCTATAAGGCTATCACTTCCGTTGACAAACTAGGAATCTGAGGCTTGGAAGACCTAGCTTGTCCGAGGTCACAGAGCCAGCTACTGGCAGGGCCTCGTTTGTTCACGCCCAGACTTGGACTCTTTACACTCACCAGTCCCCAGTGTTGCGAGCACCCCCACATCTGCTCCAACTCCACAGCACAGCCTTGCCCGACCCCTCCCAGGCCCAGCTTGCCTGGCACAGAGCGGATGTTTAATGAATTCGCTTCATCCTAATAGCTTTCTGCCCACGTGGATTAAAAAAGCCAATGCATTAGGACAGGGCAAAGAGCCAGGTGAAGGCCATCAGGGAGGCATGGCTCTAACCACACCCCTGGAATGAGACTTTGGGGGAGTGGGGCAGTTAAGATTCCCTGTTCGTAAAACAGCCAGCACTGGCCTCTTGTGTGGCTCTTCTCCATAGTAAGTACAGTATTCACAGCTGGTCAGTGTCGTAGACTTATAGAGCACTTTCACAGAGTTCGTCCCAGCTCGGCCTCTGAGCCTGGGCCTTGGCGGGAAGTGAGGTGGGGGCGGTGCCAGGCTCTCCAGCCTCCTGGACTCACCCTTGCTGGATCTCTCCCACGATCTGCATGTGATACTTTCTGGGCATCTTGCAGCCCCCGGAGACAGCTGTCGCCACCACTACCTGCAAACCCCAAGTGGAGGATGGGGATTGGTTTGAAGTTGGGGTCAGGGAAAGGGTCTCTCCGAAGCCTCCCATTTCTCTGGGGAACCCAGTTCCCACTTGCCTGCCTCTTTGAGGGGAAGACCCCCATGGAGCAGGAAGCGTGGGAGCCATATTCAGGGGGATGGAAGGGATTCGCCCCTCACTTCCTGTCTGACTGGCTGACAGTGCAGGGGGTGAGGGTGGTAGGGGCTCCCTGGCCTTGGCTGTGGCTGGGTTTCTCTTCCCATGGCCCCTCTCACACGGCCCTCCACACTCAGCACCGGCGCGGTCCTTACCACAATCATCTCCGTGGGGATGGGGAAGCGGATCTTGTGCATGTAGCGAGCATTGAGCTCCTTCACCAGCACCAGGAACACACCGCTAATGAGGGCGAAGATGAGCGAGGCGATGTTGGTGTGGGGGAGGCTTTTGCAAATGTCAATGAAGGTCTGGTGGAGAGAGCATCGTGCCTGTGGGCTCCCACCCCTTCTTCCCACCCTGCCCCACCCTTGGTGTCTGGCCAGGTGAAGGGATATCACCAAGGCTCATGGAGGCACACCGAAGCGGAATTTAGACCCTGGTCACAAACGCCATTTTCTACCACCCTCTCCCAAAGGGCGTGTCTGGAGAGCTTGCTGGGATAGGAATGCTGATTCCCTCTCTCTTCCTCTAGAAAGAATTTAAGCTCAAGGGGGAGGGACAGAGACTGAACATGAGAAAGGAATTCCTAGGCAGTGGAATGGGAAGCTGACGAAGGCTGCACCTCCCCTTTCTGCAGGGATTGGCCACAGAGAACCTCACCGTGTCCTCGAGGCCGTGTGTGGCCTTCCCTCAGCATTCTCTCCTAACATGGGGCCAGCTGGCCCCTGCCCGAGAGCATCTCACAACGAGGAGCTCACAACTGATCAAAACAGTGAGCTCGGCCGTGTTGCCAGCTTGAGCCCCTCCTCATTCTCAGGGCACAGCCCTAGACTCACAAAGACGATGGACCCGGGGCCTGCGTAGGAGGGGATGGTCAGTCCGAAGATGTACTTGAGCACGGATATCAGGATCTGCAGGCCAGCAGCCGTCATGAAGCCCCGGATGAAGGACTCGGAGAGGTAGATGGCCACAAAGCCGAACTGCACGAAGCCCAGGCCCATCTGAGGGGTGGAATGACCGAGAGGGACAGAAGTTCCATGGCCGCCTGATCTAAACCCAGGGCTGAAGTTCAGCGCAGCCCTGGGCAGCAGCAGCTTCAGGGAAATGAGTCCTTTGTGACCTTGTCCTGCTCTTCACTGTGCCAGCAGAACTTTGGCCCCTTTGGGACACCGGCCTCTATGTCACCATGCCTCTCTGGCTTTAGTTTCCTCATCTGTCAATGAAACTGGCCCTCCCTCGGTATTTCCTCTGTCCGTGGATGACACCGCCATCCGCCCAGTTGGCCAACTAATACACTGGGAGTCATCACGCCCTCACCTCTCATATCCCATCTATTGCCAAACCCAGTTAATCTTGCCCCCGGCAAAATGTTCCTAGGTCCACCCCATCTCCAGGGCCTCCACTGGTCTGGGCCCTCAGTGCTCTTGCCTGATCTCTACAGAGTCTCCCAGGAGGTTCTCTGCCTTGACCGAATCCACCTCCCACCCATATTTTCTCCATAGCCCAAGTGATCCTTACACTGCCAATCGGACCTGAAGCCATTGCCTAGGGGACAGACCTCAGGCTTCCTTGTCTGGTCCACGCCTACCCTTCCAGCCTCCTCCCTGGCCCATCCCAAAGGCTCCCAGCTCTTCAGACCCACCACACTCCTGGCTTTGCTCTTCCTGGCCAGCCAGCCCCCTCTGCGGCCCCATGTTTGGGGGGCATGCTTTCTGTGCCTGGACCATCCTTCTAGGCCTCATTCATTTGCTTACTGGTTAGCTTCCAGTCACCCTGTAAGGCTTGGCCGAAATGTCAGTCACCTCTCTTTGAGGAGAGGCCTTTCCTAACTCTTTTTAGTGTTCCCCAAACTATTTGTACATAGCTCTATTATGTTGCTTATCTCACTGGCTACAAATTTATCTGTTGACATGGCTACTTCCTCTGCTGGACTGAGAGCCTCAGGAGAATGGGGCCTCTTTTTTACTTATCTTTTGGCCCCAGAGCCTAGCCCAGTTCCTGGCACAGTGGAATAGCTAAGAAACATTAACTAAGTGAATGAATGAATGGAAGGTGCCCTGTGAGGTTGCTTCCTGCTCTCGCATTCTGCCAGGCTGTGTTTCCCTTCATGAAGCCCTTTGCGTGTGGTGGAGAAGAAGTTCCTATTGTGCAGGTGACACTGTGGCTTGAACAGAAGAGGCGAGAGGGGGACAAGTGATGTCAGGAGAGAAGAGGAAGAGGCTGGCAGGAAGCCGGGCTCCAGAAAGGGAGTGGAGAGAGGTGGCAAGTCTTTGAGATAGTCAGGAACTCAGGAGGGTTCTATCAGGTGTGGATGCTGGTCTTAGGGACCCGCTGGAGAGAGGGGCATGTATCCGGCTTTTCCAGATCTCTAGTGGCCCTGAAAATGGGGAAGAGGGGGAAGGTAGAGCCCTAAATCAGCTTTAAGGGCAGAGCTGGGTCTTTGAGTCAGCGGCAGGGTGGTCTGCTGTCCTCCTGGCTGGGGCCCTGGCAGGGATGTGGCTGTTGCCCTCACCTGGATGATAGCAGTCAGGCAGGCCAGCGTTGCTGACACGTGCAGCCTCTCGGCCTCCATGGCCGCCGTGTCCACGTAGCTCTCATTGGTGGTATTGTTGAAGACCCGGAATTTTGACTCGGGGGCCAGCTGCAGACAGATGTTACCCACCAGGATACTGATAACAGCAAATGTACCTGTGGTGTCCCATCCAGCCAGCAAAAGTCAGAGGTTTGCACTAAACCTGTGGAAACCATCAGGGGGCCCAGGGTTGCTCCCCACCCCTGGGGAAGGAGCCCGGGGGCCTCCAAGGCTGCTCTCCAGCATCACCACTCACATCTGACCTCGAGCTACACTTTTCCTGGTGCCTTCATCTTACTGTATTTTGCCATGTATAACACGCACCTTTTTTTGCCCAAAATTTTTGAGGGCAAAATAAGGATGTATATTACTCGTGGGCAATACCTGAAATACATTGTATCTGTTCTTATGTCTTGTAATGATTTGTTACATAAAATTTCTTGTACCATAATATGTTCGAGAATAAATGCTAATTTTTTTTATAATACAAAAAACAAGTATTTAAGTGTAAATATAAAAATCACAAAATTAATTTATTAAATAAAAAATTGAATTGAAAAGTTAAAATGAAAGATTTTTTTCCTGCAAGTTTGGGCCAAAAATGTGGGTGCACATTATACATGGCCAAATGCAGTAACTGTTTATAATAGTATTTCATTGGGCACGTGAGGAACTGAGCTTGGAAATACAAGCAGGACCTGACCCAGAAATGGGCCCTGTGACCAGGCTCTTTTTCTCAGTCTCAGTCAGCACCTGAGAACTCCAAATGTCCCTGCGGTGGCCTGCTGGGACCAGCCTGGGGGTTAGACTGTGATTTCTCACAACCATTTAGCACTTTATGGTATACGGTTTATTTTTTCCACAAAGCCTTCCCCACATTCCAGGGAGGGAAGCAGAACAGGCAATGCTAACCGAGCTCACAGAAGCTAAGTGGTTTCTCCAAGGTCACAGAGGACCCAGGACTGACACAGTGACGGTCCCACCACCGCCAACCGGCACCGACTGGAGGAGAATGTAGGAGGAAAATCACTCGAACCCCTTCTCCACACCGCCTGTCCTCAGGATCCAGGCTACGCTGCCTGCCGGGAGGGGAGGGTCTTACCTGGCACCATCTGATGTATGCCCCCCAGGAAGAAGTAGGTCAGGAGGGGGAAAAAGGAGGAGTAAAGGCCATTGACTGCAGGAAGGTTGGCCAGAAGAGCAAACGCCATGCCTGCAGAAGACGAGAGGGTGGGGGCTCAGGGGCCGAATGGGTCAGGGAGGCCACAGAAAGTGGGGGGGCCGGAGAGGAACGGGCCTGGCTGGGAGGACCCCTCACCTTGTGGGACCTGGATGGATCCACCACTGAGGCCTCCGAGCAGGTCGGGGATGATGGAGTCTCTGATTTTGTACCTGGGGAGCCAGGAGAGTATGGGAAACAGCCCAAACACCACAGTTTTGATCTTGGCCGAGGAACATCTGGAGGGAAAACAGGCAGATTCCCAGTCAGTGCTGCCCTGGCTTGACACCCCGAGTCGGGGAGGGATTACAATGTCCTGTTGCTGGTCATTTGTCCATTCAAAATGCATTCAAAATTTGGTGAGCACTCATACTGTGCAGTATGCATGGAAACTGAGAAGAACAGGCAGGGACTTCCTTTCGAGAGCCATCAGAATGCCCTGTGCCCTAGCTGGAGGTCTTCCGACTGCTGCTGTTGCCTGGGAAGTCTGTGAGACTTGGCTCAAAGGCATGGATTTCATGGGTCTTAACCTTCCGAAGTGGGACGTCCAGCCCTCATCTCAACCGGCTGTTCTCCGCGAAAGGCTTCTCTGAGTTCCTGTCTGGATGAACACAGGCCTGGGCCCCTAGTCCAGGCTCCGGGTGAGCCTTGTGTTCAACCACGAGCTCCCATCTCCCCCACTGGACTCCGCAACCGCGGCAGTGAGCGGTCTGGCTCTCTCATGCCTTTCTGTAGCTTGTGCATGACGTTGAGGCGCTTAGCAAACATTTGTTGAATAAATGAATGACTGAAAGGGTGAGCTGATATCGAAACTCAGCCTGTCCCGTACATTCACAGTAAACTCTCTAGGCCCACTGAGTACATACAGGGCGGGGCAAAAGTGGGCTTCCAGTTGTTCTCATGGAAAATAACACAATAGTTAGTAACCAATAATACAAGGATAAACTGCACTTTGCCTACCCATAACTGTAAACTTGCTGCTGCCCCACACTTTACTGCTGAATGTTTCTTACTGATACAGACTCGCCCTCGTCTTTCTACCGTGCATTTGCTTACTAAAAGCTCTGGTTAGCGGATTGTTTGCAAGGGGATCTGAGTGGGGGCCCTCCCCCACCCCACCCCAGGTTCCTTGGTGAAAAAGAAAGAATAGGTTATAAGCCTGCTGCTAAACCTTTCCTTCCATGGAAAGTTACTATGTTCTCACTGTAAAACTTCAAACAATACCAAAAAAGTAGAAAGAAGCTCAGTGTGAGTGGAGGCTGCTGCCGTCTTTCTCAGAACGTCCCCCAGAAGGAAGGCGGCGCTGTCCCTGCAGGTGCCCCTCCACGGACCCCAGTCCTTAGTGTGTGACGATCCTGCACGGGGGTCCCGCCCTGTTCGCTCATCAGGGGATGGAGTAATGGGAGCTGTTCGTCGGTCAGTGCAGGGTGGGGAGAGTCGCTCCCTGCCCTGTTTGTTGAACACCTCCAGGTCCTTTCATAGAAACTCGGGAGTGGCAGGAACAAGGGCCCGTGAAGTCGAGGGTGACAGCTGGGGGACTGATGACTAGGAGAGGGTGGGAGGCGTTGCTTTCCTTCTCTCAGCTGAGGGAACTCACGTACCCTGGGCCCATCCAATGACTCACTGGCTGCGCTGGTTAGGCCCCCTTGCCTGCCTGGCACTGATTCTTGCTCTTTGCTGTTGCTCAATGGTAGTTTCCCTGACCCTGGGTCCTCTGGATTTCACCAAGGACTGAAATCTACACAAACAATGCTTTGCACCCTGCACAGTCTGTGCAGATTTCCTGTCCCAACCAACACTCTGTGGAAAAGCATCACCATTGG
This sequence comes from Sturnira hondurensis, assembly GCF_014824575.4. Lineage (NCBI taxonomy): Eukaryota > Metazoa > Chordata > Mammalia > Chiroptera > Phyllostomidae > Sturnira > Sturnira hondurensis. The sequence goes on along the minus strand of NW_028089713.1, from coordinate 1,144,583 downwards.
CCTGTGACTCCCTAGTCTCCTCTGGGGTGGGTGGGTGGGGGGTAGACTGGTGGTAAATAGCTTAAAGCATCTCCAAAGCCTTGTCTTAAGAGAGAAGCAGGAACTGTCTCAGGTTTGTTTGTGGCAGGGAAAACTGGACTTGTGAACAGAGAGCTGGTTGAGGAAAGAAAAACAACCTGCTTGAAGCCTTGCACCTGCCCAGTCTTACTCATACGCCTGCCATATACTGAGCAAAACAGTCTGAAGCCTGAGAGAAGGGCTGGAGAGTGAGGCTAAACACCTATCTGGAGACTCCAAAAGCCAAGAGGGAAGTGGACAGAGGGATTAGCTTTCTAGACATCCATTCATTCATTAAACAAATATTTACTGGCACAGCTTCTGTGTGCCAGGCACTGTGCAAGGCTCTCGTGCCAGCCTCCTGGGGGTTGGTAGTTCCCGACTTCCTTTTGTGGTTTTCATCATCCTAGTCTTTTAGGACAACTGTGGATACCCTCACCCCTCCAGCACAGGAACAACCCAAACTTAAATTCTTCGGGCACCGAAGTTGGCAGAGCCCACCTGTCCAAGGAGCACAGCTGTGGGTACTGCGCCTGGACACTGGGCACCTGAGGCCTTAGCTGGAACTAGGAGGGGAGGGAGCCTCTCAGGAGGGGTAGGATGGGGCCTGGACTTTGGATGGAAATGGACGTGGGTGATTCCCCCAGTCTGAACCAGTTCCACCTGCATCTCCACTTCAGCCACTGCCAGTGACCTCAATCCAGGTCACTGAATCAGCCATTTCCCCCAGGGAGTGAGGAAGCGTGAGCCAGCCCACAGTGAGGCTTGAGCGAGGTCTGCCAGAAGTCCGGGAAGGGGGAAGGGGAAGCTTGGAGCCTCAGGCTTCCGGAGTGTGCGTACAGGTCACTTCATGGAGCCCCTCCTTGGAGGAGAGGTTTCACTACCCACCACCGCAGTTCCAGAGATCTGAGACCGGATGCGGTCAGGGGCTGGCAGGACAACGTTCTGGTAGGTACCCTTCAGGAGAGCCCAGGGATTTACAGCCGCCTCTGGGCCTTCTGTGGCCTGGGAGAGGAAGGAGCATCTAGGAGGGGACAGGATGTTGCAGTAGGACTGTGATTCCCCCCGGCACCCATGCTGTGGCATGCCCACCCGTAACTCCGAGGAACCCAAGAGAGACCTGAGTGGGCTGAGGACGTGGCGAGATCCCATGCAGGGGCTGGCGGTGGTCTGGCTGAAGCTGTGGATGGTCCTTCCTGCCTGGGAGTCTCAGGCCAGATAAAGTTGTAGTGGCTTCAATTCAGGGCTCTGAACCACACCCCCCCCCCAGGGCTTTCCCCAGCTCTGTCCTAGGGGTGCTGGTGCAGGAACCGTGGGTTTTGGTGGGGAGGGGAGGAGAAGAGCCTGGGCTCTGGGTCACATTACCTGAAGGCATTGTGAAGCTTCTCTCCCAGTGGGTACGTGCGGTCCTTCTTCTCAAACTCATCATCGAAGAGGGTAAGAGAGTATGCAGCTCTGTCTACCACGTAGCGGGGCCTGGGCTGGCTCATGCCTGGGGCATTTACAGGCTTTGGGGGAAGCAGAGAAGGGGAGGATGAGGGGCATCCCTCCCCAGTGCCGGTAGGGTTGGGTCTTCTCTCCCTAGTGCTCACTGCAGCAGTTTTATGCTGGTCTTCCCCGCCCCGCTCAGAAGGTGACTCCCTTCCTTCTTTCAAATCCTTCCAACAGACCCACTTCTTTCCGTGGCCTTCCTTCCCGGGCACTGATGATACACACTCACCCTGGCTGTTTTGCTTGGCGCCCAGCATGTGCCTGGCACTGTGTACCTGTGACATCACTGTCACCCCCGCTGAACACCAGGCCAGAGAAAAAAAAGGTGGGAGTGGGAGGGCAGGAGTCACAGCTGGGATTCAGCATGTTGATTCTATCCCTTGCTTCCCCCCAAGGCCCCTGGTGCCTCTGCAAGCCCCTCCCCCTCCCCAGACCTCAGTTTCCCTGGCAGAAAGGTTAATGCCATTCAGTCGGCTTGGAGGAAAGAGAACAGCCTGCCCAGAGGCAGGGGGTGGCCAGTGACCTCAGGGAGTCCCCTTCTGGAAGGAGATGCCTAGGACTTCACCAACAGGTTTCCCAGGGGATGGCATTAGGACGGTCTGCGCCCACTGGCTCTCCCATGCTCCCTGTGCCTAACCTTTGCCCTACTCCCCGTGCTGGTGTTTCTCTCCACCTTGGTTTTCTCGCAGCTTTGCTGATGTCGCAGGAGCCCAGCTGGATAGCTAAGTGCTGGGCCCTGGAGGTCTAGAGGAGGTTCCTGTGTGAACATTTCTCCTCTCCCCTCCAACCACTGGACTGCCCTCCTGTCCCCTGCCCTCCAGAGCTGGGAGAAGCCACCCGGAGGACCTCCATGGGGCAGGCTTAGAGGGAGGGTTGAGTTCTGGGTAGTGGAGTGTGTGGAGTGGCAGTGGCCAGTCTGGCAAAAGATTTGAGATGGGGTTGAAAGTAAGAAAACACTCAGGGCTAGGGCTGCCCCCCCTTCCTAGGGGGGAACCTGGGTGCATGGAAAGTTGTCAGAGTGGAGCAGTGGATGCCTTCTGCAGGAGAGGACACAGGGCAGAGATGGAAAGTGCGTTAACTAAGGTCCTAGAAGCCGGGGTTCTGGCCTGGCTTTACTGGTGCGGTGATAGGGGTGGCATTTCCTCTCTGAACGTCAGGTTCCTTGTCAGTGAAATGGGGGTAGCAGCCATTTCATAGGGTTTTGTGAGGGTCAGATGAGGTAACGGACAAGAAGATTGTATAAAATGCAAAGAACGCTGCAGATGTGAGTTGTTATAGTAAGATGGTGCCAAAGTCGATAAAGGTTGAGCTGGTGCATTCCATCCATTTGGTTGCGGGACCCCCAGGTCCTGAGGAGCTATAAACATGGGCTGGAAATCCAGCCAAGCTGTACAGCACAGCCCTACTGTAGGAAAAGTGAGGTGGAACCTGCCCACAGCGTCTGTGCCCAGCCCCGTGCTGGTGCTTAGTATGTATGCTGCAAATGCTTGTTGAGTGAATCAATGCATGGTGTTTTGGAGGAGACAGGGCAGAACTGAGTAGGAGCCATGGCATGTGAGACATCCCAGTGGGAGAGGTGAGAGGCAGAGCGGTGCAATGAAAACAGCACATGTGTTAGAGCCGGCGGCCTGGGCTCAGAGATTCGGTTTCTTCATTGGTAAGTGGGGACAGTAACAGTCCCCGTGGTTGCTGTGAGGACTAAAGGAGCTCCTTTGTGTGAGGTGGCCGGCCTTCCAGGGTGCCCAGCACATGGCGGTGGCGATGAGCGCTATGATTAAGAAGGGAGGGTGCTTCCTTCCTCCCAGGAGGGACTATTCAGAGACTTCCAGACCTTCACCCTCCATGAGGCGGGATGGCCTTGCTCCCACCCTGACCACAGGCTGGAAGGGTCTAGCTTCCCAGGGGGTTTGCCGGGAGGGCCCTTCAGGAGCAATGAGTGAGGAACATGACCCTCTGGAGGAGCCCAGAGCTCCAGCCTGGCTTCAGAGAGAGAGTTATGGTTTAGGGGGGGTTCTATTCCAGGCCACTTGCAAAAGCACAGCCAACATTTTCAGAGGGCTGACCTAGAAGAAGGGGGTCCCTTGGAAGGGCGATGGGAAATCTAGATTCCACGCCAGCTGGCAGGCAGTGACCCCGGAAGCCCCTTCCCTGGCAGCTTTCAAGGCTCTGAGTTCCAGCGTCTGTGGGGAGGGGATCGTTACCATCTGACCCCACCGAGCCCCTACTCTCTCCTCCCCGCCGCCCCCCCCCCCCGCCCCGGCGCCCACCCCGCTCCCCCAGCCCTGTTTCTTCATGTTCTGAGTGGAACTTTTCTCCCTGTCACCCAGGCCTATTCTCCACATCTGTCCCTGCCCTCTCTGCCCCCAGCCCCCACGTCCAGTCCTTCATCAACCCCATTACTGTTTTCTTCCAGTGTCTCCCCTGTCGCACCCTGCTGGTCTCATCTCACACCTGGACAATCGCGATAGCCTGCCGCTTCCCTGCTGCTTCCCTGCCGCCACTGCCCGCCCCCCACCCGCCGCCACTGCGCCCTCTGCTGCTTCCCTGCCGCCACTGCGCCCCCTGCCGCCACTGCACCCCCTGCTCAGCAACTTTTAGCTGCTTCATTTCCAGGAGGATCAAGCCCCAACTCCTTAGATTTAGCATGTTTTTTTTTTTTCACTATCCAGCTCTGTTCTGGTGGAGTTGGTAAATTTGTTGGCTGGTTCTCCTGGCACCTTCCAGTCACCCCAAACAAGACTAGCTCAGTTTTACCTCTGGGGTTCTGCCCACACTTTCCTCCTTACCTGAGGTACCCTGACTCATTCTGCCTTTCTAGACCTGCCCATCCTTCAGACCTGCTTAGGCTCCTCCTTCCCTCTCCTCTTTCCTCACCTTCCTCCTGCCCCTTCCCATTCTTCTATGAAGCTTCTCCTGACCCCCCACCCTGGGACCCCTTTCCCCTCAGATCCCCTCTGGGGTCTCTCCAGGCTGTCCACCAGCATTGGCTCTGGCCACTCCTGGCTGTCCCTGGAGGAGGTGCCCTGGTCATACTTCCTAATTCCAAGAACAAGGGTTGAGGTGGGTGGGGTTTAGGATGACAGGAGGTTGCCTCATCCAGAGCCAGTCCTTCAGGCCAGGGAGGAAAGGGGGACTGGAGAGGTGGCGAAGGGCGGGCAGTTCTCTCCTAGACAGTTCCCTGAGAGTTAGGGGGCTTCCAGGAACCCCCAGAGAGGGTACCTGTGGTGTTATGTTACGGGTGGGAAGGTGAAAGAGGGGGCAGGGACAGGACAGGGGTGTAGTAGGAGTGATGACTTGATCCCTAGTTCAGCAAACAGAGCCTGGCCTAATGATGTTAGTTAGCATCGCTAAAAAAAGTTAAGTGCTCAGTTGCCAGGTGTGTCTCACCAAGCCCTGCCTCTCTTCAAACAGCACCTCCATCCCCCACTGGATCAGGGATAAATAGCAGGTGCCATGGACAATACTGAGGGACAATAGGGTGTTTCTGCCCCCTCCCCACTGTGGAAGGAGGGCAGGGCAGGTCCTGAATTACTGGAGAGACCCAGAGGTGGGCTGGGTCTTTGGACTGGGGACTTCGGACAAGTAGAGGGAGGGAAGGGAAGAGCAGAGGGTAGGAGAGGTGGGTGTATGGACAATTCCCAAGGCTTGGCAGGGAAATGGGGTGCTGTCTAGGGTCAGGGGATCCACAGGTCTTGCAGAGCTAAAGAGCTGGGGGGGCGGTAAAGGGGAAATGGAGTTTGTTGGGAGGGCATGTGACCCTTTCTGGGCTTCTCCAGGACCCCTCGTCAGAACCCCAATTCCCCCCACAGTGAGCTCATACAAAAGAAAGCCCTCAGGTATCTCCACCCAGTGCCTAGGTCTGGCTATACAGGAGGATACTGGGGGCAGAGTTGGGCTAGTGCACAGTGCCCGAGTTAATGCGTAGGAAGGCTTAGACCGGCGCCCGGCCCTGGTCAGTGCGCAACAGATTCCGACTGTGTTATCACTACTGCTACTACAATTACTCTGGCAGGTTCTCTTCCTTGCTCTGAACTGCTCTGCAAACTCAGGCAGTTCACTCTGTCTTTCTTGACCTCGTATCTGCCCTTAATCACCCCTTGCCCCCTTTCCCCATGCCATGTCCCTCCAAAATTTCCCAGGACCGGTGAGAGGAAAAGCAGAAAATCTTTTTAGAAGAAGACAGAGGAGCCTGTGCGTGGGGTTAAGGGCAGGTCTGGGGTGACTCTGTCATCGTGACCCAGGCTGACCTTTCCTGATCCCTGCCCAGCTGCGAGTGTGGGGGGTTCTTTGATGTGCACTCGTGCCGGGCACGGAAGCAGTGCTGGCTGGCCGACCCACCCTGGTGCTGTTATCACAGGTTCCTACCTGGGCTGTTGCCGGGCTCTGGGGAATGGAAAGGTCACTTTGAGATTTTCCCTTTGCTCCAGCTGCACAGCGAGAGGGCTGCCTCTGACTGGCCAGGCAGGCGGGTGGGAGTGGAGGCTGGGAGAGGAGGCTGGGCTCTGAGCTGGGGACCCTGTTCGCAGCAGAAGGAGTAGGGTATGGAGTGTGGTCCTGCAGGTCTCTCAGGCATTTATCAATAGTACTTCTATTTCTGTTGTCTACATACCCTACCCGTTCCTCACCCCAGTCTCATTTCCCCATTAGCAACGTGAGGGGGAGCATGAGATGCCCTGAATCGGCCTCCCCCCTCTGGTGTTCTGGGGAATGCCATCCTCTAGTCACTACTGCCACCCGGCAAGGCCCCACCCGTCTCTGAGCTTGCTCCCCCCTCCCTCTCCGCTCTCCTTGCTGGGGACAGGGACCGACGCAGGGATGAAGAAATAAGCTCTGGCAAAAAGATCGAAAAGTCCTTTCCAGCAGTGAGACCTGATCAAGCTCTTGGGATCCCTGAAATGGCTATTTAAGGTTAGACACCAGGATGTCTGGAAGCTTAGGGCTGGGCTCACCTGGAGGCAGGCGAGTGGACTAGGAGACCAGGGTGGGGCATCCACTCTAGTCCAAAAAGTTGGTGCTGAGCTGGCCCCCATTCCCTTGGGGGGGGGGGGTCATTGGGTCCGACTCTGGCTGTTTGGGACTGTGCAGCACACACTTAATTGTGCCCGTCCCTGAGTGGACCGTCAATGTAAAGAGAGAAAAGAGTCCATCTGTGTTTCTGGGTTCCACACACACGCACACTCAGAACAGCCAGCCAGGCCTGGGAAGTTCCAAGGAAGGCCATCCTGGCAGTGGGGGAGGTAGGTGTGCTGGCCTCCAGGCTGCCGGGAGGCAGCAGTTCTGAGTGCCAGGGCCCTGGGAGAGAGTGAGGAGGGCCTGGGGGCTCTGGGATGGGTGTCTCTATGTGAGGCCATCCAGGGGGAAACCCCTCGCCTGATCTGCCCAGACTGGGGGCTCTGCCTCACTGAGGGGCATGCCCTTAAAGCCAGTTTTCCTCCCCAGACTCAGACCCAGTGGGGCAAAGTGTAAGTGTGGTGTTTACCCTAGAATGATAAATGGCTTGCTTGACCTAGGTTGGGGACCCAGGGGGCTAATTTAGAGGAACAGGGGCAATGCTTGAGGGTGACTTGGGTCCCCTCAGATCTGCAGGTAGGAGGCTGGGAGTCAGCAGAACTGGCTCTAACCCTCCTGCGGTGAAAGATTCACCGGGGAGTCAGATCCCCTGGGTCCTGTTCCCATTTGTCTGAAGAAGCTGGACCCTCAATAGCCCTCTCCCACTCCTCGGTTTTTCTTCCTTTTGCCTCTTCCAACGTCTCAGGCCTAACGGCAACAAATGGACTCTGCACAGCCCATACAGGTGCCCGGAGCTGGTGGAGAAGTGAATGAGTGAATGAGGACATCTCAGGGGCAGAAGGAGGGGCGGACAGCCCGCAGAGCAGGCCCGGGAGCCAAGCATTAAGAGCGTTTTTGCTTCCAAGACTAAAAGAAAAAAAGGGGAGAGGTGCAGCCAGCAGCTTCAAAGGCTGGCGCCCTGAGGAAGGTCCAGTATTTTTGTTCTTTCCTTTGCAAAGCAAAGAAGCGCTTGCAAAGAAGCTGGGTGTTCGCTTCACTCCGGTTTGGGGTCCGGCAGACCTCCTCCACCAGAGCCTCCGTCCTATAAGCTCCCTTTAGCCTCTGCTGTGTAGCTCTGGACCTCACGCGGAAGTGAAGACCCAATGGGCTCCCTCCTTCAGGGCGGCGGGCTGCTCTCAGACCCAGGCAGGGGCCGGAGTCCCTCCCACTGGTTGGTACACAGCCCACCCCCTGACCAGTGGGTCCCTGCCATCCCTCCTCCAGCGCTCCTGTGCCCAGTGGGGTGGGCTGTGTGGGGCTTACCGGTGGGTGAGCAGAGCCTGCTGGGCAGGGCCACAGGTGTGTCTGGGCAGCGGGCAGCTGAAAGGTGTTCCAGAGGTGTGCGAAAGGGTTCTGCTCAAATAATCCAGGGAGGCGTTTATAAATAACTTTACCTCAGGGCCGAGGGGTGAGCCCCAGCTTCTGATTGGCTCAGAGGGGAAGTGGTTTTGAACACTACACCGTGGCTAAGCCTGAGGAGATAGGAAAAGGAGATAAGGAAAAAAGGTCCCAAATGAACAGCCCTTTTTTGTTTTACCTGAGGAGCAGAGCTGTTTGATGGGAGCTTGGCACTTCCTAAATCCACCCTGAAGACAATAGGTCACATTCAGTGGGGCCCCTGCCCCGCAGGCTCCCCCAAGGAGGCCAGCCGAGGCTGAGGAGGGGACAAGCAGACCCCTCTCCCAGCTTGCTGTCCTGTTGCTTATGGGGTTAGGGTCAAGCCAAATAGCCTGTTGGACAATGGAACTCATTGAGACTACCTGAGGGCTGGGACCCTGGGGCTGCTTGCTTTGAACGTTGGAGAGCTGGGGGCGGGGAGACTCTTGGAGGGGGGCAGTAGACCTCTGAACGCCCCTGAGGAAGGGGAAAAACCTCTGGGAGACCCTCAGCATCCTTGGGTGGTTTGGGGCTGCAGTGGAGACCTGCTTTCCAGTTCTGTCCCCAACCTTAAGCTGCTTGTAAGCTCTGTGCCTTGGTCTGCCCATCAGAGCAATAGGGAAAGTACTCTGTGACCTCCTAACTTCCCAGGTGGGGCACGAATAGAATGTGGGGGTTTGGGGCGTGGTGAAGGCACTCGAGGAAGTGGACTTACAACAGTGACAGACATGTACAGTGACCTCCAGGCTAGCAAATCTCTAACTCATAGGCCTCTGTCACTTCCTGGGTCCTAGTTCTGCTCAGGCTGCTGCCTGCTGTCTGGGTTGGGGCTGCCTGCTCATCCCGGACCCACGGAGCCCTGTGTGAGAACCTTGGGAAGGGTGACTAGGCGAGCTGATACTTCTCGACATATCTTCTGGGAGGGAGAGTCCCCGCCTGATGCCAGGAGCCCCTTCCTTTGTGACGTCTGGGGCAGCACAGCCTAGTCCTGAGTTGCCCTTCTAGTTCTGCAGAAGAAAAAGGCAGCTACAGTCATTACAGGGGGCTTCTGTAAGGCACCATCCCACCAGGAAGTCAAAAGCCCCCTTGAGAAGGTGAAATAAGCTAGCTTCAGCACACAATGGGGAGACTCAGGACACACTCGCTGAATGAATAGGACAATGCGTTGTTTGCAAGCCCAGCCCAAGGGAGGGTTTGCATGTGCACTGCTGTGTGGACTGGGAAACAGCCCCGGCTACCCGAGTTGTCAGAATGTAGCGAGAGGCCTGAACGTGACTGAAGAAAGCTAGAACGCAAGCCACCTGCTGGAGAAAGGATGTGTGCAAGGACACTTCCTTCAGGAACTCTTCCCCAGCTCCCTGCACGGGCTTAGCTGCCATGTTCCCGAGGCTCCGTCTGGTAACAAGGACTGTTCACGATGGGTGGTCACTGTGCATTCAACTGTCAGTCTTTCTCTAAAGCATTGGTCCTCAACCTTTTTGGCTCCGGGGACCAGTTTCGTGGGTGACAGTTTTTTCATGGAGAGGGGGCAGGGGTGGGGGGTGTTTAGAGGGGTGGCTTTATAGCTTGCCACCAGATGCAGCTTAATTGTCACTTGTCACTCACTGGTAGGGTTTTGATATGAGTCTGCAAGCAACTGATTTAGTATGGTCTCTGGCAGTCGAACCTCTCTGCTAACGATGGTCTGTGTTTGCAGCTGCTCCCCAGAGCTAGCCTCACCGCCTGGGCTCCACCTCAGATCATCAGGCACTAGGTTGCAACCTAGGTTTCTTGCATGTGCAGTTTGCAGTGAGGTTTGCATTCCTATGAGAATCTAATGCCACTGCTGATGGGACAGGAGGCAGAGCTCAGATGGTAATGCAAGCAATGGGGAGCGGTTGTAAATACAGACCAAACTTCACCTGCTGCCCGCTCACCTCCTACTGTGTGGGCTGGTTCTGCTCCGTGGTCTAGGGGTTGTCGGAACCCCTGCCCTAAGGGCTGTGCACTCCATGAGGAGGGTGGGGCAGTGTCCGCTTTGTTCATTCTTGTAGCCCTACCATCTCCCCCCATGCCTAGCACTTAGTAGGAACTCAGTATGCATTTGTGGAATGGGTGAAAACTGTACAATGGTGTCTTGAAACAAAGCAGAGTCAGAAGGCAAGAATTTGTCCGCATGTCTCTAGCATTGTCCAGTGGCGTCCATAGCCTGACCTGTTCTAAACTTAGGCAGGTGCTTCTTGGAAGTCAATGAGTCATCAGGCTTTTCTCGTAGCCAGGTGACAGTGACCATCAAGATCCAATAACTAAGTCCCCTTGCTGGGATACATGCCTGCCAGGAGAACTTTTTGTTGTAATTTGGTCCCTTCAGAGCAGAGAAAGCATTGACTACCCAACTGACTGGGGCACCTGGAACTGCCTGCAAGTACACTTTCTCGGATTGTGGTCTATTCGTTGATCTCATGTGGGTTTTGCCAATATGAGTAAGTCTCCCCTGAGTCCAGCTGACTTTCCACAGTAACCTTTGGCTTTTGTGCAGGTTACCTGGTTTCATTCTCATAACAACCATGTGATTTAGGCAGGCATGTTGCTCTCATTTTTCAGATGAGGAAACCCAGGTTGACTGAAGTGAACTTGCCTGCAGTCACAAAGAACTAGATGAAAGAGGCAGGCGTCTTATTTAGATATTAGGGCTTTGAATCCCATGTTTTGTCCATTTTATCACCTTAATCTTCGAATCTGCAAAGCTAAGGACGACACTTTTGGATATATCTCTCCAGATGAAGATGGCTGGGACTCCAAAACATGTTCTGGGGTCAAGAACTTGTTGGTCTCCCCCACCCCATCCGTTCTCATACTGTCTTAGCAAGATTCTGGGCATGTAGATCTTGCCTAACAGTGACAAAAAGAACAGATGAGCCCAGAGGTGTCTCTAAAGTCACTAAGGGAGAAGGACAGGGGCCTTAGAATCTGGGGACTGGTTATGGGTGGGAAGCCTGGGACAGAACGGGGGCTGGAAAAACAAAGGGCAGGAGGGAGAAAGGCCCCGATGGCTCACAGGGCATCTTAGGAGTGTCTTTGGATACAATTAGACTGTGGGACAGAGTTAGGGCTGGTGGAGGGAGAACAAAGATACTGAGGGGGGAATTCAAGGGTTGGAAAATTTTAGTTTTAAGTAATAGTTAATAAGCCTAGTAATTAATGCATATAAAAGCTATTGTTTCAGGAACTGAAGGTATGACCCACCCCAACTCCAAGAGACCACGAGCAATTCTATCTTTGTGCCCCAGGAGGACTGTAAGCAATTCAAGGTGGTATCTGAGCCATTGCACTCCAGAGAGAGACATCCCTGCTGTCCAGGACAAAGGACACAGGACACAGAACCTTCAAAGGAATCAGCCCAGGATACAGATAAAGAATCATTGGTCAACAGATGACAGGATGCTTGGAAATTGCCAGACTGCATCTTTCATCTGATTAGCATTTTTCCTGAGTTCCAAATCCCTTACCTACACTTTTTCCCCTGAATTCCAACCCCCGTACCTATGCTTTTCCTCCTTATTTGGGAAAAAAAAAAAGCTGGCTTGAAATGAAATGTAAGGCGGTCTTTTAGGGCACATAAACTGCTGTCTTCTGAGATTGCTGGCCATCTGAATAAAGCGCCCATGAAGATTCGTCCTTGTCTCTACTTACTGGTGACAGGCAGCATGAATACTGACTTCTGGTTTCAATATGAGAGACAGACAGTGGCAGAAATAGAAAACCAGAAAAATAAAAAAGATGGACTCAGAAACAGAGCAAGGAGCAAAGAACACATTAACATCCAAAGCAGCTCACAGACTTGTGTTTTGTTAAATCACTGTTTTTCTCAGTGAAAGTGGGTGAGCATTAACCTTATACCTCTCTCTGGAGCATGTAGATTCTCTTTGGGTAGCAACCTACCCCACCTCCACCCCTAGGTTGAAAGCCGTTTTCCATTCATTCATATACTCATTTATCCACTTAAAAATGGAATCCAGCGCCAGGATCCTGTCTTGGGGATCCTGAGATAAGTAAGACACAATCCCTGCCCTGAAAAGATCCCACTCGAGGGAAAGACATGAGACGAGGAGCTGCTGCCACCTGTGAAGGCAGAGCGCTCTGGGAGGGCAGGGGAGAGGCGCCCCCTCTCAGGCCTTGAGAGGAGGGAGAAGAGTCGGGGAGACTTACCCTAGGAGGGGCCTAGAGGGCCCAGCACAGCCAGAGCCTGGGCGCCCGAGCTCTAAACCCCAGGGGGCCTCTCCTGGAGGAGGCAAGATGGAGGCTGCCTCTGGAAGCACTGTATTAAGAAGGAGTTCCCAGCTTGTCCCCTAGGCCCTGACTCCTGAATCCATCCAGGATGGTCTGCTTTAAAGGCTCTCCCTGTGTCCTGTCTTTCTCTCTGCCCAGAGCTTATCATCCTCCTCCAACCCTATTCTTAAATACGTCACATTTCACTCACTCGCTCATTCCCTCACACCAAATAGGGTTTGGGAATTTACTGAGCTATGCAGATGCGGCTACCGTATCCACAAAATACCGCGCTGACACACCCCACCTTTGAGCTGGTCGAGCTAAGAAACAGCTAGTTTTCTGATGGGCAAACTGAGGTTAGACCACCAAAAAGGGGACTAATTTTTCCACCTCTGTCATCCCTGGGCCTCTGGTCTTATCTGTACCTACTGGCTCCTTGAATTTGTATCCTGTTTGGGGCCTCTGCCAAGCGTGTGGGCAGGATCATGTTTTAGGCAGAGCAGCCCAGCGACTTAGGCAAACACCTGAAGGCTGGAGACAGAGAAGTCTTCAGCACTCAGCCCTGCAGTGGCAGGTTAGACGTGACCCGGTGGCTGTCAGTTTCATGAGTACATGGGGACCGGAAGGGCTATAGAGAGACTGCAGAAGAGGTGGATTCTCACCTCTCTCCTCGGGGAAGCCAGGGGCTCAGTGTCCTAGCTGGAAGCATCTTAGGCTGGCTGGGCAGGGGAGACAAGGTGAGTAGGGTGATGCCGACCGGTGTCCAGCCTTTCAACTCAGGGAACCTGAGCTCCTGCCATGTGCCTGGCTCTGTGCCAGGAGCTGGGGACACAAGACCCATGAAAGCCAGTCTTTTGGAGGTCAAGATGCTGAAAGGAACAGGCAGAGGGAGGTTTTGCAGCATACACGTAATGACAGAATTAGGGGACAGTCGGTTGAATGGAACCTAAGGGTGGACACTGCAGTGTGAAGAGGAAAGACAGGACCCATCTGGAGCGTCAGTTCCAAGTTGGCCAAGACCCCCAAGCATTTGGGGTCCTAGGAGAGGGAGTGTCACAACCACGGAGAATGGGGAGAAAAGGAAGAAACCTGAGGGTTCATATAAGTCACTTCCCTCCTTTTATAGATGAGGAACCTGAGGCCCCAGAGACTGGAGGGACAGAGAATGACAAAGCTGAGTTCTTCCTCACCCTGAGTCCCTAGCCTACCCCTCCAGCCTGGCCCTGGGAGACAAAGCAACCTCCCCCGCCCCCCCCCCCACCACAAAGGTGGGAAAAGTTACCGGGGGACATTTCCGGCTCCCCATTCTTAGTCTCCCTCACTTGTGCCCAGAGACTTGGTACTCTCCCGAGGTGGGCACGAGCTGGCTATAGGGCGCAGCTGGCTTTGTCTGGGGGAGAAGGTCTGCAGTGTCAGGGGCCGGGAGCCCAGCAGAATGCTGCTTCCTGGTGGGCTGGCCTGAGGCTTCCAGGAAGAGAAAGCGATTCTGCTCAGAACCAGAAATGGATGGCCTGGGCGAGGGTGTTCCAGGCGGTTCACACTGGCCTGGGAAGGCTGAGAACGAAGCTGGAGGTGGGGAGGGGGTGAGTTCCAGGCTGTTAGTGTTGACTGACAGGCCTCCTGGCTGCAAGGCTTTGGGGCCTTAACCCAAAGGGGCTGCCTGAATCCCTAATTCGGGGAGAAGGGAGATAAGTGGAGAAACGTGTAGCTGGTGCCCCGGGGCTCCAGGGCCTCCTCCTATCTCCAGGGTCTAGCTTGGATAGCACCAGGTGTAAATCAGAGGTGTTTTGTGACCTTGGGGAAGTAATAAGAAAGTGATGCCTTCCCATTTCCCCTTTCTTATTCCACATTTGCCAATGAAAGAGTAAAACCGGAACGTACCTATCACCCACCAGCCCATCCAGTCCACCCAACTCTTCCCCCAAGTCGCCCTTGACCGCACAGGTCTCTTCCTCTCTGAGTACTGACAGCCATACTCTCTGGACTCCGCTCTCTGCCAAAGGTGAGGTGTTCTGCGTCTCCTAGGTTTTGTCTCCCCAACAGATCTTTCAAGTCGGGGACTATGTCACATGTACTTGAGAGGCAATAGGGTATAGTGGGAAGAACAGAATTTAGGCTGAAGTCCTCACTCTGCGTTTGCTAGTTGTGTGACCTCTTTGGTTTGGTTTGTCCATCTGTGAAAGGGGACGCGTGGCAGAAAGGAAGTGCTTTTGTCAGGCTGGTCCCTTTCCTTTAGAGAACGCAGGTGCACCTTGATGACTGCACGCCCATTTGCTTCTCTCCATTGTCTCTCTGGTACCCACTGCCTTCAGCCCTTCGGCTACACCCTAGCCAGGTGACACCTTTCACACCCTGCACAGTGAATGACCCTTGCCTCCTGGTCCCGGGGAACCAGGAGTGTCGAGGTCTCACCCACAGGTCTTGCCTTCGCAGTCTCCCAGGGATGCCCCCAACTGGCAGAACGGGGTTGGGGAGGCTCTATTCCTGAGCTGCTCTAGCAGAGCAAAACCCTCATAGCATTACCTGCCCTTGGGCCGTGGAGCCCCAGCCCCTCTGCCCCTTCCACCTCTGGGAGGTACCCAGTAGGGAGGGGTGAGCATGAGTGTGTGTGTGTGTGTCCACAGTATGCACTGGACCGAGCAGGCAGACTTTTCTAAAAAGGACTGGGATGTGGGGCACATCTATACCTCCTCACCCCCGCCTCACCCCCGCGCTTCCTCATGACCTGTGGTCCTCTGCCAGGATCTGTGGCAGCTGGCCATCTGGCGGATGGGGTGAGCCCTGTTGACCTCCAGGTCTGGGACCCTTCTGCCTGAGAAAGAGCCCAAGCCCTTTAGGGCCAGACCCACAGTGAGGGTGGCAGCTTTGCAAGAACAGAGTCCTGTGTAGCTGGAATGGTCCTCACTTGAAGGGAGGTTGGAGGGGGATGTGTCTCTCCTGAAGTTTTTTTCCCCCATGGGCTATATCTGG
The DNA here is from genome assembly GCF_014824575.4 of Sturnira hondurensis. Taxonomy (NCBI): domain Eukaryota; kingdom Metazoa; phylum Chordata; class Mammalia; order Chiroptera; family Phyllostomidae; genus Sturnira; species Sturnira hondurensis. Next base: position 1,129,388 of record NW_028089713.1, on the reverse strand, counting down.
GGGTCTAGTCCAGGAATGTATCAGTGTCCCTCTCCGAAGTAAGCCTCCTATTGCTGCGTGTGTGGTTTTTCTTTATAACCTCAAGGTCAGGGCATTCTGCCCCCTGATTCTTCTTTTTCCCTCCTCCCAGCAGTCTTGCCCAGAACTGTTCACAAAGATCTAAGGTGGAGCTGGGTGCATGGTCAGGGGTAAGTTGTCAGCCCTAGGGAAGGGGCTTGTCCACTCTGGGTGAGGGGCTGTGACCGAGCCAAGGCCTTAGCCTGGGACACACTTGGGGTTCCTGAGTCCCCTGAGCCCTCACTAGTCAGAACCCAAACTCTCTCTCTGGGAGTCACAGGGATGTGAGACATGCATGGAATTCCCTGAGCACATGGTCCCAGTGGGAGGGTGCAGGTGGGAACCAGGACCTCTGTTGGGGCTGCTTCTCTGGGTCTTCCTGCATAGCAGGCAGAAGAGGGTATGAGGGAAGCTGGCTGAGTGGCTCCGGGGTCCAATGTTCAAGAAGTTCATGTGCTAAGCCACAGAATGCAGAAAACAGGCACAAGCGTGTTCTGAGGAGTCCTCGGGACGCCTTGGTTGGCTGGGGCTAGTTCCTGTCGGCCCTCCTGGGCTGTGCTCTGGCCTGGGCCGCTCACAGAGCTCCATTGTTCCCTGGGAGCCTCTTGAGCATTTAGCTTGTCTCATCCTGCCAGTACATTCATTGGCTGTGATTCCCACTGAAGACATCTTAGGGGACAGGCAGAGCGCCAGGCTTGCGGGCAGGACACCAACTCCTCCACCAAGCAGGGAGCTCATCAGCCTGCTATGTGACCACTGTGACCATCGGGGCTGTTTGCCAAGGGCAGCAACAAATCTGCAGGGGAAGTTCTGACACTGCTGCTGGCCCTGGGAGGAGGCCGAGAGCACAGTCTGTAACCAGAGCGTCTGGGCTTAGCTCCGGCTCCCCAGAGACAAGCTGTGTGATTATGAACAAGTTGGTGGACGTCTCTGACTTCTCAGTTTCCTCTTCTGCAAAGTGCCTCCCACCTCCGAGTGATGTTGGGGAGAGTAAACAGGGTAATGCATGGAAAGCGCTTAGCACAGGGTCTGGCACTCTCTAGAGGGCTTATCCCATTAGCACTATCCTTTCCATTATGCCCTCTCTGCATCCAGCTTGAAATATTCTCCCTTTCCTCTCTGTTCTCCAAGTCATTCACTTCTAGCCACACCTCCTCCATGAAGCCCACCCTGTTTGCTTGAATCGTACCCACACTGCTATGGTACTCTCAGGTGATAACTATAGCAAGACACTTGACAACATTCTGTTAGGGATTTGGCTCTCATGGTTTACAAGATGCTACCTTACTTTGGAGAGAGATGCTGATAATTTCCTGGACTAGACCCCAAAATATAGCACCTGGGAAGGATTTGAATGTTTTGCTTCTGTTTTGTCCTTCATGGACCAGACTATACTAAGCATACTAACGTGAGTGCTTACTTGTTGACCGAACACACCCATTCTGGGTCCTGCCCCAGGGCAATTAAAAGACCCATCATTTACTGAGGTTTCAGCTTTGCTTTGTGAGGTCCAAGGGTTCCAAAAAGGTGCTTCAGATGCAGCCACACCCCACCTCCTACGACTGTGACTTACCCTCACTTTGTGGGTTTGTGTCCCCTCCCTCTGACTTCAGAGCCCGAGCCCCCTCCCTGGCTAGTTTTCTGTGGTGAGGCGTCAGAATCTCTAGGGGTCTCTGAGTAGGTTTTTCTGCTCCAAACTCATTCTTGGCATCTATTTCCCACCCCCACGGAGAGAGGACCTCTCCTACGAATTCTGCTCTGCCACTTCCTGGAGGTCCCACCCTCGAGGGCCCACTGTCTCAGTGCACACTGCGACCAGCAGCCATGCCACGTGTCACCCAGAAACACGAGTGGTGGCTTATCTTCAATCTGGGTCATGTTGTGTTACCCAGCCCTGGTGGTAGTGCGTGTAGACTGCCAGTGGTCTACCCTCGGGGACAGCATCCACGACGGGGCACTTGGTGGCAAGCCGGACCCCATCCCCGCCCCCTTACGGTGAAGGGGGCCATGGGACTGAGCCTTCCCAGTGAGGTAAGCCACTTCCAGATCTGAGCCTGATGGTGTTGGGCGTGTCTCCTCCTGCCATGCTGGTGACTCTGCTTCCGCAGGTGACGACAATGGCCTGGTGGGTGGGAAAGCAACAGATGGAAGGCACCTGCGTTGGTGAGTGACATTATGAAGGCAGGATCCACCACCCTGGACGAGGCACCTGCGACTGTTGTTTGAGAGAAAGACGCCCATGCTCTGCAAGCCGCTCTGCCCGGGTCCTACCACCATACTGGTGGGCTCTGGTCTTGAACACACACAGGCCTTGAGTATAACGAGAGCACAAACCCTTGGAAGTCCACTTGTAGTCCTGCACCTCGTCTCTCTAAGGGCTGGACCAGCCCCTCGGGCTTGTCTTGAAAAGAAGCCGTAGAAGTCCATTTCCTGGGTTCTCCTTCTCTGTCCAGAGACTCGGCTACAGGGATGCTTCCTGTCTTGCCAATAGACATCTAGAGGGCTCATCAGACACACCCAGACTCTGGACCCCAGTTTAGGGCCATCTGGGACAGACAGCACTGTGTGTCTCGAACAGTGAAATCTGTATAACTGGTGAGGCTCACTTCGGTTAAGGGGAGCTTCCCTGATGAGGGCTCGGCCCCCTGCTTGGCTCAAAGTGAGAATAGCCAGCGGGTGATGGATGAAGCTGGGCTACTGACTGAGGTTAAGAAAAGATGGTGCTCGAAGAGCTTCTTGTATTTGCAGAGCACCTACAGGCCACAGAGTGCCTTCACAGGCACGCACCATCCCATCTCATGGTTGGCCGCGGCCTGGTGACGCGGGTGGAGCTCTCATCCCCATTCCACCAATGTGGACGCTGTGGGGGGTTACTCTTCCCCAGAAAGGCCAAGTCTGCCCCAGACTCCAGGGTTCCTGACTTCTAGCCTTGTGCTCTCGTTTCTATACCCTGCCAGGCTAAAAAGTGGTGTGTTTTGACTTCTGCTCAGAAAGTGTTAGGCACTGTGGATGGCACTGAGAAGAGGTCATTTTGCTGATTTGGGGCGAACCACTTAACCAATGCAGGCATCAGTGTCTTCTTCTGTAAAGAGGAAGGACACCCCTGCTGTTCACAGACCAGGTGGAGGGTTTGTTGTGCTTCCCACACTCCTTGTCTCCATGCAAGCCCTGCCCTTATTGCAAGACTTCACAGTGAACTGGTCTGCAGGCCTTGAGTTGCCTGAAGAAGTGGGAGTCTGGGGAGGGAGAGACGCCCAGATGGGGCCGCCTGGAGTAAGCCACACTTGTCCACCCCGAGAGAAGTCCTCAGCCCAGGGAGACTTTTACCTCGAGTGGCCCCACCACACTAGGTACTTGGGTGGAGTGCAGGATAAAGGGCCAGTGGAGAAGGAGGGTTGGTTTGACCCCAGTGTCCCTGGCTTTGCTACCCCACCAATTATGCAAACACAGCCCTGTGTACCCAACATGAGCATACCCACGTGTCAAGAGCCACAGACTCTGGCCCCCATTGACTTTTATGGAAAAGAAGCATGCGGGATTTAATATAGACACAAAGGAGAACTTCTTGTGGTGAGGGTATTAGATCAGAGCCCAGAGAGTGTGGAATTTTCTGATAGTCTCTACAAATGTGAAAGAAATGCTTATTGATCTGATTGTGGGGATGAGGGTGCAGATGAGGGAGACCCTTGAACTGGACTTGTCCAGAGGAAGCCAGATAAGTAAAGCATGCAATCCCTACTGGTGACTGCCTTGAAGCCCACACAGAAGGAAAAGCAATGAAAGAACAAAGTAAGGGGTTTAGTGTGCCTAGGAATGAATGGGAGAAAAGGAGAGAATTCTAGCCTTGGAATAGTGTCGAGGAGGCTTACTCTCCAGCTGGGCACCGAGTCATCAAGGAAGAAGGGTCCTTAGAAGAGGGAAATGGTGAGGATGCTGTGAGATGCAGTGCATCTCTGTGTCCAGTGGGCCAGAGGCATCTGGCACCGTCAGTGGGTCTGCCTGGGCAAGTGAACTCAGCGGACAGAGCAAGGGGGAAGCCAGGTCAGGGGGAGGGGTGTGGCCAGAGAAGGGCACCGACCCTCTGCCCACTCAGCCAGACTCTGCCAGGTCAGATGAACCAAGTCCCTGGGGGAGGGGCTGCGAGGGCCCCAAGGAAGGAGGATAGATGATTCCCTGATGCTTTAATTCTTCGTATTTCCACATTTCATTATACAAAATTTTAAACATACGGAGCAGTCGCAAGACTTCCACAGTGAGCATCACATACCCATTACCTAGATTCTACCATTAACAGGTTATGTGGGCTCCATCAGATGTCTGTCCATTGTCCATCCCTCCATCCACCCACCCACTCTTCTTGGTTTTGGATGTGTTTTAAAGTAAGGTGCAGACAGGATCATCTAGGCGGACACTTCAGCGTCTTATCGCTAACAAGAGTTCAATATTTTTCAGTTACTTCTTTCTTCTGACATAGTTTTACATACGACGAATTGCACAAATCTCGAGTGTGCCAAGTGTAAGTGCTGACCGATGTCTGTGCCCGTGCAGTTCAAACCCCATCGAGGCACAGAACGTAGTGATGGCTCCAGAAAGCAAGTCCCCACCCCACCCCTCAGCGAGGGTCCTGCTTTTTTATTACAGACGAGCTTTGCCTGGTCTCTAACTTCACTTGTGTAAATGAAATCATAGATATAATACAACATGTGCTCTTAAGCAGACTTCTTTTCCTTGGCATAATGACTTCACATTCTTTGGGAAAACATCTGTTTTATATAAAGTCCTAACTTATTTTGTTTTTTTTTAAAATATTTATTTAGCCCTGGCTGGTGTGGTTCCGTGGACTGAGTGCTGGCCTGTGAATCAAAGGCTCATTGGTTCGATTCCCTGTCAGGGCACATGCCTGGGTTGTGGGCCGGGTCCTCAGCTGTGGGTGCACAAGAGGCAACCACTCACTGATGTTTGTCTCCCTCTTCTTCTCCCTCCCTTCCCCTCTCTAAAAAATAAATAAATAAAATCTTTAAAAATACTTATTAAATCCTCATCTGAGGATATATTTATTGATTTTTTAGAAAGAGAGGAAGAGAGAGAGAGAACATCAGTGTGGGAAACATGCTCCACCCGGGGATCAAACCCCCAACCTGGTGTGCACGCTGACTGATACCGACCCACAACCTTTGGTACACAAGACGATGCTCTAGCCAGCTGAGCACCTGGCTAGGGCAGAACTTCTTTTTTTTAACCATCCAAAAGCAGGTCTCCAAATCTAATCTTCGCTAGCTGTGTTTACAAGGGCATGATCAACACCTCAGTACGCCCATTCTGTTTGTCCTTGACCAGAAAAAGTAGAGGGGGCTGGGCCCCGAATGATCCGTGATCTGTGAGGTGTGCAACGCTTTCCAGGCCCCAGATTTCTCTTTCTGCTACGAACTGCCCTTCAGGGCCCCCCTGCCCCCATTTGATCTCCTTTTCCCACTCTGGGCACTTAGGGCTCTGCCTTCCTCACCCCCCTCCCCCACCTCCCCAGCTCCAAGCAGAGGATCTGATAACCAGCCATTTACACTGGAGAACTGATAGTCGGGTTACACTGTAACCGGACCGCCTGCCACGGAGGTGCTGCCTCCACCCGGGACAGAATCGGTCCGATTTTATCTCCTCTGTGCAGTGCCATTCCCACTTCCTCTGACACTCCCTGAAGGACAGGGAGCGCTGAGGGCAGAGCCCCAGTGGGGCCTAGTGGGCTCTGCGTTTCTGTAAAAGATGCAGGCTTTTAGTCACCCTTAGAATCAGCGCATAGACGCAGCACAGAGGCTTAAAACTTCGATGATGTCAGGTAGCGCTGTGCTGCCAGGAATGGGGAGAAGGGCGGGGGGGAGGGGCACGGCCGTGCCAGGTCCATGCACTTCCTGGAGGGGAAGCCATAGTCACTACTTAGAGCTGACGCATAAAATACGATCGTAATACATAAAGGTTTAACATTTTTGAAAGACCCAAAGGCAGTTGTCAGAAGATTCAACATAATGAGAATTAGGAAGGTGGGAAGGGAGGTGGGGCGTTTCAGAGTGCCCTTGAAGAATCCTGTGTTTTCTCAGAAGTGGGTGTGAATGGGGCACCCCGCCACACACCCTGTTCAGGTTTGCCTGTGATGCGAAAGCACCCCCGCCCCACACCCTGCCGCATTGTTGAGTGGAAGGCTGTAGGACATGCGCCATGTTCTCCCACGGGGCTCAACCCTCTTGGACCCCTGCCCACTCCCGCAAGTGACCTAGGTTGAGAGGCCCAGCCTTTGGCAAGGGCATTTTAGGCCCAAGTGAGAAATAGGAAAAGCGGGGTCTAAGGAACCCCCAAACTACTTTAAGTCCATTCTCTTGGCTCTGGAGGAGAAGCCAAGTTGGTCCGTTTCTGGGGACGTTGGCTGTGCCGTGCGAGGGTGCTCTGCGGGCCAGGCTGCTGGCTGCAAAGCCCACTTCTCACATAGCCGCTGCTCCTGCGCCTGGGGACTTTCCTTCAGATCCAGCAGGTCCGGGTTCTCTCCTGACAGGCCTCACGGCATCAGGAGGCCGCCACAAATGGGCTCACACGCCCCTGGTAGGGAAGCCTGCCTTACCCCCCAACCTCCCAAGTAAGTGTTCTGCTTTCAGGCACAAATGATGGGATTTGGGAAGGCAGTGAATGCTCTTTCACACCATCGCTTCTAAATGTCCCTCTGTCTCCTGCGCTGNGAGAGGCCCAGCCTTTGGCAAGGGTATTTTAGGCCCAAGTGAGAAATAGGAAAAGCGGGGTCTAAGGAACCCCCCAAATTACTTCAAGTCCATTCTCTTGGCCCTGGAGGAGAAGCCAAGTTGGTCCGTTTCTGGGGACGTTGGCTGTGCCGTGCGAGGGTGCTCTGCGGGCCAGGCTGCTGGCTGCAGAGCCCACTTCTCACATAGCCGCTGCTCCTGCGCCTGGGGACTTTCCTTCAGATCCAGCAGGTCCAGGTTCTCTCCTGACAGGCCTCACGGCATCAGGAGGCCGTCACAAATGGGCTCACACGCCCCTGGTAGGGAAGCCTGCCTTACCCCCCAACCTCCCAAGTAAGTGTTCTGCTTTCAGGCACAAATGATGGGATTTGGGAAGGCAGTGAATGCTCTTTCACACCATCGCTTCTAAATGTCCCTCTGTCTCCTGCGCTGTTTCCGAACTGGTAAAAAAGTCATCCCCTTTGTCGTCAGTAGCATCATTGTGTACGACATGCCCCTGAAGCTGTTCCTCATCCACGGAGGCTCTAGAAGGCGAGGAGAGAGAGCAGTTCCAAAGTGGGGGCTGGCCCTCCTGGGACCCTAGTCTCAGCCCCAAATCAAGCTCTTCCTTTGAACAACTGGACTCTCTTTACTTTGGTTTTGAGAGACTCCACTCAGTCCCCCAAGAGAGGAGGGACATCGGCAATGCACATCGTGGATGTAAAAGGGTTCCCCAGAAAGTGACCTCACTGGGGGATCCGGTCATAAATTCCTAGCTGGGTAGGTCATGGTGGGTAGTGGCGCCCCAGGACCACGGCTTTGTTAGTGAAAGAATTTTAAGCCAATCGTGTCCGCTGATCTTGTGCATCCAGGTCAACACACCTTTGAAATGCCAGAAGCAGTACCCATGGAATGTGTAACCACCCGCAAGCGAGCACATAATCATAACTATCCTGTAATCTGATCCCCACCTTGCTTTCTCCCACCTTCATGGAATCTTCCTTATGTTCCCCTTCCTTAATTTCAAATGCGTGAACGATTGTCATCAGTTCTGGTTCCAATAACTTGCAAAAATTCTCTATAGATCTGGATGTTTCTTACACTGACAACACCAGTACCCCTGACCTGCCCCCAGGCACCCCATCCCTTTCTGAGCCATCTAAGGGCACATGATAATCCTATCTTGGTCTGTGATCCCCACAGAGGAAAACATGCATCAGTAAACCTGTATTAAATGATTGGGATGTAACTCCTCTTAACCTTCCCAGGGCATTCCTTCTTAGTAGAAGAAAGAAGAAAAGAAAGAAAGAAAGAGAGAGAGGAAAGGGAAGGGAAGGAGGGGAAGGAAAGGGGAGGGGAGGGGAGGGGAGGGGAGGGAAGACCTAATGAAAGAAGGAAAGCTATAGAAAGACGGTGAGCAGAGCCTAAATCCAAGATGAAATTCCACCACCAGTGAAAGAGAGGTTGTCCTGGGTTGGGGACTTGGTTGGTGAGCCTCAATTTGCAGTTACTTCCTACAGACCCTACTGAATGGATGAATAAGCTACAAATGTGTGCGTGTTTGAATGATTCACCCAAGTCACATCTTGCCTGTTTACCTTCCCCGGCAAAGGACAAACAGAGAAAGATTCTGCTAATACTGAGGGTATTAAAAAAGTGGGTGTCTATAGAATTGATGTCTATCAATAAGACCAAAAATACTGTTTTTGGAAATGACCTTGTTCAGAGAACTTTAGGTGTTCTGTCCTTCACCAGTCTAGCCCAGGCAGGCTGGGGAGGGAATTGGACAGGGGCGGAGAGTAACATTCTGAGCAGGAGCCTGGAGGCTGCCTCAGCCTCACCTTGGCATGGTTCCCAGCCTGAGGGAAAGTGGGGGCCCTAAGGTGGGGGGCAGAGCCTAGGCACCCACCCACTCTCTGGAGCTCCAGCTGGAATATATCAGGCGAGCTGACGGGCATTCCTCCTGGGGTGCCCTGTGGCTTCCCAGGCCAGGACTGGCCCAGTTAATGAATATTCCAGACACTGCCTAGGGCGAGAGGCAGACCCACTGGGGACTTTCAACAGCTCTGTGGATTTTCTCCTCTGCTGAGAGCAGTCCCCCTCCATCTTTATGCTCCCCCAAAACCATGCTTCTTAGAGTTTCATCGTGCACAGAATACTCTTTCTTGTGTATTAGTAATTTTTTTCTGCTTATAAAAGTAATTCTTGCTCATTGTAAACGTTTCCAACAAAATAGCAATGTGCAAACAAGAAAGCAAAAGCCTCCATAATGAAATTTTCCTGAGATAACCAGCCACAGCAGTTAAGCCTACACCCTTCTAGACCTTTCTGTACGCATGCACGGACAGCTCAAACCCACCATGCTCTCTGTCTCCCCACACCTTTGCTCCTGGCTGTCTCCTCCCGCTTCCCGGACTGCCCTTTCTCTTCGCCTACTGGTCTTACCTGCACACATTTTCCCGCTGTCGTCCCTCAGCCTGAACTAAGTGCCCCTCCCTCCAGTCCTTGGGCCCCTGCCCACTGAATGATCAATTCCTTGTTGACATGTCTGTCTTCCCCACGAGAGTATAGGTTAGTAGCCAACAGGTGAGGGCTGGGGTGGAGCCAGTGCCACTGGGAGCCCCCAGGCTCTGTTAGACTGTGCTGTTCACCTAAGTATTTTTAGCACCTAGCACACGGCCTGGCACATTGTTGGCATGCACAGGTGTTTGTTGAACGAGCAAGGGAGTGAGTAAGTTCTGGATCACAGCGGATGTCTCCAGCGTGGGACTCTCATGGGCATGGGGCTTTTGTGTGCAGAGCTACAGAGAGAGGCAACACCCAGGAACATATCTCCTTTTTGCCTGGTCTCAAGAGCTGTCACTAACTTACGGCGGTTGTGTAACCTTGGGGACAGTCCCCACAGGATGTTGTAAGAAAAGGAATTTATGAAATGAGGTTTCCTCCCAGCTCCCACCGCCACTCAGAGGCAAAGGGCTCGTTCTCCTCAGGCCCAGTCAGTGAAACACAGAGAGCTCAGGCCTCTCGCGGAGCCGTCACGGTCGGCTCCCCAGGGAGAGTCCCAGCCATGCCGGCCGTGTGACTTCAGTCAGGTGCCCTGGTCCCTGATAGGCCCCTTTCTGTAACAGGAAAATTAGGATGTTACTAGTAACACCTACCTCACCGTCTAGAGAAGACGAAATGAAATTGGACAGTTAGAGCGCTTTATAAACTAAAACAAACAACAACGCAGTAGTGTTCAGATAAGATCAGACTGCGAGGGGGACCGAAGCTCTGCCCCTCGCCCCAGAGGTGGCTCTGGGCAGGTCACTTCCTGTTGCCTCATCTGTAAAGTGGAGGCGGGAGGGGCATGTGGCCCCAAGTGGTCCCCGAGCCCCCTTTCCAGGTCTAATGCTCTATGTTAAAAGTAAAATGTACTGTAAAAACAAACAAACAAAAGAGCCCAGTTCCATACTATCATTTGACTGTGGCCACAGAGGTCTCGGCCCGTGGCCAGCACTGTCAGAGAGGGTCTCTCTCTCATCAAAGCCCCTGGACAAAACGGTGAATACGGCAACTGGCAGGCCACCACTGGGCATGCCCCCGACCCTGAATTTCTGTGCCGGGCCACTGTGACATCACCTGATATTGCAAAAGCCTCCGCTAGCTTTTGTCCTCAGAGAGGGAAAGGTGTGACGATGGTGTGTGTGATGTGTTTTAAGGCTGGGATCAAATAGGCAAGTCCTAGAGTTTGCTCTTGGGGAATGCGGGGCCAGGTGGGGGTTGAAGACTGACAGGCAACCCTGATTTGGGGAGCGACGAAAGAACTTGGTGTGGGCGGGACTCTGCAGGCTTGGGGGATGCTTAGGGTTTGGGTACGTAGAAGGAGGGTGTGTGAGGGTGTGGGTGCAGAGGGTGTGGTACCTGAGGATGATGACAAGGCCAGGCCAGCTGAGGCTGAGCAGGCCATGACTGGTGGACAGAGCGTGCACTGGGTACATCGAGCACTTCCTGCCGGAGGGTGCAGACACCACCCAGAAGCAGGACATTGGCAAGGACGTCTTTATTTGGAAGACACCTCCTTGGACACCAGAGAAGCCGAGTAGATGTCTCTTCTCCTTGTGTCCCTGGGTGGGGCTGTGGTAGGAGCACAGAACCTTTAAAGCAAGGGTTGTATGTACACTAGGCTCCTCATTGAGCTTGTCTAACCCTCGCCAGTGCTCTGGGGTGCGGGGATTGCTAGTCCCACTTTATAAATGCAGAAACCAGGGCTCAGAAATACCAGGAGGCTACCCCAGCTCACACAGCTAGTTAGTGGCAGAACCAGAATCCTCAGAATTCTCTCCCGACACTGAGGGCTGATCGGGCTGCCTGGAACCCACTCCCCGAGGTGGGGTCGGTGGGCAGCAAGTCCACACGGATCCTGACTTGTGGGCTTGCAGGACTAGGAGTTGGGACTGCAGGACTCGGGTGGGGGACCTAGGCTGGAAAGGGCAGAGGGCACCGAGGGTGTTTGTGTTGCTCATCTTTAAGCTAGAAGCACAGAATCCTCAATCTGAGCTCCATTTTGGGGCCTGAAATGACTCCTCAGAGTGGGAGGCAGAGACTGAAGGGACAATGGGACAGCCCTACACTCACTCAGGCCCCACTTGGCAATGAGACGTCATTGTCAACCACCTAGCAGGTCTCTGCTCCTTAGGTGCCTGGGTCCAAGTGACCCATCTGTCACTGCAGAAGCCACCTGGCCAGGCAGTACAATTTCATCTCTTTTCTGGGGCTTTTTTGCCTCCACCTTGCCTGGCTTTCTGCTGCTCTGGGCCCTGACTGGGGGATGGTGGGAGAAGTTCACTTTCCTCAGTGGCCACGTCCAAGGCCCTGGCTCAGTCCCGCCCCCTCTCCATCTGCCTCCTGCCTGATGTGGGCAGCATGGCTAGGTCTCGGCCCCCTTGCAGAGCCGTCCACCTCCTATGTGATCCTTGGGTCTCTGGGTGAGGAGTCCCACGAACAGTGCTCCTGGCCCACCGGCATCCAGAGTGCTTGTTAAAAATGAGCTGGTTGGGCCTCAACCCTGATTTCTAGAATCAGAATTTTTGAGGATGGGGCTTGGAGATCTGCACTCTAACAGGCTTCCTTGGGGAATTCTTAGGAAAAGTAAGTGGAGAGCCGTGGCGTGAGGTCACTACACGGTCCCTGCCTGGGAGGGACTATTCTCCCAGGATGCCAGGAAGGAGGCTTAGGTTGGTGGCGGTAAGATAAGACCGGTTGAATGAGCAGAGTTTCAGAAACCCAGGCAGGAAGGCAGTGCCCTGGCTGGAGGCCCTTGAAGCGGAAAATTGTTCTCACACCTCCCGGTCCCCACCCCCTGTCACCCCCACCTCAGGCTTCTTCACACAAGAGTTCTCTCCCCCAGCAGGGCCGGCCAGGAATGCTCAGGTTCCCGTCCAAGGAGGAGATTTGAGGAAGGGCTTGGAGACGGGCCAAGAGGAGAGCTGAGGAAGTGATGAAAGATATTTTTAGGGTTACTTATTCCAGAGAAGGCTGAGGGGGTGCCTTATCTCCACCCAAGAACTTGGAGAGGCCTGTTTGTTCGACTCTTGACCCAACCGTCGGAGATTAGACACCAGCTGAGAGGCCTGAGGTGAGGCGAGAGGAGGGGACTTGTAAGGGACGGCCACAGGCCCAGGAAGAAGGCCGTGGAAGCTTCTGCGCGGGCGTATTTGAGGGCGGTGTGTTCAGTTGTTCCTCAAACGCGTTGTAGCGTCTGCTGCACCTGTTCAGCACAAGGAAGAGAACAGGGACGCGTGGTCCCTGCCCTCCTGAGCTGGAAGTCGGGTGGGAAGTCCCTTCTGCCTGGAACCATTTCTTCCTGTGGAGAAATCCATCCAGAACAGACACCTGGGGAGCAGTGGCGTAGGTGTGGTTTTTGCCCCAACAGCCCGGCCTGGCCTGGATCCCTGAGGGGGATTGGGAGTGGCGTGTCCCAGAGATCCTAGGACGGTGTGGACGGTGGTGCTCAGCGCTCTGGCGGCTGGAATGCCCTCCGTGGAGTTTCTCTCCACCTGCGAAGACACCCTCCCCTGGCAGTGCCCCTCCCCCACCAATTCCACCACTGCTCCTGCAGGGAAGGCTCTGGAGTTGATTGGCTGCCAGCCGTCAAGCATGCCACTGCGTTTCCACGGCAGCCTCTGACACGCCCGGCGAACGGGCCTGTTGGCAAGCTGAGCAGCCCCTGACCCCTGACAGTCCTGCCGGGGAAAGCGCCTGACTCGCCAGGCCTGCGAGGTGCCACCCTCCCTGACACCCCTGTCTAGCGCTGGGCTCCTCAGCTTGGTTCAGGTTCTCTGGGAGCTGGAAGGGATCGGGGAGCTGTTTCCGCTTTGCGCCCATCTCTAAATACATCAGCCATTCCACCACTTATTTTTGAGGGTTTCTGCAGCCCAGCACTGCCAAGGGGTAAGAGGGATACAGGGGAAACCTCTGTCACTGCTTCCTAGGGGGGCCTGGATTTGCACACAGGGGATAATGAGAGAACGATTCGAGTCCAAAACCAGAAGGAAATGGAAGTACAAATGCAGCACCCTACGTCCGTGTCCAGGTCCTGTTCCCGGGTCACCAGTCCCTGGGGTGGGTTCGGGAACCTCTCTGGGTTCTCCAAACCTGAAACGGCAAGCGTGGGTACAGGAACAGACTGACACCGTAGCTGTGCCTATCAGGCACTCATTACATGCTGGGGACACAGCTAAATAGTTGATACGGTTACTTCATTTAAGCTTCTAACAATCCTATGAGGTAACACTGTTGTTCTTGCTGTTTTATAGAAGGAGAAATCGAGGCAAAGAGAGATGAGGAACTTGCCCACTAAGTGACTGGATTTAGCCCCCTGCCAAGCTCATTACAGGAACCAAGAGAGTGGCGGGTCAGCGGCTCTAGGGCCCGGGTTGCCTCCTGAAGTTCCCACTCCCAGGGATGCCTACCCTTCTCAGACCTGGTAGCAGAACCCCGGTGTCTCTCCACCCAGCACTGCTGCAGCGTGGCAGCTGGGTGACCCCCGCCCGAAGGACTCCCCCAGGCCTTCTCGTGAGGCGTCCCGTCGCCTTGAGCCCCCACGTGATGGCTTGCGGATCTACTCCCTCCCTGGTTCCAAAGCATTCTCTCCCTGTTTTCTCTGTTATTCTTCCCATTCACCAGATGAGGGGACGGAGGCTTGGGTGGGTTCAGAGACTCGCCCAGCATCCTGCGACTGGTGGGTGTTCAGCCCGGCACCCTTCACTAAACCAAGGGCCTCCATAGAAAGCCCTGAGAGTTTCTGGGTCCTTCCCCACGCTGGCATCTTCGTGACTCAACACTACTTTAGTCAGAATTCTCGCGACTCGAGGACCAGGCGCAGCTCAGCCTTGTTGAATTCGTTCAGCCGTTCATGTATTCAACCGCGTTCACCTGCTGTGCTTGGAGGAGTGGGGCCAGGTGTAGCACGGTGACCAACTTCCGGGGAGCTCAGGGGCCGAGGTGCAGAGGGACGTGGGAAGCAGATGATGAGCAGGCAGTTAGAATACCAGGTGCCAGTACCAGGGAGGCACACCTAAATCTGGGAGGGAGGAATTGCTTTCCTGGAGGAGGTGATGAGGCGAAGCCTAAGCTGAGACCAGAAGGAAGAACAAAAGTAGCCTCCGAAAATCGCTGGGAGGGAGGAGTGTTGCAGGAAGAGGTGACAGCTTTCGGGGAGGCCCGATGGCAAAGGAGGGCGTGGTGTGCCTGCTGCAGGGTCCTCAGCCCCACCCTAGGGTCCCTCGACCCACATACTTTCATCTCCCACTCCTAGGGCGCCTGGCTCCCTGCTGTCCCTCCAATGGGCAAGCCTGGGTGTGGGCACCATCGCGTCCGCCTGCCCGCTGCCTTGGCACAGAGGTGCCCGGTGTGAACGTGGAGTATTTCCCTCCGGGGGTAACTGGAGAAGACAAGGCAGGTGAGGTGGCAGGTACAGTAGCCAGGAATATCCTGGCACCGGCTGTGTCCGGGAGCTGGTGGAAAGCCTTTGTCCCCATGGCCTGTAATGGGTTTCAGGAGAGAGCTTCAATATTTGCAGCAAACAGAGGCACAAAGGATGTGGAGGGCTATTGTGGGCTCTCCAAAGGGAACTTAATCCTCGGGAGAGCGGCCTTGGTCAGAAGGAGTTCGAGTGCTGGGCGGGCTGCTGGGGGTGTTGTCATTTATGAGCAATTGTAGGAGATAATAGCACAGAGGGAGACAGTCTCTATACAGGTGGAGGGAGGTGGTAAAAGGCACGCCCCAGAGGGGGTGGAGGTGGCGGTGAAGGGGGACAGCACCTGTCCTGACAGCTCAGGCACTTCCCCCACACCCACCTGTCCCAACTCTGTGGCCAGAGTCTGCAGCTCTCTCCAGGTGGCCTGGACTGCCTCTTCAGCTGTCCTTTGCCTAGGGGCCACTTGAGTCTGGGGGTTTCAGCCAGGGCTCTCAGGCCTCTCTTCCCTTCCCTCTCTTCAGCTCTCTCTCTGGACCTCTTTTTGGTTCACTGAACATAGATAACTCATTTCTTGGCTCCACGGGGCCAAGGAAAGGGAACCAGGGTGTATTTGCATATCATTAGCATAAAGAGACTCTATTTGCATGGATCTCTTTTCAGCTCCCCACTCCTCCAAACCTGTCTCACCATCTCTGAACACCGTGCCCACGTGTCCTATCTAGTCACTAGGACAAGCGAAGTCTGGGGCAGGAGTGGAAAGGGCGTTGGTGAAGGGCCTTTGTGTAGGTCCCTTCCCGGGACTGGAGGGAAACAGCCAAGAGAGAAATCTGTCATCCAGGAGTGGGAGTGGTGGAGAATTCAGCTCTTTTAGTTTTGCATGATCTCAGGGGGCTCTGCCAGGTCCCCCCCCTCCCCAGACACCTCCTTAGCACAAGAGCTGGGGCTGGAACAAGAGGAGGAGATGAGACGGCACTGGTTCACACTACAATTTGCACAATTCTACACCATCGGCATGGAGGGATTACTCAGTTTTCCAGAAGTTTTCCAATTCGATCTTTTGCTTCCTAAATGTTCCTCTTTCTTGGGGTTTTCTTTCCTTTGCTTCCTGACAGAGTCCTAGGATGAGGAGCTGCTTCCTCTCCAGGAGTTAGAAGAGGGCTGGGCTAGCAGGGTGGTGGGGGGCTGAGCCGAGGCAGGCCACGCAGACACCGGAGGTCTCCGGCAGGACCCAGCAGTGCCCCGTCCCCTTTCCACCGTCCTGACTGCGGGACACCCAAGGATCCTGAGGCGTGTGGGGTGCTCTCTAAAAGCCCTTCACGGGCGTGGAGCAAGGATGAGGCTGGGTGTGGGTGCCCATTTCCCATAAGGCAACCAGAGCTGCTTAATAAGAACCCAGGAGGCCTGACTCCTGGGCCACCTTCTGGCAGAGACTAAACAGCACCTAGAAATAGAGACCCTGGCTCCTGGGTGGAAGGGACTGGTCCTAAGCATTGGCCAAAAGCATCTGCCCCTCAGGCACCCTACTCCTCCCGGCAGGAGACGGGTCTCCTCCTCGCCAGGCTCTGGGCCACCTCTCTCCTCAGGGTGGGAAGAGAAGGGGGAGGAACCTGACCCCTCTCACCGTAGAGGGGTCTATTCAGTTATCCAGTTATTTCTAGGCACAGCCCATTATTATATACACAATAAATGAGGCTCGACTCAGCTGAAGCTAAGGCACCGGAAAACTCCGCCTGCCCTCACCTCCCTGGCCCTCTTCTTGTCGCTGTCTCTAGTCTTCTAAACGGGTTTTTAAAAAGTCATTATGATTATTACTAGCAAACTCCAATGCTATTGTATTTAAATACTTGATAATAGTATTTCTTCTAAAACACACCTCAGGTCACATCACTTCTGCCCGAAACCTCAGATGGTCCCTCATCGCTGCTCTCTGCAGTCCCCAAGGCCCTGCTCATGGTGGGCCCACTCTCCCGCCTTGCCTCTCATCGCCACCCTCCTTTTTCATGGCTCTTCCAGCTCCGCGCCCCCGCCCCACCTCCGGCCTGGAGAACATTCCTAGCTCCTTTACACCTCAGCTTCCGTGTCTTGTTGGCAATTCTTCCAAGGTCTTTTCAAGGCCAGCTTCTCTGTGCCACTCAGGGCTGGGCTCTGCAGTGCCCCCCCTTGCCGCTCCACCTCCACGCGCCTCCCAGTGTATGGAATCAGCGCCCACCCGAATTACTCGGTGACTTATCGGTTCTGTCTCTCATACGGCAGAAACCTCGCCTGCCTTTTCCACTTCCATGTCTCCAGCATCTGGTAAAGCACCTAGAACACAGCAGGTGCCCATGGGATATCTGTTGGACGGCTCAATACGTATGAATAGCAGTGCCAAGTGACAGCTGGGGGTTGGCGACAGACCGTGGAGTTCCAGTCTTAGTCCTGTCACTCACTGGTGAATGGCCACGGGCAAGGTACTCGCCTCTCTGAGCTCTCATTCCTCCTCTGGGAGCAGGGATGATAACCACGTATACGTGGAAGATCAAGTTCAACATTGTGTACAAGGGGCTGACGCTGGCAGGGGCTCATGAAATAGAGATCATTAATATGAACAATTACACCTTTGTTTCACACTTATGCATACATGGATCTGTTCCTGCCTCAAAAATTCAGCTCACTGAGAGACGCAGAGATCCGCTCGATCAACTAGGAAACAAGGGTGAACACACTAAGTAAAGATGTGCACCGAGTACCAGAGGAGCGGAGAGGCCGCAGCCACGGGTGCTGCGGTGCGGCACTGACGGGGCTGGCATTTTGTTGTGTGTGCGCCTCCAGGGCTCATGTGAGCGCCTCCCAGAGGTTGAAAGCAGGCCAGGCAGCCTTAGTATCTCTGTTTTACAGTGAGAGGCTCAGACAAAGGACACCACCAGCCCAGAGTCACACTCTATCCCCGTGCCTCTCACGCAGTTTTGTGTCCTCCCAAATTCATTTCAAATCCTAACCCCAAGGGATAAGAGGTAATTAAGTCATGGAGCGGAGCCTTCATGGGGGGTTAGTGTCCTAACAGAAGAGACCTCAGAGTGCTCCTTCACGCCTTCCTTCGGTAGAAAGACCCAGAAGAGGGTCCTCCTCAGAACCCAAGCCTGCTGGCACCCTCATCTTGGACTTCCAATGCCTGTTCTTTACCCGCCACCCACGCTGTGGTGTTCTGCATAGCAGCCTGGACAGGTTTTCATTTCCGACATCTATGTCATTCTTCGCCCACAGCGCTTGGCCCTCTGGACACCTTGGCTGGTCACTGGTGCAGCTCCATCTCCTACGCCTGACTGTGCACTCTAGGACCACGGTTCTGTTTGCCGCTCCGCCCCCAGCTCCCAGAGCAGCGCCTGACACACAGTAAACCCTCAGTAAGTCTATGCGGGATGAACGAATGCACACGGAATTAGTGAGAGGCGAGCTGGGCGTCACAGGTCTCAAGCAGGAGGCAGAATAGCTGGTGAGGAGCCCAGCTTCTGACGTCTGACCACCTGGCTTTGGATCTCAGCTTTGCCGCATACTCCTGTGCCACTGGGCAGGGTCCTTAATTGTGCCCCAGCTTGTCCACCATCTAATGGGGACAATGACATAACACCTCCTTCATAGGATGGTTGTGAGGATGGAATGAGTTGACATTTATAAAGCACTTAGAATAGTGCCTGGTACATAAGAGGCCTCAATGCCTATTTGGTAACTTAAGAACCAACCAATACAAACCCAGTACTCTTTCTCTACAGTGTTCACTGCAAATCCAGTGATCTTTCTTTTTCATTGTTGCTGTGTAGTTTCCCAGTCGACAACATAGTCATGATTTTGTTTTTACCTTACATCATCCTTGTGAAGTAAGCAAGAACTAATTATTGTCCCCATTCTACAGAAGAGAAGACTGAGGCTAGAAATGTGGCCGGCTCAAGATCACGCAAAGGCTTGAGTAAGATGATCTGACTTCAAATTTACGACTTGTCCAGGATCGCACAGTTAATTCCCTCCCTCAGATCTAGCCTGAAACAGGAAAATTAAATCAGAGACTTGGCTGAGATTCTCAGAAGGCCTATAAATATCAGTCTGTCCTACTTTCAAGGTTTGAAAACCACTCGATTTCCTCTAATCGTGGGCTGTCATTGTACCTAAGACAAATGTTACTAAGACTTTAAGGTCAAGGGGAAGTCCTTCATGTTTGACAGCGAAGGCTCCGGATCCGAGGTTGCAGACGTCGGGAGAACTCCCAGACAGGCAGAGGGCCCCCCCGACAGTGCAGGGGTCTTCAGGAGCAGCTGTCGGGGGCCTGAACTGTGCCTGGGGCCATGGGGACAGGGAGGACACGGCAAGTTCTTCCCACGGGGACCGTCATCCAGTTTGGAAAGTGGAGGCAGGATCTTCCTGGGAATAAGCTCGCTGGCTGCCTGCTTCCAGGAATTCTGGGCAGGTGCGGTCATCGCATTTTAAGTTTTGTTTTAAGTGACCACAATGCTAACCAGACAATTCGAGTCTCAGAGCCACTCAGCTATGAAAAAGGAAGTCAGGATGTAAACCCAGGGAGCCTGGCTCCTAAGCGCAGGCCATGCTTGAAATGTTACAATCTGAATGTGTGAGTCATACAAGGACTGTGTGTGACCCGAACCTGAGATGCAGACTGAAGCAATGAGAGACAGTGAGTGTCTGGGGCCCCACAACCAACTGCAGGAAGAAAATATTCGCAGTGTGGCCCTGCTGCCTGGGTGTCTGGTCCCTACTGCATTTCCCCCCACCCCAGTTTCCCCCAATCCAGGGTCATCACTACTTAAATTGGGGCTCACCATTGCCTTGTTTGTATGGTGTTTGTTGTTTACCACCTGCATTGTGGTAACATCATGAGGGTGAACTGCTTAGTTTTCTTGCCCTTGAACTTTACATAAGGCCATACAGTGTGGCCTCCTCCTGTGGCTTGCTATCTCCCACGTGCTTCTGAGACTCACCTAGCTGATGTATGTGGCTTTAGTTCATTCATTTTCACTGCTGTCAAATTCCATGGTCTGAATACTCCACACTGTATTTATCCAATTTCCTGTGGAAGGACATCTAGGTCATTTCCATGCATTTTTTTGTTTTTGTTTTTAGTTTTGCTATTACTAACAATGCTACTAAGAAAATTCTTGCTTGTGCCCTGGTGCATGTGAACCAGCAAGGGCTGTGCAAGTTTGGGGTGAGAATGCAGGTCCTAGGGCTTGTATGTGGTGCCTTCTACTCAACAGCCCAAAAGGAGTTGTGCCAGTTTACCCTGAGGCCCTCCATTGGGGAGGATCTTTTCAGGGATCGGTAGGGCTTGGGACAGGGGCTCCAGAGTGCTGACTACTGCTCAGCCCTGAGAGTGACCTTGGGAAACACCTGCCCCCAGGCGCAGTGATTCACGCGGTAGGTAATTCAGAGAGCCTTGGGCAGCCTGGACAGTTTATCTCCAGAGCCGAGCCTCTGAGATTGGGAACACTCAGTGACTGACATCTCCGGTCACAGGATCCTCCTCTAGGACACAGGGGAACAAAGAAAGGTCAAGACAACCTTGCCTCACCCTGGGGACTTGGCACCCTGGCCGGAGCATGTGGGCCCGGGGGACGTCTCAGGTGCACGTCCTCCTGAAGCAGAATCCAAGGCCAAGGTGTGACAGTGGAGGCAGCGGTTGGGGTTCACCTCTCTCCCTGCTTGTTCTTCCTCCTCCTCTTTCTTCCACCAACATTCATTGTCCTTGTTTTAAATTTTTGATTTTGTAATATATTCAAAAAGTTGAAAACTCAAAGTGTAAAATGATGTTAAGGAAAACATCCTGCTCCCATTCCTGATACGCATTTGCTCAGTCCCCACTCTGAAAAATAGCCACTTTTATTTATTTCTTATGCATCCTTCTGGAGTTATCCTTAGTACAAGTTGCCATGAATGTCAAGTCTTCTTTAAGCCTCTTATTATAGAAAAGATAGCATAGTATGTACATGGACCGTCGTTGCCTTTTCATGTAACAGCGCCTGTCAGATACCTACCTATCTATTCCACCACACAGAACAGTTCATCGTTCTTCTTTTAAAAAACAGCTGTGTAGGCCCTCAGTGGATTGAGCACAGGCCTGGGAACCAAAGGGTCACTGGTTCGATTCCCAGTCAGGGCACATGCCTGGGTTGTCAGCTAGATCCCCAGTAGGGGGCACTGTAGGGGCAACCACACATTGATGTTTCTCTTTCTCCTTCCCTTGCCCTCTCTGTAAAAATCAATCAATCAATCAATCAATCTAAAAAAAAACCTAGTTATGTACTATTCTGCCGTCTTACCCAATACCTACTTATCATCTACTATGCACCACTCTCTCTGCTGAGTACTGGGTTAAAATGATGATTCACCACAGTCCCCACCTTCAGGGAGACTGCAGTCTAAGGACAGACAGACAGATAATTACGATAAAGTGTTGCAAGGGCTCTTCCTTCCAAAAATATTTCTTGGGTGCCAACCACCTGTCACGTGTTGCTCTGGGCATGGGGGGAGTGCGGTGGGTGAAACCTGTGGAAATCCCTGTCCCATGGCCCGGAGATGATGGGGGCCGAGGGAGGACGTGGTGGGGCCCCTGCCCGGGTCTCGGCAACTGGGAGCCTTCCCCGGGGAGCTGATGTTGTAGCTGACAACTATCCGCCAAGGTGGGATTAGCCAGGTGTGGGGCCAGAGGAGGGGCCTGTATTCTGACAGAGGTCCCCTGCTGGCCACAGCGATGAGGTGGGAGGCAGCCAGTACCCTGGGGAAGCGAGGGAAGTTGCTACATTTGTGGCCGGAGCTGAGACCTGCCAGCAGGTAGCGGCCGGCAGTGGCTGGCCTTGTGGACCACGAGAAGCACCTTATTCTTGTGGACAGCCTTGGGGTGATTGCCATGTAGAGCGGCTGGGAAAAGATGAGCGGTTAGGCGGCAGGCCCACTGGGCGGGGTCGGGGGCAGAGTGTGGGGAGGCGCGCTGCTCACCTGGCCCAGGGGAGCAGAGGACGAGGGAGAAGGAAATGGATTGGCGAGCAGGACAAGGAGGTGTGACCAGGACCTGGCGGGGTGTGAGGAACAGGAGGTGGAAGCCTCGTCTTCGTGGGCTGTGCTGGGTTCGCTGACGGGAAAGGCTCTCAGCTGTGCCACTGCCCCACCCCAGCACCCTCTGCCAGCGCCTTGTTCCCCCCCCCCCAGTCCTGTAAGCTTGTTTGTAATTTTTGGTGCTCTGACCAGGGAAATCTGAGCTTCTATGTCCCTGCTCCTCTTACCACCATGCACACAAACACACTACTGCACACCTGCACACAGACACACTACTGCACACCTGCACACAGACACACCACACACCACACACACTATATACACATCACACAGACACTACCCCCCACCCAGATACCTTGTACATACACAGGCATCCCCCCCCAACACACACCGCACCACACACACACACACACTGCACACACAAGCAAACCACACACGCACACACACTGAAGCACACACACACAAGGAGTCCTGGTGCAGGCCAGTGCCCACTACTTGAACTGGACTTCCCACTTGGCCTGGTTCTTTTCCTCCCCCATCCCCCAAATCACACATCCTAGAGGCAGGCGTGTTTTCTTGTCAGCCCACTGCCACAGCTGGGCCCACCGGACACAGCTGGGTTGGTGTGGGTGCTGCTCCCTGCATGGCTGTCCGTGGGGCCACCGTGGGCCTGTGCACTGCTCGGAAAGCCCGGGCAGAGGGTGCGGGCCACATGCTGGCTCTGTGGGAGCTGCCCTGCTGCTGGTTGTGTGGGGAGGGAGACTCTTCTGAGTGGGAGCAAACAGCCGAAACGTCAGCATTTCCCTAAATCTCCTTGGGCATCTGACACCTAGCCTGGCTCCGCTCAAGTTTATTTGGTGATTAGATTTGGTCTTGTTTTTTCTTGAGCCTCAAGGGCGCGGTGCCACCCAGAACTCTGGCCTGGACCTTGTCCCTCACTTATTAGCTGCCTGGAGCTGCCCCTCAGAGCAGGGCTCTGGTGGGTTCCAGAGCAGCCTGGGTCACAGTGGTTGATGTGGGTCCTCTTCTCTGAAGGGGTGGTGATGAAGGGGCCCAGGAAGCGCTGCGCCCCCGCCCCTTCCAGACTCTACTGGGCAGGAGTCCCCACCTGCTGCCTCCCTCTCCCAGTACCTGATCCTACTGCCTCTGAGGGCCGGGCCAGGCCAGACTTAGAGGTGGAGAGGGGGGCAGTTTGTGTGCAGTTTGTCACTTAGGTTCCCTGTGCTTTGTGGATTGGTCGTAAGAGGAGGGATGCTGTGGGCCCTCAGACATCACTCTCCACCTTACGTGGAGCTTTCTGTCTGTGATTTGGGCCTGGGGTGAAATCTCCATGCAGCTCTCGCAAAGGTAGACTCCTTCGTCTACAAGGTACTGTGCATTTGCAGCCCTTTTTTGGGGGTGGGGGGGCGCTGGAGGCACTGAAACGTAGTTACTCAGCAACAGCTTCACGGTGCATGCTTGCACCCAGAAGGCCCTTGTGCTTGGCCTAATGATTCACTGTTGCTGTCCTTAAATTCCTAATAAAATTTAAAAAATACTTTATTTAGTTAATTTTAGAGAGAGGTGAAGGGGGGAGAAATAGAGGGAGAGAAACATCAATGTATGGTTGTTTCTTGCATGCCCCCTACTGGGGACCTGGCCAGAGGCAACCCAGGCATGTGCCCTGAGTGGGAATCCGATCAGTGACTCTTTGGTTCCCAGGCTGGCACTCAGTCCCCTGAGCCATCCCAGGGAAAATTCTTAATAATTTTTAAATAAGGAGCTGGGCATTCTGACTTTGCAATGGGCTCTGCCAGTTATATGAATGGTCCTATTTACTCTTTGTCGCCTTTCCTTTAGTGTCTTTTGAATTTTGAACTATGGAGGTTAAAAAATTAATAACCAAATCCCACAAAGGATAAAAACAAAGAAGGACACATGCATTATTTATTGTACATACTTAGAAACGGTGCCCGGGTCCACCACAGTGCACACTCCGCCCGTCTGACCCACAGTCCCACCAACTCGAGGCAAAGCTGAGTGACATGCAGAAAGCCGCCCATGAGGACAGAGACAGGGCTGTGCTCCGGGCCACCCGCCCCCTGCCAGGCCCACACTGCTGCCCAGGACGAGCCAGTTTTTACTCCACAGTTGGGAAGGGGAGAAGGGGGGCCCCATTGCCTCCCTGATTGCTCCCTCCCTCTCCGCTACCTCTGTAGTCTGTATCTCCAGAGTCAGGTGACACCCAGAAGCCACACACTAACTTCCCCAGCTCGCCTGGAGCTCAGGAAGGAGACACCCGTGGCCAGGAGAAGGTCATCTTGTCCACTCCCCACCCCAGAATGAGCTGTCTCTGCTGTCAGGACCCAGAAGAAAGATCATGGCTTTAGAGTTTTAGGGACAGAGAATCCATGAGTTCTCCAGGCCCCTCATTCTAGTGTTTGTCACAGATGTGGATTTCTTGTTTGAATCACTGGTGTTGCAGTTTTTGCTCATTTCTTACTAAGCTTAAGAAATTGGGATTCTCCTCCCCCCACAGTTTGAAGCGCTAACCTACCCAGAGGCAGTTCTTCTAGGGTCCTGGGAGCGCCCACAGTCCACTTAGCGTAAACGAGAAGAGCACTGCTGCCCTCTGGTGGTCAGTCAGCAGAGGCTCAAGGAGCCATCCGGGAGGGGGCGTTCCCCTTCGCTGTCACAGGGGCAGCAGCTTTGAGTGCTCAGGTAAGTGAATGCCCTTTCCCTTTCCTGGAACACAGCAAGCTTATCCTTGCCTTGCGGCGTTGGCCCTTGCTACTCTCTCTCCCCGGAACGTTCTTCTTGCAGATCTGAGGTGGCAGCCCCTTGCTCATTCTCTAGCCCTCAGGCCAAATGTTACCTCCAGCACCCAACCCCAGCCCCTGCCCTGTCTTGTTTCACTTTGTTCAAGCACTTTCTTGCTATTTGAAAATATTCGTGTAAATTCTGTGTCTCTTGCTTCTCTCCCTCAGCATAATGCAGGGTGCAGGGAAACAGGGTCCTTGTCTGTTTCGTTTGTCACTGGACGTCCATACCTCACACGTAGTAGTACTCGAAAATACTTGTTAAAGGAATAAATAAATGCATGTTAACAAGAATAACTGAGATTTATGCAGAGCTTCTGGGCTTCAAAATTATACTCTGACATGGGCAGGACATATGCCACCCCTTTGTTAGATTTAAGGGTGTGGCCTGAGCGAGGAGGACCTGGCCAGGCCCTGGTGGCTTTTCCTGGGCTCCCGAGTCCTTGCTCTGGAGGGCAGAAGGCTGTTCCTGGGCTGGACCCTCGTTCCTGGCCCCAGTTACCAGGGAAGGCTGGGCTGTGCCTTCGCCCAAAGCTGGGCTGGGGCTCTGTGGGTGTGCGGCGGGGCGGCATGGGCCAGGAAGCCCAGTGCACAGCACTGCAGAGGCAGTGGCCTGTCTGTCTGCAGAGATGGGCGTTCTGGAGCAGGAGTGAGCCTGGGGAGGGCGTGTGGCAGGACAGCGGACAGCGAGGGAATTGTGCCTGCTCCAGGCCGGAATTTAACTGTGACATTCTGAGTTTCACCAGGACCCTTGAGGACCCAGCCCCCGGCTCACGGAACTCAGCCTCAGGGAGGGGCTGCCCTGATTCTGGGCCCAGCTGGACCCAAGGGGATCAGGGCTCCCCCATGGGGCCTGGGCTGCCTGGCCAAGCCCGGGCAGGTGGTGGGGCTGGTGGGGGCCCGGGAGGAGCAGGCCCAGGCAGCTGTGTCTCTGGCTGCCCTGAGAGGGAGTCGGAAGATCAGCAGCATGTACTCCCGGACTGGTCTTCTGGTGAGAGCTTGATGGAGTCTGTGAGGTAACTCTCCAGGACGGTCCGATACTGGGGGAGGGAAAGAGAAGTCAGCACCCACACCTGAGAGGCAAGGAGCACCACCTGCCCTCTGTCGCTTAAGGCTGAGGCTGCTTGGGTGTTTGTTCCGTCCCCACTGTGCTGCTGGGAAACAGGCCCCGAGGGGAAGACACTGATCTCCTCCCCTTTTTCCTTCTTTCCCTCCTCGTCCGGCATCTTCCAGGCACACAGAGCAGTTGGTGCCTGGGTCAGGGACCCAGGTCTCCTGACCCCCAACCAGGTCCCATAGCTTTTCATTCTCCAGAGGGGATAACTGAGTGACGTTTGACCCCAGCAGAGGTGGGACCTCTCCCCACAAACCTCCGGACACGTCAACCTTCTGTCATAGTGACCACCTCTCAATGTCCCCACCCCCGTCCATCCTCCGTTCTTGCCGTGTCCAGAGAGGCCTCCCTAAACAGACTCATTGTTTCCACTGGGCCTTTTTGCCTGTCTGCCCACCCTCCCAAACTCTCCTTCCCAACAGGGCCAGAGGAAGCCCCTATTAAGTCTGATGAGCCTCTCCCCACGCAGCTGACCACTTTTCACCTACGACGCCTCCGCCTGGCGCAGGAGTGAGGGTGGGGCATGGGGAGGCTTCCTCCAGTAGGTGGGTCTATGTGCAGAAGGGTCTCCTCTCAAACAGGCGCCAGTCCTTCACTCTGCCAACCCCCCTGTGGCCACTGTGGCCACTGAGCTCATGCTCCCCCCACAGCTGGTGCGTGTGTGAGGGTGTGTGCACGTGCACACTCTGTGTGTTAGTGTGGACTGAGAAGGGCAGGGCCTCCTAGGCCGCGGGTGACTTGGGCAGTGGGGCTGTCTCCAGGGCCCCTCCCTGAAGGAGCAACTCCTAGGACTTGGATTTTCTTCTTCTCTACGGCTCCCAGGCTCTGGCCAGGCCCCTGGCTGGTGAGTGTCCACAGAGCCCTGAAGCCCACAGCTCTGGCCCCAGGGGGTGGTGTCAGGTCCACCTACTGTACCCTGATGGTGGTGACCCCAAGGCACATGAGAAGGACCCTGATGCCCTGTCACTTGCTGCCACCCTCAGACTGAGCAGCGGTTTAGCCCAGCAGCACACAGCTCGTGGCACTGGCCTGGAATCCGGCCCCGCTTCACACGGTTCGTCCATGGAGAGACCCCATGTCTCACCACCCCTGAGAGCGCCTTGGGGACAGCCACCCTTAGCCAGCTTGGATGATGGGCCTGGGTCTCCCTCCACAAATTCCTGTGAGTTATTAGAATTTTATTTGTAATATATTATACGTATGGAATATATCAATATCAATATGTGTATTAGCAGGCAGGATGAGTATTGGGAGTGGGGGGAGTCTCCCTAAAGCCTGTCCCTCTGGGGATGCCCCCACATCTCAGACCAACCATTAGCTTCCCTCTCCTCTGGAGAGTCCCAGCCCCTCCACACAGCCCCAACCCAGGGTGCCCCACACAGCCCCAGCTCGCGCACCCTGCGAGAGCACAGTCCTGCCTCGAGGGGCGGGAGGAGAGAAAACAGGCCGAGGGGCTCCTTCTCCCCAGCACCACCTGGGCCTGGGCTGGGGGCTCTGGCCCACACAGCCCCGGGCATTGTCCAGTCCTCCAACTGGCCGCTCTGCTGTGGGCAGGGCCCGCTCACTTCACTGAGCTAACTGTCCTTGAAATCCTGACATTTCTGGGCCTCGCAGTGAGGGGCAGGGAGGAGCAAATGTTACTACGTAGGTCCCTTTTTACCCTGGATGACCCATATCTCTCAGCAGGACGGGCTTTGAAAAGAGTCTCTTAGTGTGGCACTTTCCTGGTCCCCCTGTCAGCATGAAAGCTGAAGAGACCTGGCTGGGATCGGGAATTTTTTAAATTGAGTCTTTTGGACCCACAGGCAGGGCCTCTTGTGACCTGTCCTCACGTCCATGTAAAGCCCACCCGGGCCCCGAGGGCCCCCACGTGGCCATTGCCCATGCTGCCAGCCCTGGGGATGGAGACTGGGAGAGCCCCAAGAGGCTGCGGCTGTCTGAGCCCCGTGGCACTTTGTTCTAGAACAAACGAATGCCACGCTGCCTGGGGAAGGTGTGAGACACTCCCTCGCTCACCACCCTGGCAGAGCACGGGGTTCAGCTCCTCTCACCCAGTAACAGCCACACATTCCCAGGCCAAAGTCCACCCGGAGGCTTCCCATTGAGGACGTCATTTCACTAGTGAAGGCACTGCTCCGCTCCTCGGACTTCCTGCAGAACTTCGGGTAACCGGCAGGCCGGAACTAGGTGTTCAGTGTGACTTCTGATCCTCCAGGAAAGCATGTGGACCTCACTGCAAGGTCACACGTAGTGTCCAACTACAGGCGTCATTTCAGTGGGTGTGGCTGTGGGTGTCTGCCCCTCTGAGCCTGGTCGCCTCCATGGACCTGCCTTTACACCCTGCATCCTGAGGGTCTCGTGGAGGCTGAGCAGTGTCAGTGAGCACACCCGCCTCCCTCAGAACACAGCAGTTTAATCTTCTCCAGTCGGACAGAGGGAGCCAGCCTCGCTGCTGCAGCGCACGCGTGCCCCCAGAGCCAGGCCCGCCCCGCCCAGCGGGGATGGTGTTGCCAACTTGGTAGGGCAAAACCCATCATCCCAAATCCCCCAACACAGGGCCTGTCCCTTGTTTGAGTTTGAGTATGAGGGTGTTCTGAATCACATTCCGGAATAAATACCCTAATCCTTGATAGTGGCCAGAGCGTGACAGTGAAGTAACTTCCTACCTTCTTCTTCAAATGTTAACCGAGTGCCTATTCCAAAGGTGCTCTGCTCTCAAACCACCCCTTCCACCCCGGGCTCACTGCAGGACTACACACTCCGAGGAACCTCAAGGACCCTCGAGTGCCTCGCACTCCAATGGACAGAATCGCCCCCGCCCCTGCGATGCTCCTGCTTTCCCCAGTCTCCTCTGTCTTGGTCCAGAGCAACCCTGATCTGTTGTTCCTGCGCTTGCCAACCTAAACAGCTCCTGACTCCTCCTCTCCGGAACTCTCCCACCCCCAGCCCCTGATGTAACCACTGTCCTCGCCGGTCCGTCCTCGTGGGCCTGGACCGTAGCAGTGCCTCCTCAACCGCCCACGGAGCCGTCCCCTCTGCAGCACGAAGTGCCCCTGCTGAAAACCCTTATACATAGTTCTCGTTTACAAATAGATGCTTTTTTTTTGCACTTCAAGATTTTTATTTTTTGGTCTCTGATCACTCAGCACTTTAGAATCTTTCTTATTACTATAGGAGCTAGGAAACAGTACAAGGCATTTTAGGTACTGTAGTGTTTCATTTATTTGTCAAATTGGCTAGTCTATGGTGCCTGGTGGTTTGGTCAAACACCAGTCTTTTTTTTTTTTTTTTGGTTGCAGTAGTTTTACTTTTATTTATTTATTTTTAATTTAATTCTTGTTCAAGTACAGTTTTCTGTCTTGTATTCCCAGCCCTGCCCCCCTCCAGTGCTCCCCACCTCCCTCCCATTTCCACCCCCCACCTTAGTTATTGTTCATGTGAGTATTTCCCCTTTTTCCCTGTGATTCTCTCCTCTCTCCCCTCTGGCTCCTGTCAGCACGTTCTGTATTTCAGTGTCTTTGGTCACATTTTGCTTGCTTGTTTGTTTTGTTGTTTAGATTCCTGTTAACGGTGATATCATATGGTATTTGTCTTTCACCGCCTGGCTTATTTCACTCAGCATAATAATGCTTTTCAGTTCCATCCATGATGTTGCAAAGGGTAGGAGCTCCTTCTTCCTTTCTGTGGCATAGAATTCCATTGTGTAAATGTACCATAGCTTTTTGATCCAGTCATTGACCGATGGGCATCTAGGTTGCTTCCAACTCTTGGCTATTGTAAATTGTGCTGCTATGAACATCGGGGTGCATAGGTTCTTTTGGATTGGTGTTTCAGGGTTCTTAGGATATACTCCTAGCAGTGGAATTGCTGGGTCAAAAGGCACGTCCATTTTTAGTTTTCTTAGAAAATTCCATACTGCTTTCCATAGTGGTTGTACCAGTCTGCAATCCCACCAACAGTGAACTAGGGTCCCCTTTTCCCCACAACCTCTCCAGCACTTGTTGTTTGTTTCTTTGTTTATGATAGCCATTCTGACTGGTGTAAAGTGGTATCTCATTGTGGTTTTAATTTGCATCTCTCTAATAGCTAGTGATTTAGAGCATCTTTTCATGTGTCCCTGGATCCTCTGTATGTCCTCCTTGGAGAAATGTCTGTTCAAGTCCTTTGCCCATTTTTTTAATTGGGTTGCTCGTCTTCTTTGAGTGGAATCGTGTGAGTTCTTTGTATCAAATAGCTGCTTTTTATTTAATGCCTTCTCTTTGCTGCAGCACTATTTTATTTAGCCCCCACCACATCCCCACGGGGAAGATATTGTTATTTGTACTTTGATGGGAGGAAAGCAGCAGCTTCGGGAAGCTGCGTGCCTTGCTCAGGGACACAGTGAGGGGGCAGAGCCAGGGTTTAAAGCCAAGTCTGTCCAGCTTCAGAGCCCAGCTCCCTGCCCTGGGGCCTGGGCTTTCCTCCCTCCTCCAGCAGCACCTCCCCCCTCCCCCAAATACCCCGCCCGCCTGTGTGAGTGAGCCCACAGCCTCCCTGGAAAGGAGCAGAGCGGTCCTCGGAGGAGACGTCTTCGAAAACTCTAGTCTGACCTTGAAATAGAGATTTGCAGACTCCAGCTTCACCTTACACATTCATGTGAGTTGTATATGCTCTGTTCCAGTAGGTATGTTTGTTCTAATGTGAAGATGCTCCTTCTCCAAACCTCTGAGTCATGCAGGCATTGGACCAGACGGCCCTGTGGGGCCTCGAGGCCCTCTGGCTTTGGAAGAACAGAGAAGCCTGAGGTCTCTGTTGGGGTCACTAGGCCTTTGGGATCTGGTGCTGTCAACCTTGTGGGCTTCATTACTGGCCATGACCTCACACCCCACTTCCTTCCATGCTGTTTCTTTCTCTTACAGATGGAACCCACAGTTGGCTGCTCACAGGAGCCCTGTGGGCTCCTGCCTGGGCCCCTGGCCACGCCCTTCTCCCCACCTCTGCCACTACTGCACCCTCACTGGCCCACCATGTCTGCCCGCAGCCTGTGAATCACCTTTCAACAGGCGGCTCACACGCCACTCCTCTGGCAGGCTCCTGCTCCCCTCGCCACCAGTGGCCTCCGAGTCCCCTCAGGGCCTCGAGGCACCCTCCCTGTGGCACTTATCTCAGTGTGGCTGTCCTACCCAGCTTCCTGAGCTTGGGACACTGAGGTGCACACCTCCAGCCCTAGCCTGACAACTCAAGGGATGTTTTGGGGATTGAATTATTTCCATTTTATAGACGAGGGGACTGAAGCTCAGGGCAGTCACGCTCTTGCTCGGGACTGGCTTCCAGACTCCCCCTCGGTGAGTGTCCCCCACTGAGAGGGGGACGGACGTGGGCTGCCATTCTGTTCTTTTGCCAAGTTGGCTGTTCAAAAATACCAACCAGACAAGCTACCGTCTACTAAGACCACACCATAGAAGGGACACAGCAGGAGGGACGTGAGTCTAAGAGTGGAGGACAGTCTTTCTTCAGAAAGGATGGATGCTGGTCATGGGGACGCTGGCTGTGGCTGATGGAACTTCCCTGTGCCTGA
The DNA here is from genome assembly GCF_014824575.4 of Sturnira hondurensis. Lineage (NCBI taxonomy): Eukaryota > Metazoa > Chordata > Mammalia > Chiroptera > Phyllostomidae > Sturnira > Sturnira hondurensis. The sequence continues at coordinate 1,098,148 of NW_028089713.1, read as the reverse complement.
GCGTCCGGCACTCTCTCACTGTGTCTGTGGAGGGTCATTTGTCGTGGGTTGCCGCACAGGGACGAGCCCTGCTCCTCTGCCTTGCAGGAGAATGGCACAAGCAGGCACAGCTGTATTTTAGGAGCCAACTCCATGGATTGCGTGAGAGAGCCATGCTTCTAGACCATGCCCTAGACACACCCCGCCCCTCAGTTTCTCTTTTCCCTTCACATGCTGGGGGCTGGGAGGGAGCTGCGAGAATAGCCCGAGAGGCAAACCCTGAGATGAAGGCTCGAGGTGTAGAGACCCTCCCCAGGCAGCTGCTGGAGGTGGCTGCTGCCTTCCTTCATCACCGGCCCTCCAGGTGGCCCTTGAAGTGGTCTGTCCAGGGCAGCTGGCAGAGCAGGGCCGGGGGCGGCCATCCACGAGGATGGCAGGCACTTCCACACAGGACAAGGCTCCAACCTCCCATCTTCATTTAACTCACTTCCTTGATTCAAAATCATTGTTGCAATGACCTTCTCCCCTCTTCTAAGAAGCCCACCCTGATTAAATGCAGCAGAATAGTGAACCAAGCTGAGCCCTTCCACATGCTGGTCTCTCATGGGCCCTCCTCCCAGTCTCCAATGTCCACGTCAGCGTGGCATTAAAACCTCGCTACTGCTTCCAGGCAGCCTTCCCTGATCTTTCTCTGCGATTTCCTCCCCCTGCCCCCACAGTGCGGACCGTCTGCCTTTCCTCTGGCGCCCCACAGCCGAGTCCTTCCCTGCCTTACAGTACCGACCCTGAAACCACTCGTGTGCCTATCTGTCTCCCCATGGGGACCAGGGGCCCCGATCCCTGCGCAGTGCTCTGTGCACGAGACACCCTGACACATACTTGTCGACGATCGTGTCTGGTCTACATCTATCCGTCTTTTTGATGGGAGACGTCAGCACCTCCTGCAGGCTGGATCTGCTGCTTGGACAAATACCTGGCACCATGGGGCTTCTCTCCCACTGCAGGGCGTGGAACTAGTCGCCTCTCAAGCTCTTTCCAGTTAGAATCTCCAGGAGCGGGCTACAGAACGCTCTTATTATCACTATTATTTTTAGAAACTCCACAAATGATTTTGACGTCAGCCAGATGGAGGGACCACCGACTGTGTACTTTAAAGTCGCTTTGTCCCACTGGCCCTTGGGCCCTAGAGCTGGAGTCCCTCTGAGCCCTGCAGCGACTCAGGAATTGAGACCGAGAGCAGGCCCGTGCTGCCCCCATGCCTGCCTGTGCCCAGTGCTCCTTTCTGCAAGCTCCGGATGCCCCACCTCGGGGGCAGCCTGGCCGCGCTGCCCCACAGCCACTCACCCTTGACAGAGCTCGGCTGGCCAGCGTCTCAAAGGCTTGTGCCACATTGATGTCATTCTTGGCACTGACTTCAAAGTAGGGGAAATTCTTCTCCTTACACCAGCCTTGGGCTACCTCCTGCGGTACCTGAGTGAAGGAAGAAATGACAACTGTCTGTGTCGTCTTCCCACCATCCCCACCGTCAGCCCATCTCCACGATCTCTATCACCACTCCCATTTCCTGGGAACTGTCCAGGTGTCCGTAACTTTACACATGTTATTCCTCAACATAAATTCACGAGGTGGCTGCTGTTACTTCATTTTCCAGATGAGGAAACTGAGCACTAGAGAACAGAAGACTTTGCTCGGAGTGCGTGGGGCCGAGCAGGATTTGAACACCAGCTTGGCCGAACTAGAGCCCAGCCGTGCACTGTGCTGCCTTCTGAAGGCCTGCACTGGGGGGTTCTTCCTGCCATGGGCTCTTTCTTCGGTCCCTTCAAAGGAGGTGGACTTGACAGACACTGGCCAACTCCGCCTGAGCTGGCTGAGCAGGCCCAGGAGGCCTGTTGCTGGGCAGAGACTCGGATCCCTGCTAACCCTTTATACCCAGGGTAGAGTCTTAGGAACAGGTGATAAGCTCCTGCTACGGGTCAGGTACCCTGTTAGCTATCCTGTCATATTCATTTACATGACCCTCAGTAATGCTGCGAGATGGGTCTTATTAGCTCCACCTTATAGGTAAGAACACTGAGGCTCAGGGAGATTCAGTGACTTGCTTCAGATGACACAGCTGAGAAGGGCAGAGTCTGCATGGAGCCCAAGCTTGAGCTCCCACAGCATCTGAGCTGCCCTGTGCAGGACACTGTGTGAGAACGGGGCTACTTCTCTGTCTCTCCGACTGGTCTGTAGGTTCCTTGAGTTTAGGGTCAGAGTCTTTTTAGCTCTCGGCCCGGCGCGGTGAGCCACGCGGTGCAGGCTGATTGATGAGCGCACGTCACCACCTACATGCAAATGGCTGATCACAGTTAGGGGATGTTAGACTGGAAGAGGCTCCAGCAGCACTGCAGGTTACTTCCAAAGACAATTGCTAACACGGGTAATTGCAATGGCTAATTACTTCGGGGACCAGAAAAATGACCATATATTGAACATTTGTACCTGGGACTTTATAACCATTTCATTTTATTGAAGGGAGCCAAGGTTTTTCTCGTGGAGAAAGGCCCATTCTGCCCAACTCCCAGGACATAGCGCAGATGCTACCGTCCTCTAGTTGTCTTCCTGCTCCTGCAGGTTCTGGGAATTTATCTCATTGAGATGAAAGGTGCCGTTGCTGCCCCTTAGCTCTTTGCTCTTTGCTTTCCCCGCTGCAGGAGTGGCCTGGGGCTCACGGAATCGCTCTTTATGAGGCTTGCCGCCAGCACTGGTGGGCAGAGACGGGGGTGGCTAAGCAGCCTGTCCTTTGGGGACCCCCAGTGACAGCCCAGGCCAGGTCCAGTCACTCTCCCAGTTGCTGCTGAATCTGAGCAGAGCAGGGAGAAACCCCAGACCCTGGTCTTGGCCTCTGATCGCTAAGATCCTCCTGCCTTTGGGGACAGGGTTCCCCAAATCTTGGCCATCAGTATTCCCTTCTGCAGAGCACAGACACTGAAGACCTGGTAAGTCACCAAGAAGCCCCACAGCTTGGGGAAAACCCTGGACTCTATGTGGGAGAAGAATCAAGGACGGCTGGGCTATTGGTTGCTGTTGTCCTCACTAGTAACATGCAAATAAAGGCTCATTAGAAATTAACATGTTGTACCCTGATGCCATCTTAGAAACACAAAGAGCTTTGTATCTTTTTAAAAATAATTTTTCAATTACAGTGGACTTACAATATTATAGGCTTTGTATCTTTTAAAGTCCTTGAGGGCAAGGACTGGACTTAGGCTTCTGATTGCTCCTTCCTTCTTTAAATCCCACCCACCTGCCAAGCCCCCACCCCCACCAGGCAATGAACGCTTTCCCAGGCACGTCTGTGGCACACAGGAGCTGCAGTAGAAATTGACCTGCGGAGCAATGAAGTCAAGTGCCCCCTCTCCAGTAGGCAGGGAGATTCTTCAAATTCAATGCTGCAAGAGGCAGAAGTCAGGATTGGTGCCCACGGTCAGCCAGCAACAGAGCCAGGAAGACCAGTCTGCAACTGTAGCTGGCTGATCTCAGCTGCCCCTTCTCTCCTACTGGACAGTGGCTGGGTTATGATGGATATTTTATTTCCTTTTCCTTATTCTTTCTCTGTTCTGTCTACATGCAATGATTAAATACACAACTACAAAATACCATGTTGGAGGTGATGTTGCCAATTAACATACTTTTCTATTCGTATCACCTCTCTTACTGACCCTCAGAACGCCGGCCTGGGAAGAAGACAGCCCGGACAGTAACCTTCATATCCCTCTTCCATTTCTAGTTTCAAAATCATTCTTTCTTTTATTAAAAAAAATCACAGGTATTTATAACTTAGGCTCTGACTGTGGAAATAAGCTCAGGGTGAGACATTAGGGGACAAGGTAAGTATGTTACTTGTATTAATTTTGTTTTGGGCTGACACTGTGCTACTAACATTTTACTTCTCCTGTTATGGTTTTGGTGGTTCACTAGAGGCCAAAGTTTTGACCAGCTTAGTCCCGTTTACATGATTTTATTTATGATGCTTTTCCATCCCATATACACTTCAAACTATTAATCAGATGCATTAAAATTAATGTGTCAAGTGCATCTTAAACCACTACCAGAAATAAAGAATATTTTCAGAAAGCATAGTCCCAACACTATGACTCAGTGGCAAGTCAAAAATTGCCTACCTGAACTCAGAGCAGGGAATTCACATGCTGGTGAGTGAGCTGCTTGCGGCACAGAGCCTAGCAGTGCCGTTCTTTTAAACCAACTAGTATTTTTCACTCTATGACCTTCCGCAGGAAGAGTGGGGATTTAAAAAAATGGAGGTCAATAATTTCTTTAAAAGCATCCTGGAAATACACATTTTTATTGTGGTGAAATACACCTAAATATAAACTTAACATTTTAGCTGTGCTTAAGTGCACAGTTCAAGGGCTTAAGTGTGCAGTCACACTGTTGTGTGACCATCGCCCCATCGACCCCCAGAACCTTCTCTTCATCGCAACACTTAGTGATAGAGTTTTCCATGTTTATTTTATTTTTATTGAGAAGAAGTTCCCGTGTCTTGAAGATGACAAGGAGGATGACAATCGCTCCCATCTGTGAAGCTTGCCACGTGCTTTACCAGCATCGTTTCCTTTAACCGTCACACAATTTCTGGGGATCTGTGTATGGCCTCTGTCACCCAGATGAAGAAGCTGGAGCTGGCTAAGGGCACATGTCCTGGAGACGGGATGGGGCTTGCCCCGGGGCTGCGCTGCTTCTTCCCAGCCTTTACCTGCCTCTCTCTGCAGGCTCGTGCCTCCATCCAAGCTTGGACTGGACCCCCCTCCACCCCTCAAGGCGTCATCCGTGCTTCCCCTCCCGCCGGCACCCCTCACTCCTTGAACTCTCGCAGTCTGAGGAGTGCAGTCTTGCACTTCTCTGCTCCACCTCCCCCTGTAGCTCCCACCCCTCGCAATAGCCTCACGGTTCTTCTGCTCCAACAGTCTCTCCACTTCAGCCTCTTCTCTCCAGGGGCAGACCCAGGCCCTCTGTAGATAACACTAAATACGGTCTCCTGTTCTGTGACCACAGTCTCCTTTCCTTCAACCTCCTCACCCCCTCATTCTTTCTGCCCTGCTCCTCCACCTCTGCCAGCCCAGCCCTCGGCCCTTCAACCCTCTTCCTGTCGCTCTTCTTTCCTGCATGGTTCCTCAGTGCCCTCACAGCCTGAGCTTCAGCTACTCTTGCCTGGAGGAGTCTTAGTCCCAGGTTCCTCATTCCTGGCTCTAGCCCCACACAGGGCTGCTGGAGCAAAACGCAGCAAAGACTCCCTCTCACACTCCTGGTGTCCTCCTTCAGCTAAGCCCTGAGTGTCACCTGCTAGTTTTTGTCTTTGTCCTTGATTTGCTTCTTCACCCTTTCCTCCCCAGAGTAACTGGCAAAGCTTCACCATTGTTCCTGAGACTCCTGCTTAGTTCCCGCTCAAGAAGCTGGTGCCTCTTATTTCACGGAGAACAGGTCAGACTCAGTCTTGAACTCCCTCCACTTCCCACCCTATGATTTCCAGGGCAACGAAGCAGGATGTTAAAATGGAAGTTGCAGCCACAGGCGGTATAATCCGATGGGTGTCAGACATAAGTGGGCTGGGAGACAGACTGTCCCTGGACCTTGAATATTTCCAAAAGTTCCTGACCAAGAATCTGTTAGATGAGTCCCAAACCCACATCATGGACATGAAAAGATCAACAAGGAGGATTAGAAAGGATTTCTTCAGAGAGAGTTGTGTCCTGGGCACACTCCCCAAAAGAGGGAGAACATGAAAAGCCTCACCTCCACCCAAAAAAGGGCTTCCAGGAGGCCACTTGGAAAGTTTGACGTGCGACCCCTGGAGTTTGGTAGCTACAGCGGATCTGCCTGTGACAGGCACTTGAGGGACCCAATGCAATGGGCACATCGCGCCATTTCTCATTGGTAGCCAATGATGAAAAGAGCTCTGCTGGATGCCACTGCGGAGAACACCCCCACACAGTAGGGTCGCTGCAGCCATGGAACAGACAAGCCACCAAGGGGTTAGTCAGAGGATCCAGAACATGCTTCAGCTAATAAAAAAATATATGTGTACTATTTTCTCAGAAAAATGTGTAAACTTAAGTATTTATAACTGCGGACACCTTACCTGACTCTGGCTAGAAATACTGTCCTACAGGTCAGTTCAAATTCTACAAGTCTACCTCTGATGCCTTAGTTCTCCTACTCCCTGTCTCTAGACAAAATTACCTTCCGTTCTCAGCTCGTATCAGCCTGTTTCCTTCCTTTGCTCATGCTGTTTCATTAGCCTGGACGCCACCTACTCTAGGAAGCTCTTTCTAGATTCTGGGTTTCAACAGATGTACTTTCACTGTGGTCTCCAAATTTCCAAGGTCTACCTCTATCATGGCATTTATAATATTGTACCAAATTACCTTTTAAAGTGTCCCTATCCATTGCTAGACTGCAACATTTTTAAGGTAAGGACTATGTGTGGTTCAGCTCCGAATGTGTGGGACCTAGCGCAGTGTCTGGCATGGCTGATGCTCACATCATGATTGGTGAATCAGCGAATGAGTAAATGAATGAATGGTACCTGCCGGTCTTCCAGATCAATCTTGTTCCCCAGCACCACCATGGGGTAGGACTGCTCCATTGGAAAGATTTTGGCCAGAACATCACCCCGCCAGGTGTCCAGAGCTTCAAAGGACTCCAGATCAGTGACGTCAAAAGCCAGGATGCAGCCATCAGAGCCTTTGTAGAACGTGGACACCATGGAGCGGAACCGCTCCTGGCCGCCCGTGTCCCAGATCTGGAGGGGAAAAGAAGCCATCCGTGGGGCTGTGGTGAGTGGCTAGAGTTTTGGCCTAACTGGGTCACATCATGTCAAAGCCTCCTTTTCTGGGTGGGGTGCAGATGGTGCAGACCACCCCGGCACAGGTGTGTGTGGTCTGTCCACACACAGGTTTCGGCCCTGTCACCCGTGTGCTCTACAGTATCTGGGTGTTCACATTTAGCATCCCAGAGTGCTTTGGCAGCCGAGGCTTGGTTTCCTCTGGGCCATCAGGCTGGGCCCTGTTATTCCCGTCTGATAGATGTGGACCTTGGGAGTGATTTGCCAAGGCCACTCTGCAAGTTTTCCAGGGACCTGAGACTAGGAGTAAGACTTCCCAACTCCTGGAATTAGAGCTCATTCTTCTAGATTAGGAATCAGCAATTTTTTTTTCTGTAAAGGCCCAAGTAATAAATACTTTAGGCTTTGCAGACCATACTGTCTGTTGCAACTACTGTGAAAGTACCCATAGACCATAAGTGGGCATGGCTGTGTGCCAATAAAACTTTATTTACAAAAACAGGTGGTGGACCTGATTCGGTCCATAAGCCGAAGTTTGCTGATGTCTGTTCCAGATCATTCTAGCTCCTAATACACATTGCTGTGTGAATGGCTGTCCAAAGAATGTGGGGTGTTTTCAGGTATGAATGTTGAAGAGGGAAAGGGAGGGCCGCTCACCTGTAACTTCAAGGTTGTGTCATCCAATATGATAATCTTGGAGAGGATACTGGCCCCCAGTGTGGTCTGGTAATCCTCATAAAACGTCTTGTGCACATAGCGGTGGAGGAGGGAGGTCTTTCCTACACTAAGGTAAAAATCCAGACACATGTAAACACACACATATGGAACATGTATGCATTCCATACCATTCTCAAAATCTTACCACACCCCTCTTTCTGTCATCTCTCCCTGAGACTGTGATCTAACATTTGTGGTCCAGGAATCCCACTTTGAGTAACAAGGGGCTAGAATGGTTTCTAGAAGTAGGGACCAAAGTGAGCAGAGAGGTTTGGAGAGAGCTGGGCGCCCCAGAGCAATGGTCAGGCTTTCCCTGCATGTGGGGGAGGTGGGAGGCAGAGGGAGGCTGAGGGGCTTGTTACTGCAGAGCCTGGACCAGAAACCAGCTGGCCGCCTCCCAGCCTCTTTTTCCTACTGAGCTCCCTCCCTTGGGGGAGATGCTCTCCCTAGTGCCACCTTGAATCAGAAAAGGACCCAATGGGAGGTGGAAACACATCCAGGAGGTCTCACTACCCTTGGCTAGGGACCTGCTTGCCAACCCCCAGACTCCAAGCTGAGCTTGACTTACCCTAGGGCTCCAATGATGATGAGCTTCAAATCCACCTTCTTCCGGGGATTCATGGAGGGGCTTCAGAATCTGTAGGGAAACAGAAGTCATTCACATGCTGGCCAGAGAGTCCCCTGTGGCTGTTGTCACTGAGGGTGGCCTCTACGTTCTCCTCCTAGGTGTGTGGGTCACTGCCCTAGACAGAGGACTTGTGCGAGGTTGACAGGTGGATGACTCGGCCACCCTTACACACCCTTCACCTCTCTTCCTCTGGGGTTTCCCTCGTCCTGGAGGGGTGGTGACTCCACCAGACAGGTGCATCTCTCACCATTCTACCAGCCCTGATCTCCAAGGCAGCCTGGAGTGTCAGGAAGGCCGGAGAGGATTGAACGGAGGCCTTGCAGACAGTCAAGCCTGGAGCCAGGGATGGGGGGCAGTGTGGGAAGAGCAGATGGAGGCAGGACAAGGGGTCCATTGTCAGGACTACCCAAGAGGCTTTGGACGGAAGCGTGCCCTTCCCCCAGCCTGAGGTGCTGCTGCGATTACAGAATCAGAGGCTCTTCTTTGGGGCAGCTGGTGGGGCTGTGATTGGTACATGTTTCTGAAAAGCTAACTGGCAGCAAGTAGTGAGAGTCTTAAACACGTTCCTGCCCTCTGCTTACCAGGAATTTGTCTTAAGGAAACAATCTGAAATTCGGGCAAAGACTCTTGTTCAAGAATGTTCTTCAGGATTTTTTACAAACAGCCAGCATTCAAGAAGTGGTCAGATAAGGCATGGCACACGCTGAACTGTGAAGCAGTCATTAAAATGCAGTTTTTGAGTATATTATAATAATGGGGAAAGTGCAGCCACAGGGGCTGAATGAGAAACAGAAGACAATCAGCTGCATGTACAATACCACCCCAAATAGTAAAATGAGTTCCTACTTGGATACCAAAACTTCTGGAGAAAATATTTTAAAAACTTAAGTGTTTAATTTTGAGTGGTGGGAAATGTATGATTTTAATTCTGTTCTCTATGCTTTTTAGTATGCTTCAATTTATTCACAGTAAACGTGTTGAACATGCATTGTTCCTATAAGAGAAAAATAGACATTCTGCACATGTGTGCATAATTTGTATATATAATTTATACACATATATTCATTTTATTTTGTTAACAAAATAAAGCCACACTTTGCAGGGGATTGTGTTTGCCCGGCTCTCTGGGTCGCCCCTTCACTGCACAGACACACGCACAGTATCCCCAGCTCCTGGGCCTTCCATTCCTGGAGGCACTAGGCACACTGAGGAAACCTCCATCTGACTCTGCCCGGCTAAAGCATCAAAAGTTGGCCAGCTTGGGTTCCCCCTGGTACTCGGAAATAATGCTGGACTGGATGTCCTAAGGCCCCAGAGGCTCCAGTTCTCCCTTGGCTACTGTGTGATCTTGGGCCAGTGGCTTCCCCTCTCTGAGTCTTGGCTTTCCAAGTACAGAATAAGCCAGTTGGGCCCCAAAGACTCAAGGTCTCTTCTGGTTGGACATTGCTTTTTATCTGCTGGAACTGTTACTCCCTGGGCTACAGGAGCCTTGCCTGGGCATGCCTAGTTAGTGCGGAATCGAAATAGAAAACCCAAAAAGGCCTCGGACTGTTGGTGTCCCTCCTTGAGCCATGCCATGGCTCAAAGGTAATTTGAGGTTCTGCCTGAAGCTGCTTGACCCAGCAGCCAGAGTTGGTGGCATTGGACCCCCTGCCCAGGAGGGCTGGGCTAGCATGGTGGGCAACAGGTCTCCTCAGTAGCTCGTGCATTCATTCAACAAGTGCCTGCATGCCTACTGCATGCAAAGCCCTGCACAAAGCCGCTGGGGGAGCACAAAGCAAGTAGGAATGCCCACCCTCCTGCCAGGAAGTCATCAGGGGAGAAAGGACTGGGGCTCAGTCATTACACCAGAGAGAAAGTGCCAAGTGCCCCGACCGAGGCACAGAGAGCACTGTGGGAGTTCAGCGAGGACAGAAGGCGGCAGTTGAACTGGCCCCTGAAGAGTGAGACATGTGCTTGGGGCTGACAGTCAGAGGAAGCAACGACCCTCCGAAAGGCAATGACGTGAGAAGAGCTGAGTGGAGAAAGTGGACGGTCTGCTTCTGGGAGGGGTGAGGGGAAAGTTGCGGAGAGAGGAAAGCCTGGAGAGGGTGCAAGATTAAGAACAGACATGAATATCAGACCAAGAGTCCTGTCATTCCACCCTTCATTCCTTTCTTCTTTCATCCATCCATTCATTCATTCATTCATTCAGCATTTCCTATGCTCCTGACCTGTAAGGAAGAACTCAGGTATTAATACCCTGAGAACTCAGGGTATTAACTGGGGCTGGCATTTTGGGATGGGTGTAGCTGCCTACAGCAAAACCAGCCAAGGGAGAAGTGAGGCAGAGCCCCTGCAAGGCATGGGCCTCTCAGCATCAGTCACTACTCTGGAAGGGGGTGAGGAGCAATGTGAGTTCCCTCCTAAAGGCCTTGGTACAACATGCTTAGCTTCAAAGCCAATACTCTGACTTGGGAAGGGAGCCTGAACAACAGGTTGGCAGGGGGAGTGGGAAAGAAACTGAGGGGCTGCTCTGCTTCGTCTGTAGAACGTAAGGAATCCTCCCCCAAACCCTATGCAATGCTACAACAGAGGCTCAGAGGGGCCAAAGCACTAGTTACTCAAGCAGGGCCACACAGCAGACAGACTAGCTGCGCCTCCTTGCTTCCCCTCCTCCTGAGCTTGAACTCCTAGGGTCTGTGTGCACAGGAAGCAGGGCGCTGGGCTCAGGTTTGGGGAGTCTCACCAAACCATAGCAGAGTTGGAGGAGATGGAGAGAAGGCAGCCGAAGTGCCAGAGCTGCAGGGCTGTGGGAGGGAACACGGGCCTCGGGTTGGGCTGGTGGTGTGAGGACTGAGGCGGAGGGAATGGCACTGATGCTGTGATCGGGCCAGGCCGCAGGGAGATGAGGCTCCCCCCCCCCTCGTCCCCCCCGAGAAGCTAACATTTGTTTCCTGGAACTGTCAGAGGGCTGTGTGAATATGCAAATAAACAATATGTATACTATTTTGAGGTTAACTGAATTGATACATTATTATACTACATTTACTGGTACCAATCGAGGGCTCAACAAATGGTAGCTGTTTTGTCACTATTAGCACATAAAAAATAGCTTGTGGGATTGACACTCTCACTGGCCTCTCTCTTTTACTACGGAAGAAACGGATGTTAAGGAAAGTTAGGTCGCTCCTCTGTGAAGACACAGCCTGGATTCGGAACCGGGGTGAACCCAGGTCTACTCTCTAGCTGCGGGGGTTGACTGCCTGCTGTGAGCCCGGCCCCAACGTGGGGATTGCGGGCCTGGCTCTCAGGTGGGTCAGAGGGGCTGGGGGCGTGGCTTTGGCGTGGTGCCGCAGAGCGGGTGTGCCGCCGTGTGCAAAGCAGTCTGCAGGTCATCAGAGACAAAATACAACACAAAAGTGGGCAAAGAATTTGAACTAAACCCATAGAAGTATTATAAATGATTAGTAGTAAGCTTTGGAAAGGCAACATAACCTTACCAATTTTTAAGAACACGCAAATTTAAAAATATCACTTCTTTTTTCATCCATCAGATTGGCAAAAAGTTAAAAGATCAGTGACAACGTTTAGAGTTGTCGAGTGTGTGTGGGAACACGGTATTACTGTATATACCCTTGCATATTGTTGATAGAGTGTGAATTGTCCCAGTCTTCCCTGGAGGGCGATTTGACAATGTCGGAAATCAGTATGCGCACACTTAGCTTCAGTCCTAGGAATTTACCCCACAGAAACACGCGTGGACTCAAACACACACTCGTGCAAAGGTGACTGCTGAAAAGCACTGCTGTAACCTAAATGTCCACCAAGAAGACATCTCAACCTAAATTATAAACCGTTCACACTCTGAGTGAGAGTGGAGTAAAGAAACAGGAAGATATGATGATTAAGTGAAAAAAGGAACATTTTGTACAGCATGATCCCAGTAATATAAAAACAAACAACACCCTTATGTGTGACTACGTGTTTAACGTTGTATTTATATGCTCACCCTGTAAAGGCACAGGAAGCTAAGGACAAATACACACTAAATGATTACTAGGGTGTGGAGAAGGATGGGTTAAAGGCTATGCCTTGAATTAAAATTAGTTACGCAAGCCTAAGTTGTTGTAATTAAAAATATCAAAAAAGACAATGTTTCTTTAAAAAGAGCAATGGGTGGGTGGAAACCCAAAGTCACCTGGGGTGACTTCCTGACAGGACCAATCACTCGGGGCCTGGGCTGGGGAGGAGGCTGCCTGGTCCCATGGAGTGGTCATGGATTTTCGAGTCAGTGTGCTCACTCCATGCCATCCATCTGCCACTGTGGCTTACTGAACCCGTGTGATTCTGTTCCCTTGTGGGTAGATGGAATCACTCCTGCCTGTGGCTTCTTCTACAGGGTGGCATGTGTCATGGTCTTGGAGCAGAACTGGCCTCCCAAATTGGGGAAGACCCCAATTAGTGGTTAACAACTGGGGGGAAGGGGGAGGCAGATTGCAGTGCCTGCCACTTTCTGTGGTGTAAATATCCCCTCCACGGCCTGTGCCACACTCCTGGTGGAGACCGCTGCAGTTTTAGGAAGGGCGTCCCGTCCAGTCTCCCACCCAGGGCTGCTTGAGCCCTCGTGGCCACATTCGCAGAGTGATGGAGCCAGACCTGCCTCCACAGAGCTTCTTCCCCCGCCAGGGGGGGCATTTCCTTGGGAGAAACACAAAATACTCAGTTCCGTCCTAGCCCTTTGGAAGTTTAAGTCTTCTCTTTGCATTTTACATGAGTTTTTTCTTTAGATCCTTGAAACTCACCTCAGTCCCACCGCCCCCATCCTGGTCCCCTTTCCCTCAGGTACCCTTAAAGCATGCCACCAGTGCAGATTGCCCGACCCCACCCTCAGAAGGGCAGGAAGTTGCTGAGGCTGCTATTTAAAATAGCCTGGTCCAAGGGGCCAGGATAACGGGCAGCAACAAGATGGTGACTGGGACTGCGGCGGTGGCCTGGGAGGGCAGCTGGGGGGTAGCCCCTGGCTGGCTCAGCGAGGAGGTGCATGCAGATTTCAGTCGGTGGTTTAACCATGTGCCCTTGGCTGGACTTGGGCAAAGCTGTCCCTTTAAGCCTCCTCCCACCCATTCAGATCACTCAGTTGCTTCAAACCTGGGCATTCGCCTAGAAGCCAGGCTGAGTCACCACCCTTCATTGTTAAATAGCAGTGAAAAGCAGACTTGGAATGCAGGGCCCTGCCTTCAGCCAGCTCAGGTCCTCACAGAGCAGTCTCAGGCCACTGCTCTCCCTTGTGTGTGACAAGCTCTTCTCCCCTTCTTGCCTGGCTGCGCCTCTAAGCCCGGAGCCCTGGCCCTGCCCACCTGCCAAAGCTATAGTGTAGCTCAGTCCCTGGCGAGTAAGAAAATAACAATAATATAATAACAATAAAAATAAAATCCTAGGGCTTGGGGCCAGTCATACAAGAGCTCTTGGCACTGCCTGCTCTCACATTCCCACTCCCCTTCTCTTCCTCTCTCACTGGCCCCAACCAGGACCTGTGCACAACCTTCCACGACATTTGTGTTGAGTGAGGTGTCGTTTCTGCTGACAAGGAGGAGGGAAGAGGGAGACCAGTGAGCAGGTGGAGGTCAGCTCCATTTTCAGAAGGCTCAGTGCTCCTGTTAAGTTCTTTGGGAGTATTAGTCCCCGAATCCTAATGTCCCAAAGAAGACTGGCATTGCCTAGAGGGCGGGACAGTGCCTCACACCACTCTGTATCCCTCCAAAGAGCCTGACCCATGCTGGAAATATTAATTCTTCAATAAATACTCATCCACCCACTTACCCATCCATCTCCACTCATCTATCCATTCATCATCTATTCATCTGTCTGTCTATCCGTCCATCTATCCAGCATATGTACTGCACGCCTACTATGCATTAGCACTGTGTAGGTCTGAGGATACAGACAAGGAACTCTTTCCATGGGACTTGTGGAGGATTGATCAGTAAGCCCACGTAGATTATTTGTCTTAATACATAATGCCTAGCAATTATAGGGCACTTTGTAATTTACAAAATGCTGTCGTGCCCAGTGGATTCCTGAGGCAAGCTGGGACTAGAACCCAGGTCTGTCTGACTGTTGCTCGCCTAGCATTGCAGAGCTGTGCTGAGACGTTCCTATGATTTAGAGCAAAAGGAACATTTTCCTGCTCCAGGGTTTCCCCCTTCCTGGCAAGACCCTTTGGATAACATGGTTCCATCCAAGAAGGTACCCTGTTGCTGTGCCAAGGGGACTCCTGGTGCTAGCAGGACCCAGCCCTCTCGAAAGACTGGTTTCTAACTGTCTTTCCCCTGTGCCAGCAGCTGCATCGGCCCGTGCAAAACCCCAAGCTGGGCCCCAGTTCCCGGTGCTGGGCGGGGAGTCGTTTCTGCCTGGCTCGCTGCCCTGCCTGGGAGTTCCTCCTGAGCGGGGGTCTTTGGGCTGAATCTAAGCCCTCAGCTGCCAGATTCTGTGCCTCATCCTTGCATCCCCCGCCTCCACTTCTCCTCACTAAAACACAAATGCCCCTAGGGGATGCTGGGACAGACATAAAAACCAAGAAAAACTTCCAAGGCACTTACAGCTGTGGCTGCTTAGCATCGGCCTCCGAGGGCAGGCAGGAGTTTTCTCTGAGTCTGGGGGGTCTCCTCTTAGATCAACAGTCTCAGCCCGGTCAGAGGAAAAAGGCTTGGGAAGCAAAAAAGAGTTTGTTGAGGCCAAGCCACTTCCTTCTGAGTTTTCCTCCTCTCCCTCTCATGCACAGACTTGGGAAAGTTGCAAAAGAGGCTGGGCCTGGTGACCTCAGCTGCGTGGGTGGAGGGGTGGGGTGGAACTGGAAAGCTAGGCTTCAGAGCCAACTAGATTTGGGGCGCTGTGAGGATTCAGTTTGTAGGGGCTCTGGCTCTGAGAGTGGGGGGAGGGAATGAGGAATGGGAGGCTTGTGGGTGGAAAGACCTGGAAGGTGACATGCCTTTGTGAGCACCATGGAAAGCCTATGGCTGGTTTTAGGAACTTCTGCTTCTGCTATTGGAAGCCACCCAGCAAAGCGGGCATGTTATCTGTTGAAGTATTAGGCTCACATGTGTTGTGGATTTGGTCCTACCAGCAGCCTGGTCAGGAGAGGTTCTGGTCCTGGTGCTTTGCCCTGTACACACACTGCTGCGTATCACATCACTGCATACCACATCACCACACACACACCAGACATATGGGAGGCAAGTTCTGACATCTTTCTGGGTCTCACAGATGAGAATGTATGACCCAACCTGAAGTAACAGCAATTTAAAATGCTGTTAATGTGGTGAGCCTATCTCTTTGAGCTGCCTGAAGCCATGCTTTGGGTAACTATGGCTAACAGACACATTAAACAAACTCAGAAAGAGTCTGGAGGCTTTGAGTAGAGGTAAGTGAGGAAGATTTACTCAGTGGTCTTAGGGTATGCAAACTGGAGACACAACTAGACAATACCCAGAGTGTCCCAAAGAAGAAAGGGAAGCAGGTCATACAGTAGAAAGCACGTCCTTGGGAACAGTTAGTCCTGCATTCTTAGCCTTCCAATTGGTCTGAGACCATCGTCTTCTAGGTGACCATCTAGACAGAGGTCTGGATAATGGAGGTCAGATGGTCTGGATACTGAACATTCTTTCCTTAGTTCTCCAGGGGATAATCAGAAGGTTATCTGAAGGTTTGATGTATGTCCAGGCATTGATGAAAGACTAGAAAGGTGAAGTTCCCAGCTTGTTAAACAAGAATACAATGGCTGCCTCTTTGCCTCAGCCTGCTTGATTTCAGTAACTGAGCAGCTTGACTTGAGTGGCCCTGTCTGGAGAGATACGGAGAGTGAGAGCCTCTGGAGGTTCAGAGACACGTGTAAGCCTATTTCTGGAGACACGCTGTAGTTGCCACGGGAGCCTGCTGCTGCAGGCACTTCTGGGAGGGGAAGTGAGCTGTGTTCAGCTAGTCCGTACAGCCTCTGAACATGGGACTGAAACCTATACCTTTAGGGGATGTTTGCAGAAGTACCCTCAACACCTTTGACAGCCAAGTCACCAACCATCCTCAGACTCTGGTCCTCACTTCCTCTGTCCATGTAGATCAAAAGTCAGCAACTTCCCTTTTCTTTCTCTGACATGTGCTCCAGTGGAGAATGATGAACAGCCTCTCCCTGTGGGGGAGGCCCTGACGCTGTGTTCATTGCATGCCCCCTCCTTCCTTCCCTCCTGAATGCAGCTTTCGACGACCTGAGTCTGTGAGACTGTTGGGGAACACAAAACGGACTCTTGCATTTTGTCAGTGGAAGTAGGACATGGTGCAGGTCATGGCATCAGGAATGCAGCTAAAGAGTGGTGGGGATTCAGAAGCTCCTAGAGGAGGGAAAGGCTCTGTGGAAAGGAGGGATTTGAATCAGAACTTGCAGGGTGCGGGGGTCTGAACAGGTGCGGTGCTTGCTCAGTGTTGGAGTCGGTGCCTGAGGCTGGCTGCACGTCAGGGCCGAGCGCCTCCCAGCCTGCGTCCTGTGGGCCCGAGGCCGCATCCTGTTCTTTCTCGCCACTGTGTCCAACTCCTCTGCACTACACCCTTAATAGTCACTGAGAAGGGGTCACTGGGGGAGCGTGCTCCTCTGGACAACAGGGTCAAAGGAATCCTGGGAGCAGAAGTGTGGGTGCGAAAGTGGGAATGATTCTGTTGGGCCCTCAGTAGAAGAGATGTGAGTGACGGACAGGAGGTCGTACTGAGGCAAGGCCCTGGACAGCCTGGGAGTCACGTCAGCTTGGATTTCACTGGGTGCCCAGTGGGGAACCCTTGGAAGTTTGGAGCAGGAAGGACTGATTGGAGCAAAGTTTCAGAAATGAGTCTGGAGGAAGAGACCAGAATCAGAGCACCAAGACATTCCTGAAATGCTCATTGGTGAAAGGTGACGACTAGCAGCACGGGGATGAGGGAACACGTCACTGAAGCAGTTTTGTGACGTGGTCAACAGGGCTGTTGTGATGATCAGATCCAGACACGGTCAGCCATTCAGCAGGTCCCGCAGAGGCCCTGAGCTGGGGCTGTGCTCTCGGCGGGAGCGGGACCTCCTGCACTCTCCCACTTGCGGCACTCGGGGGGCTCTCAGTAGATAGTAACGATCTGAGGGTGTGCTGGCAGAGTGGGAAGGACTGTGAGGCAGATGTAGGGGTGCACCTGTATGACCGAGGGACAGCGGAGTCACTACCTGAGGTGGGAAACACGGTGAGATCAGAAGGGGGTTACAGGGCTCCTGTTTTGTTTACACTGAGGCTCACGTACCAGCAGGACATTTCCATAACACCAGTTAACATCCCCAGCAAGGAAACTCTGTTTTACTCATGATTCTGTCCCCAGACCACTGCTCAGTGTTGTTGCCCCCACTCCTGCCCAGCCCAGCCCCTCCCCGCCTTGCTTCCTGCCCCTTCTGGCACTGTGTCCCTGGTCAAGGAGCCCACAAGCAGGGAGCCAACTGAGAGGAAGCTTGTGCTGGGCCTGCACCAGGCTGGTGGCTCCTCTGAGGCCCTGGCTTCCCAGCAGCTTCCTGGCAGGGCCAGGAATACGAATGAGAAGTGCAGGGGCTACGTACCCACAGACCAAGCTCTGGCTGACTCAGGGAGGAGAAAAAAGAAACCAGCAGAGAGAAGTTCAGACTCACCCCGCACCCCCGCTCCCGGGCCATCGGACCCTCCCCAGCTGGACACGGCCACGAGGCCTGGCTGGGGGTATCCTGGCCTGAGCACCAGCTGTGTTTGCTGCCACTTGGTAGTCAGCTTGGAAACCCACCTGCTTGTACTGACTCCCCTGCTCTCTCTTCCTCACTTCCCTTTCCCCCTCTTTTGCTTTATTTGAACTTCCCAATAAAATGTTAAATGTAAGCTCAGGCATTTAAAAAGTTTCCCCTTAAAGAACTGGGACCCAGAGAAAGCTAAAACAATATTTGTGGGCTGAATAAATGAGCGACAGGGCTCAGTTTAGATAGCACAGGACAAGAAACAAAGATACAGGAGTCATTTTGAAGAAGTCATAGCTTTGCAATGACCTTTTAGAAATGTGAACATGAGGATCGTCCCCACAGAATGTGGAGGCATCTCGTCTCCTAGGCGTGAGAGGGGCAGGAGGTACAGAGAGCAGAGAGTTGAGGCAGAACCTGAGACACACTCACAGCTAAGAAGCAGGAGAAAGAAGAGGATCCTGGTGGAAGTCTGTGAGGCCATGGCTAGATGGCACTTCCAGCCCCCGTAGACAAGTGTGACCCTGGACCACACTTCAGTGATGGACAGAGTGGTGAACAAGACAGAGCTCCTGCCCTCATGGAGCTCAAGTCAAATAGATTCAGGGTACGGGTGTGAAACCCATTTTCACCAGGGGCCACACCAGCCTCTTCATTGCCTTCAAAGGGCCGAAATAATTTTAGGACTGTATAAACTTCTGTGAGTACTCCTTAACCGTTAGTGAGTTGAAATTACATTCCATCCTTTGAAGGCAAACTCAATGCTGATGTGGCCCCCAGTGAAAATGAGTTGACACCCCCGATGAAGGGGAGCTGTCCTGCCGGTACCCTAGCTTCTTTCAGGCCTGGCGTGGGAAAACCTCTTGCAGGGTCTCTCTCCACAAGACAGGAGGGCCCAGGTCTTCGAGTCACGTGACTCCCCGACTGCACCCTTTGGGAGGAGAAACGAACTTTCGTGGTTTAAACCACTGTGATCTGAGGGTCTATCTGTTACGGAAGTTAGTGTCATGGCACAGCCTGGAAGAGTCGAGAAGACAAGAGGCAGACATCGAAGCTGTGGAGCAGGAGCTCACTGTGACCCGGAGGCTGGACTTGGAGTTCTAAGCCCTGGCGCCGTTTGCACAGCAGGGGTTGGTGGGAAGTTAAGTGTATTCTCCTGTCTTCTCTACCCTTACCACCCTTCTAAACACAAGTTCTTTTGTGAGCTCCCCAGCCACAGTCACTGAGCCATGGTCCCCAACTTTACTTAGAGGAGGGACCAGAGTTCACAGTCACCCACCCAGTCTCCCTCGTACGGGAGGAGGCACGTGCCAGAGTCCTTCTGTCAAGGCAGGAGCAGCAGGAAGAGATGAGCCACAGGCCCAGGGAGGACCTTGGCGGGACAGCCCCGGCGGTCTTGGCGAGGGGGACTTGGACGCTGTCTCTCTGTGTGCCTGCTGCGCAGGACTCAGCTCCCAGCCCGCCGTGGGCTCCCACCCAACCTTCAATTGCCAAAAGAGAGAATCTGATGGGTGTAGTGTTGGCAGTGACAGGACGGTTAGACCCCCGGCTCATCCAGAACAGGGGAGGAACAACTCCTCAAAGGCAGTGAAGCCACACACAACAGCAGGCTCCCAGGAACCTGTTAGTATGTCCAGGCGGCAGCAAACCAGAGGAAGCGGTTCGGAGCCTCTTGGGATCAGCAAGCACTGACCTTTCAGCAGCAGCTGAATTTTTGTTTTACAAGGTAAGTGTTAGTGGGGGCACTGACTAGAACCCACCTGTCGTCCTTGCGTCTGCAATGTCCTGAGCAGACAAATACCTGGGTTCCAGGGGAGGGTGTAAACCAGAAGCTGTGGACCTGGAGTCTGGAGACATGGACTCCGTGGTCACCTCCGCTTCCAACAAACTGTCCCATTGGTTTACACTCCAACTTCCCTTTTTAGAAAACTGGGTAATGAGACCTGTTCTGCCTAATTCACAGATTTGTTGTGAGGGGGGCGGGGGGAAAAGAAAGGTAAAATACCAAAAGCTTCTGGAAAGACTTTAAGAAGCCAAAAGTCAGATACAAGAGCAGTTAGCCAGCAAAGCATCTGCTGCGAGCTGACTTGCGTCCCCCCGAGAAGATGTGCTGGAGTCCTGGCCCCCATTCCTCAGAGTGGCTTTATGGTGTCCCCCTGAGAAGATGTGCTGGAGTCCTGGCCCCCATTCCTCAGAGTGGCTTTATGGTGTCCCCCCAAGAAGATGTGCTGGAGTCCTGGCCCCCATTCCTCAGAGTGGCTTTATTGAAAACACGGTCAGGGCAGATGCAGGTCGTTGACATGAGGTCGCACTATCCCAGGGCAGGCCTCACTCCAGTGTAACTGGCGTCCCTATAAAAAAGGAGCAAAGACACAGAGATGGAGACACACGGGAGGGACACCATATGACAGTGGAGGCACTGAGCGAAGGGTTGCTACTCTGAGACAAAGACCACCAAGGTTTGTTGGCCACCACCAAAGCTAGAAAGGGCAAGGAGGAATTCTCCCCTTCCGGTTTCAGAGCCAGAATGGGCCTGTGGACACCTTGATCTTGGACTTCTAGCCTCCAGAACCGTGAGACAATACATTTCTGCTGTTTTAAGCTACCCCGTTTGTGATACCTGTTTACAGCATCCATCCCTAGAAAACAAATATAACATCCTTGGACAGTTTCCACGGCGGAGTGGAGCTTGGCCAAAGCCCTTGGCCCATCCCTGAGAGGTGTGCAACCAGGATCAGCCGTTAGTCGTGGGACAAGGACCTGGATTGCAGGGCTAACACCACTGATGTGAAGGTCACAACCAGCAAAGGTCAGTTCTGGAAACCCCAAAGCAGCTAAAAGGGCTACGTAGGTTTACACAGCCGGTGGCAGTAAAGTTCCTGCTGACTGTAGGGTCACTTCTGCCTGGAGGGACCAGTGTGCTCAGAGTGGAACTGGTTAGCGCAGTCTGGGGACAAATGTGCTTTCACTTCCTGCCCGGGGGGTGTCAGTGTCACTTTCATACTCCAGACTGCCACCATTCAACACACCACAAATCACCCCGGGGAGAAAGCCGGCCTGCAGGGATGGCCCCTACTCCCCTGCTCGTTTTAGAAGTTGTTAAGCCGTTTTGCTCTAGGGTTTCTGCCTTTTGTGTGGTCTGCCTGCGCTGAATGTAGGTCAGCAGGGCAAACTGGGGGAGCAGGGCACATAACCTACTTAAATGTTCACACACACACTGAGTTCTCCCGATTACCCCTGAGGTGGTTACTGTTACCACGTCCATTCTACAGATGCAGAACCTGAGGCACACAGGCGCCCCCTGGTGTCAGGAGCCTGTCTGACTCCAGTGCCTGTGCTGTTAACCCCTCTGTTAACACTATTTTAAGAGCTTATTTGGACCAGGCTGTTCCTAATTAAATCTGAAAGCAATAATTCAGTGAAAAATATAAATGAGAACAAAATACTAAGTGTGTGTATGTGTGTGGCCCTGATCTGCTTTGACTGTGACACTTAAAGGGGAAGGGACGCTAGCAGGAGCCGAGTGCTCCCACCCAGGTCAAGCTCCTTGACGCGTTCCCGACAGCCCTGTGAGGTGGATCTCACAGACCTGAGCAAAGCAGCCAACGCCACCACTGTGGAGAGAGGCAGGACCCACACGTGAATCCAGGTTATCTGTGAGCCTGTTGGGTTTTCCGTGACCCCTATTGCCCAAAGTGACAGCCAGGGCTTAGGGAGACTTGCTTACTGCCAGGCATAAAATAAATGTTTATTGGACTGGGTTGAATTAAACTCCAAATTAACGTAATGTTCATTAAGAGAGTATTTGACCCATGAGTGGACACCATACAGATGTGAGAAGGCCCAAGCTGTCTGTAGTGACACAGAACCTGCTGCTAGGTGACAAGGACAGTTTAGAGACAAGCCCGTGGCATATGGTTTCTTTCTTTCTTTTTTTTTTGAAGAAAGAACAGGATTTTCTTACCAATACCCACCTCGTTCTGGTTATAAATGCAGATGATAGGGATAATAATGCTTGTCTCTGAGGGGGAGGATCACGAAGGACTCTCACATATTTGATAAAAAGCAAAAACATGAAGATACTTCCATGTTCTTCGAGCAAAAATGAAAGAACGGAAAAGGAAGACAGGTTTTTTCTTGGTGGCAACACGCCCCACTGGAGTGGGGACATGCCCCAGACCCAGATTCTCCATGTCGGCTCCCTCAGCACGTACCCCGGGCTCCAGGGGTGGGACGAGCTCTTCGGAGCCGCTCCGTCTCTGTTCTGTCGTCTCTGTCTCTCTCCGCCTCTGGGTTCTGTCCTCTCTGTGTACCGCCAGCTCTCTCGCTACAATCCCCCCTTGTCCCGTGAAATGTTTCCATTGACAACAAACATATGAACACATTACAAGAAACCAGAACTCCTTGGAAAAGGGGCCTGGAACAACCCTTTGTATTGTGTGAATTCAAAAGTTCACAGAAGCTAACTTGAAGGGGAGCCCACTGGCTGGATAAAGGGGGGTGATCTGAGCACTAAAGGCCACAGTAAGTGGGAACACTCATTATTCTGAAACTGGTAAATAAAGGGGAAAAAACAAGTAATTTGCTTTCCCCGTATGAGCTGTACTGCATGGTGAGCAAACAGTTGATAAGAGTTATTTTTTGCCCTATGTTATTTTATTATTATTTTTAAATTTTATTTTTCAGTTACAGTTTACATTCAATGTTATTTTGTACTAGTTTCAGGTGTACAGCATAGTGGTGAGACCATCACGTACTCTACAAATTGGCCCCCTGATATGTCCAGTGCCCACCGGGCAGCACACACAGTTACCCAACCCCCTCTCCCCTGGCAACGGTCTGTCCGTCCTCTGTGTCTATGAGTAAAGAGTTTTTTTTTAAGTAGAAGATCCCAGATGATAAGTACAGAAGGAAAGATAGACTCAGAGGAAGCCCTGTTCCGCGTCCCCGGTGACAGTGTGGACACCAGCGCGGATCGTCGGTGGCTGCTGACACCTGAGGTGAGACACCAGAGGGAAACTCGCCGTTCATGGATGGCTGAGGCCGGGAACTCCGGGACCTGCGCCCCAGCCCTGCCGCTGACTCCGCAGGGAGGTGCCAGTCATTACTGATCTCTTGGTGGGACACCATGGGGTGTGCCCAGCACCAGCTGTGAAGGGTTCTTGCCGTAAAACCAGGCCTCTAAATCTAACCACGGCTTTACAGGACAGATGGGCTCAGAGAGCCACATTGCATGACACCTCTGGATTTCAACCAGCAAAGTTCAGAATGTGGTCAACTCTACAGATGAAAAGGGATAAGAGACGTTTTGAATACGTGTGATGTGTGGACTTGTAAATCCTGAAACAGGCAAGGCGAGTGCAAACATGACCAAACACATGCGAGACAACAGGGAACATTTGAACACTAACTGCACGTTTAAAAAGTTAGAAGGGTTTATTCACAGTCCTTCTTAGGGACTTTACTCATAAATGATGTGATGCTAAGAATTAGCTTCAAAATCACGCAGGTCTGTGGGGCTGGGGAGAGGGCTGGGTGGCGGTGCAGCTGGAGCGTCCTGGCCACGCGCAGGCGCGTTGTGCCAGGGGCTTACTGCTCTGTCATCTCTGCTTCTATATGTGCCTGGAGGTTTCCATAACAAAATGTTAGCGAAGAGCAATCGAAATATGGACAGTCCACTTAATTCTTCTGGCATGATGGTGGTGGAAGCAGCGGGTATGTGGAAGTGTGTGTGTGTGCGTGTATGCGTGTGTGTGCGCGTGTGTGCACGTGTGTGTGTGTGTGTGTGCGCGTGTGGTCTCATGCTCTGTTTGGTCCTCATTCAACCTGCAGCTCTGGAACAAAAGCATTTTTTTTCAAAAATGACTTCGTGACAGGTGTGAGTAATGCCCCGACCCAACAGGCCCAGCTGGATTTCCACGGGGTGTTAGGCAGGCAGGCACAGACCCCAGGCCCCTCTTTAGGGAACGGCCCGGGCCAGGCCCACCCGGTTATTCCCACGGTCAAAGACGGAGTAAAACTGTCTAATGAAGACGTCACCCAGGATCCAGAGGGGCCCGGATGGAGGCTGCATGTCAAGACCTTGAAAGCCGCTGAGGCAGAGCTCCATTCCGTCTACGAAGTCCTGGAGTTGGGAAGAAGAAAGTGAGTGGCAGACAGGGAAGGAGGAAGGAGCGCTGCCCAGAGCTGTCTGTGTGGTGGTGGTGGCCACACCGATGGCCTCGGATGGCGCTTCACAGTTTTGGTTGGTTGGTTCTTCCTCCTGCTTCACACGTGCTTACCTGTGTACTCAACAACGTGTTTGAACAGCCCCCTAGATGTGGGCCTGGACCTTCTACGTTCTGCAGTTTTGAGAGCTGTTCATCCAATCTATTCTACACCCCACAAGGTTTCAGTTTTCACAGTTGGGAAAATTGAAACCCTCAGTTCAGGCCGGAAGAGCAAAAGGTTTGGCATTAGAAAATCTCAACTTAAAGTCTGGTTTCTTTAGTTTCTAGTCAGGCTCATCTTAATTTCTTTTAAGGGAGAGAAATTGCTCTATAAATGGCTAGCCACCACCATTTTCTTATTGATGTTCTGGGCAGAATCACGTGAGTGGCTCCTTTCAGGTCAAAGGCAAGCAGGCACCCTCGTTCGTGAGAAGAGTGGAACCGCCACAACCTTATATTTTTTAGTTTGGCAAAGAGTTGGCATCTAACAGAAAAGTGTGGTCTTTCCAACAAACACTTGAAGTTTGAGGCTGTTGACGATGGAGTAGGAAAATTTGCAGAGGGCTACAGAAACTTCTTGAGAGGAAGGGGGTAAAAATGCAAAGGTATTATAGCATCTGTGATGGACTGAGGTGGCTCTGATTGAAATCTGCTGGTAGAGAAGGACGGTGTCGCCACATTGGGTACAGGGAAGGGTGTGAGGTTGAGCAGGGACTCAGGTGGAGAGTAGGGGGTGCCAGAGTGGTGAAGGGCATTTGGGCGGATGGATTTGGCAGCTGAAATGTCTAGCTTGTCCTCTGTATGGTGTTCACGGTGGCAGCTTCAGAATCTTCTGTCGGAGGATTTTGGGGAACTTGACCTGAAGCTGTGTTTTTAAATGAAACATTTGTTTTCACTTCTACTGTAAGTTTGTATCTGGTGGCTTTGGGAAGCGGTTCGTGGAGATCACGGTATGGGGTGGGGTGGTAGGTAAATCCCTAAGCCCTCAGTCTTCACCTTAGCACCTCAACTCTGGTGCAGTCACCCTGACACTGTGGGTGACTTTGGGCAATGTCAGTGTGTGAAAGTGTGTCACCAAAGACCTCTGATACTGAAAATGCAGCCCAACTGTGATATGAAGTGGCCATGGGTTTCTCAAACACCTGGGGGTTCCCTTTCGATCTCATTTTTCATATCTGTGCATCTACTGCAACAAGGCGTGTTCTTAATTGATTATATATGATAAGAGATGTAACCTCATTCTGTAACTCCCACCCCCAAGCAGCTCATATCTAGAAACATTAACTCTCTGAGTCTCAATATCCTGGTCTATAAAATGGGAAAACAATACCCTAGCCTGGTTGCGTGGTTAAGAGGATTTGGGTGGTTGAACGGCTTGTCCCAGGCTTGCTGCTGCTTCAGGGCAGGACAGAAAATGAAAGACCCGGCCCCATGCTCCTTCCTCCACACATAGGCAGCTGCATCTCTCCCGGAGGAAATGCCACGTCAGTGTGGGATAAGCTGGGGTAAACGCAGTTGCCTGTTCCGAAGGGGGAAGTGGCAGGTGTACGGGGAAGACCCTGAGACTTGCAGAATGAGGAAAGTTCTTTTGTTTTCTGCTACATTGTGCATGTGTGTGTGTTGTGTGTGCTCTTTTTTAAAAAAAATTGAATTTATTGGAGTGATATTGGTTAATAAAATTACATAGATTTCAGGTGTATGATTCCATAACCCATCATCTATGTATTGTGTTGTGTGTTCACCACCCCAAGTGAAGAGACTGTTCTTACCACCAGGGTGTAGGCAGTTGGTTGAAGAGTGTAGGGGACTCCATTGATGGTGAAGATGACATCCGGCATGACATTGAGATTATCACACTCCACAGCATACTAAAAGACAACAGAGTATCAATTTAGAAATCTCCCGTCTCCCAAGAGAGGCCCAGCCCCCTGCTCCCACCCCTCCCCACGCCAGGCAGGCGCTCACTTCTCCATCCACAGGCTCAGCCCCAATGGCCTTCTGCAGCTGCTGGATGTCACCTGAGGGGCCTGTGAGGAGGGAGGTCCCTGTGTCCACAATGGCCTGGCAGCCTTCTGAGCAGAACATCACGGTGCTCCCCACCTGGATTCTGAGGGCAGAGGAAGCATGGTCAGTCCCCTGCCCCTGCTCCACTTGCCCCTTCCCCCAGCCCCCAAGCTTCCCCCGGCTCCCCGCCGCTCTCGTGCCTTGCTGGGCTCTCCGGCACCCAAAGCACACCAGTGATCTCCAGGTTGGTCTCTCTCATCATATGCATGTTTCTCCATTTTTTTTGACTGAGATTCATAGCAGGAAATGCCCACACACATGCAAGAAACATTTCATGAAACAGTGCCTGACCTTAATATGTGAAGTACACGCTGGTGTTTTCTATTTTACTCCATTTCATTAAAAATTATAGGTCATGATCCCCTAAAATGATGTTATGACCCGTAACTAGCTAAATCCCTATAGTCTGAAAAACCCTCCCTAGACCGTGAACACTGAGGCTTTTTGCTTTAGTATCCCTAGTGTCTCGCACTTCGCCTGGCACCTCGTTGGAACTTATTCCTGGCTGAATTGACACCTGAATTACATTTCTTGGAATTCCTGCATTGTCTCATGCAGTGCCAGGAATATGTCAGGCATCTAGCCCCCCTTCCTCAATTGCTCCGTGCACAGATGCGCACGTGTGTGTGTGAGAGTGTATGAAGGCTCACAGCGCTGCCACCTCCATGAAACCCTTGAGTATTTCTTCAGATAGAAGCTGTCCTGCCCTGTCTGCTGGGAGACTTGGGTGGCACATCTCATGGAGCTCTGACCACCTTCCTGCTTCTGTGTGCTGGTTTGTATGTCCGTCTCATCTTCTATACATGCTCTGTGAAGGCGAACACTGACTCTTTCACTTTTGCACCCCCATTTCACTCAGCCTGTGTGTTAATTAATGTTGAGTGAACAAGAAGCAGCTGGTTGAGTGTTTGTATTTACTATTGGTTGAGTTGAAGGTGCAACAAGTATACAAGGAGGAAAGCTGGACGTTGACACTGTGTGCCTGTCACCCCAACTACTGAGGCTCCTTCCTATGCCTCTGCTCAGCACCCTTGTGCCTCTAGCCTCACCCCGGACATCCTCTCCCAGTGACCAGCAATTTCATTCAGATCAATTCAGTAGATCCAGTTTGAGTTGTGTCTGTTTTGAGTCCTACAATTTGAGTCCCTCAATATTGTACTTTGTGGACGATACTCACGAGTCCAGTGTGATCTGCCAGTAGCCTTGCTTGGTGACTGGGACCCAATTCAGACTCCCTGAGAAATGGGAGTGGTCATAGCCTCCAAAAATCAGTTCACTCCCTGCTCCACCTTCTGGGTCACTGCAGAGAGAGAAAGGCAGATTGCCAGGGAAGGGCCGCCAGAAAACCTCAGGAGTGAGTTTCTGCTTCTTGGTCTGGTCACTCCCACCAAGTACCTAGAGAGAAGCCCAGGCTTTGAGACCAGGGCTTCCAAATACTGTGAGTTGATTTGTCTGGACTTTTTGGGCAAAAGAATAGAGACAGCTCTGCCCAGTGTTTGGTGAATGTCCTCCTGCTTCTTGCATAAACAGGGTACTGAGGTGAGAGGTAGGGACAATTGGTCTTGCCGTGCAGAACTCAGGCAGAACCAAGGCCAGGGCCAACCTGAGTGTGCACACCTTATGTGGCTGGAGGCACCTGCCAAAAACACCTTTTCCCCAAGTAGCTTCTCCACTGTTGTGGTGGTGTGTGGAGTTTGTCTCCACATTATTTACTGTCTGTGTTAAGGCAAAGACGCTAATGTGAGCCCAGGATTTTTTTGGAGCTTGAATAGTTATTCATTTTTATTGGTGATTTCTCAGATTATGTTCTGGCACCTACAGGATTGTGGGGAAATTGGACATACAACTAATTCATTTTCAGGAGGAAAAGAATCAGAAAAACAAAGCTTGGGGCACTGCAAGGCAGGGCAGTAAAGGAGAAGGGAACTGGGTGTCTGTGGGAATCTTATGAAAGCAATTTTAGAGAGGCGAAGGGAGAAAGAACTAATGTTTGTTGATGGCCTTCATGCACAGAAGGTGCTGTGCTCGGAATTTTACCTGCCCAATCTTATTCAGTTTTCACACCAGGACAACCTGGTGTCCATTTGGGGACACAGAGGTTCAGGGAGATGAAGTAATGTAAGTGGTAGGTTTTAAATCCAGGTCAGTCTGACTGCAAAACCTTTGCTGTTTCCCTTCAAAGCTCATGTCTTCCAGGCTGGAAGGGAGCCAGAGGCTCTGATAGGGGAAGCGAAGTGGTCTAGACAACCTGCTCTCTTACTCACAGTTCTGCCCGGGCCTGTCTCAGCTGCAGCCATGCTGCAAAGGAAGAATTTGGGAGAGGGAATTCAAGGCTGTCCATGTGGGAAAGAAAAACAAAGGACATGGGCTTCTGTTCAGATGGGAAGCTCAGGCCAGGGCTCACTGGGAAGGAGTCAGAAAGGTAAGAAATCGCCTCCCCTACACAGGTGAGACAAACCACGCCCCCACCCCCAGAACCCCAGGCAAAAGTGCCCAGAAGCATGTGAGTCTCATGACCTCATCCAAAATTACAGCATGCAATTTAAAGTACACATAACATAACATTTACCGTCTTAATCATTTTTAAGTGTACAGCTTAGTAGTGTTAAGCGTATTTTGGGGAGCGCAGGACTGATAAAATGGCATCGGTCCGATCAAGATAGCATAAAGTAAATAAAACAAAGTGGAGTCATTTATGTCAACTAAACTGACTCTCAGTCAGGCATGACACTTTGGTTTAAGAGGAAAACTACCTAAGTCAGAGCACACACATCTGGCATGGAGACATAGCTGCCCACGTGGTCAGAGTAGCCATGTCTGCAGAGCGGGACCACCCACAGGTAGGCTCCTGGGGAAATTCCACACGGTCAGCGTGAGTGCCAAGCAGAACAGCCATGAACCGCCCATAGGTTCCTGAACAAATTCCCCACTTGGCATCAGGGGTGCCAAGACAAGACCCAGAAGGGCAGAGTCCACCACTCTCAAGGTATAACTGAGGCAGGCTCTAGACCACTGCTGAGACGGCTGAGCTCTGCACACCAGAGTGCTGCTCCAGGCCACGTGGATCTCCCTTGGCATTGGCTGTCAGAGCCTCTGCCCTGCTGGACTGAGGACTTTGTCTGCCCTGCTGCCCACCTGGCTCTGGAGATCCTTCCTTGCAAGATGCTGACAACTCCCTTGCCCTCTGTGCTGTCTCCTGGACCTGCAGACTGAGACTCGGACTCAGGTTCGCTATCCCCCATTGATTGCTGTGTGTGTGTGTGTGTGTGTGCATGTGTGTGTGTGTGTGTGATATTTCTCTTAGATTGTTAGAGTGTGAGTGGAATATTATTGTATGGTGATGTTCTCCTCTGAGTGAACCTGCATTCAATAAAGGCTGAGAGAATAGCATAGTTACTATGTGGGACTCTTATCCATTCCTTGGTGCCAGGCTGCTCAGCAGACAGTTAGCCCAGCAGTTGCCTGGCCAACTTACAGGAAAGACTATATCACAGACACATGCTTGTGACACATTCACACTGTTTTGCAGCCAGTCTCTAGAACCTTTTCACACTGTAAAACCAAAACTCTATAACCATTCAGTAACTTCCCATTTCCCCCTCCCCCCGCCCCTGGCACCCACCGCTCTACTTCCTATTTCTCTGAATCTGACCACTTCTAGGGACTCCATATAAGTGAAATTATACAAGTGGTCCTTTTGTGATGGGCTTGGTTCACATAGCGTGAAGTCCTCAAGATTCATCCATGTTGTAGCATGTGTTTGAATTTCCTTTCTTTTTAAATCTCAATATATTCTATTGTTTGCATGTTCCATGTTTTGTTTATCCACCATTAACATGCAATGTTTTTGTTGTCTGCTTACTTTACATTTTCCTGCCTCCTCCCCATTGGAGTTAAGCTTCTTGAGGACAGAGACTGTCTTTCTTGCTTCATGGTATTCCCAGCACCTAAATTATGCTCAGCATATTACAGGGGCTTGAGAAATATTTATTCACCACATGAATGAATATCCAGCTCCAGAGATTCCTTAAATCAGTCCGGCGTGCTACAGCTTACAAAGTGCTTCTCACAAGGACTGTTTGAGGCAATCCCATTTCCTCAATAGTCAGAGAGGTTAAGCGTTTTGCCCCACATCACACAGCTGGGCAAACAAGAGAGCTAAGCTGGACAAGGCGGCTGCTACTTCTAGTGCTCTTCCAGCTGCACCAAGTTGTCTCCCTGGAGATAGAATTCACCTCAGCCAGGCTAAGTCCTGCGGGACTTACCTACTCATGTAGACAGAGAACATGGGTACATCCACCAGGTTCTGGGTCATCATGTTGTCGAACACTGGCGTCACCCCTCCAGCAGCCAAGGAGGGGTATCCCAGGCCCAGAATTCCATCAAACTCTGTGTTCACGAAGGTCTGGCCAGGCTCTGTGACACTCTCCCCAAACTGCTGGCCGACCACAGTCAGGCCTTCCACCTGATAGGAGAAAGCCCAAAGGAAATTTGCATAGGAGATCTTTGCAAAAGGGTCTCAGGTTCCTGGATTCTCCCTCTGTCCTAAAGCTAATTCTTCTCCAGCTCAAGTTTTCTTGATTAAAGGGACGCAATGATTTTTGCCATAGTTGAATTCAATTTTAAAAAAGAATATTTTATTTATTTATCTTTAGAGGGGAAGGGAAGGAGAGAGGGAGAGAAATATCAATGTATGGTTGCCTCTCCTGTGTCCCCCGCTGGGAACTGGCCTGCAACCCAGGCATGCGCCCTGACTGGGAATTGAACTGCAGTTGTTTGCTTTGCAGGCCTCTGCTCAATCCACTGAATACACCAGCCAGGGCTGAATTCAACTTTTTCATGTAAACTTTTTTTGTTGTTGAGTATAAACAGAAATCATACGTGTGCAAGTTAATGAGTGTTCATAAACTGTACTCACCCACGTGAGCAAGCTCCCAGACTGAGAAACAAAACATCACTACTTCCCGGAAGGTCCTCCATGCACCCTGCTTTATCATTGCACCATTCCTCAGGAGTGACTAATCTGGTTTCTAACAGCCTGTATCTGCTTTGTCTACTTTTGAATTTTACATAAATGGAATCATACAGTATGAATTCTTTGGTGTCTGGTTCTGTCACTCAGCATTATGCTTGTTGCATGCTGTCCTAATCCATTTATTGTCATCGTATTCCACACTAAGAATATGCAGTCACTATGTATGCATTCTTTCACGATGGATGTTTGGGTTATTTCCTGTACTTGACTATTGCTAATAATGCAGTTTGTACATGTCTTTGGGTGAACACGTGTACACATTTCTGTTGCATGCATGCCTGGGAGTAAAATTGTTAGACCATAGGGTGTGCATACATGCTGACAGAACTGAGTAAATACTGACAGAATTTTCCAAAGTGGTTTGTACCAACTGATGTTTTCTCTCTTTTTGCCCTGGGATGAAACCTGCATTCTTTTTTAAAAATATATATTTTATTGATTATGCCTTTACAGTTGTCCTATTCCCTCCCTTTGTTCCCCTCCACCCTGCACACCCCCTCCCCCACCATTCACCCCCCTTTAGTTTATGTCCATGTGTCACAAGTTCTTTAGATTCTATGTTTCCCCTACTATTCTTGCCCTGCCCCCTGTCTATTTTCTACCTACCATCTATGCTACTTATTCTTTGTACCTTCTCCCTCCTTCTCCTCCTCCCACTCCCCTGTTGCTAACCCTCCTTGTGACCTCCATTTCTATGGTTCTGTTCCTGATCTAGCTGTCCTCTTAGTTTGTTTTTCTTTTAGGTGTGGTTGTTAATAACTGTGGGTTTGCTGTCCTTTCACTGTTCATATTTTTTATCTTCTTTTTCTTAGATAAGTCCCCTTAACATTTTATATAATGAGGGCTAGGTGATGATGAACTCCTTGAATTTGATCTTATCTGAGAAGCACTTATCTGTCCTTCCATTCTAAATGAAAGCTTTGCTGGATAGAGCAATCTTGAATGTAGGTCTTTGGATTTCATGACTTAGAATACCTCTTTCCAGCCCCTTCTTGCCTGTAAGGTCTCTTTTGAGAAATCAGCTGACAGTCTGATGGGAACTCCTTTGTAGGTGACTGTCCCCTTATCTCTTGCTGCTTCTAGGATTCTCTCCTTCATTTTAACCTTGGCTAATGTAATTATGATGTGCCTTGGTGTGTTCCTTCTTGGGTCCACCTTCTTTGGGACTCTCTGAGCTTCCTGGATTTCCTGGAAGTCTATTTCCTTTGCCAAATTGGGGAAGTTCTCCTTTATTATTTGGTCAAATAAGTTTTCCACTTGTTGTTGTTCCTCTTCCCCTTCTGGTACCCCTATAATTCAGATGTTGGAACGTTTAAAGATGTCCTGGAGGTTCCTAAGCGTCTTCTCATTTTTTTGAATTTTTTTCTTCACTCTTTTCTGTTTGGTCATTTTTTTTTCTTTCTGGTCCACTCCCTTGATTTGAGTTCCAGTTTCCTTTCCCTCTCTATTGATTCCCTGTGCATTTCCCTTCATTTCAATTAGTGTAGCCTTCATTTGTTCCTCTAATTTGTGATTAAAATCAACCAGTTCTGTGAGCATCCTGAGCATCATTATTTTGAACTGTGCATCTGATAGGTTGGTTATCTCTTGGTCGCTTAGAAGCATTGGCTCTGGGACTTTGAGCTGTTCTTCTTGAGCCATATTGTTTTGGTCTGCTCGTGCCTATCATGTAGGAGGGGCGGAGGCTTAGGTGTTCACCAGGGCAGGGTGACCCCATCCCTGGGTTGTGTCTGCTGTATGTGGGGGCAGGGTCAGAGAGGGGCAATAGCGTTTGTTCTGCTCTCTCTTGGATTTTGGTCCCCTCTGCTGTTTCCCGCAAGCAAACCTGCCCCCCCCCCCGGTGTCAGCTCCTGGGTGTGTGGGCCTGTGCACCCTCCAGGACCCTGTGGGTCTCTCCAACAAATTCTCTGTGAGCCTGGGAGCTTCTCCTGCCACCTCGACCATGAAAGTTTTCCCAATTGGTGTTTTTAGGCTTTAATTCCTGGCGCTGGGGCCCTAGCCTGTGAGGTCTGTCTCACTGCTTGCTCCTTTGCCTGGTTTATCTGCACTTGAATGTGTGACCGCAGTCAGCCAGCTGCCTTGTGCCCTCACTGAGTCCCCTTGTTGCTGCTTTTCCCTGCGAGACCCCACCCTGCCAGCCACTGACTCCGCCCCTCTTAATGGTCTGGATGAATGGTTTGTTGTCGGACTGGACTTCTGTACAGTTCAATTTTCTGTGTTTTGGTTGCGTTCTTGTTACTAAAACTTTGTTGTCTTTAAACTTGGTTGTGTGTGGAGGCACATTGTTTCCCCCTATGCCTCCATCTTGGCCAGAAGTCCCAGTTGATGTCTTCAATACCAGTATTTTAAGAGCTCTAGTTGCCAGTGGCTCCATAGCTTCTCCAGCACTGGATGTGGTCTTCAGTTTCAGTCTTCTAGTGGATATGCAGTGGGAACACTCAGTTTTCATTTTACTTCCTGATTACTAATGAAATTGGACATTGGGTGTCTTCTCTGGTGAAGTAGGTTGGCTGCATTTCTCTTCCTGATTGGTAGGAGTTCTCTATCTATTCTGGTACCGAGTCCTTAGTTGGATATGTGTATTATGAACACCTCTGGGCTGTGACTGATGTTTTTTGCTGAACAGAAGATAAGAATTTCAATATAGCCAAATTTATCAATTATTTGCCCTTTTCAATTTGTGGTTTTAGTAACTTGTTTCAGAAATTTTTGCCTATCTTTTTTTCCTATGTTTTGTTTTCAAAGGTTTCACTTTTTACATTTATGTCTATAGTCTATGAGCAGCTCTACAGTGTGTGAGGTAGGAGACAAGATTCATTTTATTTTTTACTGTATGGATACCCAGATGACTTAGTGCCATTTAATAAACATACCATCAGTTTAGACACTGTAGCGTCATGTTCAGTGCCAGGTGACTGTGTGAGTAGTCTCTGAATTTTCTACTCTGGCCCAGTTGTCTGTTTGCGTATCCTGTGCCAGTATCACACTATGTAAACGCGTATATCTTTACAGTAAGTCTCAATAGTTGGCAGTGTTTTTCTTCACCTAGACTGTTTTGGTGTATTACATATTCATACACATTTTAGAATTAGCTTGTCAGTTTTTTGTTTTTAAATATATTTTATTGATTATGCTATTACAGTTGTCCCATTTTTTCTCCCCTTTATTCCCCTCCACCCTGTACTCTGCTCCCACCAGCATTCCTCCACCTTAGTTCATGTCCATGGGTGGAGCATATAAGTTCTTTGGCTTCTACATTTCCCATACTATTCTTTAACCTCCCCCGGTCTGTTTTGTATCTGCCATTTATGCTTCTTATTCCCTATACCTTTTCTCCCATTCTCCCTCCCCACTGATAACCCTCCATGTGATCTCCAGTTCTATGATTCTGTTCCTGTTCTAGTTGTTTGTTAGCTTGGTTTTGGTTTATGTTTTAGGTTCAGCTGTTGATAGTTTTGAGTTTGTTGTTGTTTTACCGTTCATAGTTCTGATTATCTTCTTTTTCTTAGCTCAGGCCCTTTAACATTTCATATAATAAAGGCTTGGTGATGATGAACTCCTTTAACTTGGCCTTATCTGGGAAGCATTTTATTTGCCCTTCCATTCTAAATGATAGCTTTGTTGGATAGAGTAATTTTGGTTGTATATCCTTGCCTTTCCTGACTTTGAATTCTTCTTTGCAGCCCCTTCTTGCCTGTAAGGTTTCTTTTGAGAAATCAGCTGATAGTCTTATGGGAACTCCTTTGTAGGTAACTCTTCTCTTTCCCCTTGCTGCTTTTAAGATTCTCTCCTTTTCTTTAATCTTGAGTAGTGTAACTATGATGTGTGTTGGCGTATACTTCCTTGGTCCAACTTCTTTGGGACTCTCTGAGCTGTCTGTTAATTGCTTAGTACTATTTTTGGAGCTTTGATATGTTCTTTCATTTGGGCCATATTTATTTGTCTCAGTGCACCTGTTATGTTGTAAAGGATGGAGCCTTAGGTTTCCCCAGGGTGGGGCAACTGGAGTTGCTGCATTCTGGCTCTGTACATGGTGGGTTCCAAGAGGGAACAATGGCACTTGCTTGGCTCTCCACAGGCTTTCAGTCACTTTCCCCACTACCCACAAGCAAACTGGGCCCTTCTGGCACTGATTCCCTGGTGGGTGCATTTGTGTGTATTCCAGGACCCTGCAGGTCTCTCCAGTGAACTCTCCTATGAAACTGGGAATTTCTCCCACCAGCACAACCCCCGAAGGTTTTTACAGCCAGTGGTTTTGAGGCTTTAGTTTCCTGCACTGGAACCCTGGGTTGTGCAGTCTATCTCGCTCCCCAGTTGTTTCTCCTGGTTTATCTGAGCACAAATGTGGGACCACCTGGTCCAATAGCCACTGCCTTGCCACAGGTCCTCTCTGCTCCTGCTGCCCATCTCTGCCCCTCCTACCAGTCTGAGTGAGTGTTTTTTTGTTAACACCTTGGTTGTCAGACTTCCATACAGTCTGATTTTCTGGAAGTTCTAGTTATTTTTTGTTTTTAAATTTGTTGCTGTCCTTCTTTTGGTCATGTGAGAAGGCAAAGTGTATCTACCCGTGCCTCCATCTTAGCCAGAAGTCTAGAATCAGCTTGTCAGTTTTCAATAAAAATTGCTCTTGGTTTGATTGAGGTAACATTGAATCTATAGATCAGTTTGGAAAAAAATTGACTTATTTATAATACTGAGTCATAAGCTTAGTTTATCTTTCAATTTATGTAGCTCATTCTTAATTTCACTCAATAATGTTTTGCAGTTTCTAGAGTAGAGGTCTTGCACATTATTTTATTAAATTTATTTCTAGGTATTCTATGTTTTTGATGTTATAAATAATTTCATTAAAAATCTATTTTCACTAATATATAAAAATTTGAATGATTTTGTATGTTGATCTAGTATCCAGCAACTTTGCTAAATTAACTTATTAATCCCAATAGTCAGTTTTCCCATACAATTGGTTCTCTTTTCATTTTAATGCTGTTTTCCTTAGCCATGCAGAAGCTTTTTATTTATATGAGATCCCATTTGTTTATTCTTTCCTTTATGCTCCTTGCTCTAGGGGACATATCAGTGAAAATATTGTTGCATGGAATATCTGAGATTTCCCTGGCATGGTGGGGGGGGGGGATGCAGACAGCTGTACTTGAACAACAGCAACAAAAAACCCCAATAGTTAGTAGATATTTTGGGATTTTTTTACATATAGATTCATGTCATATCTGAATAATGAGAGTGTTATTTCTTGCTTTACAATCCTAATGCCCTTCATGTCATTCTTTATGGGCTCATTGCTTTGAGAGTTAACATCCTTGGCTCATTCTTAATGTCAGGGAAAAGTCAATAATTTGTGATTAAGTATGAAGTTTTCTGTGGGCTTCCTTGTAAATATTCTTTATCAGATTAAGAAAGTTACTTTATATTTCTAGTTTTCTAAGAAATTTGTAAAAAGTCATGCAAAGATGTTGAATTTTATTAATTCAGAAGATTATATAATTTATTCCCTTTATTGTCTAAGATGATAAATTCCTGGGGAAGAGTGACTCTTGGCTGGATATCTTATTTTTTATATATCACAGGTTTATTTGCTAACATTTTGTTAACAACTTTTGTATCTACATTCATGAGAAAGAGACTGATGTGCAACTTTCATTTTTTATAATGATCTTCTCAAGTTTGTTGTCAAATTTATGTTGGCCTCACACAATGAGTTATGGAGTGTTCCTTTTTATCAATTATCTGAGATAATTTACATAATGTTGGTGTTATTTCTTCCTTAAATGTTTGGAAGAATTTACCACTGAGGCTACTTGGGCCTGGAGTTTTCTTTGTGGAAAGGTTTTTAATAACAGAGTCAGTATTTAAATAGACATTGGAATATTCATATTTTTATTTATTTTTTGTGTTAGTTTTGACGTGCTGTATTTCTCAAGCCATTTGTCAATTTTTAAAAAAATGTTAAGTTTATCAATATAAAATTATTCTTGATATGCTCTCATCATTTTAATGTCTGCAGGGTGTTCATTAATACAATTTTTTTAAAGACTTTATTTATTTCTAGAGAGAGGGAAGGAAGGGAGAAAGAGGGAGAGAAACATCGATGTGAGCCTCTCACATATTCGCGACTGCGGACCTGGCCTGCAACCCAGGCCTATGCCCTGACCAGGAGTTGAACTGGCAACCTGTTGGTTTGCAGGCTGGCACTCAATCCACTGAGCCATACTAGCCAGGGCTGACTGGTTGTTTTGTATGATTTCCATGTCCTTTATTATGCTGTTGAAGTTCTCACTAACTTCACTGAGCATCCGTATAACCAGTGTATGGGACGCTGCATCTAGTAGATTTCTTGTCTCCATTTTGTTCAGCTCTTTTTCTGGAATTTTGTTCTGTTCTTTCACTTGAGACATGTTTCTTTGTCTCCTCATTTTTTTTTACAGATTTTATTTATTTACTTTTAGAGAGAGGGGAAGGTGGGGGGGAAAGAGAGGGAGAGAAACATTGATCTGCCAGAGAAACAACTGGCTGCCTCTCACACACTCCCACCTGGGGACCTGGCTCACAACCCAGGCATGTGCCCTGACTGGGAATTGAACCGGTGATGTTTCGGATCACAGACTGGCACACAGCCCACTGAGCCACACCAGCCAGGGCTAGCTTCTCATTTTGGCAACCTCTCTGTGCTTATTTCTGTGTATTAGGTAGAGCTGCTACGTCTCCCAGGTTTTGTAGAGTGACCTAATACAGTAGGCCTCCTGCAGGGTCCAGTGGCACAGCCTCCCTGATCACACAAGCTGGGCACTCAAAGTGCACACCTCATGCACACTACATTATTCTTCATTTCTAATATTGTTACATTGTATTTTCTTTTTTCCTGATTAATTCTGCTAGAAGTTTAATGGCTTTCATTAATCTGTGTAAAGAGTTCATTCTTGGCTTTTTTGATTTTCTCTATTGTATGACTTCCTATTTTATTGACATCCCATTCTTCTATTTATTATCTCCTTCCTTCTTCCTTTTTTTAGCCTGATTTGCTGTTGTTTGTGGGCTGCTTGATTTTTCTTGTTTATTGCTTAAAATAGATGCTTTAGATCATTGATTTTCAGGTCTTCTAGTACATGCATTTTAGGCTATAACCGTCTCATTAAGGATTGCATTAGCTGCACCCACAATTTTTGGCAGGTCCTGTCTTCATCCTCTGTGTTAGTCAGGGTTGAGAAGGGAAGCAGAGCCATCAGGAGCTGTATTTAAAAGGGTTGTTTTCTAGATAGTGGGCTGTATGCCACTGCAGGTGCTGGTTGGGGTGTCCATTAGGCATTTGCTTTTGTCCTGGCGCTGCAGCCTGAAGTCTCCTTTGACAGTCAGTGAGGGAAGACAGATGCCAGGTGGAAGAAGGGTGAACTGGAAACCACAGTGCTGTCTTACTGCTTCTAAGCTCAGTGATGGGTGTGTCCTGCAGCTTGAGCTGACCCTCTCTGTCACCGAGTTAAACATGCAGCTGGCCCAGGAGCCAGGAAACACGAAGGAGGAACCTTCGGAAGCAGGAGTTTCTGTGGGCTTGGCTGTTGCCCTACACAAGCCAGCAGATAAGTAGCAAGCGAAAGGCTAAAATTCCCCTTCACGTGCCATTTCCGTCCCTCCTCTGCATCCCAGAGGCAATTATTATGGTCAGTTTGGAATGTGATATAGCCTTCTAAACAGTTATTTGTACTTTTACATATGTTCTAATAGAAAATACAGTATGTTATTTTATCTGTGTGATAATTTTTACATAAACGGTGTGCTTTTTGCTCCTGGCACTTTTTTTTTACTCCATATGTCCTGTTCCCTCCCACTTTAAAGGGATGTTGATGCCTTGGCTGGTGGGTCTCAGTGGACTGAGTGCTGGCCTACAAACTGAAAGGTCACTGGTTCGATTCCCAGTCAGGGTACAGGGCCAGGTTGCTGGCCAGAATCTTTTTTTTTTTAAGAGGTGTTAATGAAGCCTGGGCCTGGCCGAACCCATGCACATCAGGAGTGGGTCTGCCTCTATTTCCCCCAAGGCCTGGGTGTACAGTCGTCCCATTTCAAGACCCCCAGTAGATGCCTGAAACTGAGGATAATACTGAACCGTATTCTATACTGTTTTTTCTATACATTTCTATGGTAATATTTAATTTATAAATTAGGCACAGTAGGAGATTAATAATAACTAATGATAAAATAGAACAAAACAATATACCAAAATAGAAGTTACTTAGTTGTGGTCTCTCTCTTTCTCTCTCTTGGATAGCTGATCTGATCATTGAGTTTGCTACCAAGTGACTAAGTGACTAGTGGGCAACGAGTGGATACGTTGTGGATACACTGGACAAAGGAAAAACTCATGTCCTGGGTGGGCCTGAAGATTTCATTGTGCTACTCAGATTGCCATGCAGTTTAAAGCTTACAAATGGGTGGGTGGGCTGGGATGGGAGTAAAAGACAGGAAAAAAGCCCCAAACTTACAAATGGTTTATATCTGGAATTTTTCATTTAATATTTTCAGAGCACGGTTGGCTGAGAATAACTACAACCACAGAAAGCGAAACCACGGATGAGGGGGACTACCGCGCTGTGTCCGTAAACCTGGGCAGGGCAGGGCCAGGGCTCTCCTGGTTCTCTGTCCCCACGTTGGTCAGGCCCCCACCATTCTGAGACTCCTAAGACCTTTGGTCACAGGGAGTTTACGGAGCAGCTCATGAGCTCAGCTTCAAGTTCAGCACTAACCTTAGACCTTTGTTTTGACCACTAGGATTCTGGCTTGTCTCCATTATCAGACTCCCACCTCCTACCTTGTTGCCTTATTTCAGTAACTGAGGCCCCATCTTGAGCTCTGGCTTGGACTTCTTTATTCTTCAAGATAGAGGCCTCGTGTTGCTTCCTTGGTGCCCCTGGGGCCAGAAGTTCAGCTGTAAACATGGCCACTGGGCTCTCAGAGCTGTACACTGTCCCTGCAGGAATCCCCCTGGCCACCTCTCCAGGACCCAGCGCACTGAGCAGACCAACCCACTGCTGCCACGTCGGGCGGGGAGCACCACCTGCAGCTGGCCAGGCCTCCCCTTCCCTGGAAGACAGCCGCTTGTTTCCACCTCTGCCCAGGCAGATCTGAAGCTCTCCCCTAAGGTCTCTGAACAATGTCTGCCCCGAGTTTCTGACCAAGAGAGGAAACACGAAGGGATCACACTCACAGAGACGTGGTCGGCTCCGATGACCCCAGACAAGCTGCCAGTCCCGTACTGAATGAAGAAGTGTCTCCCTGTCGCACCGTAGGTGTTGGACCAGGAAGGGTGGAACATGGTGTGTGTCTCTGGAAGGGAAAAGCACCGCTGTTGCCGAGGCCATCAGCTCCCTGCCTTCATCTTGGCCCTGACACCCCCAGCTTCCAGCTGCTGGTCCAACCTGCCTCAGTTTCCTGCCACCGGTCCTTTCCTCTGTGCACAGGGCAGTAGGCACCAAACCTCCCTGATGCAGACCTGCCTTGCCAGTCTGAGGACACAGTGATGATCAGGGACCTCTGGAAAGGTTGGCCACAGCCCCCCCACCGAGCTACTACCTTCTCCTCTATGTATGTGGTGGGCTAATAGGGGACCAAATAGTTGTCCCTGGGCATACATAATTGCCTGGGACCTCATGTGGCACACCAAAATAAATACCAGGTATCAGGTACCAGCAGCAGCCTGTGCAAACCACGGTAGGGCAGAGCCTGGCATTCAAAGGAAACCCAGGAATAACAATCGCCACTCCAGGAAACCACTCCCAACTCCTCGACCAACCCATGGACACCTAGTCTCTGTGTTCTGTCAGAATAAAGCCGAGATATTCTGTCTCTAAAACTCGTCCTGCACAGACCAGGGTGCTTTCCCTTAGTTCTTTCTTTTCCATCCTTCACGAAGACCTCTGAGTCGCCTCTGCCGAGTGGGCCCACCACACGCCATGTCCCACCAACCCCACCTCTGGTGTACTGGGAGGTAGCCCACCGGGCCTCCTTGAAGCAGGCGAACTGTCTGCACTGGAATTTGACCCACCTACCTGCCCAGAAATAGCCACTGGCATGGAACTGTCTCCCACATTCTTTAGGTTGTTCTAAAGGGAGAGAGTTGCCACACACTCAAAAATTTGTATTTTTGGTGGTGGAATTTCCCTCTACCGATTCTGATCAGTGTGAAAGTTGCTAGCTTGGATAACAGTCAGATTTTACCTTTCCTCCTGGCCCAGCCCTGTTTCTGCTGAAGGCAGTCCCAAGCAGACTCAGAGATAGAGAGGAAGGTTGGCCCATTGCTGGAACCCAACCCCTTCCCCGAGAGTGCCAGGCTCAGGGTCCCAGGACTGGCCTCAGCTGTTCCCTATGGGGGGTGGGGCGGTCCTGGCCCACTTACTGCAGGCTGGGCTGGTGCAGTACACCGAGGGGACCCAGAGGTTGGAGGAGCCGGTGTCAAAGATGACGGTGAAGTTCTGTGGTGGGGAGCCAATGGAGATGGTGCCAAAGTATTCCATCTATAGGCAGGAGAGGAAGGGAGCTGGGTGTTGGTGCTGGGGAGGAGGAAGGTTCCCAGGGAGGGCTCCACAGGGCCAGTGCCTTGGCGAGCACAGATGGACGCATAGACCCTGGGAAGGGGCAACCAGAGGTAAAAGGAACAGAGGAAGGGTTGAGAGGGGGAAAATCAAATCTCTATCCCGATTCTCATTATGATGAGAACCGTTGTGAACGATGCAGAGGAGCCTCGCCCTGCTCATCTCTCCTCCCATGGGGAGAGGTCCACACAATTTAGCTGCATTGGGGCTTATTCAGCCAAATTCACAGGAACCCAGAGGGTCAGTCCATATGTGTCCTCCTAGAGGAGAAATCCACACTAGCACTCAGTGCTGCTGCCCACTAGCCAAGACCCAGGCTGAGCCCTCCTGCCCTCTGCCTGTGCCCAGGCCCTGCCCCAGGGTGCCTCACATCCAGGTAGTTGATGAGGGGCTCGTTGGCACTCCGATCCATCGTGCAGGACTCAGTGAACTGGATCATGTCCAAACTCTGGGTTTTCCAGAACTCAGAGAGCTGGCCCCTCGCTCGCAGCTTCTTTCGGAGGGACTGACGCTTCTGGAGGGGCACCCTGAGGACAAAGTTGCAAATGGGGAAGAGATGCCTTTCTGCCTCTCTCCAACCCTCTCCGCCCCAACCCCATTTTCCCAGAGGTTAACTTGGAAATTTCGCAGGAGGGGATCCACAAAATAGCATGCCAGGATTTGGTCAGAATCAGTGCCCACTCTGCCCACAGCCTGCCTAGTCTCGTGTCTGCTCCTGTAGGCTCTGAGACTCTTAGATTTGAAATGGCCCTCTATCTGGGAGATGGGCTCTTTGAGGTCTTCTGGAAAAATGGGGGATGTGGGATGGTCTGCAGTTTTATCCGAACTTCATGAAGAGCTGATTTAAAGACACAGAAAAACTCTGGGGGGCAGTGGTCAGTCCCCGGGGAGGTGCTCAGCTCCTTTGAATTGCAGTTCACAACTGCAGGTTCCTGATGTTTCTAACCAGAGAAAGTCCCGGGGGCTCAGACAGGCAGCTTCGTCAGAGATGGAGGCCAAGGGCTGGCTTGTCATGGGCTGGACATTAGGTGGCCACTTGGTAAACCTTTTCTGAGCCCTCAGTTTCTTCTCCTCTTTGTTTCCCCATCAGCTTTCCTCTCCTGAGTCAGTCCTGGGGCCCCAGCTGGGGGCGGTGCTGGGGACACGGTCTTACCTGTGCAGGTCTCCTTGGGCCTGCCCCAGATCCAGGAGCACCAGCAGCAAAAGAACAAGTGTTTTCATTGTACACCCAGCAACTCCTTCCTCGCTCTGCCACGGCCTGCCTTCTGCCTCTCCTTTCTTCTGTCCCACAGGGCAGTGGGACCAAGTCTCCTTAACGCAGACCTGCCCAGCTCAGTCTGAGGACACAGTGATAAGGCCTCTGGAGTCAATAGCCAGACCCAGAGCAAACAGTGTGATGGGGCGTTCCCCCTCCACCCCTCGGCTCCTTTCACTCCAGCAGGGGTGGGGATGGGGTGGACCTGGGGTGGGACTTGGAGATCTGCGCACCCTCTATGAGTAAGACGGTTGTCTAAGGCTCAGTATCTCCCAGAGTCTTTGGCATCCGCCCTCACCCCAAGAAGCTCTGTATTAGTTGTGGGAGATCCTTGCCCCAGACGCTGGGCACCACCCTACTGGCTGTTACTCTGAGTCTGTCTGAAGACCCTCGAGGGGTGGAAGCTCAACTGTCAACCTATGGGGAAGGTCTAACTCAAAACATGAATCAGATTGTTTTGTCTGTATTTCCTGTTCTCTCCCCACTCCCTGAGGGGCCCCAAGGGCAATTTACTTCCCCTAGCCACTTCAAAACAGAAACCAGCACTCCCCAAGGCCCCCGAAATGGGAAAATTTGGCTGTGGACGGTGGATCCAGCTTTTCTGATCCGAAGGAGTTGATGAATCTGGTGCCAAGGGCTGGGGGAGAGTCAGAGGGGAAAATAGAGGCAGCCCTCGAGGCCCAAGGAGGTGCCTGGTGGGGGGGAGGGGGGATGTGGAGCAGGAGCCTGTATGAGTTAACTCTGACTGCCACACAAAGTACCACACTTAAACAACACTTATTTTCTCATGATTCTGGAAGCTAGAAGTCCAAGATCAAGCTGCCAGCAGGGTTGGTTTCTACTGAGGCCCCTGTCCTCGGCTTGTGGATGGCCACCTTCTCCTCCGTGTGTCCTCATGTGATCTTCCCTCTGTGTGTGTCTGTGTCCAAATGTCCTCTTCTTATTCTGACAGGCACCAACTATAGTGGGTTAGGATCCACATGTAGGGCGTCATTTAACCTTCATTACCTCTTTAAAGGT
The DNA here is from genome assembly GCF_014824575.4 of Sturnira hondurensis. Taxonomy (NCBI): domain Eukaryota; kingdom Metazoa; phylum Chordata; class Mammalia; order Chiroptera; family Phyllostomidae; genus Sturnira; species Sturnira hondurensis. The sequence continues at coordinate 1,054,063 of NW_028089713.1, read as the reverse complement.
CCCATCACCAAATACAGTCACATTCTGAAGCACTGGGGTTAGGACTGCAACACACACATTTTAGAGGACACAGTTCAGCTCAGAACAGCGCCGCGGGGCAGCAGGATCCTGCCTGTCAGTGGGACTCCGGTCAAAGGTAGGGGTGGCAAGGTGGGCTTAGCACTGTGTGAGACCTCTCACCCTCTGCTTATCTCTGTGGACACCCCGCTGACTAAGCAGAGGGTGGACTTTGCTTCCTTGAGTGCAGGTGGAGAGTGACAGGAAGGAACACCTTCCTCTAACCCAGACCCAGGGTGATAGGACACCGTGCACGAGGGCAGCAGAGGCCATCGCTGCTATCACACATGACAGCGCTTTCGAGCTCTTTCCATCTCTAAAGCCCAAGAAGCAGACAAACAGAGTTTGGAGCTAAGTCAAAACCTGCCTTGGGCTACAAAAATATTGAAAAGACATCAAAAGGGCTTGAGGAATAGCCCAAATCTGTGACCCCTCACCCTAAGGGAACGAAGTCTCTTTGGCATTTGTCCACTTACAAGGATTCCTTCTCTTTGACCTTTTGTTGGGGACAGAGTCTGCGCCCAGAAGGGCAGTGTGGGCTACAGGTGTCTGGGAGTCGAAAGAACTCATTTCAGCACCAAGCTGGGTCATGGTTTGCCCAACCAACAGGTACCTTAATTTCTTTGTTTGCCAAATACCCCACTTACACTGTTGAGTTTTAAGGAGGACTAAATACACAAATAAGGCATGGGGAAATGCTTGAAAAAGTATAATGTCATCAGGACTGAAGATCATCACTGTAAAGCCCTTGCATTAGAAGACTCCTTCCAGACCGTGAAGGCAGCCTGCTCACGTAGCAGAGCAGACCACAGGCACAGAGGCAAAGTGATGAGCCTCAGAGTGTGGGGTTTGTTAGGTGGCAGAGCCAGGATCATGGCCCAGGCTCCCCAACTTGCACCCCAGCGGGCTTTCTGCAGAACTGCCATCATCATTACTGAGCTGTTGAAGTGGGCACAACCGTGATCCCTCCCTGCTCTCCCATCTCCCAGACCCTCCACATACCCCTTCACCTCTGTTTACTAAATGTAAAGGGTTTGCTGGCTCAGGCTTGGAAACCAGCTGGTTGGCCTGGGCAGCTGTGGGCCACCAGACCACGGACTGGATCATCTGTGAGGACCTCCAGGATCAGGTTATCAGAACTAATGGGTTCTGTTTTCCCTGGAAGCATCAGGAACCGTAACTAACCTGGCTACAGATTACTAGATCCTCCTATGCTGGAGTTGAATATTGTTGTGGACATTTAAATACTTTCTCTAGGGAACAAAAGCCTGTGGGCACATGTGTGGTTGTGTGTGTGTGTGTGTGTGTGTGTGTGTGCTATAAGAAAAGAAAAGGGAGAGGGAGGAGTATTTGGAGGAGCAAAACTGTGCCATGTGGACAATAACAGGGCTGTTGTGAAAACCTTCCAAGGGGCACTGGGGCTGACCACCAAAGGAGTATGGGACTGAGAGACAAGAGGAAGAGGCTGGCAACTCCAAAATTAAACCAATAGTTTATTAAGGGAACTTATGGACAGAAGTAGAGTCTTGGGCAGCACCAAGATGTCAGATTTGCCCACCAGAAAGGGGAAGGGGGCTCAATAAGAATATGTAGTCTTCAGGAACACGGGGATTGCACCTCAAACTGGCTGTCACCCAGAGCATCTCATGTCTTTAGATGGCGCCAGTCGCATCAAGCAGCAGAAACCACTGTGCCCAACAAGGGGGCAGAGCTCCAGTCTCTCAGTATTGGGAGAGGGGCTTTGGAGAGACAGAGAGACCCTGAGAGATGTCGATTAGAGGCTGGTTGGACACAAATGTTTGTCTGTTTCCAGAGCATTTGTAAACTTTTGGTGGTGACACCATCCAATCAACTTGGTAATAAGAGGACAGTTGCTCAGTGCTCTGTGGGACTCAGCCTTATCAGGGCTCGGTAGCCCTCGGTAGCTGGCTCCCGATCAGAGGGGAGCCAGTGATCCAGATGCTCTTGGCTCTGGCTCTGGGGAATTATCAGCTCAGCATGACTATGACCAACTGGATGGTGCCCCAGCCTCATTCTGCTTGAAGTTGATGAATGAAAGAAAGGCTGTTCTGCCGTGTGCGGTGCAGTAGGAAGAGGGCTGGGATCGGCTGCCTGGATCTAGGCTTGCCTCGACCACTAACTGGCCATTTGATCTTAGATAAATCACTTTTCTCTGAATCTAGTTTCCTTGTCTGCAGAATAAAGAAGTCGGAATGGATGATAATGACAAGGGACATTTTGGGTACATGGGCTATGTGCCAGGCTCTGAGCTAAGGACCTTATGAGCATTAGCTCATTCAACCCTCAAACCAATGGATGCTGGGTATTATTTTTAAGCCCACATTACATCTCAAATAACTGAGGCATGGATGGTTTAAATAACGTGCCATGGCCAGGAGTCAAACCCAGGTTTGCCTGACTTTAAAGTTGATGATCTGTATTGGATGTGCTCTAGGGCCTGGCATTGAAGAGTTTCTTCCTGGAAGAGAAAGACAGAAAGTGAGGGAGGAGGGGAGGGGGGGAAGAGGAGTGAGAATAATTTCCCTCATGGTGAAAAATTTGAGGCCTTTTTATTGTCAGAAGAGAGAAGGCTGTGTGAAGGGTGAAATGTTGTGGCGTAGAGCTCTGTGATGAGAATCCCGTCATTGCTTATTTTTTGCAAATATTTTCTATTTTACCTTCAAGGGTCATCACTATATTGCCGACAGGTGTAAAGGCCCCCGTGTGCCCCTCTGCTAGTAGCCCCCACCCAGACTCTGAACCATGAAACAGAGAAGTTGAGGCAATCAAACCATTTATTTATTCCTGAAAGAACGTAACTGCACAATGCAAACTTCCCCCTCTGGCTTGATCTGTTTCGGTTTAGCAAAACCTCTTGTTTTCATGCAACTGGAAATAAGAAGGATCCCATGTCCCCAGCATCTCACCATGTCAAGAATTCATTTATTTTGAGTCATTACCAAAACCACCGTTAATCATATTATTGGAAAGTGGCCTTGGACCAGAAATCATGGCAGTATAGTCAGCAGAGGGCACAGGTGCTGGGGAAGTTCCTCACCTGAATACTGCATGTGTGTTCATGTGTGTGCCTGTGTGCATGTGCACAGGCACCTGCTGTGCATGTGTCCCTGCACCTGTAAGCAGGAAGAGCAGCTCACACCTCCTCACACCATTCCTCACACCAGCACCACCAACTCCTGTGCTTGTCACTGAGCCCGGGTGTTGAAGCAGACAAAGCAGGTTTGGGTTTCAACTCTGTTCCTTAATGGGTGAAAGTGTGACGTTTAGGTTGTTTGGGAGCCTCAGTTCCCCCACTGTGCAGAAGAGAGAATGATTTCCTTGCAGGATGATGTGAGGAGTTCAGGAGACCACCCTCAGGACGAGTGCTTTTTTACCTCCCCCAGCCCTGCACTTGACCCCAGGAAAGCACTCCATACTGGTATGCTGGCTAGAGCCGAAGTACCGGAGCAGGCGCCTGCGGTTAAGTGAGTGCCTGCTTTATGCCACACACTGCTCTAAGTGATAGGGGACTCAAGACTTGGAAAATTTTAGCTTAAGGTAGAAAGATATAAGTCTAGCAAGTAATGTGTATGTTAAAGTTTTTATTTCAGAAACTATGGATACGGCTGGCTCTGGCTCCTGGGAAAACAGCCGACCTCTTGGGGCACTGCTAGAGATTACCACCTGGAGACAACTGGATGCATCCAGACCTTTGTGTCCCAGGGAGAGACGAGGACCACCACCCCTGGGAACAGCTAACTGCCCAGGACAGGATGTTGCAGCCTCTTTCACCCAATCCTCCCTGAATCTCAGAGCCCTCACTGCACCTTCTTTATTCCCTGGTATATAAAGTCTGGCCTAGGAAGAGAAGGCAAGATGGTCTGTTAGGGTATGAATCCGCCATCTTCTCGGATCGCCAGCCATCTAAATAGAGCGCCCAGAAAAGATTCAATCGTTGTCATTGCTGATTGGGTTTGGTAGTGACAGGCAGCCCAAACGCCGGTGTCCTTTCCGGTTACATGAGTACCGTGAATGTCTTCACTCAAGTAATGCTCTCAACAGTCGCATAGGGTAAACGATCCCAGAGGGTAAAGCAATTTGTTCAAGGTCACATGACTGGTAATGGTAGAATCAGGCTTGAGTCCAGAAGTCTCCCTATAGAGTCTGTGATCTTGCACAAATCTAGGCTGTGTCTGTAGCTTATAGATACATTACTGTATGTATTAACGGACTAAAATACATTGTGGGGACCATCCACCTTGATACGTACTTTAATTGTCCAGAGAATTTATCCAAGCTTCCGCCTGTTCTCAGCTCTTTCTGTGTGACTAGAGGCTTAACCATTTAAAGGCTAGAAAATGAAAGTGCCCTCTGACCCCTAGTTTTCTTACCTGCAAAATGGGGTTATTAGGAAGATTCAATAAAAGCTTATCTGGAAATGCATGACACACAGTAAATCCTCAACAAATACCTGGTTAAATTTGTATTAAAAGGGGAAGAGAGATGAAACAGGCCAGTGTGGCAGAAACCAGGCGCCTCTCCTGTGTGACCGCCACTGGTTTTCCTTTTCGGATTGCTGCTGGCAGGGACCCTTCTTGGCAGTGCTCCCTCCTCCAGGGTTCGCTTCCTCTTCCGGGACTGCTGGACTGTTTTAGGCCTCTTCGTTTTGAGATGCTGGCAGATTTCTTACTGGAAAGGGGCCAAGCTGGAGCAGGTCTGCCTGGGCCAGTCTGTTCTGTGTGGGTTCTTGACCTCATGCGTGAAAGATTTCACAATAGGAGTCCAGGTGATTTTGAGAGTACATTTATTAAAGCTGGGGCAGTGGGGCTGGAGATGTAAATTTGGGAAACACGGGCACATAGAAGGTGGCCAAAGCTAGGCTACTGCCTGGGAGCACCAAGGGAGAGTGCACGGGTGGCGAGGAGGGTCAGCCCTAGGACCGTGCGCTGAAGCCCACAGGCGGGTGGAGGAAGAATGAGCAAAGAAGGCCAAGAAAGAGCATGGTGGGGGTGGGGGAAAACTGCGTGACCTCCTCCAGGAGGCTCCCCAGCAGCCTAGATCTAAGGAGCCTCTACCCCACTTCCCAGTTTTTCTAGTTTGCAGGAATGAGTACATCTGTAATTCTCTCTTATTGTTTCTTTACTGCCTGTTTCCCCGACTGGCAATCATCGCTGAGTCAGTGCCTGACTCAGAGTAGGCACTCAATATATCTTTGTTGAATGAATGAGTGGATGAATGAAAAGAAACAACCTCTGTACACAGTCCCCAAAACAAAAACGATGGCTCTAAAATTACAAAAAAAGAGTGCAGGTCTCCTATATCCTCCACTGACAACATTCCCCGTGTGCGGGGTTGCATAAAGTTGCATACTAAGTATGATTTAAAAGCACCTGTTCTCCCTGGTGTCGAGGCCTGAAATTCCCTCACTGTCCATCCATACCCCGGAGTGAGGCATGACCTTCTCAGCACAGTGCCTAGCATTTAGTTAGCACTCAATAAATTTTAGCCATTCTTTTGATCATTAGTTTGGCTTTTTTTAAAGATTTTATTTATTTATCTTTAGAAGGGAAGGGAAGGAGAGAAATATCAATGTATGGTTGCTTCTCATGCATCCCCTGCTGGGAACTGGCCTGCAACCCAGGCATGTGCCCTGACTGGGAATCGATCCGCGATCATGTGGTTCACAGGCCCGCGATCAATCCACTGAGCTACACCAGCCAGGGCTAATTATTAGTTTGGCTTTTAAGATTGCCAACATCCCTGGAAAAGATGGCCCACAAAGTCATTACTTGCTGGTATGAACTAGTCTGTCAGCAGCACTAATTAAGGAGGGACCTTAAAGTGGGCACAGGTGTGGGTTACAGAAAGGGAGAGAGTGGTCAAAAAATGCTAGAGAATCTAAGAGATCTCAATTTGTGGTTTTGCTGAGGCTCACGCCTGCACAGCATAAAGATTGTTCTGCAAGCTGCATCAGTCACTGGCTTTTCATTTCGGGGTTGGTGAGTCTCCCCCTGAGCCCGGCCAGGCCCTGGAGGAAACAGAGAGGCTCTCAAGGGAGGGGCGAGGGAAAGAAGTTGGGGTAGGGTGGAGCCCAGCCCGCAGTGAGAGCAGCTGCGTCTTCAACATGGATGGCTCCTTCTGCCGCCGATGCTCACCCTGGAGACAGGTAACCGGTTCCTTTACGGCTGAGACTTCGCTTTCAGTTTCTTTGCTACTGATCTAGAGTCTGGGTGTACCCAAGGTAAAGTGGGCCATCTGTGTCCTGAAAGAATGGGAGAACCAGGTACCTCGTTCCCTTAAACTGCCTCCTAGGGTGCTGTACACCCCAACTTCCAAAGTCAGAGGCACCATATGACAATGGCTTAGGCGGATATTGGGAAGGAATATTGTCCTTGTGGTTGTGGTTTGTCTAAGGCTTACAGGAGAAGGACTGGGCTGTAGGTTCCGTGCCTTATCATAAGTAGTTTGGGAACCTACGGGCAAATGTGTATTGTTGTAGAAATTTCCCCCATCAGCCCTAGGTCCCAAACTAGACTGTGAGCACCTTGAAAGCTCTAGTCTAGACTTTTTGGTCCCCCAAACCCAGCCTGGTGGTTGGCACAAGGGGATTTGTCTCCACCTGTGTGGTCCAGCTCGGTGAACACTTGAAATGTGTCCAGTCTGAATTGGGATGTGCTATCACATTCCAATGTGCTATTGGGATGTGACATTGGGATGTAAAACACACACTGATTTCAAAGACTTAGTAGGAAAAAAGAATGTAAAATAGCTCATTAATAATTTTTTATATCAGTGCATGTTGAAATAATCATTATTTGGATATATGAGGTTAAATAAAATACAGTACTAAGATTAGCATTACCTGTTTCTTACCATTTATTTATTTATTTATTTATTTTCTTACTTTTCAAGTGTGGCTGCTAGCACATTCTGAGTGCCATCTGTGGTTTGCATCCTGTTGCACAGCCCTGGTCTGTACCGCGCTCGCCTCCCTTCTCCCGCCCTCTCTCTCTTCCCTCAGCTGTCCAGTCAGACTAGCGATGCTCTCTTCTCGGGCCTTTTGAAACATCAGAATCTTTTATTGACCAGAGTAAGATCTTCTGGGTATTTCGTATTTGTTGTGTCACTTATTATACCTTAGCAAAGGCGTTGCTCGTGCCAGGTAACCTGTAATCACACCCTTTGTTCTTGGATAAAGAAATTCAAATGGCAACAAGTAGGAAGCAGACCAACTTTTATTAAGCACCAGGGCTACCAGCTTTAGAAATGTTCTGTCCTTTAAATTTATTTTCATGATAGCTCTGCGAGGTAGATGTTATTTACTTTTTCAGATAAAAAACCCGAGGCTCAGAGAGCTTTAATAACTCACCCAGGCCCACCCATGGAGTAAGGAGCGGAAGGTCAGAGCTTGAGCCCTGGTGTGCCTGGCTAAAGGGCAAGTTTTTCCCTCACCAGTAGCGTGGGCTTCAGTTTTGCATCACTTGAAATGATTCTACAGGGCTTCCCCAGTTTTGTAGGTCCTATTATGCCTGCACATGGAAGGGGCTCATTAAGGAGACCCTGGGTGATTTATTCTTTATCACAGATTTTTAGACTATGCAAAGAGCAAGCCCAGGGCAGGGCCTCAGGACACCTGCCTGCATTCTAGTTCTGGTGTGGCCCCTAACGCACCCCGGACAAGTCATTCTCGCCTCTGTGGAACAACGAAGAACTTCCAAACCTGTGACCGTCGGCCTGCTGCTGGGGGAACGAAGCTAGGCTGCCCTTGTGGCTTAATCCGTAATGGGCTTCACCTGGAATTAGAGGACTTTTTTCTAAATAGGATTTTTTAAAACATTCTGAGGACCTGTTGTTTTCTCACGTCCAGATTTCTGTTGAGTGTGCTGATAAAGAAATTTCAGGCAAGGGAGTTTCCATTATGTGGGTGGGCAGGAAACCTCAAGTTCATTTTCCAGGACTGGGGGGCTTTGGTGCCCGCTCAGTTTCACATGGCACATGTCTTCGGAATTTTGATGGGGTATCATTTCTCTAATAACTAGAGATTCCTCATTATCTGTTTAGCGGTGGCAGGTGGAAGAAGAATGCCCAGTGTCTTCATAAACCCGCTTATTAATCCCCCTGGAAAGCCTTTTATAAGAGCAGCATCAAAGCTGGGACGCCCTGACAGCCTGTCCCCTTTTCAAAGCTGAAGGTAAAGGGGAGCTTGTCCTGCCCGGGGGCTCCTCCAGCCGCAGCGCTGATTAGTTCACTCTGGAAGTCCCACGCCCCCTCCCTGAACCGAGCCTTCTTCAAGCCTCTTCATTCAGTGCCCACTAATTGCTCTAAGAAGGCCTATGAAGATTAATTTTCCAAATGAGTCACCATTTCTTGTTCTCAGTCTCTGGAGGGTAAATTTAAGTGTCCTGCAGTAGTTCTTCTAAACAAATTTCAGAGTGAATGGTGATTTTTATCTAACTTAGCAGAGCCATAAATTAATTCACTGCTAGGCTTTGTCGCCTTGGGGTTTAAAAAAAATGGGTCCGGGAATACATCCTTTATCTAAACCCCTTTGGACCTTGCTCCTTGGGTTCAAGGTGGGATGGGGAAAGGGGCAGAAAGAACTGTTAGTAAGGGTTTGAAAACCTATTTCTTTCTTAGGTGCACTTATTAGCAGTAAGTGCCCGTGTATTTTTCAACAACCACTAACTAGTTGGAACCCTGGCCGAACACTGTGTAGCTGCGAATGAAAAGGGGGGAAATGTTTCATGAGTGAAAGCCCCGTTAAAGTACTTCTGGAACGCAGACAAAAAACAAACTCTTTTAAAGATCTTTCAACATACTGACAATGGAGTTGCCAAGGCATATGTTACCTTCCAATTAATTTTTTTCTGTGAAAATCCATAAGGAAAAAAAAACCGGGGAGCGTAACCCAATTTGGCAGGCAGCAGCTTCAATGGGAAGAACAAGATAAAGATGTTTGTCTGTTTTGCTTAAAAAAGCTTTATAGTCGCCTGAAAGACCATGACATCCAGAAATGAGCTATATATGAAAAAACAAAGGCAAAAATGACCTTAATCTGAATAAGGCTGTAAGAACATGTCATTACTGCAGGGAACTGTGTGGTACTTTCAGAAACTGCTGAGGGAAATTTATGTGCAGTTTTAACTGGGTCAAGAGACTTTCAAGGCAGAGAGCACATAGTAGGCACTCAATAAATGCTGAATAAATAGGACATGGTAAGGAGCCAGCTCTTTGTTGACTTGTCTTCCATTGGCCCTAAAGCATCTGGAAGACTGTGCCTCCCCTGAAGCTTAGGGGAACGGAGTGGGGCGCACACATACTTGCTCAGTGGTCAACCGGATAATGGGAGAGAAAGCCAAACTTCCCTTCCTAAGGGCAAAGCGCTGTCTCTGCTTGGATCTAAGGCTCCTGAGGGAGGAGCAGGCTTGGCAGCTCTGCCCTGGGACGTGCCCAACTGGGGAACAAAGACGAGGGAGGGAGTGGAAAAGAGGGCACCGAGAGAACAGAGCTCCCTGGAGGGAGAGGGAGCACTTTCACTGCCGCTAATGGGGCTGGAGGGCCAGGGCAGAGGGTGTCAGAGGACCATGGTTGGATTCTGGATGCCAATATGCGGGTAATCCAGCAAGTCCTTTCTCCCTCAGCACAAAGAGGAAAAGACCAAGGAAAACTGGCTGGAATGCCCAGCAAGTGAGCAGGGCAGACTGGAGAATGGAGGGCAGGAGGATCTTGGGCCAGAACCTGGGTCCTTGCTCCAGGCAGCAGATGATGGCTGGAGCTCTCTTTTCAGCAGTCCCTCTTTACAACTGTGTTTACTTACCATGGACTCTGCACAGGGCATCGGATTCCCAAACAAGCTAAATATAAAGTGACTGTAATGAGTCCGGGCACCTGGTGCACTAGGTCAAGGTAACATTTACTGAGATGTGTTTTGAAATAGAATCTCAGGAAAGTGGAGACCGTCTCACCCTTGCCCATCACATATCAAAATAGCTTCATGGCAGAAGAACAGATTCTCGCAAAGCTGCTTCACTGACCTACATTAAATGTAACAGACATTATAAGAAAGAGGTCAGAGCAGCAAGGTAAATTATGAGATCTGTTAGATGCAAGATCATATGCTCTGTAAATAGAAGCGAAAACCCAGGATGACAAGAAAGAAGTTTTACTGCCATGAGATATTTTTTTCCTGCTGGGTTCACAGGCAGCTTCAATTATGCCCAGGCTGCCTTTTGGCAATTCCGCTCACCTCGGCACAGACATTCCGTTGTTGTCTGTCTCTTACTGATTGACAATATGGAGCGAACATTTTCTCCCGTCAATGAGTCTGTTTCCCAAGATCACTTTAATAGCTGATTCTGTTCCACCTTGCAGATGTCCCCAACTGACACGACAACCCACCATTACCAGTGCCACTGTTGTCAGTGACTTGCCAGTCACTGTCTTCCAGCCGCTCTTCCCTCACTCACCCTTGGCTACTCACTCCGAGTAAACACCTCTTGATAGAGTTGCCGGGTCAGAGGGAGGTAGACATTTTCCAAGCTTTGTGATACATATTACCAGTTCCCCTTCACAAAGATTGTAACAATTTGCCTTCCTGCCAGAGTGTCCTTCCTAGAACATCTTGAGAGGCTGAACATTGTCATTCTTTTTTTAAAAAGTTCTTATTATTTATTTATTTTTTATATTTATGTATTTTTACTGAGGTCACATTGGTTGATGGCATTACATAAACTTCAGCCCGCAGCTCTTTAATTCTGTCTGTGCACCCTATTGTGTGCTGGCCTCCAGAAGTCTAGTTCCATCTGTCACTGCATCTTTGACCCCCTACCCACTTTGCCCTCCCCCACCCCTCCCCCAGGTAACCACCATTCTGTTGTCTGCACCAATGGGTTTGTTTTGTTTTGTTTGTTCGTTGTTACTTTTTGTTTTATATTCTACATATGATTTTTGTCCTTTTTTAGCTGACTTATTTCACTTAGTATAATACCCTGAAATCCATCCATGCTGTTACAAGTTGTTACAATATTTCATCATTTTCATGGGTGAGTAGTAGTCCATTGTGTACATGTACCCTACATTTTCTTTATCCAATTGTCTATTGATGAACACTTAGGTTGTTTCCATTTTTGGCTATTGTAAATAATGCTGCATTGAACATAGGGGTGCCTATGTCTTTTTGTGTTACTGTTTTGAATTTCTTTGGATGAATACCTGGAAGTGGGATTGCTGGGTCATATAATGGTGGTACTATTAATTTCTTGAGAAATCTCCATGCTGATTTCTATAGTGGCTGCAGCAATTTGCAATCCCACCAACAGTACAAGGGTTCCCTTTTCTCCACATTCTCACCAATACTTGTTATTTCTTGTCTTTTCAATAATAGCTGTTCTGACAGGTGAGATCTCATCATGGTTTTGATTTGCATTTCCCTAATAACTTGCAATGTTAAACATGGTTTCCTGTACCCATTGACCATCTGTGTATCTTCCTTACAAAAATGTCTATTCAGACACTCTGCCCAGTTTTTCCTCCCATCCAAGTACTAACCAGGGCCGACGCTGTTTAGTTTCCGATAGCAGGCTAGATCGGGCACGTTCAGGTTGTGTGGCAGTAGGCTGCCTAGTTTGTGATTGGGTTGTTTACCTTTCAGACAGAGAGAGAGTCTGGGATCGAAACTGAAGCCTAGGTATGTGCCTTGACTGGGGATCGAACCCGCAGCACTTCTGGTGTACGGGACAGTGCTCCAACCAACCGAGCCACCTGGCCAGGGTCCAAGTACAGTCTTGTCAAGTTAGTTGATTAGGTACTTCTCAAAACAACAAACAAACATATGTTATTTAAGTCGTATACATAAAACTATTGGACACATAATAGTGTAAAATTAGTGTTTTTTGTCACAATCATTAGGAATGTAAAATCTCTGGGATATAACAATTTGTCACAAGATAGTTTCAGTTACAAAATAATTTTCGCAAAAACAAAACTTTCTGTGGTCATTTCAGAGCTTGCTTGTTCCAGTATCTTGTTTCCTATGGAAACAGTCACCAGATTTGACAGACTTTCTTGTGACATTGTGAGTGGTGAGTGGCTTTACAATTAAATGTGAGAGGCTGTCTGTTCCCGGGGTAGCTGATGCTGCCAAGATAGTGAATGTGTCCCGAGAGCCGCGGTACTTTCAGTAAAATGCGTCCAGTCCCTACTGCTCCGAACCTATGGGGCACTTCACATGCATCAACTACATTTGAGAAAGTGGCTTAAGGATTTTAGTTGTTCTTACATCAACATCTCATCATTGTCCCACTTTCAACCATATTTTTCAATTCCCATCATATATTTTTAATGATTGTAGAAGATCATGTTTATCATAATTTTTCAAATTACACGTGTCATCTAAAGAAGTCATGAGATTCTTTAAGTACGAAACTTTTTTTTAGAAGAGAGACTGCTGTTTCCAATATGGAAAAGACCGATTTTGATATTGGCTTTGGGAGCATAAAAGAACTAGTCACAGGGTGCACTGCTCAGTTGGGCGTTCCTGTCCTGGTTGCAGCCCTTTCTATTTTGGAGAAGTGGCATCGATGTCAAGGGACTAAAATTGGTTTAGCATCAATAATATGTATTTTGTAAATTTTGCTTTACAAACTGGGTAAAACCTCAGTTTTTGCCACAAGTTTTGTAAACCCTTTGATGTTTTCAAAGGCATTGCGTACGTTAGGTTTGAATTTTGCTTACTTTGACATTTATGTTGTCAAAATATTGTCATATGTTGTGATTATGTTGTCATTAATTTTTTGGCAAACTAGTGCTGAGCAAATGTACTTTTAAACATACTTTTTAAGCCTTGGCTGGGTGGTTCAGTTGGTTGGAGCGTCACCCTGTACACCAAAAGTTTGAAGGTTTAACCCTCTATCAGGACACATACCTAGGTTGCAGGTTCAATCCCTGGTTGGGGCGCGTACGGGAGGCAACTGATTAGTGTTTCTCTTTCACACTGATGTTTCTGTCTCTCTCTCCCCCTCTCTCCCTTCCTCTCTCTCTAAGATCAGTAAACATATCCTCAGGAGATGATTAAAAATAAAGATAAAAAATATATTTTCAAAAGTATAGCTTTGGCTTGTGTTCTAGAATCTATATCTTTACTAATAATTTCTAATGAGAATGTTCCATATTGTCTCTAATTGAGTTTTCTGAGTCACAATGATTTCAAATTGCCTTTTTCATTGTAGTCTCAAATTTATGTTTCATTATTGTTTTTAATACTCTCCAATGTTTTACTGAAGTCAAATAGTTCTTGGATGATATGACAGAATTTGATGATGTCTAAAGTTTTTGCTATATTATTCACTACTAGATTTAAAGAATGGGCAGCCTTAGAACATTTGGGGGGAATCTTATGTTGAAATCCATTAAGTTTGTCATAAAATTTTTTGCACTGTTGCTGTATTTCTGCCTCTTCAGATTATTGTGGTCTGGATTCGGTGTTTTTTTGGTAGATGGTCTACTGAAAATCTGTGTAATCCTTCTCCAGCTGTATCATTTATTATGGAAAATATTTGTAATGTTTCATATAGACCATATATTTCATATATCTATATTTCATATAGATATATTTCAACACATATATTTTGAAAATTTATAAATATTTATTTGGTATTTGTATCTGTATATATGTCCTGCTCTAATGCTATTATTAATCTAAGATTTCCATAAATGAATAACATTCTTTTTAATTTTATTTTTTAATATATTTTATTGATTATGCCATTACAGTTGTCCCAGAAAATTCCTTTTATAATGCTCATACATTTTCTTGGGTGATCCTCTGAATGCTAGATAATATTGTGCTAAAATCAGAACTGTGTTCATTAAATATTCAACTAGAACATGCCAGTATTTTCCTCATTACTTTTCTCTGTTTTGCAGCATTAATAATTAGATATATTATAAATCAGATTTGAAATTTGAATATACACTACTATTGGTATTTATTTCAGATTCTTCATGTTAACCAAAAAAGGTGCTAACATGCTCCAATTTTTGTATTCTTTCTTATTTTCCAGTTGATTTTTCATTCTCAAAGCAGTGGCAAAATGCTGATTCCTTGAAGAATAATAAAGTAACAAGAACCTAGTGCTTTTTTTCCCCACACCATTTGGAAAAATTTGTGTCTCCTTTATTTCCCAAAACTTTCAACCTGTATTATCTTTTGTAAAGTAAAATTTTTTAGTTGATGTGGGTTATTTTCAACTAGAGTCTACCCTTGTTTCCTACTGAAATTACATGGCTACATTTTTGGAGCCTGCCTTTTTTCCTACTTTTTCTTGAAATCCATCAGTTATGGGTGAAAACGGCAACATTTCTTGACACATTCACTGAAACCAATGACTCTGAACTCTTTTATTTTACTTGTTTATTTTTGGTATTCCACCTTTTCCCCCCAAATTTATTCAACAGTACAAATAGTTTTATTTTACTTCTTCTGTAGGCAGGTTTTCATTTTGTGTTTTTGGCTTGATATTTTTGCCCCCAATACCTTGGGAGAAATAATATATGAGCTTAATATTTAATTTTAGAATTTATAACTTTAAAAAATAATATGTAACAATCGATGGAATTTATCTGTAGCTAATTTTGTCCTGAAGAAATTTCTTTTAACAATCTATAAATAATAGCTACGCTTTAACTAGCAGTTCATTCTATACGTCTCTAATTTATGAATAAAGTAAAATAATTACTTTGTAGATACATAATGGTAAATAGATGTTAATTACTACAGACATGAATTACATCATAATGAAAATCTGATAGGTTAAAATTAAGAACTCTGAGCTATCATTCAGGCAGACAGTATGAATTATACAAAATTTTTAATTTATCCAATACATAAGTACTAATACAGGATTTTTAAAATTTTAGATAATATTCAAAACAGCAGATGGAAAAGCACGTCCCTGTTTGAAACTGCTAGCCACTGTAAAATTTTTTTAGATTTTATTTCTTTATTTTTAGAGAGGGGGAAGGGAGAAAGAGAGGGAGAGAGACATCCACGTGATAGAGAAACACTGACTGGCTGCCTCTCACATGTGCCCAGACCAGGACTGAACCTGCAACCCAGGCATGTGCTCCAACCAAGAATAGAACCAGTGATTCCTTACTTTGTGGAATGATGCCCAACCAATTTCGCCACACCACTCAGGACTGTATATGTCTTAAATTAGCAAGGTCTTTATCAAAGTCAGTCTGCCTCAATTTAGAAAGTAGGTAAATGTCAATGCTGTCAGAAAAAGTCTTTTAAAAAAAGATAAAAGTCTTGTTCCATCCATCAAAAAATTATCCATCAAAAAATAATACGTTTTTGCTAGATAAAGCATTTTATTGTTATCTGCCAGAAAATTATCATAATAAGAATATATCCATAATTCACCTACCTTTGGAGTTAAGTTACATAAAAATGTGAAAGTTAAAAATGATGACAAAGTCTACGATATAGGCGGTTCCCTTAGCTGACGTGTCCTTGAGCAGTACATGACCCAAACGACTGTCCTTGGCTGCTCTAAACATTTATGTGGCCATGATAGTTAAAAAGTGCTCCCAAGTACATGGAAACAGTCTATGTAGGAAATGGAGGAAGCATAAAGGATCGTGAGACCGGTATTCGGACCACCCCCACTCCGCATGCTGTGCCTTTGGGCAGTCCACTCCCCACTCCCCTCAGTCACCTCATCTACAAACGGGGAGAGTACACCTAATCCTTCCAACTGCCACCTGGTGGCCACAGGAGATGGCCCCAGTTCTGAGTAGTGGAGGAAATTAGGAGATATGGATGAGGTTTTATTAGGCACTTGATAAAATGTGCTTTCTTAAAACATTGTATTATGTCTTTTGAATTGAATGAAGCATAATATATGTGTAGGCCCAGTACAGGGCAGTAATTCTAATGACTTTGGGATCAGTTCCTGTTCAGTCAACTGTAGACAGTTGTCAGTTTCACATGTTCACTGGTGACCGCTCCTGCAGGAGCCCAAGAGGCTGACATTCTGACTTTCTTAGAAAACCAAATGCAAAGCAGTTGTACGAGGCTTGCAAAGAAGCCACTGCAAAATCTAAAACATAAGCTGATTTTTTTTTGTTTTTTCCCCAATTTTTTTATTTAATTATTTTTCAAGTACAGTTTTCTGTCTATTACTCCCATCCCCTCCCACCCCCATGCTCCCCCCACCCTCCCATTTCCACCCTTCTCAGTTGTTGTCCATGTATCCTTTATATATGTTCCTCTAAATCTCTCCCCAATTTCCCCTGAAATTCCCTCCCCTCTCCCCTCTGGTCACTGTCAGCCTGTTCTCTATTTCAGTGTCTTCGGTTATATTTTGCTTGCTTGTTTGTTTTGTTGTTTAGCATAAGCTGATTTTTAAAGCAACATACAACCAGTAAATGACTCCATTATAAACCTCAACAGGTTTATAAACATAGTGTTTCTATTTTGAGAAACGAAATTTTGCAAAAACAACCAGAAAAGCATTTAAAGTCCCTAAAATGGTGAGAACATTTACTTCTGAGGAAGCCAAGAGGAAGCTGGTTTGAACATCTTCCTTCCCTCTGTTCCTGATGGCCCTGATTGCTTACCACAGTGCATGTGCGGCCAGCCTAGAAAACAAGAAGTGTGTCCAATCTCTTCTTTGCTCATCAAGCATTTATTGTGGATCTCCTATGTCCCAGGCCCTGGCCTCCATGCTGGGGAGATAAATCAGGTCAGCCGTGATCTCCTCAGTCCACACAGGCTCTCAAAGTCTAGTTTGTGAACTTTCTTTTTACTGAAAATATTTCTTTGTTTTATTGTTGTTCAAATACATTTGTCTCCTTTTTCACCCCACCATGCCCCCTCACCCTACCCATCCCCACTTCCCACCCTCAAGCCCACTCCCTTTGGTTTTGTCCATGTGTCCTTCATACATGTTCCTTGATGCCCCGGCCCATTATCCCCTATTATCCCTGTCTCTCATCCTCTCTGATTACTGTCAAATTGTTTTTTATTTCAATGTCTCTAGTTGTATTTTCCTTACTTGTTTGTTTTGTTGATTAGGTTCCACTTAAAGGTGAGATCACATGGTATTTGTCTTTCAACTCCTGGCTTATTTCACTTAGCATTATGCTCTCCAGATCCACCCATGCTGTCACAAAGGGTAGCAGCTCCATCTTTCTTTCTGCTGCATAGTAGTTCATTGCATAAATGTATCACAGTTTTTTGATCCAGTCACTTAGTGATGGCCACTTAGTTTGCTTCCAGCACTTGGCTATTGTAAATTGCACTGCTATGAACTTTGGGTTGCATAGGTTTTTTTTGGATTGGTGTTTCAGGATCCTTAGGGTATAATCCCAACAGTGGCATCGCCGGATCAAAAGGCAGTTTCATTCTCAGCTTTCTGAGGAAATTCCATACTGTTTTCCACAGTGGCTGCACCTGTCTGCATTCCCAACAGTGCACTAGGATTCCCTTTTCTCCACAACCTCTCCAACACTTGTTTGTTTACTATGGCCATTTTCACCAGTGTGAAGTGGTATCTCATTGTGGTTTTAATTTGCATCTCTGATGGCTAGTGATGCTGAGCATCCTTTCGTATGTCTCTGGACCCTCTGTATGTCCTCCTTGGAGAATTGTCTGTTCAGGGCCTTTGCCCATTTTTTAATTGGGTTGTTTGTCTTCCTGAAGCGGAGGCATGTGAGTTCTTTATATACTTTGGAGATCAGACCCTTGTCTTAGGTATTATCTGCAAATATGTTTTCCCATACAGTTGGTTCTCTTTTGATTTTAATGCTATTTTCTTTAGCCATGAAGAAGGTTTTTATTTTGATGAAGTCCCATTTGTTTATTCTTTCCTTTGTGACCCTTACTCTAGGGGACTATATTGGTGAAAATGTTGCCACATGAAATATCTGAGATTTTCCTGCCAATGTTCTCGTCTAGGACTTTTATTTAAGTCATGACTTATATTTAAGTCTTTTATCCACCTTGAATTTATTTTTGTGTATGGTGTAAGTTGGTAGTTGAGTTTCATTTTTTTGCATGTAGCTGTCCAGATGTCCCAACACCATTTGTTCATATTAATAGATGCAGAAAAGGCATTTGATAAGGTACAACACCCATTTATGATAAAAACACTCAGCAAAGTGGGAGTAGAGGGAGCATTCCTCAACATAATAAAGGCCATATATGAGAAACCTACAGCCAACATCATACTTACTGGGCAAAAACTAAAGCTTTCCCACTAAGATCAGGAACAAGACAAGGATGTCCACTTTCACCATTTCTATTCAACATAGTATTGGAAGTTCTACCCAGAGAGATCAAAAAAGAAAAAGAAATAAAAGGCATCCAAATTGGAGAGGAGGATGTAAAACTGTCACTGTTTGCAGATGACATGATAGTGTACATAGAAAACCCGATAGGCTCCACCCCAAAACTGCTTGACCTAATAAACAAATTTGGCAAAACAGCAGGGTTCAAAGTCAATATTCAGAAATCAAAGGCATTTTTATAGACCAACAATGAAAGACCAAAATCAGAAATCAAGAAAAAAATCCCCTTTGCCATAGCAACAAGAAAAATAAAGTACCTAGGAATAAACCTAACCAAAGAGGTGAAAGACCTGTACTCAGAAAACTACACGACACTGAAGAAAGAAATCAAGGAAGACACAAACAAATGGCAGCATGTACCGTATCATGGATTGGAAGAATCAACATCATCAAAATGTCCATACTACCCAAAGCAATTTATAGATTCAGTGCAATCCCTATTAAAGGACCAATGACATGTTTCACAGATACAGAACAAACATTTCAAAAATTTATATGGAACCATAAATGACCCCAAACAGCCGCAGCAATATTGAGAAAGAAGAGCAAAGTAAGAGGGATCACAATACCTGATATCAAACTGTATTACAAGGCCACTGTAATCAAAACAGTATGGTACTGGCATAAGAACAGACACACCAACCAATGGAACAGAATAAAGAGCCCAGAAATGAACTCAAGTCTTTATGGGCAATTAACATTTGACAAAGGGAATAGAAGCATAAAATGGAGTAAAAATAGCCTCTTGAACTTAAAAAAAATTATTTAATCTTTATTTTTTTTCACTTTTACCATTTAGTCCTCTTATACTCTCTTTCTCCAGCAATCACCACACTGTTGTCTGTGTCCATGAGTCCTTTTCCTTTTTCCTCAATCTTTCTTACACCCTATGCTCCCAAGGTTCTGTCCTTCCTTCCTTCTGCCATCCAAGGTGACAACTTTCCTTCATTTTCAGGTGCCCAGTCCTTCTTTTGTCAATGATCTCAGATGTTCATTCAGGTGGAGACGGCTGCATATTGCAACTGCTGTGCCTTGTCTCACTCGCCCTGAGCACCCTGGTATGCCCGCAGTCCCAGCACTGCCTATAGAAACCCTTCCCGTTGCCCAGTACCAGCACTTACACTGCCTCCTCAATGCAGCCTCCGCTTACCACCCGAGTTAGGAATGACTTGTCCTTCCTTTCTGATCCGATAGCTCCTTGTACCTCATTTTAGCACTGACCTTATACCTGCCTTTGTTACAGCTATTGGGGTCCGTGGTCCCTGATAGACCGAGGCAAGGGAGTGAGGTGGGACCGCACTCTCGGAGCCCAGGGCCCATGGCCAGTTCTTCTCTACCCCTGCAGCCTGACCCTGTGGCATACATACCATATACAAATAAATAAATAAATAAAAATGAAAAACAGGGCTGGGTTGAATTTTCTTTTCCCTTCATTTTAGCTGTCCACAATTAGCTCGATCACACTCCTCTGTGGGTGGCACTGCCATCCTCAGTCCGTGCATTACTTTTATGTTGTATTTATTTACTAGTGTTTGGTCTCCTCTCCTTCCCAGGCCCATTCCCTCCACCTACCCATCCCTCCTCAGCCATAGACACATACTCTCATTTATTAAGGTGCAACCTCCTAATCTACCTAAACAACTGTCAGGCCATTTACACATATTTGTGAGCTCAAATGAGACTTAATATTTTTTTGGATTGACTTTGCCTTGGACTAAGAGAATGGAGCACTTCATTGGCATTCCAGGCACCAGCAGGCAGCCAGGCAGTGCTTTGAGTAGGGCAGGTGACCCCAGGAGTCACAATGGGAGGCAGTCGGAGGCTGGGTCTGGCCCCGAGGCCGGAGGCTTCCACTCTCCGGGCTTCCTCAACCTTAGAACCTCGCTCCTCCACCACTGGGTGCTGTCCCGTCTGGTAGACCTGTGGACACAGCCGCCACATTGCCCACCAGGAGGCCTGAGAAAGTTCTCTCTTCTATCTGTCCTCCTTGACATACATATACTGCTGTTTGAGAATACTCATTTCTGTTTCTCCCGCGTCTTTGGGTTTGCAGCCCTGACAGACCACAGCGTTGGTGAAATGCCGCGCTCCTGGCCTAGGGCGAGGAAACAGCCTAAACACCGAGACCAGCAGTTCTCGTTTTCATCTCAGGGCCCCGTCATACTCTTAAAAACCATCAAGGCCCTCAAAGAGCTATTATTTATGTAGAAGATATCTATTTATATTTATCGTATTAGAAATGAAAACTAAGGACATTCATAAATATTTAATTAATTTTAAAATAGTACTAAAACCTCTATGTATAAGCATAACATTTAAAAAAATAAACATATTTTTCTAAAACATAAAAAAATGTAGTGAACAGAGAGGCACTGTTTTACATTTTTGCCAGTCTCATTGATGTCAATATCCAGCTCGACAAGCCAGAGCGTATTCTCAGGTCCGCTTCTGTATTCATTGTCGCCATGTAACTCAGGTGGCCGTTGGAAAACGCTACTGCGCACCTGAGAAAGCCCAGGCGTGAACCAGGCAACTAGCACCTCAATACTGTCATGAAAATATTTCAGACCTCACCAGCCCTCTGGGAGGACCGCTGGAACCTCCAGGGAGTCCTCGGACGACACTTTGAGAACTGCATGCCATCTTAGATCATCAGTTTCTCCATGGCAAGGCCATTCCCGGCTCATCCTTAGGGTTGGGGTTTTAAGCAGACTCTGCTTTGGAAAACTTGGAAATCTTTGTGTTTTCTAGGGCTATCCCACCCGTCGCAGTCATCCGGGGAATGCCCCAGGTGTTCTAGTGATGCTTCTCATGCTGAGGGCATTCGGGTGTTGATGGGTGGGGCTGGGGAGGCAGCCTCGGGGAGTGCTGGGCGTTCTGTTGAATACCCTTGGTGGTCTCGGGTCTCTGGCCTTGGAGGAAACAGCCCAAGGCCATTTAGACTGACATCTGGCTAATAACATGGAAGGTCAGCTGGGTAACACTACATTTTAGATTTTAAAAAAGTAACACTGCTTGCAATTTAAATGACAAAACTAGTAACTATTCCTCTAATTCTACACATATATTCACATATGTGCAAAATGATGTTGGTACACATTTAATAATTGTAGCATCATCTGAGCAAAAATATTAGAAACAATCTAATGTCTACTACCATGGGCATCCATAGAATAAAACAGTCACAGCTGAAAAAGAATGAAAGTTCTGTGTGTGTTAATAGTAAATAAACTCCAGGATATACCAGGTATTTTAAGGAGCAAGAGGCACAACGCCACACACAGCCTGCTGCCATCTGTGGGGAAAAAAACTGTACTGTGTGTGTGTCTGCTTGTACGTGCATAAGGCAGACAACACACTGGAAATTGTTGCCTCCAGGGTGGGAACTGGCTGGCTGGGGTAAAGGGCAGAAAAGCATCTTTTCAAGATTATTCTTTTGTACCTTTTAAATTCTGAATTATATGAATACTACCTAATAAAACAAATACATTTAGGAGTCTCAAGCTGCAAACAATTCTATCCTCTTCTCCTTCCAAAGTGAAAAATAAAAATAATTCCTAACTCTTGTAGTCCCCAAAAGTGTTCTTAGTATTCCTTGAGCAGTAGTGTGATTATTAGAAGAAATGTACAGTGTGTAAGCTGACATGTGCAAAGGGGACACTAGACAGGTACAATAAGACGCGCTTGTGAAAAGCACCAGTCATTTTTGTAGTTGTGCCTTACTCTTCTCACTCCTGCCTCATTTCGCAAATAGGAAAACTGAGTCCAGGCAGGCTAAGTGAGTCATGCACATCAACGGGGCTCTTGTCAGGTGGGGGATCTCCTGACTGCTCCTGCAGATCCCTTTGGGAGGATGCAGCTGTAGGTGGGGGTGGGGAGAGACTGGGAGTGACAGATCCTTTTTCTTTTGGCCTCAAACACACCTCTCTCTTTGCCTCCCACCTGAAGTACAGACTGAAGGCCGTGGCAAGGTGAAAGGCTTGGGTCTGTACCTTCCCCACTCTTTGCCCCAGGCCACCCACACACCCAGGCAAGGCACCTCCTCCGTGGTCCTCCAGGACATTGCTCTTGGTGTTTGGTAGACACAGCTCCGTTCTCCAAAATTGGCATTACCCAGTTCAACTTTCTCACATTATGACACAATTTAGGTGGTTAAGATTGACTTTGGGCTGATTCAAGTCAAGTTCTTTAGACGTTAAACCTTTGCCAACAATTAGGGATTCAGAAGTCTGTGGTTGAGGCTTGCTATGATCTGAGAGAGGTTGAGTGGCCCCCGTCAGGGTGCTCTAAAGAAGTTTTTGGCACTCATTCATTCACTCACTCACTCATTTATTCATTCCACACACATATATCAAAACTATTCATGGCGTGAGGCACTGTTTAGGCATTGGGGACAGAGCGATGACTAGAACAGATAGGCACTCTTCTTGTAGAGCTTACATTCTTGTGAAGAGAGCCTGACAATAATCAAGTAAAACACTAAGTGATCGAGGTGGATTCATACACTAATAGAACAGAGGGTAGGACTTCCGGCCAAGATGGAGGCATAGGTGAAAATACTGTACCTCCTTGCACAACCAAGTTTAAGGACAACAAAGATTTAGAAACAAAAACACAACCAAAACAGACAGAAAATTGAACTGCACCGAAGTCCGACAACAAAGAACCATTCATCCAGACTGACAGCATCACAACCCAGCCACTGGGTTGTGCTGCCTTGGTGAACACCTAAGGCTCCGTCCCTCATACATAACAGGCATGAACAGACCAAAACATTATAGCTCAAGCAGAAGAACAACTCAAAGCCCCAGAGCCAATACTTCTAAGTGACCAAGAGATAGCCAATCTATCAGATGCACAGTTCAAAATAATGATGATCAGGATGGTCACAGAACTGGTTAATTTTAGTCGCAAATTAAATGAAAAAATGAAGGCTACACTAAGTGAAATGAAGCAAAATGTATAGGGAACCAATAGTGATGGAAAGGAAACTGAGACTCAAATCAATGGAATGGACAAGAAGGAAGAAAAAAATGACCAAACAGAAAAGAATGAAGAAACAAGAATTCAAAAAAATGAGAAGACACTTAGGAACCTCCAGGTTCCAATCTTTAAACATTCCAACATCCAAATTATAGGGGTACCAGACGAGGAAGAGGGACAGCAACAAGTGGAGAACTTATTTGAACAAATTATGAAGGAGAACTTCCCCAATCTGGCAAAGGAAATAGACTTCCAGGAAATCCAGGAAACTCAGAGAGTCCCAAAGAAGGTGGACCCAAGGAGGAACACACCAAGGCACATCATAATTACATTAACCAAGATTAAAATGAAGGAGAGAATCCTAGAAGCAGCAAGAGATAAGGGGACAGTATACGAACAAAGGAGTACTCATCTGACTGTCAGCTAATTTCTCAAAAGAGTCCTTACAGGCAAGAAGGGGCTGGAAAGAAGTATTCCAAGTCATGAAATCCAGAGACCTACAGCCAAGATTGCTCTATCCAGCAAAGCTTTCATTTAAAATGGTGGGGCAGATAAAGTGCTTCTCAGATAAGGTCAAGTTCAAGGAGTTCATCATTACCAAGCCCTTATTATATGAAATGTTAAAGGGACTTATCTAAGAAAAAGAAGATAAAAAACATGAACAGTGAATGAACAGCAAACTCACAGTTATTAACAACCACACCTAAAACAAAAGCAGACTAAGAGGACAGCTAGATCAGGAACAGAACCATAGAAATGGAGATCACAAGGAGGGTTAGCAACAGGGGAGTGGGAGGAGGAGAAGGGGGGAGAAGATACAGAGAGTAAGTAGCATAGACGGTAGGTAGAAAATTGATGGGAGGAGGGGAAGAATAGTGTGGGAAATGTAGAAGCTAAAAAACTTGTGACACATGGACATGAACTAAAGGGGAGGAAGGTGGGGAAGGGGTGTGCTGGGTGGAGGGAAATGAAGGGGAGACATGGGACCACTGTAATGGCATAATCAATAAAATACATTTTAAAAAAAGAACAGAGGGTGATGTGGCAGAGGGGCTGGGGAGCTGACTTTGGATCATGTGCTTGGGGAAGGCCTATTTGAAGATGCCTTTCTTAAGAGAGGAATGCTATCTCAATGCCTTTTGAGGCTCTTCCCCCAGTGGTGAGATTCTAACATTCTCCCCATCCAACAGGTTTCTGTGAAGGAATAAAGAGATGGAGGAAAATAGGGGTTCCAGCTTCCTGGGATCCTGTGTTTGCCAGCTGCTGCAAAACACATCTGAGAAGCTCTATTTCCAGCTAAAGGGGACCACCTATCCCAAGAACCTCAGTACCTGGGACAAGAACCTCCCGAGTGGACCTCTTGTTGAAATGAATTGGACCAACTGTGGGCTCCAGCACTCCGGAGCCAGCAATGCCTCCCTGAACAACACCACACCATTGCCCTGCTTGGGTAAGACCCCTAAAAATAGGCAAAGTGGCTATTTTGTTAAATCACAGTTTGGACATTTAGGTCTTAAACAACCCTGTGATGTAGGGATTTGTGCTGTGTCCAACTCACAGATGAAGAAAGCAAGGTTCAGAATAATTACCTGGTTGTCCTGAGATCACGCAGTTAAGAAATGCCTGAGATTCATGTCACTGAACTCTGAATCTCAGGCTCTTTCAGGGCGTCATCCTCACACTTATTCCCCTTACCCAATAACCTTTCTCAGCCTTCCCAGGATCTGTTTTTGCCTTTCTGACCCTGGATAGAAACCCTCATGCTGTCTGTCCTTCTAGCTATAAACAGGTGTGCTCTACTATAGCAAGCATCCCCTAGCTGGTGCCCCAGCGTCCCCTCTCATTGCTCTAGACTTACGTATGACACTTCACTCCATGCCACCCTGCTCCCCAACACATCAAGCCCTGGGCCTTGGTACCTCACCTTGGGTGTCAGTGCTGTGGGCCCTGGGATGATCTGGTTTCCAAGTTCCCTTCCTACCCCTTGCCCAGAAGATGGGCTGGAGCTGTCAAAGAGAAACTTGGTGAGGTCAGCAGACTTACTCAGAAGGGGGACAGAGAAAGAGGCAGAGAGGAAGTGAGCTGTTAGGTGCCTGACACAATTCTGTCTGGCCTTAGTGGCCCAGGAGGCTGTAATTCTTGCTGCTCTCACCCCTGAATGCTATTTAACATCCGATTGCCCCAATAATCCTGTATATATGATGTCTGTCCAGAAGGTGTCCAGCCATGTAATGTGAAAAATACAGACATTATTTAAGATACAAGCTACAAGAAACATTGTACATAAGACAATGGCACCCCAGTCCCTTTCAAAGTAGGCACCTTGGGGACCTCACACAGTTCTCCCAATTGCCATCAGCTGCCCTGTAGTATTTTCCTGAATCTCATTGACAATCTGAAATCTCTTCCCTTTCAAAGGTGATTTTAGTTTTGGGAAAAGCCACAAGTCGAAGGACTCCAAATCTGGGTTGTAGAAGGGTTTCCTCACCTGGGTGATTTGATGTTTCACCAAAAAAACTCTGCATGAGACATGATGCATGAGTGGGTACATTGTCGTGAAGAAGCAGCCAATCACCAGTTGCCCATGGCTGCAGCCTTCTGAATCATCTGAATAGTTTCCACAGAGAAATGATCAAGCTTAACACAAAATCTAATGCAGATTCATTGCTCTACTCAGTCTTTTAAAATGTGATGGGCCACAAGGTACATGTGCTCACTCAATGGCATCTACCACCCCCACTGACTAGTACAGTGAAGTCATCACATCAGCATTCCAATCTACTCTCCTTGGCTCCAGGTTACATTGATATTAGGTAAACCATCCTCATCATATTAGCAATGGCTGAGTGTTTCTCGGACAGACCTTGTATCCTTCCATTTCACCTTAGCAGCAATCTTTGCTTTTGTGTGTCTGAGTAGCTAGCTTCCCCAGACACGTGCTTGGAGAGGTGCTGCCTGCAAGTGGGGGTTGAATCATGCAGCTCAATTTCATGAAGGAGGAAATAGGAAGAGGCCTAACTGCAAGGGAAGGGAGCTTTGAGGGTGCAGTTGAAAACACAGACTCAGGTCCCGGATCCAGCACTTACCTGGGACACCGGTGTTACCCTGAGTTTCCTCATCTGCACAGCAGGAGAGTTTGGCTAAATATGTTTTAAGATTCCTTCTCACTTNCAGCCAATCACCAGTTGCCCATGGCTGCAGCCTTCTGAATCATCTGAATAGTTTCCACAGAAAAATGGTCAAGCTTAACACAAAATCTAATGCAGATTCATTGCTCTACTCGGTCATTTTGAAAGTGATGGGCCACACGGTACATGTGCTCACTCAATGGCATCTACCACCCCCACTGACTAGTACAGTGAAGTCATCACATCAGCATTCCAATCTACTCTCCTCGGCTCCAGGTTACATCGATATTAGGTAAACCATTCTCATCATATTAGCAATGGCTGGGTGTTTCTCAGACAGACCTTGTATCCTTCCATTTCACCTTAGCAGCAATCTTTGCTTTTGTGTGTCTGAGTAGCTAGCTCCCCCAGACACGTGCTTGGAGAGGTGCTGCCTGCAAGTGGGGGTTGAATCATGCAGCTCAATTTCATGGAGGAGGAAATAGGAAGAGGCCTAACTGCAAGGGAAGGGAGCTTTGAGGGTGCAGTTGAAAACACAGACTCAGGTCCCGGATCCAGCACTTACCTGGGACACCGGTGTTACCCTGAGTTTCCTCATCTGCACAGCAGGAGAGTTTGGCTAAATATGTTTTAAGATTCCTTCTCACTCTAAAAAATCCAGGGATCAGCATGGCTGGAGAGGGGCCAGGCTTGGGGTCTCCATCTCTCCAAGCAGGAGAAGTTTTTTCCAAAGTGTGAATAGTAGAAGCCCCACTTCTTCACCAGAGCACAGACAGGCTCTCACACCTGCTACTTCCTCCTAGTTCCAGCCCAACTGGCTGGTGTCCTGACCTCTTCTCCCCTCCTCACATGCCCTTCCCAGGGTACCAAACAGTGGCATCATCCTGGTTCTTTCTTCTGGACATCCTGTCATAGAAGGGAACCTTTAACCCTTTGCAAGGATGGTAGAACTCAAGAGTAAAATGATCACACAAAACAGCTCAGGGTCCTGTGCATAAACGTACGGTTTTAAGTCAGAGAGATGTGGTTTCAACCCTAAACCCTGTCACTTTCTTACTCTATGATCCTGGGCTGGTTTCTATGCTTTGAGATGGGAATGATAATTGTTCTTATTTCATTGTCTATTTATGAAGATTAAATGAGGCAATAAGTGTGCCTGGCATATAGTAAATCACCAATAAAGATCCATTTAGATTCTATAGAGCTCATTTGCATTGTCTTAGTCAGTCTTGGATGCTGTAACAAATTACTGTAGACTGGGTGGCTTATAAATGACAGAAATGTATTTCTCACAGTTCTGGATACTGGTAAGTTCAAGATTAAGGCACTGGTGCATTCAGTGTCTGGTGAGAGCCCACTTACTGGTTCATAGACCACAGCTGTCTTCTGTTTCTTCATGGGTGGTGGGCAAGGGGGGGCTCTCCAGGGTCTCTTTTGTGAGGGTGCTAATCTATTCATGAAAGCTCCACTCTCAAGACTTAAGTCATCTCCCAAAGGCCCCACCTCCTAAAACCATCGCATTGGGAGTTAGGTTTTAACATGTGGATTCTGGCAGGGCACAAACATTCAGTATATAGCCTGTGTGTAAAAATTACCCTCAAATCTCCTTTGCTTTTCCTCTCTGTCCCTTTCCACAGAGAACATCACCACCCTGATGCTGGGGACTATACCTAAAGAACTTAACAGGTGGGTGAGGGAAGGGCTAGACCTATAGAGGAGTAGTGAGGATTTTGGAGAGGGGGGCCAACCTTCTTGGGCCAACCTTCTTGGTCCAAATGTGAAGGTTGGTGTGGGTGGGACCTTGGAGATTGGCCATGGAGATTGAGACAGAGAAGAGAGGCTCCAAATGGAGGCAGGAGACGGAAGCCCAGAATTGGGAGAGACTTTACAGCTGCAGGGCCACAGGGTGATTTTGTGGGTGGTCAGCACCAAGGCCAGACAGGGCAGCTGGGTGGCTGTCCTCATTCTCTTATTTGTGCTCCTCAGCTTCAGCACAGCAGCCACAGCTATTTCTGGCTCCATCGCTGTTGTGGCCATCATCTTGCTCCTAGTGGGTCTCTTGTCCATGACCCTGAAGAAATGGAGGCACGAGAGTGAGTTGAACAAGTTGGCCCTGGAATTGAAAATACAGAAAGCAGAGAAACTTGGGGTGGCAGTGGGGGAGTCTTTTCTTGGGGGAAACTTTGGGAAGGGGAAGGGTGGGTAAGCTACGGGGTCTGTTCCCTGGGGTTGCCATGGATTCTGGATGGAGCAATAAGATTTATTTATGACACAAGTTCCTTATGCTGAAAGCCATATATAAGTACTCTGCACATACACTTATCATGTGCATCAGCTAAAAGAAGTATTGATGCCAAATAGTCTCATCTAAATAACAACCAAAATTATAAAGTAGACTGATACTCTCCCTGTCTCTTCCTGGGCATTTAGCTCAGCCTCAGAGGCACAAGGGATTGATCATGGTGGGTTTTGAATTTCAAAGTTTAACCCTAAGTTCTTCAATCAATTAAGTAAAGATGGTTACTGCCCCAACTCAGGCTGACTCTGAGTTTATTAATTTTTCTAGGACTTTTTAAGAAACAACTGAGGCATCGGGTCAACTTTCTCCACAAATCCTTGGTAAGGACAGCATTGAGTCATGCCTGGAGGGGCTCTCAGTCACCTCCACCATGACTTCGTGCTCTTTCCTCGACAGACCTCAGGCAGGTGTGGTGAGGTGAGGCAGAGAACAGCTCCAAAAGAATTGTTTTTGAAAATTGGGGGGATCTGGGGCTTGTTCAGCAAGAACCCAGTGTTCTGCTTGCTGTCCAGTAGGGAGCCCAGTAGAGGGCATTGTCTCTGGTCTTGGGCACCCAGCCTTCTGACTCTAATGGGGGTCCTGTCTCTAAAGGAGCCTTCCTACCATGTTGATGCCATATATTCCAACGTGATCAACCTGGCCCCCTGGAAAGAGGATGACTTTGCTGTCTACGCCAACATGCCCCCTTTTGATCACCCCAGGAGGACATCGCCACACCAAGTGGAATACGCCTCCATTGTATTCTACTGATGGCAAGCTGGTGAGATGCTCCAGCGTGGAGAGTCAGACCTGTGGCCCGGCTGGGTCCTGCCTGATACAGCTTTTGCTTTAGATGTGTATGTGTGTGTGTTTTAAAAAGTATATAAAACATATTCTGACAAAGGTAAATGTGCATTTCTTCTTATTCATTGGAAGCCAAGTACAATCTAAGGGAAAGGAGTGACAAGGGACATGCGCTGCCCAACCACCATTGCCCCAGGTTCTCGAGACAGACTGGCCCACAAAGGAGCCCTTTCTAGCTCTTGCCCACCCCCTTGAGGTTGGGGCTGAGGAAGGAGTGCATATTTAGGGCCCAGCTTCTGGATTTTGCCTCTCCTGTTCTGCCCTGTCAGGCACTAACGCCCTGCAGGAGTTAATGATGAGTCATGTTCACGTCTGTGGACATGTGAACTACCTTGGATGTCTGGACAATGTACCAGGGCTGGAGGGGGGCTGCTTACTGAGGGAGTGAGACTTGATGAGCTCCCACAAAGGATGAGCTTTCACCTTGGGAAGGGGCTGGGGAAGGAGCACCTAGTGGGGAGTGGGCTGCCTATCACCACTGACTGAGGACAGCTCCCATGCGGCCCTTGGAAGAGGTCTTACTCCTTCTTTCCTTCAATTAAAACCATTTATTAAACACCACCACGATCCAGACTCTGGGGCTATAACAGTGAACCCAACAGGCAAATCCTTGTCCTCAAAGGAGGGGAAGACGGGAAATAAACAAATAAACAAGCACGTACTCAGACAGCCAAATGGTGGCCTGTGCTATGGAGAAAAATAAAACAAGTTCTAGAAGGTAGGAGTGAGTGACTATGAAATGGTCAGGGAAGGCCTTGCTGACATTTGACCTAAAGGAAATGAGAAAGCGTGACCTGAGGATAAATGAGGAAGGAAGAGCATTCAGGAAGAAGGAACAGCAGGTGCAAAGGCTCTGAGATGGACTGAGCCCTTTACATGGTCCAAGAAAAGCGAGGAGATGAGTGTGTCTGGAGTGGAGGGGGCAGCATGGAGAAATGAGAGCTTGGCAGCAAGCCACCTTCAGAGTCTGGGAATCAGTGACTCAGGGCAGCATTTCCCACAGCATTGTCCATGGAACATTAGTGCAGAGTCCCCGGTCGCTTGGGGATTCTGCCTCTGCCTGAAGCACTCTCGCTCTCCTGCTGCTCTTAGCTGTTAACCTGCAGATTCCCTCTCACTCACTGAAGCCAGATTCCTGGTCTCCACCCTAATCCTGTCGTCACCCAAGGCGATTTCACCCATTCTAGTGGCAGTGTAGACTGACAGTCCTCCTCCCTCGGGATTCAGGTGTTCTCAAAGTGTATTCTTCTAGTTATGGGAGATACTAATGGGTGTTGGGGTAAAGAGTAAATGAGACCTATGACCAGGTAAGTTTGAGAAATGAACAAGCAAAGAGTAATGGAGAGAAAAAAGAATCTTTCACTTAAAACCAAAGCTGACGGAAGCCACTACCAATAAGAAAACATACCCTATAGGTCCATCCACTTACAGGGGCTGGTGTGGGGTGGGGGAGTGTGGGGGGAAGGGTGGGAAGGACGCATGACAATTTCCAAGCCTCTGCCACCTTTTCCGAGGTGCCGAAGAGCACGTCTCAACCCAGAGAGCCCTTTGTGTTAGCGGAAATGGGTGGTGACCATGCGCCTTGGTTTCTGGGGACTTTCCTGGTGTACATCTGCTATCCCAACAAAATCAGTATTAGGACCCCTTTCACTCTTGCAAGTGTCATAGTTTGAATGATAAATTATGTGGTCACCTGTTAACAAGGCTTTGAAAGTGCGACAGTTGGTCCAAGAGATCAAGTAAGGCCAGGAAAGTGAAGCTGTTTTGCACAATAAGTGAGGAGAAGGACGTTGGTGAGGGAGGAGGAGGCCGGAAGAATCAGAGCTAGGAAGAGAACAAGGAAAGTTTCCAGAGGAAAGGGGTCTAAAACCACACAGGAGACTTGCACTGCTCCCAACCTCCGTGATGCCGGCGCAGGTATTTAGGGAAAGGGGAAATCCTGCAAAGGGAGCTGAAATCCACATCTTGGTCAGAAGAGAGCAGACGGAAGGGGGAAGTGGTTAGAGGTGCAATATGAGTGAGCTGGACAATCCAGGGCCAGGCTGAACTCAGAACCAGAAGTGACTACAAGAGTGCAAGCCCTCTGGAAATTCTCAGAGACTCCAGAGAGGGTGCCAGAGTTTTCAAATATTGGGAGGTGGAGCCAATTGTGTTTCAACCTTTTGAGTGTGTGTGTGTGTTTCAGTCTTAATGGACAGGTTGACATTGGCATAAATCTGGGTTGTAAAATTTAAACAGGTTCCCTTATTGCAAGACTTCTCAGAGCCTTAAATATGTAATGCGCTTTGGGAACAGACATGTATTTAGTGTTTTGTAAACCCCCTCTTCTCCACAGAGCATCTCATAGGACAGGGAGCATTCCTTGTAACACCCAATGGGAAGAACTTGTTTAAGGGGCACCTGCCCAGGCAACACTACCCCAGGGGGCCCCGGCTGCCGGGCTAACTCTGCTTCTTCCCAGGAAGGGTGCAGAGTGGCCATTAGACTTCCACATGGTCAGATGGGGTGGCTGGGCTCAGCCTGAGGCCAGGGCACGCCCTCTACTGGCCTTGATATGTGCCCAGCAGCTCCCAGTTCTTAGGGAGGTAGCAAAAGACATCTCTCTAGGGCAGCAGCTCTCAGCTGGGAGCAATTTTACCTCCCCCATCAGGGGACATTTGCAAATATCTGGAGACATCTTTGATCGTCACAACAGGGCAGAGCTACTGGCCTCCAGTGGGTGGAAGCCAGAGATGCAGTTAAACATCCTGCAGCAGCCCCCATCCCCTGCCCCCATCCCCTGCCCCTCACAGATAGAATCCTGCATACAGTGTCAAAGTGTTGCTGTTGAGAAACCGCTCCCCAGGGCCTTCCTGGAGCTCCTGTGAGCCTGTCCTGGTGCTGGCTCCTATAGGTATCTCGAAGATGTTGCCCAGGCTCTCTGTGCTCCAAGCTTGGGACCCATGGTGACTCCAACAACAGTAAAATGAGCACTACCTAAGTTAAGAAATCTCAGCCATTAGAAGAATGGATGACCAACCATCCTATTTGCCTGGGACTGTCCCAGTCACTACTGAGACTTCTAGGTTCCAGGAAACCCCTCTGGTCTGGGCTATTAGCCTCTAGGACTCTCCGAAACTGAGCTAGCCTTTGTGGTTTGGGAGCAAGCAACTGCCCTTCGCAGTGATGATGGGAGAATTCTGGACATTCTCTGCTAGAATCCAGAGGAAAGTAAGTTGTGTGCTGCAAAGAGGCCCAGGTCTCGGGCACTCGGACAGACCCCCCAGCTCACCCTCGAAGAAGCTGTTTGCTTTGCTAGCAGGGCAGGGTTGCTGCTGTCTTCCTCTCCTTGCCCTCTGTCTGCACCCACGGCTCCAGCTTGCATCCTATTCAGTGCGTTTTGCTGAAGGAGGGAATGGGTGCTGCTCTTCTAGAAGATTCTTGGGAAATTCTGTTCATGGGGCTGGGGAGTTTCTCAACGTCTGGCCATGTGGCAGTTATTTCTTCTGGGAAAGCATAGTTCTGCGAGGCTCTGAACATCCCCAGAGAAAAGGTAGGTATGTGTTTCAACAAAGGCAGGAATTTGGAACACGAAACACTTTGCAAAGCCCTGAGAGAAATCTCTGTGTGACTGGAAATGAGGCTCACCTGCTGTCTTAATGTCTCTATCGGAAGGTAGAAAAAGCCAGCTGCTCCGTGCCCCGAAGGGAGGAGTACTTTTCCACTGACATTATTTAGTGTTACTGGCCCACGGTGATACTGAAAAGCAGAGGGTCTTTATTTGGTTTTCTTATTTCAAATCCTCTGCAGACCATGCACCCCTTCGAGGCCTGCTTCCAGGGTGCACGGCTCCCGCTGCCTCTGCCCACCCCCTTCTCCATGCTCCCCGGTCAGTTGTCAGTCCTGGCCCTTGACTTGCAGCGCAAAGCCTTTGTCAAGTTAACAAATGTCCCTAACTCCAGGTTTCCCTATCTGTAAAATGAAAATAATGATCACAACCTCACAGATAGGTGTTGTCTAATGAAGTTATATCAAAGTATTCTGCACACTACACTACAGAAAATGTACAGAATCATTATCAACTGATGGTACCACAATGATAAGAAACTATTTGTCACTGATGAATTGAGGGGACTGGATTGACAGGACTGTTTTGCCCCTGTCAGAAGAAAATGGCCATCATCAGTTACCACCTTTTTTTCCCCCACCTGCTTCCCCCAACCTTTTTTTTTTGAGGACCTGCTTCAAGTATCATTTGGCAACAGTGCCTCATAAACAGGAACTCAACAAAAAAATCAGTTGCTGGCCCCTAATTTTTCACTTCCTTAGGAACCGATGATCCAGGCGGGGCGTGACATCAGACACCAAACAGTGGAGGAAAATTCGTGTGCCACATAGGTTGGCCCTGATGGAGGAAAGGACACACTCAGTGCACCAAGGTTCCCACTTATGAAAGTGATGAGTGGGGGGGGGGGTGGACCTTGAACCCAGAGGATTCTTATTTTTATAGGGGGTTGTATTCGCACTTTGTAAAAATAGTTTACTCCCTTAGTATACTCTGAAAATGTGTTTGGGTACAGATGCTAAAAACTCGGTTTACTGGATTCACTGATGTCTCCTAATACACTCCAGCCAGGGTAGTCTTGAGTAGGCAAGCAAAGTGTAAGAATAGCCAGAAGCCCCAACAAGTTACATGGTTGTTCCTTGAGGTTTAATGTCTGTCTCTTTGCCATGTCCTTGGGGTCCCCTTGGCAGGCTCTACCTGTCCCTCTGGTACTGGAGCACCTTGGGGCTCTTGCCTGGCACTTTGCCCTCTGACTCCACTCCAAAGACTTCAGCAGCATCTGCTGGCTGCTACCTTTGAAACCCACTCCCTCCTACTGCGGCCAGACACACGCACCTAACTCTTCCTGGGCTGCACCTTTTGTGTGTGTAATAAGGACACTAACGACGATAATGACACATACTACACCATCTTTACAATGTGTAAACACTCATATCATCTTTACACACATATTATGAGTGCCTCACACGTGTTAACTCATATAATCCTCACAAAAGCCCTTGAGAAAGCCGTTATTAACTTCATCTCGAAGAAACTGAGTCACAAAGAGGTTGGATAACAGCGAGAGGGCAGAGCCAGTGGGCTTCACTGTCTTGGTCCTTAACCACTGTGTGTCCTGGCTACTGTGCTCTCTCACTCACTCACGGGAGCAGAAGGCGCCCCACTGCTCCTTCACGACTCCCCACCTCACTCAGTCACCCACGTGCCCAGCTGTCAATCTGTGAGTCACCTTGAATTCTCTTCCGCCCTCTGCCACTCCAAGCAGCAGTTCAACCACCAAATCCCATCACTTCTACCTCCTACATACTTTAAAAATCTGACCGACCTCTTCTCCACATTACACTGTGATCTTGTCTCCTTTTAATTGATGGACGCACCATCAGTGGGTTCTTGTTGTCCACTGGATAAACTCAAACTTCCTAACAAGCCTAGAAGACCCTCTGTGATCCTGCCCACACCTACCTCTCCGGCCTGGCACTCCCTGCCTCCCTTTCCCTTTCCCTTGGCTGGTTCGAAGTGTTTTGAATGCACAGGGCTCTTTCCACCCATACGGAGCCTCCACCCGTGCCCTTCCCACTGCCTGTAGCCTCCCTAGGTCAGAGATGAGGGCTTCTGTGACCAAAGACGAGCCCCTGTGCTGCATGTTCCTGGCTGCCTTTCTCTCTCCACAATAGAGCATTTATCACACCTTCATATCATTTCTCATCTGAAGTCCATGATCCCAGCTGTGTGAGGATAGGGACTGTGTCTATCTGTTCACCTCTGTATCCCCAGTGCTTAGCCAGGTGCATAGCAGATCATCAAGAAATAATTGTAGAATGAATGAATGAATGGCAGAATCCCTTGGAGGGAATAGCATAGTGACCATAGGTACAAAGCCTTCCATATCTTATGAGTACTTTTAAAATAATAGTTTAACTGAGATAGAATTCACATAACGCACAACTCGCTCATTCAAAGTGTAAAATCCCATATTTTTCAGTATATTAACAGGGGTGTGCAATCGTCACCACAATCAATTTTAGAACGTTTCCATTACCCCAGAAGCAATCCCGCAGTCATTCTTCATTTCTTCCTCTGTTATTTTTTAAAGATAACAAACCTAACATCGGTAGACTGTTTTATAGTTAGCAGAGTACTTCATGTGTGCTCACTGATTCGTAAACAATTCTGGGGGGTGAGCATCTTAACGCATCTGTTACTGAGTTTAAACTTCAGTTTATAGAGTGAAGTCTTATATCGATTTGAATCCTGATTCTGCTACTTACTACACTCTATAAATTTCAGCAAGTTAACCTTCTCAACAATCAGTTTCTTTCTCATAAAACATTATCTATGATATCTTCGTTGTAAGTTGTGAGAATTAAATGAGTTAGTATATACGAAGCAACTGGTAGCCTTGCTGGTGCTCAATAAATAGTAAAACATTTTGTTACTAATAATAAACAGTCTTGAAAATATAAATTAATGCAGCCATGAGAATAAAAATGTGTGATTACTGAAAAATGATAACTAATGACTGTCCAGCTTGTAGTGAAGCGGACAAGCTCCAACGCTGCTAATGGATCGCGCTCTGAAAGCGGAAGGTCAATGTGATGCGGCGGCAGTGCAGGCGCGTGTCTTCGGCTTAGACACCCGGAACTTAATCCTAAGGAAATTGTCTGAACCAAGCCCCCACCCTAAACCAGTGTGTGCACACTCGTCCGTCATGGTAGTGTCTCCAACAGTGAAAACTTTGGAAACAACTGAATGATGCAAGGGGTGTTTTGGAATTCAGGGTCATATCAGCGAAATGGGAAATTCGGCAGCCATTAGAGATACCATGAAACCTGTTTGGGCACAGGGGGACTCACACCTGCAGATGCCCTAAGCCGGGAGGGGCCTGGAAGAGTGAAGAGAAAAGCTAGTGCCTGAGATGCCACGAAAAGGGTAGCTGGCTGCCGGGTGGTGGGAGCTTTATATATTTGTTCAGGATCCTGGATTTCATCCTAAGTGCAACGGGAAGCCACTGGAGAGTTTTAAGCAGAGAGTGACATAACCAGAATTGTGGGTTTTAAAAGCTCGTTTGGAAATCTTTTGTTTTAAAACTTCAAGTATGCAGGTAAAGCATTATGCAAAAATGTGTTAGGGTGATTGGATAGTGAGCAGGGTTTTTTCTGCCCTTTTCAAAAATTCCTAATCCTGTGGACACACCATTTTCAGATGTGATTCTCTGGCAGAGAGGAGCTGTGTCCACTGGGAGACATTGTGTCCTGCAGATGTTGGAGACCTTGTGCAAGGAGAAAAGGGCTTGGGAGGGATGTGGCCTTAGACGCACCTGTGGGGGGTGGGAGGTGAAAGTGTGTCATCTATCTCCATCAACTGCTTTTTCTCCATTGGTGATAAACTATCAAAAAAAGCTTCCTGCTGATGTTACAGCTGTGATAACTTTATCACTGTTTTGATCTCCCCTGAACCCTGTCTTTGAGGCTGGAGTCTGTCAGCGGGAAGCAGAGAGGGGAGGGCCAGGTCGCCCAGGGCTTGTCAGAGGAGCCTTGGGAGGGGGGATGTTCAAGGAGCACCAGCAAATCCTTTCCCAGTGGCCTCTGGGCAGGAGCAGGCTATGTGCCTTTGTGAGCAAATCACTCATCTGCAGCAAGAGCATGTAATTAGTAGGTCTGTGAGATGCAGGCATACCCATCCATTTCTACCCATATTAGAAAGCACTTCAATTTACTTCCTCATGTATTCATGCCGCAGAACATTTGCTGAGCACCTATTAGGTACAGATGGAGTTCTGGCAGCTAGGGATACAGAGAAGAAAACACAGACTGTCAATAATTCTTACTTTACTTCTCAGAGCAGAGTCATAGATGATCTAATCAAAACCCCTTACAATTCTGTGTGACAAAAATGTATTCCAGAGAGGTCGAATGCCTCTCCAGGTCACTGAGGTCCAAGCCAAGTTGGATTTCCGTTGTTGCAACCCTCTCCCAATGAGAGGACACACGGATGACCCCAAATATCCAGATATGTCATGTTCAAAGATTCTTGACAACTGCCTGATGTTGTCGAGCACTGGAGTGGCATCATGGAAGGCTCTAGTCCAAGAGTGGTCCATGCAGATGAGCAGAGCAGTGCAAATGTTACACAACATGTACAGAGGACTCATGTACGAGAATAACTGAAGCAGCGAGTCAAGAATATTGGCTCCAGCCCTGGCTGGTGTAGCTCAGTGGATTGAGCGCGAGCCTGCGAACCACACAATAGTGGTTCGATTCCCAGTCAGGGCACATGCCTGGGTTGCAGGCCAGTTCCTGGTTCCCGGTTCCCGGCAGGGGACGAATGAGAGGAAACCATACATTGATATTTCTCTCTCTCTCTCCTTCCTTTCCCCTCTAAGATAAATAAATAAAATCTTAAAAAAAAAAGAATATTGGCTCCATTCCCGTAGGTTAACTGCAGCTGGAGTTAATTCTGCAGAGGCCATGGCGGAGCTGGGAGCAGAGAGAAGTATATACTGATGCTGGCGGGGTGAACCTAGCGGGTGCAGAGAGCCTGGTCAGGAAGTCACTCTGTACAGCTGCAACAGCCATTTCAGGTTGGCCTAATTCAATGTTTAAGGCAAAGAAGTTGTCCTTGAAAAACTATCTTCAACTGCTGCCACATGTCCCATACACACTGTTTCAGTCTACGGCCACATCACACAGATTGAGAAATGAGCAAAGTTTGGAAGGGACTTCTGCTAATATCTAGAAACCTACTTCTACATTTTATGGAGGAAGGACATGAATGCCCTGATGAGAAAGTGATTTGTCTGAGCTCATGCAGCAAACTTGTGCCAGAGCTGGGACTTGAACCCAGGCATCTTGACTGCCCCCCCCACACACACGGTGCTCTTCCACTGTAACAGGTGGTGTGCCTGTTCGCGGTGTTTAAATGTGAGCTCACATGGAGAGGCAGAGACTGCTAATCTCTTCCATCTAGTAAACTGTCTGCATGGAGGAACAGGGTAGGAACTTACTAAAAGAGGGGGCGTTGTCTGCGGCTTTGCCCTGCTCTACTCAACTAAGCTAGATTGTATCTTCTGAGCAGCAGCCCCCAACCTACTGGAAATGCTGAGACATTTGTGACTGACCTCCAGTGACAGAGAAGCTCCTGGGTGGGGCTGGGGGTTGGTGGGGAGAGGTGACCCGCAGGACATAGCTGAAACACAGGCTGGGATCAGGCCTTGCTCGTGGTCCAGGAAGTAAGTTTTGTTTGGGTAAGTACAGTTTTCATACAGGGTGCTGTGGTAGGATTTTAAATGATTTTGAGGAATGCATGTCTGTTTGTGAACATCCATATATAGAGTTTTCAGAGGGGATTCTCCATTTATGTGTTGACATTGCAGGATGTAGAATTCAATTGCAGGTTGTTCTTTCTGACATTGATTTCTTGCTCCTGAGGCAGAAATCTGTCTGCAGTCGCAGCAGCAGCCATCAGGGCTCTGCCTAGGAGATGCATGGACTTTGGATGTAAACAGAACTAAATCCAAAGAACTCTGCTGAACTGTCGCAAGCCTCAGTTTCCTCACCTGGAGAATGGGCATAAACCACCCACCTCACAGCGTTGCTGTGGGGATTATAGACAATGCCCATGTGGTGCCCAGTACAGTGCTCCAAAAATAGCTATTAATTGATTATTCTTTTTTTTTTTTAACTGGGAACCAGATCCCTGAGAATATCTCCCTGCAGGCATTTTTCCTTAAGATTCATTCTGAGCTGTAAAGGACTGGTACACGTGGTGGGAAGGGAACCAGCCTGGCAATTTAAAAATGTTATGAATGAGAGTCAGAAAATACCTGCTGTCCAACGAAAAAGACATGGAGCTGGGCCTTGACACCCAAAGAGGGAGGAGCAATGCTAGAAGGTTCCAAGGTCTCACTTAGCCCTCTTGACAAATTCTGGGAGAAAGACATTTAACTTCCCTATTAACAGAGGAGAACACAGAGACTTGGGGACATTAATGGCTCCTCCAAGATTAAACAGTATTTATTATATTATTTAATTGCAATGTGCACAAAATGTTAGGAAGTGGAGTGTAAAGTATGGACAAGACCTGGTTCCAGCCACCAAAGTGCTCACAAACCGCACAGTCTGTGGAAGGTGCTTAGTTTCTCCGAAATACCATTGGGCCGTCAGTGAAACGAAGAACAATTTGGGCCTTCTGGTTCAACTGGGGCTTTGTGGGACCTGGCAAAAGGAATCCTTGAATACTGCCTAAGCCGCTGGCAATTCTTTGTATACTTGCTGATTTCATCTTGGAACTAAGTTACATTCAGGTTTCATTCATTGCAAGGAATTGCTTGTAAAAATGCTTTCTCCCAAATACCAAGGTTCATTGATCTCTGGTGCTTTCCTTCTAAAAAATTATCATTGCCTGCACTTAGAAAGTGTTACTAGAGATGAAGCCTGTCTGGTTGAAACTCAAAGCTGCTATGTCTGGTTAATTTGAGTGTCATCTTTTATGTCCATTTTAGGAGGATGGAATTCTAGAACGATAAAATGTTCTAGATTAGGTTTATTTAGCCCACCTCCCTCGGTTCATAAACAGGGAAATGGGCTCAGAAAAAGGACAGGACATGCATGAAGTGGCTAAATTTTGTATGGTGGCTGAGCTGGAATGTAGATCGCCATTCCCATTTCAAATTCTCCCAGACGTGCCCCAGCCGCTTGGGGGGAGCCCCCTGCCTTGGTGAGCAGCACCAAAGGGAACCCAGACAGGATTTCTCTGGTACCAGGACAGAGGTGACCCCTGGCTCTCTGTCACCCCCTTCCCCATGGTATCTGGCAGGCCCCACTCCTTCTATCCCGTGGTGGATATTTTGATAGTTTCTGTCCCCTGGTGGGTGAATACTGTTTGGTACCAGTGAGTTCCCAGGACCATATGGTTTTGTACACTGGAGATGAAAATCATGAATGAGCCCAGTTTCCATACAGGGAGCTGTGGAAGTGGATGTGTGTATGCGGCTGAGCCAGTTTTGGGGTGGACTCCGTGTTCTGGTCTGAGGGTCGCCACCTGCTGAGCAGGTCTGAGGGTCGCCACCTGCTGAGCACCTACACAGTTGATCCTTGAACAACACAGGGTTTGGGGATGCTGACGACCCACCCCCCAGCAGTTGAAAATCCAAGTATAACTTTTGACTCCCCCCAAATTTAACAACTAACAGTCTACTGTTGACTGGAGGCCTTACTGGTAGCACAACAGTTGATTTACAGAGCGATGTTCAATTTTTAATTTCATGGCACACATAAACTAATTACGAAAATTCTGCAGCACACCAAAAATATATATTTTTTCTGATCTGAAAAAGTAAATACACATTGTTTTATTCATTCACACTGGAAAGCTATTGTTGTGGTGGCTGTTGTCATTTTTTATTTGAAAAATGGAAAACAGGATCTGTGCCCCTGACTAAACAGTCAGGTATGCATGTTTCAAAAGTTCCTGCAGCATGCCAGTTGGAAACTCACTTGACTGACATGTATTTTGTATGTTCTATCTATAATATTCTGTGTTCTTACAATAAAGTGAGAGAAAAGAAAATGTTGAGAAAATCATGAGAAGGAGAAAATACGTTTACAGCATTTATTTGAAAAGTCCATCTATAAGTGGGCCCCCACAGTTTGAACCTGTGTTGTTCAAGAGTCCACTCCACATGCCAGGCTCTTCGCTAAGCTCCTTAGTCAGGAGCAACGTGTGTGGTGTGGCCAAGGCTCTGGCCCAGACAGCCTGGGTTTGACTCTGGTCTCCCCCATGGGGGTTAGGGCCCGGCTTTCTCATATGTCAAATGGGGACAACAATGGTATTTACCTCATATGTTTGTCGTTCCAAGGATTAAATGAGATACTTTATGCACAATATTTTGCGTGATGTTGGCAGATAGTAAGCACTCAACATGTGTGAGTTAAAAAAAAATGAAACAAGTGCCATCATCACTTTTCAGATAAAACATTGAAGCCCTAAGAGAGAAAGCAAATCACAGGTAGCAAGGCCACCAGTCTGTCTGGTCACCAAGTCCCTGCCCCTCACCATTTTCCTGCACATCTTGTGAGGTTGCCTTGCGTGCACTCGGCTTTCTCCCACATGGTCTTATCCACAGGGGTATGGCATCTGTATCGAACTTTATGGAAGAGTATCAGTCCCGTTAATGCATCCCCTACAGCCAGGGATAGGAGACAGTGCTGGCTGAATGCTGTTCCCCCCTCACCATCCATCCATTACCTATCTATTCTTCAAATAAAATTCCCTCTTGGTGGCCCCTCTCTGAATATTCTTCCGGGTGGAATCTCTTTTTCCTCTGGAATATCATATATTCTGACAGTTTATCATGCTTTGTTGTGACATCTCTCCTGCTTTTTTATCTTCGCACATATTAATGTCTTGATTTTCTAAGTAAAATGCAAGCTTTCGAAAGTTGATATTCAGATGATGTTCTCTCCTTCTTCAGGTTTATCATAGTATTTCACACAGGATTGTGTATATAGATTGCTCAATAAATATTTGATTGATTGAAATGCAGACATTTACCTGATCATCCCAATGTTCCACTGACATGGTGAGATACAATTTAGATGTAAATAAATTTTTGTATAGATAAATTGGGTATTGTGCCAATTTAAGCTGTGAAGAATTTCTGAGCTTATTTTAATACTCTTAAAATATTATTTTCTTCCTGATTGAAAAAAGATACATGTTAATTGCACAAAACTTTGACAATAACAGATAGTATAAAGAATCAAATAAGACATCATCCACAATCCCAATGCCCAGTTTTGTTAACATTTAGGCATAGTTTCTTCCATTCCTCCCTTTTGAACAAAGTACATTTAAATAAAATCCCCAATTTTCATAAATTTATATTCATGAATAAATCTATACTTTATATGCAAAATTATTGTCAATGAACTATTCTAGGATTTGGTGAATTGAATCAGGTTATTACTAAAATAACATACTAGACAAAATGTTTAATGACCCAGAGTTTTAGTTCTTTGCAAATTTTATTCTTCTTTTAATTTTAATTGTTGTTCAAGTAAAATTTTATCCTTTTTATGTTTACTTTTTACAGAGTCGTGATCACAGTTTGTAGCAAAATAGA
The DNA here is from genome assembly GCF_014824575.4 of Sturnira hondurensis. Taxonomy (NCBI): domain Eukaryota; kingdom Metazoa; phylum Chordata; class Mammalia; order Chiroptera; family Phyllostomidae; genus Sturnira; species Sturnira hondurensis. The sequence goes on along the minus strand of NW_028089713.1, from coordinate 1,011,233 downwards.
ACTAGCAAAATAGCAAAATGTATTGTACATTTTCACAGAAAAGACTCTTTCCCAGATTAATTCTTCTCAAACATAATTTTAAATGTGTATATAATATTTTGTTCCCTACCTTCACCCTGATTTATTTAATTGTTGGCTTTCCATTAGATCGTTGCCCATTCTCTGCTTTTGTGGCTGACAGTGGGTATAGCTGCCTTGCAGTAACAGTTTTGCTCCCTTTCTGGATTGCTTGTGATTTGTCTATTCCATACCATTTATCCATTTATCATTTTCTTTTGTTAAAAAATATAAGATCTTCTTCGCACATAATTTTTCTAGTTTTTCTTTCTGTTTGCCTTTAAATCCTATTTAAAGGATTTTGCTTGTGTTGCTTTGTGATTTCTTCCATTGTGTATAAGCTCAGAAAGTTTTCTCCCATCTGGGGATTTAATAAATATTATTGAATGTGTGAACAGATGATCCTATTTCCTTCTAATTTTAATATCTTAATTTAAAAATATTTACTTCCTTAATTGCTTTGAAATGTATTTTATTATATCATATGTGGAACTTAGTTGTTTTCTCTTTCCTTATAGGCAGTTAATTCATTATCCTATGTGCAAGATTTTTAAAATTTAATTTTTAATTATTGTTCAAGTACAATTGTCTCCATTTTCATTCTGTCACCCCCTGCCTCCATCCCACCCATCTCTGCCTCCCACTGTTGAACCCGCTTCCCCCTTTGGCTTTGTCCATGTTTCCTTCAAACATGTTCCTTGATGGCATCCCCCTGTTATCCCCTATTATCCCTCTTTGCCCTCCTCTCTGGTTACTGTCAGTTTGTTCTTTATTTCAAAGACTCTGGTTGTATTTCGCTCACTTGTTTGTTATGTTGATTAGGTTCCACTTATAGGTGAGATATGTGGTATTTCTCTTTTACCACTTGGCTTGTTTCACTTAATATAATGCTCTCTAGTTCCATCCACGCTGTCTCAAAGGGTAGGAGCTCCTTTCTTTCTGCTGCATAGTATTCCATTGTGTAAATGTACCATAGTTTTTTGGTCCACTCACTTACTCATGGACACTTAGGTTGTTTCCAGCACTTGGCTATTGTGAACTGTGCTGCTATGAATATTGGCATGCCCATGTGCCAGATTTCTTAAATGGCCCTTCCTTTCTCCCCCTGCTCTGTGAACCACTTTCACGGTGCGCTTATCGCACACACGGCACGTGTTTTTCAAACCTGTGCCACTCTCAGAGTGACATTCGGGGTTCCAGCTCAGAGCAATTCCTTTTCAGACTTCCTTTCCAATTTCCTTTTTAACTCTTCTTGACTGTTATTATTTTTCCCCCAGGTAAATTTTAGAGAAATTTTAAGTTATCACAAATTCTCACTGTAATTTTGATTGGAATTAAATTAAACCAAGAAATTAACTTCAGTTTGATTTTTGTTTAGTCTTCTAGTTTCCCAATCTGAAACATGTCTTTCTGTTAGTTTAAGTCTTTTAGATTTTTCAGTAAATTCTTATTATTTTACTCAAAATGACTTTCTTATACTTAGAATTATTCTTAGATATATCTGTTGTAATAGTTGCTAAGGCTCATGGTTCCCCCTCCCCCAACTCTACTTCTATCTGGCTATTGCTAGAACAATAGAGGGAATAGCTGGGAGTTTTAGAACACTCATCATGCCCTCAGGACTTTCCTGAGCAGTCTCATTAACTTCACTAGTTTTTCAATGGATTCTTTTGGGATTTCTAGCCGTATCATATTTTTCAAATAAGGATGCATTTGACTTCTCCTAGCCTAAACCCACACTTTCATTTCCTTCATGCATCAGTTATGAGCTCAGGCTGCGTTGCCAGCCTGCCTGGGGACAAAGCCCCATTAACTCCTCTCATTATCCTGAGCAAGTTACTTAAGTTCTTTGTGTTTTAGTTTTGTCTTCTGTAAAATAGAAATAATAATGCATCTACCTTCTAGGGTGGTTGTGAGGACTGGATGCATTAGTATATAGACAAATGCCTACCACACAGAACATGCTCGATAAATAGTCAATATCCTAATTATTATAGGTCGAAGATTGGTTGGGGGAACTTCAAGCTTTCAGGAAATTAGAATTTCTAGGACTAATTTTGAAAAATAATTACAGTAGAGATTCTTGTTTTCAAATAACTACTAAAATATTTTATTATTTGGTAAGATGTCAATTATTCATATAGAAAAGATATTCTTTATTAGAGTAAGAAACAATCCTCATATTTTTCTTTTATTAACTTAAACATAAGAAATGATTATTCATTTTTTTCAAATGTTTTTTGGCATCTACTGAGATCATTATTTTTAAAATTTAATTTATGGATGCTGTATTTATATTATTTTTAAAAAGACAGTTCCTCATAGTGATTGAGAGTTAGGCTTTTAAGTCAGATGGTCTTGAGTTGGAAACCTGACTCTTTTAGAGTGGGGGCCAAGATGAGTTGCTTAACCTCTCGAAGCCTTGGTGTCCTCATGCAGGGAAAGGTGATTATGTCTATTCTTGTAGAACAAGAGGACAAAAGCACAGAGTGAATACTCACCATTCATTTTCATCGTTGTGACCATTGAATCCTGGACGTCTCTGGAACAACTTCTTGGTATTATTATATACTTAGCTCTGCATTCATAAGTGAGAGGAGGCTGGAGAGTTTTTGGTCTTTTTCTGTGCCCTGGATTCTTACATAATATGATAATCACATGTTCCTTAGAAGTTTCAAGTAACTCATCTGTAAAACTAGTTGTATGAATACAGATTTTTAGTACATAGTTCTGACAATGCTTTCAATTTCTAAATAATAGTAGCTGTCATTTATTGGATGCTTATAAGTATGTGACAAAAGCTGTAATGACTACTTCACACACCTCATCTTATTTCATCCTCAGATGTAGATGCCATTTATATTTATCTGAGAATCCATTACTGTTGTTTCCAACTTACAAATAAGAAAATTAAGGCTTCGAGAGGGTAAATAGATGAAGCTCTTGCAGAGAGCAAACTGGGATGTGAACCCAAGCTGTCTGACTCCAAGTTGCCTGCCTTTAGCAGCAAGATATCATGTTGCTTCCCAAACTTCTTTCTTGTTATTTTGATCTTCGTTTAAGTTTTCTTTGCTTTATGGCATCAATTTTGCTAATTTATAGTTTTTTAGGAAATCATTCATTTTACTGAGATTTCATTTTTAAAAAACCCTTAGCAGTCTCACAGTTTTTGAGCTCTGTTTCTATGGTTATAGTTACTCATTATCAGTTTGGTTTATTTATGGTTCCTCCTTGTCTTGATTACTCAAAACTGCACATTAAATTAGGAGAGAAAAGTCTAGTAATGTGGAGGAAGCTGTGTAAAATTATAAATTGGAAACAAAGGCTTTTTTCACTTAAATTATTTTGTTTCCATCCACATTTGTTTCCCTTTTCCCCTCCTCTACCCTAGTCTTTAAAGAACAGAATGCTTAGGGCTAGAAAGAACCTGAGGGGTACTTTTCTGGCCCCTAGTTTAGCAGGGCCTGGAAAGGACCTCTACCTGTCCCAGGTTACACAGTTAGCAAGGGAGGGAGCTAGGAGAAGCCAGGCGCTCGTCTCCGTGCCTCATTCTCTTCTGCCATATCGTATGCCATGTTATGGCTCGAATTATTAATTTTTAAAACAATAAATTAATGAAGATTGCAAAGTAATCTTCATAAAAGCTTTAAAAATTTTTTAAGCTACTTAATTTTAAAAGATTGATAAAGTCAGCTTAACAATGTTGATTGCGATTACTTCAAGTGATTTTTAAATAAATCATCCTCTCTCGTGCTCTTGTTTGGAACCATTCTTTCTAGAATGAATCTGTCCAGAGAAAGCACGGTATCGGGAAGGAAAAGGCTCATCTCCAGTACTTCACCTCTGATGTTATGCTGCATTGCTAGGGAGGCCATGAGAGAGCTCCTCTACCAGTAGAAGGGGCAACAACTGAATGGAATCCCGCTGTAACTGGGGGTCTCAGGATTTCCAGCCAGGTCCAATGAGAACAGAAGGAATGCTCTCAGGGCTCAGCTGAAGTGTGGATTTGCCTGGGTCTGGGTGTCAAAACCCAGCAGCATGAAGGCAGGTGGGACAGTCCCCGTACAGGTGATGAAACAAAGTGCACCAACCTCTCCATGGTCCAGCAGAGTTTTTGCCACATAATTCCCTTCAGTTGCTCATTTCAGAGGTGTTTGGAGCAGATGTTTCTGTAGACTGTCTGATTGGCAATCTGCAATTAGACCCCAAGGAACAAACTGCTCATTGTGGTTAGGGGCCATTAGCCACTGAAATTATGTCATCTGTCATCATTTTCTTACCTCATCCTGCCTGGATCTTATCTTCAAACTGTACTTAAAAGAAACGCCTAAGTTTCCTAGAATAGGACAACCCAGTTTTAATAGCTCTCCTGTAGTTGCCCTTTTGGTGAAATGTTTCGGGGTTGAATAATACCTAATAATCATTGAGTGTTCCCCCCATGCTTGGCACTGCATAAAGGTCTTTACAAACGATATAATTAGCCAAGCCCACGCGAGAACGCTATGAGGCAGATACTGTCCTCCTCATATTACAGTACAGACAATGCGGCACTGAGAAGTTCAATAACTAAAATCCAGAAGGGAAAAGAATTTGGATTCATATTTCATCCTGTTAACTCTTATGTTACCTACTGATGTAGGGACTGTGCATTGTTTGGCTACCCAGATGCTCATAATATATTTTTAAGGGAAAACATAACATCTATTCAATGTCTGCTGTATAGTAAGGACTACCCCCAAACTCTTAATTTCCAGTCAAGAATTTTATAAGTGAAAAACACACACAGTGCTCAAGTAATTTGCTCAAGTTCATAGTGTTAGTAAGTAGCAGGGTGGAAATCTACCTGGTGGTTGCTAGGGTCTAGGAGGGGCTCTTAGTGTAGTAAAATGATGGAATGGAGTCTGGGCAATCTACCTTTGTACAGGGAGCCAAAACAAGATATTGGTTCTAAAATAATGAAACACTTATTTAAGGCAGTGATTTTCAATTGGGGGCAACAGCATATGCCTCAGTGGGGGCATTTAGAAATATGTGGGGTCATATTTGGTCATTTTGGTAGCTACTCTGACTTGTTACATTGGTGACCTCATAGGATACCAAGTGTCCAGCAGCAGGCCAAACAACTCTAGGCAACAAGGAAGTGTCGGGCTCCAAATATCAGAGACTGTTAAGAAAACCAACAAAGAGGAATAGTAGGAATTTAAAATGATTACATAAAAGTCAAGGATGGTAAACTCAAACGCCCTCAGGGGTGAGCCAGGGGCTGAAGAAAACCGTCCCCAAATCTTTAAAGTGCATCGTCAGGCCAAATCACCTAGGCACCAGGTTCAGGCTGTGGGCCCCCAGACTGGTTTTTTAATTAAGGTTTTGATATCATAAACATATCAAAACATGTTTATGATACATTAAGCAAAGAGAAGAAGCTGTTAATTGGTATGATCCCATGTTTTTAAATAATTATGTATGTGTGTACAAATCTACACACACATTCACAAATTATATTTATGAATACACACAGAAAATTTCATGAAATAAAATTTGAGGGGATTTTATAAAATGCTTTATTCATATTCTTGATTCTTTTGCAAATATCTAGTCATTGTTTAATTTTTAATAAATAAAAGGTGAGAGTAGCTTTTAAAAATTACAACTTTAAGTGTGGTATCAGAACACAGCCTTGGTAGCTTTCTGGCCATCCCCTTTGATGGAAGAGGGAGTAAAAATTCTGTTATTAAGGGCAAATGTGACATTCAACATGAAGTAAATCAATACTAAAGCATTAGAATAGAGTGCCTTAAAAATGGAACATTGTTGATTTTGCAGACACACTGGCCTATCTCCTGGCTGTTTTCCATGATTTTTGTGACTTTTGTGATGCACAAAGCTCTCTCGGTCAAGTCCAGTCTTCTTTTTACACCTGTCCCTTTAATGAGTCCAGTACTAAAATTTGCTTGGGAAGTTAGTACCTATACCAAGACATGTCTTTGTCCTTTTTTCAACCAAGTAACCAAATCCTTCAAGACCATTCATTTCTGTGTTTCCTTTCCAGCCTCTTGGCTCAGCAGCTTGGATTCTGTGTGCAGTCACTCTGAGCTTTCTTTCTTGAGTTCACTGATCACTAGGGAATGTTGGGTTTTCTACTTATTTGTCTATAGAATTCAGGGAGGTAGGAGATGGGTAACTGCCTGAAGTCTTTTGTAGCTGCGTGTTGGGACAGTGTCTGGCCTCCCTACGGCCCCTTCCCGCCAGCACCACCGTGAGCTAATGGCTGCCCTCCTGCAGACAGAACACAGGAGCCCCGGTGCTCACCTTCCGGTGCTTCTTGCCAGCACAGTGGTGGGTGCTGGGACAAAGGGCCAGCAGAGGGATGACTCTGACACAGACACAAAGGGGCATTCACCCATCTAGAACATTCTTACTCTCCCTCCCACCTCTCCACACCCATCTCACATGTGATATCTAAACAAAATAAACCAGTCATGTCTGGATCCTGAACACATCCTTATAAATCAAACTAAATAGAACTCTTTGGAGTTGATAGTGTTGGATATGCTTGGCTCACTTGGCTTTAAAAGCAAAGGCTAAATAGAGTTAGGTTCCTTTGGGAGAAGTGTCTAGAATTTATTATGCATAGTAATAAATTCTTATTTATTAATAAATAAATTGGCCAGTTTGCTCCCAACTTTTGACCTCCCATAGAAAAGTCATTCTGAGAGCCTGTTGGTCTATGAAAGGCATGGGAGAGATGGTGGTATTTCCCTCTGGAAAATTCCAGCTGGCCACTACCCACAGCCCTGGCAAAGCAGTGGTGGCAAACCCACACACTCTTTCCCCATCACTACTTTCCCACCCTCAGAACTCTTAGTCCCAATTTTGATGTTAGAAAGCCATAGTGCCAAAACTACAAGTGAGAAGTGTCAGGACTTTTCATACAGCCCTTAGCACTTGGAAACCCTGGCTGGGAAAAGAAACCTTGATGGCAGACTTTTTAATGTTCACAGTCTACAGTTAGGGTTCACGCCAAGATGAAGGCTAGATAGAAACCCTTCACTTCTTCACACAACCAAAAAGAGGATAACAACCAATATAAAATCAATAAACAACCAGAAGTGCCAGAAAATCAAACTGCATGGAACTCCAACAACCAAGGAATTAAAGAAAAAACAGAACAAACAGACCAGTAAGAACCTGAAGTGAGGTGGCAGACCCCGCAGGAGGGGCTGGTTGAGTGGGAAACTGAGACTCTGAGCTGCCTGTGGACCACTGCAGTTGCTGCAGTGGGAGAAACTCCAAGTCTCACATGACTGTTCATTGGAAAGTGAGCTAGAGATGAGTGGGGAAGCTGCACTGTTCCCTCTCTGGCCCCTACCCCCACAGGCAGCTTCAGCAAAGCAAGGAGGGTTACCCTGCCTGGACGAATACCTAAGGCCCTATCCCCTAACAACTTAACAGGTGAGCCAAGACAGAGAGATATGGCCTAAATGAAAGAACAGCACAAAACCTCAGAAAGAAAACTAAGCTATGAGGAGATAGCCAACCTATATGATGGAGAATTTAAAGCCCTGGTAATCAAAATGCTCACAGAATTGATTGAGCTTGGTCAAAGAATGAAAAATATGAATGAAAGATACCCAAAGTGAAAGAAAGTAAAATATTCAGGGAACCAACAGTGACAGAATGGAAACCAGGACTCAAAGCAATGATTTGGAGCAAAAGGAAAAGATAAATATCCACCCAGAACAGAATGAAGAAACAAGAATTCAAAAAAGTGAAGAGAGACTTATGAACCTATGGGACAACCTGAAACATTCCAATATCCAAATTACAGAGGTTCCAGAAGGGGAAAAACAACAGCAAAAAATTGAAAACTTATTTGAACAAATAATGAAGGAAAACTTTCCCAATCTAGTGAAGGAAATAGACTTCCAGGATGTCCAGGAAGCCCAGACTGTCCCAAAGAATTTGGACCCAAAGAGAAACACACCAAGGCACATCATCATTAAGTTACCCAAGATTAAAGATAAAGAGAGGATCTTAAAAGCAGCAAAAGAAAGGGAGACAGGTACCTACAAAGGAGTTCTCATTAGACTGACAACTGATTTCTCAAAACAAACCTTGCAGGCAAGAAGGAGGTGGAAAGAAGTATTTGAAGTCATGAAATGCAAGGACCTACATCCAAGATTACTCTATCTGGTAAAGCTTTCATTTATTTTTTAAAATTATTTTATTGTGGTTCAATTACAGTTGTTTGTAATTCCTCCCCACCGCCTCCAAATCTCCTTCCCTCCCTTGCTTCCACCCTCCTCCTCGGTTTTGTCCATGTGTCATTTATAGTAGTTCCTGAAAACCCTTCTCCCCACTGCCCCCTCCCTTCTCCCCTCTGGCTATTGTTAGATTGTTCTTAATTTCAATGACTGGTTATATTTTGTTTGCTTTTTTCTTTTGTTGATTATGTTCCAGTTAAAGGTGAGATCATATGGTATTTGTCCCTCACTGCCCGGCTTATTTCACTTAGTGTAATGCTCTCCAGTTCCATCCATGTTGTCACAAAGGGTGTAAGCTCCTTCTTTCTCTCTGCTGTGTAGAATTTCATTGTGTAAATGTACCATAGTTTTTTGATCCACTCATTTGCTGATGGGCACTTAGGTTTCTTCCAGCACTTGGCTATTGTAAATTGTGCTGCTATGAACAGGGTTCTTAGGGTATAGTCACAGCAGTGGAATTGCTGGGTTAAAAGGCAGTTCCATTTTTAGTTTTTTGAGGAAATTCCAGACTGTTTTCCACAGTGGCTGAACCAGTCTGCATTCCTACCAACAGTGCACTAGGGTTCTCTTTCCTCCGCATCCTCTCCAACGCTTGTTTGTTGATTTGTTTATGTTGGCCATTCTGATCGTATGAGGTGGTGTCTCATTGTGGTTTTAATTTGCATCTCTTTGATTGGTGATGCTGAGCATCTTTTCATGTGTCTCTGGGCCCTCTGTATGTTCTCCTTGGAGAAGTGTCTATTCAAGTCTCTTGTCCATTTTTTAACTGGGTTTTCTGTCTTTCTGGAGTGGAGTTGTGTGAGTTCTTTATATATTTTGGAGATCATACCCTGTCTGAGGTGTCATTGGCAAATATGTTTTCCCATATGGTTGGTTCTCTTTTCATTTTAATGCTGTTCTCTTTAGCCGTGCAGAAGCCTTTTAATTTGATGAGGTCCCATCTGTTTATTCTTTCCTTTGTGTCCCTTGCTCCTGGGGACACATCCGTGAAGATGTTGCTGCGTGGCATGTCTGAGATTTCCTGCCAAAGTTCTCCTCTAGCATTCTTATGGTGTTATGACTTATATTTAAGTCTTTTATCCACCCTGAATTTATTTTTGTGTATGGTGTAATTTGGTGCTTGAGTTTCATTTTTTTTTGCATGTATCTGTCCAGATCTCCCTACTCCATTTGTTGAAGAGGCTATTTTTGCTTCATTTTATGCTTCTTCCCCCTTTGTTAAATACTAATTGACTGTAGAGACCTGGGTTTATTTCTGGGCTCTCTGTTGTATTCCATTGGGCTACATGCCTGCTTTTATACCAGCACCAGGCTGTTTTGATTATGGAGGTCTTGTAATACTGTTACAGGAAAGACTCAGACTGAACACTAGGAAATAAAATGGAACCTTTATTACACATGCAGACTCAGAGGAGGCATTCTCTAAATTCTGGGCCCCGATCAATGAGGAGCAATTGCTTATATAGGGTGAGGGGTGGTCTGTCATTCAGACCATTACTTCTGGTGGGAAAGTAAGAAGCAGCTTACAGAAGCAAGAAGTGACATGTTATCTCTAGCACACAGGGACAATCGTTATCTCTGATGCGCAGGGACAGGCAAGAAACAAAGAAAAAAAACAAGCCATAAAATAAGTCATTCCCTGGGTGCTGTGCTATGTTTTAAAATAACTGCCAATATCTTCTAACATTCCCCCCTTTTGATGCTATAGACCATTATTTGCTACTTTAGCATCATTTATAGCTGGTTGTTATTTAGACTTTTAGACTTTAGTAAGTTTTGGTACCTATATTGGCATTGTTGGGGGGCGAGGACTTTTGTTGTGGCCTGTTTAGTTACTGTGGCCTCTAGAGTCTGGATTATGGTCCACAATATGCAGGGCCCAACGCTTATTTTTAGGAAGATAATAATTAGGGGTCCTATAAAGGGAAGTAGTCACTGGAGCCAGGCTTGAGGATTTATTCTATAATTTTTTTATTTTTAACTTTCTATTTTTGGCATGGCCGTTTATGTTCTTTCTGATTTTTTAACCTTTTAATTATAATTTTTATTATAATTATGTTTATACAGTAGCAACACTTTTTTAGGAACATACAGGTCCCCCTTTTTTTATCGGCGAGGAGGTCTAGGGCCCGTCAGTTCTGGAGGGGGACTTCTGCTAGGGAGCTACTCTGCTGTTGGACTGTAGTCCCAGCAGACTTGTCTACCTGGGGGCCCATGAGGCTGACACTTTTGGCTCTGATACTCTAAACTTCTGACTATAATATCTGTGTGGTGGAGCCTTTTTCTTCAGGTGTAAGGTTTTTTTGCCCCTACATAGTCTGGGGGTATAGAGGTACGTGACATGAAATCTCTTGGCTCTATATACCAGCTCACTACGTCACTTTTTATCTTTGTTTTTTTTTCCTGGTGTTTTGTATTTGCATATTGAGGCTGTGACAGGGGCTGAGCAGGCTAAGTAAAATATAGTAAATATATAGAGATACAGATGAGACATAGGTGTATTCTTTCTAGCCCAAACCACTCCTTGGGATTTTATGCTGGGGGAGTTACAGCTATCAATCTAATTTCTAGGATTATTGTGAAAATGCCAACGAAGGTCAGGAATCCCCAGGAAGGCAGGAGTCCCTAAGAACAACAGTCTATTCGGCGGCTGGTTTTCTTCTTAACCTCAGGGTGGGCAGCTTTAGCGACGGTGCTTCTGGATCCTTGTCAGCCCTCTGGTCCTTGGGGTCTGTTGTTGCCTTGGCTCGGCTGTAATGGATCTAAGGTGTGATTCTTCCAACTTTAAGGTGACTGGGGTAGTTAATATGACTAAATGAGGCCCTGTCCATGTGGGTTGGAGGGACTCTGTTTTCTAATTTTTTATTTTTATTTTTTAAAGATTTTATTTATTTATCTTTAGAGGGGAAGGGAAGGAGAGAAGGAGAGAAACATCAATGTATGGCCACCTCCTGTGAGTCCTCTGCTGGGAACTGGCCCGCAACCGAGGCATGTGCCCTGACTGGGAATCAAACCACGATTGTGTGGTTCACAGGCCCGCGCTCAATCCACTGAGCCACACCAGCCAGGGCTCTAATTTTTTATTTATACATAGTTCTTAGGCTTTATGTGAGTGGGCTGGCCCCCCTTATGGACAGGGTTCTTGGCTTAATTCGTCCTGGTGTATCTGGCTAAGTGTTTCCCCTAGCTTCTGGAGATACTTAGTCTGTCCTGCTTTTCTAAGAACTTTAAGCTCTCTCCTGGGCAGGGTCAGGATAGCTGGTGGCCTGCCGTAGACTAGCTCAAATGGTTTGTACCCAGTGGGGTTTGGGGCATTCCGAACTCTGAACAGTGCTAATGGCAGCAGGTCAGGCCAGAGTAGGTTAGTCTCTTTATGAAATTTGGCCAGTGTCTCTTTCAGAGTCCGATTTATATGTTCTATTTTTCCTGAACTCTGGGGGCGGTAGGCAGTGTGCAATTTCTAATTAATCCTTAGCTGAGTTGCAAGATCTTGGATCACCTTGGCTATAAAGCCTAGTCTATTGTCACTCCCTATGGCGATAGGCAGTCCAAACCTTGGAATTACTTTTCTGAGTAGAGCATTTATTACTTCTTTGCTTTTCTCTGCCTGAGAGGGGAACGCCTCTATCCACTCGGAGAATGTGTAGACCATCATGAGGAGGTATTTGTACCTTTTGCTAGGTTTTACTTCTGTAAAGTCTATTTGTAAATCTTCAAAAGGCTGTAATCTTTTGTATTGGACCCCCATTGGGGTCTTTGGGTGACTTATTGCATTGTTCCAGGCACGGGTCAAGCACTGTGTTGAGCCTGAAGCACATAGTTTAGACATGTTGGACGAGTAGTAGTATCTCTTAAGCAAAGTCTCTAGGGACGTTTTTCTCAGATGAGTGAGGGCCTGGCATTGCCTGGCCAGGCTGCTGGCTTGGCCCTGTGGGGTGTGGAGCCGGCCATCCGGCAGCTTCCGTGTCCCAGAGGCTGTTTGCAGGCAGCCCTCTTGCACTGCCCACTTCTGCTCCTCTGGGGTGTCAGGGGTCTCTTGCAGAGCCGGCAGCATGGTTGCCGCCTCTGGGCCTGTCACCGCCACTTTTGTTGCCTGGTCAGCCCTCTGGTTTCCCCTGGCTATTTTTGTTATCAGGGGTCCTTGTCACGAGCTTATCAGCCTCTTTCAAGGGGGTGACTGTAGCTGTTAGGGCTCTGAGGCAAGGTGGCCAGCCTGTTGCTACATTGTCTAGTTGTTTGGATAAGTAAGTTTAGAACTTGCTTTCCTTGAGAGATGATAAACCCCAGATATTTTACTTGAGTCTGGCATATTTGTGTCTTTTTTTATGACACCCAGTACCCTGTCCTGGTTAGCAGTTGGAGTAGCCAGCAAGTGCCCTTCCAGCACGGGTCTCAGGTTGGTGCAGCTGAAAGGAGGTCATCTACATACTGTAGCAACACTGGGTCAGTCTCTCCCCCATGAATGGCTTTAGGTCTCTGGCCAGGGCCTCTCTGAAGAGAGTGGGAGAGTTTTTGAAGTCTTATGGCAGTCTGGATTGTAGGCACCTGTGACCCTGGTCTCTGTCGCCTGTCACTGGGCTTTTTCTTTCTTTTTTGGGGGGGAGGGGCACTCTCTTTTCTAGTACTTTCTCTCTCTGTAGTAGGTGCGCTGGTCTGGGTCTATGCTCTGGTGTGCTTGTCTATTTCTTTTCTTAGACAGCTGTTTCTCCCCTTCTGAGGCAATCTGGTGGCTTCTCGCTCCTGGGAGGTCACTCTAAGGTTGCCAAACTTAGTGCAGACACCCAGCCCAAAACTCCTGGGCTCAAGTGATCCTCTTGCCTCAGCCTCCAGAGTAGCTGGAACTACAGGCGCGCGCCACCGCGTCTGGCTGTTGGTGTAGAGGCACCTTATAACTTTGGTATGGGGACCATTAGTAATCTCTGTCTCATAAGGGGAGGGTCTCTTCTTCACTTGGTTATTGGTGGCAAACATAGAGAAGGTATCTGGTTCCTCAAAGCACGCATTGCTGGGCCGCCAGCGCGGGCGGGCTCAACTGCACTATCTGGCTGCCCGGGGTCAGCTCCGTGGGCGCCGGAGTGGGCCCAGGAGGTCTGCACAGCTCGGTGGTGGTCGGCACCTGATGGTGCGCTTCGGCTGCGGCAGCGTCCAGGTCCTTTAAGTCTCGTAGGGCGCCGCCCCTACCCTCAGGGCCGCCTGGGGCCACCCCGCGCTCCTAGCTGGGTCACCGGAGGCTCAGCTAGTACAGCGCTGCTCGTCTCCTTGGCGACCCCGTTTAGCAGGACTAGACGCAGGGGGGCCATGTGGCCTCGCCGCCTCTCGTCCCTCCAGCCGCGGGGTCACTGCCTGCCGCCTCGCTGGGCGGCTGCTCTGCCATTTAGAGGGGCCGACCCCTCTGAACAGGATCTCTACTCGGCCGCTGCGGGAGACCCGCAGGAGCCGGGGTGTAGGTTGGGGATGCGGGTCTTTGCTTCCCCGGGCCTGGCCGAGAGTTTCCGGAGCCTATGGGCGAGGCGGACGGATAGGCGGCTCTTCCCCTGGCTCTTCTTTGAACAAGAGGGAGCGGCGCCGTTTCTCTTGACTGGGCAACTAGAACGCGGGACTGCGCTGCTTTCGCCCACTGCCAGCCTTTCCTGTCGCCTTAGGCTTTTGACCTGCGCACTGCCGGAGCCATGACGGCAGGTCCTGCGCTAATTCTTGTCATCTATGTAAACGTACTGATCTGGGTGTCCTGGCTTGCGTGTGACTTTTAAGTGTACTGTCTAAATTGTCTCTAAGTCCAGGGTTCTCTCAGGGGGGCCAGCCCACCCTAAATGTTGGCCACTCTGATGCGCAGAACGTTTCTAATTGGTCTCGAGTCATGTTTGGGTCCTGGCCTTGAAACCGACTGAAGTTCTGCAACATGCAGTCTCGCACTGTTGAGGGGCCTGCGCCCATGGTGTGCCTCGCACAAGGGCGCAAACAAAGGGATGGGGTTTTCAGTTTCGCCCGCCTGGCCTCTCCTCTCTCAGGGGACTTGGGTCTGTTTTAGCTAAGGCTGCCAGCGTAGAATCCGGCTTAAGCTCCCAGCCGTTATGTCGTATGACGGACCGAGGAACCGCAGGTGGGGGCCCACTCAGACTCCGTGGGTTTTTTACTTGTGGAGTCACAAACTCAGTCACTCACACAAACACGTAGACAAACATCTGAGAGTTCAAGACAGTCCTCCCCGCCCCCAGCAGGACTGCCCTAACTAAGTGGGGATACGTTTCTCTTACCAAGCGGCCAGCTGGCCTTTAAAGGACTTATGGCTAATGGTCTGTCTGAGAGGTGATCAGGCTCTCCTTCCACCACAAGGGGTGGGTCTAGTCTCAGGTCCTAGTCCCCGGGGCGCTTACCAATCTAAAGGCTGCGCAGCTCCCCAAGCTGAACCAGTTCGCTCTCTCTCCAGCCCTGGTAGCGACTGGGTCTCGCTGGCAGCTAACTCGGGAGCCCAGGACGGGTTAGGACTCGAAACAGCCAGGGCGTGCGCTTCTCCTCCATCACAGGGCTCCACAGAGTGCCCGAGGCCACCTCACCGGAGGCAAATGCCTGCTCGTGTGAGCAGTGTTCCGGTCAGGGAACTAAAATGTTACGGGAAAGATTCAAACCGAACACTGGAGAAAGCAAAGTGGAACCTTTATTGTACATGCGGACCCAGAGGAGGCAGTCTCCAAATTCTGGGCCCCGATCAGTGAGGAGCAGTTGCTTACATAGGGTGAGGGGTGGTCTGTCACTCAAACCATTACTTCTGGTGGGAAAGCAAGAAGCAGCTTACAGAAGCAAGAAGTGACATGTTATCTCTAGCACACAGGGGCCATCGTTATCTCTGGAGAGCAGGGACAGGCAAGAAACAAAGGGGAAAAAACAAGCCATAAATAAGTCATTCTTTGGGTGCTGTGCTATGTTTTAAAATAACTGCCAATTTCCTCTAACAATACAGTTTGATATCAAGTGTTGTGATCCCTCCTGCTTTGTTTTTCTTTCTCAAAATTGCTACAGCTATTCGGGGTCATTTATGGTTCCATATAAATTTCTGAAATGTTTGTTCTGTATCTGTGAAATATGTCATTGGTACTTTAATAGGTATTATTGCATTGAATCTATAGATTGCTTTGGGTAGTATGGACATTTTAATGATGTTAATTCTTCCAATCCATGAACATGGTACATGCTTCCATTTGTTTGTGTCTTCCTTAATGTCTTTCTTTACTGTTGTATAGTTTTATAGGTCTTTTACCTCCTTGGTTAGGTTTATTCCTAGGTACTTTCTTTTTCCTTTTTTAAATATTTTTATTCTTTCTTTTAAATATATTTTATTGATTATGCATTACAGTTGTCCTATTCCCTCCCTTTGTTCCCCTCCACCCTGCACACCCCTTCCCCCACCATTCACCCCCCTTTAGTTTATGTCCATGTATCACAAGTTCTTTAGACTCTGTTTCCCATACTATTCTTGCCCTCCCCCCTGTCTATTTTCTACCTACCATCTATGCTACTTATTCTCTGTACCTTCTCCCCCCTTCTCCTCTTCCCACTCCCCTGTTGCTAACCCTCCATGTGATCTTCATTTCTATGGCTCTGCTCCTGATCTAGCTGTCCTCTTAGTCTGCTTTTGTTTTAGGTGTGGTTGTTAATAACTGTGAGTTTGCTGTCCTTTCACTGTTCATATTTTTATCTTCTTTTTCTTAGATAAGTCCCTTTAACATTTCATATAATAAGGGCTTGGTGATGATGAACTCCTTGAACTTGACTTTATCTGAGAAGCACTTTATCTGCCCTTTCATTCTACATGAAAGCTTTGCTGGATAGAGCAATCTTGGTTGTAGGTCTTTGGATTTCATGACTTGGAATACTTCTTTCCAGCCCCTTCTTGCCTGTAAGGTCTCTTTTGAGAAATCAGCTGACTGTCTGATGGGAACCCCTTTTTAGGTGACTGTCCCCTTATCTCTTGCTGCTTCTAGGATTCTCTCCTTCATTTGAATCTTGGCTAATGTAATTATGATGTGCCTTGGTGTGTTCCTCCTTGGGCCCACCTTCTTTGGGACTCTCTGAGCTTCCTGGACTTCCTGGAGGTCTATTTCCTTTGCCAGATTGGGGAAGTTCTCCTTTATAATTTGTTCATATAAGTTTTCCACTTGCTGCTCTTCCTCTCCCCCTTCTGGTACTCCTATAATTTGGATGTTGGAACATTTAAAGATGTCCTGGAGGTTCCTAAGCATCTTCTCATTGTTTTTGAATTCTTATTTCTTCATTGTTTTCTACTTGGTAATTTTTTTTTTCCTTCTGGTCCACTCCCTTGATTTGAGTACCAGTTTCCTTTCCATTACTATTGATTCCCTGTGCATTTCCCTTCATTTCAATTAGTGTAGCCTTCATTTGTTCCTCTAATTTGTGACTAAAATCGACCAGTTCTGTGAGCATCCTGATCACCAGTATTTTGAACTGTGCATCTGATAGGTTGGTTATCTCTTGGTCACTTAGAAGAATTGGCTCTCGGACTTTGAGCTGTTCTTCTTGAGCCATATTGTTTTGGTCTGTTCACGCCTGTTGTGTATGAGAGGCAGAGCCTTAGGTGTTCACCAGGACGGGACGACCCAGTCCCTGAGTTGTGACGCTGTATGTGGGGGTGGGGTCAGAGAGAGGGAATAGCGTTTGTTCTGTTCTCTCTCAGATTTTTGTTCCCTCTGCTGCTTCCCACAAGCAAATCTGGCCCCACTGGTGCTGGCTCCCCGGTGTGTGGGCCTGTGCACCCTCCAGGACGCTGTGGGTCTCTCCAACAAACTCTCTGTGAGCCTGGGAGCTTCTCCTGGCACCTCCACCCCGAAAGCTTTTCCAATTGGTGATTTTAGGCTTTAATTCCCAGTGCTGGGGCCCTAGCCTGCACAGTCTGTCTCACTGCTAGCTCCTTCGCCTGGTTTACCTGCACTTGAATGTGTGACCACAGTCAGCCAGTCGCCTTGTGCCCTCACTGGTTCTTCCTGTTGCCACCCCACACCTGGGATCTGCCAACCGCCACCTGTGTGCCTGGGTCAGTCCGACCGCTTTTTTCCTTTGTGACCCATCTCCGCCAGCCACTGACTCCGCCCCTCTTACCAGTCTGGCTGAATGGTTTGTTGTTGTCGGACTTCTGTACAATTCAATTTTCTGTGTTTTGGTTGTGTTTTTGTTACTAAAACTTTGTTGTCTTTAAACTTGGTTGTTTGAGGAGGCACAGTGTTTCCACCTACAACTCCATCTTGGCCGGAAGTTTCAGTACTTTATTTTTCTTGTTGCTATATCAAATGGGATTTTTCCTGATTTCTGTTTCTGATGTTTCATTGTTGGTGTACACAAATGCCTTTGATTTCTGAGTATTGACTTTGTATCCATCTGTTTTGCCAAATTCATTTATTAGGTTGAGTAGTTTTTTGGTGGAGTCTATAGGATTTTCTATGTACACTATCACGTCATCTGCAAACAGTGACAGTTTTGTTTCCTTCTTTCCAATTTGAATGCCTTTTATTTCTTTTTCTTGTCTGATCACTGTGGCTAGGACTTCCAGGACTATGTTGAATAGGAGTGGTGAAAGTGGGCATGCTTGTCTTGTTCCTGATTTAGTGGGAAAGCTCTAAGTTTTTCTCCATTGAGTATGATGTTGGCTGAAAGTCTCTCATATATGGCCTTTATTATGTTGAGGAATGTTCCCTCTACTCCCACTTAGCTGAGTGTTTTTATCTTAAATGGGTGCTGTACCTTATCAAATGCTTTTTCAGCATCTATTGATATGATTGTGTGATTTTTGTCTTTTGTTTTGTTTAAGTGGTATATTATGTTTCTTGATTTGAGAATATGGTACCATCCTTGCCTCACTGGGATGAATCCCCCTTGGTCATAGTGTATAATCTTTTTAACATATTGCTGGATGTGGTTTGCCAATATTTTGTTGAGGATTTTAGCATCTATGTTCACCAGCAATATTGGCCTGAAGTTTTCTTTTTTTGTTATGTCTTTATCTGGTTTGGGGATTAGGATTATGTTGGCTTCATAAAGAGACTTTGGGAGTCTTCCATCTTCTTGAATTTTTAAAAATAATCTGTGGAGGATGGGGGTTAGCTTTCCCTTAAATGCTTTGTAAAACTCTCCTGTGAAACCATCTGGTCCAGGGCTTTTGTGTGTTGGAAGCTTTTTGATTACTGTTTCAATTTCATCAGGTACTATTGGTCTGTTCAAGCTTTCTGCTTCTTTTCTATTGAGTTTTGGAAGATTATTTTCTTCTATAAATTTGTCCATTTCATCTAGGTTTTCAAATTTCTTGGCATATAGTTCTTCATAGTAATTTATTAAAATCCTTTGTATTTCTGTGGTATCAGTTGTAATCGCTCCTCTTTCATTTCTGATTGTGTTTATTTAGGTCCTCTCTCTTTTTTTCTTGATGAGCCTGCTTAACGGCTTGTTGGTTTTGTTTATCTTCTCAATGAACCATCTCCTGGATTCATTGATCCTTAGAATTGTGCTTTTAATCTCTATGTCATTTAATTCTGGTGTGATCTTGTTATTTCCTTTCTTTTACTTGCTCTGGGTTGTCTTTGTTGTTGTTCCTTGATTTCTCGTAGGCATAGGGTTAGGTTGTTTGTTTGAAATGTTTCTATCTTCTTTATGTAGGCCTGTATAGCTATGAACTTCCCTCTCAGGACTGCCTTCACTGTGTCCCATAAGTTTTGGATTGTTGTCAATTCATTTTTGTTTCCAGAAACTTTTTGATTTCTTCCCTAATGTTATTCTTGACCCACTCATTGTGTAATAGTATGTTATTCAATCTCCATGATTTTGAGTGTTTTAGGTTTTTTTTCCTTGAGGTTGCTTTCTAGTTTCAGTCCCTTGTGGTCAGAGAAAATGTTTGATATCATTTCAATTTTCTTGAATTTGTTGAGGCTTGTGTCCTCTCATGTGGTCTATCTTTGAAAATGTTCCATGTGCATTTGAAAAGAATGTGTATTTTGCTTCTTTGGAATGAAGGGCTCTCTCTATATATATCAGTTAAGTCTATTTCATCTAGAGCATTGTTTAATGCCACAATATCTTTGCTGATATTTTGTTTGGAAGATCTGTTAATTTTTGACAGTGGGGTGTTAAAATCTCCTACTAAAATTGTGTTGCTGTCAATATCTTTCTTGAAGTTCCCCAAGATTTTCTTTATGTGTTTGGGTGCTCCTACGTTGGGTGCATATATATTAATGTCTTCTTGTCTTGAGTATTATGAAGTGACCCTCTGGGTCTCTTTTTATGGCTCTTTTTTTGAAATCTATTTTTTTCAATATGAGTAATGCTATCCTGGTTTTGTTTTTTTCCCCCCTGTCCATTTGCTTGGAATATTTGTTTCCAGCCCTTCACTTTCAGTCTGTGTAGGTCTTTTGTTCTGAGGTGTGTCTCTTGTAGGCAGCATATGTGTGGGTCATATTTTCTTATTCATTCCGCTATTCTGTGTGTTTTGATTAGAGCATTTAATCCATTTACATTTAAGGTTATTATTGATAGGTACTTATTCATTGTCATTTTTCATACCTGCGTTCCTCTCACTGTTTTTTTCCTTTCACTTTCACTGTTTTTCTTCCTGTTTATAAAGCAAACCCTTTAGCATCTCCTGTAGAGGTGGTTTGGAGAAGGTATATTCTTTGAGGTTTCTTTTGTCCAGGGAGCTCCTTATTTAGCCTTCCATTTTAATTGAGAACCTTGCTGGATAAAGCAGTCTTGGTTGTAGGCCTCTGATTTTCATTACTTGAAATATTTCTTGCCATTCTCTTCTGGCTTGAAGCATTTCTGTTGAAAAGTTGCTGCTAGTCTTAGCAGGGCTTCCTTGTATGTCACTTCCTGTTTTCCCCTTGCTGCCTTTAAGATTCTCTCTTTGTCTTGGAATTTTGCCATTTTAATTATGATGTGTCTTGAAGTGGGCCTCTTTGGGTTCCACTTGATTGAGACTCTGTGTTTCCTGGATTTGTATGACTTTTTCCTCTCATCACATTAGGGGAGTTTTCCATCATTCCTTTTTCAAACATGTTTTCTCTTCCTTGCTCTTCTTCTCCTTCTGGTATCCCTATTATATGGCTATTATTATGTTTCATGTTGTCCTGCATTTCCCTTAACCCCTCTGCATTCTTTCGGAGCCTCTTTTCATTTTCTTGCTCTTTCTGGGTATTGTTATCTACTCTGTCCTTCAGCTCACTGATTCAATCTTCTGCTTCATCACATCTGCTTTTGATTCCTTCTACTGTGTTCCTCAGTTCAGATATTGTATTCTTCATTTCCTCTTGGCCCTTGTTGATAGTTTCTATTTCCTTTTTCATTTTGATATAGTTTGCAATGAGTTTATTGTAGTTTCCCTGTAGTTTTTGGTAATTCTCTGTGAGCTCATTGAGCTTCCTTATAACCATTGCTTTGAACTCAATATCTGATAGTTGACTTGTCTTTATTTCATTTAGCATTCTTTCTGAGGCTTCCTCCTTTCCTTCCATTTGGGGATTGTTTTTTTTTTTTTTTTGTCTTCCCATTGTTTGTGAGATTCTTATTGTTAGCCTCTGCTTATTAAATTGATCTGTTCTGACTCCCTGGGTTTATGGTGTGGACTTCTATGGTACAATGCCTGTGAGATTCAATGGTGCTGTCCCCTTGATATCCTGAGCTCACTGGTCTTGGGCTCTCATTTATGTTGGCTCTGTGTATGCCTTTGGGTTTTGATTGTTGTTGGGTCTTTCTTTGGTGGGTCCTTTCCACCAGCAACTGAGGGTCTCTCTGTCCACCACCTCTTGTGTTTTGTTTTGCAGGTATGGGCAGGTTGTGTTGAAGCTGGTTTTTCTCTGTGTACAAGGTTTTGAGGATTTGCTCTTGCTCTTGTTCAGTTATTTGTTCTGGGTAATTTCTCCACTATTTAGTTGTATTTCCAGATAGGTCCTGGGTTGAGTAGTGTGGCTTCTACTCCCTCCTTCACCTTCTTCTGTTTTTATTTGTTGGTGGTTCCTTTGTTGGTGGGTTTCCTCTTCCAGCAGGTGTCCTGGTGTTCACAGCTTCCACCTACTCATCTTATTTTTTAATGTACTCCTCTACAATTTTTGGTCTCCTATCTTCATATATGCTGGGGTACTGTTGGCTGTTCACTCTGTTCCTCAGTAGATCAGCTAGGTATTTCATCCATGTGCAGGGGGTAGTGGAATCTGCTCCCACCTATTTTGCCACCATCTTAAGTCTCAAGTCCCAGCAAAGCTATCATTTAGAGTGGAAGGGCAGACAAAGTGCTTCCCAGATAAGGCCAAGTTAAAGGAGTTCATCATCACCAAGCCATTATTACATGAAACGTTAAAGGGTCTTATCTAAGAAAAAGATGATAAAAATATGAACAATAAAATGATAACAAACTTACAACTATCAACAAATGAACCTAAAAGAAAAGAAGAACAATGAAAACCAAAACTAAGCAAACAGCTAGAACAGGAACAGAATCAGAGAAATGGAATCACATGGAGGAATTTCATTGGGGAGGGGGAGGGGAAGAATGGGGGGAAGGTACAGGGAAGAAGAAGCATAATTAGTAGGCATAAAATAGACAGGGAGAGATAAAAATGGTATAGGAAACAGAGGACTTAAAGAACTTATATGTATAACCCATGGACATGAACTAAGCGGGGGATGCTGGAGGGTTGGGGAGTGCAGTGCGGAGGGGGATAAAGGGGGAAAATTGGGAAAACTGTAATAGCATAATCAATAAAAATACTTAAAAAAATTCCCAGTCTGTATCAGGACAGTGGGCAGTGGCATGCCCTACCTCTGTGCTCTGTAAATGTCATTTCAAAAGCTTTGAATTATCCCCTTTGTCTTAGAGTAAAGCCATGTTCAGCACATGTTGATGGAATTCATAAGGTAATTTTTTAATTAAATGTGTTCGCAGGGGTGCAACAGTAGCCACAGTCTTGTTCCCAGAGCCCAGTGAGGCCATATAGGGTGTATGAGTGCACGTGTGTGTATTTGAGGTTTCGATTTGTTCAAAGACTCTCTCCCAATGTATTCACTCTAGTTGGACCCGTTTCTACTTCAAGCAGCAGGTGAAGGCTCTTTAGGGGGAGAGAGGATGGTTGGGCATGGAGGCATGGACTTGGAACACAAATCCGGGCCCAGCCTCTTGCCAGTTGTGAGACCTCAGTCATGTCCCTCAGATCTTTAAGCCTCACTGTGTTCATTAAATAAGGAGGGGAATGGTACCCAGGTCACAGGGTGTGTGAATTGGATAAAGTGGTGGGCGTGCCAGGGGCTCAGCAATGGATGCTACTGCTTATTTTGTACATTCAAAAGCTGACAGTGGGGGACAGGAAAGCAAATGACCCCTGAGCAGCTGATCTTGCCCCAGGAGTACTGGGTGTGAGGCCAGGAGTTCTGACCAGCTGCCTTGCCTCCTGCAGGTCTGGGTGGTCCTGCTGGTGCAGCTACTTGGAAACAAGGTGCCCAGAGTGGTTCCTCTCAAGTCTCTTCCTGCTGCCCAGGAGGTGGTGAGCCTCATTCACAACCCTCAGATGCCCTGCAAGAAGCTCATCATGCTGACAGAGTGAGTGAGGCTAACTGGTACAGCTGGCTTCCAAGCATGCACACCACCTTCCCTTAGCTTCTCATGCCTTACTGTCCAGAGAGGGAAAAGGTCTGCCCCGAGGGTCACAGCAACACCAGATAGCCACATCTGGCTTGGGGCAGAGATGGGTTTGCAGCTGTAGCAGCATCTCTGTAGCTTCCAACTCTGACCCCATTTCTTTCCCAACAGAGACATGAAGCTCTGGCATGGCTTAATGATCGCAGTCGTGTCCTTGGTCCTACAGACCTGTCTCCTTGCAGCCATCAACCACCTGCTCAGCAGGCACATGGGTAACTGGTTAAGCATCCTCTCCCCTCCTAGTTACTCTCAGGGACCATTCCCAAGCTTGTAGCAGGACCAGCTCCCTTTGGAGCCTCTGAACATCGCTTGAGAACCGTGCAGATCCACTGGCCAGATGGCCCCTCACCATGTAATCCCCACACTGACCCAACCTATTTCTGGTTGGGAATAACAGCCCAGAGTCCTTCCACTACCTGGACCTTTTGCCTAGAGACAAACTTCTATAATGCTTGTGAGGGTGGCCTCATTTAACCTGGGCCTCATTTAACCATTCTTCAGCACCATGAATGGACTGAGCATGAATAAATGGCTTTGAATTGCAACAGAAGGGAATATGGCTAGACTAAGAGAGATCATCTTAAACTCTTGATTCGCTTTGCAATGGAGAGTGGAGACGTTGTGTCTCAGGAAGACACAACAATTAGGAAAGTAAAATATTTCTTTGGCTAAGACAGGAGATTGGACAGGATAATGTTCTGAAGGTTTTTTCCAGTAAAGGGTTTTTAGGCTTTTCTCATTCATTCAATATAGCAGGGAACAAAACCAAACTCCCTGCCCTTCAGTAACTTACATTCCATGAGGATACAGACAACACATAAAATAAGCAAAATATGTGGGTTAGATGACAGTAAGTGCTAGGGAGTAAAATAAGCAAGGCAATGCTATATGAATGGAATGGTGGTTAGCTTCCCTGAGTTGCTGACATTTGAGTATAAACTTGAGGGGAGTGAGGAAGTGAGCTGCACCTGCAAAGGCCCTGAGACAGGTGAGGGTTTGGCCCATTACAGAAGCAGCAAAGAGACTGGGGTGGTGGGAACGAAGGAGCAGGCGTGGGGGAAGGAGGCAAGGCCAGAGAGGAAGGAGGAGTGACGCCATGGAGGGTCTTTAAGGTTGGAGCTCTGGCTTTATCTCCAAGTGAGGTGAGGGGCGTGGCAGTGAAAGAGTGCTGAGATTTAAAAAGATCCTTCTGAATGTTTTTCCCTAATGAGAGTTGTATTCAGAAATGGGGTGTGCCTGACCCAGGGAGCCTTCCCTTTTCACTCTTGCCCTGTTTCCTCCAGCCAAAAAGAATGAACAGTTACTAAAAAGAGCCAGGCTCCAGGACGCCAGGCCCAGTCCTGCCCAGCACCACTCACCTGCTGCCCAGAAGATGGAGACTCAGGCAGCGAGGAGCACCCCAGTGTCTGAGCCCCACTGTAGAAGTGAGTGGTGGGGCGGGAGTGAAATGGTCACAAAGTGTATTCTGCTCTGTCTGGACCCCCCAGAGCCTCCCTGCAGCAGCCCAAACCCACCCCAGGTGCCTCACCGGCAGCCCAGCAAAGGCCTCGCCCCCCCAGCCTTTTCTGGAAAGCTGTCCATCCTGTCACGTGGGGCAGACCCTGTTGGGCTTGTGTGGGTCTAAGCTCTTTCCTGGGTTTGGCTGCGTGTGAGCAACTGCAGAGGGGGCTTGGGGACTCTTTCTACTCCTGTCTTTGTAATACTGAGGCATCTTTTCTTTCACCTGGCCCAAATTTTGACTGACCGCCTAACTCTAGCCCTGGCTGGTAATATCCTAGCATCATGGCAGCCGGTCAGTGTCATTGGCTGGTCCCGGAAGCTAACTCAGCCATATTCCCAGAGGTTCCTTCTGTACAGTCTTAGATCCTCGTGTGTATCTGGGTGTTTTAAAAAACATGAGTGTTTGCAACAGTTCAAATGTATGGCTGCCTGTGGCAATTGGACCAACAGGCTCACCACCCTCTTGTTTTCTATCTCAGGGCTTGGGAGACCCACCAGGTCACTGTTCATATGGTGGAAATTATTTTTTCTGCAGTGAGACAATTACCCCTGGAGGTCTGCTCACCAGAGTTTATACTTTTTTCCATTGGTTTATCTCTTGATTGATTTGGGCTTGCTCCATCCTTCTAATTTGATCTTTTGAGTTGGAGAGATCTGATTGCCAGACTTCCTCAGCACTGAGATGAGGCCTCAGGGCATGTGGGGACCAGGAGACGCTACTCAGAAGAATTCAGTGTTTCAGTGGAATGGGAGAGGCACTGGTCTCATCATGACCCCTGACCCCAAAGGTGCACCAGAGCCCAGCCAAAGTCAAAGACTCTTTTGTTGTCAGGGGGCTCGGAGATCATTGTTCAATCTTCTTCTTGTCCAGGAGACAAAACCAGGAAACAAAAAAGGATGTAACCTGCCTAGAGTTAGTGACAAGTTGGACTAGAACCTATGCCCATGACTTCTGAGGGCAGTTTGCTTTGGGCCACATTGTCTCAGCATGTCCCTGTTTCTTCCACCCAAGTGTAGGCAAGCCTAGTTAGTTTTAGATGGAGCCAGACAGAGCAGCAGTGCCTACCCTTGGTTATGACCCTGCCTGGTTTTGGTGGCTCTCCCTCCACCCTCTCTATTCCCCTCCTTCTTCCCCATCTGGGAGTTCTGTATCTCTCTTCCCCGCTCCTCTTTGCATTGCTGGCTCTGCCTCTCTCTTTGTCTCATTCTCCCTTCCATGGTCTCTATTCTCTCCTAACACCCTTCAGCTTTCTTTAGAAGAACAGTTTCTATTCCTCCCTAGATGACAGTGACACATCCTCAGATAGCTCCGGCACCTCGGACAGCGCCAGCAGCTCGCCTCCCACCTGCCAGGTAATGGACACTCCTAGTGATCCTAGTCCTTCATATGCACCCCGGGGGCTGAGAACTCTGGCCGCCCTGGCTACCTGGATGAGAGCAAGGGAAAAGGGGCTTCTCGTGTCACTGCAGCATCCTCAGGTGAGGGTGGTTAGGCTGTCCTCACAGCCCCATATCTACCTACATGGGTCATCCAAAGTGGATTTGAGTGGGCCATAAAGATGGAAGTGCTAATGGGAAGCCTCCTTCCCCTCAAATCCTGGTCACTGGGCCACTACTCTGGGTCCTGACCTCATTGAATTGATTCTCTACATCTTTCTTCCTTAAACCCATTCATCTCCTGAGGACAGGAGCAACCAAGTCACTGGCCATCTTCCCCCTGCCCTGGCCCTGCTCTCAGACACGGCTGCCTGGGGCCCAGGTTCTTTCTCATCCAGCCCAAGGCAAGCCTCTTTGGATGAGACTTCAGTCCTGGGGTCCTACCTCCTTCAAACAGGGTAAGAATCTTGACCTACACTTCTCTGCTCTTTTTCCATAAGACCACCAAGGATGTGAATTACACACAAGTAGTCTTTTCAGCCACTGGAGGGCGAAAAAACAAAGCTGCCCTGGACTATGAGAACGTAAAGGAAACGACGGATTATATCAATGTCAACCCAAGAAGCCACAAGCACAATTTCTTGACTCCTGTGAACCCTGCTGTCTCCAAGCCAGTGGAGTACTCTGTGGTGGCCTTGTAAATTCTAGGCTTTAAAAAACAATTCTTACCTGAGGGTATGTTTATTGATTTTAGAGAGAAAGGAAAGGGGTGGAGAGAGAGACACACACATACACACATTGACACTGATGTGAGAGAGAAATGTTGATTGGTTGCCTCCCACGAGCGCCCTGATTGGGGATCCAGCTCAGGTCCTTTTGCTGTGTGTGATGATGCTCTAAACAACTGAGCCACTGGCCAGAACTAGGGTTGTGTTTTGTTGTTGTTTTTTGTAAATGGAGTAAAGTTCTCTACAAATTTTTGTACACAATCTGTAGGAGGTTTACTTTTTGTTTTTTAGCAAGGCATAGGGAAAAATAGGCTCTTATCTCTGCAAGAAAGATTCAGATGAAATGTTAGAAAGAACTCAAGGGTAAGTACAAAAACATCAGAACATATTAGGAGATAAAGTGGTGACATCTCCATTGAAAATTAAAAAAAATATTTTAATAAGCCATAGTAGAGTCCTGTTTGGACTCTACTTACAATTTGGACTCAATCTTACAATTAAATTACTCCTTGAGCTCTTTGATTATTGGCAATAAACAACTTCCTTTAAAGTTTTAAATAAAATAGCAATCATCAGTTTCTCTTTCCCTCTTGCCCACCCCGACATGTGTCTGCTGAGGAAACTGCTCTGCCCTCAGAACTTTGAACCGTCCCACTAGCTTAGAAAGCCCATTGTCACTCAGCCTTTGGATTCCCTGCTTCTCATGGACAAAAGCTGACTAGTAGAGCCTGGTAAATGCCAACCAGCATTGCAATCTGTTATTACAAGAAATTTTTTTCCAAGTTTCATCCAATAAAATTCAACATCTATTCCTGGTTTGTTGTTTCTTTTTTAACCAATTGGGGATAAAAGGACACTTTGTTAACTTGACTAGGAATAGTTTATCTCAAATTGGCAGATGCACGCTATTTAGCTGTAAGGTCCCAGTTACGGTTCTTTCGGATAATGAGCAAAGTAAGAGTGTCCACACACCCATTTCCATCACCATCTGATCGTGCTCTAGGCGCTCTAAGCAGTTCAATAAAACATTTAACAAAAATAAGGGCTATAGTTATTGGAAAGGAGGATGGAATTTGTCATTGTTTGCAGATATCTTAATTCTAGCAAACTTAAGGGAATTAACTTAAAATGTTTCAAAATTGATTACATGCAATAAGCAGTGACTAGAGAAACATACAATACACTTTCTTCAACAGCTAATTAAGACTGAAAATGAAAAAAAAATGCTAACTGTAGCTAAGCACCTAAAAATGTGGAAAGCGTAGGTTTACTCTGCCAAATTCAGCCCATCCAGTGCCCTGTCCTGGGCATTCAGACCTTAGAGACAGTTTGTGAACTTGCTCCCCCTGCTGGCTATAAATGACTTTCTAGAGAACTGGGAACAGCCAGAGGATTTCATCTCCCCAGGTTCCCCTTCCCCAAGAAGATCTGAAAACTGGTTCTGGGGCTGGAAATTATTGCTAGTCTACACGTCCCTCTACCTTTAGCCTGCTGCTGTTGTTCTTCTGCTAGATTTGAATTTTTGTGTGCCTCCCACCCTCGCAATTCGTATGTTGAAATCCTAACCCCCAGTGTGGGTGAGGAGGTGGGGCCTTTGGGAGGTGATTAGGTCATGAGGGTGGTGCCCTTATGAATGAGATTCATGCCTCTGACAGAGACCCACAGAGCTCGGCAGTCCCTCCCACCCAGCAAGGATGCCTGGAGGAGTCTGGGACCTAGGATAAGGCCCTCACTAAACCAGGCTGAAACCCTAATTTTGGACTTCTGCCTCCGAAACTGTGAGAAACAAACTTCTGTTGTTTGTAAGCCACCCAGTCTGTGGTATTTTGTTATGGTATTTATCTTATGGGCTAAGACATCTCCTCAGAAACTTTCTGAATGGGGAAAAAGAGACTCTGTTGACCAGAGAGGTAGAGTGAGGACTAAACACAGACAACAACACTGTCTCTGCATCCAGCAGTGAAACTACTTTTTTTGATCTCTTTTAAAAAGAAAAAAAATTAGCAGAGGACTGTAGAGATTCCGACACGTCACGGCACACCCGAGACTGCACAGGGCCACTGCCAAGACAGCTCCCCACGAGGAGAGGGGTCGGGGGCAGCCTTGCAGTAAAGCGCCCCACCCTCCAGAATTCTAGGCCCTGGGAGTGGGGAGGGGCACACGTAAACAGAAGGCTCCAGTGGCTGGGGGGGCAGGGTCAAAGCATGCCAGGCCTAGCTGTGGACACAGGCAAGAACATGTGCAAAATAACACGTGACAGAGGGAATTAACGCAGAACAGTGAAACCAGAGCCTGTCACTGTTAGGCCAACTGGGTACAAGAGTGTTAGAATCAGGTGGACTTAATCCTAGAAAACGCCCCAGAAAGATACATCTTCTGACCGTAGTTTAGGGACGAGGGTAGGCATCTGTTGGTGGGAGAAGAGGCAGAAGAAAAGCGAGCGGGGCCTGACTGGACGCAGGCTCCCTGAACAGCGTGGAGAAGGGGCCGTGCCAGGCTCAGACACAGTGAGATGCCCTGCTTCCGGCAGTCGCTGTTGGAGAGGACAGAGACCTGAGCATCACCAACCATCTGATTAAGGTCTCTAATGAACTCTGTCATGATTGGCTTCAAAGGTATGATATTTTATAGCAAATAAGTATGCCATGGAGGTTAAAAATAGCACCCACCCCCATTGCCTATAAAGGGAAGGCTTTCTTGGAGAGCCTTGTTTAAGAATTGAGTAGAAAGTGGGACTCCAAGCGACTTACAGAGGTTTGACTGATGTTGAATAAAGCTAAGGGCTCGTTTCATGTCCTAAGGAGTGTGGGTCTATAAGCTGGTGACTGGAGCCAGCTAACAATCTGAACTGCTCCGTAAAGTCATTGCTAGCCATACTTCTAGAAATAAAACAGCCTTTTGCTTGTGATACTACTGTGAGTTTGGAAGGTTAGCTGCTTAAATCTGTCTGAAAGGTCACCTGTATGAGCAGTCGCCCTTCGAGGAGCGTACCTTCCAGTGGGGAGCAGTCACTTTCTCCCATGTTGTATGTCATCGGGACCACCAGGGAACAACTGTGCTGCCCCACGCTGGGTCCCTGTGGGCGGGAACTGGATGAGCACTTTTCCAGAACTATCTTATAACAAGGGACGGAGAAGCTGATTTTCTACTGGCAAGCAGTTGCTGGTTGATTTCATGATGATGATGAACTGGGGTTATACAGTGGACCCGAATGAATTTGACTTGTCTTCAATGAATTCTTCTTCTAAAGGAGCAAGAGCCCAAATGCTCACCATAAAAGTTCAGCAGAATTCTACAAGGGACACTGTCCTATCGGCCAACAAGATCCATGTGGATGAAGAGGCATTTTATGCCCAGCATCATAACACCCCAAGTACCCCAGCTGGGGTGTTTTGCTCCTGGGATCAGGACAGATTTCTGGGGCCAGAGGGGCTTGCAAGAGTCCTTCTAACCCAAGCCCCCAACCTCTAAACCAAACACATTACAATAACTCCATCTTATCTGGGGTTTTTGTTTTTGTTTTTGAGGTGCCATTAGCTCTCTCAGACATTCACCCTTTTGGGCAGGACTTTCTACATTTAGTCTTTTACCTGCAGCAAAATCCTCTTGTTCATTGCCCTTCCTTGCCAATACATTCTCTGTGAATTTAGCGAGAAAGAAGCAAGTACCCAGGTATCTCAGAACTGGGTCAAATGAGAGACCAAGGCTCTAGAACTTAAGGGAAAGTTTGTTGGCCTTAGAGCTGGGAGGCTGGTGACTTTCCCAGCCTGCCCCTCGGGTCATTACTGCTTCAGACCCACTTTCAGCTCCACACTGCCACTGTGTGGCTCCAGGGGGAATAGCAGAATACTCTTTTTTTTTTCCTCTTAAACTGAGTGAAGAGATTCCAGGGAGATGGATCCCCACCCCTGCTCTGCTAAAATTTTACTTTAGTTTGCCTATCCCATGATGATTGNGGTATCTCAGAACTGGGTCAAATGAGAGACCAAGGCTCTAGAACTTAAGGGAAAGTTAGTTGGCCTTAGAGCTGGGAGGCTGGTGACTTTCCCAGCCTGCCCCTCAGGTCATTACTGCTTCAGACCCACTTTCAGCTCCACACTGCCACTGTGTGGCTCCAGGGGGAATAGCAGAATACTCTTTTTTTTTTTTCCTCTTAAACTGAGTGAAGAGATTCCAGGGAGATGGATCCCCACCCCTGCTCTGCTAAAATTTTACTTTAGTTTGCCTATCCCATGATGATTGTCCCTAGGAAACAAAGATGCCTAGAAATGTCCTGTTTGTTAAGGAGTTTTATTGGTCAGTTGCAACCACATCTCTGGGCTTCTTACCCCGCAGTGGGGTGCTGCAGCCTGGACTGAGTCTATAGCCTATTAAAAGATCTATGTACATAAAAGCACAAACAGAGTCACCTGGAAAAGTGCTAGCCTATTCTGGACAACATAAAAAGCCATTCTGAGAAGTCCCCACACTCAACCAATTAACCTTCTCCGGCCACCCTCTGCTCTGCTTGGCCCCTCACCCCCCACCCCTACGTGGGTTCCAAGGGACTGAAGTGCTGTATTTCACAGAGAGTTGGCCTTCTGCAGCCAGCTGTCGAAGTGAGATTGGCCCAGAGAGCACAGGACCCCTTGCTTCCCACAGAGACCCACCTCCTCGAACCCATTCCCAAAAGGCCTATGTGAACAACTTACACACCCTACAAAAGCTGTCATTCATGGATCCAGACGAGACCCTGCCATTTCCTCAGAGCCACCTGCCATTTCCTCAGAGCCACCTGGGATAGGCTCCTGAGGCCCCTGCTCGGTGTCCAGCTGCTCCTCACTGGCCTGATCATTGGACAGCCCCGGCTTTCTGAAAAAGATCAAATGCAGCCTTTCTATGGGAGGAGGAGTGGGGGACCCAAGCCACCACCACAGGTAAATCTCTCCCGTGCAAGGCAAAGTAGAAGTATAATGTATAGTGTATTATTTGCTACAGAAGGCAAGAGTAAGTGGGCATAGAAGGTGCTCTGGCCAGCCATGACTCCATGTCTCCCCTTGTCCCCTCAGAACTGTACAGTCTCCTGGACCCAGTGCCCTAGAGATTACCCATCAGATGCAGT
The DNA here is from genome assembly GCF_014824575.4 of Sturnira hondurensis. Taxonomy (NCBI): domain Eukaryota; kingdom Metazoa; phylum Chordata; class Mammalia; order Chiroptera; family Phyllostomidae; genus Sturnira; species Sturnira hondurensis. The sequence goes on along the minus strand of NW_028089713.1, from coordinate 979,523 downwards.
CCAAAGCCAGGCTACCGTTTTCATCTCTAACATCAATAGGATGTTCTATTGTCTACAGCCTTCCAAGTCCCTCCAACAAGGTGGCACTCTTACTCCTTTTTAACAAATGAGGAAACTGTTGCTTAGGGAGATTGGAGAACTTGCCCGGGTTCACACAAGGTAGAAAAGGGGTGAGATCAGGGCTCAAACCCATATCTTTGGGGTACAAGACCGGTGTCCCTTCTATTTCCCATCCATCACCATGAGCAAAGATTACTTAGTACCTACTGTGGGTGCTGGAGGCAGGAACTGTGGTCTGGAGCGGCTCATGTAAGCAGGAGCAACTCCAACAGCTCAGACTGGTGCGGGAAGCACCTATGCCTGGATCCACGTGGGCAGGTGGACAGGGAAGAAGTGGTTGGATGTCAGGGACTCACATGGGCGACAGAGCACGGGGAAGAGACTGTGGGTCCTCTCCCTCGAGCCTTGGTCCCACTGGGCCCTGGACCCCGTCCTCCAGTTTTCTAGCACTGAAGGTCACTCACAGAACTTGGCTTAGTTCTTTTCTTTTAAAGAAACCTAAGGAGGCTTCTGAGAGCTCAGTGGCCTCTTAAAAGTGTATCTCCAAAGCCACAGTCATTTCTTAAAGGCTCCCTGGGAGAGGAGGACAGATTGAACCTGTTTCCTGGAGCTGCTCTCAGGAGCTCCTAGTTAGATTAACTGCTTCCTGCATAGTACAGAGCTCAAGGACTTCCAAACAACCTGTGCATCCTCAGTCCTGTCTGATCCTCACAACTCTGCGAGCGCGCATGTCACCTACACTGGTCACCGGTGGTGACATGGTGATGAGACCAGGACCCAGTTCCAGACTTTTTAGTGGTGCTTTTCCCACCATCAAGGTCCTCTCTGAGATTACAGTCAGAATTAGGCTGAATTAGATCCCCCTGCAGATAATTCAGGGCAAAGCCCCAGATTTTGCCTGTCTCTCCCTGCATCAGTATCACAGAATTGAGGGCAAGAATGCACAGTGTAGCCATGAAAGGACCCTCAGTCACCAGAATTTAGTTTAAAAGTGTAAAGGTCATTGTCACGAAAATCCAAGAATTCTTCTGGAGCCTGTTGGTTAGAGCACCCTTTGTATATCTCTGTTGTGCTATCATTTCCAGCCTCACAAAGTCAGGAAAGATGGGAGCTGAGAAAGACCTTAGAGTGCATCTTCGTTCCACAAGGGAGGCGACTGAGGTCCAGAGACGGGGTGGCTGGCCCACGATCATGCAGTTACTTGCAGGCAGAGGCGAATGTTACATCCCGGGCTCCTGACTTGAGCACGGCGTGTGCACAATTCATGTTGAAGCTCTGAAGAGCCTCAAGTAAATCCAGAGCCATGACCCCATCACACTTACCTAGAGACGTGTTGTGCGGTCTGTGCAGCCCCAGGGGGAAGGAGCTGTTTGGACACCTTGCAGGGTGAGGGGGGGCAAGCTGCCCTGCTGCCTCCGAGTCTTCCTCCATTCTAAATTTTACTGTGGCCCCTCTCTTCCCCTCCCTTCCTCCCCTCGCCCTCAGCGGGTCAGACCACTGAAAATATACAACACTCTGTCCCTGCCCTAAAAAAGGGTGTGGTGTGGGAAGAAGAGAAACCTGAATTTGCAGAGTGAATGCTCGTTACCTGGTGCTGTACTAAATACTACATCTTGAGTTAGTGCTCGTTACCTGGTGTTGTGCTAAGTACTATCTCTATCCAGTAAACACAAGGGCATAGCGGGCGAAGCTCCCCCTGACCCATTCACTTTTCTTCATTAAATGATCCTCCCTCTACCAAAAAATAAAGTGAAAAATAAAAAATCCAGGATCCAAATAGGGTCCTTCTCTCCGTTTTTCCCTTCTGCCCTCTCCTGGTTGGGCCGACTGTACTTAGTTAGGTTATGTTGGGGACACATAGTCAAGGTCAGAGATCAGCCTCTGAGTTGCCACCTGTGGAGCCCCAGACAGGGCTGACCTAGTCCTGCCCCAGATCTGGGGCATATCTGCCGCATGGGCGTGTTCCCAGACACCTTGTGAACATGGCAGGATCAGGGGAATAGACAGTCTCTTTATCCCTGACTCCCAGCATGAGAGATGGGGAGCGAATGCAGGCAGGCCAGACACTAAGTGTGGCCATTCTGGCCTTTTCGTGCTGCCTAAACTGGGCTCCCCTAATTTCAGCCCAGAGCTTCCCAGCATTTGCAGCCAGTGCTGAGATGAGCTGAGACCCTCCTATAGCCCCATGGGCAGCATCAGACTCTAAGGGACATTCCCTAAAAGATACCTGCCTCAGTGATGCCTTCTCTGTCCACCCACTCTGAGTCCTTTGGTGACTCTTCAGGCCCNACACCTTGTGAACATGGCAGGATCAGGGGAATAGACAGTCTCTTTACCCCTGACTCCCAGCATGAGAGATGGGGAGTGAATGCAGGCAGGCCAGACACTAAGTGTGGCCATTCTGGCCTTTTCGTGCTGCCTAAACTGGGCTCCCTAATTCCAGCCCAGAGCTTCCCAGCATTTGCAGCCAGTGCTGAGATGAGCTGAGACCCTCCTATAGCCCCATGGGCAGCATCAGACTCTAAGGGACATTCCCTAAAAGATACCTGCCTCAGTGATGCCTTCTCTGTCCACCCACTCTGAGTCTTTTGGTGACTCTTCAGGCCCAGGCCGCCCACTGAGGCTGGGGTTGAGGCTGTGGGTGGGAGGGCAGCTGGAGCGGGTCAGCAGCAGCGTGGTGCGGCGGCTGGAGAAGCTGCCATTGGAGAGCTGCCTGCGCATCCGGGGCTGCGGGCCCCCACAGCAGGCCAGATGGCGTAGGGTGTGTGGCCACAGGTGGCTGTTGAAGCCCATGTAGACCCAGGGGTTGCAGCAGCTGCTGAGGTTGCCCAAAAGCATGGTAATGGTGAAAGCCACATTGGTTGAATCTGCCAAGAGAGAAGCATGGGAAGCCTTAGAATGACAGCTGGAAGGGACCTGGGAGGGAATCTGGGTCTCCGTGGAACAGAGGAGAAAACTGAGTCCTAGAGAGGCGAGGGGGCTCACTTGGGTTCCTCCACCAGGGAGAAGCACAGCTGAGACTTGAACCTGGGACTCCCAACTCCAGAGTCTTAACTTGCTGACTTTTTTGTAACTACAGGATTTGCTCCAAGATGACTTTAGAGGTAGACAGGACTGGCCCAAATAGGAGACGCTGTCTTTGTTCCACACCTAGACCTTGAATTTTCTCATGGGTGTAGACCTAGAGTAAGGCAACTTCCATAAAACTGGGAAAATAACCATGACTCTAGGCCACGTTTGGGTCTCCCCATTCCCATTTATGTCATACATACGGGTGCACATGGGCTTCTGGATTCTGCCCTCCTCGACCCCTCTGGGGCCGTCCCACTCATTCTGTCATAGACACTGCTATGTCCTGGCAGAAACTCAGCTGACAGTCAGGGGCAGGGGAAAAGAGACAGCAGGCTCCAACACAGGGACTCAGGGACAGGGATCCAGGAGGCCAGTGTGCTGTGGAGGCGACCTGGGTGTGCTGGAGAGGAAGTTAAAAGGGCCCCAAAGGGCACCCATTTTTCTAAGGGAGTACTCTGTTCCTGCATGCATTGCTCAGAAAGGCACATGGTAAGTGGTAAATCCCTCTACATAGGTGAGGGATGTGGGGTTGGGGGACGGGCTGATCATGGGGGTGGGCACAGCAGACAGGCAGGAAGGGCACCCTGGGAGGCACTGTAGTCCTTTCCTCATCTTCCTGTTCTCCCTTCCCACTCTTTTCCACTCACTCCACCCGCCATCCCCACCCCACACACTTGCCTTCATCAGGGGCATTCCTGTCCCACACAGTCCACATCTGGACACTAAAAAAGGGTGCCCAGCAGATGATGTAGGCCAGCACAATGATGAAGGTCATCTTCACAGTTCGGATCTTGGCCCTTGAGATTGTGCTGATACTGCTGACCCGGGACGGCAGTCCCCTCATGGCTGCAGCTGGGGTGGGAGGTGAGGTCCTCTCCCAAGTCTTCCAGCCCTCTCCTTCCACCCTCCAGGTCTGTGTCTTGACTTTTAGGTTCTTACAGATCTCGTAGCAAATGAGGCTGTAGCAGGCTGTGAGCATGGCCACAGGCAGGATGAAGATGGCCAAGGCAGTCCAGGTGATGTAGGCCCGTGACCCCCAAGGGAAGCGAAAGTCTGCCCAGCAGTCCAACACCCCTGAACCCTGGATCACTTCCCGCAAAGAAAAAATGAAGAGTTGAGGGAGGCTGAGGATGGCAGCCAGCAGCCAGGGAGCAGCGATGAGTGGGTAGGTAGACTGGGTGGGCTGCTGGAGGCTCCGCAGGGGGTGACACACCGCCAGGTAGCGGTCCAGTGTCATGGCAAGCAGCATGTAGGTGGAGGCGAACATGCTGAGTGCCTGCAGGTACTTGACAGCCCGGCAGAGAAGGTCTGGGCCCTGGAAGCGGTAGGTGATGTCCCACAGCAGCTGGGGCAGCACCTGGAAGAGTGCCACGGCCAGGTCAGCCAGGGCCAGGTGCAGCACAAACAGGTGCATGCGGGCACACTTGCGGCCCTGCTGGCCCAGTGTCAGCAGCACAGTCAGGTTGCCCCCCGTCGTCAGCAGCAGCACAGTGGCCAGGACTGCGATCTCCACCTTGGCCAGCTCCTCATCCCGGCCCAGCCAGGGCATGGTGCTGTTGGGGGCAGAGAGGGTGGCCCCAGGGATGGGGTTGGCAGCCCAGTGAGGCCCAGAATCCATGGTGGAAATTTGCTGGGAGGGAAGGGAAGAGGGAGAGAGCGGATGGAGAGTGGGTGGCCAGGAGAAGTTCAGGGATGAACTGGAGTGGGGGGCCAAGGTATAGTGGAGAAAAAGGAGAAAGGCAGGGTGACAGGGAGCAGGCTGCCAATAGGTGGAAATAGTTGAGGACAGGAATAGAGAGAAGGAGGGAGAATGAGATAAGGAAGTAGACTCCAAAGAGGAGTGAAGAGAAGGTATGCGGGAGACAGGGTGTCGGGAAGGGAAGAATGAATGAGGCTGTGCAGGGTGAGACTTCTCAAAGGGAAAGAAGGCCTGGGGGGAGGCGCCAGTCCCAAATCCACCCCAAATTCACTTTCTCCAAACTTTTCTGGAAGCGGAAAGCAGATGTCCCTAAGCCTGTTTGGAGGCACAGTCAGGGATCCCCCGTGTAGTCCTGCCAGTGAGGCGACAAGTGGCAGCAGAAGCGCTGAGGCTCTGCAGGGCCGGCAGATTTTATAAGCTGGCAGCCGAGCCCAGTGGCCAGCGTGGGTTGGCTCTTGGGGAGGAGGGCGGAGTGAGACTCAGGCCTCTGGGGAGGGAGGGGGTGATCGAGGGAGGGTAAGGGAACGGGGACTGAGGGGCGCGGGATCAGGGACTAGAAGCGAGAGAAGCAGATGAAGAAAGCAGCGCTCAGCAGCCGACTGGACCTACAGACCTGGCAAACTCCTCTAGGGTGTACACTGGAGCCTCAGACTGACTCCCGAGACAGGTGCGCACCTGGGGATGGGGTGGCCGTCATCACCCACCGCCTGCGACCCTGCAGTGACAGTGCTGTTGAGCGCTGCCTGCCCCCGGCTCCTTAGGCCAGTGAAGGGTCCAAAGTCTGCAGAAAAGGCACTCGGGCAAGGCAGCACCCCACGTGAAGCCCGCGCCCCACATGGAGCCCCCGCCCCCACCAGGGAGCACGGCTGACCACAGACCTTGGTGGGAGACATGGAGCCAGGCAGGGAGGCAAAAAAGCGAGGACACGTGTGAGGAGAGGGGTGGTTGTGACAAAGAGGTGGGGTGGAAGCAGCTAGATCTGGGGCCCCATTGCTCTGGATGGGAGGAGGTGACGAGGGGAGAAATTCCGTGTTGTGTCTGCAAGGAGAAGGCTTAATTAACCCCTGGCCTCCCAGACTCTCTCACGACAATATCCTAAAGGCAGTTAGCATCCTGCAAGGTGGAAAACGGAGGCCGAGTTCTATGTTCTCTCTCGAAGATCATAATTAGAAAGCAGTCGTTGCAGGACTAGGGGCAGGGCCGTGTGCTCTTCTGAGTGCAGACTCAACTGACATCCAGGACGCAGGGCACTGATGCTGAGGGCAAAAATAAACGACTGCGGCCGAAAGCTTCAGCTCTGCAAAGAAGGCCCTATGCGGCGCAGTGTGTGGTGTGCGGTGTGTGGTGCTGGCTGTGGAGTTTCCTTCATTTTCCGTTCGCAGACAGGGTGGGTTGCTGGGACCCTCTCCAGAGCAGACTAGAAGTTCGTTAGGAGTGACAACAGCATGGTCCACGACCCTCAGGTGGGGCAGGGTCCCTCACTGTCCCCAGGCCCTCTTGTCCTGCCCTTCAATCAAACCATCCCCCTTCAGTGTCGCTCACTCACCCACGCCCCCGGTAGCATCGCTTTTGGAAGGGCCACCTCCTGAGTACCTGCCGCTTCACTTCCACCTGGTCCAGTGGCCACAGGCCAAACACTCACCATTTCTCACCTGAGCACGGCAGCATCCTTCTTTGGTACTCTGCGGCCCAGTTGCTCCTCCTCAAGAATTTCGCTCTTTATATACTCTTATTTTAAGTCTCTACTAATTCATTCCCATCTGCAGGCAACCAAAATCCAGTGTTGCCCATTAAAAAAATTATAGGACTCCCCTCCAGCTGTTACACTCTCTTTCCCTTCACAACAAAACATCTCAAAAGGGCTGGCACACTTGTCTCCATTTTATGGTGAGAAATAATTTGTCGTGTATTTCAAATTGTATACATTTAAACATGTTTTTAAAACATTACACATTGCACAAATGACATCATACTATATATACCATTCTGAAACTTGATTTAAAAAAACAATATGCCTTGGCGGGTGTGGCTTAGTGGTTGAGTGTCAGCCTATGAAACAGGGGTTACCAATTAGATTCCCAGTCAGGGCACAGACTAGGGCTGGGGACCAGGTCCCCAGTCGGGGTGGGCAAGAGGCAACCACACATTGTTGTTTCTCTCCTTCTCCCACATTTACCCTCTCTAAAAATATAAATGAATCATATCTTTAAATTTTTTATCGGGGTAACATTGGTGAATAACCTTATATAAATTTCAGATGTACATCTTTACAGTGGAACATCCGTATGCTCCATTGTGCGCTGACCACCTGAAGCCTAGTCTCCTTTCCTCACCGTGTGTTGGACCCCCTTTACCCTCTTTGTCCCGCCCTCTAACCCCCTTCCCCTCTGGTAACCACCATTCTGTTGACTGTATCTATGAGTTTGGCTTTTGCTTGTTTTGTTTCGTTGGTTCATTTGTTGCTTTTTGTTTTATATCTCACATATAAACTAAATCATATGGTTTTTGTCTTTTTCTGTTTGACTTATTTCACTTAGCATAAGACTCTCAAGATCCATCCATGTTGTCACAAATGGTAATATTTCATTATAATTGGTAGTGGTAATATTTCATAAAATATTAATTTTTTATGTCTGAGTATAATTCCATCATACATATGTACTGTATCTTTATCCAAACATCCATCGATGGACACTTGGGTTGTTTACATGTCTTGGCTATTATAAATGATGATGCAATAGACACAGGAGTGCATATACCTTTATAAGTATATGTTTTCAAATTTTAGGGTGTAGATACCAGAGGAGGAACTGCTAGGTCACATGGTATCTCTATTCTTAATTTTTGGAGAAACCTCCATACTGTTTACCATAGTCACTTCACTAATTAACATTCACAAGGGTTCATTCAACAATGCACAAGGGCCTCCTTTTCTTCACATCCTCACTAAAACCTGTCATTTCTTGTCTTTCTGATAATAGCCATTGCAACGGGTGTGAGGTGATCTCTCATTGCAGCTCTGATTTGCATTTACCTAATGATTAGCGATGTTGAGCATCTTTTCATGTACCTGCTGGACATCTGCATGTCTTCTTTGGAAAATATCAACTTAGATCTTCTGCCTATTTTTTAACTGGATTGTACATTTTTGCCATTTTTTCCCATTCAGTAGGTTGCCTTATAGTTCAATTTAGTTCCACTTGTTTATTTTCCCTTTTGTTGCCAGATTTAAAAAACCATTGTCAAGACCTATATCAAGGAGCTTACCACCTCTGTTTTCTTCTAGGAGCCTTATGGATTCAGGTTTTACATTCAAGTCTTTAATCCATTTTGAGTTCATTTTGTGTTTGGTGAAAAATCGTGTTCAATTTCAACCCTTTACATATGGCTATCCAATGTTCCCAGCTCCATTTATTGAAGAGACTGTCCTTTCCACATTGTATATTCTTAGCTCCTTTGTTGTAAATTAATTGACCGTGTATTGCATGGGTTTATTTCTGGGAATACTGCTACTTCTTAGTTTTTTGGTTTTAAGCATTATTTACTGGCTTTCCCTTTGGTAGATGAGCATATAGTGTCCATTCAACACAGAGCCATACTCATATGCATACTTCCTGTGCCCCCAACCTCATCTTCCCGATATAATTATGGGAATAGTGACCTGTGGGTCCCCATCTGGGGCTGACTCTGTATGAACTGCCAGTTGAGTCTTAGGGGAATAATAAAGATTTCATAAAGCCTCCTGCCAAAAATATTTAAAAATTTACAAAGACATAATTCATAATCAAATAGTTTAATCTAATTCTTTACAAAAAGATTTGCTTCCCTGGATATGAATGTTGGTTTCTATATTACTAACTAGTGGATTCAGTGGCAGAGAAATTGAAATTATTATAAGTTGAAATTGTTAGATGCCACTTCAATTAAAAAAGAAAGAAGGATTCTATTTTCATATATTCAACTTCAATATAATGTTTTCAGAAATAGACCTCTCATGAAAAACCAGATTTCTCTCTCAGATATATACTTATCAATATCTCTTCCCTTTACAATCTTCCACTTTGGCCAAAAGGGTGAACTCAGAATCATCCTTGCATCAGTGTTGGCCAGTGGACAGTGGGGATGTGTGCCCCTCTTGTATCATGCAGTGACCAGGGTAGAAAAAGTGGATGAGGGCATTTTTTCTTCTGCAGCCTCTGGGTGCCTAGTCTGCAGAGGCCTCTTCCTGGTGGAACTCAGCCCTCTCAGCATGCTGAGGTACTTACCAGAACTAGCATTTCATAGAGGTGCCTGGTTCCTCTCGACACACCTGTCATCCGCTGGGTACTGGCCTTTCTGCCTGCATGGGCAACCCTTGATTCACAGTCCCATAAATGTCTAGATAGAGGAAGTGCTCTGGGGAAGATGGGCCATTACAGGGACTAATGCACCTTTTACAGCTAGCAGCAGGCCTTGGTGTCGCCACCATCTTCTGTTAAGTTGGTTTAATGCTGAGATTGATGGAAAGCTGACTGGTAACAGGCGTGGGTGTGGAGGGTGAAGAGTCAGCCTAATCAGTGTTGATTTCAGGACCTCCCAGAAAGTCTCCACTTTGTTTTCCTTGCCATAAAATATCTTGTACAGTTGTAGAATGTTGGAGTTGAAAGGAACTTAGCTTTTGGTTCAGACCGAGAGGCTAAGGAGTAATGAGAAGAAACTCTGAGATCATTGAGTCCCACTTTTTCATTCCCGCTCCCCCCCCCGAAAAATCCATCCTGAAAGACAAACATACAAGTGAGTTCTCAACATCATATGATATTGGAAGTGAGAATGTGACCAGGACCCAAGTCCATCTGTGTGCTCTTTTTGCCCTGTCATACACCGGTCCCTCATGAAAGTCCCTCATTCACATTGGCTGCATATGAGAATCTCCTGAGCCAATTGTAAAATGCCACGGCCTCCCCACCTGAGACTCTGATCACTGCCATAGAGCAAAAGTTTCAGCTCTGCAGCTAATAAAGCCAGTGCAGTGCTTGGCACGTAACACAAGCACCAAAACTTCTATTGAATGTTAATTCAGAATTTAATGAGCACAAATGAGTAAATTAATTATCTCCATTGGGTAGCATTGCTTTCTTTTTTTAATTTTATTGTAGAAATGTTTAAACATTCACAAAAGTAGCTTCCAGCCAAGATGGAGGCATAGGTAGGTACCATATTTTCGGACTATAAGACACACTTTCCCTCCCCCAGATTTGGGAGGAATAATGGTTGTTAATGCTGCTGTTGAGTTCTGTTTACATTTACATTAGTAAAATGTTATGTTATTTATGTTACTAAGTATTTTATCACATTTTTTGCTTCAAAAATTTTTTTCTGATTTTCCTCCTTTAAAACCTAGGTACATCTTATGGTCCAAAAATATGGCATACTTTGCCTCCTCACAGAACCAAAAGAAGGACAACGAAATTAAAAACAAAAAAACGCAGAACTGCCAGAAAATCAAACTGTATGGAAGTCTGACAACCAAGGAGTTAAAGAAGAAACATTCATTCAGACTGGTAAATGGGGCAGGGACAGGCAACCAGGGCACAGAGGACTTGTGGCAAAGCAGTGGCTGGAGGAGCAGGTGGTCCCACATTTGCATGTGGATAAACTGGGAGGAACAACTGGGGATCGAGACAGACTGTGCAACCCAGGGTCCTAGTGCAGGAAAAGAATGCCTTAAAACCTCTGGCTATAAAAACTTCCAGAGGTGGGGGTTTCAGTGGTGGGAGAAACTCCCAGCCTCATAGGAGAGTTCATTGGAGAGACCCACAGGGTCCTAGAATGTACATAAACCCACCCACCCAGGAATCAGCACCAGAAGGATCCAATTAGCTTATGGGCAGTGGGGGAAGTGACTGAGAGCCAAGCAAGCAATGATGTTCCCTCTTGGACCCCTCTCCTGCATACAACACCACAACACAGCAACACGGGCTGCCCTGCCCTGGTGAATACCTAAGGCTTTGCCCCTTACTACATAAAAGGTACACCAAGACAAAGTAATATGGCCCAAATTAATGAACAGGTCAAAACTCCAAAAATAGAACTAAGTGACAAGGAGATAACTCATGTGTCAGATGCAGAGTTCAAAACACTAGTAATTAGGATGCTCATGGAATAGGTTGAGTATGGTCACAAAATAGAGGAAGTAGTAAAGGCTATACAAAGTGAAATAAAGAAAAATATACAGGGAACCAACAGTGAAGGGAAGGAAACCAGGACTCAAATCAATAATTTGGAACAGAAGGAAGAAATAAACATTCAACCAGAACAGAATGAAGAAATGAGAATTTGAAAAAATGAGGAGAGTCTCAGGAACCTCTGGGACAACTTTAAACATTACAACATCTGAATCATAGGGGTGCCAGAAGGAGAAGAGGAAGAGCAAGAAATTGAAAACTTATTTGAAAAAATAATGAAGGAGAATTTTCCCAATCTGGCAAAGGAAATAGACTTCTAGGAAGTCCAGGAAGCTCAGAGAGTCCCGAAGAAGTTGGATCCAAGGAAGCACACATCAAGGCACATCATAGTTACATTACCCAAGATTAAAAATAAGGAATCTTAAAAGCAGCAAGAGAAAAGGAGATATTTACCTACAAAGGAGTTCTCATAGGACTACCAACTAATTTCTCAAAAGAAATTTTGCAGGCAAGAAGGGGATAGAAAGAAGTATTCAAAGTCATGAAAGGCAAGGATCTACACCCAAGCTTACTTTATCCAGCAAAGCTATCATTCAGAATGGAAGGGCAGATAAAGTACTTCCCAGATAAGGCCAAGTTAAAGGAATTCATCATCACCAAGCCTTTATTATATGAAATGTTAAAGGGATTATCTAAGAAAAGGAAGATGACCAAAACTACAAACAGTAAAATGACAACAAATTCACAACTATCAACAACTGAACCTAAAAAATAAACCAAAAACAAAAACAAACTGAGCAAACAACTAGAACAGGAAGAGAATCACAGAAATGGAGATCACATGGAGGGTTATAAGTGGGGAGGGGGAGGGAGGAGAAGAGGGGAAAAGGTACAGGGAATAAGAAGCATAAATGGTAGGTACAAAATAGATAGGGGAGGGTTAAGAATAGTAGAGAAAATAGGAAAGCCCAAGAACTTATATATATGACCCATGGACATGCACTAAGGGAGGGGGAATGCCAGTGGGAGGTGGGTTGCAGGGTAGAGGGGAACAAAGGAGAGGAAAAAATGGGACAACTGTAATAGCACAATCAATAAAATATACTTAAAAAATCACAAAAGCAGAGAGAATATGATATAGTACATAATTTGCCTTTGCCAGAGGCTTTCTGGAGAGTAGAGCAGAGAAGTGACTGTAATGCCCTACCAGGCAAGGTCACATCAGGTTAAGTTACCCTGTGTGCAGTGCCTTTGGGAACCTCTTGGACCATAACCCACTGAACATGTGTCTGTGAGAGATGCAGGTGAGGAGACTGAGTGGCCAGGCATCCTGGCAGCCAGAAACATGGCAGACAGTTAAAGAAGGGTGGGCCATATAGATGCTCCCCATATCCAGCCCCAGGACCGACCTCAGCTCCAAGAAAGAGAGGCAGAGTTAGTACTAGATATTGTCACCGGTGCTGAGGCTGAGTCTCCCAGAAGCCTGCTATGGCGTGGCTTCTTAGCCCTGGAGATGATCCTGCTATCCTCAAATGTCACTCCCCTGATTTCCTTTGCAGGGCTGTTTGAACTTCCTCCATTAATTATCATCAGTTCATGAGAAAGTTTTCATTTTTCTCTTAAGTTCATCATGACTATCAGAATGCCATAAAGTTTCCTTGGAGCTTAATGAAATGGTGGCAATGACTTGCAGGATAGATGCATTGAATTGCTTTCTAGTTTCCTGAAAAGCTGGTGGCCTGCTGAACAAGTGGGCTTGAGTGTTTGCAGCTAGCAGCCTTGGACAGAAGGGCCCTGGGTTGGAGGCAGGACTGGAAAGGGCCCTGTTGCTGAACTCAGCTCATGGGGGGCAGGGGGGAGACAGCTGCTAAGTGTAGCTTCCACCTCCAGTGTTCCTCCCTCCCCCAGAGAAGCAGAATCTCCAGGCTCACTGTTAAGCAGTCTTGTGTCTATAACCTACTTCCCTTTCTTCAGCTTCAGGGAAGNCAGCCTTGGACAGAAGGGCCCTGGGTTGGAGGCACCTGCCTCCAGGGTCCTTTCAGTAACAGGGTCCTTTCAGTTCTGTTTCTTCCAGGACTGGAAAGGGCCCTGTTGCTGAACTCAGCTCATGGGGGGCAGGGGGGAGACAGCTGCTAAGTGTAGCTTCCACCTCCAGTGTTCCTCCCTCCCCCAGAGAAGCAGAATCTCCAGGCTCACTGTTAAGCAGTCTTGTGTCTATAACCTACTTCCCTTTCTTTAGCTTCGGGGAAGGAAGAGGTTTGCTCCCAGTGCCCCCCAAGCCTGCTTTCAGAGGGAGGTCTGCACTTCTTGCCCACCTTCCCTCCAAGTTCCCAACATCCTCATGCTGCATGCGGCATCCCAGGAGTCACCCATGGCAAGTTCACTATCCAGGTTCGGTGGGGGGATGGATGGGTACAGCCCATGTTAGAGACTCTTCTTCATTTAGCTTCTCATCAACACTTACCTCTTCTGTGCCCCGCTGGTGGGAGACAGGGAGGGGAGCTCATTAATCAATATCACTGATGTGTACAGGGAGGCAGCATGAAACGACTAAGGTGTCTACTCTTCATCCCTGACAATAATATCTCGCCCCAGCTGGTGTAGCTCAGTGGACAGAGCGTGGCCCTGTGAAGCAAAAGATTGCGGTTCGATTCCCAGTCAGGGCACATGCCTGGGCTGCAGGCCAGTTCCCAGAAGAGGACTCATGAGAGGCAACCATACACTGATATTTCTCTCCCTCTCTCCTTCCCTTCCCCTCTAAAGATAAATAAATAAAATCTTTAATTAAAAAAATAATAACATCTCTGGCTCTCACTATAGTTCTTGGTACATAGTGGGTTCGCTGGAAGGATGGATGTAAAAACTGAAAATAGCACTGAACCCAAAGTTGGGAAACCTAGTTGTCCTCCTGGCACTGCTAGTAACACAGTACGCCCTTGATGAAGTCACTTCATCACCTGGCCTCAGTTTCCTCTTCTGTAAACCAGGGTAGTTGGATGGGTTGATGTTGAAGGTCCCTGCAACGCCTCTTTCCCGGTTCTGTGATGGTGTAACTCCACAATATCCCTGTCCACACTGAGGTGCTCATGCTAAATACTGCCCCCTCAGGAGATACTTAGATTTAAAGAAAGCATTCAGAGAAAGAGTAGCTAACCCAAGGAGGAGTTCTAATTCTGGAAATTCAGAGCCAAAGGAGCCAGAAAATTCAAAGTCACAGGCCAGATTAGTTTTGTGGGGACAGATTCTGAGCCTGACTTCCAGTCAGCAGCTGTCCCCAGAGGGTGTCTGCATGTCACACAGCAGGACTGGCTGCAGGGTGTTGTAGGAATGTGAGGGGTGAGGCCTCATCCTGAGAGCTAACGCCACTGTCTGAGATGCCTCCCACACTGGCCCATGCCCATGCCCCTTTCCTGGTCAGATCTAAGTTCATGTCTGGTCGATAACATATTTCTACCTTCAGAATTGAGTAGATTCAAGGAATGGCACTCTATAACTAAAACAATATTTTTTTAAGGACCAGGTTGAAGTGAAATCATCAGTGAGTTTCTATAGCAAAATCTTAATGAAAAGAAGGAAGAAACGCTAGATGAAGGATTACGTAGGAGGCTGGATTGGAGTGGCCAGTGTGTTGGAGAGGTACAGACTTGGTCTCGTGTGTTTGTTTTTCAGCATCTACCTGGTGCCAGCGCTGTACAGACATGATCTCAAAGGCTCGCTGCAAACCTGGAAAATAACTACTGTATTGTTGCCCTTTTTTTCCCTGTTAATGGTCAGCAAGGAAATTGGGATGATTCAGGGGGTTAAGTGACTTGTGCAGGCTCCATAGAACCAGTAAGTGAAAAACCAGGAGTCTACGTTTTTTCAAGAGAAGACTCCAGAACTGTCTTTCTGCAAAAATGTGATGCTCTCGAGTACTTGGGAGAGGTGACATAAGAAGGCAGCAGCACCCCCATTGCATAAAAACAGTAATACTAATAACAACTAGTGTTTACATACCCTTTGGAGTTGACAAGTTACTTGATCTTACGTGATCTCATGTAATTCTCACCATAATCTAGGTAGGTATTTCAGTTCTAATTCTAAGGATATTGAAGTTCAGAGGCACGGACTACTAGGCCAAGATTACACAGGACGTAAAAATCGAGATAAGGGATGAAGCCAGATATCTTTGGGGTCCTCATAAGGAGTGTAAAAGGATTCTTAGAGAAAGAATTTAAAGAACCAATGCCCTAAGCCAGCCCTTCTCAAGTTGGCATTTCTGCTTTTTTTCCAGTCACACAGAATTGAAATGCAGGAATCAGAGACTCCTATGAACAGCTTTAAGAACAGCTTTAAACCTGGAAGGGATCTCGAAAATTATCCAGCCTGTTGGTTCCCAAGAGGAGCCCGAGAGTTCCCCAAAAGTGCTCCAGGACCTGCCCTCGGGGCAAAGGGAAGGCCAGGTGGGCTGGGCTCCAAGCAAAATTGTTATCCGTAAGACTGGCACCAGAGGCCCTCTCGTGAGGAATTGCCTTGACTTAGGAAAAGACCTGACAAACTGCAGGGAGATGAGGTGAGAGCCTGACGGTACGATTTGGAAGGCAGAAAGGAAGGATGGTTGAATACAAACGTTAAAAAAGTAAACAGGATTTGGAAAGTGAAGAGTGAGACTAAGGACAAGGGGGAGTGAGGGTGAGTACAGAAGCTGCAGAAATGCCGACAGGAAAGTCGGCATTTCCACTCTCTGCTCTGACCGCCCTGTGAGGTGCATCTGTTCTCCCCACGCCCCCTACATTCCCCTACACATCGCTGAGAGGATGGAGAGGGACCTGAAAAAAGGTTGCACTGTACATTTCAGCCAATGTTGAGCCGGAGACGACAGCAAAACCTCAAGATGCTGGATGAGTAGAACCCAGCGTCAGAGCCCCAGGTGATTAGGCCCAAGCAGAGGCTGATGGATCTCGCAGTGTGTGGGGTGGGGGTTCAGTGATCTCCAGGTCCTGGGGAGCAGGTGACTCCGCTGCCACCAAAACAGGTGCAATTAGCCAGCCCCCAGCTGGTCTCCTTGCCTTAACACTCCCCACAAATGATTCCACTTTTTCTGCTGCCTGATTATCTACCCTGAAAATACTGTTCCTGTCATAGCTCTTCCCTGCCCACCTAGCCACATGGTTTTCTGCTTACTAAATCAGACCAAATTCTTTAAGCCTGCCCCGTCACACCACTGTTACCTGGGGCTGCAGGTGTTTAGAATGGAACTCGTCTTTTCCATTAAGTTATTTTTTCCTCCTGAAGACAATCTTAGATAATATAGATAATCGTGACCCCATTATCTATATTTGTCATCCAAGAGAGAATTGTCCATGAAACTTCTGAGTTTTCTTCAGCAGCCCAAGCCCCTGGGTTGTACACCCAGATGGCACTGACTGCACCTTGCCGCCAGAGTAATCCCCCAGGTGTGCAGTGAAAGGTATTCAGAAGCCCCTCCCTTCTCTTTTCTCCTCTGACAGTGTTTTGAAAATCACTTCAGGATGAAACTAATCAATCAACATTCTACCAAATGCTGGGGGCAGGAAACGGGAAATAGAATCTTTGTAGGGAAGATGAAGTGCAGCGGAATTAATTTAAGAACAATTAGATCCAATGTGTGTTCATTTACTAGGTCCCTACCAAACTTAAGAGATAATGCTTCTCAGTTTGGCGTCTACAGAGCTCCGGTACCACGGTCTCCTGGGAGCACCTGTATGGAAATAAAAGGCTGATTCCTGACCCCCACCCCCACCACCCCCATTCTAGAAGGTGAGAACCAGGGAGTTACATTTTAAATAAAAATTTCCCCACCGACTTTTGGGAATCACCACAACGCAGGAAGTACAAAGGAGCACAGTCTGCGTTTAGGCAGCTCACGGTCTAGGTGGGGATGTTAAAAAAAGCCGGAAGGGGATCTAATCACTGTGTGTTTTAGAAAGATTATTCTGGTAGCAGGGCATGGGATGGACTTGAGAGGGAAGCTGGAGGCAGGGATCTACTCAGAGGTGTTGCAGTGAAGCCTAGAGGGAGATAAGGGCTGGAGGTGCTGAAAAGGGAGGGGCAGATGCCGCATGTCAGCTCCCGTCACAGATGCGCTTTTTCATTGCAGGCAGTCACCGATTCCTTTTGGAAGTTGAAAGGCTATAGATGACAAACAAATGAAATGTATAAAGGAGCCCCCCCCCATCTTAAGCCCTGGGAAGGTGATGGTCTGCCCTCTGATATCATTTGGAATAAAATAACTCTTAAAGCTCATAGGAATGCTGAAGGTTTTTAAGTTTTTTTCTAAATTTTCCACTTGCAATGTTGTGGACAAATTCACTAGATTGACCTTTTCCTATCTTTTTGCTTCCTCCGCTATGCTGGGCTGTAAGTGCAGGCTTAGTCTTCCTATGNTAAAGGAGCCCCCCCCCCCCATCTTAAGCCCTGGAAAGGTGATGGTCTGCCCTCTGATATCATTTGGAATAAAATAACTCTTAAAGCTCATAGGAATGCTGAAGGTTTTTAAGTTTTTTTCTAAATTTTCCACTTGCAATGTTGTGGACAAATTCACTAGATTGACCTTTTCCTATCTTTTTGCTTCCTCCGCTATGCTGGGCTGTAAGTGCAGGCTTAGTCTTCCTATGAGGTGATCAGAACCAGCTGGGGCAGAGGGAGCAGAGTGGAGGTGGACACGAGGCAGGAGGTGCTTTGGGAGGGGTTGGTGGGGGTTCCCTGTGGGGTGATGAACAGGGATTACCAAGTAAGAAGGAGGGGAGTCACTGAGAGGGGGAGTCACTGGAGTCACTGAAAATGACAGCCCGAGGAACTGCTGGATCAGGGTGAACTCAGCCAAAATTGTTCTAGAATCTAGGTGAGTCAGCTGGAAAACAGCTGTGGGTATCTGTCCAGAGTGGGGACAGGCTGTCTTTGTCCTCGTGTCCCACGGCGATCAGCACCAGGTCCGTGGGGCTCTGAGACCTCAGAAGAATGCACACCCTGACTTCAGGAGAAGGGTGAGAAAATGCCCCTGGCTGAAATGAAGCCGAACAATCAACTGAGAATGGGCAGACCCCGCTGTTAGGGGATCTGGGTGAAACCAGTGAGCCTGAATTGGAAATCCAAATGCAGATCTAGATCTAAAAGGCCCTAATTTGCCCTATAGTTAAAAAACAACAAGAATCCTGTCTATTTTTTCTGTTCATTTTATTTTTTTAAACCAGTGTTCTAAAGCATTTAATCATGGGGCCCTTTAAAAGCACAACTGACTGACTGAATCTGGCCCTGACATGTTTTGTTTCTTTAGTAGAGCATTGAAACAAAGTTTTTTGAAGCAGTTGCCAACATTAAAAAACCAGGTGATTTCACCTAAAAACCCAAATTACCAACTTCTCTAAAATATCAGATCTCATCACTCCAGGACCTCAATGCCACATGGCCACAGTCTTTTGGAGCTGAGCAGCGGTCATTCTGGGAGAGCGCCTGCCCTCTCCACTGTGCAGGAGCCCCGGGGCTCACGCCACTGAGCGTCAGCTGCCACTTATCCTCACACCTGTGCTATTGTTTCTTATAGGAAAGAGGTTTAAAAGCCTATTCATACTCAGGTTGCTATTGAAATTGTTCTTTTACTCAGCCTGCTTCCCTCCTTTATGTTACACACCCAGTCCCTGTCAATTCAAGTTGCAAACCCTGTTATAACCTCCATTGACATCACACACAACGGAACGAAGGGAAGGGGGCCAAGTCATGCTCTCTACCACTCCCACCTCACATACTGGTATAGAAATATGAGAACTAATACTTCAGCAAGCCTTGGGTCCGGGTGATTCCGAGGTGGCCATGAAGTCACCTACTGAGACAACTTCAGGAAAGCACACTTGGAATATAGCTAACATGAAGAAAGTTGTCTTTTGAGATGGTGTTATGTGGCTATCAAAAGAATATGTGTCTAGAAAGAGGCATGTCAATGAGAAAAGTCCACTCAAGGGTATTCTAGATGCAAAAAGGTCCCTGAGATTCTTCCTCAGCCTATTCGGCAGCCTTAGAACAACCTCTTTCACAGTCACTCCCTTCCTTTGGGCTGATACATGCTCACCAAGCAACAGGCTGGTTATAAATTCTATTCCAGGAAATGTGAGTCATGGAAAACAGCTGTGAATATTCTGGTCACTGGGCAGCCATGCTCATTCATTCATTGCTCATTTGTAAAATGGCCCCTGGCATGCATGTTTCTTGCAAGGAGTGGTTAGTTACTACAGGTCTGCATCCCCCCAGGACCTGAGTTATAAAACTGAGCTCCTGACCTTGCAATGTTGAGGACCAGAATTTCAATGAGTAGCATCCTCACCGAGGGACAGAGAGGCGACTGCCAGCCAGTCACCTTTTCACTGCTGCATCGTCCACTCCAGCCCCAAGGCTGCAGCCAGAGAGAGACCAGTGTGCCCAGGTCTCCTTGGCGGCAGGAGGTCTCCTGATTCAGTTTGCTCCTGAGCTCCCATTGTCCACAAGAGCTGTTGCTGGTCTCTGACCCTGATCAGGGCCTCATGCTGTGCCTGACACGGAGGAGATTTCTGTAAGTGGGGAAAGAATTTTGAACAGAAACATGTCAGCAGAAGCCAGGTGACCCCCCATGAGAGATGCTTGAGGGGATTCTTATTCTGCTTGGGAGGCTGTACTTCTTTTTTTAAGGACTTTTATTTATTTTTAGAGAGAGAAGAAGGGAAGAAGAAAGAGAGGGAGAGATATAATCATGTGTGAGAGAAACATCAGTCGGTTGCTTCTTGCACGTCCCCAACCGGGGGACCTGGCCCACAACCCAGGCATGTGCCCTGACCCTGGAAATCGAACCAGCGACCTTTCAGTGTGCGGGATGATGCCCAGCTCACTGAGCCGTGCCAATCAGAACGAGCCACTGTACTTCTTGATGTCGGAAGTCCCTTTGTCTCAGATTCTGCAACTCAGCTTCCCTGGCTGGCTGTAGCCAAGCAAGGAGAACCTACAAGAGTGCTGGCACTCGGCCAGAGGGCCGTCTAGGGCGGGTCTCTGAAGTGAAAGGGCAGTGTTGCCCAGCAGGCATCCATCAGCTTCCTGGTAACCTGAGGTGCTCTCCTGCAATCCCTGGATGCCCAGAAGAGAGAGGACGAAGGGTGGGAGAGAAGGAACACACGGAGAGCTCAGCTTTCCTCTGAGCAGAGCAAGGCAGAAGGGATGGGGCTCTGCTGTGCGAGGAGAGGAGACCTGGCCTTCTCAGAGAGGACAGGCAGGAGGGGCCCCGCAGCCAGGGTGGGTGTGCATGGACCAGTCCCGCCCCAGTGTTAAAAAATGTGTGCATCCTTTAACTAGAGAGTTTCAGGGTCTAGTGTTGTGTCCTGTTAACACCCATGGGTGGTGAGTGAATGGAGAGGATGCAGCAGACCCCCCCACGCCCTCTGTGCCCCACTCTTGATGGGCACCCAGTGTCTCAGAGGAGAACTGTGCTGGGTGAACCTAGTCCTGCTAGGTTCCCTTGACTACCACGGGATTACAATTGCTTTTGCACTTCTCAGGAAGAATACTGTAATAAGCCCTACCACCTAGATTTAACAGTATTTTCCGTTTTCTATATTTACTTCTTTTTAATGCAAATCTCAGACATCATACAATATGAAGCTTTAAAAAATAAGGACGTTTTCTCATACAACTGTGATAATCTGCATTGTCCCACATAACCATATACTGTTATCGTACCTAACAAAATGAGCAATAACCCCTTCACATCTTCTAATACCCAGTCTATATTCAAATTTCCCCAATTGTCCTGGTAATGAATTTGTACGGTTGGTTTGTTGGCAGCAAAGCTTTTTAAACAGTGTTCCCAACAGCCTTGGGCTTCTGCACAAAAGTCTTCGAGGCCAACAAGGGTGAGGCTTAGCTGCTTTAGCTAGAGCAGGTTTTATTATTAGGAACGAAAGAGTTTTTCTGTTAAGAAAAAAGAGACTTGAAAATCATTTCCACTAGGCATTACTTGTGTTATATTTTCAAAGAGAGAATGCCTGGCGCTGTAACTGCCTTAAATCGAAGGGCTAGCTCTGCAGCTGTGGGATTAGGGAAGGTTTGCGCAGCGGGGGCGGGGGGTGCAGAGATTAGCAGAGTTGGATGGCTAAACGGGTGACATTTCATTCTCACCGCCGATGAGCCTGGACTCGCCCAACCGGCCTTCCCACTACCCAGAGTCCTGTGGGTCCACTTGGTAGCCTTCCTCCTGGATATACACACTCTTTGCTTCCTGGGGGCCTGGATCGCACCCTGTGAATCTGTCCTCATCCTCGCTCATGTGTGGGGCAGTGTGGCACACTCAGAGGTCAATAAATTTTGAGGCCCTCCCCAGCTCAGTTTATATTTTACACTTTCCTAGGTACGCTCCCAAGGACCTGACCTCAGAGGAATGGTCTTCCAGGATTCTAAGCATTAGAGTTTGCCGTGACCAAAACAAGAGTAACACAGAGCGCCAATAACACAGACCTATGAGCAGCAAAGCAAGAGCTCGTCCATCACAGGTGCAGCAGCACATCAGTAATCTGAGCCAGCCACGGGCTGCAGCTGTTCTTACACCAGCCCACAAAGACAAGCCTGCAGCAAGAGAAGTAGGAGATTCTAGGCAATTCTGACCTTCTCCAGGAACTTCAATGCGCGCAGTTTTCTGTAAGAGCTCCATACCTCTCTCCTTCTGCAGGACACGTGCCCAGATTAAGCTTCCAAAATATTCAATTTGCTTTTGAGGTTCTCTTTTATTCTTCTTTTTCTCTTCTACCCATCCTCCACCTTCACCCTCCTCTGGCAATCATCAGTTTGTTCTCTGTATCTATAGGTCTGTTTCTGTTTTGTGTATTCATTTGTTTTTGTTTTTGTTCTTTTGTTTAGATTCTACAAATAAGCAAAATCATATGGTATTTGTCTTTCTCTGCCTGGCTTATTTCACTTAGCATAATACTCTCCAGGTCCATCCATGCTGTTGCAAATGGCAAGATTTCACTCTTTTTTATTGCTGAATAATATTTCATTATATATACACCCATATATATATATCACGTACTCTTTTTGTCAACAAACCTTATTAATATTGATGCCTTTTATTTTGTGCTTTTGTACAGAAAACTTTTAAATAATTATAATTGTAGTGAATGTTTCCATCTGATAAATATTAAAATCGCAATAGCACTCATTGTGGTCAAATCAGAATTCAACCAAAATTACCACATGCCAGCACATACATCCATCCCTCTGGTGGCTGAAAAATTGGCTCAAAGACACGGAGGGTACATGTTGATGAGGGAGGGCCGTGCTTTCAGAAAGCTGAATCTTTCTGACCAGTTTTAGTCCTTTTTTACTTCATCACCAATCTCCTCTCTGAGCTTGAACATGGGGATCTGCTGACCATTCTTGAACTCTATGAAGACCTCCTGAAGGTGCCACCCATTAACAGGGGCATTCTGGATGAGCTGACCTGGAGATGGCCCACTGACCTGGATCCAGAGACAGGTGTCTTCATCTGGGCATCAACAATGTCCACGAAGTTGTCTTTGTCAGTGAGTTGGAGACAGTGAATGTTGAGAGGAGCACCCTGAGCTCTCAGGGCCTTGGGGTGGTTATGCATCTGCTTCAATACCAACCGTGAATAGGAAGCCCTGGAAAAAGGGTTCTTATAAAGTAATACAGGAGGGCACAGCCCCTACTAGTCATCTCACTGGTGAGGTTTTCTCAGAGGCGCTGGCATTTTGCTTCCTAGAGACTTTTGCCACGTTGTAGCGCAGCTTTTTTGAAAGTCATCACAGGAAACGCGCCTGTCAAGGCTAGAAGTACCACATCTCCGATGGCGTGAGGGTGCCTGTGGGGTGTGAGGAGTTCACCACGTGCTCTTTGTCCTCTCCTCTATCAGTGGACACTGATGTTGCTTCCAAATCTCAGCTATTTTAAATAATCTGCAGTGAACACAGGGTTCTATACATCTTTTGAATTAGTGTTTCTGTTTTTTTTTTCAAATAAATAACCAGAAGTGAAATTGCTGGGTTGTATGGCAGCTCTATTTTCAATTTTTTGAGGAATCTCCATACCGTTTTCCACAGGCTGCACCGATTTATCACCCACCAACAGTGCGTGAGGGCTCCCTTTTCTCTACATCCTCACCAACACTGATTTTGCTTTTGAGATTCTTAAAGATATATTTCAACTGATGATCTCTATCTAGTCTGTCCCGATACACTGCAGAATCATAAGCTCCATTAAGACAATGACAATGTTCCTTTTATATATACACATATACCAGTGAACACATATTTATCCACTAATATGCATATTACACACAAATTAACACAGCTTGGGCAGAAAACTTGAGAACATTTGAAATAAGTAATCCTTTCCCATCACAGATATTTTTGTGATTTTTCAATAAAGATCAATAAAACCCTACCTTGCTCTTGAATCTAATATTGAATATCTACTAAATACTTGGTTCTGTTTGGATATGAGATGCATAGCCTTGGCTGATGTGACTCATTGGATTGAGCACCAGCCTGAGAACAGAAAGGTTGCCAGTTCAATTCCTAGTCAGGGCACATGCCTGGGTTGTGGGCCAGGTCCCCAGTTGGGGGCATGTGAGAGGCGACCGATTGTTGTATCTCTTGCACATAGATGTTTCTCTCCCTCCCTCCCCTCTCTCTAAAAATAAATAAAGAAAATCTTTAAAAAAGAGAGAGATGCATAAAATATGGTCCCTTCCCCAGGATGTGTGCAGTTTAGTTGGTGACACATACCTGCCCCTGAGAATGACGAACTCTTGCCTATCCTTCAAAACTCAGCTCAAATGTCACCTCCTCCAAGATGCCTTCCCTGCTTACTCAGGGATGTTTAGTCCCTCTCTTCTGTCTGAGTCCATACTACTTAATGAAGACTTCCAGAGATAAATTTTAGACAGTTACTGTAATTATTACTTTACCTGTGTTCCCCCTTAGATAAATAACTGGGTGTTTGGGGGAAGGGGAAGGGTCCTATAGCCTGCCCACGGTGACAGCTCCACCCCCCACCCCCCGCCATTCCTTGAATGGAGGCTTTTTTCTGGTAGGATGCCAGACATGCAAATTAGCATTTGGAAAATTGCTACTCCATGTAAATAAATGACAGTCCTCCCTGCCACTCCCCCCCCCCCCACCGAGAGTGTAAGAATAAAGCATTCCCACAGGGAGGGGGAACAGATAGCCAAAGGGTAAAAAAGGCTCAGAAATACAAGATGACTAAGTCCTAGAAGTCCACAGTAGGGCCTACAGTTAACAACACTGTATCGTATACTAAAAATGCTGCTAAGAAACTATACAGATTTTATATTGTGTTAAAATGCACAAAAAATAATAAACAGGGCAGGAGAAAGCTTCAGGAGGGGATGGATATGTTTATGGCATAGAGTGTGGTACTGATTTCAATGAGTATACACAAGCTCACTAATTTTTATGTATTAAATGTGCACCATTTTTGAATGGCAACTGCATCTCAATAAACTGGTATAGAAAAACCAACAGAGTGCTAGACCTTTGTGAGAGACGTCTAATGGGAGACGCAGACTTGGAGGCTGTGTACCCGCACTTGCAGGAGATGAGGAGACTTGGGGAGTGTTCACGCAGCATTATCCAAAATGAGAAAGACGGTAGAAGTAGATAATGATGGCTGTCAGGAGAAGGGACAACACCTGAAAAGAATCTGCTGGAAAGGGCCAGGGAAAAATTATATCCGAGGAGGTGGGCATCTGAGGAAGAGGGTTCTGGCAGCTCTGTTGAAGGGGAAGGTACGGCAGTGAGCTGAGGGGGGCAGGGCTCTAATTTAGGGTGCTGGGAGTGAGAGAAAAGACAGTGGCCAGAAGGAGCAGGGAAAACAAAGCGGGGCCCTAACTCCAGGAACTTTGTTACCAGACAATCAACCCAGGCAGAAACTCCACCAGGAGGACCAGGAGGGGACTCAGGCATTGCAGCTGGAGAGGAGGCACTGTATTACCGTGGTTTTAGAGCGCAGCCTCCATGAATGAGCAAGTCGCTTACCTTTCTAGGTCTCGGCCCATTGTCCTAAAAGATGAGGCTACCAGATGAGCTGTTGAAAGGAATAAATTATATTATGCACAAGAATGATGTAATAAAGGACAGTGCCTGGAATATATTAGGTACTTAAAAGTATTTGTAGTCGTAATGGTAATTGTAGAGAAATTAGCAGGAGCAGAATTGGCTGTGGTGATAATAATGAAGAACTAGTGAAGGGTCTGATTGCTAAAATTGAGGTAGCCGTGAATTGGCATTGAACTTGAAAGCAGGACACCAGGGTCCAATACTATTTTTGCTGAGTGCTAGATATGTGATCTTGTTCTAGTCAACCAACTTCTCTGAGCCTCAGCTTCTTCAGCTGTCAAATGCAGGTGTTCACACTGCAGGCACCCTCCTCCCAGACTTCCTGTGTGGGTTTCATCAGGCTCCCGGTCTGCCACCACCAGGACAGGCCCTGCCCCTAGCAGATGTTTGACGAGTGTTGCCTGAACCTGATGGTCAGGACTCACCAGGACTGACCTGACGCTGGGTGCTCTTTCACTTCCCTGAGGCAGGTTAAGGTCCAGCGTTTGGACCAGGGTGACCTTGCCAATGTGCTTAACTGATCTCAGCTGAGGGACTGGGGTTGGGGTGGGGGTGGGAGGCAGAGAGTTAGGCAGGTTGCCATGCCAGCCTTTTAGTTAAAGGAACTTGACATTCCTTTTTTAAAAAAACTCTTGGTCATTTAAGTGTTAAATTCATTTATTAAAGTTGGGAGTAGATGAGAATCCAGGTCTGTGATTTTAACCTGAAGCCCAATTTCTGGGCTTTCTTGTAGCAGACGCAGCAAACTGGAAAATTTGAAAGTAAATACGTTTTCACGGACACGAACCACAGAGTGGTGATTGTGGGTGGAGGGAGGTACAAGTGGACTAATGGTAATGGGAAAAATGCAATAAAATTAAAAGACAATAAAAAGAGAGCGAGAGCCTCATTTAAAAAATAAACACATTTTGGAGAGAGACTAGAAAACCAAGACAGAGTCCCTGCCTCTCTCTGATGAGGGCTTTGCAATTTGCAAATGATGTCATCATATCGTTGTCTGTAAAAGAACTGGACAAAAAGTTCTGTTTTTCACTTCCTTCCAAACCCTTTATGTGACTAGGAAGGTGGTAGTGAGTCTCTAAGAACTGTTTCGTAACTGCCTTTGTGCCCTCTTTTGAAAAACAAAGCCAAGTTATTCCCAAGGGCCCTCAGTGCTTGCTTTTGGCAGCCATTTGCAGTGGGGGTCCTGGAGACCAGGCACAGCCTCCATTTTATTGAAAGAGGACATGAGTTTCCAACATTGAGAAATCACCAGGTAGTGTCTCTCCCTTTATGTTACCTTTAAATCTACCAGGATGTAGGGCCTGTGGAATGGATATTGGATCAAATTAACAGTTTATTGTTTTTAAATTTAACCTTTTCAAAAATATTTTATTTATTCATTTTTAGAGGGGAAGGGAGGGAGAACGAAGGAGAGAAACATCAATATATGTTTGCCTTTCACGCGCCCCCTACTGGGGGCCTGGCCTGCAACCCAGATATGTGCCTTAACTGGGAATCAAACCAGCAACCCCTCGCTTCACAGGCCAGCACTCAATCCACTGAACCACTCCAGCCAGGAATTAATTTAATCTTTATTGTGCTTTTCCATTACTATTTAGTCCCCTTATAGCCCCCTCCCCCAACAATCGCCACCCCGTTGTCCATGTGGATAAATCCTTTTTCCTTTCTGCTCAATCCCTCCACACCCTAACCTCCCCACCAAACTAGCTGTCACCTGCTCTCCACCTGTGAGTCTGCTCCCATTTTCCTCGTTCGTTCAGTTTGTTCATTAGATCCCACATATGAGTGAAATCGTATGGTGTTTGTCTTTCTCTGACTGGCTTATTTCACTCAGCGTAATGTTCCCTAGGTCCATCCATGCTGTCATGAATTTTCTTCTTTTTTATGACCAAGTAGTATTCCATTGTGTAAATGTCCCATAGCTGTTTTATCCACTCATCTACTGATGCACACCTGGGCTGCTTCTGTATCTTGGAGATTGTCAATAATGCTGCAGTGAACATAGAGGTGCCTGTATTCTTTTGAATTCTATTTGGGGTTCCTTCAGATGTATTTCCAGAAGTAGGATAGTTGGGTTGAAAGGCAGATCCATTGTCAATTTTTCAAGGTTTCTCCATACTGCTTTCCACAGTGCACCAGTCTGCACTCCCACCAACAGGATAAAAGGGGTCCCCTTTCTCCACATCCTCACCAGCACTTGTTGTTTATTGATTTATGGATGGCAGCCATTCTGACAGGTGTGAGATGGTACCTCATTGTGGCTCTAATTTGCATTTCTCTGATGGCAATCATCACGAATGATGTTGAGCATCTTTTCATTTGCCTATTGGCCATCTGGATGTCCTCTTTGGAGAAGTGTCTCTTTAGGTACTTTGCCCATTTTTTAATTGGGATTTTTGTTCTTTTGGTGTTGGGTTTTATAAGTTCTTTATAAATTTTGGATATTAATCCCTTATCAGATGTATTAGTAAATATGTTCTCTCATTCTTTGGGTTGTCTTGTTAGTTTGTTGATGATTTCCTTTGCTGTGTGAAATCTTTCTAGTTTGACGTAATCCCATTTGTTTATTTTTTCTTTTGTTTCCCTTGCCCAGGGAGATATATCTGATAAAATATTGCTACAATGTCTGAGATTTTGCTGCCTATGTTTTCTTCTATGATTTTTATGATTTCAGGCCTAATATTTAAGCTTTCAGGCCTAATATTTAAGCTTTCAATCCATTTTGAATTTGTTCTTGTGTGTGGTATAAGAAGGTGGTCTAATTTCATTTTTCTGCACGTATCTGTCCAATTTTCCCATTTATTGAATAAGCTATCTTTAGCCCATTGTATGTACTTGCTTCCTCCGTCAAATATTTTTTTAAATATATTTTATTGATTATACCATTACAGTTGTTCTATTCCCCCTTCATTCCCCTCCACCCGCACACTCCCTCCCCCACCATTCTCCCCCCCTTAGTTTATAACCATTTGTCTCAAGTTCTTTAGATTCTATATTTCCCCCACTATTCTCGCCCTCCCCCTATCTATTTTCTACCTACCATCTATGCTATTTTCTGTGCCTTCTCCCCCCTTCTCCTCCTCCCACTCCCCTGTTGCTAACCCTCCATGTGTTCTTCATTTCTATGGTTCCACTCCTGATCTAGCTGTCCTCTTGGTTTGCTTTTGTTTTAGGTGTGGTTGTTAATAACTGTGAGTTTGCTGTCCTTTCACTGTTCATATTTTTCATCTTCTTTTTCTTATATAAGTCCCTTTAGCATTTCATATAATAAGGGCTTGGTGATGATGAACTCCTTGAACTTGACCTTATCTGAGAAGCACTTTATCTGTCCTTCCATTCTAAATGAAAGTTTTGCTGGATAAAGCAATCTTGGCTGTAGGTCTTTGGATTTCATGACTTGGAATACTTCTTTCCAGCCCCTTCTTGCCTGTAAGGTCTCTTTTGAGAAATCCGCTGACAGTCTGATGGGTACTCCTTTGTAGGTGACTGTCCCCTTATCCCTTGCTGCTTCTAGGATTCTCTCCTTCATTTTAGTCTTGGCTAATGTAATTATGATGTGCCTTGGTGTGTTCCTTCTTGGGTCCAACTTCTTTGGCACTCTCTGAGCTTCCTGGATTTCCTGGAAGTCTATTTCCTTTGCCAGACTGGGGAAGTTCTCCTTTATTATTTGTTCAAATAAGTTTTCCACTCGTGGCTGTTTCTTTCCCCCTTCTGGTACCCCTATAATCGGGAAGTTGGAACGTTTAAAGATGTCCTGGAGGTTCCTAAGCCTCTCCTCATTGTTTTGAATTCTCATTTCTTCCTTCCTTTCTGGTCGGATGTTTCGTTCTTCCTTCTGGTCCATTCCATTGATTTGAGTCCCAGTTTCCTTTCCATCGCTATTGGTTTCCTGTGCATCTCCCTTCATTTCAATTAGTTTAGCCTTCATATGTTCCTCTAATTTGTGACTGTAGTCTACCAATTCTGTGAGCATCCTGATAAATAGTGTCTTAAATTGGGCTTCTGAGAGGCTGGCAATTTCCCGGTCGCTTAGGGTTATTGGCTCTGGGACTTTGAGTTCCTCTTGTGCCATCTTTTGGAGTGTTCGTGCCTGTTACATAGCAGGATCGGAGCCCTAGGTTTTCACCGGAGTAGGGCAACTCAGTCGCTGGGGTGTACCATTGTATGTGGGGGCGGGGTCAAAGAGGGACAATGGCTTCCCTCTGACGCCTGCTGCCGTGACCCCCACCAGCACCACAGCCACCACTGTCACCGGGCCCATGTGTTTTGTTCCACTGCACTCGAGTGTGCCACCGCTGTCGGCCCTCCACCACTGGGTTCGTCCCCTGGGGCCTGCGTGGTCCGTCTCACTGTGTGCGAATGTGCGACCTTGGTCAGTCTGCCCCGCACCCCGACTGGTTCCGGGCTGCCTGTACGCCTAGCGCCTAGGTCGGGGGATCTGTCCTGCCCGACCCAGCTCCGTTGCTGGTTCCGCCTCTCTTACCGTCCCCGTTGAACGGTTCGTAGCTGTCGGACTTCCGTATAATTCCATGTTCTGGTCTTTGGGTGTGTTCTAGTTCTCCAAAACTTTTGTTATAGTCAAACTTGGTTGTGGGAGAAGGCAGTGTTTCCACCTATGCCTCCATCTTGGCGGAAGTCCCCTCTGTCAAATATTAATTGACTATAAAGGTGTGGGTTTTTTCTGGGTTTTCTATTTTGTTCCATTGATCTATGTGTCTGTTTTCATACGCCATTACCATGCTGTTTTGATTACTATAGCTTTATAATATAGTTTGATATTAGGCAGTGTGATTCCTCTAACTCAAATTAACATCTTAAAGCTCACTGATGCACTTATCATATTGTATCCATCTTGGGTTTGTGTTTGAGTTGAAAACGTTCTAAAAAGGGAACTACCCATCCTGCTTGCCAGGACTGAGGATTTACTGAGCTGCAGGACTTCTAGTAAAACCAGACTGTCCCCCACAAACTGGGAAAGCAGCCCCTATAAAGAGCCTCCCGTCTTCCTACTGTTGATGCCAATAGATGGAAGCCAGGTGAGAAGAGTTGAGACAGCACAGCCCCTTTTAAAGCAGAGGCTATCAAATGTTAACTTAGAGCATAATCATCTGGAGAGTTCATCCAAGCAGCTTTCAGGGCCCCTCCACTAAGTTCTGGTTCCGTAGGTCTGAGTAGGACCCGAGAACTTGCGTTTCTGAGGAGTCTCCTGGCAATGCTGCTGCTACTGGTGGTCAGGGGCTGCATTTAAGAGCATCTGCTCTTGCACACCGGGGTCCTACCTGAACACACTTCGGGACATTCAACTAGTATTTGTTGAGTAACTCCTAGGTGCCACATGCTAGGCCAAACAGTGGGTGGCTAAAGTAGGCATGATTTCTCCCTCATGGAGCTTGCTGTATAAGGGGTAACAAATAAATGAAAATCACGAACAATTAGAAATCATGCCCTGGCCTGGTAGCTCAGTTGGTTAGAGTGCTGTCCCGATACTCCAAGGGTGCAGGTTTGATCCCCTATTTGGGTACATACAAGAATCAACAAGTGAATGCATAAATAAGTGTTTGATGAGTGTTGCCTGAACCTGATGGTCAGGACTCACCAGGACTGACCTGACGCTGGGGGCTCTT
Organism: Sturnira hondurensis; assembly: GCF_014824575.4. Taxonomy (NCBI): domain Eukaryota; kingdom Metazoa; phylum Chordata; class Mammalia; order Chiroptera; family Phyllostomidae; genus Sturnira; species Sturnira hondurensis. The sequence continues at coordinate 948,772 of NW_028089713.1, read as the reverse complement.
TCACTTCCTTGAAGCAGCTTAAGGTCCAGCGTTAAGAACAAATCAATATTTCTCTCTCTCCCTCCCCCTTCCTCTCTCTCTAAAATCAATCAATCAATAATTTTTTTAAAACTTGTGACAAGAGCCCAGGAGAACAAGAACAAGGAGCTGGTGTGAGAGAGAGTAAGGGCAGGCAGCAAGAGCTGTCTTGAACAGAGAAGTTACTGAGAATGTCTGTTAAAGTGAAACTTGAAAAATTAGCAGCCAGCCAAGCTGAGTACGGGGAGAAAAGGACTGTGAGCCAGTCACGTGGAGTCGAGGCGGCTGGCCTCACCTCTCCTTTGTGCCCTGCGTGGGCTGAATCACCAGATATTAAGTTACATACATCAGTTTAACACCTCCACCTCTTCTGGGTGTGGACTTGGGCTGGAGGCTGTTCCAACAAGGGGCCAGCTTTACAGTTCCCTGCTAGCTGAGCTGGAGGTTCCAGGGCTGCCAGCCAAGCAAGGAAGTTCAAAGCCAGGCCCTGTGGCCCAGGGACTCAGGAGTCCCAGGTGCACAGCCATCTGCAGTTGCCTTTTGCATTATGTGGAGATTTTTAAACTATTGCCCAGATGGAGGGTTGGATTAAATAGTTCTGGCAGGTAATCAGAGACCTGAGGTGGGAGGGCGGCAGCCAGAACAATCTGTGGAAAAGCCTGTCCTAAGTGAGCAGGTGATGGATGACTCCCTCCAGGCCAGAGAAGGGGACTATTTCTTGATGTATCCATAAACTCTTTGTCACTGGAAAATGACCACACAATACAGTTGAGCAGAAGGCAAATCCTTCTCAGAGTAAGCTAACAGGCCCCCTATAGCCTCACGTGCCAAGAAGTTCCCCCTTGTCCTAAACCACATGCAGGAGAAGGAAAAAAGGGCAGGCCTCCTTTCATAGTGTTATAGTCAGGGAAACGGAGGCTCAGAGCCGGGGCTTCAAGGATGGGGCAATGAGACTGGATGCTCAGGCTCCCGTTCCTATCCTGCCTAGTCCCCAGCACACTGCCTCCCTTGGGGATAGCTCTGTGAGGAAGGACTTTGTGCCCGGGGTACAGTTTAGAACACTTAGTCTGGGCCCTGAAGGAGGCAGGATCGGGGTGGGATGAGTACGGACGGGCCTCATAAATGGGTCTCAGTCATGTGCCCAGTAAACATTTACTGAGGGCATTGGGCTAGGTTCTGGGAACGAGCGAGGTCCTACCTCAGCCGGGGGAAGGAGACGGAGTCGCTATGTGGACACAAGGCCCTATTTCATTTATCTCTGCATGATCAGTGCCTGCCACACAGAAGATACTCGCGCATGAAAGAAATGAGTTAAAGATGTACTGATTTCGCTGACGTAGCCCTGGCCATCAGTAGGCACTCCTTGCCTGTTTTCCAAACACATTCAAGTTCTTCCTTGATAGATGTCTCTGCACAGGAAATCTGTGGGAAGCAAGGTGCCAGATAGAATAGGTGAAATGATGAAGATTTGGGGAGAAAAAATGAGGTAAGGATCAAAGCAAGTAGAATGAGGAAAAATACAGAAACTCGGGTGGAGAAAAACTAGAGAAGAAATGAAACACAATCATAGCATAGTACATGTTCTGGCTCAATGATGCCTCAGGGTCATAAAAACCTAAACATGGTATCAAGTGCATGGGAGCGGGGAGCCGGGGATTCACGGCTTTGGGAAAGACTCCTCCGGTATTGGGGGAAGTGAGTAATGCCTAGAACTCAGAAGTCACGACCGAGTGTTAGGAGTTTGTTTTTCAGATACATACATGAAAGAAACATCTTTCAAAGTGGCTGACCTTGAGGATAAGGACAAGAGGTGGCTTTTAAAATGTCCTGTACTCCTGGGTTAGTCTCCCAGGCCTTTGCCGACCCAGGCAGTGAGCAGTTCTGCAACCCGTGGGTGACCAACCCCATCCAAAGAGAAAGAAGAGGCAAACAACAGGAGCTGTAAAAATAAAAAATAAAATAAAAAGGAGGACAAGGACAGGCCTTTGAATAGAGAGGGATCGGGAGAGACCCCAGCCAGGCCGCTGCAAGGCTAACTTACAGAAGTCAAAATGTTTTAAAATGGCATTTGATTTTCTGGGTTGACTAGGAACCGTCAACCAAATAAAAACTATATTCCTTGGTCAACAGCTGAAATAATGGAGAGAACCACAGGAGGGAGGAAGAGAGGGTAGAATCAAAGCTAATCTTCTGGTAGCTTGCTCCTTGCTCAGATGGCCCCATTTTCTCTAGACTAACTTGGCCTCACACAGCTTGAGGACAACAGAAAATGGCCCTTAACAGAGAGGAGCACAAAACTGAGGCAGAGAACAGAGTACCAGCCCCAGAACTGGTCTCAGCGACCATCTTATCAGACTCTGTATGAAATGCCAGTGATAAGCTCAGTGTAGGTGGGTACAGAGGGCAGGTCGGGGTGAGCTGTCGGCAGATTGCAGGTGTTCTGACTCTTTCTCCCCACTACCCGCCCAGTGAGAGACAAGGTAAGCAGAACTAATGTCTGGTCCAGTGAGCACTGGTTGGAAATCAGGAGACCTGGACTCCAGCCCCAGATCTAGTGAAGACCAATTGTTTAAACTTGGGAGAGTCGCTTAGTTCTAAGCCTGAATGTGCTCACTTGTGGGCCAGGTGATGTTCCACAAGGTTCTGATTTCGGCCAGAAGGCCAGTGTCCAAGCTTGGAGAGAGAGAAATTTCATACTCATATCATGTTTTGAAGGTCTAATTTCACACCCAGGATTTGTGATCTTCTAGACCCTTGCTGAGGAATCTAAATTCCATACTAGGAACGTCAGATTCTGGGCCTGATATCCAGATGGCATAATCAGTGGGCCACATGAATGCCGGTGATCCAGGTTTTATAGAATATATTTCCAAGGCCCTGTTCCATGCCTCAGAGTCTAGATTCCATACTTGGAGGGCAAGACTCCAGGCCTAGATGGCCAAGTTCCAGATGCACTAGCTGGTGGGCTAGATGAGTCAGGTTCTCCCTGCGTGGCCCAGAAAGCCAGGTTATAAGCTAAGAGCCAGAGAGACTCACACAGTTGAGTAATCCATGGCATGCCTGAGGGCCTAATTCCGTATGTACATGGTCTGTCTCCATACGTAGAAGGACTGGTTCCATACCTAGTGTGCCAGCTCATATGCCTGGTAGAGTGGTGTTCGTGACTGGAGAACAAAATAGTATGACTGAAATGATGAGTTCTGTATCTAGAGTTCCAGCTCCCACACTCGTACACCATGTTCCCTGCTTGGACATCTGTGTGGAGGGTCGGGACCCCGGCTCAGAGAGCCAGGATCCATTCTGGAACCCGAGATTCCATGCACAAAGCACAGCAGTCCATGTTCGTAGGGCCAGCTTGCATACTTGGATATGTGACTCCACACATGTCATATTTCACACCTGAAGAGGTGGGATTCACATCAGGAGGGAAATGCAAAATCCCTACTTGGAGAGCCACCGTTCAGGTTTGAAGGACACATTTCATGCCCATTCTGTAAGCTTGCACGCTGAGAGAGACAGGCTCTGTGCTGGGAAGCCCAAGGCCCTTACAGAGAGTACTCATGTGGAAGGTCGGATGATATATTTAGGTAGAATTAACACCTAGAAGACCTCAACCAGTCCAGATTTCATCTAAGAGTGTCAGGTTCTATGCTGGGAGATTAAGATTCCATACATGGATTCTCAGTTTCTAGACTTGGAGAGCAGGTTTCATGTCTTGGAATTTTAAGAGAACCCATTTTCAATTTCCTAACTTTTAAAAGTACCCTCTCTCTCTTTTTAAAGGTTTCATTTATTTATTAATTTTTAGAGAGAGGAGAAGAGAGGGAGAAGGAGGGAGAGAAACATCAGTGTGTGGGTGCCTCTCACATGCCCTCGACCAGGGACCCTGCCGCAACCTGAGCATGTGCCCTGACTGGGAATTGAACCAGTGAGCCCTTGGTTCACGGCCTGGCACTCAATCCACTGAGCTACACCAGCCAGGGCATAAAAGTATTCTTTCTTAAAATTAATTTGCATTATGGCATGTATGAGGACAGGTTGTTGTACTGACTCAACTTTTTTCACAGTTACTATTCTCCATTTTATTAAGCATGAATGAATGATACCCTTCCTGAACAATTAAGATGAATAAATACATCTTAATTATGGTGTGTGCACAAGGGTGAAATAACCTCCAGGGTACTAATAGGGCAACTTAAAATACTGTAGTTAGGGACGCCTCTTTTTATTCAAGACATTGTAATCCTGCACTAGGACTATGTATCTTTCTGTCTTATCCATATTCCTGGTAAGGGCGAAGCATAGTATAGAAACAAGGTATTTTGGGATGCCCTGAATTCATGTGTATTTGCCAGTGACAGGAGCAATGGCAAATTCTGTTTCATGATCTTGCCACTTCTATCACCTGGTTATTATAAAAAATGCATTACTACTATGGGAGAGTTCTGTGCAAGCAAAGCAAAGAGGGTCAAAATAGTGAACCCCACAGAGACGTTTACCCAGGCAACACACTCACGGCAAGGCAAGCTGTGCCTTGCTCCTTTCTCCCCTTGCTTGCTTGTACCCCTCTCTCCTTTCTTTCTCTTTCTCCCTCCATCCCCCTTCCTCTTCTCCCTTCTTCCCTTCCTTCCTTTCTTTTGTCTGTCTTTCTATGCATCTTAGAATTAACACATCAACATTTGTAGAAAATACATTGCAGAATAGCAGTGTGCTAGAAAACTCAACTTGCTTCCACGCACATCTCCATGGAGTATTCTGCATTATCTCAAAAAGAAGATAAGTCCCACATTTGTTTTCAATGGATCAACAATGTATCCTTAACCTAGGGGAAAGGTATTGAAAATAAGTGGAGGCACTCTGTATTTCCTTGAACATTCATTCAGACTTGTAAATGAAACACTTTAATCATTTTGGACAAAGGACTGTTGATATCATCGATTGATATTTAGTTTCTACTTGGATACAATCTCCTGCTGTTCCTTGGGGTTAGTCATTTGTGTTATGCACTTATTAGGTTTAAATTAACTTAATGGAGATGTATAGTGAATTCAACTGTAAATAATGCACTTAAAATAATAATAATTGCTTTATCTTTTGTAAACACCACACTTACCAGAGGCTGATTACCTTCTTTTTCTTTTGTTGTTTATCTCCATAAGGTATATTAAACTGCACACTCAATAGCAGAACATTTACTTATATACACAATAGAACAAAATATTCTTAAAATGAAATCTAGTATATAATGCCTTAAGCACTCTGCAAAGCCAGCTTCTTAAGTTTATTTTGGAAATACATCATTTAAAATGTTTAAAGATAATTGTATTAAAATATATGATGTCACTTGCATAATTTCAAGCAGAGAGAACTAGAAACCAAACTTAAAGTCTGCACAGCCAAAACCCATCCTGCAACCACTGTCCCTGCCACTGGAGAGGCCTAGTGCTGGACAGGGACACTCTGCCAAGCCCGTGACTCTGTTGAGTCTAGAAGCTGATGTCTTTTTGCCACCCCCACAATCTCACCTGAATGGGTTTTATTCACGGCCCCATCTGCATGACATTGTCTTCCAAACTGAAATCACACGCAGAAACACTGACAGGAGAAGCCTGTGCCGTGTGCCTGCATCCTAGCTGCAAGGGAAGCTGGGAAAATTTGGCTTCTATTTTCAAAAATCAAACTTACTGGATGAGAGAGTTCCCAAACATAGAAAGATTATTCAAAACATCTAGATATCTAAAACAAATGATAGCCCTGATCTGTGTAGCTCAGTGGGTTGGGTTTTATTCCACAAAGTAAAAGGTTACCAGTTCAATTTCTGGTCAGAACACATGCCTGAGTTGCAGGTTCCATCCCTGGTCAGGGGTACAGACAAAAAGCAACTGATCATTGTTTCTCTCTCACACTGGTGTGTTTTTCTCTCTCTTTCTTTCTCCCTCCCATCCCCTCTCTCTAAAATAAATACATAAAATTTTTGAAAAGAATGATAAGTAATACCATGCAAAGTATGCAACTGCCCTATGATTTAAATATAAACATTTTATTTAAACCAGCACATGGTTGAGGATTGTATTAAAATGTTCATTGTACTATAATACTTTACTATAATATTGAGATAATTTCCTGTTCCCATTGAACAAATGATGCATGCTTCTTAATTTACTTTGAATTAATTGCAAAAAGGAATGATAAGTCAACAAATAAATCTTTAAAAAGACATGTTCTGTAGTATTTGGTTTGGAGTTTGCATATTAAAATACACAATGAAAATCAAGGCTTGATATTTTATTCTTCCATTCTGCAGTTGAGAAGCTGATTCACTCTTACAAAAATTTAAGAAATGAAGCAAACACAAATTCTACTTTAAGGATGGAAACCCCTTGAGACAACATGATAAACCTGTTAGGTGTAACAAGCCACTAGTTAGGAAATACCCTTTTACTCTTCTCTATGAGGTGCTTGAATTTCCACTTTCTGTTGCTTCCTGAATGGGCTGTGAAACAATCACAGTTGGAATGGTAATGTTTAACCCCAGACTTGCCCGGTAGCCTGAGGTCCAGCTAGTTAGTTGACTTCATCTTTGGCTACTTGCTGTTGAAATCACATTACATGCTTGAATTGATCAATGAATGGATAGCCAGGGCGATTTTGAATGGCTGCCTTCTAACCCTCCAAAAATCAAAATAAAAAATGAAATGTAAAACGGACCCAGAACAAGAACCAGAGGACTCTCTAGAACAAAAAATCCACACTGGCTCTAGAGCACCCCCCTCAGTCTGGAAATGGAACCCTGCACACCTGCACTGCAGTATTGAGTGCAAGAAGGCTCAGGTGAACCCTACAATAGCTTATCCCATTTGGCTTTTCATTTGCTGGGAATGAAGACTCTTTATACTGACAAAGTATCATTTGCTGAAAGTGCTTATAAATGGCTGCCTGAAACCTTTTATCTTATTTGTTCATTTAGAAACGAACAGTTGGGATCTTATCTTTACTTAATGCATATGGTATTCCGGTTATAACCAGAGACCTTTTAGTTAAAAGAAAGTGACAGCAGCTTTTGCTTTCAACCAACCCATAAAATGAAGATTAGGGAATAGATTAAATACTAAAATAGGAACCTATCCCTTAGCAGCCCTGTAGGAGTTAGAAGCAAAGGCTCCTGCTATTGAATAGATAACCTCTTTGAGGTGATGAATGATACATGTTAGCAAGGATCCCTCCTTAGCTACTTTTCAAAAGGTCCTCCATCCAGACTGGCCAGTACCTGTGGTGGTGCAGAGGGTGCCCAGCGAGTCTGAGAGGGCTTTACTGGCTTCCCTCACAAAGTCGTGTGCCCAGTGTGGGGCTGTGCCTGCCATGTGGGTGGACCATGCCCCCGAGGGTCTCCATCATGCTCTAAGCCGGCCTTATTCAGGGCTCATCCCAAGTGTTTCTCAAGACTCTAGAAAGCCTTACTGGAAAATCTGACTCATATTGTTCTCTCCATATCTTCCCACCTCTCCAGTTTCTACTTATCAACTGTACTATTCACTTTGGCACTTGATCGTCTGTTGTCTTCCCCTGTTAGTTAATTACTTCATGTATGTATATCTTGGCTTCCTTTGAAAGAATTAATCTATTGCTACTGTATTTTGCTCTGATTGTATTTTTGAACTCTTATTCTATTGTGTACTGGCAATGGATGGGCATTACCCTCTCAGGACCCTCAGAGAATGTTCCAGGTGGGACACCTGGAATTCCAGACCTCCAAGGGCTGGCTCCTTCCTGAGGCTCCATGAGAGATGGATGTGACAGTCCTGTTAGTTTCTTGAAGTAAAATGTGGGGCCCAAGTACAGAAAACATCAGAATTGAGTGGGAAGAACGGCAAGCCAAGAGAACACTGGATTTTGTTAAAACAGCAGGGTTGTGTTTATCCAGGAGAAGGACAAGATGCCAATCTGACCAGCTCCTGGAGGTCAGGAAGGCGAGATGGCTGTGGTCTGTCCTCTGGCTGAGAAAACTGCTGGCAAAGAAGTTAGATAAGGTGACGGCCTGTCAAAAGAGCCCTCCAACATCATCCTCAGACCAGAAGCTTGACAGCTTTTACACTGTCTGTTAACTGGCTTGACTTTCTTTCTGCTCTCTCCTAGTATCGACACCTTCGACAATGCCCAGACGTGCTAAGGGGACCCAGGGAAAGGGCGTTCGTCAAGGGCCGGCCAGGTCAGAGCTTTGAGGAGGGAGCCTTGTGCTCTAGAGGGATGTCTGTCTTGTGCCAACGTAGAAGGCGATTCCCTTACTTCGCAACTGACTCTTAGACCCCGTGGGAGGAGTTCAACCCTCCAGCTGGTGAACGGATAGATAAGGCTCTGAACATAACACATCTGAGCCCAAAATGAACTGAACTGGAACAGCAAAAGGCCTTGGAGTTGCCTGCAATGGTTTTCAGGTTGTGTTCTTAGAGGGAAAAGATTACCTAGTGCTTCTTTTATAATAAAGTTAGGAAATGGATTTTTTTTTCTTGATTTCTGGAACAAAAGGGTAAAGATTAAATATAAAGAAGGACTTCCTGATAATGAAAGGAACAAAAAGGACAGAATAGGAAAGATACTTCCCCAAGAGAGTTTAAATTTGGAAGATTTGTGCAAAGTGGACATTTTAAGAAGAAGAAGGAGGAGAAAAAGGAGGGGAAGAAGGAGGGGGAGAAGATAGAGGAGGAGACCGGCATGCACTTGGTGACTGGAGGATGAAGTTTCCCCCCAGGGCCCTGTGAAGAGACTAGCAGCCAGGAAGACACGCGGCCAGCCTCTCTCTGACCCCCACTGTCCTTTCCCTTAAGGGCGTCTCTCATCTTGAACAAACACTCTCATTCAACCTGTTCTGTTGACGGTAAAGTAAAAACGAGAGTGACTATTCTGATTCTTCGGAAGGTTGTTTGGAGGTCAGTGATCAGTGAACTGTCTGGGGAAAGTCTTTGTACATTGTAGAGTACACTAAATTGGAGGTATTGTGGGGGAGACAGAAAACTGTTCTTGAAAAACAATAAAAATGTTAAAAAATAAAATAAAACAAAGGTGTTGTTATTATTATTATCATTATTTATTCTTTTTTAACCTGGGACTTGTTGCTTCCTTCTCTCTAGCCTCTTCCTTTTCTGTCAGTTTCCAAGAATAAGTGGAACCCCAGCATGTAGGCCTCATCTGTATTTATTCAGCGAATTCAGACAGGTTCAGGCCTGTGTGGGTGGGTGGGGAGGGGTCTGGGTGCACGGGAGAGACAGCCTATTAGGGAGCTGGTTACGAAACAGTGGCGAAATCTGTGAGAGGTACACAGTACTGGACGTATAGGTGCTTTTTAACCTTCTCATCTCTCAGACACTTAATCTAGGTGGACCTGGATTAAGTCCATCAACCATCCAAACCATTGCCTTAGCCGTCAATCTACAAGGAGGGGCCAACATCACTCAGTGCACTAAAATATCACTAGAATAACTTGAAAGAGGATATTATTTAAAAAATCATAAATCTTCTCATGAAGAGTCCTGAGCAGGGTTGAAATATTCACTCTGATAAGCCACTCAGGGATGGGTTGAAAGGTTTTTACGTATTTCCAGAAGGCTCAAGCCTCCGACTGTGCCTGGGACTCAAAATTGGTACTCGGTAACTATTCATTGGCTAACAGATTAAATGAATGAGTACGAGATCTCTGAGTCGAGCCTGAGGCAGGCAATGTTCAGGCCTTTATGGCATCTGGGCCCCAGGGGAGCCAGGAGGAAAGCACAGGAGGGGCGTGTTCCCTGGGGCCTGCGGAGCCAGGTCCCAGCCCAACTGGCCAGCTTGCAGGACAGCGAGTGAAACCCAGGCTCTGTGCTTTCCCCTCCTGGGCCTCCTGGGACTGGCAAATCATCCTGTGGGGGCTTGACCTCAACAAAGACCCCGTTGATGCCGTCCCCCTTGCAGACCCTGCTTCATGAAAAAAATTCAAGAAGTCACCTCTTTGGGTGTTGCTTAACAGGGTCCCATTTGGGAGCCAACTTTGAAAGGTTATAAAGATGCTGGACATTTGACTGCTTTGCTTATTTGCTGGATGACTTTGGACAAATTATGTAAACTCGGGGCTTTAATATCCCCCATGTACATGGAAGCCAAATGTTCCTGGGTCGCCAACGCCCATGGGTACCAGTGAGGCCACATTAACATCAGTGCTAGAATGTGTTGACTGCTTGGGCCCCACCTGCAGAGCTGCACGATCTCACAGCCACACCTTTCATCTCCCCTGTTTCTTTCCGAGGCAGGTAGGCAGTCCCTCGCACGTGCGCATGTTCTACCCACAAGCTATTTGGGGACCATCCCTGGCTACTGTCAGTGCCACCATGGCTGGGGACCAATTTAAAAAACAAAAAGTTTATAAGGGCCTTTCCTTATTGACAAAGCTTTAATGACACACTCTGATAATGTGTTTTCAAAGGATCAGGACTTTCAGGTAGAAAACACAAAAATATGGACACAAAGAAGAGACCTAAATATATAAGCATAACTTCAGGGAAAACGAGAACTGGCACTGTTGCCACGACCTGAGCGAGGCCTTATCGGTTCCAGTGTCGTTTTGGGCATGAGGACAGCAGGTGGCGGCAGAACCAAGCTTCCTGGTAGCAGAAGCTTCTGAAGTTTCCAATGGTTCTCAGAAGGGAAGGAGCTTTTAGTAAAAACCTAATCTAAAAATCTAAACTCAGCATGAGAACAAAATCAAAGCGAGTGAGGAGCTGGCAGCATCACCCTCAGCCCGTGCACAGCCAGATGGCGTTCCCTGCCTGCCGTCCACAGAGCCGTGGCTTGTCTGCCCAAGGAATTCCGGGCTTTCCACAGACAGTGGCCAGGAAAGGCACCCGGGTTCTGTCTCTCCTTGAATAGTGGTGTGACAGGGCCCTGTCCTGCTGGTGCCCTCGTCGTATGTTGAAGCTGGTTGGTCAGAAAACAAGCTCTGGCCAGGGGCGAACACACCGAAGAGGTCAGCCCAAACTCAGGACAAATTTCTGCATAAAGAAATAGTTTGTAAAAGGAGATTGTGCAGGCAATAAAAATAAATGTAGTACTACTATATCCTACAACATGAATGAACCTCAGAAACATCATGCTACATAAGAGAAGACAGTCCCAAAAGACCCCATAATGCATTTATAGGGGGTCCAGAATAGGCACATCTAGAGACAGAAAATGGATTGGTGGTCATCTAGGGCAGGGATTGAGGAATGACTGTAAGGAGTACAAGGTTTCTTTGGGGGGGTCACGAAAATGTTCTAAATTTAGATTATGGTCATGGTTGCTGAACTCAGTAAATATACTAAAAACTATTGAATTGTATCCTTCAAATGGGTAAACTTTATAGTATGTAAATAATTTCAATAAAGTTGTTTCAAAAAGAGATGTAAAAGGGAAAGTATACTAGTAGACTTTTATCCCTAATATATTTCGAGTGAAAATAAACCTTAAATAACTATTGGAGGCAAGAGAGAGAGAGAGAGTCAGAGAGAGAGAGAGAGAGTCAGAGAGAGAGAGAGAGGGAGAGAGGGAGGGAGGGAGAGAGGGGCAGGCTCCAGCTGCCACAGAGAATAGGAGGTTGGTTAGAAATATGACTCAGGTACATCGGTAAGTTTCACTTTTCGTTCAGATTGTGATATGATAAAGGCACAATGTGCTTCCTGCTTCAGCCGCACTCTCTATCCCTAAGAAGTACCAATACGCACACACCTTGCGGAGTGACTGGAGGATGTGGGCTGCCAGGACGTTCGCGCAGAGTTGCTGCTCTTCCTGGAAAGAAGGTGACGAAGGCCCGTAGAAAGAGCAGACACCTGCAGCCATGCTGACCTGGTTTCAAATCCCAGATCCTCTTTGCTGTGAGGCCATGGATTTTTTTTTTATATTCATATCTCAAGGTTGAGTAAGAATTCAACATAAAATGTGAAAACACCTAGCCCATAATAAACATGGTTCTTTTCTTGGAATGTTCATCCTTACCAGTCAATGACGTTTAATCTCCAAATCCAGCTATGTAACAGTTTACTAGTGTTGCAACTATGAAGGTGTTCTCTACTGCCCTCCACCTCCACCCACGAATCCATCTTCAATCAGCAAGCTTATTATCACTTTTTACAGCAATGAGAGGATCCCGAGAATTGAAAATGTAGGTCAATAACAGGATGGCGTTGGGAAGAATCTGAATGGGAGAGAACCCCTTCCCCTGGCTACCTAAAGTACAAGACTAGAGCCAGCTATACACGCCTACAATAACACCCTGGGTAACACCGTGCAGGGGAAACACTGCCCCCACCAGAACGACAGCTTTGCATTCACAAATTTGAGATGTTTTCATCAGAAGCATTTCCAGGAGCTGTGGAATATTAAGGGAAAAAAGTCAACATATCAGTCAACGCTGTACTTTAAATCCATACAAAGTTTTAACTAATGAGCATCCTAGTAACTTTGAGAGTAAAATTATACTCTGTTCATAGTGTGATGGGTGAGAAAATGGGCTTAGAAGCCAGGTTCTCTTCTCTCAAAGCTTGGTTTCACCCCCTGAGACACTGCACAGCTGCCTCACTTTTCTGTGTCTTAGTTTCCTCATATATCAACTGAGGAAATAATGGTATCTGTCTTACAAGGCTATTGTAAGGATTCTATGAACTAATGCAAAGTGTTGGAACAGTGCTTAGCACATCGTAAGCATTCAACAAATCCATTCAGTCAACTAATGTTCATTGAATATAGTTGTGGCTCAATGTGTCACTGCTTTAGATGCTGGGAATGCTGAAGTCAACAAAACAGATTATACCCCTGGTCCATTAAGTCTCACAAAGCTTACTTTCTGATGGGAAGATATATAAATATATGCATATATAGCAATGGATTGAATTATGTCCCCCTCCTCCAATTCACATGTGGAAGCCCTAATCCCCAATTCATTGGTACTTAGTGTCTCTTGGGGAAGCAATTAAGGTTAGATGAGGTCGTGAGGGCAGGGCCGGAAGAGGAAGAGGTAGAACAGAAAGGTGGAGGCATGGGGACACTCTCTCTGCCGTGTGAGAACACGGAAAGAAGGTGGCTCTACCAGCCTGAAAGAGAGGCCCCAGGAGAAATCAATCCCGCATATATCTTGATCTTGGACTTCCAGCCTCTAGACTGTGATATAAGAACGTCTGTTATTTAAGCTACCCAGTCTATGCTACTCTGTTATAACATCCTGAGCAGACTAATACAGATTTGTATGTAAATACATATTTGAAATAGTGTAACAGGGTGCAGCCAAGAGGGGAGCCCCAGATAGGGATTTGTAACGGGATCCAGAAGAGCTTGGAGATAATTGGCTCCACACCACAGGGCCACTCCCCCTCCCCCCCAGAATGCTGGCAGCTGTGGCCAGTTGTGGGAGGGGCTGGAAATGGGGCTGCAGAGGAAGAACGGCGCTGGGATTTAAACGGAGGCGCGGCAGCCTTTTGGCATCTCTCTTTTTGGGACCACACGTTTGTTGTTGTTTTTTTAAATATATTTTATTGATTATACCATTACAGTTGTTCTATTCCCCCCCTTCATTCCCCTCCACCCGCACACTCCCTCCCCCACCATTCTCCCCCCCTTAGTTTATAACCACGTGTCTCAAGATCTTTAGATTCTATATTTCCCCCACTATTCTCACCCTCCCCCCTATCTATTTTCTACCTACCATCTATGCTATTTTCTGTGCCTTCTCCTCCCCTTCTCCCCCTCCCACCCCCCTGTTTCTAACCCTCCATGTGTTCTTCATTTCTATGGTTCCACTCCTTCGGCTTTGGCGTCTCTGTTGGAACCACAAGGCTTAGGTGAGAGTCAGGACCACCAGGCTTTGGACTGTTCCCTTTTGCCACGTGGAAGGTGCAGGGGAACTGTGTGCCTTTGTGGAGAAATTTAGTTTGGATTATTTCAAATAAATAATAAATTCCTCTCTGTTTCACTGATCTCTGGTATTAAGAGGCATCTTTCCTCAGGCGGAAGGCAAAAGGAACCCAGGAGGTGGGGAGGAACCCCTGGAGAAAAGAGGAGGCTTTTTTGTATGGTTCAGCAGCGCCCCCTCCTGTTCTGTAACAATAAGAGTCTTGCACGGGTACATGGTGATTTCACTGATGCAAAGAGCCCTAAACTCAACTACCGTGAGAAGCCTGCTCCCCTTTTAGCAATGCTGGCCACTCTCCACAGTGGCCTTGGAGGAGCCACTTGATGACTCTCTTCTTAGATTCCTGCCTCTGTAAAATGATGAACTAGATAGATGGTCCCTGAACTATTTGGTTCTGCCCATCTTTGGTTGTAGTAGCAATTCACCTCCTAGGTACGTTACACAGACAAATGACCTAATGCTTAGGGTAGCCGAGAGGGTGACCTTAGGGCAGACACTGATTATCTGGATTGTCCTTTTCAGATGGAAGATTAATAAAATCCCTATATTTGGATTTGGCTTCCTAGTTAGCAATAGTTTGGTGTGTGCCAGACGGAATAGCTCCTTCAGATCATTTTCTCCCTCTTCCTTGGCTAATTGTGAGCTCCGACAGCGCGAAGAGCTCCTGGAATCTCTTCCTCCCCAGGTAACAGCCGAGAGAACCAGGCTTATGTTTTCCCCGAGGTTTTTTGGTAAATGGCTAACATCTCATTGATTCATTCTCACTTCACCTATTATCTTCACAAAAACAAAAAACCTAAAAAACAAACCTGTACATTGTAATGGCACAAGGAAATAATTTTAAATTATTCAGGCATTTTGTAAAATTTGATCTTTCTGCTTCTCTCACCTTTGAATGCTTTCACTGGGTGTGTCTGGGGTGTGAAGGATTTACTCAAGTTCTTTTGCTCCTGGAGTCTCCAAACCCTCTGGGCCAGTGACGGCCTCTAAGAACGAATGTAAGGAAGCATTCAGTCATTTCTGTTCTTTGGCCTTCGAGTGCCCTCCACTAGCCAATACACTACGGGAAACAGCGTCTTCCTCTGTTAGCTCTGGGGCAGTGGAAGTGAGGGACAAGCACGAAGAATTTGGAGTGTCAGAGGAGGCTGTAGAACGACGGAGCTGTCAGGTGGCTTGTGATGGCGGAGATATTTTTTCCTGATGATGAAACTAGAAGGGTCTTCATAAGTCTGACAGATGGAGTATATCTTTACTTCTGAACAGTCCATTTTATAATAGATTATTTCTAAAAAAGGAATTAGAAATGAAATTTTTTAAAATATAAAAATGCTCAATCTCATTCTTCCTCTAAATGCAAATGGAAATTACATGTAGAGACTTAGCAGATGGGCAAAAAATTAGAAGAAGTGAAAACCTCCTTTGCTGGCATTCTCCCATAAAGGCGATGGAGTATGCTTTGCTGTACAGAGGAAAATTTGACAGTATCTATCAAATATTATCATGCACAAAGCCTTGGATTCAGTAATTCCTCTTCTAGGAATTCATCCCACAGATATTCTAGACATGCACTCAAAGGTGTAGGTATAAAAGTGTTTATTGCAGAATTATTTGTGAAAGAAAAAAGAGGCATAAAGGTCCATGAAGAAAAGTGGCTAAATAAGTTAGTAAGCTGGAGTATATCCATATAGTGGGATACTATTAAAGAACAACCTCCGTGCTGTTTGGAAACAGAGGCAATTCCATTTGTTTTACATATAGAAATTAGTGGCATGGTTGCATCTGGGGAGGGAAATTTGAAAACAGTTTTTCAGTTATACCCTTATTTGTCACTGCATATTTTTTAACATTTGGATATTGTATCATTTATGTTTTATTACATATTTTTAAAAATTTAATTAAAATTTTAATAGAAACTAAATTGATGCAAAAATATATAGAAATAATAGCTTATATGCACTAAATTTTGCTGTATGTCAGGCACCGGTTTACTAAACACTTTGAACATATCGTGTGATTTGATTCAACCATAAACTTATAAGGGGATTACCACTATCACCTCCATTTCGCTGAGCAGGAGAGAGTGGTGGTACAGAGAGCCTGAATAACTCGCCCACAGATTCCCATTTAGTTGGTGACAGAGCTGAGGTTTGAACTCAGGCAGCCTGGTTCCAGAGACCAGACTCTTAACCACCATATTACACTGCTCCTGTATAGTCTTAGGCCTCCAAAGGGACTCTTAATTATAGTGTAGCCAAAGTAAAACTCAGAGAACCAATTCAGATCTGCAAGAAATATCTTCTTTTTTCCTCTGAATTAACTTAAAACAGATTCTGAGCTCCTATCCTGCTTGATTGACAGGAAATGTAATCCTAGGCATTATTGGGGTTCTCCCCTTTAAGTGTTATACAAGGTCTTGGGGTCTTACCTGGGACCAAAGCCTGGCAGAGACCCTGCTGGTTGTCAGCCCACACTGGTTACCACAGCGATGTCCTCTGACCCAGTTGAACTCTCTACAGCATGTGATCCTACCCATCCTGACCCCCAGCCTGCAAACTTCATTATATTCCAGGGAAATTTTCTTTTTCCCTCAGGCCCCTGCCTTCAAAGACATCAAAATATTCTCTCCAATAAGCTCAGGTTTTATCTAGAGAGAGCCAGATCATTCTGCAAGAAATCTCTAAGGTGATAATTACTAAGGGCATATTTAACTTGCTTAGGTCAAAGGAAAAGAGAAAATATGGGAAGAAGACTATGAAATTTACATCTAAATCAATTATCCTGCCACAGAGTCAAAGCTGCAGAAAACAAAATACTTTCGGATTGGAATTCACTTTCTTCATCATTTCCCTGCGCAAGGGCTTGACTTGGGTGTTTATGGAATGATAGCTGTCATCAGTAAATGAAAGGATGTTTTCCATTAATAGCAGATTTGGACTGAGACATGGGATGTTTAACACCTGCAGTTTGATTGCAAGGCACACAGAGCACACTCTGCAAACGGGTCAAAAACCTGATGGGGAAGTGAGGATAGTTTCCTTTTATACCTTGAAAGTCTTCAAATAAAATCAGTCATGTTCCCCACCCCTATTCAGCTAACCAACCTGTATGTGCAGAAAAGACAAGATCGAAATCCAAGGAAGGAAGCGTTGGAATCCAAGGGCCTGGCATCAAAGAGAATGCACTTAAATAGAAACCAGGTTGATACCAGAACTTCAGGGTGATTATAACAGGCAAGAAAAGGGAGATATATGATCTAAGCACAGAATCTTGTGACTGTAGGAGCCTGGGTAAGAGGTCTGCCCCAAATTCCATCTGCCACCAATGAGAACAGAAAGGAAATGGGTAGTGAGAGCCAAGCTGGGAAAGAGTCCAAGATGGGTGTGCCTCCAGTGTGTTTAGTAATCGGGTCCAGCTCAGCAAATCTGAGTTTCTTTAGTCTTCAGGCTACTATCCCTCTTAATAAGCGAGAAACATTTGATCTTAAGCAGTTTCTGGAAACCCAGTTACCCGAGCCTTTGTCTAAGTTTTGCAGAGGAGAAGAAATAGCTACAGCAGTGGTCATGTTTGCTGGCCAGCTCATTTCTGGCCCTTTGCTCCACCTAGTGGACTTCCAGGCTACGGAGGCTTGGAAAGGAGATCAGTGATGGGAAAAATGTACTTCTGCTGATAAATCTGGACTTTTGTTCATTTCTTTATAGGTAATACACTGCTCCACCTCAATCTGTCCTTGTTCATATTGAGTGAGCACTTTCATTTATTTCATTAAAGCCAAGTGTGTAGTTGTGAGTTAGCAGAATCTAATGTGTCTCTTCTCTCTTCTTAATATACGAATAGAATTATGTGATCAGGAGACCCATATTGGCACAGAAAAAGTATATTATATTATATCCTCTGGTGGCCAACCTCAACCAAACCGCAACAGGGTCATTTCGTTGAATAAGAGCCCACCTACTTTCTAACCTCCATGGAGGTCTTTTGAGCAATAACTGGTTAAATAGTCATAGGACTTTTTCAAGAAATTTCACACTGAATTATAAAAGCAGATGAAAGAATATCATGAAGTATAGTAAAGCGAATGATTTTAGGTACAAAGGGATTCGGAGCTGATTCTTATACAAGATCCGTGTGTGAAGGTAAAGATTAGCACCAGTCTGTGTTTAAGCCATTAGGGTGTACAAAATGAGGTCAACATTCTACACTTATTGGACAGCCTGCAGTGCTTCTGTCGGTCACTAGCCTCAAACGTTAATCAAATCATTATTCTTTATTCCTTACCTGTAGTTGATATTTACTTGCTGTTGTGGGTTGAATTATGTCCTTAAATTTTCATGAGTTCAAGTCCTAACCCCTAGTCCCTCAGAATCTGACCTTATTTGAAGACAGGGTCTTCACACAGGTAACCAAGTTAAAGTGAGGTCATTAGGGTGGGCCCTAATCTAAATGACTAGTGTCCTTATATAAAAGGGAAATTTGGACACAGAGACAAACACGTGTAAAAGAAGAATACCAGGTGAAGGTGAAGATGGCCATCGACAAGCCAAGCAGAGAGGCCTGGTACAGAATCCTTCTCTCACAGAAGGAACCAACCCTCCAACCACCTTGATCTTGGACTTCTGGCTTCCAGAACTGCAAGACAATAAACTTCTGTTGTCTAAGCCACCCAGGTGCTTTGTTACAGCAGCCCTAGCAACCTAATACATTGGCCTTTGGCAAATGGATAAGAAGCTCTCTGCAAATCCTCCTCCTCCTCCTCATCATCATCATCCATAAAATGCTAGAGTGGAAAGGCATCTCAGAAAATACATTGCTCAACTCTCTGGTTTTGAAATAAAGTGCCTAAGGTCACACAGCAAGTTGGTGACTTAGTCACCCCTTCAGCTCAACCTTCAGCGTACATTATCGTAGTCAGCCAGCTATTTCAAAAATGGTGGCAACATCAGTCTATTATGATGATTAGACCCAAAACTTTGTTGGAAAGAATTTCCTGGGGAACAATATGCAAGCCTTGACTCTTTCTAAGTATTTGCTCATGGAAGCATGCGCTAAACAGAGAATTAATTGCTGGCTAGATGCCAGCTGGAAGATTGATACCCAGTGGAACAGACAGAGGAGTAACTTAACTGGGCCTATAGGATCCACCATCCCTCTAGGCAGGCACTTGGTTGGGGCAACCGTCTGTCTCTGGCTAGAGGATGATTCACCAGAGTGACTTAATCCCCTGTGGGTCAGAAGCTCAGGTTCATGTGAGCAGGGTGGGGGCTGGGAGATCGGAGCCTGAGTATTCATAAGAGTGTGGCGATGTTAAAATAGTAAACATGCTATTGATTAAAGTACACAACACAAGTAATTACTAGAAACCCCAAACCAGCTATCACTTATGATTATGGAGATCCGATCTAATACCAGACAGAAAGCCCAGTTTCAACTCTGCAGCAGAGGCCTTTGAAGAGTGTCCAGGAGTAACTGGCATTTAATCAATGCAGTCATTACCACGGCACATGGCTCCTGTGGCTCCAGGCCCCCTGCAGCCACTGACCTGCGAAAGCGGGAAAACGTCTGTGCAGTTTCACCACTGACAACATTTGATTCACAGACTCAGACCAGGTCCAAGTGAAAAATGTTAACATTTTTATATTTGAGAAATACAGGTTCATTGTCCCCAAGAATTCAGTCTGTATCAGTAATCGCACAAACACTCTGGGTGTTTTCCATTTAGAGACGTCCAATCAGCATTCATTTTGATAGACAGGAGGGTAAACGCTACAGCAGGCTGCCAGGCATTTGCTTTTCATCTGATCTTCTCTAAACCTTCCATGAAACGTTGGGAAGAATATGTCTGCTTTCTCACTCCCTGAGGTATGGAAAGAGCATGTGCTACTTATAACTTAGGAACAAAGAAGTATTGACCCTGTTCTTGGTTTTGCTTCAAAAAAGGTTACCCATTGAGTATCAAATGGGTTCTGATAGGAGAATATACCTCTTGTGGAGGGTAGACATAGTCTTAGGCCTGTACCCTCTCTCCTTTTCCTGGTCAGAACTCATAGCTTGCTTTCACCCACCTTGTGAAAGGAAATTAGGAGGAAGAAAAGGCTCCATTTCCCCTCTCAGCATCTTACAAGTCCTTAAGGCATGACCAATGAGAGGAAGTGAGAAGAAAGATATCCTTGAACTCAAGGAGCCACAAAATACTTACTTAGACAATGGTGGCCTCTTTTAGTGCTTTTCAAAGGGTACTCCACAATTACCTGCTTCAGAATGATCTAAAGAGCTTGCCAACAACACCGATTGCCAGGCCTCTGTGTGTGCTCTGAATCGGAAGTGATGGGAATAGGACCTTGGAATGTGTGTTGTTACCAAGTGTCTCCGGGAACTGCTATATCCACTAAAACGGGTTCCGTTGGCCTCCCCTCCATCTCAACAGTGCTGGGCTCCAAGGCTCGATTTCTTCTCTCTCTACACTTACTCCCTTGGTTTTCTCCAGTCTAATGAGGTTTAAGTGTCTTTATATGCAAATAGCTCTCAAATTAACATCTGTAGCCCATACCTTTCCCCCAAATTCCAGAATTCTATATCTAACTGCCTTATTGATGCCAAAAGACATTTTTAGAAATTAACTTTCATTCTTGATTCTGTCCTTAGCATCCTCCTCACTTTCTCTCACACTCACATAGAATCCCTCAGAGCTTTTTCAAAATATGCCCCCCCATGTTCCTCTGTTCCCTGGGCCACGTCAACAGCCCTCTGTTTGGTTGCTCTGCTTACTTTCTGTATCAGTCAGAGTTCAGCTGGAGATGACAGAAGCCATTCCAGCTCCTTGAAGCAGAAAAGGATGGAATGCAGGTGTGGCAGACTGATGCTACCACAACCCTTCCCATCCCACGCACCATTTTGTGATGTGACTTTGCCACAACTCCCAAAAAGAAGTGGAGTCTACTTTTTTCTTTTGAATCTGGGCCAGTCCTCTGATTAACTTTGGCAAATAGAATGAGGCAGTGAAGCTGAGTGACCCCCAGACCTAGCTGTAGGAGGCTTTTGCAGTTTCCATTTTCACCCTCTTGAAAGGCACCCTTCATATAAGGCAGCTCAGGCTAGATTAGTGGGTGATGAGAGACCACATGGAGAGAGCGGGCTCAGAGTTTTAGGCACCCCACCCAAGATCCAAGACATGTGAGGGAGGCCATCTAGGACCTTCAGGCCTAGCATAGCTGACAACTAAATGCAACTACACGTGTGAGCCCAGGTGAGATCAGCAGGAGTGCTCAGCCAACCTAAGTTTGGAGGGATGTTCATTACCTAGCAACAGATAACTGAAATGTTAGTGAAGTTAGGGCTTGCAAAACATTTGGAGGGTTTAGGGGCAGGCTCTAGGCTAGGCCTCCAGCAGTGACTCCCAGAACGCTGCAGAACTGGCCTGCTGGAGGAACTGCTACTGCTGTCATAATCCGGAAGCTGGGGATCAGGACGCCGTCGTCCATTTTCCAGGTCTGAAAACACACCAGCTTAGCCATGATCTGGCCAGGAAGTCACTACAAGGTCTGTTGGCTGCAGAGGCATACCACAGCCATTTTACATGAGCAAAATGTGTAATTAATGTGCTATTACCACCTTTCCCACCACTAAAGTTAGTTCTGCATTCAAGACTGGCAAAAAACAAATTATAGCTGAACCTCTAACTTCAAGAGAGTCTGGGAAATCTAATCTTAGCTTTTGAGTCTATGCACTGCTGAAAGGCACAGAAAAAATGATTTTAAAACATGTTTTGATAAGCCCTAGAAATCTAACACACAGTACAATGAATATAGACAACAATATTATACTATAATTTTAGAATGCAATAAATATCACTACAATGGCAATCTTATTACAATATGTAGCTAATACATATTAAGTTTAATATGTATTAAAGTAAACATTGTACACCTTAAATTTATACAATGTTATATTTCACATTTAAATAATTTTTTTGCATCTAAAATCATGCCTGTACATGAGATGCTCATTGAATATGTGTTAAATGGCTGAACTAAAGCTTGATAAAGAAAAGTTAAAATTTAGAGACGATCATCTCTAGTTAGCCCAGACGATGACACTCTGCATGCCCAAAACCTTGGTTTCTGTCTCTCTCCTTTACGCCTGTGTCCTGAAGTATCAAGAAAGATTTAGAATTCAAGATTTTTTTCAGCCTGGTACTTACCATCTTTACTATCATTGTACAACCATCTTAGGTCAAGCACTTCTGGTCTTTTTTTTTTCCTTTTGTAATAAATTTTCATTTAAAAGGTGAATGTGGGAGGATAGGAAGTTCTCGAAGGGCAAGCTCCTCAGTCTTTCCTGCTCCCCATGGCTTTGGCCATCGTCTCTCTCTGAAGGCTTGTTCTCCGGGATACTGACAGCTTGATTTCTCTGGGTAACGTCATGCAAAGGAAATTAGCTCAGTATGTCTTCTGCTGAATTCCATCTGTAGCTCAGTGTTTTAAGGTGTTTGTGAACAAGGCTACAAAGCCATTTGATAAGACAAGGCAACGTTCCAGTCTCTGGGAATATTTCTCCCCTCCCAGAACATTCTTAAATACCACTGAACAGCCTGAAAATCTACCCACGCATGAGCAATCTCCTGCAATATACGGAAAGCTTTTCAGGTGTCACATCTACAATAGCAGGTGGTTCCTTTGGGTAGAAAAATTATGGCAAGGATAAAGAGACAGAAAGCAAACTGCTTCAATATTCTGGGTACAGCTTTCCCCAAGTGAATCATTCCCATATGCCTACTCTTACCACGGGCCCCTTTCCAGAGGAAGTGGGCTGTGTGAAGGGAAGTGTAGAGATACATTCTGATGGGCAACCTGCAGTGGTGCCCGTATTTGGCAGATCCCATTAATCTTTAGATGTATAGCAGCCGCTCTCTGTAAGTCTCAAGAGGCAAAATTTTAATGTGGACTTGATACCTGTATTTGCTTCCCTCATAATAAATACATAATCTTGTTATGAAGATTTAGTAGTGCTCATTCGAGGCAAGGCTGCTTTTGAAATTCTATACAAATTCATTTTTAATATTTTATTTATTTATTTTTAGAGAGAGGGGAAGGGAGGGAGAAAGAGAGGGAGAGAAATATTAATGTGTCGTTGCCTCTCACATGCCTCCCACTGGGGACCTGGCCCGCAACCCAGGCGTGTGCCCTGACTGGGAATCAAACTGGTGACCCTTTGGTTCACAGGGCAGCACTCCATCCACCGAGCCACACCAACCAGGGAAATACAAACTCATTTTAAATAAAAGCTTATAAGGAAGGCTGAGACTAGAGCAATTTGCAAAGGTGATTATTTAGTTCACTTTTTACTGTGAATTTTACTATGAATTTTACTTTTGTATTTGAGACATACAGAAAGTTTAAAGAGCAGGTATGTACTCTTTAGTGAACTTTTCTTGCTTGTCAGAGAAAAACCTGGACTAGTGAAAAAGACTTCATTTCCAGAAAGAAGTGCAGCAAAGCTGGAAATTAAGAGTTTTGCGTAGTTTTTTTTAACTTCTCCGTAGTGTATAAGACTAGCATTCTTATCATTTATAAGCATAACACATCTCCCTTATTGAAAATAGAGCTGCTGGTGCCACTGTCTTAAAACAAAAATCAACTAAAGTCTATTAGGGAAAGATGTATATAGGGAGCTTGTTCATGGAAAAGTTAACTTGTTTGCATGGAAAACACCTACACTGGAAATAAAAAGAAAACGTAGTCATTAAGCTAATTCCTTCTGGCCCTTCCAAATCTCAGAGTGGTGTCCTCTACCAGCCGGATGACCATCGGCATATTCCTTATAATAATAGGATTTACCCTCTGGAGTTGGCGCACGGAAAGCTCGTAGACAGCGTTGGCACACAGCAAACCCTCAGTAAACGTCAGCTTGCTTGCTCCGCAACACAATGTTGCCTCCGCACGAGAGCACAACTTTGGTTTTATTTAGTTCTGTGGCCTCGGTTTTTATTTTTCCTACAGTAGGCATTCCATAAAGATATGTTGAATGGATTAAGTAATGAGAGTAGTTAGTCTTTGGGGTTGAAAGTGAAAGAGAATTAGTCCCCAATTGTATATCTAGTGAGAGAAAAACAGACTTTGGGTTAGGGTAGGTTAGGAAGGGAGGAAAGAACCCTAAAGTAACATGAGAAGGCCTCAATCAAGTTTAAATTTTTCTAGCTCTCTGAGTGTAAAGACTAAGGATTTCTTTCTTAATTTTTAAATTGGGAATAACTTCCAAGGTTATTCTGAGGACTAAATTAAGGTGTATGTGAAAGCTCATAATAAACCATAAAGAGATATACAAAGACATGATATTAATTTTTATCTCAGTAAGTTTATTCATTGGATGACAATAAAGTGATTCTATGAGAGTCTTGGAAGAAAGAATCTTTAGCTAAAGATTTAAGTACTAAAAATATTCAACCCCAGAGGTACCACAGACATAGACTAATTTTTTCCATCTGTGCAGTTTAGGGTAGATTTGGCACACACTCAATACCAGGCAAGAAAGAAACTATGGTTTAGGCTGCTTTTAAAGTTTAAAAAAGGCAGAGAAGGAAACCATTTCTTTTTATAAGCATAAATGTTAAAATAGAGAAAGCCTTCATCAAGTAATGCATCACCAAAGCAAGACTATTTCATCCACACCCTCCTACCTTTCCCCACTCCCCATTTATGTTCTAATTAGTTAGATGTTTTATATACAATGATTTATGTATCATAGTCACTTCCTCATTATCGAGAAAAGACATGCAGATCATTCTTCATCAGCCACATGTGACTCAGAGGTCAAAAGAGCAGTTCTTTGTGGGATGCTATCTCTAGATTAATAGTATTTAAAGACCTGGTTTCCAGAGCTGTGGATTATTGTAAACATTGTGGCTTTAAGATTAGGCCTCACCCATGATGCTTCAACAGAATGTGAGTTTGAGGTTGAGAAACTAACTTGAGGAAAAAAAAATAAAATGGGGGGAAAAAAAGCTGTAGTGAGTGAGCTGATGACTCACTGTCCCTTCCTTGAACTTCAGGAATAACAAGATGGAAGAGGAAAAAAAAAAAGGCAGTGCCCCACTGCAGACCAGATGTTTCATGAAAGACAACAAATTCAGGGAACTCGCAGATCTATATATGTTCTCAGGGTAAAGGCAATGCATATAATTTTCACGATCAAGTTGTTAAGTGCATCAGAGATAGGAAACTATACTTTTTTCTCTCTGAATGTATCTTTATTTTGCAACTTTGATTACTTATTTATTTTACATTTATTTAATTATTTTTCAAGTACAGTTTTCTGTCTATTACTCCCATCCCAACCCACCCCTCGTGCTCCCCCCTCCCTCTCATTTCCACTCGTCTTAGTTGTTGTCCATGTATCCTTTGTATTTGTTCCTCTAAATCCCTCCCCTATTTCCCCTGAAATTCCCTCCCCTCTCCCCTCTGGTTACTGTCCGCCTGTTCTCTATTTCAGTGTCTTTGGTTATATTTTGCTTGCTTGTTTGTATTGTTGTTCAGAGGAAACTATACTTGATTATACTTTACCATGAGAATGATCATAGTAAATCTGATCATTTTGGAAGCACTATCCTGCTTAAAAACCACAATAACTACCTTGCTACTGGGTCAGGTCTAAATGTACAATGGCATAGAATATTCTTTTTTTAAAAACTAATTAATTTTTTTAAAAGAGAAGGGGAGGAGAAAGAGAAGGAGAGAAACATCAATGTGTGGTTGTCTCTCCTATGCCCCATACTGGAGACTGGGCCTGCAACCCAGGCATGTGCCCTGACTGGATATCGAACTAGTGACCCTTTACTTCGCCATCTAGGGCTCAATACACTGAGCCACACCAGCCAGGGCCAATGGCATGGAATATTGTTTGTAACAAGATCCCAAACTTCCTTGATAGCTTTATCTTCTGATTTATTCTTTTTTAAAATTATATTTCACTGGTTATGCTATTATAATTATCCTGAATTTTTTCTTTGCCCCCCCTTCACCCAGCACTGCCCACTCCCTAAGGCAATCCCTCCACCATTGTTCATGTCCATGGGTCATGGTATAAATTCTTTGGCTCCTTGATTTCCTACACTGTACCTCACATCCCCATGGCTATTCTGTAATTACTTATTTGTATTTCTTAATCCTCTCACCTCTTTACTCATTCTCCCCCACCACCTTCCCATTTGGTAACCATCAAAATATTCTTGGTATCCATGATACTGTCTCTGTTCTTGTTTGCTTAGTTTGTTTTTTAGTTTCAATTGTTGATAGATATAGTTTTTTTTGCCATTTTATTATTCCTAGTTTTGATCTTCTTTTTTTTCTTCAATAAATCTCTTTAACATTTCATGTAGTAATGGTTTGGTGATGATGAACTCCTTTAGTTGTTTTATCACTAAAAAGTACTGGGAAGTACTTTATCTGCCCTTCAATTCTAAACATTAGTTTTGCTGGTTAGAGCAATCTTGGCTGTAGGTCCTTGTGTTTCACGACTTTGAATATTTCTCCTCAGTCCCTTGTAGCCTACAAAATTTCTTTTGAGAAACCAGCTGACAGTCTTTGGGAACTCCCCTGTAGGTAACTAACTGCTTTTCTCTTGCTGCTTTTAAGATTCTTCCTTTATCTTTAACCTTTGGCATTTTAATTATGTGTGTCTTGGAGTGGGTCTTTTTGCAACCATCTTGTTTGGGACTCTCTGTGGTTCCTGGACTTGTATGTCTGTTTCCTTCACCAAATTAGGGAAGTTTTCTTTCATTATTTTTTCAAATAGATTTCCAATTTCTTGCTCTTACTCTTCTCTTTCTGGCACTCTTATGATACAAATGTTGGACTTCTTGAGGCTGCTTATACTATCTTCATTACTTTAAAATTCTTTTTTCTTGTTGATCTGATTGGTTGCTTTTTGCTTCTGTATGTTCCAAATCATTAATTTGATTCTAAGCTGCATCCACTCTACTTTTGTTTTCCTGTAAATTGTTCTCTATTTTGACTAGTGTATCCTTCATTTCTGACTGGATCTTTTTTATACTGTTGACGTCCTTACTAAGTTCCTTGAGCATCCTTATAACCAGTGTTTTGAACTCTGCATCTGATCGATTGCTTATGTCCATTTTGTTTTGCTGTTTCTGGAGTTTTGATCTGTTCTTTCATTTGGGCAATGTTTCTTTGTCTCCTCGTTTTGGCAGCCTCCCTGTGTTTGTTCCTAAGTATCAGGAAGAAGTGGTAATGTGGCCTAATGTAAGTGTCCTGTAGGGTCCAGTGGCACACCTTCTCCTATCACTCAAGTGGGTCCTTGAGTTGCGCCCTTCATGTACACCTTCCTTTGGTAGTTGAACCTTGGTTGCTGTTGGCAGATCAATGGGAGGAATTTACCCAGGCCAGTTAGGTGTAAGAGCTGGCTGTGATCGCTGACCACCAACCTCTGCCCTCCGTGAAGGATCTGCTGTGCAGGGCCATGGTGGTGGAGCTCTGATATGGTTTGTAGCTGTCTACTGGGTGTGCCAGCCCTGGGCTTTCCCAGGTGGTAGCCAAGGTCAGCCCCCATCTGTGTTTTGCCCAGGAAACCCTGCCTGAGCTATAAAGCAATCTGAGTTGGCTGCTACTAGTGCTGGGACTGGAGATTCCCAGGCAAAGCCAAGCTATGAATCTAAGCTGGCTGCTGCTAGTGCTGGGCCTGGGGCTCACTAAAGCCAGCTGTTTTTTTGTTTGATAGCATTTAGGAAGTTGTGAAGCATGAGCCAAGACCAGCCATTCCTATGGAAAGCATCTTGGGTGGGGTGGAGTCTCTGGGGATCTCTGAGGTGGGTCAAACAGTGTTAGACTGGTTGACGGAGTCTCATGGCACCAGCTTACAGCTCTGCCTGGGGAGGGTGTAGAAAAGACACAATGGCCTCTGCTCACCTTGATGGTAGACACTTCAGTTTCTCCCTGTATACCACTGGTGACTTTCAAGCTGCTACCCCAGTGCTGGAGCTCAGAGGAAGGGAGTCTGAGTGGGTGATTCCATGTGTGGGTTCTTTAAGAGGAACTGCTTGGGGCTCCAGCAGTTTCTTCCACCAACTCAATTCCTGCTGGTTTTTGCAGCCCAAAGTTGTAGGGACTTACTTCCTGCCACTGGAATCCTGGGCTGGGTGACCTGATGTGGGGCTGGGACTCCTCACTCCCAAGATATTCTTCCCTCATATTTTTTTTTGAAAGACTGTTTATTTATCCCTAGAGAGAGGGATAGAGAAAGAGAGAGGGAGAGAAACGTCAGTTGTGGCTGCCCCTTGTGCGCCTCCCACCAAGGACTGGCCTGCAACCCAGGTATGTGCCCTGATTGGGAATTGAATCGGTGACCCCTTGGTTTGCAGGACAGCACTCAATCCACTGAGCCACACCACACCAGCCGGGGCTCTCTACCAAAATTTTAATCACCACATGTGTGTGTGGGGCCAGCCCATTCCACATCTGCACCCCTCCTACCTGTCTGGATGGATGTGGTTTCTTTAATTCTGTAGTTGCCAGTCTTCCATTCAAGTCAATCTGGTTCTGAGTGATGATTGTTCTATATTTTAGTTATAATTTTGATGTGGTTGTGCAAAGACACGAGCCATGTCTGCCTATGCCATTGTCCTGATCAAAAGTCTAATTTATTCTCATTGCATATCTTGGAAGGTATAAGGGACCACTTATAATTTACCAAATAAGTCAGATACTTTAAAACTCTGGTCTATTTCTTTACGCTGTTTTCTCGTCCCAGGACTCTCATCCCAGCTGGCAAACCCCTAATGGTGCTTCAAAGCCTGGCTCAAGTGTCATTTCTTCTCTGTAGTTTTCTCAGCTCCCACTCTCCTACTACACAGGATGAGTGTTCTTTCATCTATGGAGTCATTGAACTTTAAGCATGCCTTTGTTAAGTCACTTAACCCGATGCATCAGAGATTCTGGTCTCTCGAGCTACTGCATAGATAATGAAGGCAAGTGGGAGCCTGCCATTGTGTAATTCTCAGTATACCACAGGAGCATAATACAAGTTCGTTGAATTGAATCCAACACAATCAAATACTAGAAGAGAACCAAAACATAAGTGGATTTTCTAGTCCTAGAAATTATGCTAGGGCTAGAAAGTATATGCCAAAATCATTCACATATGTGATTTTGCTTTTGGTCTTTGGACCAGAATGTAATTTGCTTTTATTTAAAAAACTGTCATGAATATGCTTCCTTAGATAAAACATTATGAATCCATTTTAGGCTTAGAATTGTCCTTCCCATAACCTATTTTGCCAAAAGGTAGCTGGGTAATTTGAAATATTCTCTAGCTGGAGTGGAATCACATTTGAGACTTGCTTCAGGCAGGGCACCTCTGTCTTGATTTTGCTCTTCCAAGAGCCCCACAGTCAACCAGGCAGGAGCAGAACGGAAAACAGATGAGCCCTGTTGAACATAAAATTTTCCACATTCTCTACTTTAGCATTAAGCTTTCTTTGCTAATGGAACAGGTTAAATGAAGCAGTATATAATGTAGTATTAATTTATATTTTTACATTTTATCCATTATGCCATCTTGTTTCAGAAATTCTTTAAGAAACCTTAAAGAAAAAAAAATCCCAAAGTGAAAAGCAAATGGTTCCACCCATCCCTTTGGTTCTTTGAGTTTCCTTCTGTCAGTGCAGGTGATCAGTGTGCAAGAGTTTTGAAGAAGTTTCGCAGGCACCCGTAACAGCATTGCCGGAGCATCCTTTATCTTGGATTGCCTCAAATGTCCACAGGTCACTTTTACCCTGAGGCTCAGTGTGAGTTTGCTCAATCTTAAAATCTGTCACTGAGGCCCTCAGCCGTAGGGAACAGAACATGGTAGTGGTTATTCCACACGTATTCAGGCTAAATAAAACCACGGTTCATGAACACCTGAAGTTGCTCAGGAGCAGCAACGTAAAGATGAAACACAGGAGCTCTGGAGTCAGTTTGTCTGAGTCTGCGTCTGGCCAGTTATGTAAATCTGGACAAACTACTCCTCTCTGTGCCTCACCTGCCTTCTCAGTAAAGAAAGAATAATAACTGCACATACATACCTCTTACTGAATAAGTAAGTTAAATCTGTAAAGCATTTACAACAGTGTCTGGCACACGGTAAGCACTAGATAAGTGTTAGCTCTTACATTCCATACATTTATATTTTTACATAAGAAAAGTGGGTACAATAAAAAAAAAAACTGAAGGAAGGCTGGTCATTTTCAGGACAAAACTTTATTTACAAAACTGCAACTCAGTCTGTTTTAATATCACTATTGACAAAATGTCCATGGCAGAGACATTAGTTGAGGTGATACATTGATTTTAGCTACACGTAAAACCAGAATCTAACCCTATCCCTGCTTCCTATTTCTGTGTGGTTCTAAGTACAGCTTAAAAAAGAACAAATTCTCTTTACAACGATGGCTTAAACAAACCATCTCTTTAGTTTCTGGGGTTTTTTTCCTATTTAATGGTTGGGACTGAGACTACTCATCTAAAATTTGCTATTTACAGAGAAAGCCCTAGAGAATAACAAAGACGGAGGTTCAGTTTCTCTGGCTTTCATAATACAATATCATATGATTTTATAAGGTAAATAAATAATATGTGTAAACAGTATATATTGATAATTTTCTGATATTCATTTATTTAAAATCATATTGAAGAATCAAGAGGATTTTTCCATACATTTAAAAATTCATTATATTTCTTGACTCACAAAGTATTGTTCCATATTAAAGTAGTTATCACCAAAATAACATGATAACTAGTACCTATGGAAACCTATTAGCTTGTTTTTTAAAATTCTCTGTTAAGCTTTAATTCTGAGTATCACATATATATGCATGGTTATATGCATGAATTTATGTGTGGGCACTAATGCCCCTTATTCAGGAATGTAAAATAATGGTACCTGGCACCTAGTTTAAGAAAAACTTCCCTCCATTGGGAGGTAGCTGAGTGACATGTGAAAAAAATCTTCTCCTACCTCAATGTAAGAATACACCTGTATTGGGTACAGGAATAGAAAGAGGAAGAAAAAGAAGTATAAGTAGAAGAAAATAACTACATTGGTTCAGATTAAACTCAGGTAATTCATTTAAGACAGCAAGTAAATAAATCAACAAATGACCAATTTTTGTTTTCCAACTACAACAAAAAAATCACTGGAAGATCCTTACTAACAATTTTAAAGTTGATCCATGAATATATTTTAAATAGTAAAATGTTTGACCATTTTATCCATCATAATTGTATTTATCTAATACACTCCTCTGCTGAGATATCGAACACGTCTTCATCTGTGCTCTCTTCTATCTCTGGCAAGTTGCCCCAAAGTAGGAAGTTAACACCTGGAAATGAAAGTTTATATAATTATTTGGTGCTCACTACAGTTAGATGAAACCTTTTATGTTAACATTTTCTACTAAACCATAGTGTTAGCAGTAAAGAGAAAAGCTATGAAAGAATGTACCACAAATAAAATTATATAATATTATTCCATAGTGCATAAATATTCTTAAAACCCCTTTAAGTAATGACTTGAATTCTAGAATCTTGCAAAAAGACCTTAGGAGTCCATTTACTCAAACCCTACCACCAGCTACATTATGCCACAATAACTTTACAGTGATACTTTTTCAGATATATTTTAATGATTTTTGAAAATGGGAATCTCACAAGATCCTTTTAGATTAAGTGTCTCTTTGGAAGGTTCAGGGAAAAGACCTGAATAAATCTCATCTCCTCAACAAACACAGAAATAGCTGGTGCCTGTTTTCTGATTTAAAAAAAAAAAAAAGCAAGGTTCCAGAGGCAGTTATAATATACAGAATCCTTGATGTACGTGAATTTTAGTCTAGAGGCTGTGAAGGTAGAGCTGTAAACTTTAGACCAGGTAGAAGCAGTCCATATAATAAACAAAACAACAATCTAAACCCTCATTGTGAATGGACAATCAGATTTCATATTAAAGAATCTAGCACTGGTATTAATATATAGAATAAGACCACATATATGGTAAAAGATAAAGAGATGGTTTATTCTGGACAGGTACTATATTACAACTTGAAAGCACTAAATTGAAAAAAAAATTAACCTTTAGAAGAGCCAATGAAGTCCGATAAGAAAGTGAATCTCAAGCTGTCCAGTTGGCAGTGTGGGCACAGGGAGGACTCAGCAAGTCTGGACACTCACTCCACACACACTGAGACTGTGGCCACATAGTGGAATGGAGTGAGCCAGGATTGGAGACCTGGTCTGAATTCAGTTTCCACCTCTTACTTACCATGACACCATGGTGTTTTTACTACTTTTACTACCGATGCATGCAACCACAGACTATATATTATTGTTTTGTGTTCTTAAAGTTTTACAATATGCTATTATATGTATATTTTCTAATTTGCTTTTTCATTAATGATATTTTTTTAGGTCTACCTATGTCCATAAGTACAGATTTAGCTCATTTCCTTTAATTTCCGTAGAGTATTCCATTGAGTGAATGAAAAAATTACATATATTGCAAGTATGACCCATCACTCATCCTTTCCTCTAACTGTCCATTTTAAACAGGTGCCCAAGGAGACACACACAAGACTGTGCACTGCTGCACCGTGGAAACAATCAACGGTCTCTCTTGGTTGAGATACTGGGATTTAATCAGGCAAGAAGTCAGCAACTATTTTAGCATACAGAAGCCTATCATATTATTTTCTGCCATTTTTTTGTTTGATTTGCTTATAGTAAAAAACACCTCTTCCCCAAGAATAAATGAGGAAAAAATTTTTTGCTTCTGGTAATATGCATTGAATGTAAGGGACAATTAGAACCCATAAAGGTCCATGGAGAGCTGAAATGAATGTGCCTTTGAGGGTGTTTGCCAAACCCAGTGACTTTGAATTGAGGTTCCACAAGCTTCCTCAGGAAAGTGTCAGGAAGTGAGGTCTACATGTGTAGGATAGCCTAGAACACAGGCTTCTTGGGGCCCTTTCAGTCTAAACACTCTAGAATTTTATAAAGCTTGTGGTTACACTCCTTTGATGCTGCTGATTCAGGTGTGTCAAGGACAGTTCCAACAGCTACAAGAGACCCTGTCTTACAACAAATGTCCAGAAAATCCTGCTTTAAATCACAATATTAGAGAGAAGTTTGATATTCTTGGAGTCAATACAGAGACATGAGTAGCTCAGCACAATTGGTTCAAAGAAGAAAAAATAAACTAAGAGATTGGATCTGACAGAAGCAATACCTTCCTCTCTCTGTTAAGAAGGGAGGAAGGAAATCCTGTGATACATCTGTTTCTCATGGATTAGATTCAATGCAAATAGAAGAATGTTAGGCTTTTATCTTTGAAAAACGGACCCAAATTAAAAAGTAAATCAAAATTGAAAAATATCTACCCTAAGTTTTAAATTCCATGAAGCAGGGAAAATGTCAAAGCAGAAATTTCCTTTAATGTGTCCCCTGAGCAGCACAAATATAAAGCTGGAAACCTAAATTAGACTCCTGTATCTCACCTAGAGAAGTTCAGGTAAGTCCTTGCTCAAAAAAAAAAATGTTCTTCTTAACATACTAGAGTCTTAAATTAAGGGCCCCCTGTCCCTGCAATGGTTGAGAGCCACAATTAAATGCCAGGTGATAAAAAAAAAATCAGAGTCTCTAAAAGCCCGAGCATTATTGGAGGGTTTAAAGACCCTGACAACCTCATTTACAATATGTGATACATATTTTTTTAATCTGTGAAGGCAAATCATACTTCTAAAAAAGGAATATATTTTAAGTTCTGAAAAAGAATAAAACATGTATTAAAAAACCTGCCCTGGCTGGTGTAGCTCATTGATTGAGCACGCGGGCCTGTGAACCACACGATCACGGTTCAATTCCCAGTCAGGGCACATGCCTGGTTTGCAGGCCAGTTCCCAGCAGGGGACTCACGAGAGGCAACCATACATTGATATTTCTCTCCTTCTCTCCTTCCCTTACCCGCTAAGGATAAATAAATAAAAATCTTAAAAAAAAAAACAAAACCTGAGTGCTGGTGCCAACTTGGACCCTCCATAAAGTTCTTGAACTTGTTCTATAAACTTGAATTCCCATTTAAAAAGTCCCACTAAACGCCAACTTCATCTGTTGTGTAAATAGGTATTAGACATTGAGAACATGTACTTTGTAACAAAACTGAATGACTCTAGACAATATAAAATGTATTCTTTAAATATATTTTAAGAATTGGTTGTATATTTTCCTACTAAATAATTAGTAAAACACATTAGTATTAAAGATTTCCTTTGACTAAAATTCCATCATAATTTACTAATATAGATGTCAAAATGTCCACTTTTATTCTGAAGCAATATACAAAATAAAGAAGATACCTAGTCATCTCTCCTCCCAACGCCCTGTGGCCCCAGGCTCCCCACTGTCCCCTTCTTACACACACTTGACTATTAAACCTAAAATCTTCCAAAATTCTCTGGGGTCATAATATGTATCAAGGCAGCCATTTAGAGCAATTAAAATGATAATTTCAAAAGGCCCAAGAAATCCAGCCAAGAAGCTCTTAAATACAATGATCAAAATAGAAATGGCAATGAGTTTTGGCCAGTGGGATGCATAAGTGAATGTTTGG
The DNA here is from genome assembly GCF_014824575.4 of Sturnira hondurensis. NCBI lineage: Eukaryota > Metazoa > Chordata > Mammalia > Chiroptera > Phyllostomidae > Sturnira > Sturnira hondurensis. Next base: position 914,205 of record NW_028089713.1, on the reverse strand, counting down.
GATGATATGACTGATGTTTCACTTTAGTGGATCCGGTGAAGGTAAGAAGGTCTCAGAGGGAACCCTAAAATGATCTACTGGGATTTCCGCTCAGAGAGTGATAGACAAATGTTAGAGGAACGTCTGAGTCAATTGTTTCTTACCGGTAGAGTCCAGTCTATTAATACTATAAACTGCCTGGCTGTGAAACATCCAGAAGTGTCCGTTGTTACAGGAAAGGAGGCAGGGACAACACGGAACAATCACATGATAACCTACAACGTTCCCACTAAAAAAGAAAGTGAATATTGTTACATGCCATGTAATACCTGGCCACGTAAGCATTTTTATGTGTTAATGTAACTAGATAATTAAAGATCCTATTTCCTCCTAATATCCTCCATTGCTGGGATCTTACAGATGCAAGTTACTCTAATAGTGATTACAGTTTTGTTGTCAAGTGGGAAAACAGTATTTAAGTTAAGTGAAATAACATTAACACATCTCTATTTCTTTGCTAGTATTTTATGCATTTTCCCTTCAGAAGCTAGCTTCTAGAGGGCATAAAGTTGTGATTTGTTCTGTAAAGCGTCTCAAATTGATGTGCCGGTCACACAGAATACATTAAACAAATGCAGATCTGTGGGGAAAAGGTTTTTGCTGTCCCCAGGACAGTGGGCAGTGGGTTCTTATATGTCCCAGTTCCATTCCAGCACCTAAAAACCGTTCCAACAGATGGAGGAATAGGAAGACAGCACAAGCCCCTGTAAACCAAACACAAGCTGGCTGCTCTAATTTTATCTTCGGTGTTTTTGAGGGAATTAAAAAAAAAGAAGCAAATGTACAGCATCTAGAAAAAGTTGCAAAAGTTTTTACAGGATTAGTCTTCAGGATTATGTATCTGATTAAAAGTATCTTACTCTTCCACAGATTTTCCCCCTATCTGATTGCCATTAAATGGAGCGAATATATAGGGAATGTTTTAGTTAGTAGTTTTTTAAAATGACAACATGACCTGCTTACACCTTAAGTTGTAAAAATCTTATTATTTTTCACCCAGTGAGATGTGGGAGTCACTCATTTTTGTGAGGCTCTATAAAAATACTATGTGAAAGGTAGCAGCCCACCTAAAATATGTCGTCTAATCTTAATCTGATTGAAAGGCAAACAAATGAAACCAAAAGTTGTTCTTGGACTTTGTAAGACTATATTGCAAGAGTAAATTCTACGGCTTTAATTACTACCCTGATTCATTCATTCGACTAATGTTTATTGACCTTGTATTCTGTGTTAAATACTATTCTAAGAGCTAGGAATATAGTAGTAGACACAGTTTTGGTTCTCATGGAGTTATATTCTAGTAGGGATCCATCAGATCATTTTGCTCTCTTCTTAAAACCCCTTCAGTGGTTTCTCATTGGCCAAAAATGAAAACAAACAGTAAACTCCTTCATACCAAGGTCTAGACCTGCACTATCCAAATGTGGCTACTGAGCTATTCAAATTTGGCTAGCCTGAAATGAAATGTGCTGTTAAGTATAACACATATACCAGATTTGAAAGACAAAGAATAAAAAATAGAATGTAAAATATTTCATTAATTACATGTTGAAATGACAGTATTGTGGTTATACCGAGTTAAATAAAATACATGATTAAAATTAATTTCACCTGTTTCTTTTTACTTTTTAGAATGGGGTTACTGGAGCCCTGGTTCAGTGGGTTGAGTGCTAGCCCGCAAATCAAAGGGTGTGTAAGTGAATGTTTGGGATAATGCTGGTTCAAATCCCAGGCCAGGGCATATGCCTGGGTTGTGGGCCAGGTCCCCAGTAGTGGGTACATGAGAGGAAACCATACACTGATGTTTCTCTCCCTCTCTTTCTCCCTCCCTTCCTCTCTCTCTAAAATAAATAAAATCTTAAAAAATAAAAAATAAACTGGGGTTACTGGAAAATTTTAAATTCCATCTACAACTTGCATATTTCTATTGGACAGTGCTGCTCCAGATTACCTGTGTTTTGACTACATCTCTAATCTACTCATACTTTCCCCAGGTGTTCACGGGGTCTTTACCACACTGCCATCATCTTCCTATTCCTTGAATATTTTAAGCTTTTTCTTGGCTTGGCTTCTCTCTGTCTAGAAGATTCTCTATCTCCTTCTCATCCTTTAGGATTCAACTCTTTTTACCCTCTTGTGAGAAGTCTACCCTGATTATGCTATCAAAACCAGCTCTTATCCAGTCTCCCAACCTCTGTGATTCTCTGTTATTTTCTTATTTTCTTTGGAGCACCTCTTAGCCTATTCAATGTCTCATTTATTTAAATATCTTATTGACTGATTGTGTTCCTATTAAAATATGTCCAAAGACCAGTGTCTTTGTTTTATTTACTGTTGTTTCCAGCCCCTGTAACAATGACTAGAACCTGGCAGGAGGACCTCATTATACACTTTGAATGAATGAATAAAATTAAATAGTCATTAGCACAAGAGAAGAGTTTGCTAATTTAAATTGTTAGGATTATGATTTATAATCCAAACCCCATTTAAATGAGAAAATCTAAACTTCTCTCTAAAATGGGACACTCTCAGAAAAAGCCATAGATCTTGTAGCTCAGTGGATTGAGAGCAAGGCCGTGAACCAAGGGGTCATGGGTTTGACTTCCAGCCAGAGCACGTGCCTGGGTTACAGGCCAGGTCCCCAGTTTGGGGTATGTAAAAGGCAACCACACATTGATGGTTTTTTTTGCTCCCTCTTTCTCCTTCCCTTCCTTCTGTCTATAAATAAATAAATAAATAAAGTCTTAAAAAGATATTAGTAACAGCTTTGATCTGTGTGGAAATTTATGGTTTAGGAAGCCTTTTAATATTCATAATTCATTTGGTCTTTACAACTCAATAAGGCAAACACCAAAGATATTTTAATTTCAATCTTAAGAAGATAGTTCCTATCTTCTCAAGTTTATCTTCTTAAGATACAAATTAAATAAGGAAACAGTTCCAGAGGTTTAGAAGTGTACGGAGTTTATTCAAGATCACACGGACAGTAAGGGTAGAGGCAGGGCTCAAACCTGATTTTTCTAACTGTAAATCCCAGTGTCTTGTCCCTCTAAAGCACACTGCTTTTTTTTCTGAAAATTTGTCAATGAATTTTTTTTAAATTGTAAACTTATTTACAAATTTAAAGTGTCACAAGACCCTTAAAAAAAATAGCTCTATGTAACCAATGGTTTTTCAATGGCTCTTTGCACAGGTTAGAACCAGAGTTTGATGCAGCTCACTGAGTCTCTGTGTCTGCTCTGGTGTCAACATCCCTCTCCCAAACCCAGGACTATCTAGAATATTGCCACACGTACCATTTTAAGCATGCGATGTCCTTCAGTTTACATTTGCAGATTTCAGTGAAATAGCATCTTCCAATGAAGTCCACTGTGCTGGAGAGGAGAAAGTGTAGAGATAGTTAAGTATACTTTTACAATTTTTTTAAAATTGTAAAACACATACAACACAAGATTTACTAACTTAACCATTTTTAATGTAGAGTTGAGAACTGTTGAATGGATTCACACTGTTGTACAACAAATCTCCTGACCCTTTTCATCTTGTAAAATGAAAACTCTATACCCATTAAACAATTCCCCATTACCTTCTTCCCCTAGCCCCTGGCAGTCATCATTCTACTTCCTGTTATCGTGAATTTGAGTGCTTTAGATACCACATATAGGTAGAATCATACAGTATTTGTCTTTTTGAGACTGGCTTATTTTTAGTTAGCATAATGTCCTCAAGGTTCTACCATACTATAGCATGTGACAGGATATCCTTCCTTTTTAAGCCTGAATAATATTTCATTGTATGCATGTAACTCTTTTTGTTTATTCATTCATCTATTGATGGACATTTGGGTTGCTTCCACTGCTCGGTTATTGTGAAGAATGCTGCTAAGAACACGGATGTGCAGAATTCTTTTGGATATATACACAGAAATGGGATTGCTGAATCATATGGTAATTCTATTTTCAATTTTTTTGAGGAACTAGGATGCTTTTCCATAGCAGCAGTCCCATTTTATACTCCCACCAACAGTGTCTGTGGGTTCCAATTTTTCCATAATCCTCGCTAGCAAATATTCTTTTGATTGTGATTTAGTATTAATCTTGGAGGCCCAAAGAGCTAAAAGAGAGTCTGAAGTAGAACTATAGTATATTTTGTAAGAGTTGATATTTGTGAGCTCACCATACGAAAAACCTCTTGTGTTCATCAACTCATGCACATTAATCTGTACTATTATAACCTCTACAACAAAGTGAAGGCAATAGGGAAGACCCAGCTCTATTTTAAACTCTGGTCTAACCTCTAACAAGGAACATATCTGAGCCCTCCTTATGACGGTCTGATTTCTTATCACATCTATTGTATAGATGAATGGGTTAGTATTTTAGTCATAGGACCTTTGTAATAATAGGTTCCAGATTTATCATCTAGTGCATTTTTTTGCAACACACACACACACACACACACTTAATATTAACATATTTATCTTTGCAGTATGTGGTTTTGTCATGAGTCATGACTACACTTGAACCAATGCAGAAAAGATTTTAAAGGAGGAAGGGTTCTAAACTTTCACATATTAAAAATTTTAAAAACTTTTTATCATTATAATGAAATTCATTCTAAAGTATTATGACTATTAGCTGCCTCCTCTGGCTTCTGTGCAAAGAACTATTCACTCATATTTTAGATAATTACTCTTTCACTGATAAAGATTCAATAAAGAGCTAAATCTTGAAAATTATGTAAGGACTATGTTGCCTATGGAAAGAGAAATTACCTTTGAGAGCTAGAAAAAGGTATATTTGAGTCAAATAAAATTGTTATTTTTCCAAATAGAAAGCACATTCTTAAAAACTCTACACTTGAAAGTGGGTAGTGACTAAAAACAGAATTTTAAAAGACTGAATTACAGAAGTGATTACGTGATATCCAAAATAGGCTTTGTGGGAGACAAGGATTATTTTAGGGCTATTTCATCCCATACAAATATAATCTCTCATTCAGAAAGAGATTTTTGAGAAAAGAATACTGGATTATATGAACAATCTGATTCAGATTGCAAAGCATGCCAATTGCAAATAATGGTAGAAAACTATGAATTTTTCTTTTGTAAAACTATGGATGAAAACAGAAAACCTGACCTCTCAGTACAAGAAAGCTTCCCTGAATTCCCCTACAGTCTAAGTAGTGGCCCGGATCCAGTGAGATGGGACAATTGGGCAGGGCTTAGCTCCAGGGATCCAATTTAAGGAATGCGGTCACGTGACCAGAAGCATTACATCAGGACTGACCACTCTGGCTAAACCACAGACTTTGTCCAGACAGTCTGCCCACTTAGTTATACTCCAAGGGGTTCATCAGACTGGTGGGAGTGGCTGGAACACCAAAATAATAATCTCCTTGTTGACTCCCAGAGGCCCAAGCCATGAACTTTTCCCATTTAGTTAAAGGCTACCGTTGCCCGCCACTAGCATGACTTACTTGGTAGGAGGGATGTCTGTAGAGAAAAGGTCTATTTCAGTATCAGCCAGTAAAACAGCCTTCATTCCCCTAGAGCTGAGCGCTTGTTTACAGAACTTGCAATACAGGATGGACACGTACCGGTCCTTGAAACTACAACTGCTGGTAGACATAGCGTCCCAGGAAGGATGAAGGGTGGGATTTTGAAAATGGAAACGAGGGCGGGACCCCTCCTAATTTGATTCCCCAGGCTAAAAATACACTTGCGAGGCTCCAAGCTTTTCTAAGCACTGAAATTGGGATGGAAACCAGTTCTTTTCTGTTTGCCCCTGTGAGGGTAATAGTAATATTAATTGAGCAGGAACAGGAGAGCAGCAGTAATTTCGGCTTTCCTCTTAACTCTCAGGAAAGGGAGTAGAGTTTGAGATGGGCAGGGCCAGGCTGCAATTAGCTTTGGGAACTTCTCTACCGTTTTCCCTTCCTCCCATCTACTCTAACTCCCGCCCCTTTAGCAATTCCCTAAGCGTATCCAGTACAATCCCTTTTAAAGCTTCTCCTTCCTTAAGCCCCTCCCTACCCAGAACTCGAATTCGTTTCTGTCGGATCGCAGACTAAGTCTCCCTACCCATGCCTCCTCTTCGGAAATCTTTCTCCTCTCCCCCAGAATTCAGAAATCCCGAGCTCTTCCCACCCAGACGATCCCTGCTTCTCTCCAGTCCTCCCGCGACCCTCCTCCGCTCCGCTCCTACGTCCTACTCCAGCTATGCTTATCTGCCGGCAGCCGTCAGCGTTCAGAGTGCCGGCTCTCGCGTCCCCCTCCCCCCAGTTCTTCCACGTGCCCCCAGCCTTTCCCACAGGTCTCTCCCCGAGCGGCCGCTCCAGAACGTGCGGTGGAGGTGATGGGGCTGGGCGGAGGTCGCTTTTTGGGGCCAGTCGGCGTTGGTGTCTGTCACCGAACACGTACGTCGTTTTTTGCCCCCTCTTCCTCTCTCTCTCTCTCTTTCTGCTTTTCCAACCGTCAGTTTGAATTTTCAGCGCCGCGCATCGATTGGGAGAGGTAGAATTCGCCCACGTCCCACATTGGAAGGCTCGGGAGCCCTGATGAGATCTTAGTGGTGAGGAGACCGTACGCTCCGCCCCAGTAACGGTGCCCAGATCAGTTCGACTTTCTGGTTGGCCTAACACGGCTCTGTTGCCAATCTCATTGGTGGATTTGGTGAGGTTTGGGCGGGCCTTCCCTGTGACAGAGCAAGACGCCCTTCGCGCTCCTTATTGGAAGACGTTCTACAGTCCACACTGGTCTCTACTCTCTATTGGCCAAAATTCTCCGCAACGCTCCTCCTCTCGCCCCTGTCCAATTGGTCGTACCATTTCTCAAGAATTTGTGTTTGGTTGTTGGTTCCAACTTAATCCCGCCCATTCATTCTACTTTAGGGTTTGGCCACCGGGGGAGGAGCTTACTCCGAGACTGCGCCTCTGTAGTGCTAGTCACGCCTCGAAGTTTAGCCAGTCCCACCTCCTCGTTCCAGGACTCTCGGGATCCGCTGTTTCTATTGGCTATAGGCCCCATCGGTCGATAGCATGCGGGCGGTGATTGGCAAAGGGGTGGGCTCCGCTTCCCGGCGGGGTCCGGCGGAGTTGGCGGACCTCTCCTGAGGGGACTAGGGGACCAATCTGCGTAGGAGCGGGTGGTGGGGAAGAGAACTCTAAGTGGAAAGCGGAGCCGGGGGCCTGGGACCCGTCGCGTCAGAGCCAGGTAAAGGCTCCTTCCCTCTCTCCTTTCTTCTTCCCGGCCGCGGGGCTGCAGCCCTGACCGAACAAACCTGGGCTGGGGCGGAAAGGAGAGGGCGCGGATGCTGCTTGCTGCATCGCTTTTTCGGTGACGCCTGGAATCCCTCAGACCCCCTCCCTCGCAATCCTTCAGACCGCTTCCCTTGAGACCCTCTGCAAAACTCCGGGTACAGCCCGTAATAGTTGTCAGGACTGCGTCTCTCTCCGCTCTTCACCGCACAGCTTGGGGCTCTGCCTTGGCTCACACTCCATCGTGCAGCCCGCACCCAGCCCCCTCCCCAAGTCCTCTGCACTCGGGCACCCTTCTTGGTCCAACTTGGGGCATCCGTCGTTGGCATCACCCGAAACCACGGCTGCCCTTAAACCCAGTCTCCAAGCCCTGGCAGACAGCTGGGTTACAGCTGTGGACCCAGGATGGGTGTTCCGCACTGCTTCCGGGGCTCGTCCGGGGTCCTAGCCCCTGGCCCGCCCGGAATGGCTCCTCTTCGCACTCCAGCTACTAGACGCATAATATGGGTCCCCAAAGTTGCTAACATCCTTGCGCTCCATGTAACGTCGCGGCCCTCGATAGTTTCTTAACGCCCTCTCCACCTTTAAGGTAATCGTCCCTTTGCCCTGTCCCCGTCTTACAAGCGTCTTGGCAGCTCTAGCTACCCCCGGTTCCCGTGTCCCCCAGGACCCCACCTCTCCTCCCGTTCCTGCTTCCTGCCCACTCGAAACACCTCGCCATCTCTGCTCCTTTTTTCAGTCTCCGTGCGGCCCTTTTTCCGGGAGTGGGCAGTGGGAGACACCGGCGGGAGCCACCTCCTCCCGGCACAGAGAGGAAAAGGGGCGGCCAAGGAGTGAATGTGGCAGCTGCGGCACGCCGGGGAGCGAGGCGCCGGGCTCTGCTCTCCCGCCGGCTTTCCTCCCGCCTCCTGGGCCAGAGCAGGGGCGGGATCTCCTCCGGCACCTCCTGGTGCGAGGAGTCTGGACTGCGACTCTCAACGATCCCCCCACCCCCACCCCCCGGATTGGGTGCGGTATCTGGGATCTCTGGGCTTGGGTGACAAAAAAATTGGGGTCATTTAGAGTCACTCTCATCCCTGGCTTGGAGCGGGGGACGGTTGCCTTCCTCCTCCCGCCCCCCGGTTTTCCCCGACTCCGACCCTTGCCTCTAACCCGTTTCCTGCTTCTCCCGACCACATTGTTTTCCTGGTTGTGTCCCGTGCCGAGCAGGCTTTTTCCTGCAGATCCCCCCCCCCCCCTAACATTTTGCTGCCAAGAGAAGCTAGTAACCAAAAACAAAACAACTGGGAGGAGGGGCATGAGGGGAAGAAAAGTTGTGCCCGGGTGGCTTGTCCCTCCCTGGCTTTGATTCCCTTTGATGTCCTGGGAGTTGCCCCGCCGGGGGTCAGGGGCCGAGTCGGAGCCTGGCCAGTGAGGGCACCCTACGGCTGGCCGCTGCCCAGCGCTGACGGGGCTTGAGAGGCCCTTGGAGGTGCCGCAGTCCCCACCCGGAGCCCCGCGTTCCCGCCGCAGTCCCCACCCGAAGCCAGCGCGGGCGGCTGCTCCAAAGTGTTGTCTTTCAGCCTTAAAACAAAATCCGGAGGGAGCTTCCCCACGTCGCAGAGCCGACCTTTCCTGGCTGGGTGGTGTTTCTCGGAGATGAATGGGCTGTGGCCCGGGTAGGAACGTCGTGCCCTACCCCACCCCTGCAGCGATTAGGATCTGGGCCACGACTGATCGCCCCCTCCCCTTTTCCCTGCATTTACAGGCAAGTGAACCGGAGCAAACGACTTCCGATCCAGTCCGTGCTGCTGTGGCTCCCGTTTGGGATTTGATTTGCAGCATCTCCGAGCCTGTGCAACAAAAAACCGCGAAGCACGCCCAACCCTCCCCCGGCACCCCGATAGGCACCCACTCCCTCCCGAGGACACAGCTGGGCGCGTCCACACCCCCACACCCTCCACACCATGTTGTGCGGAAGGACTTGCACTCCCAGCCTGTGTCGTTGATGTCAGACCCCAGGCCAGCCTCCGGGCCCTGCAGTTCTCCCGGCTAATGCTGAGCCTGCTGCTCCGGCTCTAGCACAGGAACCAGCTGCCGCGCCCGGCCCCAGCGCCCACCGGCTGCATGTGCCCGCCGTAGCCGCCTGCCCAGCCCGCAGCCCGCGCTCCCTGGAGCGCTGGAGACCACTGCGGGGGGGCCCCTTCTGCCCTGGGGAGAAGCTGTCTTGGAGGTATTGATTTCGGTGGTTGGATTTTTCCCGTGGATCTATCAATTAACAATTCGAATTTGGAAGAAAGAAGGAAAACATGACGTCTCCAGCCAAATTCAAAAAGGATAAGGAGATCATAGCAGAGTACGATACTCAGGTCAAAGGTAAGGGCTGGGGAAAATAGCATTATGCATAGGCTTTTTTGGACCATTGAGGCATGTATTTCTGCCCTGATTTTCAGGAGATTCATTTCTTTGGGTGGAGCAGGTGGGGCAGGCTGACCTCAAAGGTGGTTTCATAGGTGGGTCTCAGCCTCTGAGGGACAGGCAATGCCAGGGGCTACAGGCTCAGGAAAGGGATTTACTGAGTCAGCTTTAGGGGTTGTTCCTGTAGGGCTGGCTATTATTTTGTCAGCCCTTTCCCCCAAGCTGGATAGGGTGGGGGGAGGGGCTGGAGGTTCTTGGTGAGAGAAAGGCGGCAATTTGCCTCTGGTTGTCTGGGTCAGGTTCCTTGAAGGACTACTGAAATCTGACAGGTGTTAGGGAATTTATTCCAGAGATTGAAGAGTCCACACAGAGAAATGTAACCTTGAGAATGTGTACCTTTTGGAGAGCCCTGGGAGAGATGTTTTTTTTTTTTCTGATGCACTATATCCAGACAAGACATTTGTTGTGGCATTCAACCCAAACTCTGTAGCTACTTTAGGTGAACCTTGTGCCAGCCTGGTCTCTGGTTGCCCTGCATTCAGCCAGAGATCAGGGAACAGGGAGGATAAGGTCTCTCACACCCTGTCTCCGCCCTCACCTAAAGCTGATCCCAGAGGATGGGGAGACATTATTGTTTAACCCTTCTGCATGGTCATCCTCTGATCCAGAATACATGCTTTTAACGACCCACTTACCTTTGCAAAAATGTGAAGGGTAAAGCATAATTAGGAGACGGAGAAACTAAAGGACCTGTCTTCACATCAGGTGGACTGCCTGAATTGGCATGTGAATCAAAGCCTCTTTCCAGATAGCCTTTTTTAAAACCAGCAGTTCTAATAGAAGGGGTTCCTGCCTGTTTAAGAGCCCCAGCATGTGTTTGCACAAGGCCAATGACTGGGAAGAGCCTTGAGGCTCTAGCCCATTGAGACCTCCTCAGCTGGGCAGTGGGAGGGGTGGGTGGCCTTGACTGGTAACACCACATGGTTGGAGCTCTGGGTTTTCCTTTGTTTCAGAGTACAGAAGGAGGGGCCCCTCCTTTCCCTGCACCAATGCTAGGAGACCTTTTCCTATCATAGAAGACTTGGGAAGGGCCATGTTTCCCCTCTAATGATTATCTGGGGTAGGGGCAGAGTTAGAGTTTGAAATGGACAACTGTCTTATCCCTTAGAAGGTTGGAAGGTAGTTTGAAGTACCTATTGTGCCTGTGGGATCTTTTTAATGTCATCAGCTTGGTCAGTGCTGGAGGTGCTGGGGGACCTTTGATCCACTTGACTGCAAATATCAGTGGGTATCTTACAGAAGATGGGGAAGTTGACTGATTGATACCTTCAGTTGAACTGGGCTTGGGAGAGGTGTGGTTGTGAGTTATAATTGAGGTCTTGGCCTCTTGTCACTGTTCATAAGCCAGGCCTGTTTTTGTAAACAATAGGCCACTACCTTCGTGTCCTGTCCAAATGCACTGCATTCTGCTCCTGGAAGCCCCCCACCCCCACCCCCATTGCATTTTTAACCAGATATGGCATTCTTCTTCTTCTTCTTTAACACATCCTATTCTTAATTGTTGCTGTAGGGAATGTGAATAACTTTGACTTTCCCAGATTTCTCTCCAGTAGCACGCCATTTGACTAAGTGCAGAATAATTTTACATGTTCGTTTTTTGGAAGGTTCAGGGGCTGATAGGTATTAATATAACTATATCTGCTGATTCTTTAAGGGTGAAGGATTTCTCATAAGTGTCTCAAAATTAAACACTGTGTGTATTTACAAACACTGCTCGTTGAGGTATTCGGCTACTTGGGATTTCTCTTTCACCTTGCCACAGTCCCGGCTGTTTTGCTTTGCTCTGATATTTTTCCATTGACACTGTTCATAGATTGTATAAGTGGTCAAGTATGATGTCTTACTCAGAGAAGGTGCCCAATAAATGCTTATGAGACTGAATGGTTTAGACCCTCATTTTATAGCTGAGGAGAGTACAGAAAAATTAAGAGCCTTGTTCAAGGTCATGCAGCTAGGCGGTGGTAGACCTGAAACTAGAGGCAGGTTACCAACTCCCAATTCTTTATTCTATTCTATTCTATTCTATTCTATTCTATTCTATTCATGTTTATTATGAAACATCATCTGACTACAGTAGAGGGAAAAATTCATTAGAAAGCTAAAATTTGTCAGCAAATAATAGTAGTAATATGATAATAAAAGATTACATTTTGGATGTTCCTTATGTTCCATCTGGCCCCAAGTGCTTTATAAGAATTGTCTTATTTAGCCCTGCTGATGTAGCTCGGTGGATTGAGCACGGGCCTGTGAAGCGAAGGGTCATTGGTTCAATTCCTAGTCAGGGCATATGCCTGGGTTGCAGGCCAGGTCCCCAGTGGGGGACACATGAGAGGCAACCATACATTGATGTTTCTCTCCCACTCTTTCTCCCTCCCTTCCCTTCTCTCTAAAAATAAATAAATAAAATCTTAAGGAAAAAAAGAATTGTCTCATTTAATTCTCATATCAACATAATTCTCACTTTGTATTTGCTGCATGAAGAAACAGGCTTAGGGAAGGTAAGAAGCCTCCCCTCCCCCCAAAGGTCATATAGCAGATTGACTTCATTGCTTTATTCATCAACTATGGAGTGGTGATGAAGCAGTCAAAAAGACAAAGTCCCCTCCCACTTGGAGGTGACATTTTTGAGCCCATGGTCTCTGCAGAAGAGCATAGACCTAGGAGACAAAGGACTTGGGTTGGGTTAGCTTTGCTCCCCCATTAGCTGGAAGTCCTTGTCAGAATTATGACTTTCACCTTTTTATGTGTTACCTGGGACTCATAGTGTTGCCAGTCTTCTCTTACAGATGCCAAGATAACAAAGAAAATTGCCATTCTGGTCTGGTGTTAAGAGCACAAGTTTTTTTGAGTCTGAGGGATCCAGGTTTAAGTGTCAGTTCTGCCACTTGCTTGCCTTTCAACCTTTGGCCAGTTATAGGACTTGTTTGAGTGTCAGTCTCCTAACCTGGGAAATAAGGTGCTTTTGCTAAGATAGTTGTTAGGATTCAGTGAGGTAGTACATCAAAATCACGTAGCACAGAATCTGGCACTTGTAAGTGCTCAATAATAGCACAGTCTGCTTCTCTGTTAGCTAACCGTCCCTCTTGCTGACCTGTAAGGTTGTGTTGCCTATTCATTCCCAGAGTGCCAGCTGTTAAATGATAGGAGACAAATCTAGGAATGAAACTCTAGTTCTAGTAAATTTCTCTAGTAGTAGTGAATATATCTTGGGCTAGTCACTTAAACCCTCTAGACCAGAGATTTTCAACCTTTTTCATTCCACTGCACACATAAACTAAGTACTAAAATTTTGTGGCACACCAAAAAAATATATACTTTTTGCTGATTTGACAAAAAGAATGGATGTAATTTTGATTCATTCACACTGGACAGCTACTATTGTATTGGCTCTTGTCATTTTTTTATTTGACTAAGGGAAAAGAGGTCAGTGACCCTGACTAAATAGTCGGGTATTGATTTAGGTTTTAAAGATTCTTGCAGCTCAGTGGCTGAAAGTTGCTGCTGTAGACCTGTAAAATGAACAGGTAAACCATCTAATCACTGGCTGATGTTGTTTTTTCTCTATGTATCTGACCAGAGTTCTGGGTCCTGCTTTTCGGTCAGGTGGTATGAATCAAGTGGACTCTAAATGGACTTTGTGGGTGTCTGTCTGTCCCGTGGCTTTTTCCTCCCTTTAAACCACCTGCTTGCATGTGCCCTGAAGGACTTTTGAGACTGCAGACCGAACCCTACCCCATGTGGTGTTATGAGGGGCTTTGCCTGCTTTGTAGCCGCCTTCTTAAAAACCACCATTGTTTCTGGTTTGTGGGTGTTCAGATTCCTTCGAAAGTTCATGCTTCTCAATGTCTGACTTGACAGCAAGAATATTCTTAGTGCTTATACATGGCTCTTTTTCCATTTACAAAGCTCTTTCATATACGTTAATCTCTGGAAATTCCTGACAACCCTGGTCAGATTCATGGTCATAACCTAAGGCCTTTCGACCTCTACCCTGTTCACTTCTTTTGCGATGGGAACAGTGGAAGATGGTAAGGTGCGTGGTTACCAGAGGCGACAATCTGGGTGGTATTTAGATGGGCTCATATCACAGCATACAGTCCCAGCTATTGTCCTGTCTTTATTCAAGTCCTCTTTTCCTTTACCCTTTCCATGCCTTGAGTTTTTACAGTCCCCAGGAAAGCTTGAGATTGACAGTTTATGCAAGTATTCCAGGAGGAATCATCTGAAACAGAACAGCCCTGTGTGCTGAGCAGTCAAATTCTCTTTTTGCAGAACATTAGGGGTCTTGTCTTTTTTTTTTTTTTTTAATGTCTAAGAAGAATAGTGGGTGTGGACCAGAGCCGAGAAGTGAAATTTTGTAATTTCCATCTGGAGCATTTTGATAGAAAAGCCTCAGGCCTTTGCCTGGAACAGTTTAACCCTTTCAGGACCGTTCAGAGCAGGGGGTGAAATTTAAAACTCGAGACATATTGTGTGTGCACATGCATTTGGGAGGGCGGATTGCTGGTGTTTAAACAACTTGCTCCCTTGGGAGGCCTGAGCAGTTCTTCTCTGATGCCAACAAAGGTCTTCTCCAAAGCTCTTTTCTTCCCAGCCCCCACTCCCCAAGGGAGCTTTAAATATAATCAGTTTGTGAAAAGCTGCAGTAAAACATCTCATTGGAATCCCCAAGCAGATGCTATCATTTTCCTGTGAGATGATTGAAGGCTCCTCTTCCTTTGCTCAGGGAAGATAGAACTCTGCAGTCAGGTGAACTCCTGGAATAAAATGAAGCTCTTGGAAAAATTCAGGTATTTTGTATCTCCGTTAATGGACCCTGGAGGAAGGAGGTAGGCCAGGAGCTGGGGATGCTGTGTGCTGTACAATGCAGCAGTGATTAGAAACGGTGTTTTGAGGAGTCCTCAACTTTTCCAATTTTAGGTATTCTCTTGGAAAATGGGAACTGAAATTTCATTTGGAGAAGTCCATCAGGTTGTTAGTTATGGCCAGCCACATTGACAAACACAACACAGGAGGAAAGCCTGGACAAGCCCTGATCATTTTCCTGCTCTGAAGATTGAAGCTTGCAGAATCTGACCTGGCCCTGATATGTAGAGTCCACACCCTTTTAAAATCAGCAGGTGCCCAGCCCTTGACTCATAAACTCCCACTTTTCGCTCCAGATACATGTGGGCTGGCAGTGGCATCTGCAAGGCACCTGTTCAGAGACCGGTTTTCTTCATGGGGAAATGCTTACCTTATACTCTAGACCTCTGAGGGCTTCGTTAGGAAAATATAATGTCATGTTGTAAGGAAAAAGTCAGTATGTAGACTTCTACTAGTAAAATTCAAGTGAACAGTTTTAATCTGGTGTCAGTTATTGAATTGGTCTTTCAGGGAATCTGGGAAAGTTACTTCA
This sequence comes from Sturnira hondurensis, assembly GCF_014824575.4. Lineage (NCBI taxonomy): Eukaryota > Metazoa > Chordata > Mammalia > Chiroptera > Phyllostomidae > Sturnira > Sturnira hondurensis. Next base: position 899,054 of record NW_028089713.1, on the reverse strand, counting down.
GAAGTTGTTTGTTTCAAATATGAATAATGAGAGCACTTAAAAAGGTTTTTTCAAATGACAAAAATGACACCTTTATTGATTTTCACAATAATGTGTAGGTGCTTTCATGTCTCTCTATAATTGTATTGATAAAATAAAGCACATAAAATTTAGCATCTTAATCTTTCTTATATTCAGTGGCATTTAATACATTCACACTGTTTCCCAGCGGTTACTACCATCTCTCCAGAGAACTCTTTTCATTTGGCAAAGTTGAAACTCTGTACCCATGGAACAATAACCCTCCCACCACCACCCCAGCCCCCCCAGGCTCTATTTGATTGCTTTAGGTGCCTCATATAAGTGGAACCATCCAGTATTTGTCTTCCTGTGATGGGTTAATTTCACTTACTATAACATTTTCGAGGTTTATTCATGTAGCATTTATCAGAATTTCCTTTCTTTTTTAAGATCATTGCATTATATTTTTATTTTTTCTTTCAATTGTCTGTAGACACCTGGGTTGCTTCCACCTTTTGGCAGTTGCAAATAATGCTGCTATGAACATGGGTGTGTCCCTAATTTTTAAAAATGTCCTTTACCTCAAAGTTTTACTAGCCCACGTATACATCTTTAATCACTTGTCATACATTTTTAGAGCTAAGATTTAATATATGCATTCATATTTTATTTTATAAATACGTATTTATGTTCATAACATGAGCATTATATGTTAATAACAATTTTATACTTTTTAACAATTTTATGAATTACTAATATTTTACTGTATTTTTAAAAGCTTTATTAAATGTTTAACTGACAATAAACAGCTCATGTTTAAGGAATACATTTGATCAATTTTGACATGTTAAACACTCGTGAAAACATCACAATCAAAATTTCCTTAATTATAGTGTGTTAATTTTAACATAATAACGACATTATAGAAGAGACTTTAGCGTAAAAACAAGTAAATGGTAGATATTACCAAATTTAAAAAAGTAATAAATAGTGATTCAAGCTACCCATGTTGGTTCCTGGAAATTTACTTAACCTTTGTGAATAAAGATAGTCTTCCAGGGAAGTTGGGTTCATAATTATGTTGTAGCCATTACTGTGTGCTTAGGAGGGAGAGCGTAGTATAAGTGGAGAAAGAAAAAGTCTCAGACATGCTTGGAGTTGACAGTATCTGTTTTCCCATAGACCTGGCTTGAACCAGTCCCTAGGGTCTCATGCCTCTTCTGAAGGAGTCGTAAGTCAGCCAGATGCCAAGGGGAGGGGCTGGGGGCTCCCATGGGAGATCTGAGAATGTTATGAATATAGCTTCTTTCCTCTAATGATTGATTCCATGTTACCTGCTGAACAGAGACCGACCTCCCAGGTGGACATTAACTTGGTTCTCAATCTTGGCCTCAATTTTATCATTTTAACCATATTTCTCCTCTTACTTTAAGAGGATTGGAGGCCTATCTGAACTATTTACCGTTCTTTCAATTCATTTGTTGTAGTATATTAGCTAACATTTTGCTGTTTGGGACTTACTGTGTACTAGGCATTATACTAAATACTCTACATGCAGTAGATTAATTCCTAATCCCTATACCAACTCCAGGAGGAATGACTGCTATTATCTCATTTTTCTGATGAAGAAAGTGAGGTATAGGCATTCAGTGACTTGCCCCTGGGCTGCAGCTGGTGAATAATGGTACAAGAATTAGAACGGCTGTCATCAGAGTCTGAACTCTAAGTGCTGTTTGTGGAATACCCCTTTCTCCCTACCAGCCCCACACCTCTACCTACTGAAATCTCCCATTCCAGTAAAACTAACTTTTTTTAGATGCCTTCCTTGGTCACTGACCAGAAATGACCCTTCTCTCTAGTTCACTCACAGAGCACTATAGCATTGATCTGTACTGCCTTATAATTTAAATGTTTGTCTGTCAGTCTTCTCTCTTCAATTGGACTTCCCGTAGGAGCGTTTTGAAGTTGTGCAATGCAATGCAATGCAGAGAACATAACTTCAAAACCAGCCCTCGGTCGGAATCTTGTCAACACCGCCTTCCTTCTCTATGGCCTGGCTCAGGTCACTCATCTTCTCTTCGTGCTTCATGCTCTGTGACGCGAATAAGACCTACCTTGCTGGTTTGTTGCAAACACATAAAATGCTAGTTCAATGTAGGGCAAATATTAAATGGTAAGTAAGTAGCTCTTATTATGGGAGTTTCCTCAGATAGGAGACATGTCTACAACAGCATTGCAGCCTAATTAGTGGCTCTTAGTAAATATATATTGGCTGTAATGATGAATGCATAAATGAATGATCTGTGCTACTACAAATAATATTTTTAGAAATAGTTTCTTAATTTGATCTTCATAATATATCTTGCGCAAAGCCCCAAAGTGATTTTTTTAAAGAAATAAATTTACTTTAAGATCATAGCACAAAAGACTTTATACCCATTACTTACTACTTATCCTGCTCACATTTCATAATACCATAAAGTATGGTACTGCCTCTAGTTCCCCTACCATATTTTGTTGTTTCATATTTCATGCTTTTTTTGTGCTGCGTCCTCTCTTTGCAATGGGTTCTTTTCCTTGAACCCAGAAAACACTTACGCCTCCTTTAAAGTCCAGCTTAGGTGCTACCAGCCATCTCTGTGAAGTCTTCTCTGCCTATCCCTGCCCTCCACACAGCGACCCTGTACGGGATTCCTCAGCATCTCCCCTTGCTTTCTGCACAAGGTTAATACATGCACCCTCAGCATCTCCTCAGCAGTGTCCTTGGTCTTACTTATATTATTGTACTTACACATTACATTGTAATCTTTTCATTTACATCTCTCTGTTTGCAACTTACTGAGCATCTTGGAGACAGAACTGTCATTTCCATGTGTCCAGCTTCTGACAGAGTAAGTACTAAAATGCTTATAAATTGAGTGTAAATGCTTTCTAAGTTGAGGTTGGATGTGACAGTGCCTTGATGCCTTGCTTCTGCATTTCCTCCCTCCTCCAATGAGAAGCCTGCTCCTTATATTAATTTACTGTGGAATTTAAAGTGGATCAAACATTGTGAATAGTGTCACTGCACGAGGACAGGCCCCCCAGTGCGAGGTGTTTTTCCTTATTTACTCCCCCACTGCCTCTTTTGACTCCCCTAAAGCTGTAATCGAATTGATCATATTCCTTCGATTATGTCTCTCCTTGAAAACCAAGAAAAAAATTGACTCTGAAATTCCAAAGAGTTAAAACAAAAGTAAGGTTTCCTATAACTGAAAAACACATTTCACATTGGCCCGGGATTTATTTATCATTTCAAATAGCTATTTGAAGTCTAAAAGTTGAGAACGTTTTAAGTCTTTTTTGTCCAGCAGTTAAAACAGAGTGGAACTGGAAAAGGAACTGTTGTCAGCATGGGTTTGGAGAAAGCTCCTGCCTCGTCAGAGGCAGCTGCATGCTGTATGGTAAATGGGAGGAAATGTTCAGAGGGACAAACAGGAAAACTCTTCCTCCTTGTTTTTCAAGTCACTTGGTATTAAGTAGCCTTGACTTCATTTCAACATTGTGTGTGAGTGTTCTGAACTCGAAGTATATATTTGTTAGGAAGGAAAAACAGCTTGGGAAGTACACCTCTGTGGGTATTTTAGGATGCCCACAGAGAGTGTGTTAGGCGGAAGGCAGAGTCTTTTTTTTGTTTAAGAAAAAACTTTTGTTTTACGAATGCCCCAATTGGTGGGCAAAGGACCTGAGTGCCATTGTGAGAATTGGGACCTTGCCTTTGCTGTCTGAACCCAGATTCTGCTTTTCATATCATAGACAGCATGGTGGGCAGGGTTGGAGTGCTTCTCCCTGGGTGACAGTTGTGGATGGCTGGGTGGCCCAGGCTCCGGAAGACAGAGCACAGAAAACAAAGGGACTCGAGCATGAGCTGGCCATGACACGACATGCCACGAGCTTTAAGAAATACATCCTGTTTCTGTATAGTTAGCAAGTGTTTCTTCTTCAAACATCTAAACTCCTTAGAGATCTGTTCCCTTTTCCCACTAGTATGTTTCTTGTATGTATGTGTGTGAGTGTGTGTGTGTGTACATACAGAGTGGCACAGGAGTAGGTTCATAGTTGTGAGTACTGGAAACACAGACTTTGTTTTTGTATTGTTACTCATTAATTATTGTGTTATTTTCCATACAAACAACTGTAAACCTACTTTTGCTCCAGGCTGTATGTATGCATTTATTGTTGGGTGGGTGTTTGGCTAGGTCTTGTCAGATGAGTGCTTGCTCACCTTGAATGCTGCTTCTTAGGGTGGATTCTTGACTGAGGTACCTATCTGGGAGCAGTAGTTTTTCTTCAAGTTGAACTGCAGGGCTCTACACAGATAAAATGGTTTCAAAGGAGAAAGTGCTGGATTTGGAGGCAGAAAGCTTGGTTTTTAATTTGGCTTTGCCATTTACAGTTGTGATTTGGCGAGAGAGGGTGGGCATAACTTACCTCATCTGTAAAATAGGGATAATTCTTAGTCCTGGCTAATAAGGATGGTAATGATGGGTAGTATTTACTAGGCATTCCTTAGGTCTAAGCTCTGCTTTAAGCACTTTACATATAACTTGTGAATCACCCAGTACCCCTGCTGAGGTAGCTACTACTGTAATGCCCCTTTTACAGGGGAGGCACAGGAAGGTTCAATAATTCACTCCAAAACACACGGCTAGTAAGTGGTATGAGCCCAGGCTGACTTAACACTGTTGTGAATCATTTGAAACATTTGACTGATTGTTTTCATTTCCTATTAGCTTGATGCATAAAGAAGTTGATACAGTGTTTTAAATGTCTTCCTGGTACACACCTACTTGACCTGTCTATGCCTTGGTGTTTTCATCTGGGAAATTAGGGGTTAAATCAGAAAATTTACAAGGTCCTCCCAGTTTTCATGGTTCATGATTCTTGCTCGTTGAAGATATTGAAGAGGACAACATTGCACCTATTGAAAGTGACGTTTGTTTCCCTATTAAGCAGGCACACTTGTAAGTATTATACGAAACCTGTTGTATTCTCTGAAGGACATGCTCCCCAGTCTCAGGGCTTGCCATGTCTGGTGACTGCTGCACACTTCCAGAGGGTGGCCCCGGGGGTGGCGGATTGGCAGCTGGCCTGGAGAGCAGTGGAAATTAAACTTGGTTAGGTGTCTGTGATCACTATAGGAAGAGGTGCGTTACAGTTAGAAAAATCAAGGGGAGGTATAGTTACCTGATAGGCCTAGAGTTGGATTTGTGACTCGATTACGAGGGACAATTCAGTGCTTTAATCAAGATGTATGAGGTCTGTCCAGAAGGTATCCGGCCATGTAATATGAAAAATGGAGACATTTATTGAAGAATATACGAGATACAAGAGGTATTGGACATAGGATAATGGTGACTCAGTCCCCTTCAAAGTAGGCATCTTGGGACCTCACACAGTTTTCCCAGTTGCCATCAGCTGCCTGTTGGTTGTATTCCTGAATCTCGTCGACAGCCTGATATCTCTAACCTTTCAAAGGTGATTTTAGTTTTGGGAAAAGCCAGAAGTTGCAGGGCACCAAATATGAAGAGATTTGGGCACCAAATCTGGGCTCTAGTGGGGCTGAGACACCTGGGTGATTTGATGCTTTACCAAAAAACTAACTGCATGAGATGTGATGCATGAGCAGGCGCATTGGTTGTCGTGGTGGGGCTGCCAATCACCAGGTGCCCATAGCTGCAGCTTTCTGAATCATCTGAATAGTTTCCATGGATGAATGTTCAAGCTTAATGCGAAATTCGATGCAGATTTGTAGCTCTACTTGCTCAGTCACTTTGAGTGCAACAGCCACACAGTGCACATGCTCACTCAACAGCATCTACCACCCCCACTTACTAGTACAGTAAAGTCCTCATTGCTCACGCGTGTGCATTTTAGTCCACTCTTCTTGGCTGCCAGGTTACATTGATGTTGCTCAAACTGTTCTCATCGTATTAACAATGGCTTGGATTTTTCAGGACAGACCTCATGTATATGTTAAACTTCGGATTTGCAGTGAGCTCAGAGACCTACAAATGTGGAAATTCCCTGCTGTTACTGGTGTGTATGGTTTTCCTCCTCCATCTTTCTGGTCCAGAGATGAAACTTGTGTGTCCCATGGTATATAATAAACACTTATATTGTGTGCAGTACTTGAATTCAAAAGAAAAAGGAAGTTGCGTGATTGTCTTTAATTAAAATTAAAGAAATAAGGAAGTGGAAGGCTTTAATCTCTGACACCTGGGCTAGGACAAACTTGGGGGGAAGCGGTATGTGTGCGGAACCTGCGTGGAGTTCATCTAGACATCTGGGCTGTGGGGAAGTGTCTTCAGGCTCTCCCAGGGTGGAGGATGGCCTCTTGCCTCTTAAACTTCTCTTCATATGTTAGGTCCTTTGTCCGCTCAGGGATTTCTTTTGTGGATTGTGGTGTGGTATGGTAATCCAAGGCTGGAATGTGTTCACATTTATTATTTTTTTCACCTCATGAATAGGCTAAGTAACAGTCTGTTGTTTTAAAATGAGTGCTATTAATAATAATGACAGCTCATATTTTTATCATTACAGCATTTTAAAAATGTCATTCATAGGGAGAGAGGGAGGGAGGGCTGTAGGGTAATGAGGGACTAGCTATATAATGTTATACAATTCTTCCACCTTTTTATATATTCTGGGGGGAAAATAGAAGTTAGAGAAGGAATATCAATGGTTCTTCCTACTGTTCTCTCCTACCCCTGGTTTATGGTTTCATCTTTAAAGGTATTAGTAGGCTTTGTGTTTTAAACTTCCTTGGAGTCAATTGTGTTTTATCTCTTGATCTCTTATTTATTCAGTGATTTGTGGTGATGTAAGTTATCTCAACTCTTTGCTGTCAGCAATTTGAAACGAAACATCGAAGCACTTTGGGTAGATGATATCTGTTGCTTTGATTAATGAGGTTCTTGATCTGGAGATTTCTAAGTCCAGTAATAACACAATTTTAAGATACCTAGTGCTCCTTAAAACTCCAGTAGCCCTCCCACTGTGAAAGCTGGAAACCAGTTTGTGCCAGTTATTTCCCTCTGAGTCAGTGTGTGCTGAGCTTTCTTTGGCTATTTGGCCAGGGAGCAGGACTGCCAGTCCAGAAATGCCAGATCTTCTGGATTCAGCATCAAAAAGAGTTAATGATTATCTAGGCAAAACCAGAAACCTCTCAGGTTTTTAACCTATTGCCTCAAATCTCGCTCCTAGAAGAAAAGGCACTTGTGGGTTCTTGTGCACGTGTGCACGCACACACACACTGTTACAAAACTTAATGTAAAACGATCTCATGTTTATGAGAGTTGTAATTACTTGGGAGGGATCCTTGTGTTCTGCAGGCTCAGTGGGCATGATGTGAAAACAGGGCTATTTGGCCTGTGGAGACTGCAGATAAGAGAGGGATATGTAATTGAGTAAGAATTTGAAAAATTATCCGATAAAATGAGGCACAGCAAAGCACCCACTTGTTCTTTTTTTCCCCTTCTCTTCCCTTCCTCCCACCCTTTCTCCTACCATCTCTTCCTTCTTTCCTTCTTTGTCTTTTTTTAATGCTGGAAAACTGGAGGAGTGAGGAGCTAGCACTGTTTTCAGAGTGTGGGAATCCCCACCCCAGGAGCCAAATGTTTGCCCAGGCAGACAGTGTGAAGTTTTTGAGAGATCCCAACAGCTCAGTTGGTACATTCTTCTGTAAGACAATTCCCTCTGCCCCAAGGTAATTCCTCAGCCTAATCATTTTAGGAAAAGGGCTGTCATCTATCCTTTAAAATCTTTTCCAGAAGAGTTTGCTATAACCTACCTTTACATCTTGTTCCAGGGACCCACACTGTATAAGTGGTCAATTCCTTCATTTGCAGAGCTTAAAATAGGGCAAAAAAGGAGGCCTGGTGAATTGAACTCATGGTTTTGCTGCTTTTGCCACATCCTCTGTATAGGCCTTTGCTTCACTTGGGTTTTCAGTGGCTCAAGGAAGGAGGAGGTAATTGATGAGACTTTCAGGGAATGGGCTTATGGCTGCTGGTCTATTCCTTGTCGTAGTTCACTCCCCTCCTCACTTTCACCAGTGTCGAGACACTTGGTATTGAAAAAGAAAATCATGAACTAATTTCTACCCGTCACCCTTTTATTTACCACTTCTCCGTGCTTCCTGTTGGGTTAGACAGTGGGCAAATAGGTCTAAATAACCACCCATTCAGAAGGATGGACAGATTATATAAGTACGGTGGAGGACCACAGTAGAGGGGAGTAGAAGGCCCAATAGATGAGAGAATAATTTGACAATGTTGATGAGGCTGGTTGTGGAGGAAGAGGGGAGGAAGGTGGTGACTGCCCACTAGTATTTATAAAGCACCTGGAAATCTGTGAAGTGCCTTTTTCATGCTTTATCCCATTTAATTGCAGAATGGTACAACAGGGCAGGATGATTTTAGGCCTTAAAAAAATATTTTATTTGAGATAATTATACATTCATAGGCAGTCATAAGAAATAATACAGAGATTGCACAAATCATTACTTAATTTCCCTCAATGATTAACATCTTATAAAACTACAGTACAGTATCACAAGCAGGGCATTGACATGGATACAGCCAAAATACTGAACAGCGCTATCCCTACAGGGATCCCTCATGTTGCCCTTTTAAGTCTTTGGCCCCCCCCCCCACTTCACCCACTTATCCCACCTTAGTCCTTCACTCCTGGAATAGTTCTCCATATCTACAATCTCGTCATTTCAAGAATATTATCTAAATGGAATCATACAGTATATAGCCTTTTAGGATTGGCTTTTTTTTTTTAGCTCAGAGTAGTTCTCTGGAGATTTATTCAGGTTTATATTTATTACTAGTTTGTTCCTTTTTGTTGCTGAATAGTATTCCATGGTATGGATGTACCACAGTTTGTTACGCATTTGCCCATGGAAGGACAGCTGGGTTGTTTCCAGTTTTGGGCTATTATGAATAAAGCTGCTCTGAATATTCATGTATAGATGTGTATGTGAACAAGGGTTTTTTAAAAAGTGGAGTTAAATTTTTTTAATGGAAAGATTGTGGATTAGAAGGTTGATGTCTTCTGCCTACATCCCAGGGTTGTTGTATAAATAAACTGAGATAATATGTGGTAACAGATTTTGTAAATGCTAATAAAATATAAACATGTGTAAGTAGGACAAGACTTCTGTGTTCTGTCCTTCAAGCTCCAGAAGAATATGAGCTATAATCTAGACTTGCAACCAAGAGACAGCTCTCTTAGGTTGTCCTTAATTATTATTATTATTATTATTATTATTATTGATATATCGGTGTTTCTTGTATATTCTGGTTCCTCATCCTGTGTTGATAATATGGAATGCAAATACCTTCTTCCAGGGTTGGCTTATCTTTTCACTCTTTATTGGATTCTTTGATATATATGAAATTTTAAATTTTAATGCATCAAATCCATCTAGCTTTTTTTATTGTTTGTACTTATTTAAAATACACACAAACACACACACAAGATGGCTTTTTCTATCCCAAACTCATAAGGATATTCTCCTGTAATTTCTGAAAACTTCTTGTAAAGTTTTCAAAGTTTTGCATCTCACATATCTACCTAGAAAACTGAGGAATTTATTTTTATAAATGGTGTGAGGTAGGGAATTTAGCTTTAGTTTATATTCCATATAGCTAACCATTTGTTGTAGTTTTGCTCATTGAGGGGGCCCGGCTCCCCCACCCCATCTGTTGATTTGTATTGTCACATTTGCACATGTGTCAGGTTTCCAGTTCCCACACATTTGTGGGCAGCGTGACCTCTCCAGCATGTTGTAGTGGTGTTAACTGCTGTGTGGGATTGTGTCACCTGGGATGTGTGTCGGGCCTTTGGTGACGAGGTGAATGTCCCCCTGATGAGGTGGGTAGCACTAGGCTGTCACCACAGCTCCAACCAGAACAGCTATGCTTTGATGTTTACTATATTGGGTGTCCACCTACCATGTTACTTGAAGAACTTACCCTTGAAATTTGTTTTATAGGTTTAAAAACTACAGATTTTTTTAAATTTTAGAAAGTTTTCAGAGGAAACAGGAGTCTTGTCTCTAGTCTTCGGTTGGACTTGGAAAAAAAAAAAGAGAGTAAGCCCTGCTAAAGTCAGGACCTAGCAGTGAGTGGGGAGTCTGTTTGTTAAAGTTAAGTAAATACATTATTTTGTGATTGTCAGTGGTTCCAAATATATATCACCTATGTGCCATGAATATTTAGAGCTGTCTAGAGTCTAGTCTGTCTCCTCTGATCCTGTGACCCAGTGGAGAAAAGCAGCCAACGTATACAAAAAGTAATACAGAAAATTCAACCCACAGCAATACAAGAAATGACATCAGCTGGAGGGTGACTGAAAATGAGTAGTGTTGATAAGAACTTGAGGAATTCAGAGATGGGAGAGGTGTGGGCCAGAATGAATAAGACCTTGACTTAACAGAGTAGGACTTGGCTGAGTGTAGGAGCAAAGAACAGAGGCCGTGTGTGCACTTTCCTCAGTGGTGTTCCCACAGCCCCCACGGTGCTTACCACTCCTGCATCACTTCCTACACTGTAATACAATGGTGGTCTTATCCACCCTCACCTCCCCCATGTCCCTTCCCCCAGACACACAGTCCCTTCCAGAAAGGCGCTTGTGAGTTCTTTGAGGGTGGGCAGCCTTGCATTTCAATGTTCACAGCATCAAGCACCCTGTTTGCATTTGGTCAGTACCCAGTGTACGTTTGCTGAGTGAGTGGACCCTGGCTGGAGCAGAGGAGTCAGAGACAGAGGCGGAAGATCACTCTGGATGTTTTTTGATGATCTTGAAGGTCAGCCAGAGTCGGGCTCTGCTGAGGCAGTGGAGAACAATGAAGGCAGTCTGAGCTAAAGAGTGGCGTGATGAAGTCATGTTTCAAAGAGCCTCCCTCGTTGCTCCAGGCTGGGAAATGAGGCCTGCTCCTACCCTCTCAGTACACACTAGTCCGTGCCAGGCACTGAGGTGCGTGCTACAAATATGTTGCTAAATATGACCAATTCTTAGAGGCACCAATGAGGGAAGTGTGATTCTCCATTTAGTGAACTAGAAACCTGTGCTCAGACAGGTGATCCAGGGTGACAGGTGACCTGAGGTAGAGTGGCGATGAAGGCCTACATGTGTTTGATTCCAAAGCCTGGTTGTCCTTTTACCCTTGATACCAGGCTTGAGCACAGAGTAGTCAAGAGATATTACTAGGTTGAGAAGATGAACTGCTGAGTTGGGTGTGAGAGCCAGGGGCCAGGTCAGGAGCAGGAATGCCTAAGGTTTCCAGTTTGGGAGGCAGGGAGAACCATGGAGGCGATGGCAGAAGTAGACATAGGGAAGTCAGGAGGAGATACTGCACTTGATGAGAGAGAGAGAGTGAACATTATTTTAGACATCCTGAGTTTGAGGTGACAGTTCCATTAAAGGAGGAATTACATCTGGCAAGTGATGGTGCCATCTCTTCCCCACTTCTCCAGCCCCACTTCCATTAATCTGTTGTTTGCCTTCTAAATGGGGGATATTGCAGAGAAATGGAAATAGGTGATATTTCTGTGTAGGCCAAATACCTGACCTCATTTGCAGCTTCTTTGCATTTCAGTTTGAGAGGTGTTCTCTCTTGAAGGAGACTTAATGTTTGTGTTTGGAATTGGTAGCATTTTCTCTCCCCACACCCTGTAGAGGATGAGCATGGCTAAGCAAAGAGAGGGAACACTTGAGTTCTGAGCTGCCCTGCTCTCCTGTGATAAGCCTGTGTCCTGCTCTGCGATTCGGTTGGAGGCCACTCCTTGAGAGGGTTAGACTGTGAATTACAGCAGAGCCAGGTCAGGTCTTCCCCACGTCTCAACCTGAACTCTCCTGGTTGACAAAGAGCTGGCTGGCTCAAGAACAAGTTCTGTGTGGGAGAGGCTGAGTTCAGCAAAACCTGACTGGGTGGTGCTGGTGCTGTTTCGAGGTGTGGAGGTAGGAGTGCCTAATCACCTTCATTTGAATAATTTGAGGATGGTGAGGTCTTTGATTGAGGGCTTGCTATTGTGGGATTTGTTGAGAGAGGGGATCAGGCTACAGCTGTTTCTAGGAAAACTATATTTTACACATTGACGCTTGAACCACGTCTTTGAACCACGTCTTTGAACCACGTCTTTGGAGGTGATTGGCACATGTCACCTCCAAAGACTTTGACTTTTTAGTGTTTTCCCTGTTTAAGCAGAATGGTCTGGTTACTTACTCTCCAATGTGCTGGATCCAAGGAGGCTATAGGAATTACTATCCTCCTTTTACTTTCTTTCTGAGTAACAAAGATTAACCACAGTTGTGGTGGGAATTTTAAGCAGCAATTTGGAAGGAAAAAAACTGGAGGTCAGCAGACTTATGGACTAGTCCCAGCTCTGACCCGTCTCATTGACTGCATGGCCCTGGGTAAATCCCTAACCTCTCCTGGCCTCAGCTTCTTAGGTGTAAGATGAACAAATAATCTCTGTAAGTAGGGGTTGCTGTGTTGACGAACTGATACAGTGCTTGTGCATCTGCTTTGTAAATTACACAGTCCAACATATATAAATTAAGATTTTACTTGCTGCAACAGAGGAAGGTGGACACGGTCTCTTGGAATTTGTTTTAATGAGGTTTGACCTATATAACACTGACATGAGGGCGTTAGAGTGAATCACTGGTCGCTTTCTGGGCCATACTGGGAACGACTTGCCATGTTACGGTGAACCTCTTTTGCACCACCCCGAGTTCAGGTTGCTCCGACACAGTTTGGGTGAGATTTGTGCACACACACACATTCTTCCCCCTTAGAAACAAAACAGCGACCTGGGCAGGGTAGACACCAGTGAAATGATTTAGCTGGCAAATATGTGATTAATAACATAGATTTGGCCTGAGTATTAGTGTGGGCCTATGTATATGGATGGCTAAGTGATAAATAGCGAGTGTGCCAAGTCGAGCATGTTGGGGGACCTATTGGGATTTGTTTGTGCTTGAAGCAAACTGTGCCAATCCTATAGCCGTGTTTAACTAAATAAATTCATATCAGTTGTGTGATTTTGTACTTATTTATTTATGCATCTTTCTTACCTCCTGAACTGTGAACTCTTTGAAGGCAGGGACTATGTCTGTTTGTGTTTGGTTTTCAGTATCTAGTGTGCACATGGTAAGTGTGTTTTTGATTATTGGATGAGTGCATGAATGAAACTCTTTGCACCATTATTTTGTTAGAGGGCTTTTTGTAGAAGGTGTAGATGTGATTATTTGAGTTGTCACCTGTGGATTTTATAGATGACTTCTCTACTATAGCCCCTAACTGTGAGGGAGACCATATTTACGTGTAGCTAGGTTATGGCTGCTGATGCGTGGTCCCTCAAGCTGCCTTGGCTTGATGGTACAGTGATGAGGGCTAACTCACACTGTTCCCTAAGGTATCTTTGATAGAGTAACACCCTCAGCCTCTGTCCTGGCTTCTGTCAAGGCTTGCAACTCAGGTAATTCTACCCATGTGTTTCTTTTTCATCACACTTCTTCCTTCTCTTCTCTTTTCCAGTGCTTACCCAGTTACCAAGGAAATCTCTTTAAACCCCAACCAAACACTCTTTTCCAACATACCTTAATCATGGCAGGTGAGCTTGGAAAGCACTAGTGACAAGCCTGAAAGGAGGCACGGCCCCTCCGCAGGCTCTCAGTGAAATGAAGGCAGTAAAGCACCAGGGCTGTCAACACTGGGAGTTTCAAAAAATGCCCCAAAGCCTCATTTTGAGTCACTGAAAGTTACCATTTACCTCCTCATTTTTCTCAAATGAAATTCCTTTCTCAAGGTACTAGTCTTAAACAATAAAAGCAAAACAAAACACTCTGTACTTATTTCTTATTCGGCTCTAAACTAATGGAAGGACCAAACAATTGCGGTTCGATTCCCAGTCAGGGCACATGCCTGGGTCCAACGGACACATGAGAGGCAACCATACATTGATATTTCTCTCCCTCTCTCCTTCCCTTCCTCTCTAAATATAAATTAAAAAAATAAAAAATAAAAAACTAGTGGAAGGAGAATGGGATTTGGAGTCAAAAGGCCAACATTAGATTCTTGTTACCACGTAGTTAGCTATGTGACTTTGAAGAAGTTCCCAGGTTCTCTGTGCTTCAGTTTTCTCAACTGTTGAAAATATTACCAGGTTTTATGAAATACTACAGTGTCATATCCACAGTTTCATGGTATATATTGAAAAATTCTTTGTAGCTAATGTATATGTGTCAGATCTAGAAGAGTTACCAGTTTTCTATATCATGTTTCATTTGCACATACTTGATATTTCAATTTCATTATGGGCTCAGTTGATTTTCTGTCAGCCTGAGAACTGAAGCACCATAGCATGGCTTTTATGGTAAAATGTGTTTGAACTTTCACGATTTACAAATATTCTCATTACGCAACATACTCGATTGGTGAATTAATTGAGGGCTGTTCCTAGATTGTTAGGTATGGATGACAGGAACTCTGTTCTATTTATTTATTTTTCTAAAAGATTTTATTCATTTATTTTTAGAGAGGGGAAGGGAAGGAGGAAGGAGAGGGAGAGAAACATCAGTGTGTGGTTGCCTCTTACTCACCTGCAATGGGGACCTGGTCCACAACTCAGGCATGTGCTCTGACTGGGATTCACACCCTTTGGTTCACATTCCAACACTCTGTCCACCAAGCTACACCAGCCAGGCAGGAACTCTATTTTATACTTAACAAAATTTATTTTGGAGCTGAGAATGGGAAATTGTAGGACCTTCTTATATATCTATTTTGGCATTGCAAACTCCAAAGTTGGGTAAATTTGGGTAAACAAAATAAAATCTGCTTGGCAAAATGTACAAAAGTATGGCACGTGTCTGTCATTTCCTTAGCCAAGTGACTCTATTAGGGTGCTTTTTTAAGGTGATTTTTCTTGTTAACTAGCTAAGGGGACCATTGCTAACATCTTCTCTTGTTTTAGAAAATTAGAACCTGTAAGCATGGAGCTTATTAATCTGCGTAAAACCAGTTTTTCTTCAAATAGATCATCTTATTGTTGACAGTTGTACTTCAGAGGAGATAACTCAAAGGTTAGTCCTGTCCTCAGCAAGCAGTTGAAAGGTGGGGTGGACAGTAGGCAGAAGCCAGCTGTTCGTGGAGCAGTCGTATAAAACCACGAGGAAGACTGTTGAATACTTTGCTTAGGAGAGTTTAAAAAGGAATCAAATACGTCTTTTTTCAGAAGGGCACGAGTAGGGGTGCTTCTGAGTGGAGGCAGAAGGCTGGACCATCATAGGCTCTTCCAGTCTTAGTTCTATTTTGGAAGCTTCCTAGATTTGTGCCAAGGTTGTGTAATTGCATTCCCCACTGTTGAATGTGTTCTTGGTTTGATTTGGTTTCACTGCTCTTAGGTCCCTTTGTCTTATCTTGCAAGCCTATCACTGTGAATACTTAAATCATTAACGACTCATTAAAATTCTTCTGCCCATTTTCGTTTTCCACCAAGCTGAGTGCTGGGTGGGGTAGGAACCTGTGCAGGCCTGTGTGACTGAGTCACGCCTGAGCACCTGAGCAGGTCCTAGCATTTTGGCTGTCAGAAGACCACTGAATAAATAGACTGGTTGAAATGGAAGAGCTGATCGCTGTAGGTCCTTGAAAAGCAAAACTGGGTGCCTGCAGGAAACAGAAGTACAATTGAGTATGACTCTCTTCAACCTGAAGGACTCTTCAATAATTAACACCTTGACTCTCTTTTTATGCAACATCTTCTTTTTCCCCTTTTCAGAGACTGTGTCGGTATTTTTCCCTTCTTTCAGGATTTCTGTAGCTTCTTTCTTTCAGAGATTCAAAGTGCTTTTAGTTCTTTTACCTCATTTATTCTCTGTAGGGGCAGGAATTAAGGTGTTGATGGAGATGGAGTAGGGTGTCACTTACTGGACCATGGAATCAATATTCCACAGGCAGTCACAGTAGGAATTATTCTGGTTACTTATTGCCTAGTTTATGGATAGCTAGATACATATAGACATGCATAACTACATATGTGTATATATATGTACATACATATATATGCATTTTACCTTATTTGGAACAAAATGAGTGACAGTGTCACAGTTTAGTGGCTTCTGAAACAAAATTTTAATTATTAGTAATTTTCTAATTTTCTAATAAAATTACTATTAGTAATTTTCTGAAACAAAATTTTAATTATTAGTATTTTAAATATGTACTCATGCTTCAGAAGGAAGGAAAAATAATGCTTCATTGCACTTCTGCACTTATGCTTCAGAAAGGAAAGGAAAGGAAGAAAGAAAAGAAAAAAAAAGAAAGGGCTTTAACTTTTGTTGAACTTTAGTAAGATGATCAGTTACCACTTGGATTGAGAAAAAGATGTTCTATCAAAATGTTTCTGCTACATTGGCACACTTTGAAATGGAAATGAAAATGACAGCATGTTTTTGTCAGTTTAAATGAATAGGTTTCCTTCAGATCAGTGGTAGTGTGGTATTATAGGTATCTCAGTCTATAAGTGCTTATGATTTGTTATGGAAATGCCTGATGGAGGCACTTGCCCTCACCTCAGTGTCTTATAGATGTATTTCTCTATTGCTAAACTGTGTGCCAGTGTTGACATTTCTTGTGAGTACAGGTGTAACTCAGGACACTGTTTCTGGTGAGGCCTACGAGAGCGCCTTACCTTGTCTTTAAAGATGTTCAATTCAATTTGCTCAAAAAAAAACCCCCATTCATTCATGTACTCAATATGTACTGCATGTCCTCTGTGTATCAGGCTCTGGTCTGGTGCTACAGAGAGAGTGATTAACAAGACACAGCAGCTCTCTGTTTTCATGGAGCTGTAATCTTATTGGGAGAAATACACACTAAATAAATGGATTAATTAACAGGGTAATTTAAGGTAATCAGGTTCTGCAGGAAATAGAAATGAGATGGTGTACTCGAGAGTGGCTGCCAGGGGCTGGGAAGGGGAACTTGCCTAATCCTTGTATGGTCAGGGAAGGCCTCTGGGAGATGACCTCTGAGATGACCCATTGATAAGAAGGAGGCTGCCCAGGGAAGATCTGGGGGCAGATGGAGCAGCAGGTGCCAAGGTCTGAAGGTGGATAGAGCTGTGTATTTTTGAGTGACAGAGAGAAGAAGGTATGTGGGACCAGAAGGTAGAGGTTAGAGGTCTAGTGGGAGAGGAGTAAGGAGTAAGTTGAATAGGCAAATAGGCAGGTAGGGTGAGACCACTCCAAGCCTGGAGAACATGAGCCTAGAGTCAGGTCAGGATATGCGTTTGATTCCCAGTGCCTGGGAAGTGACGGGAGGACAGTAAGCAGGGGAGTGACACATCTGGGGGTTTTTTTTAGGGTTCATTCTGCTTGCTGTGTGGAATAGATGTTAGATAAAAAGTGGAAGGAAGGGCACCAGTTACAAGACTCTTGAAGTAATCGAGTTAGAGATGATGGTGACTTTGACTAGGCGAAAGTGGATCAGTGCAAGACTTGTTTTCTCTCTCCACCAGGTGAAACCAAAAATGAATGTTATTTTTAAGATGTGACTTGAAAAGGAGTGCCTGAGTGGAAGAGTGGCAGGAGTCTGTGTGGGGCTCTGATTACTGTTTGTGCGAGATGTTTAGTGCACCTTTCCACGGGACAGCGCTGCTCCCGACAGCGTGGGCTCTCTGTAGGGTGATGAGGCAGGCTTGCACGTGAGACCCACAACGCTGCAGACCCACTTGAACTTCTTCGTGAGCCCATTGAACTTAGTCTGGAGGTATTTCAAGCTTTAGTTCTCCATTTGCCTGAGGCCGGGTAGAAAACCTTCTATTCTATTGGGTGTTAGGTATGTTAGGGCTGTTGTCAGGGTTCCTGTGGGCGATGGGCTGAAGGCATCCCTTCCACTATTAGCTTTACCTGTTTAAAATGGCCCCTTCCCTCACCTTACTCAAAGTGCTATTTGTTTATTTATATTTCAGTATGAGATTCCATTTGTTTTCTGTAAGAGATAAGGGCCTAAGACTACTAGATGCTGATTTAGGGAAGAAAAGAATGTTAGGGGGAAGTGGCTGTGGGTTATGTATGGGCTTGACTAGAAGGTTGAAGCACCTGCAGATGAACTCCTGATTAACCGTTTGGCTTAGCCCTGAACTCTTGCTCTCTCAGAAAATTAGTTTCTTAATTTTAAAATGAAGGAGTTGGCTTAGGTCATCTCTGCCCCCTTTAGCTAATTTTGGCTCGGTAGGTTTTTACCGAACTGCCTGGGATCCCGTGGTTTCCCTCTTTTTGTTCTTCCTGAGGAGATCTGGTGTTTTCTTTCTTTTTCCTTTCCCTGAAAGAGTTCTCCCCGGCAACATGTAAAATTCTATCTCACTGATTTCCCCAGGAAGGGAAGAATCCGTAGTTTCAGAATGGTACCTGCCATGTGTCTGCGTTCTGCTCAGGCGACTTTGCTCAGTGGCTCTGCTCCATGTTGGGGCGCTTATCTCTGGGAGCCAGAAGGACCTGCGTGCCCACAGTAAGTGACGTTTACATAGAGATGAGGTGGGCAAGGAGATTGTCCCAGCAAGCAGAAAGAATACTTAAGTTGAGGTTTTCCAGAGGAAAGATTTTTGAACCATCAGCAGTTAAATAGAATAGAATTTCCTTCCATGCCTTAAGACCATGAGGAAATATAGCAAGGGAGGTCCCAAGTGTTGTGGAACAAACATAATTACAGTTACCTCATATCTGTTTAGCATTTTGTGCTTTGAAATGAGTTCACATACATGAACTCACATAACCTTAAAAATCCTGGTAGGTAAGCGGGGGAGAAATTGTTAACCCTATTAAACAGATGGGAACAGTGAAGCATTAGGTAGGTTAAATGATTTGCCCAAGGTTACATAGTTAACAAGGGCAGAGTCAGAATTTAGAATGCAGATTTGTTTTTATTTTTAAAATGCACCCATTTTAAACTTATATAGTTAAGTGAATTTTGACAAGTGTACACATTTGTGTAATCACAGCCATAGTCAATATATTGAATATTTTTATATCCTCCAAAGTTCCCTCATGCTCCTTTGCATTAATTAATCTCTCCTCCTGCCCCAAATCTTTTGATGTCTAATTATTCGGTGCTCTTTTTTACTACCCCACACTCATATTTGACAGCCTTTTCAGCTATATCCTTCTGGGGAGAATGCTGGTTGGCAGCCAGCCAGCCTCCTCCTGTTGAGTTATGAGAGTGAATAGGAAGCTAGTGGGTTGGTTACTCCACTGTTAGTTCCTTCCTTCCCTTCTTTTACCAGCTCCAGGCTGTAGAAAGACAATGTGGGTTCCCCTTCCCAGGAGAGCTGGAGAAACAGGACACCCACTCACTTGCCTGAACTGGCTTCCCTGTGGTCTGCAAGGGGCTGGAGGAGGTGATGGGGGTACATCCTCTAGAGGATGCCCTGCTTCTGATCGTCTGCTCAGTCTCTTCCTTGGAAACCAGCTTTGCTGCTTAGTTGCAGTTCCCCAAGGCCTTAAGTAGCCCAAATTCCGTATCTGATGGATGAGTCCCAAAGGTGTTGAAGATCCCAGCTCTGAAAAAATGAGCAAGCCCTGAATTTCATAGCTATGTAGGGCAGTTCCTGGATAGAACCTGCCCTTAGCACCTGAATTTGGTTCTCAGTAGAGAAACTTCCCAATATGCTATTGCCCAGCCCTGGATTTTGACCTGAGTGTTTGCCATCCAGCAAGAATGGGAGAGGGCCTGTCTCCTTTCATAGCCCAGCAAAAAGGAGATGATGCCCTAGCTGAGCCCTCTGAGTGGCCATAGGGTATAAACCCAGAATGTTTTTCAAGGTGACATTGCTTCCATTTAGACACCCAGTTTGGGGCCAGCCTGTGTGTTACTAGCAATGATGATAATCCCTTTCTTTCACTTGATTTTGACTAGTTTACAGGGTCCTTTTATATCCATCATCTTCTTGTTCTTCTCAGTAAATCTGGTACCTTCTGTTAGGGTAAAAGCCCCATCTCATCTGACCTAGGACAGCTGCAAGGATGGAACAGACTCAGATTTCTCCTCTGTAAAGTCTCATCTGAAATTGAAGTCCCTGCAATGCTGATTTTCTTCTCGTTATCTTTGGAAATTTCTCTGGCTTTGCCGAAGCGGGGAAAGTCACCAGGCTACATGCTTGAGTTTCAGGTTTCTTCATAGCTGGCAGTCCCAGCTACGAAAAAAAATTCCTTTTTAAAGAATTGAGCCTCAGGCACTGGTTTTGCCTTATATTTCTTTATGTCTCTTAACAGCTGGTGGCTATCCCTCACTTCTATCTTTAATTTGCTGCTTAGCTCAGCTCAGGGAGTCCCTGGTATTGATTCATTGACTGGCCCATCCTCTTTCCTCCTGTGGGGGCCTCTTGCACTGTAGGGACTTAGGAAACAGTGGGCTTCCTGTGTTTTGTCTACCAGTAAAGCTGGGTACCCAGAGGACCATGTGACAAGGCCATGTGGCCGACTCCCATGTGCTGTGGGAAGATACAGTGTTAGGAACAAAGACTTAGTTGAAAGCCACAAATGTGTACATATGCAGTGGTTGCACAGAGGTGGGATTCAAAGGGCTGTTCCTGTCTGCAGAGAGAGGGGCAAATCTAGTTTTTGCAGAGGTTACTGGCCCTAGCAATGCATTTCTCATTGGAATTAGGTTTCTAAAGGTCCATAAAGGTTTCATTCCTGCCCATGCCCCAAGAGAGCTTTCCATAGCAGTGAAAGAGACACAGAAAGTAGGTAGGATTACAAATGGCCCAAGAGGGTTCCAAAAAAAACAAACAAAAAAAAGAGTGATATTTTAAAGGAAAACTTGTTGGAGATAATTCTGTGGGTGCTGCTGTTCACCTGGGGTGATGTTGGATTTATTTGTCAATTCCCATCTTCCACTTGGGCTTCATGTAGACACTCATCTGGGAACTAGGGAGGGGAATGATACCCTCCCCAAGGATCTTGTGGCTGAGCTCCCAGTCCCCAAGACCAGCTGCTGAGAACCAGATTGGCTCAGCTCTCCCCAAAGAGCTCAGAGCTGTGTGGTTATTTCCTTTTTCCCCTCGTATTTTCCTCTTGGCAGCTGAGTTTTCCCTTTCCACGGGAAGTCTCAGCTGCCCAGCCCTCAGCTTTACCTGGGCCCAGCTGCGCTGACGCTTCCTTTTTTCTTCCTTGTCAGCTTCATCACTTCTCATTCTTAGACTCCCTCTGAGGGAAGAAGGGTTTTGTTCACTAATCCGCCTCTTAGAAGGGCTGCACTCTACCAAGACAGATGGCTGCCTGGCCTATTTTTAACTGTCTCCAGGCAAGAAGATTCCACAACCTGTTTTGAAACCTGTTCACTGATTGACAGCTCTCAAAGTAGGAATTTCTTGCTGATACCTAACTTAAAATTCAACAGCCGTAATTGAAACTCATTTCCTTTTATTCCTCTGGAAGGAGAGGTATCCTCGAGGTCATCCAAGCCTACCCCAATCCAGCAAATGAGACCCACGGGTTTCCTGACTCCAAATTGAAATGGAAAATAGCTCTTCTTCCTGTTGCTGAGGATCCCATCAGTTTTGGGATCTGCCTTTAAAAGCACACATTTGGGTACCATTCTGTGACAATCAATTTCATTTTCTCGGGGAAACACAAGTGATACTGGAGTTAGAATTAGAGATGTGGAATGCAAGGCATTAACTGCCTTACTCTGTTTTATTTCTAGTGAGAAAGTTAAATGGTGCTTATAGAATTACCTTGCCTCTGTCGGCAGAGAGAGTAAAAATAAACTCAGCTCTCAGTGCACAAAGGCTTCCCCAGCTCTTTTTTCTCCTTTCATGCCAGTGCCTCATCTTTAAAGAAGGGTTGGTGTTTTTCTGTCCTCCATCAATGGGATCCTCTATATGTTGAATATCTCTTTTAAGAATATTGTCAGATGACTGAAATTCCGATGAAGCCTGCCTCTTTACTTGGCTTTCTGCTGCTACTGCAGACTTTTCTTGACATGAGGCCCTGTGCTACCTCCCTTGACAGATTGCATCTTGATGGAATAAAGCTCTGGTGAGAAACTAATGATGTCAGTTCAGTTTCAGTGCCTTGTTATTCGGTATAGAAACCCAGACTTCTGTGCAAATAAAGAGATGTGTATTAGATTGACTATTAAGGGGTCTTGGGAAGAGATCTCACTCCTCCTTGATAGTTGGTACTTGTATCTTTTCTTAATAAAACCTCACCAAAGTCATTTTCTCCTTACTGAGATGGTATCACATGCTGGGTTGGAACATCAGATGCTGGAATCAACTGAGAGGTTGTGGCCAAATCTGTGACCCAAGCTGAGGTAGCATTTATGGCATCCCTCATCTCTTGGTCCATGCTTTAGGCTATGAGTGCTTAGTGTGTGGAGCTCATGCTTACATGAGTTAGCATCCCAGTCTCTGTAACTATGGCTAAAATTCAGTATTCTGTTCACACTTTGTTTGAGAGTTATTTAACAGGTCTGTTTTATAAAATCCCAGCCCAGCTTTCTCTGCTGTCTAGTTAGATTGAACCCGGGGAATATAGAGTCATTTTACTATCATCCTGAGAGAAACAGGCAGGTATAGTGCCTTATCTCAGACACCTTATCTGAGACAGTTGAACCAGTAGTTGGTCTGTTAATCCCAAAAGTCAGCAGTTACAGCAGGGAATTTAAAAAAGAGAGAGATACAGTCCCTAAACATTTTATTTTAACTTAAAATATGTAAATGTACGTATATTTACAGATCATTTGATGTGGGCCAGGGGTTTTTCTGAGTGTAGGTAGGTCTTTTGAGTGGAGTTCTGCTTACTTTCTTTCATAAACTACACCCTTAACACATCATCCGTGATTTCCATTTTCAGTTTTGTTAAATGAAGGGAGTTCATAAATACACTTGAGAAATAAAATGCATAGTATTTCCATATTTTTTTAGCTCTACCGCTACATTGTTTTACCATTGCCTTGCCTACACTTAATTCATCAGCAATGTTTTTAGCAACTTGCCTCAATCAAGTCTTTCCAAAGCATTTGACTTATTTTTCATAGAAATACATTTGGGGGCAATCAGTTCATTATTGATTTAATTTGTAATTAAAATAATAAGTATACCTATGATGAACAGACTGCTGACCCTGGGAAAGCACCCAGCCTGGTTGATAGGAATAGAAGGGAGCAGATACACAAGAAAAGGGCCTGCTGACAACCCAGGCAGTGTAGGATGGAGAGTAGTTGAAGTTCGTCAGATAAACTGCCAAGTTGGTTAAGAGAGCATTGTCTGTGTATGAGTCCCTCCTCTTTGCCCCCACTGCTTGCTGTTTTATCTTAACACTTGTAGTCATAATTTCTCAATTAGATATTAAACTTGGGGAGGACAGGGCCCATGTTTTATTTATCTGTGATCTCTAGTGCCTAATATAGTGCCTGGCCCATAGTAGGCACTCAAAAATGTTAATTAGATATAGTGTACACGAATGTGTCTTATTGATTGTATGTTTGTGTGTATATACTTTACACATACATAATACAGTCCTATGCACATAGTGCCAAACAGCTCTTTCCAAATAAACGGATCTATGTGTGTATCACTGTACGTAATGTACTCAGGGTCCAAATAAGAACCTTTAGAATGTATGTTGTTTAGGATTTGTTGTTGTTGTACTAATTTCTTCTGTTTGCATGGCAAACTGAAGATTGGCTGGAGTGTTTACACTGGGATTAGAATGACACATCTTTTAGGGAAATGCTTTTCCAATAATAACTAGTATTTATTGACTCTAACTATGTGCCAGGCACTGTGCCAAGTGTATGTTATCTCAGTTAATTTCCACAATGCCGAAAGAAGATACAACAAAGCAATTGTGTTAATATTCTTACATAGAGATGAGGACTCTTTGGGGGTCACCAAAGATATGGAAGGAGGACTAATCTTTAACCGGTAAGTAATGAGTACAGCTTGTTTTCAGAGTGCTGATTCTTTTAGGGATTGAGGGCCCCTCTAGGTGGGGTGAAAGGAGCCCTTGAATCTAAAGAGGCTGATTAGAGGGAGAAACTGATACTTGCATGTGGCTTTCTGGGAACCAGGGGAGGTACTCTTTTGACTCCAGAGAATAAAAGGGATTCTGTGGCTTGGCATTACTCAGAGTATTTGAATAGCTTCTGGCAGGTGGTAAGGTAAGGCCAAAGGGGCAGTGAAAACAAGCTACTGTGGGATATTAGATCCTGCCTGTCACTTTGCTCCCTAGTCTCTCACGTGTCGGAGGGCCCTTCTGAACTCCTCTTGCTGTGGTAGCCTGTATGTGTGTGCACAAGCTGCTTGAAGGTACCAGTACAAATGGCAGTGGGGGTCTCAGGAGCCTGGGCTGGGAGCTGGGCAGAGGGTGTAAAGGCTCCATTTTGGAGTTGTAATAATGGAGGTAATTTTCCTAGCTACTGGAGTGAGATTGGTTCGAGCTGAATTTAAGAGAGAGTTATGTTCTTAGGTCCTTCTACACTTTTGTAAATACATTCACAGACAGAAATGAATCTTAAAAAGTACTAGTCCGTGGGCCTCTTCATTAGGAGATCAAAAACAGCAGCAATAGTAACAAACAAAAAACCAATAGTCAATCACCCACGGCTGGCAAACAGAATTTCTTTGCAAGGCTAAGTCTGAATATCTGACTTTTTTGTAGGTTGGAAAGAGACAGCAATTCTGTACTGCTCCTTCTGAAAAGGACAGCAGTAGCCAATTTTGTGGTTGGCTTTAAATTCATATAAAGACACCCTGCCTATAAGTTAAATGAAAGGATCCTTGATGTCCTTTTTAGCCGAAGGGATTTTATTCTGTTGCTTGGCCATTTTTTCTACTTGTCTGCAAGTAGTTACATTTTTAAAAAAATTTTTTTTATTTAACTTTTGTTCAAGTACAGTTTTCTTTCTTGTATTCCCAGCCCTGCCCCCCCCCCCCAGTGCTCCCAGTAGTTACATTTTTGATAGATGTTTTGACAAGAGTGTAGGTTTTCGTTGAGGAGGGTGACATTATTTATTAGCAAAGCTGATTTTATGTTAGAATGAATTTTTTGGATCCTTCCTGTATTGCTTTCTGTTTCATGAAAACAAAGACAATGACTGGTCTTGAAGTCTTTGGGTTTGTTCTGAGCTGTGTAAAGTAGGCCAACTCAGGAATTATAGAGTAGGGAGAGAATTTTGCAGCGATGTGGGTCATGTCTATGGAAGCGTGCTATACTCATCATGGTGGAAGACTCCTTCACTTTGGCCTTAAACTCGCAGTGCCGGCTTCCTGCAATGCCAGCATTCTCTGCGTGCAATTCCGTGCATGCAAGCAGAAATTGTCCACTCCTAGGCCATATCTGGATGTCACTCTTGAGTTTCATATCCGGTTTCTTCGTCCCTGACACAGAATGAAGACTTAATACCCTAACAAAACCACTGGCCTTAGAAACTTCCCCAAAACATGATCCTCATAAGAGGCTTGTGATATTGATATAATTACTCCCACTTTACTGAGAAGAAATTAAGTAAAATGTCCATGGTTATATAGGTCCTAGGAACTGAGGTCCAAGTTTCAAAATCTAACGCTGTTCCCACAAGACTTCTAAACTTGCCTTCAACCCTTTGCCATGTTTCTTTTCCTCTTGTATTCTTTGGAAAATGGCCTGAAACGGTTTTGAGAGAGAAACCTAACTGTGAGCATTCAGTTGGGTGCTTATGGAGGGTCCTCCCTGTCACATGGGAGCAGCCAGCCTTGTGATTTTTATTTATGCTGGACAGACTCCTTCCTCTCCTTCCTCCTCCTCTGCTGGTGGCCACTCTAGGTAGAAATAGGGAGGCTGCATGGAGGAGAGGAGCTAAATGTGACTTTCTGTGATTTACATAATAAAATAAGAATCTCTGCAGTGGCCTTTTTCTGTGTGCTAGTGGCTATGATGGAGTGGACCCCCAGGGGGACAGCCTCACTTAAGGGCTTCCCCTGGGTCATCAGGTGTACAGAGGGTCTTGGGATCAAATGGGCAGTTAAATTGATGAGATCAATTCATTAGGATAAAGACTTCCGCTACTTCCAAAAGCAGTAATGTGCTGAGGCTAGTTGACTTCTAGATAAAAGACTTTATGTCAGAATGAGATCCGTGCCCTTTACCAGAGTTCTGATTGTTTGGAGAGAGGGAAAGACTTCTTGAGCCTACATCAAAATATTCAACTTTGACAGATGGGTTTTTTTGAGGCTAGTTTCTGACCTGCTGTTTCTTTTAGAAATGATTGCTTTTTATGTTTAAAAGGTCACTTAAGTGACTTTTTTAAGTCTGGGAGGGATTTTACAGGGGTGGTGTGTGTTAGTATATCTGTGTTTTACCTCCTTCAATTCTGACCACCTAGCAGCCAGCCTGATCTCTTCCCTCATCTTGGTCGTTTTTCAACATTTAATTACCTATTTCGTGCCATATGAATTAGATTTGTTTTGTTTTGTGTTCTCTGAACTCATAAAAGGTATCCTAGCTCCCAGAGGGAATAACATGTCCCCTCCACCCCTCACCCCCCAGTAGACATTTCTTTCCAAAATGCAAATGGAAAGTGGTTTGGTTTGGGATTGTACCTTTTGCTTTAGTTCACAAAACACCTTTCACTTCCTTTGTTCCTGATGGTGTTATACTTGTAAAGTAAGAAAAATCAATTGAAATAAAATGATGTTAAATTGAGAAAGAAAAAGATGCTGCCATACTCTCAGCTGGAAGCAAACTTTAGTCTGTAATTTCAGACTTATTTTGATTATAAAGTGTCATGCCCCTCCCGCCTCTTTTCTGCTTTTCTTTTTAGTTCTGTAATCAGGAGTCTACTATTCTTTCTAGTGCTATAATTAGTACTCTGATCTAAAATATAAGAACCTTCAAGTTCTTAACAGTAATACTGCTTACTCATCTCAATTTACAGAGAGGCTACTCAGCTTCTACGAGTTATTTGGTCATTCATCAAACATCACTGCACACTGACTATATGCAAGAACTGTGCTGGATGCCAGGAATTCAAAGACAGAGCACTGTTTCTGCCGCCAGGTGTGCATCACCTAATTGGTGAGGCCCCCATACAAAAACCCAGGCATATTCAGCTTGAGAAATGTAATTGAGTTACATACAGAGTTCTGACTTTGTACTCGTGTGTAGAGTAGCAGTTTCCATACTGTGTTACATTTTGTCTGTTCCCTTGCTTATTCCTTAGTGAGCTCTGGGGGGCCAGGAATGAATATGGGTGTGGAGATGGATATGGAATCAATGAGTGAAAGGATTTCTATTACCAGTGCCAGGCTTGTCTTACAAGGTGTTCCAAAGGTTTTAACCTTCCTGTAAAATATCTTAGTTACAGAAGACTTACAGGAAATGGGCTTGGGGTGGAGCCACCTGGAAAACAGTGGAATTTGGCATTCTTGCTCATTAGCAAAATGCCCAATTTGGTTAGAATTCTATTACATTAAATCACATGAAATTGCCATTTTGTAGGTGATTTCAAATGGTTCAGCCTAATAAAAGGAGGCCCATTTTATCACTTACTGGTGTTCTTTAGGTTTAAAACATGTGCAAAGGTGAGGTTCTGTACATCCTAAACATGTTGCCACCAGGTTCCTATCTCCAAGTGTGAGTCTCTGTTTGGAGCTTTGTAGAGGGAACCTGTGCCCCAACTACTCCTGTGACACCCAACTCTGAAGTGGAATTCCTCCAGGGCAGTGTCTTTTTGTATAGACTTGACAGGGAATAAAACTGCAGCTCTGTGCCCATTTAAAAATATTTTCATTTACCTTGGAGAACATACAAGGACAGGGTTTCATGCGTATACAAGAGAAAACAGCAAATGAAAAGGATGTGTACTCAGCAGCATGAATGGGGTGCTATTCTTAGCTGAGACGCTAATGTAGAGAAGAACAGGAAACAAGATGCTTCTGAATGTGGACTCTGGCTAACCCAGGCTATGGCCAAGAGGCTTCGAGTCATAGGGAAACTCCTGACAGCTGCTGGTGTTCTCCAGACCTTCCTCTTTCCATAGAAAATTTTACATTTTGTGTGTCTTAGACTGAAGTAGGGGGTGGCTCTCTCTTCTCAGGAATCTGGAGAGAGGGAGTAGGTTAAGGCCGGAGAAGTGGACTTCCCACCTTCTACTTCGCCGTGGGGCTGTCCTGGCTCTGTGAAGTAGAGGAAGCCCCTCCTCTCGTTCTGAGGGGTTTAGCTTCTGAGAGAGAGATGAGGGTGTCTTGGCTGACTGGACTGAACTTCTTCAGCAGTTTAAGTGTTCTTGGATTTGTTGTTCAGTCTTTCACATTGGGACTGAACCTGATTTGCCTTTAAAAGTTAAAGACCAGGAATATGCCTGATGTGTATTATAGCCACGGTGGAGGGCTGGCTACTTTCTAATTGCTCAGTGACTACTGATTGATTTAAATGTATGTATCAGTGTCAGGAAGTTGGACCAGTCACCCAGCTTTCCTCTCTGGTCATGTGATTGATAGGGAGAAGTATTTTCAGGCAGCATTTTCCCATAGGATTAGGATGGTGATATGGTGATGTATTGTCAATGTCACTGCCACTGAATGAGCTTTACCATGAACTTATGTAGACTGAATACAGTAAGGTGATATATATTTATATTTAACCCCCACCAATGTTACCTAATATTGACAACAACTACAAGTCAACATTTTAAACCACATGCCTTCCTCGTTTGATTTCAGTGATACGTAGAATCTAATGAACAAACTGAATTATCTAGGAAAATGGGGACAGATTCATAGATGGGGAGCAGGATGATAACGGACGGAGGGAGCTTAGGGTGTGGAGAGATTGAGGAAAAAGGACTCGTGGACATGGACAACAGTATGGTGATTGCTGGGGGAGAGGGCTACAAGGGGATTAAATAGCAATGGGAAAAATACAATAAAAAAGACTAAATCAAAAGAAAAAGGAAAGAAATAAAGGGCAAGCCTTTAATTAGAGCCTGGTATGATAGGAATTTCTTAAAGGAGGGCCTGGAATTATGGCATTACATCCCTGTAGACTCTGAAAGGGATTGGGACTGTATATATACCATTCTACTTCCTTATTTCTCTAACTGGAAAAAAAATCTCATTTCCTTTTTTTCTTTCTTACTCAGAACACCAAGTCCATTCAGCCACCTCAACAATATAGCCAAGGCAAACCTTCTTAGAAGAAAGGAAAACTTTGTGTGGGAGTGGTGTGTAGGGCCCAGAGTCTTCTTTTGGCTCTCCCCTTATCTGATTAAGGTTTGTGTGAAATGAGTGTAGGGAAAATACTGGCTATAGGTAGACAGCTGTTAACCTGGGTTACAGCATGTTCCTGTTCATGGTAACAATATGCTTTGACTATGAGGTCCCCATGTTTTCCAGTTGTCACACTACAGCACTCCTGCAAGTTAGCCTCCATGGGTAAGACAATTACCAGGGAGTTGTCTTCATCTGATGGGAGGAGGAAGGGAGAGAAAACAATTTTTTCAGTTTGTCCATGGAAGTGGTAACCATGTCAAAACCAGAACCTGGAGACCTGACTTGGAAAAGCGTGCAGGTTATTGCCAAGAGCCCCTGTAGATCCACAGTCTTACCATCTGAGTGCTGGGTTTAGTGAGTCACACAGCCTTCAGGTAGAGTCATTGTCAAGGAATTACGAGAACATGCCCAGCTTGGTTTGGACTGTGTCAGATTTCCTTTTGCTGGCTTATGTTTGCTATTGAGTTCTTTAGTGTGATCTCCCTCACCCCGACCCAACCACTGTTGATAATTTATGTGGCACCAGAGATTCCAGTGAAGGTAACTTTCTGTAAGAACCTTGGAGGCAAGAGGGCTAGGGAATTGGTCTTGCCCCCTGATCAGACAAATATGGTCAGTTCCGTTGAATAGGAGAAGACCTGGATTTTTCACTTTGGATGTGCTTTGAGAAATTCAGAGTTTGACATGAGCTTTAGTAGCAGGGAGGCTGGGCAAGGAAATGGCTTTACAAAATAAAATCTTCACATTGATACGGTACCAGAGAGCTCGGCTTTTGGTTTAGTGATGGCAAGGTAGGTCAGTCTTGGGTCAGTCTTCTGTGTGTATCCAGAATATGTTAAGCCAGCAGAAGTGAGGGATATTGGGACAAGAGAAATGATACGTTGAGTCTTATCAGAGACTGAAGATATGATGTTTTGTAAAGGTTCTTTTGATGTGGAATTTATCTGCTTTTTGCCTAGCTAATAGGAGTTATGGTCTGACTTCTGCCCCTAAGAGCACTGCTCTTGGCCTTGGACTGCTTAATTCTCTTTGCTCACCAAACCGATGACATCAGTAATAAGGCATGAGTTGTAATGTGTAGAGTATGATTTTGGATTATAGGTTCCTTGGGTTTTTGAGTTAGCAGAGAGAAACCAAGAGGGGCAGTATGGTGTGACCACAAACAAATGCCCAAGCTCTAGCATCAGTCACCTGGGTTTAGATCCTGGCTGTGTCATGTATAAGCAGCATCACTTTGGGTCAGTTGCCTGATCTCCTAAAACCCGAGTGTTCTAAATGTGAGCAGTATAACTGGCTACCTTGTGGGGAGGTTGTGAGATTGGAGTGAGGGAAGGTGAACTGCCTAGTAAGGGCTGGCAGGTAGAAGCACACAGCTTCCATAATTTATGTTATTAGCAATGGATTTAGCAGTGTACAAATCTGTCCCTCAGTGCTTCCCTCTTTTCAACTTGTGAAATGAACTTGATATTCTTTACTCAGTGGTTAACAGGGGACCAAATGAGATATCTGAGCATGTGAGGATGGATCCTGGGACCCAAACTGGGGCTTGTAAAGTTGCACTATATTTCTAGGTTGTAGAATTATATTAAAAATACACCCTTCCCGTTTCCCCTTCTTGGTCTCTCATTCAGAAGGGGGGTTGCTGGCCTTGTGTTTTAAATAGTCCTCAGATGGTAACTTTGAAAGTAGATGAGCACAGTCCTTATGAGTCCATTTACCCTGTGCTTGGGAGTTCTATTCTTAGGCCACAATCGCCGGAATATAAAGCCATGACCCGACATCCCGCTGGAGCCATGTGTGCCTGGTCGTGGATTTCTTTGGGAAGCTGGGACAAAGGCCTGGAGATGCTTGCTTCTGGCAATGAGTAGGCCAGGTATAGGATGGTCCATTTTACAGCCAGTGTCCTCCCAATTGTCTAGAATTTATGAGCCTGCCCTACATGGGGCATCCCTCAATATGACTGTAATTAAAGTCCAGTTTGTTTACTCTGTTCCAGTGGAAGGGCTACTGGAGGGGAAAAAAAAGCAGTTTAGATATTTATGGGTGAATTCTTCCCTGTTTTGTTTTTCTCTAGACCTGTGATTAAAGGGTTAACAGCACTTGCTATTTATTCAGCAGAGCCCCCTGGAGGGAGGAGGTTTCACATTTATTTTGTTCTTACCAGCCCAGGACTGGGCCAGTTGGATTTCACATGTCACTTCATTTAATCCTCGTTATTGTTCATCCCATAACACAGAGATTGAAACTGAGGTTCAGGATTTGCTCAGGGGCTCATGATCATGGCCCTTGTATTACTTCATACTTGCACACCCTCTCCTAATAGACAATCATATGGTCACATCAGTGAAGATACTGGTGATTTAGAAGCATCACTAAACATTTATTAGACACCTGAATGTAGTTATTATATATGTGAGGTTGAAT
This sequence comes from Sturnira hondurensis, assembly GCF_014824575.4. Taxonomy (NCBI): domain Eukaryota; kingdom Metazoa; phylum Chordata; class Mammalia; order Chiroptera; family Phyllostomidae; genus Sturnira; species Sturnira hondurensis. Next base: position 867,315 of record NW_028089713.1, on the reverse strand, counting down.
CACATGTAGGGCTCCTGACATTATCTGCAAAGAGGCTGGCCCTAACCTTGAGTTTGGTGTCTTATGCGGTGTTTTGGTTGCCCAACTCTGTACCCATGATGCGGGGAGCTTCCATAAGTGGGGGTGTTTCTAAGAGCAGCCTGACCCCTTAATTATCTTACTAACAACATTGACCTCTGTGAAGTGTCCTCTCCAGGAACCCCCTGGAGCTTCAAGAGACATGATGTCAGCTTCATAACATCCCTGTTAAGACAGGAAGCAGCCGAAGTCATTTGCTCTCCTTTACAGCAAGTGGGAGACTCAGGCACAGATGGGAGACAGAGGCACAGAAGTTAAATGATTAGTCCAAGGTCACATCAAATGATTGCCAGCTCAGCTGACAAATCTGTCTAGGACTTGGTCTCCCAAACGTTGCAACTTTCCTTACAATGCAGTTTGGTCTCAACAACTTTACATATCTTTTTTTTCCCTTTCTATTTTGGTAAATAAGATGTTTTTCACATCTACTGCCTAATTAATGTTGGGTTTTAATTTAGCCTTCAAATTGATCAATGACTTAACTGAGAAAACAGCTGCCAGAATGTGGTTCAAAACACACTTTGTCATTATTTCTCTCTTGATGCTGAATTTTCTGCTCCTGTATTTTGTATACTGTCTGTCTCTGTGGGTTAAGAACCTTAGGGATCTCAAGGGTCACCTTGATCGAGAAGCTTCTGTAGTTGGGAATTGCCACATTTTTCAGAGCATTGGTATTGGACCAACCAACCAACAAACAAACAAATTAGAATTTCTGTCCTTAGCTTCACAGAGGAAGGGGAGTACATTCAAGGATAGCCCACTGGCTTGTCCTTAATACAGATTTGGCTTGTGTTGAAATAATATTGTTATTCATTATCATACCTTTCTAGTTCTAACTCAGTATTCATTAAAACATGAACTTTTTAATGAAATGTTTCTCCCATGTATATTTTACATGGGAGGTGCTGAGGTGGTATAAGGTTTGGTGATCACATATGGCCTCTTAGGGAAATAGACAAGTTATTCAGATTCTCAGCTATATTATGTGACGTTTTTGGTTATCTTCACTACTCACTACTAAGAAGTGAGTTATAGAGGGAAACTCTTTACAAAAAGAGATAGATTCACCCAGGGAAGGGGGTTTCACTGTGAGTAAATATGACTACTACCAAATACCTTTTGTCTCCTGATGACCTGTAGGTCTTGCAGTGTCATGATACGTTCAGTTCCACATTCATTCATTTCACATTTTATATATATTCATTCATTTAGCATTTTCTATATATACCTAGTATGTGTCGGATGCTGTGTTGGACACTGGGTGACATAGATGAACAAGTCCTTAAATCCTAAGATCTCACAGTGTATGTTGGAATTTAGTGTCAGTTAGCATTATTAGATTCTTCAGAAGTTCCGAAAATTTTCAAGGTCCTGTCCCCCAGTGTCCTGTTGACTGTATTTGAGTATGTCCCAGACTCTCGTCTGTCCGTCACATTCCCTACTGGTGCTCCCTGGGTCCAGCTGCCATCGTGTCCCCCCTGGATTGCCTCGGCAGCCTCCTCACTGGTTCCGTGCTTCCATTCTCGCCTCCTTCAGGCTACTCTCAGCACAACCACTAGAGCCCTTTTTTAAAGTGGAATTCAGATCATGTTACTCCTCTGTTCAAATTCACCAGCAGTTTTCCATTCCCTGTTTGATCAGGCCCCCACTGCCCATCTGACCTTGCCTTCTACTAATTGCCCCTTTTCACTCCTCTTCATCGACATTGGGCTCATGTGTTTCTTTTAACAAACCAGGGATATGAGGCACAGTCCTATGTTTGGACCCTACTGTTCCCTGTGCCTGGAACATTCTTCCCTGAGTGTCTGCATGGCTCACTGCCTCAGATCTCCGCTTAGAAGTCACCCATCAGCAGGTTCTTCCTGACTACGCTCTATAAAATGTACCCTTATCTTGCAGTTCCTATTTGATTAATGGCTGATTTTCTCTTCTTTCCTCACTGGATTATAATCTTCTTGAGGGAAGTGGTTTTGGTGTTTCATTTACTGCTGTATCTTTAAGGCCTGGAAGGTGCTCAATAAGTATTTGGTGGTTGAATGAGCAGATCAGCCTGTTATTGAGTCACTCAGTGACTGTCCTCTGTAGAAGGGGCCTCTTGGGCCTGTGGCACATGTCTGTCTGATGGCGCAGGGAGGACGTGGTCGGATTGTCTCTGTGGGGCATAGAGTTCTCGGCATGATCCTGTCTGGCTCCTGTTGTGTTGAAGCCACAGTTTTTGCCTTTTTAGTATCACTTTTTAGTCATAAAGTCAGAGGATGCAAAGATTGATAGGGATCTGGGAGACCATGAGGTCCACTTCCCTCTTTCTGATGTGAGGAAAAAAGAGTCTAGAAAAAGTAGGTGAGTTACCTACTTTGATTACCTATTTTGATTCTGCCGTCAAGTGCAAAAAGTTACCCAGAGTCATAAAGCTGTTTTAGGGTCAACCTGAAATTAGGCCTTTGACAGCTGATTCCATAGACTTCACTTTATCTATTTTCTTATGTCTGGGAAGTTCACAGGCTTTCAGATTAGACACTTTTTCTCTGTAAGGACATTCTGGGTTAGTGTAGATGGATGATGGTTGACCAGTGTGAATGGGAACTACCCCAGATGTGCCAGGAGCACAGCAGATACACTCACTCATTGGCAGGTGAAAGGAAGCAAAAATCAAGACTCTTTGCCGCTCCAGTTGTTTTATTACATGTCACATGTCACGTGTGTTCCATTTAAATTCAGAGGTTTTGATGAATGGCCAGACCAGCTGCAAGCCCTCTAGGCCAGAAGCCTTGATCTTGCCAACTGTTTATTTTCTTGATGGGCTTCCTTATTTCAGGCGCTTGTGTCTAGCCAGACTATTGTGGGCTTGTCAGAGGGGTGTAGGGCACTCTCTGGGACCATCAGATCCTCCCATGTAACGTGTGTCCTGAAGCCGGCGTGTCTCCATGCTTTCTCTAAGTGTGTGTGGTCTTTTATCGGGCAGGGTGAAGTGATGGAGGATTTGAAAAGAGAGAAAAATTTCTCTAGCATCGCTGGAATGTGTTTGTGAACTGACGGAGCAGTGATTGGGATCAATAAATTTAAATTTGTTGCCATCTGTTTTGTGACATAAGATGGCCCAATTTGAGTTTTGAAGGCGCTTTGATCACACATGAAGAATGTGTCATATTTGATTCCACTCCCTGTTACCTCTTTGACAGTACCAATCATGCTGAAGGCCCATGTTTTTGTTTCATCTAGTTTTACTTAAGCAAAGGCTCTAGATTTTCTTCATTTATTTCAACATACTTCCAGTTTCAGGTATGAAATGGACTCTGGCAATGCCGGTTTCCAGGTAGCTGTTTTTGGGTCAAGGGAAGTTTAGTATCCTGAATACATTAGCCATACGACTTAGGGAGCATCATTTTGGTTTGGTTATGAACTTTATTTTAGTTTAGTTGTCTTACATTTGGTGGACAAAATGATAAAGACCAGAAGGTAGAGAGTTGTATCTTAAGACACACAGCAAAACGCTGAGACCTAGAATTAGGAACCAGGAGTTACTTTCTCTAGATTATTTCTTTTCGGGCTAGGCTAGTGGAGTTTCTGAGCACCACTGAGTTCTCCTTTTGACATCTTTAGATTCTATAAGGTTGCTTTTTAGCTTTCTGGGGCTTGGGCGATTCTTAGATCTGGGTCACAATCACCCATGGGAGTTCTTGATCTGGACCAGAGGAGTTGAATTCATACAACTAGGGGGGTGATAGGGGCTTTCTTCCTCAGTGATTGTGTATTTCCTTACAAAAGAGGTAGAGGAGCAATCTCAAGGTCAGGAGAACTCACCCTGATGGTTTGGATCGTCAGGGATTGTGCTGGGTTCTGATTTCGATTCTGCCGTCAAGTGCAAAAAGCCCTGATCCTCAGAGGCAGAGGCAGCTCTTCAGCCTGTGGGTCAATAACCAGCAAATGGAATTCTCACCAATTCTTGTTCTCTATGCTAAAAGTTATACTTTGAGATTTGGGCCTGCTTCTTTTCTTTTACATTTCTTCTTTCGGTAGCAGTTTTAAATTGGTGGTTCAGTTAGATACCAGCAAAGAGATATTAACCCAGCCTTGGAAATAATTGTGAGCCTGTGTATTTTTTTCCCTAGCTTTTCCTCTTTTTGCTATCTTGATAGTATATCCATTATCTTTCCTTTCAATCTTTTTTCCCTGTTTATTTGGCAGGCATTATTTTTTGTCTGGAAGAGCAAGCGAAGAGCTGTTTTTTGGACTCTGGAAGGGTATAGTACTGATGACAGTCTCAGTTAATGGTAACCAGAGCCAGGGAGCTGGGGTCAGCCTGAGTTGGGATCAGTCAAATTAACAAAGCACTGACTCTCGGTGGCAGGAATTCAAGTGACCGCAAAGTGTTAAACACATCTGGGAAGGGGTTCTGACATCATCCCCAGCAACTGTGGGGAATACGCACAGCCTGTAGACCTATTCGTTTTTGACCCTAGAAAGCTTCTTTAAAGAGTAGTGTTCTGAGTGGTTTCTGGCCAGCTTACCTGCTCATTTATCTTTGGGGAGGGGGAAGGAGACAATCTGCCTGGGTCCCAGAGGCAAATGGATGCTTTATTTGAAAATGCTGAAGCTCAGAGACTGATTCTTAGGGGACCCCAAGGGATCTGCTTTTCCTCTACTCATTGTCCCTACAAAACTTTTCCTGGCAGCCAGCACTGCTGTTCAGATGGGCTGTTCCCTGCTGTTTAAGTTGTTTGGCAGCAGCGTGTCAGGATGCGGGCTTGCTGAATGCTTTCCCAACTGGTTACTTGAGTGGTGGTTAGGGAGGAGCACTCGGAGCTGCGAGGCTGTCTCCTGTCTGGATGCTCACAGCAGGGCTGGTGGGGAGAACTCTGTTTTCCTTCGGCTGCTGTTGGTGGTGCTGTGGGTGGCTCTTGAGATGTGGGTAGGAGTGAGTTAGGGGGAGTGCTAGATCCTTTTTGTTTCTTTTTTTTGAGTTGCATTTAAAAAAATTGAGTTTATTGAGGTGACACTGGTTAACAAAATTATATAGGTTTCAGGTGCATAGTTCTGAAACGCATCACCTGTACACTGTATTGTGTGTTCACCCAAAGTCAAGATGCTTTTCTGATTCTTTTGGTGGAATGGTCCAGACTATAGTATTTGATGTGACTTTTACCCTTATTCTATGCATTCGTCTCTGCTAGGCCTTACCACTTTCCTTATACCTATAATCTCCTCAGCTCCTCTTGGTTGACTTTATATAAGGGCTCTATTTTCAAAACCAGGCCCTTTTTCAGTTCCTGAGCCAATTATGACCAAAAAAATAAGTTCTATAAGCAACCTTAGGCCCACAACCTGGTAAACCATGCGCAGAAGAGACCCGGGGTTCCAGATCAAACTCTGGATACCGTGATGCCGCTGCCGGTTTCCTGTGTCCCACCAGTTCCCAATATTCCATTTATCTGAATCTCTCTGTCCGCATCAAAGTCTTGTCTCGTCTTTAAAGATTTACTGCTGCTTCCTGGGTTCTGAAGAATGAAATCAGGAGTTTCCATTTCCATTTGAGAACCTGTAGGTCCTTCTCATCAGGTTAGTATCAACCCAGCTAGGATTAGGCTGGGTAGGGTGGGGGAAATATAGGAATGGGGCTAGATGGGAGATTAGCACAGTTTGTACTTGGCTGACTTTTTTTTCAACCTTTTCTCTTGTAATCTCTGGGTTTCGGCACCTTCAGAGTGGTGTTTAGTAGGTTGTCCTGTTGATATTTGACTAAGAATAGGGTGTTCTCATTCTGTAGCATTAGCAAAGTGATTTGATGGGCTATGGTTTTGTTTAATGGAACAATATGGGAGATGGCCTTATGAAGAGGATTGGCAGCAGGACACTGGTTTGCAGGCTGGTACTCTGTCCACTGAGCCAGACTATCCAGGGCAGCGGCAGGACCCTTTGAACAGTTGGGTCTTGGCTCCCATGTTGGCAGATCTTGGACAGGAATTTTGAATGGCCCCAAATCTGACAAATTGCTGGTACTTGCTTCAGAGGCAATCTTTTAATCATTCTCAAGGTTGACTGTGTAACTGTCTTGACTCTGAAGATTTTGTGTATAAAGTTTAATCATGTAGTTATTTTAGTTTTTAGCCTGTTTAGCTTCTTTACATTGAGATAAAAAATGTGGAAGAGGAGCAGACATTAGGGATGAAAAACCCAGGAGCCTTGTTCCTCCTCACAGAACCCTATTTGGGTTCTGTGATTGGACCCACAGGTGGGTTGTGAGGAAGTAGTTTCAAAAACGAAGTGAGTCCAGATCTAGCATTGCTCTGTGCTTGCCCCTTCAGTCGCATTTACTGCAGGCAACTCAGAGTGGCATGTGGAGTGGTCAGGCAGGACCGCACTAACTTGCACTTCATTGTAACAAATGGGAGATCCAGTAATTTATAGCCTATCATTTCTGGAATCTGGAGATGGCTCAGCCTAAGCTTCACTGAAGGAGATTCTGTTACATTAGAAGAGAACTTTGCTGGCTGCACCCAAGACTCGAAGCTTTTAGATGCTGAGTAAGGAGGCCATGTGCAGGGAACAGAGTGACTCTGGAACTCAATCCCCCACCTGAGAAAGGGAGTAATAACATTTTGGGTTGGCCTCTTTACATTTCTCTTTGATTTTGAGTAATAAATCCCCTCCCTTCTTCCTAGTTCAATGATTTCAGAGTCTGTATTCCCTAGAAATACTCTGTATTCTCCCACCCATCAGGCTGAATTAGGTGGAAACTCCTTGGCTTAATGAATGCTGAAGGATTTCAAAGGGCTGATGGAAATTCTTCTGGAAGTAACAATTTCCATTCTATTGGTAAGGCAACTCTCCAGAAATTCCCTGAATGTCTTGGGTTATTTTGATACAGCAAAACAACTAGCATTGGATTTTCTTTGCTAATAGATGACAGAGAGAAATGTGAACATTTGGAATCCATGGAGAATCCCTAAGTTGCATTTTGGCCTTAGAGTTACATCTTCTTTCCTAACCAGTTTACCAGAGCTGCTCACCTGAAACAGCATAGATAGATTTCCTTCCCTTTCTCCCTGCCTCCTCCCACCATTCTTTGAGAAAGTGGTGAGTGGCTGCTTGCCAGGTAGAATCTTGATGACAAAATCTAAAGCCAGATTCAGAGTTTTAAGCATAGCCACTGCCCAGGTTGCTTACAAAGAAAGGAAAGGAAGAGTCTTGTATGAAGTCTTGCTTCATTGGCTCTACATTTATTATTTATTGAGTTATCACATTCTAAGTTAGCATTGTGCTAGTTGCTGTACACCTGTGGATTGATTGATTTTGTCCTACATTTATGGAGCACCTACAATGTTACTGGCACTGTGCTGTACACCTGAGATGAAAAGATGAACAAGACATAGTCCTTGCCACCTACAGCTCACAGTCTAAAGAGAGAGCCTCAGAAGGTGTGATAAGAGCTATAGTTGCCTTGCCACATATTTGCATTTGTACCCTAAAGGCAGAGGGGTGCCATGGAATTATTTTAAGCAGGGCAGTGGCATGATCCAATCTGTATTTTTGAAGGATTACTAGTGGTGTTGTGGATACCAGTGATTTAGAAGGGGGCAAGACTGAAGGCAGTAACAGTTCAGACAACAAATGTCCATTAGGCCCTGTTTAGTTTTAGACACAGTTCTAGATTGCTGGGAACCTGGGGAGGACAAATCAGGGAGCTTGCATTCTGGTGGTGGTGTGAGGTTGTGTAGACAACCAATATGCATACAACATGATATTTTTCAGATGGTGATAAATAACTTGAAGAAAATGAATAGAGCCATGGGAGTGAGAGTGGACATCAGAATAGGTGCCCCGTTGGTGTAGTTAGCAAAGGCCTCTCTGAGGAAGTGACATAGCAGCTTGGAAGACGCGGGACAGAGTGGTACTGAAGAGGAGAACAGCAAGCACAGGGACCCTGAAATGGGAATGTACCATAGGGGTCAGGGTGACTGGAGCATAGAGGGACAACTGGTACTGAGATGTGGTTGTAGGGCCTTGTGGACTATGGGTAGCAACTTGGATTAATTCCACCGGAGTGAAAGGGACTTCAATTAATTAAATCAGGGGTTGGCAAACTGTGGCCCATTGGTAAAATCTGGCCTTCTGCCTGTTCATGTAAATAAGGCATGTTGGAACATGGTCACACCCATTGGTTTATATATTGTGTATGGTTGTCTTACGTTATAAGAGCAGAGTTGAGTATTTGTGATAGAACATATGGCTTCGAAGCCTTAAATATTTGGGTTTTTAAAAATATTTTATTTATTTATTTTTAGAGAGAGGAAAGGGAGAGAGAAAGAGAGGGAGAGAAACATTGATGTGTGAGAGAAACAGATTGGTTGCCTCTTGCACGTCCCCAACTGGGGACCTAGCCCGCAACCCAGGCATGTGCCCTCACTGGGAATTGAACCTGTGATCTTCCGTTTGCAGGAAAGCTCTCAATCCACTGAGCCATACCAGCTAGGCCAGAAGCCTTAAATATTTGTTAGCTGTCCCTTAACACATAAAGTTTCCTGACCTCTGAATTAAATGATTTACTTAAGTTCTGAGAAGACAGTCTGGGTGCTAAGTAGTGAATGAATAGTAAGAGACAAGAGTATATCTCAATAGTTCAGATAAGAAGTAACTGGATGTTGGGCATCAGAAGGCAGGGGAAGCAATTAGCCAGATCCATACTCATTAATATTGTTGAATAAATATGAAATAACTGAATAAAGCAGCGACAGGGAAAATGAAGAGGATGCAAGACTTTGAAAGAGATTTAGGAGGTAAAAAATCAGTGTAGTTTATTGTTGACTAGATGGCTGGAAGCAGGAGCATTGCAGGAGGGAGGGTATAGAATGCCCTGCAGGTTTTTTGTTTTGGTATCTCCGTGCTTGGTAATGCCATTAACTGAGACAGGCAGCATGAAGCAGGAAAAGCATATGTTGCCAGGGAGAAGAACATGGGACATCTTTGGACATGGGATATCCAGGACATCCAGGTAGAGATGTTTTTGGATTTGGGACACTCAGGTCATCCAGATAGATGTCTGTGAGCATGGGACACCTAGGATACGCAAGTGGAGATTTTTCGTGCATGGGGTACCCTGGATATCCAGGTAGAGATGTCTAAAAGGTAGCTTAAAGATAGGTCTGAAATTTAGCAGCATGAGGCTAGACTGATGTTACCAGAAACTTTGAAGTCATCGGCTCACACAGACCCTCTCAAGGAAAGGAGGGTAGGGCTAAATCTCATATGGCACTTTTGTCCTATACAGATTTGGATCCAGGCAGGAAGCAAATCTAAATGAACTTTTTGGACAGTCTGTATCAATTAGTCCAGTTGTCTTATGACTACAAAATTTGTTTAGTTTAGAGACTGGTAGACTCAGATAAGCCTTGCCTTGCCCACTCTCCTAGATGTTAACCTCTTAGTCACTTAAGTGGGGTGACTGGGGCAACTCTGGGGCTCTTTCTTCCCAGATTCCCTGCTAACACTGGAACATTTGTTGCCTTTGAACTCTGCAGTTAATTCATGTCTGCATTTATCTGGTTGAGAGTATGGATTGGTAGGAAGGTCTTCATTGTATCTGGATTTTGTTGGTGCAAGGACTTGCTGATATTAGGGTTAGATAGTTGAGTTAATTTTATTCATTTTGGTGCCAATTCTCTTAACATACAAAGCTAGATAAACCCCCAAGGTGTTCCTCTCCTTCTTTTCTTTCTTCTTTTCTAGGGAAGGGAAAACACAGAAGTGATTTATAAAAAACACTGTGTTAAAAGTGGCCTTAAGGTAGTTGTAATCACAGACTTGGATGTAAATTCCACCCCACCTTCACAAAACCCAATAATGAGTTTTTGTGAAAACCCAATAATAAGACCAAAATTGAGAAGGGGAGAAGGGAAGGAGGGCCAGCTCTACCCTGTTCTCCAAACCCTCCTACCCATTTTTAGTAAAATCTTACACCTCACATTTCTGCTTCTTGCACATTTTTTGAAGGCCGTGTTAACCCAGTCTTAAATATAATGTTCCAATTTTATGGGACCTTATGTTTTATTAATTTTTCTTTTCCTAAAGAGACAGGTAATCTTGCCACTTTTCTGGCCTAAACCATTACTGTCCTGAGGTTAGTGACTTCCAGCAGGCTGAGGTTGGAAGTCTGAGTCTGCTCAGAGGCGGATGAAATAGAGTCCCCCAACCCCTACCACCAAATGAAGTAGATACAAAAGGTAATTTTAAAACATGATATATTATTTTGAAAAAAAATGTATATATAGAGAGAAGTATTACTTTCATTCCAGTTTTGGTCCACCTCAGAGACCCCCTGCCCTTACTATTTGCCCTTCAGTAGTCTCTTAAAACTCTGTCTAGTGTATTTATGTAAATACAAGCAAATATGAATATATGTTATTCCCCTCCATTTATACAAAAGGCAGCATATTATATAACCTATTCTGTAACTTGCTTTTTGTCTTTAACAGTATGTCCTGGGAATCTTTCCATGTTAGTACAGGGAAAGCTTCCTCATTCTTTTATCCGATCTGCATAGTGTTCTACTGTATGGCCAGCTGCCTCCTAGTTTAGTGAACCAGGCCCTTATAGACGCTTGAGGGACAGTTTCCAGTATTTGCTATTACAGGCAACACCTCAGTGAACAAAGGCAGTTTTCTAAAGGCTTACCTAGCTCTGGATATGCTACTTAGAGTGAGATTATTGTTCTTCATTTTTAGAATGCTGGTTGGTTTTATTGGTTGATAAATTCCCAATTAGTGATATTCATGAGTGAAACAGTGATGATGGGACTGACATCCCTTCATAATTCAAGAATCATTAGTATGACTGCCCCATGGAGGCATACTCCTCTATCTCAGGTTTATTTTAATAATAAAACCTTTAGAATTTTAATAATGAAACCTACTTAAGGCCCTTTGCTCAAGAAGTCTGATGAATCACTGATCACTGCAATTACTGCTTCAGCAGCTGTAGAGCAATTTAACAGGATAATAGTGAATAGGATAAATTACACCTCAGATCCTTAATGGATTGATATGCAGAAGTATGCAAGGGAATATGGAGTGGGGGAGGTACACCTTTTGAATGTGAGCCCATAGCTTTATAAAATAGGGACTGGGCCATTGTAGCCATTACTACTGGAATGAGTTATTCTGTACCAACCTTTGGGGTTCTCTGGTGGATAGAGCATCCTGTTTATTATAGGCAACAAATTGAGTTAATTCTCTTGTTTGTGTGTCTGTATGGAGTGGGTGGAAAATCTAGGTGACTTGCTAATTGTCTTACTTAGAATACTCCCCTTTGTACTAAAGAATTAGTATCTTTGGTATAAAAATAGGGAGGCAGACCAGTTTTACAAATAGTTGCTGGCCAGGGGAGTAACAGTTTCTGCCAGGTAAGTGGTTTAAAAAGGCAGACTGGAAAAATAACTAACTGTGGGATGGTAAGGGTTCCGCTCTTATTTACAAGGCTAACACAGTCTGCCAGTGTAGTGTGTTGGGCACAGGGGAGGGGGGAATGGATCAGCTAAGAAGTAAGTACAGTGCTTGCTTTGTGTGTCCCTGGATGTATATTTAGGGGAGAATAGTAAGGATGTGGGTCACGTGGGAGGAGGGGCTTTCTAAGGGGCCAGAGGAAGCAAATCCAGGAGACTTGGCTGTAGTTCTACCCCATGGACATTCCCTGGCATCTGGTCACATTGTGGATGCCTTACCATCTTGTACCTTTATCCCAACTAAAGGCCTTGGAGCACAGGTGAGAAGACCTGCAAGAATGCAGTCTTTCCTTTCTGGATTTTTGATCAGCATTAGCATACCTTAACATGTCATTGAATTTGGAGTAATGTTGTCTTAATATTAAAGCAACTTAAATTGCCTTGAAATATAGAAAGCCCTGTTGGAAAAAAGGGGATAGGTGGAGAGAACAACACAGGTAAGAGCTGGAGAAAGGGCTGTGCCCAGGAAGGATGCTTCAGAGATAGTATGGTCAGAGTTTTGTGTTCAAATCCTGGGTCTGCCCTTTGGCTAAGTCATATAACCTCAGATTTATAATTATTTTAATCAGCAAAAACTCGACTGTGCGGTTTTTAGAAACATGATTAAATGAGATAATGGATACAAAGTAAGCTCTATTATGTGGTAGCTGCTACTATTATTAGCAGTCTTTTAGAGGGACTCATTTATACATTTGGAGAGAAGAAAAGTGCTTTCTCTTGCACAAGGAGAATGGTACTTCGGTGGTAAATCAAGAGAGCTGCCTTTAAGATTGGGAAACATATTGACAGTTTGGAGGAAGGTGTTAGTTACCATGGCAACTTGGGAATTCATTTGGAGGGAGAATTGTAACTGGAGGTTATCTTACTGTAAGAGACTGACTGGTGGAGGCTGAAAAAAAAAAGGCCCGTCTAGCAGAAATGAAATCCTGCTCTACATCAGCAGGAAATACCAAGAGATAGGGCCTAGAGAAACTTCTGTACATAGATCAGAACATTGTGTGGGCCTTCCATGGTAATGAATGGGAGTGTGTCTCAGTGGACCTAAATGCTGCTGCCAGTTTGTGCTTTTTGTTCACATGTGTAAAAAAAAAGTATGAATGGGATTTCAGTGAGTTTTTTTGTAATCAGATTGTCATACATTCTCCTATAGTTGGTTATCAGACCCCAAGAAGGTTTCAGTTATAAAGAGCATGGGTACCTAGTATGCCTTAATAATTGAGTTCTTAAGGTAAGCAATGTAATGAATATAGGTGTTTCCTCTTGATTGGACCATTAAGATGTATTTTCTTTTTGTAAAGGCTCTTCTGGTAATATTGTTGATTTTGGGAAGCTTTCTGGTGTGATGTATGTGATGTCCGTCGTTAGTCTGATTCTTTAGTATACCTGGTGGTACCTGTTATCTTCTTGTACGTGCCGCTTTGCCCAGACGCAGAGGAATGGACTGAATGAAACCCCATATAACAGCACGATTCTAGATTTCCTGTTTAATTCTGTATAGGCTACCAGTCCTCACTCATATCCACTTCTCTCCTTCCCTTTGAAGTTAGGTGTGGCCCTATGAGTTGCTCTGGCCAGCAAAATAGCACCATACGTGGCACTTCTAGGCCAAAGCAGTTGCCAGTATGAGACAATGCAGTGCTCTTTTTTCCTGCCTGGGTGATGTGCCAGTTTGTGCCCAGGTTGAGCCTGTCAGTCTGAGTCCTTGGAATGCAATGATAGACAGATTTTCCCTCCTAATTCATGTTGGACACAGTAAGCAAGAAATGAGCTTCTGTTGTGTTAAGCCACTGATATTTTTTAGGGGATGTTTGCTACTTCCCTAGAACCCAGCCTGTCCTCACTGCCTTGCACGTAGTTATTATTTGCTGTATGCTGGGCACTGTTAGGTTGGGATATAACAGTGAACAAGACAGACAAAACTCTCTCATGGAGGGCCCTGGCTGGTGTAGCTCAGTGGATTGAGCACAGGACTGTGAACCAGAGGATCGCAGTTCGATTCCCAGTCAGGGCACATGCCTGGGTTGCAGGCCGGTTCCCTGCAGGCCAACTCCCAGCAGGGGTTGCACAAAAGGCAACCATACATTGATGTATGCCTCTCCCCTTCCCCTCTAAAGGTAAATAAATAAATAAATAATCTTAAAAAAAAAAACTCTCATGGAGCTTATATCCTATGAGGGAGAAAGATAATAGGTAAATAAATGGTAAAGATAACTAATTAATTATAAATTGAGGTAAGTGCTATGAAAAGAAATAAACAAGGTCATGTGATAGACAAACCTCCAAGGAGTAAAGAGGTCATGCGAACAAAATAGGAATTTCCAGAACTCTTGTTAATATTCTTTAATAGTTCTAGGTATGTCTTAAGATTCTGGGTACTTGCAAAGTAGATTCTTTTGCCTTGGAGAAGAGATAACACCAAACTTAAGAGAGAGAAATGTGTTGTATTACTTGGTGGCATTGTGACAAACTTAAGTAGCTACTATACTCCAGAATAACATAACAGCTGAGAATGATGTTAATTTGCTTTGCATCTTTGAAAACTTACTAGTTTTCCACTGGGTAAACTGGGAGGGACAATCTGAGTTTTGTTTATGTGTGTAATTCCTCCCAGAGAGCACCCATCATTAGCGTTCAGACTGTCCTGCTATCTGATTGCCTGGTAGGCACTGGTCCAGTTTAGTATTGTTAACCTGGCTCTGACACTGAGAAGAAGTAGTACAGAAATGTTATCTAGTATGATTTAGGAAGAAAATGCGGTGATGAAATATTTCCTTAAATTTTCCATTAATGCCTCCAGTGAAGGCTTTGAGACTGGTTATAATTTTTCTGAAAGAAGCATAGGGCTGGAGCTCAGGTTGGCTGTTGTGGGGCGTGGGTTCCATTGTCGGCCGGCAGTGACTTACTTAATGTGACTGTAGTATTGTAAGAGGTGTTGGTATAAGGGTGGGCAATACCTATTCTGCTTCGGTGGGGAAAAGTGGAAAAAGTGGTTCTTGGGAGTCGTCTTGGGGAAAGGAGAGCTTTATCTGCTTTGCTCCCCTTTCTTTGCAGGCAGACCATAACATGGAGAATAGGGGAAATTCAGGAGAGGAGGCACGTTTCAATGAGAGTTAAAAGGAGAACTGAGTATTAGGACAGCATGGACGGTTGAATTAGGAGAATATGAACTGCTGAATTCTGTGTGCAAATCCAGAAGAATGCTTTTGTGACAGCCATGAAAAGGAATCTGAATTGTTCAGGGTGACGTGATGCTTGCCCCTCATCAGTAAAACCAGTCTTGTGATCATCCTCAGAGGTGGATTGAGAATGTCTAAGCTGGAGCCCAGACATTTTTTTCTGTCTTGACTGTTTTAGTCATCTCATACTGGTGCATGCTCTGAAAATTCCATCTGGGTGGAACTTAAGGGACACAGGAAAAATAGATAAAAGTAAGAATTACTTAGCATTGAAGATATACATCCTTGAAAATATATGGCTATGTTGATACAGTGTGAATTTCCGCGCCAGGACACATGCCAACAATTTACTGGTGTGTACAGCAAAGTCCCTTGTTAGACCCATTCAGAAATCCTAAAATGAATTGCAAGTCTGAAAGTATTGGAGGTAAAGGCCAAGAATAATGATCATGTTACCTAGGGTCTCATGAATAATTCAGCTGAGTTTAATGCTTTTTCCATGGTGAAAATAAAGCTGAAATATTTGGCATAATGTAGGCAAATTATACCCTCTTTTTGGGGGGGGTGTTGGTCATGAGGAATGTGGAAAGGGTGGAGAAAATAAAGAATCCTTTCATATTTCTTTTAACCAGAAAGGTATATGGAATCTCTCAACATTCCACCTCTAAAGAGATAAATATATAAGAATTCAAGTTGGAAGTTTAAAGGTGTTTCCTTTGAATGCTCATTAATAGTTGAAGACTTGGTTTGGGCTTGCGAAACATTCAGAAAATTGCTCCCAAGTCGTGGAAGGATGGTTAGAGAAACACCAAAAGGGAAAGAATGTCTGATATATGTGGTGATATGTAAGCCAAGGAGTGTTGGTCTGTTTCAGGAAAATAATAATAAAATAATAGTCCTTGGGCATGAACAAAAAGAGCTTATGGGTGTTCTTAAAAGTTGGATGCAAATTAAATTACTGTAAATCTAATCATAATTTAAAGGAATTAGTAAAACATTATGGCAAGACCTGCCAGAAGACCTGCCAAAATTATTTTTCATAAAGTGAATATTTCCTTCACTCCAACTTCATTTTTAAACCTAGGTTTTAGTATATGGCTTTAACTAAAATTGAGAATTTTGCTATCCAGAGGATAAAGCGTGGATGTTCTGTATTTTCAAACTCTCGTTCTTGTCTCCTAAATAGATGAATTTTCATATTTATTTCTACTGTTCTAAAACTAATGAGAGGAGAAGTGAGTTAATAGAATCCAGGAGTGTCTGAGCTAAAGGAGCTTAGAGATCATCTAGTGCAAGTCACTCATGTGACAGAACTAAGGCCTAGAGAGGTTATCTGACTTGTCCAGAGTCACCGATTATAAAAGGGAAGGTGACTAATTACGAATAGGGTAAAAAGAACCCAAAGAAAAAAATTCTTATTTATTTCTATTTTTTTTCAATCCTCATGTAAGGATATGTTTTTATTGATTTCAGAGAGAGAGAAAGAGAAGAGCGAGAAACATTGATCAGTTTTCTCCTGCATGTTCCCCGACCAGGGATCTAACCTGCAACCTAGGCATGTGCCCTGACCAGGAATCAAACCTTCAACCTTTTGGTGTATGGGACAGTGCTCCAACTAACTGAGCCACCTGGCCAGGACAAAAATGATTCTTTATTAAAAAATATATATGCAAAGGGAAACATATCTGGTTGGCATGGCCCATTTCTTTCATCTACTGTGCTTTTTATTGCCTGAAATATGATGTGATGCCTGGAAGTTCAGTTGCGATTTTGTGATAGAAGGTGCTGTGATAATTCACTGAAGAATAGGATCCCTGAATCCTTTGATAATATCATCAGGGTGTTTCACCAGCTGTGCATTTCCTACTTGCAGGCTTCTTTATTGGAATTCTGAATATCACAGATAGGGTAATTCCTCATAGAAAAACCAACAAATAGAGCAAAATTTTTTTAAGAAGTCTGTTTGATGTCATTGGAGAGCTAACCGAACAGCGAGACATTATGGGGGCCAAGAGAGTGGCCCTGGGGCAACTTTTCTAGGGGCGTCTGCTGGTTCTAGAAGATGCAGATAAGAATCTAGAAACCTACTGGTAGAATTTTCCGACACTTTTGAATCTAGAGGTATAATTCAGGATTTGCCAAAGAGAATGGGCTTTAGTACCTATCCTAAGCTTTGGGTTTCTACTCTGAAGAGCTAAATTTTAGAATTAAACGTGAACTAGAAATGAACTAGCCCTCCCAGGGGTTGAAGCCTAGTTTCATACCATCTCACATCCCGATTGGATTAGGAATCCTGATTGGATGTTTAGTTTTCTTAGCCAGATCTCAGAAGCAAAGAAAATACTGTTTGGAGAAAGATAATATTATGTGGCTTAACTTATTACTGTAATTTTTAAAATATAAAATGCTCATTAACAATCAAAAACAACCAGATATATAAGTTGATATGACAATATGATTTGAAATCTAGAGAAATGACAGACAGTAGAAACAGATCTACAGAAGCTCCACATAATAGAGCTATTAGAGGTGATTAAAAAGTAGCCTTGCAGAGTATGTTTAAGAATATGAATAAAATCAGTAATTTTGGCAGAGATCTGGAAACTAAAAGTTACAAAGCTAAAAAACATAATGAAAGTTAGAATTTATTGGATGTGTTTCATATAGTTGAAAAAAAGAATTAATAAACTAGTGATATATTTGAAGAAAAAATCCAGAAGGCAGGACAGAGCTCAAAATTACTTTTTAAAAATTTATGAAGGAGGCCTGGTTGTTGTGGCGCAGTTGGTTGGAGTATCATCTCATAGCTGAAAGGTTGCAGTTCAATTCTTGGTCGTCACATACCTAGACTGCAGGTTTGATCCCCACTCTAGGCCCATATAATCTCTGGTCTGGGCACATACAAGAGGCACCTATCAACGCTTCTCTCTCACACCAATGATTCTGTCTCTTCCTTCCTCTCTCCTTTCCTCTCTCTATAAAAGCAATCAAAAAATGTCCTCCGGTAAGGATAAAAAATTGTAGAGGAAACTTGAGATATAAGGGATTACACATAGAAAATACCTAACACACTAGTAATTGAAGACCCAGGGAAAAAAAGAGAGAGACCAGGATAAAAGCTGTATTTAAAGAGATAATGTTGAGTTATTTCCCAAAACTACAAAATATATCAAACTGCAGATTCAAGAAGCATTTTGAACCATGCAGAACAAGTCAGGAAAACCACACCATGGCCACATCATAGTAAAACTAAGAAACAAAGACAAAAGGAAATCTTAAGAGCAACTGGGATGGAGGGAGTCATATTACATTCAGTGGAGAATCAAAAATACCGACAGCCTGATTTTCAATTAAAACAAAATGCTGCAATGGGGCGGGGGTGGGGCAGAAAAAAAGATTGGTATTTTCAAAGTGTTCAAGGAATATATTTTGAGATAGATTTAAAACAAAAGCAAAGGTAGGGATAATAGCAGAAGAATAATGTATGTAAATTACATATGTTCTGACATAGAAATAAAGCAAATATAAATGAGAGGAGAAAAGGCATAAGCTAGTAAAAAAGGGGAAACTAGGGTAAGATTGTCACAAAGTTAATAGATAGGAATTAAGAGTGTTCATTAAAAGCTGACAGGCCAAATAAGGAGGCTAAGTAAGGAAAAAAGAGGGCTATGGGCATTATAGAATGTATTAGTATAAAGATAATCACTAGAACAAAAATATATACCATCCTAAACAGAAAAAAAAAAAAGACTAGGGAGTGATTATAGCATAATAGAAACAGTAAAAATAATGTAATATAGTATGATAGAATGGAGACTGAGTGATGTAAAAATATGAATGAGCTAAATTCACCTAGATAAAATAAAAATATGTTCAGATTGGCTCTCAAGCAAAACACAACTCTGCTATAGGCAAGAGACATACCTAAAATGAAAGGATTTAGAAAGGCTAAAGTTGGCAAAGTTACTAAAAGACATATACAGAAAAGTTCTTAGCATGTTATTTAAACACCCAAACAGCTACCAAAATACATGACATAAGTAGGTAAGTATTGTGGGTAAGTATTGTGAATTGGTGTATTTACATAATGGAATACTACTGCATATATCAATGAGATTATATGATGAAGTACATGTAACAACGTGGATGAATCTCATAATCATAATATTGAGCAAAAGACGAGACTATAGTATATGATTCTATTTACATTTTTAAAATTTTTATTTTTTTTCAGTTTTATTGAGGTATAGTTGACATAATTATATGAAGTATAATTAAATAAGATGTTTAAGCGTATATACTTCATGGTGATTTGGTACAAGTATATATTGTGAAAATTTTCTCTTTGTCTAGTTAACATATTCGTCCCTTCATATCTTTATCTTTTTTTTTGGTGAGAACATTTAAATTCTACTTTCTTAGTGAATATCAGTTATATAGTGCAGTGATATTATATGATTACCATGATCATAAATTCATTCTGCCTATTTTTAAACTTCATATAATACATGTAATATAATTATATAATGCATACTTTACATATATGAAGTTTTATATGAGTAATATTATATATAGAATGTAAGCTCTATATATACATATGGAGGGCTGTGGTGCCCCTCACGAGAAGGTAGTGCCTGCCCAGGGACGCAGCAGGGCTTCTGGAACGCCAGGGCACCGTTTCTCCATCTGGGTGCCCTTTGCATGGTTTTGTTCATTTTGTGAACATTTTTAAAGCTGAATGCTTAAGATTTGTGTTCTTTTCTATATGTTACATTTCAATAAAAGTATTACATTTAAAAATATACACTATTTACAAGCAAAAAGTAAGGTATTGGGTAAAGTCCTTGGAATATTGGACTCAGAGTCACTGGAAAGAGTAATTTCTAATTCTAGTTTATATGAACACTGTCTCTACCCTATTGAAGGCCATTTCTTTTTCCTTATGATACCTCAAAGGTGCTCCCTAGATTTGGTTTTGCCATCTCCACATTAAAAATAGAGTCTACAAACACAGGATGGAGGATTCAGAAGTAGATCTAAATACAGACAGGAATTTAGCACAGAGTAAACTGTGGCACTTCCAATTGATGGGATGAGAAGGAAAAATGGATTTCTCAATAACTGGTTTTAAGACAACTGGTTAGCTGTTTAGAAAATTTGAAATTGGATTTTTATTTTCCTCTTTCTATGAAAGTAAATTTTAGATAGATTAAAATATATGTAAATATGAATATAATAAAATAGTAAAAGAAAACACATTTTTTACTTTTTTAAATTATATTTTGTTGATTATACTATTACAGTTGTGCCAATTTCTCCCCCTTTGCTCTCCTCCACCCAGCACCCTCCACTGTCTTGGGGAATCCCCCCACCATTGTTCATGTCCGTGGGTCATGCATGTAAGTTCTTTGGCTACTCCCATTTCTTATACTGTACTTTATATCCCCATGGCTATTCTCTAACTACCAATTTGTTCTTCTTAATCCCCTCACCTCTTCACTCATTCCCCCCTACTCCCCTCTTTTCTGGCAGCCACCAAACATGCTCTGTGTTGATGATTTTGTCTCTGTTCTTTTTGTTTGCTTAGTTTGTTTTTTAGATTCAATTGTTGATAGATATGTATTTATTGCCATTTTACCGATCCTAGTTTTGATCTTCTTTTTCTTAAATAAGTCCCTTTAACATTTCGTATAATAATGGTTTGGTGATGATGAACTCCTTTAGTTTTTTCTTGTTGGGAAGCACTTTATCTGCCCTTTGATTCTAAATGGTGGCTTTGCTGGGTAGAGCAATTAGGTCTCTACTTTCTGTGACTTTGAATGTTTCTTGCCAGTCCCCTCTAGCCTGCAGAGCTGCTTTTGAGAAATCAGCTGACAGTCTTATGGGAACTCCTCTGTACATAACTAACTGCTTTTCTCTTACTGCTCATAAGAGTCTTTATCAGCAACGCTGGGCAATTTATTTACGATATGTCTTGGCCTGGGCCTATTTGCATCCATCTTGTTCCAAACCATTGATTCTTGGCTTCATACAACTACTGTTGTTTCCCTGTAAATTGTTCTTTATTTTAATTAGTGTAGCCTTCGTTTCTGATTGGATCTTATTTTGCTGTTGAGGTCCTGACTAAGTTCCTTAAGTGTTCTTATAACCGTGGTTTTGAGCGCTGCATCTGATCAATTGCTTATCTCCATTTTGTTTAGTTCTTATTTTGAGTTTTGATTGGTTCTTTCATTTGGACCATGTTTCTTTGTCTCCTTGTTTTGGCAGCCTCCCTGTGTTTGTTTCTATGTCTTAGGTAGAGCTGCTTTGACTCCATGCCTTGGTATGGAGTGGCTTAATGTAGTAGGTGTCCTGGAGGGTCCAGTGGCACAGCCTCCCCTATCATCCAAACTGGTTACTCGAGGTGCACACTTCATTCATGTGGGCTGAGTTCACCTTTCCCTAGTAGTTGAGCCTTGAGCACTCTTGGCAGGTCCATGGGAGGGATTTACCCAGGCCAGTCAGCTGCTGCAAGGACTGCCTGTGACTACTGACCACTAACCTTCACCCTCCATGGAGGATCAACTGTGCAGGGGCATGGTGGTGGTGCTCTGACATGGTCTGTAGCTGTCCACTGGGTGTGTTGGTCCTGGGGTTTCTCAGGTGGTACAGGCCCAGGTCAACCCCAACCTGTGTTCTGCCTGGGGCCACCCTGACTGAGCTATAAAGCAATCAGATAGCTGCTACCTGTGCTGGGCTTGGAGATTCGAAGGCAAAGCCACACTGTGAATCTAGGCTGGTGCTGCTAGTGCTAGGCCTGGGTTCACTTAGCAAGAGGTATTGGGTCTGGGAGGCTCACCAAGGCTAACTGTTGCTTGTTTGAGAGGATTTAGGAAGTTATGAAGCATGAGCCCAGACCAACCATTCATATGGAAAAGTCACTGCAACCGGTTGAGTGGGCCCATAAGTTGGGTGGGATGAGTCTCAGGGGATCTCCAGGGTGGGACAAACAGTGTTAGCCAGGTTTGATGGAGTCTCAGGTATGTCATCTGCCTGCTGGCTCTGTGGCTCTGTGGGGTGAGGGTTCAGAAAAATGACATTGGCTTCTGCCTGTCTTTCTCTCTGTGAGAAGACTTTCCCCCAGCTCAGCTGATACTAAGTACTTCAGTTCCTCCCTGTATCCCACTGGTGCCTTTTAAGCTGCTACACCAGTGCTGGAGTTCAGATGGAGTGAGTCTGAATAAGTCTATGTGTGGGTTCTTTAAGAGGAACTGCTTGGGACTCCAGAATTTCTTCACCGACTCAATCCCTGCTGGTTTTTGCAGCCAGAAACTATGGGAACTTATCTTCCTGGCACTAGAACCCTGGGCTCAGGGTTGGGGGGGGCCTGGTGTGGGGCTTCGCTCCTGCGATATCCCTCCTAAATTTTTGTCCACCACATATGGATGTTGGACCATCTTGTTCCATGTCTCTGCTTCTCTTACCAGTCTGGTTGGATATGGTTTCTTTAATTCCAAAGTTGTCAGCCTTCCATTCTACTCAATTTCTGATTATTCTGAGTGATGGGTATTCTATAGTTTAGTTCTAATTTGGCTGTGGTTGTGGGAGGAGATGAGCCGTGTTTACCTATGCCACCATCTTGACTGGGAGTGAGAATATATTTTTAAAACCATGAAATCTAAGCATGACAGAAAGTTTAGAAGCTATATGAAAAAAGATTGATAAATATAAATGTTCTATGTGGTTAAAAAATATAAACAATGTCAAAAGATGAATTGGAAAAGTGTTTATAGTACATAACAAACAATTCATTTCTTTTGTAGGTAAAGTGCTTACTACAGTCAACAAATAGGGGGGAAAAAGGCCAGAAATCCAAACTAAAAAACAAGCAAAGAACATAAATTGTTGTTTAAGGAAACAAGTCTCAAAGCCTTATGAACATATGAATGTAGGGAAAAGATGCCCTGATCACATTTATAACAGAGAAGTACAAATAAAATTCCAACTACAGTCCATCATCATTTTTCACATATTAGATAAAAACATTTGCTAATACATTATGTTTAGGGTACAAGGTCACAGGCAATCTTAATACACTGTTGGTTATGCAGTGTCTGAGAGAATTTTAAAAGTATATATCCCTTGACCTAGTAATTTGCTTGTAAGACTTCATTCTGTAGATTTGAGTACAGTGGCAGAGACCATGAAAAGGGGACTGATTGCATAAATGAAAATACAGCCATGTAGTTGACTAGAATGCAGCCAGTGAAAAGAAGGGGCAGGGAGATGTGTACTGATATGAAAAATCTCCAGTATACACTAATAAGTGGGAAAAAAACATGATGGAGAGCCATACTTTAAAGGAGGGAGGGACATATACACAGAAGCTTGTATACACATAGAATATTTCTGGAAGGATATGCAAGAGAATAGTAGCAGTGTTTGTTCAGAAGTATAGAACTTCGAGGCAGGGCCCAGAGGAGTTTTGCTTCTCATGTTAACTGTTTAGTACTGTCTGAAGTATTTTCCCTAGGTGAATGTTATACTCGTCTAGGAAAACGTAAGTTAAAAGAAAACCAAACTAATTCTGCCCATAATGATTCTTAGCAGAGATGCTATTGGGTGCATTGTATCCCTGTCCCTTTCGACCCAACCCCAGTAGCTGTCCCAATCATTGTGGCAATGAAAAAAAATGTCTCTGTAGATTTCTGGGCACCCCAGGGTATGGAGTGGGTGGTGGTGCTGTTTGAGTGAAGAATCGACTTCTCTTCAGGGTTTTATCAGTTCCCAGGTTCCATTGACCTAGCAGGGTCTTGCCATGGACAGCTATAGACCTTTAACTAAAGAAGAACATAAATAAACTTTCTTTTTATAACTTGGGGTTCTAAGCCTGGGCCAGTGACTGGTGAGAGCCCTCCAACTAGGCAGGGTTGCACACCTAGTAGGGAGAGCTGTAGCCCTCTGGCTTTGGTAACAGTGGGCAAGACGAAAGGAAGTGGGATTTTGGTTCCCTTCTCTTAAAAGGCATAGAGCATTGGTTGTATCTTAATAGGATCGGTCCCTTTTACTGTGGTGTGCTTTTTTGCTTTTTTCTACCAAAAAAAATCCTCCTGCACATTTTCTGCCAACAGATTTTCCTGAGCTGAAAGGAACAGCTGTTTCTGTTGGAAACCAGCATCCCTCTCAGCCCTCGCTATGGCGTGCGCTTCCTCTGAGGCCAGGCCCATGCGATACTAAATTACCATGAGACTCTTCACATGGTGAAGAACCTGCGAGACCCTGGTCTTGGAGGCCATAGGAGAGCAGAGATGGGGGGAGAGCTGAGATCTCCTTCCATAAGGCAGAGTGGTGCTCCTGTACTTCCCAGTGGCCAAGTCTTGTCTGCTCCAGTGGCCAGGAGTGAATTCTGGCCCTCCTGAAACAGGAGGCAAACCTTGAGACATTAGAAAAACCAGAAGCCTTTAGGGTTCTGTTGTATCCCAGGGTCTTAACAGCCCTGACCTACTCAGGGGTAAAAACATCTAGGTAGAAATCTTCTCAGAACATAACCAGAAACTGTGATTCTCTATTTTGAGTACCTCCCTGTGTGGCGCACTTGCCAGGTGCCTTCTGTTGTAAATTAATTTTTTTCTAAGTGTGCACACTAAATCATAGGAAATTACCACCCTTTCCACACCCCCTAAATTTTTCTCCTTTTTAAAAAAACTGGCACCTGGTAAGTGAGCTACACAGCTTGCTTTCATTCTCGTTCAGCCTCCCATTCCCTGCTTCCCCACTTCCCCCGTGGAGTGGGCACCCCCTGAACTCTGCCTTAGAGCTTTCTAGATAGTGCTCATGCTAATTTTTAAAAACATTTTAAGTAACATTTATTGCCTTTTTTCTAACCAGAAAAGCAGCATGGTTATCATAGACAATTTGGAAAATATAGGAAATCAAAACAAAGAAAATAAAGATCAAGAAAGACAATATCCTTTTCTTTTATGTCACTGTTTTCTCCATCTTTGCAGCCACACACTCCTTCATTCCACTTTTGGTATCTTTGAGAATCTGGGAGTTTGCACACAGGTAGTTGGAGGTTCCTGCAACTCTGTGTTTCGAGAATACCAAAGTCTAGCAGGCAGCTTTGATCTGAGACCTTGCAGGATGAGAGAAGGCATTGCATCTCTGGAGAACATTTGGCTCTCGTCTCCTCCCTACACCTGGTCAGTTTTTACCCTTTGACAGGGAAGAGGATGTCTGGGGATTTTTGTCTTGTTCCAGTTCCAGAATTCAAGCCCTGTCACCATGGCACTCCCTCTGTGTCTTTGTGTTTTTAGGGTGGAACCTCTTTGTTGTGAACTACTGAGTGTTCATGCTGTTTAATCTTTCAGAGAAGAATTGGAATCCAGAGTAGGACTCCTTCTGTCTAAAGGTTCTGGGCTTTTGCTGTTAGCTGGCTTCTGGCAGACTTGACAGTAGGAATAAGTGACACAGAGATTTGATGTCACTTTAGTTTCAGATGGACCCAGTCCCTGGAGCCCCTCTTGAGGACACCAGTATGAAAGCCCAAAAGAGATTGTCCTAATTTTGAGACCCTCACAGTTAAGACTTCAGGGAAAACTTTTCATTTTCATTCATACCCTTCTGTTGGTTGTTATTATGTTGAGAGATGAGAATTTATGAGCTTTTATAGTTGATGCCATTTTTGTGATATCAGCTGTGTTTCTACCAAGACAACTGGCTGCTGGGTTTGGTATTGTAGTCACGCAGGAAGGGGGAGCTTTGCAGTGTTGCCTTGCCCCCAATTTCTTTGATTTTTTCCTACCATTCTCTCACCCATTTGATTTGCTACTCTGTTATCTATTCCTATAATCCAGATCAAGAGGGACTTTTATTCCTAATTCTCTGAAAATTCTTTATCTTTCAGAACAGGATGGATGAAAAAGGAAACAAACAGGCTTATTAATAATTATGGTGGTTAAAAAAATCTTGGTGAATATCCTTCCTTGCAGATTGTAATTTTTCAGAGAAGGAGTCCTGCCAGATGGCTCATCAAGAAGCATATATTTCAAAGCTTTGCTGACAGCTGTCTGGTTTCTCTCTGTGTCTGCCTCACCTTCTTTAACTTTCCTCTGTGTCCACTCTGGGGTAGGAGTGGCAAAAGGGTCCAAGGAATCTATTAAAAGTGGCCTTTAAATGAATACAGGTTCTTTATTGTGTATTCCTAATCCAGGACCTTCTACTAGGTTTTCTCAGAAGTCCCATCTTGGTGTGTGAATAGGAGCCTGCTGTGGTTTAGCTCAGGGTCTGACCAATGGCTTTTTGTCTTTTCCCATGGAGCGTAGTAGTAGGTGCTCAATAAAGATTTGTTGGATCGTAGCCATTAGCATTAAACATGAGTCTGTTTGAAGTTGGAGTTACTTTTAAATTATATAGCCCTGCTCTGAAAATTGCCATTTCTTGAATTTTCTTTCTTTGTTCCTTTTCACTTACTCACTTCCATTGGTCCAAATTTAGACATATTGGAAATGAGACTAGGTGGGTATGGAAATAACTTGGTTGAATTAAATTTTCAGTCAGGGGAAGGTAGAAGAGGTAGCTAAAGCCTTTAGAATCTTTGTCTGCGTGTTTGGGTCAGAAAGTGGAAACTGTGGCAGAGCGGAAAGGACTAATAGTGACAGGAGTATCTTGCTTTGCTTTAAATTCCAGTTTGCTTTAGAGCATCAGTCTGCAGTGTGGCGACTGCCGGCCTTGCAGAGTCCTTGGGCTTAACACTGATGGAAAAGAGCTCCAGTCGGGTGGGGTGGGGTGGGGTGGGGTCAGTACTCTTCCCTTCCAGGATTCCTTTCCAGAGCCTTCTAGGCCTATAGCAGCCCTTTTCTGCCCCCCTTCAGCTCTTGGCCCTTGGTTTCCCATGTCCAGCCCCAAACCCAAACCCTACCCCATGAAAGTGAGGTAAAAAAGACCTTAGCTTTCTTTCTGCCCTGCTTTTAATCATCTTTCCAAAGCTGCAGCAAGTGCAGCCCTATTCCCTTTCAACCCCTTCTATGTGGGTGTTAGACCAAGCAGTTAACTTCTCCTTCTTTATGAAAACGCACATCAGCCATTCAGAGACTTAATCTGATGATTTCTGTATGTTGGTAAAAAGGAAAAGCCATCATCCCTGCCTGGTATACTCAGATGTTCCCTTTGGTACACTGATGGCAGGATTTCAAAAGCAAAGGACCATTTAATTTAATTTTGCAGATGGCAGGAGGGACTGCAGGAAGCTTGGTCATAATATGCCCCCTCCCGGGAGAGTTGGTTCAGTAAATTCAGGTTGCCCGAAGGGCTGGGATAGGAGGAATCTAACCCTCTCCTTCTTTCCACTGTCTTCCCTCCAGTATAAAATGCAGTTGTGGGGGGAGGTATAGGGAGGAAGTAAAATGACCTCGGTTGAAAAGCCGATGACTGCTCATGTGAGACTGTCAATTTGAGCAATGCTCAGGACATACAGATTATGACCAGTCACAGATTAAGCCATTCCCTCTTTGTTTTATGGCCTCTTCCTTTTTAAGTTGGTCCCTTGCCGCCTAAAATCCTGTCTGGGTTTTTTTTTTTTAAGGCTGGGGACTATGCTTGCTGGTAAGAAATACATCTACCCCTCTCTAGGGCATTAGTTCCTCAGTGGTACTGAGGAGAAGAACAAAGGGGAATCTTCTTTTAACTTTCCTTATTTAATTTTTTTAAAAATATATTTTATTGATTATGTCATTACAGTTATCCTATTTCCCCTTCATTCCCCTCCACCCTGCACACCCCCTCCCCCACCATTCCCCCCCTTTAGTTTATGTCCACATGTCACAAGTTCTTTAGATTCTATATTTCCCATACTATTCTTGCCCTCCCCCCTGTCTATTTTCTCCTTGCCATCTATTCTCTGTACCTTCTCCCCACTTCTCTTCCTCCCACTCCCCTGTTGCTAACCCTCCATGTGATCTTCATTTCTATGGTTCCACTCCTGATCTAGCTGTCCTCTTAGTTTGCTTTTGTTTTAGGTGTGGTTATTAATAACTATGAGTTGGCTGTCCTTTCATTGTTCATATTTTTTATCTTCTTTTTCTTAGGTAAGTCCCTTTAACATTTCATATAAGGGCTTGGTGATGATGAACTCCTTGAATTTGACCTTATCTGAGAAGCACTTTATCTGCCCTTCCATTCTAAATGAAAGCTTTTCTGAACAGAGCAATCTTGGATATAGGTCCTTGTCTTTCATGACTTGGAATACTTCTTTCCAGCCCCTTCTTGCCTGTAAGGTCTCTTTTGAGAAATCCGCTGACAGTCTGATGGGAACTCCTTTGTTCCCAGACTGTCCCCTTATCTCTTGCTGCTTCTAGGATTCTCTCCTTCATTTGAATCTTGGCTAATGTAATTATGATGTGCCTTGGTGTGTTCCTTCTTGGGTCCAACTTCTTTGGGACTCTGTGAGCTTCCTGGATTCCCTGGAAGTCTATTTCCTTTGCCAGACTGGGGAAGTTCTCCTTTATTATTTGTTCAAATACATTTTCCACTAGTGGCTGTTTCTTTCCCCCTCTGGTACCCCTATAATCCGGATGTTGGAACGTTTAAAAATGTCCTGGAGGTTCCTAAGCCTCTCCTCATTGTTTTGAATTCTTATTTCTTCGTTCTTTTCTGTTTGGTCATTTTTCTCTTCCTTCTGGTCCACTCCCTTGATTTGTGTCCCAGTTTCCTTTCCATCACTATTGGTTTCCTGTGCATTTCCCTCATTTCAATTGGTTTAGCTTTCATATGTTCCTCTAATCTGTGACTAAAATCAACCAGTTCTGTGAGCATCCTGATCACCAGCATTTTGAACTGTGCATCTGAGAGGTTCGCTATTTCTTTTTCGCTTAGAGTTATCGGCTTTGGGGCTTTGAGTTCTTCTTGAGCCATTTTTTGGACTGTTCGTGCCTGTTACATATGAGGGGCAGAGCCCTAGGTGTTCACCAAGGTGGGGCAACTCAGTCACTGGGTTGTGACGCTGTATTTGGGGGTGTGGTCAAAGAGGGGCAATGGCGGTCCCCTCTGCTGCTTCCTTCTGCTGGGACCTGCGCAGTCTGTCTCTCTTGCTCGCTCTGTCGCCTGGTTTATCTGCCCGGGAATGTGTGACCACGGTCAGCCAGTCGCCTTGTGCCCTCACTGGGTGTGCCCATTGCCACCCCATGCCTGGGATCTGCCAGCTGCCGCCTGCGCGCACCTGGGTTGGTCTGGCCGATTTTCCCTGTCCCACCCTGCTCCGCCAGCCGCTGGTTCCTCCCCTCTTACCAGGCTGGCTGAATGGTTCGTTGTTGTCGGACTTCCTTACAGTTCAATTTCCTGTCTGTTTTGGTTGCGTTTTTGTTACTAAAACATTGTTGTCTTTAAACTTGGTTGTGTGAGGAGGCACAGTGTTTCCACCTGTGCCTCCATCTTGGCCAGAAGTCCCTTATTTAATTTTTAGGGTAATGCCTTCCCACAGAAAAGCAGCCACAGGATCCTGACTAATGTTTGCACAGCCCCTGGATATTTGCTGCCCAGTCCTGTGAAGGTTTCAGAA
Organism: Sturnira hondurensis; assembly: GCF_014824575.4. Classification (NCBI taxonomy): domain Eukaryota; kingdom Metazoa; phylum Chordata; class Mammalia; order Chiroptera; family Phyllostomidae; genus Sturnira; species Sturnira hondurensis. The sequence continues at coordinate 838,034 of NW_028089713.1, read as the reverse complement.
TTGGAAATCCAAGTGTTGGCTTTTAGGCTAGACCTCAAAATGTTCATTTATCACCCATGGGGCCAAGCAGCACACCTGAGACCTTGATGGTGTTTACAATCTGGCCATTGGATAAATCTTGCCCAAATGAGAAGAAATTGTTTTTCTTTGTGTGTCAGTCATGGTGCTCTATGAAAAAGTCCTTATTAGGTACAAATATATTTCTTAATGAGTTGTTCTAGATGGAACTATAGGCATTTAGAGACTTGGCGGAAATATCTTTCTAAAACTTCTGTTTGCCTCAGGTAAAAGTAAATAGAAGTATGAATAAGTTGTGATATTTTAAAAAATTTCTGGTTTTTAATAAACATCTCTCCTTTCTTTGCTTTTTCTCCTCATTTGTGGTGGCTGCCACTCACCCTGCAGATAACTACTGCTCTGTAAAAACAGAAAAGGGTCTCATATTATTTATTTATACCAATAGTCTAAGTACTATACTTTAGTGTGAGTGAGTATTGCATTTCAGTTGCTTACCTCCATCTGTGACTAGAAGGCCTTGTTTCAGCCATCACCAAGGAGGTGAAGACATGGTTCTGTTCTAGGCTATAGATTTATTCATTCATTCATTCATCTGTTCATTCATCAGATATTGATCATCTATCATATACCAGATACTACTCTAGGTGCTTTGTTTATATCGATTAATAAAACAGAGGTCCCTGTGAATTAACATTCCAGTGGGGGAAGAGGGAGATAAGCAATAAACATGATGAATATATAAATAACTTAGTATTTAGAAGATAGTAAGTATAGTAAAGGGGATTGGAAATGCAGGGTAGTGATGTCAGTTTGCATTTTAAAATAGGGTGTGGGGCGCTTTTTGATGAGGCCCTATAGAGTCCATAGAGAGCAAAGATTTGAAGAAGGTGAGGGTGTAAGTGGCTACTGGGGGAAGAGCATTCCAAGGCAGAGGAAACAGCTAGTGCAAAGGGCTTGGGGCAGGACCTTAAGGCCTGCATGTGCTTAGTGTGTTTGAGGAGTAGCAAGGAGGACACTGTGGCTGAAGAAGAACCGTGTAGTGGGACTGTGTGGGAGAGTGGGAGATGAGGTCAGAGGGGCAGTGGGTAAGGGATGTGGGGGAAGGAGATGCTGGATTATGTCATTGTAGGCCACTGGCTCTTATTCTATAAAATATATATGTGTATGACTATGTCTATATGTCTACATCTCTATCTACATCTATATATCCTACTAGGTACTATCAAATCTTACAGCTTTTCATCTCTTCCATCTTCCAAACTGTAAGGTCCCTCTTCAGGAATTGGTGGAGAGTTCGGGGGAAGGTCGATTATGAGGGAGGATATAAAACTTGCGCTCAAGTCTTACTAGAGACCTAGAACGTGCACTTTCCCCAGAAAGTGCACTAGGTAACTCGATGAGATTCCTCCCACCCACCGTTCCTTGGTGTGCTGAACGGGGGTGGGTGGGGGGCATATAGCTTGCTCTTATCCTGTCCTCTCCCCTTCTTCTGCTTCAAGAACCTCAAGTATGATTTTCAGCATAACTTTAGTCAGTTTCTCAAGGCTCTTCCTCACTGTTAACCCTTTCACTCCAGAGAGCACCTGGAAACACTTTCCTCTACCACCTGTGTGATGGACTCTAATTCTGGAAATGGACGTTCTGGCAGCATTTAAGTGAGGAAATAAGAGTGAAAGCACTTTGAAACTCAGCTTGCAGGAAGAGATAGTCAGGCTGCACCAGTGTCTCTTCCTTGCCCACCTTTATACCAAAAAGCATAGCGAGGGGATTGCTGTGGAGGTATTTCATTAGGGGCAGTTCTCTCTTGGCTTAGTTGCGTATTGGTCAAACAGATATCCCCTGCTTTGCAACAATTTGCTTTACACCACATCAGTTTTATGAAAGATTTACAATAGTACCTATTTCACTAACTGAAAGAAATCTGAAGGGCATCTTCCCTTTTACCAAAAAGGGGGGGTCCAAAAAGCAAAAATAGGGTTCAGTGTTTGTTTTACAGTGGGCCACAATTCAGAGGCCTCGCCTGCTGGTAAGTGAAACTACACTACATTTTTACTGCTTTATATAGGCTATGTATTTATAATATTATTTCTGCTTTTGTTGTGTTAGTGTTATGTTAGGTTTTATGTCACTTGGTTCTGACTTGGTAGGCTATTTTTTTGGTTTGGAAATGCTCAAGAATTTTCCCATGTTAATTAATGGCAATTGCTTCTTCTTTTTACACCGTTTCAGTTTACAGAAGGCTTCAGTAGGAACACTATTTTCAGATAGCAGGGGAAACCTGGTTTTGGGTCCAGTCTAGCCCTGATCTCTACCAAGGCTCTGTGTTTCTTTGTGCTAAGAAGTTCAGTGGTGGCATGGTTTTCCGTAGGGGGATGTGGAATGGTTTATTCCAAATAAGAATTTGATCTTATTTACCTGATTTTCTATTAGTTTGGTTTTTAAGAGCTATTATATTACTGCCCAAAGTTTCCAAACTAATTTTTTTAACTTCATTTTGTTTTTTATTTAATTTTTTGGAATGACATTAGAAAACATACATAATTTTTAAATAGTTTAAAATGTTTATTATTATTGATTTTAGAGAGAGAGGGGAAGAGGGAAAAGGTGGGGAGAGAGAAAGGAACACAGGAGTTTGTTATTCCACTAATTTGTGCATTCATTTGTTGATTCTTGTATGTGCCCTGACCGAGGATTGAACCTGCAACCCTGGAGTATTGGGAAGATGCTCTAACCAACTCATCTACCTGGTCAAGGCAGAAAACCCATATAATTTTATTACTCAAAATAATTTTGAGCCCTGGCTGGTGTAGCTCAGTGGATTGAGCGTGGGCCTGTGAACCAGAGGATCGCGGTTCGATGCCCAGTCAGGGCACATGCCTGGGTTGCAGGCTGGTTCCCTGTAGGCCAACTCCCAGCAGGGGACACACGAAAGGCAACCATACATTGATGCTTCTCTCCCTCTCTCCTTCCCCTCTAAATATAAATAAATAAATAAATAAAGTCTTTAAAAATGTTTAAAATAATAATAATAATTTTGAAAACACTGATAAGAGCCCTGTTCATAGATCGGTGTTTTCAGACTACAGATTGTGACCCCTTTGTTGAGCAAGTTGTGGAACTAATTTAGTTGAGCACTAACTAGCTTTTTGAAAAGGTAGATAGAAAAGGATAAAAACAAAAGAGAATATCAGTGTGAATTGAATGAAGAAAAGCTAATTGTTGTTACATCAAACTTTTTTAGGGGGTGTGTGTGTACTGGGTCACACTGTAAGATACACTGTCGTTATGGGTCAATCAGAAAAAGTTAAACACTGCCTCAGACTACCCAAAAGCTGTGTTTGCTTATGGTGGGACTGATGAAGATGGAGGGGGAGAAGTGAGTACTTCGGAAGGTTACGTGTCCATGAGATAAAAGAAGCTTAAAAAGAAGTTTTTAGTTAGAAAAACAACCTGTATTGGGTTTGTTGCTCTTCTATGAAGGTAGAATGTGCCAGAACATTATGCTCTTTAGGTCAACAGGAACTAAGCTTGTTGTTTCTCTCTGCACAAAGAATTGTGCAATTTCCAGTGGGAACTCCCCTCTGGAGGTGGAGAGGGAAGGGGAAGGAAGAGTGGAGAGAGGCAGTGTAGGCAGAAATCTTCATGGTGAGTCTAGCTGACCAAGGCTCTGCACGTGGTTAACTCCGAGGCTTTATTGGAATGTGCTGAAGATCCTTGTTGAAGACTGGGAAAGCACAACTCATTTTCATGTATTTCAGTTCAACATTTATGCCAGCTCTGTGCTAGGTGCTGGGGTGTAACAAAGAATAAGATACGGTCTTGGACTTGTGGCACTCCTAGCCTGGCAGGGAAGACAGATGTGAATTGCTAATTACCGAACACTGTGCTGAAGTGTCACAATAGAGAGTGTATATAAATTGCTTCAGAATAGAGCCTATGAATTAGAAGAGCTGTGTTCTCAGCTTTTCATTCTGAGAAATGTGCCATTTAATAATAAATAACTGGAATAAGGGTTTCTTTTCTAAAAGTTGGAGAAGTTATTCCATTGGCAAGGCTACTTTCTGTGTTATTTCATTTCTTTTACTCTACATATATTTTAATGTTTTCAGAAGTATTTTTAAAAATAAATTTGGACATAATTTCTGTGCCCAGAAGTCTGGAGACACATAAAATAACTTAAAACTATTTTCTATAATGTCCTTTAAAACCAACAAAACAATAGGAAATTGAGTTCTTTCCTCTCACAGAAATCAGTAATAATTTTTGGAGAGATGTAAAATCATAATGAATTCTACAACAGAAATATTACTGCAGGTGTGTTCCGGATCTACAACGTGTGTCTCCCAAACCCAGGCTAATTTATTTCTGTCAGCTGCATTTGGCCCAAGCCTGTCCCATGACCATGGAACAAGATTGACTTAAGAGCTGAGTTTAATGTCTTTTCTTTAGTTTTTATTTTATTTAGCCAAGTACTTTTTATTGTCAGCTGACTTTATTGTGAATTTTGTTCCTGCTATAAAATTTTGAATACACCCATCTGTGGATTTGAACAGTAGGGTGTTTTTTCAGAGGTGTGAAATGAGCAGGCAGCCTTATAACTGTAGACGTACTGTACATTATGAAGCATTTACTTCTTGTCTCTGGGATGAGTAAAAGCAGCAGGTAAAATCCTTTCTACTTCTATTGAGACAGGGCCTTCAAATGGCATGGGGTGGGTAGGCAGAGGATAAATACTTATATTTTCTTGGATGAGGAAAGTGAAGCCCGGAAAGCCCAGAGACCCAAATCTTCTGACTCATGCACATATCCTGCTGCGTGGGGGTGGGGAGGCAGACTGCATGGTGGTTAGAAGCCCCAGGTGTTTTTGTGTTTTGGGGGGTGGGTGTTTGCATTTCATTTTATTTGGAAAATTCAGTTTAAGAAAGAGTCATTGTAAAAATAGTGAAAATCTTGAGCCCTCTAAAAATAAAAAGGCTCATTTGTTTTCTATAATATTTTGGCTGTCATTGAAGAACACTTATGTCATTAAACACACTGTAGTTTGCTTATCTAATTTCTATTCCATGTTCACATTAGTGGCCTCCTATTGCTCTTCAGAAAAATTCCATTCTTCTTCAGACTATTTGCAATACTCTCCAGGACTTGACCCCTGCTTCTCTTTTTAATCAGTCTCATCTTTTCTCACCCTCCCACTTGAGCTCTACACTCCAGCTACTGTGAATTTCTTAAATTGTTTCAATTCCTTGCAGGATGCTTCCTTTCTCTTGCCTCTGGGCCTTTGAACATGTTTTTCCCTTTGGGCTGGGCGTGTTACCTGCTGTCCTGCTCTGGATCAGTCCGGTCTTCCAGGTCCTCTGTTAGCCTGTTGCTGAGTCCTAGACAAGCTTAGACGTGTCGCTGTACCTTCCTACAGAAGCCTCTTTTTCCCCTCATACTGGGCTCATCACAGTTGCAGTTACGTTTCATAAAAGCCTATCTTTTCTGGTAGACTGGCTTCCTTTGGGAGGCAGGCCCAAGGTCAAGAGAAAGGAGATTATTTAAAATTATTGAGTCTGACTATTAGATTGGCACTTTGCAACATTTTAAAATTTATGAACTCCGTTCACAGCAACATAATTTTGTGAACCCCTGAGGAATTTAAAAAAACAAATCACTTTTATAAACTATGATAAAGAAGGGAATTTAGGAAAAACATTTTCTTTTATATCAACATTATTAAAACTATACTGCTTATTTTAATGTAAACTTAAAAGTTTAATAGTCTCCATTACATAAAGATATTTTTCTCATTTAACAAGTGATGTACACTATTCAATTTATTTAAATGGAATTTTAAGAAAGAGTGTGATTTGTTTAAATAAATTTAATAAAATACTCTGCTTAGATTGGGATCAAATGTGCATTCATATGTACTTAGAAAGCCCTGGAGGGCCTGTGTGAACTGCTGGGGATTCTGCTACTCGGTCTGCAGCCTTAGAAAATATAAGTGGAAGTGTTAAGAGACCAGGTTTTGAACCCTGCCCAGGGATGGATAACTTCTGCAGGAAGCCCCACAATGCCAGGCTATTAGTCCTCATTTGCAGAATAGACAGGCTATTGCTGCTTCCTTCCTTGACATGAAAAGAGCACAAAATGCAGGTGACATTGGCGATAAAAAAAAGAGATACTGAAATCATGACCTAGCTCTGTGCGCTTCTTGTGCCTTTATTTGCCCTTGGGCCTTATTCACCAGTGACAAAGGGATGGACTTGTGTTCTCCACTTTTCCCAGGACCTCTTGGAGGTGGAAGAAGAAGATCACACTATTTGCTACTGGCACTGCTGGGTGTTGCTGTGGTTGGTTGGAAGTACAGGTGGTATGTGTGTCACTGGGCCTCTCAGGGACCCTTTTTGATCTTCTCACTGGCATCTGGGACTCTCTGACCCTGGTTATTACACATTCAGAAAGTATCAGTTTAATTCAAAGTGATACTCTTACTTTTTTTTATGTAAGCATTACCAAAAACCATTACACCTTTTCATTTGAGGGATGCTAATAGACTTGGGCATCTGGATTAGGGCAGCAATATCAGGGAAAAATATTACAGTGGGAAGTGATTTTTAAGAAAACCTTGCCAATTTTTGTTCTCAATCTGGAGCCTTGTCTTCACTCTCTGTAGTCAGCTCTGGGCAATTGAAACTTGTTCTGGTAAAGTTTCGTCCTAAAAAGCTTTTGTTAATTATGAAAAAATGCCCTATGGGCATTACATTGTAAACTCCTTGTGGCTCTCATAAATAATGGGGCAAAAACTACTATCCAAATACAGCAGAGCTGATTAGATAATGCATCTCTCCTTTGATTTTTGGTTGGTTTTCTGTTTTCATTTTTGAAGGAATAGCTATTGCTTTCTTTAAAAAAAGGAAATGCTTATTGTACAAAAATCTAAGCAAAACTCAAAAGTACAAAGAAGTCAGCAGTAAATTGTTCTAGCTCCCATTCTACCCAGAGAAGCTATTCATTCATTCATTCATTTGTTCATTCATTCATTCATTCATTCAATGAGTGTTCACTGAGTGCTTACTATGTGTTAAGCACTATGGCACCAGGGATCAGCAGTGAAAGTCCCTGCTATTATGAGGCTTATGTTCTAGTGGGATGAGGAAATGATAAACAAATACCTGAATAGATCTCTTAAGTGTCATGAAGAAAAATAAAATGGAGTAAGGGCATAGCGGGTGTCAGGGCCTGTTTCAGATGGGGTGACCAGAAAGGCTGCTTTGAGAAGGCAACATTTGGGCAGAGAACTGAGTGAAGTGAAGGAGTTAACCATGTGAAAGTAGGGGAGGCATGTGCAAAGGCCTGGGGTGGGGGTATGCTTTTGGTATGTTTTGTGAACAGAGGCCAATGTGGCTAGAGAACAGAGAGACTGAAGAGATAGCCAGGGACTAGCCCATGTAAGGCTTTAGAAAGCCTTCAGCTTTTCTCCATTGGGAAGAAAAAGTTAGAGGGTGACGAGCAGGGAATCAGGGGTATCCAACCTTTTGGTGTCTCTGGACCCCACTGGAAGAAAAAGTCGTCTTGAGCCACACACTAAACACACTGCAACATGTAATCAAAAAAAATCTCAAACGTTTTAAGTAAATTTCAATTTACAGTTTTGTGTTGGGCTACATTCATAGCCATCCTGAGCTGCATGCGTCCTGCAGGCCAAAGGTTGGACACCTCTGATAGAGTATAAGGGACCAAGGATGGTAGGAGCAGGAGCAGTTAGGAGGTTACCACAGGAATTCAGAACAGAATGATGCTGAGTTGGACTGTCAGGAATGGTGTAGGGAATAAGCAGTGGTTGAATTCTGGACACATTTTGAAGGTAGAGCTAGCAGGATTTGCTCATGGATTGGACTGGGGCATGAAAGAGAGAGAGAGAGAGAGAGAAGAGGGGAGAAGGGAAGGGCAAGGGAGAGGAGGGGAGGGAAAGGAAAGAAGGAACGTTGGAAGGAAGGGAGGGAGTCAATAATGTCCTCTTTGACCTCGAAGGGAATGGTGGTGCCATTATTGAAGTAGGGAACAGGAAAGGGTGGGTTTCAAGAGCTCAGGTTTGAGTATGTTAAATCCTAAGTACCTACCAACTGTTCAAGAGTCAATGTTAAGCCACTTACAGGAGGCAGGATTTAGGGAGAGGTCTAGACTGGAGATCCAGCTTTGGGAAGTACCAGGCACAGAATTGGAAAGTGAGGGACTACTGAACTTCAGATAAATGTTTCTTCACAAAAGATTATAGTTCCTCTAAGTTCTAACGCTAAGAAAATCATTAGGAGGCTGAAGCCATTATTAGTATTTTGAACTATGTTTATAGCTAAATCTTCACTTTCAGGCAGATTGATTCTTGGGCTGGAAAGTTTAGGTGATTCGTCTTCTTATACTTCCTTGTACCTGTCTTCTCCATCTCCGAAGTTTTTTAGCTTTCTGCATTTTTTCCCTGGCAGGGTTTCTAACATTTGCATTTTGACCTTCATGTTCCTATCTTTTTATGTATCTACTGGGTGCAGGATTTCTCTTTCTCAGAAGGGGTTTGTGGGTGCTCTCAAGGTTGAGATCTCCAGGTGTAGAGTGTATCTGAGCCCATTTCCCACTTTTTCCCACTTGCCTCCGCTTGGATAACAGTGGCTCTCCCTCAGAGCTTTTTCAGATGTGGCTCTATTATTTTCAGGTCTCAAATGTTGCGGTGGAGAAATCTGAGCCCACCCTGATTCCCCCCCTGTTTTGTTAGAAGAGTTGCTTTTTCTCTATTGCTTCTTAAATAATTCTTTCTTCATCCTTGAAGTTCAAATATTTAAACATCATATGTCTTAAAAAATTTTTTTATCCTTACCTGAGGACATTTTTTCATTACTTTTAGAAGGAGAGGAAGGGAGAGAGAGTAGCATCAGGGTGAAAGGGAAACGTCAATTAGCTGCCTCCCCTATGCATCCAGACCAGGGATCATACGTGCTTGGACCAGCGATCGAATCTGCAGCCTCTGTGTGCCCTGACCGGCACATATCTGCAGACCTTCAGTTATGGGACAATGATTTAACTAACTGGCTACAGCAGCCAGGGCAAAACATCATGCATATATCATAATGTTTATTGTTTTAAATACATTTACTAGTATATAGTATGCCGTTTCTACCTGTGAATTTAGTCCTTTTTTCATTTTAAGAAAATTGCCTTGTATTATATATATATATATATCTTTGGATATTTTTCTGCTCCTCTTGTCTTCTTTTGTGTTTCTTTTGACTCTCTTAAGCCCTTTTTAAACATGCTTTTGATTAGATTATAAACCTTTACTTGTGAAAAATTTCAAACCTATTCAAAGTAGAGAGAAAAGTGTTGTGAACCCCCATGTACCCATCTCCACTTTCGATAATCCTTAGCTCATTGCCGTGTCCCCCACTCACTCCTACCTCCATCCATTACTTTGAAGCAAATAGCAGACATTATTATCCTTGAATATTTCAGTATTTGCCTCCAAGAGATAAGAACTCTTTTTAAAAACACATAACCATTAATAAGGTTTATCTATTTTGTGTATAATCAGTTTACTAAATACATCATGACATTGTTTTGTTGTGTTCGATCAGCAGCGTTTTTGCTTCAGACCTACAATTGGTGACTACAGTTGCTCAGCATCAGGACAGGCCAAGGAACCCTCCTGGTGCAGAATGGTGGCGCGTTGGGTTGGGCAACTGGAACAGGACTTGCACGGACAGGAAGTGCCCACTGGGTCCTTCTGTTCTCTGAATTTCTGGTGTTCACATGAACTGTGGAGGGAATGGGAGGAGGACCCAGAATATACAGTTTCTTTTCCAGCAAGAAGTGAAACTTAGGCCCATTTCGATTTAATAATCACAGTGAAGAAGGAGTTGAGTGGTTTAAAGACTCTGTGCTCTAGTTCTGCTTCTGGTGGTCGTGTTTACTCAAGAGCTTTTTGATCTACAAGACCCTCTACTGGTGGGCCACAACCCGCATTTAGAAAGATGTAGAAAATATCAAAGTTTGCAGCATGTTCTAAGGATATGTATTGTTTCATGAAACTTTTGTTGTGTGTGTGTGTGCTTGTAAAATTGGGAAGCCAGTCAGTCATCTCTTCTCTGTGATTCCTTCCACTTCCTATACCTTCTCGTCCAGAAAGATAAAGGATCAAAGAGCTCATGAGAGACATTTTATTTGTATATTTAACAATAACATATACAGGGCTTACAATGTACCAGAAACTGTTCTAATTACTTTATGAATAGTAACTCATAAAAACACTGGAAGGTAAGCACTGCTATTATTGAACTTTTACAGCTGGAGACACTGAGGCACAGAGAGGTTAATTACTTGCCCAGGGTCACACCACTAGTAAGTGGCGAACTGGCACTTGGAGCCTGGGAAGTCTGGTTCCAGGGTCAGATTTTGCTTTGCTGCCTTACTCTAGTTGATAGCATCTGTAAGCAGTGGTGTGGACTTTTTGTTGCTATTGCCCTCAAGAAGAAATGATTAAACAGTATTTCCCCACTAACCCACAACACCTCTATTTAAGAGTTAAGACTGAGAATGAGGCCTTTCATTTGATAAGTTGAAGAAATTCAGGGGTCCCTTTTGTTAACCAATCAATGTTGTCAGCCTACAAAGTATGAAAGACAAAATGAGTCCTTATCTCAGCCTTAAACAAATGGGTACAGGAGAGTAATTAAGTACTGATTTTAGAATTAAACACATCTAGGTTCAAGTCCTTTTGTGACCTGTAATTACTGGGGTGCCCTCAGGCTCTGAACCTCAGTAGTCCCTCCTCTGTGCAGGGAGAGAAATCATGGTTGATTCCTAAAGGAGAAGGCACCAGGCGAATAGTAAATACCTTATGTACGTTATCTCTGGTACTCTTAATAACAGCCCACTCAAGTGGCTGCGATTTAAAAACTCCATTTTATAGATAATGAAACAGACTTAGAGAGATTGTCTTGTTTGAGGATGTACACAGCTAGTAGGTAGCAGAGCTAGAATCAAAGCCCAGGTCTTTCTGAAATGCACTGTGTGCTCTTAACCACTCTCCTTTACTGCAGACCTATCCCACTGGGATGTTTTAAGGCTTTAATGAGATAATGTACCTTTATACTTGAATAATGGCTCGGTTTACTATGTGCTTGCCTGGTACATAGTAAACACTTAATAAATGGTACCTGTGGTTACTCTTGAATATATGATGAGTGTGCCTGTACTTTTTGTGGAGACAGTTTACTTTTCCATAGAAAATAAGCTGTCATCAACACAATCAGTTCTTATAACCAATCAACCACTTAACATATATATTGAGTCCTTGAAAAGCAATTGGTTAGCTATTCCCAAGGATCTGCTAAGCAGATACTTTCATTGGAATCTGTTTCAGCAAGGAAGGGACTATGGCCCAACATCTAGAACAGTGTCTGGCACATGGTAAGTGTCTTAGTCTGGGTCCTTCAGAAAATAGGGCCAGAGGCAAAAGCTTACACTTTATTTGGAAGAGCCATCCCAGGGAAGCAGGAATGAGGAGAAAAGGGAAGTAAGAAAGGGAGAGCAGGGGAGCAAATATAAGGGACTCCTTGTGAGCTGGCCACAGCTTCATAAGAGAGGCTTATCATTAGGCCTTGTGGGACATCTTCAGAGAAATTGTGTGAAGCTACTGCATCTCTGAACAGTCAGGCCCTTGGGGGAAGGAGAGAGGTTTCATTTGCCAGCTCCCTCTCCTATTGGTCAAGTGCTGACTTCATTGAGCTTCACTCTTCCCGTGCTTGGTTGCATGGCTAGTGGCTGAGCAAGTCCCTCCAAGTTGCATGCCTCAGTGAAAACAGGGAAACCCCGAGGGTGGAGCTTGAGAAGCATGCAGCACGGGTACAAGGCAAGACTCCATCAGGCTGGCCCACCAGCTGCGTGAAGGACCATGAGCAACCATTTCAACTGGAGCGGTATAAGCTGTTCCATCCAAGCAGTCAGCAAGGCACTTGTGTTCATCTTGGGTGATGGATGAACTGGATCCAGCAGAGCAAGCTTTCAATAATGATAAACTCTGACTTGCCAGAGTTAAACTCTTGGCCCTGCTATCTTATTTAAATGATTGCAGTTATCGACAGTTTTGTTTCATTTGTTCATCCTTAGTCTACTTTCCTATCTCCTCTTTGTTTGCTTTCTGCCTAAATGGGAATGTTCGCAGGCCTAGTCCTACTTCTCTTTCATTCTCCATGCTTTCTGTGGGTAGCTGTATTCACTTTTGTGGTAACTTCATACTCCCATCTACTGGCTGATGGCTCCTAAATGTCTGTTTCCAGAGTTGATCTCTCCTGAGGACTTCAGACTGGAGAGTAAAACTGCCTTTTCCAGCTGGAAGTTCCACAGGCATTTCAAAGGCCAAGTGAATGTCTTGATCTTCCAGAAACATGTTTGTTTGTCCCTCTACCCTACAGTAGGTGCTTGGTCCGTGCTGTGGAACTAAATCTGAAACAATTGTGCCAGTCCTGTATGCCAAAGCTGGGTCTTGCTCAAAGTGAAGTAAACCTCCAGAGCCAGCTCTCTAGGAATTTAGGGTCTGAGTTTTAATAATAATCTGGCTTATTTTCTCTTTGTGCTGGGTTTTTGAGCAAAATGCAGTTTATTGTCTATTACTCTAGTGGACAAGTTGAAATTGATGTTTGGTCTTTCTAGGAATTGGTTGGTAGGGAATTCCTTGGGTTTTGACTCTATTTGTGTTGTCCTCCCTTTCTAGACTGTTAACCTTGCTTCGTCCACAGTTTACAGATCCCTTTTGAATTATTTTTGTCTGATCTTCTCACGGAGTATGCAGGCCTTTTCTTGCGTTTCCACCCCTGCCCCTCCGTACTCTTCTGAGTTAACCTTCAAGTCGCAGTGCTCTACTCGCATCCTCCTAATCTTGATCTGCCCACATCTGCCCCCTTACCTTTGCCCTAGTGACCACAACCCTCCTCCTCTATCATCCTTAACATCTCTTTAAATCCTCCCCAGCTCAAGGCCTCAAGACTAACTCAAGCCCACACTGGTTTATACTGATCTCCTCCTCTCTGAACATGATCTGGGACTGTTATTTTGGCTTAGCACACACAGTCTTATATTGTTGAATGTTTTTGCATTTAGTCCCCCTCTTTTCCAATTGGATTATAAGGTCTTTGAGAGAAAGGCAGTGTCTTACATTTTCTTGTGTGTTCAGTGGTTCATCACTCAGATCTTTGTAGAGATGTAGAGACGGCATAAAATAAATGCAGCTTTTGCTGGATGTGTTGGTTGATTGTTGTCCTTGGGTGCTGACTTCCAGGTTGCCTCTGGCAATGGACCAGGGGTCTCAGACTGGGTGACATTTCCCGGAGGAGCTGTTGGTCATCACGTTCCAAATCTTTAGTTTGTGGTACAAGTTAATTCTAGACTTTGGACCTTGGAAATTCTGTTTCTTAAACATTTTAGGCTAGGCCTAGGAGCCAAAATTACTACTTTGGCATTTGCTGTGGCAGCTTGTTCATTTGGGAGCCTTTTTTCTTTGACTTTTTATTGAGTAACTTGAAAAGGCCAAGGCAGCCTGCCAGAACAGTTGTGATTATTAAACTTCATTGAGATATTCCCTCCACACCCTCCCACCTCATTGGCTTTATAAGGTTGCTTTCTGTAGCTTTATTTGGGGCCTCGAAAGTTAATGGATGACTGGGCATCCTTTTGAAACTCTTGGGGTCATTTTTTCTCCTCTCTTTTCCACTGGCTAGTTTCTCTTAGTGGCCAAAGCGGCATGCACTGTTTTTGGTAATGTGGAGTTATTGCGAGGGGAGGAGAGGTTCTTTCTTTCACAACTTTGGAACAATCCGCTGCACAGGTCAGACAGTTTTGAAGATGCCAACCTTAAAGTTCAACAGACAGAACTGTAGTCAAAAGGAAAGTGAGGGAGTCCCGGACTCCAGTTAACTACCACTCCGTCCTCTCACCAAGATAGCTGTCTCACCTTTGAACCCAAGGATCTCTCTTACATGTTCAGTTTGATTACCACTGGATAGGGAGAGATAGTTTGGAATGAGCAGCTTTAGGATCACTAGCTTGAGTCTATATTATTACTAATGATTAGTGTTAGTACGTGGTAGGATTTTCCACTCATGAAAATCTACCCTCTTGACCTCTGGGTCACTCAGCCTGGATTGCTCATTAACTCGAACTCCATCTCTTAGTTTTAGAAGGCCCAGGAATCCATCCAGCAGACCTGTTCCACTGTGATCTTCCTTCTCTCTGTTTTCATCATGGAACAAACTTTTACCACCTCCATTTCTGACTGCTTGAAATTAAAGTACTCTGTTAGCCTTTGGAGTTGTTCCTTCCTATAAACCTTATCTCTGACCAAGCCCCCTTCCTCACTGCCTCACAAAGAGGCTGTGTCCCCAAATTGTCCCATCTCTTGGTTTATATTATATCTTCCTCTGGAATTGTCTCTCTACCTTTCCACTTACTGAAATTCTGCCCACCCTCAGAATACTAGTTCAGACCTGTTTCCTTCTCCTCTCGTCCTTCTCTCTCTCTCTCACATTTCCTTTTTTTCCTCTACAAATTTGAAGGTCTTACTATGTGCCAGATATTTTTCTGGCTCTCAGGAGTATGTTGGTGAACTGAACAGACAAATTCTTTCTCTCATGGAGTTTAGTTTTCCTCAGGAAGCCTTATTTGTAAGGTTAGTTCCCACTGCTCTTCCTGACTTTACAACGCTTTTACTTGTAGTGTTTTTTCTTAATTTTATGTACTTACAGTACACAATAAAAAGCTATATAATACAGAATTAAATATCTAGTTTAATTATGTAATATATAAATGCAGATGTTTTAAAGATTTTATTTATTTATTTTAGAGGGGAAGGGAGGGAGAAAGAAGGGGAGAGAAATATCAGTGTGTGGTTGCCTCTCATGTGCCCTCCACTGGGGACCTGGCCTGCAACCCAGGCATGTGCCCTGACTGGGAATCAAACCAGTGACTTTGGTTCCTAGGCTGGCATTCAATCCACTGAGTCACACCAGCCAGGTAAATGCAGATTTTTTAAAGTACATATTTTGATCACATCTTTACAACTGGATTGTAAGTTGCTTGAGAACAGGAACCTTCCTGTTTCTGAAAACTTAAGAATCTCTCAGTATTCATTAGGTTTCCTTTGTTTTCAAGGGACCAAAAGCCCCATGCAATCTATTTTAAGCAAAAAGTGAATGAGGTGGCTTCTTTGACTAAAAGGACCAAAGATATGTTTGGTATCTGGCTATGACTTGATTCAGGAGCTCGATTTTCATGTTTTCCATTTCTCAGCTCTGCTTCCTCAGCTCAGCTCTGTTCTCGAACAGGCTTGCCATTGATGATGGCAAGATGGCTGCAGCCGGTTTAGACTCTCATTGTCCCCAGGTCTTGCAACTCCAAACATGGCCTGCAGGTAACTCCCACCATCCTTGGGGGGGGGCAGAGGTGGAATCAGCTTTACCAAAAATGCATGGACTAAGAGCGGGGAAGGATATGGATGCAAGGAAGGAAAAACATTAAGTATTTATCACATCCTCACATTCTGGAAGTTTGGTAGCTATTGGTTGGTTGGATTAACTCATGCCTATTTTTACTTTGTATTTAATAGGGTAAAGTCAACAGTCATACTCATCAAGGAGGAATATTTGCTGTTTTTTTATTTTAATGAAAGTAGCTTGATGGCCTTTTCTTGGAACACTGACTGCTCGTGGATTACTAATGATATCAGTCACTGAGAGATGTGGTGTAGAAAGTAGACTGAAGCTGATACACATCTCCCTTCCCTCTGCTCTCATGACACTGTGTGCAATGCACACCCCTTTAATTTATGTTATTATTTTACCTTGTTTGTTATAGGTGTTTTTCACTGGTTTCTTCCCTACTATTTTGGTAACTTTGAGGGAGGACTATTCTCAGAGCTCCTAGAATGTGCTCAAATAAATATTTGCAATAAGAGTAAGTAAGAAACACTGGCTTGGGGACCCAGTGATCTGGGTTTCAGGCTTAGATCTGCAGCTAAACGGCTGTGTGATCTCTGGCAATTCCTTCCCCTTCTCTGGGCTTTGGTTCTCTGCTCTGTCCAACAGTGATTTTGAAGGGCTTCCCTTTTACTGAGTTTGTAGAAAACCAAACAAGTAGGGCAAAAAGCAAGACTTGGCAGGGCATCCCAGCATTTTGTTTCCTGGGGAACAGTTTTGAGAGAGCTGATTACCCTTGCGATAAGAGGTCTTGGTAAGAGAGATGGAGGGCAGAACCTGATGAAAGCCTCAATTGTCTTCTTATATAACACTTGCTGGAAAGGTACTAGGAATTAATATTCTTCAGATGGCTGTGGTGACATCATGTGTTTGTGAAAGGGCTAAAAGCAGGTGAGGCAGATTTTGTGGAAAAGACTGGCAGTCAGGCCGGTTCCCAGTGGGGAACCTGGGCTGATCTCGTGTTCTGCCAGCTCTGAACAGAACCTGTGGGAGTCGCAGCTCCTGTCTCCTAGGTGCCAGCACTTCAAGGATGAGGGAAGGGCATACCTGTATTACTCCCCAAAGATTGCATCTTTCTGTGGCCTGCCCTCCCTTCTCTACCTTCCCTTTGACAATGTGGGATTCATAAGAGGGGGTTCTGTGTGACTCATAGAAAATTCCTGAAGGAGAATGAATTTTGAGAGAGGGAAAGAATGGGACCAATATCTCTGGATTGAAAGCTACAGACTAAACAAAGTCCTTTTGTGCTCTGCTGACTGGTGAGTTCCTTGGGTGTTTTCTGAAGTGAGGACATTGTTCAGAGGATTGTGTCACCTGCATTGCCAGGTGTTTTATAATTTAGTGTTTACATGATTGTTGGTGTGGCAGGTCCCTGTCTGCTTTTGTTAAATGACCAGTGTCTTATTAGGGTTTGTTTTCTTTCCCGTTTCATTCTTCATGTGACCCATCAGCATCTCTAAAGTGAAAATGAACCTCCTTCTAACTCCAAGGACCCAAGTAGTGAGGATTTGAGTTGTGCGCAAGCATGGCCAAGGAATCAGCAAACCCAGAGGAAACTTTTCTGGATATGTCTGCTGATCCTGGATTTGAACTCATCATGCATCCCAACATTCCTTGCCAGGTTTTGATCTGAAATGACAGAATGGTAATCCGTCGGTGGATTTCAATGTCATGGCCAAGCTTGCTGTCCAGAGAGGCAGCTTCCAATATTTACTTTAAGAATATTCAATGCAGAACTGAGAGTCAGCCCATATAAATGGAGAAATGGGAACCACGAATTCCTCACTCCTTTGGTGCCTGTTTGCTGGGCTGTTTTCCCCTTAGCTGGAAGGGCAGAGCTCAACACAACTTGCTGTTCGGTTTGGTTGGGTTTTTAGGGAACTACATATAATTCACATATCATAAAATTCACCCTTTTAAATTGTAAAATTCAGTGGTTTTTTTTTTAAGTATATTCAGAAAATTGTGTAACCATCCCCACTATCTAACTCTAGAACGGTGTAGTTAAGTTTTGACTTGAGTCTTAGATGAAATACCAACCAGAGGTCAATTCTGAAACTCAGAAAACTTGTTCTAAGAGTTTGGTCCCTTTTGCAAGGGAAGCTGCAGGTTTTTGTTCAAGTGTTTAAATTTTTTAAAAAATTTAATGGAAAAAATGGGACATTGAATTTTTATTAGGTTTGTTGCTTGATTTCTTTTGTCTGCTACTGATGATTTATAAATCTGTGGTCTTCAGGTTGGAACTTACTACTGTGGCTACGTTACAATAAAGAATGTTTAGAACAAAAGCAATAAAACTGTTTTGCTTTCTTTTCTCTTTCTTTGTCAAGCCATGTTCATTAGGGAAGGGTGGGCCTGTTTTGTTCTCCATCACTAGCATGGGGTCTGCCATACAGTAGGGGCTCAGCAAAGGTTTACTGAATGACTGGGCTGTGTTAGATGCCCAGGGGAGGTCATTTTGGGCATGTATCACCCCAAGTAGTTCATAGTGACCTTTGTACTTTGGCTTTGTGGATGGTCATGGCATTTATCCATATCCCTGAGATAACAGCTGCTTCTAGAAAGTGGGAGCTTGACTTCTTCCCATGTAGTTCTAGGACTGACAAGGACTCCATCACTCCCAGCTCCCAGAACTTTCGTCTAACTGTTACTGGATTTGTAAAGTCTTCATGAGTTGTTATGGTGAAGCACAGTGTGGGTGGTATGACTGTGCATGTCTTTGAGTATGCACACGTGTGTGTGCATACTTGCCTGAGCACACAATAGAATTGTGAGGAATCCCTTCATGTTTTTGTAAATCACCCCTTTCTTCTTTCTGCCCTTGTAGTTGTGGGTAGGTCAGGGTGCAGAGGAGCCTCCAGTCTGGGCACATGGCCCAGGCGTGCTGGCATTCAGTAGCCTATTGTTTCCTGCCCCTTATGTGCATGGGCAGAGGTCTGGGGCTGGCACAGCTGCCTTCTTGGGGCCTATTGTTTGCCTTTCAGCTGCAGCAAAAACCTGAAGCAGCACATTTTACCGTGAACAGAGCAGCCATTCTGTCCTAGGGCTGCAGGCCTGGAGATGGGGTTGGTTGTAGTCTCCCTTAAACGTCTGGGTGGATGCTCTGAGGATGGAAGCCAGGGAGGTTTCTCCCTCCTGGCAGGTTGCAGGGGGAGATTGCTCAGTGGTGCCAAATCACAAATCAACTCCAGTGGCAGGTAGTATCTGTTAGCACAGACTCACGTTTCTTTTCCTGGATCAGGGGTGGGAATATTGCTTTCTCACTTTCTCCGCCCTCCGGGCTTACTGGCAGACCTCCGGGTGTGCTCACAGGACAAGAAAAGCATTTCCTCCAAAGCTGTCCTGTTGTAGAGTAGATCTTGGAAGCAGGGAAGGGATCCATCCCTGTTGTGGACTGGCCAAAATGCGGGCTAGTTAGTGAGTCAGTGCACTAGTGGGTGGTGCCTCTGGGGGCCTGAATCACTTACCCCTTAGCTGAAAGGTGGAGAAGTGAACGTTTCACGGCTGGGAGCTATAGAAACTGGTTTTTGCAGAAATACTTTCACAGACTCCAGACTCATGTTCTATGCCTCTTATCTTGTTGCCCCACTATCAACCTCTTTGACAAAGCAGACAAACCCTAATTTAGCTTTAGTCCCATTTGTACCTAATTCTATGAGTTTTTTGTAAATTACTTAACTAGTTTAACTTCAGTTTTCTCATCTCTGCAATCAGGGTAACTGGAGACTTAGAGTCTAGATGTGAAGGTTAAATGAGGTAATGTATATAAAGGGTGTTCAAGTGAACACATGTTGCCTGTCCTCAGGGCCTGGAAGGGCCTGATGGAACACTTTGGCTTCTACCCCTGCAATGTCCCCTTCTCCAACTTCCAGCTGAGGGGTGATTTAGGCCCTTAGAGATAGTTTGGACTAGAGCCCTGACTCACTAACTAGCCCACTTTTCAACTAGGATCACTTTGTGTTGTGCTGCCCCCTCATTGAGGCACCTGAGAAAGTCAGGGTGGAATGCCATATTGGTTGGATATGCTTGGGGGCCTCTTAATTCATGTATCTCAGAGGTCTCCTCTGAAGTGTTTGTTTCTTGGATAGGACAGCCTTGAAGTGGTGTACCTCTGGAACTTCATGGGTATCAAGGGAATTTACTTAGCCCCCTCTTTTTGGTGGAGGGTGGGCATCATCCATTTTACCATGTTCCTTTCTGCTTCTTTGGTTAGTGATATTGAGGCAAAGTCTTAAATAAATTACAGGTCACTCAGAGGGGGCTGATAGCCCCATCACCCATCCACATCCTCTTCTACTTCTGTTACGAGTACCTTTTCACTGAAAAAGCCCTGATTCTTATTGAGTGGACTAGTTGTAAGTAATATCAATGAATGTCCTCTCCACCCACAGTCTGCCCACCCAGTGGCTACTACTGCCAGCTACGACCTCTATCTGTCAATAGATGGAAGGGGCACAGATGCCTCCAGGAATAGTCTTGGTAAATGCTGTTGCCTTTAAGAGGCCCAGAAATTCCCAGGCAAAAACCATATGCCTTACATGCCCTTTGCAGATCTTCCTCCCCAAACCCTTGTAATCAGACTCCCAGAAAAACACAGAACAAGAGAGCTTTGATGAGTGATGAGGTAGGCGGCTTTTCTGCACAGCCTTCTGTCTGCTAGAACAATCCTGTGGTGCTCAGTTTCAGTTCAGGTGAGGTTACTGCAGACCTTGTTGGCATTGGTGGTTGGCAAGGGGCAGGCGTGGGGACAAAGAGGGTGAGAATAGCACTTACAGGTCAACTGAGATCACCCATGAATGATCAGATACTTGTGCTACATCCTGGTATCTGTGAAAACAGAATTTAAAAAATGAAGATGGGGATAGATTATGGACCCCTACCTACTTTGGGGAATGCTAAGTGTGTCGTTGCCCATCCTTCATTGCTTCATAAAAGGAGTGCTTGGTGTATTTTTCATCATTATAGCCCTGATCCTGAATTTGCCTCTGTTTATCCACAGCTCAGATGAAAACTGTAGATTTCCCTGCCCCATGCATTAAACAGCACAGATAGAAAGCATTGTTACAGCTCTACTATCTGGGAATGGATTTGTAGCATGCATAGGAAAAGCATAATAATATAGGTGCTCTTTTTTTCCTGGGATTAGAGTCACTGTCACATCCTAATGCATTGAGTTGAGCAGGCTTGGAGGGGGAAGGGATGACAGAAATGGCTCCATTGTGACTCAGATAGTGATTGTAACATAACTTCGCAGGATACACACTGCAGGCCTTCTCTGAGCTGACGAGCAGTCTGGCTTTGACAGTACTTCCTGTGGGTGCCAGGTCTCCTGTCAGTTACCAATGCAGTATTGCATTTGAGGCAGATCTGATTGCAGCTGGAGCAACCATTGCTGTAGTTACGGAGAGGGTGTTTGCTAACCCCGTAGGAGGAGTCTGGCCAGCAGAAATCTGCCAAGCTGGAGCTTAACCAGAAATATTTCTAGCTTTGACAAAGCAGGGGTTCTAAGCTGAATCAGTGGGGATGAAACAATAGAGATATGAGTGATATTTGTTGGTGAAAAAAATCAACCTCTTTAAGGTTGATTTACATTCTATGATATTGGAAACTATGGAATGTGCTTGATAGCAGATGGTTTACTTACCTGGAGAGCTTGTTTCATTCTTCATTGCCACTATTTGACCTTGGGCAGGGTCCTTTCTATCTCCCTTAAAATATCCTGACCCTGACCCTAATTCATAAAGATGTGGAAAAGCATTTTGAAATGAGGGGTGAAAGTACAAAAAGTAGGAGCCTGGGCTCTAAAGTCAGGCTGCTTGTATTTGGTATGGCTTGACTTCTTTAAGAGTCAGTTTTATCATCTTAAAATGAGGCTGAAAGTAATACTTACCCAACAGGATGGTTGGAAGAAAATTCTTTACACTCTTTGCTAGAAGAGAACCCAAATTCTGGCACTGTGCCAGAAATACAGTAAATTGTTCAATAAATAGTAGCTCTAAATATTATTATTTCTAATAAATACTTTCTCTCAAATGATTCAGCAGCTTCCTGGTTCCAGTGTTTTTTAGTATTCTGGAAAAAGTTGGCGGAGTTGAGGCTTCTCCTCCTCCTCATCATCATCATCACCATCAAAGGCTCTAAGTTCCCCAGAAGACAGGGATCAAGTGAAAGGAAGGAGTAAGCATTGCATGCATTGCTCTCCGTGTGACCGTCTTGCCTTTCTTGTTGTAGAGATCCGTGCTCAGCTCACAGAGCAGATGAAATGCCTGGACCAGCAGTGTGAGCTCCGGGTGCAGCTGTTGCAGGACCTCCAGGACTTCTTCCGAAAGAAGGCTGAGATTGAAATGGACTACTCCCGAAACTTGGAAAAGCTGGCAGAGCGCTTCCTGGCCAAGACACGCAGCACCAAGGACCAGCAGTTCAAGTAGGGACTCCTTGGTTGTCACTTTTAGAGACCTTGGGAAGGGGTCTGAGATGGAGGGAGGCAGGGTGTGCCACCTAGATCCAATTGGATTCATGAAGCAGGTAACCCCGTGACTTCAAATTGGCTGGAGGTTGAGAGCCCTCAAGGATTTCTCCTTTTCCAGATCGCTTTGCATGTAGCACAACACACTGGAGACATCCCAATAGATAATGAGCCCTGCTAATAATAACAGCAAACACTTTCATAGTTCTTCCTATACGGCAAGTATGGTTCCATAGGGTTTACATGCACGTTAACTCATCACCACAACGGCTCTATATGGTGGTTATTGTTATTTCCCCAATTTACAGATGAGGAAGCTAAGTCATAAAAAGGCTAAGGAACTTGCCCATTGTACCCCCCACCCCCCACCCCTACCAGTAAACCGAGCTGGAATTCAAACTCAGGCCATCTAGTTCTAGAGTCTGTATTCTTTTTGTTGTTGTTGTTCAAGTACGGTTTTCTGCCTCCCCCCCCCTTCCCCACCACTTCAGCTCTCCCCACTTCCTTCCCCTAGAATCTGTATTCTTATACGTTTTACCAAATTGGAAGAAATGAATGATGATGTAGCTATACTTCTATATTGCTGCCCATATAGTTGCTAGTCTTTTTCTTCCACATTTATAGTATTTTATACAATTGGCCCCTTCAATTTGTTCTCATTGCCATCGCCCTAGTTTAGATCATCATCTTTGCTGGAACAATTGCAGTACTTACTGTATCATCTATAGTAGAGATTCTTAACCCCAACTGCACATTAGAATTCCCTGGAGAACGTTTTAAAATGCTAAAATCTGGGCCCCACTCCAGACCAATTAAATCAGAATCTCTGGGAGTAGGGCCTGAGTAACAATATGTTTTAAAAGCTTCCCAGATGATTCTAATGGTTGACCATCATTGAGGACCACAGTCTACAGCTTCTCCCCATTCCAGCCTGGCTGATCCACTATTAGCAGATTTAGTCTTCCTGGAACACACTTCAGGCAGTTTCTCTGTGCAGTGGCTCCCCACTATCTGTGTATCTATGGTCTTGATACTCAAGGTGTGATCTCCCATTATCAGCATCACCTAGGATGCTGGAAATACAGAATCTCAGGTCCCACCCCTAGATCTGCTATGACGGGAACCCCACAAAGGTGGACATTCCTTAGCTTAGTCCTCAAGCCCCTCCACATCTGGCCCACGTAGCTTTCCAACCTTATTTCCTATTTCCAGTTCACTCTATCTTAGCCAAACAGAACGTTGACTCCCGTGGGTCTTTGCTTATCCTGTTATTTGAGCTTGTATGCCCATTCTTCCATCTCTGCATGTCTAAACCATACCTATGTTCTAAGACCCATCTCAGAGCAATCTGTTCTAAGAAACTTTCCTGATTCTCCCAGAAGAAAGAATGTTTTCCCTCTTCTGAATTTGTCCAGCATTTTATTTGTTCTTTTATTTGGACATTCAGCACTGTCTGCCTTACATTATCTCCTCTCAGTGGATTGGATAAACTTTTTAATTCATTTTTCAGTCTCCTGCAGTGCCTACCATAACATGAAGTATATAACAGATGGTCACTAAATATTGGATGGGTGAATGAGTGAATTTAAGAATTAATGCCAAGTATATCTTTCCCTATTTTCTATTTTTGTTTATCACCCTAATAATTGAGGAAACAAGCATCTTTTACAAGCCAGCTCTGAGCAATGATACGGAGGCTTGGATGGAGGAGAATAAGTGACATTCTTGGTTTAGCCAGAATGAGAATCTCTGCAAGATGTTTTATCCTCAGAGGCCCTTATCTTTTCCAAGTCCTATTCTCTTTATGATAAGCAATTCTGAGAGAATAAAATGTTATTTTAGTATGCAGTAAAGTGATTCAAAGTTGGATTTATTCTGTTAATAATCTCCTACTAAGTTTAAAACATCACTTTAGTTTTACTAGTATTCTCAGCTTAAGGACATATTTACTACAAATTAAGATCCAGATGTGCCACTTTTAAATTATCTGAATTGCTCTGATTAAGATCACATACAAAGAATAGAGTGTTTTCTCCAAGGCTGGAAGAATTGATTTTTCCGATAGAGCTGGTACCTGGCCACATTTTTCCCCAAACAACTAGTAAGTATTTATAGAGAGCCGGCTATGTGTTTCATATTGTATGGGTTTTAGAAGATATAAGAGTAGTTTATTGTGTGTATCCAGAGGAGGCCAAATATTGTTGTGGAGAAAAGATGTTTAATACAGGAAGCAATTAAAGGATAAGGCAATAATGATCTCATTGGGATCATTGTTTTGTGTAGAATGTAGATATGAGAAGAGGTCAGAGATAAATCATCAGAGATAGATAAAGGATCTAGAATAGTTAGGAGAATTTTCTAGAAGGAGCAAGTGAGATTTTAGGTTAAGCTTTAAAGATTTGTGTGGTAGAGAACAGTATTACAAGTGGGAGGAAGTAGGGGTAAAGGTACAGGGACTAGTGAGGAATCCAGCTTCATGAAAAGGAAGATTGTTAAGCATTCGTTCGACAGATGTCCATTACACATTCCTTGAACTCCTTTACACCAGACGCTGTGCCTTGGGATGTGGCAGTGAATAGCGTGTTGTCTTCCGCGTTGCTCTTAATAGAAGAATGAGGAGGCAGCCGTTAAACAAATCACACAATTAGACAAGTTGAGGTAGGTGTTACAAAACTGAAGTACAAGGTACTGCAAGAACTTGTAGGAAGGAAACTTCTCCACTCCTTTTTCTGTCACTTTATGGCTAGTTTACTTTAAAATCTTCCTGTCTGATCTTATCCTGAGTAACAATCTGCTTATTCAACAAACCCCTTATTAATTCCTACTGGATACTGTGCTCTGTACTGATTCCTATGGAGGTAAGGTAAGCTCTAGAACCCTGGCTTACAGAGAAGAGAGACATGTAGACAACATAATGTGCAAAGGCCTTTAATAGACGTCTGAGCAAAATATTGTGAGAATACAGGTAGTTTCAAAAACAGTGGAACATATAGACAGACAAGTAGACACCAAATAATGGGTCTTTGACAGACAAGCAGAGGAGTTCAGATTTGATACGGCAGTGTGGTAATGAGCCCTCTGGATTCTTGTGTGGGGACAGAGACATGGGAAAAGATGTGGTAGAAGAATGAGTTTTTATGCCAGAGAAGGCCAAAGTGGAGGTTTTGGGGCAGGGAATTGATGCACATCGTGGTAGCAGCAAAGAACAGAGGGAAAGGAATATATTCAAAGTATATTAGAAAAACTGAACAGGACTGGGCAAATGATTGGGTAAAGAATTGTAATGGTCAGGGGTGACCCACTGTCTCTAACCTGGCAACCTGGAAGAGTTATGGAATCTACCATAAAAGTGAGGATGTTGAGCCCTGGCTGGTGTAGCTCAGTGGATTGAGTGCAGTCCTGCGAACCACACGATCAAGGTTCGATTCCCAGTCAGGGCACACACCTGGGTTGCAGGCCAGTTCCCGGTTCCTGGCAGGGGATGCACCAGAGGCAACCATACATTGATATTTCTCTCTCTCTCTCCTTCCCTTCCCCTCTAAGATAAATAAATAAAATCTTTTTTTTAAAAAAAGTGGGGATGTTGAAAAAAGACCTCTTTGTGATTGGTGAGCCAACTTTGGATATGCTCATTTGGGGGCAGTGGGAGGCCTTCAGGCATTCAGATGGAAGGTTGCATTTCTTGAGATAAGACGGTATGACTGGGATTAGATAGTATAAGCTTCAGTATAGAACTGATTGTGGAAGATATTGGGTTGGCCAAAAAGTTTATGAAGGTTATTCCGTACTATGATGGCTCTAGCGGTGCTTAGTTGTCTTTACTTCATTTGAAACAATTTTGTTAGATTATATTGTGACAGCTATCATGTCAGCATACATTTAAAAAACTTACTGAAAAATAAAGGAGATCTTCCAATTAAGATGGCGGTATAGGCAGATGTGACTTGCCTCTTTGCACAACCACATCAAAATTACAGCTAAACTATAGAACAACCATCACTCAGAACCGTCAGAAATGAGTTGAATGGAAATTTGACAACTATGCTATTAAACCATATCCATTCAGACTGGTAGGAGAGGTGTACACCCGGAATGGGCTAGTCCCCCACCCATGTGTAGTGCATAAAAATTCAGGAGGGCTATGTCAGGAGTAAGGAGTCCAAGCCTTACACCAGGCCCCCCAGCCCAGCATTCCAGTGCCAGGAAGATAAATCCCCACAACCTCTGGCTGCAAAACCAGTGGGGATTTAGTCGAAGGAAAGAGCTTTTGGAGCCCCAAGCAATTCCTCTTAAAGAACCCACACATGGACTCACCTACTCAGACTCACTCCCTCTGAGCTCCAGCACTGGGGTAGCAGCTTGAAAGGCACCAGTGTCATACTGGGAGAAACTGAAGTGTCTGGCATCAAGGCAAGCAGAGGCCATTGTCCCTTTTCTAAACCCTCCCCGCACAGAGCTGGAAAGCTGGTGCCATATCTGAGACTCCACCAACTTGGCTAATATAGTTTGATCTGCCTTGGGAATCCCCAGACACTCTATCAAACCCAACTTATAGATCCATCCAAGCTTCTTTTCCACATGAATGGCTGGTTTCGGCTCATGCTTCGTAACTTCCTAAATCCTAAAAGACAGCAGCCAGCCTACATTCACAGCTTGGCATCACCTGGGAATCTCCAAGACCAGCACAAGTAGCAGCTATCTCAAACTGCTTTATAGCTCAGACCAGGTGACCTCATGCAAAACACAGGTGTGAGCTGACCTTGGCCTGCACCACCCTGGGAACCCTAGGGCCACAGCACCCAGTGGACAGCCACAGACCACATCAGAGCACCACCACCCTGCCCCTGCACAGTTGATCCTCTGCGGAGGGAGAAGTTTGATGATAAGTGGTCAAAACCAGACCTTGTAGCTGACTGGTCTGGGTAAAGCCCTTCCATTGATCTGCCAGCAGCAACCAAGTTTCAACTACAGGGGAGAGTGTACTCAGCCCACATGAAGGGCACACCTCAAGTACCCAACTTAGGTGATAGGGGAGGCTATGCACTGGACCCTACAAGACACCTACTACATTAGGCCACATTACAAAGACATGGAGTCAAAGCAGCTCTACCTGATACATACAAACAAACACAGGGAGGCTGCCAAAATGAGGAGACAAAGAAAATGGCCCAAACAAGAGAATAGATTGTAAGTCCAGAAAAAGAACTAAATGAAATGCAGATACGCAATCAATCAGATGCAGAGTTCAAAATACTGGCTATAAGGGTGCTCAAGGAACTTAGTGAGGAAGGACCTCAGCAGCATAAAAAAGATCCAGTCAGAAATGAAGGATACACTAATCGAAACAGAGAACAATTTACAGGGAAACAACAGTAGAGTTGATGAAGCTGAAAATCAGATCAATGCTTTGGAATATAAGGAAGCAAAAGCAACCGATCAGAACAAGAATAAAAAGAAATGAAGTAGTATAAACCGCCTTGGAAGGGCCAACATTCACCTCATAGGGGTGCCAGAAGGAGGAGAGAAAGAGCAAAATACTAGAAATCTATTTTCCTACTGGAAAATATTGTGCCTAGTTGGAAATTGTGCCTACTGGAAAATAGATTTCTAATATCTTTCATTGTTTTTTTCATTGAAAGATAAACAATGAAAAAATGGGAAAAAATTAGAAAGATTGTTTCTAGTGAAAAAAATTAGAAAAAATGAAACAATTTTTCATTGTTTCAATGAAAAAAAAACAATGAAAGATATTTTTCCATTGAAAAAACAGTGAAAGAAAAACTTCCCTAACTTGATAAAGGAAACAGGCATGCGAGTTCAGGAAGCATAGAGAGTCCCAACAAGATGGATGTAAAGAGGCCCACTCCAAGATACATCATAATTAAAATGCTGAAGGTTGAAGATAAAGGAAAAATCTTAAAAACAGCAAGAGAAAAGCAACCCCCTGTGGGAGCAGGGGAGTTCCATAGGACTGTCAGCTGATGTCTCAAAAGAAACTTTGCAGGCCAGAAGGGACTGGCAGGAGACATTCAGAGTCATGGAAAGCAGAGACCTACAGCCAAGTTGGCTCTACACAGCAAAGCCATCATTTAGAATCAAAGGGCAGGTAAAGAGCTTCCCAGATAAGAAAAAACTAAAGGAGTTCATCACCACCAAACCGTTATTATATGAAATGTTAAAGGGACTTATTTGAGAAAAAGAATATTGAAACTATGAACAATAAAATGGCAAAAAATAGCAATCTATCAATAATTGAATCTAAAAACCAAACTAAACAAACAAGAAGAACAGAGACCGAATCATGGATGCAGAGTGTTTTGATGGTTGCCAGATGGGAGGGGTGGGTTGGAGGACTGGGGGAGGAGGTGAGTGAATTAAGAAGGACAGATGTAAGTACAGTATAGGAACTGGAGTAGCCAAAGAACTTACATGCATGACCCATGGACATGAACAATGGTGTGGGGATTGCCTGAGGGGGTATGGGGTGCTGGGCAGAGGAGGGCAAGGGGGGAAAGTCAGGACAACTGTAATAGCATAGAGGAAAAAGTTATCAGAACTGTTGAATTTTTCTGTAGCCATTTTAATATTGATGGTGGAAAAATATGCAACATTTTTGGCATGTTATGCTTTATTATTTCAAGAAAGGTAAAAACACAACTGAAATGCAAAGAAAAGATTCGTGCTGTGTATGGAGAAGGTGCTGTGACTGATTGAACGTGTCAAAAGTGGTTTGTAAAGTTTCTTGGTACTATTGACATTTCAGGCAAATAATTCTTTGCTGTGGGGCTGCCTCATGCATTTGGAGGTGTTTAGCAGCACCCCTGGCATGTACCCACTAGAAACCAGTAGTAGAAGATAGCCAACATACTCAAAATATTCAAATCAATAAAGTTATTGGTGCAAATTTAAAAAGGGTCTTTTATTTTATGCAATAAACCATATGGACTTTTTGGCCAACCCAATATGAAAGTATATAAACTCAGGGGAGAGAAAGAGAAGAATAAAGCTAAAACCAGAACCCACGGCTTGGGCAGACCCAATGTCAGGGAGGAGTAAAAGTTTCTGTTAGGAAACCCTGGTTGGTGTAGCTCAGTGGATTGAGCGTGGGCCTGTGAGCCAGAGGATCACGGTTCCATTCCCAATCAGGGTACATGCCTGGGTTGCAGGCCAGTTCCCAGCAGGGGACCCATGAGAGGCAACCATACATTGATATTCTCTCCCTTTCTCCTTCCCTTCCCCTCTAAAGATAAATAAATAAAATCTTTTTTAAAAAGTTTCTGTTAGAAGTTACCAGAAGTGGAGGGGGAGAAAAAGAGGGAGGAAAGAGGGAGAGATTTATTTTTAAGCATTGAAAGGATAGAGAGTAAGGTAGGATAGTGTTGTCTGATGGAAGTAGAAGATCTGAGGATCTGTAACAGTTAACCCCAGCAATTTCTTATAGATGCCCTCCCATGTAGAAGGCATTGTGCGAGATGCAAAGATTAAAGTGAGCTCCGAACCTAGGAGCTTTCAATCCATTAGAGTGTAACGTGAAATTGCTGGGTTTTCTAGGTCAAAAATGCCTTATAGTGGCAATTTCATATGTTCAGAAGGCACCCTGTGTCTCAGCCGGTGCGAAGAGGAGATGAAACATACACACAAATGCATTGAATTCAGGCAAGATAGCAAGAAACTCAGGTAGAGAGTCCAGGCAATATCCTACTTCTGTAGATAATTTGTTCCTAAAAATGTACAGAAAAGTCAAATGGTTGAATGTCAAACCAGAGTTTTACATGGAGTGGGTAGGTTCTGTTGCTATAAGTATATATGTGAAATTCTGAGTTACACCTCACTGGATGTACTCTCAGCATTCTGTACCTGGTCTTCCTTTTTGTCACAGTTATACCCATGGAATGCCTTACTTAAGTCTCGTGAGTATCTGAAGAGCTGCTGATGATTCCCGTCTCCTCTCGTCTTATTAATACAGTGATGAGGCTACTTCTCAGCACAACACTAGCAATAGCACTTCATTTTTCCAGTTTCCACACCCCCGTGTTGCAAAAGACAAGTGAGTGTTCAGATAGTTGCACACACAAGCGTTACTACACAGAGAGAGCCACGCTGCTGACATTGAAATGGCACGCGGTAGGCAGCGCCACCAGGCCAAGCTCGAATCATTTGTTAGCAACTGAAAAGTCAACATTTTTAGTCCAGGAAAGGCTTTTTAGACATGCCTGTATGTCTGTTTTGGTTAGGAGATAGCTTGTGCTGCTGTAATAGACCCCAGATGATAGTGGCTTACACAAGATAGAGGTTGATTTTTCTCTTGTATAATAGTCTGGGCGTTGGCCATACAGGGCTGTGTCAGGCTTCTTATTCCATCATGAGAGTGTTGCCCTCGTCTGTATGACCTAAGATGGCTTACTGCCACCATGTCCCCATTCCAGCCAGCGGGACAGGTAAAAGGGCAAGGGGCAGGAATAAGTATATTCTTTAAAGGTGCAATTTGGAAGTGGCACATACATCTCTCCAGCTCACATTTGACTGGGCAGAACTTAGTTATGTAGCTATACTGAGCTACAAGCAAGGCTGGGAAGTATAGTTTCTGGGTGAGCTGAAAGTAGAGTTTCTATTAATATAGAAAAAAGGGGAAATGGTCTATTAGAAGCCTCTGACACATTGTGATGTGACAGAGGGCAGATGTATGACAGACCATAGCCACCCATTTATACAAAGTGCCCTAAGTGCATAAAGAAGAGAGGTTTGTTCAGGCTGGGTTCTGGGTGGCGTTATATGGAGGTGAAGTTCAGTGAATGGGAAGTGAAAAAAACAGAAGTGTCAATACTAGGTATTGGTCCTATAAGCTTAATTCAGTTGAGACGAGGCAAAAGTTGTAGAAGGAGGATAAAAAAATGGTGGGGGGCCCTGGCTAGGTGGTGCAGTTGGCTAGAGTGTCATCCCATGCACATCCCTAGTCAGGGCACACGCTTAGGTTGTGAGTTTGGGTTGCATACAGAAGGCAACTGGTAGCTGTTTCTCCCTCCTTCTCCCTCCCTCTCTCCCTCCTTTCCTCCTTTCTTTTCTTTCTCCATTCCTTTCTCTAAAATCGATAAACGTATCTTTGGGTGAGTATTTAAATTTAAAAAGATGGGGAGGAAGAATTTTGACAGAGAGAGCAGTGTTGGTGACAGTTGGGAAAGACAAGGCTGGTGGGTAACTTATGAGTTTTGCTGAAAAAAAAAGAAATAATAAATGCAGTAGTGATACAAGGTCTGAAAAAAAAGTTGAGAGGGATCAGATTACAGTGGTCCATGAATGCCGGCTGACAGTTTGGGCTTTATTCTGTAAGCATCATGCCCTTGGAAATAGAAAAAATGGGCCAAATGTAAGGGCAAAGAGCAAGTGAAGTCAAAGAAGCTGGGACAGAAAAGGGTTTGTGGGTTTCTTGGGTCTCTGGAGTGGCAATTCTACTTTATTTTCATTCACTAGTGAAGTGTAGCCTAGGTTTCACTGACTTTCAGGCAGGTCCCTAGAATAGTTCATTCTCTGCCCAGAGCACCTCACTGGGCACTTGTCACCTCCCCCAGAGCTGTAGCAGCTGTTGGTTTAGCAATGCCATGAATTTGTCTCCATGTGCTGCCAGGAGAGCAACTGCCAGCAGCAGGTCTGGACAGACTCATCTCAGGAACATGGAAACTATTCACCTTGGGATGGGTAGGATGGCCAGGGCCGAAGTTATTAGTCCCTGTGGATTTATCCCATCCTTTTCCAGGCCATTTTTCACCCTGGCTAGATTTCAACTTCTCATAGTAGTTCAGGCTGCGTATTCTGCTACAGGTTTGTTTGTTTTTTTAAAATAATTTTTTTATTTTTCACTTACATTTGGCATACAATATTATATTAGTTTCAGTATTATAATATTGAAATATTATAGTATTTCAATATTATATTAGTACACACACCTCAGTGATTAGACATGCAACTTACTAAGTGACCATCTTGGTAAATCTTGTACCCGTCTGACACTATACATAGTGCTATACTTTACATCTCGATGACTGTTCGGTAACTACCAATTTGTATCGCTTCACCTTTCCACCCATTCTGCCAGCCCCCACCAAGTGACTGTGTGGGACGGATGTTGCTGAACTGCCCTTTTCATCTTCTCATGGACAACTTCTTACCCTGGCAGCCATTACCCTGCCACTCTTTGGCTTTGCTTCCTATTCTGCTTTGCTCCTGCTCACCTTTTGTCTTCTTCCACACTGTGCTCCGTGCAAACACCCTCATTAGAGCCCACACAGCTCCAGTTCCTCTGTACAGTCTGACCCTGCGGTCCCATCATGCTCCTTCTCTTCCCCCTCCCCCACAGACTGTTTGATTCTACCTTATTCTGCTTTGTTTAGATGGGTAATATGGCTTCCTCCGTCCCTTTGAATTGTGGGGGGCCCTGTTAATGTCTGAAATTCTATCTGCCTGGTTTGATTAAGAGCAGAGATAATATTATGAAGGGTAGGAAGTCTTTCTAGGGAAGATGTTCTTCATTTTCTTTGGGTCCTTGAAGAGTATAAATGTATTCCTATTTGTTGCTGAGCCTTTGATTGTCTCTTTTAAGTGGAATCTGTGTTAATATTGCCCAGCAGGACTCTAATTGATAATGCGCTAGCTGTTTTTTGCATAGTCTTGCTGTAAATTACCTTTCAGTCATAGCTCAGTTGGTTTTGATCTCCTACTTTTAATAGCTCAGTGCTTTCTTTTATTTTGAGGCTATTTTTTTTTCCTGTTGAGTTTTGAGAGGAATACGCCTACACTGCTGTCCTGCTGTTTTCCTTACAGAGACCTTATGCTACTTCATAACCTTCTGCCAGCATCTTTTCTTTCTTACAGCTTTTCCTTCTCAGCAACAAATATTTGTTGAATATTTTAAAGGTATTGTTCTAGACTCTTAGAGGAAAGAAATCCAAAGAAGTAGAAGTGGTAGTTCTTTTTCATATGAATTTATAATCTAGTCAGGGATAAATTATACTGGAATACAGTAACACAGACTTCAGTATAAGGCATATATGGTAAGTACCAAGTGTGTGCTGCAAAAGGGTGTGCTCAGGAAACTTAAAGGGAGGACATGGGATTTGAACCAGACTTTGAAGAAAATGAATAGGATTTTGAAAGCTGGAGAGAAGGGGGAATGTTGCAGGCTGGAGGGGCACAGCAAGAAGAAAGTACAGAACACTTTTTGGGGTAGAGTGAGTAGGCTGGTTTGGCTGGGATAAACAAGTGCACATGGAGGAATTGGACAAAGGTAGACAGGATCATATCGCGAAGTGCCTTGAGTGTTGTCTCAGAGATGTGGCTCTATGCAGTAGACACTGGAAACCACTGAAGATCTGAACAGCTAATATCCAGGCTGAGGTATGAGCTCAGTTTAAGGAAGATTAACCTTGACCTTAGGGTCATGATTTGCTAAATGACAAGAAACTTGAAACAGTGAAACCAGTTGCCACAGTAGATAATAAGGATCTAAATTAGGGTGGGATGGTAGGAATGAAAGGAATAAACAATGATCCTTCAGTTCACGTAGCAAATATGCGCTGTGCTCTTACCCTGCGCCAGACACATGCCACACCAGATAGATACTGCCTCGTGCACTCCTGGAGCTTACAGTCTCGAGACAGATGGAAAACACCTGGTGCAGGAAGAATCTATAGGACTTGCTGACTGATGGGATTCAGGTTTCAAATGAACTTGGAAGCAGGAAAGAAAGAGGGTTGTGAAGTTTCTTTTGGACTTGAGCGACTGGTAGATTAATGATGCCATTAATAAAAATACTGAAGCTAGGAGAATGAGTTGTTTTTGAAAGCTTAGACTGTGAGAAGTTTGGTTTTTGAGTGTTAAGTTTAAGATATTGGAAGGATATTAAAGGTGAAATTTTCAATTAATTGACAAAAAATGAATGGCTGTATTCAGAGCTAAAGATCTGGGCTGTATTTAGAGCTAAAAAGCCTGGGCTGTTG
The DNA here is from genome assembly GCF_014824575.4 of Sturnira hondurensis. Lineage (NCBI taxonomy): Eukaryota > Metazoa > Chordata > Mammalia > Chiroptera > Phyllostomidae > Sturnira > Sturnira hondurensis. Next base: position 804,063 of record NW_028089713.1, on the reverse strand, counting down.
GTAGAGATTTGGGCATGCTCATAGAGAGGTGATGGGTGAGGCTTTGGAAATGTTTGATTTCCAAGAGGAAGGTTTAGTGGGGAAAAGGGGAGCCATCCCTTGTATTGTCTGTGGTACTCAGATTGCAGAGAGTGAAAAGGGATTTAGAAGATATATTTATTTGTGCATTTATTCAGTATGCATTTTGGGGGCCTTACTGGAGATAGGAACAAGACAATATCCTATTCTCACTGACATTAAATTAGCAGTCTGTTAAGGAGATACATATGGAAAATAAACCTGCTTATTTGGTTGGTTATGAGTTGGGTAACTATGGAAGATATGTGAGGGAGCAGGACCTAGGTATCTCAAGAATCTGGTAGATGTTTCACCTGCAACACTCCTTTCAGTGGGAGGTTAGGTACACACTTAATTAGAGTGAAATTCTTGTAGAGTCCATGTTCTTGGCCATGGGCCCAGTATTTGAACATGCACAATCTCTGCAGTTATGTCACCTATTGCCAGTGGATTTTTCCTTTGCAGCTGAGTTTAGAGTTGTTCACCAGTCTCACAGGATAGCATTGGGTTGAAAAGCAGAATCAAATGGCTGTGGAGGATGTTACAGCTGTGATTGCAAATCAGAAAAGGGTGGAGGACCAGGAAGTTCCCCTTTGAGTTTGGGGTGACTTTGAGAAGGGAAGTAGGAGGAAACATGAAGCTACCAAATGGGAGAACCCCTTACTTCCTGGGACCAATGTGTCCCCCATTCATTTTGGATATATTTGGGAGCTATTTGTTCCCCTAGGATAGGTTTTGCCCAGATGTAGCATTTGGTGTTGGGCAAGGGTTGGCTTCCTTTAGCCATGGCTCAAACTGCAACTATTTAGAAACTGACCAAAGGTCCTTTGGTGACTTTTTCACTTGCCCAACCCATATAGAACCTTAGGTGGTGGTTGGATTCCTTTTGGAAGAGTTGGGAAGTCTCTTCACAGATGCTGAAAGCATGATAGAAGAGACACAGGCAAGCATTTTAAGGGGGCAGCAAGATGTAATGATGGTCAATCTGTGGAACAGAGAAAGAATTCTTTTGAAAGCTCTTTGGGAGGCTTTATGACTTAGTGGTAAAAGCTGAGAGCTTTAATCCAGACAAATTTGGGTCTGAATCCTGTCGTTTTACTTACAGCTGCGTGGCCTTGAGGAGCCTCATTCAGCTTCAGTTTTCACATCTATGAAACGTGGAGCATAGTGCTTATCCCGAAGAGTTGTTCTAGGGATTAGGTAAATGTAAAACACTAGCCTGGTGTCCGTAACTTAGTAGACACTCAAAAAATAGTAGCTGATGTAATTATCACCGTGAAAGAAGGAGAATAGTGTGAGCATTAAGATTCCAGGTTCTGGAACCAGGCTTTCTGAGTTTGTAATCCTGGGTTTTCCACTTTACTAGCAATGTGATTTTTAGATGAAGTTTCTTAGTTGCCTCGTTTCCCCATCTGTAAATCAAGGATACTATTAGTAGCTACTTAATGGTCTTGTTATGCTGATTAAGTAAATTAATATATCTGAAGCCCTTAGGACAGTGCTTATCACATAGTAAAGGTAAATAGCAGTGACTACTAGCCTTGTCCTCAGGAGTTGGGACTGAATGTAACTATACCAGGTGAAACCTTGTTAGATTAGATTTATTATTTATTCCCTGTGCAGAGTTAAGCATTCTTAAGCCTGGCGCTTAGGTAATATGGCAGTCTCCATTTTCTCCAGCAACCACTGTGGGCTCTCTTGAATGGCAAACTCTTTCTCCATCCAGATTTTTATGATGTGACTGCATTAGATGGGAAATATGCAATTATGTGACTCTATAATTGTATGTTTAGTTCCTATAAAAACTCAGCAGTTGTATGTTTTATCCTGTAAGGTGTCATGTTCACAAGTTGTCATGAAGTACCTTGAACTAGGTAGTTAGCCCTGGCATGTTACTTTTAGATCCAGGCTTATAATCATCAAGAGGAGGAAATTTGTCTTACACTCACCTTTTGATTTCCTTAACCTTACAGAGTCAGTGTTCACCACTAATTGCCTAATCATTGGATTTCCATAAGGGTATAGAGTTGAGGTCCCATTTGCAATCTGGGTGAATAGAGAATGCCAGTCCTGTTCAGTTTCCCACAGTGGCCACCATCAAGACCAGCAGGCCAGGGGTGGGCTGGGATGGGAGTAAAAGAAAACTGTGCTTGAACAACAATTAAAATTAAAAAAAAAAAAAAGACCAGCAGGGTAGTGTACAAACCTCAGTCATAAGCATAACGGAATGTCATTTACTGGGTTGTTTGTCTCATGAGGCCGAAAAGAAGCTCCCAAGATTCTGCCTAAATGGCTTCATGTCTTTTTAGGGCAGGAAACAGTGGAGGGCCGGTGAGGATCAAAATATGCTTTTCTGAGCAGTTGGAACGATGTTGGAGACTGCTGAGGGCTTCCTCTGTCTCCTAGGCACTGCCATTGGAATGTCAGCAGGACACACCTCAGGATTTCAGCTTGCTGGAGCCAGACCCCGGTGATCCTGTCCCTTAACATCAGTGCTGGGGTGCAGGGGACTTTGAGTATTCCTTTTCTTAGCTTTTGTAAGCTCCATAGTAATTGTGTAGTAGAAATAGGAAGCAGTGTGTGCCTGGATCTTTAATTCTCAGGAATTCACAGCCAGTTAAATGAATTGACTTTGATCCAGTTCTCTTTTAAAGGCAAAAGCCATGTCGTCTTTATTGGGAGCTGTGTTAAGTGGGAGGGTTTACAGGATAAGAAGAAAAGATGGTCTCTTTCATAAGGACGTTCATAATTGAAATGGGGGAAATCAGACAGGCTGAGAGAGAATAATAAGAACACCTGTGCACATGGGCCCATGAATCTAAAAATAGGGCCCCAGTTAAAGCAGGTTCCAGTAGTCACCAGGAAGTGGGGGCCCGGAAGGTGGGATACTCTGGAGGGACTCGAACTTAGCTTGGCCAGGGAAAGGTCAGAGATAGCACAGTTATATTCTCAATTAGTTTTGGTCCCAAGTTAATTGAAGTAAAGACTTTAATATCTAATTCTTGTGCTATACTGAAGTTTCACACTGTGAAGAGAAACAGAATCATATGGGAAGAGCTCAGTATTAATGAAGGATTTAGGGAGAATCAGAATAAAGTAGGGCTTGGATTTTTTTTGGAGTTGAAAAAGCGTCATCCTTTCTGCTACCTCCTGCCCATACACAGTGCTACCTGTCATTGGATTATTGTCTCTGAAATGTTAAATTCAGAGAGGATCAGTGAGCACAGCTGTGATTCTTTATTTTATATTATTTTAAAGTATATTTTATTGATTATGCCATTACAGTTTTCCCATTTTTTCTCCCCCCTTGTCCCCCTGCTGCCCTGCACTTCCCCAACACTCCAGCATCCCTCCCCTCTCAGTTTGCCCATGGGTTGTACATATAAGTTCTTTGGCTTCTCTGTTTTCTGTACCATTCTTAACCTCTCCTCATCTATTTTATGCCTCCCATTTACGCTTCTTATTCCCTGTACCTTTCCCCCCCGATTCTTCCCTCCCCACTGAAAACTCTCCTGTTTCAGGTATAGCTGGTTAAAGAATCAGTATTAGAAAATGAACTGAACAAACTAGGATTATCGTTAACAGTAGGATGCTGAGCTGTGTTTGCAGACTTCTGCTAAAGCGTTTGGGACAGGGCATCCTTGCGTGAAATTCAGACATCCCTCCCTGGCAACCTCTGTGTTAAAGTAGAGGTTGTAGAACAAGTCTGGCAGCTCTTAGCCTGAACCCTTGTAAACAACAGATGTTCATAACTAAGTTTTGGGGGTGGGGATAGGGTTTCTGTTGGTGCTTAAAATTCTTTAAATTTACAGGCAGCATCTTGAGGATTTACAAAAAGGAGGAAATTATGGAGAATTGATTCTGCAGTGTGTATAGGTGGAACTGATTCTTCAGACTGAAGAATCCAAAAAGTCACAGTTCCTTTGACAAAGCACAGGGTACTGAATGAACGCTGAATAGACAGCAAATGAACTCCGGAAGCAGGCACAATTTAGAAAGGTTTGGCTTCTTGGGTATATTGACTTTTCTGTTCTCCACCCTGTCCCCCTTTTTATACATGGACTGATTTGTCAGCTGCTTCACTGCTTCTGTTTTCTCTGGTCATGGGTGGAGATGTGTGCTGTTCTCTACCAGAGTCCTGCAGACACATGCATGCCAGCACTCAGACAGGCTTATTGCCCAGTCTCTTCCATTAGCACCTCTGGAAGCCATTCAGGTTCTTATAAGGATTAAATGCTATTGTTAGGGCTTTGTCCTGGGTGCTAACCTTATTTTTGTACATTCTTAATGGTGGTTTTGCCAAGTCTCCGTTACATCAGTTGGAGGTGGGTGAAGATAATGTACCTTATAAAGAATTCAGTGCTGTCTCTTTTTTATCACCACCCCTCTCCCAGCCCCCAGACGCATATGCATACTGAGTTTCTAGCCAGATGGTGAATGCTTAGGAAACCTACTTTGCAGCAGGGTTTGGGGGCGTCATCTGGAGAAAATAGACCCCTAATACCTCTTTAGTAGGCTTTCTTGGTACCAAATTAAAGAAGGACTTTGGAAAGGTTCTCACCTTTAATCAAATGAGAAGGAAATTTATTAGCTCTGGCCTGTTTTTGAGTCACTCTTTCAGAAAGAATTGGCTTAAAAATCTTCGATAAGATCACTAGTTATTTTGGGGGCTAACAACATTATTTTGCTGTTATTTGTTCTGAAAAACAAGTCCACTCCTGGCCCTTTGTGCATTAGTGTAGGAAGTCCAGGTAATCGCCAGTCCTGATGTGTGAGATTCACTTGTTCTTTCAGCAAACATTTAATGAGCATTTATTCTATATTAAGAGGCTGTGCCCTTAGAGTAGAATTAAATATCACTTAATTCCTAAATTAAATATACACTGGAGAATATGCCACTATTCCAGCTCATGGAGGTAACCATTTAATGTGAAATATTTTAAGGTTGAATATGTATGTTTGTATGCATGCATGTATGTATGTGCATGTGTGTTCTGACAAGATATAGTGTTCAAGGTTGAGGAGCCAGAATTATTGAGTGGCCCATTTAGTCCCCTGTATTATATGAGATTGACTCCATTGTCTTCCTCAACAATAAACAACATGGCTGGCTGGGGCTAGGGTCACAGAGGAGTATGGGACACAGCCTCTGCCTTTAGGAGGCTCACTGTGTCATGTGGAAGGCAGGAGGTTTAGATGAAAAAGGTTAACACAATGTAGTATACATTTATTGCCAAAGGAAAGATAGGAGAAATGGTTTCTTTTTATTTTTCCTGAGAATGGGATCTTTAAAACATTTTTTGAGATCATTTTAGACAGAAAAGTTACAAAAGTAGTACAGAGAATTTCTGTATACCATTTACCCAGATTGCCCCCAAATATTAGTATATTGCTACATTTACTTTATATTTCTCTTTTTCCATACATAATGCATGCACATACATATTTTATTTTTGTAAGACACTTGACCATAAGTCATGGACATAAAGCCCCTTTACCCCTAAATTCTTTAGTGTGTATTTACTAAAAATATGTTCTCTGACAGACAGTGTGGTTATCAAAATAAAATCACAGTCTAAATATTGATACAATATTATATAATCTACAGCACATTCAGATTTACTATTTGTTTCAAAAAATTTGTTTTTTGCCCTGGCTGGTGTGGCTTAGTGGATTGAGTGCCAGACTGCAAAGCAAATGGTCCCTGGTTGGATTCCCAGTCAGGGCACATGCCTGGGTTGCAGTCTAGGTTCCCGGGAGGAGGTGCGCGAGATGCAACCACACATTGATGTTTCTCTCCCTCGCTCCTTCCCCTCTCTCTAAAAATAAATAAGTAAAATTAAAAAAAATGTTTTCCTTTTTGGCAAAGGAAGGTTCAAGATCATTTAGTTGTCTTATCTGTTTATTTTTCTTTAATGTGGAATGGATTCCAAGTCTTTTTTTGTATTTTATGACATTGACATTTTGGGGGTGCATTCAGCCCAGTTATTTTGTGGAATGTACCTTAATTTCATATTTCTGGTAATGTCTGATTTTTTTGTTTCAATATTTTATTTATACCCAAAACCAAATTTACTATTTTTCAACATCCTAGCTTTAAAGAAGCTAACTTATCCTTAATATTTTAATATGCCTGTTAGTTTACCTCATTTCAAATCAGATAATTAACATGTTTGATTTTTTTCCCCTTAAAAACCAGTGATGAATAAAATGCTTTAAAATTACTTTCATCTTACTAAAATGCTCTTTGCTAGGCCTCTCTATGAATCCATTTAAAAAATAAAGTAAAACAAGAGAATGTCTAAAAAATAATCAAGGAAACTTCCTAATTTGTCATGTGATTGTAGTAAGCAGAATTCATGAATCATGTTTAGAAGATCAGCACATCATGGTGTATTTTTAAATTAAATTTGTTGGAGTTACATTGTTTAATAACATGATATAAATTCCAGCTGTGGTATTTCTTTATGATTAGATTCAGGTTATGTACTTTGGGCAGGAACACCATAGAAGTGATGTCATATCAGGAGGCCCTTGCTGATAATTTGCCCTATTACTAGTGATGTTAACTTTGACCATTAGGCAGATGTGGCAGCTACCATATTGCTCTGTCATGAACTATATACTAGTTCACACTTGGTGATCAGTGCATGTATTTTGGAGAGATACTTTGAGACCATGTAAAAAATGTGTTATTCTTGCAAACTTACACCCACTAGTTTTAGCATTAATGGATAATTCTTGCTTTAGTCAATTATTATGATGGTTATCAAATGATAGTTTCCCAGTTTCCATCATTCCTTCTACATTTGCTTCTACATTTGTTGTAAAGAAGAGCTTTTTCATCTCCTCCATGTATATGTCTGGCTGTTTGTTTATATCGGTATGGACTCATGGATTCTGATTGTATTCAACAGATTGTACTCCTTTGCCATCTTTATTTATTTTAATGTTAACATTGTCCCAGATTCAGCTAGTGGAGTTCCTACAAGTCAGTGTCCTTTCTTTGAGTCCATCCTACTTTCTGGCACAGGGTTTCCCAGGCTCACCTTCTATTTTCCTTGCTTCAGCTCTGGAGCCATTTCCTCAAAGAGCTCTGGTGCTTTCTGGTGGGGAATGGTACTTAGAAACCGTGGGCACTAAGCGTGCTCCTTGCTATCAGAGTAGCGTTGTTTATGGTGCCACTCAGCAGACAAGGGTAGTAAACACCATATACTTGCACACATCTGTGTCAATTTCTCTATATAGTTTTATCTCTATTAAAACCTATGAGTTTATGTTGATATCTTCAATTCCAGTTCAACACCACGTTTTATTCTGTTTTTTCCCCTTTCTGTATTTGTAACTCTGTTTTCTGAACATCGAGAAGCTGGCACCCATTATTCATAATATATTTGTTTAATTGCTCAGTCTTAGATGTACAAAAAGTAGTTCCAGAATCTCTAACCCATGTGCCTAAAAAACAAGACTAATAACTAGGTTTCAGTACTGGTTTAGAGTTTTTTGTTTTTAGCCTTGAGGACTAAAATGCTGTGTTCCAAAGTTGGTTGCTAGGTCCTTCTCCTCTAGCTCTAGACCTTTAATGTTGTTATAGTATTCTTTGAAATACAATTTGGTTTATTTATTTGTTTGTATTTAATTTTTCCCCTTCAGAATGAGATCTTGATTGACATTTCTTATGCCAGATCTTTTCTTTCCTTAAATTTTTTATTGAATTTGTTGGGGTAACATTGGTTAATAAAGTTCATGTAGGCTTCAAGTGTACAATTTTATAATATATCACCTGTATAGTGTATTGTTCACCACCCAAAGTCAAGTTACCATTTACCCCGCCCTTACTCTTTTTTACCTACCCCCACCCTCCTTTCCCTCTGGTAATCACCATACTGTTTTCTGTGTTTATGGGGTATTTTCATTTGTTTGTTTTTTGTTTAATCCCTTCACCTTTTTCATCCAGCACCCCACCCCCCATCACTCTCCCCTCTGACAGCTGTGCAGGAAATCTTACCTTTTGCAACAGGCCTGGATGGACCTGGAGAGTATTATGCTAAGTGAAATAAGCCAGTCAGAGAAAGATAAATACCATATGATTTCACTTGTGTGTAGAATCTAATGAACAAAGTAAAATAATGAGCAAAATAAATTTCACTTATGTGTAGAATCTAATGAACAAATAAGATAGAATCAGACTCACATATCTAGATCCTTTCTCTTGACTAGAGACTGAGAAGTCCCAGGAGAAGTGAGGTTCTTGCTTCTCTGTAGATTGTTGGGGCATTATGGGAAGTCAGTGATGGGGCCAGGGGCCAGACAAAGTGTGCCAAGGAACATCCCGTCTTGGGCCTGCCGTGACTCCGGAAAGCTACCTTACGGATTAAGACTCTTGTCACTTTCTCCTAAGACAATTCCTCACATTCTCTGTCATTCTCCATGATCACCTCTCTTGCCCTAAGGGAAATAAGAATTTAGCTTTTATCTCAGTTCTAAGCAATGACTGTGCGTGAAGATGGTTTACCTGTAATACACCTGCTGTAGGTCCTTTGGATGATCTTGATTTGGTTCTCAAAGGTGAAGCCTCCTGAGCATTGCTCATTGACATCCAAACCTGCAGAACTTTTGGCTCCGTTGCTATGCTCCCCTTTCTGACACCTCTGCTTTCTGTCCTGCTTGCTTTTCTTCACTGAGATGCTTTGGCCTCTCTATTAACTCTTTTGCATCAGTTCTGACCTGGCCGATTTCTCCTCTGTGACTGGGGACAGCTTCCAGATTCCCCCTCCTCTGCCCCATTTAACCTTCTTCTTCTCATTTCCCACACTCATTTTATTTCTCTCCTTCTTCAAGACACATATAACATGGTCAGTGCTGCTGATCCAGCTGTTCTGAATCTTGCCTGTGGCTTAAGTTCAAAAACAGATGGACCCAAAGCATCCTTGATGCTGTGCCAATTTTCACCACATGAAAACAAATTACTGAAAAGCATCACAAAATTTTAGAATAGTTTTGTGGTTTAATTCTGTCTTCTCGATGGTCCTGCCTGTCCCTCTCCTCCATCTCCCCCTGCTACCACCCCTCATTATACCTGGCCCATTTCCAGTCCCTTCTTTGTATGCCTCACTTGACAGAGGCTGGTTTCCAAAACCTTTGCCCCCATTTTCACCCTCTCTATGTGCAGATAGGTTTAATCATTGGGGTGAGATTGTGTTGATAATCAAGCAGGGTTGATGCTCTTTTTCTTTTGTCAGTGCCCTTTTTCAATCTTTTATCAAGGACTAAGGAATATCTGTTTTTTGGTCAATTAGAGAAGGCAAAGCTGGGGTCTCTGTGTCTGTAAATGTGGGTGCATTTACAGGTCAAAGAGGTCACTAACTTGCCAATAAATATACGTTCTTGTGTTGACTTTATCCACAGGGGTGCAAAAAAGTACCAGTCTCATAGCCTACCCTGGAATGCTATAGACAGGAGCGTGTTCCTGGGAAACCAGTAACATTGTGTCCACACCATTGCTCTCAGAATCCTCACTTTTGGAATTTGATAACAGCTTTCTCCCAGTGTTCTTTAGAGCATGGTCTAACTTCAACATTTCTAGCCACCTGGAAATATAAGAGGAAGAGAATCAATGTGGTGGGGCCTCTTATCTTACAGTTGCATCATGTAGACACCGGCAGTCATTTACAGGGAGCATCAGGACAAAGTTGTTGGCATAGTACAGTAAGTATCAGGTGCCTACTTTGACCTGAGTGCCAGACACTGTAGGAGCTATCCTCAGGAGAAGACCTTGGGGGATGGGCTTCCCAAAGTTCAGGGACCCCTGACCCATGCAAATTATGGTATGTATGTACAAAGCATCTCCATCCTGCCTGCCCTCCCTCACCTTCTTCCCTCCCTATCTTTCCCTTTACTTCCTCCTTCTTTCTCTTCTTTGGAGGAGAATACCTGGAAGAATACTCTCAAAAGGGTCTGGGGTAGGTAATCATCCCCCAAAATATTTTATAAATAATATTTTTATATTGCAAGTGGGATATAGACAGAGATATATGTGTATTTTTGAATTAATAACTGAGAACAATATTTCCCAAAAGAATACCTGTAGAACCCTGACTAGTGTAGATCAATTGGTTGGATGTCATTTCTCAAAGCAGAAGGTCACCAGTTCAATTCCTGGTCAGGGACAGGCCTAGGTTACAGGTTTATCCTTGGTTAGGGGTGGGTACGAGAGGCAATCAGTCAATGTTTGATTGCCTCCCTTCCCCTCTCTCTAGAAATAATAAATAAAATCTTTTTAAAAATAGCTATAGACCTTTCCTGTATGTGATATACTGAAACTTTCTACTTCATTCTGTATTGTTCTATTCTACTGTTTTGTATTTCATTTTGAGAAATGCTAGGTGGTGGCATGCTAAATTGGTTTTTTAACACCATTAGTGGGTTGTTTCCTACAGTTGGAAAACATTGGTTTAAGAACATTGGTTCTTAAAAATTCTGGTGTGCATAAAATTACCAGGGATACATATTGAAAATGCAGATTCCTGAGCATCACTCCACCACTAACAAAATAGAATTTTATTTATTTTTAATGTTTTTAAAGATTTTTAAATTTATTTTTAGAGAGAGAGGGTGGGAGATAGAAAGAGAGGGCGAGAATCCTTGATGTGCAAGAGAAACATTGATTGATTGCGTCTTTCATGTCCTCAGCTGGGGACAAGGCCTGAAACCCAGGCATGTTCCCCAACTGGGAATCAAGCCAGCGACCTTTCAGTTTACAGGCCGACACTCAGTCCACTGAGCCACACTATCCAAGGCCGAAATAGAATTTTAAACAAGTGCTACAGGCTATTCTGATGCAATGTAATTTGGGGTCTTGAAGTCTCACATGTAGAGAAACTACTCTTAGGAACTTACAAGCTTGGCTATACAAGGCTTTCAGGTCACTGACTTGCTCAGAGCTGGTCAATACTGGTGGGTACTATCTGAATCCAGACTAAGAATCTTCCCATTCCAGAATGACCCCAATTACCCATGGTCACTCCTGCCACGTGATATTTCTTGGTAAGTTTTTTTTCTGATATTTGTTATGGCCCTTGTGAAGGTAGAGAAGGAGTTAACTGAGGCCACAGAATAGAGAGTGAAGAAACTAAAGGGTCACTTTACAAAATGGCTGGGGTGTGGCCCAGCCCTCCAGTAGGTGCCCAGAGCCAGGCCCAAATTAGAATGGGGTAGGATCAAAACGACTTTTCTCATTCAGTTGCCTTTCATGTGTAACCGCATGCAGCGTGTCAACATGCTTTCCGGTTAGGCACTAACAGTTTTGCTCCCTCTGGGTTCATGGACCCTCGGTATTCCTGTTATGTGTTGTCTTAGAAAAGCTCTTTGCTCTGAGGCTTGGTCAGCTGAACGTTTTGTCCATTAACTCTTTCAGCACCACAGCTTTAATGCTAAGGGCTGTTTTTTTGAAATTAAGCAACAACCACAGTGCAGTAAGAAAGTGATTGCTGGTCAGGAGACCTGGGTTCTTGCCTTGCTCCCCCACTATCTGTGTGATTTCAGGCTCCCCAAGCCTCAATTTCCTCACTTAGAAAATGACAAGTTTGGTCTAGACTCTAAACCACCTTAAAAGTCCTTGTTAGCTCTGAAATTCCATGATTCTATTTTTTGTTCCCTCTGGCTTTTCCCTTTGCATTTTAAAAGTCTTCTCTTCACACTCTCTCCGAGGTTGGGCATAGGAGATTCACTGAATTTGGGGATTCCCAGAAAACCAGATAAGTTAATAGCAACACTTAATACACTGATGAAGTATGAACTTTATAAAGCAAGTTCATTGCAAACTTGAGTAATAAGGCCTAGGAATTTGGAGACATGTTTGTCTTTTCAGGCATGACTCTAGTCGCTTTTTGGCGGGGGGTGTGATGTAAATATATTGTGTGGACTATCAAGGAATAATAATAGTTATAATAATAATAAGTGAGGACGATATTGATTTGTAGGTGTGGAACACTGTTAATATAGATTTTTTGTTATTATGGACATCACCTTGTTTTACTTGATCTTCATAATAGCCATGTGAATTAGGCATGGAAGGTCTGCTGTCTTTATTTATAATTTTAAACAGATGAAGAAGTGTTGAGGCCCAGAGTGCGTCTGCAACTTATCCAAAGGTTATCTGGCTAGTAGGTGTCAAAAATAAGACTAGACTCTAGGTTATAAGCATGGTTCAGGGTATTTTCCACAGAGGACCACCTTGCTGGGGTTCGGTATCACTGTTCATCCAGATTCCTTATAGACCTCTGTAGAACTCAATAACCTACTAACCTAGGAATTGACCAAAGCATCTCTTACTCTAATACTTTAACATTTTGCCCGCAGAGCATCAACGTGGTTAATGATACGCTCTGATTTAGTGCACATACACCACTGGGTGTACAACTTCAGTCACCCCACAGCCACCCAGATACATGGTGCAACAGTTGATTAGGCAAGATTGATGGAGGCTGAAGATGTTAACTGTTCATCACATGAATTTTCTTACTGTGCTCAACACTTACAGGATTTCTGTGGCTGTGGCGTCTGTCATTAGTCAATGCTGGTTAAGTGCCCACCCATTCTTGGTGATAGATGTTCATTAAATATTCTAAAATATACCCTGTCCTCAAGAGACTCCCTTCCGGTAAGGCAAGATAAATATCAAAATGACACATGAGAAACAATAATGGTGCATGCAGCTGATCCGATGACGATTTAGACTTCATTCCATTTAGCTCCGTAGTTTCACTGAATCAAGTTATATTACTTTATTCTTCCTTCCTCATTGTTATCATGAAGCATGTAAAGGGACTCATTGTCCCATTAACAGGTATTCAGGAGGGAGACGTCTGAATCTTAGAGACACCCTTTCTTCTGCAGTGGGTTGTTTGTACTTGGCATGTTTAAGTACCATGTGCCAGGTAGGAGGAGCTGCCGGCTGTAGCTCCGAGTGCTCAGCTTGCGCCTGGTGCCAGGGAGCTGCCTGCTCCCAAGGGAGTGGTTACTGCTTTGAAAGTGAGTGTGTGGATTTCTTAGTGACGCCACTTCAGTTTGGCACAGACAGGTATTTATTTCTCAGGCAAGAACTACCAGGGGTGAGCCAGACTGCCTATCTCAGTCATCTCCCAAGATTTTATTCATTTAAAAAATCTGCTAACACCTCTGCATGTATATTTTTTTCTCTATGTATTTGTCATGTGCTGTAATTATATATGGGGTTTCTGATGACATGTTAATTAACTAGAGAAGAAGAAACCAAAGATACAATTTTAGAGTTGTTTATAGGTTATTCTATGGAATATGTGGATCCAACTGTTACAGTATTAGATGGTTACAAATCTTTTTAAACAGAAACTTCTTTTTTTCATTTTGGTCATCAGTCGTACCTTTGTTACGTCTTTGGCTCTTGCTCTGATGCTTTCTTATTATTTGAGTGAATTAGCTGAGACCATTTGATATTATCACAGCCTATTTTGGGGGGCTTTTATGGGGGAAATTTAATAAATACTGTATTTTTCAGACCATAAGAAGATGCACCTAGCTTTTAGAGGAGGATAATAGGAAAAAAAATTTTTTAAAGATTATTTATTTATTTATTTATTTACCTTTAGAGGGGAAGGGGAGAGGGAGAGAAACATCAATGTATGGTTGCCTTTTGTGCGTCCCCTGCTGGGAGTTGGCCTGCAGGGAACCGGCCTGCAACCCAGGCATGTGCCCTGACTGGGAATCAAACCGCGATCCTCTGGTTTGCAGGCCTGTGCTCAATCCACTGAGCTACACCAGCCAGGGCAGGAAAAAAATGTGGTAAAATACTTAATAACATAAATAACATCATATTTTAATGTAAATATAAACAGAACTCAACATCAGCATTAACAACCATTATTTCTCCCAAATTTGGGGCGGGGCGCATCTTATAGTCTGAAAAATACGGTAACTAAATTTCTAGGTCCTTAGTTCTATAGATCATATTAGGGTAGAATGCACAGTGTTTGTTCTCTAGCACTTAGCTTATACCAGAGTATACAAGAATGGTTTACTAACCTCCTTATTTTTACTGTTCTATAGTTCTGAGAATGCTAGTGGCAGGACATGGGTGTAAACAAAGGGGAGGGCCCAAGTCTGCAGAAGTCATAGAGAGGGCTGGTAGGCAGATCTTCTAAACCAGCCATATCCAGGCTTCAGAATGCGACATTCAAAGCAGTGTACACGCACAGCATCAATACCCGGATAAGATGTGGGTTGTGGCTGATGGACAGTCTAGGAGCAGGAAAATCATGTCTGGAATCTGGGAGATCTGCAAATGCGAGAGAAGCAGGTCAGGAAGGGCCCAGAACAGCGCCAGGTACATAGTAGATGCTCAATCAATATTTGTTGAATGAATAAGAAATAAGAAGACTCAGAGATCAGGGACTCAGAGGAGGAGCCTAGACAATAAGATGTCAGAAGTCTAGGCAAGAAATCTGGATGGCAGAGATTCAAATCCTGGGTAGACCCCACCCTTCTCTACAGCATCTGATCTCATGGTCTTCAGATCTGTCTTGAGTTATTCAAACAACCTCCGATCTTCTCTCCCCACCTTGAACATGGGATGGTGTCAGGGTGGTGGAAGGGAAGACAAAAGTCTCTCACCTGACACAAATTGATGGAGATGTTTCTGGTTAGGGTCTACAATGGCTCAGATTTGGGAATGACACCTGTTCCCTACCCAACCCAGAGTAACCTTGGTCCTACGATCATTCAGGAAATGTCAGACATGATGCTGACATTATTAAAATGTCAAACATGGTGCTGCTGTAGTTCTTAACTTCAGAGAAGATTCCTAAACTCCCAGCCATTATTACCGTTGGGACATGCCATTATCCCAAGGGTGTGGCTGAGCTCCTTGGAACTAACCCAGAGCCACAAGAATTCCATTTCCATACAGCTTTTCCCCCAAATGTGATTATAGGGAACAACTTAGACTATTTTGAGTGAGGTGGTTCACTACTGCTTGAATCTGTTCTAATCATCTGTCCAGGCTACTGAAGACAATTTGTGGTATTAAGTTATGCTTGAAAACTTGAAAGCTCATTTCTCCATACATAGAATATACATTTTTGCCTTTGGCCTTTTTCTCCTTCAGTCTTACTCTCCTTTTATACTCAGATGTCATTGCTGGCAGAAGCCTGAGCTGTGATAAGCCCAGAGAAGTTTGCTTGTTCCCTCCCTGCCTGCCTGCTCATCTTTGAAAGATGCCTTTAGGCTGCTATTATACTACTAGGTCACACAACCAAGCAGCCAACATTAGAGGAAGACTCCTTTTCAAGTCAGTTTCCACCTTGGAGATCCCCCCCCACACACACACCACCACCACCTTTTTTTAACTCCTTCCCCAATAAATCCAATCCGTCCTCTAGCTTATCTGGGTCAGCAAGGGTCCGATTTTATGCATGGCACTGTCAAACCATAAATCCGCTGCTCTATCCAGCCCTTCTGCTTCTGTCAGCATCAGCAAAATGCATATTAGAGAAAATAAGCCAGGAAGGCCAATAACACTCATCTGAATAAAATAATCTCTTTGC
Source organism: Sturnira hondurensis (assembly GCF_014824575.4). Taxonomy (NCBI): domain Eukaryota; kingdom Metazoa; phylum Chordata; class Mammalia; order Chiroptera; family Phyllostomidae; genus Sturnira; species Sturnira hondurensis. The sequence continues at coordinate 788,425 of NW_028089713.1, read as the reverse complement.
CTGCCTCAGTTCATTTCATTTTAATCAAGGTGCCAGGAAGGAATTTAAGTTTAAAAATCCAGCCTCCCACCCCCCCTTGTCAGTAGTTCCCTGTTCAACCATCATTAAATGATCCCTTTTACTATGTAATATTCATATGTGCCTTTTTCTTATCCTTCTTATAGTTAGATGCTCAATAACATGTATTGAATAATGTCTTCAGTTTATTTTGGGTTTTATCTATCATCACATATATGTCTTTTTAAAAGAGAGAAATGATATTCTTTTCAGGATTTATTAATATTAACATTTCCCATCTCTGTACACAGACTAACAGTTTAGATAGGAATTCTGAGAAAGGGGGCTCAGCAGGAGTTGCTGAAGCACCTCGTGTTCTGGCTACCTGGGCTCCCTCTGGCTTCCTTCCGGTCTCCCTGGGCACACAGTTCCCTGTGTGGAATGTAGGACTGAGCTTTCCACCTTGCCCCTCAGGGGATTGACAGTGAAAAGATTAAATTCTGCTCTCCCATTGGTATCTCCCTCACGTCTTCCCAGAGACCACAGCTGCTTGGTTAATTGCCTGTTGCTGCTGTCTTATCCCGACTATTATTTGCCAAGGGCTGTTCGTTTTCCACAGGCTGCACTCTTGGCCTTGGCCCAGGGCCGGGTGAGGAGCGTGTTGGAAGTTGATGAAAGCTGAGTCCTACTTTGTTTGGAAATAAAAATAATATTTCTTCACATTTGTGTAGTGGTTTGCTGTTGATGTAATTCTTTTGCATCCAGCATCTCAAATGAGCCACACAGCAGACCTGTGAGGTGAGCAGGTCAGAAGAGACTGTTGGCCCAAAAGGAAACATTCTTCACTTGAGCAACGCAGAAGCTCAAGGCACCCAGTGATGCCACGCTTGTGTTGCATATCCCATCTGTGGAGCTATGAACATAGTAATTATTAATTAAATGACACCTTAGGGCAACAGAGCTTCCAGGATTTTACAATCATGCTTTGAAGATCTTTAGAGAGCTAGCATGTGTCCATTTTATAGATGAGACAACTGAAACCGAACAAGAAAAAAGTGTGCTGCAGGCCAACTTGGACCTTTGTGGAGGTCTTCACCCTAGATATTTGGGAGAAATCCCTTTGAGCATTTGTTGCCAAGTTTGTTGACTGTCCATAGTCTAAGTTGAAGAGAAAAACTGTGTTGATGTATTTGAAGCTAATGACCAACCTGTGCAGGTTTCTTTCTTTCAGTGCATGTATAATAATCATCCCGTCCGAGGATGCATAGCCGGCTTGTGACTTTCTGGGCCTCCTTTGTTTGGACTCTAGGGTCATTCCTTCTCAAGTACAGTATGATGTTTTTTTGATCTTCCTCCTGAAAAAATTCTTAAGTAAGAAAAACACTTCTGGATATTTTGTCTGCTTTTTAGGGATTAGTGTTTGAGGAGGTTTGCAGCTGTTCGGCACATTCCTAAGGGATGTAAACCTTTTTCTTTAAATGCCCAAATATTGCACAACCTAAGACTCTGGGGGCAGGAGAAGTAAAGAAACTGTACAAACAAATGATAGATGGAAAAGATATCAAGGCAAATTTCAATCTCCTAACCAAATGAAGTTCCCCTGGCTCTAGCAGCCCCAAATAAAATAAGGCTGCAAAGCTGCTAAAGCAGGAAACCACTCTAGCAGAACTTTAATATGCTCCCCATGAAATCACGTCTCGTTGACTCGTTTATTTTCCAGCCCGAAGTGTGTTTCGTCTTTGTTCGTGTTGGCTGGGGAAATTGTCTCTGCAGTGTATTTGTGTTCCCCTTCTACAGGATGCCTTTCACCTCTCCTGCCCCAACACCTTCCCAAAATAAATAAATACATTAATTAAAACACCTCAGTTGAAAGGAGGAATACATCTGAAAAAGCATACAAACTCAACCAAATACATTACATGAAAAAGTACGGTATTAGTAAAAGAGAGTGGGAACCACCTAGAAGAAACAGACAACGGAGTTTAATACTATTTTTAAAATCACAGATTCCTTTTTAAAATTAAAATCTTACATAGAACCACCATATATACAACATATTTAGTAGTGTAAATCTACTTTTAAAGTGCAAATTTATAAAGAGTACTTATTACAGAGTCAATCAGTGAACACAATGAGACCATTTATGAACCCAAAATATTTAAATTGGGGTTATGAATGAGAGCTGCAGTTTTATGTCAGTTTCAACATCCAAGTTATTTCTGGTTCTGCTTTAGGTTGCCCAATAATATCAAGAAACTACTGGTTCACACAGATGAGTTGTAATCTTGAAATAGTTTTAAATTGATTTAGATGCTTGGAAAGGATATTTCTTTTAAAGTTGGATCACTAACATTACCCAGCAGCTATTCTCATTTCCCTATATAAATATTAACTGGATAAGCCTGAAAATGTGTAAGAAGCATTACAGTTGAATGTGAGATAAGAGGACACTGAGCACGTGTATTCTCACTTACCCACCCATGGCCTTTCTGTTGTTGGCTCAGAAGTTTGTTTTTATTCTCTAAGGTGGCTCTAGTAGTGCTTAGTTGTCTTTAACTTCATTTAAAACAAGTTTGTTAGATTACATTGTGAGAGTTGTCACATCAGTGTGCACTTAAAAAAACTTTATCAACATTGGTGAATTTTTGCATAGCCATTTTAATATTGAAGATGGAAGAAAATAAGCAACATTTTCATCATATTATGCTTTATTATTTCAAGAAAGGTAAAAACACAGCTAATGACCAGACTTGTGCAGTGTATGGAGAAGGTACTGCGACTGATCAGACATGTCAAGAGTGGTTTGTGAAGTTTCGTGCTGGAGATTGCTCGCCGGACAATGCTCCACAGTTTGGTAGACCAGTTGAAGCTGATGGCAATCAAATCAAGACATTATCTGAGAACAATCAATGTTATACCACTCAGGAGATAGCCGACATACTCAAAATATCCAAATCAATAAAGTTATTGATGAAAATGAAAAGTGTTCTTTATTTCTACAGAAAAAACTAGAACTTTTTGGCCAACCCAATGTCACGAACACAACACAGGCCCCCAAGCCTTCTGTGGCATGTAATTAAACTTGACTAGTGTGTGCGAGTCATTCGCTCACCTGAGCAGTTTTACCCAAGGAGGGTCACAGCTGGAACTGAAAGCTGAATCTTTGCAGAGCAACATCTACTCTAACTAGTAGCACACTTTTCAGATGTTCGGATACACACACTGATTCTTTATTCCAAAGTTTGCATACAATGAAGTCCGCCTGGCATGCACGAAACATTGTGGCGCCACTGCAGGAAAGCTGGGTTCTGGGTCCCAGGCACATTTAAGCAGGGGGGGGGGGTTGCTCATTTGGATGGATGTGTAACAGTTGTTTGAAGTTGAAATGTGAAAGCCCTTGTACACTGAAACGAATAATGGCTGTCCCACTACATGCCGTAAGGATAGAAATGCATACATGTTGGAAAGTACTCGGTAGCACCTTAGAAGTTCTTAATAAGAATTTGTTAGTGTTAAATGAAAGGGTATTTTATTTTAAAAGATCCCCACTTCCTGCTTATCCTTTTAAATGACTCATCTTTTTTCACTTATCCTTTCTTCTGAGGGTACCCTTGGAACTTATGCTCTGCATCATTTTCTGTGATGTGAGATTGGTTTTTGCCTCTCCTGCCTCCGCTTGTGATCTGTCGTGTACCTGTGTGGGCTTGCTGACCCTTTGTTCGTACTTCTAATGTTCTGCTGTATTGTAGGTCATTCTTTGTTTCCCACACTGCACTTTGACTTAAGCACTTTTATAACCACTAAAGCCCCCAGTCCTGTGCATTGTTCATATGTTTATAAGATACAAATGTTTATATGTTTGTGTAATTGAATTATTTTTACGTGTGTAAAGCACTAAAGGAAAAGAATTAGTAGAGACCACCAATTCATGTGTATTCATAAGAAGCAGGTTGAAACCTCGTACAGTTAAGGTCTTATAAGATCTGCCCTTTTACGAAGCAAATACAAGTGCCTGATATATTCCATGCTTCCTGAGGACATGGATATCTCACCACCCAATAAAAGTATAAATTAGATTATTTAGGGCTTTGTAACTAAAACTGATTTGGAATTTATTTAAAAGTTTGCTTGCAATGGAAACATCAAATGTGTCTGAATGCATGTGTTCACATGTCTCATCATTTGGAATTTAAGATTATTTTCTGTTTACCTTTTTCAGTGCTAAACTTTTTTTAAAAGATTTTATTTATTTATTTTTAAGAGGGACAGGGAGGGAGGGAGAAAAACATTAGTTGCTTCTCTCATGCACCCAGGCTGGGGACCAAACCTGCAACTCAGGCATGTGCTCTGACCGGGTAGCGAACCAGAAACTTCTGCTTTGCAGCATGTCACCCAGCCAAATGGACCATACCGGCCAGGACCAGATGCCAATATTTTTATTAAAAATAAAAATATTTTATTTTTATTTCTATATTTTTATTAAAATAGAAATCTTCTAATTTCCCTAGGAAAGCAAGTGGACATAATGTTACAGTAGTGGTCAGTACGTAAGTGTTAGGGATTTTGATCACAGAAGTGTGATGTAGGTATATGTGATAGAAGTGTGGGGCAGAGGGTGGAGGGGGGAGACAGTATTGAACAGTTTGGATTTGGATTCATATTCATGGGTTTGATGCAACTTCTTGGTGCTGGTTAGACAGATACTTGATTTAATGGTCTGGTGTGTTCTGAAGCCAGAGTAGGTGTGGTGTGATTATTTGCTAATAGTTACCTTCTAACAACTGGAAGAGCCCACATTGAATTCCATGCTCTATAGATCACAGGGGCCAGGCAGCCTCCAGCCCTGAAGGGAGGCAGTGCCGACTCGAGAACCAGGACACTCTCTAGCTGCCTTCTTTGCACCGAAGAGTCTGACAGTAGGGAGTGAATGGGGGAAGGGGAGCGAAGAAGTTGTGATTCTCTGTAGTGATTAATAGCATTTTCTTTGCAATTACAGGACTTGATTTTGAATTCTAGTATTGCCACTTTTTAGCATTGTGACTTTGACCAAGATATTTAACCTTTCTCAGTCCAACTTTGCTCTTCTGCTGAATGTGGTTAACAACACCCAGTTCATCAGGTTGTTGTAGGGTTCAAGCTAAACAACACGGACCCAGCCATGTGCCAAATGCATGGTAAGCCGTTGGTAAATAGTACCACAGGCAACCCCTACTTTCTGTTTCTCTCCTTAAAGAGATCCAACTTGCAGATGCAAAACTTTCTGTTACTTAAATTAGTGCTGTGAACTGAGTAGAGACTAATTCTTTGGGATCCCAGTGTTTTCATTAGAAATGAGCATCTTGGTTTACTGTTGCACTCAGGCTATAGGAGTTTTAGGAATACGTGTGTGAGGGTACACTTGTGCTCTACGTTGTATGGGATGTGGAATAATGCTCAGTCAGTGAAACCAAAGCCTCCTTAGATGCGTTCTATGGGACTGAAGAGTTTCTAGTGACTTTTTCATGGCAGCTGCCTCCAGTGTTGTATTCATGGAATTCTACAATAGATAAATGTGTGGAGATTTAGTTGTAGTGCTCTAGTGATTTTGTCTCCAGATAAAATCATTCATTTTGTCTCTAATCCTAGAATACCAGATGACTTAGTGGCTAAGGAGTGGACTTGGCATGAGACAGCCTAGACCTTTTTCTAGCCAGACAACACAGAACTGGGGTTTTAGTCCCTGGCTCCATCTTACTTACTCCATGACTCCTTCCCACTAATGTGGGCAGGTTTTCTACTCAGTAAAATGGGGATAATGGCCGTTGTTGTTGTTTTTTTTCCCACAGTGAAATGATGGAGCTTGGATGAGATAATGCACGTAAAGCATTCACCTACTTCCTACATGTTCAACTAAATTGATGCTCAACAGATAATCCTGCTTCTCTCCTCCCTTCCCTGTCCTTCTCATTATTCTTATTTTCTCCTTTTTCTTCATTGAGTTTCTAGAAAAAGGAAAAAGTAGAGTTGCAGAGTTCAGGAAAAATATCTTTACTTCTGGTTCAACTTTAATCACAGTGATTTTGTGATGTGAACTATAGACATAGATGTCGGTCCTAGCTGCTTACTAACTATAACGTTTTTTTCTTGTTGTTTCTCTGCAGGAAGGATCAGAATGTTCTCTCTCCAGTCAACTGCTGGAATCTCCTCTTAAACCAGGTGAAGCGGGAGAGCAGGGACCACACCACACTGAGTGACATCTACCTGAATAATATCATCCCTCGATTTGTTCAAGTCAGCGAGGACTCAGGAAGACTCTTTAAAAAGGTATATAGCTATTTCTAGCCATACAGATACTTGGGTGGAGCCATGACACAAGTTTGTAAGCAAGAGAAAGAATATCTTATTGGCTCACTTACAAGGCTTGCCATTGGTCATTGCCCACTGTGTATACATTGAGAAAAAAGATTAAACTGACATTCTTTTCTTCCTTTCTGACCTGAATTATTAGTAGGTCCAGGAAAATAACTATTTGCAAGGTACAACTCCAGGATTGGTAGCATAATTCACAATCTGTATATATTAATAATACCTATAGTTAATCGATTTCCATATGTGATTTGCGAAGCTGTTAAGATTAAGGGGCCTTTAGTGTCACTTCATGTTTTTTTCTTCTAGTTCATTTAGCAAAATCATACATGTTTATATGACATATCTTTGTCTTTGGGTCCCTGCATGTGTTTTGACGCTCAATTATTTGTCACAATTCCTTGGGTGTAAGTTGAAAAACTTGACCAAGGAAAAACTCAAAAATAATTGTGATAATCTTAAGAAATGAGTGCCAAATTCACCTTACCTGTCAGTAGTGGAACCAGGCTCTTGGAAACCCGGGAACATCTTTTCTAAGCTCTCTCACCCTGGGCTCTCAATCGAGTCATTTATTCGTGAATTTTGGTAACAAATGGTGACAAAGGCCCCAATCATTGTACATGATACGCTATGTTTAACACTGAAGTTCTGAGATACACAGAAGACATTTCAGAAAGCAAATAATCATCCAACAAGTTGTAGGTATAAAGAGGCTATATAGGGCTATTTTATTTGTTTCATATATGGGGAATTCATTGGTTTTCATTTGACAAAATTCAATGTTAAAATTTGAGGCTGGGGGGAAGGGACTTCAGTAAACAGAACCAAGGTCAGTAATAGCCATAGCTCATTTTCAGTTTTTTAATTCTTAACATTAGGAAGTTTTCCAGCTCTCACTAGGTCTATAAGTAGAACCCAATTTCTTCTGTTTATAATAGTGTGAAAAAAATAAATGATTTAGAATCTGTCAACATAATTGTATCTGTGAAGGGGCTTTCCCCGCGTCTTAGACACAGGATGTTAAGGGTACAATCATCTGACAATGAAGGAAGAGAAAGAGAACTCCTCCCAGCCTTCACTGGCTATTTTTAGTGGCCCGGCTGTGCTGTGGGTGAGGCCGTGCTTCATGTAGGAGCAGGCGTCCATACTGCACCATCTCCTCATGGTTTTAGCATCTGCCACAGCTTGCTTGTCGTTAATTTGAATTGTCCTGCAACATTTGGTGATGTGCATATGTGACTAAAATGAATGACTATAGTTAATAATACTGTACTGAATGCTGGAAATAAGAGAGTAGATTTCAGGTGCTTTTTTCACATACACACAGAAAGGTAACTATACAAGGAGATATATTAATTAGTATGACTACAGAAATCATTTCACTCTGTGTGTATATACATGTATATATATGTGTGTAGTATGTGTATATATATGTATATGTATATATAGAATCATCATGTTTTATACCTTAAATATATATATTTTTATTACAAAAATGTAAAGCCTGTTTAGCTGGAACCTTGATGGTAATCGGGTACCACTTCAGCTCTCCTTCATTACCTCAGCAGCGGCTTAAACCATCTTGAGAAGGAAAGGGTTCGGCTGATAGTTTTCTCCTTTATTTTCTATGTTCATTTGAGAAAAAACTTTTGTGAGAGATGTTCAGCTACCTAGATGTCACCCAGTCTCTCAACCCCCCTTTCTCCCAGCTTTAGAAGGTTAGGGGAGAACCTGGCTGAGAGTCTGGGAGCCCCAGTGGATATCAGAGGTGTCTGTGGTGAAGGCAACCGGTGATCAAAACCATGAGATTTCCTGGCTCCTCAGGTGCCCTTCACACTTCACCAAAGGCCTGACTGCGTGGCATATACATAAAACATGGGGCATTTGCCCTCAGAAGGAAAAATTACTTGTGAATTAGATTCCTAGCTATTGTCTCAGGGTTGACCTTCTTAAGCTGTGTGTTTCTAAATTACTTCTAGGACTGTTTATATATTACATTTTTATTGAAGGAGAGTACACGTTTCATAAACTCACAGCTAAATGCATTTTTGCAAACTGAACATGCTTAGTAGCCAGCTCCCAGACTAAGAAACAGAATGTCTCTGTACCCCAGAAGTGCTCCCCATTCCTTTTTTCTAGTCATCAGGGATTTGGGGTCCCCAAACCCCAAGGGTAACAGTTGTCCTAACTTTGAAAGCAGAAATTAGTTTGTACTTTTTTGTGTCTGGTTTCTCCCATTCAACATTACATTTGTGAGATTCAGTCATACAGTTGTTAATACTTTTGCAGATCATAAGTTTTCTCTTGATCTTTATAAATTTTATCAATTAAATCATAGCTGATTAGAGGTATGTATGTTGAGGTTGAATAGCCAGTCTTTCTATCCCATAGGGTAGATAATCTCTTTCCTCTCTCCCTTGGGGTCCAATGTAGGCAGAGAACTCCGAAGTAGTTCTGGCTTGGCAGATCGGAAGGGTAGATTGGTGGTGTTTGGGCTGGCTGAGAGCCTCGCTGCTTCCTAGTAATAGGCGAAGAAGCATTCTTTCTTCATACCTTTATTTTTCAATCTCTTTTGTTTTAAGTGTGTTACACATGAAGAATTAGAATTCCACTAGTTAAGACACAGTAATCAGGTAAGAGAACTAAAGAATGTACCTGGTTACCCTCTCAGTTTGGTGAAGCTTCCAGGGCTTGGCTTGTGTCCTCAGAGCAGAGAGGCCTTTTCCAGGGGACCTTTTCTCCTGGGCTCAGCTCTGCTAGTAACTCTAACACCTTGGATGATTACTTCTCCTTCCTGCACCTCAGTTCCCTAAAGTTTTGTGACCTCTATGATGCTTTTGAAATCTGATATACTGTGATGCTACGGACACAAGGGTATTTCTACACTGGGGGCTTTCTTCTGGTTGTTGCTGACCTTTGTATTGTGGTAGGCAAGTTGGAGTTCCTGAGGTAAGGACAAACAGAAGTGGATGTGGGTATGGAGAGCGTGCTCACTTAAGCAACTGAAGACTGAATTTTGTGAGGAATGAAGTATTCAGATTCTGTTATCTATAGTGGCCAGCAACCAAGAGATGTCAAAGCAGAATCCAAATGTATAAAACAAATACGTTTTATATTTTACCTGTAAATGCGGTTCCAACAGCAAAAGGAAAACCCGCGTTTCTCTGGACACACTGGCTTCAGAAGAGATACCTTTATTTCTGGTTCAGCTGTGGATACCCATGACAATTCACCTAAGTTTTACACGAATTTGAATCCGTAAGTCACTGGTTAAAAACATGGGTTATCTTCTCCTCTTCTTCCTCCTTATTCTTCTTAATCTAAAAACTTGATTCACTGGCACAGGTTATGATAATAAAAACAAACATTTAAAAAAATTTTGTGTGCCAGGTACAGTGTTAAACACTTTATATACAACTACCTTATTTAATCCTTACAGTAATTCTATAAGGTAGGTACTGTTATTATCCCTATTTAATGAAGGAAGAAACCGAGGCTTAGAGAGATTAAGCAAAAAAGAGGTAAAGCTAGTATTGAAATCCAGTTATTTGGCTTTAGAACTCAAGGTTCCTATCTATATGTTCCACTAGGACTGTCTGGATATGGTGCATAGAATAGAGGGTATTCTAGATTTTCTTACTCTTTTCTATTGAATCCAGGTATTTCACTTCGTTACAGCATTAATCTGACCTTTTCTCTTCCACATAGACCTTCAAAGGGCATGGAGGTGTTAAACGTCAACTCCGGGTTGTTTCTTCTACCTGACGTCAGGGCAGGCAGCTGGCAGTTGAGAGGGAACTAGGGCAATGTTTTTCTCCTTGGGGACAGAATCTCTAGTAAGAGGGAAACAAAGACTCATTAAATGTGAGAACTGGCCAGAAATCTGGCTCACAGCTAACTCAGCTAATTTGGGGATGTCAGGATGGTTGCACAATTGGCCCCTCTATGCTACTGAACCCCCTTAAGGGATGCTCCCTGCTAGCCCTCTGGTTTGTGGTTATGTCTGCAGGGACATATTTTACATTTGCATGAAACCATGGAGGATTCCTTCAGCTAAATATAACATCTGGAGAAAGTAGCCTCCTGTCCACAGCTTAGAAACAGACCCACTTTGTCTAGGACTCCAGGGGAAATTGAGCCGATTTGGTGCTCCTGACATCTCCTCCCGTGTAATGAAAGCTCAGTCTGTCTAAGCCCTGTTGGAGCCAAGGTTTGGGCAAATATTATTCCTGCCACCTTCATTTTTTAATGTAATGGCTTAAAAAACAGTGGCCAAACATTGCCAAACACTCCAGTTCCATGTCGTCTCTATAAGAGACATGTTCTAAAGAATCCCATCAAGAATAGAAATCATTTTCCCCACTTTCTCAGCACAAACTAAAATAAACGTGGGTGTGCTCTTTCCTGGAGGGGAGAGGGCAATCCTCTTCTTTCTTCCTTTTCTCATTTAGCTGGAACACAATTAGAGTACCTTGACTTTGCTTTCCAAGCCACTGTTTTCAGCCCCTGTCAGCTGCTCACGTTTAGGTTTGGAAGCTGGTCCATTGTCCTAAGACTCTCAGTTGCATTCTTTTCTTTAATAGTATTCTAGTTAGCCATAATTCTGTCTTACTCTTTATTATGCTAAGGTTCTAAGGAAGAAAAGCAAGTTAAATTGAGAAAGCTAGGTCAGATTCCTGATAGACCAGTAGCTTTAACTTTGCCTGTGCATGAGAGTCACTTGGGGGATTTTTAAAAAATCTTTGTGACCTTATATAGACAAAGATTTTTTTAGACTATAAAAAGCAAGAACTATAAAAGAAAAAAAGATAAATTGGACCACCAATTCGTGGACTTTTGCTCTTAGAAAGGCAGTGTTAAGAAAATGAAAGATAGGCCACAGACTGGGAGAGTATCTAAAGAAGATATGTTAAAAAAATGACCGATAAGCACGTAAGATGCTTAATGTCATTAATCATCTGGGAAATACAAAATAAAACTGTAAGGGGATATGCTATGTAGCATATCTCTAGATATATAGCATATCACTAGAATGGTTAAAATCAAAAGGACTGACAATACCAACTATTAGTGGGGACAGATGGGATTCTCATGTTGCTAGTGAGAATGGGAAGTGGTGCAAACACTTGAGAAAATAACTTGGTACTTTTTAATGAAGTTAAATATGTACTTACCATATGACCCAGGAGTTCCATGTCTAGGTATCTACCCAAGAGGAATAAGAGCATATATTTACACAAAGACTTGTACCTGAATTTTCCTAATAGTTTTTGTTGTGGGTTGAGTAATGCCCCGCCCTCGAAATGTCCATGTTCTAATTCCTTGAACCTGTGAACTGTGCCTTATTCATGTACGACTTAGTACATGTGAAGAATTTGAGGATCTTATGATGGGGATATCACGCTTGATTATCCCAGGGGGCCCTAAATGTGATCACTACTATTCATATAAGAAGGACATGGAGGGAGATTGCAGACAAAGAGAAGAAAGTCATGTGATAGAAGCAGAGAGAGGAGTCACAGAGAAAAGAGCTAGGTAACTGACTTTGAAGGTGGAGGGAGAGGCCATGAGCCACAAGGAATGCAACAGGGAAAGAATGGTAGAAAAGGCAAGGACGTGAGCTCTCCCCGAGCATCCTAAGGGAATGCAGCCCTGCTGATACCTTGGTTTCGGCCTAGTGACATTGATTTTGGACTTCTGACCTCCAGGACTGTAAAAAATAATGTGTGTTGTTTTAAGCAACCAAGTTTGCAGTAATTTGTAATAGCTGCCATTGGAAGCTAATATTTTATTCCTAATAGCCAAAACTGGAAACGACTCAAATATCCATCAAGAGATGAATGGAAAACAGAGGTGTTGTATCCATATATGAATACTACTCAGCAATAAAAAGAAACAAAATGATGACAGATATAATAGTGTAGATGAATTCTAAAAAACATTTTACTATTAAAAAGAAGCCAGATACAACAGGAACATCCTGTTTGGATCCATTTATGTGAAATTCTATAAAAGGTAACTCTAATCTAGAGTGATAGAAAGCAAATAAGTGATTACCTTGAGGCCAGTATGGGAGTGAAGGATTGACTGCAAAGAGACACACAGGAACTTGTGAAATTGTGGAAATATTATATAATTTTAATTAATGGTTGTGTTTACATGAGTATGTGCATTTTTCAAAAGTTATCATACTCTGGGGCCCTGGCTGTGTAGCTCAGTGGATTGAGCGCTGGCCTGCGAACCAGAGGATCGAGGTTCGATTTCCAGTCAGGGCACATGCCTGGGTTGCAGGCTGGTTCCCTGCAGGCCAACTCCCAGCAGGGGACACACGAAAGGCAACCATACATTGATGTTTCTCTCCCTCTCTCCTTCCTCTCTAAAGATAAATAAATAAATAAAATCTTAAAAAAAAAAGTTATCATACTCTATACTTAAAATGGATAGATTTTATTGTATCTTTATTATGCCTCAATAAAGTTGATTTAAAAGATAGTAAAAAATATAATGCCAAGGTCCTACCCCAGGGCAGTACAGTCAGACTCTCCGGAATAGGGCCTTTGTGATTCTTGCACATAGCCAGGGTTAGAACCACTGTTCTGGATACTCTGGTTTCCATCTCTGGGGAACCCACGAGCACAGAGCACATTTGAATTTTTAAGACCCTATCTGAATGTGAGCCGTGTTTGCCGCTGCAGCAGACCGTGTTGAAGCATCTAGACCAGTTTTTCTAGGCAACCCATTGTGGTTTTCCTACTTTATTCTTAGAGGTTGACAAAGGGTGAATCTGGCTTCAGGTAAATGAGTCACACTGGAAGAAGTGGGTAATGCAAAAAAGGTGCTAAGGAAGAAATGTCTCAATTAATACTTTTCTCAAGGGTCCTCCTATGTCAAACATGTCTTTTTTCTCATTAGTAGGTCAGTTCTGATATAATATCTGAAATAAAAAGAGAATTGCCATGACCAGTCAGATTTCCTTTGGCACCAAGGATCTGGCTGTAAAAAAAAAGATAAAGGAGATTTCAAGGTAAAAGCAGTACTTGTAACCTACCTACATGTGTGCCCCTCCCCATTGGAATAGGATTTCCTAGGGAGTCTTTGAATCAGCAGTTTGGCATATGTGAGGAGAGAGGATGATGATTCTATAAGGAGACACATGCTGTGGTGGTGTTGTCATAAATAAGAAAAGAAGAAATGACTCACAATGCCGGTAGTTTCCGGTAGGTACTGTAGATTGAAATAGTGGAAAATGAGTAGGTTTCCAATGGTTTTGTTCTGCCCTCTTGAGAAAGGATTTAACTTGGAAATATCTCTGGGAGAAGGAGTAGATGAGTGATTTTTCAGTTGCCCTCCCCTTCCTCCCCGCCCTGAACTTGGTATCTGTTACTGATTGAATTTCTTCCTCATCGTAACATGGTCACTAACAGCATTGTGCTGTGCTTACAGACAGCTGCTCCATTTGCCTACTTTATCTTGTTGGTAGCAAAAATCTGTTCTGATTAATTGAGCTTTATTTTCTCATGTCTGATGAAGATATCCTCTTTGGAAAAAAAAAAAAGAATAGGATGTGAAGCTGAGCTGATTTGAGTAGAGGAGGGAAGGCTGCCAGCTACTTCAAAGGTATCTCTACTGATAAGGGGTGTCAGGTTTGCTGCCGAAGCCAACACTGAGGGGAGCTTTGCAGCTAGTGCTGTTCCTGGCATTTCGGCTTTGGTTTCTGTGACACTGGGTCAGTAGCATCTGTATTCTCTCCCCTGGGCCTTCTCTCTGGGTGGTCTAGGCCCCTAGGCCCCCTGCCCCCCTTTTTTAATTTAGATTCAACTCAGAGGGAGTGTGTGCATCAAAGATGCTTTTTGCTTGGGTTAGTTTGTGTTTGCCTTTTTTGGTGTTTTAGTTCTCAGTTATCTATCTACCTTTTCTGAAAAAGTCTAAGGTGCTATGTTTAACAGGTAGTAATGGGCCCTGCCTGGTATGGCTTAATGATTGAGTGCTGGCCTGCAAACCAAAGGATCACTGGTTCGATTCCCAGTCGAGACACATGCCTGGGTTGTGGGCTAGGTTTCCAGTGGAAGGCACATGAGAGGCAACCACACATTGATGTTTCTCTCCTTCTCTTTCTCCCTCCCTTCCCATCTCTCTAAAACTAAATAAATAAAACCTTTCGAAAAAGTGTAATGGTACTTCAATCTTTTTAAATCAAGGTGTGATTAAGAGAATCTGAAAAACATTTTTTTAAAATATAGAGTCTGGGACAGAGAGGTGCAATGGACAGAAAACAAAAATTGTCCAAATACAACCTTGTATTTGAATAGGACCCTAAACTAGAAAAAGGAGTATTTTAGTGAATACTGTAAACACAGCATTATGCTAGGTGCCAAAAAGAGCTGAAAATCAAAGTGAGGAGGAAGACTCGCCCCCAGAGAGTTCTGGGTTTTTCAGTCTGCTTAGCTCTCCCAAAAGTTCCTGTGGGATGATGATGATGAGATAAACTTTTATGAAATGTCTCCTATAAATATTACACACGGCAGTAGGCCCTAAATATATTTCTTCTAATCCTTTCATGCATTTTGCAAGTTTTTTCCTTACATTTTTCTGGAACTATAAAATATGTAGAGAAAGTACACATACTATAGAGTGTATAGCTCAGTGAATTTTTACAGACTGAAAACAACTATGTAGGTGACACCCAGAAAAAGAAAAGAATGTTACCACTATTTTATGAGTCACTCAATTTGCCCCCTTCTGTTCCTTATTCCCTGAAAAGTAGCCACTGTCCTGACTTGTAATGCAATAGAAGTATTTGCCTGTTTTTTTAATTATGTAAATCAAATTATGGAATATTCTTTCAATAATTTAAATGTGTCATTCTCTTGCTTCCTTGCCTCCGTTGTTTCTGATGAGCAGTTAGCTGTGATTTTTATTGTTTGTTCCCCTGGATGTATTGTTTGGGGTTTTTTATGGCTGCTTTTAATATTTTTCCCTTTTTATTTTTTTCCTTGTTTGATTTTTTAAGATTGTTGTTCAAGTACAATTGTCTACATTTTCACCCAACCACGCCCCCCACCCCACCCATCCCCCCCTCCCACCCTTGAACCTACCCCCTTTGGCTTTGTCCATGAGTCCTTTATATATGTTCCCTGATGGCCCTTCCCCTATTTCCCCCCACTAGTCCTCCCCCCACCAATGGTTACTGTCAGGTTGTTCTGTTTTTCTTTTTCTTTTTTTTTTAAGTTAGGTTATATTGGTCTTCAGTTTGTTTTGAGAGGTGCCTGGAAAAGGTATTTTGACTAATACAGTCATAAAATAACACAGAGTACTGTCATTTATGATATAAAAGCCATACCAAGGACAACATCCTCCTAATATCTTACTCTGTTTGACTCAGTACAAACCTCCATATCAACTTACAGTTTAAGTTTAAAAAATTTCTGTAGTATAAGTTAGACAACAAATAGTCATGGTATACTGTGTACTCCAGTGCATTACATAGAGCATTTTGTTTTTATTTTTTATTACTTTATTGTTGTTTAATTACAGTTGTCTGCATTTTGTTTATTTATTGTTATTCTAATAGAGTTGTCCCAATTTTCCCCTTTGCCCTCCTCCCTAGTCTACCCCCACTCCCTAATAATTTTTCTTTATCTTTGATTTTTAGCAGTTTGATTGTGGTAAGTCTAAGTGTAGCTTTCATTGCATTTAGTTGGTTTGGATAAGTACAATATCTAAATATCTTGGATCTGTGGGTAGTTGTTTTTCTTATTGGGAAAATCTTTGGCACGTATTTTTTCTGTCCCATTTTCTCTTCTTGCTTTGCCCCCATATGTGTTAGGCTGGTTGATAACTGACACATAGGTCGTTGAGGGAAGTTTATTTTTTGAGTGCTTTAGTCTAGATGATTTCTAAAGTTTATTAATCTTTTGTTGCATCCATCTGCTATTAATACTGTCCAATTAATTTTTTATTTTAGGTGTTGTATCTTTTCAGTTTTATGATTTTCCTTTAGTTTTTTTATTTTCCATACATCTCCTAAAATTTTCCTCTCTTCATTTGTTATTTTTAAAACAATTGGCAATTATTTTAAAAGTTTCTTACCTGCTATTATTAACATCATGTGTGGTTCTGTTTCTATTTATTGATTGTCTCTTGCCTGCTGATCACATTTCTTTATTGTTTCACATCTACAAACTTCGTGCTGTAGCTGATACATTATAGAATCTCTAGATAGGCTTATATTTCTCTGAGGAGTAAGTTTTGTTCCAGGCAGTTAAATTACTAGTTGACCACCTCAAATTTGTGGGGAACTGCTTTTATGCTTTGTTAAAATGGGTCTGTTTGATTTTGTCCTTAGTCCTCAAATGTATTCTATACACCTGAGGCATGACCTTTCTGGAGTGTCCATGGGAAGCCCAAGTCATTTATCAAGCCCTCTCACTTGGCAGGCTTTGAATTACAAATTCCACCTCCCCTACAGTAGGCAGCAGCTAGGGTGACCATTGTCCCCTTTGGCCTGGGGCTGAAGGGATCTTGGGACATGAAACTGATTACTCCCTGGAGAAGCTACACTAATGGTGTGGAAGCCGACTAGGTACCAATTTTTTATTATAAGATTCATAGCAATAACAAAAATAATTATAACTGATACTAAATGAGTGCTAAACATGCCCAGGGACTATGCTAAGTACTTTACCTGTAGTAATCTTACTAATCATCACAACAATCCTTACATCTTTATCCATTCAACTTTGATGGCATTTGATAGTTTTAAGCTACCAGCCTCTGGCTTTGAGACTGTTATTTCAGCCTCCAGTTTGAGGCTATTACGAATAATGCTGCTATGACTATTGTATGGGAAGGTCATGTTTTTCCCATTATATAGTTGAAAAAATTAAAGCTCACCTTGGTAAAGATAGTCTTTTGTAAGATCAAGAAGACGTGACATTGGAATTTGATGCTCTTGCTTTTTCTACTACAATACCCTGACACCCTGTGTTTCAGAATTTGTAGGAGATATCTTTCGAAAACAGTTGTTGCCAAATCAGATGGTTGAACCTGGTTAACATTCTGAGCTTTAAGGATAGTGAATTAATTCAAAACCTGCTTTTCTCTCTCTCTCCGCGTGTTCCTCTCTCTCTCCCTACCTGCCATCCCCTCTCTTTTCTCCACCTCTGCTTTTTGTCCCTTTTTTCCCTCCCTCTTCCTCTTTGCTCTTTATTCTTTTGAATAATCTTTTAAAGTTTTATAGTTATTGTGCATTGTAGAAAATTAGGAAATACGCAGTGAAAAAACAAGGTGGGGCAAAATTAGGTTTACAGTGTTGCATACACAAGTTTATTCTTATATTATTATTAATTATTGTATTATTTTCCATATGAACAACTGTAAACCTAATTTTGCCCCAACTTGTATAATAAAAAACAAGATTGTATTGTACACACCATTTTATAATATAATGTTATTTTAATCAAAATCTCCACCTTTTCATTTCAGTAAATTTTTATCCCGTCTACTACCCGTTCGATGTAAACATTTCCCTAATTGTCCTAAAAATGTGCTTGATAACTAGTTTGTCCAAGTCAGTATCTAGTGCATGTTAGTTTTTTGTCCCTTAAATTTAACCTAGTATTGTTTCTTTTTTTTTGTTTTAAGATTTTATTTATTTTTAGAGAGGGAGAAAGGAAGAGAAACATCAGTGTGTGAGAGATACGTTGATTGGTTGCCTCTCACATGCCCCCAAACTGGGGACCTGGCCCACAACCCAGGCATGTGTTCTGACTGGGAATCGAACGAGCAATCTTTGTGTTTGCAGGCTGGCACTCAGTCC
Source organism: Sturnira hondurensis (assembly GCF_014824575.4). Taxonomy (NCBI): domain Eukaryota; kingdom Metazoa; phylum Chordata; class Mammalia; order Chiroptera; family Phyllostomidae; genus Sturnira; species Sturnira hondurensis. Next base: position 770,265 of record NW_028089713.1, on the reverse strand, counting down.
ACTGAGCCACACCAGCCAGGGCTAATATCATTTCTTTCCAGGACAATGATTTGTCGAATAACCAAGGCCAGTTGTCTGCCAAATTTTTCCACCTTCTAGATTTGTCTGGTTGCTCCTTGAATTGTTGTTTAACTTCTTCATGTGTTCTGAATTTTCTGTAAATTGGGAGTTGGTTCTAAAGGCCAAATTTATTTAAGCTATTTATTTTTGACTAGAGTGCATAATGGGTAATGTGGGGTACTTCATGTTACATCACATCAGGTAAGAGTATCTAGTCAGCTCACCAATAGTGATGCAAATATTGACATCCCCCGCCCCCCACCCCCACATTAGGGTGTGGCAATCTGAACTCTTTTTCACAGTTAGACTTTATTTCACATGATAAAAATGCCTATTGTATGCTGTTATGTGTGGTGTAAATGTTGAGTGCCAATTCAGTTATTCATGTAATGGTTTTAACATCAATGATAATTCTAGCCAAATTACTCTTTAGTATGCCTGTACCTCTTATTCTTTTTTTAAAAAATAAATTTATCTTTAGAGGGGAAGGGAAGGAGAGAAGGAGAGAAATATCAATGTATGGTTGCCTCCTGTGTCTCCCCCTCTGGGAACTGGCCTGCAACCCAGGCATGTGCCCTGACTGGGAATCGAACCATGATCCTTTGGTTCTTAGGCCCACACTCAATCCACTGAGCTACAGCAGCCAGGGCTGTGCCTCTTGTTCTTGACTGCAAGATTGCTCTTTGAGAAAAGGAGAAGGAATGTTAATACAGTTCATCGGACACCATGAAAATACATGGTAGTTTGTAGAAACTGATTACTCCCTGGAGAAGCTACACTAATGGTGTGGAAGCTGACTAAGTAGCAATTTTTTATTATAAGATTCATAGCAATAACAAAAATAATTATAACTGATACTAAATGAGTGCTAAACATGCCTAGGGACTATGCTAAGTACTTTACCTGTAGTAATCATATTAGTCATCACAACAATCCTTTAGGATGGCTACTGGTTTTATCCTATCCATTTGTAGATAAGAACATGAGTAGAATGGTTAAGCAGTTAATTCCAGGTTATACAGCTGGTCGGTGTCCAAATTGGGATTTTTGCCTAGGTAGCCCTGAATCATCTCTTCTGTCACCATGCTCTGCTGCCTCCCGTATATCGGGTTGGTCAAAAAGTCCTTATGGTTTTTTCCATAAAAGAAAAGACACATTTTTCATTTTCATCAGTAACTGTTGATTTGGGTATTTTGAGTATGTCGGCTGTCTCTCACTATTGGCCACTAATGGACAGAGGCCAGTGTTGCTACTAAACATCTTCCAAGGCGTAAGACAGCCCCACAACAAAGAATTATTTGGCCAAAATGTCATCAGTACCATGAAACTTCACAAATCACTTTTGACACATAATCATTCAGTCACAGCACCTTCTCCATACACTGCACAAATATTTTTTTTTGCATTTCAGCTGTGTTTTTACCTTTGTTGAAGTAATAAAGCATAATATGCCAAAATGTTGCATATCTTCTTTCATCTTCAATATTAAAAATTGAATATGGCTGCACAAAAATTCACCAATTTTGATAAATTTTTTCAAATGCATGTTGATATGAAAGCTGTCACAATACAATCTAACAAAATTGTTTTGAATGAAGTTAAAGCCAGCTAAGCATTACTAGAGCTATCTTACAGAAAACACTAAACAAACTTTTTGGCCAAATGAATAGAAAGGTGGCAGTCATTGTAGCGATACACTCAAGGGCCGGTGCTTATAGAAGGAATCAGTGGCTTCTCTGGAAATGCATCTGCCAGGCCACACTTTCCATTGCCCTATTCTGATTCTGCTTCTTGCCCAGCTTGTCCGGAGGGGTAGGCATCCTTGATTCAGCCTCCCTTCTTGGAGAACTGGCTTCTTTTGATTCTCCTATTTTTGTCAGTAGTTTTTCTTTGAAATTCTCCCTGTTTGAGCATGATTTTTATTTCAAGTGAGAAAAAATGTTTAGTTCCTCTTTGAGATAGCGTATTTGGTTTTTCCGTTCTCATCATCTCTCCTTACAGTTCTGGACTTTCTCCAATCTTTTGCTTTTTTCTACCCGATTCTATCCTTCTTTGCTTTTAAGCCCAGCCTTTAATTGTTTTGGGTTTTTCCTTCGTGGAACTGTGTTTCCCATTTTACCCATGCCCCACAAATCTTTTGGGTCTATATTCAGCTTTTCCTAGTATTTATTCAACATGAACTTTCAATTACAGATTAATCGTAATTGTTTGCACTAATTCTTGTTTTCAAGAGACCATAGGAATCCAGCAGTATCTCCCCTCCTGGTCTCAAGATCTTGGAATCATCTTCTGGTTGAGTTAAGTAGTTACTGTTAATACCCAGGGACATAACTGAGAAGTAGCATTTTCTGGTTTTATGTTTTCTTTGATTTTGAAGCAAGCTAGAAGTGCTTTAGCTTAAATTTTTTACAATTGTAAAAATCATACATATTATTTTAAGATATTGTGGGGAAAACAAACAAAAAAAACATTATTTTGCCGAGTATAATACACACTTTTTTGCCCAAATTTTTTAGGGAAAAATAAGGATGCACATTATACATGGGTAGTACTAATTCCATATCTACATAAATGTTTTTACTTCTTTTATCTATGCCTCTGTGTTATGAGTGTAACTCTAGAAACCATAACAATATCTGAATGCAAAGTAATACCCTGGAATACGATAATTGGTTTTGTTTCTAAATATTAATTAATTAATTAATTAATTAAAAAATTAAAATGAAAGCTTTTTTTCCTGAAAGTTTGGGCCAAAACTGTGGATGCACAGTATACCCAGGAATGTGTTATACATGGTAAAATACAATAATATAAAGGAAATAATGATTAGTTCGAACCAGTATTAACATTTAGGAGTCTTTTATTCTAATTTTTTTTCTATGTGCACTTTCTTTAGAAAATTAGGATTATATTGTATATTAAGTTTTGCGTAATTTTTTAACATTTTAAGTAAGCATTTATTTCCGTGTCATTGCATCTTCTTTAAAGACACTGTCTTGAACAGTTGTATAGCGTTTTGTCCTTCGGCCGTGTTGTTTGGACTGTCCATTGGAGCACGTTCGGGCACATTCAGAAGCAGCCAGAATCCCATGGTGTCTTTTTGAAAATCATTTGTTTTTAGTTTGACTGAGTTGCCTATGCTTTCATTTGGAAATACCCTACTTTCATTTGACTTGAGGGAAGGAATGGGGCTTTTCCCCTTTCTTCTTTCCCATTTTCTTCCTCTTCTGTCTTCCTCTTTGTGTCTGAGCTCCACTCATGGCTCAGTGGAGTTTTTTCACTATACTAGGTTTCAGGTTTCCATCTTTCCCGAAGAAAATGACTCATACCCAGACTCTTTCTTTCTAGAATGTCATAGAAATCAGTAAAACCTGGGAAGAAAGTGCCCCCAAATTATCAAAACAACAAACAATATCCAACAAGGTGAGGATATAGAGAACAGGGAATACATAGACACTTTTGGTGGGAGTGTAACTGGTGCGGCCACAGGGAAAACAGTGTGGCAGTTCCTCAGGAAATCGAACAGCGAACTTCCGTGTGACTCAGCAGTTCCACTCCTGGATGTATATCGGAAGGAACTGAAATACTGATATCTGCCCCCTCATCGTGTTCATCCCAGCATTATTCACGATACCCAAGATGTGGAAAGAATCTAAATGTCCTTGGATGGGTGAATGAATAAAGAAAAGGTGGCATATACAGGGGTTGGAAAAAGTAGACTTAGAGTTGTTCATAAATAAATTGCTAAATAAAAACATGAAAATAATCTCTGTGTTTTGCATACTCAGAACTGTAAACCTGCTTTGCCTACCCCTGTATATACAATGGAATGTTATTCAGCCATAAAAAAAGAAGGAAATCCTGCAATTTGTAACAACAGGGATAAACCAGGAAGGCATTATGCTAAGTGAAATAAGCCAGATCTTAGTAAGAGGCATAGCAAAGAAACTGTCGATAGTGCTCAGTGACCTGATGAGAGGTAAACATTGTGCTGGAGACTGTGGAAATCCGTTGAGTCGTTCAGCAAATGTTTACAGTGTTCCTCTTGTGTTCCAGGCACTCTGCGGTAAGCGCTGTGATGCAGCAGACAACAAAACAGAGAAAGCCCTTGCCAGCATGGAGCTTATGCTTCTAGTTGCAGAAACAGACAATATACAAATAAACAAGAAATATGCCAGATGGTGACAAAAATAAAGCAGGGTAAAAGAGTATGAGAATGCTGAGGATATTGCTGTTTTATATAGGGCAGCAGATAAGGCTTCATTGATAAACTGGCATCTGAATCAATTCTGGAGTGAAATGAGGGATTTTGCTAGTTAGCTCTCTGAGAAAGGTATTTCAGGCAGAGGAAAGTCTGTCTACGGCCAAGAGATAGGAGGGTGCTTATCTGGTTAGAGAAACAGCAATGAGGCCTGTGTACAGTGGACGAGAGTGGTGGGAGGTGTGGTTGGAGATCGACATAAGGGTTTGGAACAGAGGAATAACAGGGTCTGACTCCTGTGTAAATGAGAATATTCTGGCTTCTGTATTAAGAAAAGACTGAAAGAGGAACAAGGTAAAAGCAGAAAAGAAAGAGCAGTTAAGGAGACTTCTAGAAATAATTTGGGGAGGAGATAATGGTGGAATGGAACAGCGTGGTAGATGTGTGGTGATCTTGAGAGAAGGTCAGATTCTGGGGTGTATTTTGATAATGGAGCCAATAGGATTGGCTGCTGAATTGAATGTGGCGTGTTAGAAAAAGAGGAGTCAAAAATGACTCCGGACTTTTTGGCTTGAGCATTTGGAAGTCGGAGTTGCCATTTATCGGTGAAATTATGGCAAAGAGCCACTGATTCTAGTCCAGCCCTGTAATTTGAAGAATCGGAGTGCCAGCAAAAAAAAATGATTTGCCTTAGGTCACCTAGTTAAATGATAGTAGAAACCAGGTCTTGGATAATGGGAGAAAACTTGTTAAACCTACCCAGTCTTCTCATTTCCATCCACTCTTCACTTTAGGACACAAAGCCACACTCCTTGAGTTTAGTTTTAGGTATGGCAAAGTGAAGGTTCAGTGGGGGTTATGGCTGGAAGGGAGATTTGAAAATTAACCCTATAAAACTGATGGTTGAAGCCATGAAAGTGAATATTCAGAGAACCGTGCAGTTGAGGCCTAGAGAAAGGACTTTAAGGAGGGAGCATCGAGGAGAGAAAAGCAAATTAAAATGGGTGAAAGAAAAATGAGAATAACATGGCTCATAGAAACTAAGTGAGAAAAAGGTGGCTTGCTAGGTGCCCTGAAGGGGTCAGGGAAAATGGGAGCTGAGCAAATGTCATTAAATTTGGATTTTTGAATCTTGGGAGACTGCTGTGTCCTAACAGAACCTCCACTCAAATTTTAAGCACTTTCTTATCCTTTCAAATAATCATGAGAAGGAATATCATAGAATGCTCCTGACACAGGAAGTTGAAAAAAAAACCCTTCCAACTCTAGCATTATGTTCTTTTGAGCTTTACATGAGAATTTGACCTTCCTAGACCTCTCTGTGCCTATCTCTGAACAGAATGAAAAAACATCCTTCTTGCCCTGCCCAGGGAGCTCAGTTGGTCAGAGTGTTCTCCTGATACACCGAGGCTTTGGGGTCCATTCCCAGTCATGGCACATATAAAACACAGCCAACCAATAAGTGCATAAAAAAGTAAAACAACAAATTGATGTCTCTCTCTCTCAAATTAATAAATAAAAAACTTTTTAAAGCATCCTGTGTGCCCATTTGCCTCATGGAAATGGTGTGTGTGAGGAGAACCCTGAGAAAGGGTCTGAAACTGCTTTAGAAGAGAAATGTTACATAAGTCAACATAGCTTTTTCTAGTTGATTTTAACAAGTTTTTAGTTTAAATTTTAATTTTTATTCTTATTTAATTTGCATTTTTGACACTGTTGCAAATATCCTTATTTCCCCCCACTATTCCTGCCTCCATCCATTCCTTCCTCCCCCTCCCCTCTGTCCATCACACTTTTGTCTGTGTCCATGATAAAAAAAAATTCTTTTTTAAAAAAAGATTTTATTTATTTATTTTTAGAGAGAGAGGAAGGGATGGATGGAGAAACAAAGGGAGGAAGCATCGATATGCAGGAGAAACATCAATCAATTGCCTCTGGCACACCCCAGCCAGGTGCCTGGCCTTGGACCCGGGCATGTGCCTGACCAGGAATCAAACCTGCAACCCTTTGGTTTGCAGTATGGTGCCCAACCCACTGAGACACACCAGTCAGGGCCCAAAGTTTTTTTGATAGATTAATTTTTTTTTAAACTTTATAGTAGGAATACATTTAATGCAGAACACACTGACCAATAAAATAGATATTCCTCTTTGAAACAACATTTTAGTATCATTTTGATTAAATCTTGCTTAATTACTGTGTTCATTGGACATATTAAATCTTGCCTGGGTTTTTACATTTAATTTAATTTAATTTAATTTTATAGTCACTGTTACCTGGTCACCAAAGAATAACCCTTGCCCCCAAGGCCATACAGGTCTTTCAAGCATTCATAGGTTACCACTGGTCCTGATTATGAAACACAGGATGAGGTTTTCCATGCTGAGTTTGGAGCATTGTGTCTGTTTCAGAGCTGCAGGCTGAAGCCCCATTGGAGTTGGGTTTTGTCCTTCCAGTCTCCTTCCCATAATAACAGTATATGAAAATCAGGAATGGAAATTAATTGTACCTGCTGGCATTATTAAAGTTATCGGTGCATATCCTCTCCTGGGCCAGGAGGACTTTAAAAAGGCATTGTAATCAGAACAGATGGTTTCTGACACATGGGATGGACTTCTTCCCCAGGTTAGATAGTGAGAATGTGATCTGTGCTTGTTGCCTCTGGTCTGATCTCACATAGCTCAGGGCTACGCAGAGTCTCTGCCTCATCTTCTTACTAGCCCTGGAGAAAAGCCAGGCTCCTGCTGCCTGGATCAGAGGTCTCAGGTATAAAGCTAGGGCTCTCACTGAAGACTAGTGTATGCCAGCTGCACATTCCTGACTATAAGATGCACTCAGGTGAGTGTCTTGGTTAGGCCAGGCCTGAGATTCACATCTTGTTCAGGTTCAGTGTAAGAGAAATGAGGAACTATGGGTCTGCTCCCTGGTTATTCACTTGGTTTTAAGAAGCACTTATTAAATGTTCTCTCTAAGCACCATGCCAGGCCAGACACTTCTGCCTGCATGTGTGTGGTGATATTTGTTGGTTTGAAGGTGGGAGGCCCCTGCTGTAATTTATGAGTCAAAAAGACCCTGATCCGGGAGTGAGGGTCTACTCTGAGCTTTCACGCTGACTCTCATTGTGACCTAACTTCTTAACTTGTCCAGGACTAGTTATTCTAACCTGTAAAACAAGGGTTTGGACTGATCTTTCCAAGATTTCTCTCTGAAGCTCTCTAAGTGTGGGGATTTTTATAAAAGTACTTTGTAAACTGTTAGACAGTATACAAAAGGGGGGTATTACACTAGTTCAAAGCATAGACAGCATGCTCACTCAACACACAGTTACTGAGTTTTGGCAGTGTGACACATTGCCAGATACTAGGCAGATGACATGGCATGGTCTCTGACCTAAGAGCACAGAGTCTAGTGGGAGAAACAGACATGCAAATAAGCAATGATAATATGGGTAGTAACAACTGCTTCAGTGGAGGGAAGCATGAGGTGAGGTTTGCCTCGTGAAGTCGTTTGAGTCTTAAGGAAGAGTAAGAGTTGGGGTGGTGAGGGGCGTTTAGAGATTCTTGCGAGATAAAACAGCTTGTGCAGAAAACAAGGGGGTAGAGACAAGTGAATAGTGTTCTAGAACTAGAGATGCTTTGGGTGAGGATGGCTGACTGCCAGATGATCTTAGGAGATGGCAAGCGATGAGGTGGGCCTTGCGTGTCACATTGAAGAGCTTACTCTCTGAAATGGAGACTACAAAGGGGCAGCCTCTATAATGTTATTTTTTCTAAACTGTTTTGAAATAACTTCAAATGTAGTGAAAAGCTGCAAAAACAGTACAAAAATTCCTATATACTCCTTCCCCTAATGCTACAAATGTAGAAATCTCATAGCCACATATAACAAGCAAAATCAGGAAATTGATGCTGATGAAATACTATTCCATAATCTTATCTAAATCAGATTTCATTAATTGCCCCACTGATGTTCAATTTCTGGTTCAAGGTCCAGTTCACAATTACATGTTGTGTTAACTTACACCATTGCTTTAGTTTCCTCTACTCTCAGATCTTTTCTCTGTCTTTCATGACTGATACTTTTGAAGAGTATTGGCCAGTTATTTAGTAAAATGTCTCTCAGTTTTGGTTTTTCTGATATTTTCTCATGGTTAGATTCAGGTTAGCAATTTTGATGGGAATACCATAGAAGTGACAGCGTTACTTACCCAGTGTAGTGTGTGAGGCACTTGCTGATTTGTCCTGTTACTCATGGTGATTATTTTGATTACCTGCTTAAGATAGATGTCTGCCAGATTTCTTTACTTAAGTTACTGCACTTCACTTTGCATTCAAGTATCTTGTGAGGAGAATCTTTGAAACAATATAAATATCCCATCCCTTCATCCTTTTAGCATCTGTAGATGCTTCTTAACTGAAACAATTCCAGTAATGGATCTTATTAATAGAGTACCATGGACAGATTTGTCCTTTAGAAAGATTGCTCTGAGAGGTTTGGGTATGAGAGAGATTAGAAAAGCAAAAACAATGATAAAACCATTGCAGTGGTTCATTTAAGAGATAATGGGGTCCTGAATTAAGGCAGTGGGAGAAGGAATGGAGAAGATGGGAGAGGTATTCCAGCTATATTTGGAATCAGAATGAGAAGGGCTTACTTTATCTGCTATTTTTTTAAATGCTAGAAAAATCCTTAGACAAGGAAAACATTATATTTTCCCTAGGTTACTGAGTATCTAAATAACCTACAGGTTACTCTTCTGAGAGCCAGCGTAGCTCACTTTATTAAACATATTATAGGTCTCATTAAATGAAGTTTTGCAAGTGTTGCTTCTCTTCTTGGACAGTTCTCTAACCAAGCTCTTTGTGTTTAACCCAGAGCCATTTCTAATCTCCAGTGTGGATGTGCTCACCGTTTGGAGATAGGTTATGCTACATCGTCCCCCGTATCCCAGAGGCTACTTCCACTGGCCCTTTTCCCAAATTTCTGCCACTTGCTAGATTAGGTGGTATCATTCTCTCTTGGGTCAGAATGAGTGTTCTCTACCCTAACACAAAACCTGGAGCTGTAGACCGTAGCTCATACAATATGAGAGTTTGAGGGAAGCATTTCTTACCAGCTTTTCCAGAAAAATCAAGAAAATATGCAAGTCAGCAAAAAGGGGGAGGGGAGGGGAAAGGGCAAAGGCTCTTTGAAACAGCATGGGATTCTAAGACAAAAAAAATGCTGGAGGAGTTTATCACTAACAAACCCGTATTACAAGAAACATTAAAGGGACATTTTTTAAGTTTTTTATTATCAAATCATAAAACTATTTCAGAAACTATACATCAACATGGCAAGGGACATCTTTAGGAAAAGAAAAAAATGAAAAGTATAAATAAGGAAATATCACAAAGAAAAAATTTCTCACTGACAAAGGCATACACATGAAAGCAGTGGATCAACCAATACTAGAACTAATACAAAAGTTAAAAGGCAAAAGTAGGAAGATCATGTGTAACTATAGCAATAAATGAAGGAATCCACACAAATACACATACAAAAGAAGTTTATAAAGTAATGACAAATCATAAATGTGGAGGGGTGAGTAAAAATGGTAATGAGTTTAGAATGTACTTGAACTTAAGGGACCATCAGCTTAAAACAGGCTGCTATAAATAAAGCTTGGTATATGTGAAGCACAAACCAAAATCTACAGGACATATACAAGAAATAAAAAGAAAGGAATCCAAACATAGCACTATAGAAAGTCACCAACATACAAGAGAAGAGAGAAAGAAAATTAGAAACAGAGAAGTACAGAAACAATCAGAAAACAACAAAATGGAAACAATTACGCACTGATAAGTAATTAATTTAAATGTAAATGGATTAAATGCTCCAATCTACTCAGCCGTGTACAAGAAAATTGTACCCTTTGCAACAGTATGGATGGACCTGGAGAAAATTACGCTAAGTGAAATAAGCCAGGCAGAAAAAGACAAATACCATATGATTTCACACATATGTACAATCTAATAAACAAACTGAACTAACAAGCAAAACCGAGACAGACTCATAGGTGGAGAGCAGATGACAGCTGGTTGGGGAGTGGTTAGGAGGTGAAGGGACTGAGCAAACAGGAGAAAGGACTCATGGACAGCAGTGTGGGGATTGCTGGGGAGAGGGAGGTTTAAGGGACTAAATGGTAAAGGAAGGAATATAATGAAGATTAAATTAAAAAATATGAATGGATAAGGAAAAGGTGGTACATGTATACAATGATATATTACTTGGCCATCAAAAAGAATGACATCTTAACCACTTGTAACACATGGATAGACCTACAGGGTATTATGCTAAGTGAAATAAGTCAGACAAAGACAAATATGATATGCTTTCACTTATGTGTGTAATCTAAAAAACAAATGATCAAATGAAATAGAAACAGACTCATAGATACGGAGAACAAACTGATGGTTCCCAGATGGGAGGGGGTTGGGTGACTGGGCGGAGTAGCTGAAGGGATTTAGAAGTACAGACTGTCAGTTACAAAATAGTCACAAGGTTGTAAAGTACAGTTTGGGGAATACAGTCAATAATACTGTAATAATGGGTGCAAGACTAATTGGGGGGAATCACTTTGTAAGTTATGTGAATGTCTGACCACTATGCTATACATCTGGAACTAATATATGATATCGAATGTCAGCTGTAATTGAAAAATAAAAACTAAGTTTAAAAAAGCAGCAGCATGGAGAAGATGATGGATAACTAGAGGACAGTGAATTTTTGCAGTACAGGTTAGCAAGGGAGCTGAATAGTGCTTCAGTGTGACTGGGAGGTTAATTGGGTTTGTAGAACTACATCAGAACTTTGGGATTAGCCTATGCATTTCAGGTTGTACCTGACCCCAGACCTACCTGAGCTGGGCAGGAGAAGATAGAATTGAAGTTCCTTCTGCTCCAAAAGCTGTGAAAGATACATTTCTTACAGTCTGGACTTGTGCTTGCTAGTATTGGGGGCGGGGGAAAGCCCCTTTCTGAGTCATGAATAGTAAGTAGCCTTTTGACTGGCAAGCAGATGATGGAGGGAATAGGTTATATGAGGGGGAACCTCAAAAAACCCAGAATTTATTTATTAAAAAATTGTGTATTTATCCTTACATGTTTAAACTTCAGGTACCTCCAAAATACTCTCCATTTGATGCAATCCACCTATCAAGACGTTGTTTCCACTGCTCAAAACAGTTTTTGAACTTGTTGATTTTGATGCCTTTCAATAATTATGCTACTTTTTTTGTTTTACCTCTTTTACATCAGCACAGTGGTTCCCTTAGAGGACATTTTTCATCTGGGAAAACAAAAAAGTTGCTCAGGACAAGATCAAGTGAATAGGGAGGGTGGGGTACCAGGGTCATGCTGTTTTTGGTCAAACTGCTGAACACTCAGTGTGGATCATAAATTGTCCATCATAAAATGGGCAAACGCATTGAAAGAGGCTTCAAAAAAATTCTCTGATGCTGAATGCAGCCTCTCACAACGTCAGCTGGTACACTCACACAGATGGGTTCCTAAAACACTCAGCTAGTGGCAGGAGCCTATACGATAAGGGGCCTGCCCTCTAGAAGATAATTCTGGGGTATTTTGGGTTCCCCCTTGTATGTCCCAGGCAGAGGTTGCGACAAAAGGGATCAGTGGTTGATGAGAGGAGTTTAAACACATATCCAGACCAGTTCCTCATGTGTGTTATCTGAGTTCCCTAGGCATGCCTCAGTTCCCTCTTGAGTAGGTTTGACTCCTGATCCACAAGACTCGCGCTTCTGAGTTGGGTTGGGTATCTCCAAATCAACTCAGGACGGTGGTGACAAGCAGCGAGGTTGTCTTAGGGAAAAACCACAGCGCAGGAGAAGAACAGTAGACTAGAAATCAGGTAACCTTGGTGGGGGTCCAGGGTTCCAGATAATTTCTTTATTTTCTTACTGGTTGAATTTCCTACCACAATTTTGGGACTCTCTTCTAGATGTTGACTGTGTCCTACAGAAGCAGCCAAGGGAGGCAAGTCTGAATTAAAATCTGATTCTTATCTAAGACAACTGAAGTTTTCAGATTTCACAGAATTATGGGTGAGTGGGGTGGAGACTGGGGGACAAAGAGCAGACATAACTGCAACAAGCTCTCTTTTCTAGTTCTGCGTTCTAGAAACAGTGCCGATGAATACATTCTATTTTTGTTTTCCTTTGCTTTTTTTTTCATGCTCTGAATCTCTGTGTACTTGCCTAAGAAAATATTTTTCAACCTCCACAATATTTAGGGTTAATCAAAAATTTTAAGACTATATCACAGACCTAGTGCACTCTTTCTGCCCAGAGTTTACACAGAAGGTGGACGTGCTCTGGCTGGGAGACTCTGACCCCATCTCCTCAACTTGCTGGCTTCATTCCTACATATTTTGCTTCGAAGCTCTAATGCCACAAAGAATGCGGAACTGAGTGTCCACCCTATCTACAAGCTAGAAGGACATCTTGATTAAATTAGTGTCAAGGCTGGGGGCTGGGGGGGATGGAGAGAAAGGCAAAGTGACACAAAGGGTGTTTTGAGGAGCCCTTTAGTGCCTGTGGAGAGTGAATGTTCTCGTTAAATATGGCCATGACCTGCAGCTCCTCACATGCCAGAGACACAGCTCAATTGTCCCCAGGAGTAGGGGGTGGGGGTGACCAGGGGGAGAGGCCAGCCCGCAGCCACACTCTTCGTCCCCAAGTTAAGAGGACGGCCTGGCATGGAGAGGCAGGAGTGTAGGAAGGCACGTTGTTGCTTTATTTTTGATGTAACAGTGGTTTTGGATCATGGTAGCTATTTGGAATGGGTCCAAAAAATGGTTTCCTTTCCCCTGGTGTTTGAGCCTTCCCTCTGCTCCTCATGTCTCCTCTGGGTACTAAGAGAACTCCTGAAAGCACCCATCCTCTTGAGCCTCTTTTCACTCCCTTCCTTGGGCTCTTGGTGCCTGAACTCTATAGGGCAGTGCCCCCAGGTCAGTGCTCATTCTTGTCATTTACCACCATTCTCATCCCATTCATCCTGAAGTCCCAAGACCAAAGCAGAGAACAGATGGACTGTTGAAGGCTTCCACGGGGCCACCACATCAGTGGGAAAGCAGTAATTGGAAACCCCTTGGCTCAGTTCCGTCTGCATTATGGCCAGGATGCAGAATGAGACATGCGTTTGCCATTTGCCCTTTGAACTGCCAGCCAGCCAAATACAGCAAGTGAATTTAAAAGCTGATTAAGTTTTGGGTTTCCTCCCTACAACCAGAAATCCTGTGGCTTATTTTTATAGATCTCTATATATTACTCTCTTTTTTAACAGATGGAATCACAACCTTTTAAGCAGAATATACCTGAGGACTTACAAATTTACGCATCAAGAATATTCTTTTGTACCAACTAGCCCTCTCTTTCTTGCTATGAAAGTTTATGGCATTTATCCTCATTTTTACCCAATTGTAGAAGATGCAGAGAAAACAAATGGGACAGAGTGGCTTTGAAGAGGAGATTGTGAGTTCAAATTCTAACTCTACCATTGAATAGCTATTCCCATGGATGAATTACTTAACCTCTCTAAGCTTTAGCATTTATGAAATGGAGATAATAACTTCCTCATACAGTTATTATGGAGATTAAATAAGATTATGCCTGTGAGTGCAGTAGGTAAATGTAAGCTACAATTACTATTTTTTTTAATTACTAATTGCAGGCTATAGTCTAGATTCTTCAGAAGCTTATACTATAGTTGAAAGGGGAGAACACATTTGCATAAATAGCTTTAATCAGGCAGCATAGATATGTGTCCCATAAACGCCATAGCTAATAATTGCTAGAGAACGTAGTACAGGCAGTAGAGGAAGAGCTTGTGTCCAGCTCAGTTGTTTAAGGAAGACCCATAAACCAAAGTGAGCAAAAACCCCATCCTTGCTGTTCTGATAGGTAGTACTAGTCAACTCCTCTTCTTTTCTGCTTTAAAATTTGGAAATATAGAAAACATATGTATATGGTAAATGAGTAATTATAAACCAAACACCAAAATAACTAACCATACTGGTCAACACATAAAAACCTTAACAGCACCTCAAAAGTTTCTGCTTCTCTCTGTCACAGCTCTCTATTCCCCCCACTATTCTATTTTTGGGATAATCATTTCCTTGCTTTTCTTAAATTATATGCTCTGGGTATTCACCTCTAAGCAGTATAGTTCAATTTTGCCTCTTTCCGAACTTCACATAAGTGGAATCATACTGTATTCAGTCTTTTATCTTGCTTCTTTGGTTTGCCACCATTTGTGAGAATCATCCACGCTGTTCCATGCAGCTGTACCTTGTTGGTTTTCATTGCTGTAGGGCTCCACTTGTGAATTCACAATTTATTTGTCCTTTTTTTTATCAATGGGCACGTGGGTTGTTTTCCATTTGGGACTACTGTGAACATTGTAAAATGTGCATACTGCTATACATATGGCCAGATTTCTAGGGAATCTACCTTGTGTAATTGTTGAGTCAAAACAAATAGACGTATCTTCTTTGGTACTATGGGAGACCCTCAAAAAACAACTATCTTCTGGAGGGCAGGCCCCTTGTAGTACTGGCTTCTCCCACTAGATGAGTGTTCTATGAACACATCTTGTACCAGCTGCCATTGTTGTGAGAGACTGCGTTCAGCGTCCGTGAATTTTTTTTGAAGCCTTTTCAACATGTTTGCCCATTTCATGATGTGTAATTTACGATCTACGCTGAGTGTTCAGCAGTTTTTGACCAAAAAAACGGCATGACCCCTATGCTCCACCCTTCCTATTCACACAATTTCACCCAAGCACCTTTTTTTGTTTCCTGTATGAAAACAGTCCTAAAAGGGAAACATTTTGCTGATGTAGAAGAGGTAAAGCAAAAAATGGCAGAAGGACTAGAAGGCATCAAACTGACAGGTTCAAAAACTGTTTTGGACAGTGGAAGAAGTGTCTTGGTAGGTATATTGTTTCAAATGGAGAGTACTTTGGAGGTGACTGAAGTTTAAACTTGTAGGAATACATACACAAATTTTTGTAAATAAATGTTGTAGTTTTGAGGGCGTCCACCCTTATGTAATGCTGAACTCTTTCCAAAGTGGTTATCAGTAATTTTCACCCCCACCAGCGA
Organism: Sturnira hondurensis; assembly: GCF_014824575.4. Classification (NCBI taxonomy): domain Eukaryota; kingdom Metazoa; phylum Chordata; class Mammalia; order Chiroptera; family Phyllostomidae; genus Sturnira; species Sturnira hondurensis. The sequence continues at coordinate 754,841 of NW_028089713.1, read as the reverse complement.
TGTATGGAAGTTTCATTTTCAATATCCTTGCTAACATTTAGTATTAGTCGAATTTTTTTATCTTAGGTATAGTTTTACTTTTGACTGTTTTAAGTTTATCTACTCTCATATTAGTTTTAATTTGTATTTATCTGATTACTAATGCGTTTGAGGGCCTTTTCTTATTTTTATTGATCATTTATTTTATTTATTTAATTTTTACTGCAATACTTCTTTTTAAAATATATTTTATTGATTATGCCATTACAGTTGTCTTATTTCCCCCCTTCATTCCCCTCCACCCTGCACACCTCACCCCCATGATTCCCCACCCTTTCATTTATGTCCATGTGTCACAAGTTCTTTAGATTCTATATTTCCCATACTATTCTTGCCCTGCCCCCTGTCTATTTTCTACCTACCGTCTATGCTACTTATTCTCTGTACCTTCTCCCCCCTTCTCCTCCTCCCACTCCCCTGTTGCTAACCCTCAGTGTGCTCTTCATTTCTATGGTTCCATTCCTGATCTAGCTGTCCTCTTGGTTTGCTTTTGTTTTAGGCGTGGTTGTTAATTCCTGATCTAGCTGTCCTCTTAGATTGCTTTTGTTTTAGGTGTGGTTGTTAATAACTCTGAGTTTGCTGTCCTTTTACTGTTCCTGTTTTTTATCTTCTTTTTCTTAGATAAGTCCCTTTAACATTTCATATAATAAGAGCTTGGTGATGATGAACTCCTTGAATTTGACCTTGTCTGAAAAGCACTTTATCTGCTTTTCCATTCTGAATGAGAGCTTTGCTGGATAGAGCAGTGTTGGCTGTAGGTCTTTGGATTTCATGACTTCAAATACTTCTTTCCAGCCCCTTCTTGCCTGTAAGGTCTCTTTTGAGAAATCAGCTGACAGTCTGATGGGAACTCCTTTGTAGGTGACCGTCCCCTTATCTCTTCCTGCTTCTAGAGTTCTCTCCTTCATTTTAATCTTGGCTGATGTAATTATGATGTGCCTTGGTGTGTTCCTTCTTGGGTCCAACTTCTTTGGGACTCTCTGAGCTTCCTGGATGTCCTGGAAGTCTATTTCCTTTGCCAGATTGGGGAAGATCTCCTGTACTATTTGTTCAAATAAGTTTTCCACTTGCTCTTCCTCTTCCCCTTCTGATATCCCTATAATTTGGATGTTGGAATGTTTAGAGATGTCTTGGAAGTTCCTAAGCCTCTCCTCATTTATTTGAATTCTTGTTTCTTCATTCTTTTATGCTTGGTCATTTTTTTCTTCCTTCTGGTCCACTCCCTTGATTTGAATCCCAGTTTCCTTTCCATCACTATTGTTTCCCTGTGCCTGTCCCTTCATTTCAATTAGTTTAGCCTTTATTTGTTCCTCTAATTGGTGACTAAAATCAACCAGTTCTGTGAGCATCCTGATCACCAGTGTTTTGAACTGTGCATTGATAGGTTGGCTTTCTATTGGTCGCTTAGAAGTACTGGCTCTGGGGCTTTGAGTTGTTCTTCTGCTTGAGCCATAATGTCTTGGTTAGGTCGTGCCTGTTACATATGAGGGGCGGAGCCTTAGGTGTTCACCAAGGTTGGGCGACCCAGTCACTGGGTTGTGATGTTGTATGTGGGGGCAGGGTCAGAGAGGGACAATGGTGTTTGTTCCACTCTCTCGGATTTTGGTCCCCTCTGCTGCTTCTCGCAAGCAAACCTGGCCTCCCTGGTGCCAGCTCCTGGGTATGTCGGCCTGTGCACCCTCCAGGACCTTCTGGGTCTCTCCAACAAACTCTCTGTGAGCCTGGGAGCCTCTCCTGGCACCTCAACCCCAAAAGTCTTTCCAATTGGTGTTTTCAGGCTCTAATTCCCATCGCTTGGGCCCTAGGCTGCGAGATCTGTCTCACTGCTGGCTCCTTCACTTGGTTTATTTGCACACGAATGTGTGACCTCAGTCAGCCAGCCTCCTTGCACCTTTACTGGGCTCGTTGCCACCCCACACCTGGGATCTGCCAATCGCCACCTGCACGTCTGGGTCGTCTGGCTGATCTTTCCTGCCTGACCCCGCTCCGCCTGCTGCTGACTGGCTGACTCCGCCCCTCTTACCTGTCTTCCTGAATGGTTTGTTGTTGTCAGACTTCCGTACAGTTCAATTATCTGTGTTTTGGTTGTGTTTTTGTTAGTAAAACTTCGTTGTCTTTAAACTTGGTTGTGCAAGGAGGCACATTGTTTCCACCTATGCCTCCATCTTGGCCGGAAGTCTTATTGATCATTTAGATATATTTTTTGTGAAGTGTCCATTCCAAGTATTAGTTCTTTTATTAGTTATATGTGTAGACATATATTCTTCTACACTGAGCCTTGTCTGTACTTTTTCACAGTTTTTTATTGTTTAGTAAAAGTTCACAATTTTAGTGTAGTTGTGTTTGTTTTCCTTTGTGGTCAGTGCTTTTTCTGTCATGTTTAAGAAAACCTTCCCTACCCTTAAGATCTTGAAGATAATTGTATTACCTAGTAGTCTTAGAGTTGTCTTTCACATTATGGGCTTCTAGCCATGTGCATGTCACCAATTTTTATATATATATATATATATATATATATATATATATATATATATAGTGTGAGGCAAGGCACAATTTAATATTAGAAAAAAATAGATATGATTTCCATATCACCACTGATTGAAAATTATACCCCCAACACCCACCCACTTTTCAAAAAAGAATTTTGAAGATTTATAGAACCAAAGGCATGGAAACGACAGAGACAGGCAGCGACCTGAGGGGAGGAGGGAAGGGTGTAAGGTGGGTAAGAAGGGGGTGGGCCTAATCATTGAACAGGTATAAATAACCCATGAACATGGACAATAGGGTGGGGATTGACTGGGGGGGTGGGGCAGGGGAGAGCAATGGGGGAAAATTGGGACAACTATAATAAAAACAATATTTCTAAAGGAGAAAAAAAGAATTTTGAAGATTTAAGCTATACCAGGCATGATTCTAAATGCTTTACCTGCAGAAAGTAGAGAGGTAAAATTTGAGCTGGGTTTTTAGTGAATGAAAATGGTTTCATAATTACAAATGGAAAAGCTTGTAAGTATGAAGGGGGAATTGGAGTGGAAGGACATTCTATGTGGAAAGAACAGGTTTCAGGACAAAAAAAAAAGGGTACAGGAATGGACGGGGATCCTTCAGAGGGTGGTGAGCAAAATAGGTTTAGTTAAATCAGAGTCCTTAAGAGCAAAGTAGTTAAAACAAAGTTGAAAAGAGCCCTGAATGCTTGACCAAGGAGTTTGAACTTTATTCTAAGAGCATTTGGGGATTTTGGAGGTTTTATTCTTAGGAAAATGATATAATAGAGCTGTTGTTTCAGAAAGGTTGGGCCTCTAATCCAGGGACAGGATAAGAAGGGCCTGCAATGCTGTAGCAGTGGCAGGAGGAGTGAAACAGAGACAGGTGTCAGACATACCAGGAAGGAGAAATCAGCATATGGCCACTTACTGGGGAGGGAATTAGAAGTCAGTGATTACTTCTTTCCATTTTTTGCTAGTGCTGCTTAGGAAAAGACAATAATTAAATAATTTGGGATAGCTGGTGAAGCTGACGTTCTCACATAGGTCCCTGGAACTAGATGGCCAAACCTTCCTCGGCCCTCAAATGTCTCCTTGTAAGAGTTTAATATGTGATCATTTTTAGAATTCTATGTGTAATTGTTGTGTTCGGTGGACATTTGTTCACCAGTGAATGTCTGCGGTCTGAATCTGGATTCTCCATTGCTACAGCTAATTTCACAGTGTCCTTTATAGTAGGCAGATTCAGCCCCCTCCTGTCTTTGGACTGTGGTTTTTCAAAAGCCCTTAAGGAAGTAATGAGGAACCATATTTTAAACCTCAGACTTTCTTCTCTTTTATTTTACCAGAATACTCTGGTTACCGTGTCCCTGGGACATGAACAACTTTAAAACACAAATGTGGCCTTGACTGGTGTGACTTAGTGGATTGAGTGCCAGCCTGTGAACCAAAGCATCGCCAGTTTGATTCCCAGTCAGGGCACATTCCTGGGTTGCAGGCCAGGTCTCCAGGTGGGGGTATGTGAGAGGCAACCAGTAGATGTATCTCTCACACATTTATGTTTTTCTCCCTTTCTTTCTCCCTCCCTTCCCCTCTCTCTAAAAATAAATAAGTAAAATCTTTAAAAGAAAAACATAAATGTGAAAAGTCTTTACTTTCAGCAGTGTCCATTCTTTCATACAAAGCATATTTTTGTAGTTATTAGGTAGCCAACATCGTGCCAGACCTTGTGTGGACTGCATATAAACATAAAATAATTTCTATCTTCAAAGTTTAAGCTTTGAGTTGTGCTGCTGCAAATGACAGCTAAGGTCATTCAGCCCTTCTGCTTCCTTGGAGCTTCTTTTTCTCAAGAGGTATCTCCTTTTCTAGAAAAGACACTGAGGGCCAAGAAGCTGAGCAGAGCTTTTAATAGCCTTGTAGGACTAGCAGGAAAAAAAATGGAATTGAAGGCAAAGGAGTGGGAGCCCTGGTAAACTTCCTCAGGCTTTGGGACCCCATGGGGATACAGTTTAGAATGGTGAATTAGAAATAGACTTCAGTAGTACCATGGAGACCAAAGTCTACCTTTAAATGATCTTAATTTCTAATTGGATTAAGGTGATCTAGAATAGTTACTGGTGAGAAGCAAATTTACATCATCTTTAGTGGAACATACTATTGTCCTAGGCCCAATTTCTCTCTCTCTCTCCTCCTTATCCCCCCATCTTACCCGCCCCCACCTTTTATTCTTTTATATATACAGTGCTTGTTCGAAAAACAACGGACTCACTGGAGACCCATGTAATGGTTATCAGACAAACTTTATGTTTAGTATGTTTATGAAATCAAATAGTAATAACAACTGAAAACTATAAAAAAGAATCAAAGAACTTAAAATGGATCAAAGATGTAAATGGAAGAGCTAAAACTCTTAGAAGAAAACATACGTATAAATCTTTGTGACCTTGGATTAGATAAAGGTTTCTTAGATATGACACCAAAGCCTAAGCAACAAAAGAATATATAAATTGAACTTTATCAAAATTATAAACTTCTCTATTTCAAAGGACACTATTATAAAATGAAAAGACAACCTATAGAATGGGAGAAAATATTTTCAAATCATTTATCTGATAAGTACCTAGTGTTTAGAATATATAAAGAACTCTTGAGACTTCCGCCAAGATGGAGGCATAGGTGGAAACACTGTGCCTTCTCCCACAACCAAGTTTGGATACAACGAAAGTTTTGGAGAACTAAGACACACCCAGAGACCAGAAAACCGAATTATGCGGAAGTCCAACAGGTACGAACCGTTCAACAGGGACGGTAAGAGAGGCAGAGCCAGCAGCGGAGCAGGGTCGGGAAGGACAGACCTAGGAGCGCAGGCAGCCTGGACCTAGTCGGGGTGCGGGGCAGACTGACCAAGGTCGCGCATTCCCACGCAGTGAGATGGACCACGCAGGCCCCAGGGGGCAAACCCAGTGGTGGAGGGCTGACAGCGGTGGCACACTCGCGTGCAGTGGAGCGGGGCGCGTGGCCCTGGTGACGGTGGTGGCTGCGGTGCTGGGTGGGGGTTGCGGAGGCGGCCGCCGGAGGGAAGCCATTGTCCCTCTTTGACCCCGCCCCCACATACAACGTCACAACCCAGCGACTGAGTTGCCCTGCTCTGGTGAAAACCTAGGGCTCCGTTCCTGCTACTTAACAGGCACAAATAGCCCAAAGGATGGCTCAAGAAGAACTCAAAGTCCCAGAGCCAATAACTCTAAGCGACCAACAGATTGCCAGCCTCTCAGAAGCCCAATTTAAAACACTATTTATCAGGATGCTCACAGAATTGGTAGAGTACAGTCACAAATTAGAGGAACTTAGTCACAAATTAGAGGAACATATGAAGGCTAAACTAATTGAAATGAAGGGAGAGGTCCAGGAAACCAATAGCGATGGAAAGGAAAATGGGACTCAAATCAAGGGAGTGGACCAGAAGGAAGAACGAAACATCCAACCAGAAAATAGTAAAGAAACAAGAATTCAAAAAAATGAGGAGAGGCTTAGGAACCTCCAGGACATCTTTAAACGTTCCAACATCCGGATTATAGGGGTACCAGAAGGGGGAAAGAAACAGCCACGAGTGGAAAATGTATTTGAACAAATAATAAAGGAGAACTTCCCCAGTCTGGCAAAGGAAATAGACTTCCAGGAAATCCAGGAAGCTCAGAGAGTGCCAAAGAAGTTGGACCCAAGAAGGAACACACCAAGGCACATCATAATTACATTAGCCAAGACTAAAATGAAGGAGAGAATCCTAGAAGCAGCAAGGGATAAGGGGACAGTCACCTACAAAGGAGTACCCATCAGACTGTCAGCGGATTTCTCAAAAGAGACCTTACAGGCAAGAAGGGGCTGGAAAGAAGTATTCCAAGTCATGAAATCCAAAGACCTACAGCCAAGATTGCTTTATCCAGCAAAACTTTCATTTAGAATGGAAGGACAGATAAAGTGCTTCTCAGATAAGGTCAAGTTCAAGGAGTTCATCATCACCAAGCCCTTATTATATGAAATGCTAAAGGGACTTATATAAGAAAAAGAAGATGAAAAATATGAACAGTGAAAGGACAGCAAACACACAGTTATTAACAACCACACCTAAAACAAAAGCAAACCAAGAGGACAGCTAGATCAGGAGTGGAACCATAGAAATGAAGAACACATGGAGGGTTAGAAACAGGGGAGTGGGAGGAGGAGAAGGGGGGAGAAGGCACAGAAAATAGCATAGATGGTAGGTAGAAAATAGATAGGGGGGAGGACAAGAATAGTGGGGGAAATATAGAATCTAAAGAAGTTGAGACACATGGTTATAAACTAAGGGGGGAGAAGGGTGGGGGAGGGAGTGTGCGGGTGGAGGGGAATGAAGGGGGGAATAGAACAACTGTAATGGTATAATCAATAAACTATATTAAAAATAAATAAATAAATAAATAAATAAATAAAAAGAACTCTTACATTTTTGTAACAAAAGACAAACAACCCAGTTACAAAGAAAAAAACTTATACAAACGGCCCAACACGCACATGAAAAGACACTCAATGTTACTGGTCATTAGAGAATGGCGAATTAAAATCACAACAAAATACCATTTGCTACCCACTAGGACAGCTATAATTAGAAAAGAAAAACAAGAAAAGTGTTGGTAGGAAAATCAGAACCCTCATATGGTGCTGGTGGGATTGTAAAATGATGTAGATGCTCTCAAAAACAGTTCGGTGATTCCTTAAAAACTTAGGCAACTTATGCAAAAACTTAAGCATAGAGTTACTCAATGAATGACCCAACAAATTTCACTCCTAGAGCCATACCCAAGAGAATCAGAAATATGCCCAGACAACAACTTATACATGAATGTTTATAGCAGCACTATTCATAATAACCAAAAAGTGGAAACATCCAAATATTCATCAACTGATTAATGTATAAACAAAGTGTGGCATAGTCATGCAAAAAGTATTATTAAACCATAAAAAGAAAGTACTAATACATGTTACAACATGGACAGACTTTGAAAACTGTATGCTAAGTAGAAGTCAGACACATACTGTATGATTCTGTTTATAGGACATCTCCAAAATGGGTGATTCCATTGAAACAGAAAGTAGATTAGCGGTTGGAGTGACTACTAATAAGTATAAGGTTTCTTTTTGGGGTGATGAAATATTCTGGAATTAGATAGTGGTATTTGTGGCACAACCTAGAGAATATACTAGAAATGCCTGAATTATATACTTTAATATGGTGAATTATATAGGATGGGAATTTCTCCATATTAAAAGGAGAATCAAACAGAAATTTTAGTACTAAAATATATAGTAACTTTAATAAAGAGCTCAATGTGTAGATTAAATATCAGATTAGGCAAAACTGAATAAAAAATTAATGAACTCAAAGGTAGGATTTTGGTACTCAGATTGTCCCAGATTTGGCCAGTGGGAGCTCCTTCAAGCTGGCACCTTGGCCTGCCATTCTTTAAACACATCCTTACTTCTGGCACAAGGTGGTCCAGGCTTACTCTCCCATTTACTCTTAGCAAAATGGGACCCAGCCATTTTGCTAAGTACCCTTTTCCTTTGCAGTGGGAAATGATAGTAAAACTGGAGATCTGCAAACTAGGCGTGCTCATTGCCATGGAGGCATCATTGCTCATGTCTTTTCAGTAAACAGACTGAGTAAATTTCCATTTTTGATGATGAGATAGCCAACCTATCAGATGCAGAATTCAAAACACTGGTGATCAGGATGTTTACAGAAATGGTTGAGTACAGTTGCAAAATAGAGGTAGAAGTGAAGGCTATGCAAAGTGAAATAAAGGAAAATGTACAGGGAACCAAAAGTGAAGGGAAGGAAACCGGTACTCAAATTAATACTTTGGAGCAGAAGGAAGAAATAAACACCCAACTTGAACAGAATGAAGAAACAAGAATTCAAAAAAATGAGGAGATGCTTAGAACCTCCAAGATAACTTTAAATGTTCCAACATCTGAATCATAGGGGTGCCAGAAGGAGAAGAGAAAGAGTAAGAAATGGGAAACTAATTTGAAAACGTAATGAAGAACTTCCCTAATCTGGCAAAGGAAATAGACCTCCAGGAAGTCCAGGAAGCTCAGAGAGTCCCAAAGAAGTTGGACCCAAGGAGTAACACACAAGGCACATCATAATTACGTTACCCAAGATTAAAGAGAAGAAGAGAATCCTAGAAGCAGCGAGAGAGGAGACAGTTACCTACAAAGGAGTGCCCATAAGACCATCAGCTGATTTCTCAAAAGAAACCTTACAGGCAAGAAGGGGCTAGAAAGAAGTATTTGAAGTCATGAAAGGCAAGGACCTACATCCAAGATTACTCTATCCAGCAAAGCTTTCATTTAGAATGGAAGGGCAGATAAAGTGCTTCCCAGATAAGGGCAAGTTAAAGGAGTTCATCATCACCCAGCCGTTTTTATATGAAATGTTAAAGGGACTTATCTAAGAAAAAGATAAAAAATACAGATAGCAAAATGACAACAAACTCATAACTATCAACAACCAAACCTAAAAAAAACAAACAAAAACAAATTAGGCAAACAACTAGAATAGGAACAGATTCACAGAAATAGAGATCACATGGAGGGTTATCAGCGGAGGGGTAGGGGGGGATGGGGACAAAGGTACAAGGAATAAGAAGCATAAATGGTAGGTACAAAATAGACAGGAGAAGGTTAAAACTGGTACAGGAAATGGAGAAGCCAAAGAACTTATATGTGTGACCAATGGATGTGAACTAAGTGGGGGAATGCTGGTGGGAGGGGAGTTACAGGGCAGAGGGGAATAAAAGGGAGAAAAAAATAGGACAAGTATAATAGCATAATCAATAAAATATATTTTAAAAAAGAGCCCTTGCTGGTGTAGCTCAGTGGATTGAGCATGGGCTTGCGAACCAAATAAAAAAAGAAATAGGATATTCACATAACTTCACATAATCTCTTCACAGGTTAGTTACTTAATGTAAAAGGGAAAATAATAACTTTACAGTAGAGAAACTTGGAGGGCATGTCTAGGTCTTGGTGACCCAAGTTAACATCACTAATCTGGGGACAAGTTACTATTGCCTGCTCCCTGATAAGATCAATGAGAAGAGCACAGCATCACTTCTGAGATATTCCTACCATTTTTCCATAACCTAAATCAAATGAAGTATCAGACAAACCCGAATAGAGGGACACTCTACAAAATAACTGGCCCCAATTCTTCAAAATGTCCACGTTGAGAGGACAAAGAGAGACTAAGACTGATCCAGGTGAAGGGGGGCTAAAGAGACATGACAACTAAAAGACGACAGGTGATCTAGGATTGGATCCTGAACCCGAAAACATTTTACTACAAGGACAAGTAGAACAGTGGCTAAAGTCTGAGTAAAGTCTGTGGGTTGGGGAAAAAATCTAATGTTGGGCTTTTAAGCATACAGGGATGGGCAAATGCAGGTTTAGAGTTATTCTTATGGGAAAATACAAATTAGTATATATTAATACAAGAATGAACTCTGTTTCCCCTTGTCATGACTGTAAACCTACTTTTTCCCACCCCCATATGTAAAATTAATGTAAATGGCAACAATAAAATCTGTGTCTAAATGAGATTCAGAAAATAGGTGTAAGGGTATTATCCAGATAGTGGTAGAGAGTGTTAATTTATATTTGACTTGGGCAAGTGGAGGATATATGTTGTAATTTAAGGTTATCACTAGAGAAATAGTATCTCCAAATAGTCTACGAGAAGGGGAAACTGCAGGGGTGTGGATCACTGCCGCAGCTTCAGGGAGTCCGGGGTGGAGGAGAGTCAGGCTGATGAGGGAAAGGGAGGGGTAGCACAGGAGGTTATTTTGGTGGGTGATGGAGCTGTTCTGTGTCTTCATTACGGTGGTGGCTGCAGACTCTGTGTTTGTCTAAACATATAGAATATACTAAAAAGAATGACTTTCACTGAACTTTTTAAAGTGTCAGGAAAAAAGGTTAAAAATTAGAGGGAAAGGGACTGCAGAGACAGGTAGAACAAATAACATATAGCCAGTGGATGAATTTAAACCTAAATTTATCACTAATGACAAGTGTAAGTAGGATCATGGAAAATGAGAAAACAGCCCCGGCTGGTGTAGCTCAGTGGATTGAGCAAACCAAAGGATCACAGTTCGATTCCCAGTCAGGGCACTTGCCTGGGTTGCAGGCCACTTCCTAGCAGGGGGCGCATGAGAGGCAACCATACATTGATGTTTCTCTCCCTCTCTCCTTCCCTTCCCCTCTAAAGATAAATAAAATCTTTAAAAAATAAGCAAAGAAAATGAGAAAACAGATTATAAGATAGATTTTAAATTTTAAAGTGAAGTGTATGTTGCTTATAAGGAAGAGACACACGTTGAATATAAGGATATAGAAAAGTTCAAATCAAAAGGATGGAAAGAGACCTCTGATCAAGTCAGACCAAGTAGGTTTTAATGTAAAAAGTATCATTTGTGGTAAAGAGGGATACGTTATAATAATTAAAGATTTGGGTTACCAGAAAGTGATATATACTTAAGAACAAAATTCTAAATAATGTACATTAAAAATGGGTAGAGTTAAGAGAAATAGACAATCATCAACCTCACTGGGAGATTTAATACACCTGCTTTAGTGGTTGATTAAACAACTAGACAAAAAAAAAAGATTGTTTGCCTAAATAACATACATGGTCACTGTGCCTAACAACTACAGCCAGATACACATCCTTTTCAAGTGTACCTGAAGCATTTAAAAAGCCCGAATTGAAGAGGAAACATCGAAGCTCTTGGGTGGGAAGTGAAAGCTGGAGATTGGAAAACGCCAGTTCCAAACTGAGGGTTTTTCTTCCCACACTTCAGTGATTTTTCACTGGAGATGAAATACTAGCAAGAAGGAAAGGTGCCTTTCTACAAGGATACAGACTTTTTTTAACTGTATGTGGACCTTGACTGGGGGGAGGGGCTGCACACTGCACATGTGGACAATAGTGTGGACAAGGACAGAAGGACACAGACCACCACTGTAGCTGAAGAAAGCTCCCCTGACTGACTCAGAGCTCCACCCCAGCCCCAGAGAAATGCATTCTAATTCTCTGCCAGTGAAGAACTCCACCCAGTCTCCTAGAATTGGCTTTATGCTCTTCTTGGGTCCAACTCAGGCACCTGGAGTGTCAAGAATATGCTCTCTCCATCACTGAACCTTCCGGGAGCTCTTTTTCTTCCTTGACAGTGGGATCCTAAAGCTACTGCAAAAGTACCAAAACTACACAGATCCTTCACTCTTCACTGAATTGACTTTGCTGCTGGGTTCCTCTTTCTTAAAGTATTTAATCAGCAATTTCCCCAGTGCCCTCGGCATTTCCGGACCAGTGCTGCTGACTCTAACTTTCTCCCAGGCCACCCTCCTGTCTGTGCTTATGCTGCCAACTTTCAGATGAGCTCTTTTAACTCCCGTTCCCCGTTCTCCTCCCAGCCATCTGGGAGCCACACGGGCATTCTTCTCATCCCCAGCTCCTGGTATTCTTTATTGTAGGAAGGCATGTGCTTGCAAGATCCTTATCGTCTGGCTCTGTTTTTATTTTCCCCCTTGCCTAGTTTCAAACCATTGATTGTTTTTCCTCCAGAGTTCATTTTACAACTGCTGAGAGATTTGTGCTCTCATGTTGCCTGTTTGCCTTTGTGTCTTTTGTCTTCTGGGCCCCAGTCTCCCTACGGTGCCACAGTTGTTTAGACATCATTTCTATGCCTTTAGTGTCCTGCCTGGGAGATGGGTGAGCACTCATCTTTAAAATAACCGGCAAGAAATGGTTGGGCACAAGAGATCAGGACCTAAAGACTGCCATGGAAATCATTATCCAAAAGAGCTAGAGATAGAAATTGGCCAAGAAAAGGATCACAGTGGTGATTTAAGAAATGAAGCCTCAGACTTGATTCTCTCTCCTTTTAAGAGATGTTGTTTTCAACTTATTTTCTTAGTATTAGAAATGACCATTTCAGGAGATTGTAACAACCATGGTGGAACATTCTGATTGTGAAAGGATTGTGTTCTAGACTGTGCTATCTGTGGCCTTGGGAGACCCCCCCAGCTTTTTCCTGCCCCAGCCCAGTGGGACTCAGTCTTGTTCGAATTGAGTGTTTCCCTGACAAGAGGCTCAGGTCAGTGCTAACAGAGCACGAGAGTCCAGGGAAGACAAGAGATGAATCCATGGGATTCACTGTCATGCCATAGAATGGATTTTCTCCCACTAGCATCATGGTGGGTTATCAAGTCTGACTACTCGTATATTCCAGAACTTCTGGTAAAACCTTAAGGAAATGGCTTTCAGAAACAAATGTCCGAGCAGAGAAAGCTCATGGATTTCATTAAACCAGAACTTGGTAATGGGCAGTCTTTGTTTTCACTGACCTAGTCTGTAGGGAGCTCTCACCTCTAGTCATGCAAAGTATGAACTCCATTGAACCAAGGCCCCAGTTGTGCAGCTGAGAAGGATCTGTTCTGTTTAATCTACTTGGAGGGATGGAAAGAAATTCTATCCTCCCTATTTTCCTTCTGTACCTCCTCCCACCTACCCAATTTCCTCCTTTCTGCTAAACACCTACTGGTTTTGTTTGTTTTTGCCTTTTTTTTTCCTTAGGAAAACTACATATTTCTTAGAGACTTATTACTGAACTTGGGGAAGAAAATAGGTTGTGCAGCAGCAGGCATAAGGAAAAACAGATTCTTATTTTCTGAAGATCAACCTTAAATCCCTCCATCGGAGGGATTTAGCTACAGTTTTGCATGGGCGTTAGCTCCTGGTGACCTTCCATGAGATCATGAACGTGTTTTGAAGCAGCACAGCGTGGTGAAAAGAGCACTCCAGTGGTACTGAAAGGTCTGGGTTCTAACATCAATAATGACTAACACTTACTGAGCATACTAGGTGCTAGGTTCTGTTTTAAATAGTTTACACGGATTACCTTATTATTACCCTGTTTTATAGACGTGAAGCTGAGGAATAGAGTGGTTAAATAATTTACCCAAAGTCATACGATTGGGGAATGGAAGCAGGATTCAAATCCTATTCTAGCACCTGCATGTTTTACCCTCTTCTAATACTGCATGTGGTCCTAGACAGGGTTCAGGGGTGTCCAACCCGCAGCCTGTGGGCCACATGCAGCCCAGGACAGCTATGAAGGAAGCCCAACACAAAATCATAAATTTACTTAGAACCTTCTTTTTTTGTTCATCAGTTTTCATTAGCGTTTGTATATTTAATGTGTGGTCCAAGACAGCTCTTCTTCTCGCAGTGTGACCCAGAAATACCAAAAGGTTGGACACCCCTGGTACTGAATAGCTGTGTGACCCTGGACAAGTCATTTCGGCTTTTTAGGCTCATCTGTGAACTATAACCTGAGGGGAGTTCATGGGGATAACTTCATGGAGTTTTCACTCTTAATAATGTATGTAAAGAAAACACAGCTGTATTGTTCTATTCTTGTTGGTATGTGAAAGCTCAGTGTCTGTACTAAAATGGATCTAATTGATTCAACAACTAATTATTTTATGGCTACTATGTCTTCAGCAGTGGTCTAGGTGCATGAAAGACAGAAAGATGCTTTAAAAGTTACAGTCCGTCTTTTATTTGTTTTAGTTAGATGACTTCCTATCTTACTAGCTTTGGAATTTGCTTTCTTTTTTCCTTTCTTTTTTAATTTTTGTGACTGAGTTCTTCAGATAATTAAACAGGAATCTAATTGTGAAACCAGTTATGTTTCAGAAGGTGAATTCTGAGACAGGTATTGGATTTCACACTGGGTCAGAGTCCTGACATTTTCTTTAAAAATATAACTTGTCACAGGAAGAGTTTAACTACGCCCATTCCCTTTGTATTTTAAAGATTTCATGTATTTATTTTTAGAGAAGAAGGGAAGGAGAAAGAGAAAGAAAAACCTGTGAGATTGATCAGTTGCCTTTCACACACACCCCAGCTGGGGACCTGGCCAGCAACCCAGTCTGGTGCCAAGATTGGGAATCAAACCTGTGACCTTCCAGTTCGCAGACTAGCGCTCAATCCACTGAGCCACACTAGCCAAGGCACCTGTTCCCTTTTGAGTAAAGGAGTTATAGGTGAGATTAACTTATGGTGCTGACAAGCTCAAGGCATTCTTTAAAAATGAAATGTGACTGCTTTTATACAAGGTAGTATCATTATAACCTGCAATATCTATTAGTAACTTAGAAAGTCAAATTCAAAGAAAAAAGATTTGCTATATAATAGCTAGATTTTTTTTAAATCAAATTTTCTTTCTGGCAAACTAGACTGTGGAAACATCTTGGCAGAGATAGGAAAAGAATTTATTTTTGAACTAGAAAACTAACTTAAGAAATTCCATTTCTGGTAATGACTGAGACTGGAAGAGTTGTATCCTCGGACATCAGATTAATATCCGTCTTTCTCAGTAGATTGTAAACTTTTAAACTGTCTGTTTCGCATACTGCTATATTTCTAGTCAAACCACCAGTGCTGTACACAATAGATGTTCTGTTTGCCAACAAACTCTTTATTGCTCGCTCCTTAAAACCCAGCAGTCCCCCCTTGCCAAGATCTAGTGATGGAACCTGCCTCTGTCACCTTGAAAGGGCATGCTGTTTAGCACCTGTCTTGGTTGGTGGGGTCCGGTCCTTAGCCCATTATTTTCTTTATTAATTCCACAATTATAGTGTACCTAGTCTTTGAAAACATGTGTATGACTCATTAATTAATTGTAAAGTGAACTTGGTAGTTATGATTAACAAGAAAGTAGAAAAGGATAGGAAATATCAGAATGCACTGCACATAATAAGTACTATTGTAAACACGTTATACTGGATTGCAGTTTTAAAAAGATATCTTTTGAAATCCTGCTCTAATAAAAAGCAAAAACACTTCAGGTATCCCTCTTGTGGCAGTTCCCAGCCTACATCTCTATACAAAATTTGTAATCAGTATATTTGTATTTTATACTCCTTTGGGCTCCCAGGTTATAAAGCCATAGCTGTGGCACAGCTTTCCTAGAACCATCGTGTGGTATCGTAATCAGCGAGTGAAGGCCACATAGAGAATCCTTCTACATAAACACAAGTAGTGTGGCCAAGGGGAAACCCGGAAGACCTTCCTGGGCTCTGAGCTCCAGGATCACTACCCCCACCCCCTGACGGCCTCACACTGTACCACCTGTTTTGATACACTGAGTTGGGTCGGGGAGAGAACAGCGCCCACCGCCACCTAGCACTGGCCCTGGTACAAAACAGCTGCTCCTTTTAGCCCTGCCCTCCCCACCAAAAGCAGTTCAGGCAAATCTCCAGCTCATGAAAGTTGGCCTCTTTGAAGTGGTAAGTGAGTGCCCCTGAAGTAGAGGGTCACTCTGCATCTGGTGGTGCTTCAGCTGCCAGAGGTTCATGTGGGGCTCATGTCCTTTCCCTCTGAAATCTATAAATGTAAATTCAGTGTCAAACTGTTTTTTTTTTAACAGTTGGTCTCAGAAGTGTCTTTGGATTGGGGAAGGTGTGCTAGCACTGATGGAGGGAGATCTCTGCCCTTGAAATTTTTTTTTTTTTTTTTTGAAAATTGCTGACATGGGCTCATGGACAGAGAACTAGATGACCCTGTCTCTACCTGCTGACAGACTCAGCCTTGGGACTGGGCTGAAATGAGCTCTCACCACATGGTGGAGATATGCCTTCCCCTTGTTGTTTTTTTTTTTTCTTTCATACAAATAGGGAGTATTGTTGTGCCTGTCGGATCATACAGCTTTGTAGTATCTCCCTGATGAGGACTGGTTTTAAAACCTTCCTGTAATCAGTGTTCTTTGGGAACTGCTAATAGACAAACCCATCTAAGCTCAGGAAGTTGTAGTGAGGCTAAGATGAGTGACCAGCCTAGTGTCCTGGCAGCCCAGACCATGTAGCCTCATGCCTCCTTCCATTTCTGTTGCTCTGTCCTTTTGGTGAATGAGAAGGCTTTGCAATGTTAGCCTTGCAGAAATGAGGCTGAGCATTTCAGTTCTGTCGTTCTGTGCTGTTATCTGGTGGAAAAGGAGGATTCCCTACCATTTTGTAAGCACATAGCTGGCAGGAGCTGTTGCAATCTCACTGCCTTCTGATCAGCCCCACCACCACAACAGGCAGAGTGGGGGCCCCTGAGAAACACACTCTGGCCAAAGGGTTGTGGTGAGTTTCAAAATAAGAGATCCCTGCCTGAGCACACCATTGCACTTCCTATCCCATAGGACCAGCTTTGTTCAATTGTGTCACATCTCTTTTCTAAATTTAGGCATCTTTTTTTTAAAGCAAAGATTACTATGCAAACATTTAAGAGAAAAACTTTGCCCGAAGTAATTTTTTCCCTCAACTTCTAGTTGGTTTCCTGCAATATTTAGATGACTCATTCTCTTCCAAGAAATTTTAAAGAAGAGATGCGGGCTGTGTGATAGCACACAAAGACTGCTCTGTAAATTTTCTTTCTTTCCTGCCTAGAAACCCCTTGCTTTTTTAACAGAGAAGGGAAAGGCTCTATAGTCTTCAGTCATGTACATGGTCTCAGCAGGTCTCATTTATTCCTGTTGTTCCCAGGAATAAATGTCCCCCTTGTCTTTGGGTGGGGTCCCCTTATAGTTCCTCAGTTCTGACAACCCCGTCAGAGCAGCCAGCACGGAAGCCCTTCCTGGGACACTGGGGCCATGCTTGCCACCAAAGGCACACAGTTAAGGTTTCTGAAATAGAAAATGGATGTCCTTTTTCATCTGTGAAAGGAGAAGTGCTGGCTATTTCCTGCCTCTCTGTGAGTCAGAATTGCTCTGGATTGCTGAGGGCTGGCTGGCGGCTTTATCGGACACTTTAATTGTGCTACCTACACGTGTGTCCCTGGTCCAGCCCTCAGCCAGAGGGGAGCCTGAAGTCAGGATCCCCTTCAGCAGCCTGTTCAAATAAACAGGGATAATAGTTGAGCTGGTCCTTTTCCAGCTAATCAGTAGTACATGAAAGGAAACATCTGCCTGGGCTTAATTGCTGTTTTATTGGTTATGTTTTTTCTCCCCACCCTATCCCCTCCTCTGGGGGCTGAGTTATTTATGCCATGGGTAAGCAACAAGGTAGAGGACTGGGAGCCTTCTCCTGTGATCTCTGCCATTTAGTAAGGCGGTGGTAAAGGAGGGTGGGAGACGGGCTTGGAAGGACACATGGTTACTTTCTGGCCTTAATGCTGACTCTGGGGCTGGTTGGTCAGTCATTTTGCTTCCCTTCACCTCCTTGGACCTCTGCTGCTTCAGTGGAGCTCAGCTGTCCTTGCAGTGGGAAGGAGAGGCTGGTGTGTGAGCTCCTAGGTCAGGTGTGTCAAACTCATTTCATCGGGGGGCCACATCAGCCTTGTGGTTGCCTTCCAAGGGCCAAATGTAATTTTAGGACTGCTTAAATGTAACTACTCCTCCTTCCGGCCAGGATGGAAGCATAGGTGGAAACACTGTACCTCCTCGCACAACCAAAATTAAGGATAACAAAGATTTAGAAACAAAAACACAACCATAATAGACAGCAAATTGAACTGTACAGAAGTCTGACAACCATTCATCCAGACGGGTAAGAGGGGCAGAGTCAGTGGCTGGTGGGGAGGGGTTGCGGCAGGAAAAAGCCATGGCTACCAGGCCTGGGTGCACAGGCAGTGTGGGGCTGACCTCGGTCACACATTCGCACACAGATAAACTAGGCAAAAATGGGCAGCGAGACAGACCGTGCAGCCCAGGGCCCCAGCGACAGGAAATAAAGCCTAAAAGCACCGATTGAAAAGGTGCTGGGAGGGACTCCCAACCTCACAGGAGAGTTCATTGAAGAGACCCACAGGGTCCTAGAATGTACACAAGCCCACCCACCCAGGAACCAGCACCAGAAGGGCCCAATTTACTTGTGGGAAGTGGCAGAGGGAACTGAAATCTGAGATAGAACAGAACGAGCACCATTGCTCCCTCTATGACCCCACCCCCACATACAGCATCACAACCCAGCAATGTGGGTTGCCCCTCCCTGGTGAACACCTAAGGCTCTGCCACTCATACGTAACAGGCGCAACCTGACCAAAAATGGCTCAGACAGAAGAGCAAATCAAAGCCCCAGAGCCAATACTTTTGGATAGCCAACCTATTGGATGCATAGTTCAAAATACTGGTGATCAGGATGCTCACAGAACTGGTTGATTTTAGTCACAAATTAGAGGAACAAATGAAGGCTAAACTAATTGAAACAAAGGGAAATGCACAGGAAATCAATAGTGATGGAAAGAAAACTGGGACACAAATCAATGGATTGGACCAGAAGGAAGAAAGAAACAACCAAACAGAAAAGTATGAAGAAACAAGAATTCAAAAACATGAGGAGACGCTTAAGAACCTCCAGGACATCTTTAAACGTTCCAACATCCAAATTATAGGGGTACCAGAAGAGGAAGAGGAACAGCAACAAGTGGAAAACTTATTTGAACAAATAATAAAGGAGAACTTCCCCAGTCTGGCAAAGGAAATAGACTTCCAGGAAATCCAGGAAGCTCAGAGAGTCCCAAAGAAGTTGGACCCAAGAAGGAACACATGAAGGCATATCATAATTACATTACCAAAGATAAAAATGAAGGAGAGAATCCTAGAAGCAGCAAGGGATAAGGGAACAGTCACCTACAAAGGAGTACCCATCAGACTGTTAGGTGATTTCTCAAAAGAGACCTTACAGGCAAGAAGGGGCTGGAAAGAAGTATTCCAAGTCATGAAAGGCAAGGACCTACATTCAAGATTGCTCTATCCAGGAAAGCTTTCATTTAGAATGGAAGGACAGATAAAGTGCTACTCAGATAAGGTCAAATTCAAGGAGTTCATCATCACCAAGCCTTTATTATATGAAATGTTAAAGGGACTTAGCTAAGAAAAAGAAGATAAAAAAATATGAACAGTGAAAGGACAGCCAACTCACAATTATTAACAACCACACCTAAAACAAAAGCAATCTAAGAGCACAGCTAGATCAGGAGCAGAGCCACAGAAATGGAGATCACATAGAGAGTTAGCAACGGGGGAGTGGGAGGAGGAAGCCGGGAGTGGGGAGGTACAGAGAATAAGTAGTGTGGATGGTGGGGAGAAAATAGACAGGGGGGTGGGGCACGAGTAGTGTGGGAAATGTAAAAGCTAAAGGACTTACGACACATGGACATGAACTAAGGGGGGGGGATGTGGGTGGGAGGGGGTGTGCAGGGTAGAGGGGAGCGAAGGGGGGGAAATGGGACAACTGTAATGGCATAATCAATAAAATATATTTTTAAAATGTGTAACTACTCCTTAACTCAAGCAAGAACTTCGCGCTGCCACAGGGTAGAAACAAGGTGCCGGGCCAGATAAAACAAGTTGGGGGGGCAGATTTGGCCTGAGGGCCTTGTGTTTGCCACCTGTGTCCTAGATGAAACTCATTTCCTCCTGTGGCTTCTTCCAAAGGTTGAGGGGCATTGGAAATGATAAATTGAAGATTGGCCAGATAACCCCTGAAGCCATCCATTTTATAGAGCATCTTGGTCCCTGATTATTTTCCACTCTATGGAGTGAAGCCAACCAGCCATACCCTGAAGTGGGTGGTATTTGAATCTAACACAGAATCAAGAAGCCAGACAAAACATCATAAAGAATCATTGAATGGCAGAGGTTGGATAAGAACTTAAAAAATGTTTGAGCCAAAGACTTTCATTTTATGGAAAGGAAAACACGGGTTTAGAGAGATTAACTGACTTGTCCAAAGTTACTCCTTGATAGTGAAGGAACTGGGAATAGACTTGTGATTGCTAATTCAGGGCTCCTTCCACCTTTTCCACACTACCAGGTGTAAAAATTCATGTCAACTCATGACAGAGATCACATATGTTATATTCCATACTTGATTCCATAATACAAAAATGGCAGAGTATAAACAAAAAATGAAAATGACAGATCAAATTTTTTTTTTTAAAGTTCAGGCTTGCCCTGGATGGTGTGGCTCAGCGGACTGAGCAGCCAGGTTCCCAGTTGGGGGCGTGCAAAAGGCATCCAGTCAGTGTTTCTGTCACACTTTAAAGTTTCTTTCCCTCTCATTCTCCCTCCTAGTCCTCTCTAAAAATAAATAAATAAAATATTTTTAAAATGTATTTTTTAAAAGTTCAGGCCCAGTAGAACCAAAGGACTGCAAATTACAGTAGGGTACCATTTCAAATTGGCAAGATCAAAAAGTGAAATATAGCATTCTTAAAAGTTTCTGGTGGTACTTTAAATGGTACAGTGGCTTTTCAAGGGCAATTTAATGTTATAAGTAGTAGTCTTCGACTCAGCAGTGTTACTTCTAGGAGAAAATAATGAAATGTATGCATAGATTATATATGTAGTAATTTAATACAGCTTGTTCTATCATAAAAATTTGTAAACAAAGTGTCTCAGAATGAGGGGTAGCTACATCAATATAATCTATTATGATGTTATAGAAGAAGAATAATATGTAAGGAAATGTTTACAACATATATTTAAGTGATAAGTTATATGTGTATAATGTAATCCCAATCTCATGAAAATCATAGAAGATTAGAAAAATATATAATAAAATCTAGAATGATGATTTCTTAGTGGGAATTACATTTCCTTTTTTTGAGGTTTCTGCTGTTTTATGTATTACAATAAACTTATTCCTTTTGTAGTCAGGGAAAAAGTAGTCTTAAAGTCACACATCTTGAAAACAGCAAGATCTTCAGCGATTATGTGCCTGACATGCAAGACCTTTATTTGCCTGGGAGCTGAGCAGTGCCAGGGAGTTGTGCTACGCCTTCTAGTAGGAAGGCGTTCTTGGTATCTGATTTCTAGTAGAAAAGAACTAAAAGGAGCTGGTAGAAGGCTCCCTTCTCAGAGGCCCAGTAATGCCCATCAGTTTAATTTCCTGCTCTTTGGGGCCTGGCATGAAACACTCAGTATAGAAGGTGAGGCTCTTCCTCATTATTCTCTTTTTCAATTGTTCTCTCTGGTGTAGTTAGATGCCAGTTCTGAGTGGCAGCAGCAAAGAACCTGAGAGAGCCACCACTACTTAGGATTCACCAGTTGGCAACCCTTTAACATATTATCAGCATTGAGTAACATCATAGCTCATCGCACAACCTGTCTATATTGAGGTACCACTGCCCTTGGCATTTAGGGTTGAGATAGAGCAAGAAAGAGGCCTAATTTCTCCGTGCTTGAAGGTTCCTTTTTAGCTGGGTACTTTGAAGTCCTTGAATTTTTAAAAAAGACTTTATTTATTTATTTTTAGAGAGAAGAGAAGGGAGGGAGAAAGAGGGGGGAGTGAAACATCAGTGTGTGCTCGAACCCCCTACTGAGGGTATGGCCTGCAACCCAGCATGTGCCCTGATTGGGAATTGAACCAGTGACGCTTTGCTTCACCGACCCGTGCTCAGTCCACTTAGCTACACACCAGCCAGGGCCTGAAGTCTTTGGATGTTTATATACTTCTTGTGATCTCATCCTATTTTATACCTTACTTTCCTCCACAGTTCTCAGATGTGCTTGACTACAAGTCTCCAAGAAAAGTTGTTCCACCTGACAACAGTTACTGAGTAGGATTGTGACTGTCAGGCCTGTTCTTTGGGGACTAATTGAAAAATCAAGGCTACAACCCATTTTCCCTCCACATGATTGCCTTTGCTAGGTTCTAGAAGGGGCACATTTCATTTTATTAAAATTCTTTGAGTAATCTGACCATAATTGGGTCTGATCGGAGTGGTTATCTGATTTGCTAGATTAAATAGTGGGCCTTAATTGAGTCTGTGTTATTTGTAGAGCCAGTGCTGCTCTTGCCTTTGTTGCCCCCTCCCTCCTCCTTCTGTTTCCCAATTAACCTTCATTCCTCTTTCCTTGCAGAGTAAAGAAGTCGGCCAGCAGCTCCAAGATGATTTGATGAAGGTCCTGAATGAGCTCTACTCGGTAAATCAGACGGGTTGTCTGGACCTTTAACAAGCAGAGGGAAGCGTTTAGCACTATGTGGCCATAGTGACATCAGCAACAGAACTGAGCTGAGGTTGAGGACAGTGCATGGTCCCCTTTGGGGGTGCCTCCACCCATCTCTTCTTTATACTCTCATTTTCAAACCTGAATGAAGCAAAAACACTTCCTCGAAAAAAAGATCCCCTTTCAACTGTGCCAGCTAGAGACCAGCTGAGGCTTAGGTCACCGGCACAACCGATCCCATTTGCAGCCAACCAGCGACCCCAAACCTAATGGCAAGGAACACAGCCTGCCTTGTACCACTAATACATGTGTGCTGGAAAGGTTTGTGGTTCAAGGTTTTACATCAGTTCTTGGGTTGATCTACCTGTCTAAGACTAGAGTGAGTGCTCTAGAGGGAAGCATAGAGTCCTAAATGCCCATAATATGAGGAACCAGTTCAAATAGAGCTTTACGTTGACTCCCTGGGCTTTCATAAAGGCCAAGCCTCAGTGAAGGGAAGGTTTGGGGGAAAAAAACAGTTCTGAAAGAACTGGCACTTCAAGCACATGATGCCTGTGGCTGATGAGTGTTTCTTTTTTTTTTTTTTAATTTTTAAAAAAAATTTTAAAGATTTTATTTATTTATTTTTAAGAGAGGGAGAAACATCAATGTGTGGTTGTCTCTCGTGTGCCCACTACTGGGAACCTGGCCCCCACAACCCAGGGATGATGAGTGTTTCTTAACACACAAATAGGTGGTGGTGGGTGTTCTTCCCCGAGCCATGTTTCATTAATTATAATTAAAACACACATGCACACCAAAGAAATTCCTGTTGCTGTACAGGAAATATTTCAGTTGTGCAGCTAAAGCCTTTCAGGGTTACCCCATCCTGTTTTGGAGGTGAAATTGATTTCCTGTGTTTACTTGCTTATTTCCTCCCTCCCTTTTTCCCTTCTTTCTTTTTCTTTTTTTTTTCTTTAAATTCACAGGAAGACAGTCAGTGGTCATATGCGTCACAGGCATTTGGGATCAGAGAATTGCATGTTCTTGACCAAAAGTCTAGGTGTGGCCATTTTGTCATGGCAACAGTTAAACAAGTAAATAGGGTAGTCATCAGACTTGTCTCCAGTGACGCTTATTGTGTTTGGAATTTCTGCTCTGTGACTCTTTTGCTCTGAAGCCAAGTAGATAGAGAGTACCCTTTGGTTTCCTTGCCAGGTTTTCATTTCTCTCAAATGAAGTTAAGGCTTATTAGAAGTAGAAGCACATTGACTTGGATCATTTTCAGACTGGATGAGTTTCTTGAACCCTTTGTCTTTTTAATGCTTTACTTCTTTATTTTTAGAGCATCTTCTAGGCACCAAGAAAAGCTATTATCACTCCTTTCTCCTGCAAAGAATGCACTAAGATAGAAAATGACACATGTAGTCATTGTATGAATCCTTCTACTTTCCTGTAAACATCTTGGGCTTCTGCTATATGCTGTTTCTGGGGAGGAGTAGGGTTGATAGCCAGCAAACCCCAAGCTGACTCAAATCTAGCATGCCGCATTCTGCAGTGCAGCAGACAGGAAGTGTGTCTAGGGATCTGTTCGCATTAGCCAGAGTCCGAGGTCTCCTAGTATGCTGAGGTTAAAAATAATAATAAGCCAAGGGTATACTTTGGTTTGGAGTGAGGAAGAAAACCCTGTCACTTGTTCTGTGGGGCGCTCTACAGCCACAGACAATGCAGAGCGTGAACTTCTCCTGCTGGTGTGCAAACCGAGAGCTGGCTGCGTGTGGTATCCCCTGCCATCAGGTGAATTGACACACACTTATAATCTGTCTGAGTCCAAAGTAAAATTTGATGTTTTCCTGTGGTGGGCAATAGGAAGGGGAAAAAGAGAGGACACTGGAAAGTTCCAGGGAAGGCAGTGATTCTCTGGCAGGGTGGCTTTTTACCCCCAAGGGGACATTTGACAATGTCTACAAATGTTTTTGGTTGTCATAGCTTAGGTGGGGGGTGCTGGAGATAAGATTGTGACTAAAATCTTATAATGCACAGGACAGCCTTCTACAACAGAAAATTATGTGCCTAAAATGTCAGCAGTACCAAGATTGAAAAACCCTGGTCCATAAGTAGTGCCTCCTGAATTAGACAGCCCAGATTCTCTCCAGTCTTCCGCTAGCTACATGATCTTGGGGATGCTCTGTGACCCAGGTCTGCACCTGCCATGTGCTGGTGTCTCCACGTCCTGGAAGTAAGGGTTGGGGGTCACCTTCCTGAAATGGCAAACTACAGTTAAAGGCCAAATGACTTTGTAGATTCTGTAGGTCACTAGAAAATTCAGAGAGTAGAATCATACGTTGTTTCTTCTCGAGCGTGAGATAAGCATAGGACTGGTTGGACTTTATAGGGACCAACTATCCCTGTTTGCTGAGGTCTGGAGGGCTTCCAAGGACATGAGACTTTTTCAGTGCAGAACCCTGGAAAGTCCAGGGTAAACCAGGCCCATTGGTCACCCTACATGGGACAGTGGTTTCATCAAGCAGGAACTTGGGACCACTGTATGCTGGGTTTGGGAAGGTACTTGCTGTGTGTTCTCTCTCTGTCTCTCTGTCTCTCTCTCTGGAGTTAAGAAGGGAACATGGGAGGGCTGCTTATAAAGAGCTTCCCCCTTATCTGCTTTTCCAGAAGCCATCTCATTTCAGTGACTGTAGGCAACAAAAGTTTTTTGTAGGCATGAGACAAAGGAAATCAAGGTTATGAGGAACCACCGTCTTCCGTGCTTTTCTTACCTTGCCTCTAATAGCCACAAGTACTTCTTTGGGGGAGGCTGATTGCTGAGGAGTTGATAATTTAAGCACTTTTGAATCTTCATAATCCAAAAACAGGGCCCAGGTGTTCCCAAATAAAGGTGCCTTTAGTAAAGAGGCCTGGACTCCTGGACTCCATAAGTGGCCAGCTGCTCCTCTATACTTAACTCTTTTCTGCCTGAAAGGCCTTTGGTTTCCCTGATTTGGCCTCTGTGTGAGGGGCTGCTTCCCACAGCTGCTACGCAGAGAGCGATCTCAGTGAGCGTTCTCCCCCACATGTCCCCGCCCCACCCCCCATAATTAATGAGCTGGCTAGTTTGGAGGCTATGGCATACATAAGTGGCTTTCATATTCTGACTGATGATCCGGGAATGCCTTTGAAGTCAGAGCTCCCTGCTTCCCAAGAAACTCTGGAATTCTCTGCCTTGGTTGTACTCAGGAGCTGTATCTGGAAAAGGCAGGAAAGTCCCATCCCGTCCCCCTTCCACCAGGAAGGCATATATGTGGGGCCACTAATGCCACATGGATTGGATGAACAGGAAGAGTTGAGGAAGCCCTGAAATTGAGAAAGAAGAGGAGTTGGGACTTGGAGGGTATCAGTGCCCCACAAGTGTTACGGTTCTAAGTATTCCTCCTGATTATAGTCTTCCTGATTTGGTGTAGCAGCTGTCTGCTAGGGAGCCATGACTGGTATTCAGCACCTGCTCCCTTTAAACAATGTCAGTTTGGTAGTCCCCCAACTCTGCTTGCTTGTGTCTGCAGCACTGGGCACTAAGGATACAAAGACAAATAAGAGTTGTTCCTGAACTCAAGGCATTTAGTTTTCATAGAAGAGACAGAAAAATAAAGCAAGAAGTGAAATACATAAGACGTGTCTGCATAGAGGAGGGATGTGAAGTCAGACTGCCTGAAGAGATTCTTGAATGGAATCTAATTGCCAAGAACTCTTTTATTTTTCCCTTTTTGTAGCATCCTGTTCTCGGTTCATGATGTATTGTTTTCATTTCTCATTGATCTCTCTAGGGATATTATTGATAGATTGGTATTGAAGGGTTTTTTTCTTTATACTTTCTGTTTCTTCTAAATTTGTTGTTTTGGTCTTTTGTGTTACATATTTTTCCTAAATGTTTAATAATCTTTAGCTGCCTGCTTACATTTTAAAGTGAGGTACTGAAAAGCTGCTTGGAAGTTATGGGTGGACCTGGCTTTTACTGCAGGACAAGGGTGTCGCACCTGTGGCCCAGGATGGCTGTGAATGCAGCCCAACACAAAATCGTAAATTTACTTAACACATTATGAGATTTTTGGTTTTGTTTTTGTTAGTGTTCATGTATTTATGGGCCCAGCACGCTTCCGCTGCGTGACTCTGCTCTCAGCAGTGTTCATGTATTTACTATGGGGCCCAAGACAACTCTTCTTCTTCCAGTGTGGCCCAGAAATGTCAAAAGTTTGGACACCCATGCCAGGATGATCTGATGGGACTCTGTTCTTGGGGAAGACTAGTATTTCTAGGACTTCTGTCTTGGATGGTCAGATTCCCCAGACAAGGCTCTTTATCTCCCACCTACATTTGGGGGCCAAATTGTGAAGAGGCTTGTGCCATCTCAACATTCATTGCAGAACTTTCAGTTGATACTCCTGGAACCCAAATCCAGTGCTGTTATCCTCAGCTGAGCCTGCTGTCCTCCGTTTATGGACGCTCCCTAAGAGTCTGAACCTCCAGTCTTCCACGACCGATGGGTGGGGGCAGCGGGAGGATCTGGGGGTCCAACGATCTGAGGCCTTCAACAGTCTCTTTTGTTTGTAGCTCCACCTTTATCCCACTGCCAGAAATTCCTCTTACGGTTTTTGTGGTTCTTGGAGCACAAAAAGGCTCTCTCTACTTCTGGTTTAGGGTTCAGTGGGTCAGTTACTACTTGCCTCCTGCTCTTCACCTTCCACTTTTGTTCTTTTTTGTTTTCCATAATTTATTTATTTAATTTGTACAAAAAATAATGGTGATAAAAACTCCTATTATTTTGGTGTAGCTTAGGGAGGGAACAGAGCTAAAGACATGAATTCAGTATTATGATTTTCAAAGTAAAGTTAATTCTCTTTGTAGAACTGAAGGTTTAGATTTCTGAGTTTTTTCCCCAGTTTGTATTTGCCTCACTATGTGTATTGCTCCAAGTCCTGGTTTATCCAATTGTTTCGCCATCATGTATTCAAGCATCAATCAGCCTTTGGACACCTCAGCTTTTCCTTGAGTTGGAGGACAGAAGTTATGCTTCTCTGTTTCCACAGAAGAGTAATTCAGTGTCATTAAGTCACTTGGGCAATACTAATTATAAAACTACCATTGTTTACATGACAACTCTGAAGAAGAGAAGAAAACACAAGAGAAGTGGTGGTTTCCCTTAGGAATTCAGAGTTTTTTAGATGAGGTAGTATTTTATTCTTTTTCGAGAGTTCTTTAAGTTCTTTAGGGGGAAGGAGCCATATAAATGGTTGGTTTTTGCTTCTTCATGTGTTGTCTTGTCACCACTAATCCTCTGAGCTCTTTTTTGTGTCTCGTGTTTAGTCATAGTGTTTCCTATTTATTCATTATGTATCTTTATGAAATAGAAAACCACTTTCTTAGAAATCATTCACTTTTGACTTTGAACCCTTTGGTCACGTTCAGATTGAAAAAGAGAAAAGGGAGCCTCCTGTCTCCCCTTCCTCACCCAGGATGTGAGATGCCTCTTTCTCACGCCCTCCGCACCCTGGAAACCTGGCAGACCATTTGAATTACTTAGAAAGGCTTTTAATGCTCTCAGAATTAAATATCATTTCTCCTGTCTTGAGAATATACAGAGAAGGTCTTATACTTATGAGAAATTATGTCAGGTTCAAAATAAGGTGAAGCTGATTGAAAACATTCGGTATCCAAAATGAGACATCATTTAAACTCTAATGTACTTTGGTTTTGTAATTGTCCCAATATTCTTTATTCCTTCGTCTATCCCCAGCTGATTCTAAGGTATTAGTATACCCACAAAGTTTCTCTAGCCCAGAATTTGGCACCCTTGGCACCATGGGCATTTTGGACCAAGTAATTCTTTGTTGGGTGGACTGGCCGGTACACAGGGGGTTCAGTAGCATCCTGGCTTCTGCCTGCTACACGCCGGCAGCAGCACGCTTCAAGCCGTAACAATCAGAGATGTCTCCAGGCAGTACCACACATCTCCTGGGGACCAGATTAGCCTTTATTTGAGGCTGCTGATTTAATTCAAGTCTATAAGTGAAACTATTTTTCTTTTCTAGTCTCTCTTATCTAAATTTAACCTTTCCTTCCAATGAATCCAGCTGTGGTTCTAAGCAGAGGAGAGACACTGGTGCTTAGTGGCCAAGACTGTGGACTTCGTGGCCTGACAAACCTGGGTTTGAATCCTGAGTCTGCCATTAACTAGCTGGTGACCTTGGATATGATAGTTCATCTCTTTGCATCTCAGTTTTCTCATCTTTAAAAGTCGAAGTCACAGCATGTCTTTCATAGAGCTGTTGTGAGGGTTAAATGAGGTGATGTATTTAGAGCCCTGAGGTACAGCGTGTGCTAAGTGGTAGAAGTTACTGCTGTACCCTTGCTGTCCTCTGCGGTGCAGTCCCTTGCCTCTGCGTGTACACGCATGTGTACCCCAACTTCTGTATTCTGTAATTTTCCCTCTCAGAGAAATTTCATGGCATCAAAAATGTCAGCGTTCTTGAACTTCAACTTGCTTAGTCTATTATCAAGCATTTTTAATTCTCATATGGAAGCTAGAGGCTCCCTGTGTGGTAACAGAAAGTTCCATCAGGGAAGAGTATGTACCTTGCGGGTAGAAGAAGTAGTATGTTTGGGAATACGGAAACAAATGCAGATCCCAGGCTTCCTGGCCTCCTCATTATGAAAAGGGATTAGACTCCCAGATAATTGCTTTGGTAGAAAATTAGAAAATTGTATCCCTCTCCTTTTATACTACTCTCCTCCTGTGACAGTTCCAGTCTCACTTGATATGGATTTTATTCCTTCTCAGGCTCTTACCTGAATTATTGTGCAGGTTTACAGCTTTCACAGGGTTGTTGTCTAGATCACAGGATTGCCACCACGATGAAATGGGAAAATGCAAAAGTGTGTGTGTGGCACTTGGCACAAAGCCAGGAGTAGACTAAGTGCTCAGGAAACAGTAGCTACCATTGTTAGTGCTGCTGCTTTTCTAATTGCTGAGAGTAGGTGTTTGATCAGTGTAAAGCAGACCAGACAGGTCCCCAGGAAAGAGGCAGTGGAAAGAGCTTTTGGAGCCTTTTCCCTCTTCCTGATTTTATATCCAAAAGGTCCAAAAAGTATAGGTCACTCCATAGGCTATGCTGCCCTCTTCAGGGTTTCTGACCGGGCTTTGCTCTGGCGTCTGAGTAGTGGTGTTGTTTCCTATCTACTTGGCATTGTGACATGACTAAGTGATAGAAATGATTTGGCCATGATAAAACAGTAATGATCACAAATGTTAATAAATTCAAGCAAGCCCTGGCTGGTGTAGCTCAGTGGATTGAGCGCGGGCCTGCGAACCAGACGATCACGGTTCGATTCCCAGTCAGGGTACATTCCTGGGTTGCAGGCCGGTTCCTTGCAGGCTAACTACCAGCACAGGAGGCACAAAAGGCAACCATACATTGATGTTTCTCTCCCTCTCTCCTTCCCCTCTAAAAATAAATAAATAAATAAAAATCTTTTTATAAATAAATAAATAAATAAATAAATCCAAGCAAATAATACGTGGTGGAAGACACGAAATCATTTTAATAGTAAGACGTGTTGGCTCAGTTCAAATCCTGCTTTCCTGTGCTTTGCAGTGGTCTTTAAAATATAATGTTAAAGTCCACTTCAGACACTTAGGAGTTTTCCCCTTCAGGATGTGAAGATACTGCTCACAGGAAAGAGGTCCTGCTAAGCCTGTTAGTCTGTAAAGCAGAGAATTGACCCCATTGGCTTGACCTCTGGGGTGGGGGCGGATGGTGTCTTGCAGGTCATGAAGACATATCACATGTACAATGCTGACAGCATCAGTGCTCAGAGCAAGCTAAAAGAGGCTGAGAAGCAGGAGGAAAAGCAGATTGGCAAATCAGTAAAGCAGGAGGACCGGCAGACCCCACGCTCCCCTGACTCCTCATCCAACATTCGCATTGAGGAGAAGCATGTCCGGAGGAGCTCAGTGAAGAAGATTGAGAAGATGAAAGAGAAGGTGCGTACATGTGCTCTGGCCATGGTAGGGGCTAGGGAGGAACATTCTGGAAGTCAAGCCTAATAGGAGTCAACCATTAGGTACAGAGGCAGAACAAGGAAGCTCTAGCTTCTTTTCATGCCTGATGACCAAAAGTAAGTCCTTGCTATCTGCTCCAGAAGGAATCCTAGATGTTTGGAAGAACCTGGGCACGTGGGCTCCTGGTTTTTCACCTATAGCAGATAAGCAAGTACCAGTCACCTTTCCCAAGCCTGGGAGGGGACCAGAGACCTAGGGTTTGGCTTCAGGTATCAGGTGCTCAAGGACAGACGTAATGACACCTCCTTCAGGGTAGCCATGTGAGGATGGAGAAAGGTATTTGCAGGTAGAACTGAAGTGGGACATGCGTCTAAAGTAGGGAGCCTCATTAACCTTTCCTGGATTGCTCTACATTATGCCCTTGAATCTCATTAAACAGAATTAGAACCCAATTTAAGAAAGATGCGCATAGGGAGTAGCAGCACAATTGTGGTTCTTGAATGTACTGTACTTTCATCTTTTAGAGAATAGTCTCCTCTTTAAAAAAAAATAAAAAGTAAAATTGAACTTTTGTTCTCTTTTCAGCGCCAAGCCAAGTACACGGAGAATAAGCTGAAGGCCATTAAAGCCCGGAATGAGTACTTACTGGCTTTGGAGGCGACCAATGCATCAGTCTTCAAGTACTACATCCACGACCTGTCTGACCTTATTGATGTAAGTACTTAAAGCTGGGGGCCCAAGGGTGCCCATTTCCTGGTTTCAGAGATCTGGCCAGGTGATCCCCAGTTCTATTGCTCAGGCATCTCGAGCATTTTGAGAACTTACAAAGTTGCCGTGATCCATCAGGGAGCTAGCCATGTACCAGGTGTCGGGTGAAGCACTTTACACTTTACCTCCTTCAGTTTTCACTAAACTCCTGAGGAGAAAGCATTATTATCTCCATTTTTACAGATTAATTTCACAAAGTTTGGATGAGTTACCCAGACTCAGCCAATGAGTGACAGAGGCAAAAATTGTACCTAGGTCTGATTATTAATCCATGCTCTTAAGCACTGTGAATTCTGTCTGCCTTAAATCAGCTGCTTGCACATAGACGTGAGGGGCAAGAGCTAACGAATTAGAATGCCATCTATACCTTACATTTGTGTGACTCAGTGTTTCTCAGGATTATCTCATTTAATTGTCATTTGGCCCTTTTGAATCAGTATTAGTATCTTCAGTTTGGCAGGCAAGAATTCTATCACTGAAGCACCCACGCGCTTACCTATTTTCATTTTGTAGATAAGGAATGGAGGGGTCAAGAGGGTTACCTGCCCAAAGGTACTCTGCAAATTAAGGTCCCGGTCAGGAAGGTAACCAGATGTCCCTGACACCTGGCCCATACCTCTTGGTATGTGGCACCAAGACAATGAGAGAATTAGGATAGTAGACACATGTTGTTTTGCATGGAGCAGGCACAGTCAGCCTTGGCCTTATTTCTCCTGCTGCTTCCCCTCAAACCGTATAGTGGTTGAGTCTTGCAATACCCGCCACCTGCAGGCTCCTCTCTGACCCAATTCTGAGCCAGTTCTGACTGAGGCTACTTAGATATCATTAGAAGGAGGGGCCTGGAATCAACTGGCCTAGCATCCCAGTCTCCAGGGCTTCAGACAGACCCTGGCTAGTCTCCTGTCTGAGGCCTGATGTTTGCCTCTGGCTCTCAGCGGGCAGCAGCTGAGCTTGCAAGTCTCTGGCCAGACCTCTCACACTTGCCTGCCTTCCTTGGTTTCTCCGCAGAAAAACCTGCCGCACTTCACGATATGTGGAGTCCTGGCTAAGATTTGCCTAAGTAGCTGGATAAGCTGGGGCTTGTCACTCAGCTGTTTGGGAACTACCTTTGTCTCCACTCCCGCCTTCCCTCTGGCAAACTGAAGAACTGGTCTAGATCTGGCCTTAAATCTGGTGTCCCATCAGAGTTGCTGTGGAGCACTTTTCTAAAATGCAGGTTCCCGTCTCCCTTTAGCCACGGGTTTTTGACTCAGTAAGTCTCAGACTTTTAATGCCCTGGGTGTCTTTGTCTCACTGAGTAAGCGGAGCCCTGATCACTATTCAGGTTCCTCTTTGTTCTCTCTGCTTGTTGATGCCAATCTGAACACCGTCCTTCAGTGGAGGTCAGAGCCCTAAGCCGGATCCTTTCTCCTCCTGGGGGAACTGCCCCTCACTGGGAGAGAGGCCTCTTCTTACCTGAGGGAGAGAATTACTTCTTTCTTGTGTCAGTGACTGCCGTCCGTCTGCCTTCGGTAAAGTAAAAAGTCAGACTGCTGAAGTCCACCAGCCTCCTCTACTGTTTTGTCCTTTTCTGTCTCTTTTGCCCCCAGGGAAACTTTGTTAGTCACAACCTTTGCCATTCATAGACCCTCCATTAATAGGTGTTTTAACCTCAATCTAAGAAGCAAGCTATTTTGGACCTTGGACCTTATTCTTCTCATTAAAAAAAAAAAAGCTGTTAAGAGCCCATCTTCACAGAGTGCCTGCCAGCCTCCTTAGCACCCAGCCAGGCTGTGGGTCTAGGTTCCTGTGAGCAAGGCCCGGCTGCTAGCATTCCAGGCCACTCAGATGCTAAAGTTGCTCTTGTTTTATTTTGTTTGATGTTTGTTTCATTTTTGTTTTTCCTAAGATGAGGACAATTAATTACTCTTTAAGAAAGGTGATAACATTATTTTGCCTTATAAACATTAAGTAAACATTCATTTGAGGTGAGGCTGTCTGCTCAGTGGGTGGGGTACAAAAGGAAAAAGAATTTTCGCCCTAGAGGCATCCGTAGATACAGAGACAGATAATTTCTGTGTGATGGGCTCCCTGCATCTCGGAGGGAAGCACAGGGCCCTAGGACAGTGTATTTCAGACCATAGGTCACAATCCATTGGAGGAGTCATGAAATCACTTTTAATGGCTAAAAGATTCATTTTTTTGAATAATGAATAATGATCCATTTTTTAAACGAATAAACTAGACTAGAATAGAATAGGAAAGAAAATATCAGGACACATCACACTGGTAAAGTTCAGTTATATTTGATGAAAAGTCTTATGCTAGGTAAGTGTATGTGCTTGCATACCTATGGATTGTGTGCATGTGTGTGTGTGACAGTATAAGATATATTTCTTAATGTGAGTTGGAGGCCAAAAAAGTTTGAGTCACTGTACTAGGAACAGAAGAAGATCCCTAAGTCTCCTGTCAAAGCTCCGCGAGGGCAGGAACCAAATCTCCTATTCACCTTCATACACATGCGTAGTACCTATCTCCAGAGCTTAATACATAGCTGAGCACATGATGGTGATTTCCTAAGCCAAGATTTTTTTTTCATTTTGTGCCTTTTAATGATTTTCTGAGATATAATTTACATAAAATAACTGAACTTAAGTGTTACAGTTTCAAAAGTTGTGATAAATTTGTACATTTTTATGCCCCTGTGTAACCGATATGTCTATAAAGAAATAGAGTATTTCTTTCACCTTAGAAAGTTCTTTCCTCTTCCAGTCAGTTCCCCTTCCCAAGGCAGCCACTGTTTTGAGTTCTTTTCCTGTAAATTAGTTTTGCTTCTTCTAGAACTTCACGAAATGGGTTATATAGTGGCTTTATAGTGGGTTAATGGCTTTTTTGGTATCTGGCTTCTTTTGCCCAGCATGATGTTTCTCGGCTTCATCTATG
This sequence comes from Sturnira hondurensis, assembly GCF_014824575.4. Taxonomy (NCBI): domain Eukaryota; kingdom Metazoa; phylum Chordata; class Mammalia; order Chiroptera; family Phyllostomidae; genus Sturnira; species Sturnira hondurensis. Next base: position 720,552 of record NW_028089713.1, on the reverse strand, counting down.
TTACTGCATATGTCGGTAGTTACCGCCTTTTCTTCCTTGCTGCTCTGTGCAATACAAATGGCCAGAAGGTTGCTTTGATAGTGGGCCAACAGCACAGGAGTGAGTGGTGAGCCTGGGCACCTGGCGTTCTGATCTTGAGAGTATACAGAACTTGCTTTAAGACACGGGGTGAATCTCGTTCCAGGCTATGCCATCTGTGTGGTGCCTTCTCCTAGTGGGTTGGAGCTCAGTGTTTGCTGAAGGCTTTGAGGGTGAGTGAAAAGTCACTTTTGTCAATGCCAGTATGTTGGCACAAAGACTAGCCCTTGTCTTCTTTTTAAAATACAGTATAAGGGTTAAGATTTAAATCTTAAGATTAAGATTTAAACTCAGACTGTAGCAGCCCATGTGAGGCATTTGACTCACACCTGGAAAACCTGCCTTCAGGCCAAAAGGACACCCTGAGCTGACTTGATGGAGTCTAAGAGCTCTAGACTCATTGGAATGTGATGTTCCTTCCCCGTGCTCCTGCAGCCCTCTCCCCCCAGGAGCAGACGGGTGAACGAAGAACAGGGCATTGTCCTCACGCCTACCTGGGCTGTTGCGCATGCTCTGTCCACGGGTAGAGAATCTGTGACACCGTGTGTACCCAAGTCAGACATGAAGGAACTCGGCTTTCTGAATAAGACATTTTTTTTCTTGTGTGTAAACTTAAAGTGAGTGTTATGGAACACCCTAGGCCTTCTTCTCTGGGGGCTCTTGGCTAGTGGAGGGTTAGTAGAGGGTTAATGAGCTGTCACTTCAAGTCATTACACATCTGGGTAGGCTATCATTAAAGTCTTATAAAAATTGGAGTTCCCTTGGGAGAGTTTTATCAAACATCTAAAGATGTTTATCAAACATTTGGTCCCATTGTGAGCAAAATGATGTCTGCCTCAATTCACTGGGGTTCTCCTGGGAGTGTGGATGAAATATAGTGTGGGGCAAAAGTAGGCTTATAGTTGTCCTTATGAAAAATAATATGATAATTAATAAGTAATAAATCAAGAATGAACTCTGTGTTTTGCCTACTTACAACTGTAAACCTACTTTTGTTCTACCCTATATTCAAATCTCATTTACCTAACCTTGCCAGAAATTGCATCTTTGCTAATGCCTCGATTTCTGGCCATTTTCTAGCAGATATGTTGATAGTGAAGGCTGTGGAAAACCTATTTTGCATCTCCCTGGTTAGCTGGAAGTATACAGGAGCCAACAGGCACATTGTGAGTTGGCGCAGAGAAGCTATAGAATAAATATGTAATAGAGGCAGTGGACTGGCCCAACCAAGCTCCCTGCCTTCCAGGAGGCCATACAGGGTGAACAACATAAACGGCTTCAGTAGCTGTATCTCCTCACTTGATTTAGATTAGTATGCAGCCTAAGTGGGGTGTTTCCTGAGATCCTGGAAACTGCACTCCTGGCTTTAGTCAATCTACTGATGTGTATTTAATGCCTACCATGAGCAAAGCCTAGTAGTGAGGGATTCAAAGACATTGGCCAAGCCCTCTTTGAAGCTTGCCTTCTGGTAGGAGTGATATAAAATGGCAAGTCACAGAACGAGGGAATGTATCCTGTGTCATATGAGGGCTGCTCGTGAGTGTGGTTCTGAGTGGAGGCCAAGGTTGATACATGCTAGGGTTACAGGACTGGCTGGCTTCCCAGAGACTGGGAATTTAATTTGGATTTTGAAGATTGGGCCCACCTGCAACAGGTGATGGGAATGGAAACTTTTCAAGAAGAGAAAAATGCTGGGAGCTGAAGAGCAGAGGTAGTGAATTTGGAAATATTGATAGCAGGTATTAGTGTCTGCATGGTGCCAGGTATATGTAAGTAGATTGCCAGTTATTGGCCTCACAATAACCTGTGAGGCTGGTGTTATTCCCATTTGAGTCTCAGGGATGTAAAGTAGCTTGCTCATAGTCACATAGCTGATTTGAGTCCTATGGTTTTCCAATACATTACTCTAAACAGAATATGTCATTGAAATAAAGCAGAAGGGTTTGAAGAAAAAACTGGAGAGAGATAATGTTAGATGGTCAGACTGAAAAGACTTCAGTTTGTTCTGGCCATTGACCTTACTCAAATTATTTAACTTCCTTGGGGTTATTATGAGAACTAAAGTTGAATGTACATAAAGCATTTAGCACACTTCTGGCATATAGTAAGGGCATGCTTAGTAAATAAAGAGTCATTTAAAAATTTTCCAAACTGAGGGAGGTGATCTTTAATTTAGAAAATAAAAATGAGAGCTATTACAGCTTCTTCAGCAGGAGAGTGAAGCAGACAACACTGGTATAAGATGTTAGGGATATGGATTAGGAGAGAGGGAGTGAGAATGGAGAGAAAAGGGGAATCAGCAAAAATGTGTAAAAGTTTCTGAAGGGCACCCTGCCTCCCTCTAAATTCTCTTCTGCACTAAAAAGCTCCACCCCCATCCCCACCCCCACACACTTGCTCAGTCCTGTGGATATTGTTACTTCTGTTCATTAGATTACAACCATAGACTTATAGGCATAGGAGGGTTTACAAGTTTAAGGGCCACCTGGCTAGACCGGTGGGTCTCCCAGAGGGGGAAGGGCCCCTGCACTACAGCCTCCCAGTCAGTCACTTTTGTCTAGCTTCCATTTGCTCTTCCCTCTCGGCTGAATGTAATGTCTTTCCATCCTCTGCCTCCAGTTAAGCTATAACTGCTGTTCTTCTGCTGCAGCCGGGCACCTGCCAGAGCCTGTTGGCACTGAACCCAGAGCCCGGCCTGATGCACACTCTATCGCTGAGCTTCTTGTCAGATGCTGAGAGCAGGAGAAACAGCACATGCTTTTTCCCCCAACAGTGGCTGCTCCCAGTGTGATTATGATGAAAGGGATGAAGGGAAAAGGCTGGAGGAAGAGTTCATTTGACACCTGCTTTTGGAATGAAATGACAGTCAGGCAGATGGTCTTACTCTATCCATGGATTCTTCTCCGACATGTCTTCTTAGGTTTTGGGTCTCAAAGCTGCTTTAGCAACAGAGGGGATAATGGATGACCGAGGAATTAAGATCTCTGGGTCCTTTGGGAACGACAGGGAACATTGTCAGAATTACAGAATGCTATTGCTGAAGAGAGCTTTAGGGATTATATTTCATCCAAGTATTTTCAGACTTTTTCTCTAGCAGAATTCTTTCTTCAAACCAGACCTGCTACACAAAATTCCAGTTTATTAAATAGAAAAAAAGAGCAGAGCTGGTTCTGCTGAAGTAGGGATAGGAGACTCCCAAGTCCTACTAGTTGGGCTGCCCTTTTACCCTTTCTCAGGGGCAGCCTGGGAAGGTTCTGGCACAGAACCATAGAGCTCTGATCTGCAGCTTGCAAACCACTGACCTGGCTAAATCTGTTCATTTTATAGTTAGGGAAACAGGTTCAGGGATGGGAGTGACTTTTCCGAGGTTACTGACTTCCTAGCCAGTGGGTTTTTGTTTTGTTTTTTTACTACCATTGCCTCTTTCCTACTTTTTTCCCTTGCATTTTGCTTTAGGAAATCAAATTCTTTACATGAATTTTCCCACTAACACTTACATTTAGAAATTTTTGACCAGATAAATGCTATTTTTATAGGGAAAGAGCTTTAGTGCAAAAATCCAAGTCTGCAGCTATGGCCTGTTCTAGAATGCTGGGAGTTGGTGGGGATGATGACTGACAGAGTCAGCCCTCCAGTCTCTTCTTCTTCCACCTAGAGTTTTCTGAGTTTGTGTAACTAACTGTTCTTGGAATTCTAACTTCTGAACTCTGAATGTGGAAATGGCCTGGCTTGGTTGGTATGCAGTGACTTAACCACAGTAACCCTCAGAGAGTGGCAGGCTGTGTTTTTGTTATTGAATTTTGTTGTAATGGTATCCCCAGAGAAACCCGAAAATGTAAGAGGATCCCTTTAACTCTCAACTCTTCTCATGTTTATTGAATAGCACTGTACAGTGCGTGATTAAATAATTTTATTTTGTCCTAATGAGTCTTCTTTCTTCTAATCACCTCATAGTCCTCTAAGGTATGTTTTACCATTGAAAAGCGAGTCAAGAATTGAGAAATCTCACCCAGATCTTGGAAGTGAGAACATCAACCTTCTTCTCACCGCAGTCAGTTTCATATACATGGTCACGTCTGCTCTGAAGGCCACCCTCTCTTCCTGCGAAGCCTTGGGTTGGCTCTCCAGGGTTTGCTCATGTGCTCTCCTTTCCACAGCAGTGTTGCGACTTGGGCTACCATGCTAGCCTGAACCGGGCGCTACGCACCTTCCTTTCTGCTGAGTTGAATCTGGAGCAATCGAAGCATGAGGGTCTGGATGCCATCGAGAATGCTGTAGAAAACCTGGATGCCACCAGTGACAAGCAGCGCCTCATGGAGATGTACAACAATGTCTTCTGCCCACCTATGAAGTTTGAATTCCAGCCCCACATGGGGGACATGGTGAGGCTTTCTTCCCCTCCCTACTCTCCTCAAGGGGCTTGAGCTCACTGGGATCTATATTCACTACACCAAGGCCACGTTATTCTGGGAAGAGTAAGGCCTGGGGCTTTCTCTCAGGTAGAAAGGCACACTCTACCCATTGAGCAAACAGCTGCTGAGCGCCTACTGTCCACTGGGCTTGACCACAGACATGGAGGACTCGAGTCTTTGGGAGTTTACAGTCTGGGGAGTTGAGAGAGAATTAGAAATTTGCATGAGAAGGGGCGCCCAAAGGGACTGACAGAATCAAACGAGTGAAAAACAGCAGGTATGTTCTAAAAACTACCCCCAGTTTGGTGATGGTGAAAGGAAATAGGAGGGGCCCAGTGGCCAGGGTGGAAGAAGTGAAAGCTGAGATGGGCCAGACACAAAAGGCTTATGGGAAGGAAGGGCCAGCCAAAGTAATGATGTGGTCATTTGTCATTTGGCAGAATTGTAAGAGACCTTATTCTCCTAGGGTTGGGAGATTGCAATAATAGTATAGTTTTGCTTGGGTATTGAACAAAAAAGAATGGGTGCCTGCAGAAAGGACAGGAGCTAAGCCAGGGGAACCTGAACATGGGGGCCCTGTTTTGGACTTTCCATCTTCAGTGACTAAAACAAGACGGGCCTAACTAAACTAAAGTGAGAAGAAAGAGAAGCTTCCTGGTTTCCATTGCTCTGTATCTTTTGGTTCCACTTCTGGTGATTGTGCACGCAAATCAGAGTGAACCTGAGTAGGAGCCACCATTTAACCTACTGCTTAAATCAAAAGGAGGATATATAGTCTTACGTAATAAAAGCTCAGGCATGGGGGGGATTTGGGAGTGGGGATTTTATGAAGACTCAGTTTTTATCTCTCTGCTTCATGTCCTCATATGTTGATCCTATTTTCAGATAGGCTGTTTTTCCTGTAGGGGCAAGATAACTTTATCCTAGCCTTATTTTTTTCTAGGTTCAAGTACAGTGGAAAGGTATCTGCTTACTCCTGGAAGCTCCCACAAAAGTGTCACGGTGTCTTCTTGGTTCTGATTGGATGACTTGCTTATCCCTGAGTCAATCAGTGTGGCTAGGGATCTGTAGTCAGCTGATTGGCTTATGCTCCATCCCCTTGAGGAGCATAAGGACCATCTTCTTGAGGAGAGCCCCCATCCAAAGCACATGGCCAGAGCTATGGAGTGGGAGGCTCCCCTGGAAGGCAGTCAGGTCAAAGTTACCAGGAGGAGGGGTAGAGGCTAGGTGACCAAAACCCAACAGTGTCCTCTCAGGAAGGATTGGTGTTTCCATTGGAATTAGCACCCAGACGTCTTTAGTGAGCCCTACTCCAGAATGACAACTGTTGCAGTGTAACTAGGGGGTTTGCTGTCATCAGCTGGCTGCTGTGGAGAGTGGGACGTTTCTATCTTAAAGACCAAAATGTGGAGATGATTTCTTTCCTCTCCCTTTTGGGGAAAACCAAGCCATTTACAGTTTGTTTCCACGACTGTGGCTTAGGAAATGTCAGCATCTGAACAGATGGGGGAAAGTGAGATGGCAGCATGTGCAATTAGAGTAGGGGAGGAGTGTCACCAAACCCCGGGAATCCCCATTCCTCACCTGCCCTGGCTTCTTGCCTTCCAAGCCCCTTCTCCAGCTGTCACTGAGATTTCTTCCCAAGAATCAGTGGAACTTGGGAACTAGCTGAGTGGAGTGATACATTTTCTGGTGTTGACTGAGTTGTACTCTGAGCCAAACAGCTTGTCTCCATAAAGGGGGAATCCAAATGGTGGGTGCTCAGGCCCCCTCCTAGCCCTGTCAGAGCCTCATTTCCATACTCCGGAGCACAGCTGGAATGCATTACCTTGCACCCCGGTAGAGGACTGCTGCCAAAGCATGCATCAGCAGCCCTGCTGCTTCTTAAAGGAACAGGGGTGGAGGTGGTTTTCTTTTCATGACTCCTCCCTGCTAGGTCTGGGTCACTTTAAAAATCAATAGTTTACTCTTCTACCTAGGCCTTCCCTTTATGTGATGTAGCTGGTCAGTGGCTGAGTCAGGCAGGGGCCAGGGCCAGTCCTAGATCTTGTAAAGACTCTGCATTCCATTCTAGCCTTTCTGTGAGTATAAAGTAAAAAGAGGAGGAGAGGGCATGTCTTTCTTGGTCCCTGCAGCCACTCTCTCCCGTCAGTGTGGGTTGTCTATAGACTACAGAGGCAACAAGAGGGAGATGCCTGAAAGTCTTTGTATTAGGGCCAAAGTTCGGGTGGCATTTTGACCAGAAGCCCTGCAATTGGCCAAGGCCCCGTACTGACTGGTACTCCAGGGCACCCAGCACATGAATTGATGCCAAGCACTCTCAGATATACTAGGAGTCGGTGCTTGGCTCTACTGTTGGTGCCCATAGGGGTGGTGGGGCTCTGGATGCCTGACCAGTGACATCAGGCAGCCAGAGAGTTTTACTCTTGGCACTAACCCATCCTGGCCACTGAGCTTTCTCCATTGTGTCTGCTTATCCCACAGCCAGAGTGAAGTCAGGTCTCTATATCTGAGAGCTGGCTTAGACCAGCCTCTCAGTTGGGGGAGGAGGTCAAGTTAGTTGGGAGCTTAAAAGCCAATGGAGGAAAAGGTCAAGTCCCATTCCCTTCGATTTGAAGAGAGGTTTTGTCTTTTCAAGCAAGAGAATGGGCTATGGGCATATGGATGTGCCCACTCATTGCTAGGAAAGAAAGGGCAGTTCTATCCAGATATGTCTCCACAGATGAATGGCTAAGGGACACACGATGGCTAGGTGGCAGGAGCTGCCTCCATGTGGGTCCTTCCTCCCAATTTGTCAGGCTTCTGTTCCTAATCTGTCATCCTGAGGACTGGGTGACCTCATGCCCTTGCCATAGTAGCCATGCCATCACCAGAGGACAGCGGCTCAGCATTTCCTTTGCAAGGGAAAGCTTACTGACAGTGATCCTTGGGGAAACTGTGGACTTCGCTCTCATGTTCTGGTGGAGACCTAGTGTAAAGTCATGGCTCTTTGAAAATGCCAACTTCCACCAGATTCCATACTCTCTGCAGTCCTCTACTGTAGCCTGCGGACTTGTTCCTGGCTTTACACTTTCTTTAATTGAGTCAGAGCTCTCATGCCTGGCACAGATTTATAAACACATGCTGACTGCCAACAGCAGCCAGTTAGCCTCCTGACCCACTTCTCTTCTGCTTTCACTCTGGTGTACAAAGGCATGAGGGAGGGGCCAGAGAGGTGGCCACTTGGACCTCTAGCAGGAAATCCTCCCTGTGCCAAAGCATTGTGTATCTGCAGCTGAGGCTGTCTAAGACAATCTTCTCTGGCCTAACTCCGGCTTCCATGGAGCCACAGACCCTGCACAGACCTGCCCCTGCCAAGCCAGACTAAGAGATGAGCTCAAAGAGAGTCCTGGTCATTCCAAATGGGTCCAACTTCTCCTTCTTTTCTTGTATTATTTGGTCTGGAGGAGATCCACACACTTTGCTTTGGATTTTGTTTTAACATAGAAACTGTGAGCCTTACAGCTTGAATATGTATAGTTTTATTAGCAGTAACAGGACTCTGGAACTGCCAAAAGTAGTGTCCTCTTCCTGACCTGGTATTACTTGGCTTTTGGCAGGCTTCCCAGCTCTGTGCCCAGCAGCCTGTCCAGAGTGAGCTGGTACAGAGATGCCAACAACTGCAATCTCGCTTATCCACTCTGAAGATTGAGAATGAAGAGGTAAGTTTCCTGCTTCAGAGACTCAGAGCCACCCCCTGAGTTTCCCTGTTGAACTTCTCGTTGCCACCTATCTGGGAGCAGTGAAGGAGCATGCAGAGAATGTCCGGGCTGCTGCAAACATTTCCTAGCCAAATGTAGGCTTGGATTTTCCCCCTCTGCTACATCCTGCCCTTGAACTCCAGGAAGTTGCTCTTGCACTGCCAAAGGTTGAGCTCTATTTTGAGCTTTTGCAAAATGCTTCCCCACATACACACTTTTAATCAAAATGGTCCTTGGCAGCTGAGTGAACAATATTGTGTCTCTGAAACCACCCCCTCTTGCCTGGCTTTGTCCAGGATTTTCAACAAACAGAGGCTTTTGACTTCAACACTTTAAACATCTCTTTCTTCGTAGAAAAGAGTGACTTTCTCCTGGGCCCAGTATATTTGCTTTCAACAACTGATTCAAAAGGGCAGTATCATTCATTATCAGAGCTCCTTTCTTTTCAGCTCAAATAACTTCTTACCTGGCACCTTACTTACTAAGTCTTTCTTTTCCCAGGAAGATTAGGAAGGACTAGGGATGGGTCACTTAGTTTGCAAATGGGGAAACAAGTCTGTTGATTTGGTGAAAGTCATGAAACAAAAGCTAGGGCATTCCAGGGCTGTGCCCATCACATGTTTCAACTAACTATATTTTGGGGTTGGTTTGAATTTGTTTTATTCTCCATCTCCCATGGCACTCCTATTACAGTCAAGAACTAATATAAAGATAAAAAGTAAACATTAAATAAAAGAACTGGGTCAAGTGCGTAGCATGAAGGGAATAGTGGTGTTCAGTTCCCCAATGGAGAGCAGCACTTGATACCCCAGTCCGCGTGGTGTTCATTATGCACTTAAGTACTGTCCCATGGGAGGCAGAGTTGTACCCTCAGGCAGCATCCTCCCTCCTTCCTCAGCCCACTCCTTCCCCCGTTCTCTGAGCTTCTTTGTCCCCTGCTCCTCCTGCATTATGTTGGCACTTGTTGTGGCAGGTAAAGAAGACAATGGAGGCCACCCTACAGACCATTCAGGACATTGTGACCGTCGAGGATTTTGACGTGTCGGACTGCTTCCAGTACAGCAACTCTATGGAGTCCGTCAAGTCCACGGTCTCAGAAACCTTCATGAGCAAGCCCAGCATTGCCAAGAGGAGAGCCAACCAGCAAGAGACAGAGCAGTTCTATTTCACGGTGAGGGAGCTTGATGGCCTTTAAAGAGCATCTTTAGGCAGTGCGGCACATGAGATTTGGAACTTGGAGTCCTTGTGAAGTGTCTGAAGGGCAGTCTTTAAATATCCTAGTTTTAGGTCTGGGCATATTCGGAGACTATCCCTACACTTAAAGGCACAAACATCTACAAGTTGTATGTGTTTAACAGGGACCCCCAAGAGAAAGAATGCTCCCAAGCACACTACCAAGATTTTCTCTTTAACCGCTTGGTAGGCTTTTCTTTGAAAGTTTCCTTTGTAGCCATATAGGGTCATGAAAGGGGGCCTACATCTCTGGGTTCTTGGGAACTACATTCAAATATTCTGGCTGACACAGGTCTTGTTTTTAAAGTCTGTAGTCTCTCCTAATTGGTGTGATGAACTTATTTTACAGTTTTTTTTTATGGGAAATTCTCTTTCATAATTATTGCTAAAATTCAGAGGGACATGTAATTATTGTTAAAATTCAGGGAGACAGGCAGCATTGTTGGTTTGCAGAGAATTCCAAAACATCGTATTTTACTATTCATGTATCTCCCAGTCTCTTTTTAGACAGATGGACCCAGTGTTTTTTAAATAGTGTTAACAGCCCTGTGAAAGTTGCTGGCTGGTCTTTGGAGCTGCTTTTTAATAATTAAGTTATTTGAGCTTGCCAAGTAGGATTTATTGCCTGGACTAAAATTTATTTTCTAATCTTCTGATGACCAAGAAAGGAGAAATTAAGTTTGCAGATGTGAGATGAAATATAGCCAGTGAATGTGCATACTGATTCTGAATGAGAGAAATTAACTTGTTTTTCAGTCAAGAAATACAGTCTACATGCAGTAAATTGACTTTTTCCTCCAGCTAGAACAATTTATTTAATTTTTCTTTGCATGCTGCCCTTTCTTCATTAAGAACACCAGTGATTTGTTATCTTTTTAAAAAGAAAGCTGTTTTTTTAATTTAGTTTAGCTCAGAATTCTTAGGGGTTTTTTTCCTTGAAGAAGACTGTTGAAAGGGAATGATTTAACAGTATTATTTTTTTTAAGATTTTATTTATTTTTAGAGAGAGGGGAAGGGAGAGTGAAAGAGAGAGAGAAACATCAATGTGTGGTTGCCTCTCACATGGCCCCCACTGGGAACCTGGCCAGGCATGTGCCCTGACTGGGAATGGAACCAGCAACCCTTTGGTCTGCAGCCCACACTCAATCCACTGAGCTACTCCAGCCAGGACAGTATTATTCTTTAAAAATAACTTTTTTCTTGTTATACAAAGCAGCAGATGCTTATATAAAATTCAGAAGCAAAAATGAAGAAAATAAAAATCATTCATAATCCCACTACCTAGAGATACTGGTGCTAGGATATATGCACACCCAAACACATATCTAAGCATGCATTTATAATTTTATTACAAATAAATGGAATACTGCTGTACATACTGTTTCATAATCTACTTTCATTTACCAAATGATTAACATTTTCTTGTCATTTAATTATAACACTTTTGAGTGAAATACTAAAATCTATACAAAAAAATAGTGAAATGACATTTTGGCTCATTCATTAATTTTGGTAAAATTTTAGCACACTGCCTAATTTGCAGCTAATTCTCAGTAAGTGCTGAAAATTTATTATTACTATCATCATTTATTTATTAATCATTATTAAATTAACCATTGGTCATTCACTGAGGATCTCGTATGTGCTGTACACTGGGAATGCTGGGGTGTAACATTAGGGGAATGATGGGATAGGCGTATGAAGGGAGAACTTTCCGTTTTACTTCAAATATTTCTAAACAGGTATGACAGGTTGGGTTTTGTAATTAAAAAGGTATGGAAGCATATAGAAATTTTCAAATGCGTGCATGCACACTGCTGACATGCAAGAATGGTGACCAGGAAGAGTGGAGTTGGGGAAACATCACACCTGAAGTGATTTTATGCTTGATCTTGAAGGGGGAGTGAAGCGGGCAGTGAGTCGGGAGGAGAACGGCTTTCCTTGAGAAAAGAGCAGCATGTGCAAAAGCGTAAAAGCATGCGAGAGGCTGGGTTCGCTATTAGGAGAGCTTACTGACTAGAGTGAGGGCCGCCTTGCCACCCCAAGCATTGTTGTCTCGGGAGGTTGTTGAGCACTCAGGAGGTTTGTAGAAGCTTTTAATAATAGGATTATTTGGCTGGTCTGTCTGGACTGCTTAGATATAATAGTATTTGAATGACCTAGTCACATTACACTGCAGAAGATTTCCATTTTTTTCACTAAATAAGAAATTTTGGACTTAAAAATCTGTATTGAAGACTGTCAGGATTACTTTTTGGCTTTAAATGAATCTATAATACTTGTATTCAAAGTTGACCTTCAATAAGAGCAAGAATAACCATATTCAAAGTGGTGACCTCTCAAATCCTGCCCACCCTTTCACCTCTGTCTGCATTGGTGTCCTCTAACCCATTTCCTGTCTTTTGTGACCATAGTGCTACTTACCAAAATTGTGTGCAAATTTTCTTGGCTAACAGGAGCGTTTTTGATCTAGGCTTGTGTAATAACAGATTTATAAGAGAGTTCATCATTTTTGTGACTGGTGCTTGGAATATGTCAGATAATTCATTTTATGATAAAAGGGTTTTGGGGGGTGGTAAAATGGACATTCATGAAAAGGGGGATATGCATGTTAAACAGGATGGCTGCCTGTATCTGCAAAACTGTACAGAGCCAACACAATCACACATGGGCTTTTAATTTGTTGCCTCCAGAGACATTGCCATGTTTTCCCCAGGGCCTTCAGAAACAGCAGAATAGCATATCCTGTAAGCTCTCTTCTTTAAAGATTTTATTTATTTATTTATATTTAGAGAGAGGGAAAGGCAGGGAAGAGAAGCATCGATTTTTCGGTTGCCTCTTGCATGCCCCCTACTGGGGACCTGGTCCAAAACCCAGGCATGTGCCTTGACTAGGAATTGAACTGGCAACCCTTTGGTTCACAGGCTGGTGCTCAGTCCACTGAGCCGCACCAGCCAGGGCACAGTAAGCTCTCTTCTTCTGGTGAGTTGGGAAGAGGTCCCTTCTCATGCCTTTGACTCCTAGGTAGTGTGCCTGGTGACCCAGAGAGCTGCCAGGAAAGCTCCCTGACCACTCTCAGCCGTCGTCAGATTGATCAGCTCAAATGACTTCAATTGGAAATTTGAAGCATGCCCTAAAAATCAGGCAGGAGTCCCAGAAAAATAATCATGGAATTTTAAAGCTTGAAGTGATTCTTAAAAATATCTAACCAAACTTTCTCACTGAAAGAATTAAAAAATAAAAATAAATCTAGAGAGGATGGGTAGCTTGTCCAAGAAACTCAACAAGTGCTGAAACTAGAACTCTTGTTGCCTGGTCTTGGGCCACAGGCTTTTCTCTCCAGCCTGCTGAAGAAGCTGGTGTGAAGGAACAGCTTAGAAACGGCTCAGCAGCTTTCTCCTCTTCTTTGCCCTAAGTGAGATGTGTCCTGATCTCCTTGGCTTTGTATCGCTTGTCTTCTATAACACACAATCCAGCAATGTCTACTTTTTTTCCCCATTGCTATTTTTACTGTGATTGTTAAAAACTATATATTTTTTATAGATGCAAAGATTTTAAAATAGCATACAGAGAAAAAGTCAAGCTCCTACCCACCTCTGACCCCCACATACCTTCCCTTCTGTCAAGTGATTGAAACCAGTTTATTCTGTGTCCTTCCAGAGGTACCCTGTGCACGGACTACCACTGACATACCCTTCGATACAATAGGATTACATTATAAATATAGTAAAATAAATAGAAATATGAGTAAAATTTTGCTACTTATACTGTTCTTTACTTTTCTTTTTTTACTTAATTTATTTGGGGTATTATTTTTGTATTTGTCCCAAAAGATCTGCCTCCTTTTTTAATGGCTGTGCAGAATTCCACTCTAGGGATGGATGTACCATCATATATTTAACCATGCCCCTGCTCATGGACAGTAATGCTCACTGGTTAGCCAAGGATTGTCAAAGCCTGTAAGGCTGGCCTTTCTCCTAAGTATTTCCTTGTATGGGGATTAGAGTGGGGAAGGGATTAAGGATTATAGCTGGCCCTGGCTGGTGTGGCTCAGTGGTTGAGTGCCGACCTGGGGATCACAGTGTCGTTGGTTCAATTCCCAGTCTAGGGCACATGCCTGGGTTGCTGGCCAGGTTCCCTGTAGAGGGTGTGCTAGAGGCAACCATACATTGATGTTTCTCTCCCTCTCTTTCTCCCTTTCCCTCTCTAAAAAATAAAATCAATAAAATTTTTATTAAAAAAGGATTATAGCTGATAAAATAAACAAATAGACTGCCGGAATTCTTGCGGACTGATTTAGGTAAGGTAATAGGAGGGGAGTTGATGCCTTGGCCATTGAGACAGTGCTCTAGGTCTAGACTTGGACCTAGTGGTCTAAGATCTTTTTTACCTCGGTACTCTCCTGCAGGCATTCAGTAAGTGTGTGCTAAGCAGGTACAAATGAATGACTGCCTCTGCCTTGTCAGCTAGAGTGGGGAGATGTGCTCCCATTTAAAGGTTTGCTGTAGTATTTATTCTGTATGACAGCTGTCTCCTGCCTTAAAAATTCACAGGGAGGAGGGAAAATGTGAATGTGCCTGGATGGTGGGGAAACAGCCACTCCAGTGGCATCTGTGTGTCTCTGCACAGAGGGCTGGCTGGGCATAATTCACTCCTCCCACTCACCCCACAGCCTTGCAGCAGGGGGTTCTTATGGCCCTGGCTTCACGCAGATGAAATACAAGGCATATGGCCATAAGGTCCATGAGTGTTATACCTCCATGGTAAGCACATTTAAAGTGAAGGGGTACTTAATAATTGGATTGCAAAGCATGCTTTTGCCTCTTTTAAAAAATTTTTTTAAAATTATTTTATTGTTGTTCAATTACAGTTGTCCCCATCTAACCCCAATCCCTACCTCCCTCCCCTGCTTCCACCCCGCCTTGGTTTTGTCCATGTATCTGTTATAGTTGTTCCTGCAAACCTGTCTCCCTTCCCCCCATTATCCCCTTCCACCCCCCCCTCTGGTTACTGTCAGATTGTTCTTTTTTTTTCTTTAAGACTAGAAACCTGCTTTGATTCAGCTGTATTATGCATTAGTACAAAGCAAAAAAAGTTGAGGGAAGGGTAGGTTTTAGGTTAACTGAGCAAGTGATTCAAGTATAAGGAACACTTTTGCATACGTGCTCATTGCTGGACCCTGTTCTAATAATCACAGTCATGCTTGTTATCCTACTTCACCTCCAACAGCCTTGTGAGAAAATATAGCCCCAGTTTTCAGGTGGGGAGTCTAATACTGGGGAGTAAGTGACTTGCTCCAGTTTAGAAAACTTAATTAATGGTGGTAGAATATTCCAACTCAGGCTTTTCCATTTTACTGCAACCAAAATGTCAGGGAGGGAGGGCTCAGAGGGAAAAATTAGTACTATAATACATTTCAATAAATAAAACTTATTGCTGGCAGTTGATAACCAATTGGGAACTTATTAAGAAGTAAGTTGAGCCCTGGTTGGTGTGGCTCGGTGGGTCGAGTGCCAGCCTATGAACTGAAAGGTCACAGGTTCGATTCCTGGTCAGGGCCCATGCCTGGGTTGCAGGCCACGTCCCCAGTTGGGGGGCCAGTGAGAGACAACTGATCAATGTTTTTCTTGCACATCAATATTTCTCTCTCTCTTTCTCCCTCCCTCCCCCTCTCTCCAAAAAATAAATAAAATCTTTTAAAAAATAAAATAAAATAAAGTAAATAAATTGAGATCATAAAAACAAAATTGAAGATTCACATGGCAAAAAATGAAAACCACCCAATAGACTCTTTGCCTGACTTCCTCGTTTTTGAATAAATTACCAGCTTTGATCATATTGAGTGTAAAATTAGAGGGAGGATATGGCGCCAGTTAGACCGTGTTTAGGAATTTTGATTTAACTCTGGTGATCTAGAAGAGCGAGCACACTGCCCTTTCCTTTCTCCTCCTTCGAGGAGAACACCAGGCCAACCCTTTATTGTTGGATGTTTGTTGAGGGGAGCAGGGTGCAGAGAGTGGAATGAAAAAATTAATTGCTTATTATCGTAACATACTTTAAATAAGGAAAGCAACCTTATTGTCCAAGGAAGGTTTTTGAGATTACACATAAATAATTCTTTTCCTGGCCCCTAGTCTGCAGAAATCATTGAAAAGCCACCTGTTCCTCTCTTTCCTTCAGCTGTTTCGCTCCTTTGGTCTTGTGTGTCTAGTCAGCAGCAACGGATGCTTTTAACTCAGCTTTATCAGTGAAAGCAAAGTTATTTCTCCAGCTTCTCTCTCATACAGATGAGAGCTAGCCGTGAGCAGGAAGAGAAGTGATAAATACTATGTCTACCAAGTCTAGGATGCTTTTATCTTCCCATACCTGACTTTATGGAAAACTTCCAACCATTGTTCCCAGTCTTAGGGATGCAGGTCATACTTTGACATAGTTTCCATTCTTCAGGATTTGATGGAACCCAAAAAAGGTCATCATTCATACCTCTTATCAGATTATTATTTATTTTAATGGTTCACTAAGTGACAGCCAGGCTAACTAGTGAACTGTGAACATGAATGAAAAAAATGATTTCCAGAATCACAAGTAGAAACATGAGTGAGAGGAAGGAATTTGTATAGATTGCCTTCCAGAATTTTGGCTGTTTTCTAAGCAGTCTGGTCTTGTTTTAAGGGTTCAGTCTCATGGTAAATTTTTCTCATTAGGAAACCTTAGAGTCTCCCGGGATAACTTCCAAAGAGAGGCCTTTAGGATTCAGACGTTCGCAGTGGGTGTTTCCCTGCAGGTGTTTCACCTCCAGGCCCTGATGAATGGTTCCAAACTTCACAGTTAGGCATGGTTGGGGGAATAGACATCACCCAGGAAAGACTGACAGCAGGTGAGCTGGCAGCTGGAGCAGATGGAAAGGGAAGGTGACAGAGAAGCCTATTTTCATGCAGATGATCTGGGAAAGCACAAAGGAGTGGAGGAAACAGATCCTCAGTAAAACAACAGAATCGATTTGGTGTAGGTCAGGGACGTCAAACTCATTTTCACCAGGGGCCACATCAGCCTCGGGGTTGCCTTCAAAGGGCCAGTTGTAATTTCAACTCCTTAACAGTTAAGGAGTAGTGACATTTATATAGTCCTAAAATTATTTCGGCCCTTTGAAAACAGCCGCAGGGCTGATGTGGCCCATAGTGAAAATGAGTTTGACACCTCTGGTATAGGGTTTATTTTGTTTTGTTTGTTTTATATTTAATTTAAAGAGTAGGGGCCCACTTGGAGGCTTGGTTTATGACTGCTACAGAAGGTTCTATCCAGAGGAGAGTGAGACTGTTCGTTTATGTACTCATACTTCCATCATGTACTCATACTATCTCCTGGGCACAGTACTAAACATCTGAGATGCCAAGAATAATAGATGTTGTGGTCTCTGACCCTAGCAAGGAACAGTCTAGAGAGAAAGACGCATGAGGAATAAACCCTGCATGGCAGGGATGTGTGAGAAGTGCTGTCATGGAGATTTGCAGAGGAACACACAGGAGCATCTGGGTGAGCGTGGGAGGGCCAGGAAGGGCGTCCTGTAGAAAGCAGAGTTGTTTCTTTGGTTTTGGAGGAGAGAAGAAAGGGAGAGAAAAGAAATACACTCTCTTGGTTAAAAGTTCACATTCTACAGAAAGGTACCCAGTAAAAGTAACTCACATTTTTTCACCTTTTTTTCCTGCCTTCATCCTAAGTGATAGGAGCCATAAATTTAAAGCCTTGTTGTATAATTATACTTTTTGTTTACTACATTACAAGAAAGACAGAACTGTTATAATTCAAAATGTTTTATTCGCTGAGCCCTTCAGCTATCTCACGTACCACCAGCCATTCATGGATCGCACTCAGGGAAGCGCTGCCATGTTGCCTCTGAGTTCAGACACGCGTAGATGACCCCGACCCAGCAGGTGAGCTGCTGCGGCTGGGGACAACCAAGGCGAATGACGATCCCATGAGCAGCCGTGTGATAGAGAGGAAAGACACTGTGTTAAGAGGCCAAAGGCCTGACGTTCAGGCCTGGCACTTCCACTGATGGTCTTGCAGCAGTCGGCAATTTATTTTACATCATCTTACCCAAGATCATATTTTTATCTGTAATAACAAAATAACAATGCCTTCCCTAATGTGCTACACAGAGTTATTGTAAAAGTCAAGTGAGAGAATATGTGCTAAAGTGCCCTAAAATCTCTGATTTGCTACATATATACAAAGAATTAATACTGTGCAGATTTGTTCCCCTTTTCCTGCTTGATACCATAATGGGAGCAGGTTACCATAGTGGTTAAGAGCACACACTGTATTGTCAAACTGCGTATGTTTGGGTACTGGCTCTACCACTCACTCCCTGTTTGACCTTAAGCAATTTATTTAATCTCTCCAAATCTCAGTGCCCTCACTGGTAAAATGGGAATAATGATAATAGCTTGTAGGTTTGTTTCAAAGATTTGATGAATTGTCCAGGAAAATCTAGTCTCTCACTGGGCAGATAAGGGTGGAGAGAAGACAAATCAGAAAATGTAGCACAGCAATCATGTTTTCACTGTTAGAGCAAATGGAATTACATTTCCATAACCTTATCTTGTGTTTGGAACTGCTGGTTTGTATATATGCAAGTGGTGGGGGATGGCAGCCCCTCTTTTGAGAGCTCAGAAATCCCAGGCTTCCCACAAAGACTCCATGCAGAATGAAGGAAGAGGCTCATTAAGATAGACAAAGATGCTGTGCATGCTGGGCTTGCAGCTGGGGTGGGGGCTGAGCCTGCCATTGGCATTGCGCCTAGTGTGATGGAATGTACCCATAGAGGGGAGGAGCAAGGGCGACGCAGGGCTGGATGTCAATGTGGGTGACCAATGGCAGATGTCTGTCCTCACACCAAGGAGACCGAGGCTCAGTGAATCCATCTGCCCCTCGGTCTTCTTCAGTGGAGCTGAAAGAGATGAATGAGGGGCTCTAAGAGACAGTTTCTTACACTGGCCAGTGTGGAGCTTCCGTGAAAATCGGCAACTGTCCAGATGCTCAGGGCCAGACAGAAATAAAAAATGGACCTGGTAGAAATTGGGTCAAAAACCAAGTGCCCTCTCAAAAAGGGAATTGTACAGCTGCACATCTATTTTGTTTTGTTTCGTTTGCCCTCAGGAGTCTGATTCTTTTCTCCTCCTTCCCTACAGAAAATGAAGGAGTATCTGGAGGGCAGGAACCTCATCACCAAGCTACAAGCCAAGCATGACCTTCTCCAGAAAACCCTGGGAGAAAGTGAGTGGTGTTCTGCTGGAACTTCGGCCCTGAGGGGAAGGCTAAGCCCTGGTCTGGATTGCTGAGCTTCCACCCTAAGCCAAGTGAACCTGATCTGGTTATATGAATACATTTCCTTTCCTAGCCTGTGTGATGGGGAAGCACACTCCCCAGATGACTGCTTGAGTAATGGGAAAAGGCCAGTGCCTAATGAAGCACTAATGTGCATCATTTATTTGTTTAAATGGAGCGTGCCTGCTCTTTACCCAGTACCCTTCCTGCGCTCTTTTGCCACAACTGAGGTAGAGGGGCTGGTGAGTTATGTGCTCTCCCAACACTTGGCGAAAACTGTCAACTCTTCTAGGGCAGGTTTGAAGCTGGAGCAAGATAGGGAGCTAGAAAATGAGCTACTTAGCTTTGAGGGGAGGAGAGGATTCTGAAAGGCACAGGTGATGGATGGACAGACTGCTGCTTTCTGTAGTGCCATGGTAGAGCACCACATTCCTTCTGCTTCGAGAAGTTTTGCCGCTACATGGCAGCCCTCCCTCTGCCTTGGTCATGCTGAGGCCAAGGTGCTGAATGGACTGTCTCATCTGGAAGGATGATTTTAACCAGACCCTGGGAAGTAGCAAGGCGGAGAATGAGACTGGCACTCTGGACTTTTTCTCCTCCGCTGTCAAACAGAAGGTGAAGGTTGAAAGAGAAGCTTCCCTGGGGTTGTTGGCACCCTGCCTAGGTGTCTCAGCAACCTGTGATTAATGGCATTCCCAGGGCGGGGATGCCTCTGGATGCTGGCTCCTCCTCTCTGCCCCAGTAGTCTCGCTTCAAGATGGGAAATGGAAGCCTACGGGGCATATGTGGTTAACACCAGTGAAAGCAAACCTAACACTGTAAAATAAAATTTTGAGCAGTCTTCAGACACACTGCACAGTATAGGAAAGTGTACAGTATTCATTGGCTCATTGACCACAAGAATCAGAGCTCTGCTTTTCATACCAGAGCCTCCTACCCACCTGTCTTGCCCTGTCCTTCTCTTGCCCTGGGTCATTCCCCCAGGTGATTCTTTCATCTCTAATGTCTTTGATCTTGTGATTTCTTAAAGCATTTTTTTGTATGTGAAGAAAACCTGTTAAGTAACTTCTGTTCTCTTTCCTCTTTACTACCCAAGAGACTCATGCTGAACAGATTTGGGCATTGAGATCCAAACTTTTCTTATAGAAAATCTTTACTCTTGGGTTATCAGATTGCTCCACAGGGAATCAGAGGAAAGAAAGCCCAGAACTATTTGGAGCAAATTATAAGCATGATTTCCTTATGCGGAGATAATGGAAGCATAGCCCATAAGTGAGATGAGGAACAGGGCCTCCAGGGATTGGGGGTCGGCGGGGAGGCCAGAGCCTGTGTGTTACAGAGAGAATGGGCTTCACACACACAGTCAATACACCAAATGTCCTCCTCTGGAGGATAGAGGTTGGTGATCCTTCGTTAGTGCTGCAGATGGCCTTCATCTAGATATGACGAGTTCTAGCAATAAGGAAAAAATAGCTATAGATCTTTCTGTATGCAAGTCATCATATCCCTGCCTTCTGTATTTGTCACCAGAATGCAAGAGCCCCTCGTTCTTGCCATGGAGGGATAATTGATGCATATGAATATTCCAGAATGGAAATGGGCCAGATGTTGAAAATAATGGCTCAGAATAATATTTTTGCCAATGAAAGCTGAGCTTTCAGTAATGAGATGCTGTTGGGTCGGGGGCAGGGCGGGCGTTGTTGCTCAAGATGAGCTGAACTGTAATCAACAATTAGCAACCTTTAAAGGCAAGAAAAAGCCCTGCCCTGTCTCAGCCCTTGGAGTTGCCTTTCCAGGAGCACAGGTGAGGGCTGTGGGAGCTTATCCATTCAGTGCCTGCTTGGGTTTTTGCTGGTTTATCTAATATAGGTCTAACACAGACTAAGCTTGGTTAATTATGTACCCAAAGAAAGCAACATAGATCACATCGTGGCCCATGCGCACATGTATATGTATTTTTTTTTTTGAAAAACATAAATATACTTCTTGTGAACATTGAGATTTTCAGTTCTATTTTTAAAGCTAGCTGTAACCCATTAAACTTAAAATTAAGCCCTTGCTGGGTAGCTAGTTGGTTAGAGTGTTGTCCCCGGATGCCAAGGTTATGGGTTCAGTCCCCTATCAGGACACATACAAGAAGCAACTAATGAGTGTATAAATAAGTGGAACAATAAGCTGATAAGCTGATATTTCTCTCTCTCTCTCATCAATAAATTTTTAAAAATTTAATAATATTAGGGCCCACTATTGGATTGAGAACCACAGTTTGATAACAATATCAGCATCTTTTCCCTTGCCACCCCAGCCCAACCTAATAAGAGAATTTAGTATGAATTTAAAACTACAACTTCCATATCGTTACTGTCCCTTCCTTCTTACCACGCAGACCCACGCACCTTACACAGAAGAGAGGCTAAATTTCGTCTAGGAGAAGGCTCTAATGATGTGTTCTCTAACGTGTGATCTGCCTTGCTGCTGTCCCCCTAACTCCACACTCTTGGGAAGCAGTGCTGGCGAAGCTAAGGTTTAGCAACACCAACAGCCCTAGGTTGGGAACAGGTATCAAAAACAGCCCTTGTCCAGAAAGGGGTTCTGGGAGCTTCTCTTTTTTTTTCACCCTGAAGGCTGGTCACACTGTGATACTGGTGGTTGTTCTCTGGGGAGATGGGTCGGTACCGTGATTCCTAGGAGCAGGTTGTACTCTTTTACCCTCTGCTTCAGCAAGTACTTTCTGTTTTTGTCATTCCAACAGGTCAGCGGACAGATTGCAGTCTGGCCAGGTAGGTGTGGCTTGGGACAACCCTGGGAAGAGATGAAGAAAGGGGTGTGGGTAGAGTTCCTAGCCTGAGAAAGCCAGGAAGTCCAGCTGCAAAGGCATTGATTGGCTTTGCAAAAAAAAGTGGCCTTGGGCAGGTGTTGCTTTTTCTCTTTGTCTTGCTGACTCCACCTGACCCAAATGGAAATGGGGTTTGCTGTGACTCAGGGAAAGACCAGAGCAGAACTGAGTGAAGGGAGGTACCCTTTGCTGAAATAGTCCTAGAGACTCCCAAAAGCCACTACATTGGAAGGAAAAGAAATGTTCAACTCTGGAGGGAGGGTCATTAACTGCCAGGCTTAAACATGTGGGTTTTGGGAAGTCTCTGGTGATGAGACAGAAGATCAGGAGAATAGCATTTGGTCTGAGATTTTTTTTAATGCACGGAAAAGATGACAGCCCCTGCTAGTGACTGTTGCTGGATAATGAACTATTGCATTGGTAGAAATCCTGGCCCGATGATTTATAAGTATGCAACCCTCCCAGTCTTTCCCCACCTTCCCCTTCCTTCCCCACCCCAGCCAAATATTTTCCCTTCCAGTTACGGAGCTGCTATGAGAAAACTTGGGAGCTGGCAGAGAGCAAGGCATTCATTCAGTCAATAGTTCTCAAATGCCTAAACATGTGCTGATTTAACTGGAGAAAGAGCTGTAATGGGCTGGACTCCTTAGAGACCCTGGGTTAGCCCATTATATCAACCACTTATATCTGCCAAAACACAAAATAATCATGAGGCCATTTACAATTATAGGCTCGTTATTTAGAAATAGCTTCATTTGGCTTTCATCGTTTCGTCATTGTGGATTACAATAAAGATCCCATTAATCTTAATGACTGGAGGGAACCAGGATAATAGAATTCTGTGGAATGTGTCTTCTTGGTGATATAGTCTCAGTGTAAGTTAATTCCCTTATGTCATGTTATTTCACTGTGTGACATTGGGCCGCTCTTTTCCTTCCCTGAACTCCAGTTTTCTCATCTATGAGACAAGAAAGGGCATTCCATTATATGTGAGGAGCTCTAGGATTCCCAAGGGGCTCATCAAGGGCAGCCTGATGGGAGGGCCAGAGGATGCCCAGTGGCCAGGCGCTGGTCCCTACCTTTACTCAAAACAAAACTGCTACTCTCCTTGCTTGGGGCGTTGTGCCTCTGAGTTGGATTCCCTCGGAGAAAGGCTTCTGAGACTAAACACATGCTTAAAAAGCACTGACCTCGAGCACAGGTGGCAAACACAAGGCCCGCAGGCCGAATCCGGCCCTCTACCTTGTTTTATCCGGCCTGGCACCTTGTTTCTACCCGGCAGCAGCACTGAGCCCTGGCCCCTAGTTAAGGAGAAGTTACATTTATACAGTCCTAAAACTATATTTGGCCCTTTGAAGGCAACCACGAGGCTGATGAGGCCCACGGTGAAAATGAGTTTGACACCCCTGCCTTAGGGGATCACCAAGGTTCCTTCCAGTCTGAACACTGTACCCTCTGAATTCCAGAAAAATCACTCCCTCCCTTTTTTCTAAGTATTTCTAACAGAGAAAACCGTAGCTTCCTTTGGTGTTTACTGATGTCTCCTTACATAGAGGTCTTATTGTCAACCCAAACATTTTGTACTATAAACTGAACAGATTCCCTCCTATTCTGGTTTTGAATGGTGGCAGACATTAAAAGCAGAGACCTCTGTGCATTTGTGAAAAGAGCTTTAATGGGCTTTCTCTGGATGAAGTCTCTTAGCCATTTCTGGAGCTTAACTGAGTAATGGGACTTGTTTCATTAACCACCAAACAGACTATTTTTAACCTCATTTTCTTTTTCCTCCCTCTTGCTGGATCGGTCCTCTCTGATTCGGTGGCATCTACCACAGGCGTAGCTCAACCGTGAGGAAGCAGGTAAGAGCCCAGCAAGAGCCAGACTTGTCTAGTGTGAAAACAGTAACATCCCGCAGACATTCATGGAACCCCACTGTAGGCAAGACGCACTTTTGTGACTTAGCACCCGTGTTTGGAACGTATCGTTTAGTCATAGTGTATTTAATATTATAGCAACTTTATTGATTTAGCTTTTTTAGCTGGAATAGCCATGATCTTTCTGATTTGTTGCTCTTACCCAGTAAGATTTGCCTTGACTGGCAGAATTGTCTTTGGCCTCAGTCCTTCAGAAGATGGTGAAAAAGGCCTCATACTTCATACATATGTACCATTGTGGCAGAAACAGCAGCTAATCACCTAGACCAGGCAGTCTTGCTTTAAGTTTGCAGGTTTTTGTTTATTCCAAGTGGTGTGGTCATCCTAGGTATATTTCTAAGACATCTTGAAAATGCAAAGCTAAGTCTGGCCTCGGACTGATAAGCAAGTGGTGTTGAGCTGCGATTTTGTGCATGATCTTTGGTGTTGGATTAAAATCTGGGCAGCCAGCTCTCATTGCCCACCGTGGAAGCGATCTCAGCAGTGGATGGATAATCCACACCAAGGGATAATTTAAACAGCACTTGGACTTGTTTTTAAAAAATCAGTTGAAATATTTCTTTGCAGTAGCAAATATGACTTTCTAATTTATTCTTTATGGCAAATACTGAAATGATTGTGTATCTTTTGAGCTCATACCAGCTATGCAGTAGACATTTAGCAGGGAGGAAGTGGAGAGAGTTCAGAAATGTCTTTGTATCTACTCAGGGGAAAGCTGATTCAGGCTTTAAAAAATCATTTTAGGTAATTCACAGCGGCTGTTGCCACAGGGCAGTGATCAGATATAGAAAGCACCTGGTTTCTGGCAGCGGGAGCCCCAGCAGGATCTCCAGCCGATGGGATGGCTCTGGCTGGCTGGGCAGTACAGCTGCGGGACTCGGGTGACATAGTCCTCGCTTGTCTTAGCTTTGCTGTCGCTATGTTTCCCCCTTCTTTACTTTGGATCTCATTTTAATGAGAACACCATTGGATACAATAACACTTTTTAAATTATAAAAAGTTCATTGTGACTCTCTTTCCTCTTGTTCCTCTAATTTTTTTCCATCTTCCCTTTTCTCCCACTATTTCATTTAAAACCAGAGAGGAGCCGAGTGACTCCCAGGAATAACTTAGTGCATTTAAAATCAACAGGGGGATCTGTTAAAAAGCGAGAAAACCTTCCTTCCCTTCAACACTTGAGAACAGGATTGAACTGAAGTTTGTTCCTTTCACTTCCTGGACTGAAACCGGGCTTCCTACTCATAGATAGAGCCCACGTCCAAGGGCCTCACAGCCCCCTCTCTGGCTGCAGGGGTGCTGAGACCACTGTTTGGCAGGTGGTCTGCGCACCTGGCTGTACTCACCGTGGAGGGGAATGGCACCTATCTGGTCTGCATCTGCAGCCCGAGCATATCTGCCTGGTATGCTAGATTTGGGTGAAAGTTCAGGGCACACCAAAAGCCCCGATCAAATAAAGACCCTGTTTTCATTCTGCAGCCCTGGGTTTTGTCCATTAGCTCATTTCTAATAATGCATTAGTAAAGAGTTTTTCTGAGTTAGTCAGTGGGTCAATAGTAAGTAATTTAGATGATGAGTAATCTTGTATAAATAACCAGGGAATAAACATGTGTTTGCTTTTTTTTATGGCAGATCAGTCGAACGGGGAAGAATCTGGCAGCTTTTGCTTTTTGAGGGTCTCTAATAGGTTCTACGCATTTTTGACCCTAGCAAAGACTAGGTTCAAACCATCCCAGACTCTTCTTCAGAAAGAAATACCTCAGCTGCCACTTCCAAACTCTCCCGGCTCCCTTCAGCTCAGCATTTCCTCTCTCCTGTTATTTCCATATCTTCTTTGCTGGCCCTTCTTTTTCCAGTCCTTTAAATTCAGGCATTTCCCCAAGGCATTGCCCTCTTTCATTTTTTTCTGTTTTCTTTCCCTTGTCACTCCGTTTCCTTAGGTGAATCGTGCTCTCCTTTCCTTGGTGTCCGCGTGCTCCGCATGCTGTCAGTCTGAGTCTGCCCTCAGCGTCAGTCTCACCTTCCCCGCCGTGCTCCGACTTAGCACCTCCCCTAACTTCTCTGTTTCTTTAATGGGGAACCTCCATTCTTCATAGCCTTGGAAGTGTCAAATCTTGTCTTTGATGCCTCTTTTCTTCTCATTAGCCATGTCTAATCAATTGTCAAGAGATAGTTTCTCCCTTAGTGAAAACAGAAATCTAACAAACATAATGGAGATTGGTACCTAACTCTGTCACTCGTGAGAAACTATGCCCAACAATGAATTTTTTAGACATTATCTGTCTACCTTCCTAATTGTTCACTCCTGCAAATCACTGGACTTCTGCTTTACTGTTATTTCCAATTATGCCTGCTACCTGAATGGGGATTTTAGCCTAGCTGTCCTTAGAGACCCTTTTCAACCCTAGAATTAAAGGACCAAAAATGTTGTAAATCAAAGAATTAAACTGACATGGATTCTAATGTTGGAAGAGGGAAGGAGAGAGAAAGAAAACACAGACACTGAAGAAGAACACACAGAGACACTGGCTGGTCAGCTGTGTGCAAAATCAATGGTGAAATGGTGGTCTTTAGAGCCCCTTTTAGGAGGGTCTGAGGCCTTCATGACTGTTTCTAGGCTTTGCTCCCACTGGACTCTGCCTTAGGCCCAGTTGGAGCAGTGTGGACTTGGAGAATACTTTTATACAGTGGGACAGGTCATCTCTGGCTCACTGTTGTCTGCACACACAGATTACCCCTCTGGGCTACTTCTGAAATACTACTTATTAACAGTGGACAGGCAGGTTAACAACATTGATCCTTGCTTTCTGCAGTACTATCTACATACTTTAACTACTGTTGATACTCCATTTCCTGCAAGTCTAGGCAAAATTTTGCACTCGACTTTTGAAGCCAGAAACTTCCGAGCTTCCCAAGCTCCCTCCTGCTGGATCTTTATAAATCTAGGACCAGAAAAACGTTACAAACCTTCATATCACCATCCTTATTAGCACTGCTACTATCATCTATACATTAAAAATATAGCAACATTTGTAAACATAGAAAGACTTCCAAAAGTAGGATTTTGGTGGTTGGTTTTTTTTTTTTTAAATAGAGTATGAAAGAAGCGACGGATTTTTTAAGATCACCCTGGGCTGGCTAGCAGAAGTCAATGATGGCAGCAAGAGGGCAGACACTGGCTACTGTGGCTGCAAAGCTGGAGGAAGCCGATGGGTGGGGGGGTCATAAAGATGAGCTTGTGGTCACTAAGGCCACATGCAGTACTGCTCCCTTTGGCAGCACCCTGGGGTTCCTTAGCTTGGGAGCTAGAGGCCATGCCAACTCTTCCCTCCGCCTGACTTCGTCATGAGGTCCAGCTGCTTCCCTAAAGTGGCCAAGCCCCATCCATAGTTACAGCTGAAAACTCAGAGCCATGGGTGGGGCACAGGCCAACCTGGGAAAGGGGCAGAAGCCACAGGGCCCATCCCACTTGAGAGTACAGTCTCTGTGCTAAAATCCACAGCCCTTTTAAACTAGATTTAGGGGTTCCTTTGCTTAATCCCTTTCTTCCCCACTGGGTGTTTAGTTGCATTATAAAACCCTACTGCTTTTTACCAGTATTTGGTATGTGCACCTGGCAGTGCTTTCTAAGCACTTAGGATGCAGTATGGGTGGTGGAAAGACGTTTAGTCTCCGAGGGAGACTGCCTGGGTTTGAATCCTGGCTCTGCCACTTACCTGCTATGGCACCATAATCAGCTTTTCACATCACTAAGCCTTTATTTCCTCATTTGTCAAATGAAAATAATCATAATATGTATGCCATAAGGCTGTTACTGGGACCAGTCTAACACACTCAGCACATGGCCCAACACATCTCTCTAAATTCCTCTGTCAATGGTAAGTACATGTTAGTGAGCCAGTAGGAAATATTGTTCTCCTCACCTCCAATCCCCTCCCCAACTTGTAGATGCCAAAGCAAGGCCCAAGGAAGTTAAATTCCAGGGTAGTATAGCAAAATGGCAGAACAAAGAGTGACATCTGGCAGGCCTGCTTCTTTGTTTTAGTACCAATTAGTCTGCACTATTCCCAAGAGCTGGATTTTTTTCTTTTTTACCTTTTATACCAAACAGTTTGTACCTTTTATACCAAACAGTTTTTACCTTTTATACCAAACAAACTGTTTGGTATAAACGGTAAAAAAGCATCCTGTTCTGATGCTCCTATTGGTTCATTCTGCTACCCTTAACTGCTATTAGTTGGGCATGCATTATGTGAGAAATCATGCCAGCACTGGACACCCAAGAGTTGGCATAGGATCTGCCCTGTGGAGCTGAGCTATAGTGGTGACACATGCNGCACTATTCCCAAGAGCTGGATTTTTTTCTTTTTTACCTTTTATACCAAACAAACTGTTTGGTATAAACGGTAAAAAAGCATCCTGTTCTGATGCTCCTATTGGTTCATTCTGCTACCCTTAACTGCTATTAGTTGGGCATGCATTATGTGAGAAATCATGCCAGCACTGGACACCCAAGAGTTGGCATAGGATCTGCCCTGTGGAGCTGAGCTGTAGTGGTGACAAATGCAAACAAATACACCCACACCATTAGCTCACAATCAGGGCTTTGAGGCCCAAGTTCAAGGTGCTGAGACCCTGTAGACCAGGCCCTGATCTCATCTGGGGAGTCTGGAAAAGCATCCTTGAGGAAGTGTGGTGCATTCACTGAAACTCCAAGGGGTAGGGGCTTGGGGTTCGGAGAGCATTTCAGCTGCAGGAGCAGCCCGTGCAAAGCCATAGGCAAGGAGGACTTACCTGGGGAGCAGAGAGAAGGGCCACTGTGGCTGAAGTAGAGAGACTGGGGGCAGAGTGTAAGAAGATGAAAACGAGGTGAATACAGGAAGGACCCTAGACACGCAAAGCAATGTAAGGAAAGTAACAAGAAGTCTTCCAGAGTTTAGCCTAGACAGTAAACAGTCAGATGTACACTTTTAAAGATCACCTAATAGCTGTATAAAGGAAGAGGAGCGTGGTTTGGAGAACAACTAAGAGTGGGAATTAAGATGTTGATGGATTGAGTTGGTGGCAATAGAGAGGGAGAGAAGGGAATGGATTTGAGAGATGTTTAGAAGGCAAACTTGACAAAATGTGTTTTGATTGATTGATTGATTGATTGGATAGCTGAGGGCAGAGAACTGATTCGGGGTACAGTTTCACAAAGGACATGCTGGATTTAAGGCATCTGTGCAGCATTTCCAAGTCGATGGTTGAATATGTGCTCTGGAGCTTAAAGGACAGGTCGGATGCTGGACCTGTGGACCAGCCACTGATCCAGCTGACACAAGTTCCTCACAGTATGGCCCATTTCCTCTGACCCTCGGCTATCCCTGTTTAAAGATCCTAACATTGTGTTTTTCTTTGGCTTTTCAGGACTCCAGCCAGGCGATTCCTCTGGTGGTAGAAAGCTGCATCCGGTTTATCAGCAGACACGGTGAGCAGGATCTAGCCTTGGCCTTATTCATGCAAAGTTGGGAAGAACTTTCAGGAATTTTTTGAACAGTAAGCGTAGAAATAGACTTTCCATCCTGACATTCTCAGAAAAGGAAAAAACTCTTATTTGTTCACATAATACTCTCTCCCTCAGAATGGCCACACATAGACATTAAGAAAAAGACATCATATTTTTGACCCAAAACGCCTTGGCCACTGACCACACTTCTTTTTCTAGCCTGAGAATGAGTTTTAAATTACAGCTGCTATGTGAATTAATACAGCTGGTGTGATGTGTGATGGTAGTTTCACCATTACTCACTGTCTTCGTATGTGTCTGTGTCTCCCACTGCACGGCCTTGACTGTTAAGTCACATTGGCTTTTTTGCATCAGACTGTTTGCAAACAAGTCCTTTTGGGTTTTGTTCTGGTTTGGTTTCACCAGATGCAGTATCGCCAAGAGCTCAGTTAGTAGTTGATCTGAAAGTTGTAACCCACATTTGAGAGTCTGCAGGGGCTGGCTCCTTCTTAACCTGCATCAAATGACACTCTCTTCCACGTGGACAAAACTGAGGCTCAGAAACTTCATTCCTTCTTCAGCACTTCCTAGGCTGTTTGGACAGAATTTAGGATAGAGATGAATTTCCAGAGAATTGAGTGTTTAGAAAACATGGATAATATCTGAGCTAGTGCCATGAAGATTTCTAGGAATTAGGTATCAGAAATTATTTTCAGGTGTTACCCTTTCTAGTTATAGGAAAAGGGACAGAATGATCTAGGAGGTGAGGAGGTATGTAGATCATTGCTGGTCTCAATTCAGAGGCAGCCATTGTCTTTCCCTCTCTCTCCTTCCTCTCCTGAAAAACTGGACCACTGCTTGCTGTTCATTTTTCGAATAGTAATTGTTTTAGCATGTCCACGACTTACTACATTCTCATCAGCTACAATTTTCATCTTATCTCTCTTCACTTGAACTAACAGCATTTTTTATCACTGTTGAACAATCAGCAAATATTTACAAGTCCCTGATCAGTGCTGGGCACCATGCACTGCCCACCTAGGAAACAACAAGAACAAGAAACAGGAATAATGTGCTGTTGCTGTTTTTACCTGGTTTTATGATGCAGTTGGGAGAAAATAAATACGCAAGTGAAAAGTTTAAAAGTGATAAGCTGTAGTTATTCAGAATGGCAATATAAGAAATTTCACAAGATAGTAATAATTAATGGTCAAGCAGTTGGCAAAGATAAGTCCAAACTAAGTTCAGGGGAGAGAGAGTTATTTGTGCATAAAGGATAGTAAGAAGATGAGAGTCTAAATTCCTAATCGTTCATCCATGTATTTCATTCATTCATTCATTCATTCATTCAACAGATAATATACACTGATTGCTCATTGTGTGACAACAATGCGTTCCTTTCTTCATGAACCTTATATTCTACTAAAGGACAAATACATAAAGCATCACTTGTGTAGTCAATAAATAAACAATATACAATATGCTGGGTATTGATGAGTGTCATGAAGGAAAGTAAAGCAAGGTGAGGAGATGGAGAAGGGAGAGGGGACACTGTTCTAGGCAGTTTCAGGGAAAAGGCCTAGGGTCACCTAAGGTAACATTTGAGCAGAGCCCTGAAGGAAGTAAGAGAGTGAACCATGTGGGTCTCTGGAGAAGAGTGATTGGGGTGAAGGAACATCAAACGCAGAGATCTTGGCGTGTGTGAGGACCAGCGCACAGGAGACCGGTGTGACTGGAGCAAAGTGAGCAGGGAGGAGACTGTGCAGACGCTTGGAGCTTCATTAGCTGAGGTAGGTGTTTGGATTTTATTCTGAGTGAGTTAGGGAATCACTAGAGAATTTTGAACAGGGCGTGAGCTTTTCAAAGGAGGCGTCTGCAATAGTCCAGGGAAGACATGACAGTGGCCTGGACCAGGGTGTTAAATGTGGGCTGCTGAGAAGTGGATGGGTTTTGGATGTTGTGTTTTGAATGTCCCTGTCCCTGTACAGATGCAGTGCATGAGGAGACAGAAACTTAGCCCGTTTTTCTGGTGTGGCTCTAGGAAAACAGGTGTACTCACATACTGCTGACAGCAGTGCAAATCCGTCGATCCCTTTGGAGGGGAATTTGGCAAAACTGCAGTGCAGTTGTCCTCTGATCCAGCAACCCTTAAGGAATTTAAAGATACACCTCCAGCATCATCAAAATACATATGCACAAGGTTATTTATTGCAACATCATTTGTAATTGCAAAATAGAAACAACCTACATGCCTTTATGCCTTTATTCAACCAAGAGTGATGAATAACTGGTATATCCACACAATGAAATACTGTGCAGCTACAAAAAAAGAATGAGAGGGATCTCCAGGAAATGACAGGGAAAGATTTCAGGATATACTATGCAAAAGAGTGTCTACAGCATGCTACCTTTGGCCCCAGCAGATTAGTTCAGTTGGTTAGAGCGTTGTCCCCATATGCCAAGGTTGAGGGTTTAATGCCTGCTCCAGGTGCATACAAGAAGCAACCAGTGAAGACTTCGGCCAAGATGGAGGCGTAGGTGGAAACACTGTGCCTTCTCGCACAATCAAGTTTAAAGACAACAAAGTTTTAGTAACAAAAACGCAGCCAAAACACAGAAAATTGAACTGTACGGAAGTCCAACAACAATGAACCATTCAGCCAGACCAGTAAGAGGGGCGGAGTCAGCGGCTGGCAGAGCCGGGTCAGTAAGGGAAAATCGGCAGGACCAACCCACGATCACAGGTGGCTGTTGGCAGATCCCAGGTGTGGGGTGGCAACGGGCGGACGCAGTGAGAGTGCAGGTGGCTGGCCAACCACAGTCACACATTTGCATGCAGATAAACCAGGCGAAGGAGAGAGCAGTGAGACAAACCACGCAGCCTAGGACCCCAACGACAGGAATTAAAGCCTAAAAGCACCAATTGAAAAAACTTTTGGGATAAGGTGCCAGGAGAAGCTCCCACGCTCACAGAGAATTCGTTGGAGAGACCCACAGGGTCCTGGAGGGTGCACAGACCCACACACACAGGAGCCGGCACCAGGGGAGCCAGGTTTGCTTGTGGGAAGCAGCAGAGGGGCCTGAAATCCCAGAGAGCGGAACAAATGCCGTTGCCCTTCTCTGACCCCACCCCCACATACAGCATCACAACCCAGCAATGTGGGTTGTCCCTCCCTGGTGAACACCTAAGGCTCTGCCACTCATACGTAACAGGCGCAACCAGACCAGAAATGGCTCAGACAGAAGAACAAATCAAAGCCCCAGAGCCAGTACTTCTAAGCGACCAATAGATAGCCAACCTATTGGATGCACAGTTCAAAACACTGGTGAACAGGATGCTCACAGAACTGGTTGATTTTAGTCACCAATTAGAGGAACAAATGAAGGCTACACTAACTGAAATGCAGGGAAAGGCACAGGAAACCAATAGTGATGGAAAGAAAACTGGACTCAAATCAAGGGAGTGGACCAGAAGGAAGAAAAAAATGACCAAACAGAAAAGAATGAAGAAACAAGAGTTCAAAACAATGAGGAGAGGCTTAGGAACCTCCAGGACATCTTTAAACGTTCCAACATCCAAATTATAGGGATACCAGGAGGGGAAGAGGAAGAGCAAGTGGAAAACTTATTTGAACAAATAATAAAAGAGAACTTCCCCAATCTGGCAAAGGCAATAGACTTCCAGGAAATCCAGGAAGCTCAGAGAATCCCAAAGAAGTTGGACCCAAGGAAGAACACACCAAGGCACATCATAATTACATTAGCCAAGATTAAAATGAAGGAGAGAATCCTAGAAGCAGCAAGAGATAAGGGGACAGTCTGGGAACAAAGGAGTTCCCATCAGACTGCCAACTGATTTCTCAAAAGAGACCTTACAGGCAAGAAGGGGCTGGAAAGAAGTATTCCAAGTCATGAAAGGCAAGGACCTACATCCAAGATTGCTCTACCCAGCAAAGCTTTCATTTAGAATGGAAGGACAGATAAAGTGCTTCTCAGATAAGGTCAAATTCAAGGAGTTCATCATCACCAAGCCTTTATTATATGAAATGTTAAAGGGACTTAGCTAAGAAAAAGAAGATAAAAAATATGAACAATGAAAGGACAGCAAACTCACAGTTATTAACAACCACACCTAAAACAAAAGCAATCTAAGAGGACAGCTAGATCAGGAATGGAACCATAGAAATGAAGAGTACATGGAGGGTTAGCAACAGGGGAGTGGGAGGAGGAGAAGTGGGGAGAAGGTACAGAGAATAAGTAGCATAGACGGTAGGTAGAAAATAGATGGGGCAGGGCAAGAATAGTAGGGGAAATGTAGAAGCTAAAGAACTTGTGACACATGGACATGAATGAAAGGGGGGATGGTGGGGGAGGGTGTGTGCAGGGTAGAGGGGAATGAAGGGGAATAGGACAACTGTAATGGCATAATCAATAAAATATATTAAAAAATAAAAAAGAAGCAACCATTGAATGAATAAATAAGTAGAACAAATTGATGTCTCTCTGCCTTCCCTCTCTATCAATTTAAAAAATTGAAAAGATAAAATAAGTCATGTTACCTTTCATGCAAGAAAGAAGAGGATGTACAAATATGCATATATCTTCTCAACTCTGCAACAAGTACAGGAAAGATGAATCTAAAAGCTAGTATTTTATTGCCTATCTACACAGATGGTAGAAAAGGATAAGAGTGGGGGAATGGGAAATGGGAGGGGAGTGACATTTCTCTCTTTGTTCTTTTTTGTGTAATTTTGACTTTTAGGACTATATTAGTGTTCCTCATACTTAAAAGATAAATAAACAGATAAATAAAACAAGGATGGGCCCTTCTAGATAGCTCAGTTGGTTAGAGCATTGTCCCAATAAGCCAAAGTTGCAGGTTCGATCCCCAGTCAGAGCACATATAAGAATCTACCAATGAATGCATAAATCAGTGGAGCAACAAATCAGTGTCTCTCTTTCTCTCTCTCCACTTCTCTACCCCCTTCTCCTTTCTTCCTCTAAAATCAATAAATTAAAAAAATTTAAAGCAAGGGTGGGAATAAAACCCCAAATGGAATAAAAACCTAACTGCATTGCAAATAAATAACACAACCACCTGAGGACATTGGGAAGAAAATAAGTCACTTTGGAAAATAATATTTTGATTATATACTGTAAGTCTAAAGGCAAAGAGAGCTGTATTACTATGGTCACTTTTATCATGGGGACATGGGGCAGCAATTCTGAAACCATTTTATATGTATTCCAGGATTGAGGAAATAGATAAATATATTGTTGATTTAAAGAAAAAGACCTACTACATTATAGCTGTTCAAAACAACATTTATTCAGTTAAATTGAACTCTTTTGCCAAATAGGGACTCAAGGTATTTGAGCTCCCTAAAAATTGTGCTTAAAATTTATGTGTGTGTGCACTTAATAGAGATAGGGTCCATAACTTTTGTCAGTTCTGAAGTGTTTGTGATCTAGCAGATGTTAGAATTCACACATTCTTACTATTTTCTTGTCCCCTGGGAAGTAGATATTGTAGTCCCCATTATGAGAAAGCTGAGGCTCATCCGTAAATGGTGGGTTCAGGGGATGCAGGAAGATGTAAAGAAGAAGGAACGTAAGGAACAACAGAGACTGAGTCAGGACCGGAAGCCCCACCGTTTTCAGGGGAAGGGGGTAAAGTAGGGGGAGCAGGAGGTAGTGGTGTGGCAGTTATTTCAAGAGTTCTCTAGGAGAGCAGCGCCTGGCGACAGCTGGATCCAACAGCAGGATGAAATGGGAGGCTCTGTGCTATTTCCAAGTAACGTACCCAAGTCTAATTGGTTTTATACTGAGAAAAAATGAAAAATATCATGGATGTGTCAGTCAGTTTATTATAATGGGTCCTTACCTGCATTGTAATAAAAAGCCATCTTCTTTCCCCATTACTTTCTGGAAACTACCGTTTATTAAGGTTTGTACTTTTCTAATCTTTAGATTAGATACTGAAACCTTTGTCTTTTGAGCAAGAACACAGAATGGTCCCTCTAAAGCATAGGCTCTCGAAGGGAAACAAACCAGACCTAATGGGACCTCAGTGTGTCCCAGGCCTGCTGCCTGATTGCCAATAAACCTCCCTCTGATTCCTCGTCCTGGGCCCCAATTTACCAAAAAGCACCGAGATGACCTCTCTTAGCAAGTTGTTGGCTTTACCAGCTAGAACACACTGAGCAGCCTGGCCCTCAGTTGACATTTTTTTATATCCTGCTGTGGTTCTGACACCTCACTGGGTGTGTGACTGTTTCTGTGTTTATATTTTGTGATTAAACATTATGTTAATCCTATGTGTAACTAATATGGTAATATGATACTGTTACTAGTGGGGTTTTATCAAGCTTCCTATTCTTTGGAAGAATATTCTGGAAATTCTCTTAAATGAGCAGGCAACTCAAGTCCTGTGACAAGCCAGGTAATTACTGTATTTTGCCATGTATAATGTACACTTTTTTTGCCCTCATTTTTGAGAGAAAAATGAGGATGCACATCATACATGAGTATAATGATTACATACCATGGGTATAATAATTCTTGTATAATAATTTTTGTTCACAAAAACATGGGTGTGTGTTATACATGGTAACACATTATGCATGGCAAAATACAGTAAATTTCCCTTGCTTATTTCTCAATATTGCTTCAGTGGGATTCAGGAGTTCAGTCCTTGCCTATGTGCTTTACCTTCAAAGGTATAGCTGTTAGAATTGAGCCACCCCTCGCCGAGAGGGTAGCTCTGAAACGGTGGGCAAAAGGTAGCCTTATTCTTTTGTTTTCCTGAAAAGAAGTTTGTTTGAGATTTTTTTGACATCACAATTTTCAAAGGATTGTGCCATAACAGAGAGACTTTGTCAAAATGCCCAAGATGGAGACGCAGGACTCCTGAGAAAAACTGGACAGGCCTGCTGTGATTACAGATGCTAGTTCAGTCCAACCCTAGGGCCCAGCCCTAAGGATGTGCTTTCTGGTCCCTTACCAGGTTTGCAGTTGCATGTGCGGTGCTCTCTGTAACCCATATCCGTGTTCACACTAACAAGTGGGCCCTGGTCCCCTCTGCACTTTCGCTCTAGTAGGCCCCACAGCCTGGTGTCGGAATCAGTGCACGACTGCAGCCGGAAGGCCTGGGTTTGCGTCCTGGCACTGGTTCTTACCACCGAAGCATCCTAAGGCTGCTCATAACTCATCAGTCTCCTCATCTGGAAAATGGGATTGCTGGTCACCTTTTACCTTTCTTACATGACTGTCTTCAGAACCAGTTGATTTCTTTATATGAACGCATTTCTTAGCAGCAATCACCATACATGCATTTTTAATGATTATGTCTACTAAGTTCTTATCATAGTGTAACATTGATGCATGTTTGTCTTTAGAGAAAAGCTACAGTTAAAAACCAGTGGCTAGCACAGTGCCTAGCAATTCTGTCTGTTAACTGACCACTTGCCTTTCATGTCCTCCCTTTTTCATAAGTATTCAAAGCATTGTGCCCTAGAGCAGCTGAACAGTGTTAGAACAGCTAAAGCAATCATTGTAATCTCAGACCTACGACACTCCAATGGTATCTAATGGCTTGCCTACTGTGCCCAAGGTTCTAGTTTCTGATCCTGGGTGATAAGAAGGTACCAGAGGGTTGCTTCCCCACTTTGAAGATGGGAACACAGAGGCAAAGGTTGGGGAAGGAACTCGCCTCATCATCTCCCCAGGAGTCAGAGTGGAACCAGGTGTAGACATGTCTTTCTTTAAGTCTCTGACTCAGTCCTTTCTTTAGATTAATGCCTGGTGGCCATTCCAGTGACTTTCTACCATCCTTGCACATGTGTTCTCCTTTGGCCTGAAGAAGAGAGAAAGGGCACTTAAATACACACAGGCTGGCAGAGATAGACGTGCAGCTAAGCATGCAGCTGTGTGGATTTGCTTTTTCTTCTCCTTGATCACTTCTCCCTTACTTTCCAGGACTGCAGCATGAAGGGATTTTCCGGGTGTCGGGATCCCAGGTGGAAGTGAATGACATCAAGAACGCCTTTGAGAGAGGTGAGGAAACAGCCTGGAAGATAAGACCAAGTGTCTGCCAGCCTCCTGGAATATTGGCTTCACCCATTCTCCCCTGAGAGGTACCCAGAGGTTAGGAAGCCAGCTTGCCTCTGTCTCCAGCCCAGCACCTGCTCCCTTGCAGACATCTTTTCCTAGATATGCAGGGAGATGGTAACACCCATCCCAGCTGTCTCCTCCTCAGCCGCATTCATCTTGCCTTCTGTGGATGATCTGCCGAAACCCAAGAAGTTAACTGTGGTATCTGGGCGGTTTATGGCTTCATTTGGAACCCTTGGTGGCAGCTAATATCAAGGCTAATGCTCCTGTACATCGTAGTCCATTTATTATTCTGTGGGCTATTAAGGTAATGGGCAAGCTTTGGCAATTTCCGTCACTATAATGGATATATATAGTTTCAATTTGAGGTTGGTCCAATCATTAAATCTAATTACATTTGATATGAAAATTTCCATAGGGAGCTCCTGCGTGATTGTTCTCTTGTAAGTAGGTGTCCTTTGTTGCAGGCCAGGAAGAGTGAGAGCTATGCAGAGGGCCCGGCCTTCCTGGCCTCATTTTTTACCCCCAGGAGCTCAATCCCAGCCTGGTTTCATGATTCTTATGAGAGCGCCAGTTGCTATGTCCCATCCTCCGCCCACAGGGAGTGTCCTGAGCTAGTCTGGCATAAGAGAATTTAAGCTAATAGACTCT
Source organism: Sturnira hondurensis (assembly GCF_014824575.4). Classification (NCBI taxonomy): domain Eukaryota; kingdom Metazoa; phylum Chordata; class Mammalia; order Chiroptera; family Phyllostomidae; genus Sturnira; species Sturnira hondurensis. Next base: position 682,744 of record NW_028089713.1, on the reverse strand, counting down.
TGTGCCTCTCCTCTGGCCCATGGGGCCCTAAGCCTAAGCAGTCTTTGCTTTATCATGTTTCTGGTTTGCCTGTCTCATGGCCACTGTGCTGGACAGAGAGCTGATGGACTGGGATAAGGACTTGAATAGGTCACTCCTACCCCCATCACCTCTGATTCATCCTGTGGGTTGTACCTCATTCTCTCTTTCCCTTTTTTTTGGGGGGGTTGCTTATTATCAGGAGAGGACCCCCTGGCTGGGGACCAGAACGACCATGACATGGACTCCATAGCTGGTGTCCTGAAGCTCTACTTCCGGGGCCTGGAACACCCTCTCTTCCCCAAGGACATCTTCCATGACCTGATGGCCTGCGTCAGTAAGTACCATCCTGGCCTCAGTCTTACCTCTGGGCCAGAGCACCTTGTAGCAACAGATAAGAAATTCCCATGGGTCTTTTTCTTATAAGCTTTGCCATAATGTTTTTCTTTATTCCTTTTCTCCAGTGAAGTTTTTCCTTCTCATCACTCCTTCATCCCCTGGTAGGGGAGGAGGAAGAATAACATTTTAGTTAAGAATCTAAAACCACATGTCAGAATGCCTGGGTTTTTTCTTCCTGCTTCACCTGAAATTCCTTTGCTTCTCTGGGCTTTATCTTTCTTCAGTCAAATACGTTTATACTCATATATAAGACAGAGTTATTTTCAGTTATTGAAAGCTTACACATTAGTGCTTGTGATTTTTATGAAACAGGGCAAAAGCAGAGATGTTGCAAATATTTCCTGCATGTTGCTTTAAACATGGCATGGCTTCCCGGCTAGATATTTTAATATGTGTTCTCCTAGGAATAAAGGACCTCTTCACATTTAAAAGTGGCAATATATTTTTGCACAGAGATATAGTCTGTTTTATCCTCCTCTTACTTTGCCTCTTACTCTAAAATTTGGGGCTAAGAGAGCTATTCCTGGCCACTTCATCATACTGGCACATCCTCTCATTGGTTTTCCATGGAAAACAATCATGGGAAGTTGGATTAATCCCAGGTCACCCTGGAATCACACCCCATTGGAATGGTGGCTCCAGAGACTAGAAAAGTTAGTGCCTTGGAAATGGAGAAAAGATCCTTTTCCCCAGATCGACCAGTTTCCATGTTCTGCTCTTCACAGCCGAGTCTCCAGTTTGACTTGGTACATGCCCTGAGCACTATCCTTCTCTGTCATTCTGAGAGAAAAAGACCCCAAAGCATTCAGGAATCTCTCATTTTATTTTTTGACATGCTGTTTGTGGAAATCTAGTGGAAATGAGTTTTGTGGGTGATTCAATATATGCATTCCCCTGTTTTCATGTCTTTTTCTAAGACTGGGCCTGGGTAAAATGTCTCAAATAGACTGGGGCTACCTAGACAGTATGAGATACCTTGGCTGCCCAACTCCCCCCTTGAGGGCTCCCCATTTCTTTTTTATAAAAATATACTCATAATATATACACAAGGTGTACTATGGGGGTGGGGAAGCTGGCCATTATGGAGGCCACTAGCCTGGGGCCACAGGTCTTCTAGATATCACTGCTGACATAGAGGTAGCCATTTCTTGTCTGTGGACACATTTGTCTCGTCTGCTAGACAGGGAGCGGAGCAGATGAGCCAGACTTGCCCAGAGGATAAGGTGACACACGTGTAGAGTGGGCAGGACAGGACCTGCCCAGGCTCTCTCCCTCCCCACACATAGGCCTTCCAAGGCTGGGTGTCAACCAGTCATAGCAGGTTTATGGACAGTTTTTTGTCTGTGGTTGTTTTAATAAGAGGGTGGTAGTTGCTTGGGGAATATCTCCAGCCCCATCTGTGCCCAAGGAGCCTATACCTTCAGTCCTGCATTGGTAAGTGTCTAAAGCCCAGCATGTACCTCACCCCGAGAAGCCACAGGGATGAAACCCTAACACGCTGCACCGGTGTTGTGTGAACTTGACCTGGCCACTCTCTGTCTTATACCTGTTGGTCATAAGGGCCTTCTTACTGTTTCTCCCTGGGGTCTCAGGCACAGTGGAGGGTAACACATGGCTTTTTTCCTTTTCAGCAATGGACAACCTGCAGGAGAGAGCTCTGCACATCCGGAAAGTCCTCCTGGTCCTGCCCAAAACCACCCTGATTATCATGAGATACCTCTTTGCTTTCCTCAATCAGTGAGTAGACTTCCCGGTGAACAGCCAGATCAGACCTTGGCTTCAGCCACTGGAACCTTATATGTGGAACTGTGTCAGTTCATCCAGCTGAACAAAGGTTTACTGAATACCTACTATGTGCTGGGCACAGATGTAAGCTGTAAGAATACATTGTAAAATAAGACACAAAAGCCTTGATATCGTTTAGCTCATATTCCAGAGGAGGAGAGATAATAGCAGAAATGTCAAGTAGTAATAAGTACTTAGAAGAAAAATAAGGAAGCATAAGTAAAGGAGTGGAGTGCAGGGGTCTGACTGGGGCAGGGGTGAAAGGGAGAGCCACTGTAGGGGGGCGTCAGAAAAGGCCCCTCTGAGGAGGCACCACGAGCATCAGCCCAAACGAAATGAAGGAAGGAGCCACTGGGATGTTCAAGACCAACAAGTCCTGATTATAATGGGTTTGGATTTGGGAAGCCACTGGATGATTTTAAGCAGGAGTGTCATGATCTGCTCAATATGTTTCTTTAAAAACCTACCAGCTGCTTTGTGGCAAAGTTACTGTAAGAGAGAAGGCCGTGAAGAGAAGCAGGGAGACCCTTCAGAGGTTACTGTGCCATCTCGGCTGGACAGGGTCCTTATGACTTGGGCTGGGGAGGCGATGATGGAGGGTGGTGAAGAGGGGTCAGGCTTGGGATCTACTTTGACATGGCATTGACAGGACTTCCTGATGGATAGGGTGTAAAGTGTGAGGAACAAAAGGAATTCTGCCTTTTAACGTGAGCAACAGGGAAGTAGTAATGCCATCTGTGGAGTCAGGAGGACCAGGTCTGGAGGAAGGAATCGAGAGAAGGTGCCTATGGGGGGAATGTTAAGTTGAGGTACCTGTTAGACCTCCAAGGGGAGATTCTCAATAGACAGCTGACCATAGGAATTTGATGCTCAGCGGGGAAACCTGAAGTTGGTGTAACTGGAAGAGAGGTCTGAGGGGACCTTGGGCTTGGGTGGTTCATCTCATCCAAGCTGTTTGTCCTTGTCTGGGGCATCACAGTCCCCATGTGGCAGCCAAGTCAGCACGCGAGGACATATGATACTCCTTCCTGCAGGCATCTGTCTTTGCACACTGCTGTCACTGCAGCACCTCCTTCTGGGCCAGCATCAACCTCCTAGGCCAAGCGTTATATGGGCAACCTGAGGGCCAGATAAAGCCTGTAGATGCGTTTGCTTGCAGTCCACTATGCGTTGAGAATATTGAAACATTTAAATATCAGATTAACTTTTAAAAAAATCTGGATTTCTAGCTTCTGTTAAACATTTTTAAATCCATCAATACCGGATCTGCCTTTGCACGAGGCAGCAGCTCCCTGTGGAATAAGGACTGCTGCCGAGATGAGGCAGGCCCTGCCCCATTCAGCACAGACCCCAGCGCTCCCCAGCACACCCCAATACCCAGGATTCAGTTGTCATTTATCATCACTCTTGCTTTATGGTTTTTTATATAGCGGAGAAATGTTTTTCTAGATCTGTGAATCTATCAAAAAGAGAAAACTAAGTTAGACCAAGGGGCACACATTTCTTTGTAAAAATGAAGTTTCCCTAGTTGATTGGTCTCTGCTTCAAATGAATGTGTGTTTAGAGGCCATTTCATGAGCCTCAGCTTGCTTATAAGTTGGCCTAACTCTAGGAATCTGGGTTAGTGACCTCAGCCTGAGGCCTTTCTGTGTCACCCACACTGTCCTTTAGCCCTGTTGCTCTGGCCTTGCACTGCAGTGACAAAGGTGTTGGCTTTGCAGTCTGCCTCCTCCCCGTGGCTGTGTCTGCTCCACTCGTTAGCCAGGTCCTGACTCAGCACCACCGCTGCCTTTGAGTGTAGAACCCCCATGACTCACACAGGGTGTTTGCATATTGCCCAGTGTGGGCTCATGGCGATGGGAGCTCTGGTAATGACTCTCAGGCCCACATCCTTGTTTCTCCTCACTGACTGTTACCTGCCCTTGAAGTGAGTCTAGTCTGCTCCCCAGAGCAAGGACCACGGTGGTAGATGAACAGGTGGGGAGTAGGAAGGTCCTGGGGTGAATGTGTGTATAAACACAATGGTCTCATTTTCTTCCCCACGTTTTCTTACTGCTTAAAGGAAGTGGGGCGCTGAGGGCGAGGGTTTGCAGGAGGGAAGAAACAGTAGAGTGAGCACCATGTAGCCACAGAGATGATGGCCACTTTTGAAGGGAAAATGGGAATTGTATGGATTTGAATGATTACTTTGTTTTGTTCTACTTTGTTGTCTGATTTAAAGAAGATTAATTTAGCCCTGGCTGGTGTAGCTCAGTGGATTGAGCACAGGCCTATGAAGCAAAGGGTTGCTGGTTTGATTCCCGGTCAGGGCACATGCCTGGGTTTGGGGCCAGGTCCCCAGTAGGGGACACGTGAGAGGCAACCACACATTGATGTTTCTCTCCCACTCTTTCTCCTTCCCTTCTCTCTCTAAAAATAAATAAATAAAATATTTTTTAAAAAAGAAGATTAATTTATTGAAAAGATGTAGCATTAATAATCAGTGTTTCCTAAAATAAATGGAATGCAGGACACAGGTGGGAAAGAAGATCACCTCCTTGGGATGCTGACAGGCGATGAGTGGCAGTTACTGACAGGTGTAGGTAGTTGGCTGATAGCTCCTGTCCCAGGTGTCAGGACCCTTTTCTGTCATCACTCTGGGTCCTGGGTGTGCATGTGCTTTATTTCAGGCTCTGGTCTTAGGTGTTGCACACATCCTCAATCTCAAGGAAGCAAAAAGAAAATTTATTTGTAAATGTGTGTGTGTCTAAAACTAGTGTATTTTAGAGTGCCTAACCCACTGCATGAACCTTGGGTTCGTGCCTCTCCAGAAGGCCTTGTTAATTATCCTGTGTTAGCATCTGCATTAATTAAGTATCTATTGCTGTGTAACAAATGCCCTAAAACTTAGCAGCTTAAAACTATAAGCATCTATCATTATGTCATAGGTATTATGGGTCAGGAATCCAGGTGCAGCTGGGGACCTGTGGCTCCAGGTCTCAGGAAGGTGCAGTGAGGGTGTCGCCGACTGGGGGAGAACCACTTCCACACTCACTTATGTCGTGTTGGCAGCATTCAGTTCCCCAAAGGCTGTTGGACTGAGGACCCCATTCCTGGCTGGCTGTTAGCCAGAGGCCTCTCTCAGTTCACCACCATAGAGCTGCTTGCAGCGTAGCAGCTGGCTTCGTGCAGAGCACAGGAGTGAGAGCACCCAAGACACAAGCCACAGTCTGGTGTAACCCAACCTCAGAAGTGACATCCCATCATGTTTGCAATAGCCCTTTCACTGGAAACGAGTTACGAATTTTAGCCTACCCTCAAAGAGAGGGAATTACACCAGGGTGTAAATACCAGTGGGCAGGGACTGTGAGACTCACCTCATTTCTACCACCCAGCGAGTTTTAGCTCCCCCCTCCGCACGTGTGGGTAGTTCCTTCTCACTGCTGCTGACTCCACCGCATGCCTCCTGAAACCTGCCTTTTTCAAATTTCAAGAAATAATCATCTTCTAGTCTCTTGATAATCAAGTGAGGTCCACAGACCAGAAGGTGGTTCTGCCCCAGTTGGTGACACCCTGACTGCACCTTCCTGAGACCTGGAGCCACAGGTCCCCAGCTGCACCTGGATTCCTGACCCATAATACCTATGACATAACAACAGATGCTTATAGTTTTAAGCTGCTAAGTTTTAGGGCATTTGTTGCACAGCAATAGATAATTAATTAATGCAGATGCTAACACAGGATAATTAACAAGGCCTTCTGGAGAGGCATGACCAGCAGCGTCAGCATCAGTTGAGAGACTGTTAGAAACCCAGAATCTCAGTTCCTCTCCTTCCGAGACCTGTGAATCATAATCTGTATTTTAATGAGGTGCGCTGGTCAAACTCATTTTCACCAGGGGCCACATCAGCCTCACAGTTGCTTTCAAAGGGCTGAATATAATCTTAGGACTGTGTAAATGTAACTACTCCTTAACTAGGGGCAAGGAGCTCGGCACTGCAGCTGCGTAGAAACGAGGTGTGGAGCCAGATGAAACAGGTGGAGGACCGGGTTCGGCCCCTGGGCCCTGGGTTTGCCACCTGTGCCCTAGAAGCACCGCTCTAGGTCCTCAAACTCTGCTCCACAATCTGAAAAGGTGACTCGGTGGTGTTTCTCTTTCATGGTTAAAACTGCGCTCAGTGCTATCCAGAAAAGCCAAGTCTTCCTCTAAGCCTGACCAATCTCAAGTGCCTCCCTGTTTGGAAAGATTCTGTCTGGGTTGTTTTGGTTTTCACGAGGAGCATTTTGGCTTCTGTATGAGTCGGACAAGTAGAATTGTGGCTGGATTGTCTTGGAGATTCATAGATGCTTATGTATTTATTCACTTACTTAACACATATTTATTTAGCATCTACTGGGTACCAGGCCCTGTTTTAGTTGCTGGCTACCTAAGAGTGCTACACAGTTAATGTCTGACCTCATGGAGCTTGTGTTCTATTGTTGGAACACAGACAAAACCGACAAGCACACGTATGATATGGAAGAGGAACAGGGCTGTAGAGAAAAAGTAAAGCATGTAAGGGGGCTGGAGAGCACCAGGGGCGGGGATGATGGGTTTGCTCTTTAATGTACAGTGGTCAGGGGACACCTCACTGAGCAGGGGACAGTGGGCAGTGATGATGTAGAAGGAGAACTGGGAAAGAACAGTGTCCCAGAAGCCACAAAGAGAAGTATTTCAAGGAGGATGTGAGAACTCAGTTAAATGCACCGACAGGTCTACTAAGAAAAGGGCTGACAAATGATTTAGCAGCATAAATATCACTGGTGACCCTGGGGAGTGTTGTCTGGATGGAGCAGCAGTGTCATTTCGGGGGAGAAGGGTGCTGATGGTGGAGAAATAAAATGTGGTAGGTAGGTGCACACAGCAGGGTAGTGTCCAGCCATGAAGGAGGATGAGGCACTGACACGTGCTGCTCCATCACGGGTGAACCTCGAAAACATCCTATCGAGTGAAAGAAGCCAGTCACAAAGACCACATGTAGTATCATTTCATTTATGTTAAATGTCCAGAACAGGGTCACGGTCATTAACCAGGGCCTCGGGGGAAGGGAGAATGGAGAGTGACTGCTTAATGCATACAGGGTTTTCTCTGGGGTGATGAAGATGTTCTGGAACTAGACAGCGATGATGGTTGTGCAATATTTTGAATATACAATAAGCCACTGTGCACTTTAAAATAGTTAAAATGGCAAGTCTTAGGCTTTGTGTATTTTATCAGATAAAGAAGGGGAGGGCAGGGGGAGAAGGTGTCAGTCCTCTAGGGCTCCCATAACAAAATACCACAGACTAGGTGGCTTAAACACTAGAAATTGATTTTCTCACAGTAGTAGAACCTGGAAGTCCAAGATCAAGGTTCCAGCAAGGAACTGGTTCATGGTGAGACCTCTCTCCCTGGCTTGTACATGGCAGTGTTCTCAGTGTGTACTTACCTGCCCTTTCCTCTGTGCCCACACTGGGAGAGGGGGCTGGGTATCGTTGCCTTTTTGTTCCTTCCTCTTTTTATAAATTCCCACCTGAATAGCTTTATTGGTTTTAGAGAGAGAGAGAAAGAGAAACATCAATGTGAGAGAGAAACATTGATCAGTTGCCTCCCATACGTACCCCAACTGGGTATCAAACCTGCCACCTAAATATGTGCCCTGACCTGGAATCGAACCCTTAACCTTTTGCTGTACAGGATGGTGCTCCAACCAACTGAGCCACCAAGCCAGGGCTCCTTTTCTTATAAAGACACCTCTCCTACCTTTATAACTTCATTTAACCTTAATTATCTCCTTAAAGGTCCTGTCTCCAAATATAGCTGTATTGGGGGTTAGGGTTTCAGCACAGGAATTGGGGGTGTGGCACAATTCAGTCTGTAGCAAAGGAGGTGGAGAAGAGTCAGAGAATCAGAGACAGCTGGTACAGACAGTGCCCGAAGAATTTCATTATGGAGGAGGAAGGAAATGGAGTAGTAGTTTGGTGTGGACATGGGATTAAGAGAGAAGTCCTTTTTTAAGATGAGTGGTATTACTACGTTTCTGTGCTGGTGGGAATGACCTAGCAGAGAAGAACTGATGATGAAGGAGAGTGAGCGGGGCAGTTGCTGGAGTGATATTCTTGAGGTGAGAAGGCGGAATCCACTGCATAGGAAGACAGACAGAACACAAGGAGACAGGCAAATTGGCTAATAGGTTAGGGAACACAGAGCACGGGCGAGGCAAGTGAGGGCGTGCCTTTGCAAGACCATCAGAAGGAATCCGGCAGAACTACTCTTTGCTTCTGGTCTCTTAGGGGGTCTTTTGGGAAGTCTGGGAAGGCTGTTAAATCGTGGATTTATAGAGGGAAGTTATGGTGCCTCTCGCTGTGAAAGCTTTTAAAGGCCTGATGGACTCTCAGCCCCACGTTTTGCCTGGGGCCACGGCAGATTATACAGTTTCTCTTTATTCTTTTCAAACCCGTAATCAAACCTGATGCATAATATCTTACCCATCGTCTTTTGGTTGTTGCCAAATCAAACCCCTGAGGCCTGGGAAGCTCAAGGTTTTTAAGTGAAATATCGTGTATTTAAAATAGTCTGTCCAAAGCTTAGTGCTTTCCCTGAGGATTTAAAGTTTTGATTTTGGGATCTAGAGCCTTCAGCTTATTAGATCTTGCCTCTCAGGAGGAGAGGGTAGACTCTTGCAAATCAGCCACTGCCAGGTGTCAGCTGGCCTGCCACCCGTTCCTGACGAGAGCCGAGGGTCGTGTGTCAAGCAGCAGTCAGGATGTTTCAAGTCCAGAAAATACCTGTGGAACCCCATCTGTGTGCTAGCCGAAGTGTTCAATACGTCGCGTATATCACCTCGTTTACTCTGCACAACAGCGCATAAAGGAGGAACACAGTGGCCCCATTTTCTGGTGTAGAAACTAGGGAACTAGACAAAGTCATAGAACCGGCAAGCAACAGGGCTTGGACTCAAAACCAGGTCTGTTGGACCTGAAAATTCTTGGGATATTTTGTTTTTTCTTTTCAAATGTAACCAAAGAGGCAAATGTGCCTCATTAAAGAATAAAAAGTCCAGAATAGTACATGATTTAAAAAAAAAACTAAGAGTCTCACACCAATCCTGATTTTTCATTCTCCCCAAAAAAGCCTATGTCCGCAGCCTCGATGCTGAAACTTTTGAAGCTGCACAAAAGCTAATGAGTTCAAATCAATTAGGAGGATTCACTAATGTTGTAGACTGAAACTGGAAATATAGCACAAATCTTAGAGGAAATAGCATGTATAAGTTGACACCCAAAAAATGTTTTTAAAGAAGGAGCTATTACCAGTGTTATTTTAGTTTAGGCATTTCCTTAAAAATAAAAACCCCATGTTTGAGGTCTTATACTGGGTACAGCCTTCAGTGTCTTCAAGGATCATTAGCACCATAATATGCAAAATTGTGTGTATTTGAATGTGCAAACATAGGAGTTTTTCTGGGGAGAAAATCCTTAGTTTTTGTCAAATTCCTAAAGGAGCCTGTGTCCCCCAAAAGTTAAGAACTGTGGCTCCTAAACTTCCCACTGTAGATCGGAAGATGAGGCTCTTGGTCCATATTTTATGGGAGTAAGAAATAGACCTAGACCGGTGAGACTACACCCCATGAAGATGGGTCCCCTTAGTCCCTGGCTATTGTAGCTGCCTATGACTTAAGCAGTCCTTGCCTTAGAAGGCTCAGCAGGGGTTCTCATTTCTCACAGGGCTTTGACTGAGATTCTCAGGGCTAGCGCTTGTTTTCCTTTGACTACCAGACTTCCCAGAAAGTACTGGTTTCCTTCCATGTTGCCAAAATATTGTCAGATCACACTACAAAAACAGAACCTTCCTCCTCCTTGACCCTCCATGACACCAGGAATTGGCCAACCTGGGATTAGCTGCAATTTGAGGCACCTCATGCCTCAGTTGTCCCTGCTGAGGTTACCAAGGTGATTTCTAGTCTCTCTCTGCCCCTCTCCCCCTGTGCCCCCCTCCCCTTCTCCCTCCCTCCCTCCCTCCCTCCTCTCTCACCTCCTCTGTCTCTCCTCCCAGTTTTTATTTAACCGAGAGGTAGACTTAGAAACTTCTCCCAGCCTTTTCTGAATCTCCACTTTCTTTTAACTCAGGAGCTGGAGAAGGATTGTAAAATTAACTTTTTAATGACATCCTATAAAGCAGTCTAGCCCCTGAGATCTATAACCTCACCCATCCTGCATTTGACTAGGTCCCAGAGGATGGTGGTTCTGAGTCCTGACTGTTCTCCCCATGACAGTTACTTACATTCGCTGTACCATTTCACATGTTCCTCAGGCATTCTCTAAGGGAGGTGGGGGATGAACCAGAATCTTCAGTAGAACCATTCAGTAGAGAGTGAACCACTGAGTTAGAGAGACCAGCTTGGTACTTTGCATCTGGATGTGGGACACACTGGAAGTAAACTTTGCCCAATTCTGAAGCATAGCTACCCATATGAAGACAGCTAAGTCTCGGGCGTCTGGTTCAGCATCAGAGGGCTTGGTATCTTCTCAAGCTCTGGCAGAATCAGGTGCTGGGGACTTCCTGCTGATTCTCCTGAAGGAGGTAGAACTCCTTAGCAGAGCTCACTGCTCTGCAGGCTGGAGAGGGTGGAGGAGGGATATATCCAGAGCTGGCCCACCCCGGTGCCTCAACAGAAAGAGACCAGTGGGGGCTCACCAGGTGCAAAGAATCAGGGTTGGAGCCCCTGCCACCAGGGTGGCCTGAAAGACTTCAGTGAACTGGGGTTCACCAAAGGGCTTGGGTATTTGGCCAAGGTTAGAGGTGTGGCTGAAGCAGCTGCTGGATGAAAAGAGGGAGCTCCCGGAATAAATGAATACCTGCTAACGAAGTCAGACCACACCCAGAGGAAGCCTGAGCAGAAACTGAACAGCATGTGGACCTTTTCTGGAACAAATCCTGAATGTAATGATAGAGGAGGATATTATGAAAATGAAAAACAATTGCATTCGCTGTTCCAGAAAGAAATCCACTGGCTTGTTGAAATATAAAAGCTAATTGGTTACCTATTTTTTTTAAAACAAGTCCTGGTCTTAGAATCGACTATCCCTAATAATTTGATTATTTTGCTGTGCATGATAGTACACAGTGCACAGTGCCTGTGTCTTCTAACCCTGTTATTTCTAGGGCAGCCTGAGGGTCTTCATCTGCCCTGTCAGCTTAGTGGGTTGGTCTGTTGGAGCTGTGTCCAGATCTGCAGACTGGCGTGTTCTCAAGGCAGGGTGGGCTTGGTGGATAAGGTCTGGGGAGGGATGGTAAGTAGGATTTGAGTGGGGAGCTGGAGAGAGAGGGGGGTGAGGCCTGCAAGGGCACACTTTTGCTTTGGCTTTTCTTGGCTCCTCAGTGACCTGGCTCCTGGTAGTTATTCTCGTCCCCCTGCCAACTTTCTGGAAGGACTGTGATGCCCAGGAAAGCAGGTGGCAATTTGTGGAACTTCTGTTCTTGCCCTTGGCTGCGTTTTCTGGGCATTCATGCGCATGCTTTCCAGCTTGCACCCTTTCCCTTCTCCTCCAGCTTATCACAGTTCAGTGAAGAGAACATGATGGACCCCTACAACCTCGCCATCTGCTTCGGACCCTCGCTGATGTCAGTGCCTGAGGGCCATGACCAGGTGTCCTGCCAAGCCCACGTGAACGAGCTGATCAAAACCATCATCATCCAGCATGAGAGCATCTTCCCAAACCCCAGGGAGCTGGAGGGCCCTGTCTACAGCAGAGGAGGAAGCACAGAGGATTACTGGTAGGGGGCTCTGGGCTGGAGGAGGGGAGGGTGTCACCAGCGCACCCTGGCCAAGGGCCAAGGGCCAAGAGGGACCAAAGGGAAACGTTCAGATCTTCCCAGCCTCCCACTCCCGGGTTCTTCGTGCCGTCTGGACCTGGGGACGGAGTCGGCAGTGCCCCACCTTGACCCAGCCCGTAGAATAAGTGCCGTTTCGTGCCACCTTTCTTTCTTGGGAGTTCTGAGTGGTGGAGGGCCATTCTGAAAGAGAATGACAATAACCTTAGCAATATTAATGATCTCTAGGAGAGGAAATGTCATACAGTTGTGTGTGGAACTGCTGTTCATCAGTCACCAGTGCCTCTCAGGCCCTCACTTCGTGCCGTGCTTTGTGATGGAAACAGTCCTGGTTCCCACGGGATTTCTTTCATATTGGGAAGGGTTTAGATGTGGGGCGTAATTTGCTGACTGAGTTTGTAAGAGGATCATTTAGGATGACTTCGGAAATGCATGAAGGGAAAGAGGGCTGAGATCCATTTTTATCCAGCTGGCACAGTCTCACCGTGGCGTGGGATTAAGTTCTGTGGGGCAAGGTTTTCCGTGCCCCGGCCTGGTAGCAGAGACAGGACAGGATCCCAAGGCACATAGACCCTTCCGTCAGGCAGATATCGACTCACTATTTCCATTTCACAGATGAAGTCACTGCAGTGCAGGGAGGCCAGTGACAGTCTTTCAGGCCACCCCAGTGGTAGGGGCTCCGACCCTGATCCTTTGTCTCTTAGCACAGGGCGCCATCTACTGCCCCCCACTGCCCCCAGGAAACCACTTATGGTGCCATTTTTCCACTAAAAGAGAGAGGCAACTCTCTTTTACTCCCTAACATCCTTTACCTTCTCCCCACCCCCCCACCTCCAGCTTCCCCTAAATAGTGTTTCAGCCTGGGCTGAAAGTGCAAGCCAGCCCAAATAGGATTCCATCTGACTGCGACATCTGGAACCAATTCAGCCCGCCCCATTGCTATCGACTGAGGTAGGGAGGACAAGGGAGGTTGTTTACTTAATTAGAGGCCAATTGGTCCACACTTCCCCCTGCTCCCCACAGAAGGAACCTCCTGCCCAGGGAGTGGAGAAAGTGATACTCGTGTGTCTGTGAGCATAAACACACCACTGACACCCCTGGGTTCAGTCTTCTCCACTGTCCTGCAGACAGATCCCAGTATCTGGGTCCAAGCTGGAGCGACCTCAGCTTGCCAGCTCAGAGGGAAAGCTTTTTCCCACTGACAGATGGTCGGTGCGAACCGGGGAGGTTGCTCAGGTCTCAGCCTACTGGCTGAGGAGCTCCAGGGAGCTGTCCTTGTGCCTGTGACTTAGAGAGCCGGTTTCCCCCTTTCCTGAGTGTTGGAAAGTTGTGGAATAGTTCTCCCACTTCCTGCTTTACCTTCCTTCTAAAGTCTGCCCTAAGTTCTCAAATATCAAGCCGCTGCAGGCTCTGGACTGATCCCAGGACATAGCCCCTCGCGGCCCCTTATAGTCCTGCTTCCGGGGCCCAGCCCAGCGGAGCACACAGCCCCAGCAGGAGGCGAGGAGCGGTGGCTCCAGGAGCAGGGAGGGCACCTTCCTCGGGTTCTCTCCAAGGCGTTCTCCTCGGCCCCTGTTTGTTACACGTCCGACATTTATTAGCAGCCTCTGGGAAAACCCGCAAGATTAGTCAGGGACCATCACTACCACAGACTGGATAAGAAGGCCTGGGCCTCAGGCCAGAAACACGGGAGGATCAAGAGTAAGTGACTTTGGGGTTAAAGGGACCATCTGAGCACTGGATTCACACCCGCTCAGAATGCTCCCAGCCTTTCCTTTAGAGGGAGAGAGAAATGCCAGTGCCTTGAGCTAAGCCTGATGAAGGAGGTGAGGGAGGGGTAGCAGTAGGGGCGCTAGAGCCCAAGAATCCTGGAAAACAGCCAGGAAGAGGGGGCACTGGGCCACCTGGCTTCCCCACGACCTTGGAGAGGAGAGGCCAGTCCCACTTCACCACACTTACCAGCCCTGAGGCTAGATCCAGTTTCCTAGGATCGCCTGCCGTATGGCATGCCAGACCTCTGAGACTACGGGTGTTGCTGGGGTGTGGGTGTGCAATGAGACAAACATGGTTTAGGGCAGGAAGGGACCTTGAAATACGTCATCCTGCCATTACCTTAGAGCAGTGGTTTTCAGAGTGGTGTCCCTGGACCAGCAGCACCTATATCACATGGTACTTACTGGTTGGAAGTGCAGACAGACCTAGTGAATCAGAAACTCTGGGGGTGAGGTAATGGGTTTTTAACAAGCCATCCCAGACTCTGAAGTTAGGAACTGCCCCATAGTGGGTGGCCACATGGATGGGCTCAGAGCCCTGGGGAAAAGTGAACCTTTGCCATCTGCACCCCTAGGACCCCACGGATTTCCAGAATGTCACCAAACTCATTAGATGGTTTTTAGGCCTAAAAAACAGTGAGAAATTGTGTCCAGATTGTTTGACCAAGCGAAATCCCTATTAGTGGTCCCCTAGACTGTTTTCTGGAGTCTGGAGAACCTTCTTGGAACTGACTTGCTCCCAGTGGTGTGAGTCCTGAACTGGTCTGGTCTTCGAGGAACTCGCTAGGGGTGAGGGACCCGTCCCATGAGGAGGGAGAGGTGTAGGCTCAAAGGTAGAAACTGAGGCCAGGCAGTGGGGCGGAGGCTGTGCTGTTGCTTCTCTGGAACTACTTGGAAGGGCTCACTCATCGCTGCCAGATGCCGGAGAAAGCCTTTGACACTACACAGGCCAGGAAATCGGGAGGCAGAACAACTCCTGGTGACTTTTCTCGTCATTCTAGATTCTCGGCCCTGGATGATTTTAGCCTTTGTGAATTTTTTCAAGAACTTGACTTCCATCCCCTACCGTCTTGCAGAGCTCATCCCACAGCAGACTCTTCTTCCCCCTGCTCTTGTTTCCCATTCATTTGGATGACTCACCTCCCACTTTCTTACCACTACAGAGACTAAACCACAAAGAGGCCTAGAGAAATCAAATAAAATGAGAAAGAAGGAAAGGAAGTGCTGCTTATCAATCACCCCTTCTTATTTCACTGAACCCTCAAACAATTCCGTGAGCTATACAGACCATTTATAGATTAGGTAGCTGAAGCTTAAAGAGATAAAGCCCGGGGTCACAGTTACCGAGTGTCAGAGCTGATTTCTGGATCCACTTGTATCTGATACTAAAGCCTAGTGTTTTCTTCTACCGTGCTCCCGCCAGGAGCTAATTCACCTAGAGAAACAGCCCTTGAGAAGTTGAGTTGTTCTGTATTTTAGAAAAGATTTGTAAGTTCACAAGGGGTTCCTGTTGTCTCAAGTAGTTTTTGTAGCAGAAGCTGGACTAGAGAACTCAGAGGCCTTCTCCTTCATTATTAGCACTTGTCTGCAGTGTGCAGTCAAGATGTGGAGAGCATAAGGCAGCCCCCCGCCCCTGCTGTCAGAGCTGTGGGGCAGGGCCCAGGAACTTTGTAAGCCCGCGCTGAGGTCCTGATTACTTCTTGCGTCTGTTACAGTGACAGCCCTCACGGAGAGACTACCTCGGTTGAAGACTCTACCCAGGATGTGACCACAGAGCACCACATGAGCGATGACGGTACGGTTGGGGTCAGCAGGGCTCCCCGGGTAAACCCTCCTGTGCTCCTGATGAGTCTTCCTGCCCAGCAGTCCCCTGAAGCCAAGCAGAGAGCTGTCCCTTCCTTCCTTCCCTTTCTTGAAGAGGCAGCCCGCCTTCTCAAATGGAGTGGTCTCTGTATCAGACCAAAGGTGAAGAGCTAGATAGTCCATAGCCTCTCGGCCTTCTTCTCCCGACACCCTGCCCTTGTCCACCTAACAGCTCCTTGTTTCACTAGCATGTCAATTCCTGTCACAGCCCAGACTCCTGCCTGGCACCTGGAGACCAGGAAGTGAGAAAGAGCTCACTTGAAAAGCAATAAGCCTGGGACATACAGAAGCTAAGGGCCAAAGACCCAATAGAATCAAGTCAGAGGGGGCGTGTGGCCAAGCCACACGTTTTCACCCCCGCGGACTGGAAAAATCAACCCTTTCCAGAGTGAAGGCATGCCGGCACTGTGGCCTGGTGGGTGTGTGTGTGGTGAGGTGGAGTGCACAGCTGCCGTCTGCAGCCCCTCGGCAGTGCCCACGATTTATTATGGCCAGTCCAGCCAGCACGTTTCCCCCTCCTTCCAGTCATTTTGTGCCCCATTTCTGGATCACTTGGGCTCTGGGAGTCTCGGCAGCTGACAAGGGGCCTTCAGATTTTCTGGGCGTGAGAATGAAATAGTGCATCTGCGGAGCCTTCCCTGCTCCCAGCCTTGCAGTGAATTCTACAATCGTTAGGCAGCTTTTAAAGGGGAAACATTAGGGCTGCTTCTTTGGATCCTGGTGTCGAATGGATCAGAATGATAATTTGCCATATTATGGGAGGGAAGTAGGTAAACTGGGGAAATTTTAACTTGATTGGCCTACCTTGTGCCCACCACTGCTAGAGGCTTTGTATGTCTTATGTCCTAATCCCTGGTGACAGAGAGCTGCTGTTTTTGAGAAAATTAAGTTAGAGAGGTCACGTGCCATCCTTGAGGCTGTGCAGAACTGAGAGAGACGTGTAGAAGGCTTTCTCTGGTCTGCTACCCGTAGTGGAATGTCGGCCCTGCCTGTTCAGGAGCAGACTCACCCGCCAGGGCTGTCTAGGCATAGGCTTGTTGGTGAGCGGTCTTTCTCTCTCACTACTCAGAATATCTGACTTAAATCTCAGTGTCAGGTTTCTAGGAGCCTTCTCTTGCTGGCTGACCTCCATGTGCAGTCCGGAACAGATAACGGTGACAATAAGGACAATGGTTGACACACACGTAGCACTTATGATGAGCCAGGCACTGACCTAAGCACTTTTACAAATTGTTATTCATCTAAACAAACAAAAACCCAAACTCCTAGATGCAGATAACAGAGTGGTGGCTAGCAAAGGGGAAAGAGAGTGGGGGAGGATGTAAAAAGGGGCCCAATATGTGGGGGCAGAAAGAGACTAGACTTCAGGTTGTGAGCACACGATAGAGTATACAGTTACCGTATTATAAAGTTGTACACCTAGCCTTATGTACTGTTATTAACAATATGGTCCCAATAATTTTAATTTTTTTAAATTACTAATCAGTGGGAAAAGAAAAAAACCAGAAATCAAGCCCTCATAACAATTACATGTAAAAAGCACTATTATAATCCCCTTTTATAGACAAGATGGAAGCTCACACAGAAGTACAACACATTGTATTTGTAAACCCCTTTTCATTTTTCAAGTCACTTTTATGTGCATTTTTCCATATATTGTCCAAAATACATTTCCAAATTTTGTTCCTTGGAAAGTTGATAAGGCAAGTTACTTTCCCTATATAGAAACTAATCCCTGGCTGGTGTGGCTCAGTAGATTGAGCACGGGCCTGCAAACCAGAGGATCATGGTTCGGTTACTCAGTCAGGGCACATGCCTGGGTTGTTGGCCAGGTCCCCAGTAGGAAGTGCTGGAGAGGCAACCACACACTGATGTTTCTCTCCCTCTCTTTCCCTCTCTCTAAAAATAAATAAATAAAATACTTTTTAAAAAAGAAAGAAACTAAAGCCTCATGTTCTACTGGGGGAATGTATAACATAAATTATTTAAAACACAGTATGATGAATGTTATGTAATTAATGGAATTAATCAAGAGAAATGATGCTTACAAATACAGTATGGCAAGGTCAATTCAAGGGGTTGGTCTGAAAGAACCATAGAAACACCAAAGAAGTTACTGTAGGAAGCAAGTGGTATCTGACTTGTGACCTCATGTGCTTCATCAGGCAGATGAGAGAAACAGGGATTCCTGGCATAGGGAACAGCATGAACAAAGGCATGGAAGGGCATACAAGTGCTTTCAGTTTGATAACACAGACTACACTGGAATTACTTGCTTTTTACATTATCCATGGCTCATTTTTCATGTAAGGCTATCTTCCCACCACTGTACATTCAGCTAATTGAATCCCAGCTTTTCCGTTCAGTTTCCTGAGTCTGTGAATTCCAACAACATATGTTTCCTTCTTTCCTGGCCCTCTCAGAGTGTGAGCCCATCGAGGCCATTGCCAAGTTTGACTACGTGGGCCGGACAGCCCGAGAGCTGTCCTTCAAGAAGGGGGCATCCCTGCTGCTTTACCAACGGGCTTCTGATGACTGGTGGGAAGGCCGGCACAATGGCATCGACGGACTCATCCCCCATCAGTACATCGTGGTTCAAGACACGTACGTTAGGCCCCCTGATCTTCAGGGGTCCCTGGCTGCACTGTGGGAGTGAGGTTTTATTTCTGGAGCCACAGGGGGATGAGGGAGACCAGCCCCCAGGGGGCATCAACACAGTGCTGGGGTGACATACTTCCTTGGAGGACAGCAAGACTCAGTAGAGAATTGTTTTTTATTCTTGCCATGCTCCACTGCCACCGCCACCACTGTCATTTAAAAGCTTGCCAGTCAGCACTCATCCACACTTAAGCCTGATGAGTGATAATGAGGGGTTAGTATTTGACCACTCATATTTCCTTTCTGGAAAGATCGGATTGGGAAAATATCCTTATTCCTCTTTCTTTCTTTAAAAGAACTATGCCCACCCCAAAAACGCCACTGCTGGTGTTTTTTCACTTAAATGAAAATGACGAGTTTCTTTTCTAGGAGAAATCTAGCTTAAGCAGCCTTGTGGAAATGACCCGGTTCATGTAACCCAGATGAGGTAGACTTGGGGAAAGACTGGGAGAAGAAGGGAAGGGATGTCAGCGAACAAAGGGAACGTGAATTGGTCCCAAGAGACTTCACAGAATGGGCTGTCAGTTGGTTCCTGTTCTTTGAAGCAGTGGCTCCTGTTAGGAAGGCTTTACCCATGGCCCCCACGCCAGCCTCCCTGCCCCATTGCCCTGCCTCTGTTCCTGACTTCCTTCGGTTATGATGCTGTCAGTATTTTTAGTCCTTCCCTTAATATTATTTTTTAAAGGTTGATATCCTGAATGAGTCTACACCCTCCCAGCCTCTCCCCAGCTCCTTCTGCGGGGATATCCTCCCTCTGTTGCTAACATCGCAAACCTGGTGGCCATCTGTGTGTGGACAGGACCCTCCCAAATTTAGCATTATGACTTCACTACAAGACCGAGAGAAGATGAATTATGGGGGAGAAGGGCCTTTCTTTGTCATCAGTAGCCAGAGGGGCCAGGAGAGCAGTGGAGAGACCTGGGACCAGCTGGGACGCTCTAAGCGGGGCTGGATGTGCTACGACAGAGTGGCAGCGTCCTGCCTCAACGCCAGCATCTCCAGAGCCACCGCAGAGCGGACTGCCCTTACCCAGCAGTGCTCAGGACCTCAGCAGATAAACCACAACCTGAACTGGCCTCCTCCTTCTCCAGGAGGCGGCCCCAGCACAGCTGCCCCCAGGAAGGCCACGTGGGGCGGAAGGCAAATGCCTCGAATCCAGGTGTCCCCTAACCCAGCTCTCCAGAGGAGCTGAGGGTCCTGCAGAGCTCAGCGGGATTATTTATTTTTATTTAAATAACCCTCCCAAGGCCCTTAGGTTTCCTTGCTTCTGCTCACAGAGCTAGCCCAGCCAGGCGTCGCTGCTGTCTCAGAGCCGTTGCGGGGTCGCGTGTCTGTTGGGGGGCCATCTTGCCAATTTAACACTGCTTTTTGTGTTGTTTTCCCTGCCTGCCTGTCCCTTCTCCCCCAGCGAGGACGGTGTCGTGGAGAGGTCCAGCCCCAAGTCTGAGATTGAGGTCATTTCTGAGCCACCTGAAGAAAAGGTGACAGCCAGAGCGGGGGCCAGCTGTCCCAGTGGGGGTCATGTAGCTGATATTTATCTTGCAAACATCAACAAGTAAGCTCTGCTTTTCATTTTCTGCTCCTCTGAATGACTTGCCACACCCAGCCTCACCCTCTGGCCTAACCCCCCTCTCCATTCCAAGCTGCTCGGAGGGCTCCAGCTGCCCCGGCCTAACCGTTTGCATGTGCTCCTTGCTGCTACAAAGCGGACAGGGCTGAGGACGCTTCCGCAGGCCTCGTCAGCAGGCCTGGGTCTCCAGCCAGCTGCCATCATGCCATGGGTGGGTGCGCCACTCTGTTCCCCCAGGGCTTGTCAGCTCTGATTTTCCTGGCCGTCTGGCTGCTAAAACTTTGGCCAAAGCTTTGGTTACCTTAAGCAGCTTGGTTTTCTGTTCTTCTCAGAGGTGCCTTCTCTTTTCCAGTCCTTACTCAAATAATAGTAGTCTGTGATGTCTTCCTTGGCCCTTGTTTGTCCAAAGATCCGAAGTCTTGTGTGCCTTCTGCTAGGCCCGTGTTACCCCAGAGGGTTATTTAGATGTCGTGTGTCTGTTTTTCACCCTGTCCTGCACTCACACCTGTGAAGGAAAGGAGACCACTGTGCCCCCAAGGAAAGCTTTGTCCTGAGCTCTTTATTCCTTTTCTAACTCCTAGCTCCCTTACCTTCTGCCCTGTCACACTGGTAGAAATGATTTTCCATTTTTTTCCTGTTGCTTTAGCCCTGTGTATTATCCCTCTCTGTTAGTCCCTTTGAAGATTCCCACTCCTGTCCCACAGGCTCTAAACATTGCCCCAGCTTTCATTGTGGCTGTTAGCAACATCCTGGGGTTTTAACTCCACCCACACCTGGTCTGGCTGCCTAGAGGGATCCCACGCCTGCCTGCAAGCCGCTGCCTCCCCTCGAGACATTCAGGTTATTGGAAAACTAATCTCATCTCAAGGGGCCAGACACCAAGTCCCAAAGCCTACAGACCTCTTTCCGCCAGACCCTGAAACTTGGCCCAGTGCCAGCAGGATGACAAGCCCCAGGGCGCTCCTGGTGAATATGGATTGGAGATGATGTACAGTTTTTATTCCCCTCTGGCTTTGGAGGAATGAAATGATTTGCACATTGAAAATCTGTTAACCGTAGCCTCTGGACACTGAAACTGGAAGGAGAATAAAAGATGCTTGTTGTTGTTGAACTGCACCAGGTCGCCCAGATCTCTTGGCTTTTTTCCAACCAGACGGTAGCAGGGGGTGTGGTTGGGGCACGTGGCTCTTGTCCGTCTCTTTCACCCTCAACTTAGTAAAGTAGCTTAATCAGCTCACTTAGTCACTGTAGTTATAGTTGAAGTCAGACCAGTAAAAATGATTGAGGATTTTATTTCCCTCCAGCATAGTGCCCTGCTGGGAGGGCAAGCTAGTAAAAAAAGTAACTGTGGGCTAATCACATTTTTTCCCCTTATTTACAAGTCGATGTTAATCATAAACCTGTAATCATAAGATCAGAAGCCTATAATTAACCCAGAAACCAAGGCAGAGTTGGTGGAGGGACAGTTAAATAATTAGTTAGGTACATAGTTTTAAACCGTCATATATTTGATGTCATTTGTACAAAGGAATTGTGCAGAGTCATAGCTGAAATAGTCAAAAGATAAACACCTGGTAGAAAGTTGAGGCAGTTCCCTTGAGCTCCTTGCTCGGTGGTGTCAGGACAGTGTTTGGAGGACGCGGTCTACCTGTGCACCAGCTAGTCCCTGGGAGCGGCAGCCCCTGGGCGGGCCATGCCCTTAGAGGGAGTCTGCCTCCAACTCCTGCCCCCCACACCCCTCACACGTCACTCCTCCGGCCCCTCGCTTCTCTGAGTGCCCAGGTTCTCTCTCGCCCAGACATACCTGCTGTCTCCTCACCTGGTCCTTCTCTCCTTTCAAGACCTAGTCCAAAATTGAACTCTTTGGGGAAGACTTTTTGGTACCTCCTAGTTCCTCAGGGCTGAGTTAGGTGCCCTCGTTCTGTATTCCCAAAGCAGTCAGTGTCTTTCAGGTCTCAAGATGCACTCAGATCCCGCAGCAGGCGGAGCTTTTTGAAACCAGGAACTCTGTCTTCCTCTCCTTACACGTCCCTGGGGCCTGGCCCAGGGCAGGCACACTCCAGTAACTCCAGAAATATCAGCAGCTTTCACCTTGTGAGTCAGCCATCCTCAAGTGGAAAAAGTAAATCAGCAGAGCTATTGGGGCGTGGCATCTCTGTGTCATTCCACACATTTATTGAGCACCTACTGCTGGACCAAGTGCCAGTGCTGGTTATTCAGAGAGGAATAGGATGGCCCCGGCCACAGAGCTCAGTCTGGCAGGGTAAGTACCTCGTGGGCAGGTAACTAAAAATCCCTGAGTGCCATAGATGCCTCGAAGGAACAGGAGAGGGAGTGATCGATTCTGCCTACTGTTGGATTTAGGGGAGAAAAAGAGTTATTTCAGCTGAGCTTTACAAGACACTGAGCACATCCTTTTTCCATTCAAGAATGGCTGGCTCTCAGTGCTAAACTGCTGAGCAGGCAGCTTCCTGAAATAGGTACTTTGTGCCCGGTCCTGGCCCCGGCCCCGCCCATACACAGTGAGGAAGACCCAACCGGCAGAGAGTGCCAGGACTGTCTTAGAACACAGGCCCAGCCTCAGCGGCAAGGTCCGGCCCTACCCTTCTTCGTCCTCAGCTCCCACTCAGCCCCTGTGACCCTCATAGATTTCGGATGAAAGCTGCTCAGCTGCCATCCCAAACCAGAAGTTCTATTGCTTCTTAGATTAGGTCCTTGAGAATCTGATTCCAAACAAAAATGAAATGATTCAGCAGTGGACAACACCCTTACAGGCAGGGCTCTGCCCAAGCATTTCGTATGCGAACCTTAGTGGTCTGAAACAAACCGACTCAGAACCAGGGCTCAGCCCAGCCCCGGGTGCCTTGGGGTCACATAGATGTATTTCTACCCTAAGAAGATGCACAAGCTCGGTCCTGGCTCTGCAACATGGCAGACTTTGGAAGAGTATTTCGTTTCATGTCTACAAAATAACAGTAGCCGTTTAACAAAGATCAAATGATTTAAGCTTTGTAATTGGAGAAAGAAATGGGCTAAAATTTGGAAAAGTCAAGTCTCCTCTTACCTGCAATTCCCCACCTCGTTGGTGATGGTGAGACTTTTTTTTCTACCTGGGGCTTCGTTTCTGTTCAAAGCAGGTAATAGAGGGACCGTTCCATGAATCTCTCACCCATTAGAAACTTTCACTTAATCACATTTTTCCTGACAGCAGCACCTTACATCTTGGGAGCTCAAAGCCCACGACTACCAAGTAAGTACCCACTTGTCCTTTGCCCAGGTCGGGTGGCAGGGGGCCAGAGACATGGAGGAAGCAGGGGAGAGCCAGCTCAGTGGCCTCCCCTTCCGGAAGTCCCTGGGTGCCAGCACCTGCCCCTCTCACTCGGCTGAACTTCCTCGGAGCCAGGGCTCCCTGGTCACACTGCCCTCTCTGTTTGATTGAAGGCAAAGGAAACGGCCAGAATCGGGGAGCATCCGGAAAACGTTTCGGAGTGAGAGCCATGGGCTGAGCGGTTCCCTCGCTGACTCCACCTCCCCAGGGGTGGGGGCTGGCTGCCGCCCATCTTCCCAGCCCATCATGAGCCAGAGTCTCCCCAAGGAAGGGCCAGATAAGTGTTCTGTCAGTGGGCACGGCAGCCTCAACTCCATCAGCCGCCACTCATCCCTGAAGAATCGGCTGGATAGTCCACAGATCCGGAAGACAGTGACTGCCGGCCGGTCAAAAAGCTTCAATAACCATCGGCCCATGGATCCTGAGGTCATTGCACAGGTAACTGAGGGCTCCTGGACAAGCAGCTGGTATGGCTGCACTTGTCACTGCTGCTTAGTGCAGCCCATATTTTTGACAGAACTTGAAACAGCACAGTCCTTTGTACATGATATCCCAAGTTCAGGGACTGGTGGACATCTGGACCTGATAAGATGACTTCCCAAGAAACTCGCCAGTCCCTCTGTCCCCAAGAAGAACTTGAAGACAGAATAAAAGAATTAAGCTTCTTGTTCATATATAGTCTATTTGCAAGGCTGTTGTAATTTTTTATATTTATTATATTATTTCCATTACCATTGAGTCCTGTTATACCCCTAGCAGTCGCCACACTCTCTGTTGTAATTTTTAAAGCCAGAGTTACAGGTGGAGTATTTTGATAGAGTCCATTTAGAGCCCACGTTTTGAGTCTTGAGACCCTGGCAGACTTGGGGAAGCTGCATGAATGTTAAGACTCAGATGTAGTTCTGGCCACATGTTTATATCCTCTGCCCACCCCCATCATCCCATTTCCTAAGGGTAATATCTGGTCCCCAGCAGTAGGTAGGTGGTCAGTCAACAATCTGCTTCCCGTCTTGAAGGCCCCAAAATGCTGCACCTGCAGGCTCAGGTACCAGAAGAGTTTCCAGCACAAGTCTCCAGATGCAGTGGAGATGAGCTCTATTGTTACTGAGTCTTCTTTCCTTGTATACACTGCACTGACGAGTCTCTGTTTTTCATGAAATATTAGAGATCCAACCCCACCTCTAAAAATACGACTACCAGGCCCACTCCAAGCAGCTCATTCAGACGTCTCTCCCAACTCTATAATTTTCATTAGACCAGGTAGGAACGAAGGGTCTAATTCTCCTCACACCATCTCCCAGGGGGCAGTGCAGCCTGGGTATGGTCTCTGTTGGCTTAATTGTGGCACTCTGCTTAGGGAAGGTGTACCTAGCAAGCTCAGTATTAAGCTCCGGTCTGAAATGTCTTGCTTTTACTATACTTCTACCTCTGTGCCTCTACTTAAGCTCTTGACTGCAGTCTGCTTTGCACCATGGGAATTCTCCCAGCTCCCTCTTCGGCCAGGTGTCAATAGGAATGTCAGAATAAGTACGTAGCTGGGACGCACTCTAACTGCAGAGTGGGACCATGGAGGGCAGTGGAGTTCTTCCTGAGCATTTTTAAGGTTTGAGAACACCATCAGGGTGCATGAAATTGCATCACTGTCAACCGAACACATGGATCACCCTGCAGGACAGACACCTTAACCGAAGGCTTTTGCTTAGAACATACAGTCTTTCATTGTGAACCTGATTCCAAGGGAGGAGCTCTGTGGTGATTTGGGACGGTGTGGGGCCGGGGGGCGGGGGGGCAGACATAAGTGTGTAGGGAGGGAGAGCGGAAGAAAGGAGCTGGGAGGTCTCCCTGGGAGGCAGCTGGCTGCAAACAAAGGGTCTTTGGTTCTGCTTTAAGTCCCCGAGCTGGGACTTCAGTATACTAAGATCTGGAGTGTTCCACTGTGACTTGCAAGAGGCGATTTGCCTACGTGGGCTCTGGCTCCCCCTCCTGGTAACTCTTTGGTCCCCTTTCTTGGTGATGGGTAGAAGGAAATGGCTTCGTCCAGTTGGCAGGGAGGGGGCGGGGAGGTGTCCTGATGAATCTTCAGGGCCAGGGCTCTTAACCCTTTACTCAGCCCTTGAAGAAGAAGAATCAACCTTCTTAACCTTTGGCCTTGTAGTCCAAGAGAACAAAGATCATACTTCATTTGTACCACTTTTTAAAAACAGCATATACAAACATAGAAAGATCACATAATGAATCCCACGCACCCATGACGAAACTCTGGCCACCCTCAGTTTCTCTACCTTTTCCCTTCCCGTGGGATTATAGAAATACTTCATTCATAACCATTTCAGTGCATATCTCTAAAACCTGAGAACTCTTAAAAACATCTCAACCAGTCTTTCTAAAGGCAAAAAAAAAATCTCACAGTAATGCAAATCCTTTTGTCTCCCCTCCCCCACCATTCTGAACATTCGTATGTTCAAGGATTTCGGCCAAGTAAAATAATCTGGACATCTCATTGCCATTGGTTGCTCCATGGTTTGGCCTGTGGTGTTGAGATGGGATCCTTGGGGACTCTCCCTACATTCGCCTCACCTCCTCCTTTGTCCTGTTTTTGCAGGACATTGAGGCGACTATGAACTCTGCCCTGAACGAGCTGCGGGAACTGGAACGGCAGAGCAGCGTCAAGCACACGCCTGATGTGGTTCTGGACACCCTGGAGCCCCTCAAAACCTCCCCGGTGGTGGCCCCCACATCGGAGCCCTCCAGCCCCCTGCACACCCAGCTCCTCAAGGACCCCGAGCCCGCCTTCCAGCGCAGCGCCAGCACGGCTGGGGACATCGCCTGCGCCTTCCGGCCTGTCAAGTCTGTCAAGACGGCTGCCCCAGTCAAGCCACCAGCCACACGACCCAAGCCCACTGTCTTTCCCAAAACAAATGCCACTAGCCCTGGTGTCAACTCATCGGCTTCCCCACAGTCCACTGACAAGTCTTGTACTGTCTGAGGGATATAATTTAATTGTTCTAGACAAGGGGACTGGAGGGACGGACTGTTATTAAAATCTTCCTATTTAACTAGCTTGGGGACTTCAGTTGAAAATTAGGTTTAAGTTCTTGCAGGAATTAGCCTTTCCATCACCCCAAACCTTGAGAATGAAGCCCTCATTATCACCCTGCCCGGCCCTTACCACTGCCCTCTGCTTCCCCCAGTTGTTGTAATTCAGCCAGCTGCAGTGCGTACTGTTCTTAGGTTAGCCAGAGATAGGTTTTTCCATTATCAGGTCACTGTGAAATCTGGCCAGGCACGTCCTGAGGACATGGGCTCAAGTCTCAGTCCCCTCAGGCAAGGGATGTCTAACCAGATGGCTGGCTACTGACATCCAGCCCTCGGTGGCATCTTGTTTTGGGTACTGGTTGTAGAGAATCACATAAAGTCCATTAAGTCCATTCTTCATTTTACACACATACACACACACACACAGGCTTTTCTAGCCTCTGGCATGTGTAGCCTCTGGTCCTAGACTGGTCAGCCCCTGTGGCAGTTCCCACCAGAGCCACCAGGGGTCTCTGTTTCCGTTACAAATCTCCTGTCTCGGCCAGGGAACCTAGCCTTTGATATCTCTCCATCTTATGAAATTTAGCAGAATGGGACTCAGTCCTGTAATGTTTGGGGGTTGGGGGCTTTCTCTTTGTCTTCTATTGGTGTGAATTGGTCCTCAGTGTTTGCTTTTACTCCCCTCCATCCTCTAGAACCACAACTCAATCTTATTGTGGAGCTTCTCAACTTTTTCTGAATATATGGGCATTTGTTGGTTTTCTCTCTTTGTCTCTGATGGACCATTTTCCATTTAAGACGATCTCCTGTATAAGACCGTTTTATAGCCGGTTCCGTGTGGGGTAGAGTCTTAAGAGGGTTTCATTGCATTTGTGGCAGGTTTGGAAAAGGCAAGAAATGGACCCTTCCTTCTCCCACTCATTTGGGCACATAAGACATAAAATTCATTACTCTGTTAAAAAAATTACATTCAGCTTTGCTCTCCCTAAAATTGTTCCCAGATGAAAACGTATCCTAAGTTCAACCCCTAGTTTGGTTATTCTATAAGGTCTCTCTCTTCAGGGACCAACAAGGGCTTTGGAGAGCCCTAGTTAGATTAAAGAGAGACAGTTCTTAAAACATACTTCTGTTCAAACAAGGACAACTGAGAGAACCTAGGCCCTGCGGGCTTTAACATCTTCCCAAGGCAAAAATCTAAGAAAATTAAAAATTGGATGCTGAATATTTTGGCCTTGTTTCTGGTTCTCCTCCAAAAAGTAAAAATGATGCCCTTGTCTGCTTTGATCCAGTCTGCAAACCTGGTGCCCACGGTTCCAGCTCCCCTGGCGTCACGCTGTCCCAGGGGGGCCAGAGCTGGGGACAGTCACGCACCAGGCCTGCTTGAGTCCAAGCTGAAACTCATTCCTCTTGTCTTTTCTGGTTTTAAAGCTGCAACTTTTAGCCTTATTTTGTGTGGTTCAGGTGAAACCGTGGGTTGCCATTCCAGTGGGGAAAATCTGAATTTTATGTTTAGCCTAGAGGGTCCTTTCTGGACCAGCATTTTGAGGTTGGTAGTTGGCTCCATGGCAGTGGTAGGACTTTCCTTATTCTGTGGGAAGGAAAGAGGAGCTTTGTGGGAAATCGCGCATTAGAAGGATGACTTTCGGCACCAGGAAAACCGTCCTGAAAGATGACGAGGAGGGGTGAGGAGCTCCTCCAGTGCAGGGAGGCAGCCTGTGAGAGAAGCAGCCCACCGTCCACTGGATTCTTGGCTTCAGTTGCTCTGGTTGGTGGTCTGTCCTTGTCTGTCACCTGGACTTACACAGGCCTTGAGCCAACAGGGTCTTTCATACCCAAGGATCTATTTCCTTGCTGAAAACGGAACCCCACCCTTCACTTTGCATTCCTTTTGATCCCACTGATCCAAATGGGTACCCACGCCTGCCCTTTCCCCTCCCTCAGGAGCACACTCCTCTCTAAGAAAGTAAAAGCAGAGCTTTCTTAATGCCAGTGCTCTGGGCCTACTCTTGCTCCTGCCTTATTTCCCTTTCAGCCCCGTCCAAGACTGTTCGTCACCCCCTTGGTCAGTGTCCATCTGCTCATTTGCATCATGAATTGGACAGTGTATGAATGGTCACCGACTCCCCCCTGCTCCGGGAGCCGAGCCGTCTTCCCCTCTGGTGCTCCTGACACCTATGAGACGGTCCTGTCGAGAGGACCGGGAACCTGCAGAAAGAGAGTCCTTCTCAGCAGAGCTCCTTGCAGTCAACTGGAATTGAGGTTGCACACTGTGATTTTTACACCGAAAAGCCAGAAGGAGCTGGCCACCCCAGGGCCAGGGGAGACCAGCCTTCCTCCGATGTGCTTGCCGAAACCAGCATGATGTTTCCACGAGCCCCACTCTGGCCCTTGAGGTGTGGATCCTTTTCCTGGTGTGGAATCTGACAGTTCAGTCTTGGGGGAACAGAGGTGGGGTGGGGCTACCAGCATCCAATTTGGAAAAAGAGAGGAGTTTGCAGCCAGCAGCCTGTAAACTGGAAACTCTGGTCTCAGCCAACCTCCTCAGGGCACCCTGGCTTCTCCCCAAGGAGGAGAGGAGAGATGACGCCAGCGACAGGATGAGCAAACCACAGGAAGGGCTGGTGTGGATGTGCTCACGTTCAGAAGAGAAGTTAGAGCTTCCAGGGAATCGCAGTGTTGTGGCGTCTGACTTGTATGTCACGTTTGTGTACAATGGTATATTCTTTAAATAGTGTCAATAACTGGAATATTGTATGTATGCTTGGAGATGCTTTGTGTGAACCTAAGACTGTCACTTGACAGATGTTGGATTGGGAAAATCCAAAGCACAACTTCGAAATAAAACACGTTTTTAGGTTTCAGTGCTGCAGTTCATATGTGCCTTCTCCACTCTCTGAGGCCTCGGACTCATGAGCCCAGCTGCCCAGGAGGGGCTGTGCTGTGTCGGTAGGTGGTAACAGTGCTGCCTGGCAACAAAACGAGAAATTAGGTGACTTTGGGAGCCGGCTACCTTCTCCCTCCCCCGAGCAAGAGCAGCACGGGTGCGCTCAGAATGTGGATTTTTCCCCCCCTAACGTTTCTATTCAGCCCCTAGGTGAAATTTAAGAGGTTGTGTAGAAAGTCTTCCGGCTCTCCATTGGGCAGTCTGTTGCCATGAGAACTGTCTCCTCTGCAGAATCGACCTCCCGTGTTTTCAGCGAGGACTTCTCGTTTCTATCTCTAGTCAGACTTCCCACTTGGAGGGCTGGGGCCTTCGAAGTTGTTTGCAAGTGGTGCCAGCCAAAGCAAGGGTGGCTGAAGGCTTGAGTCCTCCAACCGAGGCCCTGAGCCATTATGCCCTTGGCAGTCTCGCGGAAGAGCTGACCGATGTGCTTGCGCTGCTGGTGTGTTGGGCACCAGGGCGGGGCGCCTACAGAAATGCTGCCTCTCCTTTAGGTTTTTATCCGGGTGGGTCCTGAGCTTAAGGCTGGAGCTAATTAAAGATAACAACTTAAATGTCACCACTTGCCCCTAGAGTTCACACTGTTCTTAGTGGGCCTGTCCTAGCGCCAGAAGCCCTGGGTGAAACCTTGTGGCCACGGGAGTGCCGAGTGTTCTGCGGAGTGTTCCGAGATCGCACCGGTGCTCTTGCTTCAGGCCCTGGACCAGGCGCTGCCTCCTCAGGTTTGGCACCTCCGCCTGTTACTTGCGCATCTTTAGTGCGGCTGCCTGCCCTTAGGGTCCAGCCTCCTCCTCGAATTCAGTGCTGGAGCCACGTCCCGAGCTGCTCTTGCTGGTCATTCGGCAAGAGTCATTCGGAGTCGAGTCTCCTGACTCGACTCTCCTGCCACCCTGTGTGATGGATGCGTTCCCACTCCTGAGTGTAGGTGACGAGCTGCGAGAAAGGACCAAAGAGCCTTTTCTGGGAGTCCTAAGGCAAAGGTGGCTGTTGGTTAGGGATTCTTTTCATTCATTTCACATATTCTGATGTGAGTTTTGATGGAAACTAGTGACAATGACACAATTGAAACACAAACCCATGCCATCCAGATAGAAACCAACAAAGGAGATCAGGTGGGTGTGAATTAGGAAACAGTCTTTGTGATTATCTAAATGCTCATATCCATAGTAGGTATATGAAGCTTCCTTTTACTTAGGAGTTAGCAACCCTGGCGTATTACGTGTGCCAAAGACTCATTCATGTGGTGTGTCAACAAATGGAGCTTCACTGCGTGCTGAGCACTGTCATACAGTGTTGAACAGGAGGGACGGATGGTGGATCTTGCTTTCTAGTTTCAGGGAGAAGAGACCAACAAAACAGTGTTGCTCTGAAAGTGAAACAATGGAGGGAGAGAGTGAGTGCTGGGTTGGTCAAGACAGACTGTTCAGGGGCGAGGAGTGTGGGTCATCGGGAATTCTGGCTGGCCTGGCAAAGTCAAGATGACTGTCAGTCATCCAAGTGGAGATATCAGATAGACTCTTGGTTATATGAATGTGGAGTTTTAGGGGCAGATCGTACCTGAAAACAAATTCAGTAGCTAGTACCTTATAGGTGTATTCAAACTATGAGATTCCCAGAAAGAATATACATAGAGGAGAAGGTAATAATCAGAAATCCTGCAGAGAAGGAGCCAGAGGGAACAAGTGACAGGTAGGTGGCTGGGAGAGCACAGTGCCACAGAAACCAAGAGAAGGAATGTTTCAATGCAGAGGGAGGGGCCAGCAGCAAACCTGGTGGGGGAAGATGAGGCCGGGAGGAAAGGTGCTGGTGGGTGACCTGGGTGAGAACCCCCTCGTGGAGGGGAAATGCGTCCAGTAGGGGAGGGCAGGGCAGCAGACGGGAAGGGAAGGGGGAGTTAGGAACGTGTGGCAGCTCATTCAAAGGTATTTTGATTGGGAAGCATCCGAAGGTGTGGAGGGATCAGGTTTCCGCTTCCGAATCCGACAGCACTGGTGTGTGTTTACCCCCGGGCAGGCCCCAGTTGAACAGAAAGAGTGAGGCTGTGGAGAGGGCCAGGGGCCGGCACAGGTGGAAGGACGGTTGAGGGGGCCAGGGCAGAGGCCCTCCCAGGGCACCAGAAGGGAGGCAGGTGGGAGAGGCAGGCATGATGCAAGTCGGGCAGTGGCTGTGGGACTGAGAAAAAAGGAGTTCCCTTATGATGGCTTCTTTTATTTCTTTGAAGTTTAAGGCAAAGACTAGCTGAGGGAGTGGGAGGGCACGATGAGCAGGAGGTGCGAAGAGTTCAGACAGCGAGTGAATGCTCACTTTCCCTGCCAAGACGGTGCCTGGTGGCTGGGGGGCTGATTTCCTTCAGGGCGCTGCTCCCACAGGGCCTTGCCCTACCCCTTGGGGGGACGGGGAGAGTGCCAGGTCCAGCCTTGGGGTTTGTCCTTCCTTCCCCACACAAAGCTCCTGGCCAGAGCAGGACTCAGGACCGTGTCCCTCAGCCCTTCGTAACTGACTGAGCATGCTGTCACACCCAGCTCTTCCCCGCCCCAGTTACTGCTCCTTTCCCCTCTCCTGTGAGGTGCTGGCAGGTGAGGCAGCAGGCTTCTGCTCAAGAAGGGGCTGACAAGGCGACCAGTGTCTGTTCAGGGCCTAACCGGTAGCAGGCACTTCATCTTGTGTTTTACACTGACCCTAAGAGAAAAGTTGCGTGACTTGGTCAAGGTCATACAGAGCAAGTGATAGAGTCCAGACTCAAGCCTCCATGATGGCAAAGCCCTTGTCCTTCCCAGTATATGCTCGGCCTTCCTTTGAAGAAGGCAGATGTGAGCTTTTTCCCCCAGGGCGACCATCAAAGACACCAGCCCTTCCCTACTCTGGTCCTTGTCCTACTTCGGAATGGCCACTTCTATTTCTGTGGCTCCTCAGAGCCACTCACAGACTTCCCCTTCAGGAGGCCACCAGGCTCCTGCACCACCCCAAATGAAACAGTGGCCATGCTGCCCAGCTGGGGCCAGCAGCTCAAAGCCACAGGCAAGGCATCCATTCGCTGTGTCCACACGGAGAATGTAACTTCCCAGAGAGGGCCCAGCAAAGCTGTCACTGTGCAGGGCTCCGGCCCTGCCCCCCCCCTTCCCCTTTCTGTAGCCTGGCCACACCGGGTGCCCAGGACAAGTCACTCTCATCTCTTACTTCTATGCCTCTGCACGTGTTCCCACTTCCTGCAGTGCCTTACCTTTGACCCCCAATCCTCTGCCTATATCTTTCTCCAAAATCTGCTGGAGTGTCCTTTCTTCCGGCCAGCTCTTCTGGACCAGCCCCTCTCGGCTGCCCCCTCTGCCAGGTTCACAAACTCACCCCAAGCTGACGTTTGTATCTCAGAGCATTCACCACGCTGCCCTGAACCCCAGCTCTGGGGGGACAGCACACGGTGCCTGCTTCCCAGTAAGTGCCCGACACACACAAGCACTGCTCTGAGGGAGCTTGGAAACGGGGGGGGGGGGGGGGGGGGGGGGGGGGGAGGTTACGCTTGCTGGAGGGAGAAGAGCAGGGGTGCCGATGAGGGCTGAGCAGGTTTATCGGAAAAATAGGTAGGCTTTTAGGGACAGGCTAGATTATGTTACAGACCGCAATGGCTTAAAACAACGAAGGTTATTAGTCACCGAGGCGACATGCTCCCTGTGGGTCAGCAGAGGCCCTGCCAGGACAGTCGCTCAGGGACCCTGACTGAGAGAGCAGTCGCTGGGTCTCAGAGTCCCACTGTCAGAAGGCGAAGGCGAGGGGCTCGTGCATCAGCAGCTAATGCTTTGGCTGGGAAATCACCTGGCCCCACCCAATCACAGGATGCCAAGAAAGTGCAATTCTGCTGTGGGCCAGCAGGCGGAAAGCTGGGAATCCTGGGTGGAGAGCAGGAGCATCCACATGTTTCTCCCCTTCCCGCTGGGACGAGCCACGAGCCACGGGCAGCCAGCCCCTCTAGGGAGGGCCCAGCGGCAGTGCCAGGCCCCCAGGTGAACCACAGGTGTGCCTCTCCGAGCGGGAGGCACTTTTCAGCTGGGCTCCTTTTCTGGTGTCACTGTGCGAGGGGTGGGGCTGCCAGAGGAAATCACCAGGTGTGGCCTTGGGAAAGTCCCTCCAACATTCTGTAGAAACATGGAATTTCCTGGTTGTAACCATTTCTTACTCAACTGCAGCCTTGGAGCTGCCCAGAGCAGGGCTGACCTCTGCAGCCTCCTAGGAAATTTCACGTTGGGCACAGAGGCCGGGCTGGGATTCGCCTTACCTGGGCCCCGGCCCCAGCAGTGTCTGAAGAACATGGACAAATTACTGAAGGCGTGTGGGGGTCAAAGGCCTCGATGTCCTCAGTGCCTGTCTGTTAAGTGCTTCCCAGTGTCCCAAGCACTTTCAAATATGTTGTTCCATGTCATCCATCCAACCAGCAGAGTGAATGTTTCTCTCCTCATGCCTTGGCTCAGAAAATCCCGAGAGCTGCGTGCTGTGCTCAAGCTCACACCGCAGGGCCTCCCTGGGCTCCAGTGCTTGCTCTTGAGCCTCTGCAGGCTCACTGGGAAGATGAATCAGAGCCTTCCCGGGGCTCCGGAGTGTGGGAACATGGTCTTTCCAGGCAACTCTCCCCTTGGTTAACTTGCCCAACCTGTTCTCTTGACTCTGGGTCAAGCGCTGAATGAACTTCCCCACTCCAGCAAACGGCAGGAAATGCCTAGACAGCACCCGGTGGCCTGTCACAGCTGTCCACCTTTAGTTCCCAGCCTCTCTGTGGGCCAGACTCCTTTGTCCTGTAGCCTCTACTTGGGAACTCAGAGCATCCCCTTTCTCCTTCCTGCTGGGGTGGCTGAGTGGGCCAGCTGCCTGTCTCTTTAAGAGAGAGAGAAAGAACGAAATCAGGAAGTGTGAGAGAGCTGCTGGGCTGGGAGGACGCTGGCTGCTCAGGCACGGAGGTGGGAGGGGACTGGGCTCCAGCGCCCCCAGGATCTTGGTGTCACTCAGCCACACTGACTAGCCCAGTCTTTGAGTCCCAGGTCCTGTGAACACCAGGATGCCATGGGCACTGCCTATGGATGACAGCAAGCCCTGAGAGCTCTGGGGGTGCCACCTGGTCTCACGAGCCTGCACGCCCCACGGCTGAGATGTGGTGAGTGTGCAGGGTCCCTGGGGGAAGGTGGCGGGGAGGGGAGCCCGGGGCCGAGGGCAGCTGTGGAGTGGAACTCCTCCGAGTGTCCCGTACTGACAAGTGAGCAGAGGCGCATGTCTCCTCCTGGTGTCTCTCTGCCGTGGCTAGAGACCCCCGACAGTGCCCTGTGTGTTCCATCTCCAGGGGTCACCCTTGCAAAGCACTGCTTGGAAGCCCAGAGAGGCAGGGAGGGCTGTGGCACAGAGAGCCGGCCATCCACCTACAAGGCTCCTTTCCCTGCTCTGCTTCCCTGCGGCCCAAGCCAGCGTCAGCTCTGTCTCTGCACTTTCCTCCTGCCTGGCTTCCAGCTCCTGCCCTCAGCTCTCCCGGGGAAGTGGCAAGGAAAGCCTCCTGGAACAGCTGGGGAGGAGGCTGGAAACCCCCAGCCCTGTGGGGGAGGGGGGTGGTGACAAACAGGAAAGGGTTAAAGGGCCGGGCTGGTGGCCTTTGATGGAGGCAGAGACTGAGCGACACAGGGGTGCCTCTCATCCGCCCTCCTCTTTCCGGTGTAGCTCAGCTCCTGGACTTGCTGCAGACAGAAAGCAAAACACACTTGACAGGGAGAGTCTCTGCTTGCCCCAAGGCTGCTCAGACCACAGGGTAAGTGCATTTGGCCACAGCAAAGCCCCAGGAGGGGGAGGAGGGATGGGAGGTGGTAGGTGGGGCCGCTGGCTTCCAGTTTCCACCACCCACCCTTCTGCATCCAACTGCCGCAGAAGGAGGGGGAGCCCTGCCCCACACCAGGGGCTGAATTAAGGCTTCACACCCCGAGACCCCTGGCCGACTTCTCTTGTGGGAAGGACACCTGGCCAGCTCTTTACCCTGGACTATTACACTGTCTTCAGGGAGCCCTTTGTGCCTCAACTGCCTCCGTAAAACGCCAACACTGGACTAGTACGTTCTCTGAAATTGGGAATTCACCACTAATCTAACAAAGGGGTCTCTGGCTCAAGGAATTGACATTCTCAAAATTTGCATAAAAATACAGAGAGAAGGCTCAAAGCCCATGTCCCAGGCCAGGTGACCTGAGGGTCCATAACCCTGTGAAGGATCGGCCTTAGCTGAGTCTTGAGCCGGGGTGGCCCTGCCCACGCTCCTTCCCCTGAAGGCCAGCCCCAAAACGCTGCTCAAAGGCATCGAGTTCAGCCTGGGAGGCTGCACTCTGGAGTCAGTTGCTTTAGAGGAACTGGTTTTTGGAGAGAAGAGGATGGAGGCAAAGATAGGGAACAAAGTTGTAGAGGGTTTCAGATCCTCCCCAGGGCTCCTGAGCCCTTGGATTTAATGGTCTCCTGCCTCCTCCACCCCCTACACATGTACACACACACACACACACACACACCCTCTCTCACACACATTCCCCCTCACACACACCCTCACACTCACATACCTCTCACACTCACATGCACTCTGCAGCAGTGCAGGTCCTCTCCACCCTGACCTGAGCTGCCCGTGCGGGCCGCCCGGTGCAGTGGTTAGCACACAGCAGCAGGAAGTGGTGGACACCCAGGCAAATGGGCGGGGAAGGGCTCCAGGCTCATGGTGCAATCCTGGAGATTTGTGGCGGTGTGGTTGACGCTGTCTGAGCCGGGTCCCTTCCTTGGAGCACATTTCTGCTTCCTGGGACAATCCCAGGTCTGGGTGCCAAAACCCAGAATTCTCAGTGCCCTGGAGAGGTGACAGGCAGAGGGGTTTGTCTCTGTAGGGCCTGTTGGGGGACGGAGCTGGAGTGAAGGGGACCTGGGGAATGGGAACAGATAGAATGTCCTGTGGTGGGACAGGCACAGGCTGTGGGCCAGGGTCTGGTAGTGGTCCTTCTTTTGGAGAAGTTACTTAACCTTTCTCTGCTTCATACTTCCCTTGCCCCCTTGCCTCCAGAATGGCCACGTGCCACTCTTCATGGATGATCTTGGGCATAGCCCCTGGTCAGGCCACTCGTGTCCATCCCAGGTCAGTGGTGGAATGCTGGACCCCCGTATGTTCTTCTAGGCAGAAGGTGGCCGGCCAGCTAAGGGCAGGAGATGCAGAGCACGGTCAATTACCTGTGGCACACAGACGACCTGCTGGGGCAGGGGGCCACTGCCAGTGTGTACAAGGCTCGAAACAAGGTAGGGCACAGGCCTGGCCTCCGGGGCCCACTTACACCCAGTCAGCCCCAGCCAGCATCTAGAGTGGTGCGTGGCTGGACAGAGGCCTCTGGACTTGGCCCTGCACACTCCGGGGCCAGGTGACACCGGGGGCCTGAGCAATGGTGGGGTGGGTGGGGCTGCAGAAGGTTCCTCGGTGGGATGCCTCTGCTAGGCACAGGCTGGGACTGAAAAGACAGAGATGAAGACGCACGCTGCAGTCTGGGGAGCTGACAGCAAGTCTAGGAGCAGCAGAGGTGGGAGGTGGGGCTTGTTTGGGATGTTCCTGCTTTCGTCACAGAGCTGCGTGGAGTGCACAAGAGGCGCTGTGCTCTCTGGTCTAAACAGCTGAACCAGACAGAGCAGGCTGCAGGCCCAGCTCTGCAGCTAATGCCAGCATGCATTGGCAGTTGTCGTTACTGTCCATTGTAATAGTAACGGCAAACATTTCCTGCAAGGTGTCACGTGTGCCAAGTGCTTGTCATGTCTCCGTCTCCGTGCTGGACTGACCCCTCTGAGCAGGGGAAGAAGCTGAGGGTGGGAGCCCACCCCCACCAGGCCGTCCTTGCTCATTCCTAGGGTTGGGCTGGCAGAAGAGGGGCACAGAGGCCTGTAGGGCATTCCCCAGGGCGTGGAGGGACTTCTCCTCTCTCCCATGGCAGAAATCTGGTGAGCTGGTCGCGGTGAAGGTCTTCAACAATGCCAGCTACCTGCGACCTCACGAGGTGCAGGTGAGGGAGTTTGAGGTCCTGCGGAAGCTGAACCACCAGAACATCGTCAAGCTCTTTGCAGTGGAGGAGACGGTGGGTTCTCAGGCTGGGAAGAGTCAGGCCACAAACTAATAGACAGTTAGTCACATGCTCATAAGCAGGGCAGCCAGAGCAGCAACCTACAGAATGAAGTAAAGAATGTAGGGGGTGGTGCAGCCCATGGGAAATTAAGGACAGAAGTAGGACGTAATCAGAGAGGGCTTCCCGGAAAAGGTGACCTTGGACTCAGACGTGGTATCAGTGTGAGGCCGGGAAGGGACATCCAGACCAGAAGCCAGGACCCAGGGCACGAGGGCTTTTGGCTCTAGGCTGAGTCACCTCCTCTTGAGGCAGGGAAGGAGGTGTGCCCTCCTCACCATGCCTCTTTCTGTGCCACCTGCAGGGGGCCAGCAGGCAGAAGGTGCTGGTGATGGAATACTGCTCCAGTGGGAGCCTGCTGAGTGTGCTTGAGAGCCCTGAGAATGCCTTCGGGCTGTCAGAGGATGAGTTCCTGGTGGTGCTGCGCTGTGTGGGTGAGCACCTCGCCTAGGCCCACAGGGGGACCCCTGCCCACCTCTGAGCAGCCACAGGCCTGGCCCTCAGCAGAGGCAAAGTCCCAGAGGGGTGCAGCACTTTTGAAACAAGCATCCAAACAGAACATTCAGGACCTAACAGGTGCTCCATTCAGACTTGGGACAGGCAATGGTAAATGGACAGAACCCAGAATCTGACTCCTGCTGACCAGCAGTTTACAGCTGCAATTTAAAAATAAAGTTAAAAACAGGCTGTGCACCAACGTTCATTGCAGCATTATTCACAATAGCCATAAGGTGAAAGCAACCGAAATATCACAAACAGATGAGGGATAAGCACAGAGGCCTACACTTCCAATGGTGTGCTACGCAGCCGTAAGAAGGAATAAAATTCCCACACACGCTACAGTGTGGGTGAACCTAGGAGACATGCTCAGTAAAGTAAACCAGACACACAGACACTATAGGACTCTATTAGGGACCCAGAGTAGCCACGTCCACAGAGTCAGAAAGCGGAACTG
Organism: Sturnira hondurensis; assembly: GCF_014824575.4. NCBI lineage: Eukaryota > Metazoa > Chordata > Mammalia > Chiroptera > Phyllostomidae > Sturnira > Sturnira hondurensis. The sequence goes on along the minus strand of NW_028089713.1, from coordinate 644,440 downwards.
GGTCCCCAGGGGCTCGGCAGAGAGGACCGGAGAGGGAGTATTGAGTAGAGATCCTGTTTGGAGACCGACAGAGTTCGGGAGGCAGACGGTGGCGACGGTTGGACAACAATGTTACTGTACTTGGCACCACTGTCCACCCAAAGTAATTAAAATTGCAAATTTTATGTCAAGCATACTTTAAAAAATTTTTAATAAAAATAGTAAAGTAGATGAGGAGGCAGTGCCATTTGCAGGGAGCCAGGCTCCGTCGGTTTCCTGGAAACCCCCAGTGGGCTTCAAAGCCCATGCATGTCCTGGGAGCCCCTCCTATGTCCTGTGCCCATCTTTCTCCTCTTTTTCCCATGGCCCTGTCCTCCTATGGGAGCTCTCCCTGTACCCAAGGGCAGCCTCCCCTCCAAGATAAGCCCCAGATACTGGACTGTCCCCAGCCAGAGCCCCAGCAGCCTCCCTTCGTCCCCAGTGGCGGGCATGAACCACCTGCGGGAGAATGGCATCGTCCACCGAGACATCAAGCCCGGGAACATCATGCGGCTCGTGGGGGAGGAGGGGCAGAGCATCTACAAGCTGACAGACTTTGGGGCTGCCCGGGAGTTAGATGACGACGAGAAGTTCGTCTCTGTCTACGGGACAGAGGAGTACCTGGTAAGTGGGATGCTGGGGACACGCTGCCCCAAGCTGAAGGCTACCCCTGCCGCTGGCTGCCCCTGCCCTTGTGAGGGCCTCTGTCCCAGCCCCTGCATCTGGTGGCATAGATCATACCCTCCACACCCCAACCTGAAGAATTTGCAAATGGAAAAGATAATGCTGCGGCCTCCTTGGGCCTCCCGCCCAGCCTCATCCATCTGACCCCACGGAGGAGGGCCCACCACTGCTCACCCCTCTCCCAGGGCAGAGGGTGGGTGAATGAAAATGCTTCGCACAGGCCAACTCCGCAACGACGGGGGGGGGGGGGTTCCAATGGTTCGGCTGTCTCCAGAAGGCAGTGGGAGGGGGTCTGGCAGACGGGGGCCCAGGCCCTCGTGTGCACTCTCCCCCCAGATATGCGCCCTGGTCTCTCTGGCAGCACCCTGACATGTATGAGCGGGCAGTGCTTCGCAAGCCCCAGCAGAAGGCATTTGGGGTGACTGTGGATCTCTGGAGCATTGGGGTAACCCTGTACCATGCAGCCACTGGCAGCCTGCCCTTTGTCCCCTTTGGAGGACCGCGGCGCAACAAGGAGATCATGTACGACGGCAGGCCAGGGGGGCGGGGCACTGGGTCTCCCGCACTGGCGCCTCTGTGTCTCCCCTGCTCCTCTCCTTTCTGCCTCTGTCTCTCTTGTCCCCCTGGCCCACCCTACCCAGGCTTCTCTTACATCCTTGGTTATCAACACCTGCCTGGTGGGAGGAAGATCAGAATCCCTTATCTGAGTTCAGTGCTTCCCTTTAGCCCTCTCCCCGCTGCACCTGAAGCTCCAGGCACACTGTCAGGGCCAGAAGTGGGGCAAGACCCTGGCCCAACGTCCTTCCAGGTATCCAGAGCACAGAGATTTAAGGCCAATTCTGAGGAAGGTCCTTGTACCCCTCCCCTCCCCCATGCAGGGCTCAGCTGTGTGGGAGCTGTCGGAGGTTAGGGAGAGGGTATGGAGACCGGAGACCGACATGGAGGGGGGCTGTCAGGGTGGCTGGACATTGAAATGAGGAGAGGATTAGAATAGTGATGCGGAGGGAAAAGGTACGACCCCGCACGGAGCACAGCGCAGGAAAAGGTGTGGAGGCTGGCCTCCAGCTGTGCGGTAAGGGACTCAGGGCATGGGCAGCAGCTGGAAGGAGGCGAGGTGACTTACTGGCTGAGAGGCAGGACTCTGGGATTCCTTTTCAGGCGACCTCAGAGCAGCCGGCCACCTACGCCAGAGCTCTGAGCCCATGCCCTGTCGGGAGAGAGCGCCGACCTGGCCCCTCCTCACTCCCCCAGGTACCGGATCACCACGCAGAAGCCGGCTGGAGCCATCGCAGGCGCCCAGCGGCGGGAGAATGGGCCCCTGGAGTGGAGCTACACCCTCCCCATCACCTGCCAGCTGTCGAAGTGAGGGGTGGGCTGAGGCTGGGCTGAGTGTCCTCTCCCTGGGGAGGCCTGTCCCAGCAGGGCTCCTTGCATGCGGTCCAGCTGAGTCCACCACGTTCCCTTGCTGACCACAGTTTTTCCTTCTGGAGGCTGGAGGGCCCGTCCAGCCCTCCCTCCCCACCCCAACCTGTGTCACGACCTTGGTCCTAGCTCTTCAGCACGTCCTCGTGGAATACCCCCATTACCTCCTCAAGGAGGACAGGTCCGGGCTCCGCCCCTGACGGTCTCCCTGTCCCGGGGCAGGGGGCTGCAGGGCCAGCTGGTGCCCATCCTGGCCAACATCCTGGAGGTGGAGCAGGCCAAGTGCTGGGGCTTCGACCAGTTCTTTGCGGAGACCAGCGACATCCTGCAGCGAGCCGTCATCCATGTCTTCTCACTGCCCCAGGCGGCGCTGCACCGCATCTACATCCACGCCCACAACACGTACGTACGGACGCGGGCCCGGAGCCTCCCCGCCCAGGCGGTGGCGTGCCCGCGGCAGCATTCTGGGGGTGTGTAGATGAGGAAGATTCGGGGTCCCACCTCAGACTGGAAAAACCCTAGTTCCACAAAGTTAAAGTGAAACGGGCTTCCTCGCTGCCGGACCCCGGAGACTCAGCCCACTTTCCGAGGCTAACAGTTGTCACAAGTGCCCTGAAGGCTGTGTGTGTGTTGGGGGGGGGGGGGGGGGGGGGGGNGGGTGGGGGGGCGGGCTGTGTGTTTCCCACATTTCCGCATTTGTTGCTGGAGAATTTTATGGGACTATGTGGATTTTAATGGGAAGAGGTGCCAAGGCAGAGGCTGGATATTGGAGCTCTTGAGTTCCATGTCCACTGCTCCCGTCCACTGTAGGACATGAACTCTACCCCTGGTCTCCCCACCACTGATAAGCAAGAAAACCACCCCGCCCCTTCCTCTGAGAAGCTGAGCCCTCTTCGTGGATGAAGTCTTGGCTGGGGTGTGGGTCAGCCTGACTGCATCCTGCCTGCTGACACTCCCTCTCCTCCCCGCCTCTGCTCTGTGCCGGGTGTGTCTAGGATAGCCATCTTCCTGGAGGCCGTGTACAAGCAGACCAACGTGGCCCCCAAGAACCAGGAGTACCTCTTTGAGGGTCACCTCTGTGCCCTCGACCCCAGCCTCTCAGCACAGCACATTGCCCACACGACAGCAAGCAGCCCCCTGGCACTGTTCAGTGTGGCTGCGGAGACCCCCAAGGGGCTGGCCTTCAGGGACCGTGAGTAGAGCCACAGTGGCTGGATCTTGTCCCCTCCTATGCTCCTCAAGAGGCAGGGGTTAACATCCAGGTTGTCGATTCCTTTCCTTTGTGGGCATTTCTTTGGGCCCACAGGGTGCCCCAAATTCTGGGTTCTCATTTTGCATATTCCTTTGGAACGCCATGGGCCTCAGGCTCATGGCTTGACACCCCCAGGCTTCAGTGTCCACAGAGCTGGGGAACGGTGACTGGAGCAGGGAGACCGAGTTGATGTGCTCTCCACAGTCTCTGCAGTTGGTGGGGAAACTTCAGAGAGTCCGGGAAGCAGGAGCCCCAGGTGGTAGAGAGAAGGGAAACTGGTCAGAGGTCCAGGGCTTTGTCCTCCAAGTTCTAGCGGAAGTATTACTCCTTCTCAGTTGAATAGTGTCCATTTCATCGTCCTAGTCAGGTTTCCAGGGCTGGGAAGAGGAATTAGCCTTGAAACTCCTGGGCACGGGGGCAGTTTTGGTCCGTTTTCTTTCTGGCTGTTGAAATGAGTGCCGTGGGCATGGGCCGTAGTTCTCCAAAGTCAACACAAGAGGGCAGTGAGAGACTGCCATTGTAAAGAAGCACAGCGATGTGCATTCAAGGTTTGAAAGGTAGGGACTCTAGGAACTGGAAAGCTAGGTGGTGAGGGGCGAATGTGAGCCAGGAATAGGGAATGATGGTGTCAGAGGTCATCCAAGTTCATATAGGCAGCCCCTCAGACAGGGCCTTTGTTTGCAGCTGCTCTGGATATCCCCAAGTTTGTGCCCAAAGTGGACCTGCAAGGAGATTACAACACAGCCAAGGTTAGAGGTGGACCCTGGGTGGCGGGAAGGGGGGTGCACAAAAGGGTGTGGAGGGTGAGGAACCTGACCCCGCTCACCTGTGTTTTCAGGGTGTTTTGGGTGCTGGCTACCAGGCCCTACGGCTGGCACAGGCCCTGCTGGCCGGGCAGGAGCTGATGCTTCGGGGGCTGCACTGGTTCATGTGAGTGCCCTGCAGGCTGGGTGCAGGGGGCCAGGCAGGCAGGTGGGCAGGCCAGGCAACCCAGACCTCTCTGCCCGGCGCTGGGGCCCTGGCTGCAGGCACAGTGCTATTGGTTCCGGGGAGAAGGCCCCTGACTCTGGCTCCCCTTGGCAGGAACACACTCCAGGGTACCTGCAGGCAGACACTGGAGGTCATGCAGACGGCCCTCCTCTTCCTCAGCAGCAGCCTCGGCACTGAGAGGTGAGTGTCCTGGCCAGGGTGGGTGGCTGCAGCAGGCTTGGGGCCAGGCAGGAACCCTCAGCCCTTCTCTCTGCTCCTCACCTTCCCTCTCTGGGAGCTCCCACCTTCCCTGCCTCACCTGTTGGAACAGTGAGGGCACTGCCATCCTGCCCCTCATCCCCACACCCCATCCCCAGATGATTGCATGTATCTCCCCCACCACTCTATCATCGGCCCCTCCCGGAACCAAGGCAGCCTCCCTGCCCCATCTCTCACCCGCACCAGCCCCAGGGCAGGACTCCAGGAGACGCACTCACAGCCACACACGGTCCACTGGACCCGGGGATGCAGGTGGTCTCATCTCCATGCTCCTCCTCCTGCTTCCTCATGTCTCCAACTGCCCTTGCCTTCTTAGGGTTCTCTCCCCTCAACCCTCCATGCCCTCCTTTTCCTGACTGGGCTATCTAGGGGACCCATGGAAAAAGGGGGAGACTGGAGAGGAGGAAACCAAGCAGAGGGTCTGGAGGTGAGAAGCAGGAAGATTCCATGGGCAGTCCTGAGAACCTTGGAAGGCATGGGGCCCAGGTGCAGTGACAGGTGGGGCTCTGTAGCCCAGGAAGCTGCTGGTGGCTGGAGCCTTTCCCACTTGGAAGACACACATGGTGGCAGAGATCAGAGACTGGCCCGATGTCCCTACCCCTCAGTTCCCCTGCCCCATGTCCTCAGGAAGGTCCCGGGAGTTTCCCAGCAGCGGCTGACTCAGCAGAGCCCTGCCTTCCTCCCTGCACTTGGCAGGGGCAACTCCAATGGTGGGGCAGAAGGGGCGGTGGTGGTGTGGGAGAAGGAAGAGGGGTGGCCTCGGAGGACAGGGTTGGAGTTCCTGGCATGACTGAGCCCTGCCAGACAGTGACAGGGATGAGAGCAGAGCTCTGGCTGGGGCACAGAAAGGGGTCCTAGGACAGATGTGGTGCCATGCACACAGGGGGCCCTGCTCCCTGGAGGAGATGGCTCTTCCCAGGGTTGTGAGGAGATGGGATGGTTGGGTGAAGGGAAACTAGACATGGGTACAGGCAACCACAGAGGTCTTCCTGGAAGAGATGAGGCTTTTCAGGCCGTGATGAAAGAGAATACCTGTGCTGGAAGGTCCTGTACAGAAACAGCAAAGGGGCTGTGATTGGGAGGTATGGGGTGCAGTGAGGTTTACTGAAGCCAGAGTTACGATGAAAGTAGCCCAGAGTAAAGTTGTAGGAGGGAACAGGCTTGGGAAGAGGAGGAGAGAATGGATGCAGGTCCCAGCGGGTCCAGTTGGCCAGTTAGACCCCAATAAAATGACCCATCAGTCTATTGTAGGTTCTTCCACAGGAGAGAAATGTGTAGAGAAGGGTTTGCCCACTTGCCCCAGACTCAGAAGTGTGGGGGCAGGGCTGCAGTTCTGGCAGCCACCGTTTTTCCCACTTGGCTCCCAAGCCCCCCCGCCCCGCACCCCCACCCCCACCCTACACAGTGTGTCTGGGGAGCTCTGAGGGAGCCAGGGGAGGGCCTGCTTTCCAGCCTATGGCCCGACCACCCAAGGAGGAGTTTGGAGAGCGCCAAGCAGAGCCAGGGGTCCAGACCCAGCTCCCCACAGAACCTCTGCTTCTTCTTTCCTAAAATGAAAGGGCCGGGTGACCTCCAAAGCACCCAGCTGTCAGCCTTTGCAGTCCCGTTCCTTTTTGAACATCCTCAGGCCTGTTGGTTCTTCTTAAGTCTGAAGCCGTAGCTCTGCCCGCAGTGGCATCTGAAATGTTTTAATGGGCTGAATCTCGTGTCTGGGGAAGCGCCTCACATAAGTGGCTGCCTTTGCCCAGCCTGGCTACTCATCTCTCCCATGGTGCATTCCTCCTGCTTGGGTCCCTGAGACAGGCTCCCCTGGCAGGGTGTCCTTGCCTCCGTCCCAAAGCCCCGGGGTCCTCCTCGGCAGGGGCTGCTCCCCACACCAAAAAAGCAAATGTTCGTGTCCTCTCGTCAAGCCCTTTTTCCTCTGAGAAAGGCCCCATCTGATCCCCACGAAGCCCTTAGTAGGGAGCAGGAAGAAGAACTTGAGGCTTGGAAAGCGAAAGTGNGAGACAGGCTCCCCTGGCAGGGTGTCCTTGCCTCCGTCCCAAAGCCCCGGGGTCCTCCTCGGCAGGGGCTGCTGTCTGGGGCCCAGTTCAGGCAGCCAGGGCTGCTCCCCACACCAAAAAAGCAAATGTTCGTGTCCTCTCGTCAAGCCCTTTTTCCTCTGAGAAAGGCCCCATCTGATCCCCACGAAGCCCTTAGTAGGGAGCAGGAAGAAGAACTTGAGGCTTGGAAAGCGAAAGTGCAGCTAACCAGGGTCATGCAGATGGCCGGTATGACGGCCAGGGCTAGGACTCGAACCTGTGTGTCCTGACTCCCTGCCTAGTCTGATGGGGTCAGCCTCCTGTCTGCCCTCAGGCAGTCCACGCCCCCAAGTCCGTTTGCACGCTGAGAAACCATTCAGGAATCGGGTGTGGATTAGCTGGAGTGCGCCGCGTGCTTTGCTAGGCCTTGGAGATGAAATGGTGAGCAGGGCGGACGGCAGCCCTACCTCCATGGAGCTCCCGCTCAGTTCCAAGGCTCCAATTCCCTCCTTGTCTCTCCTCCCCACCCCATCCATTCCCAAGCCGAACACACAAAACTCTTTTTTCCTGATTGTTATTGTTATAAAAACAGTATGTGCTAATTATAGAAGGTCAGTAAATACAGATAAGCAAAAGTGAAATTAAAATACCGTATCCTGCCCTAGCTGGGGTGCCTGGATGGCTTGGGCATCGTCCTACAAAGCAAAAGGCCTCCCGTTCCATTCCCAGTCAGGGCACATGTCTGGGTTTCGGGTTCAGTCCCCAATCAGGGCGCAGACAAGAGGCAACCAGCAGATGTTTCTTTCTCGCATAAATGTTTCTCTCCCTCTACTTCTCCCTCCCTTCCCCTCTCTCCAAAATGAAAGAAGTAAAATCTTTTTAAAAATGCCATATCCTACTACCCAGAAACAGGTCACTACACCTTAGAAGTATGCACCCTTCCAGGTAGTTATCTCCTGTGTGTGCGAAAGGGCACGTATTAACCAGCCGCACAGTCTTCAGTACTTGCTGTTTTACCACCTGCTTTTCTCAGCCAATGAGCTCTCCCCTCCTCACAAATTTTTATCTGATCTTGTACCACCCACCCTAATTAATTCCCCAATTTTCTTTCCTAGCTGGTTGCATCTAACCAGGATCCAATCTAAGACCATACTTTGTTACATTCCTTAAGTCTGTTTTAATCTTGACAAAATTGCCGACCTCCCCACCCCCCCCATTTGACTTGTTAGAGGGACAGCAGCCATCGTCCCACCTTCTGGACCCGGCTGCACTTCCGCTGGGTGTCCTTTCTTTTGTCCTCCTTTCTCGGCACTTCCCACAAACTGAGAGTTCTAAAGGTTGGATGTGTTCAAAGTATGCTTCAGGCTGAACCCACCGTAGGCGGGGCTGGCACAGCCGAAGCCCACCCACGCTGGGTGGGGCCCGCCTGGTTTCTCCATCGCGCAGGCGCGTTTTCCCGGGAGGGAACCTGTGCGGAGAGAATCCGTGTCGTGTAGCTTTGGCGCCGAATGAATGTCCACCCCTTAACCCTTCACTGTGGATTTCAAAACCGTGCCTGAGTGAATAATCTTACTGGGCCAGCACTAGTCTTACAAGTCCTGGTACATTATTGGCTAATATTCAATAAAATACAGATTTTTCCCTTATTAATAAGCTATTGATTATCATGAAATAGAGTATCTACTGGAAAGGAACTTCATGCTTTTCCTTTAGTTATAAATTTCCCAAGTAAGGAGTTTATTAATAGCTGCCTTGCATTGTGGACTTGAATTTTCACAGTCACAAGTTATTCCAACCTCCCTCACTCTTTATTCATTGCAATGCTCAACAGCGTCTCAACTTGGCTGAGCAGGAGCCTCTTGAAGTTTCTTCTGTCCCAATCACGAAACTCCCCAGACACCCCACAAACCAGCTAAGCTGCCCCCTAGATGCCATGCCCCAAGTGGGCCCTTACTCTGTCCTTCCCTCAAGGTTCAGCAACGTGGCTGGGGTGCCCGAGGTCCAGGAACTGAAGAGGGCCGCAGAGCTGAGGGCCAGGCTGCGGACTGTGAGTGAGGCTGGGGTGTGGGCCGCCGCCAGGAGCAGAGCTGCAGGGCAGCGGCCTGGCCAGCTGCCCTAAGAGCCCTGAGCTGAAGGCCTCATGGGGCTGTCTGCCTTCTTGCCTTGTAGCTGGCTGAGGTCCTCTCCAGATTTTCCCACAATATCACAGAGAAACAGATGAGCCTGAGCAGCCTGAGCTCAGAGCTGGTGAAGAACTGGGATCAGGTACATGAGGACAGAAGGTCTGTGGGGTTCGCCTTCTTGATGGGGCGGGGCTGGGTGCGTGGCTCCCAAGGTCCAGCAGCCTTTTAGGCATCAGCCTGCTTTCTGTTATGTTGGAAATGGGGGGGGGGGGCAGAATGAGCAAGACACTCCCCCCATCCCGAGACTAGCTGGCAGGAGGAAAGGATCTGGGAGTCGAGAGGGTGAATTTAAAATCTTAGCAGGTGCAACAATTCTAAATAAAAGACTAATTTAGTTTTCTCTCCCTTCTGAGCCCTTGCTTTGCATCAGCCCCCTGGACAGGTCCTCCTACACATAGCATCTCATTTCACTTCAAGACAGTAACATTTCTACTGTGCCCCTCGGGGTAGGGGCTGAATTTGCTCTGATCATGGCCGATAACTGCCAAGTGGAGGGAGGCGGGCATCGGGTCAGACACGCCCACCTCCAGAGCCTGTGTTCCCAGTGTGCGCCAGGGAGCCACAGCCTCGATGACCACCTTCCATTCTGTTCTCCCTGTTAGCAGACACAAAATGCATCCCCCATGGCTGACACGTGCCCCACTCTGACCTCGGTGTCCTCCTTGGCACCTGCCTGGACTTGTGGCCCCAGGTCCTGAACTCTGAATTAAAGACGCTCTTTCACCTGCAGGGCTTTTTCTTAACTGTTTGGCTCAAACTGACCGGAACTGACACACGCCGTCTCTAGTCTTTATGTGCCCCGCCTGGAGGGGCGTTCTCACGTCCCCGGAAGGCTGAGCACCTTCGATGAGGGGCGCTGCCCCAGCCCCAGGAGAGTTCTGCAACTGAGTGTCTGTATACAGGCTCACTTTCCAAAAATTAGAAGACCGCTCTGAATTCAGAACACAGCTGGCCTGAGTCTTTTGGGTAAAGACTGATCTGGGGCCTTGTCCACCCCGGACTCTTAGAGCCCAGGTGCCTGGGACCCAAAAGCCCTGGGGACAAGCTTTGCTCCACTCAGAGCCCAGCTCCAGAAACAGCTGATCCAGGGTCACCGGAGGAGGCAGGAAGGAAGTGGAACTGAGTAGGCCTGGGGGTGAGGAAGACCCCCCCACCGCCACACACACCCCCACCAACATCTAAGGCAAAGTGTTTTGTGTCCAGCCTGAGAAAAGGAAGGAAGAAATAATAATGACCTTAAACTCCAGGCCTGGGAAGTCCTTGGGAGGTCATCTCCCTAATTCCCCTGCCTCCAGGCAGGATGGAGAATACTAATTTATCACTGATTTAAGCAAGGACTGTTGATTCATCACTTAAATTCCTTCCGTGTGCCAGGAGTTGGGGATTCCAAGAAGGGACTACTCCTGCCCTTGCCAGGTGACCGGGGAGATTTCTGCCCCCATCCCAGGCTGTCACTACCAAACGCACCTGTTTCAGGGCCCGAGGGTCCTTTCCAGAGTCTACCTTCAAAGCTTCTTGTGGAGCAGAGGCCACTCTCTGGTTGCCTGTCCTGCTTGGCTTTTCGCCCATCTCATCCTTCTGAGTGCCTGTGTGTGTCTGTGTGTGAGAGAGAGAAAGAGACAGACAGACAGACAGACAGAGGGGGAGTGGGAGAGGAAACATGAGAATGGGGGTCGCCGGCAGGCCCAAAGGTGCCTTGGGAAGCTTGGAGACAGGAGAGTCAGCCCCACCCCCTGAGCAGCCCCCCAGACTAAGACACTGAGGCCCCTTCTGCAAGCAGACAGCTCCTCCCTCCTCCCACCGCCATCCCAGCCCTGCCCTCGCCCTTTACTCTGCACTGTTTGGTTCTCCCATCACCTGGTCCCTGTCCCCTCCCCACAGCATCCAGAAGATTCAGTGTTGCTTGGACAAGATGCACCTCATCTACAAACAGTTCAGGAAGTCCAGAGTGAGGCCAGGTGAGCCAGGGGAGAGCAAACCAGTTTGAGATCTCCCCTCCTCCCACCTCCTCCCTTCCGTGGTCCTCCCGCCCTTTGTTTCATTCCATGCAGGTTGCCGCTGGGGGCTCCTCGGCATGATCAGGGGGAGCCAGGGTGCAGCTGCTCTAAGGCTGCGTCCCTGGCCACCAGCTGCCTGCAGGCCAGTGAGGGACACGACGCCTTTGCACCTGTGCCTATTGCCTTGTGGGGGATTAGCTGACACGCGGGAGCCAAGGCCGCTGGGGCCTGGGTGCCATAGAAGACGTGGCCTTTGAAAGAGGGTTTTCCAGAAAAGGGAGGATCCAGAGAAACATACCTAGAGCAGGGGTGTCCAACTCATTGTCACCAGGGGCCACATCAACCTCCCAGTTGCCTTCAAAGGGCCGAAGGTAATTTTAGGACTGTGTAAATGTAACTGCTCCTTCACAGTTAAGCGAGACCTCAGCACTGCCACCGGGTAGAAACAAGATGCCAAGCTGGGTAAAACAAGGTGGAGGGCCGGATTCGGCCCACGGGCCTTGTGTTTGCCACCTGTGACTTAGAGTCACTGGGCCAGGCATTTGACCTGAATTATCTATAAGCCTCACAAAGAACACCTGGGCAGGGCTAGCTCGCTGACAGGCTTGGCTACCCAAGCTCTTTGCCCAAGGTGACGGCTGCTTTGGGACAGGGGCAGGTCCAACCCAAGAGATAGCTGGGGATAAGGGTAGAGGGGGACCTAGGGAGGCCCAAATTGACTCTTGGGGCTGAGGGAGGGAGAAAGAGTGGGAGAGAAACATCAGTGTGTGGCTGCCTCTCCTATGCCCCCTACTGGGGACCTGGCCCACAGCCCAGGCATGTGCCCTCACTGGGAATCAAACAGGGACTCTGGTTCGCAGGTCGTACTCAATCCACTAAGCAACACCAGCCAGGGTTAATTTTTAATTTTTCTGTTATAGCTGACATACAATATTATATTAGTTTGAGGTGTACAACACAATGATTAGACATTTATATAATTTATGAGGTGATCACCCAATAAGTGTATTACCCATCTGACATCATAAATAGTTATTCTAGCATTATTGACTGTATTCCCTACGCCATACTTTACATCCCCATAACTGGCAATTTGTGCATCTTAATTCCTTCTTTTTCACCCATTCCCTCAACCCCTCCTTATCTGACAACATTCAAAATGTTCTCTGTATCCATGAGTCTGTTTCTGTTTTGCTTGTTCATTTATTTTTTATATTCCACATATAAGTAAAATCATATGGTATTTGTCTTTTTAAAAATATTTTATTTATTCATTTTTAGAGAGAGGGTAAGGGAAGGAGAAAGAGAGGGAGAGAAATATCAATGTGTGGTTGCCTCTTACATGTTCCATACTGGGGACCTGGCAGACAAACCAGGCATGTGCCCTGACTGGGAATCGAACCAGTGACCCTTTGGTTTGCAGCCCGTGCTCAATCCACTGAGCCACACCAGTCAGGTGGTATTTGTCTTTCTTTGTCTGACATTTATCACAGCATGATAACCTTTTAGGCCCATCCATATTGTTACAAATGGCAAGATTTCATTCTTTTTTATGGCTAAATAATGTTCCACTGTATGTATGTATGTACCACATCTTCTTCAACTAGTCATCTATTGACGGACACTCAGGTTGCTCTCATATCTTGACTATGCAGATACTGCCGTAATGAACATAGGGGTGCATGTGTCTTTTTGAATTAGTGCTTTGGGTTTCTCCAGGAAAACACCCAGGAATGGAATTGCTGGGTCATATAGTGGCTCTATTTTTAATTTTTTGAGGAACCTTCACACTGTTCTTCATAGTGGCTGCACCAGTCTGCAGTCCCATGAACAGTGGGATTCCTTTGCTCCACATCCTGTCCAACACTTGTTGTCTGCTGATGTGCTGACGACAGCCATTCTGAGAGGGGTGAGGTGATATCTCACTGTGGTTTCAATTTGCATGTCTCTGGTGATTAGTGACATTGAGCATCTTTTCAAATGCCTATTGACTATCTGTATGTCCTCTTTGGAGAAGTGTCTACAGTATTCAGTTCCTTTGACCATTTTTTAATTGGATCGTTTGTGGGATTTTTGGTATTAGGTTGTATGAGTCTCTTATGTATTTTGGATACTAATCCCTTATGGGACATATTATTAGCAGTTATCTTCTCCCATTCGGTAGGTTGTCTTTTTGTTACATTGGTGGTTTTCTTTACTGTGCACAGACTCTCAGTTTGATGCAGTCCTGTGTGTTTATCATTCCTTCTGTTTTCCTTGCCTGAGCACAAGTGTGCAGAAAAAAGGTTTCTAAGAATGATGTCAAAGAGTTTACTGCCTGTGTTTTCTTTTAGAGGTTTTATGGTTTGGGGGTCTTACATTTAAATCCTTTATCCACTTTGTGTTTATGCTTGTATATGTTGTAAGAAAGTAATTCACTTTCATTCTTTTGCATGTGTCTGTCCAGTTTTCGCAGTGCCATTTATCAAAGAGGCTGTCTTTATGTCATTGTATATTCTTGCTTCTTTACCATATGGTAACTGACCACATAAGTGGGGGTCTATTTCTGGGCCCTGTGTCCCATTCCACTGATCTATGTGTCTGTTTTTAATGCCAGGACCATGCTGTTTTGGTTACTAGAGATTTGTAGTATAGTTTTAAATCAGGTAACGTGATACCTTCAACTTTGTTTTTCTTAAGATTGCTTTGGCTATTTGGGGTCTTTTGTGGTCCTATATAAATGTTAGGATTATATGTTTTAGTTTGTAAAAAATGTTGTTGGTATTTTGATAGGAATTGCACTGAATCTATAGATTGCTTCGGGTAGTGTGGACAATGTCAGTTCTTCCTATCTATGAGCACGGTGTATGTTTCCATTTATTTGTGTATTCGTTTCTTTCTTCAGTGTCTTATAATTTTCCAAGTACAAGTCTTTCATCTCCTTGGTTAAATTTATCTTGATGTATTTTTTATGACCTTGCAAAAGGACTTGTCTTCTTAATTTCTCTTTCTGATTGTTTGTTATTGGTGTATAAAGTGCAAACAATTTCTAAATATTTATTTTGTATTCTGGTACTTTACTGAGTTCATTTATCAGTCCTAATAGATTTTTTGTGGGCTCTTTGAGGGTCTCTCTATATAGTATGTTGCCTGCAAATAATGACAGTTTTACTTCTTCCTTTTCAATTTGCATGCCTTGTTTTGGTCTGCTGTGGCTAGGACTTCCTAAACACAATTGTTAAAGAGGCACTTGACATGTTTTCGTGTGTGCTAAGCCTTCGCAATCCCACTTTACATTTATAGCACATCTATTTGGAAGCCAATTTTTTTAGAAAGTGAAATGTAGTCTTACCAAAACAATAAAACTGTGTTTAATGGGAAAAATATTTTATCACTGCTTTAGCTTTTAAGTTTAAATTAATTGAATTAATTACAATAAAAATTCAGTTCTTCGGCCACACTGACCCATCAAGTGCTCTGCAGCCACATGTGTCTGCTGCCACCATCTTTGGCATCTGGATCAAGAGGATAACCTTCCCTCCTCGGAGCCCAATCCTGCCTCTGGGTCTTGCCTCTGAGGGGCAGGGAGGGTAGCACAAGACAGGGGAAGATGAGACCCTCCTGTTCTGGAGGCCAGCAGGCCCCGGGCTCAGCAAGGCTGGCCTGACACTCAGTTGCCCACCATTGCTGTGATGTTAGGAGAACCTCGGAGGTTTTTCTGCCTCTGTCGCTGGAACTTGTTAACCCTATTATGGCTACTCTTCTGCTCACCTTCCACGTGCTGGGCACCGTTTTACAAGCCATGAGTGTTCTTAATTTATTTAATGCTCACAAGTCCAGGCACCGCTGGCCTCACCATTTTACAGACAAGAAAACTGAGGCACAGGCAGGTTAAGTGGGACAAGCCATGCAGGTTCAGCTGCTTTTTCTTTGTATTATTTTTCATTTACTGTTCACATTCAATATTATTTCGCATCAGTGTCAGGTGTACAGTGTAGTGGTTAGACAATCACGTACTTTGCAGAGTGGTCCCCTGATGTTTCCGGTACCCACCTGGCACCACACCTAGTATTGTATTACTGACTGTATTCCCAATGCTGTACTTTGCATCCACCTGACTCTTTGGTAAGTGCCCATTTGTCCTTCCTAATCCCTTTACCTTTTGTCACTCAGCCCCCAACCCCCTCCCCTCTAGCAACCATCCGGATGTTCTTTGTATCTACGAGTCTGTTTCTATTTTGTTTGTTCACTTATTTTGTTCTTTAGATTCCACATATAAGTGAAATCATATGGCATTTGTCTTTCTCTGAGTTTTTTCACTTAGCATAATACTCTCGAGGTCCATCCAGGCTGTCACAAATTGTAAGATTTCCTTTTTTATGGCTGAGTAATATTGTTTGTATATATGTACCACATCTTCCTTACCTACTTGTCTGTGGATGGCCACTTGGGTTGCTTCCCTATCTTGGCTATTGTAAGTAATGCTGTGATGAACATAAGGGTGTGTATATTCTTTTGAATTAGTTTTGGGTTTCTTCAGATATATACCCAGAAATGGAATTGCTGGGTCATAAGGCAGTTCAGTTTTTAATTTTTGAGGATTCTCCAAACTGTTTTCCATAGTGGCTGCACCAGTCTGCATTCCCACCAACAGTGGACAAGGGTTCTCTTTTTTCCACATCCTTGCCAACACTTGTGGTTTGTTGATTTATTGGTGACAGCCATTCTGACAGGTGTGAGGTGATAATCATTGTAGTTTTAATTTGCATTTCTCTAATGATTAGTGACATTGAGCATCTTTTCATATGTCTATTGGCTATCTGTCTGTCCTCTTTGGAGAAGTGTCTATTCAGGCTCTCTGCTCATCTTCCAATTGGATTGTTTGGGTTTTTTAGTGTTGAATTGCATGAGTTCTTTATAAATTTGGCATATTAACCTGTTATCAGATATATACTTGGCGAATATCTTCTCCCATTCAGTGGGCTGTCTTTTTGTTTTGATGATGGTTTTCTTTGCTGTGCAAACATTTTTTTAGTTTGATGTGATCCCACTTGTTATTTTCTTTTTTAAAAAATATTTTATTTATTTAGTTTTAGAGAGAGGGGAAGGGAAGGAGAAAGAGTGGGAGAGAAACATCAATGTGTGGTTGCCTCTCATGTGTCCCCTGCTGGGAACTGGCCTGCAACCCAGGCATGTGCCCTGACTGGGAATCGAACCAGTGACCCTTTGCTTCACAGGCCTGTGCTCAATCCACTGAGCTACACCAGCCAGGGGCCACTTGTTATTTTCTTTTGTTTTTCATGCCTGAGGAGATATATCAGAAAAAATATTGCTGAGAGAAATGTCAAAAGTTTGACTGCCTATTTTTTTAGGAGCTTTATGATTTCCGGTCTTACATTGAAGTCTAATTTGTTTTGGGTTTACTCTTGTATATGGTGTAATAAGGTGGTCTAGTTGCATCTTTTTTTATGTATCTGTCCAATTTTCCCAACATCATTTATTAAATAGATGTCTTTACCCCATAGTGTATTTTTGCCTTCTTTGCCACACGTTAATTGGCCATATAGGCATGGGTTTATTTCTGGTCTCTATTCTGTTCCATCGATGTAGACATCTGTTTCTATGCCAGTACCATGAGGTTTAGCTGCTTTTAATCACCTTATTTTACAGCCTCAAAAAGAGTTTTATTACTATGGTCTTCAAGTGTCCTTTATTAAAATTAAAGATGGGCCGGGAAGACTAACCCTTGGAGTACTGAAAGATTCCCTTCTGATTATGCTCAGTAGAGAATAAGAGGCCTCATCTCCGTCTCCCTACTCTCACACCTGGCCTGTGTGTCTCACACAGGTGAGGCCAGGTGAGGAAACTGACTCAGTGAGGTGAATGTGCACTTACAGCCAGCCCCCTGCTAACAGGCGGCAGGGATGTGACTTGCAGCTTGAACGTAACATGTGCCCAGGTGGAGGAGGTCAGGGACAGGATGAAGAGCCCAGGACGGGGATTCTGGTGCTAGGGGTGTGGAGGTGGGGCTGGCAACGTAATCTTTGCCTCCCTGCTCTTGAAAATCCGAAGGCTCAGATGCCCATTCCCTTGAAACCCAGGAGGGGGCAGCATCTTCCCAGGGCAGAGAGCATCAGGAGATGCCCACGCAGTGAAAACTTCAGCCCTTCTGGTTCAAGTGGCTGGGCTGAGAAGGGACCTGGCCCAGCGAGGGTGGTGGCCTGGCTCATGCAGCTCCCTGCTGCAGAGTAAATATTCAGAAGTGAGGCTGTATGCACCAGTCACTGCTGGAGGTATGTTGGCTGAGGGGCCGAGGCTGACCCAGCCTCCTTCAAGGCCCATTTCGGCCATCCCTCCCCACCCGCAGCATTCGCCTGCCTCTGGTATGCCCCTCCCTTGTCGCAGTGCAATTTCATGGGTGCTTGGTTCACTCCTTCTGTCCTTCCTGGCTCCACTGGGCTGTGAGCTCCCGTGGAACAAGGTTCTGGCCAGGCTGTCTTCATCTCTGTAGTTGTTCTCCAGCCCTCGGGGCATTCCATTTTGTCGACTGAACAGACAACATCATTTCTGTTTCCCTCAGGGCTTGGCTACAACGAGGAGCAGATTCACAAACTGGATAAGTGAGTGGCCTATCCCTTGGCAGGAGGGTGGGCAGGAGGGTGGCCGTCTCACGGGCAGAGCGATTCTCCAATTCTCTGTGCCAGACAAGAGGGGGTCAAGGGCCCTGATCCCTGGCCATCGCCGGGCGGGGGCGGGGGTGTGCTGTAACTATTTCGGGGGCAGGTTATCCGGAGCCAGGGGAGGAGATTGTGTGGCTGAGCTGGAGGGGGTTCCTCAGAAGCAGTGATGGTGAAACTGGATGTACTTCTGAACAAGGCTGTTTGTAGGGTTTCCTCCCCGAGTTGTCCTCACTGATTTACCCGCTGCCGCTTCCGACCTCCGCCTGAGCCTCCTCTGGGCTCCCTGCTCTCCTGCTTCCTGGGCCATCGTGTCCCAGGAGGCCCTCCCTGATTTAAGGCGTATTTGGGGACGGTCTCCCTCAGTTCTCTACCCACCCCGACCCCTGTGCTTACACACACTTCCCTCTGGAGGCTGAGCTTGAGAGTGCGTGCCTTCTCCGTGTCCTCCCACGTCTCTGTTGGCCTTGCTGCGTGGCTGTCACTGTCTCCACGATCCTCTTTGGAGAGACAGCCCTGCCACACGCCCGGGAGCTGGCACTTGGGTGTGGAGACCCAGGCGTGCTCGGCCTGTGCTCAGGTGGCTCCGGCCACTTATCTCTGTGCCTCGGTTTCCCTGTTCTTCTCAGGGTGAATTTCAGTCACTTAGCCAAAAGGCTCCTGCAGGTGTTCCAGGAGGAGTGTGTGCAGAAGTACCAGGCATCTCTAGTCACTCACGGCAACCGCATGAGGTAACAGCCCAGCCCCCCCTCCTGAGCTCATGGACCCCGGGCCCTTGGCATCCCAGAGCCCTGACTGGGAGAGAGGTGGTGATAAAGGGATGAAGGCAAAGAGGGCGGTTTGGTGGCCCCAGGTGGCCAGGCAGTCTGCTGTGCCTCAGCTTGTTGGGTCCCGCAGTGTCCGCCCCATGCAGGGAACACCATCACTGTCTCCCAAGTGAGGAGCTGAGGCTCAGAGAGCAGGTCTTGCAGGCAGCAGGTCCAGGACTGGTGTGTGGCTATGATGGCCCCTGAACTCTGGACTCTCTCCCCAGTCCCAGGTGGTCAGGTGGGGGAGCCCACCCTCTGTGGGGGAGAACACTCTCAGGCCCCGCTGGGATTCCCTTGTTCCCCTACCTGCAGGAGCTCCCGCCCCCAGAAGGGAGGGCAGTTTCCCAGGTGCTGTCCGCTGGAGGTCCACTCGGCCTGTGGGCTTGTTAAGGGCGGAGACCCAGGCACCCTCCTACCCTCACATCAGAATACCCATGCTTAGCTCCCCCACCCCCTCCACCCACATTCTGATTTAATTGGTCTGGAGTTGGTTTGGAGATCAGTGGTTAAAAGCTCCTCCACTGGTTAAGCCACTGGTTTAACAACACCCCCCCCCCACCTTGGTTTCCCTTTTGTGCAATGGGAAAAGGTTCTTGCTCACTCTCTCTGCTTAGAGAGGGAAGATATTTCATATAAGAGCCTTGACCTTGATTTCCTCTGGAAATGGGAACATGAGGAATTCCCATAGTAAGTGTGGGCTGTCCTGGGCCACTCTGCAGCCTGACCAGGCCGTGCGTCCATCCTGGCAGCCTGAGTGACCCTGCCCAGCCCGTGCTCCCATGTGGCTGTGATAGGACATCACCAGCCTCAGTCAGAGCACGAGCTCTCTTGCAGTGGGATGGGGGACAGCTGAGGGCACACGCAGATGGGAGAGGCAATGACGGAGGCAAATGCCTGGGACCCATGGGCTCCGGCCTCTGTTGCTGGAAGCTTCTCCTTCATGTTTGTGTCGTGACCCAAACAGCAGCTGGGTGGGCCCCATAAGAGCCTGGCTCTTACTTTTCATCTGCTCTCTCCAGGGTGGTACACGAGGCCAGGAACCACCTGCGCTTGATCGCCTGCTCAGTGACTGCCTGCAGCACGGAGGCCCAGGGGGTCCAGGAGGGCCTCAGCGAGGTGTGAGCCCTGCAGGGGCACCGACTGGGGGGTGCTCGGGGGAGCCCAGTCCACGTGTACTCTGGAGGCATTCGGGCCATTCCACTGCCTCCGGGCAGGGCTGCCCCTGACCAGGCCCAACCACTTTGGTGAGGGTTGGGGGTCTCTGACTCACAGAGGTGCCCTGAGGTGGGGATGGAGAGAGAGGAGGGTACTTTCCAGAGATCTCAGACTGAAGGGCAGCACCCCCAGAAAGCCAGGGTATCTCCCTCACTGCCCCCCTCCCCTGCACAGCCTGGGAGGCTCCAGGCTGCTCCTGAGAGAGCTGGTATGAACTCTCCTTGCCCTTCCGAGCGAGAGGAGTCTGGTACACAGGCAACTGGAGAAGCCAGCTGCCTGCTTTGCCACCAGGAGCAGAGGAGGGCTGCTTCTAGGAGAGTGCCAGCCTGCACAGCAGCTCCTTCTGCTGAACTCCATGCAGGCTGCCCCCCACCCTCTCCGCAGCTCCTGGCGCGTGTGCTGCTAGGGGTGCAGCCTAGACATGGTGGACTGGGCGGTTCGGGTCACTGAATCCAAGCACAGACAGTGGAGGCAGCTATGCCAGCCCCGGGGTAGGGAGGAGGAGGGGCTTGTAGGAAGAACTCCAGAGGTCTGGGTGCCCCAAAGCAGTGGGCTGGGGGCTGTTTAGTTACAGTTTCCTTACCTGTCCTTAGCACTGCCCCGCCCCACAGGTGAGCTGGCTCCTCCCTTCTGACTACTGTGTGCTTCCCTTCAGATTCTCGACTTGCTATCTCACCAACTCCCTCAGGACAGAACAGACAGGGCTCAGGCCTCGCCGGCATCCCCATGTCCTTGTTCCAGTCCTGAGCTAAAGGACCTGGGTGTACAGTAAGTGCTGGAGAGAGAGGGACATTCACGTGTACGTGTGTGTGTGTGTGAGGGGTGATGGGAGGGCACTGGGTGCTGAGGACAGGGCCAAAGGGGTTTGCCTCACAACAGGCCTAGAAGTGGGAATAAGGAGACACTTGGTGGGGGGCCTCCCAGGGCAGGGGTTCACCCCGGGCAGCCTCAGCCTCAGGAACAGCCGCCTCTCTTGCCTCGGCCTTGGACAGCATGGAGGAGCTCCGTGAGGAGATGAAGCTGCTGGCCTTTGACCTGCAGGACAACAACCACATCATTGAGGGGTAAGGAGTTCCGCTGTGTGCCAGGGAGGGCTGGGTCCTCAAGCCGCCCTTAAGTCGGGGGGCACAGGGTCCCCGTCCCTTCCATCCAGGTTTGATGACAGGTGTCTGTCTTCTAAACAGTCACTCTGGAGCTTTGGCCCATCCTCTCACAGTGTAGGCTTCCACTGCAGTCTCGAGGGTGATGGTGCCCTCAGGGATGAAAATTTCCTCTGGTTTTAAGCAACTGGGGGATATACAACTGAGGGTTCAGGTGACTGCGATGCTGCGACCATTTCCAGGCAGGCAGAGATGGGGCTCGAGCCCGGGACCCTCTGCTGTGGCTGTGGGTTCTGCCTGGTGCTTCCCCAAATGATCCTTTATTCCTCACACCCAGCCTCAAGTGGCATCATGGCGTCTGCGTGTCCTACACCAGGAAACTGAGGCAGGCACGGGGCCCAGGTCGCTGCCCAAGGCCATGTTTCTCTGGCTTGTGGGGCTCCTGTTCTGAGCAGACGCTCACAGGGCTGCCCCGGCTGCAGGCCTCACAGCCACTCGGCTCCGTCACCTGAGTTGATGCCCCTCCTCGGGGGTCAGGGGCACTAGGGCGAGTGCAGCAGGCCCAGACCTTTGGGTTCTGTGCCCCAGTAAAATTCACAGAAGAAAATCGGATTGACCAGCTTTTCATAGAATCCAATAAGCATATTTGAAAGGGGCAAAGCCCTGCCATGTAGTAGTCCCACCCCACAGAGCAGTGCTAACACCAAAGAGGAGGAAGGACTTTCTGCCAGAATGAAGGAGGGTTGGTGGGTTTGCCTACATACAGTACACACACACACACACACACACACACACACACACCCCCAGCAGGCGAGGCCGAGGACTTGCCCACCTTCCACATGCCTGTCGCCTCCCCGAGGGGGAGCCCGTGGCATGGTGGGAAAACTCATCAGATATTCCAACAGGATTTGACTCCTGACTCTGCTCCTTACCAATGGCATGCCCCCAGAGCTCTGTTTGGCTCTGAGCTTCTTGGCGTGGGGGTGGGGATTAAAGAGGATGAGATCTGCACTGTGCTGGGGAGGAGGAGGGAGCGCGCAGAGGCTTGCTAAGTGGTAGGTGTTCCCCGAGGCCATGCTGGTCTGGGACGCTAGAGCTGGGGTGGGGGGAGGGGCGGCCCGGAGCAGCTGGCGGCTGTCTCCGGAGTTTCCGAGGGCTCTTGCGTTGAGGAGGCTGTTCCTGCACGTCCCGTTCTGACAAGGGGAGAACCCGCCCTCGGAGACACGACAGCTTCTTCCACAGCCTTTCCAAAACAGCGCTCGTGGGCAGGAAGTTCTAATTTTAGTCCCGACATAAATTTTTCTTGCTGTGATATGTAGTCTATTTACAGATAGCTCAAAACTTTATTTTAGTGAATTTTCACTTCCTTATCCAGCGCTGTAGCCAGAGCTCCTGGAGAAGCCATGTCAATTCCTCTTTCCTCCTCTTATCCCAGCAGCTCGGGGTTCAGCAGGAGAGCTCTGAAAAGTGCAGAAGCCTCGGCTCTGACAAGCTGTGGGCGTGGTCCAGGGTGGGGCGTTTTTATAAGCTTCCCAGGCAACTCTAATGTGCCGTCAGGGGTGAGAACCACAGAGTTTTTTCTCGGGTGGCAGGAGCCTGCCAGAGCAGGGCTGAGCGCTGGGAACGCCTCGGAGCTCCCGGAAAGCCGTGTTTGGCCCTGGGGTAAGGGCTGCGGGCTACTCCGCCTCCGTGGGAGAGGCTAACTTGCACTTTCATTGCAGGTTAATTAGGGTCCAGTCGGCTTCTGATGTCTAACCTTTGTGGGGTGCACGCGGTGTCCTGAAGCATTAGAATCATTCAAACACTGTGCGCCTTGCACTGTGGGGCCCGACACAGGACAGTACCTGGTCCCATCTCACCAGCCTACCTCCCTCCCAGCCGACAGCTGGGAGACGTCAGCAGCATTACCTTCCAGAGCTTTCTGCAGGAAGCACACAGGACCTGGGCACCCGACGACCCCGGTCAGGACCCGCTGCCCAGGCAGACCTTTGGGTCTCAGGCAGCAGGCTCAGGGACAGCCCCACCAGGCCCTGGGGAAAAGAGGCTCCCACAGCCTATCACCCCCCAGCGCCGGTTTACAGGGCTTCAGTCCTCAGGGGAAAAAAGAGGAAGTCTGGGGGGTGGGGGGCGCAGGGTGCTGGGTCAAACAGCCTAATCTCAGTCTTCCTGCCTCTTAAGGCGTTTCTCATCCATCACGCGGCCCTCTCGCCTGTCCTGGGACTTCTGAGGCTCGCCACACTGGGCCACGGGTGCCACTGATTTTCCTTCTGCTCTTGGTCCGGGTGACCCTGAGGTTGAGAAAGGGTGGTGGAGGCTGGAAGCCACTGTCCAGGGACCTGTCCCCTCCTCTGTCCCTGCCAAGGGCCCACCAGTCCTGGGACATGCGGCCAGCAGGGGCCAGTAATAGCCATGCAATTAGGACAGGCCTGTAGGTCCAGAGCCCTGGGGGAGAAGAGGCCTGCACTTCACAAAGAGGAATAAACGTGCCTTCTTTGCTATTCTGAGTGGCTTTCACTGGGCTGTGCCTTTTGTGTTGCAGGGAAAGCTGGTGCGCTGGGCATCCCAGAGGCATGGGGTGGGGATCTGTGAGGGGAAGGGCTGGGAAACGGAGGCGGGGCTGGATGCTTCCTGGTTCCTGCCTTTCCGGGAATGGGCCCTAATTTCAGGGAAAGGCCCCCCAGCTGAGAGGACTTGCCTTCTCGTCCTTCTCTTCTCTGCACTCTGGTCACTTGGGAAGCTGTGTAAGGGGCCTGCAGCTTGGGGAGAAAGAAAAGGTCTTTCTTTAAAAAAAAAAAAACCTCAAATCTACCATCGAAGTGCCTACTGCTCTTTCCCCATACCCCACCACTGTTTGAACCCTGGGCTTCGTCCGAAACACTGACTGAGCGTTGCTGTGGGCTGTCTGGAGCGTTCCCTTGATTTGTCTGGAAGCTAAAATGATGCCTGGGTGAAGCATTCAGACTTGGGCAAATTTAGTCTTTCCCCTGCAGAACCTCCAGGGCCCCTTCCCCGGAGCTAAACTACCCACCTGACTTTGGGGGGGAGGGGTGCAGGGAACTGGGGGAGGAGGCATGCAGTAAAGTAGCCCTAGCAGGGGAGGGACACAAATGAGGAGCTGCATTGTTTGCTTTGAAGCGTGAAGGCATTATGTGTGACCCTAGATAACCCCAGAAATCCTTCCAGCCCCTCTGGGGTTTCCACATCCTCAGAGGCCACTCTGCCAGACAGCGGGGAGGAGTGAGGCAGGCCGCTGGGTCTGGGCACCTGACAGCCTCTGGGCTGCTTCCCCACGGAAAGCCCAGCCCCTCTAAAGACCCAGGGGAGGGTTGCTGGGGCTTTGCTTGCATCCGGCCTGGGTGGCTTTATGTGTGCCATTTGGACCTCATGTTGTGGGGCTCTTCAGCCCAGTGGGTTCAGATTCTGGGGCCCCAGAAGCCAGCTGCTCCCTCAGTGACACCGGGCACTGGGCCACCTCCGGCAGGCTCTGCCGGCCTGCGTCAGGCCAACACTGCTGGATCGCCGATGGCCCTGCAGGGAAGTCCCACCATGGGTTTTCCCTGGCAGCTGCTCTGGACCCCACACCCTTGGTGGAGCTCAGCGAGGGAGCCAGGGGATCCCTGCAAGCCAAGTGCAGATGGTTGGGGGATGAAATACATGGCCCAGGCTCTGTGATCTCATGAGCAAAGCCCAGCAGGGGACCTACTCAAAGGCTCCAGTTCCTCCTGGTGCTGGGCAGAGCCAGCACATGGGTGCCTCCACCCACCTCAAGTTCTGCAGAGCTGAATGCAGCTCCGCAGGGGGTGGGGGCCGCACCAAGGCCCATGACCAGAAGCACCTCGTCCTAAGATCCTCAGGTGTCTGAAGGCCCCTTAAACTGCCCTCTCTGATTCCTAAGGCACTGAAAAGAAAATGAAGGGCCATTCAGTTCCTCAGAGACAAAGTGAGCGCCTGAAGTTGCCAGGTGACTAAGACCCTGGCCTGCCCCTGAGGAGCTCACCTCAATGGTGGCAGAAGGCATTTCACTCTCACAAGGGCAGCGTTGTGACACCAGCAATACCCTGCTCAAGTGTAGGGTCACGTCCCCATCACTGTCACCATCATCCCAGGGCAGGGTGCTTAGTTCAGCCAGGAGAGGGTTGGGGAAGGGCTTGGGGGCAGGTGAGCAGAGTTACCTGGCAACGAAGGCATGGCAGGCGTCCCCGGCACCGTGAGTGGCACCTGCCTCGGTGTGAAAGGAACTAGGGGCATCCGTGTCACTGGAGAGTAAGTGGAAATGGGGAGTCGGCATTGAGGAAAGGGAGGAGTTAGACCCAAAATGTCCTCACAGGCCACACTAAGCAACTTGGGCTTCTCCTCAGGGCTCCATAGAAACAAACAGGTTTTAGGTCAAGTCCAACTGGAATTTTGAAGACATGACTCTTTGGTGCCTATGTGGGGGGTGGGGGGGTGGGTTGAAACAGTGCCTCAGTTTTCTCATTTGTGAAATGGAGATGATATCTTTCAAAGTTATAGGTAGAAATAGATTAGTTATTTCCACAAAGTACCTGAGACACAATGTGAGTGCTCCACCCACCCTCCGCAACCCCACCTCCCCTGGCTTTGAGGCCCCTGTGCAGGGTGGGGCGGGCCACAGACCTCATCTCGGAGAGGCTCAGTCAGTAGGAGCTTGGATCAGTCACAAACACCTGGGAAGGGTCCATGTGGCATTTAGATTCATGACCAGCACCCTCTTGAAAGTCTGGCTCAAGTCAAGAGGGGCCTACCTAGAAGGATTCGGGGGGCACATCCCGGCTTCCAGGCTGGAAGGCCTGGCTGCTGGGCTGTAGTCTCTACTTCCCTCTCAGAATCCATGGGGTGTCCTCTTGACCGAAGGTATCAGGAATCAAAACACAGAACCTGGGCGCTGACCATTGTGGTTCAGTTGGTGGGGCGTCATCTTGCAAACTGAAAGGTCGCTGGTTTGATTCCCAGTCAGGGTACATGCCTGGGTTGTGGGTTCAATCCCCAGTGGGGGCGGATACAAGAGGAAACCAATCGATGTATCTCACATCAATAATTTTGTCCCTCTCTTTCTCCCTCCTTTCCCCTCACTCTAAAAATAAATAAATAAAATCTTTAAAGACACACACACACACATTCTCGGACCTCACCCACCTCCTGATTCCAGTCAGCAAGGACGTGGCCCGGGAGCCTGCATGGCTGACTGGCTTCCCTCATCTTGCTGAGGTTCTCACCCAAGAATCTCAGGTTTGAGGATCTAAAGTCTGAGAGGCCTGAAGCAGGGTCTGCAGGTGTCCTGCAGAAGACATGCATGGCCCGCACCGGCCACTGGCGGGTGCACGCTGGCCCAGACGCCAGCCTCACTCTGATGGCTGAGGCGGGGAAGCCAGCCTCAGGGACAGCACAGGTCTCCACAAAGGCCTGGCCCACCCTTTGCTCTCACGGGGCTGCCTCACTCAGTTCCGCAGGGGAGGCCTCAGAGGACTGATGCCACTGGTCATTTGGGGTTCGCTTCCAGACGGCTTCCGTGAGTTTGTAAAGGGCGGAATTCCTGGCTTCGTTTCCCTCCACTGCAGAAAAGATCCTGAATCAGGCAACCCCAATGGGAGGTGGTAAGGAATGGGCCAGGATGACCTGAAGTAGCTTCCATTTTATTGTCCTTGGAATCACTTGAAGTGGTTGGGCCCTTTCTGTGCACCCTCTGCCAGAGAGATGGGGGAGGGCGGGGGAGGGCGGGGGAGGGTGAGTGACGTGATGGGAGTGAGGAAAGGAGAGAGGGTGGTAGGGGAGGAGGGAAGGATGGAGAGGAGGGGAGAAATAGATGGAGTGGACAAGGGGGAAAGGGAATGAGGGGAAAGAAGAAGCGGACATGAGGGGAGCAAGACAGAGACCCAGAGGAGAGANCTTGGAATTACAGCAGCCACTTGAAGTGGTTGGGCCCTTTCTGTGCACCCTCTGCCAGAGAGATGGGGGAGGGCGGGGGAGGGTGAGCGACGTGATGGGAGTGAGGAAAGGAGAGAGGGTGGTAGGGGAGGAGGGAAGGATGGAGAGGAGGGGAGAAATAGATGGAGTGGACAAGGGGGAAAGGGAATGAGGGGAAAGAAGAAGCGGACATGAGGGGAGCAAGACAGAGACCCAGAGGAGAGACAGGGGTGTGTGAGGCGGGCTGGGGTGGGAGCAGGGATAGGCTGGGAGGTCCCTGGGCCTCTCTGCTCCTGCAGGTCTGTCACCAGCCCAGTCCTGGCCTCCGCCACAGCGATGGGCCCAGAGCTGGCGGAGCCCGTTGGAATGTGAGCGGCCGTGGCTGGGAGCCGACCCGCTGGCTGAGGAGAAAAAGCTGCTGACAAATCTGCCTGGAATAGCTGAGTTTTCCAACACGGAAAGATGAAACATACACACAAACCAGTCTTATCGTGAGCCTGGCAGAGTGGCCTGGGATGGAAAAATCCCGTTAACTGAGACACAGGCGGAGACGGCCGCACTCAACTGCTTGAAAACAGGCCCCGCCGCGCCCTACAAGGCAACACCTTCCCAGGCCCTTCCAGGGACTCTCAAATCCCTGCTCACGTTCCCACCCCGGTTTAATTCCCTGACAGTGAACGTTCATTCACGGTGCCTGTTCAGAGTCCAGTAATGGGAGACCCTCTGGACACAATGTCACACAACGCAAGCCACACCCTCTTCCTCGGGAGGCGCAGCTCTGGGTGTGACAGCTGCCCTGGAAGGAAGTGACATGGGGAGCTGGAGAGCTGGACTCCCGCGGTTAACAAGGGTCAGAGCATTTTCCCTCAACTGCCCCCCAGAGGGTCACACAATCCCTCCCCCACACAGCACACTGCTTTTGTCCCATTTTCAAAGTGTGGTCTGCAAATCACACCCCTCAGACTCTCTCATAAAACACGGGCCAATACCCTGCCAAGTCGGTCTCTGGACACCGGGAGCGTGTGGAACAAACTCGGGCACGAGGTGTGGGGAAGTCCAGGGACTGTCGTGTCTCCTCCCTATCCTGTGCCCTTGCTTGGAGAGACCACAGGCCTGCCCCTGCTCCTCAGGGACCACCCGGTCTCATACTAGCCCCTGTCACTTTCCGTCCCCTTAACACGTTTCATTTTTTGCCACAGCACTTAACCAGATAGTATATTACGTTCATGTTTGGGCCCTACCACTAAAATGTAAGTTCCAAGAATATGTCCATTTCATTGTTGTACCTTTAGAAGCGGAAACAGCACCTAATATCTGGTGGATACTAAGTAACTACTGGTTAAATGGGTCGTTGTTCTGTGGCCTCCAAGAATGCTGTTGGCCAAATATTTCAAGCTGTTTTCCTGTTCTGAGCACACAGTAGGTTGTACTTCTTGCCCCCCTTGTGTAGGTGAGTGTAGGTCTGGCCAATGGATGAGCTGTGAGTGGAAATGACTGGAGCTTTTCAGGGGGCGTAGGACCCTCAGACTCTCTCGGCTTCCCTCTGGCATGCGACCGGCAACACTGGATGTGGTGGCTACTCCATCAGCTGGGTCCCCGAGGGGCTTTGGTGAAAAGTCCCCTCCCAAACGGCAGAGGGCTCATCCTCTGAGTGAGAAGGAAGTCTCTGGTTCAAAGGCACGGGAGCTGGGTTGTTTATTACTGCAGCACAGCCCAACCTGTCCTGACAGGCCCAGTGACCCTGCGCAGAAAGCGGTGCTATCAGAACCACCAAAAGGTCCCTAAAGGCTTGGGGATTTCAGACTTCAAAAGCCTCAAAGCCAAACAAAACCAAAAACTTCCCCTCAGAAAGTCAGGCCCCATTGGTCCTTCCACTTTCCTTCCCGCTAGGAAGCTTGGGAGGGGGTTGGGAGACAACCTTGAAACAAGGCCTCCAGAGGGGGAACTGACACACACTGAAACTACCTTGGAAGTGACCTCACACACTGACCTCACCGCCATAATCCTCGCGCTTGGTTGACAGTGAAAACAGCACACCAGCTCTTCTGGGAGCGAGACCCGAGCTGGAAAACGTCAGTGGCCCTGGGCCCGGAGGATCTGCTAACGCAAGGAAAACCCCCAGTGGAGGCGTGTCTGCAAGGCTGTGGCCTTACCCCTGCAGCCTGCGAGACAGAGAGGGATCCCAGTGATGGTCACACTCAGTGAGGATGTCGTGCTGACCCTACAATAAGAGTGGAGTTTATGTAGTGCTTCCCCGGGGAGGTAGCAATGAGTCGTGGGCGCTGTGTGTGTGTGTGTGTGTGCGCGTGGGAGGGAGGCGATGCTCTTGCAAGGAAGAAGGGACTGGGCTGCAAAGAGGAACAAGTCCCAGGCAGGGAGTCTCCTGTTGGGTCCAGGGAGGCAACCACCTCTCCAGACCTTAAATGCTTAGCTCAGGGAGATGAACCTGAAGATAAACTTGATAACTTCTTGGATTGGTTACATGAAGTTATGTTATCTCCATTTTCAGCTCTGTGTCCCACCCCAGAAGCCAACTGTACCTACGGCTTTGGCCCTGCATGGCCTCCTCCCCCACTCAATGCTGGGAGCAGCCGAGGGAAAACAGAAACCAGAGCAGTTTTCTGTGCAGCTCAGGCGACCACAAGGGGTTTACTCCTGATTGTTCTAGAGAGTCCCTAGGCTCCCAGGGCCAGAGGAAACTCTCATCCTATGAACCTCTCTACCCAGAGAATCCGGCCTGCACCACCCTACCCCATGCTTGGTGGCTGGGGTGGGGGTAAAGGGCAGGGATGTGATTGTTGGCAATTATTTCACAAATGACATTTGAAAACGGGCCCATCAGTGACGACCCCTTCCCCAGGTCCCTTGTTCTTGCCACACCATGCTGGCACCCAGAGCTCACACTGGGTCCACACCCTGAACCTCACCCAGCCCACAGCCCTCCTGGGAGGGAGGGAGCTCCAGAACGAGGCTCAGGCCTGTGGAGATGGATGGATAACAGAGGGTGGATACAAACAAACATGCATAGGCAGTGCGGGTTTCTGCACAACCCTAAGAGCCTGCTCACAGAAAAAGTGGGAGAGGTGGGAGAGGGAGCACAAAGGCAGATTGGACTCTCCTTTTTAACCCCTGAGCCAAAGGCATTCCGAACTAGCCCTCCCATTGGGCTTTTCTCAGTCATTTCCCAAGGAACTTCGCCTGTCCTGTGGGGAAAAGGGTGGAGAAGCCTCAGACTGGAAGCAGTGGGTCCAGCAACATCAACACTTCCTGGGAACTTATGAAAAATGCAGAATCTCAAACCCCTGCCCTAGGCACACTGACTCAGAAACTTTGTGCCTGTGGGGGTAATCCACGATTTAACAAGCCCTCCAGGTGATTGCCATGCATGCCCAAGTTTGAAAACCACTGAGGTAGAGAAAGCAAGGTTCAGACAAGGGAGAGGGAAGGGGGAAGCAGGGAGCAGGGGGTGGCTGGCGCTCACACTCCCGAATCTCAAGTCTTTCTCTTTGCAGCCCCATGGCCCTGGCCACTCTGCCCACTACCTAGATATGCCCCAGGAGGTAAGAAGCTCCAGCTCCTGCTGAGACCCAGGGAGCCTGCGACCAGCCCCCCACTGCAGAGGCAGAGCACCCCATGATCACCCCTGCCATGAGGAGAGCCATGGACCAAAGCAGGCTGGGAATTTCCTGGCCACCCACTCAAAGGAAGGTTCAGAATTACCTAAAAATTACTCCAAGGGGAAAACAAAAACCAAAGGAAGATTCCCCCACCAGGCACTAGGGGGAGACCCATCTCCAGCCTGGGAAGAGGGGAGGGGTGGGGGATCTGAGGTCTAAGAGATTTCAGGACGTTCCCAACGTTGGTTGCTGGTGACCTCTGATGAACCAACCAAACTGAACCCCGACAGGCAGTGACCACTCAGTCAGTGGTGGGACTGGGAGGGCTGCCAACACCTCTGTCTCCTTCCCAGATCGATTTTGTTAAGAAAACTAAAAGCTAAAGAGGGTCGGGGTCATACAGCCGGTCTGGGTCAGGAGGACACGCGCTCAAAGATACAGGAACCCCGTTTCCACAACCAACGGGGTGATGAACGAGACCCGCCACATAATTTGCGAAACCCACTGCGGAAAGAAAATGCCCGGCCCTTTGTTCAAAGATTATTAAGACTATCAAGACCCGGGCAGCAGGGCATCGAAGCGGGTTGAGGGTTGGGGTTGGTCGTGGTGAGGCAGCAAATACGATCGGTCTGCAGGTCCCTCGGAGAGCTGTCCACGGCAGATGGCAAAGGAGGGCCTCGCGGGGACTGGTGCTTCCACGGCTGTCACTGGAACGGCTAAGGGAGAGGAGGTTGGACTTAGAAGGAAAGCTCTCCCCACCCAAGGACCGCAGGAGCGTTCTCCCAGTCCGAGGCCCACGATCACCCTAAGCCCCGTCTTCCAGGAAAGGGATATCCTGCCGGGCAGGGCTGCTGACGGAGGGGAAACCCACGGAGGGTGAAAGTCGCACGCGGACAGTGTCGCCCGCCGCGGGGGCGGCTTCTCGTGGCCGGCGGCATGTGAAGCGTCGCCTCGCGTCACCGGACTCCGCGCGGCTGCGGGAGCGCGAGCGGAAGCTGAGCGTTCGGACCCGCGCGGGGCTCGGCTCGCGGCGCAGGGGCGGGGGGAGGGGGGGTGCACAGGCCGAGGCCAGGGGAGGGAGGAATCGAAAGGGACGCGTCCCTCGGGTCCGCTGAAAATCGGGAGGGTGGAGGGCAGAGATCCCGCGCGGACCTTTCTCCGGACGCCACCTCTGGCGAGGTGTCCAGCGGCCCCTCCTGCCCGCCCCACACCTGGGTGTGTTGCGGGAAGTAGCGGCGAGCTGGTGTCGGGGGGAGTGATGCGAGGGCGACAGAGGTGGGGCTGCAGGCAGACGGAGTTGTTCCGAATAGAACAACATTTTGTATGTTTCTAGCTAATCCTCCAGCTATCCTGGCCGTTTCCAGAAGACGCCCCGAAATCCACACTCGTTCGGGCGCCCCCCATCGCCGACCCAGCGGCTCTGTCGGTCGGTGGTTCCCCGGGGTCGTCCTTCCTGCCTCTCCCGAGTCTCCCCGCCCCTGCCCCGCCCCGCAGCCTGCGGTCCCTTTAAAGGCCACTGGTCTGGGGCCGCCCTCCTCTCGAGGCAAACTCGGGAGAAGAGCCTCCGCCACGCCGGGCATGGTCATGGCGTCCCCGGCCATCGGGCAGCGCCCGTACCGGCTACTCTTGGATCCAGAACCGCCGCGATACCTGCAGAGCCTGAGCGGCCCGGAGCCGCCGCCGCCACCCAGCGGGATCTCCCGCCGCTGCGCCCCTGCGCCCATCTCCACTGCGCCCGGGGCGCACCAGGGGCGCGGCACCCGAAGGGCCGCCCGCGGGGACCTGGACCCCCCACCCCGGGCCTCCCGCCCAGCTCGCCCTCTGCGGCCTGGTCTGCAGCAGAGACTGCGGCGGCGCCCTGGAGCGCCCCGGCCCCGAGACGTGCGGAGCATCTTCGAGCAACCGCAGGATCCCCGCGTCCCTGCGGAGCAAGGCGAAGGGCACTGCTTCACCGACCTGGCGCTACGGAGCGGCCGGGGCTGGTGCGACCTGTGCGGACGAGAGGTGCTGCGGCAGGCGCTGCGCTGCGCCAGTGAGTGTGAGGGCCGGGCAGGGGAGGGCGCGGGAAGACCGCGGTCCCTGGGCGCGGAACTGCGAGGGGCTGGGGCTGGGGCGGGGCACTGACGCTCCGGCTTCAGAGGGGACCTCGACTTGAACTGATAGAGATAAGCCCTGGAGACTCTGCTCTTTGCTTCCCTGTTCCGTGTCCTTTCGTGTCTGCCTGCTGCCCAGATACGGTTCTGCGGGAACAAATACCCCTTTTCCTGACGGGTACTTGCCTCGCCCCCTCCTCAGACACACTCCTGTGGACACACACGCGCGCAGGTGGGGGGCGATGGCCGCAGCCGCAAGGTCATTCTGTCATCTCCAGTGCACCCTCCTGCTTTTGCTGCCGGTCCGTGAGAGCGGGCTGTGAGGTAGGCAGTGAGGTGGCTGATTGACTTGTGCTCATTGGGGTCAGTAGCAAACGGTCTGTCCACCAAATGTCCACCTGTGGTACGTCCCTCCTCCAGGGTGACCTGCTGGGACAAGGAGGCGACCTGGCTAGGCTTTGAATAGAAACGTTTCTGAGGCTGAACAGAGCCTGTGGTCACCCTGGACTTGTGCTGGTTCCTGCCTTCTGCCGCTGGTCCCTCACACCTTTGGACTGTCCTCTCATGTCTGACTGTACCCTGCCTCCTCCTCTTCGTCCTGTGTGACCGCGGGCTGTCATGCTCTAAAGCGACCCAGCTCTGGCCCCTTCCTCCCAGCGCCCTCAGCCCCCCAGCCTCCCCTGCGCTGGACTCGGCTATGAAACACTGGGCACCCAGGCTGTGGATTTTCTGAGCCAAAGTGCAGTCCTTGAGGGTTTATCATTTTTCTCTTCTTACAGTTAGGTGTGTGTATTTCTTTAGTGAGCGTCCTCTCTCCACCTCCACCCCCATTTTCCCTGTTGCCCATGTTTGGCAGGGGGCATCTATGTGTTTATATACATATTTTAAATATCTGAGACACAAAGCACAGACAATGGCACAACTCTATCTGGCGTCTCTGGAAATATGTTGTGGTTTGCATCTTTCAGCAAAGGCCCTTCCCCCATGGTCTCCCATCCAGCTGCCGCTTTGGACAGCAGCAGCCTCTCCCACATCAGGAAGCCCCTGCTTGGTCTCTCTCTGCAGGCAGGTCACAGTCAAGGCTGTGCAGTGAGTGCACTCCCACTGCAGCTGGCTGCAGGGAGCCAGAGCTGACCCCGAGTCAGGGGCAAGTGGAAGGAGAAGGCTGGGAGGGAGAGGGGGTGCTGCTCCCTCCAACACCAGAATTCACAGTACAGGTTAAGAAGGAAAGAGCCAGAGTTACAGAGGTGCATGCGATGATGGGTGAGGGCTGCCGTCGTTTGGTAAATGCACGGACTTGACAGTAGAACCGAATGCACTCGGCCCTGTCAGGGGTCCTGGGGCGCTTCACCGTGCCCACCCCCCCCAGTGACACAGGGGCGGCAGGTGACCGTGATGGGCTTGCCGTGTGGGAATCCAGGGGAAACTGCCTCTTTGGCATTCTAGTTTGTATTGAGACGTGTGGGGACTGTTTTAATTGCTGAACATTTTGCACAGAGTTTTGTGATTTTTGTGGGGTGGTAGTAGTGATAATGGTGTATTCCTGTGTGTGTGTGCACGTGTGCAGGGTACTCCATGACTAAATGAATTTATATTCCCTTTACATTAGAATTGTTTAATTTGGTTAGTTCATAAGTAGTTTCTGGTGGCAGAAGACTCAGGTGCAAGGACATCTCCTCTGACTTTGTGTGACTTGGCCCCCACGTGGGTTCACCACCAGCCAGGGATGTCTGAATGAGAGAGAGAGGGTGCAGAGCTGGAATCAAGGAGCCATGGAGAAGGCCTCTGCCTGCTGTCGTTCGCACTGACTCACTGTGCACTTGGCTGGAGGGGGACAGTTAGGAAACGGTCTGATGCCCAAGGGAGGATCGGCACGGGGGACCCCGCAGGCGGGGCTCACTGGCGTCTTTCTTGAAGCGGGAGATCTAATTCCATGGCAGGGTTAGTTTGTTTTATCTTTATTTTGAAAAGTGGAGGTCAGAAACATGGCTTTTGAAGGGCAGCACTGTGCAGTAGTTCTAGCGTGGCCTGGAACCACAGACCGGGTGTGAATCTTGACTTTGCCACTGAGTCTCGGTGTAACCCTGTGTTTTACTCCCTAATTTTAAAAAATAGGGGTAATAACATTACCAACTTTACTGTTAATGTAAGGATTAAATGAATCAATGTTTGAAAAGTGCTTAGAACAGTGCCTGAACAATGCGACGTGAACATTTGGTGCCACACGAACGTGACTGTCCCTCCCACTCAGCAGCTGTAACAACTCCTCTGGGCTCAGGCCCCTCTTAGCATCACCTTTCCAAGCAGTGCGGGGTTTCCAAACTCCGCCTGGTTGCTGAGCTGAGTGGCGAAGCAAGGCCATGAGTGTCCCCAGAAGTGTGGGCATGTCCAGGAAGTCCCAGAAATGTCACTCCCACCTGCTGGCTGAGGAGCATACTCACAGAAGGCCGGTGGCTTAGCTGTCACCAGGACCTTGGCACTTTGTCTTTGTATTGCTCACCTCCAGCGTAGTGTGACAGCCACGGGACACGGTTTCAGTCAGTCGTGCTCAGCAAAGGTGGATGCTTGTTGTTCCTATTAAATCTCCCTGCCCTTGGACACCAGCAGGAGGGCCTGGGTATTGGGTGACATGTGTCTGACCCGTGTCACCCAATAAGGCAGCTGACACTGGGTGGGAACCTTGTTCGAAAAATGGGCTTTCAACAAGGGAAGCTTTTAGAAAAGTGCCTGCCTGCCTCTTTAGTAAAAGTTCCTCTTGTTTGAGTTTACCCCCGCTTCAAGGTCCGTAACTGAGCTCTGGTTAGTGCTGGATTTGCCAACAGGAAAGTTCAGGGTGGATGTTAATTTCCAGGATCGAAGGAATCGTGTTTGTTGGGTAGACAAGGAAACCCAGGGGACATTGGTGAAGAGAGAGCAGTAAAGGGAGAGGTAGAAATAGAGAAAGGAGAGAGAAGAGAAAATTGTGCGAACATGTGCGTTTTGGCAGGGGGGTGGCGGCACTGGGGGAAGAGCCATTTCCGGCACTCTGGGAGGGAGTGGTCTGCAGCAAGCAATGTGCTGCTCTTTGGCTTTATTCTCAGAGAACGTCCCTTACAGGTCATGGACCCTCCCCTCTGTAAAAGGCAGATGGAGTTGATCTTTGACCTTCCGCCTCCTTTCAGTGGGTATGTAAGCCATTGTGGACGAGGGAATGATCTCGCAGGGGCATCCAACCTTTTGGTGTCTCTAGGCCACAGTAGAAGAGTTGTCTTGGGCCACACATTAAATATACAAACACTACCAAAAATTGATAAGCAAAAGGTTATAAGTAATTTACAATTTTGCGCTGGGCTGCATTCATAGCCATCCTGGGCCGTATGCAGCCCATGGGCCTCGGGTTGGACACCCTGGGAGAATGGGGAAACCCAACATTCTAGGAAGGTTGCTTGGACATACCCTGCATGCTGCCGTGAGTGCCACGTACCCGCTCCTGGAGCTAGTCTCTCTCCGGAAGGAGTGTTGTTTGGGGCCATGATGTGTTAAGCATCTGGAATTGCCAAGTTGAAAGGGGCACCCGAGGCGCATCACCCTAACCGCCCCTTCTGTATAGTTGCTAATTACGGGGTGAGGGTGAGACATTTACCGTAGCCCTCAGGGCTGAGGACGCGGGACTCTCTTGGGGAGTGAGGCTGGTATCTCCTGGGGCCCCTTGTCCAGCAGCCTTGTCATTGCAGTAATGGTCATGCTTAACCACTTGTCCTGTGCGGACTAGAGCCTCGCCTGTGCCAGCCTCTGGGTCCTGCGGGCCCACGCCCTGTGGTGGGTGCTTTGTAGAAGAGATTACTGGGACGTTGACCTTGAGTATTCCTGTAGCAGACCCAGAACCCTGGGCCCTTGGATGGTGCTTTATTTGTCTTTACACCCAGCAGCGCTGAGGTGCGTGGCTTGAAGTGTTGCCGTTGATTCAGGCCCATTCTCGGCTTTGAGGTGAGGAAAATTAAGCACCAAGATGGATGTCGTGCTGTTAAAGATAGTGGAGTCCCCCACTTCCAGCCCCTCCCCTGCCCCTGGCTCTAATTGGGGTCTTCTTGGGAAAGGTCCAAGTGGAGTGTGGGGGAGCTGGAGGCCGGGGTACAGAGAAACAACCGGGGATGCTTTGAGAGAGGCCTTCTGAGCTCCCCAAGCTGCCTCTGTTTCCTCTACTCCCTGCTTCCTGTCTTCTCAAAAGATGGAAGTGAAAGCATTAAATGCGGGCTTAATTTCCCCCATTCATCAGAGCATGAAATTTTCTGATTATGGAGTGAGAGGGGCTTGATTCCCAGGTACAGTCAAAAATGATTAATGCCACTTGTCTGCCAGCCTAATTAGACTTGGTAATGAACATGTGTGTTTGCCTGCTGATCCTGCCAGTTATTAGGTGGATGTGAATGGACATCTTCCCTCAGCCCCCAGGGTTTGATCTGGGATCCTCTCTCTTCTCCTAAGTTTACCAGTGAGTTAGCTTATGCCAAGCCTGGCCACTAGGCCCCGAGTAACAAGGGCAGCCCCGCCCCGAGGGCCCCGCTGGTGAAATGACTCGCCTGCTTCAGGAGCTGGGGCCAGAAGCTCGGGAGGGGTGGCTGAGGCCCCGAGCAGGCCCAGGCTGGCCCGCCAAGAAAATAAAACAAGAAAGTGCTTCACAGGTCAATAGTGCCTTTTCTATGAAGAGCCCAAAGTGCTTTCTTGTTCCCTGCCACACTCATCCTTGGAATAGCTCCATGGGGTCGCATCTCGGGGAGGCCTTATGGTGGCAGGAGTCGCAGGTCCACCTGGCTAGAGGCAGGGTAAGATTAGGCGAACCCGACTGTCCTTGAAGGCCTAGGGCCATCTCTGGCTGTTATGCCTTTTCCCTCCTTCGGTTCATACCCAGCATGGGGCCCTCTCTGGCTCCTCACACCCACTCCTCATTCCTCAGTTGCCCCATGGAAGGAGCCGCTCGCCACCCTTGCCCTGCCCAGGGTGCCAGTAGGGCCGATGAGGAAGCTGTAAACACATCTCTGACCTCTTGGAGGCCTCCCTGTTCGAATTCTTCTGGTGACAAGGTGAGTGAGCATTCTTGGGCGGGTGAGTATTTGTGGGCGTGCGAAGCATGCAAACAGGTCATTCCCCGGCTCTATCCCGTGCCTCAGCACCCCTGGTGTGGTCTCCTCCTCACCACCCGTAGGTCCACAGATCCGGCCTGCGCGGGTGGCAGGATGCCTTCTGCCTTGGCCTCCTGCCTCCTCTGCTGACCTCAGAGGCCACCCACCCTTCCCGCAGGGTTCTGCCCGTCGCTCCCCTGGCTGGCTCAGGAATGCTGGCGGCCGCTGACGCTGCAAAGGCCAGCCCTGACTGGGGAGATGGTTGTGCATTTAGTCACTTTCAGTTTTTTCCAAGAGTTTTGACAAGCTTCTCTCCACATGCTCTGGGCCGGATCTCTGGGTTGGAAGGGCAGCTGAGCCGGCTTAGGCTGTGGGGAAAGGTCGAGGAGTGGCGAGGGCCTGGTGTCCAACAGGGCGGCAGGCGCGGCTGCCAGGGGCCTGGTGTAAGTGGAATAAAATCGGTGCTGGGGAGGAGTGACAGGGAGTCCCACCCCAGGGCCAAGACTGTCTCAACTCAGACCCGGTGGGGGGTGATATTTGGGTGTTCTATGAAGCACCCCGCATTCTATGCCGGAGACATGGGCCGAGCTGGCGAGCCCCGAGAGCTCTCCATGGTGTGGGCCTTGGCTATAGCGGCCGGCAAGTCCGTGCAAGGCGTGTTCTAGCCTGCCTGTGGTTCCTGGCATAGAGGAGGTTCTCGAGAGATGTTCCCATGAGGGAAAGCTGTGGCTGCTTGGTTCTTTCATTGCCTTGTTTGGAGACGAAGGAGGAGAGGCAGCAGGGGTCCCTCCTGGCCTGGCAGCCAGG
The DNA here is from genome assembly GCF_014824575.4 of Sturnira hondurensis. Taxonomy (NCBI): domain Eukaryota; kingdom Metazoa; phylum Chordata; class Mammalia; order Chiroptera; family Phyllostomidae; genus Sturnira; species Sturnira hondurensis. The sequence continues at coordinate 606,297 of NW_028089713.1, read as the reverse complement.
TGCCCCGCCTCCCTGTGGCGCACACCCTGTCCCTGATGAAGGCTCTCGCGTCCCCCGGTTGCTGTAGCAGGTTGCGATTTCTTCGGGATTACTCTTCACACACCTACTACCCTGGCTCCATGGAGGGCATCGGGGGACAAGTGTGATCTGACATTGTGCTGAGGGTTTGTTAGAAGGGTGGTGCAGGGAAGTCTACGCTGTTCATTCCTGTGTGTCACTGGGCGGGCAGGCAGGTGCCTGGGTATGTCACTAGTCTGTGACCATTGTGGACTGGGTCATGTTTATTATTCATTGGAGGGCCTGCACGCCACCTTGTACTCCTTCTCCCTGTTTCTTGAACAAACGTTCCTGGGGTGGGGTAGGTCTTACCCAGACGTCTGCAGTGGCTGTTGGCTAGGGCTGCTAGGAAATGAAAACTTGGCTTGCAGGCGCCTTTAAGAAACCAGACCACGGGTTCACGGAAGCCAGGCCTAAGGCACAGGGATGTTCTTTGCCTATATATTCTCTGATCCTTTTGAGTTTTGTTTCTGCTGGAGGTTGGACCTGGGAAAGATGATGACTGTGTTTGCTGGAGATGCCAGTCGCTGCTCTATGAGTCTGTTCAGATGGAACTATTCCTGTGGACACGGAGTCGAGAGTGGCCAAGAAACTGTGGGGGTGGAGATAACTTTACCTCAGAGATGCCTGCGCCCGCGCCTGAAGCGTGTTCCATGCACCGGCTTACTCCAGGCAGGTTGAACCCCAACCACCTCACGGGTGAGGGAGGCGCCGCACTCGGGACCAAAGTGCTCCTCCGAGGAGACCCGGATCACTGTGGCAAACCCGGCACCAGAACCTAACACAGTCTTTTGCCTTATGAGCTGACATCATCAAGCGTGCCAGTTAGTGGAGTTTCTTCATTTATTTGCCAACAAAGGCTGAAATGTCCATACAAAGAGAGGTGCAGGGAAAAGGGAGGGCGAGCCGAGGGGTGGGGCGGCTGTGCAAACACCGGAGAGTCGGTCAAGGCCGGGAGAGCTGAGAGCCAGCCACGCTTCAGCCTGTTGGCAGTGTTTGGTTTCTAGATTTCCAGGGTGTGTAAATCCTGAGGTCATTCAACCAAAGGTGACATTTTTCTAAATCCAAAGGGAAAAGAAACAAGTGTATCTCTCCAGCTCCCACCCCGCTGGTGTTGGGTGTGTATGGAAGAGTGGGCATGAGAAGCAGGTGGAAGATCTTTCTGTCTCATGCCTCCTCCTTATTGTGACCCAGGGTCAGAGTTCACGACATAGGACGAACCATGAACCAAAGTGAAATCAGGCTGAATCTCAGAGGGGACAGCTGGGGAGAAGAAGAGTTGGATAGGGAAACTGGGTTGCATTACAGCTGCCTGGTCTGTCCCCTGGCACCGGCAGGGCCATGTGCAGAAGAGCACAGCTCCCAGAGCCCCCCCGTGCCCACCCCAGCCCTGACTGGTTGCTCCTCCAGGTCAGGTCGCCACTTGGCCATCATCACCGACTTTCGTGCTGACTTGGAGGAAGCTGTGCTTCTGACATCCAAGGAAGTTAGAGGTTTTGTGGTTTCTGCTGAAACAATCACATCCTTTCTGCAACTAAGGAAAGTATTCAAAAATCCAAAAAAAACAACACTTCACAGTTCCCTCCCTATGCAAATGGAGCAATAAATTCTAGCTGTAACCTAAGAGTTTTGCCAGAAGCTGTTCAGTATACAAAAGTAAATGTCTATTTCGTGATGAATTTTTTGTGTATTTTATTGATGATGCTATTACAGTTGTTCCATTTTTCTCCCCTTTATTACACTCCACTCTGCACCCCCTCTCCAACCAGCATCCCGCACCTGTTATTCATGTCCATGGGTCGCACATAAAAGTTCTTTGGCTTCTCCATTTCTTGTACTATTCTCACCCTCCCCCTGTCTGTTTTCTACCTACCATTTATGCTTCTTATTCCCTGTGCTCCATTCTCCATCCTCCCACTCCCCTGCTGATAACCCTCCTGTGATCTCCATTTCTGTGATTCTCTTCCTGTTCTAAATGTTTGCTTAGTTTGGTTTTGGTTTTGGTTTATTTTTTAGGTTCAGCTGTTGATAGTTGTGAGTTTATTGTCATTCTATTGTTCATAATTTTGATCTTTTTCTTAGATAAGTCCCTTTAACATCTCATATAATAAGGGCTTGGTGATGATGAACTCCTTTAACTTGACCTTATCTGGGAAGCACTTTATCTGCCCTTCCATTCTAAATGAAAGCTTTGCTGGATAGAGTAGTCTTAAATGTAGCTCCCTTCCTTTCATGCATGACTTGGAATACTTCTTTCCAGCCCCTTCTTGCCTGTAAGGTTTCTTTTGAGAAGTCAGCTGATAGTCTTATGGGAACTCCTTTGTAGGTAACTGTCTCCTTTTCTCTTGCTGCTTTTAAGAGTCTCTCCTTATCTTTAATTTTGACTAATGTAATTATGATGTTTCTTGGTGTGTTCCTCCTTGGGTCCAACTTCTTTGGGACTCTCTGAGCTCCCTGGACTTCCTGGAAGTGTATTTCCTTTTCCAGATTGGGGAAGTTCTGCATTATGTTTTCAAATAAGTTTTCCATTTCTTGCTCTTTCTCTTCTCCTTCTGGCACCCCTATGATTTGAATGTTGGAATGTTTAAAGTTTTCCCGGAGGTTCCTCAGCCTCTCCTCATTTTCATGAATTCTTGTTTTTTCATTCTCTTCCGGTGGAATGTTTATTTCTTCCTTCTGCTCCACATCATTGAATTGAGTCCCAGTTTCCTTCCCTTCACTGTTGGTTCCTTGTATATTTTTCTTTATTTCACTTTGCATAGCCTTTACTTCTTCCTCTATGTTGCAACCATATTGAACCATTTCTGGGAGCATCCTAACTCCCAGTGTTTTGAAGTCTGCATCTGATAGATTGGCTGTCTTTACATTGCTTAGTTCTTTTTCTGGAGTTCTGATCTGTTCTTTCATTTGGGCCATATTTCTTTGTGTTGGCCTACCTGTTACGTTGTAAGGGGTGGAGCCTTAGGTGTTTGCCAGGGCGGGACAGCCCACTTCTCTGTGTAGTAACCCAGTCTGGATGAATGTTTCTTCTTTAACTCTTTGGTTGTCAGACTTCCATACAGGCCGGTTTTCTGGCCGTTCTGGTTGTTTTTAAATTTGTTGTTGTTCTTCTTTTGCTTGTGTGAGGAGGCACAGTGTATCTATCTATGCCTCCACCTTGTCCGGAAGTCTAGTGATGACTGTTCTTAAAAGCATATTTCAAAACGGGAATAGATTTTAAACTCAGCACTTACGATGGTGAAGCCCATTTCTCCAAATTTTGTTAGGTCTTGGCTGGGCTCCCTCTTCAACATAGAGGTCATCTGGTCAAAGTTTAGAGGTCAGAGGCAGCAAGAGTTCATCATCACACACATTTCCCTGCCTCTAGTGAGTGCTTCTCCTAAACCACCCCTGTGGTAGAAAATCTATCCCATTTTCAAAGGCTTAGCGGTGAAGATTCTAGAGCCCCAAGCCCTGTGTCTGGGCTCTGCCAGACCTTTCCTGCTGGGTTCCCCAATGGGAACCCTGTCAAGGAACAGCTCAGTGAAGAGGAGAAAGAAGAAGTGTGGTCAGTTTATGCTCAAGCCACAGTGGGGCATTTGGGAGGGATTTTTCCCCACTGTGTGTGACTCATTTAAAAATTCCCCCAGCATGTGTGTGTTGTCCACTCTGAGGGTGGCAATGGCAATGCCCTTGGCCATGTGGGCGTCCTGGGCCTTCTTGGGGAATCTCACGGGCAAGGGTCAGAGTGGCGGTGGGAGGAACCTTGACTCCCAGCCCTCTCCTGCTGGCCCCAAGTGCCATTTCAGGATCCAGCCTCACTTGTGACCCTCTTTTGGTGCAGAGGTTGCTGGGTAAACTGGGCAGCTCAGTCCCACTCAGAAAGTATTAAGGAGAAAGAATCAGTCCCCTTGTGAGAAAGGGTGGAATTTGGGGGCATTTCCATATTAAATAAATGACTTGTAACAATGTGTTTTTATTGTTGAGTTTACGAACAAGCTTTTATTCTAATTGCACCAAGTCCTGAGGCCTCTGTAGTGAGGGGTGATCAAAATGGGGACTGCCTGGCCAGCTTTCCTTTGGCAAGGGTGGTGATGGGGGAGCCTGTTTGGAGGACTAGTGTGCAGCTCAGGTTTACTCTGCTAACATTTTCTCTCCAACTGGGCCCAAGGACATGGGCCGTGGGGGCAGCATGCCAGTGAGCATGCTCCATGACCTGGGGAGAAACCGCAGCCCAAAGCTGGGGAGCCAGGCTGGCGTTCGCAGAAGGAACAGCAGAACTCATCTCTGAACGGACGAGTGTGGGCTTCCCGGTCACACCAGGTGACCGGAACACAGTGGCTTCATTTCTGCAGCTGGGAGCAGGTGCCCGAGGGGCTCTCCTGGAACGTCGGCTGCCTGGCCAGCACCAGTTGCCCGTCTTAGCCTGAGTGACAGGACCTCCAGAAACCGTCCCCCCAGGACTTGGTTGTTTCTGGGACTCCATGTTGAGGGGCTACCCTGTGAGCATCATTTTAGGGCAAGAGGACAGCGTTTCACCCTTTTAATGAGAGACTCTATATTTTTCTTCTTCTTTTCTCTTTCTTTCTCCTTCGCCTGTGCCTGGTCTCAGATAAAGTGTCTGACCCTCTTAAAGCAACACCACCTCTTTCCGGGCTTGGATGGCTGAGAGCTGAGCCCCGCCCACCCCACTTCCAACACAGGCTTAGCATGGGAGGATGTGAATTAGCCCCGGTGGTCCCTTAGGAAGCTCTACAGCTGGTAAAGCATTATTAATCACCGTCCCCAAAGAAATCCATTACCAAGACCCTGGAACCGGGCACACTATGCGAGGTAACCAACCACTGCTGTCGTCTGCAGAAACTTTGGAGACATTGATTTTCAGACTCACAGGCGCTAGAGGAGTGAGGCTCGGGCAGCCTCTTTCCTGCAGCCTCTTCAGTGGGGGCATTTTTATCTTATCAAGCTAAAAGCCCCAGGAATAGAAAGTTTTCCACTGGGGGAGGTGGAGAGAAGGCGCTAGGAAGGAGAAGGCATCACTCAGGCTGCGCTGCCGCCACCAGGGCCCCAGGTGCCTACGGCTGCCTTGGAGGAGCGTGAGGCTGGACTGATCTGAGCAGAACCTCAAGGACCTTCCAGTGGCCAGTGACTTCCTCACTCGTCCCTCCATCCCCGACACCAGGCCCAGAGAGACACTACTTGACCTCCCGCAGCTGGGATGACAGAGGGCCGAGAGGAGAAGGTGGCCACTGCCTGCTTTGGAACCGTCACTGCAAGGCTCCAGCGGCTCTTCCACAGGCTCCCTAAGAGCCCCTTGGGATCAGGAAAGCTCCAGGCCCCGCAGAGTTTCCGCCATGAAGCCAGGTTGCCCCGCGGTAGGTCCACGTCGCTCCAGCATGGGGTGCTCAGGGGTTCCAAGGCCTTTCCCATGGGGAAGGGAGTGCAGGCACTTCTGGTAGCCTGGGATTAAATGCTGAGCTCAGCACCACTCCTTGGCCCCCCCAACTCCCCAGGGACCAAAGCTGAGGTTTAGGTGGAATAGCCAGACCTGAGGAGAGGGTCAACCCATTTCAGAGGCCCTTGTCGGCCGTGGGTTTTAACAGCCTTTCCTTGCCTGAGAAGTAGGGCCAAGAAGTCCTCTTAGTTTGGGTACTTGTGCTGGTGGAAGCTTTCCCTCTGCCCATCCTGTGGCTCTGAGGGGCACCAGATCTTATCAGGTACTGAGTCGGCCTTCTAAGGATCTGGGAAGTGTTATGCTTTGGGGCAAGGGCGTCTCACCTGCTCAGTTAGTAGGGCTGCCCATGGGACAGGCCATGTGGGACAGGCTGGATGGGACAGGGCTGGACCAGAGCCCCCGCCTCGGGCAGTGACTGGGTGAGTTTCCTTCCCTGAGCAGTAATAGGGTGAGGACAGCCCTTGTCCGGAGAAGGGTCACAGGGAGGTGTGGGCTGAGTGAGAAATGAGAAGCAGAGATGGTGGTAGTTCAAGTTTTCGTAGAATTCAGGCCATCTTACTCCCCTTTTCAAAGAGAAAAGACCGGGCCAACAGGACCCCAAGCACCTGCCCTCCGGCCGTTCTGCTGCACGATGCTACCAGCAGCACCTCAGATTTCTGCCGCACCCTGTGCTAAAGGGGCAAAGCATCTGTGTTTGTTTGGTGTCTTGCTTGCTTGTTTTTAGACAGACTGCTGTGCGGTGGGAGTGGGAGCCGGCTTTGCTGTTTCCGTGATGAGGCAGCTCAGATAAGGCACGCCCCCTGTTGGGGGCGTTGCTGCAGGGACGGCCTGGAACCAGCCACCGCTGGACTCTCTGTCCTGCTGGCCTGTGGCGGCTGCTCTCTGACGGCCAGGTCTTTGGAGCTCACCAGCCTTCCATGGGACTCCCGCTCGGTTCTCTTACACATTCAGGAGTGGGTGGGCCTCTGGGTGGCCACCACACTGAACCTTAGGGGTGGAATTAAATAAAAAACTCATCTCTGGGCTAGGCTTCTGAAAGTGGAGTTTAAAAAACAATATGATCTTCACTGTGGAAAATTTAATTTTTCTGATTAAGGTTTTATCTCTTGAGAAGTGGGGATTTTAATTCGAGTAGAGCTGATCCTCATTTGGAGACACACACTCTTCAGCCAGCCTGAATAATTTATCCTCACCAGTCGCCCTGAGTATACCGTGACCCTCACTCAGAGGCCAGCGGGATACTGAATTCCTCAATTTAAATGCTCACTGGTGTCTGCAGGTTCATCTTCGCCCACCTCCCCCTTAAGAATTACTCAACAGATCATTTCCTTGCTCCTCTGCTATTCAGCCTCCGGAGTTATAGATTTGGTCAAATCAATCAGGCCTGGAGCAGCAGCACTGAGGTCAGGGCTCGTGCCGCACTGTGGCTAAGACGTGCTCGTTTTAACTCGTGTTGGCGTTCGGACCTGATTGATTGGATGAGGAGGGGGAGGTGGTGCTCAGAGGGGACAGGAACAGAAGACCGCAGGCAGATTTCTAGAACAGCTCATCTGCTCTCAGGACTCTGTGAGCAACCTGTGGTGTGGGCCTTAAGGAAACGGGCTTGGAGCCAGGCCGGCCGAGTCTGGATCTTGGACTCCTGGCTGGGGGCCTTCCTTGCACAGGCGAACCCCTCGGAGCCCCGGTCTTTCCCGGTGTAAATGGGGAAGGAGTGCCGACCTCAAGCTGGTGCTATATGGTCAAGCTGGAGAGATACGGCGGTAAACCACTTGATGTGACACTTGTCACATAGAGGTCCTCTTGGCAGCTGCTGTTAATGTCGTGCTCCCAGAAATACCTGTAACAACTACTCCCAGCAGGTCACCTTTGCAAGCCCCCACGGCCATCTGCTCTTCCATGGTGCCTGGGCCAAGGTAGGCTGCCTGCACCTCAGTGAAAGAGGGAAGGTTCGAAGGAGGCCCAAGCCGAAGTGGAGGAGGGGTATGAACTCTTAAAGGCATTCTCTGAGCAAATTCCTATCACTGCGTTCACCACACCACTTAATTAACTGGCAAGGCTGGATTATTAGCCCACCGGGCATCATTAGGAGCTAAGCGAGCATGTTGCCAAGGAGCAAGTCATGTATCATTTTAAAAGGCTGCTTGGGGGTCAGCAGGAAGCAGGCCTGGGTCTCCCCAGAAGTCTCTGGTGGTCCTGGCTGCGGGGGTACAGCTGTAAAGAAACTTTTGTGTGTCTCCTGCAGGGAGAAACTCATATGTAATCTGTTTACTTTTCTTCTCGCTGCAGAAAGCCTCTTTTCACGGGGTTGGTGGGGGTTGGGTTGTTGATGGGCACTTTGAATGCAAGTGACATCAAAGCAGATGTGGAAAAACCAGTTGGCTGCCGCAGCCTGGCTGTCCCATGGAGGACTGAACCTGTCTGCTCCCGCCCTCCCGTGACCTCCGGCACTTTGAGTAGGCGTACCTGTGGGCATGCACCTGTTTGTGCGTTCACGTCCACGTGTCAGTCTAAGGATCCTCTGCTGCCCTGTGGTCCGCACACGCCCCTGCAGGACTGTTTGCAAACCTACTTGGCTGCCCTTGTCTTGGGAGTCTGAGGGACATTACTGGCGGTAGACTCGAGGTCAGCAAGGGGTGAAGCCGCCCGGTGTCCCCCCTCCCAGAGATGGTGTTTGCTTTAAAATCAAAAGCAAAAAACAATAGCAAAAACACCCTCCAGCTCCTCATTCCATGTCCGCCCCTCATTACTGTCCTTTCGTTTGTCAGCTGCCCAGGCTCCTCCTCATGTCTTCCCAGGGGCCCCAGGGATGGGAACAGAGCCCTGAGCTCAGAGGTGGGGCACCCACCTGCTTTGTCTCTCCTACACCCAAAGCACCAGGACACACGCCTGGAGGCGCGGCCCCTCCTGAGCTGGCCGGAGCCGAGAGGGCCTCTGGTGGCTCCACACTGGCTTTGGACACCAAGGGCTGTTGTTGCCGTTAAATCCCCCCCAACCCAGCTGTATACAGTGTTTCAAAACGTTTTTTTCTTTTCTTTTCTTAAGGTGCTCTGGAAATAGGATTTGTTTTTCCCTGTGACAATTAAAATAGGATAGGTCAGTATTGAAAAAAATACGTGAATACATATTCCTTTCACACCTGTTCCTGTTACAGGAATCTTTGGCTTGAACTGGCTGTCTTTCGGAACAGCCCGACTTGGGAGGCCCTCAGTAAACCCACGCGGGGGGGAGCCTGCGTGCACCGTGCAAATTGACTAGTAACTGGGTAGGTGGGAAGATAAGAGACATAACTACAAAAAAAGGTTCAATACTCTCTCTCTGCTTCTCTGAGTTTGTTCTGTGGGTGCACGCACTTTAATCGCCCCTGCTCCGAAACTGTGCTGTGCTTTCGCACATCTGTCTGTATGGCCACACCCTCAGTACAGCCTGGACCTTTTCAGATATGAGGTCAGACGTCCAGGTGACACAGCTCGTGCAGACACTTGCGTGTGAGGAATGAGGTCCATTTGGCTCTCCCACCCTCAACTCCTTTATTTTCACAGTTTTACAAGATCTCTTGCCTTCGTCCATTGGTGACCAAGGCGGGACTCTCAGAGATGCCTGCGGTGTCTGTCACCCTGAGGGCCTGCACACGGCCTGCCTCTCTCGGGCCACATCTGCACCTTCTCACCGCTGTCACCCGTGAGGGGGAAGTGCCCCGAGGGCCGGAGGGAGGGAGATTCTTCCCACCTAATACACTGGAAGGGAACTCAGTAACTGAGAGGTGTTCTTGGCTGGCATCACACACCGAGTCACCAGTCGCCTGGGTGCTCAGACTCGGTCATCCCTTAGTCGAAAGTGAGTTACCAGTTATGGAGCACTTACTATGTGTAGCACTGTTGGGTACTTTATATATATTCTCTAATTTTGGCAACAAGGCTGCTGGCAAGGAAGGTATTACTTCTGTTTTGCAGATGAGGGCATGGGGGCTGAATAAATCCCATGTTTTACTGAGGTTCAGTGGGTTGTCCAGGCCCGCCTCATTGCCAGGCAGTAGCAGGCCCTGGGGTCCAGCCCTGATCTGTGTGACTCTGGAGGCCAGACCCTGTCCACGCCCCAGCTCTTGGTTCAGTGCTGTGCCCCTCGTGCCCATTCCCAAAGACCCCTGCCACGCACATAAAGCACCGAGCGGCTGAACGGCGCGGGCACACTTCAGTGCCTCCGTGAGCTAGGGAGCTGGCTGTGTCCATTCTCCCACCATCCTCATGTCTCATCCACACAATGAGGTGGTTGGCTTTGCTGTGTTGTCCTTGGGAGTGGAGTTGTAGAGAGTCCGCTACTTGTGGAACTTGAGCCTGGCTGAAGGTCTGACCCCCGGGAGCTCAGTGTGGGAGCCTCTGGCTGCTGCTCAAGTAGCTCAGTCTGCGGGAAACGCAGGGGCCATGTGTGGACAGAACCAGTCCAGGGTGGCGGGTGGTGTGGGTGGCTTCCAAAGCTCCGAGCTGAGGGGCTCGACTGGGCTGGGGTGGGAGCTGTGAACTGGCTCTTCCAGGACTGGGAGGGGGCATCAGGGAGGGACGCTCTTGCTGCTGCCTACGAGGGCAGGGAAAAGGCCAACTTCTTATGCACATCTTTTTAACTCACACTCTTTTCTGGCCTGGGCCATCCTGACCCCCATGACTGATGAAGCCCATCCCTGGCCTCAAACAGAGCAGGGTGAGTGGGAACAGGACCAAGTGGAGGTGACGGCTCTGAGGGTCGGGTTCCCAGAAAACAGAGCCACTGAGAAGCAGCAGGTGTGATGGGTTTCCACTCCAACCCTGTGTGGCTCCAACAGGTCTCCAGACCTCTCCGAGGCTGTTTCCTCACCTCTAAAATTGGGGTGAACCGGAGGAGGGGCTGGGAACCACATCCACATGAAAACCCGCCCGTGGATGTTCGCAGCAGCCTTATTCACAATTGCCAAAACTTAGAAGCAAGTTGTTCCTCTTTCCGTAGGTGAATGGGTAAATAAACCAACTGTGGTACAGCCAGACAATGGAATGTTATTCAGCACTACAAAAGAAATGGGCTATTAAGCCACAAAAAGACATGAAGAAATCTTAAATGCATGTTACTAAGAAGCCAGTCTGAAAAGGCTATAAACTGGTTCCAACTACCTGGCATTCTGGAAAAGGCAAAACCACGGAGACAGTAGAAAGATCAGTGGCTGCCAGGGGCCGGGCAGAGGGAATGAGGACTAGGTGGAACACGGAGGTTTTTAGGGCAGTGGGACTGCTCTGTGTGGTATTCCAGTGGTGGATGCATGTCCTTATACTTTCGTCCCGAACCACAGAATGAACAACCCAAAGAGTGAACCCTAGTGTGCACGGTGGGCCAGGACCGGAACGACACGTCCCTGTGAATTTGTCGGCTGTGCTGTGCAAGCCGCTCTGGTGGGGATGCTGGTGATGGGAGGGGCTGCTCAACTGTGGGTCTGTGTTGGGGGACGAGGGGAACCATCTGTATCCTTTTGCTTAAGTTTGCCGTGAACCTAAAACTGCTGTGAAAAGTAAAGTCTGTCATTTTAAAATAGGGGTAGAAACATACCACACAGGTGTCGTGTTGATTGTGTTGAACTCACACGAAGTGTCTGGCATGTTGTAGGTGGGGAATAATGGTGTCTGTGGTCATCGCGATGTAGGTCCCTGATTTTAACTTATTCCCTTTCTGTGATATTCTTTCCATTAGTAAAAACAGCTTTGTGCATCACAAAATTTTAGAGACTGAAGAAAGGAAAAGCGCGTGCAGTCCCCCCACCGCTCGTCGCCTTCCTTTCAAATGTCTCTCTGTGCTTGGTACAGACGCAGGTGCATGTGTGCCTTTGTACAGGCAGGGCCAGAGATCACAGCATTTCCCTTTAAGGCTGTGCTGTGGACATCTTCCTAAGGTGGCCCGTCCTAACCTGTATCACCTTATACTATGGCTCAACGGTGTTTCATTTCAACAATATCCATTTCAACAATAGCGGGTTTCCTGCAGATGCAGACTGCCACTTTGGGTACTTTGTTGTCACAGGCAACTGTGTGATGCGCATTTTAGTGAAGACGTGTTCACATGCAGATGAGCACCCCGTCTGCACAGAGTCCTGCAGGAAGAAGCCCAGAGGGCGGTGTGACACCCACATGTCTGAACTAAGTGTATGTGCTGCTGCTGTTTCTCTCTCTTTTTAAGTAATTTTAGATTTACAGAAGAATATAGAGTTCCGATATGCCCAGCTTCCCATAATGATGACATTTTGTATAACCACAGAATAGTTATCAAAACTAAGGAATTAGCCTTGGCTGGTGTAGCTCAGTGGACTGAGTGCGGGCCTGCGAACCAAAGGGTAGTGGTTCAATTCCCAGTCAGGCCACATGCCTGGATTGCAGGCCAGTTCCCAGCAGGGGGTGCATGAGAGGCAACCACACATTGATATTTCTCTCCCTCTCTTTTTAAAAGATAAATAAATAAAATATTTAAAACAAAAACAAAAACTAAGGAATTAGTCCTGACCTGTGTGGCTCAGTTGGCTGGGCATTGTCCCGCGGAGGGAAAGGTGGAGCAGTGACAGGAGGCCAGGCTTTCCTCAAAGTCCCCCCTCTTTCCCTCGTACACAGTGTGGCCAGGTCCCCAGGGCAGGAATGCCGAAGGTGGCGAGGTCTGTTCTGAGGTTGAGCCACAGGAAGGCCCGGGGCACCCCGGGCGTGGCTGCGCGGCTCCTGGAATCAGAGGCTGTGGTGCTCCGTCTTGGGCCTCGGAAGTGGCGTTGGCTGTGCAGGGGGAGAAGCTGCTCTTTGCTGACCTGGGAGTGGCCCTCACGGGGTGGGGGGGGCGGGGGAAGGCCAGTGGGCTCCCCGTCAACCAGGTTCTGCCACCTGGGTTCCTGCCTGCCCCTCACCCGGCTCCACAGGAGGAGGGGGGTCAGTGGAAAGGTCCACATTACCTCACTTCCTGCCTGTAGGTCTGGAACGAAAGGGTCACAAAGGTTCCTCATCAATGGAATGCCTCCAGCTCCAAAAACTCGGCCCTCCGGTTGTGCAGCGGATGCTGTGCCTGTGAGTGAGCGTGTGTGGGTGGCACATGCACCTGGGGTGGAACAGGAACTGACTTGGCCGCCCTGGGGATGAAGGGGAGGATGGCTGCTCCCGCATTTTGGAGAAACAACCTCCACGTGCAGGTCATTCCGTCCCCGCGGGACACCGCCTCTGGGCGGCAGTGGGGGAAGGACTGCCATCTCTGGGCCTTCCGATGGTGACTTTGATGGTGACAGGGACTGAGAAGGCCAGGAGCAGGGCTGGTGGAGGCAGGCCGGTAGCCCTGGCCTCAGCTCCATGCTCCCTGGCCTCCTCCTCCTCTGCCTGTCTGCTGCTGGTCTCTAGAGATGGTCCCGGGAGAAACCCCTTCTGCTTGGGCCTCAGGGCACTGGGTTCCCAATGTGGTCTCGGTCTATGTTGTGGGTCGGATTGTACCCCCACCCCAAAATGTGCTGAAACCCTAACCCCCAGTGCCCGAGAATGTGACTGATTTGAAAACAGGGCAGTTGCAGGTGTGATTAGTTAAGCAGGTGGTTCTCATATCCAATATGATGGCTGTCCTAGAAGAAGGTGACCATGTGGAGACAGAGAGACACACAGGGAGAGGCCATGCAGAGACGGAGGGAGGTGGAGACCGTAGTGATGCAGCTACGAGCCAAGCAGCACTGGAGGTTGTCTGCAAACTGTCAGGAGCCGGCAGGAGGAAGGGAAGAGTCTCCCCCGCAGGTTTCAGAGGCGGCGTGATCTGCCAAGAGGTTGATTGCAGACCTCTGGCCTCCAGACCCAAGACAGTGATTTGCAGTTCTGAGCACCTGTTCGTGGTGCTTTGCTGTGGCAGCTGGGGAGCCGACAGAGTCTGGGAGCTGAGGCGGGCCCTACGAGCCCCCTCTCCGTCCTGGCTCCCGGTTCCTTCCTTGGAGAAGGGCTGCCTTTGGTTCGCATCATTCTTCCCCACAGTCAGCCCTTCTATTTCCACAGGCCCCTCTTCCCGACCTGAAGGCACATTTATTCCTCAGAACCTCCTGGGAGTGGAGACAGGGCCTGTAGCTGGAGAGGAGGGTGAGAGAGGAAGGGCTGGTTCCGCTTCCCAGATGCCAACACTGAGGTTAAGAGATGCCTGTTCTCCCTGAGACACTACAGTTAGAGCCAAGGACTGGCACCCCCAAGCCTTTGCTGCCTCTTGTTGGGGTGATCCTCGTCCCACTTGTTCTGCCATGCGACAGCTCCCTGTCTCCCCTTGGCCCTGCCACGAGGGACTGGGAGTCACCTGCAGCCCGGTCCCTTCTTTAAGCTCCCGGAGCCTCCCGTGCTGCGAAGCCTCACCTGCCGGCAATGGCCCACAGGCATCTGTGTCTTCTGAACAAGCTTCCTGGGTCTGAGCCCCTGCTGAGGGCTGTCTCACCCACTGCTCATCTTTGCACAAGTGTGTCCTGTCTGCCCTGCCCGCCTGAGTCCCCCCAGGTGTCCTGTCTTGCTCGTCTTCACCCTCATGCGAGCCCAGGGCGTGGGGAAGAGCCTGCTCAAGACATTGAAGCTGCTGCCAACGGTGACAGTGCTGCTGTCCAGGGAAGGCTGAGCCCTTCCTGGGCCTGTGTGGCCCTGTGCCACCCAAAGTCCCGCTTTTTTCCTCGCCTAGATCGCCTAGCTGAAGGCTGTGGAGCACTGGATGCCAAGGGCAGGCCTGGCCTGGCAGCACCTGGTTAGGAGCTGCCTTGAACGAGAGATGACCTGTGGGGGTTTAACCACTGGGTCCCAGTAGAACACAGCCCTGCCTTGGAATCTCACGGGTGTCCCCTCTCAGCACAACCAGCCTGTAGCGGCCAGCAGTGGCCCGCGGGGCATGCTGCTGTGTCCGGAGATGGGCATGGTGGCTCTGACTTCACTTCCATTGGCCTGAAAGCCCAGGCTTGCCACTCCCAGGGGCTGGGGGCTGTCAGGGTGCGCTTCCGTGTTGGCACCAGCCGTGGTCACGCGGTCTGATGGACCAGAGTCGCTGGTGATCGGCGGTGCTCTTCAAAACCCCCCGACTGTAGGTGGTGGGCACCCAGGCAGCATACAGACCTGGTGTCATACAAATGTTCGCTTGAAACCTGTGTGATCCACCGCCACCCCAATACACCTAATAACAATCATAAAAGATAAAATAAAGTCCCAAAACACTCCTCTTGGAATCTCCTGTTTCCTGCCTCTGTCCAGCTTAGCATCAAGGTGTATCAAACAAAATCTTTCTGAGGTTTTGGTGCTGTTTTCACGGGGTGTACGAGTCAGAGAAAGACACAGTCGGGGGGAGGAGGGGAGGGGAGGGGGAACTGAGAGACTCAGACGTACTGGTGGCTGTGGAGTTCCGGTGTCAGCAGACCTTTGCCTCTCCCACGGCACTCTCCCCTTCGTGAACTGGTGGCAGCACCCGCCTGCCATACAGCTGGGAGAGCTTCCAGTCCTTCCTCCTCCTCGTTCCCACTTCTTGGCATCCCCAGAGCATTCTTCATGCTTAGGGCGCAGCCAGAGCTGCACAGGTGTGTCTCAGGAGCGGCGCCCGAACAATGCCGCTCTGTGTGCGCTCTGGCCTCGGTGCTACCTTATCAAAGCCCAGGTGATTCTGGGCACTGCGGGCAGGGAGACTTGGCCTCATGTCTCCCTGTGCCCTTTACCGTTCCCAGGGTGCAGCCACCCTCATGCCAGAGATTGCCCACTGTGGGGCCCAGAAATGTGTGTGGGCACTTGTAGGTGTCTGGTGCTTGCCTCAGAGAACTGGCGTCATCCGTTCCAGCTCCAGGAGAGAGGACGGCGTCCAGGAGAGTCAGGGAGGCTCAGACGTGAGTGGGCAGTGAAGGTGGGGACATCAGTGGGCCTTGTTTTCAGGCGTGAGGGAGATGAGCAGCAGAGCCTCTAACCGCCACCCCAGACGTGGTAGGGAGCTTCAGAAGGCTGAGTCAGAAGGCCTGAGGATTCTGGAATCCCCAAGAGTCCCTGCCCTCGTTGAGGTGCTCCCTGCAGGCGTTAGTGGCAAACCCTGCATGAGGAATGCGGCCCCGGTGCCTCTCTTCGGGGTGTAAGGGAAGCTGGGGAGAGTGGGGGTCTCATTTTAAAACTGCAAAAAAGAGTGGGAAGAAGAGACCCATCCTTACCTCAAGACAGAGTTTGCTGTGACAGCTTTAAAAAGAGCCTAAATGTATCAGTTTTTTTCGGAGATTGTTGAAATAAAGGAGAAGTGTCAGGATCCCGAGCCCCTATGAATCAAAAGTTGTCCCCTAGTGATTCAAGCAAGTCCACACTGTTGTGTCTCTTGCCACAAACCCTGCCCACTCCAGCCCCTTCAACGTCACCTCCCTTCTGCCAAGGTCACTCCAGAGAGCCCTTGCGGGACCTGGAAGATACTAGCAGCTTTGGCTCTGCCACTAAGCTGTGTGTCGTTGGGCACCTTGCTTTACCTCTCTGGGTCTCAGTTTCCCCATCTCTAATGCAGTCCCTACGGCTCATTAATTCCTGTTTCCACGGAAGTGATTTGAGATGTTGTCTGCAGGCTACGCCAGCTGCGTTAGAGAGGCTTCCCTTCATTTCTTGAAGGGGCCGGTGAGAGATGGCTGAGGGCCTGTCCTGCTGCTGACGATAATGCCTATGTCCTTGGATGCGTTTTTAATTTGTGAAAACCTGTTTTCCCCTGTAGTTATAAACATCCTGGTGCGCCAGGTAGGGCTGCTGTGACCTGTCTTTTGCAGATGGGCAAAATGAGGCCCAGAAGAGTGAATTCCTTCCCCCGGGAGCCATGGTCCCTGGTGATCAAATTAATGTGAGTTAGTAGGAGAAGCACCAGTCCAGAGCCGGATGATCTGATGCTGAGAAAGTCGCTGAAGTCCCTAAGCCCCAATCCCCTGTCTGTACAGTTACAATAGTAGTGATTGCAGAGTCACACAGAATAACGGAGGGGAAGCCTGTTTAGTTGGCAGAGGTGTGCGGGCACACCACGTTTCATTGTGCCTCGCTGCGTTGCGCCTCCCAGGTGGTGCGCGGTTCACAGATTGAAGGTTCTTGGTAACCCGGCCTCGGACAAGTCTATCGGCGACATTTGCCCAAAAGCATCTGCCCACTTGGTGTCTCTGAATTGCATTTTGGTCATTCTGTCAATATTTTAGACTTTTTCATCATCATTGTATTTGTTGTGATGATCTGTGATCGGTGGTTTTTAATGTTACTATTGTAATTATCAGGGGCGCCACAAACCGTGCCCATATAAGACAGTGAACTTAATAAATGTGTGTGTCCGGCTGTCCCCCGTTTCTCTTCTTCTTCTTGGGCCTCCCTCTCCCCTGAGACACAACGATATTGAAATTAGGTCAAGTAATAACTCTACAATGGCCTCTAAATGTTCGTGTAAAAGGAAGAGTCGCACGTCTCTCACTTTAAATCCAAGACTAGACATGATTAGGCTCAGTGAGGAAAGCATACTGTAAGCCGAGACAGGCAGAAAGCTAGGCCTGTGGTGCCAAACAGCGTCAAGTGGTGAATGCAAAGGGTCCTTGAAGGAAGGTAAGAGTGCGTCTCCAGGGGGCACCGGATGACAAAGTGGAGCAGCCTTATTGCTGATACGCTGGAAGTTTTACTGGTCTGGGTGGGAGATCAAACCAGCCACCACATTCCCTAAACCAGAGCCTAATCCAGAGCAAGGCCCTAACTCTGTTCAATTCTATGAGAGCTGAGAGGGGTGAGGAGCTGCAGATGAAAAGTCTGAAGCTAACAGAGGTAGGTTCATAAGGTTTAAGGAAAGATGTCTCTATAACATAACAGTACAAAGTAAAGCAGCAAGCGCTGATATAGAAGCTGCACCAAGTTACCCAAGAAGATCTAGCTGAGATCATTAATGAAGGTGGCTATAGTGAACTTATTTCCCATGTGCACAAACAACCTTCTATTGGAAGAAGGGACCATGTGTGAGTTTCACGACTAGAGAGAAGCCGGTGGCTGATTTGAGAACTTCAAAGGACAGGCTGCCTCTCTTGTTAGGGGCTAATGCAGCCGGTGACTTTAAGTGGAAGCCAGTGCTCATTAACCATTCAGAAAATGCTAGAGCCCTTGAGAATCACACTAAATCTATTCTGCCTGTGCACTGTACATGGAACAACATGGAACAACATGTACAGAGCACATCCAAAAGCCTGGATGACAGCACATTTGTTTACAACGTGGCTTAATGAGTATTTCAAGCCCACTGGTGAGAAGTACGGCTCAGAAGAAATGATGCCTTTCGAAATATGCTGCTCATTGACAATGTACCTAGTCATGCAAGAGCTCTGATGGAGATGTACAAGGTTACTGTTGTTATGCCCATCAACACCACATTTATCCTGTAGTCCGTGGGTTGAAGAGTAAATTTGACTTTCAAGTCTTTTAAGGGATACATTTTGTGAGGCACAGCACCAGATAGAGCTTCCTCTGATGGGTCTGGACAACGTAAGTCAAAAACCTTCTGGGAAGGAGTCATCGTTTTACATTAAGAACACTTGCGATTCATGGGGAGAGGTAAAAATATCAACATTAAAAGGAGTTTGGAAGAACTTGACTCCAACACTCTTGATGACTTGAGGGGTTCCAGGCTTCAGGGGAGGATGTACCTGCAGCCTTGGTGGAAACATCAAGGGAACTAGAATTAGAAGTGGAGCCTGACGATGTGACTGAATTGCTGCAGTCTTATGATAACACTAATGAATGAGGAGTTACTTTTTATGGATGAGCGAAGAAGGTGATTTTCTGAGATGGAATCTACTCCCGGTTGGCATGGCAACAAAGGAGTCAGAACAGGACCTGGGCTCCCTTGTCACAGCAGCAGCAGGGCTTGATAGGGCTGCCTCCCACTCTGCGAGAAGTTCCACTGGGGGTAGAATGCGGTCAGGCGGCATCGCGTGTCACAGAGACATCGCTGTGACAGGAAGGACGCATCACAGTGGCACACTTTTCTGTTGTCTTCTTTAAGACATTGTCACCATCACCAGCCTTCAGCAATTGGCACCTTGTTCAGTCAGTGGCCCTCTTGAGGCTCACTGAAGGCTCATAGGATGGCTAGCATTTTTAGCAATAAAGCGTTTTTAATTAAGTTATATACATTTAAAAAGATTTTTAGTTATTTATCTTTAGAGGGGAAGGGAAGGAGAGAGGGAGAGAATATCAATGTATGGTTGCCTCTTGTGCACCCCCCGCTGGGAGCTGGCCTGCAAGCCAGGCAAGTGCCCTGACTGGGAATCAAACTGCAGTCCTTTGTTTCCCAGCCCACGATCAATCCACTGAGCTACACCAGCCAGAGCTATACATTGTCTTTTAAAGGTCTAATGCTGCTGCTCACTTAATAGACATACTTTTCTGTGCCCTGGGAACCAAGGCATTTGTGTGACTTGCTTTATTGCAGCCTTCACTTTGTTGCGGCAACCTGGAGCTGAACCTGCAATTTCGCCCACGGTGCCTGGCAAGCACTCATCGATCTTCGCCGTTTGCAACAGCTCGGAGAGTCACGTCATTCCACTGCGCTCTCCCACCCTCCACTTCTCTCTTGCATGGTTTTCCCTCTAGGAGTTAGATGCAGCCCCTCAAGTTTTTTCTCTGGGATCCTGGCCCCTAACCCCCCTGTGGTTTTTCCCTGCAGACTGTAAATTCACCTGCCACCCGGAGTGCCGAAATCTGATCCAGCTGGACTGCAGTCGGCAGGGAGCCCCAGCCAGGGACAGGCCCTCTCCAGAAAGCACCCTCACTCCAACCTTTGGCCAGGTAGGCCGCAGAGTTCCAGGACCAGGCTGGAAGCAGCCTTTGCTGGTTCCTTGGGCTCCACTGTCTCTCCAGCAGCTCTGGTGGGGGGCGGGGTAGTAAGGGGTGGCATGAGTGCTCTACATGCGCTGGATGTTAGGGTCCCCTTCTGGCCCGATGGGGTTCACAGATGCACATTCTGATTCTGCATCCAATTGTGATGTGTGTAGGGTTTTGTTTTTGTTTTTGTTTTTTCTGCATACCAAAGCAACTCTCTGATACCAGCTGGGTGTCTTACAACTCAGCTTCACTCTCTGCTCCTCCCCCACCTCTTCAGTTGTCATTTGGGCTTCTGCCCGACCAGCTGTAGACGGGAGGTTACCACAACCCCCTCCTTGGGTTTGATTAATTTGCTAGAGCAGCTCACAGAACACAGAGAAACATGTTACATACCAGATTATTATAAAAAGATAGCGCCAAGGAACCGCCAGACGGAGGTGATGCCTTGGGCAAAGTGTGTGGGAAGGGGCACCGAGCTCCATGCCCTCTCCAGGCGTGCCCCTCTCCCTGCGCCTCCCCGTGCTCACCAGCCAGGAAGCTCTCTGATTCTTGTCCTTCGGGTTTTTATAGAGACTTCATTATATAGGCGTGATTGGTTGAATCACTGGTCATTAGTGATGGGTTCAACTTCCAACCCCTCTCCGTTCCATGGAGGTCAGGGGGGTGGGGCTGAAAGTTCCAACACTCCAATCACTCTGTAGGCTCTGCTGGCAACTAGCCCCCTTCTTTAGATGGGATCCAAAAGCCACCTTATTAACAGAACAAGAAACACCTTGGTGGCTCTCATCACTCCGGAAATTCCAAGGGTTTTAGGAGCTCTATGCCTGAACTGGGGACAGAGACCAAATGTACATTTCTTATTATGAATCACAATAGCAGATGCTCCTTTCCAAGAGACTGGGGGATGGAACAGGAACAGTGACACGGAGAGGTCTGTCCTCTGGTCCAGAGCCTGCCTTGACCTTGGACTTTAAGCCAGAGGTGTGGGTATGGGTGGGGCAGCAGGGGTCCCAGAGGAGGCTCCTGAAGATCCCTTGAGGCCTCAGAGCCCTGGAACAGTGGGAATGTTGGGCTGCCAGCCAGACCAGATGAACTGCAGAGGGTCTCAGCCAGTATTTCCTCCCTGTGTTAAAGGACCAGGAAATTTGATGCCCAAAGCACATCTCGGTTCTAGACTTTGCCAAGGCATTGGATCAGGATGTGGCTGCACTTTGATGTCTAGGATTTGGAAGGGTGACAGGAGAGCTTTTCTTTTGATTCTTGCATTGAACAAGAATTTATTGAGTATCTACTATGTGCCAAGCACTGGTGAAAGTGGGATAATAAATGATACATCACATTTTATATCCTTAAAGAGGTTACATTCTGGCAGGGGAGACAGAATACAACCAGATAGTATATATACTGTGATGCAATTTGTCATAAAATATGAATCGGTTGTTTTGAGCCCAAAATACAATTGTTTCTGTTGGGAGAAATCACGGAGGACTTCCCAAAGGAGGTGACATTGGCTCTGAATCTTAATGTATGAATCAGGGGTTGCCTGTCAAGGAAGTAAGGAGTGTTCCAGGATACCATCCGCATATTCATTTAACAAATATGATTTGAATGTTGAGCATATGCAGGCCCAGGAATGCCAGGAACTTAGTGATGAAGTAAACAGATATGACCCCTGCCCTCCAGAGCTTGCAGAAGAGTAGGGAAGCTGGACTTTAAACAAGTGAGCCCCAGCTTTATGAAGGAAGAGCCCGAGGTCCTGTGAGAAACAATACAGATGCTGGGTAACTGGTTATTTCCTGAAGAGACCCCGAGTGAACCTGGGGGTGCTGGGGTCTGGCCCCCAGTCCCCAGACTCGCCTTCTGTCTGTGTTGTCTGGCCGTGTTGCATGTGATCAGTGCTGCTTGGTCATCTGAGCTGCCCATGGGTGTCACCGGCCATTCAGCTGCTCCCCCGTGCCTTTCTCTCCCACTGGGAAGGCTTTACTGGAGAGCAAATATGATGTTTGTTTTTACAAAATGATATTGAATCAGCCCTGGCCAGGCGGCCCAGTTGGTTGGAGCGGTGTCCCGTACACCAGAAAGGCTGCAGGCTTGGTTCCCAGTCGGGGCACGTGTGGGAGGCAACTGATCAACGTGTCTCTTTCACATCTCTCTTGCTCGGTCGATAAACATATCCTTGCGTGAGGACTTTAAAAATGATATCGAATCAATTCTGAAATATATTTTTTAAAATTCTAGATATCCTCCACACACTTTGGAATAGTAACTGCTAATGGTGTGGCCTGAATGTAACCCAGCCTGTTGGGAGGGCCGTGTCTCTAGCCAGAACCTGTCTAACCAGGTTTTGGCAGGGAGGGGAGGAGGAAGAGGTAAGGACACAAATTTGACTCCCAAAGCCCTACTGAATGATTTTTTGCTGAAGGTATTCTTCAGCACACCATAGAGCAACATTTCCTAAAAATCTTATTTAAACAGCTCTTTATTTTCCCAATTTTCTGTCTCATTTGGGAGCTTCCAAGTCTCTCTTCTCTTGGTTCTTTCAACTCCATGCATCTCTCAGCCTGGAGCTTGCCCCCCACCACTTCCTGGTTTTCCAGTCTCTTCTATCTTTTCTTCTAAAGCTGCAGGTCTGAAAATGGGGCGATTTGCCCCCTTTTCCCAGAGGATATGTGGCAGTTTCTGGAGGTGTTTTGATCGCCACAACTGGAGGGAGCTGCTGGCACCCAGGGGTAGAGGCCGGGCACTGCTGAATGTGCTGTACTCCACAATGCCTCCCACAGTGAAGACCGTCTGACCCCAGATGTCAGCAGTGCTGAGGTGGAGGAACCCTGCCTGAAGCGGGTTCGCTGCTCCCAGTGTGGGGGGCAGAGGACACAGAGGGGCCTGGGGGTTGCCACACATATCGTCCCATCTTCAGAATGTCAGTTCTGAGCATTTGGAGGCAGAGGCACCCCCTTTCCCTCCAGCAGGGAACCCCTGGCAAGCGAAGTCATGGCTATGTCTAGAGCTGAAGCCCACAGACGTATATTGGGTTGGCCAAAAAGTCCATTTAGTTTCTTCCATAAAATAAGAGACACATATTTTGTTTCCATCAATAACTTTATTGATTTGGATTTTTTGAGTATGTTGGCTATCTCCTGCTCTTGGCTTCTAGTGAGTAGAGGCCAGACATGCTGCTAAATATCTTCCAGTGTGTAAGACAGCCTCACGGCAAAGAATTGTTGGCCAAAAGGTCAACAGTACCAAGAAACTTCACAATCCACTTCTGACATGTTTAATCAGTCGCAGCACCTTCTCCATACACTGCACAAATCTTTTTTTGCCTTTCAGTTGTGTTTTTACCTTTCTTGAAACCATAAATGTTGCATATTTTCTTCCATCTTCAATATTAAAATGGCTGCACAAAAACTCACCAATTTTAATAAGTTTTTTATAGTTTAATGTATTTTAGTAGCAAAATTGCAGGAGTAGCACAGGAGACAGATGACATTAAAAACACGCGTGTGCGTGGAGACCAGCTCAGTTCAAAAAGCGC
The DNA here is from genome assembly GCF_014824575.4 of Sturnira hondurensis. Classification (NCBI taxonomy): domain Eukaryota; kingdom Metazoa; phylum Chordata; class Mammalia; order Chiroptera; family Phyllostomidae; genus Sturnira; species Sturnira hondurensis. Next base: position 583,451 of record NW_028089713.1, on the reverse strand, counting down.
GGCAAGTGGGTGGGACCTGCTGGTGGTGAAAGGGCTACAAACGTCCGTTAGTTGCCGCCAGTAAGAAATGTACTTGTTTTTTAAAAATCCAAATTTTGGCATTGTCCAGGAAAATTTAGCAGGTTTATTCTTTTTTAAAAAGATTTTATTTATTTTTAGAGCGAGAGAAAGGGAGGGAGAGAGAGGGGGAGAGAAACACCAATGTGTGGTTGCCTCTTGCGTGCCCCCAACTGGGGACCTGGCCCGAACCCAGGCATGCCCGCCCGAGTGGGAATTGAACTGGCAACTGTTTGGTTTGCAGGCCGGTGCTCAGTCCACTGAGTTACACCAGCCAGGGCTAGCAGGTTAATTTATATTGTTATAAAGTTGAACTGCTGAAATTTGTTCTCTGAAACACCTTGACTTGCATCAATGCTTTGTGTTCCCTCATTTATATTTTAAAAATTCACATGCAAATGAAAATGGAAAAACCTCCAATACCTGATTTCTGTCCCCTATTTTCCACTTGCAGTCAATCATACACTTAGGTACCTTTTGATCCCATGGAAAAAATATCTAACATTCATAACAGGAAGAAGATAATTTTTTTCTTAAAGAATGAAATGTCTCCCATCAGAGTGGATTCTTAAGCATGTTCTCCACGCATGCAACATGCTAGCTGGATGTCTTTTGGCAAAATTGTTACATGTTTGGTGTGGACAGCACACAGGTTGGTATCTCCAAAAAGGCCAATTAGATAGGCCTCACTTGCCTCCTGCAAAGCACCAATAGCTGCACCTGGAAGTGTAGATCTGTTTGAAATCCTGAGCAATTCCTCACACCAGATGCTGGAAGGGAAGTTTGCAAATCAGGAGTTTAGTGGACTTCTGATAACATCTAATTTCACCAAGTGCCACAGTACCAGGCCTGTAACGATGAGCTTTCCTCACCCTTCCAGCAGAGGGCGCACTCTTGTGAGCGGCTTTGATAGCCAGTTGCTTCCTCAGTGTGGTGGATTTGCAGGCACTCTGCTTTGTAAGAGCCTTGGTATAGAGACCTCTTTACTCACCGCCCCCACCCCCCACTCCCCTACTCCTTAGGCTGCAGCTTGGTGAGCTAGATGCCCCGCTGGTGTTAGAGAGCGATGGCCTGATAAGGATTTTTTTTTTAAATGCACACTGATATGACAGCTGTCACAATACAATCTAACAAATTTGTTTCAAATGAAGTTAAAGCCATTGTACAGAAAAAACTAAATGAACTTTTTGGCCAACCCAATAGAAGGAGCCACATAGAGACACACAGAAGGAGCCAGGAGGCCCCTGTGGGAGGGGAGCAGCCCCCAGCCAGCGAAGAGCCCAGAGTTGGGTTGCTCCGTGGCGGGGGCGGGCTGCCCTGTCTGCCTTGGACATGAGGCATGACTGCGTGCTTCAGCACAAGTGGGGCAGGACCTGGCCTTCTATCAATAAAACCTGGGCCCAGCTCCAGCCTCACTTGCCTTTTCTAAAAAGCGTGTTTGTGCTGGTTTCCGCCTTGGCTTGATTTTCTGTTAAATACCAGGATAGACTTTCTTTCACCTTGACATTGTCACCTGGGCTAGCTAACCTAAAGTTCGAGCGCCATTTTCCTGAGGGGTTTACTGTGGCTAGGGCCTTGGTCTGAGTTCAGCTAGTGTGGGGACATATGGCTGTGAGGAGGTCTCAGCTTGGTGGCATTGCTCCTTTTTGCTCCTTAAGGGAAAAAATAAAATCATTGATTTTCCTTCATCCAGAGAGAACCACTGTTAGTTAACATTTTTTTTTCTTCCTGTACATTCAGACACTTTGGCAAACATTGTTGAGATCACCCTGTAGGTAGGTAGGTATCAACCTTGGAAAAGCAGTAATCCCAGGGTTCTGCCGTCTCTCTGCCGGGCCTGAGGGAGGCAGGAGGGAGGGAGAAGGGGCAGGCGTGGAGGGGGCAGCTCAGAGCCCCCAGGTCTACTCACAAGACTATGGGGGGGTCTTGTGTTCAGGCAGAGAAACCGAGGAAGGGTAGCTGGCGACTGCCTGTGCTTTTGCCAGCCTCAGAGCCAGTGTTCCTCAGTCTCTCCTTGGAGATCCCTGAGGCCTGTGATGTCTGGCTTTGCCTGTGGGCACCCACTGCTGACTGAGCAAGCCTCCTTAAGTCCACCCCAGACGCCTTCTTCAGTTGAAGCCTGTCTCCCAGAGAACACGGCTGCCAGTGGCTGAAGACCACTATAAATTGCCAAACCGGCTGCAGTTCTTTTATCTGGAGGCGTGCCCCAGTGACTTCATACTTCAGGTGGTCTTACGGGTGGCCTTACCTCGTCACTTCTGGGATGATGAAAAAGCCCTCAGGGGTCCCCATGCACTTCTGAGGAATTGAGGTCTCTGCTGGTTGGGCCCAGTCCTTTCACTGTCTTTGGGAAAGGCGACTTGAAGGGAAGAAGTCCTCGCCCCAGACAAGACCGCATTGTCTGCATTGTCTTCATAACCGGCAGCGGCCAGAGGGGATCCCGGTAGCTCCGTCCTCCTTGCCTTTGGTCGCTATTTTTCTCGGTATATGGAATGTCCAGATGACAAGAGAAAAACTCTTTATTCCACTCAAATTACTGCAACCAGGGATTGAATCTTATGTCTGACGGGCTGGCTTCTTCTCCCCTCCTCCGGGCCGCCAGAATCCAGGGCTCCCAAGCCCCCAGCTGCAGAGTCCAGCCCCTCCTCCAGCAGGTCCCGAACCTCACTCAGGCACGTCCCACTCAGGACCCTGGCCGTGTCCATGCTCCACCTCTGCTATTATTTACTTAGCCTTTCTCCACAGTAAAGTTCAGTAAACCTGAACTTTATTTTAGTGAACTTAAACTTACGTTAAAGGAGCTTTTTAAAAGCCTGAATCACTGTCTGATGTACTTAGGACTTTTTGCTGACACATCAAATTAATTATTCATGTCTAAAAGTAAAAGACAAATGTGTCTAAGGGCTGCCTCAAACTCTTCCTGCGTGTGTCTATCAAGCCAGGCACTGTTCTGAAATCCCCAGGAGCATCGTGGGGAACGCTGCCTGCAGGGGCTGCTCCCGTCAGTCGTTTGTCCCGGACTGCGCAGGGTGTGTTGGTTGGAACTGGTGCCCAAGGGGCCCAGTGAGCCACGGAGAGAGTCCCAGGGCAGCTGCAAGGACATTCCAGCCCCTACACTGGTACCACACCACAGTGCCCGTCCAAAGGAGAGATGGACCACTGTACCTCGTAGAATAGGGTGAATTGAAAACAAGTCACTCGTCGGTACACGCAGGGCAAACCCATTTGTATTTTTGGGGGGATGTAAATGTAGCATGAAGGGCTGGAAGACACCCAGCCAACCGCTGGAAGAGATTTCACCCAGGCGGGCAGGGAGTTGAAACGGGTAGAGTGAGACAACTTCCACTGTTTGCCGTTCCATTCAGTGTTGCGTGGATAACCAGATACTGTCGTGTGTTTCTAGTACAATATTTTAAAAAGCTGATAACTCTTTTCTTAAACAAAAGAAAGGCCCCTGCGTGGGTGACTGAAGAGCTAGGTTCTAATCCAGACTGTGTCAACGAGGTAATTGGTGTGTGATGCAAGACAAGCCTCTTGGTTTCTCTGAGCCCCGGTCTCCCCTCCGAGCGGTGGGTGGGTTGACAGGGTGGTTGTGAGGCTGCGAGGGAAGGTCCGAGACTGCGCCTGCCTGCGGGGGAAGGGGTGGGCATCCAGCGCATATCTGTGGATTTTTGTATCGCCTCGCCTGTGGCGAAAGCCCTCAGTGGCTCGCTATTGTCCTCAGACTCCATCTAAATGTGGATTAGCACATGAAAGCCTTCATGGTCTGGCTCTGCCGGTTCTCCAGAATACCAGTGATGGTTTCATCCTACATAGAAAACCAGGACACTGTGTGGTTTGGGTGTGCACGTCTTACTATAAGACTTAACGATTATGTCCTTTGCAGCCCAAGTTATTATTCCACTGTTGATAAAAAGACCAGTAATACCCAGACCCCATTCACCAGAGGGACAGATGGCTTCCAAAGCCCCGGGGCAGGTCAGCCCCGCCTGCTGGTGTTTCTGCCTGACAGGTTGCTGCCTCCTACACCCCCTCCCCCATCTTGCCGCTGTCATTCCTCAGCAGGGCCCCTCAAGAACCATCTCTCTCAGCCCCTGGAACTGCGGAGTCGTGACTCAGCTGGCGTGTAAAGCTCAGCTTCCTGGCACCTCGCTCAGTGCTCCCTCCCGCAGTCGCCCTACTCCTCCCTACGCTCTCTACCCCGCTCTGGCTTTGCAGAACCCTTGGCTGGGTAAGCACCTGGGGCCAGTTGTGCCCCAGTCTGCAGCCCAGCGGCCACGGCTGAACCCAGAACCACCACACGGGGGAGCTTGGGACCAAGAAGGGGAGAGCCTGGGGGAGGGGTCTGTCCCTCCCGAGGGCCAGCCCCTCCTCTTTTGTAACAGGGGCCCAGGATAAATACCCGCGCTCCTCGCAGGGGATTCTGGGGCCTGGGCCCTCTCTGAAATGCTCAATAAACTTTTAGCAAATGCAATTGCAGTCCACTAACAATAGTAGAGACCTTTTGTTGAGTCATCCCGTGTGGTCTACTTATTTAATCAATTATTGAGGGATGTTGAAATCTCCAACTTTAATTGTGGATTTGCCTATTTTTCCCTACAGCTCTAGCCTCCTCTTTGAGGGGGACCCAAACAACTGGAATTGTCTTCTGGAAAGCCGGCCTCTTGTAGTACAGGCTTCCCCCACTAGGGGGATGTTCTAGGAACCCATCTGTGGTGAACCCATCTGGTGTCAGTGTACCAGCTGGTGTTGTTGTGAGATGCTGCATTCAGCTTCAGTGAATTTGTCCTGAAGACTCTTTCAATGCGTTTACAAGAGCACCTGCCCACACTGTGCTGAGCGTTCAGCAGGTTTTGACCAAAAACTCTAAACGATCCCCATGCCCCACCTTCCCTGTTCCCCTGATCCTGCCCAGAGCTAGATATTTTTTTTGTTTCCCTGGGCGAAAAAAAGCCCTCAAAGGGAAAGGTTTTGCTGACGTGGAAGAGGTGAAACAAAATGGCTGGAGCACTAAAAGGCAACAAAATTGAGGAGTTCAAAAAACTGTTTTGAGCAGTGAAAAAAAGTCTCAATAGTTGCATTGCACCAAATGGAGAGTATTTTGAAGGTGACTGAAGTTTAATCATGTAAGAATAAATACACAATTTTTTATAAATAAAATCCATTACTTTGGGTTCCCCGTCATATTTCAAAGCTCCATTATTCAGTGACTAAACATTTAGGATAAGTATTTCCTCTTGTTAATTGACCCCTTTACATTACTAAATAACCTTTTTTTAAAGGATGTTTTTCTGCAATTTTTGCTTGAGATTTATTTTGTTTTAAAGATTTTATTCTATTTTTAGAAAGAGGGGAAGAGAGGGAGAGAAACATTGATGTGTGAGAGAAACATCAATGGGTTGCCTCTCATAGGCCCCCCCCCCCATCTGGGGGCCTGGCCTACAACCCCGGCATGTACCCTGACCAGGAATTGAACCTACAACCTTGTGGTTTGACGGCCAGTGCTCAATCCACTGAGCCACACCTGCCAGGGCACAAAGTAATCTTCTTATCCCTGGTAATATTCTTTGCCCCGAAATCGACTTTGTCTGATATTAAAATAGCCACTCCAGCTGTCTTTAGATTAGCATCAGCATGGTGTTTCTTTATTCATTTTTTTACTTTTAGGCTATTTGTATCTTTGTACTTAACTGTCACTTCTTATAGACATTTTCCAGCAAATAGTTGGATCATATTTTTAAAAATATATTTGTGTAATCTCTGTCCTTTAATTGGGTTATTTAGATAATTTACATTAATGTGATTATTTACATAAGTAGATTTAAGTCTATCATCTTGCTATTTGTTTTTGATTTGTCTTATCTATTATTTGTTCCCTTTTTCATTTTTTTGCCTTCTTAGGATTAATTGAATGTATTCTATGATTCTATTTTATCTCATTTACTGCCAGCCCACGCTCCTGTGCCAAAGGAACGGGCCAGTCCCCCACACCCTCTCCACTCTGGCTACATCTGGGATAGCTGCTCCCCCCCCCACACACACACACACACACATTTCCCTCCATGCTCTACAAGCCAGAAGTGCTGGCCACAGCTGTCAGGGATTTGACCTAGGAGACAGCTGCATCTCTCGGGAGCTGCCCCAGAGCCCCTTGGAGCAGCCCAGGCGAACCCATGGGAGCTCATTTCTGATCAGGCAGAGCCAAAAGGCTTCCCAACTAGGAAGTATCTGAGATCCTGGCTCTGAGGAGGCACAGAACTCAGAGAACTCCAGTACTTACTTCCCTAGAAGTCCTTGAGCACTGGAGACACTTCTCTGTGCTCCTCACAGCCTTCCCCTCTGCTTCTATCCTAGAAGCAGTGGCTGCCTGAGCTGACCTCTGGCTGGGCCAGGTCAGGCCTGAGGCTCCGCGGGGACAACACAGTCCTCTTCCTGTGTGTAGTGGTGCAAGGCCTGGCCACCTCTCACACGGAGGGCCACACTACTTCGGCCGTGAGAGGACTGGCCTTGCCCGGAGAGGAGCACCGAGGGATGCAGGGGTCGATCAGACGCACCTGCTGGGCTTCTCGAGTCTTCCTAAAGAAGACTCCCGAGGCCTGATTCAGACCCAGCATGAGCTCTTCTGGGCCTCTGCCTCTCTGTGTGGCTGATGTCCCTGCCTCTGTGGCTTTAAGTGTCAGGGCCCTATCGAAGCTGTCACCCTAGCAGCTGAGCTGGAGGAGTGCCGTGTGAGCTAGAACTCTGAGAAAGTGAATCTTCTGTGAGTCTAACCAAAATGGTGTGTCACCTGGGGAGAAATTGAGCTGTCTGGGGTGCCCAGTACATTTTGTGCTGTCAAATTCTGCTCTCAGGATGGAGGGTGGCGTTCTTAAGATGCAGCCCAACAGACACTGCGGAAAAGTTGCTCCTAAGAGGCAGGGGAAGGTGTGGGAGGTGTGGTCGCTATTGGCAAATGCATCAGGAAGTCAGGAGGACAAAGGAGGAGGGTATTGACAGGCAAGAGCCAAACCACAAGAGGGCAGGGCGGCTGCTGGGAAAGTGAATCAAAGGTTGTGCAGCTGTAATGGATGGGTGCTTGACTGTAGCTGGAGATGGGTGGGAGCCATGGACTTGGCCCGTGCTGCGGAGGGCCTTGAAGGACCTGGATATTGCTGACGTCACTGGAGGGGGACCACAGCTGTGATGGAGAACTGTCAGATACAAGTCTGAGCCCCAGTTTACTCGCCCGTGAATTACTTCCTGCCGTGCTGTGAGCCTTAAGTGACATAACAAAACGTGTAACAGCTCGGGAAGCCTAACATAATGTCTTATTTCACGTTGGCCTGCTGGACTGCACATTATGAGAAGGCAGGAACTACGCGTGTGTCATACTCAGGCCTGGACTCGATACTGAGGCCAGTGCTTGCCATGTAGAAGGTGCTCGGTGAATATTTGATAAATGAATGTGTGGAAGGATAAGCAACTAGAGCTCGGCACATGGTAATTATTCCATAAGTATGAGCTGAAACCAACTAGAAGCTTCTATGTTATAACAACTCTGATCAGATCTTGGCCTAGAAAGGTAACTCGAGCAACAAGGGGGCAGGGAGTTTGGAGGAGGCACAGGTGGGTCGAGGGAAAGTACCGGAAGGCTTTGCAATAATCTACACTGTGGCATTCGAGGAGATAGGAAATACTGAAGGGGAAGGAGAAGGTGGAAGTGAGGCAGGGGACAGAGGGCTCCGTTTCCCACCTGCAGAGACCAAGGCTGCAGCAGGAGGGTTGGGCAGTCAGTGAGCTGCCTGGGAGGGAAAGAGATCTGAGATGCCAGTCTGTGAGGTTCAGTTGGTGCTGTTTGCATAGGTGAGACTTGGCCACTGGAGACACAGGTGCGTGGTAGGAGAAGACAGTCGATGACTGAACCCTGGAAAACCCCAGGAAGCTAAAGGGAAGACAGGTGCACTGGCAGACTGAGGAAGTAGTTCCTGCCTTGTCTGTGAAGCTATGCTTTCAGGCCGTCTGCCTGCTGTGAGGGCCGTCACAGGGCGGCCTCTCGGTACTGCAGGGTTCCGGGACCCACATTCTGCAGCCGGCCCAGCTGGGGTGGTCTGGCTCCACATAGCGTGTGTGACTGTGTGTAAGTGGCTTCATCTGTCGGAACCTCTTTTCCCCCTCTGTAAAACAGGGATGGTAACTGTAGCTTGCCCATCGGTGGTTGTAGGGATTAAATTAAATGATGCACATCAGGTTATCAGTACAATACTTGCACATACTGGCTACTAATGATTTCAAAATATGTTTCAGAAGTGGGGTCACACCTCACCCCCGTTTTCAGTCTCCAAGTACTGATCTCTACCTCTGACATCCCTCGGCAGGACAGTTGAGGAAGCCTGAGGTTCAGACTTGCTCAAGATACCATAGCAAGCTGGAGTTGGAGTTGGAACTAGTAGAATACCAGCTTCTGTCTAATATCACAGTTTGTCTGCAACAAACTGGCCACGTGGCAGGATTTCATTTGAAAATGAAGAAAGCTTAAAATAATGTTTTCATCATCTAACACTTTGAGACAGGAAAGTCCCCCACTGACCATTCAGTGGGGCTTTCTGAACCCCAGCACACCGCCCCAGATTTCAGGCTCCAGTTGTGCTGCTTAAGGCGCAGAGCCCTCCTCCTGAGCCCAGGGACAAGGGACAGCCAGTTCCCGTCCTTTGTATTTCACCTCCAGGGGCATAAAGGGCATTGCGCAGGCTCTCCGTGCCTTCTTTCCACTGCCCCACCCTGCCAGGTTCTTGCCACTGTTGGTTCTTCATAGAGGAGAGGTCATCAGACACTGAAAGGAACCCCGTCTTTCTCTCTTTGGGTCCCCGAACTTCAGTCTGGAGTCTTCCTCCTGGAGGCTGGCCAACTTCGTGTATTATAGGTGATCTTCGCAGATTTCTTCTCGTCCCAGGGTTCTCACCAGCACAGTCTGTTCTGCTGAGTCTGCATGTGAGGCTTCCTTCCAAGCCTAGACTCACTGACGGACAAAGTGGGGCAGGGAGACACGAACAAGGAGTTCGGAGGCGTTGAACGTGTGAGCTGTGATGAAACAGTTTCCTCATCTGCAAAGAGGGGATGATACCTGCTGTCAAGGCTATAGAGCAACCTAGGTGAAGTCATGGGTGTTAGAAGGGCTTTGAAAAGCCCTATTCAGACATCAGGTTTTCATAATATTTGGGATGGCCTGGAGCAGCACCTAAAAGAACACAGTGTCACTCAGAATGTTTCCTAATCAGGTCTGGCTTCTCCTGTGTTGCCCACAAGGAGAGATCATGCTGACTCCTGGGGTGCTTTGGCTTGGTGTTTAAAAAAAGGTTATTAGCTGCATTTTAAGACTGCACATTTTAAATGTGTAACACCACGGTTGCTTTGCAGAGGTCCCTGCGTGACTCCAAGGGCACAGTGTGGCCACAGAGAACCTGGGGTCTGTTTTTTCCTTAAGTACTGGATTCCCACTGAGCAAGAAGTTCCTTTTATAAAGAAAAGTGTGTTCCTTTGTGGCCTGGACAAAGCAGGCGGGCTGTTATTGATGGCCCGAGGAACACGCAGAGCCCCTCTCTCTGCAGCAGTCACCATCATGGCATTGGACTTGGAGGTGCTAGTGAGGCCAATACAAGCTTCCTTTGCCTGAACCTCCATCTCAGGGGAAAACCCACCAAAAAACCGCCTCCAAAATACTCATATGAAGAAAAGATTGCTCCAAACAAAGCCAGAATCGACCTTCAATACCATTCACGTGAGCTCTTCCCCTGAAACACCCCGTAGCCTCCTCCAGCCCTCTCCCCACCCCCTGCGCCTACCTCCACTTATTATCTTCCTGTCCACAGAGGCAGCTGCTGGTCCTGAGGGTCTTCCGAGCCCAGGGTGGCCAGTGGCTGGAGTGCTGGCTCTCCACTACCCCAAGTTTATGCCTGCCGGGCTCTCACAGGCTTCTAGGAGAAAGATGGCATGGGAGGATGGAACCAAATGAGCTGCACTTTGAAACCCTCCAGAGCCCTGGCAGAACGGGTTCCTCATAAAAGTAGCCAGAGCTTTAGATGAAGTGGGCAGCCTGCTGTCTGGGGCTGAGTTGAGCCCTCTGCCCAACTTGGGCTCCAGGAGGGCATTGTTTCAGAGCTGCAGGAAAAGCCTCGCGGACTTGGAGGGAGTCCGATAACCCCTCTCAGCCGCTTCTCGGGGCTCCCAGGGTCCACGGGCCATCGGACCCCGAGAGCACACAAGAGTCGCCAGGCTCTGGAGGCTTTGTCTGCTTTTGGGGGGACCCCAGGCGGCAGTGCGCACATCAAAACAGTCCCATCTCTGCTGAGCAGCTACGTCACAGAGGCTAAAAGCATAGGCCCTAGAATCACACAGACCTGGGTCTCACTCCCAGCACACACGTCCTCCTGTGCCACCCTGAGCCCAGTTAGTTCCCTCACCCATAAAATGGGAATAATAATCTCTTTCTCCAGGCTGTTGGGAAAGTTAAATGCCCGGCTGCGCGTCAGTCACCCTCACACGTGGCCCATCTTGTGAACACAGTTGTACAAAGGTGATCTGGGAAGTTGGGGTGGTGGGGAGGTTGCCCTAATTGCTGTGAAGGGTTCAGCCCTGGTCAAGGAAGGTGTTCCTTTCCCATCTGATGGGAAATGTAAATGAGCTGTCCATGGTGGTAATGACAACATCTGGCAGAGACCCCTCTTGGCCAGACTGTCAGGGAAATACACAGATAACGTGGGTGTTGTCTGCAGGCTCCTTCAGTATCCTGAGGTGCCCTGAGGTCAAGTTCCCCTCCGTGGAAGGGCAGGCTTGCTTCTGTGGTTGCCATAACTTTGCATATGATTTGCATATATTTGTGGGGCCCCTGCATTTTTTCTGGCATTTTCAACTTAGAATATTGCTATATCTCCAGGCAGGCCAAATATTGATTTCCTTCTTCTCCAGTTACTTCCCTAACCACTCTTACTGACCTGGCTCTTTCACCCAGTGAGAATAGGGAATGGGAGGGTGGAGTAAGAATGTGGATGGGAAAGGGGGGAGGGACAAGGTGGACCTTACATTCAACACGGTGAATGTGAGCTGTCGTGGGTGAGGGGAATGGGCTGTTCTCGGCAGGATGAAGGACGGACGAAGAATTTTTCCCCTCGGGTCCATCCTGGTTTATTCTATCCCTGCATCCTTTATCTGACCTGTGGCGCTCTAAGTCCACTGGCCACCGAGTTCCAGTGGCACCCAGTGGGGTGGAGAGATGCAGGCCTGGGGCAAAGGAGAGGGAGGGCACGTAACAGCCGTGCAGGGCTTTGAGGAACCTTGCGAGAGGAAGTGGCTTCGGAACCGCTCTGGCCGTACCAGGGGCAGGAAAGGCGCCGCGGGGAGGCGGGGGAGGTGTCGAGATGGCGCTCTGTGCGCGAGGCGAGGGAGGGAGCCGAGGACATGAAACCACAGAGGCCCAGTGAGCCTGGGGCCGAGGCAGGTCCGATCCGTGTTCGCAGCTGCTGGCGCCACGCCGGGAAGGGAACAGGCTACTCTGCTGCCCGAGCCACACCGGCCCCAGGGTGAGACGCGCGGTGGCTAGCGCCGGCTCTGCCTGGCCGCCTAACCGACTGGCCCCGCCGGCTTGGAGCTCCCGCGGGAACCTGCGGAGGGCCCTCGCCTCCCTGCGCGCACCCCCGGGGGCCCAGCGGATGCCCTCGCTGCCCCCACCAGCTCCCGGCTAGATGACGGTGGACCGCAGCATGAGCAGTGGGTACTGCAGCCTGGAGGAGGACCTGGAGGACTGCTTCTTCACTGCGAAGACCACCTTCTTCAGGAATGTACAGAGCAGGCGTCCTTCGAAGGTACGCTCCATAATCGAGTACAGGAGACTCTCAGGGGGCGTCGGGGAGAATGACCTCTGTGGTCTCGGAGGGAAATGTGCCTCCTGACAAACAAGGCCTGTCATTACCAGAGTGGCTGGGCAGTTGCCCTGGGGACCCTCTGGCACTTGGCTGCACAGACCAGAGGTTAGGTCTAGAGCCCTCCGGGACCACCAGAACCCAAGGTTCTCTTTTCGGCATTTCCTGTCCCTAGACCTTTTCAAAATGGCTCTCTAGGATTTTTGATTTTTGGCTGCACTGGACTCGTGGTTTGGCCACATGCTCACCTGTATCTGGGAGAGTGATGGGGCGACTCTTTCTTTCTTTCTTTCCCCCAAAATTGAGCTTGGAAGCTCTAGGTGGAAAGCAGATTTCACACAGCACTGCCGCACCCCCCCCCCCCCCCNCCCCCCCCCCCCCCCCCCCCACGGGATAAACACTCGGAGGCCAAGACTTCCGTATTGTGAATGCCCAGACATCGTCTTAAAACGCAGTCCGGCAGCTTTGCAGAAGTCCCCGGTGTTTGGAGAAGCGAACTAAAAATTTCTGTCCTGCTACCACTTTAACTTCCTGGGTTGGTCGGAAGTAACCTACAGGGTTTTACATGTGTTTCCTAATGGGGTTCGAGGTGCTTCTTAAAGCTGTCAGCCCTTGACACCCAGCACACCTGAGTCCCCTGCCCAGGGGGCCCGGGCCCCACCCTCCCAGTTGCTGCGGAGCCAGCAAACAGCCACGGACCTGGTGGGAGTGGTGAGAGAGCTCTGCTTACTTATTTATTTTGTTATTTATATGAGAGGGCTCTAAGCCAGGTCCTTGGAGAAGTGACCTAAAAGGATCTGTTTGTGGACCAAAGTGCGCTGCTGTATTTCACAGGCACACGCAGGCTCCTCATTCATTCAGCAGCCCTCTCCGTGTTCACCCTAAACTTCCCCAGGCCTGACTCTGAGACCTCCTTTATGAATGATTCATCTTGCCTGTAGGCCTGGCATTTGCTGGTCCCTGACATCACACAAGGGGACCTTTCCATTGTTGAGGACACCCGGGAACCAAAGAAGTTTTTCACTGTAGTGTTTGAAGGAATTTACTAAATCTGGTCCCTTGGCCCCCACGCCTGTTTTCTGGGGCTCTCCCCTCACGGGGCTGGAGGGCTGGGGGCAGGCAGGCAGGCTGAGGGGAGGGCTTACGCAGAGCAGCATGGCTGCAGAGGGGAGGTGTGCCGCTCTCTTTCGGTTCTTGCCTGATATGTGGATTCGTGCCCCCCCTCACCCCCCGCAGGCACTGCAGCTTTCTAGGCCCTTTAGACCAGTGGTTCTCCATCTTAGCTGCACCCTGGAATTACTTGGGGAGCTTTAGAAAGTGGGGGCATTGGGTCTCACTGCTGGGAGTCGGGATGACCTGGCCTGGGATGCAGCCTGGGCATCAGGATCTTGAAAAGCTCCCCGGATAGTTCTGGTGTGTGGCTGAGGTTGAGAACCATTGCTCTCGAGCAGGGGTGTCCCAACTGCGGCCCATGGGCCACGTTTGGCTCAGGATGGCCATGGATGCGGCCCAACACAAAATCACAAGCTTACTTAAAATACCATGAGGTTTTTGTGTGTGTGATTACGTGTCGCAGTGTATTTAATGTGTAGTCCAAAACAACTCTCCTTCTTCCGGTGTGGCCCAGAGACACTAAAAGGTTGGACACCCCCCCCAACAGAGAGTTTTGCTGCTGCCTGCGGAGGAAATGGTTCCTGTTTTTAAAACCAAGTTTAGCTGCCGCACTTACTACCAGCCATGCTGTGAGCCCGGCGTCCCTGAAGGTGGACTTTTTGCATGACTGGGGGAGGAAGGCACGCCACAAAGCTGGGGTTTCCTTCACTTGGCAAGTGAACCAGCTAGCTGTTTCTGGTGTTTCTTGGGAGAAATAGAACAATTTGACAAGAAAATATGCTGGGGTGGGAGAGGACTCGTTCCTTGGCCCCTCTGTTCACCCCCTGCCCCCCACCTCTCCTTCCTCACCTTCCTCCTGAAAACGCACCTGGGTTTGGTGCGCACATCCGCTCTTCCCTTCCTTTGGTTCTGAGCCCAGTGCATTCCGGTAGGAAGGCCTCGGAATATCGCCCTACCTCGTGTTGTCCTGCCTGTAAGCCCTCAAAGGGGTGGGGGGCTTACCCCTTCTAAGAAACTCATTTGGTTGAACCTCAGACAGGGCTTAATGCTTCCCAAAAGGAAGGGTGGGGGGCATGGCCACTCTTACCCCGGTCTCTGCCAAACTAGAGTATGAGGAGAATCCTGACTGGAGATTCAGAACTGCCATCAGGGACGGTTCTGCTCGGCACCAGGTTCGCATTCAATACAGTGCTCTTCAGGGAGGGAGGGAGGGCTCTGCTGGGTGGACCAGCCCTGTGGTGGCTCCGCTGGCTGAGGGAGCAGCAGGGTGCCTGTGGCTGACTGAGGAGGTGAGTGAGCTCACCCAGATGTTTCAGTCTTTTGTCCTTCTGTTTCCCCTTAATGACATTTTCATCTCTCCTCTCCCTTTGAGCACTTCTGGAAAGGGTTTCCAAAGAGATCAGCCGTTCTGACCCCCTAGCTATGCTTTTGGCCTACCTAAAGAGAGATCACATCTGAGCTCCTAAGGGGATTTCTTTTCCTGTCTCCAAGGAAAGGCATTTATGTGTGAACCTGTGTCTGAGAGACACATCTGGGAGAGGCTGAGCCAACTTCTATAAATAGCCTTGTCAGGGTGACCTGGGTCTGTGTTGGGCCTGGGCCTGGCTGCAGCAGAGCTGTGGGGAAGCCCCCCACTTGGGGGGCATCACTACTGGGCCTCCAGGGAGTTCCCAGGGGAGAGACAGCAAGTGAGCACGTGGGAACAGGCCTGGGCCCGGCCCCAGCTTGCCCTCGCCTTTCAGAAAATGGCAGCTTCCTGGGGTGTTCTGCCTCATCTGAAAGGGGCGGGGAGGTTGTGAGTCACACCAGGCACAAGTTCAGGGGGCTGAGGCTGTGCTCTCCGGGCACTTCCCCCTCGCTGGGCACAATCAGGTCGCGCTTCCTGGGGTTGTGCGTGTCCAAGTGGGGCTCCTGGCGGCTTGTGGGGGAACCCACTGTGTGCTTGGGGGCGCAGCTCAAGGGCATCCACGGCCACCCCCGTCTAAGGTGCTGGAGCGTCGAGGGGGGTCATCCAAGGGCACAGGGCAAGTTTACGGTGGACCCGGGGTGACGGCTGCCAGCCCAGAGACTTTTCTGTCTTAGTTGACAAAAGGCAGGATTTGGCACTTGTCAGGCTGGTGACTGTGAGGCCAGCTGCCCCTTTGTTCCTGTCTGGGACCTGACCCTGGAAGTGGGGCCGACTTCTACTCCGGTCAGGTCCCTGAATGCCTACAGGTGTGGTTGTTTGGGCTTTGACTTTGGAGCTGGGGAGCAGGTGCCCCGCCAGTTTAGCAGGCGCCAGGCCCCAGGCCTCGATGCTGTGCAGGACATCTGGTGAGCACTGAGGCCTCGCCAAGCCTCCTCCTTGCAGAATGTCAGAGCTGAAAGGGACCTGGTCTAGGATCTCACCTCACAAATGGAGACACTGAGGCCCAGGGAGTAGGGAGGTCTCAGACCATGTACATATCTGGTCGGGTGGAACCAAGACAGATACACCTCTTGGACTCCTTGTCAAGTGCTCTTCTTGGTCCTCTTTACTCAGAGAGTGACTGGGACAGATGGCAGTGCTTGTCCTCTCAAAACCTTGTAAAAATGCAAAGACCCAAATAACCTCAGGCCAGGAAAGCAGTCAGAGGGCCCTGCCACCCCTCCATTCCATAAGCACACTGGCCGAAGGGACACTGGTCCTACATTTAAGGCTCGCAGGGGGCCCCCGTCATCAGCTCCAGAGTCTTACTACTTGAATCATTTAAAAGTTCTTGCTGCTTATCCTAAAATACCACTTGCCAGAGATCCTCCCTGTGTGTGTTTTCTTCGTAGATATGGAGAATAGAAGGTTGACCTTATCACTGGTTCAATATCACACTTAAGCACGCGTAGAACACACCCCCACCCTCCATCTCCCCCACCCCGAGACTTTCTCTGCTCTGTGCTGGCACTACTGAAGAATTCAAGGAAGGTGCAAAGAGGAAGGGGTCTCAGAGGGCAGAGTACCAAGCCACTCGGGTTCCGTTCCTGTGCTTGTCCCATCTTCTCTTGCCTGGCCAGTCAGCCCCTCTCTGGACAGGGCCTCTGTGGCAATCAGGGACGTCGGCCAAGCTTGCCCGCCCTGGGTGCAGCCAGGGAAATCCCCACCGCGGTGCCAGCACCAACATGCCAAGCCTCAGGCATAGCACCTGGCCCTGACCTTCTTGGCATGAGAGAAAAGAAATGAACTCTAAAAATAAGTTCCAAATTGGAGCAATAAAAATAAAGTAAAAACCTTCAGAACCTTTGGGCCAGTTAGCTATGTTTTTATGTGCTGTCGTCTCAGAAGCCTCCACAGCCCGACTGACCTCACAGGGCTTTTCATGGCCCCGGAGGTCTCCCCTTCAGGCTGCGGTCTGTGCCCCGCTCCCGTTTTCTCTGGTCCCGGCCACTGCTGACCAGGAGATGGTCAGCCCTGTGGGATCAGACAGAACCTGCATCCCCTTCAGGTCCAAGTACTGGTTACGCAGCAGGCGCCGACTAAATGCTTGGGTCCCGTGTGATGTGAGTGGACTCACTTGTATCGAACAATGCCTGTTTTTCAGTTGTTGAACACAGTCAAGTTTATTTCTCCTTTAGGTAAAGTTACATTGGCAGGTGGGGACCCACAATAACACCTGGGAAATTCTGCCCCTCAGGCCCGGAAATGGTGTGTTTTTTTACACCCACCTGCCATTGGCCAGACCTCAGTCACGTGGCCACAGCTAACCACAGTGGAGGTTGGGAAATGAAGTACAGCTGGGAGCCCAGGTGGGCCCGGAAGCCGGTTGTGGTGAGCCTTTAGCCGTCTCTGGCACACATCCTCCTGCCTCCTGTGCCAGCCACCTTTGGGAGTGCTGCTGGTACTTTCTTGGTGAAGGGTCATAGCCTCTGTCTCTTTGACCTTGTACCTGTCCTTCATCTGTCGCTGAGGATGTGCCGTTCCTGGAATGGGGTCCTGTCTCCCCTGAGTACCCCGGGAACACCTCGAGGACCATGCTTTCCCTTGCTTGGCAAGTCCCTGGTTCCTCTGTGGCACCTGAAGCCTTCGGTGCTGCCACCACATTGGAACCAGCCTTTGGGCCACTTTCTGAAAGTGGAGATGCAGGGGCCTCACACCAGACTTACTGGCTCCTGAATGTTTGGAGGTAGGACCCTCAAATCCACTTTTTAAAATCCGCCCCCCAGGTGGTTCTCACACTCACCGAAGTCTAGGGACCACCTGCGCAGGAAGCGTTTGGTGATGGAGTGAATGCTCCCACTGGAACGGAAGATGAGCATTTACCACAGAATCCAGAGAGGTTCCTGGGCTGCAGATTGAAGCCCAGAGGTAAAAGGATTTGTTTCTGGTCACACAGCCAAACAGAGACAGAACCAAGGACTTGAGGCTCCCTGGTTCCTGCTCAGAGCCGTCCACGTCACCCCCACCATAACACGCTGACCTCACCGTCGTGACTGGTGTGTGCTGTGATGGGAGACGCACAGAGCTGCGGGCCATGTCCTGGCTTCTCATCCCAGCTCCTGCTGATGACTGAGGGGCTGTGGCCAATCACTGCTACCTTCCAGGCTCAGGCGCTGCCTCTTGTCCTCTCAGCAAGGGCACAGGTGACATGAGCTCGTCGTTTTCTTCCTTAACTGAGGGTCCCTCATCACTTTCCACAGGAGCAGATCCTTCTTCCCAGTTTCTCATGGGACCGAGGGATGTTAGGCACTGACCCCCAAGTTCTGTAAAGGATAAGGACCTCCCTAGGCTGGGGCCAAGAGGAGGCCCTGAGTGGCTACCGTGAGTCCTGTCTTCAGGACCACCTGGGACTTACTTGGGACACCCTCCCAGCTGCCTGTCTTTCTTCACTTATCCTGACTCTGCTGGCTTTTGTTTACAAAGCAATTCCTGGGACAGCTTCGGGCACATACAACAGCCACCTGCCTAAGTTGTTCAGGGAGAAAGGAAGAAAAATTATACACTGAGATCAAGCCCTAAATTCCAGGTCTTAGTTCACACTGTCAGGTGGGACTCAACAGGATCCAACTGCTGGTCCAGGAGCTTGTGTGGGCTCCCATCTTTCTTCAGCTCTTGACTTGCCAGGTCACCCACACCTGTGCACCTTCTGGCTTTGGGATCCTCCTGTGTGGAGTACCCAGACTTGTCATCACCCAGGGCCTCGGCGTTCTCTTCCAAATGGCTCAGTCTGCCCATAAAAGAGTGTGGGGACCCAGGCCTGGCCTGATAGATTCCATGGGGACCAGAGAACCAGATACATTTGCTAAGATCCAGAGCATTCGAGTTCAGGACCAGGAGGAAGAAGGGAGCTGTCATGGCAGAAAACTTCAGGCTCGAATCACCAAGACTGTGGGGCTGTCCTGGCCCTGTCTCTACTCTCTTCTCACCCCGCCCCAGTGTATGTGACCCAGCCCATCTCTCTTCCTGGCTCTAGAACATGTTCAGTAGCCTATTGGAGGTCTCCCATGCCCCTCAGATACCTACAGTTTAATGTCTTGAACCAGCTCATGGTCTGGTCCATGGCTGATTTCTCGCCCTGCCTCAACCCCAGCGTCCTAGTGACCCCCTCAGGGTCTCCCCTCCTCCCTTCCAGTCTGTTGCTCTGGGCTCCGCCTCCACAGTGTTGCAGATGTCAGGCTCCTCCTTTCCATCCCCGCCCTGCTCAGTGGTGGGTGCTTGTCACTTCTCACCAAATGCTCCAGGAGGTCACGCAGCCAATTTCCATCTGCTTCCCCCTTCTGTGTGCCCGGTTTGCTGCTGCCAGGGGCATGTCATCCTGGTATCCCAAAGGCTGCAGAGCCTCTTCTGTGCTTCCAGAGTGAAACCCTCACGTGGTTCCTACTCTTCATATAACCTCCGAAACCTTGCCACCCCCAGCCTCAGTTAGAACACTGTGTTTCTCACTTTCTTACGGCACTGAGTGCCAGGGCTGGGGGACACAGGTGGGTAAAACGTCATCTCCATGCTTAAAGACCGCGTGGTGCCCACCACCCTGTGCCACCCACCCAGTCCCTGCCCTCCCCCATCCATGAAGTGTGGGGATCCAGGTCCCTAGGCAGAGAGACGTCAGGAGGAAGACACGACATTTACCCTGTGGCCTGTGGCTCTCCTCAGAACAGGGTGGCAGCTCCCCAGATAGGGAAGATGGAGGGGCTGGGGACAGGCTGGCAGCGATGGACAGCTGGGCGGTGACACAACAGCAGCAGCCACGGGGAGGGGTGTGGGAGATTAAGTGAACCTCTGAAAAGCCGAATCCTGGAGCTGGAGGAGGCCAGTAGGGGTCATCACAGCCACTCCCGTTTCCAAGCAAGCCTACACCTCGCCCACTGCAGGCGGGGGGAGTGAAGCTGTGCTTATGGCCACCATCCTCCTTTGACCCACTTACCAGTCCTTCCTGGCCCAGGGTGCCAGGCAGCATGATTTCAGCTGGCTGCATTCCTGCTATGTGTGGGCTACTGTCCTTGGCAAAACAAAACAGAACAAAACAGGACAGTGGCAGCAGGGCATTTACGCCAGGCAGACCACACTGACAGGATTTCTGTTGCAATCAAGGCAAAAGGCTTGCACGTTCACTGAAGTACGGTGTGCAGGGGACTCAGCCAGGGGCGAGGTCCCCACCCACGTTTGTCCAGCTTCAGAATACACACTCTGTCCACTACCCACAGGGCATCCTGAGTGAGATCAAGTTTTGAAAGGCTCCAGATGAGCTCGAATCACTCATCTCAAACCCTGGCCGCCTATTGTAGTAAGCTATTTTTCTCGTTCAGCCAATTCCCTGATGCTGAAATCCAGGCCATTTTTTTTCCTATTTTTGTTTTGGAAAATCGGGTCACCATACTCTATTGTGGTCACTTCACCAACCTCCAGTCCATGAGCCCCTCAGAATCCTCCTCAGATGCAGACACTTACTCACGTGAAGAGTGGCTTTGGACTGTCCCCTACGCTATGGTGTGTCTGACAAGTGGGAGGTGGGTCTGCAGGGCACTGGCCTTGTGATGAGAGCGCGAAGCAGGGCCCCTCTGTTGGCCGAACACACGGAGAGGCAGCAGGTGTGTGTAATGTGCACAGTCACACACACTGGGCAGGTGGGGGCTTGTGAGGAGGATGTGGGTGCTGGTGAAGTGGGTGTTTAGGGAGCATTTCTGCCTGTGACTCCCTTCCTTGCTCCCCAAATATCACACATCTTTCCTTCCTCTCCCTCATTTTTATGGGCTGTGATTTTCTGGGCGAGGGACCCTATCCGGTTCATCATTGTGTCCCAGGCACTTGGTAGGTACTTAATGCACATTTGATGAGGAGAAGTGGGCTTGGGGCTTCTTTCTCAGTAACAAGAGCCCTCAGAGACAGCCACCCCTGGGGACACGCGGACCTGGGCGAGTGCTTTAGGGCAAGGTACGGGTGAAAGCTGATCTCAGGACTGTTTTAAAGGAAAGCTTGTTAAGATTCTGGATGCAGAATCAATAGTGCTTTCCAGTAACTACGAAAATAAAAATCTCACTGAGTGAGCAAAAAATGCAAGG
This sequence comes from Sturnira hondurensis, assembly GCF_014824575.4. NCBI lineage: Eukaryota > Metazoa > Chordata > Mammalia > Chiroptera > Phyllostomidae > Sturnira > Sturnira hondurensis. The sequence continues at coordinate 562,884 of NW_028089713.1, read as the reverse complement.
ATGACTTTCCAAACATAGAGCATCGGCCCCCTCCGTCCGTCTGTGCTTGCTCAGCTGTTTGCTCTGGAGGATGAGGCCGGGCGGGGCTGGGTCCCTGAGCAAGCCGACCCTGGCACCTGCTGGCAGGAGCAGGCTTAGGCCTTCCTCAGCCAAGGCCCCCCAGGAGCTGGAACAGAAGGGCCCAGGTGAGGAGGCGGGAGAGGCCACTGTGACAGGTTTCTTTCAGACACGGGCAGTGGCAGGTCAAGGGGAGGAGCCGACACACTCCTCATCTGTCTTACTTTGCCAATTTGATTCTGAGCAAGTGAAGATCCCAGTTTGAGGACCCTAGCAGATGGAGCATTCTCAGTGGGCCTGGGTGGAGTGGGCAGGGTTGTGCCACTCAGGGGCCCCAGGACATTAGTGAGCCTGGCACTGGCCTGGGAACCTGAGCCTTCACTCCGCATGACCCCAGGGAGCATGCATGGCGGTCGAGGCCTCACCTTCTCCTTCCACAAGATGGAAAGGCGTGCCCCTCCGGCGGAGAGTGAGTGCGAAGGGAGGCCCGACTTTGGGCTGGGAGCACCTGTGCCGAACTTCCCAGCCCGGGATAATAAAGATGTTCTGGGAACTGCAGATAGGTGTTGAACTCGACACAGGGAGGTGGGGTTCATTATTGGGGTGTGAAGGTATAAGGCTGTGTTCTCAGAACAGAGAACAGGTGGGAGCAAGGGGTCTGCTGGGAAAGAGTTAAAATGTGTGACAATAATCATTGCTCGTTGGGCCTTGACACGGGTCAGTCCTCAAGCTAAGCGCTCTGTGTGCATAGACTCATTTAATCCTCATGACAACTGTGCATGGTTTCTAGTTAACCATGAGGAAACTGAGCCACAGGAGGGGTCAGGGGAGGTGCCCAGGGTCACACAGTAGTGAGGGCAGGTCCAGGATTTGGGCCCAGGAATTTCATGCCAGAGCTCCTGGCCCCTAACCTGCTCCACTGCTCCGACAGAATTTCCAGAATTGCCCAAGTAGTCAAAGCCCCAGCAGAGATGCCTCCCTGTGTCGGCAGCATTCCTCTCGGAGTCAGGGAAGGCGGTGCACTTGGCCAGACCGTTCAGGAGAGAGGGAATCGAATGTCCCTGCCGGTGAGCTTTCAGGACACAGTAAGAAGACATGCACATGAGAACTCAGAACTACTTAATGACCAACTAAGACACCTTTTAGTATCAAAAATGAACCCCCAGGCACCAGTGTGGGGTGGGGTTATCGGGCAAGCAGCGCAGTGACGAGAGGACATGTGTGGGCTGGTGAAGAGGCTCCAGCCGCTAGCCAGCACCTCCCCACCCCTCAGAGCTGCAGGCACAGGTGGGGCTTCCGGGCAGAGGGAGACAAGAAGGACCCCACTCCCTCTGGCAGGATAGCGCAGGCTGGTGTTCTGGCAGCCGGCGCCAGTCCCGAGCCGCCTCTCCCCTCCCAGCAAGTGTGGGCACTGCAGGCATTCTGGGACCTGGGCGCTGGCTCCATGTGCAGCTCTCCACCTCCGAAGTATCTGAGTCATTTACGGTGCCGATCACCTTATTCTACCTGGAGCTCCAACCCGAGCTGGGTCCAGCAGGTGGTGGGACAGGGTGCACCTGGGCTGGACAGTCACGGCACCTATGTCCTGTCCAGCCCAAGAAAGGACTACACTTAGAACCTGTGAGCTGGACTCCTAAAGCCACCCTCTCTCACGGCCCAGTGATTCTCCCGGGTTTGACTCTATGGCTCTCAGAGCACATGGGATTCTACATGAAGCTGAAGAGCCTGTACTCAAAGCATTCTCGTGCAGGAGGCCCCCCTTGGGAGGGTGAGGAAGCAATTTGGAGGGCTAGGACGGACAGCTCTGAAGGTGAGCCAAGCCCCAGCTCCTAGCTCAGTGACTTCAAGAGCACGCCGCGACTCTGGCCTGTGGAACAAAGAGGACACAAGGTCCAGTGTTCCCCCAGATTTTCCTCTCGTGCTTACACCCATTTCTCTAGAGGTGGTTGAGGCTGGAAAGCCTGACGTGGCTCCTTGGCCACGGGGTGGAGACACAGTGGCAGGAGAGCATCTGAAGCAGCTGGAAAGTCCCCACAGCTTAAGTCACCTTAAGGGCTCAGGTTGCTTCAGAATGTAGGTGATGGGACCCTTTCCTCTCCAGGCCCCTCCCAGATCTCTGAGCTCTGGCTTCTTTTCTCTGAGCCACGCTCTGGAGAGTCACCTGGGTAGCACCTCCCTACAGCAGCCCCTCTAGGCTGGGCTTCTGTCCGGCTCATCCCAGTGTCCAGACTCCTCTCAGGGATCCTGGCAGGAGGGCGGCCTGTGTCTAGGAAAGAGCCTGCTCCTGGAGGTCTTGGCGCCTAGGTCTTGCCTAGAAGTGGGCTTGACCCCGACGCTTGCTTAGAAAATAGAGAGTAGGGGGCTCCCAACTTTAAGGGAGTCAAACAAAACCAGCTGGTTATGTGGCCTGCAGGTTCCCCTGACCTTGGAATCTTCTTTTGTCATGGTAACAAATACACATAACGAAACTTTATCATTTCAGTCTTTTTTAAGTGTACAGAGCACATTCACATTGTCGTGTGACCACCACCACCGCCGTCCGTCGCAGGATGTTTCCATCCCCCCCGACTGAGCCTCTGCACGCACTAAGCAGCACCCTTCCCCTGCCCAGGGCCCCCGCGACCACCACTCTCCTTTCTGTCTCTGTGAATCTGGTTACTGGGGGAACCTCAGGGAAGTGGAATCATAAAGTGTTTGTCTTTTTGGATCTTGCTTATCTTTCTTAGCACAGTGTCTTCAAAGTCCATGCATATCGTAGCATCTCAGAACGTCTTGCCGTTTACGGATGAACAATATTCCAGTGTACGTACGTGCCGCGTTTTCTCCATCCATTCACGGCCCGGCAGTCGGCCCTTCCCCACCTTTGGCTGCTGAGGAGGATGCTGCTGGGACCGTGAGTGTGCATGTGGTCGTTTGAGCGCTGGCTTTCATTTCTTTTGGGTAGATACCCAGAAGGAGAAATGCTGGATCATACAGTGGTTCTCGTTTAGTTTTTTGAGGAATCACCATGCTATTTTCCATAGCAGCTGTTCCAGTTTCCATTTCCATCCGCAATGCGTAAGGGTTCCAGTTTCTCTCTCTCCTCACCAACATTTATTTTCTGTGTTTCCAATAGTTGCCATCCTACCAGATGTGTCTTTGATTTGCATTTTCCCAGTGACTAGTGATGCTGAACACCTTGTATGTGTTTATTGGCCACGTGTGTGTCTTTGGAGACTTGTCTGTTTGAGTCCCTTGTCTATTTTCTAATTGGGTTGTTTTATTCTTGTTAAGTTCTAGCAGTTCTTTATATATTCTAGATATCCATTCCTTATTGGACATACGATTTTCAGTGGAATCCTCTTAAATTCAATTCTGAAAGAGCTCAGTTCAGCCTCAAGAGGGCCTGGAGTCTGGGCTGGGACACGGAGACCCATTCATCATACGCACCATCTTCCCTCAGAGCTCTGGTTCTGGGTGCTCTGGGAACACAGAGATGGAAGAGGTGCAGCCCCTGGCTTTGGGGTGCTTGTGGGCTAATGGGGGAGAGGGCTTGGACGCAACAAACACCACTGTACATAAAATCAGTGCTGAGGTACCTGAGGCATAAGCTATGGTTGGAAGGCCCACTAATGGTAGATAGAAGCAGGGACTGAGGAATGCATCCCCAAGGGGCAGGTCAGTCCCAGGTGTGGGGCCTTCTCTCAGATAAGAGAGAGGTCTCAGGCTGAGTGGTCAGGCTAAGGGGTGAGGGGACTGAAAGGGGGAGGGGAGGGGATGGGGACTGAGATGGAAACCTGGGGAGGAAAACCAACCTGGAGGAAGACCTCAGGCCCAAGAACCTCTGGAGGGCCTGAGAAAATGCCCCCAAGTGCCTGTGGCCATCACTGTCCGGTGGATGTTGTCACTCTATTTGGCCTGGATCACACGTTGGACCAGTGGTCTGAAAGGGGGCTTCGTGAAGGCTCTCAGAAATGTCAGGACAGGAGCCTCCTCTGGTTTCCAGTTACTGTCTCTGGGGCAGGCAGGTGCTTGGATGAGGATCCACTGGGGCCCTTATACAACTGGAGCCTTTTAATTTCTTTATGTGGGGACAGGTGTGCCCACATGCATGTGTGTATGCGCATGTCCAGGTGTGTACTGCATGTGCGTGTATGTGTCTTACTACTTCTTTCTCTTCTACTCAGTTCACTAAGTAAATGTTTGATGAGCCCCTCCTGTGTCCGGGGCACTGAGCTGGGGGCTACGTCAGGGAAGAAGGGAGCTTCTGTTGGGGAGCTTCCACTCTGGGGTCAACCTGCAGGGAAGTGGGCGGCTCTGCAGAGACAGCCAGGCTAGCTCTGTCCAGGCCATAGCCAGGCAAGGAGGGAGTGTCAGGGAAGCAGGGGTTCAACTTTACAGAAGACAGAAGAGCAAGCAGTGTCCTGGGGCCCACAGCAGAGAGGACAAGAGAGGGAGGGAGTCCGACCAGATGTGCTGGTTTGCCCAGGATGGCACTGATCTCAGCACTGCATCCTGAGAAAACTCGTAGTCCCAGGCAAACTGGGACAGTTGGCCACCTATTCGCTCTCAAGAGCTGAAAGCACCACCTGCTTGCCCAGGAGTCACGGTTGGCGTGCAGTGCCAGGGGCCTGTAGTACGCTAAGGGCCCGTAAAAAGAGGCTTTGGTTTCTTTTAAAATCAGAAGGGAAAAATGAACTTTCAGGTTGAAAAAAGTATTTCAATATGTGATTTTAACATATTTATCTTTATACCAATGCTATCACAAAAGATAATTTACAATAATTTCTTTAAAGATTTTATTTATTTATTTTTAGAAAGAGGAGATGGGTGGGAGAAAGAGAGGAAGAGAAACATCAATGTGTGGTTGCCTCTCATGTGCTCCCTATTCAGGACCTGGCCTGAANGCCAGGGGCCTGTAGTACGCTAAGGGCCCGTAAAAAGAGGCTTTGGTTTCTTTTAAAATCAGAAGGGAAAAATGAACTTTCAGGTTGAAAAAAGTATTTCAATATATGATTTTAACATATTTATCTTTATACCAATGCTATCACAAAAGATAATTTACAATAATTTCTTTAAAGGTTTTATTTATTTATTTTTAGAAAGAGGAGATGGGTGGGAGAAAGAGAGGAAGAGAAACATCAATGTGTGGTTGCCTCTCATGTGCTCCCTATTCAGGACCTGGCCTGAAACTCTGGTATGTGCCCTGATTGGGAATCAAACCAGTGACCCTTTGGTTCATAGCCCATGCTCAATCCACTATGCTACACCAGCCAGGGCTAATTTACAATAACTTTTTATGGAGGAAGGTGTCCATGGCCCTGAAGACCAAAGTGCTTAGGACGCACGAGCGCCATTCTGTGGCCCCGGCTGAAACACCTGTCAGGGATCAAGGGTAAAGCAAGAGGCCTACCGCATTGGGTCCATCCCCACCAACAAACTTTCCTCTGTGCTACTGGACAAAGGACCACTGGTGATAATGGTGCACTAGGTCCCGTTGAATGCTTACTCTCTACTAACACTGTGCTGAGTACTTCCAGTGTGCAGTCTCATTTTATCTCTATACATGTCTAAGGTGGGCCTTGTTACATGCATTTCACAAAGAAATCTTAGTCTCGGTGAGATCGACTTTCCCTAGTTCACAGAAGATCAAGAGCGAGGCTGGCAAAGGCCAACCTGTAGCCGATGTACAGGGCAGCATGGTCAAGTGGCGAGAAGCCGGGGCTCCGCGTAAGAACATGCATCCCTCCTGGTGTTTTGAGGGATGGAATGAGATTGTGGCTGTGAAGCCCTGACAGCAGAGCCTGGCTGTTGGTGACCTTTATTATTATAATGAGACACCGCAGGGCTGGAATTTAGGTCACTGTCGCTCCAAAGCCACAGTGCTCACCCAGCCTCCTGCGTGGAGCTTCTGTGCCCTGGTCCCAAAAGTCACCCCACTACCTTCTCTGGCTTGTAGACTGAGATGGTCACCTAAAAGAGTGAGGGACACTGCACCCAGGCACACTGGCATCCCGGCAAGTTCGCTGACATCACACCCAAACTCGTGGAACTGACTCGGGCTGCCTAGGACGCCCCTGGGGCTCAGTGCCAAACTGTGCCGTGCTTGTTTGGGGTTTCACCCTGTGTGTATCTGTCTTCCTTCCTCAGATAACCTGGGCTCCTGAGGACAGGGACCACCCCCTTGGTTTCATGTCCCAAGGTGCCTTTCATAGTCTCAGCCCACAAGGCAATTCAGTCAGTTACTGTTGACCGACTGTCTACGTTGACCATCTGCTCTACATTCCGTCTTTGGGGGTTTCCGTTTCTTTCCATTTTCTTAAATACCACCCTCTATATTTTTCCTGCTTCTCTCCTACATTGCCCCCACCTCAGAGCAGCTCAGGTTCCATGTGGTTCTGCTTAGACAGATAGCTCCATGCTGAAGCCCTTTTCCTCCTTCCTCTGTTGGGAATAACCTATTGGAGAACACAGTTCAGAAGTTTCTAACCCTTTTATATATGGGACATTGCATGACTCATAGAGGGATCTGGGGGAGTCACCGCTTCACTGCCAGGGGCCGTTGGGAAAGCCATCCGGAGCACTGGCCCTTCGTGACTTGGGAGGGGCCCCAAGGTGAGGCTACATGGGGCTTCCTCTTTCCCACCTGACTGGCCCAGCGCAGAGGGACCCCTGAGCCTTGAACGTGATCTGTACATTCTGGACGCAGCCCGGATCAGTGGCTGCCTGCCCTTTCTTCCTTGAAAAGTCCCTATTTAGGACAGGCCTGTCAGAGACGCCAGGTGTTTGGGGTCAGCCCTGCTGTTGGGCTTCCAGACCGAGTGGAAGGTGTCTGCAGCTGGTCATTCGCATGCTATAGACACCTGAGGCTCTCCTCCCCACCACAGGCTGGGAGGTGTTTCCATGCGAGGGGCATGAAAATTGCTGCTGACAGAGTTGCTAAGAGCTGAGAAAGAGGAAATGTGGCAAAGGTTCATGGTGAATGGCTTTTGGGGGATTTCTTGTTTCGTTTTCTTGAACCATATGCATTAAGAAGGCACAGACCTACTTGAGCTTGGCCCAGATGGGCTCTTGCTGAAGAGAGAGCAAATTATGAGTCATGAGACAGGCAGAGTCGCGGAGGTTGGAACTGTTCTTAGAGCTGTCTGAGACCAGTTATCACTCTGCAATTCGGACAAGCCCAGCTACCCTCCGAGAGGCCCCCCAGCCCCACACCCTGTTCTCTGAAATAGAAGAGGAAGCAGTGATGAAAGAAACCACCCTATCTTATACGTGAAATCTTAGAGCTGCAAAGCGGCCGTAGAGCTTCTCTGGTCTTACTTCATGATTCTACAGATGAGGAAACAGGCCCTGGGAGAGGAAGTGGCTCCCCAGAGATCACAGGTCATTCGGTGGTCTGGCATTTGTTTTGACCAGGAAACTGCAAGGAGCTGAGCCGAAGGGCTGGCCTCCAGCCAAAGCCCACAGCCCCGTGCCACCCACACTACCTTAGCATCACCCTCTTGGGGTGTAGGTTGGTGGGAGGTGCTCCTGCACTTGACCAGCATCCATGGCTGGGCTCTGGGTTGGGAATCACCCAGGCCACTCCTCCCTCTCCCTGCCACCCAACCCACAGTATTTATCTTGACTCCTCCTTAGAGGGGAACCCAGTGCTCAGCCAGGTCCCGCAGGGAGCACAGAAGAAGCAGAGTCATCAGACATCATGTCTTCCTCCCTCCAGGGAGCATCTAGTTGGGAAGATGGCATTAGCATGTGTGGAACAATAATTAAACAATAAAAAGCAGCATATAATTAATTAGATGCTACCTGTAGTCATGCAGGCTATAAAGGCACATCCATAGGTCCAGGCAGTAGTGGATTGAACATTTGCAGGCAGCTGCAGAGGTCCATGATGTGTGGTAATTTGCAGCTTTGCTACCACAGGAATCTGAGGCTTAGGGCATGGGGCTGGTGTTTGGGAGCGAGTCCCTGAGCCAGCGAGTGAGCCTAAATGCCCAACCTGCACCCCTTCCTCGGCTAGCTTGTTACCTCTTCACTGGATGAGGGAGGAGAGTTAGCAAAACTCCAATGAAATGATGAAGCCTTTGTCTGCTTGAGAAAAGTGTCCATCAGGTGAGAGTGATATTATAATAGGCCCATCACCTGGAGGTATGAGGAAATACGCAGGGAACAAGGCAGAGACCAGAATAAACCTGTCCATATCTGTCTGTATTTGGGAATGGAAACATCATAGATCTAATATATTAGGAGAACAGAGAATGAGGAGACTGCGATGGAATCTCATCAGGAAACTGAACGGCGAAATGGAACCAGTGGAGGTGGGGGCTGCGTAGTCCAGGCAGGAGAAACTGCATGAACAACCGTGGGCAGCAGAGCAGCAAACTGCTGTCCAGGGGCCAGATCCCGTAACCGGGGTTTCACTGAGATGCAGCCACGTCCCCAATGGCTGCTTTGTGCCACAGCGGCAGAGCTGAGTGGCTGTAACAGAGACTGTATGGCCTGCAGAGATGTCACACCAACCGTTCTCATTACAGTGACAAGGGTGGGACTCTTCCTGGACAGACCTTCGTATGTATGATCTGGCCCCACAAGGAAAGTGTTTGCCAGCCACGAGTGCAGAGGAAGGAGTGAACGAACTCTGTGAGCACTTACGCTGGATCAGTGCGTGTCCTGCAGGGGTAGGACCCCACGTGCCTGGAACGACCGTAACTGGACCTGCCTTTGGGTGGGTTTGATCTTTTCCAAAGCCCGTCTGTGCCTACGATCTCATTTCGTCTTACCTTGGCATCGGTGCTATGTGGCAATAAAGGGTTTTCACCCCAGATTTACAGATGAAGAAACTGAGGCTCAAAGAGTTTCTCTCACTCTCTTAAGATCACTCAGTAACGGGGGTCCGAACGCAAACACCCCGCAGGCATTACCTGAGCCTCCCCTGGGTGCCAAGCAGGAACTGGGCTCTGGGATGCCAGGGGGACAGGACAGGCACAGGTGCTTTTCCCGCAGAATTTGGCACGAACTGAAATCCCAGGCGCACTGTGTCTGTTGTTCCCTATAGCCAATGGGGGACTGCTGAAGTTCTCTGAGAGGGTATTTATTATTTGTTTAATACCTAGTGCCACAGGCACAGAGCAGAAATAGAAGTATGGTGTAAGTTGTTAACGAGTTTCAGTCTAGTTGGGAAGAAAAACCAAGACAGATGGTGCACTTTGAAGTTAATGTAAATAGATGCATGTTTAAGTGCCAGCTATAGGTGTAGGTTAGCTTTAACCTTGCTGAGACTCCGTTTCTGCATCTGTGAAATGGGCATGATAATGGTACATTCATGAGAACAGCACCTGGTACATAGTCAGTAAATAACAATAAGGATGATCATTGTGATCATTCAGGACTGGGGTGATCAGAGAACCCTTGACAGATGATGGGACTAGAGATGAGCGGACAGGAGTGATATTTTAAAAGCAGGGGGAAAAAGGGCTGACAAGTTCAAATAGAGGGAGAGAGACATTTTTGGCAAAAATGGGGTCTGTGTGATCTCAGTCCAGGGAAAACGGGCATGCGCGTGCTGGAGGGTTCCCGCACTGGGACGGCGCGTCTCCTGGGCCAGGTCCTCGCCTGGGGCCCCCTGGCCAGGGCTTTCACGGGCTGCCTTGTGTAAGCCTGGGGAGACTCAAAGCCACAGGGTGCCCTCAGCGCCTCTTCTCAGATCATCGGGTCACTCCCCAGTGACAGAAATGGAGACTTTACACATGTCATTGATTAGAACGCACAATTAGCCAGTGTTTGTTTGCATTCATCTAAAAATAAAGCAAAACTCAACTTGTGGAGCATCTGCTTGGAGACGGGCCCCAGACTGCCAGGGGATGGTGCTTTTTATTTTCTGTTAAGGGTATTTTAATAGAAAAATTTGAGGACCACTCTCTCAGGGGGCACCTCTAACTCGTAGTACCCAGCCGCAGTAACCTCGAGGGCTAAGCGAGGCCACAGCCCTTTGCGTAGTTTAGGACGTCTTCTCCCGGCACCATGGACGTGCAGGGTGCATCGGGAATGGCAAACCACCTGTTCCCAATGCCTGGGCTCAGTCAGTGCAGATGAATTCTATGCCAGGTGCACAGAGATGTGTAAACCCCCAAAGAGAGACACCTCACAGGCCAAAGCCAGTGTTTGTTAAATCATAACAGAGTTCCCTTCTATCTCTGTCTTGGGACACCCCAGGGATCAAAACTCTCTTTGCCTGTTTCCTACCTCTGTGCCCATGGACAGAAACAGATCTTTCATTTTGAGGGCTCAAGAATCGGGTGGGTGAGTGGAAACTCGTGGCCCCAAGCGTATCTGCAGGTTACTGTGTTGTTGCTTCTGTCCACACAGCAGACGCCTCCTTTTAAGTCAGCCCTTGGGGCATGGGGCAGCTGCAGGCCTCGTGGGCATGGGGGCCTGGAGCTCAGAAGCGGCCTGCAGTGGGTCTACACCAGTTCTCAAACACTGCTGTGCATCAGAACCACCTGGGAGATTTTTTAAAAGTGCTGTGCCAGGGTGTGCACCAGACCAGTGAAATGTCCAGCGTGGAGCTCGGGCACTGTGACTTTGGAGACTTCTCCCCCCAGGGGACTGTGTGTGCGGCCACCTTTAAGAATCACTGGTCTAGACTCTGTACCATCCCTTGCATGGGAAAGGGTTAGTGGGCCCCGTGGCTGTGGCTGGCTGACTGGCCAGCCTGTTTGAGAGGTGGTTCATTCAGTCCACAGGTCAGACCTTACCTGCCAGATCTGGTGTGGGTGGCAGCCAGCCCAGCCCCGGTGCTGACATCCGGGCTGTAAGGTTTCATGTGTTGGCCACACGGGGCTCCTGGCACTCCCGGGCCAGGCGGTGAGGGCGGGGCTGCTGTCTTCTGCGTGTCAGTCAGTCCTGGAGGCGGTGCCCGTGTCACTCCCCCCGTTTGTGGTAGGAACGGGGTAGGAGAGGTGGGTGCTCTGCTGAAGGAAAGGGGAACAGGAAGAGGAAGAGGCTGTGGGTTAGGGCTGTCTTGGTTCTTGCTGTGTTCAGAACCAGGCCTAGAGCCACCGGCCTTTGAAAGCCAGGATGCAGAGAGCCGTGGTTGTAGTTCATTTGGAAACTATGGGAGGTCTTCCAGAGCTTCTATAGTTTTCTTTCCATCAGTTAACTTTTTAGAACGTTATTTCTTTAGTTTTAGAGAAGGGAAGGGAGGAAGAAAGAGCAGGCAAGGAACATCTGTAGTTGCCTCTTGTATGTGCCCTGATCGGGACCAAACCTGCAACCCAGGCGTGTGCCCTGACTAGGAATCGAACTGGCGACCTTTCACTTCGTGGTATAGAACCCAACCCACTGAGTCACACTGGTCAGGGCTCCATCATTTAACTCTTTTATGTAGATGAGTATGAGAGAACTATTCATTCTGGAGGAGAAACAGCCTGCTGCTTCAGAGACAGACGTAATCGAGTGTGTAATAGTAGGGGACATCGGTCCTTCTGACAGGAAGCTCCCAGGGGGCAGGCAGGGGCAGGCCAGGTCCCGCAGGGCTGCACCCAGGGAAGGCCTGAGAAGCTCCACTTTGAAGGTCCCTGGATTAGAGAATTGACAGTAAATGAAGTCCGTGCTCCTCACCTCAGGCCAACAGGAGCTGCCCTGTGGAGTGCTTCCCTTGGGTGGTCTCCCAGGGATCCAGTTCCAGAGACCCGAGTGGCCGCACAGGAAAAGGGTGGGCCCTACACCCTGGCCGCTGCATCTCACCCCCAAGGTCAGAAGTTTCTCCTCGCCATCTTCTCAGGAGTCGTGGTGCTCTGGGGCCCAAGGCCTCTGGGCCGGACCCACGGGTCCAGCCCTCCCAGGTGAAGGTTCCACAGGGCAGGTTATGTCTCGGCCTTTAGTTGAGCAGCTGCTCACCCTGTGGGGTGGGGCTTCAGTGATCACTACGGTGGGCCAGCCCCGTGGGCGGGAGAGGCCAGCCTAGGGAGGCCACACAGGTTCCAGACCTGGGTGGACTTGGTTCCAGGCCCCACTCAGCCACTTACTAGCAGTAGAACCTAAGAAACTCAGGCACGTTCCTTAACCTCTCTGAGCCTCAGTTTGGTAACCTGTATGATAGAGAAGAAGTAAGTAGTACGTAAGACAAGGCACATGAAAGCACGTAGCACAGGGCTGCTACTGTTGGGACCCTGAGGAAGAACAAAGAGGGAAGACGGGCCAGGGGAAGATGCTGTCACGGAAAAGGGACATCAACTCACCTCCACGCTGTGGGCTGGGACGCCACACCAGTGCTCCTTGGTGGCCACAGAGCTTGACGTTTTATCGGCCCTGTGGGACTGGAAAGGGGGAGGAGGAAGTAACGACGTGCGGCTGACTGTGAGGTGTCTCTCCCACGAGCCCGCTTGCTGAAGTGAGGAAGGCCAGGTCAGGCTCTGCTGTGAGTGTCATTACGTTCAACTGGGTGTTGACGTGATGCCAGGTGGCTGTGAATTCCCCAACTAGACCAGACACCCACTGGATGGGGTTGGATGGTGTTAGGCAGGCAGCCCAGAGAACAGGCACCAGCTCCTCTTGGCCTCAGTTTCCTCTTGTGCCAAATGAGAATGCTGACCCCCCCTGAATCAGGTAGATTTCTAAGATCAGGCAAATTCTGGGTGAGTTTTGAACAAACAGCCTATTTATTCATCTAGTCCTCTGAACTGTGGTTCCCGTACTCCCAGCCACACTCAGACCACATGGAGATGAAACTGGAAGGCAGGTGACAATGAACTTGGGAGAAATCCAGGGGTTGACTGAGGTACTCCCTAGGATGGCCTGGACCCCAGAGTTCCCCCCTGGTCCCTCTCCACAGTGCGAAGAGCAGTGACTGCCATCTCCTCAGCTCTGTTCTTCCTTTGTTTTCCCCAGGGGGTGAGGGTAGGGAAGTGACGAGAAGAATAAACCTTAATGTCTTAGGAAGAACCCAATGGAGCAGAGCGGGAATTTTCCTTTAGTTCTGCACACGCTGACTGCAGGGCTTTAGGCAAGTTTCCAGACTCTGAGTCTCAGCTGTCCGCTGTCAGATGGGACAGTCAGCTGACCGGCGGAGTTTTGGTTCGTGGGGACTAAATGAGAGAGTGCACACCAAGTGCACATGCAGAGGGGCACTGAGTAGGTGCCGGTGTCCCTCTGCCCCAATAGAGGGTTGGCTCCTCAGTTTGTAGAGGTCTACAGCCCCTGCCCCCACCATGTCATGCATTCACTTGACCAATATGTTTACTTCTTACTGTGATGTGGGGCCTGAACTGGTGGCCCTGTGCCCTTGGACCTCTGGATCACGGAGAGCTACTGTCCTTCATACGCTGGCCATTGCTCTACCTCATCGTCACCCCACCTCTCTTGTTACTTCCCCGAGGAGATGGGCCGTGGCTTGCATTTCTCTCTATCTCCCACGGCACCTGGAAACATCTTCTCCATAGCAACCCTTGGTCAGCCAGTGCAGGTCTGCTGATCCGCCAGGTTCATTATCAGTACCTGTGGCCTGGGCACTTTCACCCTGTTCTCACCACAAGCCTGAGGGGGCGGCGTTGCTCCCATTTCACAGATGAGCAGACAGTGGCCCAGCCGGGATTGGACCTTTGTTCCCACCCTGAATCCATGCAATTTTTTTTTAAGTTTGATTGGCATGGCTTTCATTAGTTTTAACCCTTAAATTTTTTCAAGTGGAATCAGTCAGAGGGCAAGGGTGTAGGGGAATAAGCTTTTCATCACTTCTCTCCTGAGCTCATATTTAGATTCTTCTTTGGAGTAAAATGGGCTCTTCACAAGGTTATTTGTGAGCCGCAGAACCCCCCCCCCCGTTGTTTTCCTGTACCCCCCACTCAGCCTTGGCTGCTGCAGTCAGACAGATGCAGGGTGAGGACCTCTGTTCCTGCTCCCTCAGTGGAAACCTCAGCAGCAGACAGCGACGGCTCCAGGTCTGGCGGGTAGATGCCTCCTGTGACTCACGGCCCCTGCGCGGGGGCTGCTGCTCACTTCTGGGTCCGAGGCCCCTGGGAGGGCGTGGCCGCTCCCCTTGGAATCCTGAGCACCATTGTACGCCCACCCTCACTTCTGTGTCTGTCCCAGAATGCCTGCAAACCTGCCGAGGAGCCTCGGAGCCCGCCCACACTGCAGGAGATCAAGCAGAAGATTGCCAGCTACAACAGCCTGGAGAAGAACTGCCTGGGCATGAAGCTGGTGAGTGGGCCCACCCGCCTGTGTCCCCCCTTCCCACCTCCTCACACCCCACCCGCTCCAGGTCTCTTTCCCATGGGGCCCCTCTGCAGTCCCTCTGGATTCTGGGGCTACCCACCTGGACGGCCCCTTTTTTATGGATTCTGGGGGTCTCGGGGATTGTGAGGGGCTGGTAGCCTGGCTGTCAGGGCCTCGACTTTAGAGAAATAGAATGGGCTTTAGAGTAAGATGCAGATCCAGCCTCTGGCTCTTCCACTTTTTCACTTGTGACTTTGGGGAATTTTGTTAACTTCTCTGGGTTTCATGGTAAAATGGAGATATTGGTGCCCTTTGGGGAATTAAATGCTGTACACTGACCAAGGGCCCAGCACCGCTTGGCCCCCAGGAAGCCCTGGACAAGGGACATTCACAGCTCCTGTCAGTAGCTGCACAGGTATAGCCCGTGTCTGGGAAGCTTCTTCAGACTGTGCAGAGCTCTGGGCAGGGGAACAGGGCACCAGCTTTGTGCCAGGTTCAGAAAGGCCATCTTAAGTAGACAGCTGAGAGGCGGAGAAAGTAGGAGTGTCCTGCCCCCTGCTGGTGGCTGACAGCAACTGGCTCTGGGGCTTCAACTAGATGCGGCCCAGGGAAATCCAGTCACCGATATGCCTGGGTGTGAGTCTTGCAGGCTGGGGGGTTTTGGGAAACCACTCCAGAGCTTGCCCCTTAAAGTGGGGACTCACCTAAGGCGATGAGCATCTGTCTGGTGGCAGATCTGGGGCAGGCAGCTGGAGTCTTTTTGGAGGAAAGGCCACAGCAGCCCCAAGTACTCCCTCTGATAGCCAATGTTGTGGGCCTCCTCAGGGCCCACTGGGCACCCCTGGGTCAACCGAGGCAGGAGGGCAGTCAGGGAATCAGGTGGGGGGCTGCCCAGGGTGGCACGGTTACTAGGAAAGGCCTCTGTGGTGCGAGCCACCCGGGGCAGTTGCCGGAGTGGCAAGTGGGGTTTGCAGGACAGACCTGCCCTGACCTACGTGGACCCCTCCCCACTGGCAGAGCGAAGACGGCACCTACACGGGCTTCATCAAAGTGCATTTGAAACTCCGGCGGCCCGTGACCGTACCCGCCGGGATCCGGCCCCAGTCCATCTATGACGCCATCAAAGACGTGAACCTGGCAGCCACCACAGACAAGCGGACGTCCTTCTACCTCCCGCTCGATGCCATCAAGCAACTACATATCAGCAGCACCACCACGGTCAGCGAGGTCATCCAGGGGCTGCTCAAGAAGTTCATGGTTGTGGACAACCCCCAGAAGTTTGCACTTTTTAAGCGGATACACAAGGATGGGCAAGGTACGAGAGTGTGAGCTCCCCGGGACACCACCTTCCCATTCCGCCTCTGCCCCAACAACCCGCCCGGCTGGGGGAAGGGTGGCCCTCCCTGGGGACCACAGTGAGGCCATCTGTGTGGTGTCAGATCTGTGGAAGGCCACGCACGCACGCACGCACGCACGCTAGACTCAGAGCTGGACGGGATCTCGTGCTGCTCACTGTGCCCCTCGCTCCGGGTGCAACTTCAGGAAAGCCACACCCAGGGCTCCCACTTCCCAGCCTGTGGAATGAGAGACCCGCCCCACTGCTCCTCATCTTTGACAGGTGACGCGCATGGAAACATGTCAACTCTGAGCAGGCACCAGAGATAAGGCGGATGCCCTATTTATTCTTGTCAGGTTCATCCCCTTGGGTTGGAAGGATGCCTCTGCCCAGTGCTATAACCGCCCCACCTCTGCCCAGTCTGCCCCACCCATGCAGGGCCCACCCCTGTCTCCCCAGGCAAGCTCCCAGCCCCCTCTCTTGGTTTGCAGTGCTTTTCCAGAAGCTCTCCATCACTGATTGCCCCCTCTACCTGCGCTTACTTGCTGGGCCCGACACTGATGTCCTCAGCTTTGTGCTGAAGGAGAACGAGACCGGCGAGGTGGAGGTAGGCCCGGGGCCCTGGGCTGCCACACCAGCGTGGCGGGTGGGGTACAGCGGGTGGCTGCAGGTGGGCGCTGTCCTCTCTGCCCAGCGCAAGTGCAGCAGGAGAGTGACTTGTGGAAGTTGAGCTGGGTGAGTGCTGGCCCAGGTTCGGAGTGTCAGCCAGACTGTTGGCTCCCTGGGGTGGCAAGTTGGGGCCTGGCTCTGGCAAGGTCTGTGGAAAGACAGGGTTACGTGCTTTCTTTTGGAAAACCCAGGACGGAAGGGCACTGGCAAACACGCCTTGGGCAGCCCGGGTTCTTTAGCTTCAGGGTGGCCTGAGGTCCCAGCCAGTGCCATTTCTGGGCTCTACTGGGCATAGATGGTTTTGAGCCTCTTGTCTCTGCCTGGTTCTTAAAAATTGACAGCACTCCCCCAAGGGGAGCTGTCTGGTTTGGTGGCGTAAACTGGGCTGAAAGCAGACAGGCGCCCCCAGTGGCCTGAGATACTTGGGAGGTGGACTCGTGAGTCCGAGAGCAGGGGAGTTCTCAGGGTGTTCGCCACGCAGTGTTCAGCGGAGGCCTAAGGTCTGGGAGGGCAGTCTGGGAGGTCCCTTTGGACATTTGAGGGGTCTCGGCAAGTGGGACCCTGTCCCTTCTCTTCACTTCAGCCAGGCAGTTGTAGTTGTTTGGAAACGTTTTCTTCTGAAAATGTGTGAACCCTGCCGGCCCAGAGGAAAGCTCACGGGCCTGGGAATTGAGAGATCCAGGTTCTGACTCTGGCGCTGCTGCCACAGGTTTGGTGACCATGGTTACACTGCTTCCTTCTGCGGACCCCAGTTTTCTCATTTGTGCCATGTGGCGGGGGGAACCACATAAACCTACTGCTCCTTTGTGCTCAAAGAATTTAGGAGTCGAAACCCCTGGCACCTAGAGGCCCAGCTCCTGGGTCACCTGAGAGGCCAGGTCCCGTCGGGCAGGCCTGGGCCAGTGAGGCTACCGCATCATCTGCTCTGCTGGCCACGGTCGATCCCTTCGTTTCATGGCAGATGAGAAAACAGGCTGTGAAGGGTGGAGTGGTGAGCTCAAGGTCACAGGGTGCACTCAGGCTGAGACCCAGCCTCCCGAGTCTAAGTGCTCCTCCAAACTCTGAGAGTCTGCGTGTTGGGAGCCCCCCATCACCCAGGCAGACAGCTGGAGTGGGCCCGCCAGGGCCCTGGGCAGCCCCAGCTGCCCTCTTCAGATCTCAGCTGCTGCAGAGAGCACTTAAGGCTATTGATTAACAATATGGACAGGTGGCTCGTGGACTAGTAACTCCTGGTCATAAGCTACCAGGGTTTGACACTTGGCTGCTAACATGACCCAGAAAACCCATGCTTTAGTCATTGCCCTGCTTGCCCAGCTGCAGACTGTGTGCTGCGTGGCCGTGAGGCAGCAGGGCCCCTCAGGTCTGGCGACTTCTAACCCATCTCCTGTTCTGTTTCTTGCCGCATCTCCCCCTCGCTTCACAGTGGGATGCCTTCTCCATCCCCGAGCTCCAGAACTTCCTAACAATCCTGGAAAAAGAAGAGCAGGACAAAATCCAACAAGTGCAGAAGAAGTACAACAAGTTCAGGCAGAAACTGGAGGAGGCCTTGAGAGAGTCCCAGGGCAAACCTGGCTAACCAGCCCTGCTTCCTCTGCTCCCAGTGCCCACGGATTTGTTTTTTATTATTAATTATTATTTTGCAACAGACACGTTTTCTCAGGACACCTGTGACGGATGCGCTGGTGCTCGCCCAGCAGGCCCAGACGCGGCAGGCTCTGAGGGGCGCACAGGTGCGCGGGGCTGGTCCTGCCCGTCCACAGCCTGCTGAGCAGCGCTCCTGTGAAGAATGACCTTGCTGTCTGCAAGCCTTTCACAAACCAAAAAGTTGCCCTCTCGTCACCAAATTGGAACATTCACCCCAGCCGGCAAAGCAAAGGAAAAATGGATTAGAGACCTATGTTCTTTCTCTGGTTTTTATTCTTCAATTTCTCCTTTACTTGCCACCTGCAGCACCTTTATTTATGAGTCAAAAGTGGTAGCACATTCCTTTAGCCAGTCTGAGCTAAGCTGCTGAAAGCAGGGTAATGCTGTAAAGGGGCTGTGCCCTGCTGGCCCCTGACGCTCAGGCCACGAGCGCCAGAGCTGGGCTCGGCTCAGAGATCTGCAGAGAAGCTGCAGCCTGGGCCTGGCCCTCATCGCCCCAGGCCGTGCACACAGGAGCCCAAAGGCATGTGTGCAGAGCTTCACCATGTCTTTGTCAATAACTGTTTGTTCTTAGGTTACAACTTTATTTAACACTGCCATCATCCTTGCGTTTCCACCAAAAGGAAACCAGCTCTTTACTATTTCAAAGTCTCCTGCTGAGCGTGGAAATCAGGCAGTCAGAAAAAACCAAGCAGCTTTGCCGAGAAATGTGCCCCAGCCGTTTCCAGCCTTCCCCCAGCCAGTGATGGGGAGGGCCCACCTGCCACAGTCTCCCCGGCCTCCAGCTCCATCTCTCTCCACCCGGAGTCTCTTCCAGTGCCCAATGGAGCCCCCAGGTGCAGCCAGAGCAGCTGCCTTGACTACCGGAGGGGAACCTCCGACTCAGCCATCTTGGAGTCCTTTGTGTTTTGAAGCATGGGCCAGCCCGGGGCACTGTGCGCAGTGAGCTGTGGGGCTGGCCTCTCCGCTGACCTCCCCGCGGACCTCAGTGCCTTTTTGTTTCCAGAGAGACAGAAGCAGGCAAGTTTGCTGAAGCTTTGCTGCCGGCGTGTTCCTGCCGGGCAGTGAACTGCGGTGGTGTGAGAGCCGAGGCCAGGAGAGCCCTGCCTCTAAGTGTGGGGCCAGGGTCAAACCTTCCTCCCACGGAGGGGCCTGGGCTTCGATTCCCATACACGATGTCAGACCACATTAACAGGATGGATCAGATTCCTGACTCTCCATTTGTCCTGGTTGCTTGTTCTGGTCCAAACTTTAAAGTAAACTAGCCAAACAACTCAACCAAGTAGCCGAGACTGCAAAGACACTTCAGTGTCAGAGGAGAAAAACTTAACTTTTAAAGCAGGGCAGGCTTTTCAATCCAGCCTCCGAGAGACCATTTCTTCTATGTCCTCTGCCTTCCCCAGTTCCTCTTGGGTTGGTCCAAGCCTAAGTATCTTTGTGTAGCCTCAGAAGCCCCCTCCGGGCGCTTGCAGAGCCCGTGCCCTGGCCCTGATCTGAGAAGGAACGCTGGCCTTCACCCTGCAAACCGTGCACTTCTTCACAGTGGCAAAGGCAGGACAGGCTGGCAGCCTGGAAAGGCTGTTTCAGCCACAAAACCCCGGTGGTCGGCCGTCTCACGCTCAGCCTTATCACTTCCCTCCCTTAGACTCTCTCTCCCTGGCGAATGTTAAAGGGAGCCGGCTGAGTCCTTCCCCGCCCCCCTCCCGTGCTGCATGTCTTTCCCAGTGATAGAAGAAGGCTCAGCTCCCGCTGTGACTGCTGTGAATGCTGCTGCGAACCTCCTCCTGACGGGGGTGGCTATTTTATTTTTGAGAAGGAAAAAAGTCATGTACATATATATTCCACAAAAGTGTATAGCTATATATAAAAGAGATAGAGGTGTTTATGAAATAAGAAAATTACGGGAAAACGCAGACTTTATGCAAAGCGCAGTGCGACCCAGGACCCGGCTGAGGTCCGAGCCTCCGGAAACTGTGGGTCCAGGACCCCTGCCTTCCCAGAGGTGGGTGTGGCTGTGGGCAGTGCCTTCTGTCGTCCTCCTGTCCCGTGTGTGTTTGTTTTGAGGGCATTTCCTCTTTCAGTGTCTTTCTTATGTGGGTTTAAAAAAAGTAATAAAAGCTTGTTGCCAAAATGACTCAGACTGGAGACCCCTTCCTTGAACTTCTCTCGCGTGGTCTTGGGAGCCTGGACAGAGGGTGGGCACTGAGATGAGCACACGCCCCTCGGCAGAGGCAGGTTTTCTTCGGACGGCAATGGCACAAAAGGTACCGTTCAAATAATCTTGAGAAAACTGATCAAACACGTGGGCTGGAGGGTGCTGCCTAGATGGCCGGCTGGTCTGTGTCCCCCAGAGCAGGTGAGGAGTGGGGGCTCATTACAGAAAGACGCTGAGTCAGAAGAAGGGTGGGGCTTTCTGGAGCTGAGGACAGTCAAACTCATGACAGGCTACTGAGGTAAGCAGGGATTCTTCTGTTTCTTCTGCTTCCAGTTTGTTCTTTTGTTTAAATTCAAGCATAGTTGACACACAACATATTAGCTTCAGATGTACAGCACAGTGATTTGATATTCATATGCTTTACAAAGTGATACAGTAAGTCTAGTAACCACCTGTAACCACCCCAAATCATTACGATACTAGTTTCTGTAGCCCCTGTGCTGTACACTGCAGCCCCACGAATTACTTACTTTATAACTGGGAGTTTGTAAGCCACTGCACTTCAGCCCTTTCATCCACCCACCGCCCCCTTCCCTCAGGTAGCCATTAGTTTGCTCTCTGTCTATGAGTCTGTTTCTGTTTTATTTGTTCATTTTTTTTTTAGATTTCACATTTATGTACATCTACAATATTTGTCTTTGACTGATTTGATTTAGCATGATACTCTCTAGGTCCATTCATGTTGTCACAAATGGCAGGAGTTTGTTTTTTTGTGGCTACTATTTCATTATATTATATCACATTTTCTTTATCCACTTGTCTATCAACAGACACCTAGGTGCTTCCACATCTTGGTTCGTGTAAATAATGCTGCAGCAAATGCAGGGGGGTGTGTGTCTTTTCAAGCTAGTGTTTTTGTTTTCTTCAGCTAAACACCCAGAAGTGGGATGGCTGGGTCTTACAATAGTCCTTTTCTTAGTTTTCTGAGAAAAATCCATACTGTTTGGGACAACAGTATGGATTAGTTGCACCAATCTACATTCCCACCAACAATGCATGAGGGTTCCCTTTTCTCTACATCCTCACCAACACGTTATTAGTTGAGATTTTTTTAAAAGATCTTATTTATTCTTAGAAAGAGGGGAGGGGAGGGAGGGAAACATTGGTTGGTTGCCTCTCGCACGCCCCAAACCACAGACCTGGCCTTCAACCCAGGCCTGTGCCCTGACCAGGAATCAACTGGCGACCTCTAGGTTTGCAGCCTAGCCCGTGGGTCCGCACCAGCCAGGGCTGTTGACTTTTAGATAGTAGCCATTCTGACAGGTGTGAGGTGCAACCTCATTGTGGTTTTGACTTGCATTTCTCTGATGTTGAGCATCTTTTCACATGTCTGTTGGCCAAGTGTATGCCTTCTATTTCTTACCTAGATTTATTGCATTTCACAGAATTTTTTTTTAGAAGTTGAAGGCAAAATCTTCTGCCAACAAGATTACAATTCACTTTATTGCAATATGTGCTTCATTAGAGTGGTCTAGAACCAAGCCTGCACTATGTCCAAAGCATGCCTGTATTTAAAAATAAAATAGAAATATGGTTGAAAGTTTAAGATCGTATCACCTGGAGGAAGAGGGTGAGACGAGGTGACCAGAACAGTCCTTTTACCCCTTCACTTTAGTGTTATCTAACTTCTGTGACAGGAACATCTAGGTAACCACGGAAATAACCACGTAGAAGTTACTCGGTTGTTCTCACCTGCCCCCCAGTACTGACCACACATAATGCAGTGCATGGGGGACCCTGGGCTGCAAGGGCTCTTGAGTGCTCATTCAGTTCACTCCCTACCTCTCTGCAGGAGAGAACATCCAATACTCGTTCTTAAAATTATCCAGAATGGGGCACGGCTGTAACACTCATTCAGCTCCTACAGTTCCAAGAAGCCTATCTTTGAATACATATGCCAAAACCTAGAAAGGAACCAGTTTCTGCTTTTCACTGAAACTCATTGGGTTACAACATGGGATTGAGTTCCAAGTTCAAAGTTTGGCTTTGATAGAGACTATTTGGTTCAGCACATAGAAAAAAGAGTCCATCACATAGCCTAACTCTCCCCTGCCTCCACACCTGTACCTTCGTGGTCACAAGGAGGAGAGGGAGGACGACTCAACACAAAGGTGTATGCGTCACTGGGGGAACCACGTGAAGCACAGCTCTTGAGGGCACTGTGTCCTAGCAGAACCTGTGTTAAGCCACAGCTAAGTGGATGTTCATGTAAGACTCCGTCCACCATTTACTGGCTGTGTGACGTTAGCAGGAATTAACAAGGCAACACACAGCTTCTCTGTGCCTCCAATCCCTCCAAGACTGTGCAAAACAAACCGTGGCTGTGAAAGACCTTTATAAAACAGTGCGTGTTACTTGCAATCACATAAGGACCGTATTTCATCACTGCTGTACATGCTGTGCGCCCTCTGACCAAACTGCCCAAATGTCCTGTTGTGATGTGCTCTCGTTTGGGGTCAACTTCTAGAAGTCCCAGTCCCATATGCGCAGGTCGGCAGAAATGAGACCAGTCAGATGAAGTTTGTCTACAGTCGCAGTGAAGAGGCCTGTCGTTCTGGACCTAACAGCAAAAGGTAGGAGGCACCGCACGGTTTCATGCCCATCCCTTTCTTTTCGAGCCCAGATGGATAATGTGTGAATACACTGTCAATGTTTTCAAGTCTTGCATATCTGTTTCTTTTAAAAAGTGAGATGAGAAAGAAAAAAATAAGTAAATGGAAGTATAATTGTGATGGTAAAACTGAGAACTCCGAAGGCACGGCTCAACCTTCACTCCCTCCTGTTGCACAAGGGGAGCTCTGGTCACAGAAGTGACTTCCGGGGCCTGAGCAGGGCCCAGAGCAGCGGCTCTGAACTTTCTGAGCAGCAGGTGACCCCACTGGGAGTTGGACGAAAGCCTGGTACCCCCTCTTGGGAAAATGATCAAACAAAATCTTGCGCACCACACTAGGGAGTTCACGGACCCTCTGAAAACCGTCAAAGACCCCTTCCATGAGCCCCATTACCAAGGCTGGGGAGTCTAGGGCTAAAGACGCATTTGTGGGCAAGCCTTCGCTGGGAGGAAGCCATCATCTGAAGCGACGTCACCACTGCTAGTGGCGACGTGCTGTCGACGAGGAAGGGGCACTGTGCGGAAACCCGAGTCCTCACGTTGTTACTCTCTCGGAGGTCTGTCTAGGTTGTGTTGCTGCAGTTCAGGGCCAATCCTTGCAGCTTCTGCCTTGATGACGACAGCAGCTGGGTTTTGCTCTCTGCATGAATAACCGTTTAGAGGTGGGAAGGATCTACTTGGGGGCTAGAAGGCTGATCAGGTAGTAGGGACAGAGGAGCGAGAGGCCGTGGACTGCTGGCAGAGGGACTTCGAAATAACAGGAAGCCCCACCTGCCTGACCTTCGGACGGGCTGTCTGGCCCTGAAGTCCGGGAGGAACCGCCAACACCACGAGAATGAAGGAGGTGCGCCACGGCAGCCCCTTCAGTCGGTTTGAACTGGCTTCTGACCTGAACATACGGTACGTTTTAGCTAAGTGGAGGAAATGAGGAAAATCAGAATTAGATTAGAATAAAAATTTATTTTTGTAAAGAATTATATATTTCTTATTTGCAAAAGCTGAAAATGCTCCTATAAATGACCAGCCCAGAGCTTGGATTTCCACTGGCTTGAATGAATGAACGAGGGTCTGTCACTTCTTCTTGGCAGGTTTGGGGGCCTTTTCTAGGCCCTGGACGTGTTTTCGAGGAAGCCGATACTCGTCTGCAACCCAAAAAGCAGAAACTCATCAGTGGGGCATGAGCTTCCCCCCTCCTGCCCCCCCACAGCTCCCGGTCGATGTCTCCCAGTGTCTCTCCTTGGCCCTGCCCCCCACGGGCTCCCAACTCACATGGCTACCCCCCTGGCCCTCCCCCGCCCCCGTGTGCTCATTCCTGCCGTCGGCCTCTGTTCAAACACTCTCCATTACGGGTCCGCTCTTCTACCACCAGTCCAAGCTCAACTCCTACGGGAAGCCTCCTGGGATGAAGTGTTTTCTCTTGCACTTCGAAACTGATGTGTGCATTTCAGGAATGTTCACNGGCAGGTTTGGGGGCCTTTTCTAGGCCCTGGACGTGTTTTCGAGGAAGCCGATACTCGTCTGCAACCCAAAAAGTAGAAACTCATCAGTGGGGCATGAGCTTCTCCCCTCCTGCCCCCCCACAGCTCCCGGTCGATGTCTCCCAGTGTCTCTCCTTGGCCCTGCCCCCCACGGGCTCCCAACTCACATGGCTACCCCCCTGGCCCTCCCCCGCCCCCGTGTGCTCATTCCTGCCGTCGGCCTCTGTTCAAACACTCTCCATTACGGGTCCGCTCTTCTACCACCAGTCCAAGCTCAACTCCTACGGGAAGCCTCCTGGGATGAAGTGTTTTCTCTTGCACTTCGAAACTGATGTGTGCATTTCAGGAATGTTCACGCTGAGAGCTACTTGCTAGGTGTAGTTCAGGCATTTAGAACTTTCTCATGAGAACACGTGTGTCTATGTTCAGTCATATGTTTGTTTCCTCTCCTCTGTATTTTTTCTCAGCTCCTCATACAGGGCTCTTCACTGAGAAAGGCTGAATTCTATAAGTTAGCTGCTGAGTACTGCCTTAGATGACAAAATCAATTTGCTTATTGAGCATTTTCTATAGGCCAGGCCCTGATCATGAATAAAAAGGATGAAAAAGGCAAGGTCTCTGACTGAAGATGCCCAGCAGGAAGTTCAGACATTAGAAAAAATCAGCCAAGTTGCCGACACTAACCAGAAATACAAACACAATTGGAAAGTGCTACATTAGCAATTTTTCAAGTGCTAATTTGAGGAAAGAGAAAAAAATGGGGCATGCTCTGAGACGGGCTTCCTGTGACCCCAAAGCTGGCCAATGAGCCTTTAGGGTCAGGCAGACTTGGGCTGTGGGAGGAAGACGAGGCGAGCACCCGAGTATGTGTCTGGGCAACAGCCTAAGTCCAGCACGGCCGAGGCCTGGGAGGGGATGTAGGAGCTGCCAAGGAGGTGGATGGGGTTGGTCGGGCTGAGAGGGTCTTGTTTCTGAGCTTAGGAGTTTATTCTGAAGGCACTGAAGAGGCACAAAGAGTTTTTTAGAGGAGAGTGATATAAACATTTGTTTTAGAAAGCTGACTTGGGCAGAGACGTGGAAGATGGCTTGAACGGAGGACCCAGGGTTGCTCAAAAGAACTTCGGCTCTGCATTCTGACCAATCAATGTCCAGAGCCCAGCTGCAGCCCCCGATAGTTGACCACCAGTTTGTTCATCTACAGTGCTGCAGCATCATTATGATGAAGAGAAATCATACCTCTCATAATCATCATTATGATGAAGAGAAATAAAAAAGCCCAGCAAATGCTGAGTGCAGTCTGGGTGCTCAACAAATGTTTATAAAAAAGAGAAGGACCAGAAAGAAAGGTTCTGACAGGTTGATGGAAGAAACACTGAACTTTGGGCCAAAGGATCCATCTGTTCAAACATTGGCTCCACCTCTCACTGGCTGGTAAAAGCTATATAGCCATATGTATACAGGGGTGTTACAAGAACCAGAGTGAGTTGAATTGGTGGGAAGACCCGCGCCATTCAGATCAATGGCTCTGCTTCTTCAGAGGGGATGCTCACCCAGCAACAGCCGGCCAACATGGTGGACCTGGTTTCCCTGGATCTGGACTTGCAGGCTGTCCCTGGCTCCAGGGGCAGGGGTGACAGTGGTGCTAGCCTGGCATCGCTGCTGCAGGACGGCAGCCACCGTGCATGGGTCCAGACCATAGGCCTCCAAATTCCGGACCACAGTCACCTGGGGGGACAAAAGGCTGATGGTGGGAGCAGACCACGTGCCCTCCCTCCAGAGGGCCTTCTAGAGCCTCCGCAGCCTCATCACCCCTGTGTTCACCGTCCTTACAAGCACGGTGTCTTTTCATCCAGATAACTTATTTTTGTACTTCTAAATCGATTCTTTCTAGCCCAGCTAAGATACAGGGTCCAACACAAATAATGCCCTTATTTTATTACAAAATCTTAAGCATGGAATCCTGCAACAAGACAGTATCACACTCAAGCACACCATATGGAATTTTAGGTGAAATGTTCAAATCAAAGCTATAAATTAACACATTTTCAGACTATAAGATGGACCCCCAAATTTGGGAGAAAAAGGGGGGTGTACCTTATAGTCCAAATGTAGCTTTACCTTCACTTTGGTGAGATATTATGTTATTTATGTTGTTAAATATTTCACCACATTTCTTGCTTCAAAACTTTTTTGCTATCTTCCTCTAAAATCTAGATGTGTCTTATGGTCCAAAAAATATGTTATTACACCCATTATCCTACTGACCATGCTTAAGCAGGCCTTACTGTTGCTGAACCCTGTATATTTAGTGGGATAAATATTCTCTATCCCACATATAACATATACTTTTTTAAAAGGCGTTTTTATTATAGAGAATTGAAAACATAAAGAACAGCAGAACAGTATAATAAGCTCCCATGTACCCACCAGCAGTTCCCAGTCATCAAATCAGTTTTGATAACTGATAACCGACCTCAATTCATCTATACCCCCCACCCCCACTCTCACGTCACTTTAAAGCAAATCCTCCTAGACATCAGGTTACTTCATCCACAAATATTTCAGGATGTATCAACAAAACATAATGACTTTTAAAAACATAAATATGAAACCATCACACCTAAAGATAAATAAACAATAGTTCTTAATACCAAGTATCTCATCAGCAACATGTGCATTTTTCTATTTTCCATCAACTTCACAAATGATAAGTAAGTAACTTTGAGATGAAAAAGAAAAATATTAACACTTTTTAAAAGTCGCAGCTCTCCCCATTTCTTTAGACAAGTTCGTTCTCATCCATGACGGGGCAGTGCGGCAAGTCCCCACCAGCAGCGGGGCGGGGAGGGCTGCTTTCAGTAAAGGCCATAAAAGCCGCAAATAACCTGCGTGTGCCAGAGGGTTCCCGCCCCAGAGAGCCGCCCCGGTGAGACACTAGAAGTCACGTCCATGCCCACCCCCGACAGATGCATGACACCCTGACAAGCAGCTGTCAGATTGCACTGCTTGCAGACCTCCAGAAAATAACTTCCTATTTTGGAAAGCACCAATTTTAATTTTGGATAATTCTAATTACTATTAATATAAAAGTGAGTGTTTAAATAAGCTAATATATATAGATATTGCTCAGTACAGAATCTGGCACATAAATTACACGCTCAAGAAACAGTGGCTATTACTACTTATTATGGTTATTATTAGTCCTCACTCACTGAATGCCCACAGGCCAAATACTGTTCCAAGTGCTTCACCCATGTATACTCCTTCACTGACCCTCACAGTGGGGTGCCTTATACGGAAGGTATTATTCCCGTCTTTATACATAAGGACACTCAGGCAAAAGACAGTCAGTAACTTGCTCAAGGCCAAAGAGTGAGGCAAACACCACGCCTGAACCCAAATCTCTAACCCCAAAGCCCACGCTCATCACCTCGCACTACTAGAAAGTTCTTTATTTGACCCAAGTCTGTGTTCTTGGGACTTCCACCTGGGCATCTTACTGCTGTCTTCTCATGACACACCGAACGGGTGCGCTCCTCCCACGGACTGCTTTCCACACATTGGAGGACAGGTTCCCTAAGACTTTGTGTGGCCAAAGTAAACACGGTCAGTTCCTTAAGCAACTCTTCACAAGATGTTTGCACTGAGCAAGGCCCAGGAGGTAATCGAATGAAGAAGACATGAAAGTCTGTGACATAGTTCTAAAGAAATAAAATCTTATGTACCTTTGGAACCAGGTCCAGGCCAGTGTCCTGGCACAGAACCCAGAAGGCAGCGAGTGAGGAGTCAGCCCCAGCTGTCTTACACGGGGCCCAGCCCAGTCCCACCCACACGGGTGTTTTCTAAACCATCTGAGGGGTTCGAGGCCAATCTGAAAACCTCCAATCACATCAGAGAGACCAGAACTTAGCAGGGACATGAAACCACCATCTTCAAACTTCATGTCTTTTTACATTACCTTTTTGTTAGAAGCTCTCTGTGCTAGGGTGATGTCAACTGGGCAGATTCTGCCTTTCTTCACAATGGGCTCCTGTCCGGGAAAGGCCACTTGATAGGCGGGCTGCAGTTTCCCCAAACATCTGAAACGGCGTCAGGGAGCTGTAGACCGATACAGCACCAGGAGCCGCTTCCTCACACCCCACCCCGCGCAGGCGGCAGCTCGCCTGTGTCTGCCCAGGAGAATCAGTCAGATTGCCTAGGAGCTGCACCCCAACCAGTTACATCAGAAACTGACCGGGCACACACGTATTTCAGAGCTCCCCAGGTGCCGCCAAAGTCGAGACCCACTGCAGCATTCAGGGAAAGGAACATCAGCAATGTGAACCCCCGGCAACCGTCCACTGGCCTGGCCTTCTGAGGATTCGCCCAGGTTTCTCTATGGAGTTTACTACCTGTCTCAAGACTCTATCTTACCCAGCCCGAGAAAGTGGCAGGTCACATTTCTGACAGGCCGCAATAGTGCGTCTGTTCTAGAACGCCGTTCCCAAGTTTCCGCCTTTTATCTAATCACATTTGCTCCTGCTGCCATGTGTATGGATTTTGAAGAACTTCTTCTATCAAGGGCCAGACAGTAAATCTTTGAGGCTTTAAGGGTCATGCAGCCACTCCCTCTGCCACTGTGCAGGGAAGCAGCCGCAGGCAGTTCATAAGTAAGTGGGCGGGGCTGTGTCCCAGTAACGCCTTATTCACCGAACAGGTAACAGGCCACATCTGACCTATGGTGCTAAGCTGGCAAACTCCTGATATAAGTTATTTTCACCCTTGGTTCTATGGAAAAGAGCATAAGAATCTCTCCTTTGAAGACCTTAAGACAATTCCCCCTCAGCCTTCTTTTTGCTTCTCCATCTTTATGAAGTTCTTCTTTTTAGCTAGTGTTCTTTCTGTTTCTCCCACTCAAGTTCCCCTACTTTGTGTTGGCTCGAGTAGTTCCAAAGACCCTCCTGAACAGAGTCACCCAAGCCTGTGTTTATGTGGACTGACATGGTAAGAAGGACGGGGACAGACAGAGACTGAGCCAGTGAAGATTCCAAAGTCCAACACGACAGACACTATGGGCAGGGCCCAAACACTGGAGAGGGGCTGCCGATCCCTGCTACCTGGTCAGAAGACTATCCCACGGAAGCTTCGAGACTGTGTGCTGCTCACTCCTCTCTAAGACGCAGTCACTCAGGATGGGATCCAGTTGCACGAGACTATAGGAAAAGAAGAGGCTATTAATGAAGAAATCCTAGCCTCGCCCCTTCTGATCCAAAGGCCAGCTTGGGATTCACCTTTGACCTTAATACCCCTTGTAGTCATTCAGCAGGATTATAACCAAAATGGTGCCACAGCCCACGAAGCAACACACCTGAGGATGGAGGTGCAAGTATGCATTCCTAAGACGAGGGAGAAGAGGCAGTGGAGGGGGAAGTGGGACGGGAAAATTCGAGTACCAGGATTCCTGGTTCAGTTCTGCTACTAACCATGATTAGGCCAGTACAATGTTTTGATCATCAGGGTGTCTTTTGAAAATAAAAATAAAAATTGTGAAACGCTCTTCATTTAGTAGTTTATCTTCTGTATCCAGGAACTAAGAAAACGGAAGAGACCTAAAAGCTACGATGACTATGGCAAACTCTTTAAAGCCTGCATTTTACCCTCACACGAGCATCCGCGTCTGAAGATCAGCAGTAGACAGACATGCGGTCCCACCCACTCCGTCTACAGGCAACGGTGGCAGCACACGTGGAGTGGAACACCCCAGACAGTAACTCCAGGGGTCCACGGCCCATGGTTTAGAAACCCTGATCTTGATTATTTCTACACGCCCCTACATCCAGAAATCCTCCACGGACCGTCCGCGTCCTCAAAGGATGAGCACTGACAATGAAGACACAGCCTCCTCCCAACCCACTCACTTCTTATTGTCTGCGTCAACCAGGTCGTGTTTCTTGGCGTAGTTAATGATGATCATTCGGACCTCACCGCCCTCGAGGACACTCCCCTTCCTAGGTGAGAAGGGACCAGGGTTAGTTCATGGTGGCCCAGGAGACAACTTGTAAACACCAGGACTCACTCCCTGCTTAGCAGGATGCTTCCCCCAGCTTTTTGATCTCTTATTTTCTTCCCCTTTCCTGACCAAGGTAGTAAGCTGGACCGTGTAAACTGTAAAGAATAATTACAGGTAGAAAAGGGAGAGGCCTACTGTCTCATTCATTTAGGCCAGAGACACTTTCTGGGGAAGGAGGCTTGAGCTGGATCTGGGAGGGAGGGAGGACAGGGCAGAGGAGGTGCCGCCAGTCACAGAATACTACACAGGTGGAGAGGAGCTACAGGCCAGAATACCAAGCAGGCAGAGAAGGGCTGCTCTCCAAAAACTCACTTGTGGCCAGACTCCTGGAAGAGCAGGGTCATGCTGGCTGGGACACAGTAGAGGGGTTTTATATCTGGAGGGTGATAGGGTTGTTCCCTGCTACCCTCCTGGACAGTCTGGGAGGTCGGGGAGGGCTCAGGTATGATGAAAGATGTAATCCTAAAACCCAGCAGAAGGAAAGAAAAAACACATTTTATGCTAGTGTCTCGGCAAGTCCCAGTTCATGGCCCAGGTGTCCCGGGGCCAGCTGCGCTACGGTGAGCAGGCCCCCTGCACTCACCTCGGGTGTTTCCAGTCCACAGCCACAATGCTCTCCACCCCTTTGCTCAGCTCCTTCACCTGTATAATCTGCTCCTGCTGCATTTGCTGCAGGAACTTAGAGAGCTAAGGGAGAGAGGGCCAGTGGTAGGGGACTTCATCATACACACTGAGCACTGAGGATGAGCCAGACACCGAGCTAGGCAGGTCCTGGGGAAGGACGTGGGACACTCCCTGCCCTCGTCAAAGAAACTGGGAGGCCCCCACCCAGAGGGTCAAGGGGTGAGAAGCTCCTAGAAACTAAGTGGTGAAGCCTTTCCAAACTCTGATCAGATGTAAAGGCTCAAGAGGAGAGAGGGGAGTGGGTGCCTACCAGCCTGGCCCAGGGAGAGCCCTCTCCCTGCCCCCAGAATACCTGGAATTGAAGGGCTCAATTCTAGCCTGAGCGCTGCAGAAAGGGCTTCCCCAGCGTGCACGCAGCTCACGCTGCCTGTGCCCCCCCCAACTCTGTGGGTATGCACAGAGGGTGCCTGCTTACCTTTTTGTAGCTTGACTTCTTTATGTCCAGTTGCCGTCCTTCAGGGCTGATGGCAGATGGAAAGGCAAGTTAAGCTACAAAGCTGTAGTGTGGGACCTGCCTGACACTGAGAGGAGGCATGTTCCTCCAGCCTCCCCACCCTGTTTGGGAGAAACCGCTATTCCAGAGCCCGCTGCAGTGGGGGCAGGGGGTCCCGTGGACAGATGCAGACTTTAGGGTACTCTAGATCACAGGTGGCAAACACAAGGCCCGTGGGCCGAATTGTTTTACCTGGCCGGGCACCTTGTTTGTACCCAGCGGCAGCGCGGAGCTCCTTGCCCCTAGTGAAGGAGTAGTTACATTTATACAGTCCTAAAATTGCATCCGGGCATTTCAAGGCAACTGCAAGGCTGATGTGGCCCCCGGTGAAAATGAGTTGGACACCCCTGGGCTACATCACTGCTGTCCCTTAGGCCCCTCCAAAAAGATATTCAATACAGTAGCCACTAGCCACATGTGGCTATTAAGCACTTGAAATGTGGCTAATGTAACTAAGGAACTAAATTTTAAATTTTGTTTAATTTTAATTAACGTAGATTTAGGCACATGTGGCTAGTGGCTGCAG
This sequence comes from Sturnira hondurensis, assembly GCF_014824575.4. Lineage (NCBI taxonomy): Eukaryota > Metazoa > Chordata > Mammalia > Chiroptera > Phyllostomidae > Sturnira > Sturnira hondurensis. Next base: position 530,929 of record NW_028089713.1, on the reverse strand, counting down.
CTTCAGACTCCTCTCAGACTAAACAGCCTCCCGCGGCCTCAGAAGCTCCGCCTCCAGGGGAAGCTGATTCCAGCCCCGAGGCTACGTGTTCTCACGAGAGCAGCACTCATTCCTGCTCCCCACAATGTACATTTTCTCTGAAGCTGTGCCTCCCCACAACGTGCATCTTATCCAAAGGTGTGCCGCACAGCAGCAGTGGGACTCCCAGGGGCCCTTCCGGCCGCCGCCCAGGGGAAGAACTGCTATCTAGAGCGAGTCCCTGGGTCCCTGAGCTATGTGCCACGGAACAAGGTCAGGACAGATGACCAAGTGCCTGCCACACACACCAGACCTCACATTTGTCTAGGATGCCTCACAAGAGCTCATATAGAAGTAGGAGGGGATTACAGTAAAACCACTTTTTACAAAACAGAGCAAAAAAAAAGTTCAGTCTCAGGTAAAAATCAACAAGCAAACCTCCTGATGTGATATTTATTAAGTGTTTGCTAAATGCCAGGCTACTTAATCTTGACAGGAACCTGGCAGGTGCTCGAAACGAGGGCTCGGAGAAGCCCCGCGGTGAGTCCGCCGGCTCCAGCGCCCCGGGGAGCCGGCATCTGAACCCAGGGGGCTCCCTCTCACGAACCCAGGGGGCTCCCTCTCACAAGCTCAGGTCCTGTCCACGTGTGCTACTCCCTCTCCTGATGGCTTGTGTTTGGGGCAGGGATGAGGGTTCATCCCGATCCTCCCTCCTGATACAGCCTAGCGTGGCCCACCTACTTTTCCGGAGAGTGCGGGTGCACAGTTCCAGAAGAAGCCTCCTGACAGAGGCCGCTCCGCACCGCCCTCCCCCTGGGCAGGACGTGCCACCCGGTTAGCGAGACTCGACCCAGAAGCAACACAGCAGAGGCTGTGTTCTGGGAATCTGGGGATTTAACCCTTATTTCCTTCACACCCTTTCACTGGCTAAGTGTTTAAAACTTAGGACCTACTTTATTTGGCACACCAACTGTCTACTCCACTCTTTCCACAGCAGGTCCCTCAACCAATGCCCCCACCAGCCCGGTCCTGTCCCACCACCAAGGAGGAAGACAGAGACCCGCGAGGCTGCGGCCCACACCAAGCCTTCCATACCAGCAGGAGAACACGTGGCTGCCGAGGAAAGTGCTGGTAAGTAAAGGGAGGTCAGCCTTTTTGACTCGGCATTTCAAAGCATGCAAGAAGCATCGCTGTAACAGTTCATCCATTTGCTCTGCAGGAAAAGACGAGAACCACACCCTTCCTGGGGGCATAGGATGCCTGGTGCTCCCTGCCCAGCTCCACGCCCCCACCCTTTTCCCATGAAGGAACCCATTCCCAGGTCCCAGAGGTCTCAGACCCTCTGGATCACAGAGCCTTTAAAGAAGGTTGACCCCAGAGAAGGGGACAAGCACAAAGTCCCGCCCAGCCAAGAGCCAATGCTTCTCTGACAGAAGGAAACTTTACGGGCTCTGCAGCTGGAAACAGTCCCAAGTCCAGGGCAGAGGGACACCCAGGGAAGCGGGACTGACACGAGGAGGACTCCTGGGTAAGAGGTCAGAAGGCTGCTGCACCACCCTCACCACGAATGAGGATGTACCCGCCCTCTCCCAGAGCTTCGGCGTCGCTCTAGCTGGAAGGACAGCATAGTGCTTCAGACCCTTACACCGAGAGGAGGTGGCCCTCACCCTCCCAGCACCGTACCTTGAAGGGTCTTGCTGTCTGTGGGGTCAGGGTTCAGGCCCCCAACGCTCGGGTCTTCTGAGGCTCCTGGGAGGGTTTTCTTCCCATGCGTCTGCTGATTCTCCCCACTCTCCTCTTCCCCGCCCTCCAGAACCAGGTGCCTCAGATCTTCCTGCAGGGTGGGGTCTTCCTGGACAGCCCCCTTCTCTTCACTGAGATCTGGGTGATCCAGGGCCAGTGGAGCAATGAAAGGTGGAGGGGACTTGTCTCCAGACCTCCTGGAAAAATCTCACGTCAGAAACACCAAGTAGCAACCACAGCACTTTCCAACCTGTGGGTCAGGGGATCAGCCAGGAGTTCAAAGAGAGTAAGAGCCACCATAGAGGCGGGAGAGGGCAGAGAACCTGGGCTCTCATCTCAACTCTATTTCCAGTTCTGGGCCTAGGAAATTCGCCTGCCTCAGTTTCTCGTCTCTGAAATGGAGAGTGACTCTTAACTCTTTCCTATCTCAAAGGATGATAACATTATTAATAGACATCTGGGCACAGAGCAAGATTAAAGAAAAAGTACTTAAAGAGAAACCACCAAAAGTATTCCATTGCTATGAGTTAAAAATAAAAATATTTTGCATAATAAAATTAAGGTCGCAAATGCATCTGTCAGACCAGTTTGGGGAAATGCAAACACCCAAGGCTCACAGGCTGTAACAAATTACAAACACGTGGACCGCTAAAGGATGGCCAAGGCCCTTGCTCTGTGTTAAGTCAGAATGCAACCTCACTTGCACGGTGGGGTTACAGCGGATCTACAGCACTAAGCCTTAGAGAGAGAGACAGAAGAGCAATGCCACACAGCAGAGCATGGAAAGGGGTAAAAGGACAAAGCTTGGTCTTGTTCAAGGTTATGCAAATCAAACCAAGTTTTACCTAATAGCTGCAGCAAGGCTTATTAGTATGGTAACTAGTAAGGCCAGAGTGGATGTTTAAGCTATTTCAATCGGGTCAATAACATAAATATTTTTAAAAGGTGGGGGAATGGGGGCTGAGGCAGCAGCTGGTAACAGGACTTCGACAGTGTGCCTTTGGCTGCCGTTGCTCAGACGGCTAGAAAAGAAGGTGCTGGGAGGACGTCAATGAGCGGCTCCCAAGTATCTGCTGGCCGCAGGCTGATGATGACTTGCACCCCAGCAAAGAAGGGCTTGTCCAGTACCTGTAAAATGAGTACCTCCAAAGGGGGGCTGAAAATGTAAGAATGAGTCTATCTGTACCGGCAGGCCACACCACTTGGCCAAAAGACCAGGTATACTGCTTTCTAGAGAAAGCACTATTTACTGTTTTGGTAAAATGACAAGAAAATAACCAGAAAGCAAACTGGTGTATGGCTCCAGAAAGCACCTGTTGCAGGGAAAAAGTGTAGCTTCCACCCAGGAGAGGGGATCTGGGACATAAGACCTGAACAACATGACACAGTCACTGCCCTGTACTTGAGGGTCTTCTCTGCTTAGACTGGGGTTCAGGAGGGGGGCTTTCTGAGCACTCTCCGTGGGGCCGAAAGACGCCTAAGTGCGCACGGCAGATAAGGCCCCACTGAACGCAAAAACTATCCCTGTATTGACAGGCAGAGTAGCAATCCTAAGGCCTTCTCCCAGGCCTAGCATCTGTAACCCACCCAGAAAATAATCCAAGTCCTCTGTGATTTCTTCCGTGAGCAGGCAAAACACCCCCCACCCCCCGCCAAAAGAAAAAAACCCAAACCCACACCTATTTCTTCACATTTAACAAGGAAATTATTGTCTGGGGTCAGCGACTTGCCTCAGGACACAGCAGGGACCAAAGCCCTCACTGCTGCATGCAGGCCCCACGCTCCCCCCACTCGCGCAGCTCTCTGTGATGCAGGAAAAACACCGAACCCACCACAAGTGGTCCTGGTACGTGTGGAGCACGGAGAAGCCCCTCCCCTTCAGGCCCGAAGCCAGCATCTCCGATGTGGACACAGCGGCAACTCCGATGGCAACGGGAGCTCTAAGGAGGAGGAGGAGGCCAGAGACAGGGTCGGGAGAGCCTTCCAGGGGGGCGCCTGTCAGGACCCCTCTCCACACATGTGCAAAAACACCACAGTTGCAAATCTGAAGCATCTACTAGATTCACAGAACGAAACTCAGTCCAGTCTCAATTTTCTTCAGATTACCTACAAATGTGACTGTCAAAAATCCCTTGACCAACTATTCCCTTTCTTATAAGTAACTCCTCTTCTGAAGATGTCACTTTTTGTTTTATTCCTATTATGAAATAAACCCAGGCAGGACATTTAAACCCATGACAGGATATCTTTCATTTCAAAAATATAAATTCCTTCCTCTACCTTACAGAAGGCATGGCCACCCTGTACCGAAGTTCAGAAGGGAGCCCATTCACACGCCGTGAGTTAGGCGGAGGACGTCCCGGGGAAGGGAAAAGAGATAAACGGTGGCGCCGACAGTCCCTCTGGAGTTGGCTCTTTGTAACAGGACTTGCTCTGTGTCACTATCTAAGAACTGAGTGTGTCCAGAATGTCAAAAACAATCAGTTACAGTGACAACAAAACTTCCAAAGTCCAAACGGGAAATCTCCATCATCCCAGGGTTACTCCCTGGGTTACTCCCTGGGATGACACACTCACTGCCTGTGTGCACACCCACTGCCTGTGTACATCGGTGACGGCTGGGTAACAGTGGGGGAAGGTCACCAAGGCCCCAGAGAGAAGATCTAACAGCAGAGTTCACAACAGCTGAACTTAAAAACACGTTTGCTACCCTGGTAGCTCCACTTCCTGTGCCATAGGTCAATTACTGCCACAGAAGCTTTGAATCCGGTTTCTTTCCCAGCTCCTAAGAGAGGGGCATCTTTTTCTTCCACCCTTGGGTCAATGACTCGAAACTTCAGTCTCAAACATGGCTTGTAGTTTCAATAAACTTCTCTGTACCCTTATCGCCTGCCACAAACCACCACCAGGCCAACTGAGCAGGCTAAATACACATTTACAAAGTTTTTCTCCTATCTTCAATAGAATACTAGAGGGAAAAACAACAGCATAACCATTCTTTTCAACTGCAAGTTTTGCTACAGGTAAACAAAGAAGGAAACATTTCTAGGTGCTTGGTTCCAAAGGTTCAAAGCAAACTGGAAAATATCAGTAGCAAAAACAAGATTTTTAAACACTGACCCCCCCTCCCATGACTATGATATCTCTCTCTCTCTTACTCAAAGAAGCAACGAGTAAAATAATGAGATGTCATTTTTCACTCAGGATGACACAAATGAAAATGACCCAGCACACCCAGTGTTGGTGAGAATGCAGGGAAGTCACGTCCCACAGGTGGGAGTGAAAACCAATGCAGCTTTTTTTGTAGGGCAACAGTATTTACTCTAAAAAAATATTGGTGCTGGTATTCCTAGAGGCATCAGTAAGACATTGTTTTTGATAGAGACAAACTGGAGACACCAGAATGTCCACTAGGAGAGGGCCTCTTCCATCACCTCGGAGCAGGTAGAAAGATTCAGTATATCTGAACTTGCTGACATGGAAAGTGCCTACTCTATCTTAAGTGAAAAACAATATAAAGTATAATTCTGTTTGTTTGTATACTTAAACCCTAAATCATACATTTTATATACACTGAAGAAGGTTGGCAAACGTATGCATCAAAATGATGATGGTTACTTCTAGGAGAAAAGAATTGTGAGATAAGAGGGTTTTGATTTTTCAGAATTGTTCATATTATTACTTCCTACGCTATCAGTATTTTTTAAGACTTTATATATTTATTTTTAAAGAAGGGGAAGGGAAGGAGAAATAAAAGGGGAGAAACATCAATACGTGGTTGCCTCTCGCACGCCCCCTACTGGGGACCTGGCCCACAACCCAGGTGTGTTCCCTGACTGGGAACTGAACCAGTGACCCCTTGGTTTACAGGCCTACGCTCAATCCACTGAACCACACCAGTCAGGGCTATTATCAGTATTTTTAAAAAGCAGTGTGGTGATGGCTGAACAACACTATAAGAATATTAAAAAGCACAGAAGAGTACATTTGAAACAGGTTAATTTTATAGTATGTAAAATATATCTCAATAAAGCTACTGAAATAACTAAAAGGTGAAGATGATGATGTGGATGATAGGGGAAAAGTATCAAGTTCATGAAAGACAAGGAAGACCAAGAAAATGTCACAGACAGGAGACTGAGAAGACATGACAACTAAACGCACTGTGTTATTCTAGATTGAATCTTTGAAGAGGAAAAAAAGAGACCTTAGTTGAACAGCTGGAATAAAGCTTGTGACTGTGTTAATGGTACTGTACCAGTGTTAATTCCCTAGTTTTGATAACTGTGGTTATACAAAATGTTACCATGTTATCATTACAGCAAGCTGGGTAGATCAGAACTCTGTACTATCTTTGCACCTCTTCTGCAAATCATAAGTTATTCTAGAAGAAGAAGAAGAACAGCAGATACACTTGGTCCAGATGTGTGGACAACCCACACATCTATCTCCCTGAGACACTGCTTTTTCCAGAATAATCTGTTTTTTTACTCTTAATCCTTTATCCATATGCTTTAGAAAGTTGTCATTCCTTAACCCCTCCCCAGTTTTACTTAAGTTTTTGCCCCAAAGGCACAGCTGGCTGACACAGTACCTGTTTCCCATCAAGACAATGGCACAGAGGTCGCCCTTCTGTACCTGAGGCAGACCAGCAGGGGGCACCACTAGTCCTGGAAGCATCAAATCTGCAGCAAAAAAAAGCATCAAAATTTATGTTCTGCCTCCATCTCATTCCACGTTTTACTTCATTTATTTATTCACTCAATAAACATTTACTAAATGATCAACTACATTATTCATAATGAAAATTAAAAATGGCAACCTGAGTAGCAGATCTTGTCTCACTATGGTGGGGGTGGGGTGGGCAGGGGAGTAGGGTGGGGTCCTAGTGGTCATATCAAAGCACCAAGCTGGGGGTCCAACTCCACAATCTCTTGTCCTGGTTGCCTTAGTTCAGCTTGCTGATTTACAGCATAGCATGCGGCAGTTCCCGAGGTACTTTCACATCACTTATCTTACTTAAGCCTTACAAACGGTCAGAGAGGTCCAGAGGGCTCATGGAAGCAGCCAAGTGAGAGCCATAACACACAGGGGGGATAAACTCCATGTTTCAAACATATGAACTCAGGGAACAGGCACATTTCTTAAAGTAGCTGGCCCTTCCTAAGTAGGCTTCAAGCAGTAGCCAGAATACAGGAAAATCCTCTTACCTGCTCCCCCCACCAGTTTTTCGAGCACCAGAGGCCATGTTGTAAACGTTGGTAGAAGATCAGGATATGACCACAGGGCGTACACTGTCCAAAAAGAGACCCAGGAAACGCTTAAAGGCCAAAGAATCAATCCCCTGGGGCAGTGGCAAAGCCAAAAACTAAGGTTGATTTCATTAGGATACAGAAAAGAAACTCAACTTAAAGCTAGTGAGAAGGCTGTAGAGTGGACAGCCACAGAGAATTCATTCTTAAAGAAGACAGACTTAAGAGATTGGATGTCACTTGGGTTCGGAGGCACCTGTTGTTCCACCTGGACTGCAGCAGCAGAAAATGGCCACAGGGGATACAAGTGGGGACACAGACCCAGAGAGGATTCCTTTTATCACCCTGGAAGTAAGTAACCTAAAACAGGGTACCACCCTGTAAGAAATTCTGAAACGTTCCCATGTTTATTATTTTTATTATGTTTCCACAGTATTAACAATAATACTCTAGATCAGAAAGGCCTGTTTGTACAGCAGCAAAGGGCGGTCGAGAAAAGTGGCCTAAGGAGACTGCACTGCACCGTTCCAGCCAAACTTGGAGAAAGAAAGCCTCAAGTGATGAAGCAGGTGTCTGCAGCTATGGAAAACAAAAAAGACACTGGGTCTCTGAGACCTGTGACAAAGAGAGAAAGCAAAGCATCCTGAGCGCCAGGCAGAGCCTAAGACTCCCTGAGAGGTATCTTAACTGAAGTACATCCCTAAGCCACTGCAATATGTAGTTTTAATTAATCCAGCTTCTTTCCTACAACAGTATCTCTTTGGTACATTGAGAAAATCCTGCTGGTGATAGTTTTCAGAAACATTCATGCCCTGAAATTCCACTGTTTGCAAGACCTCTGTTGATCAACCTACTGTAAACTATTATTCCTTCATTCAGAATTTCCCTTGGCAACACCTTTTTTCTGCATCAGCTCCTTTTTCCCCCTCACTCCTATAGCAGTTTCTGCTCTTGAAAGATTCAATTCTAGAGATACTGGCTTCCAAAAAGATCTTTAGGGATGGTATGGGGAGATTTTCAACTTGTTTGCATTAAGGAAGAGAAGATACTGGGAGAAATAAGGAGAAACAGATATTAGGCAAGTACTACAGTAACGGCCATCTCCATCCTACTGCCATACCTGTCGGATATAGATTTTTCTCCAGTTCAAATAGGATGGGATTACCACCACTCACGTACACAGTCACTGCATCCCCTCTGTGAGCATACAACTTCACAACGTTGAGCTCTTCCTTTCCAGGTACTAACTGAGAGACCCCGTCAGTTCCAAGAGTGGGGAAAGCAGCCACCACATCAGCCCGAAGCTTTCTCCTGCAGAAATCACACCAATACCTGGTATGAATGCTGCCTGGATGGATTTGAATAAATATTGAGGAAACACTATAAAACATGAGGGCCAAGGAAAGACTGTCTGATTTAGAATGCCCTCTTCTAGCACACCCTTCCGAAAAATCCTGTTCTGTTTCTTATCCAGTGTCTTACCTACTCTCACTTTCTATGTTCCTGGGCAAGTCTTTCCATTTTACAGAGAAAGAGCAAAACTGAGACCCAGTGAGCATCCCAAATTGGCCTCAGCCCTGCCTTCTTGACTCTGTGCCTAACCCTAGATCCAGTCCTTTCTCATATATGCTTGGCAAATCTGGCGGCCTATGATTAGATAACTATACCAGAACCCAAAGAGTAACTACAGAACACTGGTTCCAAAATTGGAAACGTGACATTTGCATTTGCAGCACTCTGAACAGATATAGTTCTTACCACATGTGCCTTATCCTCTCCCACCTCACCCTCCATCTGTCTCTCCTGCTAGAGCGAGATGGCACTGGCACTTTTTCTTGTATGCTTGTAGTTCCCTGCGCCCCACTTGATCTTCCTCAAGGGACTCGAAACTCTTTGGAGGCCAGAGACTCTGTATTCCTGCATTTTTTTCATCCTCCACGCCTTAAACAAGACTGCATTGTACGTGTTCTTTTAAACTCATTAGAATATCCAAAACACACCGTGGGAGATACGTCAGGCCTCCCCTCCATTTTCACCCCCAAAGTGTGTCTAACCCACCCTTGCCCTGGGGTCCCTTCCGCGAATACACTCCTTGGCCTCCACTCCAGGTCGGCTGACCTAGCCCAAAGAAGGCTGTGGATCGACCAGCTTTAAGGAATAGCTGGGTGCCCTTGTGGGCGGAGCAGGCCCTTGATCTCCCTCACCTGTCCGACCCCTTGATGGCCGTGTTGGACTTGACCCGAAAGGCCTTGGCAAACATGTCTGCTGGAATGGCCTGAGGAAGAAAAGTAGAGCACAGAAGCCAGGGGTTGTCAGGAAAACGAGAACGCGGCGCCTCCCCAAACCGGAGCCCTGGGGGCAGCCATGCTGGGGCCCGGCTAGAAAAAGAGCCCGGCTGGAAACCGGCGCCGCGAAGCAATGCAAAGCCACCCCTAGTGGCAGGGCTGGGAACAGAGGCAGAGCCGGGCGAGGCCCGGGGAAGGCGGGGCGACTCCTGAACGCCCCTCCCCCGATGCGGCCCCCACCACCCGGTTCTGCGCTTGAGGGAGCGGCTGGAGCCCCTGGGTGGGTAGAGACCAGTCTCTGCCGACAGCTACAGCGTTAATTTGCATTCTATCAACGTTGAAGCGTGCTTAGTCCTCCCAGTTACCGTTCCCTTCAATTTAGTTTAGTTCCGCAAAATTGATTGGACTCTTTTATTTTTAAAAAATTTTATTTATTTATCTTTAGAGGGGAAAGGAAGGAGAGAGGGAGAGAAATGTATCAATGTGTGATTGCCTCTCGTGTGTCCCCTGCTGGGAACTGGCCTACAACCCAGGCATGTGCCCTGACTGGGAATCGAACTGTCATCCTTTGTTTCACAAGCCCAAGCTCCGTCCACTGAGCTAAACCAGCCAGGGCTGAACTCATGTTTTAGTAAACTTGCAGGCCTATTGAATGTTTTTCTTAAGGTTCTTTGTTTATTGAATCTTTACATTTTATAACACATTAAAGGTCTCGGCTAGGATTTTCTCCAAGATTTTCTGCTCCCTGGTTTTTAATTTACATAGGATGATAATAACAACAACAGGGACTCCACTCTTGACCCAGATTTGACCCTTGTGAGGTAAAAACTACAGATGATCTTTCAATGTCTCATTTAAAATATTTTTGGCCATTTGTATGTACCTTTTGGATTCAGGCATTATTTGGGGCTTTTGTTTCCAAAGTAGTTATGTTACTTAGGAGTTTATTAACAGGAGTTGCTTAATGAAAAACTCTGAGATGATTACGATGGTTTGGCCTCTACTAGCAAAGCAATAGTCCACCAATAGCTTATTCTGCCTGAAACTCTTGTGTTCTCTGTGGCATGTGGACACCATGCCTACCTCATGGGGCTTCCATAAAAGACAACTGAGACAACATGTGTGAGATGTTGCACAGTGCTTTGAAAGTTTCCAATAAATAGTAAATATTAGTAAAAGAAAAATCAATCTCAGACAGGGGTGAAGGTTTGGATTTCCCTGAGAGGGGCGGCTGTGTGCCCTGGAGGCAAAGATTTAAACACCTGGCCCTTACTAAATCAAAATCTGCATATGAAAACTTCAGAGCAGAGTGTCTATCCTCTAAGGAAAAAAAATCTTAATTGCTTTATGAGATGGTATAGTTGCACAAAGGAGAATTCCACATTGACCGTCCAAAGGTTAGGCCCTCACAGTGTCTGCCCCCCACCCTTACTGGAAGAGTTCCTAATACAGCAGAAGGGCCAGCCCCACCTCCAGCTTCCCCTGCACTTTTGACCTACCAGGCTTTTATTCTGAAGCACTGCAGCCACAAGACCAAAGTCCGAGAGCCCCTTTGCACCCCAACCGGGCCACACTTGGGGGGCGCGCTTCCAACCCTGAGCAAGTTGCCGTACCCCACAATTTTCGTCTTCCAGGGGAGGCTCTAGCTGTCAGGGAGCAGAAACTAGCTATTTCACTATTCCCTGTCTAAATACCTGGTCAGAAAAACCATGAGGTAGTAATTATTGTTTTAAGCTGTTAAGCCTGGGGATGGTTTGTTATGCAGCAATGAACTAATATAGGACCTCGAGCATTTCTCAGTCCCAGTGCATCCTGAAAGGAGCCAGTTTGTTCATGTCACTGTGACAGAAGCAATAGCTGTCCTCAGTCCAACTCTTCTCCCGGGTATCATCCTCCACTAGCTCTTTGGCTCACACAACAAAAATTGAAATTTTGTTTTATTTTTTTCCTTTTCAATGACAGTTGATACTCAATATTGTATTGGTTTTAGGTGTACAGCATAGTAGTTAGACATTTAAATAACTTACAAAGTGATCGATAAGTCTAGTACCCACCTGACACCATACACAGTTATTTCAATGTTACTGACCGTATTCTGTATTCTGTACTTTACATCACCACAAAAGTTGAAAATTTAAAAGCCTAAGATGTTCGACTAATGCACAGTTGGAGAGGTCTAGGGAAGGGAGGAGCTTCAATCAGAAAAAAACCTTTGCTAGGAAAGCTGTGACTCTGTGGCTTTTTTATGAATGGGGAGGTCCTACGGAAACCACAATATAGAGGGCCTTCCCTCCATTTTCTACACATGAAGGCCTTGCTGTTGCAAAACCAAACAACGAGCCCAGCTCACAGGGGCCAGAGCACCATCACAATCAGCTCAGCACTGCTCTGCTGCTTGGTCTCCATGGCCAGGTTGGTGGCCTGCCTTACTTGCCCATCACTGCTTCAGGAGCATGAAGACTTTCTTTGTGAGTATGATGCCCTCCTGTTCTTTCTTCCCTTTGGGGACTGCCCGAACTACATATTCCGCTGGGTTTTTAAAATCCCCTTTTTTTTCATGGCCTCCCCCAAAGGCTAATGGGTCTGGAGGACCCCAGCTGAAGCCAGTGGGAGTCCTTGGACACTAGCGATGGGGCAGGGAAAGATCATACAGATGTCAGAAGTAAAACCTTCCACAGCTCAGAGAGTTAGTTTTTCCCTTGCCTGGGATAGATCTGGAAGGACTGATTTGAGGTGAAGATGTTCTCCACAACCTGTGGCAGAAACCTGTCACTGGAAACTCTCAGAACCTAATGGACTTTAGGAAAACTCTATGAATAAAGGAAACCTGCCTTAAAAGATAGCCAACACTCCCACGGATCTTTAAGCTCCTGACCTGATCCTGTGGCAGGTGATGGGAAAGGTAAAGTGCAAGGATGCCTGAGGGGGCTGGAAGCCCTGAAGTTGGACATGAGTTTCGAGGGAAGGCCAGGCAGGGGACCAGCAGAGTCGAGATGAAAAGCTCCAGGGCAGAGTAGAGGTGCTTCCTACACCTCAGAGTAAGGATTTCAAATGCCATCTGAGCCTAAGAGAAATACTCCCTTTTAACTGATGTTCATTGCACTTTTGGGTCCTGTGATGACACCTAGGTAGAGCTGCACAGATCACACAACAGAGGACAAAATAAACGAGGCTGAGGGGACAAGCGGGGACAAGTGCTGTGAACATTCTGAATGTCATCATTCCTCTAGTGTTGTGCTGTCTCCAGCAAAGCCAAACCCAAACAGGCTGGCTTTTGTTTAATATTTTCTTTCTGGAGGACTTGAAAGCAAGAGTTTCTAGATTCTGGGACCGGGCAACACTCCCGGAGTATGAGGAGGTTGGAGGGTGTAAATCTCCTAAAGAGGTGGATGCACAGAGTGGGTAAACTGCGGGAAGAGGCCGGCACAGCAGCTTCCTGGCTGCAAGCGTTGGTGTGTGCTCCCTTCGTTTACAGTGCCAGCTCAGTGACCCCAGCCCACCTTAGGTTGGTAGGCCCAGCCAGCAGAGAGCCTGTAAATTTAGGGTTGAGGCAAGAACTGGCACAGCTAGTCAGGTGGCCCTATTTCCCTGCTTCCCTACCCACCTTCCACTCCACTGTCCCTTGGGCTCCCTGTGATTACTGTCATGTGATCTAGAGGGATGCGGCCACAAGCCTAGGGACACAAAGGACTCCTGGCAACCACCAGGAGCTAGAAGAGAGATGTCAACAGATTCTCCCCAGAAGGCTCTGGAAGAAAGCAGCCATGCTGACACTTTCCAGACTTCTGGCCTCCTAAACTGAGAGAGAATAAATGTCTGTTGGTTTCAGCCATCCAGTTGCGGCGATTAGTTACAACAACCCTGGAAATCTAACACAAGTGAAATAAAAACACGTGCTCACAAAAGGTCTGTACACAGTGTTTGTAGAACCTTAAACACAGTAGTCCCAAAGTAGGAACAGCCCAAATGTCCATTGACAGGTAACTGGGTAAACAAATCGTGGTCTGTCTACTCAGCGGACTCCTACTCCTAAAAAGGATAAACTATTGGGGGTGGGCTGGGTGGAGGAGGGCAAAGGGGGAAAACCCAGGACAACTGTAATAGAGCAACAATAAAGCAATTTTAAAAAAGAACGAACTGCTGGGATGTGCAACTACATGGGCGAATCTTGAAAGCATCACGTTGAGAGAAAGAAGCCGGAGACTAAAGGCTGCTCGCTGTACCACTTGTGTGAAGCTCAAGAACAAATAGCAGTAATCTGTGCCGATGCCTCTGGGGTGAGAGAGTCAACAGGGAAAGGGCACAAAGGGGCTGGAGAAATAGTTTATATCCTGATTAGGATGTGTGTTCACAGAGATACACATTTGTCAAAACTCGTCAACATACACATTCAAGATCTGTGCACTTTGGGGGTATAACATTTACTTTTAAAATTTAGTGAATAGCCCTGGCCAGTGCAGTTTAGTTGGTTGGAGTGTTGTCCCGTAGCTGAAAGGCTGTGAGTTTGCTTCGGCATCAGGGCACATGCCTTAGGCTGTGTGTTCAATTGCCTGTCCAGGTAACTCTGGGAGGCAACTGATCCATGTAAAACAATAGTAAATAAAAAAATTCAAAAATTAAAAAAGGATTTAGGGAATAAGATTATATGCATTCACATGTGTGTGAGAGTTTGTGTTTTGGAGAGAAGGTGGGATAGGGAGTTACTTAGGGTAATTTTGTAAGACCAGATTTCAAGTCTAATTCAAAATATTTCAGATGAAGATTTTATTCCCTACACATAGGGTTTCCAGGTTTAGAAAACAAAAGTATAAGGTACCCAGCTAAATTTGAATTTCAGAGGAAAAATACGTACTTTTTTTTGGCATCAATGTGTCTCAAATTTTACAGAAGACACACTAATACCCTATGTACAGTAAGGCCCCATAGTGAAATACGTTGATGACCTGGGAGGTGCAGGTCCAGGGAAGGCAGGTGGAGCCAGAGAAGAAACTATTTAGGAACAGTGGGCAGAAACTGTTAAATTCCTGTAATAGGTATAAATTTGATGACTGTGAGCCGAGAAGATTGACCCTTGGTGACTGAAAGACAAAGGAAAGGATGTGGAGAAAGGGGGACCCTCATGCACTGTTGGTGGGATTGCAGACTGGTACAGCAGCCGCTGTGGAAAACAGTATGGAATTTCCTCAGAAAACTAAAAATGGAAATGCCTTTTGATCCAGCAATTCCATTTCTGGGACTATATTCTAAGAATCCTGAAACACCAATCTGAAAGAAGATATGCACCCCTATGTTCATAGCACCGTTACTTATAATAGCCAAGATCTGGAAACAGTCTAAGTGCCTATCAGTAGATGAGTGAGTGGATAAAAAAAAAGCTGTGGAAGATTTACACAGTGGAATACTGCTCACTGGTATAAAAAAAAAGGAACTCTTACCTTTTGAGATGGCATGGATGAACCTAGAGAACATTATGTTAAGTGAAATAAGCAAGTCCATGAAAGACAAATACCGTATAATATCACTTTTATATGGAATCTAATGAACAAAATAAACTAATGAGCAAAATAGAATCAGAGGCATAGAAACATGGAATAGACTGACAGCTGTAAAAGGTGTCGAGGGAGATGAAGGCAGGTTGTAAGAAAGTGAAGGGATTGGGAAAAAACCATGTATGACCCATGGACATGGACAAAGGTGTGGGTATTGCCTAAGGGAGTGTGGGGCTGAGTGGAAGGGGTAAGGGGGGTGGAAATTGAGACAACTCTAATAGCATAAACAATAAAATATTTTTTAAAAAACAAAGGAGAGAGAAGGAGCATCCATGGGATCATGGTGTGGAGCTGAAGATCTAGGACCTTCTAGGCACCTAGCAAAGGCCTTGTCAATGAAAAGACACTTGATGAAATTGTCTAGCATTGGGGCACACATCTGGAGGACAGGAAGCTGAAACTATGGTTTGGGATCTCATTAATGTTTATGATGTCTCCTAGGAAGTATGGGTCTTTCTACAGATAAAGCTACTTGTTTAATCAAGGACTGTATGGGAGTATGAAGTGTCTTGTCTACCAGTTATCAAATCCCAGGGGGGAATGAAAACCATCTCCTCTTCTAGAGGTCGATATTATAAAAGCAAGTTTTCTTTCCATCAGTCTTCAGTTCCCCGGGCCGTGACATTTCTGGGCACGCTCCGTGTGAGGACCTGTTGCTTTTACTTCAGTGTGACTTTCTCGAACTTCATGCTCATTTCGGTAAAGGAGCACAAACCAGATATGTAAGTGTGGCTTTTTAAAGGGGTGGTTTTTCCTTATTGAAAACTGATTTCCCAGTTCAGTGGCTGTCCGGAGCTAGAAGAGCAAAAGGAGTTGGTGGTTCGGGGGAGAGAGTAGCCTCAGGGCTCTGGACAATGGAGAAACCCGGGAGGAGCTCTGTGGGACGAAGGGACAGAGGCCGCTTTCCAGGCCCAATGGAAACACCTTTCCTATTCTCTGTGGCTCCTTGAGGGTCCTCCGCCTGGAAGGACTGTGTTTCTAGGCTTCACGGGGCAAGAGCAGATTTTGTCTTAAAAAGCAAGCAAGCACACAAAAGTGAAGACCTCAGTCTGGATGGCCCACAAGTAATACAATTTTGCGGAGAGTATTGGATAGTAAGACTGAGATTTCCACTGATCAGTGGGCAGTTTCTAAAATCCTGGTGATATCAACACCTTCACAGAGAAGATGGGTACTGTACTGGGTACTGTGCTTGACATGGAGAATATGAAAATTATTGTTTTATTTTTCACTTACAGTTTACATTCAATATTTCATATTTATTTCAGGTGTACAGCATAGTGTTTAGACAACCATATACTTCACAAAGCATTCCCCCTGATATTTCAGTTACCCACCTGGCACCATACGTAGTTATTACAATATCATTGACTATATTCCCGGTGCTGTACTTTACGTCCATGTGACTATTTCATAACTACCAATTTGTACTTAATCCACTCGCCATTTAATAAGACAAGGTCTCTGTCTCAAAAAGTGAAGCAGACCCAGGCACATGTCATTATAATCAGGGCAAGTTGAAACACTTGGATTTCCTGCACACCCAGATATTTGCTTCTTTGTTCTGAGGAGGGGCTGAGCTAGGCAGCAGGAGGGGAGAAAAGAAAGCCCCTGAAGCCCCGCAGACAGACGGGCCCATCCTCCTTCCAAGGTGGTTTAGACATTGTTGGTTTCACTGGTGTCCCTTGGGAGTTTTGAGCTTGTGCCTCTACTGTCCTCACAAGGCACTCACCCAAGTGTTTCTTCCAGGCGCAGACAGTGTCTCTCCACAAGCAATTCAGATAAGAACATTATTCTCCATCTTTGTACACTCCAGTTAATTTTAACTCCCCTAATGGGTTAGCTTTCTGGGAAAAATGCTTGACTGGAACATCCTTTAACCTGGCTTTTATGACAAAACAAAGAGGTGCATAAAATTAGAGGGTCACAGCTGTAGAGACGTATTGACAGGGCCCTTGGTCGCTGCACTTACATGACCCTGCATGGGAAGCACTTCACAAATTGCTCGATAGTGCATGGGGGGCATCTTTGAGGGCCTTTTCCATCCATTATTCAGCTGACATGGGGAGATGCATTTCAAGGCCTACTGTCCAGACATTTGAGATTTGAGGAGGTGAGAGATTTCCAGTAGCCAGGTGAGCCTGATGTGGATCAGGACTTAGGTGACACAAACAGAGTTACTCTCCAATGTCCAGCCATAGTAAATATCAGCTGGTTTCACTGTCCAGCATCTATTTATCCCCTTTCTGGTACCCACAGGAGCAATTTTCTCTGGAGAATCAGCATCTCCCTAACTTTCTGTCCAATGTCCTGCAGATGACCCTGATGTTGGCTCCAGGTGGCCCAGGCCTGACCCATCAGAGCATTGCACTTTCTGGGCCACAGGTTTGGTTCAAGGGTAGACCCAATCAAAGCCAATGGCATAGTGAGACAAAATGGAAACTACTGAGAGAGCTTTTCTGCTGAACTGATCATGTTGTTTGGACAGAAGAAGTCTGACAATGAAGTCAGTATGTATGAAGGAGCACAGAACCAAGAAATGGAGAGAGAACAGGGCCTAATTTAAATTCAGGCCATACCTGAATTTAGCTCTAGTGCTTAAGATTTTAAAAATGTTTATGATACATTTTATTTGAGCAGTTACATTTTAAAATATTTGCAATAGAGAAAGTCCTGACCTGTACATAAGTGATAGAGAATTGATTTACTAGGCCCAGGTGCCATGAATAAAACAGGCTTAGCCCTGCCCTGGCTGGTGTAGCTCAGTGGATTGAGCTCGGGTCTGCGAACCAGATGATCGCGGTTCAATTCCCAGGCAGGGTACATGCCTGGGTTGCAGGCCAGTTCCTGGCAGGGGAGTCACGAGAGGCAACCATACATTGATATTTCTCTTCCTCTCTCCTTCCCTTCCCCTCTAAAGATAAATAAATAAAATTTTAGAAAAAACAAAAAACAAAAAAGCAGGCTTAGCCCTGGCCAGTGTGGCTCAGTTGGCTGGAGTGTCGTCCTGTAACCAAAAGTTTGCAGTTTGATTCGCAGTCAGGTACATTCACATGTACCTAGGTTGCAGGGGCATACGGCTCACAGGAGGTGACCAATCAGTGCTCCTCTTGCATCGAGGTTTCTCTCCCTTTTCTCTTACTAAAAGCAATGAAAAGATAATATCCTTGGATGAGGGGGAAGAAAATAGGTTTAGTGTGTTTCCAAAGTCCAGTGGGTCTTGGGCTCCAAGGTCTACACTGGTGAGCTCCAAGCCTGGTGGGTGAACAGCAGCCACAACAGAAACAGCAGTAGGACCCCTTACCAAGAAATTCTTAATCATTAGATCCAGTGGGGTTGGAGGGTAGAGAGGGTAGGTAGGAATTGATATTTTTCCAAAGTACTAGTATCATTTATTTACTACAGCATCTCAAAACCCAGTGGCTTAAAACAATCATCTGATTTGCTCACAGTTCTTGAGGGTTTCTTGATTCGGTTCTTCTGCTGGCTTTGCCTGGGATCTGCCTGAGCCTGCTGTGGGGGGCGGCCCGGGGGGCGGGGGTGGGGTGCAGCACAGCTGTGCTGGGTGGCCTCTCTCTCTTGTCTCACAGTGGAGTTGGTTGAGGATTCTCCACCAAGCTAGTTCAGATTTGTCCACGTGGTGGCAGCATTTAATAGCATGAGAGGGAAGCTGCGGTCTCCTAAGGCCTAAACTCAGAATACAAACCAATTTTGTCAGTTTCCATTGGTCAAAGCAAGTCACGTGGCTAGTCAGAGAACTATTTGTCCAAGAACTGGAAAAATAGTCTCACCACTTACCTGGAGCAGCTGCAAAGAATGTGTGGCCATGTTTAATCTCCCACAGTACCTAAGGTTCTTAAGCCTTAATGTGCTAAACTACCGCAAATTTAGTGGCTTTAAACACACAGATTTAATATCTTACAGTTCCGGAGGTCAGTAATCCAAAAATTGAGTTGTTGGCAGAGCTGTTTTTTTCTAAAGTCTCTGGGGGGAAATCTGTTTCCTCGCCTTTTTCAGCTTCTAGAGGTTACCTTCGTGCGTTGATTTGAGGCTCCTTCCTCCACCTTCAAAACCAATTCGAGCATCTCGAAATCTCTTTTTCTTTGACTTCTGCTTCCATTGTCACACGTCCTGGTTTGACCTTCCTGCTTCCCTCTTCCACTTTATAAGGACCCTTGTGATTGGATTGAGCTCATCAGGATAATCTAGGATAACCTCCCCGGCTCAAGATCCTTAACTTCATCTCATTTGCAAAGGCTCTTTTTGCCACTTAAGGTGACATATTCACAAGTTCCAGGTTTGGGATATGGATATGATTTGGAGAATCATTATTCTGTCTACTGCATTTTGGAATCTTAGATCAAGGGAAACTATGTCACAGAATTCAGAGGATCCAGTGGTCTAGTCTGGGCCAATGTACAGGCAGCGTGATGGGAGTGGGTTGTAGAATGAAATAGACCAGGGTTTGAATTCCAATTCACCACACGCCAGCTGGATGACCTTAGATAAGTTATTCATCTCCAAGATTGTTCTCTGAAGTGTAAAATAGCCATCTCATGGGATTGTTGTAAATTTTAAGTGAGAAAATATATGGAAAGCACTTCAGATGGTGCCTGGAACATAATAAATACTTAATAAATAGTAAAGATAATTAGAAAGAGTTCTGGTCCTGTAAACCAAAGAGTTGCCAGTTCGATTCCCAATCAGGGTACATGTCTGGGTTGTGGGCGAGGTCCCCAGTGGGGGTCACGCAAGAGGCAATCACACATTGATGTTTTACTCCCTCTCTTACTCCTTTCCTTTCCTTCACTCTAAAAATAAATATATAAAATTTTTTTTTTGAAGAATGAGTCCTGGTTAGGTTTTAAGACTTCAGAAATGTAGTTTCATTTTGTTCCCAAGGGCTGTAAGTGGAACTAGTCATGCTGACTGAGGAGAAGCAAGTGAAAAGAGATGTCAGAAATTTGGAGAAAAGAAATATTTCTGAGGTTAGAGATTAATAAGGATGAAATTTGGGATTTGGGAGACACAGTCCTGGAGGAAGCACAAGGATTTTGTTTGCTATTTTTGTTGTTGTTTCCAAGATTCAGAAGCATTTATAGGGGCATCTTTCAAAGCTTAGAGAGAGTGAGAACAAAAAGTGAGTGAAGTTCAGAAGAGAGAGTTTGCTAAGGCTCTAGAAGAATAAAACACGGCTGTAGTGTTTCCGTGAGGTAGGCTTCTGTGTTTCTGAAAAAATAGCAAGTTCATGTTTCTGGAGCTCAGGTGAATTTGAGGTTGATATAGCTCAGGGAAGAGAATGAATTTCCCATGATGTTTAAAAATGCATTTCCGTTTTGTGATTCATATGTCAGACTATGTACTATGGCACATCATGCTGCAGAAGAATAATTTATACCAGTGAAACTATTTAAACTTAACCTAACCAGCCAGCAAAATTCCAGAAGAACATGGCTACTAGGATGTCTTCTTAACTTACGCTTTGAAACTGCTATTATCACATTCTGAATGATCCAATCATCTTGGAAGATCCTGAAATAGTTCCATTTTATTGTTGTCTTGTTACAGGTTCCTTATTTTGCAGAAGTTTTAGAACTGGCTTCAAAGGGCAGACAGGTACCATAAATGATATATGGTAAATCTGGGATTAGCTGCCTGAGGAAAATCATGGAGATTTTGAACTACTCTCAAGTGGGGCTTTGGAGGGGAAGATAGGGCATGAATGGTGTGAGAAATGCCTTGTTCGGGAGTGGGAGAGCACAGAGCAGCAGCTCAGAGGGGACTTAACCCAGCCACACCATTAAAACAGGGGCTCTTTGAAGAGGCACTGGAAAGTACTTGGGTCACTAAGGCTAGAGGTCCACGAATAAGAAAACTTGTGGGGCAAGTTCCACTCAAATGTTTAGAGAAGGAAAGTGGTTTGAGGGGTCCAAAAAAGTACTGAGAACAGTGATTATTTAATGGAATTTCACAATCTTAGAGCTGAAGGAGACCTCAGCAACAATCTAGTCCAAACCTTTTGTTGCCATGGAACTTTCTTTAAACAAAAGCTTGGATAGGGGCCTAAATACAAACCTATATGAAAGCAGGATTGCTTGCGGAAAGCAGGTGTGGGGTGGGGACCAAAACATATTTATAAAATTAGAAAAAAAGTTAAAAGCATCATGGAGGAAAACATTTTTATTTATATCAGAGGCTAAAGAAACATTGACCGCGAAGGATAAAATTCCCCAAACAAACACAGTCTTAATTTAATAAGTGAAGAGCCTTTGGATTTTAATGGCATGTTTACTTGCAAGAAGGAGAACAGGAAATATGACTTTTAGTCACACGGAAATAAGCCTCGGATGGAAATTTTCAATTTATGGCGTGGTTTTGGGTCAATGGGTCCCCACGTCCCATCATGTGGCGCCCTTGTTCAGCATTTACAAAACGCATTTGGTGGTCTCCTACAGTCAGACGGCCTCGTGCTTTGTTGGTTTAGAAATTCTGATTGGATGCCGCGCTCAAGAAAACAATACTTGTGTTCTATTTTAACATCTTCCTCTATCACTTGTGTTCCAACTAACAAAATCCGTTTAACGTTGATGTTACTTAGACATCAACGTTACACTTTTAATGGAATTTCACTTTTTTGACGTTGTCTTAACTTCTTAGAAAAGACCCCCGCCCCCTCCCGGGCCTCTGCCTCCCACACAGGCTCCAGGGAAAACGACGGGAAGAGCCTCTTTCCAGGGGGCCTGCTGCAGCGGGAGAAAGGCAGGGAATTCGCACACTTCTAGCTTCAGGTTTGGCCAACTAGGAAATCCCGAGGAAGTACGGCCCCTCTGGGTTGTTTTCTCATCCCTAAAATGTCTCTTGGAGCCCTACCATCCACGGCATCCCACTGTAGGGGGCTCAGCCCTCAATTTATATTCTGGAAAAGAGAGCTGAAATCTGTAAAAAGGGGCTGTCATCTGGTATGGTTACTGAGATTCAAAAAAACAAAAAACAAACAAAAAGTGTAACGATCGAAAGCACTGGTAGTGTCACTACCTGGTTTTTTTATTATTGCTCTCCTACATAACTTCTTTCGGGGGGCGCTCTGAAGGGAAGTCTTAATTATTACACTCTTTTTCATTCGTTTTAAAATTCATATTCAGAACAGGTATTAGAATTCCAGGGTGCGACGTGTTAAGGAACAGCGGATTCTGAGGTACGAATGGGGACTAGGTGCTCCTTTCACAATCCTCCGGTGGGGCCTTGCCCCCCCGGTCCCCCAACTGCCGCCCTCGGCCCTCGGCTCGCCGCCAGCGGAGTCCTCGGCTTGGGTGGTAGCTCTCCGATTCGAACCTCCCAGAGCCTGCGTGGTGGAGAAAGGTCTCCGGCCCCGCCTCCGTGCATCACGTGTCTTTGCGCAGAGGCGTTTACCGGGGCGTGCCGCGGTTGCTAGGCGACCACGCGGCTCCCCAGCCCGCCCCTGCCTTGGCTGCACTCCTTCCGCGTCCCGGCTAGTCGCGAGCGAAGGCACGCGGCGCTGCAGTGTCTGCAGGAGAGTCCCCCGGGAAGCGTCGTGGTCCGGAGGCAGCCGCCCCATCGCGAGTGGACGCTGCTCTCCAGACCCTCCAACCGCCGCCCCTCCCCCCGGGGGTCCCGAGCTAGGTGATGGGAGGTACGGCTCGCGGGCCAGGGCGGAAGGATGCGGGGCCGCCCGGAGCCGGACTGCCACCCCAGCAGCGGAGGTAACGGCGCCGCTGGGTAACGGGCTAAGGGGTTCCCGACAGAGCGGCTGGCGCTCGCAGGCGAGGTCAGGGGGCAAAGAAAATTTGGACCCCAGCACGAGGGACGAAGGAAGGGGTCTGATCCCCACCGGGAGCCGGCCCCTCCTCTCCCTCCTCATCAGCTCCCCTCCCCCAGAGAGCCGGGGAGGGAGGTGGTCGGATTTAGAGGAATTCCCACCCTCGAGATTCTCCCTGCAGGACCTAGGTCGAGGGGTATATGGTAAGGAACAATGAGGAACTGGGACTTTTTAGCAAACTGGGGGAGACCGGGAGCAATCGATTTCAGAGAATCCTTGTTGCTTAGAGCCGATAACCAAGGGCTGAACTCTTGGGGCTTTGCGTGAGGGGTACGGTTTGACTTCGGATGTGCAGGTTAGGGGCTCTGCTGATAGGGTTTGGGGTGGGTCCAAGTTTTGAGAGATTCTGCACCTTGCATAGGGTCCCCTCGTCGCTTCATGTGCGTGGATGGAGACGTCCTTTGGGTAATTTCCAATGGCGACTGAAAGATATCTATAGATCTCCCTATACCTTTTTTCTTTAAATGTGGACGTCTGTCCCATTTTGTTTTTTTATTTGTACTGTTGGCAGACTCACATCCAGAATTTTTGATTCATGTCAGTGAAGCAGTTTTCGTTAAAGATATAAATGGTCCTATCAGAATGTGAGCATGTTTTGAAAAAAAATTTCAAAAACATTTGTAGTGTTTTTTTTTCTGTTTGTATTCCTATAGCACATCGATTAAGAAAACTCAAACTAATTTTACAAAACAGTTTTTAAAGGCAACCGAACTATTCCAGCATATTTTAGAAGATTTTAGAAAAATCTTTCCTTGTAACCCCGGGCATCATTATTGTATATCGTGTAAAAATGAAATAATGAAATGCTGGTGTGTGTAGCTGGGAAATCCACATTTTGGGGGGTAGATGAAATACATTATTCAGGGTCATCTTGTAGACTAAATAAATCATCTTTTGTGTTTCCTTACCGTGGTGGAGACTCAGTGTTAAAGAAGAAAGAAATGTTCCATCCTTCATCATTTAGCATTTAGCTTCCACCATCCACCAGGAGATGAAATTAGACCATTAGAAAATGAAAAAAGTGAAATTAGAACATTTTGAAATTTAGAGGATCCCTTAATATTTGCTGTAGCTTTCACTGTACTTCTCTTCAAGTTACGTGGATATTAAGTAGGTAAAATAAGTTAAAGAAGAAGAAGACAACAAGAGTCCTAAGAAGGCCTTTATTTCTTGCCTATGGGAACCAGAGTGTTGACTGGAATGATTCTTCCCATTATAGCATGTGGAAAACAGGCTCAGGAGGAATGCAGTGCAGCCAGTGGTGGAGCTGGGATTAGAATCCAAGTCTGGAAAATACAGTTTCTTCTGTCACACGCCCCCCCCCCCCCCCCCCCGCCGCCCTGTTCTGGTTAGTTTTAGGATCCAGATTCAAACTAGCCTTCATTTTCAATTAGTAAGTTAAATGAGATCCTTTTTGATAGGCCTTCTTTTTAACAACATCCGGTAAGACTGTTAACTATTTCAAAATACAGACTTAGAAATGCTATACTTTCTGGTCAAAAAAGGAAAGAAAATTTGGGTTTCCTTTTTTCCTTTGCCAAACACCCCGGTTGTTTGTATTCAACGCCAAAATGCAGTGTAGACATTTATTTGTATTCATTAGTCTTTGTAGCAGACATGAAGCAGTTAAGACACAGATGCTTTGGAAGTAGAAATTTGTGTACTTCAATTACTAACAGATTTTATCTGTAATCCTTTCAACTAGATTGGGGGATGGTGTCTACGATACCTTCATGATGATAGATGAAACCAAATGCCCACCCTGTTCAAATGTTCTCTGCAATCCTTCTGAACCGCCTCTACCTAGAAGACTACATGTAAGTAAATGAAACAATGTTTTATGCTGTATTTGTCTCGGAAAGGAGGAAGTGCTCCTTCATGCCCAAGGTATGGTTACTACTGGCAACCCAGACTCTTTGTTTCCTTTTGGTTTTCTCTTGATTTTGGATTAAGAACTTCTGTGGTCTGAGTTGAGGTTTTCAGACATTTGTATTTGGAGACCAACTCTTTGAACCACTGGGATAAATACATGGCACTAGGAAAAAAATAATATGCTACTTTTTATCTAGGTAATGTTTATTTTTTGTGATGAATGATATATATATATATATATATATATATAGTGTATTCAAATGCTCCGTGTAATGAAAACAAAGAAGAGAGAATATCCCTGAGTTCGTAGATCTGTAGGTTTTTCCTCTACAATATAGAAATGTAGTTTCAGCTTATCATATGCTAAAGTGAACCATTTTTTAGTTTTAATTTTGCTTTTTAAAATTTATTTTTAATTTAGTTGACATACTAGTTTCAAGTACAAAACATAGTGATTCTATATTTACACACCTTACCAAGTGATCCAAGTGGTAAGTCCAGTACCTGCCTGGCCCATACATAGTTATTACGGTATTATTGACTGTGTTCTCTAGCCATACTTTATATCCTGTGATTTATTTCGTAACTGAAAGTTTGTGCTTCTTGATTTCCTTCCCCTTTCTACTTCTCTGGCAATCATCAGTTTGAAAACACTCATTTTGTAGATCATACACAAAATGTAATAGTACAGTTTGGTTTTTGAAGCATTTAGTCATTTTGGAGACTGCGGAAATTTAGCTTTGGGTACTGTTTTACTTAAGATAATAAAAAATTAATTTATATTCCCTCAGCGTAGCAAGGAGAGCAGGGACAAGCTTGGGCAAGCTCCACGATAGGGAGACATTTATCCTGAGACTTCAAAATTTGCCGCATCTAATGAACAAATTGAATAGTTGAATAGACTGGTTTTAATATATTCCCTTTATGTTTCT
Organism: Sturnira hondurensis; assembly: GCF_014824575.4. Lineage (NCBI taxonomy): Eukaryota > Metazoa > Chordata > Mammalia > Chiroptera > Phyllostomidae > Sturnira > Sturnira hondurensis. The sequence continues at coordinate 505,441 of NW_028089713.1, read as the reverse complement.
GTGTTGAAGACCTAACAGTGTTCCTATATGAGAAAAAAAACTACCTGTATATTTCACAGCTCCTCCCAACTCTTTGTCATCTTTTGCTAATCAACCTTTCACTACTTTCAAGGCTGATACTATCACAAAGTAAGGGATAAATGTATTTGGAAGGCCAGTCACCCTATTTTTAATCTTCTCTCTGGAGTGAGGTAAGGCTCCTTTCCACTTTCTGTTAGTTTATTTCTTCAATTTGTAAAAACCTCCGAGGACTCCAGAACCACGTGTTCTTTGGGTTGACCTTTAGATTTCTTGGTTACTTGTTGCCAATTAGCATCCCTTTATAGGAGGTTGGTGCATTAACATGTGACTTAAAAGTTCATTTTAACTTTAATTCAAAGTTGGCTAATGCTAATTCCCTTCCATTAGCTCAGATAAATTCTATGTTTGGGGATGAAAATAATTTCTTACAGCATGGTATTCAGAGTAACAGTTTTTGGGAAACACAAGATTTTAGATTCTAACCCAATGGTGTCTTTGCAAACTTTGCTGAAAAATGCTTTTTGACCTCTTGGTTATGCTTATATATAGTTCATGATGCCATGCGTCCATCCCGACACCCTATTACTGTTTTCACAGAGGCTTTTAACATCACTGTTTATCTAAGATGCTCACGTCGTGAACTACAGATCATCTACTCACAGGCTTTTCTTGGGTTAGGTTTTGTGTTGCAGAGATTTTGGGTCAAGAACTAGGGAGAGGATGGTGTTTTATATCTGAATGAGAAGGTTTTTTTTTCCTGAATTTCTTAACAAGATCTTTAAGATTTGATTAACACAGTAGAAGATTCTATTTAAAATGTTAAGAGACCTCCACATTAACAGTGTATATGAAGCATTCTTAAATAAAACATGATTAATCTGGCGTTGTATATCTCTTTGTATGAAATTACATAGTTGAAATATTTGGGGTAGTTGATCAGTACATTGCTTGGTTATTGTGATTGTAAACCCAGACTAGAAATATACAGTGTTTTAAAACTATTGTACTCTTAACATGTGTGAATGTTGTAGATTCTCCTAGAACAATGGAAGGAAGATTTTATTTATAGAATAGCAGGCTTGGTACATAATTGATCCAGGCTAGTGTTTGAGGTATTTACAGGAAAGGAAAGAACGCTGAGGAGAGAACCCCTCCCTGTGTGGAAAAATTCCTTCCTGGAACTTTTCAGATCCACTGGAGATTGGAACCTTGATCATCCGTAGTGAACTACACCTGTAGTATCGTGTTCTGTTCTGGGGGTTACAGTTCAAGAGAGGCATAAAGGGAAGCGTGTATTGAGAAAATGAATAGGATGGTAAGGGAACCTGACGCAGCCATGGGAGGTAGAGAATGTCATGGGGGTGATGAACCTGGAAAAAACTGACGGGGACAGGACAGCCCCTTTTATGCCTCTGAGGGCTTTTACATGAAATTTGGATACTCCCAGGTGGTTCCAGAAGGCAAGATAACACTTACTGTTCAGGGAGGGAGATTTAGGCTCGCTTTTAAGAAAAACCATGAGTCAGGAAATGAAAATGACATTTTTAATCTTACTGTAGTGGATCTTTGGAAATTAAATTCCTGCTCTATATCTGTTCTTATTAACGTCTGTCCCTGAGTCCCTCTCTTTGTCACAAATAGAAGTGAAGACGTCCAGAGCCAATGCAGCCTTACGTGTAGACAGAGCACGGGAAATACCCAGGGGTGGACCCTGGACCACAGATACCTTTCCCTCCAGCTGTCGCTGAGGGCTGCAGTTCCTAGAGTCAGTCCTTTGAGTTAAGGCATTGATCTTTCCTTAAGTTCAAATATGTCTGGAGAGGTAACACGCTACATTGTACAGCAAGTTGAAAGCAGGTGGCGGAGAAAGGGGGTAAGGTGTTTCTGTGCGTCCTGAGGGAAGGCCTGCGGTGGAGCAGAAGGCATATTTAGTGCCAGATGTCTAGTGGAGGGAGACTGGCAGTGTGGAAGAAGCACCACAGGGAGGAGAGAAACTGAAAGAGGAAAGGGAGGGTGTGTAGGTGTTTAAACCTTAACATATTGAGAATTATTGTTACCAATGTTTTTAAGGTGTTTTATAGCTGGTGAGGGGCTTTTGCGTATATTATTGGTATTGTGTGACTTACACGGCATCCTAAGGTGCTGCTGCCCGCGTTCCACAGATGGGCTAAAGGTTAAGCAACCTGCCCAGGGACTTAGAGCTTTTAAAGCAGTGTAGTTATGACCCCAGCCCAGGCCTCTGGCTCCACATTGCTTCAGGATGTGACCCCAAGGCTAGCAGTAAGTGTTCAGCTGGAGTAAAATAAATTAGGGAGTAAAATTTTAAGGAAAACTGGCTGAGGTGCATGCAGATGTTCATTTTGTTATTTAAATCTACCTAAAATCAAAAAACGATAATTCCCTAGTTCAGCCAAAGTATCTCCTAATAGACTGTTCCTTGAAAACACCTGTTTGTTTGTTTGTTTGTTTGTTAACAATAAATGTTCATGTGAATGTTGGATGGGTAGGACCCCTTTCTTTTTTTCATTCTTAAAAATGAGCATACTTATAGTTATTTGACTTCTTTCTAATTACTGCTGAGAAAAACCTTGCATTATATTTACATTTTAGCAAGGTATTTAGGTTCTGTCTGCAGGTTTTTTATTTTATTTTTTTTGACCAGTGATACTTACCTATTTTTGTATCAGATGTTTCCTGGTCTGTATCTCACCTTTTTTTAAAAAAACATTTTTTAAATACCCATTTTATTTATTTATCTTTAGAGGGGAAAGGAAGGAGAGAAGGAGAGAAATATCAATGTATGGTTGCTTCTCATGAGTCCCCTGCTGGGAACTGGCCTGCAACCCAGGCATGTGCCCTGACTGGGAATCGAACCACGATCCTGTGGTTCACAGGCCCGCGCTCAATCCACTGAGCTACACCAGCTTGTATCTCACCTTCTTGCTTTAAAACTAATGCCAAACTGTAGCTATAGTTGTAAGTAATCTATAAATGTTTAAATTGATTAAATGACCTAAAAGGAGGAGGCAAGAACTAATGTTTTGCTTTTATAACTTAGATTAGGAACTATCTTTACGAATTGTTGCACTTAAATACTTTCGTCCTTTTTTTGTTGTTTATTTTCATCTTTTATATTATTATTTATTTAAGGTAATAGGCCAGATGTTGTTTATTTGGGTTATATTAAAATTCTGTTTTTGAAAGGTTTGGTCACTTTAGATCATTAGCTTTAAATTTGTATCATAACTTTTTAGAGATTATACTCATAGTTTAGAGCTTTCCTGGAATTATCTACCCTGATCATAGAGGCTGTCAGAAATTACCAAACACATCTTGAGTACAGTTCTTTGGAGTTTATTAAGAAAAACATGTTCTTTGGAGTGTCCCAGAATTTGCTTTTAGCGACAGATTTAACATTTTTCTCTTGATTTCTTTTTCTATCACCTTCTTACATTTTTCTAGTTTTTGTTTATTTGGTTTTGGTTTTCCTCCATCTCATTTCAACGAATCTTGTTTCATTTCAGAGAAATTAGTAGAGCTGTCTTTTGTGGGTCACTGTGTTGCAGGCAAGTTAAGCAAAATCAAACGGAAAGAGTGGCAGTGTGTCCTTAACACCGCGCCCCTGCTGAAGAAGAAGAGGCACTTGTGCCTGATTGGGAGAGAGACCCTTCTCTCCTCAGGAGAGGTTTATAAGAAGCCCCAGGGCATGGGATTCGCATGCCATTCAGATGCATAAAGAATTGGCCTAGGTGACCCCAAGAGTTCTCTTTGACTTAGAACTTTTGTGATTCAATGAACTGAGCTATAAGGCTGCAATAACTTATTTAGGGACCTGAGAGAAGCCGATGAGGACTTGATTGGTTCTAGGCCACAGTCAACATTCAGCCCCATTGGAGAGCAGTAGTACAGGCAGTAGGAGACCCCGGTGCCAAAGTTATGTTAACAGGAGGGGCCCTGGACTGACAGAAGTCCTGGGTTCAAATCCTGTTTCTGCTCTTTACTAATACTTTGTTACTTACAGTGGGCGTGGTGGCCTCTGCCGATCAGGTGTCTGCACTAAGTTCTGCATCGATATGGTGACCTGTTGGGAGTGGGGGCCGGCAGGTTGCCTAAGGCGGGGTGGATCGGCCCAAGTTAGAGAGCAGGTCAAAACTCATGTGCTGATCGATAATACTCTGTTATTTACAGAATACTTCAATACGCATTGTGTTGATCCTGCTTATATGCCTGTAAGATTTGGAAAGGTAGTGGAAAGCATTAGTCAAAAATATAAACCAGTGCATATGTATACAGTCAAGTGCCAGGTTTTGATACAAGGTTAATCAGTATGGGCTTGGAGGAAGAGAGGACTTGAATTGGGCCTTGAAAGAGTGTAGGGTTTGAGTGATTGGGGCAAAAAGATTCTCAGTAGAAAGATGGACTCTATTAGAAGGAACCTAGAATGATAGGGTGTGGTGAGAAAACCGTCTTGTCTTGGACAACGCAAAACATTTATAGGGGTGAGGGGTGGCTAGAATACTTTGAAGGTTAGTATAACATTTCTAGAGACTTCTGCTTATCCCACTTTTGGGTCACGTCAACTTAAACGACTGGATGTACTTCGTTGTTGTGTCGAGGGAGGAGTCTTCCATCCTTCTACTTTGTTTTTCATGACTTTAGCATTATATTCATTGTCCTTTTCCGTAGATCGCCACTGAGCAGTTAACGAGAGACCCCACTCAGCGCTTTCTGAATGGGGGCGAAATGAAGGTGGAACAGCTGTTTCAAGAGTTTGGCAACCGAAGAGCTGACACTTTTCAGTCTGATGGCGTCAATGACTCTGAAAAATGCTCTCCCACTGTTTCTCAGGGTAAAAGTTCGGAGAGCTTGAATATGGTCAAGTCCAACAGTTCACCCAAAGCACCCAAAGCGGTGCCTCTGACTCCAGAACAAGCACTGAAGCAGTACAAACACCACCTCACTGCTTATGAGAAACTGGAAATTGTTAATTATCCAGAAATTTACTTTGTGGGTCCAAATGCCAAAAAAAGACATGGAGTTCTTGGTGGCCCCAATAATGGGGGATATGATGATGCGGAAGGGACCTATATTCATGTACCTCGAGACCATCTAGCTTATCGATATGAGGTGCTGAAAATTATTGGCAAGGGAAGCTTTGGGCAGGTGGCTCGGGTCTACGACCACAAACTTCGACAGTACGTGGCCCTGAAGATAGTGCGCAATGAAAAGCGCTTTCACCGTCAGGCAGCTGAGGAGATCCGGATTTTGGAGCATCTGAGGAAGCAGGACAGAACTGGCAGCATGAATGTTATCCACATGCTGGAGAGTTTCACGTTCCGGAACCATGTGTGCATGGCCTTTGAATTGCTGAGCATAGACCTCTACGAGCTGATTAAAAAAAACAAGTTTCAGGGTTTTAGCATCCAGTTAGTACGAAAGTTTGCTCAGTCCATTTTGCAGTCCTTGGACGCGCTTCACAAAAATAAGATCATTCACTGTGACCTGAAGCCAGAAAACATTCTCCTGAAACACCACGGGCGCAGTGCGACCAAGGTCATTGACTTCGGGTCTAGCTGCTTTGAGTACCAGAAACTTTACACATATATCCAGTCTCGGTTCTACAGAGCTCCAGAGATCATCTTAGGAGGCCGCTACAGCACGCCGATCGATATATGGAGTTTCGGCTGCATCCTTGCCGAACTTTTCACAGGGCAGCCTCTCTTCCCTGGGGAGGATGAAGGAGATCAGCTGGCCTGTATGATGGAGCTGCTAGGGATGCCGCCGGCCAAACTTCTGGAGCAGTCCAAACGTGCCAAGTACTTCATTAACTCCAAGGGCCTACCTCGCTACTGTTCGGTGACTACTCAGGCAGATGGGAGGGTTGTGCTTGTGGGGGGTCGCTCACGTAGGGGTAAGAAGCGGGGACCCCCAGGCAGCAAAGACTGGGTGACAGCGCTGAAAGGGTGTGACGACTACTTGTTTATAGAGTTTTTGAAAAGGTGTCTTCACTGGGACCCCTCTGCCCGCCTGACCCCAGCTCAAGCATTAAGACACCCTTGGATTAGCAAGTCTGCACCCAGACCTCTCACTGTTGAGAAGGTGTCAGGCAAACAGGTGGTAAACCCTGCAAATGCTTTCCATGGACTGGGTTCCAAGCTGCCTCCGGTTGTTGGCATAGCCAATAAGCTTAAAGCTAACTTAATGTCAGAAGCCAGCGGCAGCATACCTCTGTGCAGCGTGTTGCCAAAACTGATTAGCTAGTGGACGGTGATATGCTTAGAGATGCACATGTGTGTATTTTTAATTACCTTGCAAACCTGAAAATGGAAAAAAATTACAAGCCTTTGGTGGATGTTTTTGTTAGACTAGATTTCTTTTTTTTTAACAAGACAAAACATTTTTATATAACTGTAAAAAAGATCTCTTCAAGGGCTAATTACCTAACCAGCTTGTATTGGCCGTCCTGGAATAATGCATTAAATGACTTTTTGTAGGTCAGTGCATCTTTGTTGTTATTGTCAGTTGTACTTTCATCTGTGTGTTTCTGCTATGCTGGTTTAAATCCCGTTCTCATAGGAGAGAAGGCGTCTCAGAAGTCTGTTCTGACCATTCCTCCCCTCTAGTCACCCTCAGCATCTGTCCCAGAGGGGTACTGTGGGACCTGGCCACAGCTGTGGATGAGAGCTGAAGCTAGAGCTCTCGGCCCAGCAGGCCCTTCTGTGGGCTCATTGTGGGTGAAAGGGCTCAGGCAGAGCACAGGGGGAGGGGCTCCAGTCAGGCGTCAGCCATCCGGGGAGCTGGGGTTCCTGCTTCTCAGTGACTCATTTCTCTTCCCTTCGAGTCTGTGAAGTGCAGTGTTTTTATTTGATGTTATTTTAAAAATTATTTTTCCTCTGATTTGTTTTCTGGGCACTCAAAGAAAGCATTTTATAGACATCTTACCACTTTACTAAGTACTGGTATTACAGTGAGCCAGATGCCGCTCCCCTCCCTGGTCTCGAAGGAAGAGAAAGCAGCTGCTTTGCCCTGAGTGACCCAGATGTTAAAGGTGGAGCGGGCATGTAAAGCCGCAGTTCCCTCATTTCTTAGAGCCGTGGGGCCCGGCCTACTGGCTGCGTTTTCATGGACTCTCTTCCTTACAAAAGCGATCGCTTGCGGGTAAACCTAACTGTGGTTTCATTGCTTTCTCTCCTTCCCCAGCTGTCTGCCGCCTTAGCGTGCTGCAGTTCTCCCACTTTCAACTTAAATGGAACACTGGTCCCTAGATTCTGAATGAACTTCAGTTAGAAGAAGCTCCAGAAACTAGTAGTAACCCTTTTCCTTTCTCTTTGTTTCAATGTCTTCTTTCTCTGCTAAGATTTAAACACTGAGGACTGATAATAGACTAATTGCTAAGGAAATGTCTTACTAAGAAGGGTGGAGAAGAGTCTGACCAAGCAGCTCTCCGCTGCTGGTTGTTTTCCTTCCCGCCCTTCCTCCGCTTCCAGCCGCCTCTGAAACAGGTGCGTGCACCGCTCTGTCCTCAAAGCCTGCGCCTCAAAGGAGACCATTGCTTCCTGCAGCTTCGTTCCCAGGATGAGCCACTTCCTTTTTCATCCTGGAGTTCAGTCTCTGCAAACTCTGTGAGGGCAGGGGCTCCTCTCGCTGGGCACCACAGCAACAAAAAGGAGAGTATCGTGTGAGTGTTATTGAAGGAGCTTTTGCCTTATCCCAAAAGTGTTCCTGATTGCCACAGCAGAGGCTGTGAAAAATGAGAAGGAGCAAATGACCAGAACGGGGCCTCGGCCTCCAAAAGGGGGATGTCCTGGTATATTTGTAACTAAGCAACTGGACTGTTAAAACTCCCACAATATCCTTCACTCCTGGTTTACAGAAGGCAATGGAACATACACACACTTCAGGTCCTCTTACTCCTGAATTCTCTGACTTAAGGAGAAGTCGGGTAAAATCTTCTGTGTCATCTGGGCAGAGCACATGTCAGGTGGTTTTGCCGGTTGCTGTCGGTGTGGAAGACTTGCTCTTTTAAGAAAACTGTTGAAAGAACTCTACCCAAAGCAACTAGCGTGCGCCCCGGCTCGCTGTTTGTGTTTTCAGCGAGAGGTCTGTTTGGTCAGCCAGCACCTGTGGGCCCCGGGAGAGAAGTGAGCCTGCGGCTGAGGTTGGCGTGTGGTTCCTGTGTGTTGGGTGGACTGTGAGGTTATTGAAGCGGGTGGAGTGACAGGATACAGACAACCCGTGACAATAGACAAATTCTAGAACGCTCTGGGAAGGTGAATGGACGCGTTTCTGCCTAAATTTGGCAAGCCAGAGAGTGATGCAGAGCAGAGTCATTCCAGTTGGCATGTCTCTTCTGCAGGCTGATTCAGGCTGGGGAGAGTGGGCCACTTCAAACGTGGTGGCGGTGGTGCCAGATGAATCGGGGGAGGTTCTTTTCTGAGTGGGTTTCAACGTTAGGGACAAGTTGTAGGTTTTAGAGGCTGTCATTCTGTGCCCCCTTTCACGGCCACTGAAGTTTTTGCTGGGATCTTGTTCCAGCCACAGCGGTGAGTGGCTGAACGGGACCGCAGCTGCACGGAGGTTCCAGCTGTGTCGGACAGTTTCTGGGTTCTTCCACCACTTGTGTTCTTCAGGCCATTTCAATCAACAGGGTAAGTTAGTCAACGGATTCTAGAATTGACAAAATCAGTGGAGTTTCCAAATTCTTACTGACACAGTGAAAAGAGTTACATAGGAATTTAGGTTTTATTTCACTCCTAAAATAATTTTTATCTTTTAATGTGGGGGATTGACTATTCTCGCTAATACCTGCTCGTCTTGCTAGGTCTTACCATCTGCCTTCCCAGTGAGGGATCTGTTCGTTCATCATATGCTTTCTCCACACATCAGACTGAGTGTGCGGTGCAAACAGGCAGGCCCATGACTTTGTGATGCTCTGGGTCAGCGATTTTCAGCTGGTGTGCTGCCGCAGGAGTTTTTAAAAACATGCAGTGCCTGACTATTTAGTCAGAGGCATTGACCTCTTTTCCTCTTTTAATTAGACTGTCAAATTAAAAAACGACAGCCAACAATAGCCATCTGGTGTGAATGAATCAAAATTATATTTATTTTTTGTCAGATTGGCAAAAAATACAATTTTTGATGTGCTGCAGAATTTTAGTAATTCTTTTGCCGCGAGATGAAGAAGGTTGAACTTGCTGTTCTCAGTTAACAGGTGTGTGGCTTCTGATCACATGCAGGTGCGGGGGGCTCGTTCCCTCCCCCACGCACCAGGAGTGTGCTCACTCCATCCTCATCATGGTGACCTCAGTCTCTGGTCTCTTTTTGACAAAGGGTCATTGGCTGAGGGTTGTATGAGGCCACCTTCCCTTGGCCCAGTATTTGACACCTTGATAATAATGAAAAGGAAAATACAACCATAACCTGATTCTGACATGAAGTCCTGCTTCCGCCCCCCGGGGGCTCTGTGAAGAGGAGAGGGTCTAGCCTGGACCTTCTTTTCCTGGAGGAACTGAGGCAATGATGTGACTATGGCCCTTGGGGGACACAGGTTGGCTGGCCAATGTCATTATACCTTCCTTCTCATGCCTTTTAAAAGACTTTATGTATTTTAAGAGAGAGGGAAAGGTGGGGGAGAAAGTGAGAAACATCGATGTGCAAGACAAACATTGATCTGCTGCCTCTGGAACGCACCCCTACTGGGGACGAAGCCCAGCCCGGCAAGGCCCGACCGACTGAGCCACACCAGTCAGGGCTCCTTTTCATGACATTTAATCTGTTAAGAATGGGGCTTACTGTGTGATCAAAAAACAAAACAAAAAAGATTAAATAAAAAATGTCAACAGTGAAGCAGTTAAGGTCTGGAGCAGCTGGTCGTGTTGAAACATTTCTGTTCCGCCTAATTCCTAACTAGGCATAATTAAGTTAAATGCTACATTTTAGGTGGCAGCTGATAAATGGTTCTCAGCTTTCCTGACTAACAGAATACTCCTACCATTTAGTGAATCATGGAAAACTCTTTGTTGTTTACTTTTAGTTATTTCTCTGGCATCTGACATTTGATGTCACCAACGTGGAAGCTGGAGAGGGGATGGCAATTGTTCCAGGCTTCACCTGGATGCCTTTTCTCCTTTGTGGACTAAGGAGAAGTACTTATCCTTTGAAGCAGGCGGGATTGCCGGGATGCGTTTTCCCCCTCTGTCCAGTCTCTCTGGGGCGACCAGCCTGTGGAGTGCCAGAGCTGACTGTGCACAGAGTGACTGCAGAAATCCATCGTGTGAATCCATGGGGTCTTTGAAATATGGAGAGAGACGGGCTGGGAAGGGGCAAATCAGGGAAAAGTTGTCCTTTGCTGGGGATCCCCTCCCCGGTGTTAGATAACATGTTTAATATCCTCTTTCCAGCATGTACCACTTTCATCTTCAACCTATGCTTCGCCAAGCCCAAGATTTTAAAAGACTTTACTTCCAAACCTGGCCTTCAGCCAAATTAGGGGTAATCGTTTCCAACTGTCTGTTGAATTATGCTTGCTGATTTCAATGGGAAGTTTTAACAGTCCCAGTGAACCCATCCATGTAAGGACTGAAAGCTCTCTGGTCCCCGAATCCATAACCCCTGAGATAAGCCAGAGCTGCAAATATACTGTCTAGACTTTGAAGGAGAGGATGTGATTCTTAATATAGCTCACCAACCACTAAGTCGAGCCTGGACTCTCATAATTTTTCTATAACAGGAGAAGCCTGCCTGACTTGATTAGAAAGAGTCTCATCTCTTCAGCCACCACAAAAATAAACCAAAAAGAAGGAATGCCCCAAATCAGGCCAGATGGTGACCTGTGGCTGTTTCAGCTCAGGATGTCAGCCTCTAAAGCATCAGGTGTGACTCATTTCGGTGTCACGGGATTCTCCGTTGTGCGTTTGAATCTGCTGACACACTTCCTCTGGAAAGCACAGTTAGGCATGGACGAGTCTGTGTTTTCCTCCCCCCACCCTTGTCCCCCCATCCACAATACAGACCAGGCAAAGGGCCAGGGCTGAGGCGTGTATGGGGTGGGTTTGCTCTGTCTCCTCTTTATGTACAAGCCGTGTGAGAACACAGCCTGGGGTAAAAAGGCCCGAGTCTGTGTTTTTATATTTGGGGATGTTTGTCTTTTAAAAGGTAAGGATGAAATGCTTTGACAAAACATTTTTCAGCATCTCATGACCGTTTCAGAACCAAAGCTGAGGTCGGCCCTGGGTGGGCCCTGGGTTCTGTACCCCGAATCGCTCCCAGTGTGGTGGGTGTACACCCCTCACTAGGGCATGTTTGGGCTTGATGAAGGAAATACTGGGAAGGGAGAAGGAGAGGGAAGAGACAGCCTCACAGAGATTCTACCAATCACATCCTTTGGGTTCCCCAGAGCTCCATTGGGTTCTTCACACTGGTACCAGTGAGCTGGGAACACGCGTGTCGTGCTCAGGGGTGGCTGTCTCCCTGGGAGCCTGACTGGCAGCTCTCTTCTCAGGAGCTCCCATCTTTACAGTAATGGGGGCCCCAGCTTAGCTTCAGGGTGAAGTCTGGCAAGCAGCTCCAAGGAAGACAGCTTATTTGGCAAGTTGTGCTGTTTGCCTTTGGCCCTGGCCTTGGTCCCTATGCTAGTTTAAAGCCAGAGGGAATTGAGCAAATGCAGGAAAAGGAAGCAATGTTCTTAGGGGCCCCTGGGCAACTTAGCTCCTGCCTGCTCCTGATCTGGCCCTGAGCCATCACTGCCCTGGCAACAGGAGCTAAGTGGGCACTGCACCGAAGGGCTGCTTTCTGTTTAGAGCACGATTCCTGCGTGTTCTAAATGGCTGCCTGGCGCAAAGCTAGAAAAGGGCCTTCCTGTGTTCGTGGAGCAGCTGTGTGTGAGCGACCAGCTGCTAGAAAAGCTATAGGCCAGGTGGGATTTAAAAGAGCATTAGCCCTCAACATAGCTGTTTAAATTTCTGCATTATCAAGTACACCCCAAGCCAGGATGCTCCCCTGGCTTTTTGTACATTTAGGGCAAATATCACAGAACTTACAAAAGGCAGTGAAATGGCAATGAGAGCCACAGGTGCATTGTCTGTCGATTTTCAACATCCGGGAATTTCCATCCAGAAGCAGCAACCCGAGGTGCCTGTAGCTAGACCTGATCTCAAGATACCAAGATAATGATACTAAGATCTGATCTCAGCCTTTGTGTAGCAGGGGCCTGGCACAATTCGACCACGCTTTCAGAGGCTGCCCAGCCCCGCCTTTGCATCTGGCTGCTGACCAGCCCCGAAGGGAGAAGCGGGCTCAGGACGGCCAGTCTGAACCAACGCGGAGGGTTCTGTCGTTTCTGCGGTGAGGCCTGGCGCAAGCACACGCACCGCGGCCCTTCTGAAGCACGTCCATGCAGGCTGTGCTTCACTGGCCCGTTTATTTCAACAGCGACTTGTTGAGCAACTGTGTGTGGAGAAAACCGCTCTGTGGCATTTGTAAGGGCTAAGGAGCATCGACAGCATTCAGATTGTATGCTCAGAACTTGCTAAAAAGCAGCCAGTCGGTTTAGAGAAAACTCCAAGCTATCTACACTCGGTTTGGGGTTTAAAATTTGTATAAGCCTGCAAGTGAATGGGTGGGAAGGGGATATAGTTGACGTTCTGCGTCTCTGAGGCTTGTGTTCTGAGCTGAAGGAGGGGGGCAAGATGGCACAGATGACTGACTAGGGAGACTTGCTGTCTACTAGAATACTTGGCTCTCGCTGCCCCCCCTCTGACCTTGAAAATGAGATGGGGTGACCCTGAAGGTTTCTCTGACATGATTTCAAATCAGGGGTTGGCTTCTGGGGCTCCCTCCCCAAACATCAATGCCACCCCAAATGAGACATCCAGGGCAACGGCCGGCAGGAAGAAGGCCGGCACCAGGCTTCCCTGCCTCTGCTCTCTCTCCCTCTCTTCCCTCAGCAATAGCTGGCTTGCATCCCTGTTTCCTCCGGTTGCTAAATCAACATTGTTTATTTCTGTCCTGTCATCAAACCGGGTCAGTGCCCGAGGCCGAGGTGACTGCGTGGGATTCAGGAAATTCATCCCTGAGATCTTTTCCTACCGTTTGAGCAGTGGCCCCATGTTGTCCTGCCTCCAGTTCTCTCTGTTGAAGAGTCCCTTCCCTCCACTTGGAACCCCAAACCACCACCCACTTCAGACTGCCACGGAGATGTTCAGGAGAAGCTGTGGGGAGGGGGTGGCTGAGGGCCACACAGGTGCTTCCCCTAGTCCCGCCGAAAGAACTGGCAGGGTCAGGAACTTCTCTGTGGTCAGGTCTTCCTGCAGGGACAACTGTTTCCTAACTGCTGTGCCACACTTGCCACCCCTTCCACCCCTTGCAAGCTGATGTGGCCCCAGGCAGCTGCAGTTCAAAGAGGGAATAATCCCTCAGTTCGTTTGTTCCCGGAAGAGAAAGGTGTGGCTTTAGCTGGGGAAGCCTGGGCGGGCGGGGCTGGAGGAGGAGGCGGGACTGAGATTTCTCAGACCAAGGATTCATAGGGTGCGAAGTTCTGCAGGGGCGCCCGAGGGGGGGGTGGGCAGGCCCCATGCCCACCTTCCTCTGCCTGCTGCCTCTTCCTTCTGTCAGTAAACACCCAGTGTCTCCTGTGCTTCTGGTGCTACGAAAGGCAATCCAGACACGAATGGGACGCATCCTCGCTCCAGAATTTAGCGGGCAAAGAACTGAAGTACAATGGGTGCCCAAGGTGGTAGACAGGGACTACATGCCCTGGGTAACAGCCAAGACGCAGGGAGGAGGTGGAGGGCAGCCAAGGACAAGGGGAGTGGCCACTACTGTCCCTCACCAGCCGTGACCCTTCCCCTTGACCACCAATTATGTGCAATGCTGTAACGGAAGGATGTGCCAGGCTCTTCACAGCAGAAAAGTGGAAGACTGAGGCCCCAACTAGAGACAACAAGAACCCTTGTGCCTTCACTTAGTATCAGAGCCACGGTTTGCAGCCAGACTACCCTCTGCTGTACCCCTCCCCCAAATAAAGTACCCCATTCAGCACCCCCCACTTGATGCAAGGGGGGAGTTATTTTTACCTACAGGGTTGGGAAGGGGGCAAAGGCTAAGGCTGGGGCAATTCAGTGGCGCCAGCCGAAGCTTAAATACAATGAGAAAGCCCCACCCTGCCAGTTCACTCTGCCTGCAGAGACCCAGTGGGAAATAAATAGCACCGTGTGCCCTGCCTGCAGGGCTGGCCCACATATGTCTGCCTGGACACGAGCCAGTCACATGAGCCCAGGCTGGTTAAAAAGAGCGCTCCCGTAATCTCCCAGCTCAAGTGTCATCTGGCTGGAGGAGCTACATGGGCAAGGTGCCAGCGCTTCTTTGTGGGCCCTGGATGGACAGGGAAGAGCACTGGGAAGGGGCAGCTCAGGCCGGGGCAGGAGCCAGGCAGTCGGACTCTGCCCTGGCCCTGGCTCTGGGGCAGGGTGGGCAAAGGAGTAGAAGGGAGAAAGGGCTTGGCAAATGTTTTTGCCAAGTCTTTTTTTTTTTTTTTTAAGATTTGACTTATTTGTTTGTAGAAAGAGGGGGAGGGAGGGAGAGAAACTTCCAATTGACTGCCTCTCGAACTCGCCCCAACTGAGGACCAAACCCGCAACCCAGGCGTATGCCCTGACCCAGAATTGAACCAGTGACATTTCACTCTGGGGCAACGTTCAGCAAACTGAGCCGCACCGGTCAGGGCATGACCAAGTCTTAATTTCGGCCAGAGCGGTTGTTCCAGCACACCCCTGCCCCTGCCCGTGCATGCGCGCGCGTGCGCACACACACGCACACACACACACCCCCCACTGTGTGTCTTTTCTTTCTCAGAGCTCTGTTCCATCCTTCCCAGGTCGGAGCACCAGCATCGGTCGCCCTCTGCAGTCCACCTGACCCCTCTCCCTCCTCGTGCCCAGCCTAGTTTGTGGCTCAGGGCCATGGCTGCTGCTTCTCTCCCAGCCTCAGTTTCCCTTCAGGAAGCTTGTTCCCGACCTCTCCCTCAGCGTCCCCCACCCCAGGCAATCTAGGGCAGCAGACAGAGAGGCTCCTGGGAGGAGAGTTTTTACTCTGGCACTAATCTTCCTACTGAAGTTTCAGGACTAGTGCACTGATTTAACATGCTGCAGATCTTGTTCGGATCTGAGTTCCCTGAGATGATGGGGAACCGTGGGCCACGAGGCTCATGCTCACATCCTCCTGGTGAGAAGATGTTGCATGTATCAGGGCTGGAGGCGTGCGATGCCAGGAGCGTCTGTTCACGGCAGTGGGTGGCTTGGAGCAGTTCTTAGGATCATGAGGAATCACAAAACTGCTCTCCCCGGAATGACACGATGCTATGGAATGGTGGTGGGGGAGGCAAGAGAACAGGCGCTGTTGTAGGTCCCAAGAAGCCTGCACTCAAAGCACCTGAGCTGGGGAGATAGCTATATTTAGGACAGCAGGCACATTCAACTGCTCTGGAGACTACCGACTGGGTGGTTGATGGTTTAAGGGAGAAATGGACCCTCCCAATCAAGACTCCCCCCAAACCAAAACACTTCATGTTTGGTATGCAAACATGATTGACTAAGTGGTTCAGAAACACACTGAATATATAGGGAGGGAGCAGGACTATTTGAGATTCCAAGAGCTATTGTGGAACTCCAGACTCCATGGAAATGACTCCTGAGGCTGACAACAAATGCTCATTTTCTCTGCTTGAAAAACTTAAGACATCAAGTGGACTAGGACACACGCAGAGCACCGGAGTTCCTGAGATGTAGTCACCAAATGTTAAGCAGGCATTGGAGAGCCCTGACAGGCAGAGCTGGACATGGGGGCAAAAAGTTTTCTGTGGACTCTGTGTCTGATCCTCACTCAGAACAGAGTAACTGGGGGAACTCTGAGGAGCAGCCATTGGCAGGACAGGGGCAGAGTTACAGGGAGCTATTAAGGAACAGTGAGGTCTGCAGGGACAGCCCACGGGGCAAGGGAAGGTTGCTGCCACCGTGCAGAGCTTGGCTGTGGGTGAGGCTGGAGGGGCGGGCTGCCCCACAGGAGCTGCGGCCTTTGGTGGAGGAAGGCAAGCACTGCCAACCTCTGGCCAGCAGGAGAAACCGAGGGGATAAGTGTGCTGCCATCTCCTCCCACCCCCGCGCCTCCCAGGGGCCACGCCCAGCCAACAGCCCAAAGTCCAGAGCTTGGCTGGTGCAGTCCCAAAAGGCTGACCTCCTTCGCTGCAGAGCGCTGAGGAGCAGGGTGGGGGCGGATCCGGAGGGGCAGAGTTTGCACAGCACAGTCTCTGAGATCCTAAGCAAGCAAAGTTATCGGCATCAATAAACTTTTCTCTTTTCTAACACAAAACATGCACTGTCACTGTGTTGTCCACCAAGGGCGGACTTCAGGAATCTGGTCCTTCAGTTGGGGAGACAGGAGCAAGAGCAGTCAGGGAAGCTTTCTTGGGGGAGGTGGGACTGTGAGATGGGGCTCTGAGGAGAGGTGCAAAACGGGCCTGCAGGCTTTTCTTGCTGGAGCAGAGTGCCCCTGAGCAATGGGACTGGCTGCCAAGGTCATGTTTCAGGTCCATCCCTGAGATTTCACATACCAGCCATGGCTGAAAACACCAATCTGACTGTAGCTGTCTGACTCCACATTACATCTCACCTCACCTGGGACAGTCCACCTGTCATGTCACACTGCCTGTGTCTTCTTTGAGCAATTCATCTGTAAAAATTCACAGGACTTCATGCTGGATTTGGGCTATCCGAATGATTAAACACAGTCCTTGCTCTCAAGGAGCTCATATTGTGCATAGAACAGACATGTACAAAATTACGAAAACATGTTGGTAGGAGATGTGCGGGAGGTGTGACAAAAGTCCTGGGCAGCACAGTGGAGCGGGACTAATTCCTGGAGGTGTTAGAACATAAAGAAAAAGGCTTCAGGGAGGCAGTGTTTGCAGTGCAAGTCCACGCACAGGTGGAATTTGCCAGGCAGAGAAGGGCCACCTCCTGGAGGAGCACCGTGGAAGCCACCAGAGGCGAACAGGGCAGTGAGCAATTCCAGGTGGCTGGCGCACTGCATGGCAGGAACAATATTTCTTCAAATGCAGGTAATGGAATCTGAGATTGGGATCTGTTCCTCTGCTCCCATCCCTCATGCCCCACCCCCCAGGTCCCGTGCCTGCCATCTTTCTCCAGAGAACAATTTTTTATTTCCAAACTGTGGCTACCCTGCCACTGTCACAAATAACAAGGTGAAAGAAATGCGTGTGTGCTTCTTCTGGGACCACGTGGACTGAGACCACCCAGGAAGACATTTCCCTTTCAGATTTTACCCCATCCCCAGATGCAACAACCCAGAGAGCGGGGTGGGACCTCAAGAGAACCAGCCAGCCTATGGGACTTAGCACCTGCCAATCTTAGAATAAACAACCAACCCAGAGCTTCTCAGTCTCTCTGGGGTTCTTTCCAAACTTTGTGGCTATTCCTCCAAATCATCGCTGAAAAACACCAAAAATAGGCCAACTCTTTTCAATTTAATTAGCCATTCCTCTGAGGATGCCAGATGGAATGAAGCAAAGACAGATGCACTGGGGGCAAGGAGGGGTGGGAGTAGATTCTAAATGGGGTTGTCTCAGGAGCCCATACTCGTCTCCACAAAGGGTGCCCCTTAATGCAAGGAGCTCAAGAGGAAGACGAAGGGGCTCCAGCCATTGGGATCCCAGGCCAAGGCTTTAACGTGCTCTCAGGCATGTGCCCAGAAGGATGGAAGCAGGTACCTGGGGCTCCTGGACGGGAGGAGGAACCCCTGCTCCTTCCCCGGGGATTAATGCACAGTCCCCAGGGAGTCTGCCCTCACCTGGCTCCTGTCTCTGGGGCTGTGGGCAGCCAGCAGCCCACACTGACAGCCTTGTGGTACAGCCAAGTGAGTTGCTGGACTCTATTTCTGGAGCTCTATAAGAGTCAGGGAAACAGCCAGCTGCTTGGGACCAGATGATCCCTGCAGTGTCTTCCTTATCTACAACAGAGTGACACTTGCCAAGTAAATGCAGGCAGAACCCGGGCAGGGGAGAGCTAAAAATGACCCTTATGGCCTTAGGGGGTCTCTCACCCCTAGCCAAGTACCTTCTCATTGAGGTGGAAAGACCACCAATATGGAGCAACTGCCCCCTCTGGTGGTGAATATCGGGATAAAGTTACAGGGGGCGGCTTCTTCACCCTCTCTACCTTACTCAGTCTGTGGCAATTCCTCCCCCAAAGTACTGAGTAAGAGATGACTGTGAGCCCAGGCTTCTGACTTCCTTTTTTTCTCCTGATTGCAGCTATGGTGCTTGGCCAGGAGCTTCTTTCAAGTTACGGATTGACATATTACAATGGAAAAAGCACTGGACCTATGCCCTGAACAGGAGCCTGGTTTGGATGAGAACATTGAGTGCCTCACTTCTCCTTTTTGCTCCATGGAGAAATAAAAATCCTACCTGTGTGAATACCTTTATTCAAGCTAGAGGTTTCCATCTCTGCATCGCGGACAGGATAGTGGCACTGCCTGCCTCCCAGAGAGTCCGCCGCCTGTCTCGGTGTTGTGGCTGAGCAGTCCCCGACTTGGAACAGGGATTGTATTCTCTGTGTGAATGGGGAGCCGGGTTGGTGGGGGGTGCTTCCTGGCCCCGGGACCCCGTTAGTCTCAGTGCTGGGGGTGTCCCCCCTGTCAGCAGCTGGCATCGCTGTCGCTTGTGCTTGGACCTGAGGCCCCCCATGTCCCAGGCACTCACGCCTGCTAGGCCCCTGCCATCGATCAGGAAGGGCAGTCGGTCGCCTTCCCCGGAGCCCCCCGCGGGTCAGAGAGCCCTGGCGACTGTGCCGCTCCCGCGGCAAAGACGCAGTCCTGGGCCTATCTTCTAGTCGTTGTCCATTAACAGTCTGTTTGATTTACATTCATTTTTAGACACCTTACTGGAAATCCCTTTTGTGTGCATGGTGACTTTGTCACTGGATGCTACCGGTGGGACACAAGTCACAAGAACAAACACTTGTTCTTCCTTAGGGAGACAGTTTGAAATGGCCCCGACTCTTTCTACACAAATTAATGAAGACCTTCCTCCCTCCCTCCCTTTCTTCCTTCCATCCTTCCTTCCTTCCTTCCTTCCTTCCTTCCTTCCTTCCTCCCTCCCTCCCTCCCTTCCTTCCTTCCTGTTCTTCTTTCTTCCATTTTCTTTTTTTCTTTTTGGTACTTATAGCATAAAACTAAAATTAACTGAGTTGTATAAATGGGAAGGGAGTTAAAGGAAACAGATAGTGGGAAGGCGGGATTGGCAACAATTGGTCATCGAGTAAGTCCTGGGGATGAGAGACGGTGAGGAGTCAAGGACAACTACCAGCATCCGTCTTTGGGAACAGATGGCGGTACCGTCTCCGAGCAGCAGAACGAAGCAGCGTGTAATGAAATCAGCTTTGCAGATGATGAACTTAAGGTGTCTAGGAATACTGAGTAATGGAAGTCCACTATGTATATAGATTCTGTTTGATCCACCAACCATCAGAACAAATGTCGGAGACTTTCAGTGATTCAAAGATGTTAATTTATTGGCCAAGTTTAACCTGCGCAGGGGCGATCCCTCAAAGTGTCCGGAGACACGGTGCCCGCTGGGGGCTCGTCTGAGATTCTCGCCTAGCGCTTACAGCTAAGTCCTTATATATAGGCCATTAAGCAAGCGTTTGCACAGAAGGAGATTATTGGATTACAGGGCCCACACTCGAGAAAAAGGGTGGGGTCTGACTCAACTGAAAGGGAAATTTTGAAACTAAACAGATGGCAATCAACTTACAGGGTGTCTGCTAGGGTTTCAGGCTCCTTGGAGCTGAGGCCATTTTTCTTGTTCCCAACAGATTCAAGAGAANCGCTTACAGCTAAGTCCTTATATATAGGCCATTAAGCAAGCGTTTGCACAGAAGCAGATTATTGAATTACAGGGCCCACACGCGAGAAAAAGGGTGGGGTCTGACTCAACTGAAAGGGAAATTTTGAAACTAAACAGATGGCAATCAACTTACAGGGTGTCTGCTAGGGTTTCAGGCTCCTTGGAGCTGAGGCCATTTTTCTTGTTCCCAACAGATTCAAGAGAACTATTTGGGCTGGATTTGTAGATTTAGGCATCCTAGGTATAGAATTAGCTGGCATTTGAAACCTTGGAAGTAGTAGAGAATGATTTAAAAAGACAGTCAAAGAAGGGGCCCTAGAAAGCCCTAACATCTTAGGGACAGGCAGAGGAAAAGAGCCAGTGAAGAAAACTGAGAAGCAGACAGGGATGAAGAAGAAGTAGAAGCCAGGGTATGATGTCCTGAGACCAAGGTGGGAGGGAGTTTTGAGAAAAGGGTTGGTGCAAAATGTCCAAGCCAGCAGAGAGACCTAGCTGAGGGAGTGAGCTAGCCAAGAAGGAGGTGGAGCAGTGGTGGAGACAAAGCCTGAGTTCAGTAGAGCTCAGGAGTGAAAAGCTGGTGAAGATGAGGAGGCAGAGGAGGCAGTCATATGGCTCCTGCAGTGAGTTTGCTGGGAAGGGAAGAGGAGAACCAGGCAGTATAGGCCGAGGCAGGCCCGAGAGCCAGGGGTACTCAACCATGTTACAGGATCAGGGGAAGGAGTCAGCTGAGGGGAAGTGGGACTTGCTGTCAGTTACCTACTCAAAAACCACTGGCCTCTTCTTTCCTGTGGGTTAGGTTCCTCCCACCCCGTGGTGGGGGGGCAAGTCCCAGGAATTCCACTTCCTTTGTCCTGTGATTGGCTTTGGATGAGCCTAATGACCTGCTTATGGCCAATGAGACAGGAGGGGAAATCTGCTGAGGTTCTTTGGCAAATATGTTTTTTCCTTGATAAGTAAGATAGTCACATGAGAAAATAAGCCCTTAGAATTTCAAAATTTATTTGTATTGTTCATTTTACTCTTGTCTTTTTTTTTTTCTCTGTCAAACTGTGTTGACTGGGGATGTGAAGCTTAGAGCTGCTGGTCTCCTGCAACGGAGAAAGGAAGAGCTGAGCTGGAGGGTGTGGTCCAGCCTGCTAAGAAGGCAAAGCACCGGGGTGGGAAGACCAGCTCCTGGACGTACCGGGTGACTATGTTGGGTTGCCAGGCAACCTCTGATCACCTCCCTTCAGTCTTATTGTGAAACCATTAGCTTCTTTATGGTTTAAGTGACTGCTAGTTCCCAGCAGAAGGCAGCCTCACTAATATGGGTGGCTGTTGTATCAAAATGGGATCAGAGTACCAGAAAGACTTAAAAATGTTGAGGTGAAGCATCTTTGATTGGGGCTGCTTTCCCAAAGTAGCAGTCCAGGCCATTGCTCTTTAAGACGATTCCGAGCCGCTGGTTACTTTGTGATGGGCACTGAAAAGTATGGAAGCCAGACCTCTGTCCGCCTTTCTGAACTCAGGCCAAATAAGCCCATGTATACACTTTCAAGCAAGAAGCATCAATCAGCCCTCTCTCCGACTTCTCTCCCGCACATCTCTTTATTGGCCCATTGGCAGACAGATCTTCCTGCCTTACCAATTGGCCATAGTTTGATTGTAATAGGAGATGGGACTTTGGATATCATGCTTTCCTCTGGAATTTCAACAGAAGAGCAGTGCTGTCTTGACTGAGACGTCCAGGGGCTGAGCTGCAATAGCGACTCCCAGAGGCTGGGCCTGAAAGAGCAGGAGAGACGTGCGAAGGAGGCTTTACGGAGAAGCACGCAGAAGGCACAGGCTTCCCTTCTCAGGGGGATGCACAGGAGCCTGGGAAGAAGAGAGCCTGCCTGGAAAAATGAACAGCCCAGGGGAAAGAAAGTCCTAAAGACGAACTGATAGAAGCCCAAGTGTGGCAAGTAGAGTGAAGGACAGATTGGAAACTCTGGGAGTTGAAAGCAAGGAATGTAGTTAGCCAGTTCCTGGAATCTTCCAGGTGAGAGAAAACTAGGGCAGGAGCAGGGGAGATGGAAAGGAGGGCAGGATCCAGGAGGCCCTGCTGAGATAGAATCAGCAAGGACTGCCAGCCAGTTAGATGTGGGCTGAGAGGAGAGGGAGGAGTGGGGGGGACGGAGCTCCTAATACAGCAGTAGGAGAGATCTTACAAACTATGTAGCTCATTCTGAAAGGCAAACCTGTGTAGCTGTGGAGCGCCTTCTTCAACAAAGCCACACACACGGCCAGTGTATTTGGGGTAGAATGCATTTTTCTCTGTTCCCTCTCCTGGTTGAGGAGCTGAGCACATGGCAGGGTGAGCTAAGAGAAGATAGTCCCTGTGTGAGGACTTGGGGAGGTTCCATGCAGGGTAAGCTTTGTGGATTTGTGACTGTAAGGTCACACGGGGACTTAAACTTAGAGACCCCCAATGCTTGGTTTAATGCTATGCCGTGGCTCTCCTGAAATTCTTATCAACTTCTGAACAAGGAGCCCTGCATTTTCATTTGGCACTGGGCCCTGCAAATTATGTAGCCAGTTGTGGGTGCAGTGGCTGCTGGGAAGAGAGGCAGAGATGAGTGGCCCAGAACTTCTACAGGCCCCAAGACGCCGAGATGGGGTTGAGCTGAGTCTGAATGAGAAGGAGACAGTAGTAGCAGTCTACTCTCAGGACTGCTGGGAGTATGAAATTAGCAAGCACGCGGAGAGCGCTAAGAACAGTGTTTGGCACCTGGCAATTGCTGGGGAGGTATTTGGTATTATTTTCATCTCCTCCCTGCACTGGTTCAACACCTGACAGCCTGAGGTTGATTATTCACAGCACCACAGTTCACTTTCCCATTTGACATTGTGAACCCCTCACTCACTGTCCACCCCCAGGTTTATGATTATACTTTAGGGGGGAAAAGTCCAACAAAACATCACAATCAACAACCATGTGAGATCACACGCCCTTGTCCTCGGGTGACCAGGTAGTGCTTCAGGGCGTGTGTGTCTGAGTGGGAGGTTTTCTTTTTTCTTTATTTTATTAAAAGATTTTATTTATTTATCTTTAGAGGGAAAGGGAAGGAGAGAGGGAGAGAAATATCAATGTATGGTTGCCTCTTGTGCGTCCCCTGCTGGGAACTGGCCTGCAACCCAGGCATGTGCCCTGACTGGGAATCGAACTGCGATCGTGTGGTAGGTTTTCTTTTTTTTAATTTTAATTCAGTTATTTAGGGTCTCTCTCTGGAGGTTTTCTTCTTTTCCCTTTACCTGCCTTTTTTGTTCATAGAGCCCACCCTCCCCTTCTCCTCAGATCCCCAATGGGAGGGCAGGATCTGAGGAAGACCTTCACTGTCCTCATCGGGATAATGGCACACTCCCCCACATTCCTCCACTCCCACCTGAGTCTCCAGAGCCCGTGGAAGGGCTCACCTTTGTTCTTAGAGTACAGCACACCCCTGGCAGCTAGAAGACAGAAAACGCTGGCTAGACACTTCGACTCCATGAACCCTGCTCCTGACCAAAGTCTGCAGGCTGCTCATCTTGCCTCTCTTAATCTCAGATGTTCCCAGCACCTTCTCTGTAAGAGCAAATGCTCTCTTATGGTCCTGGTGTTTCAAGCCTGCAGGGACTGCATATTTTTTCCTTAGCAGAAATAGTTGTGGTTTTTCCTAAAAACTTCACAATTTCCCCATACAGTTGGAAATTCCCTTCTTGGTTACAACTTTTTAAAGGTCCCAGAAGAAGCCTGGCCTGCTCCTGTCTTTTCTGCTGACCTGCTGTGTGACTCTAGGGAATTAGCTTGACCTCACTGGGCTTTCCTTGGTTGGGGCAGATCAGAGGGTAGAAAAGCCTTGGGGAGGATTTGTTTTTGGAGGGATCTTGGGGAAAGAGATATACAGATGTCTCTAAGGAGAGAATACTCATTGGGGAAACTACCAACCCATTTAGATTCCTCTTCTTAGAAAAAAAATGCAAGGTTAATAATTTCCATTGCTGATTCCTCTCCCCTGTGATCACCTTCATGCCTGTCTCCACCCCAGCTGCTGACTGATAGAATAGATAAACTGTACTCTCCCCCTCCCACTTACACACTTAAACACACACTCTGGGAGGCCCTAGATAAATAGGAGGCAAAGGCAGAGCTGTGGAATTGTTATCATGATGGTGATGATTACTCTGCTTTCGGCCTGAGAAACAGGAAGTGAAACTGACTAAAACGCCGGGTGCTAAATGCCTGGCTCCAGCTCCTCAGCGGGACCCAAAGGCAGAGAGGTAGCCAAAGAAAACTCGGTGTGTGTTTGTGTGTGTGCGCGTGTGCATGTGTTTCACAAGGAGCACCTCTGGATAACTAGTTTCCAGGACTTGCGACCCTTCCACCTCGCTCTAACAGCAGGCTTCCTCCTTCACGTGATATCCTCAGAGTCCTTCCTCACGACTCCCTTCCCCATTTCCTAGAGAGAGTTTCCCACGGCTGTCCAAAGATGTTAAAAGACGAGTCCAGTGACTAGTTGGTTCCTCTACACACGCGTTATCTGCTGAGGCCAGGTCTGAGGCCGATGCCTTTCTCTGTGGCCCGTCCTGCCCTCACAGCAGAGACATTCCCTGGGCCAGAGGCGTTCCTTCCCTCTCCCTTCAAGGGAGCCATGTTTTCCCTTCTGGCCTGGCCACCTGACGCTCCATCTGCTTGGCTGATTATTCACCTCCTTTGTCTTTTTTAGGAATCAATGATGGGTAAGTGGTCGTCAGAAAACAGGGCATCAGGCCAATGGAATGATTGCACATTGACATTTCCATTTGCAGTGCCGTGGCCTCTGGAAACCCTGAGAAACAGTGAAATGACCTAAATTTCATGCCACCTTGTTAGCACAACTTCCCAGGGAGAAAAGAGCAGGCAGCTGTGCGGTGCGTAAACGAACCAAGCCGGTGTTTCAGAAATATCTCCCCATTTGTCCAATGGGAACGCACAGAGGACAGAAGGAGAAAGGCGTCAAGGGGAGATGGCAAATAGACAGGGAGTGGGGGTTGGGATCTTGTTCGAGTCCCTGGGCCCACGCCTTGTCACGGTTTTCATATCAGGATTTTGAGACAAATCCATAGATTACTGGAATCTTTATTTGGGAAAAGCATAACCATCTTAGCCTCATTATGATTTTTAAAAAGATTTTATTTATTTACTTTGAGAGAGAGGGGAAAGGAGGGAAGAAGGGAGGGAGAGAAACATCAATGTGTGGTTGCCTCTTGCACACCCCCCCACTGGGGACCTGGCCCACGACCCAGGCAGGTGCCCTGACTGAGAATTAAACCGGTGACCCTTTGGTTCACAGGCCGGCACTCAATCCACTGAGCCACACCAGCTGGGGCTCCTTATGATTTTTTATGAGCCTAGAATAGGGGTTCAGTGGAGCCCACCCAGGGGTTGGATTGGAGATGAGGTAACGGCAGGGTGAGTGATGGAAGAAGAAAGAGTTTAAGGTAAAGCTTTGTCCTCAGCAGCAGCAGCCACTGCCTTCAGGTGGGCCCTCTGCAGTGGCCCTGTTCCCTATTCGAGACAGCACAGCGTCCAAGGATGCATGGTGGGGTCCTAGCTTCCTACATTCAAATCCCCACTCCTGTCCTTACTTGAAGTCACTTAAATTCACTCTGGGCTTCAGTTCCCTCATCTGGGCGACAGGAAAGGTAACAACCAACCACCTGGCAGGGCTGTTACTGGGACTGACTGAGCTAACACACAGAAAGCACTTAGAACCAAGTCAGAACATGATAGGCACCCCATTAATGGGAGCTATTATCATGACTTGTGTTTGTCTTTCTCCGAGTGCCACCCCCACCCCCATTCCATCTGCTCAGCAAACTATGTGTCCCGTGCTGTGATAGACATCAGGTAAGTCACTTGGGCTGGGCACAAAGTTTACAGAATATAAATCTCCTCAGTGGCTTCGCTGCCTGCCCAGGTTTCTCTTATTTCCTAGCACAGTGTAGAGCACATGAGAACTCAATTCTTCCTGGGTCCTTCGGTGGTTCCTGACCTGTTCTTCATTTGCTTTTCTGCTTCCCTGTTCTTTCTTTTCCCAGCTTCCAGGAAGGTAGGTCCCAGGTGTGTCACGAGTCCTTCCAGACCCTTTTCTGACTTGTCCTGGCCAGGGTGCCAGAGAGGGGCAGGGTCCCGGAAGTCTGCTGGTCTTCCCACTCAGCAGCTTCCCCTTCCCAGGCCCTGGGCGCCTCCGCAGGCTCTCTGGGGAAGCTGGAGGAGGGCCATGAGGCGCTGTAATAACCACATTTCTTCGTAGTAAACAAGAGCCAGATTCCTGGGGAGTGACGTGGGGGAGAGCTCTGTGGCCCTGGCAGCTGTGATCACACCAGCACTTGAAGAAACACCTCTGCTCAGCCCTGACCTGCCTAGGGAAGGCCTGGGGAAGGCTCCCCCACACCCCTCTTTGCTACCTTTCCAGCACTCTCTGCCCGAGCTGCAGGGGCCTCTGCACCAACCGGCTCTGCAGACGCACGCGAGCATCCAGATTCAGCCCCTGGTTCACACTCACAACCAGGGATCAGCTGCCCCCATCTCTCCTTTTTTTAGGATTTGTCTCACTGTCTTCCCTATTCACGGGTCCAGTTCCCGCCCTTCGTTGTCACCCCCGAATCCCTGTCGTTTCAGAAGGAACTATGTGCTTTCCTTACCGGTGCCATGGGAAGTGTCACACTCCTGGAAGGACACCTGGATCCCAGGCACCCAGGAACAAAGGCTGAACTGGAGGTTGCACTGGCCAAAGGACTCCCCAAGCTCTGACTTCCCGTGGCCTGGCTGGTCCAGGGTTTTCCTCCTAACAGCATGACTCCTGAATTTAAAACCTGATATCCTGGGATTCGGGCCAAACAGGTCCCTGCTACCTGCTAGGTGAAAGCTTGGACTGACTGGGACACCTTTAGAAGGCTACGTGGGAGACTGGGTGGGAGGGAGCAGTTTACTGGATCTCCCTTTGAGCTATTGCATTTTGTACTGTGTGAATGTATTAAAGGTAAAAAAAAAATATGTGGCTTTGCAAATCTCCCGTATGTTTAATACAGAGTCCTTTCCCCCTCCCTTTATGGTGGAAGGGACAGGGAGATGTCTGCACTGGGGAGGCCTCATTTAGGCCTGATTCAGGCCTAGGAGAGGCTGTCAGAGGCAGGAGGCTGCTCAGGGTTGCAGTTTCCACAGAGTTTCCTAAAGAGGCCGTGCAATTTCTCATGTGTCTCCATTCCATCCTTCAGTGTTACCTCTCTCTCCTGTGTTGATTTCTTCCTCTCTCTGGAGAGTTCCTGCTCGTCTTTGGATGCCTACGTGGAGTGTCGCCTCTTCAGTGAGGACTGGCCTTTCTGGATGAGTCTCTCCTGTTGATGGGCCCTGGAGCGCTGTGCTTAAACCCTCTGGGGGCTACACCCATTAGGACTATTATCAAAACCCAAAGCCCCCAAACCTGGACATCACAAAGATGAGCTCCAATTTGGAGAAACTGGAACCCTTGTGCGTTGCTGGCGGGAATGGAGAACGATGTGGCTGCTCTGGAAAACAGAGGGGCAGTCGGTAAAAAAGTTAGACACAGAATTACCACGTGATCCAGCAATCTCGCTTGTGGGTAGATACCCAAAAGAATTGAAAGCAGTGACTCAACAGATAGCTGTACACCCCTAGAAGCGGTACTCGCAATTGCCAAAGGGCAGAAGTAAACCCGGTATCTATGGAGAGATGATGGGTAAACAAAAGGTGGTACACACAGTGTGCACACCTACACTGCGGCCTTCAGCAGAGAGGACATTCTGACACAGGCTACAATGCGGATGAACCCTGAAGACGTTACGCCAAGCACAACAAGCTGGTCACAAAAAGAGCAAATACTGTATGGCTCCACTTATACCAGTTTTTTAGAGGATTCAAATTTATAAAGACAGAAAGTAGAATGGTGGTTGCCAAGAGGTGGGGGTGGGGGTGGAGGCGGGGTGGGGAGTTATTGTGTAATGGGTACAGAGTACCAGTTTGGGAGGATGAAAAGTTCTGGAGTTGGGTAGTGGTGATGTGCTTAATGCCACTGAACTGTACATTCAGAGCATGGTTAAAAAGAAATTTGATGTTATGTATATGCATGACTATCACCATTTATACATATACTTTTCAAGGCACTCAAGCCCAGGGAGCCGTGGGTATCCCCATACCTAGCACAACACTTGGCACTAACTGGTGCGCAGTCCATGTTTGGTGATATGAAAGGGGGCACAAAGTTGAAGGTGAAGCGCCGGCCTGTGCACATCTCAGGCCAGCCCACACGCCACCTTCTCTCTTCCACACATCCAACTTCCCCTAAATCTACTGCTTCCCTGGAGGGGGGCTCGAACGTTTATCTGTGGGTTGACCCCTCCCAGCCTCACTGAGTGAACTTCCAGAATGACAGGGACTTGCCTGCAATATGTGCTATATGGGTCACAGAAAAAGAAGAACTTCCTCTTGCGGTTGAGGCGCTGGAAGGTCTGAGAGTCTGAAGTTTTTAAGGTCACACACCTACCCGTATGATGATATAGCTGTGATCTTTGGAGAAGAGACAAAGATCCGGTGATCTGCAACATTATCATTTTCAAACCTAGTGAGAAACATAGGGGAGAGATTAGCTCCTACCTCTGTTGCGGAAAGGGCAAAACCCAAAAATGTAGTATATACCACATATTCCTTCTGTATTTAGGTCTGTTCTTCAAACGCTTATGCATGCTAGGATGCCAAAGTATTAACTCTAAAATAATTTCAGTCATTGCCTTGAACTCTCTTAGAGGGAGAGCCTTTGGAATCTAAGTTGCAGGTCACAGACTGTGTTTTCTTCCCTTGAGCCATGCACACAGGCTGGGGTGGCTTTGTACAAAGGCACTTAGAAACAGGGACTCTGACGAGTGTGCGAAAAGCCAGAGTCTGAATTCTGGCTCTTCCCAGTCCAGGGGTGACTTCGCCCAGTAAAGCAACCTTTCTGAGCCACAGTGTTTTCAATGATCAAAATAGTGGAAATAATACTGTTTATAGCCTTGTTGAGAAGATTAAAGAAAATGATTGGTATGAAAGTACCCACTGTATAATAACAGCTCACATTTATAGATGTAAATTATTATGTATTGTTAACAGTCCAAACTGTTGCATACGTATTTAATCTAGAGAATATCATCACCCCCTTCATTATAGAAAGAGACTTCTGAGGGGCAGTTAATATAGTAGTAAGTGGTGGAAACAGAATTTGAACTTTAGATTTGATTTCAGCATGCTCTGTTGCCTCCAGATTTTATTCTCCTGTGGAGCTATTTATCATTATACCCTTAGGGAGTCACTACCCATTCACCACACACACACACACACACACACACACACACACCCCTTCTCTCTATCTTTCCTATCCTCCCACTTCCATTTATTTAAGTAGTAGAGAAAAAAAAAATCCAAGGGTCACAAGGCAAAAGACCAGTGACACTTCCCCCTGACACACCCTGGTTGTGTCCCTAGAGGCAAATCCCCTTGTGCTTTCTCCCTTCCCCAGTTCACTCTCCAGGCTGAATACGAACCTGAGTTGCAATCGACAGGGCAGGTCCAGGCTAGACTGGAGGGGCAAAGCTTTTAAACAGGGACAACAGCCTTGGGCCAGCTTTCCCCTCTATTTCTTTTGCCCTCTATTTCCCAAACTAAGCGGCAGAATTTATAACTATGCATGTTACAGTCTTAATTAGTCCCATTCACAGTGCCTTTGGACTATGTTATGTCTGTGGATGCGCTGAGGCTAAGTTTTCTGTTCCCCTTGGGTACTTCCTTCTTTCTCTTTCCATTCCTGTTCTTTCCCACTGCTCCAGCTGTTCCTGCTGTGGTATTGAACTGTCAAAGGACGGGCTGCAGGAAGGACACCGAGGACTGGGGAGCAGAGCACTTCTCCGGGTAGTGCATTGCGGACAGTACTTGAGTTGGGGAGAATTTCTTCCTACGGATCAGACCTTAGAACCTTCAGAGATGTCAGAAGTTTTTGTGGTCAGTGATTCTTATAGAGCTGTCATTCTCGTTTTAGAGTTCTCATTTTATTTATTATTATTTTTAAATTTTATTTATTTATCTTTTAGATGGGAAGGGAAGGAGAGAGGGAGAGAAATATCAATGTATGGTTGCTTCTCGTGCATCCCCTGCTGGGAACTGGGCCCTGCTGGGAACTGGCCTGCAACCCAGGCATGTGCCCTGACTGGGAATCGAACCACGATACTCTGGTTCGCAGGCCCGCGCTCAATCCACTGAGCTACACCAGCCAGGGCTTTAGAGTCCTCATTTTATGAAAGACTTACTAGCTTATGACATGAAGACTGCTTCTCTCTCCCTGGCCTAAAGTCGTGTTTCTTTCCAAGAGTGAGTTTTCAGTAGACAGACTTTTCCTGTGACTCATGTTTCCTTCTGCATTGTTTTGTCTGATGTACTAAAAGACAATAGATACAAAGACCACTTCATGTGTGCGTATGCATGTCCAACAGCCAATGGAAGAGCCTGTCTCCTCAAGGGCACATCACCTGAAAACTTCCAAGTTCACCTCGGTAGATTTTTACCCTCTGTCATTCATTCATGTTGTCACATCATAGTTAAACAGAGACTTTTCGCTTCCTGCTGGTGTGAAGGCAAGGTTGGAGAGCTTGGAGAATAGACATTGTCATGGATTCATGATTTGTCCTATAATAACCCAGACATGCAAATTAACACAGGTTTATACTTGAAGATCAGGAAATTGGAATGTGGGGGATTTAAAGTTCGTCTAAAATGTACGTATACCTCATAGCTCTTTAAGCCATTCCTGCCCAGAAATGGCACATACTGTATTCCTGACATCAAGAAGAATATGTGGGTATATGCCTGCTCAGGATTCAGAGTGGGGAGCATGAATGAACTTTGGGTCAGAAAGACCTGAGTTCTGTCCTTTGCTAGCTGTATGAAATAAATAAATTTAAATTATTTAGTTTTTCTAAGACTCAGTTTTCTCATTTATGAAGTAAACAAGGATAACAGTACATACTTCATAAGGTTGTGTATAGGATATGGTTTGGCTGTGAATGATAGAAAACAGTATATCAGTTACTGTAACAAGAAGAACATGTATTTCTCTTTTTTAAAGTCTGGGGAAGTGGTTTGGGGCTGATAAGATGAATCCATGCTCTTTAAGAATAGGTTCCGTCTATCATTTTGCTCTGTCATCCTCAACTTGTGGCTTCCACTTCATAAAAACCAAGATAGCTGCTCAAGCTCCAGCCATTAAATTTTCATTCCAGCCATCAGGAAAAAGAAAAGAGGATGTAAAGAAGGAACTAATTCTTCCCTTCAACCACATTCAGTTACAAGCCATTAGCTCAAATTCAATCTCACAAACACAGCCAGCTGTAATGGAGGCTGGGAAATGTAATTTTTATTCCAGGTAGTACATGCTTAGCTAAACATTGGAGGTTCTTTACTATCACAGAGGGGGAAATGAGTATTGGCCCAAGCATGTAGCAATCTGCCACAGATCTTTTGAGATTTAAATTTGATGATGCAGGTGGAGGGCTGAGCACAGGTTTGGCCGCAGAGTTAGCACTCAGTGGTCATGGACATCATCGTCATCACCACCACCACCCTGAGAGGTGGGGGTACTTTGAAACAATGACAAGATATTTCCTTATTTGAACCTCATCTTGCTCATCAAGTCACCCTTATCCCCCTCCCTTTTAAGACACTCTGAGCTTCATGTCTTATGAAGGTCAGACACCTATGTCTCCAATGTGTCCTTACAAAATAAGACTAGATAAAAGGAAAGTAAGGGAATCATTACCATTGGACTCAAGATAACTGTTATCTTTAACTGGGGAAGCAGGAAGGTTTGAGGGGGGAATGAAGGGACCACCTACTTAGATGTATGTTATTGTCAAAGTCAAGTTTTAATTTTGGGTAATGGATTTGTAGATGCTTCTTGCATTATTAAAAATAATAATTAAATAAAAGCAGTGATACATGGGCTAATGATCCAATGGTGAGGGTGTGTCAGGAATCAAGGATTATAATTAATCCAATATTATGCACTTGAGATCTTTAAGTTGTCTTTGTGTGTATAATTTTGCCTGACATACATGTTTGCATGTGAATAATAGACAAAAATAGTAAAATAGTACTTTCTATTTTTGTAGACTTAACTTTTAAAGGGCTTCTGCACGAGCAGAAAACCTGTTTAAGTAGTTCATTACAGATGATTGAGTTTGATGTTATGGGACTTCCGACTTCTCTGCCCTAAGGGAAAATATTTTATCTTATCCTTCTTAATTTATCCTTATTTAATTTTTTTACAGATGAGAAAGAGGGAACTGAGCAGGCAAGGGACTTTTGTGAGGTCATACGGCTAGTGTGTACTGGAATGGAATTTAAGACTACATCTTGTGCTTCTTCTAGTGCCTAGTGCTTCTTTCTTTAGCCGGTATCACTCCCCAGTTATTCATCCATGAGGCCTTTATTCCGTGTCAGTTGCATGTCAGTAATACTGTGCTTATATGTGAGTTTTCACATGTGTGTGTGTTTCCTGGGTGTTAGGTGCAGTTTATGTAATCTCTATACACTGTGTGTAAGCCCTTAGAGTCCTTGTGTGCCCCCAGGCCTAATGGACATGTAACTCCAGAAGGAATCCCCAGCTGGGTTTCAGCTGTCTTGTTTTTCCTGTTACCGAGCTTCGGCACTTTCCCAGAGCCCCAGCAGGCAGGCGGGCAGATTCGGTATCAGGGACAGATTCCCAGGCAGTGGGCACAAAGCAGAGGAGCAAGCCTGCAATGCCTCAATAATGATAACGTTGACCGTTTCATGATTTTACACTTTATAATTTATAGATTTTTAAAAGATTTTATTTATTTATATTTAGAGAGAGGGGAAGGGAAGGAGAAAGAGAGGGAGAAATACATCAGTGTGTGAGGAATATACCTATTGGTTGCCTCTCACACACCCCCAGCCAGGGACCTGGGCCTCAACTCAGGCTTGTGCTGTGACTGGGAATTAAACCAGCAGCCTTTTGATTTGCAGGCTGGCACTCAATCCACTCAGCAACACAGCCAGGGCCGAAGAGTTCTTGTAAAACCATCTCATTTAACTCCCACTCGGCCCGGAAAGTAGATTTTATCATTTTTCTCACTTTTTTTCAGGCGCAAAAAAAAGGATAAATGGCTTGCTCAAGGCAACTCAATTTGAGGACAGACTTGAATTCAGGTCATTTGTCTAAATTCCACTCTCTTTCCATGGTTCCTGGCTACCTCTGAAAGGGCTAAAAGAGCTTACTGTCTTTCTAGCCTTGGGGATAGAAGCGGGAGACAACTCAGTGTCAAGCAGTAGGAAGCCCCCAGTGACACTCTCCAGAGGAAAAAAGACCAACTCAGAGCCCTGAGCAGCCCCAGACCCTGACCTCCTATCAGCTAAGAAAGACCCTGAGCAGCTGGAGCTTCGACACCCCACAACCCCCCCCACCCTATTATGGCGTCCTCATCCCAGTCTATGAGTGCCTCCCATGCGTGCCTGAGGAGGTGACAGCAACACTGTGGAACTGGTGAGGTAAAGGTGTCTTCTGACCTCTGTGGCCTCTGGTAGTCCCTTTGTCTTTGAAGGTCAGGGTTTTGGGGAACTGCATCTACCCTCTAGTATAGGCAAAAGCTCGGTTCCTGCTGCCAGTGGTGGATCCCTCTGCCTGGTCTCCCAGACCTGTACCTGTGCAATTCTCCCCTAGCTGTCCACGGCCACCCGTCTGTCTTCTCCACAGAATAACGCCGCCCACCGCCACGAGGCTGAGCATGGCACCTTGTACTCAGTCAATGTGTGCACTAAATTAACTCTGCTTGAAAAAAGCAAATATTTGTATTGGGGCCCCTGGACAGAGCCCTGCTAGGCCTGGGAACGGATGTGCTGGGAGGGTAACTTCTGCCTTTCATTCTACCTCCTCACTCCTTAACTGCCTTGCCTCAGTCCTGAAGGGCCCCATGCCCTGGATATTCTTCTCTCTTTCTTCCTAAGCTGCATCTCCCTGCAGTGCTGGGGAGATATATTAGGGGCCAGGTGTGGTCATAGGTCACGCCCCATTCTAATTTGGCCTTATCAGTACTTAAGATGAGGTTTTGTCTTCACCTGTCTGGTTCCTTTGTCTTATTTCTCAATTGCTCTACTAGTCAGAGGGGGGAGCAGGTCAGCAGGGATGTATTTAATGATCATCACCAAATGCATCAGAAATATGTATAGAAGACTTCTACAGCTCATATTTATGGCCTCTCCAGTCCCCTGCTCTGATGTGGGCTACTGATACAGGTCCGGCTGGATCCTTAGTATCTTCTTCAGAGACATAGGGCCAACCTGGACTGGAGCTCCGCTTCTTCAAAAATACCCACTTCTGCCCTGGCTGGTGTGGCTCAGTGGATTGAGTGTGGGCCTGTGAACCAGGGGGTCATTGGTTTGATTCCTGGTCAGGGTACATGCCTGGGTTGTGGGCCAGGTCCCCAATTGGGGGAGCACAAGAGGCACCCACACATCGATGTTCTCTCCCTCTCTTAATAATAATTTAAAAATACCCACTTCTCCTCCGGGCTGCAGGTTCAGGGTCTACTTCTCCACATTGGAAATCAGAAACTATTCACCAGACCTTCCTGTTTGTTACATTGTCTTGCCCAATTCTCTCAGCAGCCCTACGAAAAGGTATTGCTGTTCTTCCACTGAGAGGGGAGCAGCGGCTCGCTCAAGATCACACAGCTTAGGTGGTGAGGGCTCCCCGAATTCAGACCATCTGAACGTCAACCCATCCTCTTTCCACTCCGTATCCTTTTCGAAAACTAATTTATGTGAAAATATGTTCAAAAGTATAATTACTCAGTTGTTCAAAGTTAAGCAAATCTTTATTGAAAAACAATAAATATATGAGAAAAGAAATGAGAAAGTCAGAGCCAATATTGGCTTCTCACCTACCTAGCTCCACCCTGAGCTCTCATTCAGTCCATGTTTCCTAGTCAACCTCCTTCAAAATACACCTTCATCTCCCAATTGGACGGTGCTAAGAGCTAGAGAATTGTAGAAAAGTGGATTTTCTATCTGAACTATGCAGCTACTTTCATACGCCTCCCCCTTCCCTTTGCGTGGGCCTAATTAAGAACCAGGATTTCTCGGCCTCTCCTCCCGGTCCTCTGCCCCGCCCTCCACGCTCCATTGGCCTCCTGTCCTTCCCTTTAAGGCCAGCCCCTCCCCCACGCCCACGCCTCCCGCAGGCCTCGCCCCTCCTCCTCAAGCCCTGCCCCCTTCGACCCTCCCCTTTAAGGACCGGCCCCGGACGCAGACAAGGCTGTGACGCGGCCGCCGGCCCCGGGGCTGGGTAGTTTGTGGCGCGGCCGCTTCCCCCCCGGCTGGGCCCCTGCCATCCAGCGTTCCACTGAGCGCCTGGCCCCCGGGGGGAGGGTGGAAGGGAGAGAGCAGGGCCGGTGGGCGCCAGCGGCGCACGGCGGGACCCACGGAGCCCCGCGACCCGCCGAGCCTGGAGCCGGGCCCGGCCGGGGAAGCCGGCTCCAGCCCGGAGCAAACTTCGTCGCCGGGCGGGAGGTGGCGGGGACCCGGTCCGGAGCCGGAGGAGGGGGCGGCCGGGGGCCCTCCCGCCTCTGCTCCCGCGTCTCCGGGCACCATGCTGTCCAACTCCCAGGGCCAGACCCCGCCGGTGCTATTCCCCACCCCACCGCCACCGCCGCCGCAGCCCCCCGCCCCGTCCCAACCGCCACCGCAGCCCCCGCAGCAATTCCCCCAGTTCCACGTCAAGTCAAGCCTACAGATCAAGAAGAACGCCATCATCGACGATTACAAGGTCACCACCCAGGTGCTGGGGCTGGGCATCAACGGGAAAGTTTTGCAGATCTTCAACAAGAGGACCCAGGAAAAATTCGCCCTAAAAGTAGGTTTGGGGGCCGGGGAAGGGATGGACGGGCAGAGGGGAGCACCCAGGGACGACCTCCGGGCGCTCTAGAGCGGCCGGCGCGCGCGGTCGCTCGGCCACCCTTTGCTGCGATCCTTTGCTGCGATCCGGCGCCGGGACCGCGGCGGGGCGGTGGGTCCCAGCCGGGGCGGGGGGGACCAAGTGCGCGGCGGGGGCGGGGGCAGAGGGAAGGTCAGGTAGGGGCGGACCACGCCGCGGAGACTGCGTTTCCGGTCACCTCAGGTGTGAGTGGCAAGGACCCGAGAGTACTCTTGGGGACTCTGCCATTTTGGGGTTTGAGCGGGATCCAGCCGAGTCTGAACGGTTGGCTCCCGGACCACTTCTGCTAATTTCACCGCGTCTCGAGGAAGTGATTTTCCGGGGTTGTGGTTCCCCATCCTCTCTTCCCTCCTTCCTTTCTTTCTGCGGGCACAAAAGGCCCATTACTCATTGAGCTGGTTGGTCCGTTGGTTTGGAGAAGTCGGGTCTCAGAGGTTTATTTAGCCTCGCTCCTTATTTGGGAGCCGGAATGTGTGATTTCACTTCCCTGGGCCTCTCGAGTGCGGCTTGGGCCGCCTAGGCGCGCGCCGGCGCCGGAGGTAGGTGCAAGCCTGGGGATTCCGCGGGGCCACCGCCCCCTCCGGGGGAAGGAGGGATTGTTTTGATCTGAGAGCAGGCGCCCTCCTACCTTCCATGCCTGTGAGGCTCCAGATGGGAGGGCAGCAGGCTCCCGGCGCCGCGTCTGCTGTTTCCATAGCGTCACTGATCTTTGTAAACTGGGTTTGGAAACCACGCTTGGCCCAATGCTAATTCTGCAGATCGGAGGTGGCCACTTGAGTCCTGGACGTGGGCCACTGGTGGACAGTGGGAAGGAGCGTTATCCTTGAATTGAGGAAGTCCCCTTCCCCTTTGTTGTAGGGGGAGAATGGGGATTTCAGTGAGCACACCTACTTCAGAAGTTAAACAGCATAGACTTGGAGGTATGATGAGATGGATGGGTCCCCAGTGCAGTGGGAGCTGGTGTTCAGAGTCACAGAAAGGTTTTCCCCTCAGAGGGTTTTCAGGTCAAACCATATCTCTAAAGGTGACACATCACCCCTGTTTCCCCTGGGGTGTCTTAATGATTGGAGGATAAAATTACTTCCTGTGTTGTATTTCTCTCTTCCTCCTCAGCCCCCACTGGTAGCTGCGTTTCAGCTATTAATACAACACTCAGATATGTGTAATGGGTGGGATTGTTGGAATATGTAATTAGATGTAATAAAACCCTGGTATGTACTTCAGGGTTATAGAGGGCAAGCATGTCCAATTTCTAGGTTTTAGGCCTTTATAAATTATTTTTTCTTGCAACTTTCATCCTCTCTTTTGGGGGAGAGCTCTCAACTTGCCCCAACACTGTCAGAGGTCTTTGGTTTCTACTTGAAGGTGTTGCTGTGGGTTTTTGATTGTTGTTTACTGTTGGAGAGGGAATATATCAGTATCTTGAACACTGTAGTACTTTTTGCACCTTAGATCACTCTTTCCGTACTCATAACTGGGGGCTTAGAGGTGGAGTGGTTGTTTGACCATGGCCCTGACCTTGGGCAGTAGAGTTGAGTGAATACTGTTTGACCAAAGTTGACCTGCACTGTTGAGGAAGTGACAGACGTTTCTTTCCAGGAGGCTCCTCTGTCCCCTCTGAGACACCATCTGCCTTCATCCATCAGCAGTTTGGGGACATTGGCTGCTCATTTTCTTGAAAAGTTGAAATATTGTATAAAGACTTAAGAACAGAAGCTCTCAACCTCTCCTTATTCTCTTTAACAAGCACACAAAACTACCCTCTAAAATGCTTTTGGGTGACAATTAAGATGTCTGTTGTAATTAATAGAAGAGAAATTTGGATAATTTCCCCCTTTGAATAGTTCTGAAAGAGAAATCCAGCAGTATTTTAAATACCACTGGTAGTTTATCCCTCTCAAGTTAGCAGCAGGCAAAGACTGAAGTCAGAGTCTGCTTTGACAGGCAGTCTGCTCCCAGATCTTACAAGTTGACTCAACTGTTAAATTGTAGATTTCCCACACATCTTTGTGTAAAAAGGTAATAATAGAGGAAGAAAGAAGGGATAAGGCATTCAGAGACTGACAGCAGTGTGAATAGCACTTCCACATCCAAATATTGGCTAACACGTAATTACAGCCGTGGAGGGAATCTGCTTCAAAGAATCTGTTCCAGCGTACACCAAAGATGCTAGACTTCGAATCTTGATTAACTTGACCTTAGGTGCTAAGCAGTGAGGTGATTTTCAAAACCTGGAGTGTTTTGATTATAAAGCAAGGGAGGAAGATGAGGGTGGGGCAGAAGGGGTCACCCCATCGTGAAGTTGCCTGAAGAAAAAGGGAAAGCCCTCTCTCTCCCCTACACAGTGTGTCACGCTGTTTCTGGGGACTTGGGGCAGAGAGCAGGGCCCCGGTGGGGGCTCTGTGTTACCTGCGGTTCACAGCTCAGAGAGTTGATGGGAGGTGGAGGCTGCCCAGATGCCCCATTCCTTGTTAGTGGTCTAGGACCTCTTAGCCTACAAAGTAAAACCAATTCTTAAAAAAATAATAATCTCACTTTACTCTCTGCTGCTTCTCTCCTTCCACCTGAGATCTCTAACTTGTAAATGCTTTTGGTAGGTGGTCAGACCTCATCTCACTGTCTCTCCTGGCTGCTTCTTTTGAGTTCTGAGTTACTTTCATACTTCCGAGTCAGAAGGGATTTTAGAGGTCATCTCATCTAACGCCCTCATTTTGCAGATGAGAGAAGTAAGGCCAGAGCAAAGACTTGCAAGAGGCAGTGTAGCCATGCATTTGGCAGAGGCAGGATTAGAACCCAGGACACCTGACTTTGAGTCTCAGGCCTCTTCACACTTCGTAGCTGCAGTGTCATCAGCAGGCTGCTACTTGGGACTGGCTCCAAGAACCCCTCAAGCTCCATGAGGAGTGACACTGTCACCACAGGCCCTTCTTGACTTGGGCGAGGGGGTGTTGGGTGGGTTTTTATCAGCATTTCAGCAGTAATCCCTGAAGTTGGAGGGGCAGTTTATGAACCAACTCAGCAGCTGAATGAGTTCTGAATCTATGGTAACAAGCTTTTCTCTTTTTTTTTAACCACTCCCCTCTCCCCTTTAGGAAGTGTTTGATAGAAATCTTATCTTTTATTATTTTTTGTACAAGAATATGGGAATTCTATTAACTATTTCTTTGACAGGGATGCCTAGTCTCAACCCACTTGAATAGTAATTGCTGTATTCCCTGTGGGTTCCTCAGCTGCTTCGTTGCTTCACTGTGACATGGTGACCCTTCGATATTAGCTGAACAGATCTAATTAAAGCTGGCATTGTTGTCCCTCTCTGCTGTATGACTCTGATTAGGTGAAATGTGTTACTGCTTTCAAAAAATAGAATGCCATCTTCACTTACCTCTCTGGATCTTTCCAGTGCACGGATCAGAGAAAACAAGGCCCTGTGTGTTCTTCTGCTTTCCTTTCCGTGGTGGTCCTTTCTCCCCAGATCACGCAGTGTCCCTGCAGTGTGCCTTCCTTTGGCGTTCTCAAGAGGATCTGATTGGAACTTCTCACGGTTGATCTGGACACTGTCAGAGGGAGTGCCAGAACTCCCACATTCCCACAGTACAAGTAGCATCTTACCCAGCACAGCCCATGCATACCTGTTGGAGAGCGAGACCATGTTGCAAATGCCCATGCATACCTGTTGGAGAGAGGTCCCCTGTTGGGCAACAGGCCGTGTTCCAAATTGGGGTTTGCTGGATGGAGCCACATGGTGAGGAAAGTTTCGCTGACCAAACCAGCCTCTTTATGTCCACTATGGTTACAGGTGGTTAATAGTTTGCTAAGCATCCTACTATGTGTTGTTGTATGGAGGATACACACACATAAAGTGGCCTTAAAATTTGGGAAGGGTGTCAAGAAACTGATTTGGAGTCTAGAGCTCCAAATGTAGTCTAGGGCTGCAGTGTCCAATGTGGTAGCCAGTAGCCATGCATGGTTATTTGAATTAAAATTAATTAAATTAAACTAAATTAAAATGTAAAAATCAGTTGCTAGCAACATTTGAAGTATTCAGTAGCTGCATGTGGCTACTGCAATGAACCATGTAGAAGAACAGTCTCATCCTTATAGGAAGTTCCACGGGACTTTGCTGGACTAGGGGGTTAAATCGTGTGTTTGGGAATAAAGGAGCTTTGAGACAGGGAAATCGGAGGATTGAAGGAGCAGAGAACAGCTCCTTGCTGGGCCTCGGAGGAGCAAGCCCACCTGCAGGAGGCGATGGTGCTGTTGGCCCCAGGCAGTAGGGAGGAGGGCAGAGCAGGAGATGGATGGGTAGGGAGCAAGTGTGGCTGGTGGCTCAGAATTGAACCTAAGCCATCTTTGTACTAAAGGCAGCTTTTCAAGTGTTTGAGGGCTGTGAAGTAAGTGAACAGGATGTTGTAAAGAAAGGTTATAAATTGCTGAGATCAGGGCTTATGGTTTTTGAGGGAAGGTTGCAGACCCGGTCCCTCTGCTGGGGCTCTGGCCCCTGTATCCTGCAGCAGGACTCTTGGCGTCCACCGAGGCAGGATCAAAGCCAGGTTGGCTTGTGGTCCCTTTTCACTTGTGAATTCTGGGACTTTGATAGAGTTTGAAAATAATCTCCAACTAAGATCTGGGATCAGTGGCTTCCAGGAGGTGGGGATGGAGAAAAGCAGCCCCAGGCCTTGGGACCAGATAGGGGTGGCTATCTGGGAAATGAGGGGCTCTTCTCCAGGAGGGTGAAGGTGCTGGTATCCATGATTACAGTGTTTTGATTGTTTGGGAACTGAGAAGTTGGGTCATCATCAGTTGGTGATTTTACTTAAGAAGCAGGTGTGGGGGTTCAGCTTGAGGCCTGGAGGAGCCACACTTCAGGGCTGCTGGAGGCAAACTGGCCAAATCTTGGGGTTGGGGAGGGCCGAGGCTTCTGTCACCCACTCGCTGTCGAGCCTGTGCCAGGAGGAATGTCAGCCACAACAGGGAAGGACAGGGCATGGGTATTTGCTTCTGAGCCATTTCACAGTGCCCAGGTGGCTCTCCCGTGCTCTGATCAGGATTCTCCCCCGTGGTTTGATGTCTGTGCCACAGGATTCGTGGCACAGAATCCTCTCCTCTATTTTAGGTCCTTCCAAGGGTCACGTGGGCTCTCTTCCCCACCCCCACCCCCCCATACTTTGTCTCTTCAGGTGTCCCAGAGGGAGGTGAACAGGCAGGCAGAATTGTTCTTTGTGTTTGAAGGGGCTGCAGTTGCTCTTAGCAATGATTTCAGGCCCAGTGGCAAAGGGACATGCCTCACAGCACCTCAGAGCTGACCATTCTTCCTGTCATCTTTCTTGACTCCCTCCCTCTCACTGAGGAAAAGTCTGGGCTGGTCCCGAAGGGTTGAGTGGTATGTCCAGGGTCTTATCAGGTGCCAGCGTAACAGCCACGCCTTGCGACCTGCCTCCTCTCGATCTGGGCTCCTTGGGTGGTTTGGTTGGTAGAGGTAGTAGTACTGGGGCCGCAGACCCGACAGTGCAAACTGAGCTGCACGAACTGGTCACTGGGACTTTTCATGTGAATGGGGACGCTGGTAAAGAGAAGGGACTACACCACCGTGACGGGCATGTAACCCAAATCAGATTTTTCTGTATTTTCTAGTTTTTAGGGGAATGCTGAAATTTTATATTTTAAGATGTGTATGGATAGAAATATCTAGAGGTGAGCCCACTGAGATGGGTTATGTACTAGATTAGAAAGAAGAAAAAAAAAGGTTTGGTCTTTGTGCCCTGATGGCTAGTGTGTGACTTTGAGCAGGTCAGTTAAACCTCCCAGGCCACTTCCCAGGCCTTAGTGCGCCCATCAGTGTCTGGCGGTCAGGGGCTCCTTGAGCTCTGGCAGTGTGGGACAGTGGAAGGCTGCCCTGGAAGCAAGAGGCCGAGGACGGGGTAGCACGCCAGCTTGCTCTGTCTGAGCATCAGCAGTATCTGGGCCAGCATGGATACCCTTTTTTTTGGATGGGCTTAATGCTGGGCTCCAGGGCAGCGTGTGTCCAGTGAGCTGTCATCACTGTCCAGCCGGTAAAGCGACCCATACCTTGCAGCATGAACACTCGGGAAGTGTGTCGGTTGGCAGAGTCGGTGAGCAGAGAGGATGGGCTGTGTCACCCCACGGGCTGTGGATCTACTCCTGGAAAACAGAAGGGTCTTATCTCAGTGCAGGGGTGACTCAAAGTGGAGGTGGGGAGTTCTTTATCGTCCCCTCCGAAATGCTT
The DNA here is from genome assembly GCF_014824575.4 of Sturnira hondurensis. Lineage (NCBI taxonomy): Eukaryota > Metazoa > Chordata > Mammalia > Chiroptera > Phyllostomidae > Sturnira > Sturnira hondurensis. The sequence continues at coordinate 463,224 of NW_028089713.1, read as the reverse complement.
TTCCCATTTGAAGTCATGGGCCAAACATGGCCCCTGTGATTGGTGGTGCAGGCTGTGCCCTGCACGGGGCGTCTGCTGAGTGAGGGAGCGAGGGCTACCAGGTTGTCAGGCTTTGCCTTGGTGTGTGGCTGTGTCCATCCACGTGGGTGTCTTCTTCTGTTTCACTCACAGATGCGGCATGGGCCAGGGCCTGTTTTGAGATGAGAGTTGGAGACTGATTCCCAGAGCCGACGGGAGATTAGGGTTTCCATCCAGGTGCCACTTCTTTCCCATAGGACTGGGTAGGAGGGATCTCAGGAGTCTGAAGGAGCAAGAGGAGGAGGGATGCCTGGTGATGTGGGTCCTCTTTTTTCTTCTTCCTGCCCATTCAAGGCAAAAGCCCTGGAGCTCTGGACTGTCAGGCCCCGTGTGCCAGGCCATCAGACTTGGTTGGCAGTGTAGAGTTCTTGGGGTCTTGATTCTCTGGTCCAGTGGACACCTTTGTGTGCCATCCATCAGGTCAGTCCCTGTCTGTGACGAATGTTCCCTCCGTGGCCAGCCAGGCTGCGTGTTTATTCTGGTAGGAACCTGAGCTGTCCTAAAGAATCATTAGAGAGGGCATCTTACTCTTAAGGGACATTTCCAGGCATCTCCATGGTCAGTGTTCCTCTGGGAGTTGCTTGGGAGGTGAGCAGTGGTGACCGAAGGCGTGAGCTTCGTGGTCACCTCGGCAGCCTTTTCGTCTCAGAGAACACGAGGACAAAGGGCGCCGCTCTGTCCAGGCCTTCTCTCTGTTTGGCTTTTCTCTATGAAGATTATTTTTCTTTTTTTAAAATTTAATTAAGTGGAACAAATAAGTGGAACAACAGACTGATGTCTGTCTGTCTGTCTCTCTCCACTCCTCCATCCCTCCTTTCTTTTTTTAATTTAAATTTTTCTTTTTAAAATGTATTGATTGATTTTTTAGGAAGAGGAAAGGAGGGAGGGAGGAGTGGAGAGAGACAGACAGACAGACATCAGTCTGTTGTTCCACTTATTTGTTCATTCATTGGTTGATTCTTGCATGTGCCCTGACTGGGGATCGAATCGGCATCCTTGGGGTATTGGGACGATGCGCTGACCATCTGGGCATCCCGGCCAGGGCTGAAGATTCTTCTTTTAAACCAGAAGCAAAGGTGAAATCTTTGCAGTCCTGGGTAGGGGAGGGGACTAAAGAGGAGACCCACTGACAGTACACCCGCCAGCTCTTCTCCCCTCGTGTCCTCCAGCACCTCCACAGGCAGATGACTGAGTCAGTCACTTGGTTACCATTGTGATTATCCATACTGTTCCAAGGCTGCCAGCCCACCCTGGGCATTTGCAACCTGGTCTCCTGCCCAGGGTCGGGAACTGTTACTCAGCCCCTGTCCCAACAGCTAAAAATAAACCTGCCACTATTGAAGTCTCACCTCACTGCCAGGCCTTGGTATCTGTCCCTGGCCTTCCTGCCACACTGCTGAACTTCTCTCTTTTCCTTCCCCATTTGCCCCTTTGCTTCCAGCCTGAGCTTCGTAGGTGCTTTGGGACCAGTTTGTTTTCTGAGTGCTGGGAGTGAGCTGTGGCAGGTGCTTGTCCAGGTCGCAAGCTGCATGTGCACAAAGGCTCTGGGGAGCTGCTTTGCATATTCCCTATTGGGGGAGGGGAGACAGGGAGGAGGGTGAACAGTTCATCAGAGTTTTCTAGACTTTCTCGGCTGTGCTTGCTTCAGCCGCCTCCAGTCTCCATCTGCAAGTGGACCTCCCTGCCAGAAAGGGTGGGGATGAGGAGGAGAGTCCTGCCTGCTGCTGTCCCAGGCCCTCACCCCAGCTGCCCTATGACTGAGCGTGCTACCTGCCCTAGGACTTCTGCCCCCGTTGCCAAGCAATACTCTCCACCTCTGCAGCATGGAGCCTTGGGTTACCACATTCACCACTGTGACCTCATCTCATTGGCTTCCAGGAATAACTGGGCCCTGCCTGGCTGGGCCTCCTTCCTGAGTCAGGCCGTGGCCCCTCTGGCCCTCCCAGCTCAGCCACCTGCAGGGTGTCACAGACAGCATGGGTCTGATCTACCTCCTGACTGTGGGGAGAGGGTGATTGGTGATCTGTGTCCATTGAGGCCCATTAAGGAGACCTCTTCCCTTGCCACCCATGGGTCCTGGGGACCTAGAGAAGAAGGTGAGGAAAAGGGCTCAGGTAGCTGGGACACCTGCTCAACTGGTGATTCTGGGCAGAATATTTCTTCTGGTTTGACTGTGGCATTCTCTTTTTTCTGCTTTTTCCAATCCTTGGACAGGTGTTGGTACTAACCACAGCCCAGGAGGGCAGGGTTCTGTGTCTGTGTTCTAGGACGAGGGTTTGTTTGGGAGGGGTGAGCAGTGTGTGGGGAAGTGATAGAAGCCAAGGGAGGGCCTGAGAGGTCTTTTGTCTTCTGCTGGAGTTACACACCCAGACCCTGTCTCCACGTCTGCCTTCTCCTGTCTGTCCTTTCCGCTGCAGGGAGAGAGTGAGTTGCCAAGGCCCATTGGCCTCTGTAGGGAGGAGTTGGGTGTAAATTGCTAAGAGTTTATTTTTAACTCTAACAGAAGGAGCTCCTGTCCTTGGGTAGCCATGCTCTTCCTCTTCTGTCCCTACCCCGGGCCTTCTTCCCTGGCATCTGTGATTCTTTGAGGACGGCTAGTAGGATTCTAAAGGCCAGGCTTCACAGCAGCTGGGAAGGGAAGCCTCTCTAAGTGAAGAATCTGCAGATGGGTGGCATGCCTGACTTCTGCAGAGCTCAAGGGGTCATGGCAGCTGGGGAGGGAGAGGGGTAGCCCCGTGCATTTGAGGCCATGTGCAGAACTTACAGTATTTTAGGAATGCAGGTGGGCTGATGAAGAGACTGTCTCTTAGAGCTTGGGGCTCTGTGCTCTGCTGTGTTGGGGAGGGCACCAGTGGGTCATCTTGTACCTTTTGTCCTGCCTCTCTCCTTGCAGGCTCCCAGATCTAAAGGCAGAAGGCCACAGGCACTAAATGAGCTTGTGTTGTAAACACTTTGCAAATGCTTCTGCTTATAGAAATGCCGAGTTTTATTATTCCTCTTGGCTGCAGGGCTCACAAGCATCATGTTCTCTCCACAGGGGGTTCGCAGGGTCTTCATGCCCTTGTGTCCCCTACCTTCGCACTCTTAGGGAGGAGAGGAACAAGAGGAGCATGGGTTCCCTTTTGCGTGTGTCTCCTGATTGCATGTAATTGTTTTGGTTACCTTGCCTTAGGTGTTTTCAAAAGAGCATAAAATTGGGTTTGAGCTGTAATTAGAGAAAGAAGGAATACAGAATTGGGGGTGGGGGGCTTGGGAAGCAGAAATGTGTTGCTGATTCTGAGACTCAGCCACAGAGGGAAGGTTTTGGCCCTCAGTTCCTTGGAGTGCATGGGGGGTTAGTCTGCTGAAATTTCACCTCTGATTATGTGACTTCCCAGCTTAAACCCTTCAGTGGGTTCCCTTTGCCTGCAGAATACAAGAGAATTCCAAACCATTCCCTGATTTGACCTCTTTTTTTTAAAATCCCCACACAAGGACATACTGATTTTTAGGGAGATGAAGTGGGGAGTTGGGGTGGGGAGAGAGAGACAGATATTGAAAAGCATCATTTGGTTGCCTCTCGTTCACACCCTGTGTAGGGCCTGAATCCGCAACTTAGGCATGTGCCCTGACTGGAATTGAACCCATGACCTCTCTGTTTATGGTACAGTGCTCTGACCAACTGAGCCACACTGGCCAGGGCTGACCTCGATTTAAAAAAAATGTATGCTACATTTCATTTTAAGTGGTGTAACTATACTGTTTCCTTAACAGGACTCGGCTTTCCCAGCCCCTCACCTTTGCCATGACATGCGTCTCATCTGTCCACCTGTAGCTTCTTTGACTCTGCACCCCAGCCCTGTCTGTACCTACTTGTTCTTCCTGTTCAAATGCTGCTGCTTTCATGAAGCCTTTCACACCAGAAGCTGGTTTCCCATTCCCTCCCTGTCAAACTTGCCAAGACACTGCTACCTTTTATTCCACATTTTAAATGTCTTTCTCCGTGTGCAAGGTGCTCCTCTAGATACTGGAGTCTGAGTTCCCGAAGACTGCTGTGTTTATTACTTTTGTATCCTCTTATTTTCGAGTAGTGGCCATATGCCATTATGAAATTTGTAGAGTTCTTTGGCACTGTGCACTATATCCAGCTGCCTAATAAAGGTGTGATATTGCAACTGACTAATCGTGGATGCTCCCCACATAAATATTATAGGTTACTATTAGTGATCCGCAGGGTTGAGGGGGAGGTTCTGGGAGATGGACAATAGGGAGTTGGACTCTCTGTGACTGACCCAGGTGTATATGAAGGTCCCCCTAAGTGTCTGTCCTTGTTATTTTTCCTGTCTGCTAAAAAGCCATACTCAGAGAGTCTTTTGGGCATTTCTTCCCTCCACCATTCACTTGGATCTGCTGACTCAAGTTGGCACCTTCTGTTTCTGCTAACGGAGTTCTCTTTCTCGTAAGGGCCTTGACCACAGTTTCCCATTGATGCCTCTTCTCCTCCCGGTTCCACAGCTCCTCCTTTTCCTGTTCTGCTATGGAGATGACCCTTCTGCCTTCCGGAAAACTTTGAGGGAGGGACAGATGTGGCACTTCCCAGCTTTCCTACAGCTCTTGGCAACTTCTAGTTAGCTCCAGAAACATCAGAGACACACAAATGTTGTCTATCTGCTGGCCTTTCTCCTGTGTGTTGCAAGAGGACCAGTGTTGCACACCAACTTGCTGGGACTGAGGTCAGAGGTTTGAAGCTCAGAGGGCCACTTAACTCCTTACTACAGATGTCCATGGGAAACAGAGCTGAGACCTGGCTGTGGGGTCCTCAGCAAGTCCTGGAACCCGTCTGGGCCTCACTCAGTTCCTCATTTGTAAGACAGAGGGCTTAGACTTGATCCAGAAGGACTGCAAATGGAAGGGCTTTCTTTTTTTATTTTGTTGCATCCCCACTGCTTGGAAAACAGCCAGGTGCTGGGGATAGGTGGTCAGCCCAGGTTCCAGGGAGCCTGGGGCATGGGAGCCATCCCATCCGCCCTCACTGTCTTCAGGCCAGTGTTCTCTCACCCTCCTCCTAGCTGTAGTATTTTTATTCATTCAGCCATTCAGCCAGTGTTTACAAACAATTATTCTCCATGCCTGCCTCCTTTCTTCCCTGCCGGCTGGCTATCAGGAGTTCAGATGGCAGGATTGGCCTAGAGTGGACACCTAAGACTGATTGGGGCCATCCCCTCGGGTTCAGGCCCTTTGAATGCTTCTGCTATGTCGCATGAGAGGAATTTGAACAATGAGGATTGATTTCTAGCAGTTTAGACTAGACCTCTGCCTTTATAAGCAGGATTTGCCTTAAGGTGCTTTCTGTCCCTTGGAGGTCCAAAGCAACTTCCTACTCAAGAAAATCAATTAAGTAGAGCCAAGACTGACTCTGCATCCTCCCTGAGGGTAAAATCAGAACAGCAGATTGAATTTAATACATATAGCAGTCTTTTGTCTTCTTCCTCATTCGGATCACTATTGAAAGTTTAGCAACACTGTGAAGGTTTCGTAAAATAATAACAATCTTCACTGAGCAGATACTGTGTATTGGGCATTGTGCTAGGTGTTTTACTTACTCTCTTGTTAATCCTTAAAATAACGCTGCAGAATAAAAATCCTTATATTACGGAAGGGGAAACACATTCAAACACGTTCAGAATAATTCACTCATTAACGATTATTTGTTGAGCACCTACTAAGTACCAAGTATTATTTTTGGCTCTGGAGATACATCACTGTATCTCAGAAAACAGACCAGAAAAACAAAACTAAACAAATCCCACTTGCATGGAACTTATATTGTAACAGAGGGAGACAGGCAAAATGTAGTCAGTTAAGGGGTAAGTTTATTGGATGGCGATAGGTGTAAAGGAGAAGATAGAGCAGAGGAGGCCCTGGAATGCTGTGTTGTGTGTGTGTGTGGGGGGGGCGGTGTTGACATTTTAAATAGGGGCTCAGTCAGGGCTTCACTACAGAAGTGACTTTTGAGTGACCCTTGGAAATGTTTGGAGGGGAGGGGCAGCGGGCTGACAATAGCAAGTGCAGAGCCTGAGGCTGTTGCTGATGAGGATACAGGAACTCTGAAACCTGGCCCCTTACAGCTTGCAGTACTGCCCCTCTCATAGTTCTTCTGTGACTGTATTATCGTTCAGTGCTTAGATGACCTAGCATTTTAGGTGTTATTATCATCAAGTATTTATGGAATGCTGATTTTGTGCAAATTGCTACAGTGGTAAGATGTAGGCCCTGTCTTTGCACACAGTTTAGAGGAGGCGTGAACACCGTGTGTATAAACAGTGAAAGGAATGAGAAAAGACGGCCTCCTAAAGCCAGACTGTGCCCTTTCACACGTATTCCTACTTGACACTCTGATGGGTAGGACAGCGAGCGGGTCCTTGAATAACAGTGTCGGTTCATTGTAACACTGACAAGATGCTGCTGTAGGAACTTAGCTCTAGTTTGAAATCCGTTGGCCTAGGGTAAAACTGGTTCCATGACCCAGTGTTTCACTGAAAGTCACACAACCTATTGACAGTGTTAAGTGAGGACTTACTGTACCTCTCAGGCAGGCAGGCCAGGTGGTTTGCTTCCTGGTTTTACACACGAAGAGAAAGTTCAGGGAGGTGGTGCTGAGTAATGATGGAGTCAAGCAAGAGAGTGTCCCCAAAGGATACAGAGGCATGGGATGGGCTCCCCAGGGAGGGAGGGGGTTAGGGGGCGTGGTCGCTTTTGCCTGGTACTGACAGGGACACTTCAGGGACTCACCCCTGTGACACACCCAGGGGACTGTGCAGATAAAAGTTGGGTGGACAGAGGAACTTCACCGGGTGTTCATACCTTCTGTGTGGCCAAGGGGAAAAAGGCAATGCTTCCTATGGGTCTTTCTGGTTTTGGAAATACTGGGATGGGGTGCTGCCTGACCATTGCACAGAACCGGGGTGGAAGGGGGTGATGAAAGGGAAATGGCCAGGCTGACGCTGTGGCGGAGGTTATTTGTGTCCTTCTTCAGGCTCTCACAGGGCTTCTCTCTTGGTCTGAAGAATCACGTCTTTCATATGTTCAGCCTCCCAGGTGGAGGAGTGGCAGGCGGCAGGCAGGGTGACTGGGAGGCTGTCTGCCCCCAGCATGGGCCACCTTTGCTCCCCGCCTCTCAGGAGCTGGAGGAGAAGTCAGGGCTTGGGTCGGAGTCGGCTGACTGACCGTTAGTGCAGATGGGAAAGTGAAGCAATGGGTCAGGTCTTTTTTCCTGAGCATGTGCTGTGACAAAGGAAGTTGCAACAGGTTTTTTTTTTCCTTTCTTTTTATAGAGCAAGAAGAGGGAAAAACATCTTCTAGTAAACTTGAGAAAAAGCATCTAGTCTTTGACGGATGGTTATTGCTCCTCTCCCCGACAATGCCTTTTGTCAGTAGCCTTTCTTCCATCCTTCGTCCCCCACACACACCTTCCAGTGTCCCTCTGAGGGACTGTGTCTTTGCTGCAGGCTTGCTACCTCTCCAAAGAGAAAGTGTCCATGACCTGGGCTGAGGGGGCCTTGAGAAAGCACCTTGTCTGTTGTCCTCTGGGCAAGTGACCGACTACAGCAGCCCATGCCTGCAGGGTGGCGGGGCGGCCTCTCCTTGACAGTGAAAGCTGTTTAGTACACAGATGGTTCCTGGTCCCCACTTGGCCTCACGTGCTCCTGCGTCGGTCTGTGTTCATTTGGCATCCCGCAAGGGTGAGGCAATACTGGCTTCTTAGCTCAGATGCCTACACTTTTTGGTGGACACTTCAGAGCACGTGCCTTGGCAGATGTTGGGAAAAGGGGCCTGAAATGTGGGAGGCAGAAGTCCGGGCTGGAAGACCACACATGTGCATCTGGAGTCCTTGGTCAGGTTTGAATTTGGCCTTTGTGCTGTACCTGGGCAGGGATCCAGTTGTGTTTGAAAGTGTTCAGATGATATATTTTCCTGATGAAAAGTTTTGAGGTCTGGAAAATTGTGGAACTTTTTTTTCTGGTGAGATTCATTTCCTCTCTCTTGGACAACCCTGTTTTGAGACTCCAGCTTGAGCCCGCTATGGGGCAAGGTCAGCCCTGAGAGCCAGGCCCGCTTGCTCTGAGGAAGCTGCCTGTCGGGACGGTGGTGGCTGCTGGTGCTCTGGGCACAGCTGCTTTACCTGGCCGAGCGGGGCCAGGTCCTCAGGGCCGAGGGCTTTTGTGCAGGCTCTTGGTTCTCGGTACCCGGTTTGTCTGGGACAGCTGACATAGCGCTTGTCCTTTCCTGCTGTTTGCTTTGCATTTCATCTCCCTGTCATCAGGTGAGTCTCTTCAGCCTGGAGATGAACTCCAAGCCATGTTTGTGGGGGGCAGGGCATCAGAATTGGCTCATTTTGCCTGGATTTCACAGTGAGTGGAAGCTCTTTCACAGGAAGCTGTGCTGGCCAGTATGGTAGCTACTAGCCACATGTGGTTATTTAAATTTAAATAAATGAAATGAAAAATTAGTTCCTTTGTAGCACTAGCTACCTTTCAAATGCTCACTAGTCACTGTTTTGGGCAGTACAGGTAGAGAACATCTCATCATCATACAAAGTTCTTTAAGATAGTGCCAGACTCTGAATTAGTCATTCTGCTCTCCAGTGAGGGTTCACCTGAGCTGGAAGGAGATTTGGGGAAGAGCCTGAGGGGAAGTTTTGAGGTCTAGGCCAGGGGTAAAGAGAAGGTAATCATTTCGAAGGGGATCTTAAGTAGTACGGTTGTTTAGTTTGTCTTGTTTAGGGCCGCATCTGAGGAGATGGTCCTCTAGCCCAGCGACTGCCAAACCGAGTGGATCGTCAGAGTCATCTTAGGTAACGTTTGTGAATACAGACTCCTAGGCCCCACGATTCTCATGTTACTACATTTAAGACCCTTCCAGGGGTGGTATTCATCATGTGTGTTTTTATCTGGCAATTATCTGGGTTTGGCCACCACTGACTTGTGGAACCTTATGCTTTAATTCCTCCAATCTGAAGAGCTTCCTCCTTTTCAGAAACTTAGCAATAAAAAAATTGCTCTTGTTAAAGTTCTGTGTTTATTTGGTTTTCTGCATTTGTAATAATGCATAATGCTAGTCCTGTGTTCCTGAGCCTCACAGAATGCATCGGGGCCATCTCCTGTAGGTGCTTGAGCACAGCCGTGGTGTGTTCCCCTGCCGCCCAGCGGCACGGCACATTTTCAGTGCACAGCCTGCTGAGGGCTCTCGGGGATGCAGAGATGACACCATGCCCAGGTCTTCTCCAGAGGTTGAGGAGGTGCACATCTGGGTGGGCCCTGACAGTAGGCTCCCAGCAGTGGTCCTTCAGGTGTGGACCACGTGTCCTTCCACCTCACTGTGTGCTCCTCCCTGGGAAGGAACCCCCGATTCTCTTCATGGTTCATACTTGCTTTTCGAGGGCACTGGTCTGTTCTTCTGAGGCACCAGAAGAAACTCAGCCTTCTTACCCCATGAGGGACTCAGCCTTTATTCCTGGTCAGATAGGACCATAAACACCACTTCTGTTTAGAGACCTCAGTAGCCTCCCTTTCCCTCCAGTGTAAGGCTCAGACTTCTAAACACTGTCTCCAAGTAAGCTGGCTGGCTTTGACCTTCCTCTCCACCTTACCCCGATCACACACAAACACTCGCTGTGCCAGGAGATGTCCCTCTCCACTCTGCAGGGCAGTCTTATGCTTCCATAGCATCTCTTGGGCCTTCCATTTACTCATCCTTTTATGTCCTGGTAGAATTGTACTTAATCCCTCCAGGCTTATGTTTTACCTGCCCCCACCCTCCTATTCCAGGCAGGATAACTACCTTTTTTTAAAAATATATATATTTTATTGATTATGCCATTACAGTTGTCCCATTCCCCCCTTTACTCCCCCCCATTGTTCATGTCCATGTGTCACAAGTTCTTTAGATTCTGTATTTCCCGTAGTATTCCTGCTCTCCCCCTGTCTATTTTCTACCTACCGTCTATGCTACTTATTCTCTTTACCTTCTCCCCCCTTCTCCTCCTCCCACTCCCCTGTTGCTAACCCTCCATGTGTTCTTCATTTCTATGGTTCCACTCCGGATCTAGCTGTCCTCTTAGTTTGCTTTTGTTTTAGGTGTGGTTCTTAATAACTGAGTTTGCTGTCCTTTCACTGTTCATATTTTTTATCTTTTTTTTCTTAGCTAAGTCCCTTTAACATTTCATATAATAAGGGCTTGATGATGATGAACCTTTAACTTGACCTTATCTGGAAAGTACTTTACCTGCACTTCCATTCTAAATGAAAGCTTTGCTGGATAGAGCAATCTTGGCTGTAGGTCTTTGGATTTCATGACTTGGAATACTTCTTTCCAGCCCCTTGTTGACTGTAAGGTCCCTTTTGAGAAATCAGCTGACAGTTTTATGGGCACTCCTTTGTAGGTGACTGTCCCCTTATCTCTTGCTGCTTCTAGCATTCTCTCCTTCATTTTAACCATAATTACATTAGCCAAGATTAAAATGAAGGAGAGAATACCTTTTTTTATCAGTGGTAGTTGATTCTAGCTGTACGACTGCCATGGATTAGAACGACAGTCCCTCCCGTGGCTTCCCCTGCTGGGCCCTGTGCTCCTTGAGGATGAGCCCTGTGTGCCTGCGCTGTATCTGCCTCCCAGTGTAGGCAGTGCCTGGTTCCTGCCCGAAGGAGTGGTTAGTGACTTACTTGCCTGTTTGTCTTCTTTTGGGTCTGATGAGATGGCCACAGGGGGAGTTGGAGCCCCTCTGCCCCCTCTTCCAGCACCCACCTTGGTTCTCTAGTGGCCTCGGGCCTCATCAGCACTGATGAGCAAGTGATGAGAAAAGTGCCGTGTTCAGCAGCTGATAATTAGCAAGTAGGCACAGAGCCTCAGCTGCCTCCAAGGCAAACTGGTATTTAAACAATAAAGTTTTTAAAATCAAGAATTTAAGTGTCAGCTTCAGAAGCAGCTACATCTAAACGCAAAACACAACCCCACCCCCCCCCCCTTCACTTTCTCCCAGTTAGAGAAGATAAGTGGAATAGTGAGTGAAATAAGAATTCTCTCTAGCCTTGAGGGAGTCCAGGGGGCAGAGGTCTGGGTGGGTGGGGAGCTGGCAGGGCTTCTGCCCTTTGGGGTGGGGCCTGGGGCTGTGTGGGGAGTGGGGAGGGGCTTCACTAGAAAGGACTCTCTGTGCCTTTCACTCCCAGTTTCTGTAGGCTGACTAATTTTGCCAGGTGGACCAGAAGAGATATTTAGAAAAATAGGGTAGGAATAGAGTCCGGGCTTTTTCCTAAGGTGACAAAGCACCCATTTTTTGTGTGTGTTTGATGATCAGTAGAGGTGCTGCAGTACCGCCTAGTGGTTTGTCATTTTGTTTTCTTCTGATGCTGCAGGGGGTGGGAGGGGGGAGCTGGTGGTAGGGCCTCCTCCCTCCTAGGTCAGAACCAGAGTGCCAGGAATTCCCCAGCCTCTGATGGTGCCCGGATGCTAACCACAGCCTCCATGTCTGCTGGAGGTGTTCTAAGAAATGAGCATGTATGCCAGGAACGCTCCGGGGCTTCAGAGCGAGGGCAGCTGCTCAAGAGGAAATGACTTCCTGTGTGAGGGGTGGGGGCATGAGAGTGCCCTGCAGCCTGTCACAGAGGACACCTGCTGCTGTGCTCACGGCAGAGGTCAGTGGGGAGACACCCTTTCAGAGTCTGCTTCGTTCTGAATGAAGCAGAAAGCCTGCGGTAGGAAAAAAGGGTCTTTCCCCCAAGTTCATCCTGTGGTTCAGTTTTTCCAGCCCAAAGTAAAGGTCTATCTGAAAAAGTTGTTTTTGGTGTGTGGGGGAGGGTCTACTGTCACATCTAAGAGGCAATCTGAGATACATAGTTTGAATATGAAAATACTGGGCTTCCTGGGAAATATTGGCAATTGATGCCATGTCCAAGTGTCATTGTTACCTGTCCATTGGGACCTGGCCCTGATGGAAGGAGGGGTGGGCTTCACCCTTGCTGGTGAAGCTTGGCCAGCCTGCTCTTCCTTTCTGGTTTCTCTGTTGGAATTAGTGGTGTTGGTGCCTGAGCTCACCCAGACCTTGTGTGGCACTCATGGTTGTGGCTTCTCACTGACCACAGGTATGCCCATTGGCTGCGGTCACCCAGTTACCCTCATGGCCAAATGCAAGACATTTGGGGAGGTCTAGGGGGAGACTCAGTGAGGGAGTGAAACCAGCTGGCTTCTCTGGGGTCAAACCCTTGTCCTTGGCAACGAAGCAGAGATGATTCACAGCCAAGGTTGGCTTGAGCGTGTACAAAGGCTTAATCTCGTTGATGCAGTTCCGATGGTCCTTGCAGAAGCTTCATCACAAGATGAATTGGATGGTGACGAAACCACAAGTGTGTGTGTGCCCATTGGTTCTTCATTCACCCATTTACTGGAAGTATTTCTTGTATGCTCCAAGCAGTAGAAGACTGTGTACCGGGACTGGGTGAGCACGGAGGACAGAGGCCCCCATTTCTCCAAACACTACAGCCTTGGAATGTGCTGGTGGAGTGCCTGTTCTGAGATGCTCCGGGATCCCATAAACCTGGGGAACATTAACATTTTAAAGGCTCAGAGAAGCTCTGTAGTAAAAGAATCTGTTTGATATTTTTATAACCTAGTGCTTTTGTCATATATGGGACCCTTTTTTACTTACTGCTTACTGACATCCTACAGAATGTGTTTGAGAAATGGCAGTACAATCTCCCTGCTCTAGAAGAACTGTCCAGTGGTTCAAAGAATTCACCTGACTCTAGGTCAGCACAGGTTTGAGAGGCATAGAACAGGTGCATGTGTGCTGTGTGTGTGTGTGTGTGTGTGTGAGTGCTGGGGGGTGTGGCAGAGAAGGGCCCCTGGCAGGTGGCTTCTATTGAAGTTGGCCCTGTCTGCATCCGTGCTGGCTTTGTGCTTCTGGGGCTTTTGTCCTGGCTTGAAAATACTGAATAGCAGCTACATCTGTCATGCCTGAGAAGTGTGGGTTTGCAGCATGGGGGGCGAACCAGCAGTGAGCAGGCTCCCCTGCTTGAGGCCCAGGCTACTGAGAGCTCCCCAGTGTCAGAGCAGGGAGGGGCCGGTGATCCCAGGGCAGCTGCTTGCTAATCCTGGAAGTGGAGGGAAGCAAGATTTAGCTCCCTTATCTCTCTGCCTTCTTCTGTGTGATGGGGAGATTGTGTTGAACCTGGAGGTAGCTGCCAGGAAGAAACAGGTGGGCTGGGTGTTTTTTCCCCTGTTTATCAGCCAAAGGGCATCTGGAGGGGGACCAGGGTAGAGGGCATTTGGCTGTCTATCATCACTCAGGGAATGGGAGATCAAGGCATTTCAGTTTAAATTGAAGGAAGAGTTCAGAATTGTGACATGTGTTTACTAAAGTTTGTGGGTTTTTACAATTTGAGAGTCCTGCATAGAATTGTTTTCAGAACACTGGTGGTGGGAGATAGATATGAATGATGGCCCCTCAGATGGCCAGCTCCCTGAGAAAGGCCTGGGAGTCCCTACTGCGTTCTTCACTCGGAGCCAACGCAGGCCCAGGGAATTCCTGAGCCTGTGGCAGGCCTCAGCACCCCCTGGGACAGCTTCGCCAGGCAGCTGTGGTCATTTCTAAGGAAATCAGCAACTGTGGAGAAATGGGAATGTGGGTGGGAGCCAGCCCCTCTTGCTGGGGAACAGACACTTCCAATGTGAGTAGACCTTGCTTAAGACAGGCCCAGGGTCTCCTATCTTAGTAGGTGTGTGTATGTACGTTTTGTTATGCTGCTTTTCCTCCACTGACCTACCCAAAGGGAGGGGAGTTAGTCTGCCCTTGGGAAATAGGATGAGGTGTCTGTCACCTCCCAGCTCCTCTGGCCTTCTCCTGGCCTTTCCTCAGCCGCAACTGCAGCCACAGTGGCTGGTGCCACTCGGACGGGAGAGGAGCACACCCAATCCCTCTGACTGTTGCCTGGGCTAGTAGAAGGGGCAGATGCCGTCCTTCAGTTTCCCCTGCACAGGAAGTCTGGGTGGGCCAGGCTTTGGTTTGGGAAGCTGGAGTATTAGCTGTTGCTGCCAACTGGGGCTGCGTTGGCAGACTCCCGGGCTCCAGAGTCCCTGGAGGTACCAGTGGCTCTGACCCTATGGACTTGCTGCGGCCCCCAGAGGGGAGCCCTTGCCAGGAAGCTCTGAGCTCACTGAGGTGGGTCTCGGGTAAGGGTGGAGGAGGACTGGGGAGAAGGGGAGGAGTAGGGATGACTCCTTCTTCCCCCATCAGCCGGGGATGCATCACCATAGCTGGGAATGTACTCAGGCCACTTCAAGATGTGTTGGTCATTACGCAAATTCTTTAGGATCTCAGATTTCCCCATCCCAGGCACTCCAGAGGCTTCCTCCAGGCTTCCGGGCTTCCATTTCAGAGTCTTGAGTTTCAGAGTCTTGACGTTTAAGCAGTCTGTGAAGCGACAACCCCTCCCCATCCCCCCAGCCGCTAGCCCCAACCTCACTCCCAGGAGAATGGCGGGAAGGAAGTTCTGCCAGAGGTGGTTTTTGGTTTGCAAGGTAAGTCTTTGGTTTGAGAAACACACATGCATCCTCCCTCCCCTTTCAGGTCTAAAGACAGGAACACTAGATTCTTGAGTGGGTAAGGCAGAGAAAAGAGGGGACGTTATAGGTCCTGAAATCTGGCAGGGGTTCCCCAGGCCATCCTGGGTCCCCAGCGCTTTTCCGAGAAGTCAGTGCAGTGTACTCCAGCCTCTGGGCTTAACCCTCACTCCGCTACTAACCAGCTGTGGAACCTTGGCAAATGTCTGCAACGCTCTGAACCTTTCTTTCTGGGTGCCTGAAATGAGGATTGCACTGGATCCACTGAGATTACAACTTTAAAGGTGATCTTATATATGCAAGGGCTGTAGAATATGTACAAACTAAACACATTTTTAATTAAGTTTATTGAGGAAACATTGGTTAATAACATTATATAAATTTCAGGTGTGCAACATTATAGTTCAATATGCCGTATATCGGGTAAAGGGATTTCCTCACATCACGCTATCTCAACCCCTCCTCTCTGGTAGCCACCAATCCATTGTCTATCTAGGAGTTTGTTCTTGAAAACTAAACAAATTTGGAGGTTACATTACTTACCTAGGGAGAGAGCATGATGCCAGAGAATTTAGAGTTGGAAGAAACCTTAGACCTCAGGTAGGCTACGCTTATGTTAGATTTTCCAGAGGAGGAGACAGTGAAAATGTCTTGTCTGCTGGCACTCAGCGAGTTATAGCTGTGGAATGGGGACTGGCTCCAGGCAGGCCGGCTTTCTGTCATGCCCTGCTACCATTCAGTGTGCCCGAGGGTGTGTGTCCTTGGGGCAGAGAGCTACAGAGCAGGTAGACCAGACCACAGGAGTCCGACAGTCTTGTGTGCGATTCTGTTTAAAGTGTCCATGCCATTGGGGGTGAGGGAGGGAGAGATGGTAGAGTAGATACTCTAAAAGTTGTTGAAACTGGACTTCTCAAAATGTCAGTGCATTTTTTTCTCTCTGGCAAATGTATCTCCTTAATTCTCTTGGGCTCCATAAGGTTTGTGTCCCAGAAACCCTGCTGTGTGTTGGTGGGTGGGGTGGGGTGCTCCTACTCATTGGTTTGGTGTTTGCCGTGGCTGATCTACAGAGTGGATGATCTACATGCAGACAGTCGAGAGCTAGTGTACCCAGTCTCTTTCTTTGAAGACATAGTGACACAACAGCAAGCTCCGTGCCTTTTGTGTGTAGGAGACTGGCAGGAGCTCGCTGACGCTGTAATTGCATCTCTGCATCCTTTGGCTCTTATCTAGAAAATGGTTTGCATGGACTGTCAGAGCTGGAAAGCACTGTAAGGATCCTCTAAACTGGTCCCTTCATTCCAGGGGAAGGTGTCAAGGCCAGAGAGGGGCAGAGACTTGTCCTGGACTCAAAGTAGGATAGTGATGGAGTTGGTCTCTTGGGAACAACTACGACGACAGAGGTCTGAGCACCAACCTCACGTTCTCTGTCTTGGCTAAGGCCCCCTGCCCCCCCCCCCACCCCCGAGTCAGCCAGGTCCCGTGCACTTCTGCCCCAGAGAGCCACTCTCTTGGCCGAAACAGCCTCTCTTTCCCTTGTGCTCCCTGTTGACTGTTACTTCTTCCTTCCGGTTTTGGAATGTGTCCCATACGCAGCAAACCTGAAAGGGTTGTGCGGTAAACACTGACATACCCAACCACCTAGATTCTGTCACTGACATTTTACTCTTCTTGCTTTGTCACTCTTTCTCCATCTTTGCGTCTGTTGATCTGTTTATCAGCATATCTTATTTTGGGGGTACATTTTATAGTAAGTTGCAGGCATCAGTACACTTCACCTCTGAACATTTCGGTGTGAATAAGTATTAATTAGAGTTCAATATTTGTTCATGCTTTTGTTTTGTTTTGTTTTTTTGGTGATAAAATTGATATAAATGGAAAGTTATATCAATTTCAAATTGCTTAGAATTGTAAGTGCATCATTTTTTGCGTTTTGATAAATGCATCCATCCATGCAACATAAACCTCTGTCAAGATACAGAATAAAAAGTTTCTATTACCTCGTGAGTTCCCTCATGCTCCTTCCCAGGCAGTCTCATTTCTGGTGATTTCCCCCATGGGTTAGTTTTGCATGTTCTGGAACATCATATAAATGGAATAATCAGTATGAACTCTTCTATGTAAGGGTCATCCACTTGGCTCCCCGTATTGGTAGTCTGTTTCTTTTTATACTTAGTAGTATGCTGTTGTATGGACATGATAAAATTTTCCCGTCGGTTTTGTTGTTGATGGACAAAACTGACAGGAAACACTGTGGAGTGTTTCCGGTTTTTGACTGTGACGTCCAAAGCTCCTGTGGACATTCTTGCCTAGGTCTTTGTGGGCATCGTGTTTTTATTTCTTTGGGTCCGTTCCTGGGAGTGGTACTGAGGGTCAAAGGAGACTGTTGTTCGTGTTCCTGACTCTCTCTGCCCACTATACTCGCATATTACGCACCCAAGGTTGTATTAGGAAGTGCCTTATTACTCATCTAGATGACCGTCTTACTCAATGTGGGAGTCCCTTGAAACCCCACCCGACAGTGTCTGCTGGAATGTTCCCAGGGATAGGGAGCTTATTGCCTTCCAGACCCCTGCTTTTGTGGGACAGCTCCTTGTCCTTTCCACCTTGGGGAGCCACACAGGACAATTCTAAGTTAGCGCTCTCTCTGTGACAGCCCTCTAGAATTTGAGGACTGTTATTATATCTCATTCCTGAATTGTTTCTTCAGGGATTTCTCTGCTTCAGGCTAATTGGGGACCCTTTCTCATGTGCCATGGGTCTCAGACATTCTACGTCCTGGTTGTCACCTTTGGGAGTTTTTCAAATGGGTTGCCCAGAGGTGAGCACTGGATTCTTCCCACTCGAGGTCTGAGGGGTGGAGTGTGTGTGGGCTGAGTCTGGACCCCTGTCTCCATCTAGGCACTTGATCTGTCATTGAGCTGAAGGTGATGTGAACTCTCCGACAGCCACATCAGGGCACCAGTGAGTTAACATTTGTGAAAAAGTACCACATGTCTAAGGTGGTGTGAAGGTACTCCTACAGCTTGAAGTCATCTAGAGTGTCTGACATCAATAACATTTATTGCATTAATTAATAAATCATAGCCATATTATTTATTCTGCTTGCCATGAATAAGTAATCTCGTAATCATTGCCATCACCTAATGAAAAAGGTACTATTAAAAGTAACTTAATAAGCACTATTTGGATTAAAGCAGGATTTATCAACTTCTGCACTATGGACATTCGGGACCAGATAATTTTTTTGTTGTGAGGTATGGTCTTGTGCTTCTTAGGAATTAGCAGCATCCCTAGCCTCTACCTAACAGATCCTAGTTACAGCCTTCTCCAGGCCCCCCAAGTTGGGACAATCAAAAGTATCTCCAGACATTTCCAAATGTCCCCTGTGGGGGAAAGTCATCTCAGGTTGAGACCATTCTTAAGGTGTAGAATTTGGTCATTGAAAAACATTTAAATAATACAGCTTTTCCCAGAGGCAGCCTCTGTTAGTCTTTAGTGGACGTACTTGTGTACTATGCCCTTTGTGCAGATGGTACTGGCTCCTCATGGTTCCAGTGTGCATGGATTTCAGTTGCCACAGCCCAGTTAGGTAGCATTAGGCCCCCGACATCACGGCTCAAAGTCCAAGTGTGGTGTAGATGGACTCTCGAGTAACGGCAGGGAGCGCAGACCTTGTTGCTGGCCCTTCGGTCCACACATCACTGTGCGCGTAGCAGGTGTTTGTTAGGGCCAGTGGCCATTCATGCCCCCTCTTTCCGAGTGTCCCTTCTTTCAGAGTGTGTTGGTAGGTTCACATGGAGACCGGAAAGTTGTCTGACCTCCTTGTCTCCTAATGCTAACTTGTGACATTTTATCAAGAGAGGGAATCAAAAGTGGGAGTTTTTCAGCCAAGAAATGAAAAGTTACGGGCGTGGGATGGGATGGGAGTAATAGACAGAAAACTGTACTTGAAAAATAATTAAATAAAAAATTGGGAGAAAAAAAAGAAATGAAAAGTTGGAGTTGAACATGAAACAACCGTCGAGTGAATCGCTGACCGTGTGACTGTCGCCACTGCCCCGGTTTGAGGCCAGGGTACAGCCAGAGGAGCTCGGCACTCACCGATGTGAGTGGTTGTGCCGAGAAAGATGAAGTAATTCCAGAGGAAGTGACACTGGAAAAAACTTCACATTGAGGGTGCTCTTGGAGGTTATACTTTGGAACATTGAAAGTGCAAAGGATGAAATGTTGGAAACCGGTCCAGACTTAGAAAGGAGCATGACAGTTTGCAGAAGGGTAGAAAAGATGCTTGGTCTGTGTCCTGTGTGACAAGGCAGGCACAGTTCGAACTACTTTGGATAAGTTTTCTACTAAGAAATAAAAAGCTCATTTTCAGTGTCTCTAATATTTTTTATTACAGTATGCTAAATATATACTAGTTCTATTTTTTTCATTTCTCTTCATTTACAACTAAGAGAGGTTTTAATGTTTTGACAAAAATTTCTCAAGGTGATGGAACAATCTTCCTTTTTCTCATTGATGATTAAGATTGGTTTGCCCAGTCATTTCTACGATTCCATGTTACTATGTAGAGCAAAGGCCGTCTGTATTTACAAAAGTTGGGGTGAATATACTCACCTTTCTTTTTGCTTTTTTTAAACAGCCTACAAAAATGGAATCAGACTATATGCATCAATCTGCATCTTTTTTTCATGGAAGAATACCTTTTTTGGAGAAGTTTTGGTTTCAGTATATAACTAGATCTACTGTATTCTTGATAATTGCGCATTGTTTTACGTACCATTATAGATGTACCATAATTTATTTGATCAGTTTCCTAGTAATGGGCATTTAGTTTGTCTCTATTTCTTTTCCATTTGAACAAATACTGAAGTGAATGTAGCTGACAGATACTATCAGTAGCCCCATTTAATGCATGAAGACAATGATGAGAAAGTGAAATAACTGTTTGAGGTTAGGCAGTTACGAAGCTTGGAGCTGACATTTAAACTTGAGACAGTCTAATTCCAGGGCCCTTGCCTTTATGTACAATACTTTACAGCTTCTCCTCTCTTAGAAATATCAGTTAACAATAAAACAATAGCAGCAAAAAATAATAGTAAAGTTTTGAGCTAGGCACAATTCTAAGTACAAATACATTATTAGTATTACTAATTGAACAACTCCCTTAGAAGTCGTTACCTCTGTGTTACCCTGAAGGAAACTGGAGGTCTGAGAAGGTTAGGACACTCTGGGCCCCACGGAGAGTTCAGGGTAAGTGGGGCAGCTGGGACCCACCCAGGCAGCCTGGCTCCAGAACCCTTGTTCTCACTCATTGTGTGGACCCGACTGGAGGAAGGTCTCTTTTCATCACAAGCTGTTAGATGGGCTTTTTGAACCTCAAAATGCGACTTTGTTTTGGGTTAGTTTTAGCCCATGTTTTCACTTATGGTAGTCTTTTTAAATCTTGGCACACTTCCAGTGTTTAGTCACTTGCAAGTTTGATTAGCTGTCTTTAGTCAACTTGCTGGTAAAACACTCCGCAAAGCCAAAAGTGGCATTCCTTGTTTTGTCACTAGAGGCGTCCCCTGGGTTCAGCCAACAAGTATATATTGAGTATGTCCATAATGCCATGTTTTGGGCCTAGGATTTGGAATCAGGCAAACAAGACGTCGTCCCAGCCTCCAGGGGCCGAGGCTGCACAGCAGGAGCAGGATCAGTCTTGTGAGTGTGCTAGTCAGCGCTGAAGTGGGGAGTTTAAGTGTGGGAGCAGGGAGGTCCGAGGGGCTCACTCTGCTTGGAAGTCCTCAGGGAGGCTGCACTGGAGGGGCCGGACAGTGCACTTTGTCATGAAGGATGCAAAGGCATGGCCTGTTTGAGGGCACTGAGGTTCAATGTAGCTTAAGTGAGACGGAATGTGTTGGGAGGTAAGGGCAGAGGTCTCACGGGTAGGAGCTGAGAAGGACCATGGTAAGGAATTTGGGTTTTATCACACTAGCCTTAAGGAAGCAAGTGTCCTGCTCAGATTTTCTCTCTGCCGGTTGGCCCGCCAGCAGATTAAATACCATCTAGAAGCCAGTTAGAAGGCACCCAAGAGCAAAGGGAACCAAGCAAGTGGCTTCAACTGAAGGTGAGCAAAGGGATCCTGGCAAGTGGCAGCAAGGCTGGAAAAGGGAAGCTGGATTTGTGAGATCTTTCCAAGGCAAAATTGGATTGCTTCAGTGGTGGGGGGAGGGAGAGAGGCTGAGGATGCTACTTCAAGATTTATATCTGAGAGTCTGGCTGGGTGGTGACGTCATTGTCATTAACCAAGGCTGGGGGGCAAGTGAGAGGAAGCAGGGCGTTCAATTTGGTGCATGTTCAGCCTGTCCTAGACCCATTAAATAACATTTTATAATTGGCCATTTGTAACAATTGCAAGTATTATTGAAACGCTTTGTCATCCTATCCCCTCTTTGTCATCCCAAAGGTCTGCCAGGAGACTTTGTATGCTTTATAGAAGTCAAAGCCCTGTGTATCTGGCCTTTGCTCTACAATTTAGTAACCCTGCTAAAAATGGTAATCAGACTAGGTGGCATGGCTTCTCAGGGAATCCAGGCTGGGTCGTGACAGTCCAATCTGTGATCTGTTCTAGAGCTTTGCCAGAGACATAAGAAGTTGGGCAGTCTTTCTTATCAACAGTTTTGTTCACATGTCGTTTCTGTTTCGTTGACTAGACTGTGATCTCCTTGAATGCCCAAGTGTTTAGTCTGGTGCCTGGTGCATAGTGGGTGCTGAGGGAAGTGTGCTGCCCAAAAGCAGGGCATTGCCCATCCCAAGACCTGCAGCTTCTTGCATCCTGGGCGTGATTCTTCTAAGATTGGCCTCTCTTTTAACTCACTCACCCTTGGGTGAGTATAAACTGGCTCTTGGTCTCACTTGGATTTGAGGTTTCCCCTGAAAGCATGTGCATGTGGAGCTCATTCTGATCTGAAGAACGTTCTCCTTCCTAAGTTATGATGGAATGCAGTGGAGACGAGTATTCCCCCACACCTGTTATTTTTGTAGACTACAGCCTCCGTCCCCATGATGGTCCCACTTCCCCCTTGGTTCTTCTTACAGCTTTGCATGTAGGTTTAAGGCATGCTTCTCATAGTTCTTGCATTTTTACAAACTCTGCTCATTCTGTTTCATCAGTCACTCGCTTTGGGTCTGTCGTGGTTATAAGCAGTTGCTCGTGTCTTTGGATACATCCTTTAACATCTGAGCTCCTCAGAGCTGGCCCTGCGGTGGCCTTGGCATCTGTGGCTGTCTGCTTTTTGTTTCTTTTTCTAGATCATTGTGCTTTGGATGATCACAGTCCACTTGTCCGAGAGCAGGGCATAGTGCTCAGAAGGCACTCCCTTTGGGGATCTCTGCTCGTCTGCTCCTCTGTGTCAGCATCTAAATCCTGGTTTTTCTGGAAGTCTAGGCTAAATGACAGTTTCTGTCCCCAGGTTTTTCCTTCTGTTCTTTAAACTCTTAAATGACAAGATTACTTCCCAATGTGGTATTCTTGTTATTACTGTTTTTGCTAACTAAGTTGTTTTTGACTGTTTTTTTTTTTCTTCTTTAAACGTGGTTTATGAGACTTGGCTCCCTGGTCAGCATTGGGTTTAGGGTTTTAGTTCCCTTCCTTGCGTCCTCGGCTGTGTGAGAGGCAATCTGTTCGTACAGCGAGTCAGGGATTTACCAGGTGCCCTACTCTTTAGCGGGAGAACACTGACATCTTTCTCAGGTGTCCTGTGCCCACATTGGGTCCCTTGAGCTCTGCCCTGCATCGGAGCTGGTTTTGCCAACCGAGTAGGAAAGACGGGTCTGTGTCCTCTGCCTGACCACGTCTCCTCCCACATGTGACCATTTATGTTTCTTTGTCTTTCTTTGCTCGGTTGTCTTCCACTCTTAGGCAAGTGGATCGTGAAATTGTAGTGCCGGTGCTGTGTACGTGTGGACATGCATGTGTGTACAGTGCCCCTGGGTTTGTATGACCCTTCTCCTGCCTCCTCTCTCTCCTCTCACCAGATCTGTTGGTTAAGGTGCACCTGCCAGGGGTCTTCTTCCTTAAATCGGAGTGATGAAGGTGAAATGGCATTTGTGACTTCCAATTAAAAACTGAAATTGCAAAAAAGAGTTGAAAATTGCTTTGTCAGTTGTATGGGATTCAACTGAGGGAGACCAGAAGCAGTGTTCCGCACCCCTCCCGTCTCGGTTTCTGTTGGTAATCTCTCCATCTCTGGATTTTCAAACATGGCACTTTTCTTCCTGCGACTCATACTTAGCTTAAAACCAGCTTGGAGAGTTCAGTGCGTTTTCCTGCCCCATCTCTGCGTCCCAGGGGAGGATTCTGAGCATCTTGTTGTAGGCCATGGCCCCCACATTGTTCTGATAGACAGTCTGCCCTTTAATCTCCTGCACTGAGCTGTGTGCCAGGCCTGACGGGTTTAGAGATAACTGGGGTAGAGGCCTGTGAACAGAGTGGGGAAGGGAGGCATCTAGGAACAGCGAGACAGGGCAAAAGTAGACCAGTGTTAGAAGCTCAGAGTTTTGCAAAGCCGCCCTTGTAGTGGGGGAAGAACAGCAGGACTTGAGTCCTCGAAGGCTAGAGTCTGAATTGGGTTTGAGTCTTGTCTCTATCACTTTCCGGCAGGTGGCCCTGGGCAGGTTACCTCTCTGGGCCTTGATGGTCACACCTGTCAGTGGAGTCAGCAGTTGACTCCCTCTTGGGAGGCTGGCGTGTGGCTTATTTTCTATTTATAAAGTACACCTGACACGTGTTGGTGCAGCACACGTGAGCATTTCTTTCTCTTTTGGAGTCGTAATCATCTGCTAGCGGAAACAGAAGTATCTGTGTCTTCCACTTTTTCAGTTTCCTCCCCCAAACTGGGAGTGTCAGACACCCTGCCTGTGAGCAGTGCTCATGTCCACGTGCGTCAGATGTGGCCGGCAGGGGTGCTTCGGGGCTTTGGCCTGCTTTTGACCATATTTTGGTGACGTTCTCCAGGAAGATGCCAGGCCTTTGCATTAGCTGTTTCCTTCATCCTTAGAAGTTACACGGGGTCCTTCTTCCTATGGCCAGTGTGGGACTGTCTTTGCTCACCTCCTTCCCTAGAGGGGGAGGGTTGGCTTGCTTTGGGGAACATATGAGGGGGCCCCCCAAAATGGAATTATCTTCTGGAGGGTGGGCCCCTTGTAGTGCAGGCTTCCCTTGCTAGACGAGTGTTCTAGGAACCCTCTGTATCAGTGCACCAGCTGGTGTTGTTTTGAGAGGCTGTGTTTGGCTTCAGTGAATGTTTCTGAAGACTCTTTCAATGTGTTTGCCCATTTCATGGTGATTTACAAGCGCACCTGCCCACACTGCACTGAGTGTTCAGCACTTTTTGACCAAAAATGGTGTGACTCCTGTCCCCCCACCCTCCCTACTCACCGGTCTTCTCCCCTGTCCCCCACCTCTAGAGAGTTTGTTTTTGTTTCCCTGGATGAAAAAAGCCCTCAAAGGGAAGTTTTGCGGTTGTGGAAGAGGTGAAACAAAAACAGCCAAAGCACTAAAAGCCATCGAAATCGACAAGTTCAAAAACTGTTTTGAGCAGCGGAAAAAACATCTCAATAGGTGCATTGCATCAAATGGAGAGTACTTTGAAGGTGACTGAAATTTAAACATGTAAGAAAGAATACGCAATTTTTATAAATAAATTCTGTTTTAGGGTACCTGCTCATGTAGCCGTCACTGTCAGGCCAGGGTCAGGTCAAGGCCGAGGCAGACTGTGCTTCAGAGTGTAAACACCTTGACTGAAGGAAGAAAATATGTATAGATGGTGAACGATTCAACAATAGAGAGATGTAAAATAAAAAGGAAAAAAGAAAAGAAAAACACAGTCCTCTTTCTTGTACTTACCCTGCCTTAGTGGTTAACACTGTTGACATGGTTTGGGGGTAAATTCCTCTGGGACAGTTTGGAGCGTCTGCCAGTCTACATACCTTCTCCCTCTGCCTGAAAAAACGGACAAAGTAAAAATGACAACAGAAACTCTCGCATGGGGTGTTATTTTACATTCTGTCCAGTATTTTATTTTGGAAATTAAAAACGACAACATTTTGCCCTGGCTGGTGTAGCTCAGTGGATTGAGTGCCAGCCTGCGAACCAAAAGGTCGCTGGTTCGATTCCCAGTCAGGGCACATGCCTGGGTTGCAGGCCGGTTCCCAACTGGTGGAGTACAAGAGGCAACCACACATTGATGTTTCTCTTTCTTTCTCCTTCCCTTCCGCGCTCTCTCAAAAGTAAATGAATAAAACCTTAAAACAAACAAACAAAAACCCACACAACATCTATTAACCTTTTGGTGTGTTTGCTTCTGGTCTTTCTGATTATACTTTAAAAGTTATGGCCCTGACTGGTGTGGCTCAGTTGGTTGGGCATTGTTCTGCAAAGCTAAAGGTCACTGGTTTGATTCCTGGTTGG
Source organism: Sturnira hondurensis (assembly GCF_014824575.4). NCBI lineage: Eukaryota > Metazoa > Chordata > Mammalia > Chiroptera > Phyllostomidae > Sturnira > Sturnira hondurensis. The sequence continues at coordinate 438,101 of NW_028089713.1, read as the reverse complement.
GACAGGTCTGGGTTGTAGGTTCTGTCCCCGGCCAGGGCGAATACAGGAGGCAACTGATGGATGTTTCACTCCCTCTCTTTCTCCTCCCCTTCCCTCTGAAAATAGATAAATAAAATCTTTAAAAATTTTTTCTTAAAAAAAGTTACATAATGTGAGTGCAGTTCCATTTAAAAAATGAGATCATTAATGGCGAAGTCACAGTGTCAGCCTGTTCTTTGTCTTTGTGCCCATTTAGTAACGCCTCCTCCTGCCCACGGCAGTGGGTGTGGCCACACCCCTGCAGGGCTCTGAGGGCTCTGGTGCGCTTTGCTGCTGTCTAAGTGACCAGCACCTGAGGGGCAGGCATTTTGGTTGTTACCAGGTTTCTTTTCTTTCTTTTCTTTTCTTTTCTTTTCTTTTCTTTTCTTTTCTTTTCTTTTCTTTTCTTTTCATTGTCATTAAAATGATTTAGAAACATATTTATAGGGTGATTTTCTATCTGGGTAGTTGCTGGGTCCAAGGTTGGGACATTTACACTTTTGACAGATATGACCAAATTCCTCTAAAAATGTATCCCTAATGGTTATATGATAGGGTGCCTTTTCCTCCCTAAATCTTTGCATAAACCCAAAAGTTTTATTTTGTTATGTTTTTGGTCAAGCATTAAAAGAGTTTTGCCATTCTGGTGAAATTACTATTATAGTTTTTATAAACATTTCATGTTTTGATGAGTCGTATTGAGTATCTCCCGCTTGGCCGTCTGCATTTCTTCGTCTTTGAATGGCCTGTTTTGATGCTTTGCTCATTTTTATATTGGGTTGATAATCCTTTACAGTTGATTTGCTGGAGTTAAGTTAGCCTTTTATCCATCAGGTGTTGCAAATATTTAAAAAATACTGTCATTTACAGTGTGGCTTTTAAGGCTCCTGCCTTTCGTGGAACCCTGGTCCTCTGGCTGCCCCGGAAAGGTCCTGGTGGGAGGTTGCGGTGGGGGCACCATGGGAAAGCTTGTACTCACCTTCTGGGCAGTGTGGCCTGGCTGTTTTACGGCTTTTGGACTGGATTTCCCATTGTAAACTTTGGCCTTGTTTTGGGTGGGGATTTCCGCCCATCCTGTAAAAGTAAATGAAAGTCAGTAACAAATAGAGGCTTTTACCTCCCAAATGTTTGGGAATGTGAGCGCCAACACGAGGGGCCTCTGTGATGTACTTCTGTGTGTCTTTTATTACGGTGACCTTCTAAGGTTAAGCACATCTGCTGTGAGGTTTATGTTTAGATTAGCTTCTTGGGGAGGACCTTCAGTTGCTCCTCCCTGAGCTTTGTGGAGGTTCTGGCATGGGGGTGCACTCCCCACCCCCAACAGATGCAGAGGAAAATCATCATTTCATCAAGGCTTATCTGTTGGTCATCGCTCTTGTCCCTGAGCTGGACAGGATGAAAAGAGGCCTGCGCCCGTCTCCCCAGCCTTTAAACAGCTCTCTGTGACTTGGGGGATGAGAGAGTCCCCTCACCACCAGGGCTGTTTTTGTGGCAGCTCCCAGTTTATTTCCTTTGCAGCACAAATCACAATGCATTATTAAGAATTAAAACCAACCAACCTTGTTTATTATGAGCCTCGTGCGTTAAAATGTAAGTCTCGTGGGGCAGGCCTTCCTTGTCATGTTCTGTGTTATATATCCCATAGTCTTTGAGACCGGTGTGTGGCGCACTCTGGATGCTTCAGGGTTTTGCTGAGTGGTGGCATTCTGGGAAGGTGATATCGGTACTGCCTGTGCCGTGTGTCTCCTCCCCACGCCCCTCCCTCCCTGGCTGCAGATCCAGGGCTGGAGGCTTCGGATCGCCCCGTAGAGACAGTAGATGCTGTAAGGACGTTGTGTCCTGCTCCTGCACCTTGTGACCTCCTCACCCTCCCCTTTTCACTAGTGCTGGGCATTGGGAGGCCCAGTTCCCCAGGTTGCAGGCTGAAAAGAGAGGGCCAAAGGTCTTTGAGCCAGACATGGATGCCCCAGTCCTAGCTGAAGCTCCGGAGGGCTAGCTTGGGGCTAGCGAGTGACTGAACAGCTGTACTGCAGTTCTTATCTTCTCCCCTGGGCACGAGCTGCTTTGTTGCTCAGGACTCCGTGGACTTCGGCTGGCTGGGCCGCCTGGCAGAGCTGCCTGTAAGTCACGAGCTGCTTGTTCCCTGGCCATTAGGGGTATGGATGACACCCTCCAATTAAAATGTGGAGAGCTAAGCTTTTTTGCCTCTTTAAAAAGTATATATGCTAATTAGAAATCATGTAGAAAGTAAAGCTATAGTAAAGAAAATTGAGTCACCTGTAATCCTACCTTTAAGATACAATTACTGTTAACATTTACTGAGTATGAATGCCCTCCTGTTACAGATGTACACACATGTGTGTCTATGTGTAGATGTACATGTAGAACTATATTGTACATAGGCTTTGTAACTTGCTTTTTCATTTACTATCAGATACTTTCTGATAAATATATTTAAGGAAACTACATGTTGGGATTTGTGCTGCCTACCCCCGCCCCAAAAAGTAGACAATGACAATGATGGTGACTAAGAAGCTAATAGATACATAGGAATCCATTTCCTGTAAATATTCTGAAACATCATTTTAAATCTACAATAAGATTGTAGATTGTATAGGTAAATCTCTCGCTGTAACTGGGCACTCAGCTTGTTAGCTGTTTCTAGTCAAAATAAACAATTATTGGGATATATAGATATATAAATATATATATATATATGTCTTCTTAAAGCTCCATCTATGATTAGTATCTTAGGGTAACATTCTAAAAGGAATTTCAAGGTCAAAGGGTTTGCACTTTAAGGCACATGTCCATTTTCAGCCCCCCACTTTTGGCTCTTGACCCCACAGCCTTGGGCAGATTTTGTCCCCCTTGGCCTTGCCGTGGGTGGTGGACAAGAGGCTTTGGGAACAGTGGAGATGGAGTTCATGTTCCAGCCCTGCCAGGCACAACTGGCCGACAGGCCTTGAACTAGTTGCTTACCATCTCTGAGCCTGTTTTGTTATTTATAAAATAGGAGACTTCCTCCTGGGGTGGGTGTGAGGAAGGGTGTGAGGGTTCCCCATTTCTACTACTTAGCACCCAAGTAACAGCACGCGCCCAGCAGGCAGCGGCCTGGCCCCTTTCCCCTGCTCCTCTGGATCTGAGGCTGCCTGCTGCTTGGTGGGCTGTGTGAGAGGGGGTTGCTCAGATGCCAGCCCAGGCAGCAACCCTCCTTTCCAAGTTCTCCTCGTTTCTTCTGCCTGGGAAGGCCCTTAGGTCAGCCCCAGCCCTCTCTGTGTGCTACTGGCTGGGGGCTAGTGCGTGACCTTTGCCCCTGCTGGGAGTGCAGGGCTGTCCTGTTTAACAAGAAGACACACCACACGCTGACAGCACAGAGTCTGATTCAAACTTACGCATCCTCTTGCCGCAGGGCCCTTCCTGAGAAGGGCTGGCTTCTTCTCATTACATGGCAGCCCTGCCGTCAGCTGCCTGGTTTAGGTAGCATAGGCAGGGGGCTAGACTGCTCAGGGCCTAGGACGCCAAAGCTGCTTCTCTTCCAGGGTTCTGGGTCCCCCTCCGTCCAGTGCTAATGCCGTAAATGAGATGGGCAGGAGTGGGAGTCCAGCTCCCCACCCCAATGGGACTCTCACACTGCTGGGGGCAGGGGTGTTGGGGGGAGCAGAACAATCAGCAGACACTTACGCAGTTCTTACTATGCGCCAAGTGCCACCCTTAGTAATTTACATAATGTACATGTTAATTCATTTAACACAGATAGGTACTACTATTATCCTATTTAACAGGTAGGAAACGGAGGCACAAAGGGGTTAGACTCCTTGGTAAGTGGTGGTGGAGCTTGGGAAGGGGATGCTCCATAGGGTCCCGAGCTTGTTCCCTCCTGTCCTCGTATCTACCTCACTGGTGAGCACAGCCTCGGGCCTGGGCTCTGTTTCTTCATTTTCTCTGGCTCTGTTCAGCCAGGCTTGGGATGCTGGCTATTTTCCAGTCTTTTCATGTGAGCCCGTGATGGGAGATTTGGGGGGCAGATAAGTGGGACCATCTTGCCTCCCTCCAGGTTCTGGCAAAGAGAGAGAGGCAGGAGCAGCATTTTGGGAGCCCTAGGGGTCCCTCCCAGGCAGTGGACTCTGTGGCTTGGGAAGGCCACAGAGCACTGGAGGTGGGCTTGCCTATTGCATTGCAGTCTAGCACAACACAGCAGGTGCTGCAGTCTCTTCTACGGCGCAAGAGAATTTCAGATGCAAGCTTGGAGGGAGGCGGGAAGTCACGGTATCTGTTCCAGGCTTAGCATGGGTTTAAAATATTTCACAGTCCCTTCTAGGCAGACATTCCTTGCCCAAGAACCTGTCTGGCTTTTTAGTAGGAAGACGCTTCCCCCCCTTCAGATTCAGGCCCTTGGGCGTCCTCTGCCCTTTTCCAGCCAGAGAGGCGGAACCTTTCCTAGGTGAGACTCTAGCTTCTGGTTGAACTTCCCACCGCATCTCTGCTGGTTGCCCCTGTCAACACCTTGGGAATCCTGTTTTCTCTCCTTGTCTCTTCTCTCTGGCGTGGAGCTCAGGCACCTCCCCTGCTGTTCTTTACTTAGTGTGTACTCCAGATTAGCACATTCTTGATTTCCTCTCTCCAGGCTCTCTGCACACCACAGCTGTCTGCAAAGCCTCTTTGGCTCTTCCTGGCTCTGCCCCATGACGTCAGCCAGCCTGCCCTCCTGACTGAGTTGAAGGTCTTGCTTTCATTGCTTGCGTTGGTTTTCGTATCCATTCAGGGACTTTTGATAAACATGTCCCCGAATGTCAGCTAACAGTCTTCATGGGAAATTTTTATTCTGTTTCTCTTAGAATCAAAGAATATCATTTTTTACAATTGCTTGTTTTGTTGAATGGAATCCAGTGTAACAGGTGAGGAAACCCTTTTCAGAAGTGTGAAGTGGCTTGTCGACACAAGCAGGGAAGTGCAGAACTGGGAGTGAGTTGTGTGTGCTTCCCAAGGCCAGATGTATTGTACTAGATCCAGTGGGCTCCTCTACCGGCAGAGAGTTGTGTGTGAGCCTGGAGGGGGATGTGACCCCAGGCTTTCTGGCTGCAGTTCTCGTTTGCCTGATGGCACATGCTTACATGCCTAAGGCAGAGAACAGAGCTTGGCGTGAGAGCTGTCATGCACTTGGGTTTGGGCCTTGGTGCTTCTTCACTCAGCACAGCTGTGGTTGGTTAGAGCTTGGAGCTGGTTCCAGGCTGCAGACAGAAACCCAGCCTACAGTCCTGCAGATGACTTGTGCTGGCTGTACCACGTACTCCAGCCTCCGCACAGACGTGACGGAGAGATAGTTATGCTGCAGGTTCAGTGATTCGCACCTGTCTGGTGACACAGCACAATTAGAGGTGTTATTTCATTGGATGTTTACAATGGCTGTAAGAGGGAGGGGCCCAGGTGGGTATTATCCTCCCTAACTTAGAGCTGCAAAGCAGGCTTAGAAAGGTAAGGGCCTCTCCGAGGATACGCAACCAGAAGTTGATCCATGACTTCATATTGCCTCCGAGTAAATTTGACAACTTTCTTTTTCTCAGGGACTCAGTTCCTGTGTGCCCATAGGGGGCGATAGAGGTCTTTCCTGTTTGGCTGCTCTGAGAACCATTGCTCCTGNTGTTATTTCATTGGATGTTTACAATGGCTGTAAGAGGGAGGGGCCCAGGTGGGTATTATCCTCCCTAACTTAGAGCTGCAAAGCAGGCTTAGAAAGGTAAGGGCCTCTCCAGAGGATACGCAACCAGAAGTTGATCCATGACTTCATATTGCCTCCGAGTAAATTTGACAACTTTCTTTTTCTCAGGGACTCAGTTCCTGTGTGCCCATAGGGGGCGATAGAGGTCTTTCCTGTTTGGCTGCTCTGAGAACCATTGCTCCTGAATCCTTTGAATTTATCAGTCAGTCTCACAGCCCATTATCTCAGTGGGTTGTAAGTATTTTCTATGTGTATTCCTAGTGCACTCCTGGCCCTCCATCTCCAGCCTGCAGTCTTTCAGATCAGAGCCCTTCTATTTGGTCTCGATGTTCTACACAATGTACAGCCCATAGTAGGAACTCAATAAATGCTTGCGGAATTAAATTACATGCACATAAAATCACTCAGCGCCTCCTTCTACTCCTCATAGAGCTTGAGAAAGGAAAATAAATTTCCTGGTGCAACCAAATGTATGAAGTTGATGCTGGCCAAACCCAGGACCTGTGCAGTGTCCTCATTTGGCCACGAGGTGGCAGTGTGACCCCACGGAGACTTCCTCTTGCTGGCTCCTTGGGAGATTGAATTAACTGGGCATCTGTTTGGGAATCAGCTCTGCAAAGTCAGTCTGCATTTGGCGGTCTGAGACTAACAAGCCTCTGCCTTCATTCTGTCTCCAAAAGCTGTGTGATGTGTAGTGGAAAAGGCTTGGGCTTTGCAGCCCACCAGTCCTGGATGCCAACCCTGGCTCCCCTTTTCTCCAAATCTGAGCCCGGCGCACACTATTTTTTCTGAGGCTCGGTTTTCTCACCTTGTAAAATGGCAATTACTGTAAAATTAGAAAAGGTTGAGCATATCATGGGCCATAGCATAAATGAGTGCTAGTTTTACGGTTGGAAATTCTCATGTTTGCCTTCCATTGTCCTTTGTAATCTGGCTCCATCTTGGCCATGTGATCTTACTTACCAAATACCAAGCCTCACGCACTTTCCAGCAGGTTCCTTAGCTCGCCCACCCACCCACCCCAACCCCGCTCCCTCTGAGTCAGCCCTGATTCCCGCCATTTTCCCCTGCCTGTCAGCCTTGCCTTCAGCCCGTGCCTTTCCTTCTCAGTCTGGCTGCCTGCCTCATGCGCAGCCCTCTCCTGTCCGAGGCAGTTGGGGTGTGTCCCGTGTGGTGCTAATCTTGACTTCCCACAGAGTCGGCAAGTCTGTGATGCGAGGGTCCTCGTCGTAATGATTTCGGCATCTGCATGGGGCGCTTGGCAAACACTGTGATGAGAACGGCAGCCCCACTTACTGAGCACGTGCCAGGCACTCTGCTAGGCGTTTTGCAGAGTTCTTTCATTTAATTCGTATGACAAATGTATACCCATTTACAAAGGGGTGTATTAGGGTGCTTTTTGGCTCTTACCAAAAAGAAGCCATAACGGATGTGTGGTCATATCAGCAAGGTCCAGGTAGTAGCCCCCTCTCCTGGATGCCTTCCTCAGTGTGTGAATTCATCCTCTTAGGCTGGTTCCCCTAATGGCACCAAGGTGACTTTCCTGGTCCCAGGTGTCATATGCAGCAGAGTTGATGTATGGTCCTCGTGCTCCCTTTAAGAGGCCTCTGAGCCAATTTCCCACCGAGTTCTTGGCCGATGTTGGTCTTAGGCTGACTTCCAAGCCAGTTACTAGTAAAGTGCCTGGACCCAATGAGACTTGCTTGGACTAGTCAAGAGTCAGCCCTTGAGACTCATGATAGAGCCAGGCTCTTTTAAAGCCCCTGGCCATCTGGCCCAGGAGAGATGAGGGGACGAGAAGGAGGCTTGGTGAGTTAAAGAACTTGGTTAAGGCTGCACATCTCACAAGAATCAGGATTTGAACCACCACGGGCTGACTCTGAGGCCGTCTGTGGTTGAATGAGGTAAACCACAGAAGTAGAAAGAGCGTTGCTCGGAATTTGGTGTGCTGGGTTGGAGGGATCCCAGAAGTGCCTTTTCTTATAAATCCTCGAGTCTCTGCCCTCCCTAGATCCCTCTCCATTATTGGATTGGTTTTCCTTGATCTGTCTTTCTCCCGTGCCTCCTTCACCCCTGTCTTCTGGTGCTGCCTGCTGCCTGCCTTCTAGAATGGACTTGGTGCCCTTTGCTGCACAGACTGTCAGGACCGTAAGGGGCCACACTAGGATTTTTGTCAGAGGGGATAAGGGAGCTGTAAAGCTCCGAGTCAGGATTTAGGAGAGGCAGCTGCCAAGGGAAAATGCCAAGGGGGCTGGCTTGGTACAGGATCGGTGGTGGAGGGAGTTTGTGGTGCATCAGTGGGCATGTCAGCAGGCACCTGGGCCAGCAGCCAGCTGTCCCCCTCCAGAGATGGTGCCCTTATTCAGGAGGCTGTTTGGCTTGTAGATGCTCCAGGACTGCTCCAAGGCCCGGCGCGAGGTAGAGCTGCATTGGCGGGCCTCCCAGTGCCCACACATCGTGCGGATCGTGGACGTCTATGAGAACCTGTATGCGGGGCGGAAGTGCCTGCTAATCGTGATGGAGTGGTAAGCAGCCTGGCCGGTTCTGCTCCTGGCCCAGCCCCCACACTCCCTGCCCAGGCCCCTCACTTTCCGAGGACTGTCAGGTGTGTCCCAAAGCTTAAAATGTGAATGCTTGAATTTTGGGGGTGAAAAGGGATGATGGAGAGTGGTGGTGGGGTGTTGTGTTCCCCGGTTCCAACTGTGGTTTTTTTTCAGTTTGGATGGTGGAGAACTCTTTAGCCGAATCCAGGACCGAGGAGACCAGGCGTTCACGGAAAGAGGTAGAAAGGGTCGGTTGTGGGATACGATGCCTTGGTCAGGCAAGGCAGCAGGGTTTTGGAAGGGGACCCTCTGTGGTGCCTGCCCTCTGGAAAGATGCCGAGGCCTGCTGCCTCCTCTGGCTCGCTGCTGGGGCTGGTGTCCTCAGCTGAGCCCAGGTCGCTCCCTGTGTCTTGGTTTCTGGAGTGAGCAGTGGATATAGGGAGCCTTAGGCTGCATGGGGGTGGGCTAGTATACTGAGTTTTCAAACCTCATGACAATCTTTCTTTTCGTCTCCTCTATAGAAGCATCAGAAATCATGAAGAGCATTGGTGAGGCCATTCAGTATTTGCACTCAATCAACATTGCTCATCGGGATGTCAAGGTACCAGCTGTTCATCATTCACCCCCTTCCCACCCCACTCCCCAACTCAGGTGCTGCAGAGGGCTCTGGGATCATAGTGACCCCAGGAAGGATTGACAGAGTTATCCTGCCTCCTTGCTGCCTCGTTCCTGAGGGCAGAGGTGGGCAGGGCAGCATTCTCTGCTCTGCAGTATCTGCCCTCTCTAGGCAAACCTCCAAATGATCAGGGAAGCCTCTGTGGCCACACTCAGCCCTGCAGTCCTCAGTCAGCAGCACACAGTCATACCTTTGGTTTCTCTGCTTGTGGTATGTATTGCTGGCTCTGTGCATTAGTCTCTCCCCGCCCAGCGCACTGTCAGCTCTCGGTAGGCCGGGAGCTAGCTGGTCACATGCAGCCAGCGGCGTGCAGATCGTAGGCGGCAGACAAGTGGCTGTTGGTGGAGGAAGGAGGATGGTGTCTGGACCCTTTGACTTTCCAAGGCCCCTCACGGCAGGACTGTTATTTTTCTGTGTCTCTTTCTGTAGCCTGAGAATCTCCTGTATACCTCCAAGAGGCCCAATGCCATCCTGAAACTCACTGATTTTGGCTTTGCCAAGGAAACCACCAGCCACAACTCGCTGACCACTCCTTGTTACACGCCATACTATGTGGGTAGGTCCACAGGAACTCGGACCTTGTTCTTCTCCAGAGCCTTCTGAAATCCTCTTCTTCTGACCTTGGAACCACAGGTCCTAAGAGAGCTGTGTCCCGTAGTACTCTCTGGTGTGGCCTGGCCTGAAGGGGTGTTCTCTAGAGCTAAGCTGGGATTGAAGTGTTGTAGGAAATTGTCTGCCTGAGGTTGCAGACAGGGCTTTGGGCACATGGGCACTTCTCCCCAGCATAGCTGTCATCTCCAGCAGGTTCCTAGTGGCATGTGGTACACAGGTCAGTTCTGGGCCCCTGCTGGTGGCTAAGAGCCAGCTTGCTAATGTGTCTGTTAAACTCAGTGGACATTGTGGGCCTGAAAGGCTCTTGTCAAAAATATTTTTTCTTAAGATTTGAGCCCTTGGTTCCACTTGGAGGAAGGCCTTTCCTTTATTCCCCTCCCACCCCAAGCTGTGGTCCCATCGTGATTGGCTGGAGGGCTGGGAGGAGCATCATCCACAGAGAAACTATGCTGGGTCGCCGGGTCTGAGGGCCAGCTCGCCCACACTGCCTTTTGGTTTGCAGCTCCGGAAGTGCTGGGCCCAGAGAAGTATGACAAGTCCTGTGATATGTGGTCCTTGGGTGTCATCATGTACATCCTGTGAGTGTGCCAAGGAGGGAGTCGGGAGGGCGGGAACCGGGACCGGGCCAGGTCAGCACAGAGGTGGGTGGAGGCCGGACCTCTCTGAGATGACAGGAAGAGGCAGAGGTTAGCATTCCCCTGCGGGGTGGGGAATCCCTGAGAAGCTCCTGCACGGCCCCTTATTAGTGGGTTCTAACAGCTAAGTGATGGCTGTACACTATCGAATGGACAGGGAAACCTGTGGTTTGGGTGCTTGGTATATAGGAATCCTGGGCCCTGTCCTTGGCTTTCTGTGTTGTGCCTGGGTCAGCGAGTCCTGGTTTCTCTGTGACCTTTACAAGAGGTATGTTTCTCAGCCTATTTCCGGGGTAGTTACCCCAAATAATACCCACTCTTCCTCCTTTCTTGCTTCTCCTGGCTCAGGCTCTGTGGGTATCCACCCTTCTATTCCAACCATGGCCTTGCCATCTCTCCCGGCATGAAGAGTCGCATCCGAATGGGCCAGTATGAATTCCCCAACCCAGAGTGGTCGGAAGTATCAGAGGAAGGTGAAGAGCCCACGTGTGTGTGTGTGTGTGTGTGTGCGCGCATGTGCTCGCGTGTGCGTGTACACGTGGCCGTGTGGAGGGTGTAGCCATGGACTGCGCACAGCAGCTGGGCATGTCCTGCCTGGGTGAAGGGCCTGCCATAGGCCGGGCAGGTCCTGTGAGGGGGTAGCCGTGATGGTCCTTGGGCAGTCTGCCCCTGTGCGGCACCCCCAGGTTTCTCCCTGAAGACGGCGGGAAGGAGCAGGAGCGGGAGAGTGGCCCCTGAGCTTTGTCCCCTGAGCTCTGTCCCCTGGCTCTGTCCCACAGTGAAGATGCTCATCCGGAACCTGCTGAAAACAGAGCCCACTCAGAGGATGACCATCACGGAGTTCATGAACCACCCCTGGATCATGGTGAGCCTGGTGGCCAGAGGGACCTGGGTCCTTGGGGACTGTCCCTTGGGACAAGGCCTTAGCCAGGACTCTGCCCTGCCCAGGCTTTCACTTGGACCCCTTTTCTCTCCCCTCAGCAATCAACAAAGGTCCCTCAGACCCCCCTGCACACCAGCCGGGTCCTGAAGGAGGACAAGGAGCGGTGGGAGGATGTCAAGGTGAGGGAATCACTGGCCTAGAGAGGCTTGGGGCGGAGCTCACAGGAGTGCCTGGTGGTGCGGCCTGGGAGGATTTGGTTCTGCATTCTCTGCCCTGTTCTCTGCCTCGGGGGATGCCTGTTCCAGTGAGAACAGCGACTCTGAGCTGCTTGCTGACCAGCCTGGGGCAGAAGAGTCTGTGTGCAGTCTAAACTTGGCTGACTGTTTCCCACAACTCTCTGCTCCCGGGGTCTAAGGACCTGAGAGGCCATTTGCAGATGAGGTAACGGAGGCCCAGAGAGGGGAACGACCCGTTCAAGGTCACACAGCTGATGAGTGGCAGCGGCAGACCAGAGCTCAGGTCCCCTGACTCCTTGTCCTGTGCTCTTCCTGCCTCTGGGTGGTCGGTCGTTGGAGGGCTCTGGGAGAGGGGCAGCGGCGGTGGCCAATGTGGTCAGCCCAGCCTGGGGCTGAGGCTGCTGTCAGTCCTGGAACCACCGCCCAGCCTGCCCGCCCTCATCCTGTCTTCACTTACATCTCTCCATGTTTGGAACCCCTTCCTCCCAGGAGGAGATGACCAGTGCCTTGGCCACAATGCGCGTCGACTATGAGCAGATCAAGATAAAAAAGATTGAAGATGCCTCCAACCCCCTGCTTCTGAAGAGGCGGAAGAAAGCTCGGGCCCTGGAGGCCGCAGCCCTCGCTCACTGAGCCGCTCGGCCCGTCCTCCCCCAGAGGACAAGCAATAACTCTCGACCTGGAAATATTTTTTAATTGAAGAGACACAGAACCGTTTGCAGCTGCCTCCCCTCCTCCTCGGCCGCTAAGAGCCTGGAGCCTCACGAGAGGCTGAATTCTGCCTTCAGTCCCGGCCACCCCAGAGAGGGAGAGGCTCGGAGGGCGTGGAGAGAAGGGAGCAAGATGCTCTTGAACCTATGCTCACTTCGCAGTTTTATCAGTAATTTGACTTAGAATTTTTATGAAACTTCTTTTATTGTTCTTTCCCCTCCCCTCTCCTCTCCCCCAAGCCCCTTCCTCTTGTTAAAGGGTATTTGTGGAAACTGTTATAGAGAGTGTCCCTGTGTATTGTCCCACCTGCCCCAGTCCCCGCCACAGCTTGAGCTTCGCCGCTGCCTGAGGTGTTGTGGAGCTCAAGGCCATGGAGGGCTAGGGCCAGGGTGCCACCCATGTCCTCTACTGGAGCCCTGGGACATCACTCATGTGCCAGGCAGATAGGAGTGTGATTGAGTGTGCTTGAGCGCCTGTGCATGTGTGCCTGGGACTGTGCGTTTGTGGGGCCGGGGCAGGCAGGGAGGGCCCCCAGAGCCTTTCCCTGCATGGGCCGGCCCTGCCTGTGTTGGGCCTGCCACAGTGCCTGGGAGCCTGTCTGGACTCCGAGCCCGGCCGTCCAGGGCCTGTCTCTGTTGGCCAGTCTGGGCAGTGGAGAGGAGTGACTAGGCACTGGCGTGAAATAGGAAGACTGGACCGCCCACCCCTAGGACCCTGACTCCCCATTTAGTGCTGGTCCTGGTCCTCTGAGGTGCTGATCTGCCGAGTAACCAGTGCTTCCCCTTCCTGCTGTTACTGACCCATTCTTGTCTGTTTTTCTTACCTTTTTAGCCATTTCTCAACAGGCCTTCTCTCAGCTCACGTGGGTGAGCCTGGGCACTTTATAAGCGACATTGAGCTTCTGTATTTTGCTCTGGGCTCACCGGCTACCCCTGATGGGCAAAGGCAACACCATCCTTGTGGTCCTCCCACACATTTCCATTGTGTGGCCTAGTGGGTTTGGGGGGGGGGTCTTCACACCAAAGATGTCCCGACTCTACCCCTTCCCCATTAGCCACGTCACCCCCACCCAAAACAACTTGGCCTCATGTGTCCAGGCAAATGAGGGGAGGGCAGGGGCCTCCTCCCCCAGTATTACTGAGGTGCAGTATGGGTGAGGTCCTCAGGGCCATGGTCCCTTTGGGACAGGGGTGGGGGTGGTCAGTGATACTTCAGTTTTCATCTCCCTCAGGGCAGGGTGGTAGAGGGGCACCCAGGGTCTTCTCTGTCGTGGGGGAAGGGCTCCAAGTGCCTACAGTGCCTCCCGTGTCTGGTGGTGTGTCCAGCATTCAGAGTGTTGTAAACTGTTGTTTTGTATGAGTGAAATCATCTTTACTAAATGGATTTAATAGTTGAAAGGTTTTGTTTCTCTTTTTTGTGGAGCTTAGCCCCTTGACTCCTCCATCTCTCCTCCTACATGTGGAGAGTGGTTCTGTCTCTTGGAAAGACAGAGGCTGGGTGTCCTGGAAGAGAAGACAGGACAGGAGGGGTAGGGACAGGAGGGGTGGGAGGGTAGGGGACCTGAGGGTCTGGGGGGAAGGAGAAGGCACAGGAGGGGATGAGAGGAGGGGAGCGCCTCCTGGGCAAGCAGTAGCTGGTGCCTGCCCTGTTGGCCTGGTCAGTGTGTCTGGTGTAGGGGCTTTAACGCTGCTCTCCTTTGGAGCAGGGTGGAGGTGCCAGGAAGGGCCTGGGACCTGTGCTCTTGCCAAATATGAATCAGGAGCCAAGTTGTTTCTTGGCACACGATTCTTTACCCATCTAGCCATAGTCAGACACTGGCACCCTCAGCCCGGTCTGGCCAACTGGCATGGGGGCCTCTAGGGAGAAGAGGGTGGTTGTTAATTGAGTTCAGATCCTGAGAAAGAGACCAGGGGAACAGGTTGTGTAGTTCCTGAGATTTCCAGGAGGGGGTGATAGGGGTCAGGCAGAAAGCGAAAAACAGTAGAGCTGGAAGAGATCCCAGGGCTCATGTGACCCATCCCCCTCCATTCCCAGGTGAAAAGACTGAGGCCTAGAGGGGGATGTGTGAGATCACACGGCTTGGTTTGCTGTAGGGCCAAAGGTACAGGTGGGTCTACTGACCCCACTGCTCTCTCTCCCAGTCAGACGGTAAAATCCACGTTTTTTCACATGAGCCTCAGAGCTGTCGGGGAAAGGTGAGGCAGGGGGTTACCCCTGTCTCAGGAGTGAGGAAGCCGATGGAGAGGGTAAAGGCATGTGCCTCGGGTCACACCGCTCACTGGTCAGGACTGGAACTCAGGACCCCAAGGCCTGCGGAATCTCCTCCGCACACTGTGTCTCCTGCCTGGACACCAGGCCTCCTTGTGTCCTTAGTTGTTGGTGGGTCACATCCCTTCCACTCTGGCTCATGGGCACAGGCACGGTGGTCCCTGCATGAGTCTTGAAAGGACAGCTGTGGTTGGGTCTTACGTCGAAACTCAAGTCATCACTGTAGAAACCACTGCTCAGATGAACCAGCATACGGTTTTGCTTTCAGAGAAATCGTTAGGCTGTGTGAGCTTATGCAGGTGTCAGCGGTGACAGCCTGGGGAAGAGGGGGCTAGGGTGGTGGGAAGGAACTTGAGGTGAGAGGAGAAGGGAGTTGTCAGCACTCTGCTGTCTGGGGAGGCTGTGTTAGTTTTCCGTTGCTGTCATAATGCATTTTGTGACTTAGCACAAATTTAGCGTCTCCCAGTTCTGTAGGTCAGCAGTCTCATAGGGTGTAACTGGGCTAAAATCCAGGTCTAGCAGAGCTGTGTTCGTTTTTGGAGGCTTTGGGAGAGTCTGTTGCCTTGCCTTTCCAGCTTACAGAGGTTTCCTACTTTCTGGGCCTGTGGCCCTCTCCCCCGTCCTGGAAGCCAGCAGCAGCAGTAGCACACTTCGAGCACCCTCCTGTCAGCACGCTCTCCCCGCTAACCGGGGAGGAGTCTCCACTCGTAGGCCCCATGTGATTAGATTGGGCCTGTCCAGATAATCCAGGAGGTTCTTGACCTTAGTCTCACCTGCAGAGCCCAGGTTGCCATGTGAGGTGACATGTTCACTGGTCCGGGGATTAGGATGTGGTGTCTGAGGATCACCGCTCTGCCAGAGGCCTGTCTCACAACCTGCGCATCCTCTTGCTCCACACACTTGCTTCTTCCTCTAGGTGAGCCCAGCTCAGGACATCTTCTTGGCCATTGCCTGGTGTTGGCATTTGGGATGGCCAGAGTGAAGGGCCGAGATGATCCTGGCTTGGTGAGCGGGGCCTTTCCACTCGCGCTGATCCCTGGCTGGGCATGCTGGCCTGGCTCCAGGATGCCCTCCCTGTCTCTAGGGGCAACTTAACCTCTTCCCAGATGGGATGGCCATGGCACTTTTATACCTAAATACAGCTGCTGGCTTGCACGGCTGCTACAGGATGAGATTCTCCAATACCCCAAAGTGGTGTGAGATGCAGAGGGCTAAGGGCACTCGTGGGTGCCTGCTGAGCACCACCCAGTACCGTGCTGGGTGACGCAGTACCCTGATCTCTTCAGTACGAAAGCCCTCGGAGGTAGTCGGTCTGGCCTCCAGCTGACCTGTGAGGAAACAGCCTTAGAGAAGAAAATGACTCTCCCAAGGCCTCCACAACTAAGCAGAGGTGAATCTGACTCGGACCTCATGCTTCCACGTGTAGAGAGCTCAAACACAGCGCAGTCCTCTTGATAAGGAAGCGGTTGAGGGAAGGGCAGTGACAGACCAGATTCCTCTCTGCCGAGCAGAATTCAGTTTTCTTGGAAACGGGGGTGATACTGTGAAGAATTCAAGGAGATGGTTTAAATTCTTTGTAAGGTCGGGTGTCTGGTGGCCTGTATCACTGCTGAAGTCCCACCCTCAGGCAGGCTGCCCTGCCCAGAGGGCACAGGGAACCTCAGGTTTGGAGTGCGGCCCCTGGTCTAGGTTGGGTCTGTGCTCCTGCCCTTGCACTGAGGGCCCGTCTCAGCCTTGATGTGAGGAGACAGGTTGGTAAACAATAACAGTAAATTTGGGGTTTTCCTTTGACTGGGTTAGAGACAGGAAATGCGGAGGGCTGTGAGTGGTGAGTGGGTAAGGTGGGTGGGTCCGGCTGCTCGGGGTGTGAAGTGAAGGAAACCCAGTTATTTAAGGGAGGCGGGTGGGGTTGGCGAGGCTGGGGAAAGTGACTGTCCCATCCACTGGTGAATGTAAACAAACCTGCTGGGCACTCCCCAGGTGGGCCAGAGTGGGCATGCAGGAGGCTTTAGGGGGCAGCCTTGGCGCCCTCAGCCTAGGAAATAAAGCCCCTCCCTGGCTCTTTCTCTTGAAGATTAGGGACCTCAGCCACTGCAGAGGGAGTCTGGCTAGGGGTGCCAGGCTCCAGCCCGGGGGGAGGGGGGGGCTGTTGGTGAATTCATCTACCTCTCCCTGCATTCAGTCAATCAGACCAGTGTGAAGAGACCACCCAACAAACCAAATCACTGAATACTCTGGCACTTACTACATGCACAATTCTTTGGAAAGAATGAACATGCATAAGATCTGGTTCCTGCTTGGTTCCCTGTCAGCGAGGTGCAAAGCGTACACCACAGTGGAAGAAAGGCCTTGTGCAGTCTTCCTCTGCATCTGCAGGACAGCCCTCTGTGGTCTTAATTGGCCCATTCCAAATGGCTTCCGACAGTGAGGGCGATGTCATCCAAGCCCAGGTGGCCCAGGGCAGCCTCCTAGGGCCCTAGAAGTTTTGAGACTGGAGAGATGAGTGAGGTCAGGAGTGTGCCCTGCGTCCTCATTTTATGGAAGAAGCCGTCAAGTCCATGTCTTGGGGATAATATCAGTGTCCCCCCCAACCCCGCCCCCCCTCACCCAGGCGCGTGAGGGTTACATTCTGCCACAGAGGGACTTTGAGAGGCAGAAAGCACAGCTGGTGTGTGTGCAACAGAACAACAGGGCCGCTGACCTGACCTGAGCCCTTGGAGGCCACCCTTCCAGCAGGGTTGGTGCTTTGGCCTCAGGCCCGAGCTGCTTTTTGGGAGGACTTTCCCTCTCTCCCAGAGTAAGGAAAGATGCCAGGGTCTCATTAAGCTCACCTTGAGCACCTGCTATGTGCAGTGCCCAGTGCCGGGGACATTGGGGTGACATGGATGAGTATGGGTGGGTCTAACCCTCAGGTGGCTCCTAGGGGAGCAGGCAGATGTTGGTATGACATGAGGTGGGGAGAATCAGCCTTTCATGAAGCGGACAGGGCAGGTGTCTGGTCCAGAAGGGGGCGCTATTTGGGCAGGCCCAGGAGCACCTCCCAAGGAGCCCTCGGGTTGGTGCTCAGGACGGTCTGGATGGTAGAAAAGGAGGGAACCACATGGCGGAGATTTCCCCACCAGGGCCAGCGTCTTGCTTCTGCAAGTCTCGGTTCACCCTGTTTGTCTCCCGGTCTGAACTACTTTCTGCTCTTCAGCTTGACCTTTGACTCCATCAGCACTGTCTTTGGGAAATCTGATTTACCCTCTTGGGGTGTCCTTGGTGTTTTCTGCCCATATTCTCCTTTCAGCCTCTCTAACCTGGGTTTCCCTCATTCACCACATTTGCTTCCCAAAACCCAAAACTTGGGAACACAGGGATTTCCCTATCTACTCTTCAGTTCATTACTTTTTCAAGAGGCATTATGAAGAAGTCATACCTTAAACTTAGGTCATGTTTCTGTGACACCTTTTACAAATCACCGTGGAAAAGGACATCATGTGCAATTAGAGCTGGTCCTTCGGAAAACCAGGACTCTCTTGCTCCTCTGCCCCCTGAGCCCCACGGAACAGCCAGCTCTCACGCCAGGTCGTGGTGCTTCCACCGCTCAGTGTCTCAAACACAAAGCCCTTGGGAGCTTCCCTGTTGAAAATACTCATTTTAATGTACTCAACCTTCCACACTTTAATTTTTGCACACTAACATCTCAAACCTGGGGTTCTCTCAGAGTGCACATCCATCCACTGGAGAGAATGGTAATCGCTCCAAAGAGAAGTTTCTGCTCAAAGCCTCTGGCCAAGGGAGCCTTAGACCTGCAGTCAGGTCTGCAGGCTTCTAGGTGGTGATGTGGTGCTTGGGTGGGGGTGGGGGTGGGGTGCTAAAAGGCCCTGGGACGTAAGGGCCATTGAACTGCTATGCAAATGCACGTGTTTGCATAATTTTCTTGCTCTTAGGGACTATGAAGTTTCCTACCCCGTTCAACAACCATGCCGGGATTTGCAAGTGAAATCTGGGAGTGGCTTTTCCCCTTTGCTATCCCCACCCCCTTCTCAGGCCCTCTTCTCCCTCTGTGTTCCTAGGGTCCGTGTGACCAAATTCTGGACTTGACCTCTCTGGTCATCCTCTCTGATCCCAGGGGAGCAGTGTTCCTGGGGCCCTTCAATGCAAAGTATCTGCAAAAGGTTCTGCAAAGGGTATGCAAATGAGCCCCCAGTCTGGGTGGCTCTGGCCTGAGCCCAGGCCAGCTGCTAGCACAGGCCACTGCTGTCTGAAACCATGTGAACATGATTTTGGTCCTTTCTCAATCCTGGCAGCTGTGGGCCTCTTGTTCATCCAATAGCTTCAGCTTCCTCTCTTGGGCTAGGAAGCCTCAAGTTTCAGAATTAGCAGAGTTCTCCCAGCCCTTTTCTCTGATTTGGAGACCTGTGGTTCTCCAAACCACCAGCTAGAGGTTTGCTTTTCAAAGAAACCACGATCTCATCTGAGTCCAACCCAGACCGTGGTTAGCTGTGACTGGATCCTGCTGAGTCTGACCCAGACCTTGGTTAGCTGTGACTGGAGCCTGTGGTGCATGGGCAGCTGGTGTTTAGAGTAAGACCTGGAGGGGACTGTGGGTTTCTGGCACTCAGCTGTCCCCTTTTCTGGTCAGAAACTTGTTCTAGGGAAAAGACCGTCGTAGTGAGACTATAGCCTTACTTCTCATCCCACTCACCCGCTCACAGGGGGGACCAAAGCAGGCCATTCTCTAGCTGGTCTGCAAAAAAGAAGAGAACAGAGGGAAATCCAGTCTGGTCTGATCTGATTGCAGGTTTTGAAAATGACAGCCGACCCAGCGTTGGTGCTCAGTAGCTGTTGGATGGTGCATGTAACTAAAGAACAATTAACAAAAGCAATTTCATTAACTCAAACATGGAAGTAATTATATACACACAGTTATGCAAGCACACAGCGTGAAATGTGAAAGTTCTTTATAACCTCACCCAGCTATGCCAACTCCCTAAATAACTTCTTTTAATAGCTTGATTGGATTTTATCCAGTTTAAATATTTTTGTATCAGTTTATCTACACACATATATGCTTATAAACATGGTAGAAATTTTATTGAATTTCTATTGAAGTGTAAGTGCAATCATTAGGCCTAGTGTTCTGCAACTTGATTTTTTAAAAAGTTGTGGTAAAATACACATAAAATTTACCATCTTAATCATTTTTTTGAAGATTTAATTTTTTTAGAGAGGGGAAAGAGGGAGGGAGAGAAGGGGAGAAACATTGATCAGTTGCTTCTTACACACCCCCAGTGGGGGACCTGGCTGGCCTGCAACCCAGGCATGTGCCCTGACTGGGAATCGAACCGGTGGCCTGTCAGTTGGCAGGATGGTGCTCAATCCAATGAGCCACACCAGCCTGGGATCTTAATCATCTTTAAGTGTATGGTTCAGTAATGTTAAGTATTTTTCACATTGTTGTACAATCAAACTCCAGAAATTTTTTATACCTGCCAGTCAATGTCCAACTTGCTTTTTAGCCCCTCAGTGAGTGTTCATGGCGGGCCTCAGAACCACCATGTCCTTTTTTTAAACAGATGCAGAGTATTCCACAGTGTGGATGCACCATAATTTATTTAACTCTCTGCTCAGGATAGATGTTTCATTTATTTCCATTTGTTTACAATTAGAATGTACAATATCTTTGTGCACATGTGTGAGCATTTCTGTAAGACAGATTCCTAGAAGTGGAATATTTAGATCAGAGGTTATATGTGTTTTGGTAGTAGGCACTGGCAGAAAAGACACTATCAGGTTATGAGTGAATGCACTTTGCATGTTGCTTTCTGAATGAGAGGTCAGTGAAAGGATTCGCTGTCAGCAGTGGGGCAAACGGGATAGAATAAGGACATTTGAAGTTCCCCAAACTGATTAATGCATATGTCCTTGGTTGCATTGTGGGCGACTGGAAAAATCAGACCTGGAGGAGACAAGGGGATTCCTTCAATCTCTCCCCACGTCAGCAGCTCTGCTCACCAAATTGTGGTTATTTGCATGAACTTTGGGTGTGTGGGCAGGATGGCTCAGAGACAAATCTGAGATTCAGCCTTGTTCAATGCCCTCTGGTTTCTGATCTTGAGCAGGTTACCTGAGCTGCTTCTCAGGTAAGTGATTGGAAAGTGAGTGCCCCTGATGGGGACACTGAGGAGATGATGGTGCAAACGAGACGTAGATGTAAGGCACACTGACAGGTGCTGTAAGAGAAGCCCAGAGTGGGGGGAAGGGGTCCCCTCTGATTAGGGAGCTTGGGGAAAGAAAGGCCCGTGGCAGAGGAGGTGGCTCTGACTCAGGGTCCTAGATGTTATGGGGGACATAGGAGACATGCCAGGATGTTTTCTTACTACACAGGAGCTCAAACACATCCCCCCCCACCACACACACACACACACAAACCCCTTGGGTTGCTGATGGTGTGCCCAACCCTCTGCTCATTACTGAGTCTGAGAAATCAGGCCTGTGTGGTGGTCAGTAGCTCAGATGCACATTGCACAGGGGAAAGCTTTGGAGTTGTATTAAACTTGGGTTCAGACTGTGGGCAGGCATCTTAACTTCTCTGAGCGTGAGTTTATTGACAAGTACAATAGGGATAATAATTGTGGAATCCCACAATTATTAATTATAATCCAATTATTTATTGTAGTATGAGACATACTACAAATATAATGATAATAAATATATAATTATACTGTATATGATTTGCCATAATAATTATTAATATATGTGGTGTTCATTAATTGTTAATTATGAGGAGACACCTCACAGACCTCCAATTCCAGCATAGACATCCCAGTGCCCCAGCTGCTGTGCTCTCAAGTCCATTGCTGTTTCTGCACCGAGGCCACGCTTCTCTCACCTGCTCTCCACCAGTGACTGGGAATAGCAGGGACACCAGGGCATGAAAGTTCCTGAGGAAACAAAGACTCTAGTGACAGCTGACTTCGGCTAGAGGATTTCCTGGCAGCCCTGTCAACCCTCCTGAGACTGCACAGTGGTCCAGCACACTTGCACACTCCTGTCCTCATTTCTCTTAGCAGGGGTTGGGCACGCTCTGGTGGCTTCCTCCCTCCCTGCCCTCCTGCACCCCTGGTCTGGTTTTGCCCAGCTCCCTCTCTATCATAAAGACCTTTTTCCTACCAGACTTCTTCTAGTCAAGATGGAGGCATAGGCAGACATGGCTCACCTTTTCACACAACCACATCAAAATTACAGCTAAAATATAGAACAGCCATCACTCAGAACTGTCAGTAACTGAGTTGAATGGAAGTCTGACAATTACAAAATTAGAGAAACCACATCCATCCATCCAGACTAGTAGGAGGAGTGCAGACTCAGAATGGGCTGGTCCCACACCCGTGTGTAGTGGATAAAAATTTGGGAGGGATATCTTGGGAGTGAGGAGTCCCAGCCTCATATCAGGCCCCCAAGCCTAGGGTTCCAGTGCTCAGAAGATAGATCCCCAGCTCTCAGAAGATAACCTCTGGCTGCAAAAACCAGTGGGTATTGAGTTGGTAGAAGAAACTTCTGGAGCCCCAAGCAGTTCTTAACCCACACATGGACTCACCTACTCAGACTCACTCGTTCTGAGCTCCAGCACTCTGGTAGCAGCTTAGGGGAGGAAATGAAGTGTCTGGTATCAAAGCGAGCAGAGGTCATTGGCTCTTTGCTAAACTCTCCCCCCACAGAGCCAGTAAGCTGGTGCCATATATGAGACTCCATCAACTTGGGTAACACCGTTTGACCCACCTTGAAGATCCTCAAGAGACGCTGCCCCACCCAACTTATAGACCCTCCCAAGCTGCTTTTCCATATGAATGGCTGGTCTTGGCTCCTGCTTCACAACTTCCTAAATCTTATCAAACAAGCAATAGCTGGACTCTCCAGGCCCCATACTAACAGCAGCCAGCTTAGATTCATAGTTTGGCTTCACCTGGGAATCTCTAAGACCAGCACGAGTAGCAGCCATCTCAGATTGCTCCATAGCTCAGTCAGGGTGCCCCAGGCGAAACACAGGTGGGGACTAACATTGGCCTCTACCGCGCTGGAAACACCAAGGCCTGCACACCTGGTGGACAGCCACAGGCTACATCAGAGCACCACTACCCTCCCCCTGCACAGCTGATCTTCCATGGAGAGTGGAGTTTGGTGGTCAGTGGTCATAGCCAGGCCTTGCAGCTGACTGGCCTGGGTAAATCCTTCCCATTGATCTGCCGACAGCAACCAAGCCTCATCTACAAGAGAAGGGTGTACTCAGTCCACACAAAGGGCATACCTGGAGTACCCAGCTTAGGTGATAGGGGAGGCTGTGCCACTGGACCCTCCAGGATGCCTATTATATTAGGCCACTCTACCAAGACATCGAGTCAAAAAGCAGCTGTACCTAATACACAGAAACAAACACAGGGAACCTGTCAAAACAAGGAGACAAAGAAACATGACTCAAATGAAAGGACAGATCAAAGCCAGAAAAAGAGCAAAACAAAATGAAGATAAGCAATCTATCAGATGCAGGGTTCAAAACACTGGTTATAAGGATGCTCAAGGAACTTAATGAGGACCTCAGCAACATAAAAAAGATCCATTCAGTCAGAAATGAAGGATATACTAGTTGAAATAGTTGAAATAAAGAAAAATTTAAGGATATACTTAAAGATATAAATAACGAACAATGAAGGATATACTAGTTGAAATAAAGAACAATTTAACAGGGAAAAAATAGCAGAGTGGATGAAGCTGAGAATCAAATCAATGATTTGGAACATAAGGAATGAAAAAACAACCAATCAGAAATACAAGAAGAAAAATAGAAAAAAAATGAGGTTAGCGTAAGAACTTCAAGAGGCCCAACTTCAAGAGGCCCAACATTCGCATCACAGGGGTGCCAGAAGGAGAAGAGAGAGAACAAGAGATTGGCAATCTATTTGAAAAAATCATGAAAGAAAACTTCCCTAATTTGGTGAAGGAAATAGACATGCAAGTCCAGGAAGCTCAGCAAGTCTCAAAGAAGGTCAGTGCAAAGAGGCCCACACCAAGACACATCATAATTAAAATGCCAAAGGTTAAAAATAAAAAAGAGAATCTTAAAAGCAAGAGAAAAGAAGTTAGTGACCTACAGGAGAGTCCCTATAAGACTCAGTTGATTTCTGAGAAGAAACTTTGCAGGCCAGAAGGGACTGGCAAAAAATATTCAATCATGAAAAGCAGAAACCTACAGCTGAGCTTGCTCTACTCAGCAAGGGTATCATTTATAATTGAAGGGCAGATAAAGAGCTTCCCAGTTAAGAAAAGAACTAAAGAAGTTCATTGTCACCAAACCACTATTATATGAAATGTTAAAGGGACTTATTTAAGAAAGAGAAGATCAAAACTATGAACAATAAAATGGCAAGAAATACAAATCTATCGAAAATTGAATCTAAAAAACAAAATAAACAAACAAGGAGAACAGAGAATCATGGATACTGAGAACATTTTGATGGTTGCCAGATGGGAGGGGAGTAGGAGAGAATGAACGAAGAAGAGGTGAGGGGATTAAGAAGTACAAATAGGTAGTCACAGAACAGCCATGGCGATGTAAAGTACAGTATAGGAAATGGGGTAGCCAAAGAAACTTCTACACATGACCCATGGACATGAACAATGGTGGGAGGATTGCCTGGGGGAGAGGAGGGTGCTGAGTGGAGGAGGGCAAAGGGGGGAAAATCAGGACAACTTTAATAGGATAATCAGTAAAGTATAATTTTAAAAAAGACATTTCTTTTAACAAAACCCCTGCGTGTCATTTTGGCATCTGCTTCTCTGAGGACTCAGACTAAGACACCATCTCCTACCTCTTAGGGCTGTGAAGAGCAAATGAAAAGCGATACAAAAGCTGGAGAATCAATCCCTGGCACGTAGTGGGCACTCACTGCCGTACCCTAGAGCAAGCAGTCCGATAACCGTCGCGGTGTGTGCAGTTATCTGAAAGGGAGAGTTTGGGTTTGGGGATTAAGAAACGTGTCTTCGGCCCCAGCTGGTGTGGCTCCGTGGATTGAGTGCCGACCTGCAAATGGAAAGGCTGCCGGTTCAATTCCCAGTCAGGGCATGTGCCTGGGTTGTGGGCCAGGTCTCCAACTGGGGGGTGTTCGAGAGGCAGCTGATTGATGTTATCTCTTGCCCGTTGATGGTTGTCTCCCTTACTTCCCCTCCCTCTAAAAAAATATACGTAAAATCTTTAAAAAATAGAAATTTGTCTTCCTGCCCCTTCCCTGCTCCATTTTCTCCTGGGTTTTCTATTCGTCCCCCCGCCCCCCAACTTCCTCACACATGTGCTTTTGTAACAGCGGCAGCCATCTGCTCTGGCAGCTGGCTGGGCCCCTGGTGCTCTCCTTAGAGTACCCCACCCATGCTGAGACACGGACTTGCTGGGAGGCGGTGTGAATAGCTTGGTGGGCCACTGGGTGGGTGTCAGCAGCCAGTCAGAGTTGGGGGCCCAGGGACGATGGTGGGAAGACAGAGTGCCTTTGAGTAAAACAGGGGTCATGAGAAGTGAGGGTGAGTCACAGGGTTTTTCTCGAAACCCCCATGCCCCTGGTGTTTAGAATGAGCTGAGATAGCAGCCCGCCAGCCCCAGCCTCAGCCCCAATTCTGAGAATGCATCCCCTTTCCTCCCCTCCCACAGTTGCCGAAATTAATCAGGCCCCTCACTTCGGAGGTATTGTTCTCTTCTCTCAGAAGAATCTGGCAGAGAAAACCACTGGTTTGTATCCCAGCAAAGGAGGCCGCAGACTAGGGCTGATTGGGAGGAAATGTGAAGCAGCTGCGTCTAGTTTGGGTTTTAGCTAATTCGTGCAAACCGCTCAGTCCAGTTCCAGGCACAGGTGAATGAAGACCCACTGAAGGAACCCTGCAGCCCTGTTCAGAGGCCCTGGTCCCCTTTGTGACCTTCTTTTCTATTTTGGATTTTGACCTCCAACAACCCTATGAGGTAGTGCAATTACTATCCCCATTTTATAGATTTGTACACCGAGGGTCAGCTTAAGTACCTAATAAACAATCTTTTATAGTGCAGGACCCTAATGTTCAGCAGAAGTTCATAGCCAAAGGCACAGAGCAGGCAGCCAAAGCCTCTGAAGCTCAAGGCTTTTTGTCAGTGGGCAAGCCACAGTTTAGGGGCATGTAGCATCCACAGTCCCAAAGGGCTAGAAGGGCACAATGTTGGCGGTTTTATAACCACCCGCTGAAGATGGAATGTTCCTTCTTGGCATATCTGCACAACCCATTTCCTTTTTGTTCATGGGTCACTTTTTCAGTGACACCATATTGCCCTATTTAGAACTGCAGTCATACCTCCTACCCCTGACTCCCCAGTCTAAGCACTGTTCCCCTCCATGGCTTTGTTTTTAAAATTGGTTTTATTGAAACATAATGTCCATACAAAAGTTAACCTACTGAATTTTTCCCTATAGATCTGATCATCTTCTAAAAATCTGTATACTTTATTTATTTGTAAGGACTGGAACAGGTGGTCCACAGGGCAGGAATTTGTGTCTGCTTTATTTGCCGTTACATCTCCAGTGTCTGGCACATAGCAGGCCCTCAAATATTTGCTGAATTCTGGTGGAAACTTAGTAGCGTCTGGTACTCTTCATAGAGGATAAAAAGAGCACTTGACAGTTCTGTGGAGGAGAACGCTCCGCGCGCTCTGAGTACGTGTCAGAAGGTGCGGCCGAGACAGCGCAGGCCTGGAGCCACAGCGGTCCCCACAGCTCTGTGACACCCAGGAACGCCTCCTGGAGGAGGTTAGCTGGCACCCCCAGAACTCCGAGCTCGCCTGTCACCTGACATAGCACCTCCTCCCTTCGGTCAGCCCCCAGTACCTCCACTGCTGTTTCAACCCATTTCCTCTGGTTCTGCCCTCAGTGGGTCCTGCGGCAGCGACCACACAAACTTCCCACCCACCTCCTTTCTCACCCATATGTCCCAGTGGGCGGAGCTGAGGCCGTCAAAGACGAACTGCCCAGACTTGTGCAGCCAGGAGGGGTAAGCAGAAAACTCTTGTCCTCGGAGTGGGTGGACTCTGGAGGCGCTCTCGCAGCACCCGGTGGGAAGCAGGCGCCCAGAGAACGCCCAGAGGGTGCTGGCTGAGCCGGTGGTGAAGCTGAAGATTTCCAGATGCCCTGAGAAATCCTAACCACCTGGCTTTTGTCCACACTTGGTGGGGACACCATTTCAATTAAATTTTGGTTATTTCGCTTTCCTATATATTTATGTTTTAGTATTTTATGTATGCCATTTTTCCAAACATGACAAATAACAGTTTCCAAAATTATAGCCAGTGTGGTACAATATAGCTGGATACAAATAAATAAGAAAATCAAGGGAAAAAATGGGATGGAAGGGAGAGCAGTGTTCACCCTCAGAGTTCTTACCAGGAATCCAGAGCCCAGACATGTGAAGCCTGGCTGGCATGCAGGCGCTTGTCCAACTGCCCCTGTAACGTGTGCGCCGTTCTGAGGGCGGTGCTGGGCCCCGGGCCTGTCACGGGCCTGAGCACATGTCCCTTGCTCCTGGGCCTACAGGAAAAGTGTGATGTCCTAACTCTCAAGGGGTCCTAGCTCCTCTCTGGCTTGTGTCACTCCCTGCCAGGCACACCAGAGAGCGGGTGAGCAAGAAACATGTTGGAGGCCTCCCTGAATCACGGGCTCCCAGGGCAGGAGGCCTGCAAGGGGTCCTGATGTTTACCAAACTTGCTACACGCATAGAACACCAAGTAATACTTTACCTGCTCCACCCCATAAGCTTTTTTTGAGTATCCCAGCCCCAAACCACTGAAGAGCTACACATAGAGCAACACCAAAGGGGACGTAATTTCTTTAGGTATCCTGGTCACAGGAGTGGCATTTTATCTGTTTTTACTAACAGAAAATATGTCACAACATTACTTTTCCCAATTGCACACTTCCCACTGTTTTGATAAAATCTGGCCTAGAGTTCCGTGAACTCTGCAGCGTCATTCACCAAACCCCAGAGCTTACTCCCTCCCCAGTAGGAGTTCTGTAGCCATGTCAGAACCCACATCTTCTCCTCCTCGTGTGCCCCTGGTGAGGCTGAAGAGTGGCAGACGGGGGCCTCTGCAGAACCGTCCTGGGATGGTCACAGCAGAGGCTGCAGAGCCCTCACGTGCACAGGCTCTTTTCTAACTTGGACCCTATAACTTTCTTGTTTTTTTCTTAGACCCATTGCTGCTTGTTTTCCTCTGTGGCAGAAAAGGCTGCCCTGGCTGGTGTGGCTCGGCAGATTGAGAGGGGGCCTGTGAACCGAAAGATCAGCAGTTCAGTTCCTGGTTGGGTCACAGGCCTGGGTTGTGGGCCACTCCCCAGGGGGACAAGTGAAAGGCAACTGGTCGATGTTTCTCTGGCCCATCTGTGTTTCTCTCCCTCTCTTTCTCCTTCCCTCCTCTGTCTCCAAAAGTAAATAAATAAAATCTTTAAACAAAAAAGAAAAGGCTGGCTATTCATGAAAGATTCCTGCTCCATCTGTAGTCGTTGCTGGAAAGAGGGAAATGTAGCACAGGAACTTCCCCACCCTCTCCATTCTTTACAAATTAAGGATTGCACGCAAAGCTCTGCTTTCTGGCTGGGAACATCTAGTTACATCTGGCCTGTCTCCTACTCAACAAGCTTTAGCTTCTGACATGTTATTCCTGTTATGAGTGCACCTTCCCCTTCTGTCTCCCTCTCTCTCCCAGTTTCAGTGTGAAAGGCTCCCCACTGCCTCTCTCTACTGCAGAGCGAGTGGAGTGACAGATTGTCAACCCAAGGGTGCACCAGCAAGTGAGAGAGAAGGCAACGGTCACTAGGATCTGGTAAAGCTTCACTGTTTTGGTCCCACTTTTAAGCGATGTAAGTCACTTGTCAGGACTGTGCATGGGGACACACCTGAGCCAGGTCTGTAGGTGTGGGTGCTGAGTCGGATTTTAGAGGACACTCAGAGTCATGTCTGGGAGACCGAGTACCTCAGATCTGGGGCTGATTCAAGAACAGAACAAGCAACATAGTCACTGGGATTGCCTGGGGTAGAGAAAGGCACATTCACTCAACAAGATGAAAAGGTGTTTTTGCGTGGTGCTGGTCTTGAGTGGAGAGGGCAGATGCAAAGTCATTCTGGTATGACCTTTTGGACTTCCAGTAGACTTAGTATATTTGGATTTCATCAAGCCTGTGACCAGTGTGTAGATAAGATATAGCTGTCTATTATTTCTAGCTAGGGAGAAGGGCCTTGACCCACCATATTTAATCCTGTATCAACCAGGGTGATTATACGGAAGCCAAATTCACCAAAATTTAGACCAATTTCCCCAAATGTCTAAGAATAAAGCAGACTTGGGTGAGTGTCAGTCATAAATTTTATTTAAAAAACTTCAGTGTGCAACACAGACTGAGAATGAGATAACTTCATCATAGTTCAAATGTAGACTTAGAATTTTAGCTGCCCCCAGGCTCAGTTTCCTAGGGCTGCCATAAAAATCTACCATGAGATGGGCGGCTTAAAACTGTGGAAATGTATTCTCTCATGGGTTTGGAGTCTAGAAGTCCAGAATCAAGGCATCAGCAGGGCAGCGCTCGTCCTGAGGGCTCTGGGAGAGAGTCCGCCTCGCCTCTCCTGGTTTCTGGCGGTTGCCGGCAGTGTTTGCTGTTCCTTGGTTTGTGGCAGCATAGCTTTAATTCTGCCTCCATCTTCACATGGCCTTTTCTTGTATCTCTCTGTCTCTGCATTTGCATTTCCCTTTTGTTATAAGGACACCAGTTATTGGATTCCTGCCCACCCTACTCCCGTCTAACCTATCTCAACTTGATTACATTTGCAAAGACTATTTTCAAATAAGGTCATATTCACAGGTACTAGGGGGTCAGGGCTTGAACACATTTTTTCCTTTTTTGCTATTGTTTATTTTTATTTTTGTGATTACGAAATCATATCTGTATGTAAAATATGTACGCATGGTTTAAAAACAATAATGGAGCCAAAGCCTGTGTACTCGTAACTCAGTTAAATATTTGATAATTTGTTACATCAGACATGGGACACTAATGCGAACCCCAAAGCTCTGAACGTAACTTTTGGGAAGACACCGTTGAACCCACCGCATCCCGTATGGCCAACAACGGAGTGTGGCTGCCGCTAATGGGTCTGCTCGACAGTGGAGAGGCTCCTTCGTGATCAATAATCCTGGGGAAAGGAGGGCGATAGTCCGAACACGTCTGGCCAGAAACATGTGGTGGCCTCCGGCAGTCCTCGGCTCCGCCCGCTCCCCTGCATTTCCATGCGTCACACTCCACTTTTTCTTTCATCTTTCTGGCTGTTTCTCCTTGATCTCCATTGCTGATATATCATCCTCAACTCAGACATTCAATGGGTGTATTCCTCAGTGCTTTGAACCTCTCATCTCATCCTGAATACCTTTTCCTGAGTTGGCCTCCTCTCCCATGACTTCGGCTACAATTTATAGATTGACTCGAGAATCTTATGGAGATGTCTCTTGAATCCAATTAGACATTTTCACTTACATATCTTTAAGTATCTCAGCTGAAACCATCTAACCCTGGGATCTTTATCTTCCTGGCCTCCTCCAGGGTTTCCAGTCTTAGTCAATAGCACCATCATTTGACCATTTGTCCTAGACATCCTTCATTTCTCCCCTCACTCTCCACATCAAGCCATCCATCCAATCTAATTGACACTGCATCTCAACTATTACACAATTATGCCTATGTAATTTTTTTATTCCCACTGCTGCTACTTTGGTTTAGGCCACGGTTGCCCTTCCTTCCTTCCTTCCTTCCTTCCTTCCTTCCTTCCTTCCTTCCTTCCTTCCCTCCTTCCTTCCTTCCTTTTTTTTTTCTTTTTTGGCTTGGATCACTGTATAGATTTGAATTGGTCCCCCAGTATCTGGTCTTGTTCTCTTTCAACTCACTTTCCATGCAACAGCCAGAATGCAAATATGATCATGTTACTTCCCTACTTAAAACCCTTCAGTGGATTCCCACTCTCTTTAGGATGAGTCAACCTGTTTAACATGTCCCAATAGAAACTATATGGCCTGATCCTAGCTTACTTCTCAAGCCTCATTTCTCTCTACTCCCTCTTCTTGCTCTCACACCTTCCCCCTTTTCTTCTACATCTTTATACTTGTTCCCTTAGCCCAGCATGTTGTTCCTTTCCTCTTTGTCCAGTGAACTGTTATTCATATTTCAAGTCTCAGTTTCAATGGTTTTTTTCCTGCTAAGGAGGCCGTCCCTAAACCACAGTTTGCTTGTTCCCATCAGTGACCACATTGTGTAAGTCTAGAGGGTGACATTTCAGTTGTATTTGTCTGTGAACAGAGCCCCTGAAGTTGTGCAATGCCGTCAGCAGGCACACTCTGTTCCTCGCTCTCATTGATTGATTGTCTTCCCTCCTGGACTGCAAGTTGGATGTCAGATTCTCTGCTGTATGCCTGGCGCATAGTAAGAAGTCAGTCAGTATTTACTGACTTAATAGATGAGAGTTAAGAGAGAAATGACTCTCTTAAAGAGGGCATAGAAGGAAAAATTTGGGACTGGAAAAGGTTCTTTTTCATGCCCTTTTCAGAATAATTTAAGTAACCTACTGTAGTTAGCCTGAAGGAATGGGATTTAGAACAGATGTAGCAGGCCTATTCAATATCTGAAGGACAATCATGTGAAAATGGAACATACTCATTCTATTTTATCCCAGAAAGTATTAAGTAAGACAAGTGAAGGCAAGTTACAGGAAAGAAAATTTGGGCCTGGTAGTAAAACCGAAACAGCTTTCTAATATTGAGAGCTGTCCGTAAATGAAATAGGCGGCACACAAAGCAAGGAGTTCAGTTTCATTGCAAACGTTGAAGTATAAACGAGGTTATACCCCATCAGTTAGTGTCATGGTGGGTGGCAGGTGGACAGGAGAGCCTTTGAGGGTCTAACTCAAAATGTCTGTGATTTTTGACTGTAGGGGAAGTTTTCTTTTTAGTTGAATTCAAACACTTATTCAGTGCCTGCCTGTGCTTGATGCTGTTGGGGGTCTAGGACTGCGAGGCTCTGCACTCAAAGGTGCACAGTCCCATTTGAGGGACAATGTCGAGCTCGTAGGAAACAATTAGAAGGCAGAAACTTTCAGGACATCATTACTGTCTAAATGTGTGGTGCACTGGTTTGGTCAGCAAAGGGAGATAAATCTGTGGTCTTCCGCTGTGGGAGGGGCCTCATAGAAAAGAAGGCATTTGAAAGGGGATTTAGAGGATGTGGAAGTGCGGCAAAGGAGGGTCTACCTCAGGAGAAAGGGGGTGGGATGGGAGGGCTCTGTGAAAAAGGCAGGTGGCAGGTGTGGGCCAGATGCATAAGAAGGAGCTCCTCACACATCTCATTCCCAGCAGCAGAGTCCGCATACCTCTAGTTCCCTTAGAAGGAACGGGGGAAGAAGATGGGATGCAGGCTGGCCTGAGAGTTTGCTGAAACTCAGGAGTCATGTCCTGTGCTGAAAGTGAATGGACTCCTTGCCTATCCTGAACTCCTTCAAATATTTAGGGTTCAGTGGATGAGTCAGAGGTGACTCAGCCATTCGGAAGGAGGAAAAGAGCAGGGGAAGCCCCAGGATCGAAGTGGCCTTGTAGTCCGAGAGTTCACATATAATTTTGGCTGCAAGTAACCCAAAAGCCAATTAACAGTGGCAAAAAAACCACACACACACAAAAAAAACCAACCAACAAACCCTCATATACTAAAAATTCTGAAATAGTTCTCATCCAAGATTGGTTAATTTATGGGTTTAACAAAGTCATCAGGGACCAATTTCTTTCCATTATTCTGTTTTCTAGTTTCTGCCCATTGATTTATTTTCTTAGGTTGAGTCCCCTTATGGTCTCAAGAAACTTCAACAATTCCAGGATTTAAATGTAGACAACGACCAGAAGCAGAAAAAAGTCTACTTTTCTTGCTTTTAACATTTCTTGATAATCCCTCAGCCAACTTCTCGTCATGTCTCAGGGACCAGGTTATAACACAAGCCCATTCCTAAACCAACCACTGGAAGGAGAAGCGGAACTACGGTGGGGCCACCCAGCTTCCCTGAAGCTCATGGATACCCGATGCCAGAACAAAATCAGGGTCCTTTATCGGGGGAAGGAGGAAGGCGGCCAAGAGTGGCTGTCCCATTTCTTCCTAGTCAGGTTGCTAGGTTCTTTAGGTATAATGGAGACAAGGGGAGAAGGGACCTGGCCAGTGCCGCTGGCCTTGTCTGAGCTGGAGGCCCTCGTCAGGATGTGCAGCCTGTGCTAGGGTGCCTGTGGCTGGTTCACTGGTGGGACTGGAAATTCTCACTGGAGCAATAGGTTATGGGTTCAACCAGGTGATCTTTAAGGCAACGCACAGCCTTCTGGGCCTGCTATTGTGGTAGGCCAGTAGCACAGTGCATCCTGTCATCTTCATCTTAAATCTGCAAGTCAAGGAGTGTAATCCCCACCTTTGGATAAGGAATTGAAACTAGGTAATTTACCCAGAGTTAACAGTACGTAGTAGAATGGGGATTTGAAACTGGGTTAGTCTAAATATAGATGTTCTTCCATTTGTATCTCACTGCCTCTTTATTCCAACTTAGCCAGCTTCCAAGAGTCTAGGAAAAAGTCAGGGTGTGTGTTTAAAACCCATGCCTCTTGCCCTTGGCCCGGTGGCTCAGTTAGTTGGAGCATCATCCCATACACCAAAAGGCTGTGAGTTCGATCTCTGGTCAGGACACACACCTAGGTTGCAGGTTTGATCCCTGTTCAGGGTGCATATGGGAGGTAATCAATCGATGTTTCTCTCTCTCTCTCTCCCTTTCTTCCTTCCTCTCCCTCTCTAAAATCAATGACCATGTCCTCTGGTGAGGGGGAAAAAAGACCCATGCTTCTCAAACTCTTTGGCTATAAAAATCCAATCTATTATGAATCAACATTTTAATAAAATATAATAAAAATTACTAGGAAAATGAAATGAAAAAATATAAAGATATATATAAAATATAAGCCTCATTTTCAATGATTCAATCTAACAAACCAAAAGTACTGTCAAATTGCTATCAAGTTTTCTAAACATCAGCTCTTTGTTTCTGTACTGCCCTTGCCAGTGACTGGTAACAAACTGTGGACCAACATTGGTCTTCAGGCCTCGCTGAGCAACACAGATTTAGACAGCTTTCTGCCTTCATCCTCCTCCCTAGACTTCAACTCAGGATGTCTGATGCTCTTATGTCTCAGCTGAGATGAGGGTGGGAGAATTACTCGTTGTAATGTTGAGCTAAACATCATAAGAAAAGGCTAGATTTTCCTTGGCTGTTTTCATGGGGAATTCTGTTTTCGTCAACAGATTTGTATTACACTTTGGGAAACACTTTCCTTTAAATTTTTGTTTTATTGATTTGAGAGAGAGAGAGAGAGAGAGAGAGATCAACTTGTCCACTTATTGATGCATTTATTTTTTGATTCTTGTACGTGCCCTGACCAGGGATCAAACTGGCAACCTTGGAGTATCAGGATGATGCTTCAAAAAACTAAGGTACCCAGCCAGTGTTGGAAACACTTTCTTGATGGTGATTTTCTGTCCTTTTGGTATGTAGGAAAGAGACTGAGCACAGTGGGAATATGTGGGATAGGAGAAATCTGTAGGTTGAAGAACGTGCCCACAAGAGGAAAGTTCTGCATTTAAAGATTTGCAATGTCATTGAATAATGACTCATAGTGACAAAAATTATAAGCTTCTTGATTTGAGTGACTATTAGGTTGGGTGTGATTAATTCGTGGGCATTTGTTATTTTTCTGACGTAAAAATGACTTCAATCTGGTAAGATATGTTTATAACTATATTGGTCCTTTTATTTATTAGGAAATTCCAAGATGTCTAGTCTATAGGGAATCTTCTTAGAAACTCAAGAGGTTGCTGCCTAGATCTGTTCTTTTCTAAGATTTAGAAAATGTAAAATGATCACTTGGCCCTGGCCAGATAGCTCAGTTTATTAGAACATCGTCCCGATATGCCAAGGTTGTGGGTTACATCCCTGGTCAGGGCACATAGAAGAATCAATTAATGAATGCATAAATAAGTGGAACAACAAATAAGTGTTTCTCTCTCTCTTTTTCTCTTTCTCTCTCTGAGATCAATAAATAAAAAAATCTTAAAAACGTGATTATTTGCCCAGTGTATGAAACTCTGAGAACTCTATTTATGTGGAAATTAGAATACAGAAGAAGCTTCAGGATGCTGAGACATCTTCACATCTCTTTCACTCACAAATGATCTGAGGACCTATCTCATACTCTTACTTCCAGTGCCTTCTACTGACCTCCCTCCTACTGCCATGAGCCTGATGGACTTCAGTGCCCTTGTGGATGATTTATCCAAAATGTGGCTTTGCAATTACATTCCCTCAAGATTTCCGATGACCTTTTCCTCTGACTTTATTCAGATACCTACTCTAATGGTTATAGCATGGACTTTGTCATTCCTCAAAACTACCCACCTCCAAAATTTCTTCTTTCAGTCTTTCTACTCTCTGACCACTGCCTCCTCTCCTTGGTGATTTGGATTCTACCATTACAACTGTTTCTCTCTTTTAAAAAATCTTTAGTGTATTTTTCCATTAACATTTAGTTCCCTTATATCCCCTCCCCAACAACTGTTTCTTGAACTCATCCGAACCCCAGTCTTTCTATCAGCTCTCTCCTGTGTTCACTTCCCTCATTATTCAACTTTGACTCCTGAGTCCATCTTTCTAATCAGGATCTTTCCTATATTTTCAACGTCCTCTCCCCCTTGTTCTTTTGTTATTGTACATCAATGGGGCAAACCAATACTGCTTTCTGTTGTGTTGACTCCAGGATGCCAAGAGAATTCTGAGAAAAATGATACAATCTGACAGACCACTTCAATTGATGATTACCTATCTCAACTGGGCTCAACATTGCCTGGAAATCCACTATGCTTCTCTAGAGTTGTTTGCTTTCCACATATCTGTGGACATCATTGCAAATCTTTTATTTCCTCTCCTCAAATATCCCTGAATTCTCTCCTTTTTATTCATTCTTTTCAGAGAAAGTGGAAACCATCTGATGGAAATAACCTCAACTTCCTGCCAACAAATCCTCAAACCAACCTGCTTCTGTACCACTGTCCCTACTTCCTTTTTGTTATTATTCAGTGAAGGGATTTCTCTTCTTTTCAAAGATTGTTCTTTCCTCTACCTGTATAGTACTCCTTCCTGCTTTCTAAGGAGACTGTCTTAATCATTTTCCCCATCTCACTCCTTGATCTTGAACTTATCTTCTTCCTTTATTGGCCCAATGTCTTGAAAGAGCCATTCATACTTGTCATTCCACTTTTTTTTACTCCCATTCAATGCAGTCCCATCTCCCATCTCCTGCCACTCCCTGAACTTTTCTTGATAAAATCATCAGTGCCCCCCTTGCTATATCCAGCAGGAATTCTTTTGTCTTGATCTTACTGGACCTCCTGATAGCATTGGATCCAACTGACCATTCCTCTTTCTTGAAATAGTTTCCTTTCTTGTCCTCAGGCATGCCACTCTCTCCTGGTATATCTTTTTATGCTCAGTCCTCTCTTTACAAGTCCTTTTGTCAGCATCTCCTGCTCTGACTTACAAATGGCTGGGTTCTCTGGGGCTTGGTTATGACTCTCTACCCTTCTTACTCTATATTCTTTTCCTTGGTGATTTTTCTCCACTCCCATGACTTCACTTACCATTTCCATAGCAACAACACCCACTTACACTCTGGACTACATTTCTATGTCCAGCTAATCACTCTGGATATATTCTCTCAATGTCTTGGAGGCACCTCTAACTTACCAGGGTCACTGTGGAATGTATGACCTTCCCCCTCAAACCTGAC
Organism: Sturnira hondurensis; assembly: GCF_014824575.4. NCBI lineage: Eukaryota > Metazoa > Chordata > Mammalia > Chiroptera > Phyllostomidae > Sturnira > Sturnira hondurensis. Next base: position 401,860 of record NW_028089713.1, on the reverse strand, counting down.
TTTTCTCTACCTAGTTGTTTGGGCTAGAAATCTGAGATTTATCTCTGTCATCACCTGCTGTCACCACTCTCATCTAAATAGTTGTTGGATATTTAGACATTGGCACTTCTCTTAATTCTTACTTATTATCACCTTGGTCCAGACTATGACTCACTCTGAAGTGGAAACAAATGGCCCCTAAAGGGTCTCATTCTGAACATATATTCTCCTCTCTACTTGGTAGCCTTCAATGGTTTCCCTTTGCTCTTAGGTTAAAGTCTAAGTTTTTTTACCCCAGTTCATTTCTTCCAGCTCATCTTAAATCTCTCTCCCTCATGTACACTGCCCCTCACTTGCTGTGTATCACTTTTGAGTTCCTTAAACAGTTTAAGTTCCTTCCTATTTCAGGGCCTCAGAACATGAGAGGAGATGGAGAAATAAGAGGATCCTGAAGGGGGCCAAGGGTCTACTGTGTTGAGATCAGCACAAACTCTTGCTTCAGAGACACCCTTTCCCCCATTCTTTGAAGTTCTAAGGGGTATTTAAAATGTGGCTCTCTCTGCCTAAGGTCCTTGTCAATTCTCTCTTTTTTTGGGCCAACTCTTCTCATTTTTCATGTCCAACTGACTGCCACCTTCTCATGAAAGCCTTCTTCTAATCCCACAGCTAGGTTAGTTTCTCTGCTAGAAGCTCATTTAGTAGTTGTCATAATTATAGTAAAATTGTAGTTAACTTTGTAATGCCTTTTTCTGCTCCTAACTATTACATTTATGAAGGCAGGCACCGTGTCTGTTTATTCACTGCTTTTCCCAGCACCCAACATAGTACCTAGAGCTTAATAGGTTCTGAGTGAATAAATGTGCGTATCATAAAGACTGGATTTGGGACAAAGGCCAGGAAGAAGTCAGTCTACTTCTGTTTTGATTTGAGTCTCATTCTTATCAGATATGAATGTAGAGATGATTCTGTAAGGATCTTAGCTTAGTTATTTATGCTGCATACTAGCCATAGTTTCTAATTCAGCCCTGGTGATGGGAGTATCATAGTGTTCGACTGGGGAAATGATATTTCCTTCTTCTAATCCAATAGGATTTCTTTGAGTAGGAATGAGATTCTGAGTGGTGTATTAGATGAACTTTGTTATGCAATGACTTCTTGACTTTGGAAATAGATACATTTTTCTTGAATAGTGATCAAGGAAGAAGCAGGGTGGGATGCTATTTCATTTTTCAGGTTGGTAGTAGATAAGCAACAATAATGAGTAATGAGCACATATGAACAAAGCCCAGAACTACTGTAATCAGTAAGAACTTTCTACATAGTTAATCTAACCTATATTTAATGGTATGTGTAACTGTTGTTCTCTTAATGCAATTAGACACTTAAGTTAAGCAATTCACTAGGCTTATGTGACTCTACTGGCTGTTTTTCATATATATATATAATGTATATGAACTTGGCTTGGTGAAAAAATATATTCTTATACTATATATATATGAACACACACACATTTTTCACCAAGCCAAGTATTTCTGAGACCAATTTCTGGTACACACACAAAAAGAAGTCATTTTCCTTCTTTCCCTCCCAAGTGCAAGAGTGGTCCATTTTCTCTTTCTGCCTAGAAATGGTGGGTAGGAAGTAAGGCAAAATGTGTTATAAGGAAAGGTCCAGGTCTGGTGGATGGCACACAAGGTGTGTCCAGCTTATTTTCATGGTTTTAGCACTGATCTTACTATCTGGTCCCACATGAGCATTTTCCCAAATGTCTAAGAGAACTGCTTTAAAAAAACTGAGTGTTAACCCATGCTTTACATGTATTCATGTTTTTCTGTTTTACAACAACAACATCTTGAAGGAATGATTATTTTCTGCATGGTACAGAGGGAAACACTGAGGTAGGTGATGTCTCAAGGTCAGAGTCGACCATGACCTTGAGACATAGGACTATGTCCCAGAGGAGGGTTCAAGTAGGCATGGGCCTGGATGACTAAAGGAATCAGATGCAGCTGTTAGGAATTATGGACTTGAAGGGAAGTCACAGTCATCTAATAGAGTGTTTTAGAAACGTTGGCTACAAAAGACTGATGCTATTACTTTTCTCCAGAGAATCTCTATTATAAAATATCTTGCCTGATTACATTTTAAGGGAATAATTCCACTTTTGATTTTGTTAATAAGTTATATAATAGATGACTATCAAATAGAGCCTCTGATCAACATGAGACTACCTATTTTTCCATACCCAGTGGCTATTACTTCAGCCAAGCACACAAAAATGTTTTTCAAAGAGCCTGTGCAGACTTATGAGAGGTGGGGGTAGAAAATGTATAATTTCATTAGGATTTTTCAAATTTTGGAAATTATTCAAAGACAATACTCTTTTCACCATGAGTACCTTCAAGAATGTATCAATCTTGGCTCTTGTTAGAAACCATTAATCCAGATCTATTTCTTTATTTTATTATTGAGGAAACTGAAGCCCAGACAAGGTAAGGAAATTTTCCAAAGTCATCAAGTGAATTAGTGCATAAAAGGAGTACTGAAACATTGGACATGTGTCACCTGCGACCCATGAACCACTCAGAGGTACAGAGTTGACTGGTTCATTCCACAACCAGTTCTGCAGCTTTTGAAAGTCCAAAGGACTTCTTGCCTTTTTAAATTGTGAGTATTCATTTTAATGATCCAGCTCTTCTTTCCTTGGAGTATTATTTCTGCTTTTCCCTAAACCACTCCAGGCCTAAAGCTGGTCCTTATTTTCCACAATTAAATCCACTAATACAAGTGTCTTAGGGGAAACATGCCATAGAGTGGGCACCTTCTGCTATCAAGTCGTGCTCTTCTTTCCTCTTTCTTTTCATTTCTGATCTCATCCCCTTCCTTCCTGATTGTGCCTTGCTCTCAACATAGAGCTTTTTTGCCTGTCTAATTTCTGTCAGTGGACAGATAGGGTCACTCCATTGTCATCACAGATCCTGGAAACTTCTCTCACTGCGCCCACCCTCCTCACCTCTATGGCTAGGGCCACGGACAAACAAACTCTCATTTTCCACTGTTATCCAAACTCTGATATGAGGAGACAGATGGAAAGGAATGAGGTGATTGCTCTTAGAGAATGAAGTCTTGTTGCAAAAAAAGAAAAAAATCCCCATTTAAACTTCATTTCTATACTTTCTGTCCAAAATACATATATACCTTCATAACTGACATTCCAGTTGACCCTTAAATCGAACCTGGTATGTTAGTAAGCTCAGGCTGCCATAACAAAATACTACAGACTGGACCACTCAAATAAGATAAATCTATTTTCTCACAGTTCTGGAGGCTGAAAGTCCAATACCAAGGAGCTGGTAAGGTAGGCTTCATTCCGAGGCCTCTTCTTTTGGCTTATATGTATCTCCATCTTGCTGTGTGTTCATGAGACTTCTTTATTGTGTGCATGTGGGAGAGAAATAGAAAGAGAGAGAGANGTATGTTAGTAAGCTCAGGCTGCCATAACAAAATACTACAGACTGGACCGCTCAAATAAGATAAATTTATTTTCTCACAGTTCTGGAGGCTGAAAGTCCAATACCAAGGAGCTGGTAAGGTAGGCTTCATTCCGAGGCCTCTTCTTTTGGCTTATATGTATCTCCATCTTGCTGTGTGTTCACGAGACTTCTTTATTGTGTGCATGTGGGAGAGAAATAGAAAGAGAGAGAGAGAGAGAAGAGCTCTCTGGTGTCTCTCCTTTTATGGACAGTGATCCCATCATGAGATCTCACCATCATGGCTTCATCTAACCCTAAGCAACTCTTAAAGGCTCCATCTCCAAAATAATAAATATTGCATTGGGGGCTTCAACATATAACTTTCTTAAAAAATATTTATTTAATTGTTGTTCAAGTACAGTTTTCTGTCTTTTACTCCCATCCCAGCCCATGTCCCCAGTGCTCCCCTCTTCCCTCCCATTTCCACCCCCTCTTAGTTTTTGTCCATGTGTCCTTTATACTTGTTTCTGTAAACCCTTTCCCCCTTTCCCCTGAAAATTTACTCCTCTCTCCCCTCTGGACACTGTTGGCCTGTTCCCTATTTCAGTGTCTTTGGTTATATTTTGCTTGCTTGTTAGTTTTGTTGTTTAGCTTCCTGTTAAAGGTGAAATTATATGGTATTTGTCTTTCACTGCCTGGCTTATTTCACTCAGCATGATGCTTTCCAGTTCCATCCATGCTGTTTCAAAGGGTAGGAGTTCCTTCTTTCTTTCTGCTGCAGAGAATTTCATTGTGTAAATGTACCATAGTTTTTTGATCCATTCATTCACCGATGGGCACCTAGGTTGCTTCCAACACTTGGCTATTGTAAATCGTGCTGCTATGAACATTGGGGTGCATAGGTTCTTTTGGATTGGTGTTTCAGGGTTCTTAGGATATAATCCTAGCAATGGAATTGCTGGGTCAAAAGGAGGATCTATTTTTACTTTTTTTTGAGAAAATTCCATACTGTTTTCCATAGTGGTTGTACCAGTCTGTAATCCCACCAACAGTGAACTAGGGTCCCCTTTTCTCCACAACCTCTCCAACACTTGTTTGTTGCCTTGTTTATGATGGTCATTCTGACCAGTGTAAAGAGGTATCTCATTGCGGTTTTAATTTGCATCTGTCTGATAGCTAGTGATATTGAGCATCTTTTCATGTGTCTCTGGATCCTCTGGATATCCTCCTTGGAGAAGTGTCTGTTCAAATCCTTTGCCCACTTTTTAATTGGGTTGCTTGTCTTCTTAGAGTGGAGTCATATAAGTTCTTTGTGTACTTTGGAGATTAAACTCTTATCTGAGGCATCATTGGCATGTTTTCCCATACAGTTGATTCTCTTTTTATTTTAATACTGTTTTCTTTAGCCATACGGAAGCTTTATATTTTGATGAGGTCCCATTTGTTTATTCTTTCCTTTATGTCCCTTGCTCCTGGAGACACATCAGTAAAAATGTTGCTGTGTGAAATATCTGGGATTTTCCTGCTTATGTTCTCCTCTAGGACTTTAATGGTGTCATGGCTTATATTTAAGTCTTTTATCCACCTTGAATTTATTTTGGTGTATGGTGTAAGTTGGTGCTCGAGTTTCATTTTTTTGCATGTAACTGTCCAGTTCTCCCAATACCATTTGTTGAAGAGGCTATCTTTACTCCATTTTATGTTGCTTCCCCCTTTGCCAAATATTAATTGACCATAGAGAGTTTGGTTTATTTCTGGGTTTTCTATTCTGTTCCATTGGTCTAGGTGCCTGTTTTTATGCCAGTACCAGGCTGTTTTGATTACAGGGGCCTTGTAATACAGTTTGGTATCAGGCATTGTGATCCCTCCTACTTTGTTCTTCTTTCTCAAAATTGCAGCAGCTATTTGGGGTCATTTATGGTTCCATATAAATTTTTGAAGTGTTTGTTCTATGTCTGTGAAACATGCCATTGGTACTTTAATAGGTATTGCATTGAATCTGTAAACTGCTTTGGGTAGTATAGACATTTTGATGATGTTATTCTTCCAATCCATGAACATGGTATATGTTTCCATTTGTTTGTGTCTTCCTTGATTTCTTTCTTCAGTGTTGTGTAGATTTCTGCATACAGGTCTTTTACCTCCTTGGTTAGGTTTATTTCTAGGTGTTTTATTTTTGTTTTTGCTATATTGAATGGGATTTTTTTCTTGATTTCTGCTTCTGTTGTTTCATTGTTGGTATACAAAAATGCCTTTGATTTCTGGATATTGACTTTGTATCCTACTGTTTTGCCAACTCATTTATTAGGTCAAGCAGCTTTTGGGTAGAGTGTATAGGATTTTTCATGTACACTATCATGTCATCTGCAAACAGTATCAGTTTTGTTTCCTCCTTTCTGATTTGGATGCCTTTTATTTCCTTTTCTTGTCTGATCGCTGTGGCTAAAACTTCCAATACTATATTGAATAGAAGTGGTAAAAGTGGACAACCTCGTCTTGTTCCTGATCTTAGTGGAAAAGCTTTTAGTTTTTGCCCATTGAGTATGATGTTGGCTGTAGGCCTCTCATATATGGCCTTTATTATATTGAGGAATGCTCCCTCTACTCCCACTTTGCTGAGTGTTTTTATTATAAATCAGTGCTGTACCTTATCAAAAGCTTTTTTTTGCATTTGTGGACATGATCATGTGATTTTTGTCTTTGCTTTTGTTTATGTGATGTACTACTCAACATATAACTTTGAGGGCACACAAACATTCAGCCCATAACACCTGGAAAAGAAGTTCTGCTAGTTTTCAAGATGAGAAACTGAGGGTCGGAACCAGTAAACAACATTAGATGGAGCCAATGAGAGAGAACGGAAGAAGGAAGGGTAGTGTCTATGATGATGACTCCTCCATGCTCCCTGATGCCTACCTATTCTTCCCCTTCCTCTGACCTAGGACAGAGCTGTTTCTTCTAAATTCTTAGAAGGGTGTAGTCATTTTAGAATATGTCTATACATCATAAAGCTGTAAATACTCAGGAAATGTTTTCTGAATACTATACTTCAAAAAATATTAGTGCTAATTTTGAAAGTTAAGACTCCAATCCTTACAAATACAGTATGAACTAGAGCATATATCAATTAAAAATATGTCCTGAGGGTGTCCCAATATGCTGACACCCTCAGGACATATTTTTAATTGATATATTTTCTAGTTCATACTGTATTTGTAAGGATTGGAGTCCTTAGCATTAGCTTGGAATACCTTTCATTCCCATTTTCCTCCTAAACATGTGCCTTGGAGCTAGATCTGGTTTTGAATATTACCCTCCTATTACATGATCTTGGGCAATGTTTATAATGGCCTCATCTATAAAATAGAGGAAATAATAATAATTGTTGTAGGGAATAAGGATGTGTAAACCTTAATCACATAGCAAATGCTCAAAACACATAATTATGACTTCTTTCACTGCTCCTTGAAATTTAAATCTTAGAATATCTTGAATTAAAGTTTGAGTAATCAAACTTTACCGTTTGAGTAATCAAACGGTAATCATTTATCTGACTCTTGAATCTGCACTTCGGGAGCAAATCTGCAGTTTGTAGAGCACATTTGGATGGCTCATCTCTATTTCATTCAGCCTCTACGGGAGAAGAAGGAGCCACTTTATGTTAGTGCTGGCTGTTGGCTGGCAGCCCCAGTTCCTCTCCACAGAGTCTTCTCCAGAGGCTATTCATCATCAGGATCATCATCACACAATGGTAGTTGGTTTTCAGAGAAAGTGGTCCAAAGAGACAGGAAGTGGAAGCTGCAAACTCAGCCTGGGTCTGAACACTGTAAGTTCTTCTGATGGTCCTAGAACCTGCCTAGATTTCAAAGGGGGTGGATATAGAGTACTGTGAAATAATTAGCGGTAACCTTTACTATGTAGCAGGGCAGGATTTGGATCTCCCCAACTCCAGTCAAATTGCTTAAGGCAATTTTTTAAAAAATCATCAGGAATGTGGAATTTAAGTACAACTAGCTGAAGCAGTTTCAGATGATATGGCTGCTATTTTAGGTACATATTAATTCACTAGTCATTCTCTAAATGGCAGCATCTCTATAACACTGGCTGTTAAACAGCTGCCCACCCTCAACTCTTTATTATCTAAAACAGCTTATTTGAATGGTTATCTATCTTTAATAGAGATTGCTTTTACATAAAAAATAAAAATATGTCGTCCTGGCTGGTGTAGCTCAGTGGATTGAGTGCGGGCCTGTGAACCACACAATCCCGGTTCGATTCCCAGTCAGGGCACATGCCTGGGTTGCAGGCCAGTTCCCAGCAGGGGACTCACGAGAGGCAACCATACATTGATATTTCTCTCCTTCTCTCCTCCCCTTCCTCTCTAAAGATAAATAAATAAAATCTTAAAAAAATAAAAAAATTTGTCTACAAATTCTTTGATATTCTTACCTTCAAAATGTGGAATCTACATTTCCCCCTCTTGAATAAGGGCTATACTTACCAATTCACTTCTAACAAATAGAATGTCACAGATGCAATGGTGTGAGATTTCTGAGATTAGGTTCAAAGGACACCGTGCTATCTCTTTGCTGTCTGTCTCTCAGGTCATGGCTCTGGGGAAGGCAGCTGCCATGCTGTGAAGACATGCAGGTAGCCCTAGGTAAAAGCCCATGTAGTGAGGAACCAAGGCTACCAGCCAATAGCCAGTGAGGATCTGAGGCCTCCTGTCAATAGCCATGGGAGTGTGCCACCTTGCATGGGACTTGTCCAGCCCCAGTGATGGCAGCCCTGGCTGCCATTTTGACTGAAAACTCAGAGAGCCTGAGCCAGAACCCCTGGTTGTCACTCTCAGATTCCTGACCTATAGAAACTGAGATAATAAATGTTTGTTGTTTCAAGCTGCTACATTTTGGGGACAGCAATAGGTAATTAATATGAAGGGAAAGGTGTCTTATGCTATGCCCAGCTCACCATTCTCCCCACTACCCATGTGGCCAAGCCATATCAACATTTCTGAGTCAGTTTCTTCTTATAGAAAATAGCAACAAGGCCTGACATACACAGGGTCTGGCGCAAATAATGCCCCTTTATATTACAAAATACTTTTATTACAACATCATAAACATGTAATTCTGTAATATAACAGTATCACACTCGAGCACATGGCTATTGCACCCATATTATTACCCTACCAACCCCACTCAAGCAGGCCTTACTTCTGCCGGACTCTATATATGCCTATTACTGACTAGCTCAAAATAAGCTCAAAATACGATCAATAAATTGTAGTTGTCAACACCTGATTAGCTGTGTGGCTTCCCTAGGTGGGTTTCTGTCTTTTGGCTTCAGATGTCCCTCACTTCCCTCACATGAGGTGCCAACCTCAAATTTGGGTTAGTGTGCACTGCCTGGAAGACAGCCCTAGGCACCTGAACCTTCTCTGCTGAGGGCTTCATAGCTTCTTCTTTATTTCAGTAAGGAGAGTCTTAGTGAAGACTACGTCACCCCTTCTCTCATTTTCTTCTGCTAGCTTCCATTCTTAAGCCTAACCTTTCATCTCAGAATTTCAGCTTTGATCCTCCCCACTTCCTTCCTATGGTTAATTTAACCGAAGTGAGTCAGGTCTTACTGAAAAACTGACCACAGCCAGTCAGCTCTTACCCTCCCCTAGAACTGGGGCTGCCTGAGCAGAGTGTGAGGGGATCAGTGTTTACTTAGCCCATTCTTTTCCCTTTGTGCCTCCAAGTTACTGGGCTTTGAGCAGGGCTTCCCCAGCTGTCATGCCCCTCCCAGAAGATCCCAATCAGGAGCCAATCTCATCTTTGATGGCTCAAAGAGTAGCAGCAGCTTGAATCCCTGGGTTTCCTATTGAGTGGGCTAATTTGCTTATGTTCTACTCTGTTGGGCCAGCCTGTTGCCTCGGATCAGGGAGGATTTGGTGGACACTTGTAGTTGTGAAGACCAGTCACAACCACCTGTGTGCCCTGGGGCCATCTCCAAGTGCTGGAGCCCTGAGAGCACTCCATCTCAGTCCTTCCAACAACCCAGGCAACTGAGTGTTCACACCTGGAAATTGGGTGCTTAAAGAAGCAAAGAACACTAAAAAACTTCCTCTGCTTATTCTTCCAACTTATCCTTAGCCTTGAAAATCAGCACGCTCTTTGAGGATTTAAGGGTAATTCCTTCAAGGATTGAGTTTATGGAGAGACTATAGTGGTCTTCGATATTGGCTATTGAAGGGAGAATATCTCCTCCGACCCTGCTTGGATTTGGAGCCTTCCCTCTTTCTGGGAGAGGGTAGTTGGCATCTCACTCTGGAATGTAGAATTCACTCATCTATTCTCTTCTATCTTGGATACTTTGAGGGAATAATTTTAGTCAGACAGAAATCAACTGACACCATAACATGATTTTAATCAAACCCATTTATTTATTCAAAATTAAAATCTGCTACAAAGACAGACAAACAATGTAACATTCCCAGAGGAATTGAACTGCTTCTAGTTAAAACTGAGTTCTATTAGAACCAATTTTAGGTTGTTATAAATAACAAGCTGACCACAACTTTTAAAAATAAAGTGGTTGGGGAAAGAGGTCAGGGGAATCCCTTTGAGCCACTGGGATAGCAATCACCAAAGGGGCTCCCTAGTTTCTCTTCTTAAGAGGGTGAGATCTTTGTAACACTCTGGGAGCCCCAGGCCCAGTGACAAAAGAAATTAGAGGGAAGTCAGGGAAAACAGCTCAACAGCTACAAAATATGGTCAGGCTCTGAATGGAAGCTTCTGTTGGCTTCCCAAGAAACATTTTTTCATTATATAACTTACAATTTCTCTTAAAACACTCAAATACCATAAGGTGTTACCCTATGGAAACAGCTTAAACACAGGTGAAAATAATAAATATTGAAAAAATATAATATTGGGCTTCTTTCTAAATAGTTCACAGAGAAGCTCAGAAATAAATAGAAGTGGGAGTTGAGGTATCAGAGGTAATAAATATTCTAGGAGAGAGGTACTATGGGGTTCTCCAAGGAGCTGGTCCATCTCTCCTGGAACCCTGGATCTGATTCTGAAGATCTTTAATTTATTTCTTAGAGTCTAGTAGAGTCATCATCCTGGATGTTTTGTTCCTTAGGATGTTTCATTTTTTCATCTTCATTGTCATGTAGACTTCTATGTAGTTGATGAAGATGTCAAACTCACTCATGGCTTTGTAGACCCCTTTCTTTTCAAGCTGTGTGGGGAGATAAGAAATGTTTAGTGAAAACCTAATCTGAGTGAATGAGTAAAGTTGGCTTCTCACTTGGATGCTGTGACCCTGGGGCCTAGAAGCTGCACTTGACCCCTCAAGTTGGGAGGTGAAGGATGGGCCCAGAGAACTTGAGAATATGTCCAGCTGCTGTGAGAAAGGCTATGCATTGATGTGAGGCATGGCTAGCAGTGGGTGGCAAGAGGAACATCCAGTCTGCAAAGCACAGTCTTCAAAACGGTGCCTTTCCAACAGTTTTAAAGGTCATGTGCTCACATGATGCTTATTCAGAATTTGATGAAAAAACATTAGAGGAACCACTTTGAAAGCAGGACAGTGGGAAAGGAGAGAAAGGAGCCTCTTTTAGGTTTATTCCCTTCCACCAACAGATTGAGTAGGACTTGCCCAGCTGTTCTGGCCTATGTCAGGGGATTCATGTCCCCTGGTGTTGAAACCCTGCCCATGGTCTGTCCCCAGCCCCTGAAGAAGACACAGGCCACATGGCTTCTGGGAAATGGGATTTAAATGTTCACGAACAGTTGGAAGTGTGAAACCCCATTTGGTTTGAGAGTTGCCATTTTCAGGTATCTCAGGAGTTGTGAGTGGCAGATGGGAAGTGGGCGTGGACCAACTCTAGATAAGTGAGGATCCTGCTTCCTGCTCTGTCTGAGTTTTGGGGAATCTAGGATAAACCCTTGGGTGTGTTTGTGTGTGCACATTCACGTGTTGACTTCCTGCACGTGTGGCTTCGGCCTGGATTCCCAACAAGCTACTTTCTGTTTCCTTTGTCACTCTCCCCAGCACCTAGCTCAATGTGTTCACAGACTTGTTGGCTGGCTCAACCCACAGGCCTGCAAAGGCGGGGAGTAGTCATTTAGAAACCCCCAAAGAGACTTCACAGAAAACAAATATAACCGAGGCGGCAGATCCTCACTTGCTGAGGCGGTCACACCACCTGTCGGGTTCCCACAGTCCCTCCCAACGAAGAATAGGGACAACTGAGCATGTGCCAACTTCTGCCCCTTGGGGAGTGGTCAGAGGTCCTGTTCCCCAAACCCTCCCTGCCACCATTCAAGCTTACCTTACTAAAGGCACTCTTTACTTGCTCCACTGCTTTGCTCTTGTTTTCACAGGGCAGAAAGCGATGCTGTGGAAGAAAAGAGAAAGTGTTAAAGATTCTGGCTCCCAGCTTCTGAGTCCATAGCACTTGAGGGAAAAGCTGGTGGAAAGAAGTAGGGGCCAAACTTGTCCTGAATGCCTTCCTCTGTCCAACCCTACCTCTCATTCTTCCCCTCCAGACAGAGAAGAAATGTAGCCCAGGAGCCATTCTGAAATGTTTACAAGGCTTGCTGAAAGCCCAGGTCTTGGAGATTCCTCCCCTGCCATGCACAGTGCTGCCTAGATGCTGAGCCAGCCTTTTTGACCTTTCCTGCTTCTCTGTCCTGTCCCTACCCTCAGTCCCAGACACTGAAGACCATTTCTAAGTCCCTGAGAAACAGAGACACTCTCAGCTATGTGGACTGAACACGTTGAATAGTCTTATCTTACAAATAGAGACCCAAATATGCTGATCTTCCATTATCTGCAAGAGAACCAAGGAAACCACTGATGACGGTAACATTTCAGTTGGAGAAACAGATTATCCTGGGGACTTGTTCACAGACACCAACCTCAGGGCCCTTCTAAAGAACCAGGGAATATCCTGTCAGTATGCTTTCAAAAGGTTCAGAATAAGAAAGAAGTGAAATTTCCTTCCCCGGGATCCTCAGGTCCTGTCTCCTCAAGGGACAAGGGAGCCCTGAGGAAAGCTCTGGGCCCATTTCATACAGAGACAGGGGAGTACTTAATAAACCACAAATGACTCACAAATAACAGGAAAGCTGTTTGCAAATCTTCACATGTAAATGCCTAGCAGCCACCCCACCCCCTGCTCAGAGAGAAATGAGTGGGCTCCTGCCACTCTGCGTGCCTGGGTGTGAGTGATGTGAGGGCATGAGGCAGTGTTCTGGAGTTTCTGAAAAGCCGAAAGGGAGAGAACTAGCCCGCTACTCACACAGCGCCGCAGCCTCAGCCTGAGTGTCTTCAGCTTTTCCCCCAGAGAGTTCACGTGTTCCTTGATGTCTGGGCCCTGGCTCTCAGCCTGGGGCATCACCTCTTCCAGGTAAAACTGGATCATCTCTGACAAGGCTTGGCATCCCAGGTAACCCTAAGGGTAGAAGCATGGGGTGGCGGTTGTGAATGGGAGAAAGGGCTGCTGCTACTAGCTGGAGAGGATGGCTTTGTTCCCAAGGACATCTCTTTACCACCCGCCTCCCCTCAGGACTGAGCCCTTGTAACACTCTGGTTGGCCTTGTGCTGAGTTAAGATCTTCCCACTTCTCCTTTTCAAGAGAAGAAAGCAGACCCAGCTCTCTACGGGTGTGAGGCAGAGCCTCACTTCTCCTAGTCAGGGGTCACACTCGCCCACCCACCCGCTCTCACCTTAAAGTCTTCCAGCAAGGACCCATTCAACAGCATGCTGTCCAGCTGGTCATTCATTTGCTGCAAGAAGAACAACATGAGACTAAACCTGAGGTTTGGGGAAATACCTGAAACAAATGTTCTTTATAATAGAGCTTTTGATATTTAATCAATGCAGCCCAGGTTCAAAACTGGAGCGTTTTCAAAATGAGGCATTCTGCAGTGCTGGAACCCTTAGTTAAATCAGGTCCTCTCGCTCAGGATCAAATTATTTAAAACAATCTGCCTAATTTTGAAGCCAAGGCAGAAGCTCAACTCGTCCCAGTCCTCCTCCTGCAGAGACATCCGGTTTGGAGAAGTAACCCAGGTCAGGCTTTCAGCGCTTTCTCCTGTCTCCCTGCCCCCACCCCGGTCCTGCTCTCACCGGCTGCAGCTTTCTGGGCTCTCCGGGAATGGGAGGCATCTCCTCACACAGGATGCCCCCTGCATGGCACTTCCCCAACTGGCAGCCTTTCAGATTCTGGGTACTGCTCTTAGCAGAGGTAATTTATATTTTGCTGCCAGAGGTTGTGGGCAGCATCTTCACCCTCAGTCACCCACTTCTTGATTTCTCCCAGCTAATGAAGCATTGAACTCCAGCAGAATCTTGTAAAAAGTTTCTGAGCACAGGAGAGAGAGAGAGTGCTTTTACCTCGTAGGCAGCTTTTAACCTGCGTGCACATTTGGTGCATCATCCAGGCTTAGCTTAAATCACTGAACCCATAGTTGATGTGTGTGTGTGTGGGGGTCTCTTAAGAATTTAACTTTGGAGGCAATGAATGCTGGGGACGGAGGAGAACAGGAAGGAGTGTTCTTGCAGCTCTAGCAGAATGCCTAGTTCAGGTGGTCTTAGGGAGGAAGGACAGGGGGCATCATACTCACAAAGAAAGTCTTCACCATGCTGAAGGCAGCGCGGAGCTCTCGAAGCATGTTGGGCAGATTGGCTGGGAAGTCACTGCAGTTGTTCTCAGATAGCCTGCTCTGGTCTTGGCTGGCCCCCACCCCAGCCAGGAAGACCAGGCAACAGAGAAGTGCTGAGCTGGGCATGGTGGGGCTCTGCCTCTTGTGAGTCGGGCTTGTGGTTTGGTTTTGCAAGAGCAAGGCCCTGATGTGTAGACCTTCACCTACTGTGTCCCCTTTTATATTGTCCCCATTGATAAAAAACCCCCACGTTTCCTGACTAAAGCTCCTCCTCCCTTCTGTAGACCACTCTTTGCATTCGATGAACTTCGTTAAGTGCTAATTTGTTTTTTGCATTGTAAGCAAAAAGGATAATTGAATAACTTCTGCATTACAGCTATTTTTAGAATTAGCTACCTCTTTTAAAATATTTTTTCAGCTTCTCTTAATAAAAAAAAAGTTGATTTCCTGAGATGGACAGCTGTTCTGTGCGCAGAAGCCCACAGTTGTGAGTTCCCTTCACGTGCTCCTAGGTCATAGTGACGTGAACAAATTGGCCATTCCAGAGTATACTGAGGTTGAGAAAGAATTGGATCCCTTTTTAACCTGGGGTGAATACTCAGGGCTTCTCCTTGCTGAATTAGGCAGTCACCTCAACTCTCTGGGCCTTTAAATTTCCTGAGTGAAAGCTGCCTTCTGCTTCTCTCATTTTCTGTTCCAAGGCTGCCCCTTGAAGATGTTGGCTTCCTACAGGATGGAAAGGGGCATGGGGTGAGCTTCAGGCTTCTTCTCTGGCTCTGGGTTCTCTGAGACACTCGGGACCCCATCTCCACCTCCTCGGCTGTCCCAAGACTCGGGGGGAAGTTAGTAAGAGTAGTTCATTCTTATCGTAAGTTTGGTAACTGCCAGCCACCATGACCCTTATCACCTCCATTTTCTAGTGAGCAGGCTGGGGCCAGAGGTGTTAAGTAACCAGCACAAAGTTACATGAGTGCTAAGTGAGGGTGACAGAGTTTGCACCCAGGCTGGCCCGACACTGGCACCACCGATGCTCCTCACTCTGCTCTACACGCTTCCCAATGTGTGGAATGAAACGATTGGATTAGAGGCTTTCAGCTTTCTTTTAGTTGTAGCTTCTGTGACTGGAGACTTAAGCTTGAAAGAGGGGGAGGAAGAAGTAGAAATAATACAGAAAATAAGTCAGGATTCCGTGAAGGTGGGCTTGCAGGCCTCTTTCTTTTCTTTTACCTATTTCTTCTCTCCTTTCCCAAAGAAGCCTTTGTTGTCTTGCATTTGGACCTGTGAATGTATGTGCATGTGTGTGTGTGTGGGGTGGGGGGGCGGGGGTGGGCACAGCAGCCAGAGGTAATGAGGCACATTACTCTTCCTCTGGTTAGGAAAGACCAGAGCAGTGACATATTTCTTCAGGTCTCTGGGAAGTCTCTGGGGGGCTTTTGTACCCTGACCTCCTCCTACCACAGGGGCTTCTTCCACCAGTGAAGACAGTAATAGGGAGAACACTGACCTGGGATTGAGGGCTGTAGGCCTGGGCTCTGTCCTGGTTCTGTCACTCTTTAAATCCGGGGCACGTCTCTTGACTTCTCTGTGTCTGTTTTCTGTCTGTCCCAGGGGGCAACAATATGGCCTTGGGCCTCACGTGGGATGGGGCTTGGGGAACTAACAATTGGACCAGGATGTAGGGCATCTTTTGCTTTCTATTATTTCCTTGCCCCCCTGCATCAGTAGTGGGACACCTTGAACGGTGCTGGGTTCTGAGCTTGCCACATCAGAGAAGGAGCTGTTTTAGAAAAGTGTAATGGACACACTAGGGTCAGGATGGAATGAGTAGGAGGGAGAAGCAAGAGGGCCCACCCTGTAATGGTACCTTGTAAGTCAGAATCAAGGGACTACAACCTCTCCTCTCAATCCTTTGGGGAATGTTACTATAGAAACTTAAGGGAGTCATGAAGGGAGAAAGAGCCTTTTGGAGACAGGAGTGGTGCTAACACAGGAATTGCTTCTCCTGCCAGATGTGAACTGGGCTTAGGAGGACTTTGTTTTATAACCAGGAAACAGAGAGGAGCCAGGAGCCGGGTCTTGCATCCTTTCTTCCCTTCTTTGCTCTTGGCTCCTGGGTTTTCTGGTCTGGGTCTGCTTTAGCCCATAAGGCTGACCCCTATCTGAGCTGAGTGTTCCAAGTGCAGATTTAATGTAGCAGAGCAGATAGGGTGGGGAACCTGAACAAGGGCAAGGCTCTGAAGTTCTCCCCAATACAGGCAGCATGGACCCCTCTAACTTTTGTTAGCCACCATGCCCTGTGCTTTCCTCCACTACTAAACCTATAAGCCTACAGCTATCATCCATGTCCACACCTTGTCTCCTCACATCAGCTATGAGGTCCCTGAAGCAGGATGTTGCTTTATTATCCTGTGTATACATTGTGCTGAGCACAGGGTCTGACCCATGGTAGGTGCCAGGTACACAGCTTCTTCTTTATTATATTAGGATGGGAATAGCACAGTTTCCTGGGAACCTTGGCTAGGGCTGGAGGAAGAATGCTAAGGAGGCTGGTCTGCACACAGGCAAGGACTCAGAGGGATGGGGGAGCAACTTAGGGAGGCAAGAAGCATCTCTTTCACTTTCTTATGATTTGAGATATATACATACATATACATATATATACATGTAATCCCATGCACAAGATGGCAGGGAGGAGGCAAATGGGCAAAAATCATTTCTATCTTTCTTTAATCCATAAGCCATTTGTTGAATAGTTGATGCTTTCTCCCTTGATTTGAAATCATTTTCCTCTCTTATTTAAGAATTTCAGAATCTAGTTGGTCAGAGATAACCATAGGCAAATTTTGTGACATATTTTCTTAATTAACAAATAGAGGTAACAATATATTCCCTATCAACATATCTCATAGGATGAATGTCAAGCTGATACCAGAGAATAGGGATGAATATTTTGGGAAAAATTGAGACCCTTTTCTTTCATATTGATAAAACAAGGAGAACAATAAAAATAGGAGTCATCCTGTTTCTCAAGGCCGTGAAGATAATCTCTTTATTGAAAAAGTCCTTAGGGTTTATTAAGCCCCAGACTCATGGGTCACTTCTGAGCAATAAATGTTGACACTCTGCGTGTTAGGAGATCTGAGTTTGGGCTTTAGTCCAAGGGAAGTACTGAAGGGAAGAGCCTGTGTAGGGAAGGAAGTGACAGAGGAGGACGTATGGATGGAAGGAGTGTCAGTCTGGGCACCGCTGACCTTGAGGATTTCAAGAGGATATAAAAGCCACTCAGCAAATTGTGAGCTCCTTGGGATTAAATGGTCAGAGTCCAAATTTCCCTCAAATCCAGATGCACAGGGGGTATCTAATATATGCTTATTAAATTGAATTTAAATGAATTTTTCACTGGGAGCTTACTGGAAAATAAGAGGAAGGTTGTGGGAGGAAAAAAGATTTCTTCTCTTCCACCCCTGCTCTAAAATATTACCTAATTTTGGTATTCATCTGCAAATGAAAAAAAATCTTACTAAATAAGCATGGCTTTAAAAAGCAAGGAATATATATATATATATATATATATATATGAATATTCCTATTCCTAATAGGAATATATATAAAGCAAGGAATATATATATATATATTGTCTAACCCAACAAGAAGTCCAGAGGTAGGTAGTCCGAGGCTGGGACAGCTCTCACATGCCACCTACGAGCTGCTTTTTCTGCCTCCCTGCTCTGCTATTCATTGCTGCAAGATGTCAGGGAAAAGGGTCATGGGAAAAGTCCAAAGGTCCAAAGGCATATCAGCCTAGGAGATCCTAATATGCTTTCTCAAAAGTTCTACTCAGTGAGTTTCACTGGTTCTGCTGCAGAGGAGTCTAGGCATACAAGAACTGCCAGTGTGTGTGTGTGTGTGTGTGTGTGTGTGTGTGTGTGTGAATACATTTTGGAGGGTCTTATTTACAGTGCACTAAATCTTGTAAAGAGTCACCTCCCATTTACCCTCAGCAAAATGACAGCCTTCTTGGTGTAGTTGCCCTGCCCCTTGAGCAATTCCGCAACTCAGACCCAAATGTGGGGAAAGTCCTGTGGTCTGCACTGGAGCCTCGAAAGGAAGGCTAAGGAATCTGGGTTTGCTGGACTTGGGCTTCAGCCAGTTTACCTGCTCACAGGGTCATGTGAGGGGGAACAGACAGGTTCATTTGGCAGGCAGAGAAGGTGGAATGGTGGCTTCCTAGGGCAATGGGATCACTGTCCTGATGAAGAATCCCCTTGGGGACTGGCTCCTGCTCACCCATTAGGAGTTACTACTTCACAGCGGGCTAATAGCGGGACTTTCATTTCTTCTTATCTAGGACATGTAGTGCATGCAAGTAGTTCCTCAGCTTGAAATTTCGAGTATTCCCTTGAATAACCTTTCTTAGCTCCCCAGTCAGAGACTTCCTCAGTGGCTGTGCTGCAACAGGCCTGGTCAACCCACCAAGTCTGGCATGACACCCCCAAGCGTGACTGGGAGGGGGCCCAAAGGGCAGGGATCTGTGCCCCAGTCCTGTTCTGGGCTCTTCTGACTTTGGTCTTGTGCCTGGGGTGCTTTATAGTGAAGGCCTGATGGGTTGAAGGAGCTGAGCTGGGGCTGACCGCTTGGCCCTGTAAAGCAAAGTGTATGTCAACCTGACTGGGTGCTCTTCCGAGGCTCATGCAGGCAGATGAGGCAGACACTGTAAACCACAGCGGAAAGGCTGCTCTCTGGACAGCCAGTGTGGAATTCCCCTCTGCGCAATGAGGAGAATCAAGCAATTTGGATTTTCCTTAGGACACACTGTGATCTGTATGTAACTTGTCATATGAGACATTTGGTTTACTGGGGCCAGGATGCTGGGCATTGGAAGTCTCCTGCTACCCAGAGGTGATAGCTGTTTTGCTCTGTTTGCATGACAACCTGGGATAGCCAATGGGTTTCTGCACCTGGGGTACAAGTGGCTCCAGTGCCGTTAGTCTGATGGGATTGAATTTACTCAAATCTTCTCTGGATGGCTGACACCTCAAACTCGGCACATCTGAATAGAACTAACTGGCTTTGTGACCCTGAGACTTGTGTGGTCACACAGAGTCCCACACTTGGAAAATCCCTGCCCTTGCCCTGCTGCCACTATCTTGAAATTCTTATAATTTTTGAACAACAAGCTTCACCTTTTCATTGCCCTGGGACCACCCTAGTTTATGTAGTTTTTTCTCATTATGAGACTAAACTCCTCATCTTCTTTCTCCGATCTCACCTTCATCCACTCTTCCTTAATCAGTAAATGGCACTACCATCTAACCCATTATACAAGCCAGAGATGTAGAAATAACTTGCTGGTTTCTCCTTCTCTCTTGCCAACTTATATGCAATCTATTTCCACGTCCTCCAGATGTTTCTTCACAAACATCTTTGTAATATGCTTATTTCTCTCAGTTTCCATCATCATCAATTGTCTGGTTCAAGCTACCATTTTATCTCTTCTGGGCTCCAAAATAAAGGCTAATTGATATTCTAATATCCGCTCTCCAAACTCTTTTTCACTTTTTAGCCAGAGTGATTATTTCCAGACACTAACGTCCTCCCCTCCCCACTTAACCCTCCAGTGGCTGCCACTTGTCCTTTCTGGGTAAGGTTCCCTTTCCAACCTTAGAATATGTGCAGACGAAAAAGAGTTTCTACTGCATTTGCCTCTGAGACATAACTGCAGAGGTGTTAAAAGACATGGTTTGGCATGGCCTCCCACCACAATACCCCTGAAGCACCATCTCCTTCAAGAAACTTTATTCAAGAGAACAGCAAGTTGAGTACTTCATCTTGTTTATTCTGATCTTTATCTTTACAATGTACCCCTAACTCTGACTCAACCAGACTCTTTGTGTTTTTAAAATTGATTGTAGAGAGAGAAGAAAGGGGATGGCAGGGGAGAGAGAGAGTCATCAATTTGTTGTTCCACTTATTTATGCATTCTTGATTGATTCTTGTATGTGCCCTGACTGGGGAATTGAACCTGCAACCTTGGTGTATCAGGATGCTGTTCTAACCAACTGAGCTACCTGGCCAGGGCCCATACCCCTTGTGTTTTTAATGTGTGCTTTAGACACACATATACATTACATGGGAAGAGCCAGATGCTCCCTCATTCTGGACTCATGCTACTTCTGCTGTGACTATGTCATTTACATGTCACCCTTAGGTCATAAATTCCCAGGGAGGGAGTGGCAGTGTGCCGCTATGTCCAGTGTGGTCCTAGATTCTCTAAGTCATTAGGGTTCAGAACTCTTTACATTCTTAAAAATTGTTGAAGAGCTTTTACTTATGTGAGTTATATCTACCAAGTTATATTAGAAACTGAAAATGAGAAATTAAAAACATGTCTATTTATGACATTTTGAAGTAATAATATTAAAAATCCATTACATGTTAACACAAACAACATAATTTTTATGAGAAATAGCTGTATTTTCCAAGTCAGAACACATTTAGTGAGAAGAATGACATTGACATTTGTTCCAAACCTCTGTAAGTATCTGCTTTAATAGAAGAACTTGTATTTTTACATTTGCTTCTACACTCAGTGTGTTGTGATATGTTGTTGTGGTTGAAGTATATAAAGAAAATCCAGCCTCACATTACACAAATATATAGTTGGAAAAGGGAGGACCTCTCAGGGGTCCTTGGACCACCCTTTAAAAATCTCTGGCCTAAGTGTTTAACAAAAATCTCTGAGTGCAGATGAGTAGGAGGAGGGTGATCAAAGTTTGGCCTCAGAGGAAGGGGTGAGAGATACAACCAAGGGCACCTGGTCTGCATGGAGAAGGGAGGAGCCCAGTGCCTCACTGCTGTCTTCTTTATTCAGAGTTTCCAAACAGCCAGTACGGTCCTTAAAGCGCTGCCACCCTGTGTGCATCAAGTATGTCATGGAAGCCGAAGTGCTTCCTCACACGCAGTGTTTGTGGTTTCAAGTCAGAAACCATGCGATTTTGGGGGCTGATGTACCATGTTGTACCTGTTACTGTAAACCCCCTTCTCCAAGGGGCCCCAGGCCTCTGACCGGTTGAGGTGCTGTGTGCGATCAGGCGGCACAGGGATATTGGAGGGACTCTACTGCGAGCTTATTTTGGGTTCCACTTTTCACTTCCACTTTTAATTCTTCTCTGTATTTTTCTCTCTCTCCTTCAGTTCTGACACAAAGTTAAAAAACTCTGCTTTCTCTTTGGTTAGGCTTGTACTTTCTCAGTTTTCAGAATAACCTGTGAAATAACATTCGACATTTCCCAGTCCAACTTCCAGGATTTAGCCAATCAAATGAGTACAATTTGTTTTTTATTCTCTTCTCACCTCATGCAAAATAGAGTGGCATATGCAGTTAGGGGCTGTTATTGATCTGCCTAGTTTAGAAATGACTGATAAGGTGGGCACTGTTTTAGGAACTGGGCTGCACATTTTGTAGTCGTATTAAACCTTAATCCTTGTTACCCTTTTGACTGTGGGAGACTCCCTATGGAATGAGTGGAAAGAGAACCTCTATTTTTCCAGAGCTGGACTAAGAACTCCTGAGGCCCTAAAATGATTTAACCTTTTAATGCAGTTGAAAATAACACACCACTAAACTATAAGATAAGTTTAAGGAAGTCCAACAAGTTTTGGCTACATTTGATGATTACATCAATGCTTTTAAAAATATTGTTTTTTTCAAAAAGTTGAAGAGAATTTGTTTGATCCTTGGCTTTTGGGTGATCTGGGACTGTTGTTGGTAGTAGTAAGGTCAGAAACATCATGCAGGAGGTTAGATATAAATTGGTATCAAAGAGTCGATTGATTGATTTCATGAAAGAGTGGCTAAGAATTGCGCACCGAAGCCTCTTTTGCAGCCGACCTCAGAGACATTTGACAGCAAAGGCTAGATCTCTGATAGCAAAGCACTCATCTTCCCCACTTTGCGAACACTCCCCCCACTCTGGGTCCAAGTGTTCAGTTCCTGCAAAGTGTACCATGTGCCCTGCTTTGGGGCTGATCTTTGCAGAAGAGTGTGGTGGTTAAATGTGTGGGCCCTGGGTTCAGACTAAATTTGCAGCCCAGCCCTTCCCCTCACAACTGGTGTGACCCTGGACAATTTTCTGAACACTCCTATGATGGAGTGTCTATGGTTGGAGCTGATGACTCCTGCTGTTGCTGTTATGGACCAGGTGAGTTCCTGGCCCCTAACAAGCTGTCAAGACATCTGAGTTGTGGTTGCTAATCCTTTTGTGTGGTAATACTCAGCTGCTATAGAACTGATGTATCTCCTTGTGGACCTGAAGACTTGGAACACAACAGGATCTCAACCCCAATATTCTGAGGATGTTGCAGGAGGCCAGGGGCAAGTGGGGGTGTGGTCAATCCCACAGTAGAAAGAGCTCTGGCTTAGGTGTCTAAAATAACAGTAATCAGACCTGGACCTTCCACTGTGAGATCCTGAAAACATTCTTTCCCATCCTTCAGCCTTCCTTTTTGCATGTGCAAGCAGGAGATTTGACAGTTACTTTTCTAAGATACTTTCCAAATCTAACATCCCAGACTTTTGTTATTCCCCTAAGTCCTCTCCCAACCCTGCCCCATCTGTTCTCTTTGGCAGAACTTGGGTGGCACGGTGTGGTTCTGATGCATACTTTCCCTCTCTGCCAAATCCATTAGGTCAGCACGACTGCAGGCTCCTTCAGTCACTTCCAGTTCACAACTTCTGCCCCGCTGAAGTGCCATTCTGTAAGAGGAACAAAACCTTTTCCTCAGGCAGTTTGCGTGTGTTCACCTGTATTTCCTTCTTGCAATCCTGGCCCCTCATGTTCTTGAGGTTGCAGTTTCATTGTGAGTCAGGCCTGCTGAGAGCAGTGGAAATCAGAGGGCCTCCGCTTGCTGGGAGGACGTGATGCTGCCTTTTCCTCAAGAGCACAGGCCTGGGGGTGGCGGCGTGTGGGAGGGAGGTGATCACCTTCCGGAAGTGGATTTCTCACATTGACTGTCCTGGGAGGAAAGAATATTACTGGAAAGCCCTAGAGATCGCTTCACATCTCTTTCAGAAGGGCCTTCATTTCTTAAGAAATGATCCACACCATGTGGTAAAATGTCTGTCGTTTTAATGTCTGCTGCGAGGCAGGCCAGTGCCCGGGAGGAAGCCCCAATTTAGAAATGCCTGTTTTCTGTAGCTGAGAGGAGCATCTATTGCTTCTTTTTTACCCTTCTGAGGTAAGGAACTTTTTACCTCAGGATTCTGTTTCTGAGAAATCCTTGATGAAGTAGCCAGTAACTTCTAGTGAGCCATTGAGCTCTATTTAGAGTTGCTGAAGAAGCAATGAGGAAGAAGCAGCAGCCCCTTAGGTGTGCTGACCCCAGAGGCTAAGTTCCATGGTGGACCGGTCATGAGCTAAGACAGCTGGGAAGGAGAGTATGTCAAGCCTGGCAGAAGGCAGGGGTTTCAGCGGGGTGGGGGAAGGTCTCCTCAGAGGGGAAAGTAAACAAGAACTTCTTAGCGAGGGGTCTCAGGGAGAGGGAGTAGAGCGTGATAGGTGGTGATCCAAAACAACTTTGTCTATTTCAAATGTTGCCTAAGACAGATTGTATGTCCAGTAGGAGAAAGAAACTCTCCTTCGTAAATCTTGTAGACCTCAGCTCCCATGAATCTGAACTGAGTTTGGTGCTATTTATAGCATAACTCAGTTAAATTGTAATTAGGAAAAACCAGAATTTATGAAATAAACTTCTATGGTGACATTATTTCAGGTTCCAGAAAAGTGACTCACAACCGTCTGTGTGTAGGTTGAAGCTACCTGCACTGCAGTGTACAAACATGTATCTAGTCAAGGGGGCTGCATGATTCAGCTGTGTGTTGCGAAGTGGGGGATAGGGACGTGGGGCTGGCAGTGGATGGGGAAGGAGACTAGGACATCCTTAGCTGGTGTCATGGGCAAACTGGCCTTTGTTGCAGCTCTGCCACTGGAATCCAGAACCCCATGTACACCTCCACCAAGGAAACCCTATCTATGTGTGAGATGGAGTAAGTACTAATACCCATCTCCTGGTGATGAACAGAAAACAGGATGAAATGCATGTCACAATGTCTGGCCCACGGTGAGTACTCAATGACTACTATTACCTGGAAATGTGTTTCTTATGCTATATAACTATGCTACAGTTTTTATAACTACCACAGCCACTACTATCAGAACAGCTATGACTATTGATACTATAATTTCGCTTTCCCTTCTGAGCCTCCTGTAACAACTTTGAACATCCAAAGAATGGTGCAAGTGGAGGAAGAGTTGAGATCACCACTGAGTCCTTCCTGTGGAGGTGAGGCTACAGGGGACCAATAAGGCAGGGACCTTGATGAAGGCAGATGAGATGGGGAGCAGCATGCAGGAGCTTCTGGTCACCATGACTACAGCGGAGGCTTCTGTTTCATTTCACGTAAAATCAGAGGGCTTTAGAGTAAATTGGAGGGGAGGAGGAGGAGCTGGGTTGCAGCAGGAGGCCACCTGGAGCCAGAGCTTGCTCTCCTATAGGCTGTAGTGTTAGGAATGTTGAGGTTGAGGCCCACTGGAGTCAGTGCAACAGAGATCTGGGTCTTCAGAAATGGTGGGAAGGGGGTCAAGTTCTTCTTATCGACTCCACTGTAGTCCCTTGATCTTTTTGCCCTAGCCTAGTTAAGGGCCAGTGGAGGTTCAGCTGTTGCTGGTAGTTACTACCATTACCATTCTAAGGACAATAAACTTAATTCTTTATGTGGTTGTTCCCTTCAACCCCAGGCAGCCAGCAAATGGATGCATACTTTTTTTTATCCTCACCCAAGGACATGCTTATTAATTTCAGAGAGAAGGGAAAGAAAGAAGAGAGAAAGGAGAGATAAAGGGAGAGAAACAACAATCGGTTGCCTCTTGTTAGTGCCACAGCCAGGGACCTCATATATGGTCCCCAACTGGGGACTGAACCCGCAACCTAGCCATGTGTGCTGACTGGGAATCAAACTCCTGACTTTTCAGTTTATGGGACAACACTCCAATGAAGTGAGCCACACCAGCCAGGGCTAGAATGCATCTTGCAACCAGGTTAGATGTCTCTAGACCACAGGCTTACCTGTCTTTTGAATGCACCAGTTTCATCACCAACCCACCACATGCATGAAACTTGAATGGCTGCCCAGTGCCTTCAACGGAACCTGAGCTTTGCATTCACACTCCCAAATACCTTCGCAGCCTTCTTTCCCACAAAATTTCTACACAAGGTCTCTGGCCAACTTGGGGGCTCTCATCTGTTGTCAGATGATGCCCTGTTCTCTTACAACTCCTCGCTTCCATTTGGCTTCATTGGCCTGAAATGACTGCATTCACCCTTTCCCCTTCCATCCAACAGAACTCTTCAGTGCCACCTCTCCTGTGAGCCTTTGTTTACCAATCTGATATCACTAAGTTTTTTTTCTCTCTTTTAAAAAATCCTTCAGTGCTTACGATTATACTTGGCTGCACTTGGTGGGCACCACCTAGAGTTGTGAAGCATCTTTTTCTGGGTATGTATTTGTGTGTGTGCACACATGTGCATGTGTGTGTGTTTCATCTTTGGGGACTGGACCTATGTTTAACATATGCTAGGGAGAAAGAGGAGATACAGTCTAACTCTGTGTAAACATTTTATTCATTTTGGCTACCATGTAGGTTTAACATTCTCAAATGGTAGAGATCTAGGCCCAGGAAAAGGAGACCTGTTTTAGTTTTAGTCTTTTTTTCTGTGTGATTATGAGGAGGTGTTTCACCTTCAGTGAGCCTAAGCTTTCAGTCTCTGTGAAATGGGGACTCCTCACTTCTTTTTCCTCCCTTGCAGATGATCAAAGAGGCTTGTCAATAGGTTGAAATGCTTTAAGGCTACAAAATAGCTCATGGCATGAAAGAGTTAGCTCCTTTGTGGTCTTTTCTTGACTCAGGCATGGAGGCCCTGGTGGTTTTTCCTAGAACCAGCAGAAGGAGTAGAATCCAGGACTTTCTGCTTGCTAACCATGCCACAAACCACTAAGCCACATCTTTTCCCTGGGCTCTATTCTTCCCACTGTCCCATGTGGTGCTGTCTGTCAGGCCTCCCTATCCTTTCATCCAATCATCTTACAGCCATGGGATCTGAGTTTTTCAGAAATCTTCCTTCTAAAATCCCCCTCTGCTCAGGATTCATGGGACCCTGCAGACCTTCCTTCCTTCCTGTGGCATGGCTGGGAAAACACACTGGTGTGCAGACCTCTTATTCATCTTCTCAATCAGGAGATGTGAGCTTAAGCAATGATCTGTTGTGTGAGTGTGTGCTTGTGTATATGAGGAGGTACGTGACTCTTTAGAGCTCTTCTATGACTAACTGATGCCAGCTATCTGCTACCATATAGTGTGTGCCTACGGTGTGCCATGGACTTGACAAGGTCTGACCCAAGTATCCATGAACCCTTGCTCATGCCCATACCCAAGTACTCCCTGGCTTAATTGGTTTTCCTTTACCTCTCTGATCTCTCACTATGTTCTAGGCACTTTATATTATTTCAATTTGAGTTTTACAACAACCTCAATAGTTTATACAATTATTGATTCTATTTTACAGTTAAATGAGGTTCAAGTAACTCACCCAACTCATACAGTTATTGAAGCAGATTTGACCCCAAAACTTACACGTTTAAAAGACCTATATGTGCCCTGGCCAGTGTGGCTTAGTTGGTTAGAATGTTGTCCTGTAAACTGAAAAGTTACGAGTTCTATACCTAGTCGATCCTCTGTTGGGGTGCGTACAGGAGGCAACCAATCAATGTTTCTCTCTCACATTGATGTACCTCTCTCTCTCCTTTCTTTTCTTTGTAAAATCAATGAAAAAGTGTCCTCAAGTGAGGGGAAAAATCCTATATGTTTACTTTCTTATATGTGTAAATTCTTCTTAAGAATTTTCTCAAAACCACCATACTTACTCATTGAACTTTTTTGGAAGCTACAAAACTACTTCTCTACATTGCTTCTAAACCTTATTTGCCACCCATTGCACCCATTTCCCCCAATCCATTGCTTCAGAAAACATTGCCCATGCACTCATATCCTCTAAAAGCATCTTTCAGGAAACTGTCCTAGATTTCAGTAAGCCCTAGACATAGGAAATGAGCCTGTTTAAACCCAAAGGGCAATAATCTATGAATCTTCCCACTTTAACCCTTACACAGGAGGCTTAAAAAATTTAACAAAAGAAGCTAAGTAGGAGTCATTTGATCTAGGTTCTTGCTTACAAGACATGACTAAACAATCTGGGGCCAATTCTTGTATATTCTTTTCCTGAAGCCTTTTTGAAAAGATTCCATGGTGTCTAATGATCCTAGTGGTCAGAATTTTCTTTTTTATTCCAACAAAACCCCTCTCCTTCTTTAGCCTGTTGCTAACTCCATGGAACACCAGGAGTTTCGGGTAATCAAAATCTTCTTGCCTTGTCCTGGTAAGTAGAAATTATACAAACAATTTCCATGTGTCCAAGGTGTCAAAGCTTACAAAGTACTCTCACATGTGTCATTCAGTCCTCCCAGTCTCCCTAAGAGACAAGAAGGTCAGAGTTCTTGTGGTTTTACAGATGAAGAAACTGAGGTTTAGAGAGGTTAGCTGGGTGCTCAAAGTCAGGTAGGAGAATGTGTGGGGTTAGGACTTGACTCCAAGAACTTAGTTATTAGAGTAAGGAGGAATTTTGGAGTTTATTTTCCAGTTTAATTCCATATTGATCCTCTTATTTCATAGATAAGGAAATTGAAATTCAGAGTCTTTAAAGAACTTGCCTGAATGGCAGACTAGAAATTAGAATTTTGGTCTTTTGCTAATCAGTTTGTTTCTTTACCCAAAGCATCATACCAAGATGAACAATGTGGCTCTGGTTGGTGTGGCTCTGTAGTTGGATCATCGTCCTGTAACTAAAGGATTGCTGATTTGATTCCCTTTCAGGGCACATACCTGGGCTGTGGGTTCAATCCTTAGTTCAGATGTGAATGGGAGACCACCAATTGATGTTCCTCTCTCACATAAATGTTTCTCTCTATCCCTTCCCTCTCTTTCTAAAAGCAAAGAAAAAAAGTGAGGATAAAAAAGATGAACAGTGTGGCTTCAACAATTTTTAGAAGGTTAAAATATGTCATTACACCTGAAACTGATATAATGTTATATGTTGATTATATCTCACAAACTGACATAATAATGGTGTGGTCCTCTCCACCCCCATCCTCTCAGTGTCCCAGAGGAAAACCTGAGCCCCATGGAATTCCAATTGCTACTAGTATTCAGTCTCTTCCTCTAATTGTGGCTTGCCTAAGGACAGGTAACAGCAGCTCCTCCATTTCAATGAAACGAAAATACCTGCCACCCCCCAAGTAGAAAAAGAGGGAAGAAAGAGAAACCCAAGCTTGGTAACCATAGAAAATAAAAAATATGTGTCTCAATACGGTTCATCAGTAGAATTTTCCCCAGAGCCAACGGCCCGTGTCAGAGCTGTATTTTCCACTCTGGCTACTGTGATTTGGTTGTGGCACACTTGCTTTCTTTCCTTTCGATGGAGACAGACTCTGACGCAGGTTTAAGGCTCCGGCAGGTGTCTGGGGGTTCACTCTGGTCTCTGACACCTCATCCCCTCCCCCACCTTCTCTCCCTCCCCAATACTACCAGACCAGCTGGGGCAGAAGGAGTAGGTGGTGCTTGCTGGAAAGGAGTTAGGGTTTCATCATCTTCAGAATCCCCTTAGCATGTGCCTACAACCTGAAGGCAGAGTGGGCAAGACAGAGGGGAGATTCTAGATTCCATAGGCGTTTCTTTTAGAACACAGCCTGGAAAGTTTAGGATGACTTGATAGATGGCATTTGATATCTTTCCTCATTTCTTCTTGCTAAGTTATGCTCTCTTAAGCTTGAGGCATTTGTGGGCCGGAGAGCTTCCCCAGCGCTAGTCTGATGTCCATCTTATCTGCTGATCACCATAGGAAAGATGAACAGTGTCTGCTACATCCACCAATAATCAGATGCCAATTAAAGGACCAGAGTGACCTCTTCAACTTATATTTTGGGAAGGAGATTGTTTTCTGGGACCACTGTAGACTGGATAGAGAGAATGAATCAATGAACATGATTTGTTTATTACTAGGGCAGGGCTGGGTGCTGCTGCTGGCTGTACCCAAGGTGTCCCTAATTTTGACTTTAGTTCTCTGCATACTGTGCCCAGCCACATCTCTTCCTGTGCCCTCTAGAGACCTCTCATCATTTCTCTTGGTTTCCATAACTTCAGTGTGGTTTCCTCTACCAACAGCTTCACTCCTTCACCCTGACCAGGTGCTCCCTTCTCCTCCCCCAACAAAAACCCCATTTTCTTAAAGGTAACTGACCAACTGAAGACCAAAAAAAAAAAAATAAGTTATAACCGAATTTTCTCACCCTCCCAGGAAAACTCAGAGTTTTCATTGTAATATTGAAAATAGGGTGTCTAACTTCAAGTGTTCTTATGTGTGTGGTGTGTTCCTTTGATGGAAAGGTGGGTGTAGGCCCTGGACCTTCCTACACTGGTTGAATGTATCTTCTTATTGTACACTTGAAACTGGTGTAATGTTATATGTTATAAGAGACCTTCTCCTTATGAAAGATGAATAGTGCCAGTCATGAGCACATGTCCACTTCTCTGGAATTGCCCCATCCTGGTAACATCTGTGGCTTCAAAGGGCTGAGTTTGAGATGCCTTTTCTTTGTTCTAAGCTTCTGAGAAGCCTGGGAAATAGCAGAAAAGCCTGACCTGGAAACAATATACAAGCAAACCGGCTTCCAACCCACTCCCCAAATAAATGTGGCAGGGTATCCCTGAGTCTGGGGCGAGTCTGAATTTCTTAGACCATCTCCTCCTTCCCTAATCCCATCCTGGCTGTGGCCTTGGCCCCCTCTGTATCATGTTAAAGGCTGTGTTTAGTCAGCAGTGCTGTGTGTTCTCAGATAGAGCCTAGGAAAAACTGGGTAATGACAAAAACAGGATTGCCTTCGTTGTCCCTTTTGGGTTTGGCACATTCATATTGCCTGTCTTTTTAATAACTGTTTTCAGGATTGAGCCTGCTATAAGTATCATGTCACCTTTAAAATAAATAACAGAAACAAAACTAGAGCTATCCCTTGGAATGTATTGGGCGCTCTTCTAAACGATGTACATATATTAATCCCTATAATATTTGCCACAATCCTAATATAGATTCATATAATTGATTTTGCCTCTTCCATCAGTCCAATTTACAGTTGGTGAAATGTGTGTCAGAGAGGCGAGGTGTCCAATCTGAGCACACATAGCTTGGTAAATGCCAGAACCAGGATTTAAACCTGCGCAGGGTGGCTGTAGAAGTCACCCTCTGTTGTCCCTTAATAGACAGAGCTTTGGGGCAGCCAGTGGCATGTTCAAAAACCATGGGCTTTAAAATCAAAGGCATTTTGGTCCTAATTCCAGCCCTGAAAGCTCTGATGGGTGAAATTTTCTTCTTGGACAATTTTTTTCCAGTTAAGAACCACAACGGTACATTTCATAGGGCTGTGTGATGATGAGCTAAAATGAAGAATTTAAAGTTCACCAGATGGTGTCCAGCCCATAGAAAGTACATCATAAATGTTAGTTTCCTTATCTTTTTTTCTGTTCCTCTGCTGGGAATGGTTTGCGTCCTAGGAGCAGAGGAATGAGGGCATTCAGGGTCCATTACAGAGTGGACTGGAAGTGTTGGAGTTGTGCCTGTGTTTGTGGAGTGCCCATGCAGGTGGCTGGCAGTCACCAGGGTTGTCCTGGAGCCAGATTCTGACCAGGCTTTCTGCAGGTGACTTTTAGGGTGTCTGACACTCTAGTATCTCCATCTCAGGTAGAGTTTGCTGTCTGAGAAATTTGCGGGGTGGGTATTTTAAAAATAATTTGAGGTAGCTGGGAATGGCTGTGTCAGGGGCAGCACGTGAGCCAAGTTCCAGGCGGCAAAAGCCATGAATCAGGCGTCATGTAGCAAGACAGGGTTTTCCTTCAGCCGGCTTGGGTCAGCATGGTCCGGTTCCCTTGAGGGATTCCCCGACTGTATGCCTCAGGACTACCGTCTTGTAGAATGTCTCTGATTCTACCATCTGGCCTGACTCACCCCAGCCTCCAGAATGCTCAACGATGCTCAGATCTCCATCAAGATGCTGCTTGGAGAGTCAAATAGGACCTTCCACAAGCTGAGTGTGAGGCTGAACAAAATGGCATGTCCTCTCAGTTTTAGGAAACGTCGGACCATCCTGTCACTCTTCATCTTATGCTTGGAACTCAAAAAGAGGAAAAAACACAAGGCTGGAAAAAATAATTATAATAATTATTAATGCTTTCTGAGTCTCTGACACTGCTAGATTAGTCATAGCTGCAGTTTGGGTAGCTGTGATGGGAACACCTCGTTGGCCTCCTTAACAGTTAGTGATGCTGAATTATTTCATCCAATCACCTGGCCAGGAAAGAGTGTTCTTGCTGACAGATGGAGAAGCTGAGCATCAGCGAAAGGAGAGTGGGACAGGGCTGACACCAGGTATGGAGAAACGCCCTTGGGGCAAAGGCTAATTTTAGTACACCTGAGTCAGGAGGGTGAATCCCCAGGTCAGAGAGCATCACCCAGTTTCCCAAAGACATCTAGAGGGATCTTGGGTCATCTCTCCTCTTGATCTCTTAAGTGGTAGGTGGACAATGTTCTCCAGCCTCCTGAATTCCATGGCCAGGTCACTCTTACTTCATCCTCATTACCATCAAGTTACTCCCCATTTTGGCCACTGACTGAGACGTCTCACTGGCCAACAGATAAAGTCTATGTTCATATAAGTACCTCAGTTTCCCATATGCAAAATGGAAATATAGATACTAACACTCTTTTTTTAAAATCCTCACCTGAGGATATGTTTATTGATTCTAGTGAGGGAGGTAGGAGAGAGAGAAATACCAAATACCAGTTGGTTGCCTCCCATACCATACAATCCCTGACCGGGGATTGAACCTGAAACCTAGGTATGTGCTCTGATTGGGAATCGAAACTGCAACCCTTTGGTGTATGTGATGATGTTCTAAACAACTGAGCCACCCAGCCAGGGCATTACCACTCTTGTTGGAAAGATAAAATGAAATAACAGATAGAAAGTGCCTGGCACAGCAAGTGGCATACAGTAGACATTCAACAAATGGTGGCTTATTTAACTCCAGTTTCTCTTTACAGTCTGTCCCATTATATAGTCCAGTTTCTATCCCCTGCTCTGAACTCCTCACCCCGCCTTCCTGCCTCCCCCACACTCGGAGATTTCTGTGCCACTATATTCTCGATGATCCTCTTCTATGAAGCCTCTTCCCACTGCTCCGCTCTCATTGACTGCCCTTCTCTGAGACTGTTGTATTTTTGGTTGGGTCCTTGATTGTTGTTTCCCTCGTGGGCCCTCCCTACTTGTGGCATGAATGTAAGTTTTGTTCTCCATGTAGACTGTAGTTTCTCAACTTCAGGAACCATGTTGATTGCTTCTTTTGATTCCTGTGCTCAACAGGTCACTTAGTGAGCAATAGGTTCTCTTGAAGAGACCTGGGTGGTGGGTGTGGGTGTATGGCAATGGAAAGTTACCCAAAGTGTTGGGGAAACCAGCTGGGGCACTTCTGTTTGGGGATTTCCCTGGACCATGTATCATGACCTGTACCAACCCTCTTGCTTTGTCAAACTGTAATCCCACCACACTCCTTACTTTCTATACCTATTTCTGCCCTTGGAACCCATTTGAATTGGTAATGGTGCTGTGGAATTGAAAATTTCAGGATTCTCAGGGCAAAGGCCAATAAGTGCATCCTTCAGGGTAGGGTGGGGTATCCCCAAACCTTGTGCTCTGCATATTACACTGGGCCTCCCAAACCTCACCCATCTCCCTGTGCCTATTGAAGCAACCCCAGTTGTCTTGACCAGGTGTTTCTCTGAAGGGCCTTCTTTTCTCTGCACAAACACTTAAGACACAGGAACCAATCTAGATCCAGACACATGGGCCAACTTAACAATTTGAGCCTAGAGTAACACCTGGCAGCTAGGACTAGTACTGTTCTGCTGGCAACAGTCTGTGGTTGTTGGTCTGTTGTTAGAGGGGATATATGAGTCATCATAAAGCTGCAGTACCTTTCTACACCCAGCCTCAACTTGTTGACACACTTCAGTTTCTTCATATCCAGCTGGGTTTATTCTCTCATGTCCACAGGTTGCCTTTTGTTCTGGGGTGATTTACAGGGACCAGTCTGGGATGGTGCTTGGTCAGGAGTGAACTTTGAGTTTGCTCAACCCAAGCTGGTATATCTGGATTACCCTCAGATTAAATGCCTCAAGAGCCTAGCCTATCCCCTTTTACTTGGCACCTATTTTTTACTTAGTGCCTATATTCTACTCAGCACCTATTTTCTTCTCTACCCAAGCAAACTCATCCTCAGGCTCTTTCCTATTTGTCAGGATTATAAAATGTAGAAGGCTGGAGCTGTAAGGAGCTGTAGGAACTAGCTAGTTTCCTTCTTCCTCATTCTGTGGTTGGGAAGACGGGCTCAGGGCATGGGAGTAACTTGAAGTGAACTCATATGACTTCTGCACATGGATACCTGTGCACTTGCCTAACCTAGGATTGGAGCTTTTCCTCAGGTTATTCCTCACAACCCATTCTTGTTCTATCAATTGTGTCTGAATCAATGACTCCCTTCTCTTCATTCCTTCTACTACCAGTCTTAAAGCTTACCTTCTCCAAGAACCTTTCTCTGATTCATTCAGTCAACTCTCCATACTTTATTGAGCTATCTTAATTTTCATTAAGTATGGCTTTTTTTCCATGAGCTCCTGTAGAATTATGTCAATGTGTTCTTTTTATCCCCATTTGCCTGGAAGCTCCTGGGAGTCCATAGGCTTGCTTCTAGGAGTCCATGAAAGCCACCATCTTCTTCCTCTGCATCCTTACCCTTCATCCATCTCAGGGCAACAAACTCAGGGATGCTCATCATCCAGGAGGTGGGTAGCATTGCCTGATGATCCAGGTTGCAAAGCCTTTCTGTGCTGAGGGGGAAGCTGGGATAAGACTTTGAGGAAAGAACCTTCCCTGACTCCCATGCTAGGGTCAACCTCTAAGGGTCAGGGCTCAACCCCTGTAATACAGAGGCCTTGCTGAACAGGAAGTGAACATTCTTGATTTTTGCATGGTTAAGTTAAGTAACTTGTCTGGGGTCACACTGTGACAAATTCATTGCCAAACTATTCCTTTTGACAAGTCAGTCTTCCTTTGTACTTTCTTGCTCAACCCATGCACAATTCTAGAATTCTTAGGCAGGAAGGGAGTCTATGGTGGGGGTAGGTTGGGTGGGGATCACGTTATATATTCTCCTAAGCAGAAGACATGGAAGTCAGAGGTGCCAAGGGGTTTTCACATGTATATGCGGTCACCCATTTCAGCATCTCACACCTCAGAAGGTTCAGCCATTCTTGTAAATGTCTAAATATCTGCCAACTGTAACCTGATACTGTTTTACTTGCCAGTATAGAAATAGACAGGTGTCTATGCTTATTTGCACCTCAGTTCCCTAATTTTTGTTTTTTGCTCAAGACCCAACCAAGCTTCTACTACCACCTCCAGACCCACTCCTCTTCCTCATAAACACTACATGTTCTACGGACAGATGAGGACAGCAGAAGGTCATTTCAGGGTATGTCCTATCAGGGTTGAGAACTCTCTGAGACATGAGGGAATCCAGAGAAGGTGTAGTGGTTTTTGAGAAGTATAACATTCTGGGATATCAGCTCTGGCTCTTTTTCCACGTAACTTTGAGATGAAGCAATTTCTGAAGAGGTCAAGATAAGAACCTTGGGTGTCATCAAGCCCAGTCTCTGATTTTAGAGACAAAAGAATAGGATCTCAGAGCTAGCTAGTGACAGAACAATTGATGAGGACTGCAGACCTCCTGATGGCTCAGGGAACCCAGAACTTTCCATGTTTGGTTGTGCTGAGTTGGAATTGAAGGAGGAAGCAGAACACACCTGCTATATGTTGGTGGAGACAGGTGACTTCCTCTGGACCATTTGCTGCCCATTCCTCCATCCCCACAGATCTCCAGCAGAGTAAAAGGTTCTATAGGGATAGGCCCACTGTGCTCCCAGTTCACAGGAGAGTACTGAGAGGCCATGGGGCTTTGCTTCCATCTGTGGACATGCTTTTGCTTCTTCTGAAGATT
Source organism: Sturnira hondurensis (assembly GCF_014824575.4). Lineage (NCBI taxonomy): Eukaryota > Metazoa > Chordata > Mammalia > Chiroptera > Phyllostomidae > Sturnira > Sturnira hondurensis. Next base: position 366,469 of record NW_028089713.1, on the reverse strand, counting down.
TGGTCCTGTCCTTAACAGCTCTGAGCCTTACCTTGACCAGCTGTAAAATGGGAAGAATCATCCCAAGTTCCTTGTCTACTATTCCAAACAGGTTTACCTCCTTAGACAGAAAGATGAACAAAGAGACTGTAACAAGAAACGAGCACCATCCTCCTGATGACCAGATTGTTACATCCAACAGCTGCTGGCTCGCACCGCTGGAGAGTTATAATGCATTGGAGTCACCTTACAAGCATTTACTGCATTAGACATTTTCCTTGAATTATTTGCACAATAACCATATGAGGTGGGGTACATTTTTATCTCAGTTTTGCAGAGAGGAAACTGAAAGTTGGAGAGAAAGCTGAAATAACTTGCCTAAAGTCATTCAGCCAAGAAGTGACAGAGCTGGGGCTCAAGCCCAGGCATTCCAAGTCTTAGCTAAATTTTTTCCTCTGTGATCATGCCTAAAGTGATATTGCAAGATGTATGATGAGTCTCCCTCAAAGGAAGGAATTGTGTAACCTGGGGAGTTGAGAAAGGGAAATGATCTGTGAGCAGTAGAAATAAAGGGGTCAGAATTTAAAAGTTTGGAAACTGCTGGTTAGAAGAGTGGCAAGTTGTCAAATGCCAAGCTGCTAAGCTCATGCTTTTCACCTGGTCAGGTGTGTCATGCTGCTTGCCCTCTCTAATTTGTAGGAGGCTTATAGAAGCCCACACTACATCACCTCTAGGAGAAAAGTCATACTTTTGTGGAACCACAAATCCTCTGGGGGCTTCAGTTTTTGGTATGGAAATGACAAGGAAAGACGAAGGAAAGTGAAGTTTAAGTTCAAGCTTTCATTACACCATCCCCAAGTACATTTCTTGTGAAGCTAAGGACCCTAAAGCTTCAGGATCTCTCCCCTGCACCAGCCCATTCCAAAGCCGCAAACCTGGTATCATGTTAGTAATTACACACACACACACACAGACACACACATTTTAAGGAGAGCTCTCTCTCCAAATGAATTTGCCCTAGGGCCCATCAGACCTGGCTGTGCCCCTCCCCCCCCCATCAGACAAATGTCAGAATCTCACAAGCCCTTGAGAATCCCACACCATTGACCTCTCCTCCACCTCCCACACAGTATAAGCCTTGATCGTAGGTGTGATCCCATTCAGAATTGCTGGGTTAAATTTTTGTAAAGAGGCTCCTGATTGTGCATTTTTGCAGATCTCAAAGCCACCACAAGGTGGGAGCTTAGTGATGATGACTTTCTTTGTGATGATGACTCTATGATTTTTCTGCACAGATAGACGTTTGCTTGCACCTACAGGATTCCAAGAAGATATAGAGGGAGTATTTGTATATGAATTCATGTGTTCTTCATCATCCATGCCTTGTTTGCATGCATGTGTGCAAACACTTCTGAACTCTCTTCTGTGGAGTGAGTCACTTCTGTTACAGGAAACTTGGCTATAGAGTTGTTCTCTGGGACCAGGGATACCACAGTTTATTCCAGGGATCCATAAGAACGGGTTTCCAGACACCCACAAATCACTAGGACTGCCTTTGCCTGAGCCATATAGGTCCTTTGCTGCTAGGCTGCTGGCCAGGTTTAGAGCATATGGAGGGGCCACTGGACTGGAGATACTTAAGGGGAGTGATGGAAGGTGGAGTAGAAATGAAGACCATATACTCTCATACCCTTTCCCCAGGAGCCCCCCCTCCTGGCAAGGGCCCATTTCTTCACCCCTACACAGCATTCAATGTGGTTTGCTGGCTACAGTGATACAGTCCAGTTCTCTAAGGCAAAATGGGGTGTTGTTCATAAGAAGCCTGGAAGTCTCAGAAGATCCACGGGCAGAAGCTGCTGCTGCAGGCCACTGAGGGGCTGGAATGAGGAATGGACATTGTCAGAAAACCTGGCCTCAGCCTCTGAGCTGCCGAGGCCACATGGCTACTACTTCCTGCTTTTTTGGTACCCCATGCATAATGCCCTCTCTCCAGACCAGCATTCTCTGCATCTTTGAGAAGTTTACAAAAGGCAACAACTACACCACTTCCAGGCCATTTCTCTTTCATTCAAAGGACCAGCAAAAGCTGATTAGTTTCTCTAATACCAATTCTTGGAAGACAGAAACTAATGGCTCAGTCCAGGTCAAGTGTCCTCCTCCAATGAACTATATCCAGGGGACCAGAGTCATGTGGCTGCCAGGGTCATGACTGAGGTCATGAGGTCAGACTGGGAAATATCATAAATGCTTTGTCCTCATAAATGAAGACACCCACCAATTGTAAGACTTCAGAAGAAGTCCTCTCTGTCTTGAGTTTCTGTAGCACTTGCTGTCCCCTCTTCTATGATACTTATTGATTTCTATCTTGTGTTAATATTGCTTTTAAATGTGTTATCTCTCACTCCACGTATCTGTGTTTCTTGTTTGCTTACCTTCATATATCTTATTGCTTGTGCAAAAAAAATTGGGCATGTGCCCAATAAATATTTGAAGTCATGATAATCCCCAAATAAATCAATTTTCAGAAAACTTAAACAACTTGTCCAAGTCTTTCAATTCACTGTACTGTCTTGAGTTGATTAAATTCAATAAATTCAACCAATTAATTCAGCCAATTTTTATTGGATCCCTTCTACATACCAGGAGCTGTCCAGGCTATGCAGAGTGTACAACACTAAAGAAGACAAAGAAAGTCCGTACCCTATTGTGCTTCCATCTTAGTGGTGAAGGCCATCAATAAACACTGTTTACTATGAAGTACACCTTATGCTGGGTGCTAACATTAGAGATGTGTAAACCTCAAGCAGTGCCTCAAAGAAGCCTAGTTTTCCTGGGAGTTGCAGACAAATCATCAGATATGTTACTACACAATAGGACAGTGCTGTTGAAGGAGGCAGGAGAAGTGCTGTAGGCTTCAGAGAGTGATTGACCACTGGGGCAAGGGGATGGCTGAAGGAGGTTTCAGTGAGAACTATGAGCTATGACACACGAGTAAAACTGAAGGGTAAGTAGGAGTTTGCCAAGGAGAGTGTGAGTTGGGTATGTGAATGTGTGTGTGTGTGCATTTGGGGACTGGGGCAGGGGAAAGGAGCTAGGAGTGACTGTGATCAGGGCCTTCCAGACAAACACACGCAAAGGAGATTTCAAGCTTTAGGAAAGGGCTGCTGTGTCTGGAACACAAGGAACATGGAGGCAAAGAATGGTGAAGTTGGCAGAGACCTTGCCTGGCCTTGTATAGCTAAGCCTAGCAGGTGATGAGTAAGTATTGACAGCATCTGCCCTGGTATCTAGAGGGCAATAATGTTGGCTGCTTCAGGGGTGGGACCAGGCAAAGCCCGGAGACCAGCAACATGTGGCCAGGAACATTTTCAAGAAGGCTGTAGGGTGGGACATTGTGCTGAATCAGCTCTGGGGTTGACCTCTGGTTCACGGAGAGAGATGGCTGGATGGCAAGATGAAATTTTCACTCCCAAATTGCAACCTTTTTCAGAAAGTATGGAGTCTGCCAACATTCAATCCCTCATGAGTAGAGTCGGGTTTTCTAAATTTTGCAGTTGAATTTAAGAAAATTGTTTATTTCTATTAAAAAAATATCAGCAGAAGGGGGCCTCCATACCCTTATGTCCTAATATCCTTGTTAGCCTTTGAGACAGGCTAATAAGCCAGGACAAGTGAAATAAAGAAACTGAGATGGTAGTTTACAATCATCTACCATAAAATAGAACATAAACTATTTCAATACTTTTGCATTGATTACACGTTAAAACATGACAATACTTTGGATATATTGGGTAAACTAAGTTATTGAAATTACCACATTTTGCCATGTGTAATGTTCACTGTTTTGCCCACATTTTTTAGGGAAAAATAAGGATGAGCATTATACATGGATATAATGATTACAGACTGTGGGTATAAGTATAACAATCCCATGCATAAAGCACACAAAATCCTGCATGGGTGTGCAGTATACGAGGCAAAATAAGGTAGTAAATCACAAAAGCCTATCTTGCCTAACTGTGGACTCTTAAGAGTAAATGGTTTATACTTCTCCCCAGCCAGAGGGTAAATAGCTTAAGTCACCCTACTGTGGGAGACAGATAACAAAAATCCAATTAGTGCCATTTGTGCCAGCCACACCCAAGAACGAATGAAGTCAGAAGAATAAATCTCATTTTGGTGCATCAGCATAAAGCTGATGAATACTCTATTGACATCCTCCCCTGCAGCCCCAACCTTTAAACCCTCAGTATGAAAGACCCGGCATGTTTTCTCCCCCTTGGGAGCACGTGGCACCTTTCCCTTCTTTTTCTTCACCGCAGGCCCGTCACCTTTCTCTCTCCTAAGTTCCAAGGGCCCTACTTTTGCTCTGTAACTTGTTTCCTGAGCCTACACAGTCCACCTGGCCCATTTCTACTACCTTTGTAACTTTCTAAATAAACTTTCTCTTGTAATTTGAGTTTTTGTCTCTGAATTCTCTCTTGGCTAAACTCAAGAACCAAGGTCCAGTTTTGCCACCTACACCGCCAGTAACAGTTTGAGTTACAATCCTATAGTCCATGGCCCCTTAGTTGATGCTATAATGAAGGCTAGAGAGAAGTGATTTCTTGAGACCACTCATGCCCTGGGTGGTGTTTCTCATGGGACCCCAGGTCTCTTCTGCTCTGTCCCAACACCATTTATACTGTGGCTCCCTCCTGTCTTTCCAGCTCTGTCTCTATCCCCTCCCTACTCCAGATTAGCCTCCAGTCACGCTGGTCCTCCCATCTAGCTAAGATATTTAGGGTCCAGGATAGTCTTAGACATCTTTCCCCCTCTTCTCTGCCTGTCAAATATCACTCACCCTCCAGGTCAACCTAAAGGTCCTTGCCTCTGTGAAGGCTTCCCCAGTCCATTTGACTCAAAGCTTTCTTTTCTGTACTCTCCCAGCACGTTAGACTTTTGTTGCTACTCTCACCTCATAGTATTATAGTCATTTGTTTTTAGTCAACTGAATTCGTTGACCTCTGGGACTAGACCTGAATCATCTCTGTATCCCTAGGCACTGGCATCAGTGCCCAACATATAAGAGACTCTCAATAAATACCTCATTTGTTAATGAAGGATGGTTTATCTAGGTATTTGTTTGTTGTGGTCGGGTAGTATGATGACAGCTTTGGGAAGAATTCCAACAAGCAGAAAGGGTGGAAAAGACACTCCAGGTAGAAGAAGCACTATGAGCAAAAGCACGAAGGTAGGCAAGCATGAAGAAATACAGAAACCTGAAGGGTAAGAGAGAAGGGAGGAAGGACAGAGCATACTACATGCCAAGTATAGTGCTGGGCTCTTTATGTGCATTGTTGCACTATGCCTCTACAAGGATGGTAAGGTGTTTCTTGTTCCCAGAGAAGACTGAGGCCCAGAAAGGTCATACAGCTCATGGCCTGGTGATAGAGATGGGATCAAACCACTTCTGTTAGGCTCTAAAACCCCTGGTTATTGGGACCTCTGAGAACAGCAAGTAATTCAGGTTGGCTGGAGCTTATGGTAAGTGAAGAGGAGCAAGAGGAGGGAAGTGCAGAAAGATGTACATTACAGGGTTGTGTTACTATTAATTTCCAGTGTTTTCTGACTGCCTAATGTGCCAAAACCTGTGGTCAGCATTTAAACATATCACCTCATTAAAACTAACGGCAGCCTTATTAGGTTATCACCTCTATTTTATAGATAAAGGAAGTAAGTCTCAGAGAATTTCAATAATTCACTCAAGGTCTGATAGCCAATAAGTGATGGAGCCGTGACTAAATCCAGATCTTTTGATTCCATAACCCAGGCTCATTGGGAAGAACTTAATGACTGAGTCATCACTTAAAATTCATTTCTGAATGACATAAATAAGGGTATTTTTTTGACATAGCAAGTTTCATACCTGGGCTTCTTTTCCAACACTGTCCTTTCCTCCCTGTGAATTCTGGCCATTTGTCCTGTGACATCTACTCAAACAGACAAAGCTGGAGCCCCATAAAAGCTAACTGTTAGTTTTAAGAAAAGACCAGTCTTTTGGCAGTTCAGAATCCTTTTTGAGAAAAAAAAATGGATAGAAAAGTGAGGGAGATGTAAAAAAAATAATAAGAGACCTGGCCTAGATCTCGAGATGAGATGGAGCAATGGCACTGGGAGGGCAGAGAGAAGGTTTTTCCCCCTTTCACGTACTTTTCCTTATAGGGATTCAGTCCTGAATGGGTGAAGTTCAAAATCAGCCTTGCTCAGAATTATTACCTGGGACTGCTTGTTCAAAAGGCAAGTTTCCTGACCCCACCCAAAATTTTCAGAAAGTATTTTTGTAGGGCCCAAGTCTGTCTTTTTTAAGAAAAAGCACTCCAGAAATTCCACAAATTGAAAACACTGCTTTTTGCAGTGCATTTACACCCATGGGCTTTAGCCGTTGGTGCCAAGGGAACTTAAAATACCAGGAACTTGGGGCTGGACGCCCTCCCAGTCCCTGCCCCAATCAAAGCCACTGGCCTGGAGGCTGTGTGTAGGAGTCCTCATCTTTCGGAATTAGTGATGTGGTTAGAGTAGCAACGTGACTCTGCGGACTGAAAAAGGTAGGTCGGATGTGAGAGTCTCCCTCCGTGAACCTGTGTGCGTCATCTCAGTCATAGCTTGTATCTTTACTCTCATAAACAAGTCATTTTTGTTCCTGTCAGCATCTTGGCAGGCAGGAACAAAGAAGGCAAGCTGAAATGGAGAGGGCCAGACACGGGCCTCAGGTGATGCTTTCAGTCATGGCTGAGATTGGGGAGAGCAGGAAAGTATTAAATGGCTGGCTGTCAGCAGTAAAAATATATGATAACAGAAAACACTGCCAGAGGATGGAAGAGCTGTCCGTTTGCATGAGTTTTAGGGACCATAGCATTTTTGCTTTTGTTTTATATCACCAGGGATGGGGTGACCTAGGCCAGAGCCCTTTAAAGAAGGGAATTTCAAGCTGGATGTACTTCAAAATAATCTGAACCTTTAGAAAACAAAGGTGCCCAGGCCTTACCCCATACTTATGGAATTCAGACTTTCAAGGGTAGGACCTGGTAGTCCAATTAAAGATCCCTGGAGACTGAGGTGCAGCCAGCCTGGCATTTCATTGCTTAAACAGCTAGCATCTGGATGCCATGGAACTGTGTTGGATGGCATCTGTCCAAGCCATGGCACAGAAGGCCCCTGCCCTGGGAGAGTTGAAGCCAATGAACTCTGACGTCCTTCCCAACACAGGCATTTTCTGGCCTCATGGTTAACCATTTCAATTTATTTTTCTAAACCTCCTTAGATTTCCTACCGGGGGATTATCCGGCTCCCCCCACCCCCCCCAAGGTTGGGTGCATTGAAATCATATGGGTAGTGAGAAGCTAAAAGGGACTAGAGATGGAAGGAATTAGGGTGTATGAAGTCACTCTCTAGGGTGCATCTTCTGAGTCATAGGTTGCATCTCAATATCAAGCTTTTATTGATATCAGTGTCTTGTTAGTCATAGTTCAAACTTAGTAAGGAGGAGATTTGGTGCTTAAAAGTGTTCCTAATCAGAGATGTCTGACATCATAACCCAGGAAATTAAACACAGACACCCGAGAGCGACCTATGAAAGACAGCAGTCTCATTTCAGGGGGTGAGGGAGTAGAAGATGGGCTGTTATTTTTCAATGTAAAATTCTGTATTTGTTTGGGTTCTGACATTTTGTTACATTATAGGAAAAGTTGCTGTGTCCCCGATGGATTGAATAGGTGCTGATTCCTGTAGGAAGAATGATCTGAACCCCAGAAGAATGCTTTTTGGAAGAAGAATTCACCAGTCCCCTTCCTTTCCCAGTCATACCCTACTTCAAAGTTCCACTCAGTTGTTGGCTCCTCTGTGGATACTTCTCTGATTATTTAAGCACTAAGTATCGTCCCCTGCCCACACTTAGCTCTGACTCTAGACTACACTTGTATCTGTACAAATCATTTGGTTGTTCATTGTGTATGTATTTCTGGTAGTTCTCAATTAAGCTGCCATGGCTGTTATTTAACTTTGTGCATTGGTTTTATATTCTTAAGGATGCCCTGAGCTAATTAGTTGTTCTAGGTCCTGGGAGATTATCTATGTATTGGACTCTTGGGAGTCTATCTATTATCTATCTATCTATCTATCTATCTATCCATCCACCTATCTATCTATCTACCATCTATCATCTATCATTATCCTCAGATATAGGCTAAGGGGAATTAAATAATATGATAAGGAAAATTACTGATCAGAAAAATAAATAACAACTCAATTTTTTCTTAATTTATCAAAGAGTACTATATGTTCTATGCTAAAATATTACATCTGAGTGGAATAGATATGTTATTAGGCTAGAAAACATGGCTATTGAATGAACACTAAGAGAAAGCCATGACTTACTTGAGAATGAACACTTCACAAAACTAAATTAGTGAGTAAAAGATAAACTGAGGATAAATTTCCTAGAACACAGAAACAAAAGATACAGAAATGAAAACGAAAGAATAGAGTAATTCTGAAAAACAGATATCAAAGGACCAACCCCTAAATAATGAGTTTCTAAGCTAATTAACATAGTCATTTAGAACAGAAGCTATATGTAGAACACTTACTGGTCTTAAGCAAAATCTCACTTTAAAAATTGAATGTGCTTACCGTATTAATCAGGAATCTTCAGGATGTGTCAGAGTCCCAGCTCAAACTAACTTAAAAAAAGAGAAGGGTTTTGTGGTTCACTTAATGAAGTCCATTAGTTAACCAGAAATCCTTCTCTTCAACTCTGGCTTTTCTCTGGGTTGGCTTCATTCTTGGGTAAGTTGTTTCCATGAGGTGGTACCTATTAGCTCTGTGCTTATATTCTTTTAGTTTTCCAAATCCAATAGAAGGAAAGAGTTTTCCTTTTCTGATACTGTAGCATTAGCCTTGGATTAATTTCCTTTGACTCTGATTGGCCTGGTTTGGGTCACTCACCTTTGAAACACTTTAAGCAGCAGAGAAAGGGTTTTTGCATTAGTTTCATTGGCACTGCACTTCCTCTCCTGGAGTGAGAGGCAATCAGTTCTACCCAGTGTCCACATGTACTCCAAATAAGGGGGAGACAGTTTCCCAGAGGAAGACAGGGGTGCTGACTGCAGAAGAAAGATGAATGGAGGCTGGTTACACTAAATAACATTGTATTGGGCAGATTAAGAAAAGGACTACTCTTAGACTTATTCATGTAGAAATTTTAAGCCTTAAATATTACCAAATCCTCCAAATAAATATGTAGGAAGAGAAAAAAGTCACAGTTGTATCAGATTTTTATTCCCACAACTCTAAATGCTAAAAGACAATAGAACAACGTTTTGCATTGTGAAGGAAAGAAAGTGGTTGTGTGACCCAAGAATTCTATACTTGAGCCAAGTGTCACTCATAATATGTGTACTCAGAAAATATAATTCCCAGGATTCCCCTTGAGCAAACTAGTAAGAAATATGTCTCAGGTCTACGGCCATACCACCCTGAACGCGCCCGATCTCGTCTGATCTCGGAAGCTAAGCAGGGTCGGGCCTGGTTAGTACTAGGATGGGAGAAATATGTCTCAGAACAGACAAGTAAGTTAAGAGTAAGTTAGAATTATCACCAGGTCCCGTGATTATACCTCTGAAATTGGTCCTCTTTTCATCATCACATCTGTTACTGCCTTAGTCCAAACCACCATCATGTCTCATCTGGACCATTACCATAGCTTTTAACTAGCCTTTCTCTTTCACTCTTAACCCTTCAAAGTCATTCCCCACGTATTCTCCAATGACTTCCTAGTAAACTAGATCATGCCACTTCCTTGTTTAAAATAACTTCTGGCTTTGTATGGCATGTGGAATAAATTCAAGCTCCTTACAGTGGCCATCAAGACCTTGCCTGATTCAGCCTCTGCACATCATCTGCAGCTGCACTGTTCTCTGCTCACCTGGCTACAGCCACATAGCTACCTATTGGGTCTTTCTGTGAATGTGCCAAGCTCTTTCTCCTTTCAGGCCTTCACATATGCTATTCCCTCTACTGGAAACTCTCTTCTCTCAATTCTCTCTTTGGCTGGCTCTCTTTCTTTTATTACATCTCAGATTACTTACACCACTTCCTCAGATGTTCTCTGATCTCACAATCTGAAACTAGGTTTCCTTCTATTTTTCTTGGCACTCTTATTTCAAACCATAAATTACAATCCCTAATTACATATTTACTGTTTACTTGTGTTATGCCTGTCTTGCCCTAAAGTGTGACCCCCATGAATGCATGGAACATATCTATTTCGCTCACTACTGAGTTCCTCTGTCTTAGCACTGTGTGGGACACAGTAATGGTGTATACTAAATATTTTTAAGAGAAAGACAAAACATAGAAATGAGGTAACTATAAATACTCATACAGTAGAAAAAAGTTGATGTAATTGATTTTACTTAATGTCTAAGGTGGTGGCAAACATTTTTTTAAAAGATGAACTACAATGTTAAAAAGTGTAGCAGGGGGCAAACTTTAAAGTTTTAGACTAAATGAACAAACCCAGTGTATACTGCTTTCTGTTCCTGGTTTAGGGCCATGAAAACTCATATGACCTATGTGATGCAGAAGCTCTGAGAACAAAATGAGCTGTGCATGTTGAGCAAATGTTGCCTTGAGGAAAGGATACCATTCAGTGAATCAGGGAGAGGTAAGAAGGGTGTTTCCTGGGTGTGTGTCAGTGAGTGTGTGTGTGTGTGTGTAGTGGTAGGTAGGAGAAAGCTAAATAAGCAGACATCTAGAATTAAGACAGAGTAAGAGAGTGTTGAGGTGAGAGATGAGGAGCACGGCAGGTCTTCCATGTACCAGAGGACTTGCCATATATTAAAATTCAGAGGAAATACAAAAAATGCTATCATGAGGACAAAGCTTTTTCTTTGGAGAGACGGTGGTGTGTGCGTGTGTGTGTGTGTGTGTGTGTGTGAGCCCACATGCATGCCTGCAGTAGCGTGAAGATTTTTGGCCTGTGGACAATAAGGACACCTTGTGGCACAATGAGGAAGGGGTGAGAAAGATGTAACAAAGAGGCCACAGGCACTAGAGGTGCTGTTCTGGAAAAAAAAAGCCTGCATCACAAGTAAATGGGTGCACGAGGATCCTGGGTGATGGAAAAGGAAGGTAGAAAACTCTGGAAACAAATTTGCATGACTCTCCAAGAATCCAAGAGCATGTCTTGTTTAGGGGAAGGGAGCAAAGCTGTCCTCTATTCCTGGAAAGCAACCTGTATCTTGAAAATGATGTACCTTGAGGTTGGTCCCATGGGTGTTGCTGCCAGCAGACGAGGGTGCCTTAAGGGACAGAGGAGAGAAACGTAGCATTCTTAGGCAGAAGAACCTGGGCTGGCTAATCTGTCTCTGCCACTTCATGTATATGTAACCTCAAGTTAGTTCAGTGTCTTAAGACTGCTCTCATCAAAAAGAAGGGGTAATAATTAAAGATCCCACATCCTTATGTGTGATCCCCATGCGTGTTAGGCTTTAATCTGTATGGAGAGTTATTCCCCATGCTTGGTCCTGAACAGTGTGGGGAATAGGTGGGTGTGAGTCTTTGTGAGGGTGCTCTCTGTGGGTCTGACCTCTATTGGCTTTTTCTGCCAGGTCCTCACTTTATTTTAGGCTCAAAGACAGACCCTGTTTGGCCAGCTGAGCAAAACATTGCTCTGTCCAATCCGTAGCAATTGTAGGGAATTTAAAAACAATTTTATCTTTCACCCAGTCTCTGAGAAAGTCTGCAGTGCACATATCAACCTCTAGACATCTATCTCTCTAGTTTCTAGGAGAATAACCAGAAAAGGGGTCCCTTTTCTCCTGTTAAGCACATGTGAGAAAATGAGGTTTGAAGAGTACTAGATGGCCCCAGAGCAGGCTCCATTCATCAGGTGAGAACTACTTCAGACAAGAAATACAGTAGCTGTGGAAGTGGGCTGGGGTGGGTGAGAAGGATATATTTTCATTAAATGACTTCAAGGTACATTTCTTCATTTCTAATGAGATTGACAGTAATTTCCTCAGATTAATCAGTGGATGGCACGTTGTGGCTCAGCAATCACCAGGTAGGGAGTCATTCATGCCTCCCATGTTTTCGAGCACTTCCCAGCAACTTCCTCTGGGGGCGGTTGCCTTTGAGGGAGTGCCCACTCTTCTTAAGACCCAGCTCAACCACTCTTTAGCACCACAAGACTCATAGTTAGAGTCAGATCACAGCGTTCTCTGATGCAGGAGGAAATGGTTTATACACTAGAAGTGCAAGATTGTGTGCAGAAACCTGGGAAATAAGTGTAGGAGTGTATTGTAAGGGTGCAAGACCAAAGATGATGAAATCCAGCACTGCATCAGATAAAACTTATTGGGGATATTTATTAGATATCCTGGGTTTAATGTGTTAGCTCTTACAACTGGGAGCGGCTCTAAAAAATTTCTTGGTTGGTTGATCAAACCTTCTACTCAATGGTGGCATATAATAAGGTAAGAATGCTAGAAACTACTTTGACATGGTGTTGAGGAAGGCATTTAGGACACGCCTCTGATACATCTGATGATGACTCATACAACTCAACAAAATAGGCAGAGGATCTGAATAGATACTTCTCCAAAGAAAACATATACAATAATATAAAATGCAAACTGCAATTGAAAAATAAAATTAAAAAGAGATTTGGGAAGAAAGGAATAAAGTGACTTTATCATATCTGCACACCTACCTGCAAAGACATCAATCAGCGGGCCCAAAGGACACTTTATTAAGACATTGAGAAATACATTGATGATGGTGGCACTAGCATCTTTGAAAAACTCTATGGTGACTTTTCTGTAAACCAGATATAGTGGTGAAAGATACTCCTTTGAGCTGGGCTCCCTGATTCCAGTGGGAATGATGGCAGTTCCTTATAGCAAAGCCAAATGACAGGACTTAACTACCAGTGACAAGGGGACCATATATACTGTAAAAACAAGCTGGGACATAGTGGCAACCAAACTGTTTAAACACCTAAGGATTTGAGTTTATAAGGTATGTAAATGTCTAATCACCATGTTGCACACTTGAGACTAATAGTGTATGTCAATTGTAATGGAAAAATAAAATTTAAATTAAAAAATCTAGGGATCTTTATTGGGACTAGTTGATCGTGGCACAGCTAGGAACAAAAAGGATTAATCTAATAAAAAGCCCAGTGGCCAACAACCTGACTTGAGTGGCCTTTCAGTTTCTTGTCCTAAGCCAATTCCAGCCTCAGAGTCCCTTGACTGAAGGGATACGAAACGACCCACCATCCTGTGGACAGCAGTTAGCCACTCTCCCCAGCTATTTCAGTGCTTACTTAATGGGGAAAGTTTACAGCACCTGTGTATAAAGTGTCAGTAATGGCAGGAGTGGCGCTATGTGTAAATTCAACAACATGGACTTACCCTGTCAAGGCTTTTCTATCAAAGCAGCTAAATGCTTCACTTGCTGACTGAACTAAGCCCCCGACATGACACCATTGCCTAAGGGGCCCAGCCAGCTCCCAGGGGCAAGGTGATTACATTGTATCCCATCATGGGGCAGGGGGGAGCAAAAAATTTTCCTCACTGAGGAGACATGTATTCTGAGTAGTACAAATTTGCTTTCCTGCCCAAGAATCTTCTGTCAGCACCATCTGTTACAGAACATGGTGTACTGTAAACAATACTGCTTTTGATCTAGAAAGTCATTTCAAAAGAAGCACAGCAATGGAATTAACTGGTACCCGCACGTAACCCACTACCCAGAAACAGCTGGCCTAATGGAATTCTATGCAGCAGAAAGAAAGAAGGAGCTCCTACCCTTTGCAACAGCATGGATGGAACTGGAAAGCATTATGCTGAATGAAATAAGCCAGGCAGTGAAAGACAAATACCATATGATCTCACCTTTAACAGGAACCTAAACAACAAAACAAACAAGCAAGCAAAATGTAACCAAAGACACTGAAATAGAGGACAGGCTGACAGGGATGAGAGGGGACAGGGGAGGGAATTTCAGGGGAAAAGGGGAAGAAGGGTTTACAGGAACAAGTATAAAGGACTTTATAAAGTATAAAGTCCTTATACTTTATAAGTATAAGTATAAAGTATAAAGGACAAAGTCCTTTATACTTTATACTTTATACTTTTTTACAGGGACAAAAAGTAAGGGGGGTGGAAATGGGAGGGAGGAGGGGAGCACTGGGGGGCGTGGTGAGCTGGGATGGGAGTAAAAGACAGAAAACTGTACTTGAACAATGATTAAAATAAATTTTTTTAAAAAGAAAGATTAGAAAGCTGGCTTGCTGGAGGTACTAGCTGGGGGGGTTATACCCTGAGAGGAAAGAAGTTCTTCAAAGGACATAGATTATACTTTGACTCATAGACAAATACACAGTTCTGCATTTCCTATTGATGAGTTACATGAGTCTGGAAATTAGAAGTGGAGGTTGACTGTCTCCTCCCAGCATTAAATCTCATAACCTGCTCGTGAATGTTTTGATTCCAATTCCTGTGCTTTTGAGAGCTTACTGGTTTGGAGTCTTGATTCCCAGCTGCCCCCTCCTCCCCTCAAAAAAAAAAAAACTAAAACAAATGTGTCTACCAGGTCATATACCAATATTTCATTGATTTGGAAGATGAGATTGTCACCTGGCCATTTTGTGCTTCTCATGCTTCTAAAGAAACAGGCAAAAAAGAGTTACTCTCCTGGCTGTGTGATTGGTACTGATTACTGAAGGATAATCGGATTGCTGCCATTCAATGGTGGCAGAGAAAACTATATCTGGAACCTAGGGTACTCTCTGGAGTGGCTTTTAGGGTTTTCAAGTCCAACAGTAAAAGTTAGTAGAAGACAATGTTCTTATCCTCTACTAAAGGCATAAGCCGTGATGATTCAGATCCTTCAGGCGAGATGGATTACCACACTATATAAAAAAATCCCCAGCCATCTGAGGAACTGGATAAAGAAAAAGGAAACCTGAAATGGATAGTGAAAGATAGAAGTTATAAATGTTAATTATGACCTCATGACAGGTTATTTTCTTATTATGTGTGTGTGTATTTCATTCTTCTCTTGCCTTCTTATTCTGACTTTTGCAAGTTTTTTTGAACTTACCTTTACAATTTGGTTTTCAGAAAGCTATGAGCTGAATGAATACGAACACACCATATGTCAGAATTTGTGGAATACTACTAAAGTAATACTTAGAAGAAAGTTAACAGCACCTAATGCCTGTAATAGAAAAGAATTTCCTTAATCTGCCAAGGGTATCTATGGAAAATCTATAGCTAACATCATACTTAATGGAGAAAGACTGAATGCTTTCTCCCTAATATTGGAAATAATACAAGAATATTCATTCTTGCCACTTGTATTTAGCATTGCATTTGAGATGCTAGCCACTGTAATAAAGCAAAAAATAAAATTAGTAAATACGTAAGTAGAGAAATAAAAGGCATCCAAATTAAAAACAGAGAAAAACTGGTTTTGTTTGTAGTCTACTTAGAAAATTTTATACAATCTAAAAAAAGCCTATTGAACTAGTAAATGAGTCAAGAAAGGTTGCAGAATACCAGATTAATATACAAGAAATTTATTGTGTTTCTAAATGTGTGAAGATCACTTATATTTCTACACAGTAGCAATGAACAATCAGAAATTGAAATTGAAAAATACTACTTACAATAGCATGAAAATGTGAAATATCTGTTTAAATTAAATAAATGATATGAAAATTGTACAGTGGAAAATACAAAAAATTGCTGAGAGAAATTAAAGACCTAAATAAGTGGAGCCATATACCATGCTCATGGATCAGAAAACTCAATGTTGTTAACATAGCAATTGTCTTTGAACTGATTTATAGATTCAATAAATGCCAATAATAATCCCGACAGACACTTTTTATAGAAACTGAAAACTTATTCTAAAGTTTATGTAGAAATTCAAAGGCACAATTCATAAGAGAGCAAGCTGATAAATTGGACTTCACCAAAATTAAAAACTTGTGCTTTTCAGAAGGCACTGTTAAGATAATGTAAAGACAAGCCACGGAATGGGAGAAGGTATTTCCAAAGCATAAATCTGATGAAAGATTTTTATCCAGAAAATATCAAGTACTTTTAAATTTTATAAGAAACAAACAATTCAGTTTCAAAAATGGGCAAAATCTTTGAACAGACGCTTCACCAAAAGTGTTATATGAATGGCAAATAGGCAATGGAAAAAATGTTCAACATCATTAGTCATTAGGAAAATGCAAATTAAAACTACAATGAGATACCACTATGTTGGAATTTATTAGAAGGGCTAAAATTTTAATAGTTTCCTATTGGTAAGAATGTAAAATGGTACAACTACTTTGAAAAATAGTTTGGCAGTTTCTTTAAAAGCTTAACAAACTACCACATAATCCAACCATTTCACTACAAGGCATTTATCCAAGAGAAAAGAAAGCATATGTTCATACGAAAACTTGTACACAATTGTTTGTAGCAGCTTTATTTGCAATAACTTAAACTGGAAACAGCCCAAATATCCATTAGAAGGTGAATGGATAAAGAAATTGTGACATTTTTATACAATGGATACTGCTCAGCAATAACAAGAAGTGAAAATGAAAAATGTATCTTCTATTTTATGGAAAAGACTAAACGGACTTTTTGGCCAACCCAATAGATTGTATTTTTTATTTGCCTGTTTTTTCCACTAGACTCTTAGCTCTTTAAGAGAAGAGAAACTATTGTGTTTTTGTACACCCAGTATGGGGGATAGAGTATATGCTCAGTGTATTCGATCAGTGAAAGATGTGACGATAAATAGATTTTATAAGTCAAAATGTTGCTACATTAGCTAATGTTACCAGATTAGCAGCAGAACCCAGCAACTGTAATGGGCCTCAGCGATCAGTTTCTCCTGGACCCAAGATTAAATGAGTTCAAGTATATAAAGCATTTTAGTGCCTCACCCATCATAAGTACAATATAAGTGTTTGCTGCAACTATCACTGCTGCAACAATGATGACTTCTGCAACTTTGTCCTTGACAAAAGTTATTTCGTTTTCCCATTAGGCTTTTCCCTTGAACAGGACATTGAATGACCTTGGCACCCTCTCAGATGCTTCTCCTCCTCTTCCTCCTTCTCCACTCCTGGAGTTCCCTGGAGTTAACAATTCTCAAAAGAGGAATCCTCTGGAAGAGGCAGTATGCTCAGGGTTAATAGAGTTTGGGTGTGTCTTTTGGCAAAAGCTTAGCCCCTGCTCCAGTGCCAACAGCTACTCTCTTATTAGTTTCCATTGTAGCAGGTGGATGCAACTATAGTCACTGCCCAGGTGTGTCTTAGCTTCTCTAGATCCGGCAAAGCTAAGGAGAGGCAGAATTGAGTCAGAGATAGACTTCTCTGGTATGTGCCACCTTGGGATAAGTATCCACCTTCCCTTTGCCTTTTGAACCTGGGTCATTCGGGGGAAAGCTGGAGGGAAAGATCACCCATTGGAGTAAAGCCTAATTACCCTTGGGGAGAGGCTTGCTCTGCACCTTCATTTGGAGGAGGGGCCCAGGTTCTTCAAGTTCCCTCAGGCCTTGCTCTTGCCCTGCCTTTCTGGGGTGGCTGAGGCTGAAAAGTCCCAGATTTCTACTCAACACGTCCTGGCCCCACCCTGCCTGAAATTTGGGGGAAATTGAGCATTTTTAGCCTGAACTGTGATTAATATTTGGTGCTGGGAAAACCAGGGTTCTGGGATATGCTTGAAAACTTAAAAGAGGAAAGGGGAAGGGAAATTTCCAAGATACCCCTGAGACACTGAGACAAGACAGGTTTCTTGGTAAGAGGCTGAAGAATGGTACAAACTGAGGAGGGTTAGTGGGGGAAACACCCCAGGATAGAAGGGATTTCAGGGGAAAAGGGGAAGGGTTTACAGGAACAAGTGTAAAGGACACATGAACAAAAACGAGGGGGGGTTGGAAATGGGAGGAAGGTGGGGAAGGGTGGGGGGCGGTGGTCTGGGATGGGAGTAAAAGGCAGAAAACTGTAGTTGAACAATTAAAATTTTTTTTTTAAAAGCAAAGCAAGACATGTGAGGATTGCAGATATAGAGCCCTGAAGAACCACATTTAGGGACAAAACAAAGCAAGAATCCTGGGGCAGATACTGGAGTCTTGTGGCTGGTCTGGGGGGAAGAACGGGATTCAGATTTTTTCCAGTAGTCTTCTCATCTTTCCAGCAAAACCTCACTTCCTTTGGGAGACCTTCCCTGACCTTGGACAAGGTGAGGTCCACCTTTTGGCTCTACCTGGGCAGCACTGTCATAACCCCTGCCCCACTTCAGAGTTGGACTCTGGGGGTCCAGACCCCATCTCCTCCCTTACTAGCTCAATGAATTTAAGCTCTTTTTACCTAAGTTCCCTCAATCTGTGTACTGTGGCTAAAAGTAGTACCTCCTCATGGGGATTGTAAAGACGAAACAAAAGAATACACTGAAAGCGGTTATCATGGAGGCTGGCTCTTGAATGGTCAGGGGGATGTGATGACAATGACTGCTTGATGGCATCTCCCCTACTACTGTGAGGTCTGTGGGGGGCCAGAACTCTTTGCTTTGTCCAGCACTATTCTCCTAGCACCTGGCATAGTGCCTGGCACATTGTAGGGTCCCTGTGTATTTGCTGAATGACTGTGTAAGTGACTAAGGGGTTAGGGCCTAGGGTTATAAGTCACTGTGTATGCCCTCTAAACATTTTTCTCAAGGTGATCTAAAACAGACACCAAGGTTATTTCTGGATAGAAAACAAATGAGCTACCATTTGTCTTTCCTTCTATTTTTTTGTAGTCTCCACAGTTTTTTCTATACCAAACAAGGATGACTTTTCTAATGGTTTAAAAAGAGAAAATGTTATCAAACAAACATCACACTATGCATTATCTGGAAAGGAAGAGATGTGGCTAACAGGTAAAAGTGGGTAAATGATTCAGGGGATGGCTTGGGTCTCTGCCCTGGTTCCTACCTGCCTTCTCAGTTCTCCCCTTGGAGATCTCACAGGCTGTTCCTGCTAAGGGAATTTTCAAAGCACAAGAGAAGCTCCCACTTTTCTTAACTTAAGAAGGGTCTGATTAAACAAGTTAGAACTCTAAGAGGATCTCCAAATCTTCAAAGAGGAAGAATATTCTCAATATCTTTTGGTGCTGAGAAACCAGCATGAGCATGTGAGCTGAGGGTAGAATGTCTTCCCCTGGTGCTCACCCTGGCACTGTGGCTTGATATCAGTGGATGGCAGAGGCCTGAAGTCCCCCCGAGAGGGGGAGCTCCGGCAGCTGCTCCATGGGGGAGAGAAGGAGAGTGACCAGAGTTCTTAGCTGTGGCTGACTGCATGAGCCTCCAACCACTGAGCCTCAGTTTCCTCATCTGGAAAAAGGAGATAAGAACATCTTCCCTACCTAGGTGGGTTTTTCAGTATAAAGCAATGCCATGTGTGCAAGTGCTTGAGGGAATGAAATGATGGGCAGACAATATTTGTGAATGGGAGGAGGACTGGGGGAGAAGAAGAAAGCACAGTCTTTCCTCAGTGAGCTGTGTGCCTGTTGCTTGCATTTTTATATGAAAAAACCTTTACCGAGTTTTTCCTTTTACTGAAGTGTTCTGCATATCATAATGCCTTATCCTCCTTTGTCCCATGTTAAAGATAAGAAAACTGAGGCTAATAGAAGATAGGCTCACAGGACTTGCCGAAGGTCACACAACTAAAGTGGTGGAGCCAGAACTCACACCCAGCTATTCCTTCACATTCCTACTTGTGGTGACTGACTCGTCTCAGATTGCCCAGGACTTTCCCATCTTTAGGACTGAAAGTCCAGTGTCCCAAGAAGCCCCCTCAGTCCTGGGCATCCCAGGATGGTTGGTCATCCTAAGTCTAGTGCTCATTCTCCAACTCAATGTCATTTGGCTTTGCCAGTCAGAGTGGAGCTGTAGTTCTAGGGGAGCCAGAAATTATTCTCCCTTGCTTTTTCCTCAAGGAGACGTTGATTTAAGCCCCCAGCCCTGGGAAAACGCTTCCACAGGAAGGACTAGCCTGAATAAATCCAACAGAAAGACCCAGTGGGTAGCTCCTTTCTAGCATCAGATCCGTTTCCTGGTCTCTGTAACTTCCATCACTGAGCATGCTGAAACCTGCGCCTAGGTGAATAGGTAGAGAGAAGAGGCAATTCTTTCTTTCTATGTGAATACCCCTCCCTGTGTGCTAGTAATTTCTGACACATGTAGACATCATATGTTTTGTAATGCAGGAGGGCAGGGCAGGAATTATCATCCCATTTCCCCAGATGAGGAAATTGAGGCACAGGGAGGTTGACCTGACCAATGCTGTATAGCCAGCCATGGTCAAAACTACACCCAAATCCAAGTCTTTAAAGTTTTTGATTTGGAGATCATTGACTCCTGAATGTCTGTCTGTAGAGTAGAGAGAAAGTTGTATGTCTGTGTACTTTTGGGGGAAGGGTCATTATGTATATTTCATTAGTTTCTCAAAGAAATAAACTAGAATTCTTGCATCTGTACTCTGTGTATGATTAACCTCTTCTATGTTTAAACATTAATTTTCTTGCAAGAAAATGTTCAGTGATAGCAAGTCACTCTGGCACTTAAAATATGCTTGAGTGTTACTGTGCTTTAAGGGCACTAGACAAAATGGGTGATTTCACTTTGAAACAGCTGGTTAAATTGAATTTTTTCTCTCTCTTTCTGTTTGGTATTTATTCAATACCTATAAAAATGTTATGTTCAGAATATTTTCTTCTGGTACGATGTTTCGTCTAATCCTCAGCATGAGTGAACAGACTGAATGAAATCCAACTCTTCAATAGCCAGAGTTTCCTGCCTCCAATTTTTCCTGTGAGCTGGTTGTTTTGGACACTGGGTGAGAAGCATGCAAACCCTTTGGGTCTTAACTCTGACTTTTCTATGAAAGGCTTCACCTAAGGGGCAATAAAGTATTCTATCTGGCCCTCCCCACCCACTTGGCACCTGGCTTAGAAGACAAGCTATTTTTGTTGAACTCACCAAAACCCCATACAGGCTGGTGAAACACTGTACAGGTGGGTGTGGGAAAACACCAAAGAACTATGCAATTGCCTGTGCATTTGGGAGGTCCCATTCCTTGTCATCTGCTCACTCATTCCTCTATTAACTCAATAAACACTTATGGAGTACCTACTGTATACTGTATTTTAGAGGTAATGAACATAACATGCAACATCCCTGCCATCATGGAACTTATATCCAAGCAAGAACTTGACTTTAGATTCTTAAACTAAAAGGTTGATTTTACAAAGGAGCCATGTGGTCACCAGCTAGAATGGAGCAGACAGTCTCAGTCCACCTCAAGTTTCAAGTCTGATGGGAGAGAGATTTTAGAATGGTTCAACAAAGCTAAAGTGAAAGTGAAGAGTACAAATAAGTCCACCAGTGCTGAAGGGAGCCCAGGGGAAAAGAATGCCACGAGGGTGGCTAGAGAGGAATTCCTAGACGAGATACATCCTGCTTTCAGTTTGAGCCCTAAGCTTAAAGTTATAGCTCACTGCTAAGAGATGACAACAACTGGCTCCCACCCAGCTTGCCAGATTGAGTGAACCTGTTCCTGGAGTAGAAGGGAAGTTTAGCCATCTTAGGGGTGAAGGTTCTCTAGAGAAGAAAGTCCAAGGAAAGGACAGGAACCTAAGAGCTGGCATAGTACCACTGAAGAGTGCTCCTGGATGGGGCTTCGTACAGAAAACAATGGAGGCAAGATGTAATCCTTGTGCCTGGTCTGCTCTCACACCTCAAGTGTTTCCGACCTGTCAGCTGCCACTCTGCTGCCCACTTACTACAACTGTATCGACAGTCTCCAGCCAGATACCCTCCTCCTCCCAAGTCTCCTGAAGGGAAGATCTCCTTAGGAACTCCTGGCTCCCAGTGCCCACAGAGCAGCTCTTTTCAAGTGGCATGGTTCATTTTAACAAGAAGGGAAAAACCACATCCAATTTCCACAGAATCACAGTTTCTGCTGACATGCCTGGATTTGTTGGTTGGAAAGGGTGCTTTCAAGATACACTCTATATTATTTGCTGTGGTGACTTTTCTTTGCTTGATGGGAATAGGAAAAAGTTTTGAAGTCCAAAGAGGTGACAAAGGACATGTGACAAAAAAGAGCACTGGATTGAGAGTTTGGGGACATGGGTTCTGGTCCCTGATCCACCACTATTCAGCTGTGTGGCTTTGGGCAAGATGCTTCTTTCTGAGCCTCTGCTGTTTCTGCATCTGTAGATGAGAAGGCTGGATAAGACACTCCTTCATGTCTGGTAGAGTGAAATGGCTAAGAATGGTGGGATGGAGTCGGGCTGCTAAGACTGCATTTAGCTTTGCCGCATACCTCCTGCCTGGATTCCCTTGGACAAGCTAACTGACAGCTCTCTCAGCTCTCTCTTCTGTAACAAAAGACACAAAAACTGTTTTTCTTGTGGAGCAGGTGTAAAGATTAAAAGAGGTACCACATATAGGTGCTTCATACATGTGGACAGACATATAAATGCCTGGGTGGACATATATGCTCAATACTTCTTAGCTTCACTGTTAATTGAGCTCCTCTGTTTACAAATATTGAGTCTGTGACCACGAGGAACATAAGATAATAGGATGAAAGGCACATGGAACACTTGGACCTGATCTCATTCTTCTGATTCTTCCTGAAGTGGGTTGAGATACAAGTGCAGGGGAGCAGGACTTTCCCTTCACCCAGTAGCTCAGACCTCCATGTATGGACTTCAGTGACATGTTGCCTCTAGGGAGGTGCTGTTGTGATATTTATATTAGCAGGATGGGGGAGGAAAGTGAGCACATGTGTCAGGTGTTATAAAAGAATTATATCTTTATTTTCCATTGTAGTAAGCTGATAGAATATTTCTAAAATCAAGAATTCAGAAATAGCAATAAAAGTGTGTTCTTTAGAATTATGGAGCTAAATAGCAGAAGAGGAAACTGAATGTTGAAAGCTGTTACCTACAGGGTATAGGATGGGGTAGGGAGGACTGGAGCAACTGGCTGCCATTTTTCATCATCTATATGACCTCTAAAATTATATAAGAGCAAATCTTTGGTTAAAAATAAAAATAAAATTAGAAAATACAAATAAATACAATATATTATCCCAGGGTCTATGGCCAGGAGGGATTTACTGCTTAGCTGAGAAAGTTTAAGCTTTGGGCCCCTTACTTGCATGATCTCCCTTCAAGTTCCTGGAGGGACCCTAGCAATAGATGTGCATGTCATAAGTTTTTGTAAAATTCAAATATTAAAGTACACTAGGTTTAATCAGTTAAGATCAGTGTCCTTATTGATTCTGACTTCCACTCTGTCACACTTCCTCCCAAGTCAGGTGACATCAGAGAGGACATAGTATCTAGGGGATCTGGTTAAAGAGTAGTTGACTTGAGATGCATTTGGCCTTTCGAGAATTGTATTTACATGGCTTTTAATCACATCATTGTGTGATTAAGATATTGCTACCCATCTGGTGTAAGAATAGCATCCAGAATGCTTCTCCCCCGCACTGTGCTGACTCGTTATTGTAAGTTTGAGATGTAGTGAGACAGAAGGAAGTGTGCTTAAGGTTCTTCCAGGCATTGGACGTGTCAAACTGGAAGCCAAAGATTTGGTTTTCATTAAAGTCTAGTCAAAATGGGAAAAATTAGTTAAAAGTGCAATACATATGATTAGAAATGAGTCATATACTCTTTCCTCTTTAGATGGGAATCTCGTGAAGCAGAATTTATCAGAATTTCTGTGTTTGTAGGTCACAAAGCTGTAGCATATTTTATGCATTTCAACTATCAATAGCAATAACCCAATTCTGAGTAGCCATATCAGAAAAAAGACTGACTTATTTTTTGCTCTTTTTATAGAAAATAAGAGTTAAAAATCATTGTCACAGTAGAAGCCAACACAGAAGTGTCAAATAGTTAATTTATTAAAGCATTGAGTTGTTTTCCTGGATGTTGTGGTACTTGTGGTATTTATCAGCTTTTAAAATTTTGCAATGTTATAATATATTTCTCATTCTAAGTAAATATTAACTTTGTCCCTAATTTTGTACTTCTTTTTTAAAAATATGTTTTATTGATTATACCATTACAGTTGTTCTATTCCCTCCTTCATTCCCTTCCACCCTGGACACCCCCTCCCCCACCATTCCCCCCTTTAGTTTATGACCACGTGTCTCAAGTTCTTTAGATTCTATACTTCCCCTACTATTCTTGCCCTCTCCCCTATCTATTTTCTACCTACCATTTATGCTACTTATTTTCTGTACCTTCTCCCCCTTCTCCTCTTCCCACACCCCTGTTGCTAACCCTCCATGTATTCTTCATTTCTATGGTTCCGCTCCTGATCTAGCTGTCCTCTTGGTTTGCTTTTGTTTTAGGTGTGGTTGTTAATAACTGTGAGTTTGCTGTCCTTTCACTGTTCATATTTTTTAATCTTCTTTTTCTTAGATAAGTCCCTTCAACATTTCATATAATAAGGACTTGGTGATGATGAACTCCTTGAACTTGACCTTATCTGAGAAGCACTTTATCTGTCCTTCCATTCTAAATGAAAGTTTTGCTGGATAGAGCAATCTTGGATGTAGGTCTTTGGATTTCATGACTTGGAATACTTCTTTCCAGCCCCTTCTTGCCTGTGAGGTCTCTTTTGAGAAATCAGCTGACAGTCTGATGGGAACTCCTTTGTAGGTGACTGTCCCCTTATCTCTTGCTGCTTCTAGGATTCTCTCCATTTTAATCTTGGTGAATGTAATTATGATGTGCCTTGGTGTGTTCCTTCTTGGATCCAACTTCTTTGGGACTCTCTGAGCTTCCTGGACTTCCTGGAAGTCAATTTCCTTTGCCAGATTGGGGAAGTTCTCCTTTATTATTTGTTCAAATAAGTTTTTCACTCATGTCTGTTTCTTTTCCCCTTCTGGTACCTCTATAATTTGGATGTTGGAACGTTTAAAGATGTCCTGGAGGTTCCTAAGCCTCTCCTCATTTTTTTGAATTCCTGTTACTTCACATTTTTCTGTTTGGTCTTTTCTTCCTTCCTTCTGGTCCACTCCCTTGATTTGAGTCCCAGTTTCCTTTCCATCACTGTTGGTTTCCTGTGCATTTCCCTTCATTTCAATTAGTTTAGCCTTCATATGTTCCTCTAATTTGTGACTAAAATCAACCAGTTCTGTGAGCATCCTGATCACCAGTATTTTGAACTGTGCACCTGAGAGATTGGCTATTTCTTTTTTGCTTAGAGTTATTGGCTCTGGGGCTTTGAGTTCTTCTTGAGCCATATTTTGGACTGTTTTTGCCTGTTATGTATAAGGAGCGGAGCCTTAGGTGTTCACCTGGGCGGGGCAACTCAGTAGCTGGGTTGTGACGCTGTATGTGGGGGCGGGGTCAGAGAGGGGCAACGTTGGTCCCCTCTGCTGCCTCCCACTGCTGGGGGCCCGTGCAGTTCATCCCACTGCACACAAATGTGCCACCGTGGTCAGCTCGCTGCCTTACGCCCTCACTGGGTCTGCCGCTGGGGTCTGCATGGTCTATCTCACTGCTCACTCCTCTGCTGGTTTATCTGCATGCAAATGTGTGACTGCAGTTGGCCTGCTGCCCTGCACCCTCACTGGGTCTGCCCGATGCTACCCCAGCTGCCTGGGCGCCTGGGGTCGGGAGATCTTTCCTGCCTGACCCTGCTCCATTGCTGGCTCTGCCCCTCTTACCGGTCCTGGTTGAGCAGTTCATTGTTGTTGGACTTCCATATAGTTCAATTTTCTGTTCTTTGGCTGCGTCTTTGTTTACTAAACCTTTGCTGTATTTAAACATGGTTGTGGGAGAAGGCACAGTGTTTCCATCTACACCTCCATCTTGGCAGAAGTCCCTAATTTTGTACTTTTATTTTAAAATCCTTTCCTTAAAACCAACCTATGAGCTACAGGCCCCATACAAGCTGTGTCTGGCCTGGCTGGCACTGTAGTCTGTAGAGGGCTCAGGACAGAATTGCCAGATTTTGCAAATAAAAATACAAGGCATCCAGTTCACTTTGAATTTCAGATTGATAAGCACTGAAATGTGTTTATCTGAAATTCAAAGTTAATTGGGTATCTGGTATCCATCCAGCAGGAATATGAAAGAAACAGTGGGTGGGGTAGAGCAGAGGTCCCCAATCTTTTTGGCACTGGTCACTAGCTTTGTGGAAGACAATTTTTCCAGGGACCGGGGTGGGGGGATGGTTTCAGGATGATTCAAGTGCGTTATATTCAAGCTCACCTCCTGCTATTTGTACCGGTTCCTAACATGCCACCAATGCTACCCCTGGGGGTTGGGGACTCCTGGGTATGGAATAAAAATTATCCATGGAGACTTAATTCATTTCATCCAGAGTCATTCAGTAGGGCCACACTTTGCTCATTTTTGTGGAGCCTTATCCTCAAAGAAGGCAGTGGGCACTGTGCCCTCTGGAGCAGGGAGGAGGGAAATGGGAACAGACGGGGAGAGAAGAGATTCTACAAAGGAAGTCACACTAGCTTGAAAGTCTTGCCAAGTCTTGAAAGTTGGGTAGGTGTTTGCAAGGCAGAAAAGCAAGGGCAGCACTTTGGGTGACAGAGGACAGTAAGGTGTGTGTGTGTGTGTGTGTGTGTGTCAGGGGAGCTAGTTAATAGAGATGAGGTTGGAGATGAGGATTATGATGGTCCAGAGTGCCCTGGGAAAATGCTTACCCTTTAAACTGGAGGCTCCCTGGGAGTCATGCTTGGAGTTTTAGGTTGAGGAGCATCAAGACTGGGTTTGCATTTTAAAAAGTCTCATTGCCTAGGAAAGGATGGGTGGTTGGGAGTGAGAAAGGGTCAGTGATCCAGCAGAGTGATCTAGCAGAAAGGGTCGGTGATCTGGGTGGCTGGTTCACAGCTGCATTTGTCCTCTGCTTTAATGGGAACTCTCTGGGTTCTCTCTGTTATCTTGTCTCTCATTTCTAAGTCCCAAACAGATGAAAAGATTTTAGGTTTAAGGTTTCCCAGAACCAAGAAATTTATCATTTTTTGCTTTATTTTCAAAGCTAAATGCGAATTCCAAACATATCATTTCAGTCCAGATATATTTACCAAGTAATTTAAACAATTATATTCTTTATGTTTTTAAGTTCACATTTACTTTCCAAGAGCATAGGCATCCATCATATCAACATCTCTGTCTTTTACACATCCTTTCTCTTTCCTACTTTCTAGTGCTGTTTAGTTTCCACAGTGATGGGTTCTTCCTCTAATGTAACTGAAATTGTTCACAGAAATCTAACCTGTTTCATCCAGATCACTCAGTAGGGCCACACTTTCCTCTACCCCATGGAGCCGCATTCCCATAAAAAGCAGTGGGCATGGTGCCCTCTGGAGTTGTGCAACGCCTGGCTCATTTTTGTCTGAGCTCCAGGACTTAGCACTTCTGAGACAGCAGCCTCTACTCTTTCATAAGGAGGAAATTATCCTGGCACCACTATGAACAATTGATGAAGTTGGAGTAGACAGTGGGAGGATGGGAGTGGGTTTTGGAAAGTGAGAGAACTATGTCTAGCATATGTGTGTTAGGGCTTTCTTTGTTCTGGCTTTCTGGTCCTCCTTCATATTCTTTCTGCTTCCCCATTTAACATGAAAAACAGAGCTTTAGTATTGCAGATGTGGGTCAAGTAATTCTAGAATACCGAATTGTAAGGCTTGTCATTAGTTTGATTTCCATCCTGGGAGAGATAACATTCCATCCCAATCTATTTTCTTATTTTTTATATTCAGTGTTAGACAACAAGGCTTAGGGTGGAGAGAAATCACTTCTTATTGTGCTTTCTTCCTCTCAGTCTAGGGGCTATAAAATTAATAACAAGGCTTATCATCTTCTAATCCCTTATTATGTGTTAGGCACTGCACTGCAGTCTTAATCATTTAGTCTACACACATGCCTACATGGTGAATATTCAGTAGGCAATGACTAGCATCATTTTACAGATGAATGAACAAAGGCACAGAGATGGACTGGCTTGCCTTCAGTCTAATAGTCGCAGGGAGCAGAGGTCATCAGCCCAGGCTGGGCTGATTCCAGAGCTGTAGTCCCAGCCACCATGATGCCCTTCATGTGGGAGAGGCGCTATAAACACATCACATATTTTCCCTTCCTCTGCAAGCTTCCTCATATGACACCTTTGCCCTGAAATGAAAGTTGGGTCAGAACATGCAGTTTGAGCACAAGGGGATGAATGTGGGGTGAGAGTCACACGGACAGTTATGCAATCATCTCACATGTGGGTCTGGGCCACCATCTGTGAGGTGTGAGCCAGGCAGCTCAGGCCCAGCTGGGAAAACTGCCCTCAGTTCCCCTGCCATTCCCCTCCCCAGGGAAGCAAGCGTAGAGGAGACAGAAATCTTTTTTCCCTCCTCAGAAGGAGCAGAAAGACACTTATGTCTTAACTCCTACCAAAAGTGTCTTCTTCTTTCTAGGTGCCTGGCATATAGCACCAGAATAAGTAAGATTTGTGGAGTACCTACTGTGGATCAACTCCATTAGCTCATTCCAATCCTCACACTTGATTTTACCTGTTCTATGGCACTTTAGAAAGGTAAGTAGCCTGTCCAGTGTCTCACAGAGAAAGGAGAGCCAGGGTTTAAACCCAGAGCTACACTGTAACTACTACAGTCTCCTGCTTCCCTCATCATGTATTATTTCATTTTGTCCAAGATGCTGGACAAGAAGGCTTCAAGTTCCCTGTCCCTCTTCCTTCTCTGCCAGTGTCCTACCCACTACTCTGTCCCCAACAGTCTGATAGGGCAGAGTCTGAGCCAACCTGTTGTACCAGCCCATTGTTCAAAGGGCCTGTGGGGTCTCCTGTACCTCATTCCAGAGTTGCTTCATTTGGTAAAAACACATTCTGCTTATTTTGACAGTTTGTGTTTGGGGGAGAAACCTCTTATACCCTAATTTTCTATCACCATCACCCCAAATCCTGATCCTCGGAGAATTCATGGTGTAGAGTTTGTATAAAAGTTAATTTAGATACAGGGTCTCCTGGCCCAGGAACAAGGACTCCAGGCTCTGACCCTGACTCTGTACTCCAGGCCCTCTATTCCCCAGTCTCAATTCCTCTCTCCACATCCATGGAGAATGAAAGACCCTCCAGGGGCAAGATGAAGAGGAATGGGGTGAAGTACAAAGAAATCCTTGCATTTCTGAGAGGGTGGGAAATGTTCCCTTTGAAGTTAAACAAATGGTGCACATAAAGCATTCAGGGAGTGCCTGATACCTGGTAGGTGCTCAGCTGAGGGATGAGCCAGAGTCACTATACCTGCGGAGTCTCATGGGGCTGACTGCTTGCAGGGTGTGGCTGTCAGGAGAGTGGTTTCCTGAGTTTGCCTGCCAGGTACAGTTGGTGGCGTGCCACAGCTCTCAGGAAAGTGACCTAACTTGGATTTTTCTGTATGGACACAGAATTGCAAGAAATCCTCATTTGCATGAAAATGGGAAGTTTATTTTTCCTAGAATCTGCATGTCTAGACCCAGAGAAAGAAGCATTTCTTAATAATGATTAATCAACAGTATTGCAAAGGTGAAGGAAAAGAAAACAATTAAGGCAATGGGAGCTAAGGAAACAAGGGGAAAAAAACCTCCCAATGGTGGATCCACCCAGTAAACCTTGATAGCATTTCCTCTTATCCACCTGCATAAAAGTGACCAGCCCTTTCTAGGTGGCAAAGAGCACCGAGGAAGAATAGACACAGGAGCAACTTGAACACCCAGACACAGGTGAGCCTCATGACAGCCTCCATCAGAGGCTTTTATTCATCTTCATCCTGGCCCTCAACCCTTACAGCTGCAGAGAGGTGACCTGTCACCACTGTATATGGCCTATGATGTCCCAGGAGGTGGGTGTTTTGTAGAATAGGGAGGGATATTCAATACAGAGGTGAACTTTCTGGTACCTTATTCTCAATAAGAAAAGGTGGAGAGTGGAAAAGAAGAAAGGAAGGAAGGGAAGGGAAGGGAAAGGAACCTAACATTTACTATAACCTTCTTGTTCTAGGAACTGTGCTGGGCACTTTATAATATTTCTTCTTTTCAATCCTTTGTAGTATTAAGTATCTTTTTAAATGTAAAGGATACCTCTAGCTCAGTCTACCCAATCAGAAATGCATTTCTTTCCACCTGGTATGAGTGCACCTGCATCTCCAGTTGAGATCCCCAAGGAAACAGAGCTGTGAGTGGGATGGTGCAGTGGTGAGGACAGATGGCTCAAGGGGCCATCCTGGCTGCTTTCTAATCCTGCCTCTGCTTCTTGGTGGCCATGTACCTTGGGCAAGTTCCTTTACTTCTCTAAGTTTCAGTTTCCTCTTTGGTAAAATGGAGATAGAACCTATCTCACAGGATGGCTGTGAGCATTAAATAATTATGTCAAATGCTTGGCACCATGCCTATCAATGTGGCATGCCTGATGAACGTTTGCTACTACTGTTCCCTGAATTTGTCAAGATGTCTGGAATTGACAAGCTAAGGAAGACATCCTTCTCCTCTACAAGGTGTCCAGGTAGGCCTCCTGGCAGCATGGGACGAACAAGGAACGTCCCTCTGCTTCTGACAGTTATCTTGTCAGAAGAAAAACTGTGCTCTGTTCCTAGTCACTTGGCTTCTAGATGCAGCTCAGTTGTCTTTAGACAATTGGAGATCACTCTGAGGGAATCTACAGGTTTCCATGCCAGTGGGCTCTATATTCTTTTCTGGGGTGGTGGTCTATATTCTTGTTTTGTCACAAAGAGAGGGGTTGGAAAAAGAGAAACAGAGTACTGTGGTATAGTGCCTGCTACTTGGTGAGGTCCCAGTGTATACCTGTTCTCTCATTGGGAATGATGCCGAGTTAAGGGGAGATAAGGAGAAATGGTTTTCTAAACAGACCTTTCTGTTTCTTGGCTTTCTGGAGAAGAGGCTGGGAATTGCAAGGAAGATCTAGGGAGTGGTGGTCAGGAAGGGGGGCTGCTGTGGCTCACACTCTGAAACCAACAGATGTGTTTTATAGTGAGAGCCATTAGGCATAGGAAGGGTGGGAGCATTAGAAGAGGCAGCAAGCATCTTAAGGTCTGGCCCTTCCTAGGGACTGGACTGGCAAGCTGCAAACAAGGTGGCTAACTTGTCCTATGCTGCGGCAGCCTTCCCCTCTCTCCTCACTGTGGCTAATTAGTTATTGGGAGATGGCTTGCTCTTCCCTTTCCCATCTTCTCCAGTAGGCAATATCTTCACAGTTGGCTTCAAACGAATGATTTTAAACAGATACATAGTGGGGGTTTATAATAAAAGGGTGTCACCTATTTCAGGGGCAAATATAAAAAAACAAATGTGCTTTTATGGTTTTTCAGATCGGTTGCTTAATTTCCAGGGCATATTACAATGCTGTTTCTCCTATTTAATTGATTAAAAATAATGCTTCTCATCTCTTTTGACAAAGTGAGCTGTGCTGAGTCATAATAGAGCGATATACACAAGAATGCACTCTCTGGAACTTAGAGAGAGCACTATATTGTGCTCCCTGGGGTGGAGGTGGGAGCTTGAGGGGAAGGGGAGGGCTTATTCAATTGATTCAAGAAAACCAGAGGAGGAGACACATGGCTCTGAACTCCACAGGCTGAGGCATTGAGTCTGTTCTCTTGGTTGCTGCCTGGTCTGCCCTGTGAGGTCCAAAGGGGAATTCCATCAGGGGTCTCTTTCACTGCTCTCCAGTCCTGGCTGGCAGCTGACTTCTACCCTTCCTGCAGGACATGAAGGCCCAGCGTGTTTCCCTCTGGTTCATGGGCACAGTGCTCTTCCTGTGCTCAGTGCACGCCCGAGGTTTCAGGAGATGTCTGATTTCCATGGACATGCACCATATCGAAGAGAGTTTCCAAGACATCAAAAGAGCCATTGTGAGTATGGGCTCTGGGTGAAGGTGTGGGTGGGCAAGGGGGCTTGCCACACCATACATCCCAACTTGAAGAGCAAGTACCTTCTCATTTTTTGTGTCTCAGGAAGACATGGAACACTCACCACTTATATTTGTTCTTATGTCTTCCTCCACAGCAAGCTAAGGACACCTTCCAAAATGTCACTATCCTGTCCACATCAGAGACCCTGCATAACATCAAGGTACTGATCTGTTTCTGCTCTTTCCTGTACTGTTACTTTTTACAATGAAGTGGCCCCGGGCTGAAAAAGAAATCCTCACCTTGTCCCCTTCTCTTTCCTAATCTCCAGAGTACTCTAAATGCTTTTGGCTTCTCCCTAATTAACTCATGTGTTAGGGCAAACTCCTGTCTCAGGGACTCTGAAAACCCTGGGGGCCACCATTCTGTTGTCTGTATCTATGAGGGTTTTATTTGTTGCTTTTTGTTTCAGGTCCTCATAGATACAGACAGCAGAATAGTGTTTACCAGAGGGGAGAGGGAGGGGGGAGAGGGCCAATAGGGTAAAGGGGGTCAAATATATGGTGACAGAACAAGACTAGGGTTTGGGTGGTGAGCACACAACAGAGTACACAGATGTTATATTTTAAAGTTGTACATCTGGAATGTATATAATGTCATTAACCATTGTTGCTCCAATAAATTTAACTTTAAAAAAGAAGCCCATGGCAGGAATTAAAGAAGTACTATTTACCTAGAAAGTGATTTAGGTGCCACATGTTCAAATGAGATAGGACATCTATGGCTTAGGGTGATTCTGGAAGGTTTCATGGGGAAGCCAAGAAAATGGCAGTGACTTGAAAGTGGAATAGGCTGTGGGCTAGTGGATAGACAAAAGAGAATGGGTGTATAAGATCAGTGAGTGTGTGCCAGGGGAGAGTAAAGCAACCAGACTTGTGGCACAAGGGGCTAAAGGTGAAAGAGGATGAGATGGAAAATTGCACTGGGGTTGTTTTTACCAAGAACCTTACATGTCTGGCTGAGCTTTGACCTTATACTAATGGCAAGAGGGAGTCCCTATAGGTTTTTGAGCCAAAGGCTGTATGATCACAAAACCTCTAGAAAGGCAGTCTAATAATGTCCTTCACAGTGGACAACTCGAGGCAGGCAAGCCAGTGAGATCGGTCCAGTTGTTCCAATGAGAGTGATTAGAGTGTGTTACAAAACAGTTGGCTTTTTGGGCGAGAATTCAATTTAGAGAAGGGGTCACTGAGAAAGGCCCTTAAAAGTGAGCTCCTTCAGTCCTTGTAAGAATTTTAGAAAGGTCTATTTTTTCCAGTATTTATGAGTATAAGGCATATCTGCAATGTTTTACTTTCTCTTTGGGCTTCCCTGCATGAGATAATTCATCTAGTAAGTATTAGGCCTGATTTATTTGTGGTAAACAGGTGTGTGGCCTTTTACTAAATGCTATTTCAGCCAACTGTATAAGAAACTCCTAGAAGATCACAGCTGGAAGTGACCCTAAAGACTAGTCATTCCCAAACCATAATTTTCAAATGACTAAACTGATACCTTGGGAGGGAAAATAGCTAGTTAGTGGTTGGGCCAGGCATAGAGCCCCATGTCTCATGCCTCTGACTCCAGATTCTTCTCCTCTCAAGGTTTAGAAATGGTTGATGGGGCCTAAGGAAAAGGGTCAATGAGGATGCAGGTCTTTATTAATTGTTCTCCTTCCTTTCCTCAGTGATAAAACAAAGTTATGCCATATTGCCCCTTTGCTTAAGGGAACTGGCAGGAGTGATGGAAGAGCAGTGTTGCACGTGCATGTGTGTGTGTGTGTGTGTGTGTGGCAAATAACAATTGCCATCTAGGAAAAACTATCCCTGGGGCCAAGGAAGTTTTGTTGACTTAACGTTAATGAAGATAAAAGCTCTATCCCAGTGTAAACCCCTCCCCCACCTCTATATAGGCTGAGCTATATATAAATCTCCTGCAGAGATCACTGATCTCAGGGTGGGTGCAAACTGCAAGAAGGAAACTTGGCCCCACCAGCTGCTCTGAGCTGTGCCCCGGGAATTCAGGAGCCCCCTGCCAACAACAGACCTGTCCAGGTGTTGACATTTCGGCAGCAGTCAGTTTCCATTCTCGAAAATCTCAACTCCATCCACATGATCTCTGTAGTTTAAAAAGGACCAACTGGAGGAGAGCCCAGCAGGGTGGCCAGGGTAAAGTAGTGTCATTGTAATAGAAGGAATATGTGCCCAGCATATGCCTGGCAAGGAACAGTTATTGAATAAATCCATGTTCACGGATGGGAGATGTTACGGAGAGGTAGACTTCAACACAATGTAAGGAAGTACTTTTGAAGAAAGCTGCTCAAACATCAGTCCTTTCAGAGAGGAAATGCCCGATTCCTGCAAGGGTTTAAACAGAAGCTAGTTTAAATTCACCAGAGAGAATTCTGGTGTCTGATTGGGCTTTATCTCTTGTTAGTGTATCTCCTGGCTCTTTAAAAAGAGCCGAGCACCCACAATCTCTCCTCAGTGCCTTTGTCTTAAGCAGCTTCAGGGTACCAAGGGACAGGTACTCTGAAATCAATATGAATTAAAAAAATAACTTTTAATTATGTCATTCTTTCCTGCTCCTATTTAAATTGGCTGCTTTGGTCTCTAAGTTAATAAAGAGAAGAGGGCCCTGGGGCTTTCTCTAATTTGTGTCTGTAGCCCTTAGATGTGTGCTGTGTGACCAAGAACCTCCTGGAGTTTTACGTGGACAGGGTGTTCAAGGACCATCAGGAGCTGGACCCCCAGATCTTGAGAAAAATCAGCAGCATTGCCAACTCTTTCCTCTACATGCAGAAAGCTCTGCAGCAATGTGTGAGTCACCACATCAGAACTCCATGCGTCTTTTCCTTGTCTGCCCCGGGGAGATCCTAGGATGTGCTGGCCCAGTTGCCTTCTGAAATGGTTCCTGAAGTCTAAGGACATTCCCTCCCCTATCTTCCAAAGGGAAAACCATCAGCAGCCTCCTCCTGTGGTCACTCCTTGCCCAGGGCTTCCTCTCTGCTGACACCTTACCAGGCTCAGGTTCCCTCAAGGACAATCCTCCTGGGATGACAAATTACGTCAAAGTATCCCTTTGGTGACCCCAGGACTGCCGTGTGAGGGGCATGACAAGGATTCCAGGCTTATCAAAGCACACCCCTAGTTTCTTACTTTGTGGCCCTTTAATTGGTGTTTTCATACCGATTAATCTCCAGGTGGTTCCCTGGTATAATCTATCCCCAAGGATCACCTGCAAATTCATTGTTATTTATTAAAACCAAACATCAGAAATAAAACTGAACTCCAACAAACCACCAAAAACTTAGGCCAGGAAAAAAATCCTGGGCTCTAGATCCATCCCTGCCAATGATTTCTTTGCAACTTTGTGGCAACTTACTTTACCTCTAAAATTGTTACTTCACAGATTCTAAAATTGTCAGAAGAATCTGTGACCCCTGTCCCACTTACATTAAGATTCATTGAACCAATTATTTAATTAACCAACCCAACAAACATTTGAGTGCTTGCCTTGTGGTGCTGCATTTAGAGTCGGGGCAAGACAGATTCGGCACCTACCTTCCCTGCTCTTCCAGGCTGGTGGACTATCAGCCCAGAAAAGCCAAAGCTCTAGGCCAACACAGGGTGACTCTCCAAACAGACTTCACTCCCCTCCTGCTGCTCCAAACTGAGTTCACTCACCTGACTCCCACCTTGCGAGGAAGGAGTAAAGTCACTCCATGAGGGGTGGGGGGTGGAAAGGGTGGGTCAGAACAGAAAGGTCCTTTGATGGGTGCTGCTTCCACTTTCTCACAGCAGGAGCAGAGGCTGTGTCCCTGCCGGCAGGAAGCCACCAACACAACCAGCGTCATCCACGACAACTACCTTCAGGTAAGGGCAGGGAAGAAGATGTGGATGGCAAGTAGGAGCCTGACCGACCCGTCTGCCTCCCCTCCACTCAAACTCTCTCATTTACTCAACAAGTTTTTATCGTAGCCCTTCCAGTTGTGTGTGTCCGCAGAGAGTGTGTTGTTGGTCTTGCTTCCTTTGCCAATTTCCTGGGATCCCCTCACCATTTTCTACCATTTCCTTATGTGCTTACATATCAGACCTAACCTGTATTAAGTTTTGAGGGAAAGCATGTACTCTTTAAGATGGGCACGATACAGAGAAAGCAAGATCCCCAGTGAATTGGAAGGTGTAATGCATGAAGCATATTGCCTGCCAGGTGTCACTGTGGCCAGCAACTGTCATGAGTAGTCTGTATGGTGCAGAAGAGCATGCTTCTCATGGAGCTATAGATGTGTGCCTCACTTGCAAGTGGAGGTAAAAGGGATGCCTCTTATGTGCATCATTTGGAGATTTTGTTAAAATGCTGATTCTGGCTCCATAGGTCTGGAATGAGGCCTGGGATTTTGCATTCCATCCACAGTCTCAAATGATGTCAATTATTTGAATAGCGGAGAGGCAGGGAGAGCTGTTCAGAGCTTGGCTTCTGTACAGAGTTACACAGGATAATGCTATAAAGATGGCTAAGTGTTGTATTGTTCTTGTTATGAGCTGGGTATTGTTGTAAGCACACAGCAGGTATAAACACATTTATTCCTTACAACATTGCTGTGAGCCATTATCCACATTTGACAAATGAGGAAACTAAGGCACAAACAGGTTAAGTAACTTAACTATGTTCATATTGCAACTAAGTGGTGAAGGTAGGACTTAATCCCATGCTATCTGGCTCCACAGGATATACTTTTAGTTTGCTGAAGAAGAGGTAAAGTAAGTCAGGAGACTTGGGTCCTAGTTCCATCTCTGCTACCAACCAGTTGTGTGGCAGTGGGTAGGACACAAATCTTTAGGGACTTTGGTGCTTTACTATGTCAAATTGGGGACAACAATCTCTCCTAACCCCTGCACAGAACCCTGGGGTTGAGACCTTGTAGAGCTAATGTGAGAAGGAAAATAAGCAAAAGAACTGTCCTGAAAGGCAAGTTTTTCAGTGAAAAAGAGGAAAAAGAAAAACTGAGGACAAAGAATGAAGAATTTTAAATTTTGTTTCTTTTTTTAAATAATTTTTTAAATTTAATTCTTGTTCAAGTACAACTTTCTGTCTTATATTCCCAACCCTGTCCGCCCCACCCCACCCCATGCTCCCTACCTCCCTCCCATTTCTGCCCCCCACCCTTAGTTATTGTCCATGTGTCCTTTATACTTGTTCATGTGAGTCCATCCCCTTTTCCCCTATGATTCTCTCCCCTCTGGACCCTGTCAGCCTGTTCCATAATTGAGTGTCATTGGTCATATTTTGCTTGCTTGTTTATTTTGTTTAGATCCCTGTTAACGGTGATATCATATGGTATTTGTCTTTCACCGCCTGGCTTATTTTGCTCAGCATAATGCTTTCCAGTTCCATCCATGATGTTGCAAAGGGTAGTAGTTCCTTCTTCCTTTCTGCAGCATAGAATTCCATTGTGTAAATGTACCATAGATTTTTGATCCAGTCATTTACTGATGGACATCTAGGTTGCTTCCAAGTTGCTGACATGATTTAAGTGCTTGTTTGTGAAAAACAATTTGGGTTGCCTGTTGGGAAAGTAATTTTGTGTGCTCTGCAAATATAATTGATGAATAAAAGGAAAACCTTGTGGGGACCAGAACGTGGAGAAAGTGCTTGGAAAATGATTACATGGCCTGAAAAGGCAGGTTCTCATGATTTCCCTGGTTTCAGCTGGAGGTCAGATCTGCAGCCGTCAAATCTCTGGGAGAACTAGATGTCTTTCTGGCCTGGGTTGACAAGAATTATCAAGGAATTCCTGCTGCCTGATGAGGAAGAATATAGTTACTCAGGGGCTCACAGCCCTGTGAGGCTTCCAGGAGGAGACAGCCTGCTTTGAAGGGAGGAAGTTAGGGAAGATCCTGTTTTATGCAAATCAGCATCATTTTGAAGAGAACTCTCTGTCCATTTGGAATTTTCTCCTCTGGGCCTGAGAGATTGAAGGTCAAAATCTAGGTTTGGACAGACCTCACCCTGTAGCCAAAAGTCCCACTGGCTGGGCTCAGGCTGTGTGATCCCACCTGAAAATAGCCCAATAATCTACTGTCATATTTATAATGAAATACATTCTTCCAGAGGTCTTCTGGGCCATTCTGGAAGAAAAGGATTGGCCTCCCCTTAATTTATTGTGAAGTTGTTTATCCCATTTCTGTGATGTGAGCTGAGCAATATCCTGTAGTGCATATTGTACTGCCTAATTTTTCTGAATAAACTCTCTTTTACCAATTAGTGAAAATGTCTTCTGATTGGGGCGGGGGTCACTTAAGGAATCATAAATGGTGACTATTAAAAATAACTGGGACCTTAAAGAACATAAATAAATGAGGAAACTGAGGCTTCCAGAGGGATAAGAATTTACTCAGCGTCCCCAGGTTAGTGCAGAGAAGGGTTTCGAACTGGGTCTGAAAAGTCTATCTGGCAGCCTGTCCTCCACATAATGATCAAGAAGATGCATAGAGGGCTTCCGATCACTGACTGCTTGACTTCACTTTGCTTCTGATCTCTTCTTTCTCTGTGCCTTCACTTTGCTCTCTGTCTGAATCTCTGTCTTTGTCTCTCTCTGTCCTTTCTTTCTTACTGCTCCCAATCTACATACATCTTCTCTGACCCTAAGAGTTTCATGGGTATATATGTTGGGCTAGAGAAGAATGTTTCTGACAGAGGGATGGTTGTCTTGGTGACAAAGCTGAATGCGTAAAGCCCCAGGCATGGGGTACCCTGGGTAGAGCAGTTCAGGCTCAAGCTACAATGGAGAGAGGCCAAAGTGGTCACCAACTTGCAGATGGACACTGCTTAGATGGTTAATGACAGTAACAACTGATGCGTAGTGAGCATCTGCCATGTGACAGGTCCTGAAATAACCACTTTATACTCACTACCCTGGGTTGGTATCTACTGTGGATGACTGGCTACAGCATCCTTTCTTATTTCTACCTGAGAGAGAATTCTCAGAGCACACCTCAGTGGACAGAGCAGGGCCTCTGAAGTCAGACAGACTTGGTCCCAAGCTTATGCGACTTTGAACAAATTAGTCATGGCCCTAAGTTTCAGTGTCCTCCATGTAAAATGGAGATACAACACTAGTCTCAAAGTGTTGCTGTGAGCATCAAATGAGGTGAAGCCCCCCTCAATCCCTATTTCCCCCACTGTAACCGTAGTAGGGGAGGCTGCATGGTGTAGTATGGAGAGCACCAACCTAGGATCCAGGTCTGGTTCCAAGGCTTCTCCTGCCATGATTTCTGGGAGCAGGTCACTATATTTCTTCAGTCCTTAGTAATCTGTATTGTAGACGCTGACCCCTATACTGTCTACTGTGTATGATAATTTAAAAGCCAGAGTCATTCTGATGGCCTAGGGAGCCCTCCTATCTGCACACACTGTCTGCTCCATTCAAACCCTACACCCTCCTGCTTGCCTAGCTCACTCTTACCCAGCCACATGGGCCCCTTTGTGCTCCTCACGCACACCAGTTATTCTTACCTTGGGGCCATTGTACTCTGTGGGCACACACATGCGTAAACAGAAGTGGGGTTGAAAAAAAGGCCCAGTATTACATTTTAAGGGATTAATAGGCTGTTATAAGGAAGCAAATCCTCTGCAGAAGACTCAGCCTTTTCAAGGTGACTGGATAGATCTCCATTCTGAGCCCACTAGATGATGGCAGGACCAGCTTCATCATGGCATTTCTGTGTCTCACTACTGCCTTGCTTCCTCCAGACACCTGCATGCTCCTCAGGTCTTACTGACAAGGTATCCTATTGAAGCGTAAAACCCCACTCCTAGCTTCAACACATCTTATACCATTTCCTGCTTTCCCAGTGCATTATTTCATGATCTGTTCCTTTACTCAGATGTAAGCTCCATGAGGGTGAGGATAGTTTGATATCCTCACTGTTTGCCACTTAGAGCATTTCTTGAATAAATGATCTGATAAAATGAAACAATACTAGCAAGCTTTATATAGTGCTTTTTTGGGGCCAGGCAAGAATCTAAGAAATATGTATATTATGGTATGAAGATATTATATATATATAATTTAAATCTCATGACAATTCTACAGAAATTCTTAAGATGAAATAAAATAAAAAAGGCCATGTCAACGAATGCTAGCAATACAGATAATAAAACATTGAGGAGTAAACCAGGGCACAGACAGTTTAAGTAATGTGCCTGAAGTCACACAGCTCATCAGCAGCAGGGCCATGTGCTTTGAAACCAGGCAACCTGTTGCCATAATGAACTATAATGTCAACAACAATGTACTCATGTTGAGCACTCGGAATGTGCCAGGCACTGAGGTGAAAACTATGCCTTCTCCTTTATTCCTCATGATAATCCTCTAAGGTAAAGGTTATTGACCACCCAACTGAACAGACGAAGTCTGAAGCATACTAAGCTTCAACAACACACCTAGGGTCATACAATCCTAGTTATGGGTTGGGATTTGTTACTAGATGGAGGCAAGACTTATACCCTGGCAGCCTATGTGAGAAAACACATAGGCTGTTGTTCAAATCTAAGCTTGGAAATGCCTCAAGTCGTGAAATTGAAGCACTAAGGACAGCCATTCCTGAACCACCAGGAAGGCTTTAAGCTATAGCCAATGAAATACGTAATTTCCTTTCTGAGCTTCTGCACCTTCTCTATGTGTGTCTTTTCCCCCGACTCTCATCGGCACAGCACTTCTAACCCCTTCTGATTTGGCACTGCCCGATTCAAATAGATTTTTGGTCAAATAAACTTACAAAGTTTTTTATATACCTCAGTTTATCTTTTAACATCTCCAAAGTTAGAGTGTCCTTCTCCAAAGCCTGGGCCCTCAATCACCATGAAATGTGACCTGTATATCTTGCATGAATGATGGGAGGCTGGGAGAGAGGAGCCTTACGGGCATAATGAGCTGTGCTCACGTGAAAGAAATATTGTTGTATGAGTGGTTGTAGAGGAGGAGGAAGAGAGGGGGCAGGAGGGGGAGGAGGATACATTGAAGGTGTCTCTCTGTCTCTCACTTTCTCTCTCTCTCTGTTTCTCATATCTCTTGCCTGCTTACTTCACTCTGGCCACTTCATTTGTCTACCTGTACTTGCTCCCCTTCCAGACTTGAAAAATATGTCATGACTCTTGTAGTTCTGAGTTATGTTTTTGTTTTTGGCGTTGTTGTTCTTTCTTGCTTTTGTTTTCACAGAGCTGGTGTTTATTAAATACCTGCTAAGGAACCAAGTGTAAAATTCTCTCCCAAATCATATCTCC
This sequence comes from Sturnira hondurensis, assembly GCF_014824575.4. NCBI lineage: Eukaryota > Metazoa > Chordata > Mammalia > Chiroptera > Phyllostomidae > Sturnira > Sturnira hondurensis. The sequence continues at coordinate 325,165 of NW_028089713.1, read as the reverse complement.
TATGTCCTCCATCAGCCCCTCGCAGCACCTTGGGAGATCTATGGTTCACCTTCAATTGCTAAGGTGCAGAGAGGAGGGAACCCATAGCAATCTTAACCCTGTGTAAGACTGTGCCAGGCACTATCAAGCCTCAGAGAACCTGAGGAGGTTAGAGATCTGATTCTCATGTGACCAGCAAAGGTGCCTGAGGCTCAGGGAGGTGGCAGACGTGGTGACCTGGCTAAGGGATGGCAGATCCAGAAAGTGAGCCCAGATCTGGTCTCCTGGCTCCAGTGATTTCTCTTCTTGCCCTTGGGGGAGTTCACTTTGTTGTGGCCGAAGCTATATGACTCAGGGCCCAGGTGACTACACTGAATGTCAGCAATGCAAACCGTTAAACCCACATGCATAAAAAGGGGCCTGGACTTACTGGCAGCAAGTCTGTGAAGTTGAATGTGAATTTATGGACCAACACAGAGCAAAGAAGCAGAGGCTGACTTCTGAGTGTGTTACACTATGTTCCTGCCCAGCTGAGCATCTGGGCTCCCCCTGGAGGACAATCTATCTTCCTTCCATCCTCTAGAGCAGATTGTTGACAGCCACACATGCTCAGCACAGTGTTTTTTAGCACTTGCCCAGAAATTTGGGCAAATGGATAAAAGGATAGGTTTTTATGTGAAATCCTTGTCCCATTACTTACTGTATGACCTTGGGCGATTTATTTAAAGCCTCATTTTTCTCACCTGTACAAATGCAGGAGAGAGCTGCTTCATGAAACTGTAATGAGGATTTGAGACCCATTTATAGTAGATATAGAGTAGGTGATCATTAAAAATAATGGTTGTTGCTATTTAATGATTCTCAATTTTTCTAATCTTATTTCCATAAAGGACTGTTTTGGAAAAGCTTTCCTCTTACAAACTCAAGTGTCCTACTCTACTTATATATATTTTAAACTAGCAAGTGAGACAAAGCATAAGACACTGGCCTGGGCCAGCAGGGCTTTCCTTGAGATCTGCATCTGTAGGAGGCCATCAGCCAACTCCCTGATATGGGTGCTTACCATTCTGTGTGGTCAGCCAGACTCCGGGCAGTCTTTCTGATTCTCCCTGCTTCTTAAACACCCTTCAGCAGGCTTGCCTGCTCTCTGTCCTTCCTCTGTCACAGAGGAAGAACCTCTGTCCTCACAATGGGAAGAACCTACATCCCATTGTAGGACTGTCCCTTGACTCCGTCTGAACTTTGCTCTGCTTATGCCTAGCACAATGCCTGGCAAACACCAATCACTTGATATGCCCTATGCAGCTGTGAATGAATGTCTGATTCTGAGTGTCAGAAGCAAACTGATGGCTGATGGAGGTTTAGGGGTCCATGTATCGCATTTGGCCAAGGAGTTTGGGAGAGGATGAATTCTTAAAAATTGTTATGAACTCTAGAATGTTAGAGATAGTCTACCTTCAGCTCTATTACTGAAAGACACTCAGTTAGTCCAGTTGGCTGCAAACGAACAACAAAAGATCCTGTGGGGTGGCTGTACTATCTCTACCCCAGTATAAATTTAACCTCCCAAGAGCCTTCACCCCATCCCCAGGGAAGGAAGCAGTTCCTCCTTCTCCTTCTTCTCCACCCCCACTCCTGGTTACATTCCCTGAGACCCAGAGTAGTTTTCCAGGCCTTGACATGTTAGAGATATCTTAGAGTTCATTTCCTCTTTCTAGACTGAGCTCTTCAGGGACAGTTACTTTGTGAATGGTTGCATTCAGTAAATAAATGTGCCTTGAACGAATGAATGAATGAATGAATGAATGAAGCAAAGGCAACCCCAGTTGTCTAGGCAGAGTCCTGCTGGAGGAAACCTGTAGTTGTGCTTTTGGGGTTTAGGAATCTCTTGGGCTTCCTCATCCTTCACTGGGACTCTCCACCCCTTGTTCCGTATCCCTGTTTCTGGCATATATCAAGGAGAGTTTTCCCTGTTGTTTGGCCTTCCTGGCTTTGGTTTTGATTTGCCCTGGATTGTTGTCTTATGGTCTTTAACTCTGCATCCTGAAACCCAAAGGTCAATGCCTCCTACCCTTCTACTAGGCTACCAGCCTTTTGGTTATCTTGCCAACCTGGGTGCCAACTTACCTGGAAGTGACATGCTCCAGCAGCCTTGTATGTGCAGAGAAAGAACTCAAGAAGCACTGACATCATCTCTTCTTCCTCACCTCCTCAACATCTCCAAAATATCCCCCACACCTAGCCCAAGAAGAGCATGGCGCAACTCTAGGTGCGATACTTCTGGGACGGAGTACAGATAACATCTCTCTGTGGAAACCTCTGGGGTGGTTGTGCTGTGGCAATGGCGTTATCCCCAAGTGGCTGGAAATGATGTCTAATGTGAGAATTTCTGGGTATCAGAAAGCTCAGTCTTTTCAGGGAAGCAGTATGTTAAAAAAGTACTTTGAATTTTGTTAGAAAAATGCATCAATAAGCAAGTCTCTTGAGCTCCGGTGAGGTGTGTCATGTTGATCTAGATTCTAAGCAGGTTAGCAAAGCAGTCATTCATTCTTAGAACCACCACGTCTCAGAGTGCAGCTTCTTCAGAGTGATTGCATTCACCCTCTTCAACCATCTTAAATCCCTGTCCCTTTCCCCATCCAACACCCACAGGGACCTCATCCGTCAGGTACAGGAATGTTCTCTGCCCTCAGGAATTTTGTTCCAGACTTTTTTCTTTTTTTGCCATAAGGAGCACATGCCCTTCAGCTCCTAGCACAGTCTCTCCTTCTCCAAAGCTCATAAAAAACACTTTTCAAAACCTTCCTCAAACTGGACTTTCTCTAAGAAACCAGCCCAGATATCCCCCTTGTCCTTCAGAAGTAACCTCATTCTCTCAGCCTCTGCCCACAGCCCATCCCTCAAAGTCCATGATGAATGCAGACTCTGGATTCAAATAGCCTCATTTTTCTCAGACTCTGTGTCACAACTGGAAAGGTATGGTTGCCATACCCATAGGCCTTTGCACCTGTCATAAAAGCCAGGAATCTTAACCTTTTGTGTGCCATGGACCCCTTTGGCACAGCAACAAAGCCTACAAGGCCTACTCAGAATATTTCTAAATGCCTGAAATAAAATACATAGCATTACAAAAGAAACTAATTTTATTGAAACACAACTATCAAATATGGAAATGACAATAGGTAGTATAAACTAACAAGATCCAGCATGAATTAACAAAACCCAGCAGCAGGCCCACCAAGTTCTGACATCTCTGAGTTGTGAGGGGCATAATGATATTTTGAAGTGTTTAGAACAACTGTAACATGACATAAAATATCTATGATTTCTATCAGTGACAATGTCACAGGTACTGCTAATACTACTGTGGTTTCCATTTGCTTACTAGACTTACAATCAAAGAAAATGCTTTGAATAGAGGTTAGTGGGGAAAAGAAAGGATGTGGGTTTTTTGTCCTTCTACATTTTCCCAAGTTAAGAACTACTACATTGGACAGAAAGTCTGTTCCCCTACAATACTCTGAGGTCCCAAGGGACTCTGGATTTAAATAGCCTAGTTTTTAGCTTTGGGTCATTTAGCTCAGGGCCCACACACGGAGAGTCTCCATGCTTGTTTGTGGAATTAAAAGGATAAGGATTGCATATACCACTATTCTCTGAGGTGAGAAAACTGTGAAGTCAAGGGTGCATCTGGATTTCTGTTCCTAGACTTCATGTCCAGGAGAGGCTTTTCCAGGGGAAAAGCCTTCTCCTACTTCGAAGGCTGGGAGCAGGGGAAATGAGCCAATTTTGGAGACCCAGCTATGTCGCAGGAGTTGTCTGGAGATGGAATGACAGCAAGTTGAGCTGGTTAAACGAGTACGGTGGAAAAACGCAGGAAAGGGAAATGACACCACACATTTTGTCGCCTCTGAGGACAGGGAACTGAAAATGTACACTTCTGATACAGTCGGCTGCTCCGCCCAACCCCGCCCTGCAGGGCGGTGGCAGGGGCTCCCAGCATTGTGTGTCTGGCAGTGGGAAGGTCTCTACCTGGCCACCAGTGAGCTGAGGTTCTTCCTCCTCAGAACCTAGAGGCCAATGTCTCCCTGCAACGTGATGCAACTGGGCAGGAAAATCAGATGCCAGCAACCGCGACATCCTCGCTGTGGACAGGGAAAACCCTGAACTGCAAACTCAGGACTTGCCGTGGGAAAAAAGAAGTGGCTGGGTTTTCTTCTTGGTTTCTAGAAAACTATTTCCTGCTCAAAATTGTCTTGTTTAGAAAGCTGAGTTTATTTCATAAGAAGGGATTCTTTTTCTCTCTTCTTTGCCCAGCTTATTGATTTAATTCCCTGGCACTAACTCTATGCTCACCCCAGTTTGGAAACCCTAAAGTTTTACTTCTTAAAGTTTGCTTCATGTGCTCATGAAATGCATCTGCATTTCTCCACCACAGCCACATCATCCCCTTTTCATTCCACGCGAGCACAAACAATGTGCCAAGCACTGGGCTGCCCTTGAAGACCTGCACAGCTATTACCATGTCTCTCCCCCGCTGTAAGATCCTTCATGGCTCCCTAGTGCCTCAGGAGGGAAACAGAGAAAATAGAATCAAAAAGCCAAGCTGAGTAGGACTAAAACAATTTATTTTTCCAGAATTCACAGATGGGGAAACTGAGGCCCAGAGAAGGAAAGTGATTTTTTTTTTTAGGACCACACAGTGTGCTGAAGGTAAGTATAGAGCTAGAATATGGGTTTCTAGACTCCAAGTTGAATTTGCCTTTCTTGTCATGTATTCTTGGTTCTTGGTGGTAAACCCATATTTTCAACCTGATGGCCTGCTGTTTCTCCACACAAAATCCAGCTCCAGCAAAGCCAATCCTCAAATACACTGTAAGCTTTGTTAACCTGGTCATTTTTGTCCTGAATGCCCTTTGTTCGACCCCTTCTCCTCCCTGCCTCTCTCCAGCATCTGTGTCCATTTAAGCTCTTTCATCTTTCAAGGCTCAGCTCAAACTCTCCCCCATGTGAACCCTCCCTCCTCTCTCCTGCTCAGCACATGCTTTCTGCTCTCACCCATCACTAGCTTTCTTTGTGGTTAGGCAAGCACATGCTTTATGCCTCTGTGAAACTATAAGCAACCAGGGACCAGAGACCTGACTGAGGCATAACTGATCCTCACAGCATCCAGCGTTGTCTTGTACATAATGAGCATTTAGTAACTTTTTATGGAAAGAATGGCTTTTAAAAATCTATTCTACCAGACAAGAGTAAATAAAAATCATCTGTTGCTCTTAAAGGTTTCCATAACTGTGCACATATACAAAATCCTCCTGCCAAGTCAGCGAGCCAGACAGGCAAAGTAGGTTTTACTCTCCATTTTATTAATGAACCAGTGAGCTCCTAAAATGTATAAGGATGAGTCTTGGGTCACCCCAAGTCACCCTGAAAGTGGGTGGTAAGAAAGTGAGTATTAAAATTGGGCCTCCTGACCCACAGTCCCACGTGATCTTCAGTGCCAATACCTTCTACATGCTTTCCACTGAAGAGTCAGGTTTTCTGCCAGAATGATGATGAAAAAAGATTCTCTTGGTCTCATTTTCAAAAGACAATGCTTTTTACAGGAGAACAGTTCATAGTGAGTCAAGAGTATCCTTTACTGGGAAGAACACTTGCTTTAACTCCTGGGTATTTTAAAGAGGGGGCCTTCGGAAAACCATACTTTCCTCATTTGCAAAATGAGGGAGTTGGACTGGACACACTTGAAGTCACCTGTAGCTCTAACATTCTGGGAGTGATAGTCTATCATCAGATAAGAAAATTCTTGCCATTTCTTAACCCAGAAGATCCATAAACCCTGTAGGTCTTACTGGAGAGGATATTGTGGGGGGAGTCCCTGGGCCCACCTCAATCAAATCACGGAGCACAGGCACTTCAGGCCATTGTCTTCTCCAGAAAACCTGGGATTGTACCAGCAGTCAGGGGCCTGCTTGCAAAGGGCAGACTCACAATAATACCCTATTTTACTTTTGTCTTTCTGTGACAACTTGAGGTGAAAGGTCACATTTGGGAAGGTGTGCCACTATTTCCGATTATTTCTGGTGATCATTTGCCATACTGTATTAACTCATTCTTAAACAGGATATGATTAAAATTAATTTTATAAGAAGAAGGCAGTACATTTCATTTTATTGGGAAGTTTGAAAACCTTCTGGTTTTAGTACTTGAATTTATTGTTTGCTTCACAATCTCCATAACTACACCCATCCTGTTTATCACCCATAGGATAGGGCCTTAAGCATCTGGGTATTGCCTACGATAGCATCAAATTATTCCAGTGATTAAGGATTCCTAGAAGGGATGATGGAAAGTGCTAGAGGGAGAGGGATTCTTTCTGTTAGTGTAGATTCAGAGCATTAATTCAGAGGTCCTCAGGCAGGTGAAACGGGTGGTCTATTCTCCTAAGTGAACATACTATTGGACTCTTCCTTATATGTAGGCCCAGAAATAAAATTAGGAATCTGTTTCCTGGACCCCCATTTCTACCACTTTTCTAGGGCCCTGTTGTCCCAACACACAGTTTAAAACAAAGAGCAATGAATTAAAAATTAGGAAAGCTAGGTGAAGTTTCCATTCTGCCACCAACTCGCCTTAATCTTCATGCTGTCTCCTGGGCCTTATGATCCTCACATCAACAATAGGAAAAGATGCTATATTTTTAGTACAGTCTGTTACTTATTGGGTGGGCGAACTTAGGCAAAACCATTCAACCTCTAAGCTTAAATTTCTTCATTGGAAAATTGAGTTATAAGATATGTCTTGAGAAATAACAATATGTTCAACACAAATTTATCAAAAACTTATCATGAATTAGGATCCATTCCAGGTGTTTGTAATATAGGGGTGGATAAGACAGACACAAATATAGCCCTCCAGGAGCTTATGTTCTTAGTGGGATTTTATGAAAATTCAATGAGAATATCTACATTAGGTATGTATTAGTAGATATACATTGTATGTTATACACTTACATATACATTATGTATGTATATGATTATGGTGTACACAGTTTTTAATATGTAAGCCCAGGTAGTAGGCTTAGAATATTCTGTGCAGCGTCATAATAATAATTTTTAGGTTGAACCACATGACAGTGCTCATATTAGACAATTTTGACCTACACAGATGGCAATTGCATGTAGTTCAACCTAGTTATATTATTACTATCCTTGATTCCTCCTTACTCTAACCTACATATTTAATTAATCTCTAGTTTCTTAAAATGTACTCAAATTCTCTTCAGTCCACTCACACCTACTTCTCTACTGCTACTCCTTGAGGCCATAATTAAGTCTCTTTCTGGGAATGGCCATTTTTGCCTTCAGAATTGGTGGTTAGATAGAGAGAATGGTCAGGGGAAGGTACAAAAAACTTTGCAGAGGAAGTGAGCTGAATTGGTGTCTGTGTAGAGAATGGGATGGGATCTGTTCAACGGATTTTGAAAGAATAAAGTATTTTGATATAGGAAAAGGAGTCATCGATTCAAGCAGACTTAATCAAGTAGAATTGGGATTGAGCAAGAATAATTAAGTTTAATTCACTGTTACAGGTAACTTAAAACAAAGCAATTGGGCTCTTCTTGGCTAACGAAAAGGAAGTGACTGGCATGGGCACTGCTTATACTTCCTGACAATCTTGACTTCAAATATTCTTGTCAGGGATGTTTCTCAGTTTTGCTTTAATCATTTGTAAGTGATCATAAGAAATTGTTTACTCAGCACCAATGATGAAAAAACAGTCATGAGCTCAACAGATATTTCGAGGAGCTATTCATACATATTTTCAACATGCATCAAACACTACAATGAAAAGCTATGGTCTTCATTTCAGGAAACTTTAGGAGACCATTAAAAGACACTAAAAGGAGTGTTCTGATGGAAGAGAAGCAGAGAATTGTAGTGAGATTGAATGTAATAACTGGAAAAGAATTTATAGCTTATTTCATGTATAAAATTTTATAAAATATTTTATAAAATATAAATATTGCTCTCATGTTACAAATATGTGAACTGCAATTCAAAAAGATGACCTAGTATGTTAAAGTCATTCTGTGGACTATGAATCCTAGGACTCAAATATAGGACTTTAGAGCTGTAGGTATTAAGGAAGAAATAACTTGGAAAGGAATATATTATAATCTCTACCATCGTAGTAATTTTTAGAGTGTTAAACATGACATGTAGTTCATCTCAGTGCTTTGATTTAATCTTGCCAAAATGTGGTTCTACCAGATGGATTAGTCCCTCTATAAAAAAAAATCTTCCAGTGTCCTCTGGGAGAAAAGGCTAAGGCCCAATGAAACACAGGGCAACATTAGACTCTCACACACGCCAAAGAAAAATCTGCTATTGGAAGTCAGAGAAATGTGGGATTGGTGTGGTCTGGAGTAGTTCAAGAGTAAGGAATTGGGGACCACTCTTTAATAATGAGTGGAGGGAAAGAAGGGTGGCCATTGTTGGAGCGGCAGGATGGTAACAGCCAAAACAAAGGAGAAATGGCAGGAGTGAGCCCACTGTGTCTTGGATTGGGGAGAAGCCTGGTTATGGAGGATTGGCATTAAAGGAGAGGGCAAAAAAGACCTAGTGGTATTAGAGAACTCTTCCAGTTCTCTAATTCAGTGATCTTTTCTGTCCTAATTACCACTGGGAGGGAGCCAGAAAGAAAGAGCACATATTTTATCCAGCTATTAACCAATAACCTCCTAAGAAGTGCTTCTTAGAAGTGTTGAGGTAATCCAGCCACCAGTTAAACTGTCTTTGGATGGGAGGAAGTGCTATGCACTAGAGAAATTCCAGGGGAGTTTCAGCCCTCACCTGTGTGAGCTCACTTCCTTCATGTGTCACATATATAAATAATTAGAAGTCTCTTAGCTTTGAAACAGACTCCTAGAATATCAGAAGCAACAGGCCTTCCTGAGCTCAGGTAAGAGAACTTTCCCTCTACCTACAGTGTCTACAGATCTGGGGATCAGCCCAGTTTCTCCCATCATCTACCACAATGTGTTCAGGGTCACATCTAAATGAGCTTTTTCCATTAGGAAAAAATATCCTATAGGGTAGGGAATTGTCATGTTTATCTTTGTACTTCAGTACCTAGCCCAATATTCAAGATAGTAGGTGCTCAATAAATGCTGATTAAATTGTTGAGTTTATTGTATATTTACTACACACCTACTACATTCAAGGCAAACTAATGTTATTCTTTATTTGAAATGAATCAATCACTCATTATGTGCTAGGTGTATAAATTATACTTTATTTTATGTAAATGTCAAAACAAGTTCTGGGGTAAGTTTCATTATCATCATTCTGGGGCTAAGACAAAAGCCCAGAGAGATGAGTTGACTTGTCTAAGCTCCCAGAGATGCAGGGTGACTGACTAAATCATCCTGGTTTACCTGTGATTTCTGGTTTAAAAATGGAAAGTCCCCTGTGTCTCAGGAACACCCTAGGTCCTGGGCGAACTGGGACAACCTACATTGGTGGGAACTTGTGGGAGCAGAGATATGAATCCGGTTCTCTTGTCTCTAAACACAGAGTTCTTTCTAATTCTTTTGGGTTTGGTTTGTGTATTCCTTTTTCCTATGTCGGCAGTATCTCAGACGGGCATGGACATAAAATACACCTAGCACATTGCCTGGCATGCAGGGAAGAGTTCAGTAAGTGGTGATGATCATCAGTGTGGTGCTCAGCCGTACTGGAGCCTAAGGCAAAAAAAGGAAAGATGTACACTCCTAAGCAGAAGTTTTTATGTATTTTATATATGTTCTTTTCCCCCAAACATTAAAGTAGTTGAATAATATTGAAAAATTTAAAAGTAGCTGCCAATATTTACAACTGACAACATTATTGTAGGTTTAAACACTTTATTTAAGCCCCATAAAGAATTTATTATGATTTTACTTTCCTGGTGAAGACTCATCACTAATATTTTTATCATATGGTTCTCGGAAAAAATTAATCACTAAAGATACATGAAAACATATACTGTATGTAAGTAGATAGGAGTACTCGTTTTTCCTTTGGTCTTGGGTTCCCACACAGCTTAGCAAGGCACTTTCAGATTCTGCCCTTATTTAAAATAATGATATTTTGTTTAGCGTGATTTTTCATTAATTTTGATATTGCATTAAAATATTGTGTTGACCACTGAGGCTTTGTGCCCCCTAACATTTTGTGCCTGAAGTAAGTGCCTCTTCTCCTTGCCTTACTTAATACCAGCCTATTATTAGTTCATCTTAAAACCCAGTGAAGACTCTAAAGTGCCACCTTACGGACAAAGGCTCACCCCGAGAAGAAATGAGTTTTCCTCTGTCTTTCTTCTCTGTGTTTGGTATCATTTGATCTTCAGCAGGATTTAAAGTGTCAGGAAAGAGTGTGCTCTTGGATTCATCCCAGGTGTACCTGACTGCAGACTTCCTGGAGAGGGCACTGTGGGGTAGACACTGCAGGAGGGTGGAGAAGTCTTAGGTGGAATTGGCAGATTGCCCATTTGATCTTGCCTTTCCTTGGCAGTAAGATTGTTATGGAGTCATTGACTTTCTATTTGCCTTCTGGGCTGAGATAAATCAGCTCTCCCCAAATGAGTGATTTGATCTCCCACAAATGTCAAACAGAGCTAAGCTCCTCTGCCCTGAGGTGGCCATAAAATCCAATTTTCTCCAAGTGTTTCTGGTGGCTTGGCAACAGCTTCTGTGAGTCTGTTTCCCCCCAGTTTCCCGGAGGGTCTAAAGGAATCAGAAGAGTGAGCCATACTGGCATTCTGGAAGGGAAGATGATATACGTCAATTCAGAAACAAGTTTTGACATTTCCCCTGAGATGGCATCCTCTATCTACTCACTGTTTGCTGCTCCAGGACTTACCTGCTGGGCAATGATGATGGGGTTGGGATGGGGACAGAATAAAGGAGCAGGGACCAGTAACACCAACTCGCACTCAGATCCTGAGCAAGCAACAGAAGGCTCTTCTTTGAGGAGGCTTAACGTTTTTTCTCAGTAAGTTAGATGAATACGCCAGACTGTAGGAAGCCAGATAAAGATATTGAGTTTCCCCCTCATGAGACATCTGGGGGAGGCATGTCTCCGGTGACCGTATGGGCTTCTTAACGCACGAGATGGGGGAAATCAGTAAGTCACGCTCTTTTCTTTGAATTCCTAGCTCCTGTGGTCTCCAGATTCTGTCACAAGATGAAAGGTTCTGGTCTCCCCCACTGCCTTTTCTTGGCTGTGTTTTATCTCTTCTGGACGCCTTCTGCTGGGCTGAAGACACTCCATTTGGGAAGCTGCATGATCAGCACAGACCTTCAGCAAATGCAAAGTACATTTTCTGAGATACGGGACAGTGTGGTATGTGGGGGAGGCAACTCCCAATTTTGTAGCTGCTTCTTCCCTTCTCTACTTCTTTTCCTCTGTCTCTCAGCAGCATGGTCACAAAAAGAGGGAGGCTGGTGACTCCTTACCAGAAAAATGCATTCCCAAGAAACATCTGTAGTTCATGATATAAAAGTTTTTTGGAAAGAGACACTGATCACTGGGTCATGGCAAGGAGGGAATGAGAGGCCTTCATGTCTAAAGCCCAGGCAATCACCAATGACCTGTCATTTCTTGCCTTGCCTTCTTCTGTTTAGCAAGCCAAAGATGAAATCATTGATCTCAGAATCTTGAGGAAGACTGAGTCTTTGCAAGACATGAAGGTATGTGCTTGGCTCATAGGAGTTCTGGGAGGAAATATGAGCGAGGGGCAACTCTATCCCCCTGGGTCTAGTCCCCGGACACCCTCTCCCTACCAACACGCCAATCTTTTTTTGTAGCCTGCAGATCAGTGCTGCCTCCTCCGCCATATACTGAGACTCTACCTGGACACAGTATTCAAAAACTATCTGACCTCTGACCACCATATCCGCCGAAAGATCAGCAGTCTCGCCAACTCTTTTCTTACTGTCAAAAAGGACCTCCGACTCTGTGTGAGTAGGAGTCTAGCATAAAAGGATTCATCTCAGCACACAGCTTTGGTGACTTAGCAACTAAACTCTTTTTAACTTTTATTTAATAGATGGAAAAAACTTAGTCCAAAGGTTCTAATAATCTGTGTTGAGCCATATGATTAGGTGATAAGAACTCAGTTTTACTGACTTTTGGATCTATGCTCCATGTAAAAATCTAAAGAACTACAGAATGCTAGCTGTTTAATGTTAATGACAATTATCTCTTACTTATGGAATTAAGGTGAAGGATCTGATGGTGTGTGTACTAGTGCATACAGGGTCCAGGCAGCCAATCATTAGGCCATTGGATTTTGTCTCCAGATAGGGTCTGAGTAGTACTGATTAACTCAATTTTCTCTCTCATGGGGACTCTCTGGAAGAGGGTAGACCACAGCTGATGTGGGGGGTATAGGCCAGATGGAATACTGTGATCAGAAACTCTCCTCTAGAGCTACCTTTTTCTAAAAAGGAGCAATGAACTCTGTAATTGAGTCTAAAAAGCTGGCCTCCTCTTCTAAAGACGATTAGGTTAATGATCCCAAATGCTGAGGCCTGAAAAGACTTTTTTTAAAGAACGAAGTATCAATACAAAGAGGAGAATTCTCTTCTCTTTTATATCAATGGCAGGAAATCAGAATATTTAATAAAACCTATCACTCTTTGGCATTCTTTTCAGCATGCCCATATGACATGCCCTTGTGGGGAGGAAGCAATGAAGAAATACAGCCAGATTCTGAATCACTTCAAAGAGGTATATGCAATTTTGGCCTTGGTTGGGATGAATGTGTTTTTAGAACTGAGGTCATAGATGGGTGGGATGGGTATTCATACCGATAGGAATCCAGTAGCCCTCAGATTAATAGCCCTCTGAGGTCATGTGGACTCTCTCTCTGCTTTACTCCAGACACCCATGAAGCTCCAGAAGGGTGCTTTCTCTGGAACTTGCTTTGAGAAATAAAAGGGAATGACAGTGATCCAATCAAGTCACTCCAGAGACATATGATCTTCCTTCTGCACAAACAAGAGACTGTAGTTTTCCAATATTCACACACTCATACATACCCTCAAATACAGTCACCCACAAGTTCCCACAATCCCACACCATTGCTGTCTCTCACTTCAGTGACTTTGTACATCTACCAGGAAGGCCTGGAGTCCACTCCTCCTGACTAAGTCCATGCATCCTTTAAGACTCAGTCTAGGCATCACCTTCAAGAAGATGCTGCAACTTCTCTGAGTTTAGTGCCTCCACTGTCGTCCTGTGTGGACTCCATCACTTACTCATCATACTACATTTTAATTGCCTCCTTCTGCCTGTCTCCCTCACTAGACTGTTATACAATTCATCTCCAGATCCCAGCCCAGCCCAGTGCTTAGCACAATAAACATTTGTTCAGTTGAAGTATGCAGAAGAGGCAATTCCTGTGCACATGTGCACATGCACACACACTCTCACAGACATACACACGCCTTTTCAAAAGGCATTACTTTGAAAAACCTCATTACTTTGATTTCTGTGATATAAGGAGGCTTGGGATGCAGGCTCAATTCTGCTACTCCCTAGGGCCTCAGTTTCCCTGTGTAAGACCAGGGTGATTTTCCTTCCTCTTGTGAGATCTTGAGGTTCTTTCTATATAACTTCTTTCCAGTTCCTCCATGTTGAGAAGAATGCTTTGCTTACAATCTGCAACAGAACTGGCAATGAAAGGCAATCTGGCAATGAACTGGCAATGATTAACCTTGGGGTTCATGTTGTCTCTTTGTGATTTACTCACCACATAAGTGTGTGTCTTTCAGCTTAAGCCTCATGAAGTGGTGGTGAAAGCTTTGGGAGAGCTAGACATTCTCCTGCAGTGGATGGAGAAGACGAGATAGGAGGGAAACGACGACACTACTGACAATGTTCCTGGCTAAGAATCCCAGTCCTGAGTACTGTGGAGACATGACCCCAGACCATGGTCTCCTTGTTATATCATTTAATGCTGGCCATTGTGTGTACTGTTTATTTAATATTTGTTTCCTTATTGCGGTTTTTTTTCATGTGTTTCCTGTCTTAATCTAAATCACGGTTTTCTAAGATTTTGGTAATATCTTTTGTATTGTTGGATATATTTATTAATGCATTTATTTATTTTTGCTATTTAACCTATTTATTTTTGTACTTGAACATATCTTTTAAAAAAATTCATGGATTATATTTATAACCTGACTAGGGCATGTTATGTGTTTTCAAACAGTAAACAAACTTTAAATTCTAGACAAGTGGCTGGGGAGGGGTGTTCATTTTTTATTAAATTAAGTACATACTGACTGCCACAATAATTTTATAAACTGAAACAGTGGTTACTAAGTGGGGGTTGTGGAAGAAGTTCCAATGTGAAATTTATTTTATGAATAAAGTTTTGTTTGCATAATATCTGTTTGGAGTTTTTTTAAAAAAAAAACAGAAACAGAAAAATGACGAGTTTAAGCTTACATCTTAAATTACCTGAGGATCACTTGCTCCTTCGGGAAAGAAGGATGCAGGTGGGGACCTTCTCTCTCCTCCTGAACATCTGCCCAGCTCTGTCTCTCAGTTTATTCGCATCTCTGATCTGGTGGCTCTATTTTCCACAAAAAGGCACTGCGACTAAGGGAGGGGCTTTAGCCATCCCTACTTTCATCTTATTGACTTAAGCATTGACCTCTCTGTACTTTTTTTCCCCCTTATTTCAGATTACCAAACTCTTGAGTCAGAGATCTTGATTGCAACAAATTACAATGAGGGGGAGTCTCTATTTATAAGGGTTAAGTACACACACATGCAAAGTGTAGTTACTGAGCCTCGCCCAGAAAAGTACATAAGCCCCCTTTTGAGGCCCTGCCACTTTGGACTGTGCCCAGCCCCAGGATCTAGGTTGTTCCTGGGTCAAATCTTCATCTTCATGACCAACGATTAAGTCAGTGTTATCTTTCCAGGCCCCTGTCCTGTGGAGATGTTGAACTTCCCTGGGCTGCTTGCCTCCTTTCTCCCTACCTCACTAGCAACAGTACCCTCAGCTTAACAGTTCAGTTTTCCCAATTTCAGAAACAGCAGACTAGTGCTCCTACAGAGAGCTCTCTTTACTGCCTCTGGTTTCGGCCTGCACCCTGGTTTGTTTAAATTACTTCACTGATTTTTTTCTCATTATACAATTAAGAACTATCCAATAGAAAAAAATCTTTAAAATAAAGAGTAATATAAGGAAGGAAATTAAAACCACCCATTACTTCACCACCCATAGATAACTATTCAAACATTTAGGTGTCTTTTTATTTTTATTTTTTTAAGATTTTATTTGTTTATTTTTTGGAGAGGGGAAAGGGGAGAGAGAGGGAAACATCACTGTGTGGTTGACTCTCATACACCCCCTACTGGGGACCTGGCCTGCAACCCAGTCATGTGCCCTAGACTAGGAATCCAACTAGACCTTTGATTCACAGGATGGCGCTCAACCACTGAGCCACACCAGTCAGGGCAATAAGTGCTTTTTAAAATATATATAAATATGTAATATATAAATATATAAACAAAGGTGTCTTTTTTAGTATGTGTGCATATACATATATATACACACATACATACACGTGTGTGTATGTGTATGATTCAAATTATGAGTCTATCCTTATTAGCTGAGTAATTTGTGCTGTAAAACTTAACATTCTTAGAATTTAGTTTCTTCCTCTGGAAAACAGGATGATAATATCTACTTTTCAGGGAAGAGATGGTCTTTTATCTTCCTCTGAAAACAAGGCACTATCTGCTTTGATGCTCTTCATTGTAATCACTCATTTTCTATGAGATTTTCACCTTATGTCACCTTTCTTCTATCAGAATTTGCAGTCACATGTCCCCTGGTTTTCTCTAACTAGAACTTAGCTTCAACTATCAAGGAGGAATTGAGAAGTCAACTTCATTAAACTCAGTGTTAAACTTAGAACTGCCATCTCCAAGAGACATTGGCTGGCAATGAAGAGGTTTGGTTTACCTGCCAACGGTGTGAGTCTTCCAGACGGGTGTGTCTGAGGTTGACTCACAGAGCTGAGGACAAAGCTCCTTCATTTGTTTTTCTGGGAAGCATTTAAGAAGATGCAGAATCTTCTTAAAGTCTGGGCCATGGAAGGTGTAGACTTTTTGCAATTCTATTCCAACATTGATGTGTCATGCCTTCACTTCTTGGTTACCTCTTTGACTTTGTTATCTTTATTTGTCTCCCCTGGAGGATGACATCCTCCTCTAAATCATTTGTCTTTTTTCTATTTGACGTACGATTGTACCCAATGATGGGAAATTCAGTACTGGAGGGGTCAAGCCAGGTTAGGGGTTAAGGCAAATTCCACAAAGGTGCATTGTGGGACAGATCCTAAAGAATGGTTTATAATTTTCACTTCCAATTACAATAATTAAATTTATTGAAGTACTTAGTATGTGTCAGGAACTGTGCTGGGAACTTCACATATATCTTAATTTTTGATCCTTAAAACAGCCTTTTGAAGTGGAAGTATTATTACCAGTTTGCAAGTGATAATGTGCTCAGAGGTGGGAAGCAGTTTGTGCAAGGGCAAAACCACAAGTTGAATGTGCACCTTCTGACAGCACAGTTCTCTATGCTTTTCTGCTCTTTCCTCTTTCCCAACAGTGGCATCTTGTGTTCAGAAGCATAGAAGGGAGGATAAGTGAGCTTTGGTTTCATAGAAACCTGAGTGAAAATCTTGACCTTGGGTAAGTGAGATAGCCATCCTTAGTTTGTTTATCTGCAAAGTGGGGATTATACTACTTTCCACACTGGGATTAAGTGAGGACTAAATGAAATTGTTGCAACTAACTTGTACAAGCACTTGTTATGTATCAGGTAAAGTTCTATGCATGTTGCAAGTGTCCACTCATTTAATTTCACACAAACCTGATGACACATGTGCCATGGTCATTCCCATCTCACAGATGTAGAGACCAAAGACTAGAAAGTTAATGTATTTTGTCAAGTTCACACAGCTAACAATAGTGGAGGTGAAATATGAATACAGTAGACAGACTGGAGAACTACACATTTAACCACTTTACTTTGCTGGCTGGTTGGAATGCCCAGTACACAGAAAGCCTTGATCAAGAGAGTCTCTGCCTATTGCACCTGTTCTGCCTGGAGAAGAGAGGGACGAAACTTCCTCCCCAGCTGTGGCACTAAATACTAAGTTACTAGTGCACCTTATCTCAACAACATCTGTGTTGAACTTCATTTTCTTATGATTTCCTCAACAAGCAGAATGTAAATTCCTTTAAAGATGACAAGATAAATATGGTAAGGTTCTGGTTGATCTGTCGCCTCTGATTACTCTTATCTATTAGACCTTGGATGAGCCACTCTCTGGCCCTCAGTTTCTGCTGAAAGACTGAACATACATATGGACAATGGCTTAGTCCATATATAAACATAGAACTCTGACCTGCAATCTGCAGCAACTAGCCCAGGAAGCCAAACCATAACTTCTGTAGCAGTTGGCCCTGAAAGGCCAGAAGTTGATAGCTGACAGCCTCCCTAATTTTTGTTTCCACTTCCCACTTGGCATGAACAGGAAAAAGCCAAATATGCACCTGTAACCAATAGCACAGGATGCCTGGCTTCTAGTTAGCTCACCGACAGCTCCCCCTGCCAACAGCCTCCAATCAAGGCATACCTGAATGCTTCCTTTTTTTCTACTGTAAAGCATTCTCATCCTTGGAGGTTATAGCAAGCTCTGAATAAATTGCCTTTACTTGTTCTCTTTTGGGTGGTCTTCATTTATTCCACACTGCATTTGTAAAATAAAAGAGCTGGAACAGAAGATTCTGAATTTTAGAAATGGGATTGCTACCATGGTCTCAGGGGATCCAATGTAGCTGTTGTTGCCTCCCATTGCCTCACAGAGTTTGCATGGTTCCTGTGTCACCAGCATTGGATTCAGAATGTGAGGTGAGCACATCTGACTGGGTAGGCCTAGGTTATGCTCTGGATGCCAGGGAAAGGACAAGTCTTCCCTCTGATGGGAGGTGGGCTGCTTCTCACAAGGAAGGGCATCTCCCAAACCTAGGAATGAGATCCAAATGTGTGGAGACTCAAAAGAATAAAAATGTCTGCTATATCTTTCATTCTCACCATGGCTTTGGGGATGAAGAGCAAATGGACCATTCCTCTGCTGGACTTTTAAGCTCCTGGAGGACAGGACTTTGTCTTTTTAGCTTTTAAGCCTACTCTATTTCAGCAAACTATAACCCTATGTTACTAATAGCACCTGAATTCAAAAGCAAGACAATAGAATGTATTTAAAAGAAAAAAATTAAGAACTAAATGAAATTGCTTTTTCTGCTTATGTGACCCAGAACTAATTTTTTTCATGAATTGAGAGGCTTTAGTTTTTGCTAGAAAAGAGATTGGGCCTTGCCAACAGGAAGCTGCAGAAAAAATGGTGAGAGAATGACTGAATACAACCGCTCCCCAATTTCACTGGAAGGTTGGGAGGAGCAAAAGGTGACACTCTTCAGATCAACTCAGTTGTCAGGAGCCCTGAGTCAATCCTTAACTGGAAGAGGGTAGGACTCAAAGGCCTAGGGGCAGGAAACTGGATTACAAAGAGAGTACTAACATTTTTCAGTGCACATTCTTTGTCTTACTGAATGTCAGAAGGGGGAGAGTACATTCAGATCATTTTGCCGGGTAACTGGTGTTTAGAGAGAAAGTGATTTACAAAAGTTTATGTAGTGAGTGATGGCAGAGTTGGCATCAAAACTCAGGTTCCCACAGAGAGAAAACTAAGATGGCTGATTAAGTAAAAATGGCTCACTTCCTCACACAACCACATCAAAATTACAACTAAACTACAGAACAACCATTATTAAGAACCACCAGAAACTGAGCTGAATGAAACTCCTACAATTAAAGAATTAAAGAAGAAATCACATTGAGACTGGTAGGACGCACAGAGATGAGGAATGGGCTAGTTCCAAACACATGTGTGGCATATAAAAATAGGGAGGGATATCTTGGGAGCAAGGGGTCCCAGACTCACACCAGGCCTCTCAGCCCAGGGTTCCAGTGCCAGGAAGATAAGTCCCCACAACTTCTGGGTATAAATACCAGCAGGGAGGGACTTCCGCCAAGATGGAGGCATAGGTGGAAACACTGTGCCTTCTCCCACAACCAAGTTTGACTACAACAAAGGTTTGGAGAAACAAAGACACAACCAAAGGACAGAAAATTGAATTATATGGAAGTTCGACTACATCTAACCGTTCAACGGGGAAGGTAAGAGGGGCGGAGCCAGCAGCGAGCAGGGTCGGGCAGGACAGGTCCCCGGACCCAGGCGCGCAGGCAGATGGGAACCAGTTGGGGTGCAGGGCAGACCGCGGGCGCATATTCGAGCACAGTGAGACAGACCATGCAGGCCCCAGGGGGCGAGGGCTGACGGAGGTGGCACACACGAGTGCAGTGGGACGAAATGCGTGGGCCCGGTGACGGCAGCAACTGTGGCACTGGTGAGGGCCGTGGCAGCAGGCGGCGGACAGGACGCCATAGTCCCTCTTTGACCCGGCCCCCACATACAGCGTCACAACCCAGCGACTTAGTTGCCCTGCGGCACCGGTGAGGGCCGGGGCGGCAGGCGGCAGATGGGACGCCAGAGTCCCTCTTTGACCCCGCCCCCACATACAGCGTCACAACCCAGCGACTTAGTTGCCCTGCAATACCAGTGAGAGCCATTGTCCCTCTTTGAACCCGCCCCCACATACAACGTCACAACCCAGCGACTTAGTTGCCTTGTTCTAGTGAACACTTTTAGGGCTCTGATCCTGCTATGGAACAGGCATGAACAACCCAAAAGATGGCGCAAGAAGAACTCAAAGTCCCAGAGCCAATAACTCTCATCAACCGAGAAATTGCCAGCCTCTCAGAAGCACAATTCAGGACACTATTTATCAGGATGCTCACAGAACTGGTAGATTATAGTCACAAATTAGAGGAACAAAGTCACAAATTAGAGGAACATATGAAGGCTAAACTAATTGAAATGAAGGGAGATGCACAGGAAACCAATAGTGATGGAAAGGAAATGGGGACTCAAATCAATGGAATGGACCAGAAGGAAGAACAAAACATCCCACCAGAAAGGAATGAAGAAATGAGAATTCAAAAAAATGAGGAGAGGCTTAGGAACCTCCAGGACATCTTTAAACGTTCCAACATCCGAATTATAGGGGTACCAGAAGGGGGAAAGAAACAGCCACGAGTGGAAAACGTATTTGAACAAATAATAAAGGAGAACTTCCCCAGTCTGGCAAAGGAAATAGACTTCCAGGAAATCCAGGAAGCTCAGAGAGTGCCAAAGAAGTTGGACCCAAGAAGGAACACACCAAGGCACATCATAATTACATTAGCCAAGACCAAAATGAAGGAGAGAATCCTAGAAGCAGCAAGGGATAAGGGGACAGTCACCTACAAAGGAGTACCCATCAGACTGTCAGCGGATTTCTCAAAAGAGACCTTACAGGCAAGAAGGGGCTGGAAAGAAGTATTCCAAGTCATGAAATCCAAAGACCTACAGCCAAGATTGCTTTATCCAGCAAAACTTTCATTTAGAATGGAAGGACAGATAAAGTGCTTCTCAGATAAGGTCAAGTTCAAGGAGTTCATCATCACCAAGCCCTTATTATATGAAATGCTAAAGGGACTTATATAAGAAAAAGAAGATGAAAAATATGAACAGTGAAAGGACAGCAAACACACAGTTATTAACAACCACACCTAAAACAAAAGCAAACCAAGAGGACAGCTAGATCAGGAGTGGAACCATAGAAATGAAAAACACATGGAGGGTTAGAAACAGGGGGGTGGGAGGGGGATAAGGGGGGAGAAGGCACAGAAAATAGCATAGATGGTAGGTATAAAATAGATAGGGGGGAGGGTGAGAATAGTGGGGGAAATATAGAATCCAAAGAACTTGAGACACGTGGTTATAAACTAAGGGGGGGAGAATGGTGGGGGAGGGAGTGTGCGGGTGGAGGGGATTGAAGGGGGGGAATAGAACAACTGTAAAGGTATAATCAATAAAATATATTTTAAAAAAAGAATTAATACAAAAAAAATAAAATAAATACCAGCAGGGGCTGAGGTTGTGGAAAACAGAAACTTATGAATTCTCAGGCAGTCCCTCTTAAAGGGCCTGTGCACAGACTTACTCAAGCTCCAGTCCTATGCACAGACTTCCTTGGAGCTCGGGCACTGGGGCAGCAGCTTGAAAGGTCCCAGAGGCATACAGGGAGGAACTGAAGTATCTGGCATGAGGGCAAGAGCTATGGGGCAGCTTTTTCCCAAACAGAAGGGCTGGCAGAGGCCATCATTCCTTTTCTGAGTCCTTCCTCCACAGAGCTGGTAAGCGGGTGCCATATTTGAGACTCCATCAACCTGCCTCACACTGTTTGCCCTACCCTCCAACCCCTGTGATTCCCTAAGACTCTCCTCAGCCGACCTTTGGACCCATTCAATCTCTTTCCAGTGATTTTTCCATATTAATGTTTGTCTTGGCTCAAACTTAGGTTTTCCTAAATCCTCTCAAACACACTGTACCTTTCCCTAGGGAGCTCCATACCTCTTGCTAAATGGTCCCAGTCCTGGTATTAACAGCCGCTGGCCTTGGTTCAGAACCTGGCCTTGCTTGGACATTTCCAAGCCCAGCACTAGTAGTAGCCATCTGCAGATTGCTTTGTAGCTTATGCTGGGTGGCCCTGGGCAGAACACAAGTAATGGCTGACCTTGGCCTGTATCTCCAGGGAGATTGCAGAGACACTACACACAGTGGATAGCTACAGACCATGTGGGAGCACCACCATCCAACCACATCCACAAGCAACATACTCAAGGGACAAACTCAGCAGGCACCAGAGCCCTGTTGAAGTAGGTCCTGTTTTGTGGAGGGGGCCCCTGCACTGCTGATCCTCCAGGGTGGTTGGAGGTTGGTGGTCACTGATCACAGCCAGTACTTGCAGCTGATTGGCCTGGGTAAAATGCTCCTATTGACTTGCCAACAGCAATCAAGGTTCAACTACAAGAAGGGAGTATACACAGTCCACACATTGGGCTCACCTCCATTACCCAGCTTGGGTAATAGGGGATGCTGTGTCAAGGGACTCTATAGGACACCTAGCTTAAGAGGCCACTCTACTAAGCCAGGGATCCACAGAAGCTCTACCTAATGTACAGAAACAATCACAGGGAGGTTGCCAAAATGAGGAAGCAAAGAAACATGGTCAAAATGAAAAAACAAAATAAAACTCCAGAAAAAGAACTAAACAAAATGGAAATAAGCAATTTGCTAGATGCAGAGTTTAAAACATTTGTCATAAGGATACTGAGTAAACTTAGCAGAAGAGCAGATGAACTCAGATAGAGCTTCAACAGCATTAAAAAAAAGACATGAAAACCACAAAAGAAGAACCAGTCAGAAATGAAGGACATACTAACTAAAATGAAGAACATTTTATAGGGGATCAACAGAGAGTGAATGAAGCCAAGATTCAATCAGTGATTTGGAATATAAGGTAGCAAAAAACACCCAACCAAAACAGTAAGAAGAAAAAGGAATCCAAGAAAATGAGGATTGTGTAAGGAGCCTCTGGGACAATTTCAAGCATACCAATATTCGCACCATGCGGGTGCTGAAAGGAGAAGAAAGAGAGCAAGAAATTGAAAACCTATTTGAAAAATAATGACAGAAAAAGTCCCTAACTTGAAGGAAATAGACATTTGAGTCCAGAAAGCACACAGAGTACCAAAGAAGATCAGTGCAAAGAGGCCTATGCCAAGACATATCATAATTAAAATGCCAAAGGTTAAATACAAAGAGAGAATCTTAAAGTAGCAAGAGAAAAGAAAGTTAATCACCTACAAAGGAGCTCCATAAGACTATCAGCTGATTTCTCAAAAGAAATTTGCAAGCTAGAAGGGAATGGCAAGAAACATTCAAGGTGATGAAAAGCAAGGACCTACAACCAAGATTGCTCTACCCAGCAAGGATATGATTTAGAATCTAAGGACAGATAACGGGCTTCTCAGATAAGAAAAAGCTAAAGGAGTTCATCATCACCAAACCAGTATTATATGAAATGTTAAAGGGTCTTTTTTAGGGAGAAGATAAAAACTATGAACAATAAAATGATAATAAATACATATCTATCAATAATTAAATCTAAAAAAACAAAATAAATAAACAAGAAGAACAGAAACAGAATTATAGATACAGAGATCATATTGATGGTTGCCAGATGAGAGGGAGGCCGGGGGATGGGTGAAAAGGTGAAGGGATTAAGAAGTACAAATCAGGGACTTCTGGCCAAGATGGAGGTGCAGGTGGAAACTCTTTGCCTTCTTGCACAACCAAAAGAAGGACAACAACAAATTTGAAAACAAAAAGTAACTACAACTGCCAGAAAATTGAGCTGTATGGAAGTCCGACAACCAAGGAGTTAAAGAAGAAACATTCATCCAGACTGGTATGAGGGGTGGAGATGGGCAGCCAGGGTGTAGAGGACTTATGTCAAGGTGGCAGCTGGAGGACCAGGTGGGCAAGGAGGCAGCTAGTAGAGTGGGCAGTTCCACATCTGCATGTGGATAAACTGAAAGAAAAAACTAGGGGGTGAGACAGACCATGCAATCCAGGGTTCCAGTATGAGGAAAAAACCCTCCAAATCTCTGATCGAAAAAACCTGTGGGGGTTGATATAGCAAGAGAAACTCCCAGCCTCACAGGGGAGTTTGTTGGAGAGACCCACAGGGTCTTAGAACATACACAAAACCATCCACTCGGGAATCAGCACCAGAAGGGCCCAAATTGCTTGTGGGTAGTGGAGGAAGTGGCTGAATGCTGAGTGAGAGCTGAGCAAGTGACACTGTTCCCTCTCAGACCCCTCCCCCACATATAGCACCAGAATGCAGCAACATGGGTTGCCCCACCCTGGTGAATCCATGTCTCCACCCCTTACTGAAAAACGGGTGTGCCACAACAAGAAAATATGGCCCGAATGAAAGAACAGATCAAAGCTTCATACAACTAAGAAACATACAACTAAGTGATGAAGAGATAGCCAACCTATCAGATGCAGAGGTCAAAACACTGGAAATCAGGATACTCACAGAAATTATTGAGTATGGTCACAAAATAGAGGAAAAGGTAAAGCCTATGAAAAGTGAAATAAAGAAAAATGTACAGGGAGCCAACAGAGAAGGGAAAGAAACTGGGACACAAATCAATTGTTTGGAGCAGAAGGAAGAAATAAACGTTAATCCAGAAAACAACGAAGAAACAAGAATTTGAGAAAATGAGGAGAGGCTTAGGAACCACTGGGACAACTTTAAACATCCCAACGTCCAAATTATAGGAGTGCTAGAAGGAGAAGAGGAAGAGCAAGAAATTGAAAATAATGAAGGAGAACTTCCCCAATCTGGCAAAATGAATATACTTCCAGGAAGTCCAGGAAGCTCAGAGAGTCCCAAAGAAGTTGGGCCCAAGGAAGCATGCACCAAGGCACATCATAATTACATTACCCAAGATTAAAGACAAGGAGAGAATCTTAAAAGCAGCAAGAGAAAAGGAAAGAGTTACCTACAAGGAGTTCCCATAAGACTATCAGCTGATTTCTCAAAAGAAACCTTGCAGGCAAGAAGGGGCTGGAAAGAAGTATTCCAAGTCATGAAAGGCAAGGACCTACATCCAAGATTACTCTATCCAGCAAAGCTCTCATTTAGAATGGAAGGGCAGATAAAGTGCTTCCCAGATAAGGTAAAGTTAAAGGAGTTCATCATTACCAAGCCCTTATTATGTGAAATATTAAAGGAACTTATCTAAGAAAAGGAAGATAAAAATATGCACAGTAAAATGGCAACAATCTCACAATTATCAACAACTGAACCTAAAAAAATAAAAACAAAAACAAATTAAGCAAACAACTAGAACAGGGACAGATTCACAGAAATGGAGATCACATGGAGGGTTATCAGTGGGGAGAGGAAGGGGAGAGATTGGGGGAAAAGGTACAGGGAATATGAAGCATACATGTAGGTACAAAATAGATAGGGGGAGGTTAAAAATAGTATGGGAAATGTAGAAGCCAAAGAACTTATATGTGTGACCCATGGACATGAATGAATGGTGGGAAAGGGGTACAGGGTTGAGGGAAACAAAAGGGAGAAAAATGGGACAACTGTAATAGCATGATCAACAAAGTATATTTAAAAAAGAATAAAGAAAGATAAAAAAGAAGTGCAAATCAGTTGTTAAAGAATAGTCATTGGGATTTAAAGGACAGCATAGGGAATACAGTAGTCAAAGAATATAATTGCATGACCCATGGATATAGACAACAGTGTGGGAATTACCTGAGGGAGAGGGGATGGTCTGGGTAGAGGGGGACAAGGAGGAAAAACTGAAACAACTGTAATAGTATAAACAATAAAATATAATTTAAAAAACCCCTCAGATTCCTGTACTTCTAGGATCTTTAAACATGAATTCAAGTCAAGTATAAACAAAAATTTTCCAGGTTGGAAATGAAGAAGTAAAACTGCCATTATTCATAGATGACATGTTTGGTTAGGTAGAATATCTGATGGAATTTACAAAAAGCTATTAGAACTAATAAGAAAGATCTGTTTGGTAGCAGAATATAAGATTGATATACAAAGATCAATTGTATTTCCATGTACCAGCTAAACACAATTGAAAATTTAAAAAATTACTATTTCCAATAGCATCAATTTTTTAAAATACTTGGGCATAAATTAAGGACAAAAGGTATAAAAGATCTCTCCACATTAGACACTGCAAACCATTGCTGGGAGAAATGAGAGATGATCTGAATAATGAGGGGCTATACCATACTCATGGGTTAAAAGTCTCAGTGTTGTTAAAATGTCAGTTATCTCAAAATTGATGTATAAACTCAATGCAATCATAATAAAAATTGTAGCACAGCAATCTTATTAAAGATAGAAATTGACAAATTCACTTTAAAATTCATTTTAAAATGCAACAGACCTAAAATAGTCAAAATAACTTTGAAAAAGAACCACATTGGAGGATTAATATTATATGATTTCAAGATTTATATAAAACCATGGCAATAAAGACAGTGTGATATTGGTGTAAAAACAGATAAATAAATCAGTGGAACATAAAATGTCCAGAAAAAATTCCCAACATATATTGGCAATTGATTTTTGATAAAGGTGCAAATGTGATTCAGCTAAGACGGAGTAATCTTTTCAAGAAATACTGTTAGGGACTTCCGCCAAGATGGAGGCATAGGTGGAAACACTGTGCCTTCTCCCACAACCAAGTTTCAATACAACAAAGGTTTGGAGAACTAGACACACTCAAAGACCAGAAAACAGAATTATATGGAAGTCCGACAACTACGAACGTTCAACGGGGACGGTAAGAGAGGCGGAGCCAGCAGTGGAGCTGGGGCGGGCAGGACAGATCCCCCGACCTAGGTGGGCAGGCAGCCCGGAACCAGTCGGGGTGTGGGGCAGACTGACCTCGGTCGCACATTCTCGAACAGTGAGACAGACCACGCAGCCCCCAGGGGGTGAACCCAGTGGTGGAGGGCTGATGGTGGTGGCACACTCTCGTGCAGTGGAATGAAATGTGTGGGCCTGGTAGCCGTGGTGGCTGCGGGGTGGTGGCTGCAGTGCTGGTGGGGGATGCGACAGCAGGCGGCAGACGGGAAGCCATTGTCCCTCTTTGACTCCGCCCCCACATACAACGTCACAACCCAGCGACTTAGTTGCCCTGCTCTAGTGAACACTTTAGGGCTCTGATCCTGCTATGGAACAGGCACGAACAGACCAAAAAATGGCGCAAGAAGAACTCAAAGTCCCAGAGCCCATAACTCTCATCAACCGAGAAATTGCCAGCCTCTCAGAAGCACAATTCAAGACACTGTTTATCAGGATGCTCACAGAACTGGTAGATTATAGTCACAAATTAGAGGAACATATGAAGGCTAAACTAATTGAAATGAAGGGAGATGTCCAGGAAACCAATAGCGATGGAAAGGAAACTGGGACTCAAATCAATGGAATGGACCAGAAGGAAGAACAAAACATCCAACCAGAAAGGAATGAAGAAATGAGAATTCAAAAAAATGAGGAGAGGCTTAGGAACCTCCAGGACATCTTTAAACGTTCCAACATCCGGATTATAGGGGTACCAGAAGGGGGAAAGAAACAGCCACGAGTGGAAAACTTATTTGAACAAATAATAAAGGAGAACTTCCCCAGTCTGGCAAAGGAAATAGACTTCCAGGAAATCCAGGAAGCTCAGAGAGTGCCAAAGAAGTTGGACCCAAGAAGGAACACACCAAGGCACATCATAATTACATTAGCCAAGACTAAAATGAAGGAGAGAATCCTAGAAGCAGCAAGGGATAAGGGGACAGTCACCTACAAAGGAGTACCCATCAGACTGTCAGCGGATTTCTCAAAAGAGACCTTACAGGCAAGAAGGGGCTGGAAAGAAGTATTCCAAGTCATGAAATCCAAAGACCTACAGCCAAGATTGCTTTATCCAGCAAAACTTTCATTTAGAATGGAAGGACAGATAAAGTGCTTCTCAGATAAGGTCAAGTTCAAGGAGTTCATCATCACCAAGCCCTTATTATATGAAATGCTAAAGGGACTTATATAAGAAAAAGAAGATGAAAAATATGAACAGTGAAAGGACAGCAAACACACAGTTATTAACAACCACACCTAAAACAAAAGCAAACAAAGAAGACAGCTAGATCAGGAGTGGAACCATAGAAATGGAGAACACATGGAGGGTTAGAAACAGGGGGGTGGGAGGGGGATAAGGGGGGAGAAGGCACAGAAAATAGCATAGATGGTAGGTAGAAAATAGATAAGGGGGAGGGTGAGAATAGTGGGGGAAGTATAGAATCTAAAGAACTTGAGACACGTGGTTATAAACTAAGGGGGGGAGAATGGTGGGGGAGGGAGTGTGCGGGTGGAGGGGAATGAAGGACGGGAATAGAACAACTGTAATGGTCTAATCAATAAAATATAAAAAAATTAAAAAAGAAATACTGTTAAAATAATTAGATATCATATAAAAACAAATGAACTTGAATCTGTACCTTATTCCATATATAAGAATTAACCCAAAATGTATCAGCGGTTCTAAATGTACAATCTACCACTATGAATTTTCTCAAAGATAACCTGAGCAAAAAGATTTGTGACTTTGAGTTAGGAAAATAATTCTTAGATATGACATCAAATGCAGAGTCCATAAAAGAAATGAACTGATAATTTGGACTTCATTAAAGTTAAAAACTGCTCTTCAAAAGACTTTGCTCTTAAAAAGATAAATCATTGTCTAGGAGTAAATATTTGTATATCCTTTCTGTATATGATAAGGAACTAGAGTCCAGAAAATATAATGAATACTCACAACTCACCCTGGCTGGTGTGGCTAAGTTGGTCGGAGTGTCATCCCATAACCAAAATGTTGTGGGCTGAATTCTTGGTCAGAGCACATACCTAGATTTCTGGTTTCAACCCCAGTCTGGGCCTGGGTCCTCATGACTCCTGGTCCAGACATGTACAATCCTGGGTCCAGGCTTACATGTGAAGGCAACTAATCAGTGCTTCTCTCTCTCCCTAAAAGCAATGGGAAAAATGTTCTCAAGTGAGGATAAAAAAAATAAAAAAGAATACTAAAAACTCATTTATAAGAAAATGACCCAATTAAAAAAGTAAGCAAAGGTTTGAACAAACACCAAAGAAGAAAGATGGCAAAAAAGAAAAAAACACACAGAAAGATGCTCAGCATCATTTGTCATTATGTAAATGCAAATTAAAACCACAATGAGATTGCACAACATACCTATTAGAATGTCTAAGATTAGCCCTGGCTGGTGTAGCTCAATGGATTGAGCACAGGCCTGTGAACCAGACAATCGAGGTTCCATTCCCAGTCAGGGCACATGCCTGGGTTGCTGGCCAGTTCCCAGCAGGGGACCCACGAGAGGCAACCATACATTGATATTTCTCTCCCTCTCTCCTTCCCTTCCCCTCTAAAGATAAATAAATTAAAAAATCTTTAAAAATGTGTTTTTTTAAAAAAGGACGTCTAAAATTAAAAAGATTGACCATATCAATTGTTGTCCAGGTCAACAACTGATATGGGGAGGGTATGGAGGAACTGAAACTGTAGTTTACTGTTGTTAGGAATGTAAAATGATACAACACTTTAAAAACAGTTTGGCAGTTTCTTAAAAATTAGGCAAACATTTATTGTATGACCCAGCCATTCCACTCCAAGTTTATCTAAGAGGAAAAAAGCATGTATCAATACAAAGACTTGTCCATGAATGCCCATGGAAGCTTCATTTTTTAAAAAATAGAAGACAATTTGAAACAGCCTAAATATCCACCAATAGATAGTTTAAAAAAAATGTGGTGGATGTGTTCATTATCTTGATGGTGGTGATAGTTTTACAAAGGTATATATACACCAAAACTAATCAAATTATACATTTTATGTACATGCAGTTAGTTCATTGCATGACAATTATATATCAGTAAAGCTGTTTAAAAAAAGAGTTCAATTCCAGACAAATTTTCTTCCTAGGCATTGTGGAAGTTCCAGACATATATAAAGAGAATGGAGTTGGTAGGAGAAGTCACTATCTGTCAATATCATGACTGTCCGGAAGGTGTCCAGTCATGTAATATGAAAGATAGAGACATCTGTTGAAGATAAAAGATACAAGAAGCATTGTACATAGAACAATGATGCCTCAGTTTCCTTCAAAGAGGGCACCTTGGGACCTCACACAGTTCTCTCAATCACCATCAGCTGCCCCGTCATATTTTCCTGAATCTCATCAATGGCCTAAAATCTCTTCCCTTTCAAAGGTGATTTTAGTTTTGGAAAAAGCTAGAAGTCGCAGGGTGCCAAATCTTGGTTGTAGATGGGCTGAATCACCTGGGTGATTTGATGTTTCACTAAAAAGCTGCACAGGACGTGATGCATGAATAGGCACATCATCACGATGAGGCTGCCAATCACCAGGTGCCCATAGCTGTGGCCTTCTGAATCATCAAAATAGTTTCTGTGGAGGAATGTTCAAGCTTAACACAAAATTTGATACAGATTCGTTGCTCTACTTGCTCAGTCATTTTGAATGTGATGGCCACCCAGTACATATGCTCACTCAATGGCATCTACCACCCCCACTGACTAGTAGAGTGAAGTCACTGTAGGATGAGTAAGGATGGCAACAAGTGACATGAGAAAACAAAGGACCTTGAAGTCTTGCTACCCTAGGGAAGTGATTCTATCTTGTGTAAATGTCAGTACTCCCTGTCACATGAATAGCATATAGCAGTTCCAAACAGCTTTATTTAACCTACCTCTTTTACTTTTCATGTCCTACCTCCTATCAAAGTGATATAGAGTGGCTTATAAAGATACATGCAATACAACAAGATTTAAGGACAATAGATGAAACCCTTGGAACAAAGACAATACCCTGAGGTTGAACTAAGATTGTTCCACAAAGGGCAGATCATGAGGTTCTGACATGAAAGTTGTCATATGGGTCAAAATTTGTCTCAGAGCTTTACAGAGTCTGGAACAAAGAGGGGAATGTGGTTTCTACAAAACTCACTCAGCACTTTGTTCAGGCTACCTCACTCAGCCCTCACAGACCCCACACAGTAGGTGTGCCTCTCCGACCAGTGGCAGAGTGCAGTGACTGTTCTGCAGCTGCTGGAGAGCAGGTGGATATGAAGAAGGCTCTTCCTCTTCATCTCGGCTGCCTGAAGGAGGAAACAGCTGCTGGCTTTTAACTTCTCACTGAGAAGAATTCAAGAAAAGTTGGAAAAATCAGAAAATATGAAAAAAACTGTTTGAAGGCATTAGAAAAATAACAAGACAGACATAATTACAGGGCTGAGGTCTGGGAGCTGGAGTCTAGAGAAGTGAAACCAGCTTTGGGGACAACTTTTCCCTGAGGAAAGTTATCCAAATTTAGAAAAGTTGATAAAAGGTTGGGAGACTGAGAAGATGTACAGAACTTCCCACAGACTTACAGGATCAGAGCAACAACAATCAGTGTTCAGAGCCTGCTGAAGAGGGTTCCTAGTAACCTCCCTGACAAGCTTCAGACTGAAGTCCCAAAGTGCTACACATACCCTGGCAGTCACGATCATCCTTAAATAGACCAGCCAGAACAGGGACAGAAAACCAGCTTTGAATCGTCTCTGTCTATGATTGGACTAAAGTAATCTGAGATTATCATTCCCCTACTCTCCTTCCAGAAGTAAATATAACTCCACCTCAGAGGAAGATAATATTTTAAGTTTGAAATTGTGTTTATAATTTTTCAGATATAATGTCTAGAAATGCTTGGAATAGGCAAATGCATGGGGACAGAAAGTAAACTAGTAGTTTCCAGGGGCTAAGGGTATGGAAGAATTGGGGAGTGACTGCTAGTAAGTACCAGGTTTTGGGGGTGATGAAAATGTTCCAAAGTTGGAAAATGGGGCTAGTTGAAAAACCTGTGAATATACCTGAAATCAGTGAACTGTCCACTTTAAATTTTATGGCATGTGAATTACATCTTGATAAAGCTATTATTTTAGAAATGAAGATGAAGTAAAAATTTTTCAGATAAACAAATTTTAGGGGAAAGTGGAAGTAGTTATTTAAGACATAATGATTTGAGGACTAAATGATTTGGCTTGTTAGGAAATGATTTTGTTCTCATAAACTTTCACTGTTATTGTTAATCAAGAGTTCTCTCAACGAATTCTGATTCTGAAGTTTTCATATCATATTCTCATGTGATTTCTTTTGAGGCCTGAGTATTAACATTTTAAATCAACTTCACAGGCTCCCTAAATAGACTGATAAAACCTGGGATTGGCCCCAGTAAATTCTTTCTACATGGAGGACTACAATCAGCACTTAATCAGATATTTTCCTAAAGGGAAGATCATGTGATTAAAGCATAAAAAGTTGTGTGTAGCCACCTCAAGCTCTTTGAATTAGTAAAAGGTATTAAGCATGTCATGGTAATATGTAAGATATTAGTAATATTTTAATGATAGCTAACTCTCATGCTTACTTATGTGTCAAGGTCTCTTCTTTTGATTTGCATATATTTTCTCATTTAATACTCACAAATACTTATGAGGTGGCTAGTATTGTTCTTCTCATTTTACAGAAGACTGAAGCCCAGAGGAACCCAGTGGCTCACCCAAGATCAAAGTTGCAGAGCCAGTACTCCATGACTGCACATCTCCAGCACCCTGTGCTGCTCCTACACAGCCAGGTTGGGAGTCAGAGACCTGGGGTCAAGTCTAGATAGTTCTATGAGCTCAGGAAAATTGCTAAACTTCTCTTCACCTTGATTTTCTAATCCATAACATGGATATATGCAATCTGCTCTATCTGTATCACAGAGTTTTTCTGGTATCAAATTGTGGAGGTACTTTGTAAAGTGCTATACTACAATCTGGCTCTTGGACTAGAGCTGAGACCCACCCCTAATTGCTCAACCCTCATGAAATGATGCATTCCAGTCCCATGCTACCAAAGTACCTCCAAACAACAACCACTTTCAAGGTGTGTGGGTATCCTAGGTCCAAGAAGTGCTCTGAGTATAAACTGGGAAAGCTGTTTCACTGAACATTGTAATCCTTTGGGCTCACACACCTTATAAGGGGTAAATGTGACCTTTTAACATCTTTTGGTTGCAGCAAGTTGACATCAAGAACCTGGTGAGGAGATTCCCATTCTCACCACCACTGGGGCAGCAGTTGGAGTTTGCAACAGCAGGCTCCCCAGTCCTGGCGGCAGAAGTCAGTTCATGGGCATACCAGTAGAAACACTCCTTTGGGGATTCTCAGAAACACTTGAGGGAGTGAACTCAAGAGCCTAATCTGTTTATGTGAGCAGATGGGGCCACAGAAATTTGAGATTTTTCATTTTTAGTTTATAGTCACAGGCTACTGAAACCTGGACATTCATGTTATACTATTCCAGGTTATTATTATTATTATTTTATTGTGAGTAAGCAGAATTTACTCAACAGGACTGAGCTATTGGATCGACTTTCTTATGGGGCCATTTCTCTAGCTTGGGAAGAGGGGTGGTGACTTTTTCAGGGAGAAAATATTTCACAGTGGGAAAAACCCTCTCTTTCATGAGCAAAGAGGATATTTTCCAGAAGTCGAAGGCAGAGTCTAAATGGAGAGAGCCCTACCCTGCCCACTGTTGCTGCAAGCAGTTTCTGATTTTCATCACTCTTTTGACTTTTGAGGATTCTTTGGATTTGATCATTCACCTGTGGGTAAAGCCTGGAGATAAGGAGCCCAAACAAACAAAGATTTTGGCTGAACAACTCAAGTAATTTTGCATTTCAAGCATCATCTGTAAGCTTTATTAGGAACAAAATCTCCAGTCCTCATATTCTGAGGCAAAGTCAGAACATGCATGTGCACACATGTATACATGCAATCTGCTTTGACAGTCAACAATGTATCATGACCATCTTTCTATGTCAAGGCAATAACTGGTGGTGAAGACATCCCAGATTCTGTGAACAGAAGAGAGGAGGCACAAGGTGGAGATGAGCAGCTCCATTTGGTTACACATCTCCGATATGTAGAGGTATGGTGGGAGATAAAGCTGGGGAGGTCTCAGAAAATGTGCACTTACAGGTCAGAGAATTTCAGTAATTTTCAATGGGCATGGTAAAACTAACGATTTATTTAAATTAAAAAAATTTTAAAAAACATTTGCACTTGTACTTAAACTTTTTTAATCTTGGAAAATATAAATCAGCTATTAAAGAAGTAAAATACCCATTACCTCACAATTCGAGGGTATTTATACTTCTAGATCACTTTCAATACATATGACCATTTTATCCTTTTATTAAAATGAAATCATATTTCACATTTCATTCTGTTATCTGGTTTTTAACCATAAAATGTTATAAGAGCTTTTCTAAGAATATACATATAAATTATTTTTAGTGGCTGAATAGCAAGCATTACATTACATGAACTTTTACCCACAGAAATAACCAGCTAAGGAAGTGCTCTTGGAAGATGGCGGCAGAGTAGGACAAAGGATTTCGCTTCCCTCCAAAAACCGGGCTGATCTGCGGAGGAGTGCAGCGGATAGCCAACAGGGACCCAGCATATAGGAAGGCAGGACTCCAGAAAGTGTAGCGGACACTGAATGACTAGAGGTTAAGGAGAGGAGACGACTGCAGATCAACAAGGTATGAAGGAACAGTGCAGAGGCTGCAGGCCCTCCGCTGGGCTGTGCCTGGGCCCTGGCTGGGCCACTGGTCTCTGAGAGCTGAGGGCGGGCAACAACAACCCTGAGAGAGAACTAGTCACTGGCACCCTCCCTATCGATATGGCAGGGCACAGATTGGAAAACACCAGGAGAGATCAGTTTGCCTGTAGTGGCAGAGAGAGGAGTGGGCATTGGGAAGCAAACCAGAGAGCTCTGATAACCCTTGGAGTCAGGCTGTGGTTGCCGACTTGGGAGAACTGAGAGCCGCCCGTGCATTCCCTGTAGCATGGGGTCAGAGCCTGGTCTGCCACAGACCCTGTGAGCCTCGGGCTACTAGCAAGGCCCCTGGAAGAGAGCCAGCCATCAGCTCCATCCCTACCCAGCCGGGCACAGACTGAGAAGCACTGGGAGTCAGGTTGTGGCTGCTGGCTTGGAAGAATAGTGAGTTGCCCTGCGTGTTCAGCCACAGCACTGGGAAAGGTCCGCGCCCAAGTCTGAGAGACCAGGAAAGCCTGGCTGGGAGCGCGTGCCCTCATGCCAGGCCAGGGCTGGGAAGCCTGGGGAAAAATCTGCTCTCAGTGGGGCGTGGGAGAACAGCACCAGTCTGGATCTTGGGAGGGCACTGGCGAGACCAGTTGAGTTCACCGAGACACGAGAAAGGCCACACTAACAGCCCCTCAGGCTGCTGCAGCTAGTGAGACCAGAAGAAAAGGTTTGGCCAGCTGGAAACCAACAAAAGGAGTAGGTGGAAGCAGAGAACACCAAGATACCTGCAGGAGACTGCACCACTGAATTTCACAGGCATCCTACCACAGAAGTTCACACCATAAACCCAGGGAACCAGAACAGATCAATTTAAGAAGCTGAGGCCAACAAGAAGAACAACACAAACAATGGGAAGACAAAGAAACAATCCCCAAATGAAAGAAAAGGAGGAAGTCTCAGAAAGAATGTTAGATAAAACAGAGACAAGTCAACTATCCGATATTGAATTCAAAGCACTAGTTATCAGGAAATTCAAAGAGCTTACCACGAGCTACCAGAAACTACAGGGGAGCTACAATGAACTCTCTGCAAACTATACCAACATGAAAAAGGAAATAGAAACCATCAGCAAAGGCCACGAGGAAATGAAGAATACAATTTCTGAACTGAAGAACACAGTAGAAGGTATGAAGGTAGGATCGATGAGGCGGAAGACTACATAAGTGAGATTGAAGACAGGGTAGAAAGAATCTCCCAGATGGACCAAGTAATGGAAAAAGAGAATCAGAAAGAATGAGGAGAGTTTAAGAGAAATGCAAGACAATATGAAACGTAATAATATCCGAATAATAGGAATACCAGAAGGAGAAGAAGAAGAACAAGGGCTAGAAAACCTACTTGAAAGAGTAAAAACGGAAAATTTTCCTAAGTTGAGGAGAGATAAAGTCACACAAATCCAGGAATCGCAGAGAGTCCCAAATAGGTGGAACCCAAAGAGGCCTACTGCAAGACACATCATCATTAAAATGGCAAAACTCCAAAACAAAGAGAGAGTCCTAAAGGCAGCAAGGGAGAAAAAGCAAGTAACATACAAGGGGGTCCCAATAAGGTTGGCTACTGACTTCTCAATGGAAACATTCCAAGCAAGAAGAGAATGGCAAGAAATATTCCAAGTAATGAGAAACAGAGGCCTACAATCAAGGTTACTTTACCCAGCAAGGGTCTCAATCAAGATAGAAGGCCAAATAAAGAGTTTCCAAGACAAAAGAAGTCTAAAAAAATACACCTCCACCAAACCAGCTCTACCAGAATTACTAAAAGGGCTGCTTTAAGGAAAGGAAGGAAAAGAGAGAGACGGAGAGGAACACAGGTACATAAATGGCAATGAATAAGTACCTTTCAATCATAACCTTAAATGTAAATGGATTAAATGCACCAATTAAAAGACACAGAATAGCTGAATGGATAAGAAAGCATGACCCACACATATGCTGCCTACAAGAGACCCACCTCAGGTCAAAAGACCATCACAGACTAAAAGTGAAAGGACGGAAACAAATTTTCCATGCAAATGGACAAGAAAAAAAAGCCGGGGTAGCAATTCTCATATCAGACAAAATAGATTTCAAAAACAGGGCCATAAAGAGAGACCCAGAAGGTCACTTCATAATATTCAAGGGAAGAATCCACCAAGAAGACATTAACATCATAAATATATATGCACCCAACATAGGAGCACCCAAATATATAAAGAAAATTCTAGAGGACCTCAAGAAAGATATTGACAGCAACACAATTACAGTAGGGGATTTTAACACTGCACTGTCTAAAATGGACAAATCTTCCAAACAAAATATCAATAAAGATATTGCAGCATTAAACGACACCCTAGATGAAATGGACGTAATGAATATATAGAGAGCCCTCCATCCCAAAGAAGCTAAATACACATTATTTTCAAATGCACATGGAACATTTTCAAAGATGGACCACATGATAGGACACAAAATGAGTCTCAACGAGTTCAGGAAAATAGAAATCATACCAAGCATTTTCTCTGATCACAAGGGACTGAAATTGGAAACCAACCCCACAGGAAAAAAACCAAAACACCCCAAAGCATGGAGACTGAATGGTATGCTATTAAACAATGAAAAGGTCAAGATTGAAATTAGGGAAGAAACCAAAAAGCTCCTGGAAACAAATGAAAATGAACTCACAACAACCCAAAACTTGTGGGACACAGCAAAGGCAGTCCTGAGAGGGAAGTTCATAGCAATACAGGCTTACCTAAAGAAAATAGAAACATTTCAAACAAACAACCTATCGCGACGCCTCCAAGAACTCGAGCAACAACAACAAAGACAGCCCAGAGCAAGTAGAAGGAAGGAAATAACCAAGATCAGACCAGAACTAAATGACATAGAGACTAAAAGCACAATTCTAAGGATCAATGAATACAGGAGTTGGTTTTTGAAAAGATAAGCAAAATAGACAAACCTTTAAGTAGGCTCATCAAGAAAAGAAGAGAGAGGACCCAAATAAACACAATCAGAAGTGAAAGAGGAGAGATTACAACTGATACCATAGAATAGAAGGGATTGTAAGAAATTACTATGTAGAATTGTATGCCAAGAAATTTGAAAACCTAGGTGAAATGGACAAATTTCTAGAAAAATATAATCTTCCAAAACTCAATGAAAAACAAGCAGAAAATCTGAACAGTCCAATAACAGCAGATGAGATTGAAAAAGTAATAAAAAACTCCCATCACACAAAAGCCCTGGACCAGATGGTTTCACAGGAGAATTCTACAAAGCTTTTAAGGAAGAGCTAACCCCTATTCTTCACAGACTCTTCCAAAAAATCCAAAAGGAGGGAAAACTCCCAAATTCTTTTATGAAGCCAGCATCATCCTAATTCCAAAGCCAGACAGAGACACAACAAAGAAAGAAAACTACAGGCCAATATTGCTGATGAACATAGACACTAAAATCCTCAGTAAAGTATTGGCAAATCACATCCAACAATACATCAGAAAGATCATACACCACAACCAGGTGGGATTCATCCCAAGGATGCAAGGATGGTTCAATGTATGCAAATCAATAAATGTAATACACCACATAAACAAAAGCAAAGACAAAAACCACATGATCATATCAATAGGCTTGGAAAAAACTTTGATAAGGTACAACACCGATTTATGATAAAGGTACTCAGAAAAATGGGAATAAAGGGAGCATTCCCCAATATAATAAGGGTCATATATGAAAGACCTACAGCCAACATCATACTCAATGGGCAAAAACTAAAAGCTTTTCCACTAAGATCAGGAACAAGACAAAGTTGCCCACTTTCACCACTTCTATTCAATATAGTATTAGAAATTCTAGCCACAGCAATCAGACAAGAAAAGGAAATAAAAGGCATCCAAATCAGAAAGGAGGAAACAAAACTGGCACTGTTTGCAGATGACATGATAGTGTACATGGAAAATCCTATAGCCTCTACCAAAAAACTGCTCGAACTAATAAATGAGTTGGCAAAACAGAAAGATACAAAGTCAATATCCAGAAATCAAAGGCATTTTTGTATACCAACAATGAAACAGAAGAAGCAGAAATCAAGAAAAAAATCCCATCCGATATAGCAAAAATAAAAATAAAATATCTGGNCCGGGAGCAAGGGACATAAAGGAAAGAATAAACAAATGGGATCTCATCAAAATATAAAGCTTCTGCATGACTAAGGAAAACAGTATCAAGATAAAAAAGAGATGCAACAGTTTGGGAAAACATATTTGCCAATGACACCTCAGACAAAGGTTTAATCTCCAAAGTATACAAAGAACTCACATGACTCCACTCTAAGAAGACAAGCAACCCAATTAAAAAATGGGCAAAGGACTTGAACAGACACTTCGCCAAGGAGGACATACAGAGGATCCAGAGACACATAAAAAGATGCTCGATATCAATAGCTATCAGAGAGATGCAAATCAAAATCGCAATGAGATACCACTTTACACCAGTCAGAATGACCATCATAAACAAAGCAACAAACAAGTGTTGGAGAGGTTTTGTATACAGTTTTGTATCAGTTTTTGTACAGTTTTGTAAAGTGATACAGTATCACTTTATTTTGAAAGAAAACTGTACTTGAACAAGAGTTAAAGAAAACTGTACTTGAACAAGGGTTAAATTTAAAAAAAGAGAGAAAAAAATAAAGTGATTTTGATAGGTATGTAAAAAAATAAAAATAAAGGGGAGGATAAGTTAAATTGATTTTACTTTTGTGTGATTCTTAGCTGGTTATTTCTTTTTTTTTAATTTTTAAAATTTAATTTGTATTTAATTCTTGTTCAAGTACAGTTTTCTGTCTTATATTCCCAGCCCTGCCCCCACAGTGCTCCCCGCCTCCTTCCCATCTCCGCCCCCCACCTTAGTTATTGTCCATATGTCCTTTATACTTGTCCATGTGAGTCCATCCCCTTTTCCCCTATGATTCTCTCCCCTCTCCCCTCTGGACCCTGTCAGCCTGTTCCGTATTTGAGTGTCATTGGTCATATTTTGCTTGCTTGTTAGTTTTGTTGTTTAGCTTCCTGTTAAAGGTGAAATTATATGGTATTTTTCTTTCACCGCCTGGCTTATTTCCCTCAGCATAATGCTTTCCAGTTCCACCCATGATGTTGCAAAGGGTAGGAGTTCCTTCTTCCTTTCTGCAGCATAGAATTCCATTGTGTAAATGTACCATAGCTTTTTGATCCAGTCATTGACCGATGGGCATCTAGGCTGCTTCCAACTCTTGCTATCATAAATTGTGCTGCTATGAACATTGGGGTGCATAGGTTCTTTTGGACTGATGTTTCAGGGTTCTTAGGATATACTCCTAGTAGTGGAATTGCTGGGTCAAAAGGCATGTTCATTTTCAGTTTCCTTAGAAAATTCCATACTGTTTTCCATAGTGGTTG
Source organism: Sturnira hondurensis (assembly GCF_014824575.4). Taxonomy (NCBI): domain Eukaryota; kingdom Metazoa; phylum Chordata; class Mammalia; order Chiroptera; family Phyllostomidae; genus Sturnira; species Sturnira hondurensis. The sequence continues at coordinate 285,342 of NW_028089713.1, read as the reverse complement.
TACCAGTCTGCAATCCCACCACCAGTGAACTAGGGTCCCCTTTTCTCCACAACCCCTCCAACACTTGTTGTTTGTTTCTTTGTTTATGATGGTCATTCTGACTGGTGTAAAGTGGTATCTCATTGAAGTTTTGATTTGTATCTCTCTGAAAGCTAGCGATATCGAGCATCTTTTTATGTGTCTCTGGATCCTCTGGATATCCTCCTTGGAGAAGTGTCTGTTCAGATCCTTTGCCCACTTTTTAATTGGGTTGCTTGTCTTCTTAGAGTGGAGTCCTGTGAGTTCTTTGTATACTTTGGAGATTAAACTCTTATCTGAGGCGTCATTGGCAAATATGTTTTCCCATACAGTTGATTCTCTTTTTATTTTAATACTGTTTTCCTTAGTCATGCAGAAGCTTTATATTTTGATGAGATCCCATTTGTTTATTCTTTCCTTTATGTCCCTTGCTCCCGGAGACACATCAGTAAAAATCTTGCTGCGTGGAATATCTGAGATTTTCCTGCCAATGTTCTCCTCTAGGGCTTTAATGGCTTCATGGCTTATATTTAAGTCTTTTATCCACCTTGAATTTATTTTGGTGTATGGTGTAAGTTGGTGCTCGAGTTTCATTTTTTTTTTTTTTTTGCATGTGGCTGTCCAGTTCTCCCAACACCATTTGTTGAAGAGGCTATCTTTACTCCATTTTATGTTATTGCCCCCTTTGTTGAATATTAATTGACTATAGAGATTTGGGTTTATTTCTGGGTTCTCTGTTCTATTCCATTGGTCTATGTGCCTGTTTTTATGCCAGTACCAGGCTGTTTTGATTACAGGGGCCTTGTAATACAGTTTGATATCAGGTATTGTGATCCCTCCTACTTTGTTCTTATTTCTCAAAATTGCAGCTGCTATTCGGGGTCCTTTGTGGTTCCATATCCTCCCCTTTAAATGCAATCTATTTACCTGGTTTTGAAATTAAGCTCTGATTTGAGAGCAACCATATTTACTGGACATCAGAGAGGTTGTTGGCTCTGCACTAGGCGCTGCAGGGAGGCCAGAAAGGCAGAAGAAGGGCAGTGGATGAAGGGGAAGAGGGAGGACATTCCTGAGGAGAAACCAAAGATGATTTGGGGGTTGAGGAGTAACTTGTTCAGAGTTGGCATTAGGAAGTTTCTTCTGTTTTAAAGAGGGATCAGTCTGGAGAGAGTCTACAAGACTTTTTCCTTCCTTTCTTTCTTCCTTCCTCCCTTCAAGAAAACCATCTTTAAGTTAACAAAAACAGATCAAAACCAATAATTAAGTGAAAAACAATAATTAAGTGGTTGTCCCAGAAGCTTCCAGAACCTCTTCTCAGTTCCCTCCAGTAGTTGTATGGCCATAGAGTTTGTGGACGTCACAGTGGTTGCCACCAGTATCCTCCCTTTCTTTGCTCATAAAGTCCTGCTCAGTTCATACTCATAAACTCCTGCTCCAGCTTCCCGCCTCAGATCAAAAGTCACCTCCATTGGAACTCCCCTCCACCCCTTCTAGCACTGTTCCAAGACTGTGGGCAACTCCGCCTCACCTTGATGTTTTTGTAGGCTCCATCCTTCTGTTAATGGCCCTCAGACAATGTGCAACATGTCTGCTTGCAAGACTCATTACTCAGTACTGCTTGTACTGACTCATTAGAGCCTAAGCATTGTCTTAGTTCATTTTTAACAGCTTTATTGAAATATAATGTACACACCACAGAGTTCATCTGCTTAAAGTGTAGTCAATGGTGTTTAGTATATTCACAGACTGCATCCCCATAGTCTAATTTTAGAACATTTTCTTGGTGTTCTGCCCAGGTTCCTCCCAAGCTCTCCACCCATGGCCTCATCAGGGAGAAAAATATAGCTATAAATTCAGTACGTGCACATTGAAGCAAGTTAAAGATTTAAGATGAAGCACAGGAGCAACTAGTGCAAATGGCAAGTAATAGCTGGTAATATTTAGTAAGTGGGGCAGCATTTCCTTTTCCCGCCCCAGCTGAGATGGCAGACAGTAGTAAAATTCTGTATAAAATGGAATACACCAAAGGTATTAGCAGATTAAAAGTAGCCCCATCAAATACTGACCTGGAACAAGAATTCCAAGGAGTCCCAAATGCTAGTATGATTATGCAGACTCCAGAGAGGACTGTTTTAGCAGGAAACAATGAAGACATTCCATTTTTAAGATCAGCAGATCTTGGCCTCATTTAATCAACTTCCTTTAAACTTCTGGCTCTAAAAACACCGCTTCATGTCTTATGTAAGTGAAAGATCACTACTAGATATTCTGAATGTGGAAAGACCTCCTCCAACCTCTCAAAATGAAGAAATCTATGCAGTTGGCACCCTACAACAAACAAACAAACAAACAAACAAACAAAAAAACTCTATGTGTTTATTTATTTTTAGGCTGGTCTTGACTCTATGAGTGAAAATGTTGTTTGCCAAAATGTACAGCTGGTCAGAATGGACTGCACACCTCTGTTGTGTGTAGGGTCTCCGGCTGCCACTTGTAATTCTCATCATGAAAATGTCATGTATGGCATTTAAACTACAGATGCAACAGTTGAAGGAACTTCAGCTGACATGACTGTTGGAGCTGCAGCTTCATTAAGATGACAGATAAATAAATTCTTATTTATTTCCACATTTCCAACATTAATACTTCTGAAGTCATGGTCTGGTGTCAGAATCGATCAAACAAGCCACAGCATGTTTCAGGATCACCTTCTTTAAAATAATTTCTAACACTTTCAGCAGTTTAAAAAAAAGCATTTTCTTTACCTCCAAAGGAAACTTTGGACTCATGAGCAGTCACTCTCTTTCAGCCACCCACCCAGCCCCTACCTAACTCCAAGCTCTAGGCAGTCACTACTGTATTTTGTGTTTTTATAGATTTGTATTTTTTGGACCTTTTACATATACATTTTCATATTAATTCATTTTCTTCATAGCCTCTTCTGACACTCAGTATGTGCTTAGCAAACATTTGCTCAGTAAATAGACAAATGGATGCAAGATTGAATAGTTGCACAGGGGAAAGAATACTATACTAAAAACCAAAAGACCTGTACTCTAGTTCTGATTCTATCATTTATTTATGTGACCTAGGGAAAATTATCAGACTTTTATGACTCTCGGCTTTCTAATAGACAAAGAAATAATATCTGAAAGGATTATGGTGAATATCAAGTGAGAAAATTCACTGAGAAGTGTTTCATATACCTGAGCATGCTGTAGAGATGTAAGAATAACTTGTGTTTGGTTTTACTTTCATCCTTTGAAATACCTGTAGTAAATCATTTAATGGGCCAATGATGGAGGAGAAGGAGGAATGGCAGCATGTGAGTCTAAGGGGCCAACCAATGGACATCACCTCTAACTCTGCTCCTGGCATAGTGGCAGCTAATACAGGGAAAAGGGTTGACCAAATGCCATGTCTATTACTGTATGACTTTCCTAGCCAACACAAAGATAAAAATCTTTTTACAGTAAAAATCAGAGTCAACTCAATGGGAGAAATTGCTGATGTAATCTCCTTTTATCTCTTGACTCTCAGGAAATCCTAATTAATAAGCTCATCACTTCCCTCCAGCATGGCATTCCCATCAATCAGATGCAAGAGTGAACACCCCCTGGAAGTAGAGAGGGAGGCTTCTCCATCTGCTTAGGTTCCTTTTTCTCTACAGGCTTAGGGGAGTCTGTAGAGGATGTGGGGTGGGAGTAGATTTCCTTCTTAAATGGCAAGATCCAGCTCTGCAGATAGATATACACAACAGAGGTGGCATGAGGTTATCAGAATAAAAGCCCTAAATCTAATAAGGTGCATTTTGGAAAAGAAAGTGGCTTTGTAAAAAAAAATTTACCCTAAGAGCAACTTCCTCTCATCCAATATTTTTGTAAAGAAAATTTCCCAAGTTCGAGAAACCACAAAGATTAGAGAGATTAGAAGAGCTTCAGGTTTTAGTCTAATCCAGGATGAAGTTTGTGTACAAACATATAGATCTGGACAAATGGACTGATCTCACTTTCTCCAGCCTCTCAAAACCTGGACTCAGAGCTTGCCTGGGGGTAAGCCAGAGGCCAGGCTCACCTGTCCACTCCAACTCAGGAGAATTTGGGCTCTGCCTTCCAAATTACCATCTTGTTTTCCCCTCACCATCTCAGCAGTCCACTGCTCCTTCCTTATCCTTTTCTGTTCCTATTTCAGCTCTTTTCCCCATGGCCACTACTTTCTTCTAGTCCAGGGTTTCTTAGCCTGAGCACTATTGACATTGGGGGTACATAATTCTTGGTGGTGAGGAGCCATCCTGTGCACTGTTTAGCAGCATTCTTGGCCCATTCTACTACATGTCAGGAGCACCGTCGCCCCACTCCCACCCCACTCCCCTTTCACAATATTTTATGTCAGCCAAATACATCTCTGGGCATTGTCAAAATTCCCCTGGGAATTCCTCATTGAGGATCACTGCTCTAGCTTTTTCACCTTTTACTTGTAGGTCTCATTTGTTAAGCACTTACCACATAGAAGACACTGGGTTAAATCCTTCATTTGTTTTATGTAGATGCTTCTCAAATTTTAGTACACATAGGAATAAGCTGGGGGGTTTCATTTTCTTTTCCTTTCAAAAAATAGTTTTTTTAAAAAAATTGTACTTTTTGTTAGCATTTATCCCTGGGGAGTTTCTTAAAACACACATTCCAGTTTAGTAGCTTTGGGGAAAGGTTTGAGATTCTGTGTTCTTCACAAGCTTCCAGGCACTGCTGTTGCTGCTGGTCCTTGGTCCACTCTTTGCGTAGCAAGGCTCTATGCCCTTGTGCCCTTGTGCCCTTGTGGCAGAGTGAGGACTCAGTTTCACAGATGAGGAAGCTGAGGATCAGAGAGCTCGTAAGTAGCTCAATAACATTTTGAATTCAGGTCTGCCAGCATGCGAGGCTCGTACTCACAACCAGCAGTCACAGTTGATATTGGGCTATGGTCACTGAAGTTTCTCCTTAGCCTCCTTTCCCAGGTAATTGTGCTACAATAAGCTCAGTGGAGCCTGAGACCCAGGCGCGTGTTTGCCTGGGATGTCTGCATTTTATTAATCTTTCCTTAGACAGAATGAGCTACTCATGACCCCAGGTGGATCACCTGGAACCTCTCCAGGACCTCAGGGTTCTGTTCTAGCCTGCCCTTCTAACAGCTCATGCCTCCTGCCTATCAGTAGGCATTCATTTAGGATTGCATTTGCCCTGGGGCTTGAATTCTCTCTCTCTCTCTCTCTCTCTCTCTCTCTCTCTCTCTCTGCTTCCTGCCTTGATTGTCTCGTCTTCCCAGCCCTCTCCTGCCTCTCCTTCATCTGTTGCCCCAGGAGTCTGACTTAGTCTTCATTTCTGCCTTATCTATGCCTCTTGGCATCTTCTTCCCATGGAATTTAGAGATTTTTAGTAATGCCTTCAATCCTGAAGGGAAAAAATTGTGTGATGTGGGGTCTTGCCTATGACTAGAGGGCAAAGCTCAGATCCTCCTGGAGCTAAAGACTCAAGCTTGGTCCTTGCAGAGGCAGTGGCAGCAGGCAGCCCAGGGTTGCAGACCATCTGCTTAAGGAAACAAACAACATTGTGTGTGTATGTGTGTGATGAAGGGAAGGGGTACTGGTACCAACTGGAGAGACTGGGAAGGGATGTTCCTCCCAGTGTTTGCCGTCTGCACTGAACTGGAGAAAGTTGTCTTCACAGCACATCCTACTCCTATACCCAGGCTTTAGGAGACTTCTAGAATGTTTGTGCAGGAGGGTAATTTAGAGCAGGGCTCAGCAACCTCTCCCTGTGAAGGGCCAGAGAGTAGGTATTTTAGGCTTTGTGGGTTACATGGTCTCAGCCACAACTATTCATCTTTGCCATCAAAGCACAAAAGCAGCATAGACAATATGTGAACAGATGGGCATGTCTGTGTTCTGGGCATATTTGTGGAAACTGCAATGTGAATTTCACGAAGTTTCCATGTTTTACAGAACACCATTCTTGTCCTGGCTGGGTTGCTCAGTTGGTTGGAGTGTTGTGCCCTACACCAAAAGGCTGCAGGCTTGATTTCCAATCAGGGCACATACCTGGGCTATGGGTTTGCTCACACAGGTTGGGGCCTGTACAGGAGGCAACTGATCAATATTTTTCTCTCACATCCATGTTTCTTTCTTTCTGCCTTCTTCTCTCTTTAAACTCAATAAACATATCCTTAGGTAAGGATTAGGAAAAAACAACATTGTTCCTTTGATTTTTTTAATTATTAAAATATGTAAAAAACATTCCTAGGCCATGGGGCTAAGCCACTTTTAGCTTATTCTTGGCCTGGATTTGCCAACCCCTGATTCGAGTCTAGCGTTTCCCCAAATGTTTCTATGGGATGTGATAAAATACTCACAGGAAGTGCTGGGTTAAACAAAGCTAAACACAGGTCCTGCCTCTCCCTCACAGGACTTGTTGGGGTCGTTAGTATTCTCAGGGCCAGCATACGGTTCCCAGTAGGGCTGGCACAGGCCAGGCTTCTCTAATGCACTGACAATGAGTCTCTTGTCTTGTGGAGTGTCTTATAGACGAGCATTCCTCAGGACTAGGTTCTGTGGAATACACTTGGGAACTCGGCTGCAGGCCACCCCTCATTTTACATGTGGGCAGTTGAAGCCTGAGTCCCTTGCTAGCTGGGCATCCAGCCAGGTCTTGGTCAGGTCTCACAACTGCACTGATTCTCCCGAAACGCCACACTGCTGAGACCTTTGGGTGAGACCAGGCAGCACTGTGCAGTCTGAAGCTATCCCACAGGACACCAGCTCCCCCCGCTTTAGACCTGGCTATGCACACACATGAGCCTAAGGAGGGGCATATTTTGGTTGAGTGTTTAGAACTCTGGGTGGCTGCGTGTCAGAAAACACTCCTAAAATTCCTGTCTCTGACTGACTGAAGAAGTGCTTATGGGCTATCCTTAGCCTTTGGGTTACTGTCTCATCATTACAGGCATAATTATTGAATGGTTTGGGCAGTAAGGAGATTGGTGTGCTCTGCACGGCAATAATGAATATGTATCTAGAATTGACAAAGCATCTCTGTGTCATTTGTTCCTTACACCAGCCTCTGGATGAAGCAGGACAGTTTCTTTTGGTTTTTTTTCTCTTTTCTTTTCCTTCCCTTCCCTTCCCTTCCCCTTCCTTCCTCCCTCCCTCCCCCTCTCTCCTCTTTCTTCTTTCTTTTCTTTCTTCCTTTCTTTCTTCCTTCCTTCCTTCCTTCCTTCCTTCCTTCCTTCCTTCCTTCCTTCCTTCCTTCCTTCCTTCCTTCCTTCCTTTTTCTTTCTTTCTTTCTTTCTTTCTTTCTTTCTTTCTTTCTTTCTTTCTTTCTTTCTTTCTTTCTTTCTCTCTCTTTCCCTCCCTCCCTCCCTCCCTCCCTTCCTTCCTTCCTTCCTTCCTTCCTTCCTTCCTTCCTTCCTTCCTTCCCAGCTTTAATTTTATAGATACAGAAACTGAGGTTCAAGGTACCTAGGACACTTGCCCCTGGTCACATAGACAGTGGCAGAGCCAGAACTCGGACCTAGGTCTCATCTCACCTCAGGGGTGCTTTCTCCATGGCCCCATTGTCTTAAAGTGAAGGGTGAGTCGTCAATGAAGTAATTCTTTAGGAAAGCATGACCAATTTCCCTTTCTCCACCTCCCTCTTCTCTGCCCCTCCCCCACACCCCACAATATATGAATCTCCACAAAGCCATGCTGGCCTGTACACCTTTACTTTTGAAACAACTTGCACAGCTGGGATAGGAACTTTCCACCCACAGTTACACTCCTGATTGGTGAGTAGGGAGGGTGCCTGCCCAACTTCCCCTCTGTAGCAGGAGCCAGCCTCTTCTAAACAGCCGACCTCAAGCATTGCTTCTAGACCCTGAGGTGAGTGATGTGGCAATTCCTGAGTACTTTGCTTTGAAGAAGCAGACTTCCGCTTCATTGGGAATGGCAGAAGTCAACTTTTTATTTTACTTTATTTTTCAATTTTATTTATTTATCTTTAGAAGGGAATGGAAGGAGAGAGGGAGAGAAATATCAATGTATGGTTGCTTCTCATGCGTCCCCTGCGGGGAACTGGCCCCTGCTGGGAACTGGCCTGCAACCCAGGCATGTGCCCTGATGGGGAATTGAACTGCGACCTTTTGGTTTGCAGTCCTGTGCTCAATCCACTGAGCTACACCAGCCAGGGCAGAAGTTAACTTTTTAGTGCGTATGTAAGTATAAGTTATAACTGTAGATGAGGAGCCGCTCTCTCTGATTTAACACTAAGAAGAATTTAGGCTGGATGGGAGGAAGAGCTAGAGAATTATAAGGCCAGACATGAATTTTCAAGAAAGGCTCTGAAGCCTGTGGAGTTTGAAAGAACAGAATGGGAAGACCTTGAGTGAGTTGCTGAAGCTCAGACTTGCATGACAGAGGTTACTGTTGGACCCCACTGAGATGACTGTATGTTGGTAGTCATACTGGAGACAGATCCTCTTTCACCAGCCTGTCTAGTGTTGGGTGGAAGGCTGGGTGTCTCCAGGTATGAAACCAGTGCCTGGAATATGAAAGATTCTTCAATGGTTGTAGAAGGAAGTAAAAAAGAGAGAGAGAAAAAAGAAAGGGATGGAGGAAAGGAAGAAGCAAAGCACAAAATGAAGAAGGCAGAGAGGAGGAATGTTCTGCATGCAGTTATGATAACAGATAATGGGTCATCTTCCTCTAGCTTGGGGCCTCTTCACATAGTCATTCCCAACTGGAAATAGAGTGGAAGGTCTTAAGGTCATTCGTCCAGAAATGTGATTCTTCCCTCTTGTTCAGTTACCTGAAAAGTCAGTTCTTAGGGTCAAAGGTGAGTCGTCAGTTGCGGTGGTAGAGTGAGGATTAGTCCCTCAGATACCTCGTGATGAGGAGTCAGAGATGGCCTGGAATGCGAAGAAGACCTGCTCAGGTGTGCCTGGTGCCTGAAGGGCAGAACTCAGACAAGCAAACACTTAGTTCAGCTCTGTCCTCCTGACTTTGGGCTCCCAATGTATGTTCTTTGGCACATTATAACACCCGCCTCCCCGACACATTTCTTCATTCTTCTTGATCAAATTCTGACCAGCATGTTGTTAGCTAGAGAGAACTGTATGGGGTAAAGAAGGAGGTGCGAGTGTGTGTGATGTGGATGGGCATTTTGGAGTGGGACATAGTAAGATAGCAAGACCAGCAGGTAGGAGATGAGGGCGGAAAGTCCCTGCCCTCCCACCCCCAGTGTACCACATGTTTGCAATATTTTAACTCTGAGAACCCACAGTCATCTCACATTTTCTGCCTGTGGGTCCAAGGCTGGCTGAGGCAGATCAGGCAGCATTATTTCTGGGCATACCTCTCCTGGGCCAGAGGACTTGCCTCAGTGGGCTGCCTCCCTTTCTTTCAGCAGGATCCTCCTGGTCCTTCCTTTGCTGTGGATGGGCTCCTCAATGCAGAAGGCTGCCTTTCCCTGCCTGAGTCTCATCCTGCTTATCTGGAGCCAGGGTCCAGGGGTCCAAGGACAAGAATTCCGATTTGGTTCCTGCCAAGTGGAGGGAGTAGTTTTCCAGGAACTGTGGGAAGCTTTTCGGGCCATGAAGGACATTGTGGTGAGTGAAGTGTCATTCTGGACCCAGCCGGGGGGGGGGGGGGGTTACTGTGTTGGGAGGATAACATTTTATGATTATGGAGCTCTTCCTACCATGCTAATTATTTTCCTACAGAATAACTTTATAAAGTCAGAGGTATCACAAGCCACATTTTCTCTTGTTCATGAGGAAACTGAGACTCAGAAAGAGGTACTCAATCTATAGGAAAATAAGCACAGTCCAGGAGGAATAAAGAATGAAGCCTATTCATTCAGGCTTCATCTGCATCCCAGGGAGACATGAGACTTCATCCATGGGAAGTCATGAGAAGTCCTTTGAGTCCAGCCTACAGGAATTTTCACCTACTCTTTAGCCAGGATTCTGCTACCTGTTATGTGCTTATGCCTTGGCTAAAGGTGGAAAGAATGGTTAATGCTGAGACGGGATAGGGCAGCTTGTGTAATTTGACTGTGGATTTCTCCTGTGACTGCAAGTGCTCTAATCTGCACCTGCACAAAAGCAATAAACTCCTTAAAGGATAATCCAGATGCAAGGCAGACAGTGGGAGCTTGATGGGGCAGCCTGGGGAGGGGAAAGTGCTGTACTGGGGTGAGGAAACTTATGTATAATCTTGACCTTGAAACCAACCCATACAACACCCCAGCCCCATCAGTTTCCTTATGCGCACAATGAGGAGGTAGGTAGGACAAAGGAGCTCGAAAGCTCCTTCCTCTCAATGATTCTTGGACTCAAATCTGAGAACTGAATGAGTTACTGGGCTGCAGGGGAAGCTCCAGAGAAGCTTCCCCTCCAGACAGAAGCACACCCCAACTCTCATGGAATAAAGAGGTAAAAACCTGCCCCATGGAGGCCCTTAAACCAGAGAGTGTTATTTCTTCCTCCTGTGTCAAATGACCAAAGGAATCAAACAGGTCCCTGATCAAGGTTCTAAGAACTCCTGGGATTCCATCTGCCCCTGGGGGACAAGTTTGGTGATTTTCTGTGGCTGAAACCCATTCTTCCACCTGAGGGGCCAGCTCAGTCCAGCCTTTCCTGGGGCTCTGAGATCTCATATACAGAGATTTAGGGGTCTGGGGAAGCAGCATGTATTTCCAATGTTGGTTTCTATGCTGCTCCCAACCCCTTACCTGGAGACATCTCTTCTTCCTGTTCCCAAAGCAATCTCAGGATAAGATCAAGAGTGTCCGGCTGCTGCAGAGGGAGGTTCTGCAGAACATCTCGGTAATCAGATTTCCTTGGGGAAAGACTATGGCTGGTCTTCTGGAGGTGGGGGTTAGGTGTTGTCTAGAGAGGCTGACAAAAGACTTCACTTCTGCCTCACACTGGGCCTACACAGGACAAGGCTGAGCAGGGGGCCAGAGAAGTTAACGCATGAGGTCATCACCCAGGACCTGGGTTATGTGGGCATGTGTGTGGTGGCACAGGGAGTGGGTGGAGATCAAGGCTCCTACACATCTGTGTACATGATTGATATCAAAGAGTTACCATCAATCTTTCTCTTTTGTATATGCTTGGGTCTTTTTGTTTCCAGCCTTTTTTTCCTCACCCATTTCTGTCTTCTATCCAGTCAGTCAGTGAGCACCCCCATACTTCCCTGATCCCTGTAGTCTTGACTTTGTATGCTTGAGGGGGCTGGAGAGCAATCCCTGTGTTCACAGATGCTGGGGTGTTTTCTTTTTCTTCTCCGTCCAGTTCCTTTTCCTGCCAACTCACAACCACCAAGTTCCAGGTGCTTTTCAGGGCCTATCACCTCATTGGTCTATCACTTCACAGGACTGTTAGGGGGGGTCATAGGGTAGAGAAAAAAGTTTTAAGCAGACGGGGAGTCAGAAGTCCTGGGAACTAGGCCCGTGTCTGCCACTGATTAGCTGTGTGACCTTGGGCAAATCCTTCTCTCTGGGTCTGTGGTTTCTCCTGGAAACCAAAGGCACCACTCTCTGTGCCCCGGAAAGGCCCTTTCAGATCTAATGTTATCAGTATCTCCTAGAAGATCCCTGCCTCTTTTGTGCTTATCTTGCCTTGGTACCACATGGATTGTTTAACCAGGGCTGGGGTGGGCAGAAGCCTTTGGCTCCACCATGACCTAGACCCTCTCCAGGACGCTGAGAGCTGTTACCTCATCCGTGCCTTGCTGAACTTCTACTTGAATACTGTTTTCAAAAACTACTACAAGAAGGCAGCTGAATTCAGGATCCAGAAGTCATTCTCTACTCTGGCCAACAATTTTATTGTCATCCTGTCAAAACTACAACCCAGTGTGAGTAGAACAAAGTTAGGATGGGGGCCCATGGAAAATGGTGTTTGGAGAGGACTCCTCTCCCCGTATCTGGTCCTGGCTTTTATTCCACAATCAGGAGAAGAGTACAGGCTTTGGACACCAATAGTCTTGGGTTGAAGTCTAGCTCTGCTTCTAACCAGCTGGTTAACTCTTTGCAAGGTGCTCAACCTTTCTGGCCTTCAGTTTTCTTACCTGTAGAATGGAATGATCACTGCTACCTGGCCAGACTGCTGTGGGAATTAGAGGAGGCCCTGCCATGTGGCAGGTGTTCTGCATTGGCTCCCTGAGGATGTGGATTTGGTGCTGTCCTCCTTGGCCTTGGGGACCCCTCCACCATCACTAGGAAGGAGTGGGAGGGAGCTTACCTTTGCTCCTACCCAACACTTGGCACATTTTTTTTTCTGTTATCCAGCAGGAAAAGATGATGTTTCCCACTAGTGAGAGTGCACGCAGGCGGTTCCTGCTGTTCCAGGGAGCATTTAAACAGGTAATCAAGGCCAGGAGTCCAGGGCTTGCTTGAACTGTCACAGAATGGTGCCTCAGAGACCAAATGCAGACTGCAGTGCAGGTGACGCCACCAGGCTTGCCCCAAAGCCACCTGACTTGGCAGGAGCAGAGGTATATTTACGTGAATTAGTATTTACTTTGCTTAAGCACCACAAATTACCTACTATGTTTTCCTGCCAGTTTTCAAATTAAAATATTATTATATTTCTCTCCAATTTGATTTCACAACCTGTGACTTCTCTTCTCGTGAGAGAGCTTATGGGTACTTCAGCTAAGCAATTGGAGTCAGAAGTGAGGGAGAAAGAAGGGACCCTACCCTGGTAACCTCCCCTCCCTGTAATTTCCAATACACATCCTCGTGCATGGTGTTTTCCGCAGTGCTCAAATGGTCTAGTTTGTAAGAAAAAAATATGAGAAAATATATGACCTTTTCACAAATGAAGACAACAGAGAAAGTCCAAATTTCATCCCAGCTCTCAAAACATGATTTTGATCACTTTTTAAAGAAACAGATACGTCAGCCTAAAAATAAATGAGGGGTAATAACACACAAAGGAGAGGGACCACCTGGGCTTCAATATCCTCATCTGCACAGTGGACTCAGGAGGTGGATCAGATCCACCTGCACTGGATTCTATGAATCTGGTTGTCAGGGCTCTGAATGCTTTTCCCGTGTTTCTGACCTGCTGCTACCCAGTGGCCCATTGTCCTCAACCCCAATGCAGGCAACAGACATAGTGGGGGACAAGTGATGCGTGGCTGAAGCTGACTCCATTAGAAGCCACCCTGTGATGTGGAGCCAGCCAGTTCTAGGAGTGGTGGGTTGGAAGAAAACTTATTGTTGTAGCTAACATGGCAGATTTTCAACTCTTCCCTTAGTTGGACACAGAAGCAGCTCTGACCAAAGCCTTTGGAGAAGTGGACATTCTTCTGACCTGGATGCAAAAGTTCTACCAGCTCTAAATGCCTAGACAGAGTACTCTCCTTGTCCTCCATGTCATTTCAAAAGAGTGTCCCTTTCTGTGATGTTTCTTGGGCACTTCACACCCTCGACCACAGGTCCTCTTCTTGGTCCAGGCTTATCCTCAGACATTTCATTCTTTAAGTGGCCCCAATAACAGTCATGGGAGGTTTCCTTGGATGCTGCGAATAATCTATGAAGAAGATTTCTGTATTTATTACAAGTCTATTTAATTCCTGTGAGTGTTTTAACTGATGTTATATTTATTTGTGAGACTAAGTATTGTGAAGAGACCAGAGACAATGCCCCATGCTTCTATTTTATCCTCCATGATCCTTGGAACCATGTGGAGCTCAGTAAATGCTTAATAAACTGGATTTTTTTGCCATCTTTGAATTGTTGAGGAACAATGAGGGATGCTGGAATACAAAGTTGAATGTTCAGGCATGGAAATCACATTGTCATGACATCTCCAGGAACAGAGCAGTGGGGTGGGGGTGAGGGCACCAGTTTGAAATGTAAAGGATAAAAGATATAATGTGTTAAGTGCCCACCACAAAGCAGCTCACTAAACCTTAACAGTTCTTGTCCACACTCTCCACCATCCCTTCCCTTGGGTGCCTCCTTTCTAATCTTACTTATTCTTCCCTTATCTGCCACTTGAGAGGGTGCCAGGGTCAAGCTGACATTGCTGATGGTGTCGTTGTATGCGGATGGACCCCAGTCTGTGATGGCACTGCACTCTCTGCTAATCAAAGGCAGGGAGCCCGAGTCTGGCAGTCTTCTCTTTCTATTTATGGCCAGTGAGGCTAAGTGTCGTGTCTGGGAGAGACCTTCTTCCCAACCTCAAGACTGGGCATTCTCTAGTCTCAGGCTCTGGCTGAGTTTCGTAGTTGACTTCAGTCTAAGATACAATGTTTGCCTATGCCCTCACTTAGAAAATTTAAGTGCAAGAGTATATGGAGGAGATAGGATGCCTCTTCCTCCACAATATAGTGCTATTTCAGAGCACCTGGACCTCCAGGGATCCCAGGCCACTTTCCTTCCCCAAAGGGATAAGGTGCATTTCTGAAAGCAGAGAGATGTAATGGGCATTGCTAAGATGCTAAGATGGTTAAGATATGAGCACAAATAGCAGTGCTGGGGAATGGAAGGATAAAGAGGAGACAAAAACTATTTCTAAAAGAGGGGCAATGCCAGAATCTGGCTCCTTATGAGTATCAAGGAAGGGAGGCTTAAAGAGGATTTATAGATATAGGGAGATGTATGTGGTTCTGAAAATTTAGAACCCTTCATCACATCAAAGTAAATTGCCCTTACAATAGGACACAAGATGAGTAAAGCTCACTAGTAAGTGCCATCCTTAAGATCGGGGCAAAGATGTTGCCAGGGGTGTTTCTTTCATACCAGGTCTTTTCCTAGCTCAAGGGCTGAGGCATACCCTCACGGTGCAGTCTAGGGGCCTTCTATTGGTATGAGGCCCAGGCCTGGGAAAGGTTCCAGAAGCAACAACTGTGCCTATGCTTCAGCCTAATGCCACATGCCCTCGAAGCAAGGTGGCAAAAAACCTTGTGATCAAAGATAGTCTGCAAATCCCATAGCCTGTTACATTACCTGAAGGGGAATCAGGTGACATCAGAACAAATGCTCTGACTGGCCAGAGCCCACCTGAAAGCCATGCCAGTTTTGCAAAAATGTGTGAGAATAGCTGTGGGGACTGAGCTATGCTTAGGGTGATCAGACAGGGAGAGACCCAAGGT
The DNA here is from genome assembly GCF_014824575.4 of Sturnira hondurensis. Taxonomy (NCBI): domain Eukaryota; kingdom Metazoa; phylum Chordata; class Mammalia; order Chiroptera; family Phyllostomidae; genus Sturnira; species Sturnira hondurensis. Next base: position 270,203 of record NW_028089713.1, on the reverse strand, counting down.
GGGATGTGGGCGGTAATGAGGGCTCCAAAAACAGACGGAGCTGGTGTTGGAAACAGCAGACAGACAAGACTCATTGGCATCCAGGTTTGGGCCCAGGAGGATGGCTGGAGGGGTGAGTCAGGCAGGAGATATTGATGTAGTCATCTGAATCAGTGTCCTCCACCTTGGCAGCAGGTTGGAAGCAGATGCTCATATATTCACAGCTGGTCTTCAGAGATGGCACATGGGGCCAGGGGGCTTCAGACACCTGGGAACAGCCAAAGAGGCATCACTGGATCTGGGTAGGGAGATTTTAGTACTTCTCCGGGCGGGTTCCCACAGCGGGCAATGGCAGGCATGTTTACAGCTGCTGACTTCCAGAGGGCAAAGACACAGAGGTGGCTGAGCTCCATCAGGTGTCTCCGCCCTGGGGATTTTCAGGATGGCATCTCACCCGAGATAACTGGAAAACACTCACTTCAAATGTGGGCAGGAAATACCTTAAATGGGGTTCAGACTAAAGTCACATGGCTAAGCAGTAGTCTGAAGGAAACCTAGCTGCCACAGGACTTTCCTTTCTGGGATTGGATGATGTGATTTGTGGAAAAATATACACCTTCTTAGGGAGTTATTCGGAAGTGGGGTGAGTCACCCCCAGCACCTCTGGAAGGGCTTGGAGAGGCAGTGATGTGGCATGACAGTGTATTCCAGAAAGGGGCTGGGTGGTGAAGGAAAGTCAGGCAGCAGGATGTGGGCACAGTGAGCTCTTTCCCCCAGGCAGACACTTCAGCACCATCTGCCTTCACACTGGGTCAGTTCTCGGGGTTCAGGGCTGAGCTGTGATGCCAATATGGTGCAGTTATGGTAACACCCACCCCAGAAGGCTGCGGTGGTGATGGCTCACATGTTTACACACAGGGGCTGAGAACCAGAAGCTCAGCCCACGAACACAGTAGGTATTCAATTAAGTGCTCATTGAAAAGACCTGTTAGTTTGTACTTATCTCCCACTGCCTGTTACAGTTTGCCAGTTGAGATTAATTTATTTGACTTTAAAAAAATTAAAATATTCCTTGTGAAGGTTAAACTATTCAGTCATTAATCATATGCACTTTGTTGTGAACTTGTTCCATTGAGATTTTTGTCCCTAATCATGGGAATAAGAATTTCAAGTAAAGAGGAAGGGTAAAACTTGAGCAAGCTTTGGTCCCAGGTGAGGCACGTGCGGTCAGTTCAGGGCAAAGGGCACGTGTACAGGTAGAGTGGGTAGGGTAGAAGGGCACTGCTGGACCTACTATGCTACTGTGAACCCTCTTCAGCAGGGGCGAGGGACAGCAAACTCAAGAAATGGAAAGGACTGTGGCAAGAGCAGTCACTTGTTGCTGGGCATCAGGCTCCCCATTTTAGCAAGGCGCATGATTGCCCGGCCAGGGTCTGCAATTCTCTGCCAATGGGGTGCGAGAGGAAGCCATATGTGAAGCTTCAGGATCCAGTCTTAGCTTTCTTTCCCCCTCAGTGGGCTGGATGTGACTATTGAGCATTGACCATGGACCAGACAAGACTCCGGAGGATGGTGGAGCAATAAAACAGAAGGTATTTTAGTCCCTGGATGACCTCCTGGCTCAGGCCACTTCTTTCTGCCTCCTCCCCTTTACTTGGGAGGAAAAGCTTCCATCTTGTGAGCCCTCTGGTTTAGGGTCTGTTGCAATTGTTTAGTAATTTTGAAAGGGACATTGGCCACTCTTAGTTTTTTTGGTTCCTAAGGAAATAGTGTTTTAGCTGCCATGGGCTACTGTAGGAAGTAAAATCTTTTTTTTGGTCTTAATTTAGGAAAACAAAGATGAGTGGACCGTCTAAAGGCTTTTTACCCACCCACCCATGGCCATCGATAGAAACTTGAGTTCCCTATGTCCATTCCTCAATTTCTAGAGGAATCCTCCTCACCCCAGGTGTTGAATCCTCTGTATCTTAACATTGGGCAGGTCATTCTCTGGGCCTGGCTTAAGTGCCTCCAGTGATAGGTAAACCAACTCCTCTCATCTTCGGGAGTAACAGAAAGTTCTTCCTCATCTTAAGGTGAAAGTGTGTAGCTTCTACCTCCTTAAGGCCTCCTATAAATTGAATCTCTTCCACATGGAAAGTCCGTCACGCACTGTACAACTACCATCTATCAGCCTCTACTAAGCACTCAGGTAAAATGCTTGGCTAAAAGCCAGGTAACTAAGTCTACCACATTGTTGGGTAGTCCAGTCTACTGACGCCATTGAAGGAGGAAACTGGTAACCACTGGTCCCCGGACTCCACCTTGGGCGCCGGTGGAAAGCCGGCGCCCAAGAGCAATGCGCGCGGCTGCAGTAACTGCGCTGTGTCCTAGCCCCTCTCTAGGGCCTCCGGGTCCGGCCTCTGCGGCTGGTCTAGGTAGGGGCGGAGCTTACCTGCTGCGGGGCGGGTGGCCCAGACGCTCCGGAGTCCGGGACCGATGCAGCCCGCTCACCTAGAGGAACCAGGGAGGCCGGGTTGAGGGCGTGGCCGAGCGTCTGGCCTCAATCCAGCCTTGCACCGAGCCCAGGGTAGTCCGCCCGACGGCTCCCGGCTTGGCTCCCCGCGTTGAGCTCTGCGTCCGCAGCTCTAGCTCGCCGGACTGACGGATTGGTCCCGCCCCCCTCCACTCACCCGCCCCCACTCCCCGCTCCTCTGAACCCGCCTTCTGCTATCCGAACTAACTTCCCCGTCACCCCCACCCCACCTTCTCCCGTACCTCCCCCTTCCCCGTACCTCCCCCTGCACGCCAGCCGGCGCACTCGCCACCCCTGCTTACCTGCCTCGTGGGCCCCTCGATCGCGCCAAGGACAGGCACTGTAGACGTTGTTTTGGGAGCGTGGCCACTGTGACGCCGGGGGCCGCTGCGACAGGGGCCGCTGAGAGGCCTCCAGGGCTCTCATCCTCACGGCCAGTCGGCGGACCCGCCTGGAGAGAGCTTTTCGGCAAAAAGCGCCACGGAAACAGGAGAACGGCTCAGAAAGTGACAGGCAGTCTTGCCCTCCACTGAAGACAGGAGGGCCCAGGCGGTTCTCCTCGTCGTCTCCATTTACGGACCATTCTCCCCCATCCCTCGCCCCCCAGACTCCAGGCCGTTGATCCAAAGCTCAGGAGTTTTCCTGGGGGACCCACGGGGGTCTGAATGCTCCGGGCTTTTTGGGGCCGCTCAGCTCTCCCTAACCGAGCCCCCAACCTCTCACCTTTCTTCCTTCGGATGACCTTTTTCACCACCAGCCCCAGAAGTGTCAGCAGGATGAGGCCCAGGGCGGTGGGGATCAGAATGTGAAGTCCCTGGCCTTCCATTCGAGACACTGGGCCACGGTTGAAGGCTCTGAAGAGGGAAGGAGAGGGAGAGAGGAGGAAGAGTTGAGTAAGGGGGAGGAGGTTCCAGGAAGCCTCGAGTGGGGGCTTTTTGGAGATCGGTTAACATCGAAGTTTTGCCCCTCACAACAAAGAGCCTTGTTTCTGGAGTCAGGAAACCTGGGTTCAAATTTCGATTCAGCTTTTTCTTGGCTCTATGATCTTGAACCAGTCACCTAACTTCTGGGAGCCTCAATTCCCTGTAAATGAGTCTAGTAAAGCCTCCTTCACAGAACCGTTTGAGGATGCACTGAATAGTGGTAGAAAGAACTTCATGCACCCGGTCTAAGCAGCAGTCATCAGATGTCAGATCCCCTTCTAGCTTCCTGCGCCTCGGTTTCCTCACATGATTATTGCAAATATGAAATGACTTAGTTTCTTTTACCCCTTCTAGCTTCCTGCGCCTCGGTTTCCTCACATGATTATTGCAAATATGAAATGACTTAGTTTCTTTTAACTGTGGAAAAGAGGATGTGTTTCTCATGGCGCACCCTCTGCCTAGAAGGCCTTCCCTCCATTTTCTCCACAAAAGACCAAAGGCATGGGTCATCTCTTCTTCCCTAATCGTGGTAAATCGGGATCAATTCTTTTCTTTCTGTCCCAATTCTTGTGTTCATAGCAATTATGCTTGTCAGAGTCAGACTTTCATTAGTAAGGCAAGACCTACGTATTTCATGTCTTCCCTGTTCTACATCTAGAGGACACAGCCTGGCACTCAGTAAGAAAATGTTGATTGAATGGACTTGAATTCTTTATCAGTAGGCGGTTGTAATTTTTCTGAACTAATAATCAGGAATCCTGGTTCCATTTGAAACCACTTAGGTCTCATGGTCTCAGTTTCTTCAAATAATGCTGAAGGTCCCTTTTCTCATTAACATGTTTATCTTTGCTTAGGCAAAAAGAATTCCAATTACTGTAGCTTTTCTTTGGTGGCTGCTCTAATGCTGCCACCTTGTGGTCCATTGCAGAACTTTTCCGGAGTGCATCTTGCCTTTAGTGCTATCCGATAGAAGTACAACGGGAGTCAGTAATTTTAAATTTCCTAATTAATTGCCACATTGAAAAAGTAAAAGGAAACACGTGAAAGAAATTATAATACTTATTCTTAGTAGTAGTCCATTTTATTCTCATTTAGCTTTTGTCCATCAAAACAGGTCAGAATGAATGCTGAGTGACTGAAAACTTTGGGTCTGGCTCCCACAGGATGGCCTGTGGGCCATTGACTAGTGGCCCACTCACGTTAAGAGCACTGGTGAGTTGATGTGCAATACCCATAGGTGGTCTATTTCACAGGGGCCTTCTAGAGGCAAAGACAAGAAGGGGCCGGGCTGGCAGATATTTCAGTGGATCCGCTAACTCTAGATTATTTTGCCTGATTTCTAGGCCATCCTGGAGGCCTCTTACCTCTGCCTGTAAAGCCTGGTGTGATGGTTGTAGCTGGCTGGCTGGGGCCTGAGCAGCCCTTCCAGTGCTGAGGTCTTTGAGTCTGTGGTGGATGGCAGGAGGGTTGTGGGCTGGGCAGCAGCCACTGAAGATGATCTGGAAACTCGAGGGTGGTGAGTGACCGGGGTGGTGGGGGAGGGGTGGTGTGCTGGAGGGGCCTCTGTCCAGGGAGCTGCTGTGCTTGCTGCAGGAGATAGCAGGAAAGAGTGACCTTCCATACATGCATTCTGGTCTCCAGCAGGATGGGGTCACCATCTCTTTCCTGAATATGCCTTTCACTTTCACCTAGACTACCTTTGTTCTGGCATTCCTCATGGCCTGAAATGCCTTCTTAACATGCCACTTACACATGATAACTTTTATCCATATTTACTCCAAACACCATTTTCTCCAAGAAGCCTTCCCTGACTTCCCAGGCAGAACAGTTGCCTTCCTCAGGTAATGGAAAACCTTTGTTTGTAGTTCAGTTCCACTCTGTCATGTGCTTGTCTCTTCTCCACTGTGCCACACCTGTCAGTCACAACCTGGGGTACAGTTACACTATCCCTTTAGTGACACAATGTTCAGTTAGTGTATTTACCTTACAGGGTAGATGTGTGGATATGAGGAAAATACTGCATGTCAAAATGCATTTAAAGCAGGAAAAGGATATGGAAATGTAACAGTATCATTAGTTTAATCATTATTTTGTTCACTGCAAAATAGAGTTGTTAAAAAATCACTGTATGCCAGCAACTGGACAAGTGCCCTGAGGGCATCAGGAATCCTAATGAACTCCAGCTGGGAAACGTCTGTCCAATTTTGGTTTCATGATCATTGTGAAAGAGCTAGATTTTGTGAATGGAGCACAAACTTAGTTACTTGTGGTGCCACCTAGTGGTGATGTAAATTCTAGAACTCAGGCTGTAGACTGGGCTTGAAGGACTTAGAAGCTGATTTCAGTTAGGAACCCTCTCCTGGGGCAGGAAAATATATACCTGAGACTCAGCTCTGCTCTGCTAATCACTCTATGGACTGAACACAACCCCCTTCCATTTTCACAATGCCACAGCACCTTGTCTACGTCTCCTACCCTCCAGCTTTGGGAAACTGACCTTTGGGTATGATGAATTCGAAAGGACTGGCATGGGCAGGATTCCGGAACCAAGGGGGCGCCGACTTCTGTTGACGTTCCTGAAACCATGGTGGAATCTCAGGCATCAGCTCCTTTTCCCAGAATGGCTCATAGTCTACTGGAGGCAAGAGGAATACACTGGTGGGCTCTGGAAGGAGAGGAGGCCTGGGGAAGGGACGTGGGTAGGAGCTGAAGCAGACTCATCCAGGATGGATGGTGGTGAGGGGGTGAGGGCAGGGTCCAACAAGAGGAGCAGGAAAATAAGGGGGCTAGGGACTTCCCTGAAAGAAACAAGTTTCAGCCTTACCCAGCCAACATTCCCTGTAAAGCTGTCAGAGGCCACTGGGTTTTAGACTATTGAATGAGTGCTGCATATGTGTGAGGAAGTCGATGGAAACAAGGAGAAAGGCAGGACTCAGCAGAAATATGGAAAGGGTTAGATCATAAAGCAGCAAGTGTGACCTACAAATGAGGCTTGAGAAAAGACTGTCTTTTCTTTATCTTAATCCCTGATATTTCCAATGGGACAACTATGTCCTTTTGCTTTCTACATCCTCCTCAGTCTCAAGCGCTCCCCCCCCACCGCCATGTTCTGGGTAGGATGATAAAATACAATATAAGGGGAGCATCAGTCTGGTTTGGATAGGAAATTCTGGGGACCATGAATTTAATCGACTATGAGGTTTCAACCACACATGTCCCACTTATTGTCTGATTGACTAATATGGCAAGAGCATGAGTCTGGAGGACCCTAGAGTTTGATGGCTGGCCCAGCCTTCCCGAGTGGAAATGTTTTCGGGGTGGGCTGGGTCTCAGTCCGGTCAGGCACCTACCGCTGTGGACATCCAGGATGACTTTCTGGGTCTTATCCCGGTCCGTGTGCCTGCCTGCCCCACAGGCATAGACTCCGCTGTCGCTCTTGGTCAGCTCTGAAATCCCCACTGTGAACAGATTCTGGTCTTGAAACAGATTCAGGGTGGTTCGGTGTTTGTATTCCTCCTTGACGAATGTTGTGGACACCACCGTGGCACATGCTTCAGATTTGGCCTTCTCCCGGCACAGATATACCCTCCCAGACACTTTAGGAAGTGGACACTCAATGGTAATAGATCCATCCAGCATCCCCTCCAGCTTGACTTCTGGGAGCCTCCTCAGAACTCCAGATACTGCAGGGAGAGGGAGTTAATGTGTAGGAAGCCTCATCCTCAGCCACACCCCCAACTCCAGCCCTGTTTTCAGCCCAGGCCCCAGCCTCATGCTCATCCCTAGAACAGCCCCATCCTCATTATCAGCTGAAGCCTCAGCCAGCTCCCAACCTCAGTCCTAACCTGATCTCTAGCCCTAGCCTCATTCCCAGCTTCCTCCCATGCTCCCTCCTGTTTACATCCTCGGCCCAACTCTATGTTCATCTCTGTGCCCAAACTTGTGTCTCAGCCACGCTTCTCCCTAGCCCGAGCCTGAACATGACACTCAGCTTCATCACCAAACCCATACTCATAAAGACTCAGACACCAACCCCCCAAGAATATAGTCAAAACTGCTCCAAGGAGAGAGGATATTCCATGGTAACCCCAAAGAGCACACAACCCCACGTGACTGAAGTGTGGTGTTAGGATGCTTGGTACAGTTTTTCTGCAACAGGTCTCTCTGTCCAGTTTTGTTTTGTTTAGATCCATTCAGCCAAAACAACCATTCACACCCAGTTCTGTTTATTAAGTCATCTAGTAAGCATGTATTAAACGCCTTTCATGGGACAGTAGATAGTTGGCATTCCTCCCCTCACAGAAGGAATCATTTAGTGGGTGATACAGATGGACAGCCAGTACAGCACAGTGCCATGGATCTCGGGAACAGACACAGAGACGCGCAGGGTTTCTTGGAAGCATCAAGTGGGAGCATTGTCGGGAGCCGACCAACACCCGTCCCTTGACACAGTCAAGATGGATGAGATGTAGCTGCACAGCAGAGGCAACTGTGGCTGGATTCCCTGTCTATCTCTCCCTGCATGTTTGTCTTTGTGATTAATAGGTGGTGGGATTTTTAGACACCTGTATTTCAGGCCCAATGATCTGCAGAATTCCAATAAGGTTGTACAAAATGATTTCTTGGCCATAGAACAAAAGTCTCCCCAGATGGGGTAGCCCCTGAACATCTAAATGTTGATGGAGTAACAGCCCCTCCTCTACCTTGGACAGGAATATGTATTAATGAAATTAGGTAAAGAAGCAAGGAGAAGCTGGTTAACTATCACAAAGCAAACATGTAGAAACAACTGCTGAGGAGTTAGAATCCAAAGTACATAAAGTAAGATTCTAGACAAGAAGATAGATAGCTAAGTTAGACACCACAAAGGCCTTGTAATAAATTTCCTATAACCACTGTTCAGTCTAGCATATCCTTTTGACCCATGCCAAATTCTAAGAACTTTAATAAACATCTATTCATCAGTAAGACATTTAAGACTCTGTACATACAGCTATTTCTAATTGTCTGATTAATGGCAATTCCTGGTCAAAATAACCTTTGTTTAGCATAACTGAATCTATGGAATTTCCTGTACTTTTCCTAGTTACCTCTGTATTGATTCTTTCTGCTTAACGGATCATACCATACACTTGTTCCTTTAATGTTATGTAACAATCTCTATGAAAATAAAGCTTAAATCAAACTCCATGAGTTCGGTCAGACCCACAGAGCCTGGCTGTTCTCCGGCATCCAATCGTGTGTCTGACTCTTCATTCGTTGCCTGTGCCGTCCATCCTTTGGGGACCGTGAAATCTGCCAAGGCTGGACCCCGGCAGAGCACTTCATCCAGGCTGTTGCAGAGAGATGGTGTAGTTCAAGGAGGGCTTTCTGAAGGAAGTGATACCTTAGCTGTGACCTGAAGGACTGGATGTAGAGGGAGACTGAGTGATATTGTGTAGGAGGGATTGTCTTGACTGAAGAAGGGAATGTACAGGAAAAGCAAGGGTGTGCATGAGTGCTTGTGCATGTGTGCACAGGTGTGTATGCCGTGTGTGCTCCAGGGAGGGTGTGGAGCAGGGAGGGACAAAAGATGTGGTTCATGGGTCTCTGACATCAAAAGCTGCGCTGTGGCTAAAGAAGGCAGGTCTAATGCAGTTGAACCAGCTGGAGAGGAAGGTATGATTGGGTATGCTTGTCTACTAAGATGGTCCAATAAGTGTCTGAATATTTCAAGGAAGAGGATTTCTAGGGTGACATGTGTGTGTTGGGGTGGTACTGGGGGACTTAGATGGTGGAGAAGAGATGCTTCCAGCAATGTAAACAGCTGCCATCAAGGTCGGGATATGAGAGAGAACGTGGCATGTTCATGGGCTGGAAAGAAGTTCACAAACTTTCTGAAATTCATATAGAGACCAAACATTAAGAAAAACTCCTGGGAATTTGGCAAAATGAGAGTCAAGGAAAGAAGTGGAGCTTGGAGCTTCTGGGTGAACAGAGAGACCTGAAGGAGGATGTTTAGGAGGTGGATGTTTAGTGAAGGAGGGTGTTTAAAAAGAGGGAAGAACATGGAGACGTGTAAAGAGGTAGAAACAGTCTTGGGGATGTGAAGAGTGCGCAAAGAGGCTGGAGAGGGGCTGGAAGGGAACATTTTCAGAGTGTGTTGCTGTCTGGCAGCGCAGCTGTTGCAACGTGGTAGGGAGAAGCAGAGGGGCCAGCCAGACACATAAGATCTGACATGGAAACCCTTACACCAATAACCCAACACTGGTTTAAGTCCCCTGGTCGTGGCAATATGACTGGAATATGGCAGTGGAAGAGAACCTGTGCAAAGGGCACAGACCCAGTCAAGGGGGTGGGGAAATTCCCCTGTGTGTCCAGATGATCCCCACCTGCAGTTATGGTCAATCCCAGCACCCGAGAGTGAACACATGAATGTGTCTGGACCAACTCAGCCAGAAATGGGAGTGAATGCTGCTTCCCCAAGAGCAAGACTGTTGGGAACCACCCTGCCTGGTTTCGGGAGTTGTAACCGCCTCCCATGGATAAGGCTGAGTGAGCAACCTTCAGACCATAAGCAGCTAAGGAGACAAAGCTTATCTCCCTGGCAGGAATGCTGCTTCTGCTTCATCCATCTCTGGCCCCCAATGCTTGGTTGGTTAGTCAATGATGGGTACAACCCCTCAGAGGGGGGGCAACCTAAGCCAGAGACAATCACTGGGAGGCCCTCAAGGAAGGACACAGGGGGCTGCAGCAAAGACGGGGTGATGGACACTTGCCCCCTGGTTTTGATGAAGCCCTAGTCCTCTGTCTGCAAGAAGTCTCCAAAAATTCCTTGGCTATCTGCCTCCTCTGCCTGACTTAAGCCTGAAAACAATGACAGAGGGTGGTGCAGCCTTGTGCTGGGAAGGGCAGGCTCCCCAGGTGATCAGGCCTGAGAAAGAACATGTGAAACCCTGTGAAACCTGCTTTGCTGAGAATGCTCTTAGTTAAATGATAAAGGCTCAAGCAGAAGATGAGTTTGTTTTCCCAAAGTTCTGTAGCCTTTTAGCTGATAGACCCTGACTTAGAAGAAGCCCTAATAGTTCTTTGTATGCTATCTACTGTTTACTGCCTGACAATGATTAATAAGTTGTACCTGAACTCCCATGTGAAAAAAACAATAAAAGCCTGTCTAGGCAATGGTCAGCACACTCTCCCCTTGAGAGGGTGGCCAGGCCATTCTGAGGTGCTCCCTCCTTGAGGAGTAGCCGTGCCATCCCTTTTCCTCTACAGGACTTAGTAGTGTATGTGAATTTGTCTTGATTTTCCATCCATAACACCATGGGCACTGCTGACCAGTGCACGCTTCACAAGATGCTATAAAATGGTCAGGTGTGTGATAGAGCAGGGAGGGGTTATCACCTAGGCAGACACTTCCAGTGGCCTCACACCGTCCGCTGTTATGGCCTACACGTTTGTATCCCTCCACAATTCAGGTGTTGAAACCCTCACCCCAATGTGATGGTGTCAGAAGGTGGGGTCTCTGAGAGGTGATTAGGATTAGGTGAGGTCAGGAGGCTGCAGCCCTCATAGTGGGATCAGCGTCCATACTTTCTTCATGCATACAAGAAAAGGTCAGATAAGCACACAGGGAGGTGGTGGCCGTCTGCAAGTCAGGAATAGGGCACCTATTGGCACTTTGGTCTTGAACATCTAGTTTCCTGAACTGTGAGAAATAAACACCTGTTATTTAAACCATGCATTCTATGGTACTTCGTTACAGCAGCCTGAGCTAAGATGTCCTTACTGTGCAAACACTAGACAGATGAAGCCCAAGCAAAGCTGCTGGGTACACTGAGCTCTGGTCCCAAGGAAGAACTAGTTGACTAGATGAAAACGACCAGATTCCAGCTCTCCTGAGAGTTCATAGTAGCTTGTAACTTATGTCCAAGTCTTAGAAAACAGATTTCCCCAACAGAGGAAAGAGATATAACCTCCTGGTTTAGAACTCACACACAATGTGCTAAGATTCATGTGGGAGGAACTTGCTGGGATGCAGATACCTTGTCGTACCCTTAAGCAGGGTAATTACATTGGTCCACACTGAGACCTAGGCATTTGCAGTGTAAATAAACATCCTTAAAGTTTTGTAATTCTGGGCTATAACTACAGCACATTTCCAAATGAATCTGGGAAGAAATGGAGGGGTGGAAGGAGCTATATAAAGGAAACAAGATGTTTAATGGTATTTTAGAGAAGCTAATAAGTGACATTAATCTGTAATTTGGTGACTTGATTTAAAGTGATGCTAGCTATAGGGGAGGAAGGTATATTTGTATTTTCAAAAGTCACTAATTATATAATTAGATATAAATAGGCATTTGGAACATGGGAAAATATAATTTTCATAATGCAATAAGGTAAAGGACCACATGGTCTTGGCTGGTGACAGTGCTCCGGAGATAGACTCTGGTTTCTATGTAGTGATGCTTCTCTAAGGGGCGAGTGGTGATGGGGAGCTTATAAATCAAGTCATGGCAGAATATCTGGAAGAAGGAAGCTGGCCTGAGACTTTTATGTTTTTCAGCTGGAGCATGGATTTTTTTTAAAGGATGAGAACTATCCAACCTAACTTTCTGCTTCCTCATACACAAACCCATGTCTGTCCAGACCTGCAGTCTTCCCTTTGTTCCAGTGAATGGAATGCCCCCGTTCCTTTCGGAAGCATGTGCCTCCACCTGTATCCTGAGTCCATCCTACTCACCTTCTTTAGAACTTCTCTTCTGTGATTATTCTTTTCTCTGCCTGTCTCATTGCCTTCTTCTCTTTCCACATTGCCCTGGCTTACACACTTGTTCCATAGGGCCCATGTTGAAAATGCCTTGGTTGACTTTTCCCTCCCCTTTGGCTGCTGCCTGTCTGTTCTCTTTCTCAAATGAGTCATCAAAATCACTGAATCCACTTGCATACCTACCAATTCCTATTCTACCTACACCTGTCAGAATTTTGTCTCTAACATTCCACTGAAATTTCTCTAATCAAGGTCACCCAATTTTTCCTTATTACCATGTTTAATGGCCACTTTTTTGTCTTTGCTTTAATCTCCTTCTTGGCAGCATTTGATGAAATCAAATAGAACTATAGGCAGGTCAAATTGGAGAAAGTGACCACCTGTCACTGCCTAGGTAAGAGGTGACCACCTGTTCTTTTTTTCCCCATTCCTTCTCTAGTAGAGGCTGCCATTGCTTCTCATCCTGGTAACTAAAAATCTAGAAAGTACAATGGGTTGGCCATTGATTGGATCAAAATATAGGTGGGAACAAATAGGAAGAGGTGGTAAAAAGCCACTGTAACATTTTATGGCTAATATCAGAGATAGTTTAGATAGATTGGCTTGTTTGGATGGTGACCCATGAGGAATTTGAAGTAAGCTGTTGGGCATGTTGCATTCCATTCAGATCTGGGTGGGATATTGAAGTGGGGATGCCCCGGAGATGGTTGTGAACTGAGATAGGGAGCTCTGGAAATGGACTAGAACTACCGAATGGATTAAAGAGTCTTCATTTAGAGTTGAAAGTTGAAAACCAGAATGAAAGAGATTCAAAGAAAGTGAAGGTAGAGGTAAGAAGGAAGAACTTTGGTGCCATTTGCTTTAAAATCCCATATTAATAGGCTGTATGTCTGGGAGAGGTGACACCTTCAGCCCTTATGGGCCAATATGTGAGCCAAACAGATGTGTCTGGAGTGGAGAAAGGGCCACTAGCAGGAGTGGGGAGGATCTCCAAAGCCTCCTGTGGCCTCCATCTCTGTCCTGACCCAGGTACTTGTTTGTGACTAAATCTGTCCAGGAACATCAGAGCTGGAGACACGAACTACTCCTCTGTCTGTGGCTAATCCAAACTTCTTAAGATGTGCAAGCTCTTTCCCCATGGCACTTACCTGGTAGGAAGTAAAGTAACCAAAGCCAGAGGTCCATGGCTCCTTCCAGAGCAAGGTTCCATCCAAAAGCCCCAGGACAGAGTGACAGAGACCTGCTGCTCACCCAGGAACCTGTCACAGTCTGGAACTTGAAAGATATTTCTGGCCCATGTGAGAGAATCAAGCCTTGAAAATGAGGAAATAACAGCCCCTCTTGTTTGCGTACTACCTTTAAGACTAAAAAAGAAAACACCAGCAGACCACAAAGGAAGTCAGGAGTTAAGAAAACATGTTGTGTTGAATAAGAATGGGGCCCCAGGGTTCAAAGTGTTTCTAGGTAGATTTTAGAAACTACCAAGCATCATATTTCTTTGTCTTGGGCACTTTTTCTTGGAGGAGCCTCCCATTCGTTATGTATATTCATTGATGTCTTACCCAGGGTCCCTTGACTTTTTTTCTTATCCCCACGATAAAAGGGCCTCTTCACAGTTTTCTTCATCTGAGGAAGGCTGTGTGGACAGAAGCTTTGACCTAAGTCAGAGGTGGTGGTTATAGTCTTTGTACTCATCTGACAAATGTTTAAGCACACACTGTGGGGGAATACTAGCTATATTTTGAACCTCAATTCCTTTATCTGGAAATAAAGGTGGGAGTAGATGATCCCTGGCATTCCCTCCTACACAATATTATTCCTGGGGTCTTAACCTCAAATCAGCCATCCTTCATCTCCCCTAACTATCTTCTTAAGGTGCTGCCTTTTGGCAGGGGCCCCTGTCCAGTGACTGCAGGGCATGACAGGTCACACAGAACTCTGCCTAAAGATGCAGCTGCCAGGCAGCTATCCCTCCAGGACCTCCAGGGTCCAAGATCACAACCCAGTAACTGATGGAGAAGAGAGAGACACTGAGGGAATCAGCCATGGGGTATCATGGAAAGATCTTTGAGCTCCAGTCAGGGGTTCTGGGTTCTAGGCTTTGAGCCTCAGCATTCTCATTGATAAAACAGGGATGATCCCTGCCCTGCCCTCTTCACATGGCTTTCATGAGGCCCTGCAGAAAGCGCACTAGTGGAAGTTCTCATAAGAGCTCTTTACTATGCATATGCGCGGGGGTATCACTTATGGGAGAATTCCCAATGCCCTGTTTCTGCAGGTTACATCCTAGGTGGGTTGCCAGGGCCACACCTCCAGGCCCTGCTGCCTCTGTGCCCACGGAGAACTCAGGCTCCTCCCCACACCCTTTGGGGACGATGTGGCTAACAGCACCTCCAGGCCCTTCACTGCACACTGCTCCCCCCGGCCCCCGCACACCAGACTTGTCACGTGCCCTCCAAAACACTGAGGGACAACATCCGCAGTGGAATTCAAGTGTGAGACTCAGTGCAGGTGCAGAGGAAGCGGGCATGGGGGCGGCAGTCTGCCCTGCCCACTCCTATCTGTACCTCCACCATCCCAGAGCAGCTGTGCTCTTGACTCCCTCCAGCTACCCTGCGCGGAGGAGTCCGTGAGCAGCCTCAGGCCTCTGGCTAGAGTGAGCGACTGTAGGAGGTCTCGGGACCCCTCAGCCTCCACCCTTCCTGACTTAGAGGGCTCTGCTTAACGTTCTACAGCTGTCATACAGCTGGGCTCTGGCATTTGCTGAGTTCCACGCCTGGGCTTGCCTTGGAGACAGAGAAGAAATGAATGAATGTGCTATGGGTGTGACTGTGGGCCTGAGTGTGTGAGTGTGAATATGTAGCGTGTGCTGTGTGAGAGATGAGTGGTACACAACTGCGATATGTCAGTGTGCAAAATATGTGTCGTGTGTGACACCGTGAGGGGTAGAGTGGGAATGTGTTATGTGTGACATGCTAGTGTGTGAATGTATAATGTGTGTGGTGTGTAATGTGTGACTATGTGATGTGTGGCTAAATGTGCATGTGATATGTGAGTACATATTGTGTAACTTGTGAATCTGTGCTGTGTGGCAGTGAGTGTATGATGCATGGACCTATGGTGTGTGAAGATGAGGGGTTTGCCATGGCTGGACCTTCCAGGAGGTGCTGGGGACATACAAGATGCGTGGGGAGGAGAGGTTTTTCACATCACACGTGGCCCAAATAAAGCTCTCAGAACCATTGCACAGGTTGCTAAGAGCAAGAATTCAGGGTCTGAGGTTTTCCAGGTGGGAAGTGAGTGTTTGGAGTCTGAGGGATCAAAACTTCCAGACTGTGGCTCGTCTAGTTTCTGCGTCCAGATGCTACCCCGGTGTCTCAGGGTTAGGGCCCCAGGGGAAGACGACCCCAGGCTCAACTGCAAAGGGGGAAAAGCCTCCCATCCTTATTGTCTTCCCCCTCTCTTATTTGTCCCCCATCTAAATTTCACTTCTCCTTCGTGACCCAAGGGCTGCTGCATTGCCCTGGTACACCTACTCCCTGGAGAAAACCTAAGGAGCTAACGTGTGCTGATGGAAGGGACTCAGGGGTCAAATGCCCTCTACGAATGATGCCTGATCAAAAGGGGTGAGCCAGATGGAAAAATTCAGAGCCCGATCACAAGTAGGTGGAGGCAAAAAATGAGACTGAATACACTGAGGAGTGCTCTAAGTCCTCTAGGTGAATTTAATCTCTATAGTCACTTAGGTTTTATTACCCTCCCTGTGTTACAGGGAAAAAGGAGAATATTCCTCCTGAGGTTGTTGTGAGAATTGCATGAGGTCAGCATAGCACAGGGCTTAGCACAGTGCCTGGAATAGTCTCCGAGCAGTGGGGATTAGCCCTGGTCATTAGGGTGGAGTTTGTCATTACTGGTTCTGCTTGGTTACTGCATCACCCTACTTTGATCTCCCACGTGGCCCGTTGCCTAGGGGCCATCTCCTGGGCTTTTCCAGACTGAAGTCCAAGATTCTCAAGTGGCCCTCTCCATGCTAGCACTCTTTCCACAAAGCCAGTCTGTGAGAACCCCCCACCTACTTGACTCACCAGGGAGCCCGCCCAAGCAGAGGCACCTGGCTCAGCATCCTACAGTTCCCTGTTTTCAAGAACTTGGATTGTAGACCTGCCTGTCCCAGGGCAAGCCGTTCCGTAGGAATAGTGCTTTGGAATGGTTTACCTTCACAGCAAGCTTCCTCATCACTTTCTGCTACAAGAAGTGGTAGAATTTTGCTAAGATTTCTCTCCTGAATGTGGTCATATTCCTGTTGACATTTTAAGGTTAGAACCAAAATATGTGAGAATTTCGGGTAAATTTTTAATGTGACTTTTCAGGAAAAACCTGGATTTTAGAATGCTCACCATCACACATTCAAAGGAAGACTGTTGGCGCCCGTGAGGGTGGACTGGCCACATGTCTCTTTGTTGGCCCAGGATAGGCCTCCCACTCCTCCAGTGCGGGAGCTGTACAGCCCAGCCATCTTCTCTCCCTCCCTGCTCCACTGCTCTCGGCCTTCCATCTTCTCTTGCTGTGCCCTCGCCCACTTAGACATGCCGTCCTTCTGAGACCATCACTCGTGATTTTTACTGTGCGGACTCGTGGGTACAGTTCATTATCTCAGAAGAAGTTTGGGGTGGCAGGGTCAGGGAACCCCACTTTGTTTCTCTGCCTTGGTAACCCGCTTCCCAGACCATATCCCAACAATCAACTATTACCATAAACAGATTCTTAGCCACTGTTGTACCTCAGTAATGCATAGTCATTATTACATAATGGATTTTTAAAATGAAAAAAAAAAACCCCAAGATAATTCAAGAACTTGAGGAAGATTGTCTTGTCATCAGAAATACTGAAGTAGATGTCTGAATGGTTGCTGGACACCAATCATTGCTAACTGGCTCACCATCACCAAGCCCACAGCTGAGTTGTTTCTCCCTTGTCCTGGGCCAAGTCGTGTTCCTCCAATATTCGTGTCCATCTAGAACCTCAGGATATGACATCATTTAGGAACAGGAACTCTTCAGGTGAGGCCAAACTAGATGAGGGTGGGCCTTAAATTCACTGACTGATGTCCTTATAAAAAAGTTGTGTGAAGTCACAGAGAGAGACACAGGGGAGAGGCCATATGGTGATGGAGGCAGAGATAGGAGTGATGCATCTACAAGACAAAAAATGCCAAGGAATACTGGCAACCACCAAAAACTAGGAGAGAGTCATGAACAGATGCTCCCTCAACTCTTCCAGAAAGAGCCAACCCTACAGATGACTCTATTTCAGACTTTCTAGCCTCTGGAAGAGTGAGAGAATAAATTACTGGTTTTAAGCCACCCAGTTTGTGGTACTTTGTTACAGCAGTCCTAGGAAATTAATGCACTCCTGCAGTTGGTGACCTTTTAACTTATCAGTATCTCATGTTGGCTATAGACCAGCTTCCTTCTTCACAGAAGAGTTTCTTTGTCCAACGTGCTGCATAAGAAGCAGGTGGACTTTGGGCAGTGCATTTTATACTTGCTTTTACCTATCGGCATCATCAGTCAAGAATAATATAAAATTGTTTGCAGCTTTAGTACATTTATTTGCCTTTGATTCTAGGCACTGTAACAGGCTGCCTGAGCTCAGGATCGTAGGTTATTGACATTAATATGGAAGCTGCACCTTAACCCTCTGCCTCAGGCACAACCTAGCTTCCCAGAGGTAAAACTGTGATAGGTTTTGACACACCTTGTAGTTTTGGTGCTCCTGGAATTAGTTGTTCTCATTCCAGGAGAAGCCAGATATGCATCCCTATTACAGAGATCACAGTTCTATTCCAGACCACCACCTCTCCTGGCTAGCAAGGAACCCAAGGCTCAATCAGGACTGGGCACTGCAGTTGGTGGGGCTGCAGGGGAGACTGAGGAGGCCTGATGTCTGAGTCTCGTCAAGGGCAGGCTTAGGAAGTGTGTGACATCAGGAACATTATGTTCGAGGCCAGGGTAGAAGAAAAGGTTCTGCCCCATGTCATGCAGGATAGAAATCTGGGAAGAACTCTCTCCCAGAAAGAACTCTCCACACACAGAACCCTGAGGAAGAATCTGGAGTGGGGTAGGGGCTTATAAGATGACAAGTTTCTGTGCCAGAACCTAGGAGTGTCCTTAGTGGGCAATGCGGTCCTTTATCTGACCACTGTCCCCCAAGAGACTTTGGATCAAGTGCTCTACAACCTAAGTTACCCTTTAACTAGCTTCTAGGTGATATTCCTATGGAGGGAGTTTGTTCATTTGATTGCTTGAGTTTTGATTAATAGCAACTTAATCTTGGAGGACATGCCAGGAAAGTATGCAATTCAAGGTCAAGTATTTTATGCATGTTTCACCAATAATTTTTTTAATGACAAGAGGAACACTGGTTATACCTGCTTATTCCATTACAAATAGTCTTTTTTAATTCTATTAAATGTATTGGGGTGACCTTGGTTAAAAGAGTCAACTAGGTTTCAAGTGTAGATTTGTATGATTCATGACCTGTATATTATTTGTGTGCCCACCACCCAAAGTCAAATCATCTTCCATCAGCAAACATTTGGCCCCCTTTACTCTTTACTACCCCTCCCCTTCTTCCCCCTGGAAACCCCATACTGTTGTCCATTGGTGTCTGTGAGTTTCAGTTCCATATTCCACATAAGAGTGAAATCATATGGTTCTTAGCTTTTTCTGACAGCTAAGAACTTAGCTTATTTTGCTTAGCTGATAACAAATAGTTTAATTATGTTCTGCAACACAGAGTATTGAGGTCTTGACTATTAGTGTAGACTCCCACTATTCTTTTATTGCAGGTAACCTCTGCCCCACTTAGAGGCAGCTTCATTGCCCTCATCAGCTTGGTGCTGGAGATGGAGGAAACTTTGGTTCAGATGCATGTCATGGGGTGCCTGGAAGTGGGAGTTGAGTGAGCTGCTCTGAAAGGGGTCAGTAGAAGGTATGGGAGAACAGAAAGTATGGGGGAACAGAAGATATGGGGGACAAATGCAGTCTGAGCCTTCTTGGTGGCAATCATGGTCTTTAATTATTAATTCACATTTTTTATTTGTTAGCAAGTGCTAGCTGATTGAAGTACAGAGCTCTGAGGGAAAATGACCTTAAACCTTAGCTCTTTTTTTTTGTTTTATTTTGCTTTTTTTTTTGAGATTTTACTTATTTATTCATAGAAAGAGGGAAGGGAGGGAAAAAGAGAAGGAGAGAAATATTGATGTGAGAAACAACAATCGGTTGCCCCTAGTGCCACTACCCAACCCGGGACGGAACCAGCAATCCAGTCATGTGTCCTGACCAGGAATCGAATCTGCAACTCTTTGCCTTGCAGGATGACACCCAATCAACTGAGCCACACCAGTTAGGGCAAATTTTAGCTCTTTGGAAATCAGCCCCTCGTTTGCATCATCAAATATCCTCTTTTCTTCCCTTCTACTCAGAACTCTTCCAATAGAGGGGTTATGAGTATTTGACCATTCTCTTATCCTCTTAGGTCCCCGTGAGCGACAGAAAGGGAAGTGGCTATCTTCCCAGAGGTGGGGCCTGTGAAAGACCATCCTCCATGTTCACTTTTCTCTTCCTCCTCTTTCTCCTCTTCCTCCTCCTTGACCTACTCCTCTTACTTCTCTTCTAGAGTAAGAATTCTCTTTTCACCAGGTGAGCAGGGGCCCTTACAGAGAGACCTCTGGCTGAGAAAATAGGAGAGAACAAATCTAGTTTTGACACTAGTGTATCTCACTTAGTGGTCCTGAGCAATCCTCTTCAACTCTCAGGACCTCAATTTTCTCACCTGTGAAATGTTAAGAATGTGTGTTTATGATTAATTGTATGTATCCCTCAGGCCTTAGGGTTCCAGACATTGTACGGTTTCTTTCAATATGGGCAAAGAGGTGAGTACTCTTGTTGAAGATTTCAGGTGGTAGTGAGTGCATGTACCCTGAGAGGAGCCGTGGCTTCCAAGGACTCAGTGATGTTCACAGAAAGGCTGCAGACTTGGTATGTTCTCTGTTCATGCATCTAACAGAGTTCTTGGGTGCTGGTAAGGATTCATGTATGATGTATTTTCAGTGAAGGAAAGAAGAAGAGAGGACAAATGGGAGATGGAGGGATTCAGTGAAAAAGGAGAATCTTACTGACATCCCATAATCAGGGTGCAGAGAAGCACCAAATGGTCCTCCTTTCTAAAATTATCTCCCTACACCTCTCTGTTTGACAAGGCCTCTCTAAAAATTCCATTCTCCTTCCACACCTTAGTTGTCTTGTGAGTAATAAGTTCCCTAAGGTGGGAACTCCCCACCCTCAAGAGGAATGAGGCTAGGCTGGAATGTCACTAGGAGGGACCAGCACACTCTTTGAGGACAGGTAGGAAAAGCCTAGGTGGGGTGTGAGTGCAGACAGTGAAGCCCCTGGAGCTGAAGGCCCTAAGGATCAGTGTGATTGATTCTGAAGGTGATTGTCAAGGTGGAAGGAGATGGTGGCCAGTGCTCTGCCTAGGCTTTGCTGGGGCCATCCTGGACATCAGTCGTCATGTTGTTGGCTTGGATCAGGAAGGCGGTGTAGGCCATTTCAGCTTCTTCCTTGGAGGACTAGGGGGACAACAGGAGAGCAGTCAGTGTTTGCAGTGGCCCAGCAGGTAGGGCTAGGGGTAGAGGATACATTAAATATCCTGAATTCATAATTGTGGCCCAGTGACCCAAGCTTACCTGTGATGACCCCATGCTTATCAACAGGGACTAATTTTTAGAAATGGAAAGTTGCAGCTTCTAAAAATATCTCTCTCTGTCTCACTACCTCCTTCCGACACATGGAGTGGAACCCTCTGCTGCCTGGGCCTGTCCCCGGAAGCTCTGCCCACACAGTTCAGTGAGGGCAAGGGGGCCTAGGCTGGTGTCAACCACAGGGGTTCAGGCTTTTCTTTCTCCACCAGCCCAGAGACACAACCCAAGGCTTGAGGGGAAGGCTGTCTCCAGAGCTAACTCGCCCTAATTCTTCCTAATGCTGGGGTCTCTACTTCTCTGAGGGAGAGTAGATATGGTCCACACTATTACCTTAGGATTAGGGAGGCAGAGGGGAGGCTAATATAGGACCCAAATGCAGGAGCGGCCTCTGATAGGATTGCAAGTGAAGTTGCACTTGGTTGGGGTGGGGAGGCCATGTGAACTTCCTCCTTGGAGGACTGAGGGGCAACGGGAGAGTAGTCAGTGTTTGGAGCAGCGGCTCAGCGGTTGGGGATGGGAAGGAGAGGATACACTAAATACTCTGAATTCATAATCTAGTGACTATCAAATTGTCCACCACTAGCAAATGTCTCCCAGGCCCTGGCAAAAGGCTGGTCTTGAGCAAGCTTTCAAGGAGGGTGGGGACATAGAGTCCATGGGTGCCACAGCCCAGGAGGAACACCCGCCTAATCATCAGCCTTTGATTTTTGACCTTCCCACCCTGTGGCCAAGTCTTTTCTGCACTTACCTTCCTTCTCCCCCAGTCTTCCCCCCTCCTTTGTGTTTATAGCTTATAAACATACTTCACTTCCTTCCTCTACCCCAGCCATATCAGTGCCACAACCAGTAAAATACATCTCACCCTCAAATGTTTTTCCTGAATGCTGCTCTGACATCAGCCCCCACTTTGAGGTAGTTTATTCTGATGTCTAGCCGCTGTCCTTCATGCCATATTTCCTTGTCACCCGAGGGAGAGGGAGGTCTGCTTCTCCCTCCTCACCCTTACCCTCTTCGCCTTCTTGGGCTCTTCAGTCTCCACGGTGTCCTCAGTGGTGGCCATGAACTCTGTGTGAAGAAAAGGGGGCAAATTAACCCTCATTAGCCTCATATTCCCACTGAGCACAGAGTCAGCTTTAATTCCTGCTCTCCCAGGGGGCCAGGCACCCATCCTCTCAAGTGAGAGACGTACCATCTTTTCCTCCAAGAGATGTCTCTTGAGTGGCTGGAGAGGCTCCTATGTTGTCATTGGCTCCAAAATCCCTGGAATTCTCAAAGTCTGACATGCTGATGTCTGTCCTGTAGCTTCTAATTGAAACCCGGTCTGTCCGGGAGAAAGAGAAGTTGGTATAGGGATGGGGCTGGGGACATTGGAAAAGAGGACATGCTGCTTCTCTCAGAGGGAGCTCCACAGGACAGCTGTGGTAAGGGGCAGGGCCTGTGGTTGTTCATCTCCCACTATGACCCAAAGCAGATTGGAAACATTCTGAGTCTGCTCCCCAGTCCCTTTTCATGAAGAACCAAGACTCACTAATCCTTTACCTGTTTGTCACTCTGTGACCTTCAAATGCACAGCTCCTCATTTTGTCCTCATACCAGCCCTTTGAGGTGGTATGACAATCATTGTCTTGAGCCCACAGATCAATGGGGACACCCAAAGTCACACATCCAATTAGTTCCCAAACTAGGGTGGAAGTGCAGGTCCCCCAGCATCCTCCTCTCCTTTTCCTGGCAGCCCTGCCTCTGAACTTAGACCTGAGCAATTGGGGATGGCCTTCCAGAGATAGTATTTGGACAGTAGCACTTAATTTAAATTTTGGGTACCTATGGGTTTAGCTTTTCCCATCTTGCTTTTCCAAAGTTTTTCTTGAGGTTATAAAAGAGTAGGGACCATGGCAGCACCCACCAAGGGACTGAAGATGAGGGGCAGGGAGCACCCCGGGGCTCACCAACATTCCTCCTGTGCCGGGCTCTCACCACTCCCACTGCCATGGCTCCCAATGCCAGCAGCAGGGCCAGGGGCACCAGGGTGGAGACCAGTACTGTGGAGTTCGCTCCTTGTCCTGCGGAGCTGGGGCTGGAAGAAAGATTCAGTTAGTCAGTCACTGAAAAAACACCTGGGTGTCCCACGATATGCTGGCAGGTTGGTTCTGGCTACTTCTTCCTCCCAGGTTAATCCAGTCCCTCCTCCTGATATAGCCCTCCAACTCCATTTTTCTAAGAAACCTTCCTAGACTTGGGAAAGGCAGGGGCAGGGCCTTCTCTGCACCCTAGGCCTGGGAAATTAAACTGTATGATAAAGACTGCCCCGGCCAGCAAAGAAGGGTAGAGAGCAACCCCTGATGCTCCCGAACACAAGCAGAGGCCATGAGGGCTGCCCCGACTATATTGGTAAACTGACAGGCTCAGATCTTGTGGCCCAGCCTCAGGTCTTCCTCCTGTGAGATATTCTCTGAGTGGGGAGCCCCAAATCCTTCCTTACCTGCTGGGGTCTGCAGATGCTCTGCTCCCACCATCTGTGTCTCCAGTATCCTTCACTACTACTACTTCCTCTGCAAAAACTCTGGGATCCTGAGCGACTTTGTTCTCAATCTCTCTGACACCTTGTTCTATCACTTCCTCACCAGGAGCTGCGTTCACTTGGCTGACATCTTGGGACCCTTGGAGAGAGCAGAGTGGGGCTGGATTATGGCTTTTTCTCTGTTTTCACTCCTTGAGGTCTGTGGAATTAGACTTTATTATGGGTCAGAATGAGCATTCAAAGCTGTTAAGGGAGGGTCCTGGTTAATGCTAGAAATAGAGTGATAGGCTTCTCTTGTTTGTCACAGATAGTCTCTGTCCCATTAACACCAAATTCATTCTCATCTACAAGGCTCTGTATCATAGATCCAACCATGCATGACAGTTGACAGACTCAACATTGGGGGACAGGGAGGTTTTTCACAGCTTTAAAAACCCTACCCAAGGCCTCCTGACTGTAGGGCTGGATGACAGTGCTCACCCTGCTGGTAGCTTGACACTGGGTCCCTTAGTGAGGCTGACCAGCAGGACCCAGACACATTAGTTGCATTTCTAGAGGGACTAAAATACCCTCATTAGTGATAAAATAGCTCATGTGACATTCTAAAAAAGGGTGTGAAATGCAACTTTACTAGAAGAGGCCTCCTTAAATTTCTTCATTGGACCTTGTAGAAGGCCTCTGGCTGTCTTGTACAGCAGGCTTTGGCAGAGTGTATTGCATATGACAGTGACTTGGAAATTGCTACATAAAAAGGAAGACCTCTACATTTGAAAAGGTTTTCAAATGGCCTGAAGGGGCAACTATGGGACTTGTCTTGAGGCTGAGATTAAATGTAAAACTTGCTCTTTTTTCTAAGTTTGTGTGTTTATTTGAGTTGCCTTTTTGGAGGGCTAAGACTATGTGGGGGCAAAATCTTTCCTTCTCCAGCCTCTTAGAGCCAAACCTGCCCCCTCACCCCAACCCTGATGGAGAAGCGGTCAGGCAGGAGCCTTTCTCTGGGGTCCAGGGAGGAGTAGGCCTTGGCCTTGGAGACTCACCCTTCACCTTGTCCTTGACTTTCACGTACACAGCTGTGGTCTCTCCAAATCGGAGGCCCTTTTTCACCCCGCACCAGTACCAGCCCTCGTCCTCCTTGTTGACTGGATTCAGGATCAGGGATGTGAGCTGGTTATTTTGGTCACAGATCACGGAGGGCTGCTTGGTTCCCTTGTCTTGGCTGGGCAGGGCCTTGCAACCTTTGTTGCTCCACTTGCACCAATATTTCTCGTATGAGAAAAATTTGCATGGTGAGTGGCAGGGCAGCTCAAGAGTCTCCCCTTGCTGTGCAATGGCATTCTTGGGTACCTCGAGGCTTGGCTCTCCTGAAGCAGGGAGGAAGGGAAGAATAGGCACAGAAATTGGCAGTGCTGATGATGCTGCAGGGAAATGACTGTGGTGGGGACCTTGGTCCACAGCCCATTTCCTCTTTGAACAGCAATAGAGCAATAACATTATCCTGACTGCATAGGAAATGTAATTATGCACCTACGCAATAATTATTAGGAGTGACCACCACAAATCAATCAGTCTATCAGAAAACATAGAATCTTGTCAACTGGCTCCAGCTTGCTTTCCTTGCTCTTCTTTTTTGGACTCAATACAAAGAGCTGTGCTCTATTTCAGGTAGGTCATGCTATGTGTGGTAGTTCGAAGAGTGAATGCTGCATGCATGCAGGGAAGGGTGCTCATTGCAGGTGTGAAATCATGGCCTCTCCACAGGTAGGCTTTCCCCTGATATCTGTCTCATCAGCATGGAGGTGGGTGAAGTGGAAGGAAGAATGGTTGGGAGGGCTGCTGCTGCTGACTGGGGTGGGGTGGGGTAGTCCTGAGCTGCCTCCCTTCTCTCTTGCCCCAGTTCAGCCCTTACCTTCGACAATCTTGAGCTCCACTGTGAACCACCAGTTAGTGTTGCCGGTGGTCAGACACCAGTAGAACCCGGCATCCTCCTTGGTGAGCTGGTTGAGTATGACCGTGTAAGTGCCATTGCCTGGCTCTTCGTGCAGGACAAGCCGGCCCCCGTACTGCTTGTACTCCTCCTTATTCACCAGCCCCATGCTGTTCACCACCTGTGGGCAGCCACTTTGCACATTCCAGCGACACCAGTACTTCAGGCTGTCTCTGTCTTTAAGGTTGTAGGGGCAGAGTATGGCTACAGAGCCTCCTACCACGCCTTTCACCACAGAGGGAGTATGAGGCATTGTCGTCTCTAGAAGAATAGACAGACGGGATGGAAGAACCCCAACACGGTCAGAGGCAGGCTCTTCCCCCTGGTCTCAGCCAGGTGGGAAGTGAGGTTGGCTAATCACCTCACCGTCCTCAGAAAATGAGACTCTTGTAATGTCATGGAGCCTGTAACTGGAACCAGCCAAGCAGGCCCTGTAAACCTTACCACTAGTCAAGACATCTTGTTGCCTCCCTGCCCCATTCTGAGTGGAAACTGGAAGGAATTAAGGAGACTATCAGCTCCTCTCTTTGGACTTCCTACAAAAATTCTCCTCTCTGTAAGTTTTTGCCTGTTTACTAGTTTGTCTCACAAAAATAGACTGATGGATTTTCCCCAAATTAAGAAAATACATTTAGAACAGTATGATTTAAAATATAAACTATGTAGCACAGATAAGTTTAATTGCTGAGGACCCTGAGGGCCCTTTTAAAGAGAAGGACAGCCCTTCTCTGAGTAGTTCATGCTGAGGTTCAGTGAGAACCCTGGGTGACTGAAGTTGCTGAGGAATGTGATAGAGACCCTAAGCCAGACAGAGAAATGATGGCCAAAGAATGTGAGGCTCTTAAAAGTCACAAGGGCAGTGAGGTTGAACTGTAATTATTGGTTGGTGGTTCTTATGAGGATAACTCTATGCAGAGTGGTCCTCAGAGTGAAATCACAAAGAGGCGTAAGAGTGAGAAGGAGCAGGGATTTCCACCACACTGACGGCTGGCTGAAATAGGGCTAAGTAAGCCAGATCTTGCTGAATGACAATTAACCCTAAGAGATCTTAAAGAGGAAAATTTAGAGGCAGGGCACTGCCTTCCTGGGAAAGCTGTGAGAGCAAGACAAGCTCCTCTTTCTGCCATTTGAGCGTAAGGTATGAGGTGCCATTCTGCTATGGGTAAGGGAGTACCAGCCTGGACATAGCACTGGGATTCCAAGCTATGTCCTCACTGCGACTCTCTGAAACCCAGACAATCTATGCGCCTTGCTTCAATCAGGAGCTTGACTCTTCTCATTTCTATTAACCAGGGAAAGCCATCAAAATGATGACAGAGAAGAAGAATGAAAAGATAACACAAGGCTGAGGCTGTGTTTTCTAGCTGTTAACTAGCTGTTCAGGACAGCTACTCAGATAGCATCCAGTTCAGGGCTTGTCTGCAAGCAGGTATTGTTGACTGACAGATGAACATTGAATATATTCATAGGGAGCAAATTAGGCACTCATCTGCCAATCACCCCACCTCTTTCCTTTCTTTCTCTCAAGTCTTACCTTCATTGACAAAGAGTTGCCAAACCTGGGTGGGCCAGCCTTCTTCAGGCTCACCATCAGAGTGGGCTCCACACTGGTAGCTCCCTGCATCTTCTTTCCTCAGGCCTGTAATGTGCACACTGAAGAAGCCCCTTTCTTTGGGAGTAACCAGGATCCTTCCATCAAAGGCCTGAGCAATCTGCCCCAGGGTGTTGATGGCAATTTCGCAGGGTTTCCCTTTAATCTCCCGGCATAGAAATTTGGGAAGATGTGCCATCTCAGAGCCCACAGCACAATCAAAGGTCACAGAACCCCTCAGGTCTCCATAAAGTAGCTCAGTGTTCGGCTTCAGCACATCCAGGTCAGCATTGCTTTTGTCACCATTAGAATCATCCCCAGCCTTGCAAACATATGAGCCAGCATCGCTGAGCTGGAGTCGGTTGATGACAAAGCTGAAGATTGCATAGCTGGTGCCATGAACACTGATGTGAGCTCTGTTGTTGTAGTTGGGGTTCACATACCCATCGGAGTCGATGACTGGGATACAGGTTTCTCCTGTCTTCTTGCACACAGACTTCTTCTTACCAGCATTCTCAGGCTTGAAAGGGCAATTGATGGTCACTGTTCTTCCCAGCTCTGCTGTATAGACTTTAGTGTCATTTCGGAGCTCAGGACCTGCAGGATGAGCGGTGGGAGGCAAGTTGTGATTTCACTTTCTTGAGACATAGGACAACTCAACGTTTCTAGTGAGGGTCTGGGTGTATCTGTCACCTGGAATGCCCTCCCCAAAGGGACAGTGTCAGAATGTCTTCCAAAACCCAGCTTTATTACTGTTTCCTCCACAAAGCCCTCTTCAGACTGGCACTAATCTTAACCTCTTCTTTGTTCTCTATTATTTCATCTGTACCATATACATCCAGTTTAGTTATAGGTAATTTTGTTTCCCACAGACTGGAAGTCCTTTGAGGGCACAGATGCTTTATATGTGTTTGACTCCCATGCAGCACCTAATATGATGCCTATACATAGAAGGTGTCAAAAATAATGTGCTGAAATGAACAGAATAAATGTTAAGCGCAAGGGGGTGGATTTCAGTATATTGTGTGAGAGTTTCTAAAATTTACAACAATCTAAACATGGAATGCACTTCTTTGTGGAGCAATGGATTTCTGCCAAATGTAAATACAGTACTTGATTGTACGTGCATACTCATTATCTCCAATGTTCTTCTGAATGTCCTACACAGGGTCAACTCCAAGCTCTCCTTGGATCTGAAGACTTTTTGATTTTATGAATCTCCACAGTCACCTAAATGAACTCTTTATTTGGTCCATGGGTAACACTAAGCACAAAGCGTAAAATGTGTCTTTGGGAATCCCTACAAATTTCTTTCCTCAGGCTTTTCTCTTTTAATTTCCCTTAATTACCTAAAATGCCCTTGTTATTAAAACCTTGTCATAAAATCTTTATTTTTTTTCTTCTCTCAATTACAATAGCCTTGTTCAGGGGCCCACCTTTCCGAAGCTCTGGTCTTTGGGCAAGAACTGGCTATTTAGTTTATGCTGAGAGTGTTGATGGAGTAATGGATCCCAGGTAAAAAATGCATTTTCAAAGAAGCCTTCTGGTGACCTGAGGTCTTGATCTAAAGGGTACACTAGTGGCAAGAATTTAAAGATCCCTCTAAATCTCTCCCTGCCTATTCTATTTCTCTTAGTTCATAGACCTCCTGTCCCACCTGCACCAAACACAATGAGAGAAATTGTCCTCCTGATGCCCTTCTAAGTTAGGGCCTCAATAAAACCCTAAAATGTATAGGCCATGAAGACCTAGAAAGGCCCACCTGCCACCCCAGGTAGGTGCCATCTGTCTCATTCTCATATTCTGTGAAAGGTCCTTGCTTCTGGAGGGAGGAGGACCCACAGCTTCCCCCACCTTTTGCTAGGACACCCTCTCTCTCAGGACCTTCTTCCTTAAGCCTTCCTTTTGCCCCTGAGATGATTCCCTCTCACTTTCCCACAGAAGCCCAAGGATCCTCACCTGGGCTGACCTGCAGTTTCACTTCAGAGAATAGCCCTTGGTTAATAATGCCCAAACCGCACTTGTAGTGCCCAGAGTCCTTCTCAGTGAGATGACCAATGTCTATCACAAACATGTTGCTTTCTGGGAAGTTGGTGATGTTGGCTCTGCCCTGATACTCCTTGGAGATGTAGCTGTCCGAGATGAGGGTTGTGCAGCGGCCCCTGGCTCCCTGCTGGCACCAGTACTTCCGGGAATGCCGGTTGACAGAGGTGTCTGGATAGTAGCATTTGATGGATGCTGAGCTGCCTTCCACTTCGCTCACCTCCTGGGGACCAAAGATGGGACTCTTCGTGGAGACCACTGTGGAGACAGAGAACAGAGGCTTTCTAAAGGCCATGGGAGGTAAAGCCTGCTCAAGGGATCCCAAGAACCCACCTCAAGGAGATAAAATTTACCCCTTAAACATGGGCCTTCTGTGGGTTATTTACATGTCTTAGAGCTAAACAGTTGCTGCTGTTGGGTAAAAAAACTGATTAATCATTACTGAATTCTAACTATAATGTCTTAATGACAACCACCTAAAGGACAGTGGAATGCAAAAGTATTTAATGGTATCCCTTGTTTATTAAAAAAAGACACTTTCAGCCCTGAGCAGTGTGGCTCAGTTGGCTGGGCATTGTCCTGCAAATGGGAAGACTGCTGGTTTGATTCCCAGTCAGGGCACATGCCTAGGTTGTGGGTTCGGTTCCTGATGAGGGCATCTATGAGATGCAACCAATCGATATTTCTCTCTCACACTGGTATTTCTCTCCCTCTTTTTCTCCCCCCCTTCCCCTCTCTAAAAATAAAAATTTAAAAATAAATAAATAAAAATTTAAAAACCACTTTTGTAGGTTGCTACACTTTTGCATTTGCTGTCTGTTATCTCCTTACATTTCTAAAAACACTTTGTAGATTATTTCCTTTTTTCCCACGTAAAAATATTGAGAGCCAGGAAGGATAAGTCATTTTCCCCAAATCTCATAGCAGCTCATAGTTCAAGGTCAAGATCTTTTATAATTCCAAGTGAAGACCAGACCCTGGCCTTGAAATGAGAAACTGCCATTCTTGTTTCTGATCCCCAATCCATTTTCAGACATGGCTTTTCCGAATCATCGGTGTGATACCTTCTTGAGGGAGTGCATCTTTTGAGAAGGACACTCCTGAGGATGGGCCAGATCTCAGTGTACCCAGGGAACTGGAACCTACAGGGAGTGGGCTGTGACCTGACAGACGCACCTGGGAGGACAGCCAGCAGGCAGGCAAGGAAGAAGAGTATCATCGCTGGTGGCTCCCTCCAGGCTGTGTTGCCCAGTCCAATTTCTTGCTTGGATGCTGAAAGACAATAGCATGAAGTGATGAAGCTCCTAAGTCTTCTAAGTCTACCTGACCTTAGAACTCCTGGCACACCTGTTTGGTTTTGTATCTCCAGCAAAGGACATAAATCCTATTGAAAGAATGAATGGCTCCACCTGTCTCATTAGAACTCAAAGCCTCATCATCCCACAGTACTTTTTGTTCCTCAGAAGTTATAAAGCAGATTTTTATCTTCTCAAATCATCTGTATGTTCCTATGGGAGAGGGATGCAAGCGCCATTTCTTTTGTATTCCTGGGTAGTACCCAGAAGGCATGGTCCTGGGTACAAGAAGAGCTCGGGACAGCTGGCTGGGTGGTTGGTTACTACCAACACGTAGCCCTGTCTCTCTGTCTCAGCTGCTATCCCTAGGAGGTGGAGGGGGGCATACTTTATGGTGTGTTCATATGAGTAAGCCAACACCCACAGAGGAATCCTAGTAAGTTACAAATGTAATAGTCATGGGCATGACCACTGTCAATTGTTTTCTTATATTTCAGGCACTGTGTGAAAGACTATAGGTATATTATCTCATTTAAACTTCAGCCCCTATAGGATAGGTCTTCCTATCCACATTTTATATAGGAAGAAATGATAGATTAAAGGGTAAGTGCTTTTCTCAAGGGTGGATGGGTTGGGAGTGTGGAGGGTGGGTGAGATTTGAACCCAACTTTGTTGGACTCCAAAATCCAAGCTCTTAACCTCTCTCACTGCACTGTATTACACCCCAAATAGAGCAGCATGCTTATCCCATGTGCTTATTCCTGTTATCTTAGAGCCTCCATTGCTTACCAAAGCATTGTCCTTTACACTATTTCACTGGAGCTTTATAATTTCCTTTTAAACAAGACAGAACAGATGTAATTATAACCATTTTATGGATAAGAAAATCAAGATCTAGAGATTCTGAATGATGTGCCACATTTTTTTCAGAGACTGGGTTCTGGGGTAGGTGTTATAGCTTCTTTTATCTTGTGTGGGTAGGGCCGGCAGACAAAGATGGAGAATCCAAGACAAGGCCACTCAGAGGGTGCAGCACATGAGGACCTTGTCCCATTTGCGAATACAGCTTAGGACTGGGGGGAGCCGAGGGTCCCAGGGCCCAGCCTGACCACAGCTATCATTAGGACACAAGCTGCAGCCCACAGGAGGAGAGGGGAATCCCCACTTTCCCACAGACTTTGACAGGCTTTATACTTTGGGATGAACTTGAAAACAAGAGTGTTAAAGGAGAAAACAAATCTGGGCAGTAATGAGCCCCCATAAATATAGAAAAGCTCAAAGCAGTAGGGGGTTCAGGACAGATCTCTCAGGCTCCCCTTACTGCCTCAGCCCCTGCTTCTCTCCCAGCAACTCCCATTGTTGTTAGCTTGAGCCAAAGGCAATAGAGCTGTTTATCTTGGTTACTTCTTTTCCTCGAGGGAATTTCCCAGCAAGGAACCTTTTTGTTTCCTTGTGGAGATAAAGGTATTCTGTTTCTCTAGTTCTTTGGATGAGGAAAGGGAGCAGGTTAGGGGAAGTGAGGACAGATATGCGTGTCAGGTGGCAACTGGAGGCTCTCTTAATTCTGGTTAATTGCCCAGGACCTTTCACACCAAGCCAATGATTAACCTCTGGAGTGAGGTCTTAGCCAAATGCCAACGTCAGTCCCAAGCTGGATGTGCACAGGGGATGCTGGCTGGGGGACCACCTGATTGAGCAACTTGAGTCACCATGAGGGAAGCTCCCAGGTCAGAGCAGGTGTCAGAAGGCTGAGAAGTCTGTCTCCTCTAGAATACATGAGACTGCTGGCTGCTGAGTCCTAGGGAATCCACCATCTGCCATTTGCGATGGCTTTGGGTTCAGATGGGAGGACAGACTGCCTCATGCTGTTTTAAGAGCCTAAACCAATGGTTCTCTCCTTGGTTCTGTTTCCTGTTCTTGCCTTTAGATAAGCAAACTTCTCAATATTTCTTTGAGACAGGAATGGGTCTTCCCATGGACTGAGCTGGGGGATGCAGCCCTCCTCTGGATTAATAAAAATGATTTGCCCTGGGTTACAGAGAGTCAGATACCAGGTTTTCCAATGAGGGTCCCGACTTCCAGCCCAGGCTTCCTCTCATGCACGACTTGTTTGGATGGCTGTTGGTGTCCATGTGTGGGGAGGATACACTAGTGTACCTGTCACTCTTTGCACAGCCTTGGGCCAGGAATGAAGGCCTCAGGCATGCACAGCCGGAATGTCAAAGCTGGCAGAGGGCTATCTTGGTGAGGAAAC
Source organism: Sturnira hondurensis (assembly GCF_014824575.4). Taxonomy (NCBI): domain Eukaryota; kingdom Metazoa; phylum Chordata; class Mammalia; order Chiroptera; family Phyllostomidae; genus Sturnira; species Sturnira hondurensis. Next base: position 237,585 of record NW_028089713.1, on the reverse strand, counting down.
ACATAGTGTAGTCCCAGGGGAGAGGGCAGGAGGGTGAGGGCACCCACACGCTCAGGAACAGAAAATCTTTGCCCAAAGCTAAACTAGAAGCATGACTTCTCTCTTAACAGGTGAAAGAACCCTGGGCTTAGAGGATTATTAGAGATCTCTTCCTCTCAAAACCAGACTTTCTTCCAAACCTGGGAGATTCGGGTATCACAAAGGCCCCAGTGCTATGGTGGAGCTAGATTTAAGGATTTATTTAAGGAAAGAGCACAACATGTATTGGGCACCTACTATGTACCTGGTGCATTTCCAGCTTCTTATATGACTCATCTGTCCTCACAACAATCCAGGAAGTAGATTGATTATCTTCATGCTGCAGATGGGAAATCTAAGGCTTAGAGAGAGTCTTGGCTCCAAGACCCAAAGCAGAATTGGATCACTACCCTATTATCACTGCTTGAATGAGTGGAGGGGCCTATTCTTTTGGGATATACAAAGGCTAGTGTATCATGCATGAAGGCACCTCTATGGTCCTTAAAATAAAAGTTGTATTTCCACTGGTGAGGCTAGGATGTTCTAGATCATTCTCTTTCATGGAGTCTCTGCCCTGATCTATTTATAACATGGCTACACAACTGTGGCATGGGGAAAGGATATAGGCCATGCTGGAGAATAGTGTTTGTCTCCTTGTTAAATTAATCTAGCTGGCCCCCCTTCAGTTAAAATGACTGATCTTCAGGTCTCATAGCTTGAGTCCAAACTCTGTCCATCTAATGGTAGGTTTCTTCCTTTTTCAGAGGGAGAGGGATCTCCTAGACCAGATCCTGGCTTGCTGTCGATAAGCCATATGCCCTTCAGCAACTCTGGGCTCTATGTCTGTTTTGTACACAGCAGGGGATCAGTAGGGCCCTGACAACCCCAGGGGCTTCAGAGGGGACAGAGAGCATGCACTGTGGGCACTTGAAGCCAAGTTCACAGTTTCTGACATCTTGCGAATGTGAATTTGGAGGAGCAGAAAGCTCTGAGCTCAGAGGAGTGAAGAGCACTGGCCTGGCTGAAGAGGGGGATTTTCTTGACCTGTACTGAACAACCCCTTTCCCTATTTCCTCTACTCCCTCCTGAGTCCTTTTGGAAATACACTGTCACCTCCTGTGGGTGCAGGGGCCAAGCACAGACTAGAGTGAGCCCAGAATCTACAGCGCCACTAAGGAGAGAGAGAAGTCTGTGTAGTTTGGAAGGGCTTAGGCTAGTGATGATGAGCAAGAGCTTAGAATTTATAGTTTATACAAGCCCCAGAGTGTGGGAGAGTCTCCAAGTAAAGGTAATGTTGAGAGAAAGGAATTGGAATTCTCAAGAGCATGTACCTGAAGAAAGAATAGCCACGGGGTTAAAGAATGCATGAGCTAGAAAGATCCAAGATGTTCTAGCCCTTTCCCTGTCTAAGTGACCTGCTATCAAGGCAAGACTGAAGTGGAAATTAAGCATTTTAAATATTAGCTCCATGAAGCTCTGGGAATAAGACTTGTGGATTTCCACCTTTCAACAAAGACTTAGAAGCCCCGTTATTGACTCCACCCCACTTTACCTTGATGTGTAGGTATTTATCTCATCCATTCTACAAGTCAGTAGGCTCCTTGAAGGCAGAGGCCAACTGGATCAATCTCTTTATCCCCAGGGGGCCTTGCAAGAGAATGCCTGGCAAGGACCTGCTGCATAGCAAAGACTGATGGGACAGGGCATGGTTACATTCTCACATCTCCTTTCTGAGAAGGGCAAGTCAGAACTGATTTCTTTTGCTTTGCCAAGAGACTTCTTGGTTTGGGACACTATAGGGACAGTAACATGAAGAAGAGTCTGGAGGATGGAGAACAACCCAGAGTCCATAGTCCAGAGAGTCCTGCTCTGTCACAGGCTACAGAAGACCTCTACTACTTGGGCTTGACTTTCTTACTTATAAAATAAGCTTTGCAGTTCCTGACTCTTCTGGATTGAAGGGCTAATGTGGGGTGGAAAAATATGGAGGGGGATAATGGGAAAATGTATATGGAGGCACTTTGAATAGTATAAAGTACTCTTCAACTGTAAGAGGTTTCAATTTCTTAAACACAAAGGACTGGGATCCATGGACTTGACTTTCATGGTTGCCGTGCAATTGGAGAGTGGCCAACAAAGCATTGATTAAACAGCTTTGTTCTCATCTCTTTCACTTTGGGGCCATGTGATTTGGGTGACAGGAGGTTTAAACTCTTTGAACCTTAAGTCTTCATCTGTAAAATGAAGATCATTGTACCTAATATGGAGAGTTGACATGATGTGGTGTCAAGATTTAAAAGATGTTAGTTTCTTATACATTTCCTCTTTAAAATCAACAGTCTTCTCTTTTTCTCACCTTAGAGTGAGAAGTGAAGAGAATTCTATTAATTGGGTATCCTTTGAAGGTGGATGGCAGTGGGGGTGAGCTGCTTAGATTGGACCAGCATGGCCTGAAAGAGGAGACACGTGTTATGTAGTAGGTTAGAAATGGTGAACGGTAGTGATAGCTAGCACATACTGAATAACTTCCAAGTACTTTACATGTGTTAACTCATTTAATCTTTGCAGATACCCTAAAAGATAGAATTAAATGGGCCAACCCATGTCACAGAGGAGACAACTGAGACACTGAGAGTGAAAAATTTGCCCACATTTACACAGTTGATAAATGACTGTGATGGGATTCAAATGCAGTACTCTGGATGAAGAGTATAAGCTCTTTGTCACTATGCTGTACTGCAGAGGGTCTTGGAGTTGCAGGGAAACAGCTGGAAGATGAGAGAGAAGGAAATTCAATCTTAAAGAAGTTAGTTCAGTTCTCTGCTCTCTACTTTTCACAGAAAACATATTTTCTGCAAAGGAACACCTGAACCCAGAGGTACCTGCCAAGAAGTTTCTTCCGGAAAAATAATAATAGCTGCTATTTATTCGGCACCTAATGTGTAGGGCATATTACTTTTGTGTCCTGTGACAAGACACATTGCCTCCAGAGCTTCTTTCTACTATGTCGTACTGTATCAAAGCCAGGGACTTGGGAACCCTGGCCTCAGCCCTCAGAGATAGGCCAACACATGGATGTGGGGAGTCTCTGCTGAGCACATGCATGGATAATACTACCTTTCAAAAGTTGGTTATTTTGTTTTTCAGGTGGTATCAAAATGTCCCCAATCACCAATCAAAATGGCTGTGCTGAAATGTTGTTGTTTGTATTGTGGGTGACCTTACACCATCCATATTAACTCAAGGATTCTTAGTTTCCTGACTGTAAAATGGGATTGTGATACGTACCCCTCCTGACTCCTAGGCTTGTTTTGGGTGGAAATGAGATGGAAGCCAGGGTAGGTGAACTTACCGTGTGGAAGCTGCTGCTGTCACAGTCTTTGTTAAACAGTCACCGAGATCTAGAGTAGGGGTCCTCAACCTCCAGGCCACGAACCAATACCGTGGCCTGTTAGGAGCTGGGCTACACAGCAAGCAGGTGAGTGAGCAAATCAGTCCCTAGTGCCAAAAAGACTGGGGACTGATGATCTGGAGGGCCTCAGAGACAGGCAATGATTGCAGAGTTAAATGCTTTCCTGGCTTCTGGTTCATGGCCTTTTGTGCTACAGCACCACTGCATCCAGGCCAGGATGAGGCTGGATCGAGAGCTCCAGAGCTGGTGGTGGGCAGACCAGTTGGAGGTCTACCCTAAGCCATGAACTGGCACATCCCCTCTCCAGATGTTAAGGAAGCTGTGATTCCCCTAGTGAAGGGGAGAGTGATGGTGAAAGCTGTGTCCAAAACAGTGCCAGCAGCTTGGGTGGCCCCAGGCCCCAGGCAGTGGCAAAGAGGGAACTGGGGCAGTGGGGCATGGAGCTTGTACAGCTGTGCTTGTGCTGGAGGGTCTGTGGCTGGCTTGGGGACACCATCAGGATGGGCAGCGGGAGAGCATAGAAGGAGGAAAGACCTATGACTGTGGCCTCCTGGCTGCAGAGCTGGGGGGACCATGAGGACTCCAGAAAGCTGCCTGTGCCTGGGAGAGGGTCCTGACCACTTTACTTGCTTACACTGGGAGGACCTCATTTTTTTCCCACCTTAGCAAGGGCAGGAGGATACAGCGATATACGTTATGGAGCAAAGCTGGGGTGAATTGGGAAGTCTCTTTGAGCTCCCTTGAAGCCCAGGGGAAGTTGCTGCATGAACCCTCACCAGAAAGCTGGGGAGGGGGAAAGAGTCAGGCTGGGAGAGTAGCCTGGTACTTTCTGTGCATTATATTATCCAGATCTGGTTCTCAACGAGTCCTTGAATAACTAAACTAAATTGAAAAATACCAAACAATTGTTTTTTTGCTGTAGAGTTTTCAAAGCAATATCACACATGTTTGAACCTCACATTTAAACCTCGAATCAACCCTATAATTATAGGTGCTATTTTTATCCACATTTTACAGATTTAAGACTAAGGCTCAGAGAACAGTTAGGTGACTTGCCGAAGGTCACACAGTTAACCCATGGAGGAGTTAGTAGGCAATTCAGCAGCCAAACTCAGAGAATAACTACACATGCTCACCACAGACATTCCTTCTTCCCACCTGCTAGTACTTCACAGAAAGGAGGTGAGGGCTTCCTCACACGTTTGCCCTTACCCATCTCTTTGGGATATGCACCTCTGCTCCCCAAGCATATGATCAGTCACACAGGCTGCAGCCCTTGTCCTCACCCCAGTCTGGACACCTGAGAGTCGTGAATGTAGGTGATTGCCTAAGCCACCATCCCAGGCCCTTCCAGAGGGCATTCCATCTGGGGGTCCCAGAGTAGCCACACTTACTTTTAGATGCTTCCTTCTCTCCCATTGACTCAGTCTCAGGGGAACAGCCTGCTGGCCAGTCCACAGCCCCGGCCTTCCTAGAAGCTGCCAGCAGGACACTGGATGCTGCTGCCAAACTGAAACTACGTACAGTGCTTGACCCACACCTGGGTTCTTAAAGGGACACTATCCCACAGGCATGGCGGCCAGCCAGGTGCACGTGACTTTCACGGATCCCTTGCTTTCCTTCCCTTTGTACTCTCCTGACTGCCTCCATTTGCTTCCCCCTGACCTTGGGGAGACTGTTATTGGGGACCCTCCATCAGGGCAGCTACAAAGTTTGAAACCTGGTACCCAAGCATGAAGAGCCGTTTCTGCCACTTTCTAGGTGCAAGTCCATAGGCATGGCAACTTAGTGTTTCTTTTCACCTGGAAAATAGGAATAGTAACACTAAATCTATAGGCTGAAGATATAACCCGATACTAGCAGTGAAACATCTGGTCCAGGGCATGGTATGAAATTTATATGCATTGGATGGGGCACAGGTGGTAAGAATTGGTCCCATTCACTCGGGAACACTGCCATGCAATCTCTAGGATACTTGACCTGGACTGAGCCCACTCTACACATCTCCTTCAGTGCCCCTCGACCAGCTCCAGTGTTTCCAGGAACTTGGGGGACTACGGCTGTTTTCACTCCCTAGAGGAATGAACGATACCTGCTGCCTTGAAAATGGCGAACTTCCATGTCTTGTCATGACCTGGGCTCTGAGCCACCCTCAAGAAGGTGCAGATCTGCCGAGCTGGGGTAGAAAGCTCCTTCCCTACCTCACTCAGTTCATCCCTGGTGATCTTCTGCTCATGACCTGGTTAGAATGCTCAGGTGATCCCCAAATGATCTTAGCAGTCCAGGGTCACAGAGTGAAGCCCACTCCCCAACAGAAACACACACACATCCCCGCATCTTACCCTACTCCGCACAGAATCTTGATCTTTCCTAACTGTGTAGGGCTGACCCAGGCTCTCTTTGAAGTATCCTACAGGCCAAACCCCAGAAGGGGAAGGAGAAAAGAAGAAATAGAGCCCTGGAAAGCACAAGGCAGTCAGAGCCCAGGTATTATTTTAGCTCATCCACTCACAAGTTTGGATGGCAAATAAAGAAACCATGTTTTCTACTACAGAGCTTAATTCCAGACCTTAAACATGCAGTCTGACTAATGTAAGAAATAAATGACCTAGTCACTTCCAGGCAAACTAGTTAAAATTCAATGGTATCTCAGTCATGTCATTCCCGATTTGAAACTCAGTCTCGTTCTGGATTTTCTTTCCTTTTCATCTCCTTCTCTCTTCTGGAGTTTATGTTAAGTCTGGGGTAAGTGGGCCCACTGAATCCTAGGACAGAAACTAGATGAATGTAGGGAGGGAAGGAGCACACCCATCAAACTATTGCTTCTCATGCTGCCTCAGTGGCCCCAGAGCTACCTACCCCCCACCCATGTTCCCTTATTCTGTGATGGTGGGAAGTTTCCTTGATTGTGTCCTGGTGTATGTTCCCAGGAGTCCCCAAAATTATCTTAGCAGACTGTGTCAGACACACACGCACACACATCTCTGAAGCCCAGCTGGCCTACCACTCAACTCAGGGAAAGGGGAAAGTGAGAAGCAGAGCCCAGGTAAGAACAAGGAAGTCAAAACCCTGTGCCTTATTTGGAGCTCAGCCACATTCTAGTGGTGTGATTGGAGTCCCCCAGCTTTCCCTCTCTCACAGTGGTTTCCCCGTCTGGGTCTCAGTGGACCTAAAACATAACCCCTGCATCCCAGTCCTTGGGGAGGAGGGACTGGCCCAGAGGGTCTAGCTGCCCAACATAAGGATGATAAGAGCAGTCATTTTACCTTCCTAAACTTACTTCATATGTTTAAACACTCCCCCCTTTTACATTAATAATATGAGAAACATAATAATAAGCACAACTCCTCATTTTACTTTCATGGCTCTGGGACGTGACACGAGTCAGTGTAGGGATGTGCCGAGCACTGGCCTGGGGTCAAAGCTCCTGTGTCCTGGTCCTGACTCTGCCTCTTATTTGACACCTGCTTCTTGCTTTAGGGCTATAGCCGCTCCTTCTGATAAATGGGAGGACTGGGCCAAATGGATCCCAAGGCTTTCCCAGTTCTAGGATGCTGTTTCAACTGAGCACTGCATTGGTTTCCTGTGGCTGCTGTAATGAACTGCCATAACTGTGGTGGCTTAAAACAACAAAAACGTATACTCTCAGTTCTGGAGGCCCAAAGTTAGAAATCAAGGTGCGGGCAGGGCCGTGCTCCCTCTGGAGGCTCTAGGGAGAATCTGCTCAGGCCTCCCCTAGAGTCTGGTTTGCCTGGCATTCTCTCATGTTCTTCGGCTTGTAGCTGCATCATTCAAATTTCTGCCCTTGCTCTCCTGTTGCTGCCTCTGTATGTCTAAAATGTGTTTCTGCCTCTCTCTCATAAGGACATTTATAATGGTGTTTAGGATCCACCTGGATAATCCTATACCATCTCATCTCAAGATCCTGAAATGAATCATGTCTGCGAAGACCCTTTTCCCAAATAAGGTCACATTTACAGATTCCAGGTGTCATGAGGTGGACATGTTTTGAGGGAGTGGCATTTTTCAGCCTACATGGCATCTACCACGTCCATGGCCAATTTAAGGTCCAGGCAGATTAGAGACATGCAGGAGCGTGCATCCCTGTTCCACAGAAGCATGCAGTCTAGCCGAAGAGTCATCACCTTGGCATCACCACTACTGCCAAGGAGAACACCAACCCAGGAGAGGCAGTGTAGCCTCATAGAAAGCTCACAGTCTCCAGACCCAGCACGCCCTGGGTTCACATCCAAGCCCTGCCACCTGCTAGCCAGAGGACCCTTAATAAGTTATTTAATGTCTCCAGGCCTCAGTCTTCTCATTTATAAAATGGGCTACTTATACTTACCCAGAGGTAGCTTATAAAGGTCAAGTATAATATGGCGCCTACTAGGTGCTTATGATTCAGCTTAGATAAATGGAACAGCACAGGTTTTCTGAACACGGAGTTACTCCCCACTGATCAGTGAGGAACCAAGGGCAGAGAAGCAGAACGACTTGCCCAAGTTTGCACAGTGAGGTAGTGGTATAGATAGGTCAGAAACCAAGGTCTCCCAGCATTGGGCACTTCTTAAAGCCATTCTCCGGATAAATGTTTTGAATTGTGTCTATAGGCAGCAAAGAACTCCTGTTTGCACCTTTGAGTGATCTTGGGGAGGTGGGAGGGGACCAAGCACACAGGCCTACACAGGTCCAACCCTTCAGGCTGGCATGATTAGTGTGATGCTTCCGGACCCTGGGTTGATCCAGCTACCGAGAGAAGGGGCACCTAAACCATACAGTTATTCCCCGGTAAGCCTCTGCCCTCTGGCTCTCACTGTGGATGCCTCTTGTGGATGTGGGGTTTGAATGAGGTAAGAGAGGACAGATGAAACGCTTATTGTTGCTGTTTACTGCCAGCCCTCTGCTCCCACATGCAGCTCTTTGCCAATGTTTAACTCCCGTTTGGAGTCAATGTTTAATCCCCAGGCACCCAGCTTTGAAATCCAGCATTCTTTAGTAAGCCGGTAATATAATCATTTTAGTATCAATCACTGGAAAATAGAATTGTGACAATGAGTCTACTAAAGCTAATTAGCAAGCCCCCTCCTCTTTTTTTTTTTTTTTTTTTTTTTTAGGATATTGACTGTTGGGGATAATCCATCCCCAAGTAGCTTCACCTTTGTCATCAGCGAATAATGATCTGGTATTTTCTCACCCTCAGTGTCATCTATTAGCAGAAGCACAGAATCTGCTCTGCCTATTGTAATATCAACTTTTGGGCTGAGGGGGGGCATGGGATGGGGGTTGCTGCCCTTGTTGCTCAGCTGAGTGCTGCTCACTGGCTTGGTGGCTCCTAGTATGGCCCCTGTTTGGAATCCTGCTAAAAGAGTGGGGATCTGAATAGTACAGTTAGTTGGCTGGGCTCAGGCAAGCTTTTGGGGGGGTTTCTGAGTCCAGACTTATGTTTGAAAGCCAGAACCTTTTATCAGGTGGGTTTCTCTGTTAGGGAGTAGGTAGGAAGAAAATTAATCATAAACACTTCATATTTGTCTCGCTGTTGGGTGATTTCATGGGGATTATTCAAAGCCCTTCTTAAGGAGCTTGGAGCATGGTATGTATGATCTGGCCACACTGTGTCAATGCCAAGAACAACCTCAGTGAGAAGAAAGTCAGAGGATCACAGGCTGGTGGTGGGCATGTGGAGGGTGTGACAGGTGGGGAGAGGGCTGTGACCAGATTAGCAGTTCTAGTCACTGGATAATGTTAGAGAAGTTGACATAGTAGCCGAACGTGTGCACGTGAGCCTCAAATCTTTTTTTTTACATGAACACACTGAGTCATTTCCTTCTCCCTGATCACCTGTCTCCCTGTGTCACTGTTCAGATATCCAATCCCTCGCCCATTTTCCCAGCTCTGTTGACTCCCAAGCAGAGAGTAAAAGCAACATTCCTTCTGAGGCTTCTGGGATGTAGAAGTGTCTGTAACTCTTAATCTTTTTGGCTGGTAGAGGAGTAAAGGCAGAGACTGGCTGTGTCTTGCCTTGAGGAGATTGTCATTTGTGGAGAGCAAGGATTGAGGTGTTGAACTTGAGAGGGCCTGGCAATGGAGAGCTGGCCGTTGTTCAAAGGCTCTTTCAGTTCCCCTTGGGCCAGAGAGAGCTTTTCACTGCTCTGGTTCTGAGAGGCAGGAGCAAATAAACCAACCTTTTCTGAGGTTACCAAACCATTCTCATGCCCTCTCCTCCTTCATACCATGCCTGGGGATGGGCGGAAGGAGGAAGGTTTTTGTAGTAGACATCCAAAGTCAACTAGTGGAGGGTCAGATGACAGGGTCCAGCCCCTCTCATAAGCCACTGGTATCCTCTTAGAAACTTGCGGCTTCCTTGTTCCTGGTCTGAACCTGGCCTCTAGCCCAAGGTTTGCCTGGCAGGCAGATATTGGGAAAATATCCCACGATCTCCTGCAGCCTGTGCCCATCTGAACCTCAGCATTCCCTTCTGCACAGTGGTGTGCATCCCTTCTTTCTGGGGATGTATACTGTAATTAATTCTTAGTTGCACTACACAAGCGAAGGAGAGTACTGAAGGCAAAAGAAAGAGTTTAGATCCTCGCATCTATACACCAGCCTGTCCTTCCCATGCCAGGCTCTGGAGACACAAACTCCCTGATGCTCCTTTCCTGAGCTCTCGTCAGGCATGAGGTGCATCTTCTTCAGACGAACTGTGGGGCAACTGAGAAAACACTTTTGGTCCCAGGGGTACCTGGTTCCCTTCCTCCCCTCTAAGATATTCAGGGTTGGGAAGCCAGGAACTCAAAACATTGGGGAAAGAAGCGGCCCTTAAGTAACTCTCTATGCGCAGACCAGAACTGGTAGATCTGGATTAAGGCAGCAAATAAGCAAGGGATGGGAACTCAGCCAGAGGTTGGAAGAAGTAGGACATAGAAGATTCCTGTGTTAATTAGGGAATGAATGTGTGTCTCCAACAAAGTGGGACCAGGAGGCAAACGGTGGCCCTCTGGCCCAGAGCCTCAGTGCTCAAGACTTCGGTGTGGCTCCAGAAATATGGTATTGGGTCCTCTCTCTGAGCTGGCACCTCTCTGCTGCCTATCTGGGTTCTAGCTGAGCCTTTGGAGAGCAGGCCCTGGTGTTACTGCTCACCTTTATGCTGATGGCAAAGGAAACAAGTTTGTCTAGGAGGGCCAGTGCCTATAAGACAAGCTGTGTCACTTTATTAGGAATGGAGAGCTTGGTGGCACAGGATCCTGCATGCAGGGTCACCTACGGAGTTCATTTTCTTTTCTGTAGAATCTTCATTCTCTATTCAATGTTTGTAAAGCTCTTTGTCTTGGAATATCTGCACGAATGAAAAATAATCACACAATCCATGTTTACTTGGCTAAAGTACATCATAGGTCTTTCCATGGAAATAACCTTCCTCTTTGCATCTGACTGAAGCTGCTGTTAAACCCATCCTGTATTTCCAGACTGCATTGGCTGCTGGAGGGAGGAAGACCCCCCCCCCCCCCCAAGTAACAGTGGAGAACAAGGAAAAGTTGGCTGGGGGTCAGGCGTTTGCCCTGAGTTAACTGAGAAGGGTGGACTCCCCCACAGGTAATTGAGATCTAAGCTCTATTTGTACAAATGCATAAGCACCTCAGGGCTGGTGACTGGAGTCTGAGCTCTCAGTTTCAGCTCCCTGAGCTTTTTGAGACCCTGTTCACTTAGCCAGAACAGGATTATTATCAACCAGGTTCATGGCTGAAGAAAACAAATTACTGGAAATTTTTATGGCTCTTTCTACACACGGGCCTAAAGGAGGAAAGCAAAGAAGGCTTTGGGAGCTTCAGCAGGAAAGGACTTGACCAGACAGACACCCAGGCCACACATCCAAGCACAGAGGAAGGCACTGTGGCCTGCTGCTCAAGGATTTAAGCTGTGGGGCTCGATCACTCCCTTTGTATTCAATTCCCAGCCTGCCCTTTCCCTGGGAGTGTAACTACTTAATTTCTCTGGATTCCATTTTCTCATCTGTAAATGGAAATTATTATACTTGCCTTACAGAAATGTTACATCCAGTCCTATCACGGAACATGAAAACACCTAGGGTAGTGCCTGCTGTGTGGAGATAATTTACCAAATGGTGGTGGCCTTAGCGATAGAGGGGGAGAGCTGAAGAGTGGTGCCCCGACCTGGGGAATCTAGTGGGCCATAGGGAAGTCAGAGCTTCCCAGCATCTGGGGTTCGAAATCTCCATGGTCCTGTCCCTGACTCCAGCCTGGTGGTGGATGTTTCCCTGCCCAACATCTGGTGGTGCGGGGATCATACTAGCTGGGGATTTACAGTGAAAAACAAACCACCAACAATACCAAGTGGTGGAGTTGGCCAGCTTTGCCTGCTCTGGTCCTTTAAGTTAAGCACTCCTACCCAACTCCAGGCAACAGTTAGCCCATAAAAAAGGAACTGTAAACACTCAGGACTGCCCCACTTCCTTACTAGGAAAGATTTCGCTCAGATCTTATCTTTGCCCAGTTCCATACTCGCCCCTGAGACCCTGATCTTGGCTGTGCTCTGGCCCTTTGAACTTGTACTGGCTCCTCCTGCTGGTGAGCCTCAGGGTTCCCTACAACACCCAGACTTGACAGCCTTTCCTACTTCTGGAAGCTGCTCCTGACTTCGGCCGCTTGGTTAACACCCTTGTTGGGCTGGTCTCCTTCCTTGTAAGATGGGTGTTTGGGCAGAAAGTATCACAGGGGTTTGGAGGAAGGGGTGGTCCCTATGGAGCTTTTGAGGAGAAGTGGGGTCTGATCCTTCACATCAGAGTAGGAACAGGAGACTTTTGTTTGGTTTCATGGCTCAGAGCAAGGATTGGTAAATGATGGCTCGAGAGCCAGATCCAGCGTGCTACCTGTTTCTGAAAATGAAACGTTGGAAGACAGGTAAAATCAGCCAGTTATGTGTTGTCTTTGGCCACATCTTGTGCTAGAACAGCATAATTGAGTAGTTGTGAAAGAGGTCAGTCACCTACAAAGTCTAAAATAGTTGTTAGCTGACCTTTGTTAAAAAAATAAAATTCAACTGAATACATTTTAAAGACCTTCTTGGCCTTATTCAATAATTCATGAGTCATGTAGCATCTTACCTAGCAGATAGAAAGGAGTTCCAAGGAACTATACAAAACAACAAACTTTTACAGGCAGAAGGAAAAGGGACAGGTAAGTCATAGCAGCAAAAAGTAAATTGGCTGTGGCAGTCGTTTTCCTTTAGGCGACAGAAGGGATCAGCAGGCAGATTACCTCGCTACTCCTGACCAGAGGAGTTCTGACTGACTGGTTTAAGGTTCCATTTCTGGGAGAGGCGGAAACCACAATTAACTCTCATTTTGGTGATATGGAGGGCTTAGCATAAGTGATTTAATATTGGGCCTATTTTGTTTTTAACACACTTGACTTTTTGGGGCGTGGGGGGGAATGTTGAGAGCAACTCTGTTTATAATAACCAGAATCTGGAAACAATAAAATGTCCATCAATAGGTGAATAGATAGTCCGATTGAGATATATGCATACAATTATTCTTTAGCAATAAAAGGAATAAACTATTGGGATGCACAACAACCTGGATGAATCTCAGAAATATGTTGCACAAAAGAAGTCGGACACAAACACATGCTATATGAAGTCTAAGGTGGGGATGATGATAGAAATCTGATCAGCAGGAGGAAGGAGAAGGGGGCGTTGCTGATTGTTGACTGCTAAGGAGATTGGGGGTAAGGAAAGTGTTGTTTATTATTTATTTATTTATATCAAATTTATTGGGATGACGTTGGTTAATGAAATTCTATATACAATTTCAGGTATACAGTTCTATAATCCATCATCCATATATTGTATTGTGTGTTCATCATGCCAAGTCAAGTCTCCTTCCAACACCCTTTATTCCCCCTGTACCCTCTTCTACCTCTCCCTACCCCTCTATACCTCTGGTAATCACCATACTATTGTTCGTATGTTTTTCTTCTTCTTCTTTTCTTTTTCTTAATCCCTTCACCCTTTTCACCCAGTTCCCCACTTGTCCCCTCTGATACCTGTACAAAAAATTTTGCAGATCCCTATTTTAATGAATCAAAACTAGACCTGTAAGCTTGCTTCACCACAACGTAAGAGTTCAAAATGCTGGGGAAACAGACATGGCATCCTCACCTCCTGGGGCTACTCACAATGCACCTCAGTGTATTAAGAACTCTAAAAAAATCCTATACAAAGAACTTATTTGTTGTTTAACCCTCATTTGCCAAACTTCTTTGATCTACCCTAACCTACTTTTTCTGAGAATACCTTTTAACAATCCTAAGAAGCTAGCATTCTGTGGACTTCCTAGAATGCACTTAATTAGGTGAAACAATCTTACATAGCCTGGTTCTTGGCCCATCTATGCCTCTAAGGTGTAGAGTGACGTTGGCCGAACTGCATATCCCTCAGTGCCTGCTAAGTCATTGGTTGAGTGGGGTACTGTTGCCTGTTCTATCTCTCTTCGTGTTTTTCATAGCAGGTAACTGAGATAGTGTGTATGAAAATGGCCTTGACAAGACAACTTGGTGTAACAGATTTTTTGATTAGTTTTGCTTTGATCATTGCTATATTGGTGATGTGGAGAAGGCATTAGATCAAGTTCTCTTTTCTAGTCCTCACTTTGCTATTACTAACTAGGTTTACTGAGTGACTTTAAATAAGTTACTTCCCCAGACAGGGCCTCAGTTACTTCCCACTAGGCTGAGGGTTTTAGAGTGGTTAATCTCTAAGGAACTATTAGCTCTGAAATTGTATAAGTCCGCTTGGTTAGATGCATACAGCTTTCCTACTTATCCAAAACAATGAAGCTCTTATAAACCATGAAGACAGTATCCCCTTGATTTTCCTGGGACAGTATCTGGGTCCAGCACCAGCGGTGAAGAGGTATTGATAAACAGTTTCTGGTGCTGCTGACAGCTTAGGAGGCAGAGCTGAGGCTTCTGGGAATGTCTACCCAACAGTTCTTGACTCAGTATCAAAACCTTTCTTGCCCTTCTCTTCCATCCCTCAAAGCCTTCTCTGCCCAGACATTAAGTTCAGGCAGCTGGTCAATAGATTGGGCAAAATAAAAAAGCAGGGTAACTTGTGGGACCAAGAGTGGAGTGAAAGTCCCCAAACAGGGAGTGAAGTGGTTCTAAAGCAGAATCCACAAAAAATTTTCTTCAGCCACCCCACCAACCATTGTCTAGCTCCACCAACATCCTTGTTGTTGTCAATATAAGGAGTGTCCAAACCTATAAGAATTTTTAATGAGTTTGCGTGAGCCAAAATGTTGATAACTGTTGGGAAGCAAGACCTCAACAGAGGGAGGAAATGCCCCAGAGAATGGTAGCTCTGCACCCTGCTTTATACCTTACAGTCAAAAGAGAGGATGTAAGTGGGCTACATGAAATTCATTGGTGATAGACTAGGGAGGTAGGAAAAAGCAAAGCAGAGAAACTTCTAGAATTGGCTAAAAACTAAAATACTTCTTTTATGCAGGTGGGAACAGGATAGTTAATAGTCAACAACTCAATAACAATGAGGGGGGTTGTGGTCACCACTTTGGTACTCTGGTGTGTACCCGTGCTTTGAGCGGTCTGGGAAAAGGAAATTACTTTGACATTCCAAAAGTATGTTATCATAGATGCAAAAGGACCATAGACACCTTAATTAAGGGAAAGATGGACTTTTGTTGGGGAAAATTCTAGCCTAAGACAAGACTATCTGCCATAAACTGCTTGTAGTTAATAAGATTTAATTTCAGGTCATCCTTTGTGGTCACTTAGGTTTTCTGAGTTAATAAGGTTGCTACACAGGCCTCCCTTGAGCTTGTCAGGTTTAGTGTGAGGCCTCTTTTCATTGACACTATCACGGGTTTATAAGCAGTTGAATAAGAGAAGCTTTGTGAAGAAGGTGACAATCTACTGAAAAATATCCCCCCCCTTCCATGATTTTAGGAAAACCCCAGAATATCTTGACTGGGTCAAAAGGTCTACAGCATGGTAAGTATGGGGCCCAATGGGAAGGGGTGATTGGAGGACTGGGTGTCCTTCCAGGGGACTCCCGAGTGAAGGGAGAGCCAAGGCGTCTGTGTGAGCAGGGCTCTTGGAGGCGTCTGAGCCCATGCCCTTCCAGTCAGCCAATCAGGCACAAATATTCACAGGGGATTCTCCTGGATTTGAAGCCCTCTGGGGACACGGTGAAATAAAACACAATTACTGCCCTAAAACAGCTTAGAATCCACGTGTGGAGGCAGGACCAGTACACGTGGATGTAATTCAATGCGTGCAGCACGCTAAATGCCAACAGATGTCTGGAAAGGGGGCAATTGGCACAGGCTAGAAGTGTTGGTTGAAATCTTGTAATTCCCCACACTGGTTGGAAGCCTCTTACATTTTCAAACCTCCAGGAATGGAAATTCCACATTTTTCCTAGGTGACCTCCACCAGTGTTCAATAAATCCCTTCTCAAAGCCTTCTCTGAGTCATACTGTCATTCTTGACTGTGGCAAATTGTTGACCTTTGTAGGTCCAAGGGTGTCAGCCTTTGCTTCCCCAAATGGAGCCCTGGCTCCATTGGCTTCCTTTTGTACAGGCAGAGAAAAACAAGACAGAGTCGTGGTGTTTGGTCCTGGTCCTCCTCCCATGGCAACCAAGCAGCTTATCCTTTCATTCCTCAGAGTCCAGGGTCCCTCTCTGGGACAGTCATGTGGCATGGGTAGGAGAGTCATCCTGGAGTATCTTCCTTTCCACATGGGGGCTGGAGGCTCAGCCCCCCAAAATGTCTCATCCGAATCAAGATGACTCCTGCTGCCTCTTCTGTGTCTTGACCTGCACAGACAGAGCACACCATGAGGGGACTGGGCACTGAATTTGACTCCTTGAGAACCACCCCCATGTACCACAAGCCTTCAAGAATTTTCTGAGCCCTTAGACTGGCAGGGACTGGGTCTGAAAATCTTCACTTCCTCTACTTGCTCCCAGAAAATCTTGTCCTTCTTCACTAGATTCAAACACCATGGAGCTTAAAATAATTTCAGGGGTATTTAAACCTGGGCACGTTGCTGTAAGAGACTTTTAGCAGAGCCGCACAGGGGTGCAGATGTCGTTTGGTCCCATTCTGGGCCCGGCACTATCTACTGCTGGGGATGTTTATGTGGTTCACACGCCCATGGTGAGCACAGGTCTTGCCATCTTCAGAAGAGCTTCTCCTTAATCTCTGGGGTGCCACTGAGATATAAATTCAAAGATGATTTTCCCATTTTAATAAAGGAGAGAAGGCCAAGAATGGTTACATGGCTCAGACTAGAATCTAGCACTTTTATTGTACATCCAGAAGTCTCGGCAGCAACTCTGGCCCCATCCAGTCCTGAGGGTGTAAGGGGAGGTAAGCCCTCTCCCCCTCCCAGCTTGGGGGCTACTTAAACTCAACTCACAAGTACTCTTTCTCTGAAGTTTCCTTCGCCATAGGACAAGAGCCCCAAGCATAAGAGGGAACAGCACCGTAGAGACAGGAGTCAGGATCCGAGAGATGTTCTTCTCTTCTGCAGAAGCACTGGAGTAAAAGTAGCATGGGTGGGGAGAGCCCCAGAGAGTGGAGGTTGGAGCTGAATAACAGTCTGTAGGCCATTGGCCCTGACCTCTCATTTTATAGGTGAGAAGCTAGGCCAAGGTGAGTCGGCTGCCCTCATTCCCATGGTGCGTTAGTAGCAGAGCTGGGACTAGAAGCCCTGTCTTCAGGTTCCTGAGCCCTGACTCCTGTTCTTGACTCCCCCATCTGTGTGTGGGACCCACTACTGAGCCATATTGCAAAGAGGGACTGGGTGAGGGTCAGGGAATCTACCCTTGGCATTTGGCTCTGCCACAGTCTTTCCTTGTGGCTTTAGCTAGTCACCTCCCCTCTCTGGAGCTTCCATTCCTCATCTTAAAAAAAAAGTCCCAAAGGTTTCATTGCTTTGAATTTTGCTGAAAGCCACATGAAAATGCTTGGATTCTCCTAGCACAGATCTCCAGTGAGAGAGGGTGGCTGGTTTTATTCCCTTGCCCTTTACTGTCTTGTGGTTACAAAATGAGAGAAGTGAGTAGAAGGAGAGGGGCATGGAAGTCAGCTCATGGAGGGGTGTCCCAGGGGAAAGGGCAGTGTGGAGCCCCAACTGACAGGGGGCCTGGAGGTTTACCTCTTCATGGAGGACCCCTTGCCAGGGGATCTTCTGGGTCCTGCTACCAGGTCCTGGCTTGGTGTTATTTGGGGACCATTGTCACCAGCAGGGAGGTCTAGTTCCCCTTCAGTGCTCCCTTCAGCAGATGACATCTCCATGTTCATGGGCCCCAAGGTCCACATTCCTGCAGCTTGAATAGTTTCTTCAATGGAGCCTAGGGCTTGTGGCTTAGAAACCAATCTCTCTTCTTGGAAGGTTTCCCATGCCCCTTTTTCTGTGGCCAGGGTTGATGGCCTAATGGTGCCTGTGACCATCCAGTCTGCATCTAGGGCTATTCTGACCCTTTCTGCTTCCTCTTTTGGCCTATTGGCCTCAGTCATTGTCTCTCTCCCTTCCTCACTGGCCCTAGCACTCTGTGCTCCCGAGCTTCTGGTGTCCCACAGCCAAGCACCTTCTGCTGCACTGGACATGCCTCTGATTGTTGCAGCTGAGCTCTCTGAAATAGGTATGGTTGCCCAAATGGAACTCTCTCCTTGGCTAACTCTCCCTATAGCTATGACCCTAGGGGTTCCTGGGGTTTGCATTCCCTTAGCCGATGCTGTTCTTTTGCTGGTTCCTGGAGTCAGAGCAACTCTGTCCCATCCTGTATCCTGTCTTTCCATAGTCTGGGTATTTCTTGGGGTCCGTCTGTTGGCTGCTGGAGCAGCTGTTTCAAAGGATCTCCTGACGAGCTCACTAGCAGCTGGAGTGGCTCTGGGGATGGGGCTGGGAGGACCTGTATGAACAGTAGAGGGAAACGTGGGAAGGCTATCCTGTGGCCTGCAGGGTTTAGCAAAGGAAGCCAGGCTGAAAGTGTTTGCTACATAGAATGCAATCTCATTAAGTGATACAGTCTTTGGCCAATGTGTTGTATAAATTAAAATTTGGAAGAATCAGATGTATTCTCTAGTTGGTTGCAAACACTGACATTTTATGGCCCTATCTTATTTTTTGTGTCCATATATTCTCTGTCCAAGCTGTCCAGGGCCCACAGGTGTCTCCCTTTCCTAGAGGGAAAAAGGAGCCCAGGATGTACTGTCCTCAAATAAGAAAAAAAAAGAAGTCCAGTCATAGCGGAGCAGCCAGTCTCAGCAGGTGGCTAGATAGCAAGTGGCATCTAAGAAAACAAGTCCACTGGCCTGACACAGCCTTTCTCAGCCTCACGGTGCCTGACCCTGGATCAGTTCTCCGAAGCCTGCCACACAGGGTGAGGGCCCGGTGGCTGCCAGGCATCTGCTAAGGGGTTTGGTCTTAGGAAGAGCCCAGGCCCAGTTCTTCTGTCCTGCCTGTCTCACTTCCTCTGCTTGTCTGAACAGAGTCATGATGATCACAGGCAGCCAAATTATCCAATTCACTACATTCTTGGAACTCTCTCCAAATGTATGTGCCACACACCTTGGGGTAAATGGGTGGGATGGCTGGCATGCATTAGCTGGGACATTTACCCTAATGTCTGCCTTTCTTCTGAAGGCAGTTTCCTTAGAAATGAAAGCCTTCTTCTTCAAGCTCTTACCTTGCCCCAGCTTTTCCTCATCACACCCCTCCTGGGTAAAGCCCTCATGGACCTCTTTGTTCCCTTGCACCTACAATTTCCTGGCATTCACTTTATCAACCTTGACTCACCAGCCAACAGCCCATACCTGTAAGGATGGTCAGGTTCATGCTGAAGAACAGTGCGTCGTTCCTGTTTCCGATGCCGCAGCGGTAGGACCCCACATCGTGCGGGGACAGCTGGGACAGCCTCACCACAAACAAGCCTTTCTGCGGGAAGTCTGTTAGAGCCACGCGGCCAACGTAGCGAAGGTGAGTGTAGTGGTTGGTGGACACAATGGTGTGGCAGAGCCACGTCAGGGGGCTTCGGCGGCACCAGTACTTCCTCTGGTGCCTGTTGATGGCAGAGGGCTTATAATGGCACTGGATGGTGACAGCGCCCCCAGCCCTCCCAGACACCAGCTGAGGGCCCTTCAGGACCTTCCACGCATTTGCAGCTGCAGGCAGAGAAAAAAAGTCTAAGGAGAGGGAGTGTTGAGTACAGTCACTGTATGGGGCGTTAACAAGTTCCACACTCTGCCAGAATTAGGAGGCAGGTGAGAAAGTGTCTCCTTAAAAGTGAGGCAAGAAAAAATCAATATAGAAACCTGAGTCCCTGGGTGAGGAGACTCAGGATACAAAATGAAGCTACATCCAAGGCCCCATCTGAGACATTGGCATGCAAAAATCATCTTGGCCATAATTTAGCTAACACACTTCATGTGCCCAATTTTCTCACACAAGTCCATCCAGAGCATGGGTTGCTTTCACTGTGTGCCGATACAGATGTTTAGAAAGCTACCACCCAGCCCTGGCTGATGCGGCCCAGTATATTGAGTGCCAGCCTGCAAACTGAAAGGTTGCCAGTTCAATTCCCAGTCAGGGCACATGTCTGGGTTGTGGGCCAGCTTGGGGCATGCAAGAGACAACCCATTGATGTATCTATCACACATCAATGTTTCTTTCCCTCTCTTTCTCCCTACCTTCCCCTCTCTCTAAAAATAAATAAATTTAAAAAATAAATAAATAATTAAAAGCTGCCATCCAAACATGTGTAAAAGGGCTAAGGCAACATCTGGCAGAGGCCTGTGGCTTATATGCATGAAAAGGAAAGGAGAAGTGTTAAATAGTAAGAACACATCAGCATACTTTCTGCTGGGGGTGTGGAGTGAAACAAGAATCCTGGTTTGCCTGGCGGGTATAGCCACAGACCAGTGGTTGCAGAAATGTTCACAGTGGACGTCTTTTTGTAGAAATGGGCCACTGTCAAAGCCCAGATAAGCAGTATTGTGACTATATCTACTTTGGCAATAGGCTTGAACTACAGTATGTGTGTGGCCTGTTTACCGAGTGACTTAATTTTGATTGGTGAAAGCAGCAACCAAGTTTATTCTTTTTCTTGCGGCCTCTTCATACTCCACCTGTGTGCTTCTGTTCCTTGATAAAAATGTCAGGCATACTTTCATAGTCTCACCTCATCAGTCTAGACTGGTTGCATAACAAAATTATACAACCAGTCCAGTTCAATGACTGTTTGCATCTCCAATCTCTTACCCAGTTGAAGCCTTTTCCTTTTACTCAGTTAGATTTGGAGGCCTGTGCAGAGGAAAGAGGCATGCTTGGGGCCTCTTGTTTTGCTAGGGCAAAAGGCTTCAGCTGGGTAAGGCTTCTTGTTTTGCTGGGGATGCTGTCCCCTTTCTGTACCCCAAACTCTGTTTTAGGCCCCCGTGGGACTGGGTATGGAGGAGAGAGAAGAGATGTGACAGGGACAGCGGTGATGTGCTCTTGGTGCCTTGTGGGCATGGCAGATGGCCTGAGCTGATTCTTTCTCTGTTGCCTCTCAGAGCCCTGATCTTGCCAGTGTAGCTGGCTTTCAGCCATTAACTTGAATGAAAGAGAGCAGAGAATAGGGAACATCAAAACAGTGAATATTCTGGAAATCATCAAGTCAGGCATTTGCCTTCTCCTGTGAAGGAGAAGTTCCCTTATTCCCTTATTTCCTCTGAGCCCAAACCTGCCCCCACCCTGTACCCACTGCATGGCCTTGGATCCCAGGAGAGAAAGCCATGGCTATGCCCAAACTGCCGAGTGTGCGCTGAATGCCACCAAGGTGCCTACCGGGAGTCTCCACAACCTGGAAGGCTTGAGTCTGGTTTTGCAAGCTCTGTATCTGAGCTGTTTGGGTCTCACCTTGCAGCAGGCACAGTATGAGGATGACACGCATTTTCCATCCTGCTCTCTGGTTGGTGACCTGCAAAAAAACACTAAAAATGAAGAGGTCTGAGAAGGAAGCAAGTGAGAAGCTGGAGTGAGCAGCAGTGGGGTCTGTGGCAAGCACCTTGTCACTTGGGGATCTCTGTCTGCTCAGTGCCGGCACTGGGTGGGTTATCTCTAAGAGAGAAACTGGGCCCCATCTTCACCCTCCAAAGCAGGTACCTCCAGCCTGTCACTGCCCCCTAGGGTCCCCTGCCTTGGCATTCTCTGTGTTTAGGAGAAGCGAAGTGTCCTCTGTGGGATTCCAGCCTCTGCATCCACTTGCCAGCATGGAGCTCGAGGTTTGGGAATAATTGTGTAGTGGAAAGACTACCCACTGGAAGATTAAACCTCGGGTGGAACCTTGGAAAGTACTCAGTGTCAGGGATTGGTTTCCTACTCAGGGACAGAGTCCTTATGGGGTTGTTACATAACACCACTGCGATGTCTGTGTTAGAAGTGCTGATGGTGTACCCGGTAGAGAGTGGTTTTCCTCCCCATCTCTCCTCACCCCTTTCTTTTTTGTAGGAGAATAGATTCCTTCAGGGGAAACTTTTTGTTTCATGGGTAGTGTGCCTCCAGTCATAACAAGGAGTTAAAAATTAACTCTCAGCCCAAGCAGTTGTCTGCATGAGGGTCCTATTCGGTTTCTTCTCCAGCTTCTAGAAAGCCCTCCCTGTCCCCTGGTTCGCACCTATGTCCCCCTGCTCTTGTGTCTCCCACTGGCTTCGGAAGCTCCTTGAAGACTGTGTGTCTCCTCTGTTCACCTCTAGGCCATGGTGCCGGATCCAGCACAGTATAGGTGGACCATGTGTAGCCATAGTGAACAAGACCAGACCACTCTGATTAAAACAACAGAGTGTGTACATTATATTTCTTCTTGTTCCCCACAGAGTTTTCAAGGGTGCTTTTTGGTTGATTAAAACTCTGTTCTTTGAATCTATCTACTGTCTGCAGTTCCTGGGACTTACAGATAAAAAAATAAGTCAACTAAAGAGCCATTGTTTTCTCCTTCCTGCTCTACCACATACCCCATTAATGTTAAGACCAGGCATTGAAAGTCAGTGGTCTGGCCCAGGGCCAGAGGCCCCCTGCCCCTCTTCCCCAACTGGGCCACTGAGTCACATGAGGTCACTGGCCAGTCTTGGACATGGGCTAAAAGAGGAGAAAGGAGAATGGGGGAGGGGCAGGAAGGAACTCAGAGAAAATAAGAACAAGGGGAGAGGAAAGGAAGGGTGAGCTGAAAGAGAAGAGAAGGGAAGAGAAAGGAGAGAACAAGAGAAAAGCAGAATCCTTGGGTTTGCCCTATAGCAGCTTGGCTCTGTCTGGCCATCTCCACCAATGCCTTTGCTGGCTCTATCCAGGTAGGGCCACATGAGTGGTCAGATTTGGAAAAGTCCAGGGGCAACTCAGGCCCTCGCCCAGCAACCCTCCGGTCTGGGACACTGCCACAGCAGCCTTAGGCCTTCCCTGCCTTTCAGAGCTCTGGCTTCCTACTCTCACCTGGAACCTTTCCCAGGTGTGCCTGCACCTAATCTATTGTTTACACAATCAATATTCACCAAGTTCAGGCTAATTCTGAGGGTGGTGTCCAGGCCTCTGGGCCAATTTTCCTAAAGAGGCTAAGTGTTGACACAACAGCACTGTGTTGGGGCTGATTTCCTCTGAAGTCCAGTGGGGCAGCCATCTCGGAGGGGCTGCCCCTCAGAGGGGCAATGAGGAAGCAGAGGGTGAGATAAAATGTCCCTAGGGAGTTATCAGCTTTAATTGAAGGAGGCAACACAATAACTCCAAGTCTTCCGCCCTACCAGTGACCTTCAGAAAACCTTTCTCCAGAAGGCAGGGAGCCCCAGCTCAGGAGCCTGGGGCCACAGGCCTCTGTTCTTCTGCACATTTTGGGGAATGAGGGCCAGGTTCAGAACCTCTCTTATCCCTCTGTCCTGATGGAAGGAGCAACTACTTCAGCACAGGCTGGTGTATGGTCCACCAAATCCTTACTGCCCTCCTGAGGACCACTCCTCAGCTATCCTCCTACACCCAGGGCAGCACACAAGAAAGGAATGAGCCAGTGTGGTGTAGGTGAAAGTGAAGAGAACCAGCATCAAGGAGGTTCTGCCTTGCCTCTCTGGCTGACAGAATGACCTTGAGCAGTGTCTTCCCTCTCCACAACAACAAAAGAACTTTGACTGTGTGATCTGCACGTTTCTGTCACCGCCTAGCATTTGTTGTTTCTAAATTATGCAGGAGCTTCTCAGGAATCATGCTCTCTGGTGGCAGGGAGAGTGGGAGTGAGCAGAAGAAGAGGGAGGGAGGAGAAAGGTGCTGTGCCCTGAATTCTAGAATCTGCCCAGGCCTCCTGGGAGGGAGCCCAGCTGCCCTGGGAAGGGAATGTGACTGCATGCTGGACAGCTGCCTCAACTCGACACCCACCTTCCACCTTCCGAGACAAGACCCCGGGCTCTGGGCAGAACTTCTCCTCTCACCTTTTGTTCTCCGGACTTAGCTGGAGCTTTTCCATCCATCTCAGTCTAGAAATAAACTCCACTGAGACTTTCCTTTTTATCTCTTTGAGATGCTGGTTGTCGGATGTCTTCTAGTTTCTTCTCTGTAACCCTGGAGACTGAGAAGGCAGCATGGGAGTGTTGGGAAGCAGCTGGAGTCAGCTCTACAGGATGGAGGTGCAAGGTGAGGCTCTCCCACTTACCTCTCCACGACTTGTATCAAGTCACTCGCCCTAGGCTTTGGCTTTTATTTCATGCACATGGGAGCCAGTCCTGTCCCCTTGTTGTTCTATCACTTATTCCTGCAGAACTTTTCCTGGGGTGGTGATAGTAGTTTCAAAGAAAATACACTGATCTACAGCCTTCCACCTCTCATTACCCCTTCAGGGCAGGGACTTAGACTTTTCAGGGTGCTCCAGCTTAGCCAGCCCATTCAGGTCTCTTCTGGACAAGTGATGAAACAACGTGGGCTGGAGGGAAAATTCAGGAGAGAAATTCCCCTGCTGACTGATGGGCAGCTGGTGCCTTCTAGCTGACCTGGCCCCTTCAGCTCCCATGGAGAAGCAGTGTGGGGCACTGACTTCTGCTCAACTGCCCTCCTGGTGGTTACTAATCCATGCCCTGGACAAATCCCCACACAGTAAATGAGATGATCTCCCTGGAAAGGAGCAGTGAGTGCGGTTTCTCCAGCTGGATGACACACTTAAAAATCCCCCAACATTCCCCTTTGGAAAATATTTCACCGGTGGGTTATTTTTCCTCATTAAAGATGTGATCTGCTTACCTCTGCTGGTTTTAAACTGACCCGAAAATGGCCAGTTCAGCTTGAGTGAGACAGGATGGTGAGAAGCTAGGGAAATTCCTTGGTAAGTGGGATAGGGAAACTGGGACAGATAGCTGAGCACAATGGCTGAGCAATTTACAGCCAAGTACAGATGGTTACCAGGGCCAAAGGGAAGGCCCTGGGTGCCTGGCACAGGGCAAAACTGTGAAAACAGGGGCCTCATCCCCAGGGTAACCTTTCTTCCCCTGGCCTTTCCTCTTTGGAAATAACATATAGGCCTCAGTTGTATTTCAGCTCCAGACCCAGAAAAGCAGCAAAACCAGGTGGGAGATGCCAGGACCAACTACAAGGACTAAAGACCTGCCCTGTCACTGACCAATCAGCAAAGGCCATGACCCTAAAGAAGCACACCTGGAGAACTGGTGAATATTCCACTGAAACCCTCCCCTGAGACCTCCCCTAAGATTCTCGACTACAAGAGAGAGACAAAAGCCTCAAGAAAAAGGACCCGCTGCACACTCTCCCTCTGTGGAGCAGCCTGTGCCATTTCCTTTCCCTTCTCCCCCCCGCCCCCAGTTCTTTCTTCACAGGCACATGTCTTCTAACCTCTAAGGCAATAGCTGCTGGCAGCTGGTCCCAGGCTGATCCTCTGAACTTGTCCTCAAGGCCCCCTTTTCTCTGACTTCCCAGTGAGCTAAAGCAGCCCAGCATAGGCTCTCCTGTTGCTTCTTCTTTGCTTAGTCCTTCCTTGTTTTACCGTCCCCAGCTTTTATAAATGGATCCTCTTAGTCACCTGTTATGAAATCGTTCCTACATGAAGCCAAGAACCCACATGCTCTAGCTGGCCATAGGCAGACCGCTCCAGGCCAGACCCCTGTCTGGCTGCACAAGCACTCAGCAACTGAGGGCTCTGAGGGATGGAGGCACTGTGAACTGTAAGTAGGACTCTCACCAGGACCCCTGTAGACAATCATGGACCAATTAGAAAGGACCCTCCTTCTTCAAGAAAAATAAATTCAGTTGTTATAGCATTGCACAATTGGAATAACAATAGTGGCAGCATGTATCCCCTATGCATTCCCCCTTCCAGGCTGGAAGACAGGTTGGGGATGAGACATGAGTCACTTTGAAAGCAAAAAGGGAGGAAAGGAAGCAACTGCACAGGATGCCTGGGCTGGGACAAGGCAATCTTGTGCAAGTGTATGTGCCAGTGACCTTGGACAGCTGTGTGTGCTGCTGTCCAGGGCTTGGTCAAGAGCACCAGTCTCTGAGCTCAGTATCTTCATAGTCACCTATAGCCTCCCGTACCAGTTTGATCACATTTGCAATGTGAACAGCATCCCCTCAGTGGGGCGTGCCTGAATAGTGCACAACCCCCAGAAGTGTGCATGGCGGCCCTACCTCCAGAGGCTATCCTGGAGTTGAATGGTCCCTGTGCAGGTGGCAGAAAGGGTTAATGACTGGCTAACCTCCCATCCCAACTCCTCAGGGAGGTACACAGCATTTAGGTTGATTGATTGGTGGGTTGGTCACATAGACTTTGGAGTCAGATTCCCTCCAAGTTAATATCCCAGCCCTACTTTTTACTGAGAAAGTAGTATGGGCAAGATTACTGTCTTTAAACCTTGTTTTCCTAATCTGTAAAATGAGAGATAATAGCCCATACCTCATAAAGTTATGTGCAGTAAGTGTGATAATTCATGTAACTTAAAGTGAGTTGTAAATTATCAGCAAACGGTAGATGATAACAGTAACAGCTTAGCTTCAGCAACAGGGAGAAAGTGCCTTGTAATGAGCAAACCCTCAAAAACAAGTCCCTTTGAAGGTTTTCATCTATTCAGAAGTTTGCTACTTTCTTACATTTTCTTTTTCTTTCTCTTTGGCCACTTCATCGTTTTGGTATTTGAAAGATTAAAAAGAAATCAATTTGGGACATGTCTGAATTGATTTTTGTATTTTAAAAATAAATATTTATCTAGTTTTTATTTTACAAACAGTGCAGTCATTTTCCATCCTTAAGGGTGTCTTTTCTCTTTTATTTGCTTTTGGACCCTTTGAAGACTTTTTGATTACTAAAGACATAAATTAGAGTAAAGTCCAGTTAGCTGCAAAGCACTGACCCTGTGTTCAGAGTACTGCCCCAGAGCCCAGATGGCCCCCTCTCTGGAGTTTTATGGGGGCAGCACGCTGTACTGGCTCCTGCTCTGTGCAGTGCAGCTGAATTCTCCTGCCCAGCACAAAGCCACAGGTGGCCTCTTTCCACAGGTTCATGACACTGTGATCTGCTGATTTCAGGTCACAAACTCCAGGAAAAGGCTAAATAATACTTAGACATAATGTCAGATTTCCGAAGAGTTTTATCCATTCCCAGTCCCCCATCCCAGTTTAAAAGGGCTAAAATCCTTTTATCAAAGGGTTTCATTTGCTTTTATTTGCGAAATAGACACACAAGAGTAAAAATCAGCAAGCAGAAAACTAACCAGCACAAGAAAAGCCATTTGTGTGATAAAACAATCCATATTGATCTCTTCCCTTTCTAAAACATGTTTTCTAATGAATAATTAAGAGCAATGTACAGAGATTTTTTATGCACCCATATAATCATGGCTTTCATTCCTCCTTATGCATTATCAAGGTCCACACATTGAGATTTTTTTTATCCTTGTTATTTGTGGTGTAAATAGCCCTCCTCTCCCTTCCTCACCAAAGTTTGGGTCAGAATATTGAATGCTGAAGAAAACATTGCTTAAAAACACTTGGATTACTACAAACCCTACAAATTCTTCCTCATTTACTTAGAAGCTCATAGAAGACTAATTGTGAGAATTGTCACTCCTGCAAATGTTAACAGAAGGAAGTATTTGTATAGTACCAATAACCATTTAATAATAGTCCACCCCCCTTATCTGTGACTTCACTTTCCAAGGTTCAGTTAGTTACCTACAGTCAACTGTGGTCTGGAAAAATACCAGAAATAAACAATATATACATTTTACATCGTGCACCCTTCTGAGCAGTGCCATGAAGTCTTGTGCTGCCTTGCTCTATCCAGCTGGGCCACAAGTCATCCCTTTGTCTGGCGTCCCCACGCTGCACACACTCCCCACATCAGTCGCTTAGGAGCTGCCATCTTTGTTACTAGCTTGACTGTCGAGGTTATCACGGTGCTTGTGTTCCAGTGACCCTTATAGTAGCCTAGTAATAAGTCACAGTGCCTAGGTCACTCAGCTCACTCTATCTTATCACGTAGGTATTGCATCATCTCACATTGTGACACAGTGAAGAAGGGTGAGTACATACACTAACAGATTTTGAGGGAGATAGAGAGAAAGCAAGACAGACCACATTCACATAACTCTTATTATAGTATATCATTATAATTGTTATATTATTGGTTATTGTTAATCTCTCGCTGTGCCTAATATATAAATTATGCTTTACTGTAACTATGAATGTATAGCAACATACATTTTATATGCAGAGAGTTTTATACTCTGTGTGGTTTCAGGCATCTACTGGGGGTTTGGGAGTGTATTCCCTGTGCATAACAGAAGATGGCTGTGTAATGACATTCAGCAGGTTTTACAACCTCCAACCATCGTGTGGCTGAGAGCAAAGACTGCCATCCAGCAACACTAAGCCCCTCCGCACACTGAAGCCACTCCATAGACCATCGGGAGAGTGCTGAGATGGTTTACATTCATGTGCACACTGCTAGTAAAAGCACAGAGTAAAGAATTCCAAGAGATCATTTCCTAGAACACAGGAGTACATTGTCCAAGACCTCAGATGTAACTCATCTCAACGTGATGGTATCATCACTGTAGAAACTGATCAATAGTTCTTAGCATAAACTCTGAGGAGAGATTTGAGTCTTGGGATTGAACTGAATACATTTCTTACTGATTGAGATTATCTGGTTACCATGCTATTCAGAGTAGACATTATCCTCTGATAATAAATCATTGGCTCTTGTAGGATGGAAGGGACAAATAATTAATTTGCCACCAGGAAGGCAGTTGGCCTCCCTGCAGAATGATAATAGGTGAGGAACCTGGCATTCCTCTTTGCTGACAAGTTGGATATTCATTAGCAACACCTATAAACTCAGCCTTGGTTAGTGAGAGCCGTTGCTTTTGGGAGTCCGTGCATAGTCCCATCCCTCCAGCTGTGGCTACTTCCCTCAGTGTCCATTGTGCCAGCACCACAGTGGCCAATGCCTGGAGTTGGCTGATGTCAGATGGCCAAGTCATTGTGGCTGCTTGGTAGCTGAATGTCTCTTCCATGGTGTATACTATCTAGTGGGAATTCACATGCACTACAAAGAGCTTCACACTTCCTGCCACTCACTCCCATGTCCAGCCACAAGTCTCTAACCAATGTTTCAATCTTTTTCCATCCAGGCCTCTATATGCTGGAATCAGGCCATTTTTCCTTTCACACCAAGTAGATGAGCAGGTATACTGTCCAAAGTTCTACCTGTTGGAAGGCCTTTGCTTTGCCACTGTGTTTCAAGGTCACTCCTTGTAACACACCTACTGTGCACTTTCAGCTTGAACCCACATGTTATACCAACTCATTTATAAACAAAGCTTGAATTTTTTCCTCCTGTCATGTGGTTATAGGAGGTACCTACATGGATCATGTGAGCTGAGGGGTACTGACGCAGCAGTGGTGGTCAGCATGAGGGGCTGGCTGCTTCTTTACGCAGCTTGCTTGTGCCCTCAAGTCCTTCCTGCACTTGGTCTCAGCTGTACTACCTCCAATTTATGACTAATGGCTACTGAACTACCTGATCATATGACTCAGTGGGCATAACAGTTCTCAGCTCCTGACGGATAGTTCTAGATGCCTACTCATCTGGTGTCCTATGTTCAGGTATTACATCACTACCAGAGCTCAGTATCACGCCAGGAGTTGTTTCTCAAAAGACACATGACTCTCCCTTGCAGAAGGCATGGCCTTGCCAAAGAACCACAGGGTACTACATGCTAGGCTGCAATTCTCCCACTGGGGCTTGCCATAAGTGCCACATAGCATCTGTTCCCAACACCCATACCTGTAACATGAAGTGGCAGGGCTGCATATGTCTCAGCCTGGACCTGCTGCAGAGCTCTGGGCCCCACTCAAAGGTAGAAGGTGCCACTGGGTGTGTAGGCCAGAGCGGTATTTCCAGGTGTGGAATATGCCTTCTCCAGAACCAAGGAAGCCTATCAGATACATTGTGGTGGGAGGTGTGGAAGGAGCTATGGTGTCTTTGACTTGGGATGAGATTTTCTGGTGGACCCTTATCCCTGGGTCCCAAAAAATAAATATGGCTGATGTGACATCCCCTGAATCTTCATAAGGATTGCCTCCCATCCTCTGAAGCATGAGTATCTTGCTAAGTTGTCCAACATGCTAGCCATGTCTTGCTAACAGAGCCTGATTAGTATAATATCATAAATAATGGATCAATGTGACATTCTTCAGGATGTCCAGATGGTCCAGATCCCTTTGGACTCTATTAGGACAGAAGGCAGGGGAGTTAACATAGCCTTGGGACAAAACTGTAAAGATATGTTGTTATTCACCCATGTAAATGCAAATGATCTCTAATCTTCTCTGAAGGGAATAGTGAAGATTGCCTTCACCAAACCAAGGCTGCCTGCTCTGTGCTGGAAGCCAAGTCCATCTGCTCTGGGGTAGCCCCTCCCCTCCCCTATCTGCAGAGGATACATTCCTAGGCCCCCAGTGGATGCCTGAAACCATGGATAGTGCCAAACACTGTGTTTTTCTGTGTGTGTACATACTGTGATTAAGTTTCTTTATAAATTAGGAAAAGTAAGAGATTAACAACAATAATAAAAAATAAAATAGAACAATTTTATTGTATACCTGCTCATCTACTTGGTGTGAAAGGAAAAATGGCCTGATTTTAGCATATAGAGGCCTGGATGGAAAAAAGGTTTATATGTAATAAGAGTTATATGAATGTAGTCTCTCTCTCTCTCAAAATATCTGATTGTACTGTACTCATCTTTTTACTCAACAGAAGTACTTTTTGTTGTTTCTTCTTAGCGAATCTGTATTGCCAGTATCACTACTCTTGTACTTTGGGGTCTTTTTGAAGTAAAATAAGAGTTACTTGAACACAAGCACTGTGATACTGTGACAGTCCATCTGATAATTCACCAGCTGCTGAGGGGCTTATGGGCAGAGAGTGTCTACAGCATTGAGACCCTGGACAAGGGGATGATTCATCTCCTGGTGGGATAAAGTGGGATGGCGTGAAATTTCCTCATATTATTCAGAGTGATACATGATTCAAAATGCGTGAATTGTTTATTTCTAGAATATTCCATCTAGTATTTTTGAATTGAGCTTGACTTTGGGTAACCAAAACTGTAGAAAGTGAGACTGAGGATGAGGTGGGGGAGGAAGACTGTAGTGGATAAAGAGATACAGTGGCTGGAATGGGGGCTAACATTTCATTGAGTTGGCAGTCACTAGTCATCTTCCACAGTGTCCTAGGTTTCTGTAGGGACCAACTATGAACTGAATGGAGATATTATGGAAGCTACCACTTTGCATCCTTTAGATCCTTAAGGGTGGCACTATTACCCACAATTCTCCCACCATGAGACATTGGTTTGTAGGTATTATCTTGGCTGGGGTGAGGCTGTTTCAGTTGCTTCTTTGTAGCCTTCCCTGTTATGATAGCTCTTACCCCACAAGCCTAAGACCCAGTAATTCAACTCACAAGCATGTTGGCCCCACCTATACATTCAGAAACTAGAGAAATTACCATTGAGAGTATCTGCAGACCCACGGGGCATGCTCTGAGCCAGACCTTGGTTGGAACTTTATTACCTGGCTCTGCATATCCCATTAGCTTGAAGAGGGGACTGTGATTATATTCTGGTTCTCCTGGGTACCATGTCAGCTTGGACTCTGTGTCCAACAGTTCTCAAAATGTTTGGGGATTCCTTATCAGGTCAATTCCAACAGTTCTCAAAATGTTTGGGAATTCCTTTTCCCAAGAATACAGCTACTCAAATAAATGACCATGGGTCACTTTCAGGGGGATTTTTGGAGTCATCACTGTCTGTGTTTGCTGTGGTGTTGCAGGCTGTTTTCTCCTGAAGACTGGCCAAGTGTGAGTCTGAAATTGGCTCAGGCCCAGAAAACAAGCCAGGGATCACGACACTTTACTGGGGCTACTGCCTTTCAACTCCTTGTCATCCATTCTTAACTTCTAATGGCATAAGCTAGGAAACACTTGGTTGGCTGTTCATTTTGCCTCTAAGGACACTGTATTTTTAATTGTCTCCAAAACTCTCTGTGGGTCAGGTCCCTTTTGGCTGCCCCTCCCACCCTGTTGTTCATCGTGAGAACTGTATCCACTGGGCCTCCATGGTTCTGGGCCTGTCATCACCACTGCTGTCACTGAGCAAAGTCTCCACCCACCTAACCTACCACCAGCCATGGCTCGTAGAGGAGAGCCCTGGTTGATCTTGGTGAAGCTGGTATCCTCACTAGCTCATTTCTTTTTTTATTTGTTTAAGAGTTTATTTATTTATTTTTAGAGAGAGGGTAAGGGAGAGAGAAAGAAAGGGAGAGAAACATCAGTGTGTGGTTGCCTCTTGAACACCCCCTCCTGGGGACTTAGACGGCAACCCAGGCATGTGCCCTGTGTGGGGATCGAACCAGTGACCTTATGGTTCACAGCCAGCACTCTATCTATTGAGCTATACCAGCTTTTCCATGGAACAGAGTCATCTGATAAGTCTTCCGGCCTTTTGGTAGGTGTATCCATCCACACTAGCATGCCCACTTCCCTGAGCCTTTCCATTTCTTCTTCACTGCCTGCTGGGGCAATGCTAGCATTTCAACCTCACCTTTTTCCATATTTCTTGGAGCCATTGGAACAGCAAAGTTATCTCTTAGCACTGTTACTAGGGTGTTAACTATTGTATCCTTGGGGAGTGCTCCCAAATCAATAAACTCCTCCCTGCCCTATCTTACACTTTGGCCCCCTCAGTCCAGCACCTTCTGATCCCAGGCCCAGCACTTCTGCCTTCAGCTGGTTTAAGTTGGCCAGGACCGTGCTTGCTGGAGGTCTGTTATCTTTCCTCCACCAGGCCCAGCATGTCCCCGTTGGGTTATGTTATGACTTTGCCTGGTTATTGGCCTCGTTACTAAGAGGGCAGGTGGAGGGGAGGTCTCTGCAATGTCTTCAAGCAAGGTGGGGGTGGGCGTTCAGGGACCAGAGACAGTAGTGCTAGCTCTCGAAAGGGAGAGGTCAGCCAGTTCTGCAGGTCAGGGTTTCAAAGAATCTGAAAGATAAAAAAACAATTTGGGCAGGGTTCATCCACCCCCATGACCCAACCTAAGTTCTGGGGTTCCATTTACTCCCAGAAAGTCTCCGCTCTCTTTGGCTCTAAGCCTTTCTATGTGTGTGACAGTGGGCCACTTCAGCTTGCCTTCACAGAAAGACTGTTGTGGGGCTCACCCCAACTGCCTGAAATCCCACAGGAGGTGAAAACAAGGGGCTCTCAAGGACCATCTTCCCACCAGATACTGAAACAAGCAAATGTATTCAGGGTCCAGGTTTGCTACAGTGTGACAGGCTTCATAACGATGGGGATTTTACTCTGATTTAAGTTCTAAATAAAGCCTGTTTGTTCATTCTATCTCTTTAAAGACCTACAATGACAAAATTACTTAATTTCAGAAGGTAACTTATCTTCAGAGATCATTCTCCTTAATCCTTCATTCACCACCCCTCCGCCTTTTCTGCCTTCTACACGAAGATGCCCGAGGAAACAATGAAGCTTCACTGGGCATTTCAATAGCTGATTTGTAGGCTCCCAATGTTTCTAGGGTTATTTTTCTTCCTAATGGTTCAATTTACGAAGCTGGGGTTTATCTCAAAGGAGAGACAGGAATAGAATCCTGCAGCCCCACGACTTAGCATAAACAGAATGGACACTTTTCTCTCTCAGAGACCTGGTTGGACCGTCCTTCCTTCCTAACAACTCCTGGCACCCGGTGATCCTGGCACAGTGCTGTATGCACAAGGAGAGGCTGGCAGGGTAAAGACTCAAATATACTGTCCTCAAGAGATGTTCTACCTAATTGTGGAAGAAACATAAAAACTCAAATGTTAACACAAACTTACATATTCCAAAAAAAGAAGACCTCAAAGGGGTGAGAAAGTTCAATGGGAAGAAATTGGGAAAAGATTCTCATAGAATCAGACAATATCATAAAACCATGAAGTGTGTGGGATCTTAGAAGTGACCTAATTCAATCTCTACTTGACATACAGTATGTTTGAAGACTTCTTTAAAAAGGAAACATTTCACCTCAATTTGATTACCTGCAGTGAAAGAGAATTCACCCAAAGCCAATTCCATTTTCAAATATTTCTAATTTCCAGGAAATGTTATTGCAACAAATCTAACTAGTTCTAGTTCCTACTTATTGGTGATCCTTATTATACCTTCTGGAAAGAGAAATGTTAGATTAAATGCACTCTCTATTTCCCTCAGTGGTCTTTGACCTAGTCCACTAGAGTCTTCTGTTTGCTCTCCTCAATAGTTCCCATTCCTTTGGTAAAATCATAGACTATTACTGATGCAAATATGAATCCCTTATTGAACGTCTATTTTCTGTCAGTCCACATGCCTGCCATGATCTCATTTAACCATTGCAATGACCCACTAAGCCCATGTTATTATGCCCACTATATGTAGATAAGGATCTTGGAGCTGCAAGGAAGTTTTCTCCTCTTCCCCACTATCTAAGTTGCTCCCTTATAGATGAAGTATTGGAGAGCAAACATTTGGGAAAATACAAACGGATCAGGAAACTGTGATGATAATCAAAGATGATGATGAGGTTGCAATGGTAGTGATGAGTAGCACAAGGTCAGGTTGATGTCCAGTAGTGTGTGTGTGGGGTGTGTGCAGGTAAGTAGAAAGAGGGTGTGAGAAGAAATAGAGGGATTAATTTAATGAGTCCTCATGTGGTTCTCAAGAATACATATACCAGCTGGATGCTGAATATAGTGAACAAAACAGGTATGCCCATCCTTTCATGGCACTTATAGCCTGGTGGGGGGCATTAAACTAATTGGTATATAATCACATATATTAATTATTAGGAAGGAAAAGAATAGGTCTAAGAAAGTAATCCAGGACAGGTTGAAATAGCAGAGTGTGCTGACAACACTTAAGCTAGGTTGCCATGCTGATGAGTGAGAAGCTCATCTCCTTGTTCAAAGTGATATACACCAAGTTCAAGTTCAGCCACCTGCTTGGTTCTTGCCAGCTGCCACTGCTGACTAGACAGGCTGTGGAGAACCTGTACAGGAGTTTTGGATGGTGTTAGTTGTGAAGCGCCCTCTAGTGTTAAGGAAAAAGAGATAATAGCCTGAAAGAGGTAGTCAAGGGAGACCCTAAGGCGGGGTGGGGGTGGGGGGGTGGCGGGTGTTGTTTTGGAGAAAAGGCCAAGGAGAAGCCCCCAGGGACCTGTGCTGATGGGCTTGGGTAAGGTTCAAGAGAGTGCCCCAGAATGCATACCTGCACCCAGGCAATAAAATGCATAATGAGGTAGGAACTATTGCACTGCTTGCCTGTTCTACACATTTACTCTCCACTAAAACCATATGAGAAGGTACTAGTAGAACCCATTTTACAGGTATGGAAACTGAAGCACAGACGTTAACTGATTTTCCCGAGGTCACACAGCTTGTAAGTGGCATAGAAAAGAGTCACTAGTCAGTGTTCTTCTGAGTGTCTGTCTCTGATCCCAGCACAGGTTCTG
The DNA here is from genome assembly GCF_014824575.4 of Sturnira hondurensis. Taxonomy (NCBI): domain Eukaryota; kingdom Metazoa; phylum Chordata; class Mammalia; order Chiroptera; family Phyllostomidae; genus Sturnira; species Sturnira hondurensis. Next base: position 202,048 of record NW_028089713.1, on the reverse strand, counting down.
GAGACTTCAAATGTGCTTGGCTGGGCTTCTCTTTCAACATTTGTCTGGGGGCTGATAGAGAAACCCAAACAAAGGTTCTGGGTTAAGCTACTTATTGCTGGGCTGAGGCAGTAGGCAAACCCTGAAATCTAAATGGCTTAACACAGAAAACTTTATCTCTCAAGGGACATCCCATGTGGATGGACAGGGGCTCTGCCCCAAGAAGAGCCACCTCAGAGGAGCCAAGCTCTCTCTATTTTGTGGCGCTGCCCTCCCGACACATGGCCTCCAAGTCTGTGGAGTCGAGGAAAACAGGGACAGAGGAGGCACACTGTCTTTCATTTCTTCACCCCAGAAGTGCCACAGCAAACATGCTTGGCTTGACTGAGTCGGGTGGCCCCAGCCTAACTGCAAAAGAGAGTGGGGGGAATGTGGAGAAACATCAGGAGAGCGCTGGCCCTGCCATGCAATGGGATTGCCCCTGAGCTCAGCCCTAGAGGCAAGGAAAAGCAAAGAAGTAGGAGTAGCAGCTCATTTCTCCTCAGACGAGGATGATGCCCATCAGGCTGCAGGGGAACACGGCCCATCCTTGCCTGGGACCACCTATTCGCAGGGTGCACACTCTGCCCTGCTCCAGGGGTTAGGGGCCCTCTTCTGTGCCATGGTCCAACTGGCAGTAGGGAGAAAGTGGGACAGCTGGGAAGGGGGTCACCTCACAGACCTGTGAGAAGTTTCTCCCAATCTGGGAATGCTTAAGAAAAATTTGTTTTAGCTTTTGGATGTATGGGGAGACAGTGACTAGAAATTGCTGTAGAGCTTGAGCCCCTGAAAATTCAGCCTGGAAGCCTAATTTGCAGGAAATACATTGTCCTGCGGTCCCTGTGATCCTGCTTCCTGCTCTTCATGCTCGTGCCTTTTCCTCAAGTATGGGTGCCATCTGTAACTTCTTTTACCCACTGAACATGGCAAAGATAATGAGTGGTTCCCTCTGTGATTAAGATGCAAAAGATTGTCACACCGTCATTCCACGGGGCTCTGGCTATCTTTGCTGAAGCCAGTGGCCGAGATGTGAGCTGCTCTATGGAGAAGACCATGTAGCAAGGAAATGAGGCTCTGAGTCCAGCACCCTACCAATAGTCATGTGAACTTGGAAGAGATCCTTCCCCCACTGCACTCTCTGGGGAGAACCCAGCCTTGGCTGACACCTTGACTGCAGCCCGGTGGAGAACTCAGCTGAGCTGTGCTGGGATTCTGGACCCAGCCTGGTAAAAACAGCCTGGTACTGGCATAAAAACAAGCACATGGACCAGTGGAACTGAACAGAGAGCCCAGAAATAAACCCAAGTCTCTATGGTGAATTAATATTTGACAAAGGAAGCAGCAACATAAAATGGAGTAAAAATAGCCTCTTCAACAAATGGTGTTGGGAGAACTGGACAGCTATGTGCAAAAAAAAAAAAAATGAAATTGATCACCAACTTACACCATACATAGAAATAAATTCGAGATGGAGAATAAATTTAAATACAAGCTGTGACACCATTAAAGTCCTAGAGGAGAACATAAGCAGGAAAATCTCAGATATTTCACGCAGCAACATTTTTACTGATATGTCCCCTAGAGGAAGGGACATAAAGAAAAGAATAAACAAATGGGAGCTCATCAAAATAAAAAGCTTCTGCATGGCTAAAGAAAACAGTATTCAGATAAAAAGAGAACTAACTGTATGGGAACACATATTTGCCAATGATACTTCAGACAAGGGTTTAATCTCCAAAATACACAAAGAACTTACACGATTCCACTCTAAGAAGACAAGCAATTAAAAAGTGGGCAAAGGACTTGAATAGACACTTCTCCAAGGAAGACATACAGAGGATCCAGAGACACATGAAAAGACACTCAATAGCTAGAGACAGATGCAAATTAAAACCACAGTGACATACCACTTTACACTAGTCAGAATGGCCATCATAAACAATGCAACAAACAAGTGTTAGAGAGGTCATGGAGAAAAGGGGACCCTAGTTCACTGTTGGTGGAATTGCAGACTGGTACAACCACTATGGAAAACAGTATGGAATTTTCTCAGAAAACTAAAAATGGATCTGCCTTTTGACCCAGTAATTCCACTGCTGGGATTATATCCTAAGAACCCTGAAATGCCAATCCAAAAGAACCTATGCACCCATGATTTACAATATTCAAGTGTTAGAAGTAACCTAGGTGCCCATCAGTAAATGAATGTATCAAAAAACTATGTTACATTTACACAATGAAATTCTATGCAGCAGAAAGAAAGAAGGAGCTCCTACCCTTTGCGACAGCATGGATGGAACTGGAAAGCATTATGCTAAGCGAAATAAGCCAGGCCGTGAAAGACAAATACCATATGATCTCACCTTTAACAGGAAGCTAAACAACAAAACAAACAAGCAAGCAAAATATAACCAAAGACAATGAAATAGAGGACAGGCTGACAGTGACCAGAAGGGAGAGGGGAGGGAATTTCAGAGGAAAAGGGAAAGGGTTTACAGGAACAAGTATAAAGAACACATGGACAAAAACTAAGAGGGGTGGAAATGGGAGAGAGGTGGGGAGCACTGAGGGTGTGGGCTGGGATGGGAGTAAAAGACAAAACTGCACTCAAACAACAATTAAAATAATTTTTTTAAAAAGGATAATACTATAAAAAATTTAAACATGGATCTGCCTTTTGACCCAGTGATTTCACTTCTAGAAATTTATCTGAAGAAGCCAGAATCACTAATTCGAAAGAACATAAGCACCCCTATGTTCATTGCAGCATTTTTTACAATCATCAAGATATTGAAGCAGCCCAAGTGTTCATCAATAGATGAAAGGGTAAAACAATTATGGAACATTTACACAATTATGGTAAAAAAAGAGGAAAACTTTACCCTTTGTGACAGCATGGATGGACCTGGAGAACATTATGCTAAGTGAAATAAGCTAGTCAAAGAAAGACAAATACCATATGATTTCACTCATATGTAGAATCTAATGAACAAACTGAACTAACAAGCAAAATAGAGACAGACTCATAGAGAGCAGGCTGACAGCTTTGGGGGCCTTGGCTGGGTGAGGGAGGGCTGGAGTGAAAAAGGAAAAGGACTCATGGACACAGACAGTGGTGTAGTGATTGCAGGGCTGGGGAGGGAGTATAAGGAGGATAAATGGTAATGGAAAAAATATAATAAAATATATAGTGGGGGTATAAAATAAAATAAAATGTTTAGGAAGGAAGGAAGGAAAAAAGGAAGGAAGATGGGAAGGAAGGAAGGAGGGAAGAGCAGGCAGAAGAACTGACCCAGCAGGGGAGAGAGAATGGAAACCCAGGCCTATCCCTGGGGTTGGAGAAACATGGCACTCAGAAGAGGGTGGGGCAGGTGAAATTCAGCTAAAAATTAGAGAATTTAGTCCAGAAAAACTAGACTCAGCCCTGGCTGGTATAACTCAGTGGACTGAGTGTGGGCTCTGAACCAAGGAGTGGCTGGTTCAATTCCCAGTCAGGGCACATGCCTGGGTTGGGGGCCAGGTCCCCAGTGGAGACCACGTGAGAGGCAACCACACATTGATGTTTCCCTCCCTCTCTTTGTCCCTCCCTTCCCTTCTCTCTAAAAATAAATAAATAAATAAAATTTAAAAACTATAAACTCGGAAATAAAGGGCACAGCTGGGGATTAACTGGATGTGTACATTGAACGGGGAAACCTTCAGCCTTTCTCCATTTGGTCTCAATAGTGCAAAAAGAGGCTCATCTCCCTCCCCCACCCCAGGCAGGGAATTGGAAGATTCTCTGCAGAAACAAGTCAGTCCCAGAGAAACCGGCCATTGCTAGCAAAGGTCGGGGGGGTGGGGTTTCCGCCAGTGAACTGGATGGGTCCCCGCCTAAAAAACAAAGCAGAACGAATGAAGCCCAGAAAGCCTCCAGTGAAGCCTGTCAATCAAATTGACAAATTCCCAAAATACATGCAGTCCAACCAACCGATGGTCAGTGCCTCAGTCCACTAGGCATTGGAGAAAAGCCTGTAAAATCTGAGCCCAAGGCCAAAATAAACAGAGAAAGGGAACTTGGGGCAAACAGACACTTGCAGGAATCAAAGAAAACTATATAAATAATACCTTTCAGTAAACAATAATTAGTATCCCAGGAAACATGAGGAGATGCTGAACAAATCCAATAATGCTATGTTTTTTAAAAGAAGGATTTTAAAAATGAGAATGAGGGGTTAAATGTATGGTGACAGGAGGAAACTTGATTTTGGGTGTTAGACACAGGAGGCAATACAGATGACGTGTTATAGAATCATACACTTGAAACCTACATAACATTATCAGCCAGTGCCATCCCAATAAATTCAGTTAAAATTTTTAAAAATAAGAAGAGAATGTTCTTGTAAAATACAATATGATGGCAGAAGTTTATAAATATAAATGTATATAAAATAAAGTTACAGAAATCCTCTTCTTTGGCCCCGCCCCTCTTTCCTCTCTCTTGAACCTTGTAAGTGCAATAACTGTGTATGGGGCCAGGTGGGTACTGGAAATATTGGGAGAATATTTCATAAAGTATGTAATAGTCTGACCACTTTTCTGCACACCTGAAGCTAATGCAAAGTAATATGAATGTAAACTGTAATTTTAAAGATTTTATTTTTATTTATTTATTTTAGAGGGAAGGGAAGGAGAAAGAGAGGGAGAGAAACATCAATGTGTGGTTGCCTCATGTGCCCCCTACTGGGAACCTGTCCTGCAACCCAGGCATGTGCCCTGACTGGGAATTGAACTGGTGACACTTTGGTTTGCAGGCCAGCACTCAATCCACTGAGCTACAGCAGCCAGGGCTGTAAACTGTAATTTTAAAAAATATTTTTTGAAAAAAGAACCTGTGGATTACATGGGGACCACCAAGTAATCCAGGGTAATTTCCCCAGATCAAGATCCTTCATTTAATTACAACTGCAAAGTCCTTTTTGCCAGGTAAGGTAACATTCACAGGTTCTGTGGATCAGAATGTGGACACCATTGTGGAAATCATTATTCTGCCTACTACAAGTGTCCTTTGGGGTGAGGTCTCAAAGGACTATAGTCCATTTCTCCTTTCTGAATGGGCCCTCTCTACCTCTGGTTCACAGAAAACTCACTGTTTTGCCTGATAGAATCTAAGCAACTATCCTTGCCTTGCTCCACTCCCCAAACATCCAGCCAAGTGGCAGCACCTTTCCCCTGAATTCCACGGGCAGGAAGGAGTCAGCCTTCACTCTAACTGCAGGGAGCACACACACTCTAAGTGTTCAATGAAGCCCATGTCATTATTCCAGCCACAGGCAAGCACCGCCATTCTCCTTCCTTGGGGAAGGAGGTTGGTCTCAGCCCAGCCCTCAGCAGAGAAATCTGCTTCACTGTCTCCCCCCATCTCCACCCCCAACCCTCTCCCATCTCATACAGGAGTCACTTCACTGTTCTCATAGAATATTCTGCAGGTCTGCCTCTTATCTCACTCTGGGATCACTTATCTCTTGTTTCTTGGTGATTCACTTAAAACATTTAACTTAATCTGCTGTTATGAAAACAATAAGAAAACTGGGCAGAGAACACAAAAAGGCAGTTCACCAAAGAATAAACATTCATTTAAAATTCATTCTCCAAGTCCTAGCTGATGTGGCTCAGGGGCCTTCGAATCGAAAGGTCAAGAGTTTGATTCCCTGTCAGGGCACATGCCAAGGTACATACTGGGGCCAGGTCCCCAGTAGGGGGTGTACGAGAGGCAACCACACAGTGATGTTTTCCTCTTTCTTCCTCCCTTCTCCTCTCTCTAATAATAAATAAATAAATAAATAAATAAATAAATCTTAAAGAAAAATTAATTCTCTGAGTGATAAAATATATTCAAATTAAAATAAAAAGCCATCTTCACAAACGAACTGGATAAGGTCCTAAAGTTTGGTAACACTGTGTGAGGGATTGCATACACCTTTTACACACTGCTGAAGGGAATGTACATACTTGGGATGGTAGTGTTTCAACAGGCATCAGTCTTTCAAATGCATGCTTGATGAATTCATTGGAGGGTGTACAAAGATGAATGAATAAAGATATTCACTGAATCGCTTTTTTTATTAACAGAAGTGACCAATTATTAACCAATAAAGGATTGGTTTTTACTAACGTACAGTCTGTGTAAATAAGGCAAAGCTTTGTAACCATCTGAAGTGATGTTACAGAAGATTAAGTGGTATCAGTAAACAAGTCTGGATACACTGACAAATGAAAAAGCGTGCCTTGAAAAACAGTATTTACAGAACAGTTTAACTTTGTGAGAAAACACATATAAAAGATAAACATTCAGATGTTAAAATTGGGTATCTTTATAGGGTGGGTTTATAGGTAAATTTTAATTTTCTTCTTTGGCTTTTCTGTATGTTTAAAAATAAACTGTGAAACTACATTATATTTTTTATAGTGAAGTCCATTTTAAAATAGCAAACAGTTGTTCTATCTCTTCAGCACAGCTGTCTTTGGGAATTGGTTTCGATGTGAGCAGAGCCTGCTGGGAGTTGTCTCAGGGCTCTCTGCCTAGAAGATGGGGTAGACACACTGAAAATGGGCCCACAAGAACAGGGCGGGAGAAATTCCACATCAGGATGGGGAAGGGTGGGGCGAGCGCTGGGTCAGACAGGTTTCTGCAGCCACTGCGCTATTAATAGGTGGTATGTCTACCCTTCGGGGGCCCCAGCAGCAGACACTGGGTCTGTGCCCAGGAAGGAGGGGAGAGAGGGCATGCTGTTTGAGCTTCAAAGGGCTGGTTAAGGAGAGAGGAAAAAGTGTACAAAATAATTGTAGTGGTATGCAGTAATAAATTCAAAATAATATAGAATTATTTTGATGTCCTGGATGGATTGTATAAGTGGCAGCAGTAGTTAAGAGTAAATAATCAGAGTTCTGAGAATCTGTTGAGAAAAGGTAGGTGAAATATGTGGGTAAATAGATTGGCTGTAGCCAAAAATCTCCTTAAGGAGTGCCTCACGCCCATTCCATTCTCAGTAAGTGTTTGTGGAAAGAAGAAAGGAAGGGAGGAAGGGGAAAGGGGGAAAAAGACGATTCAGGTGAGAGGTATGAAAAAGTCAGTGGTTCTCAGTGGGGTCCTTCAACCAGAAACATCAACATCACCTGGGAACTTGTTAGAAATGCAAGTTCTCAGGCCCCACCCCTGACCTAAGAATCAGAAACTCTGTGGGTGGGGCCCAGCCTTCCAGGTGATTCTGATGCAGCTAAAGCCTGAGAACCACTGGGCTAAGCAAAGGCTGGAAGCTGGCCTGAGCAGGTTGACCGGCTTCACTGGAGTGAGGAAGCTCTATCAAGATTGACAGGAGACCAGGTGGGAAATATAGGAACTGGGAAGGCTCTGTATTAGAGGTAAAAATAAGTTAATTTTTTTCACAAATGACATGGGTGGTATTTACACGTAATGAATATAAAGGAAATGTGTTTTTTTTTTAATCACCCATGTTGTCTCCTCACCAGCACATCAGTTCACTTAGTATTTCCTTATAATGTTAATACAGTTATAGTAAAGTCATGTGAGCAATTTTGGGATTTTGTTTGCTTGTTTAGCATTTTTTTAAATTTGATTCTTGTTCAAGTACAGTTTTCTGTCTTATATTCCCAGCCCTGTTTTAGCTTGTTTTAGCATTTTGTAGTGGGCTTTTTGATACATTAACCAATGATTTTAAATTTTTATTGTGGTTTGTGCAATTGTATTTTATATCTTAGGGTGTATCTTGAGGATTGTTACAGCAGAACCAAATAACAAAATGATCAAATAATAGGTTTTAAATTTCAAAAGTGGAGATGCAGGCCAAAGACCAAGACATTTGGAAGTAAATAAGTAGCCAGAACCAGTTTTTCTCACCTCAGAAACTCAATCAAATACACTGAGCTGGGGCAGGGCTGCAGAAGGAAGATGTGTGTGACTTCCCCACCCACCCACCCACTCCCAGGACCTCATGGATAAAACCCGAATCTTCTTCCTGAGAAGAGTCTGCGGAAGTGACAGGTGTGGCAGAGGTCCTTCCACTTAGCATGACGAAAGCAGCTTCTGAGGGGCCACACACCACAGCATGTTGGGGAGGAAGCGACCTGTAGTTTTCTGGCACCCAGGAGGAAGCAGAATACCTGAGACCAAAAGAGACCTGGGTTTTGAGTAAGGAAGCTCAGAATGTGGCCCTCTTGTCACCAGAGACAGTGGTATGACCTAAGGTGTGGGTGGCAGATGCTGCTGTGGTGAGCATGAACCAGCTCTGACCCACTGTACCTTCATGGTCAAGCAAGACCATGTCTCAGCAGAGGCCACAGAGGATCAGGGGGTGTGTGAGCCAGGGCACGGACTCCAGGCCCCATCCTGCAAAGGCATAGAAGAGACCCCTTCAAGCTGTCAGGACTGTGAGCTTGGATTTACTACCTTACTTAAAAGAAGTCTGAGAGTGAAAGGTTGTCACTATTAATCATCAGGTCCAATGTCTTGCCAATGTCACCTCCTCCCTTCTATGAACAGAAGTTAGCACCCAGAAGAAAATGCAATTATCCAACAAAAATTTACTTTTATATTTCTAAGTAATATATAAATTTAGAAACTACTAATGCATGTGCACACACACACACACACACACACACAAGAGGCCCTTTCTGGGACTTTTGTTCCTTTATTAACTTAAAATATATCGGAGAACAAAACTTTAAATTTGTTTGGGACATGTTCTGTCTATAGGCAATGCAGAAAGAGATCTCCTTTTCCCCCTTTTAACAGGCAGAGTTGGGATTTCTTTATATTTGTGTCAGAAGAACTCAAAACTTTCTTCAGTGTTGCTGGCCTCCTGCCAGGTGGGTGGAACAGGAAGCTTCCCGCAGGGAGTAGATGTGGGGAGTGGGCCCACCTGGAAATTTGCCTCTAAGGAAGCCCTGCACATCCTCTGTTCCCTTGTATCCCATATGCCCTTGTTTGTCTGGGTTAGTCCTGACTTACATCTGCTGACCCAACACAATGATGAAAAGTGCCCACTGTCACTTTCAAAAGGGTCTCTAATCTGAGTGGTAAATTATATGGTCACCCAAGCCATGGCATCTTTCTGACACAAGGGGGTGGCATCTGCCTGCAGTTGAAAAAGTACTGCATCCCTGGCTGGTGTGGCTCAGGGGACGGAACACCAGCCTGTGCACAAAAGTGTCCTGGTTCAATTCCCAGTCAGGCACATGCCTGGGTTGCAGGCCAGGTCCCCAGAAGAGGGCACGTGAGGCAACCACACATTGATGTTTCTCTCCCTCTCTTTCTCCCTGCCTTCCCCTCTCTCTAAAAATAAATAAATAAAATCTTTTTTTAAAAAAAGTACTGCAGTTTGTGAGCAGTTCCAGTATCTATGACAGTGAAAGGGGCCCCTTCACTAACCCAGGACAGGGAGGAAATAAAGCACCATTCCAAGGGGACCTTAGAAAGCGAGGAATTAGAATGGGAGGATTTGTAAGGGCTCGCCCAGTCCATCCCCTGCCATGGGGCAGATGGCACAACCATACCTGAGAGCTGTGAGAGAAGCTGTCCTCCCTCGGGGTGGGGCCTGTCCTGGCAAATAAATTAGACAGGGTTCAGGCACTTCCTGTGTGGCACCCAGGGATGGATCCAGTGCCCCAGCAGCTTTCGAGATGCTCACCTGCACTATTCCTTGCATTGAAGGTATAGGTGCTTACCTATGGCCAACTGACACACACATTTAAAATCATTGGTTAATGTGGGTCAGTTTGCTTCCAGATGACATTTTGTCAGCCCTTTTCTTTTTTTCTTCCTGTTACTGGGTTGAATTCTGTCCCCCAAAACATAGGCTAAAGTTCTAACATCCAGCACTTCAGAATGGCTTTGTGGAAAACAAGGTCATTAAAGATTTAATTAGGCCCTGGCTTGTTTAGCTCAGTGGATCAAGCACAGGCTATGAACTAAGGGGTTGCCGGTTCTATTCCCAGTCAGGGCACATGCCTGGGTTGTGGGCCAGGTCCCCAGTGGGGCCCATGTGAGAGGCAACCACACATTGATGTTTCTCTCCCTCTCTTTCTCCCTCTCTTCTCTCTAAAAATAAATAAATATATAATTTTTAAAAGATGTAATTAGTTAACATGAGGCCATGCAGAGTCAAGTGGATCTTTAACCCGTTACGACTAGTGCTCATGTAAGAAGAGAAGAGATATAGATCGCAGTGATGGTGCCACGGGCCCTAGAATGCCAAGGGAGCTGAGAAGGCGAGGATGAATCCTCCCTACAGGCTCTGGGAGGCATCGTGGCACTGCCCACACCTTGATTTTGGACTTCTAGACTCCAACACTGTGAGAGAGTAATTTCTTTTGTTTTCAGCCACCCAATCTGTGGGACTTCCCAGCAGCCCTGGAAATGGATGCCTTCCCTCCAACACTGTTACTGGTTCCAACAGATTTACTATCTGTTGCTGCATAACAAGACTACCATGGGCTTAGCAGATTAAAACAGCCCACATTTATTATCCCAAGATTTCTTTGGGTCCAGAATCCCAGCACAGCTCAGCTGAGTTCTCCACCGAGCTGGAGAACTCATTACAGTGGCCTTGTAATACAGTTTGGTATCAGGTACTGTGATCCCTCCTTCTTTGCTTTTCTTTCTCAAAATTGCAGCACTATTCGGGGTTGTTTATGGTTCCATATAAATTTTTGAGATGTTTGCTCTATATCTGTGAAATATGTCATTGGTACTTTAGTAGGGATTGCATTGAATCTATAAACTGCTTTGGGTAGTGTGGCCATTTCGATGATGTTAATTCTTCCAATCCATGAGCATGGTGCATGCTTCCATTTGTTTGTGTCTTCCTTAATTTCTTTCTTTACTGTTGTGTAGTTTTCTGAGTACAGGTCTTTTACCTCCTTGGTTAGGTTTCTTTCTAGGTACTTAATTTTTCTTTTTGCTATATCGAATGAAATTTTTTTCTTGATTTCTGCTTCTGTTGTTTCATTGTTGGTATACAAAAATGCGTTTGATTTCTCCGTGTTTAAATTTTTAAAAATATTTATTTATTTTTAGAGAGAGGATAAGGGAAGGAGAAGGAGTGAGAGGGAAAGCAATGTGAGGTTGCCTCTCATGTGTCCCCCACCAGGGACCTAGCCTGATTCCCATTCCCAGGCATGCGCCCTGACTGGGAATCGAACCGGTGACCCCCCACTTCACAGGTCCACGCTCAATCCACTGAGCTACACCAGCCAGGGCTCCATGTTTAATTTTTTGAGGAATTTCCACACAACTTTCCACAGTGGCTGCACCAGTCTGCATTTCTACCAACAGTGCACAGTTTCCCCTTTCTCTACATCTTGGCCAGCACTTCTTCTTTGCTGATTTATTGGTGGTAGCCATTCTGACAGGTGTGAGGTGATATCTCATTGTGGCTTTAATTTGCATTTCTCTAATGATTAGTGACATTGAGCATCTTTTCATATATCTACTGGCCATCTGTATGTCCTTTCTGGAGAAGTGTCTATTCAGGTCCTTTGCCCGTTTCTAAACTGGGTTATTTTTGTTTTTGGTGTTGAGTTTTAACAGGTTCTTTATAAATTTTGGATATTAACCCCTTATCAGATGTCTCAGTGAATATGTTCTCTCATTCAGTGGGTTGCCTTTTTATTTTGTTGGTGGTTTCCTTTGCTCTGCAAAAACTTTCAAGTTTGATGTAGTCCCATTTGTTTATTTTTTCTTTTGTTTCCCTCGACTGAGGAGATACATCCGGAAAAAATCTTGCTATGAGCAAAGTTTGAGATTTTGCTGCCTGTTTTCTTCCAGGATTTTTATGGCTTCAGGCATAACATTTAAGTCTTTAACCCATTATGAATTTATTTTTATGTATGGCATAAGAAGGTGGTCTAGTTTCATTTTTCTGTATGTATCTGTCCAATTTTCACAATACCATTTATTGAATAAACTATCTTTTGTACATTGGGGTGTGCTTGCTTCCTCTGTCAAATATTAGTCGACTATAAAGGGGTGGGTGGCCTGGCTGGTGTAGCTCAGTGGATTGAGCGCGGGCTTGTGAACCACACGATTGCGGTTTGATTCCCAGTCAGGCCACATGCCTGGGTTGCAGGCCAATTCCCAGCAGGGGACTCACAAGAAGCAACCATACATTGATATTTCTCTCCTTCTCTCCTTCCCTTTCTCTCTAAAGAAAAATAAATAAAATCTTTTAAAAAGGGGGTGGGTGGGTTTATTTCTGGACTCTGTATTGTGTTCCATCAATCTATGTGTCTCTTCTAATGCCAGTATCATGCTGTTTTGATTACTATCGCCTTATAATATAGTTTGATATTAGGTAGTGTGATTCCTTCATCTTTGTTTTTCTTTCTCAAGGTTGCTCTTGCTATTTAGGGCCTTTTATAATTCCATATAAATGTTTAAAGTATTTTTTCTAGTTCTGTAAATACATTATTGGTATCTTGAAAGGAATTGAGTTAAAGCTATAGATTGATTTGGGTAGTATGGACATTTTAATGGTAATGTAAATCAGGATAACAGTTTCCTTACTATTTACTAATTCTTTCTGTCCATGAACATGATATATGCTTCCTCTTATTTATATCTTATTTAATTGCTTTCTTCAGTGTCTTATAAATTTCTAAGTACAGGTCTTTTACAACCTTAGAGTAATTCCTAGGTATTTTATTCTTTTGAGAGCAGTTGTGAACTGGTAGTTTTCTTAATTCCCCTTTCTGGTAATTCATCACTTATATATAAAAATGCAACTAACTTTTGGATATTAATTTTGTATCCTACTACTTTAGTGAATCCATTTATCAGTTCTAGTAATTTCTTGGTAGAATCCTTAGGGTTCTCTATGTACAGTATCATCTGCAAATACAGATTTACTTCTTCCTTTCCAATTTGAATGCCTTTTTTCATTCTTTTTGTCTGTTTGCTATGGCTAGAACTTCTAGCACTGTGTTGAATAAGAGAGGTGAAAGGGGACATCCCTGTCTTATTCTCTGTCTTAAAGGGAATGCTTGTAGTTCTTGCTTGTTGAGTATGGTGATGGCAGTGAGTATGTCATATATGGCCTTTATTATGTTGAGGTATGTTCCCTCTATTCCCACTTTGCTGAGTGCTTCTATTATAAGTGGGTGCTGAATTTTATCAAATGCTTTTTCTGCATCTATTGATCTAATCATGTGTCTTTTCCCTTCATTTCGTTTATGTGGTGTATCACATTTATTGATCTGAGAATGTTATACCAATCTTGCACTCTGAAACAAATCCCACTTGATCACTGTATATAATCTTTTTGATATATTGCTGTATTAAGTTTGCCAGTATTTTGTTGAGGATTTTAGCATCTATGTTCATCAGGGATATTGGCTTACAGTTTTTTTTTGTAGTGTCTTTATCTGGCTGGAATTAGGATAATGCTGGCCTCATAAAAGAAGCTTGAGAGACTTCCCTCCTCTTGAATTTTTTGAAATAGTTAAGAAGGAGTGGTGTTAGTTATTCTTGGAATGATTGCTAAAATTTACATGTGAAGCCATCTGGTCCAGTACTTTTGTTTGTTGGGAATTTTTTGTTACTGCTTCAATTTCACTAGGTATAGTCTATGTATTCAAATTCTCTGACTCTTTCTGATTTAGTTTTGGGAGATTGTATGTTTCTAGAAATTTATTCATTTCTCTCAGGTTGTCCAATTTGTTGGCATATGGTTGTTTATAATATTTTCTTACAATCCTTTGTATTTCTTTGGTGTCAGTGTTATTTCTCTTCTTTAATTTCTGATTTTGTTCCTTTGGGTCCTCTTTCTTTTTTCTTGAGTCTAGTTAAAGGTTTATTAGTCTTGTTTATCTTTTCAAAGAACCAGCTCTTGTGTTCATTTATCTTTTGTATTTTTTTAAAGATTCTATTTTGCTTATTTTCTCCTTTGATCTTTATTATTTCCTTCTTCTGCTCACTTTGGGCTTTGTTTGCTGCTCTTTTTCAAGTTCCTTTAAGTGTAAAGTTAGGTCGTTTATTTGAGCTTTTTCTTGTTTCTTGAGGTAGGCCATTAATACTATGAATTTCCCTCTTAAGGTTTGTTTCCCAGTGTTCCACAGATTTTGGCTTCTTGCATTTTCATTTGTTTCAAGGTATCTTTTGATATTTTCCTTTATCTCATCTTTGACCCATTCATTGTTTAGTAATGTTATTTAGCCTCCACATATTTGTGCATTTTTCAGTTTTGCTTTTGTTATTGATTTCTAGTTTTATAGCATTATGGTCACAGAATATACTTGATATGACTTCAGTTTTCCTAAATTCATTGAGACTTGTTTTATGTCTTAACATGTGGTCTATCCTAGAAAATGTTCCATGTGCACTTGAAAAAAATGTATATTTTGCTGCTTTGGGATAAGATGCTCTCTATATATCAATTAAATCCATTTGACCTAGTGTGTCTTTTAAGGCTGCCGTCTTCTTGTTGATTTTCTGTCTGGAAGATCTATCCATTGAAATCAATGTGGTGTTAAAATCCCCTACAATGACTGTATCTCTGTTGTTCTCTCCCTTTATGTCCATCAAGATTTGCTTTACGTATTTAGGTTCTCCTATGTCGGGTGTGTAATTGTTTTTCTAGGGTTATATCCTCTTATTGGACTGTTTCCTTTATCATTATGTAGCGTCCTTCTTTATCTCTTACTATAGCCTTGGTTTTAAAGTCTATTTTGTCAGATATAAGTATTGCTACCACAGCTTATTTTCCCTTTTCACTTTCATGAAATATCTTTTCCCATCCTTTAACCTTTAGTCTGTGTGTGTCTTTCATTCTGAGGTGGGTTTCTTGGAGACAGCATATATATAGGTCTTGTTTTCTTACCCATTCAGCTACCCTATGTCTTTTGATTGGAGCATATAAACCATTTACATTTAAAGTGATTATTGATAGGTACATATTTATTGCCATTTTATTTTTTAACTACTTTCCTCTGTTTTCTTCTCCTGCTCCTCCTTCTTCCAAGCCCTTTAACATTTGTTGCAATACTGGTTTGGTGTTAATAAATTCCTTTAGCTTTTTATTGTCTGGGAAGTTTTTTATTTCTTTTTCTATTTAAATGATAGCCTTGCTCGGTAAAGTAGCCTTGGTTGTAAGTCTTTGCTTTTTATCATCTTGAATATTTTATGCCAATCCCCTCCGGCTTGAAATACTTCTGTTGAGAAATCAGACGACAATCTAATGCACATGAGGCCCGCAGGCCAAATCTGGCCCTCCACCTTGTTTGATCCGGCCCAGCACCTTGTTTCTACCTGGGAGCAGTGTCGAGCTCTTACTTAACTGTTAAGAAGTAGTTACATTTATACAATCCTAAAATTACATTCATCCCTTTGAAGGCAACCATGAGGCTGATGTGGCCCCTGGTGAAAATGAGTTTGACACCCCTGGTCTAATGGGAGATCTCTTGTAGGT
Source organism: Sturnira hondurensis (assembly GCF_014824575.4). Lineage (NCBI taxonomy): Eukaryota > Metazoa > Chordata > Mammalia > Chiroptera > Phyllostomidae > Sturnira > Sturnira hondurensis. Next base: position 186,569 of record NW_028089713.1, on the reverse strand, counting down.
AACTAACTGCTTTTCTCTTACAGCTTTTAAAATTCTCTCCTTGTCTTTAAGGTTTGCCATTTTAATTATGATGTGTCTTGGTGTGAGCCACTTTGGGTCCATCTTGTATGGGACTCTCTGTATTTCCTGGACTTGTGTGTCTTTTTCCTTTCCTGGGTTAGGGAAGTTTTTGGCCATTATTTCTTCGATTATGATCTCAATCCTTTGCTCATTTTCTTCTCTTTCTGGCATTTCCTTAATGCAGATGTCTTATGCTTCATGCTGTGCCAAAGGTTTCTTAAACTTCCCTCATTTTTTAAAATAATTTTTTCGTTTTGCTGCTCTGCTTGGATGTTTTTTCTACCTTGTCTTCCAAATTGCTCATTCAATATTTTGCTTCATCTAACCTCCTATTTATTCCTTCCAGTACATTGTTTATTTCAGATATTGCATTCATTATTTCTGACTGACCCCTTTTTATGGCTTCTATGTCTTTTTTCATGCTATTGAGTATCCTTGTAATCATTACTCAAAACTGTATCTGATACATTGCTTACCTCCATTTCATTTAGTTCTTCCTTGGGAGAATTCTCTTGTTCTTTCATTTGGGGACTGTGTCTTTGTATTCCCAATTCAGCTGCCTCTTTGTGTTTGTTTTTATGTATTAGCTAGATCCACAGAGACTCTGGTGCAGATCTATGCTGGATGCTTCCTGTGACTGGCTCTTGGCAACCTGTTTGGAGCTATCAGCAATTCAGAGCTTGGGTCCTCTGGTGGGCCAGTCTCATTGTAGAGGTGGTGTTTCTTCCACAAGTTTTTGGTTATAAGGCTTCTCTCCAGCTAGTGTTCAGTTGGTTATTCAGGATGACTTTTCTACAATTTAGTTGTAATTCCAATTTGGTCTGAGAGGAGGTTAGTGTAGCTTCACCTACTCTACCATCATCTTGGATCTCCCTTCTGCCTGCTTTTCATCATCCATTGTCACCTTCTCTTTGGTGTCCTTTGTTTTAGTTAATTTTTACATTGTTTTTACTGTTCTTTTAATGGAATTTTTGGACATACTGGAGATAAAATATTATATCTACTCTACCATGTTTAAGCAGATGTGGGATCCTTCTAGACAAGCACAGTTTGATTCTCTCCCCACTCTGCTATGACCAGTGCGGAGCCCCTGTGCACCCTCTAGCTGGGGGATTTGCTGCTCCTCTCCCAGGGTGTCATTGAGATTCCTGAATGTAGTCCCACATTATCAGAGTCTGGAGAAATGGTTCCCAGCTGCCATATTTTATAGTTTTAGGTGGTTTTATAATTTGGTGAATACAGTAATTCACATCTAATCATTTATTTCATCTCAGTAAGAGAAGCTTTTGTTTGTGAGTCTTTCTGATGAATTATATACCTAGGGTGTTTTGAGAGAAGACTACAAAATTGTTATCTAATAAGTGACTTGGATTTAAACACACTGATGAGAAGTTAAATTCCATCTTGTATTAAAAAGACCTACAGTTGCCTTATGGGTTTCTTTTACTTTTACACAGAACACTTCACTCTGGCACTCTGCTCACCAAAAGTGTGGGGCATTTCCCCATACCAGGTAGTTCTGTGACACCAGCTGGGTATCCTGCAACTTAACTCAATTCTGATACTATGTATTGACCTGGAGACTGCATCAGATCCCATAGGTAAGAACTCAATCCTGCAAGTCTGCCCACTCCTGCCTTTAGATGCCAATTGAAAGTCCAGGTTGTCATCTGTGCTTCTGCCTAACCAGAGGTTCCCACAACCACCTCCCCACCGCCCCCCACCCCAGTTTTGGTTAATTTGCTGGAGTGGCTCCCAGAACTCAGGATAACAGTTTCCTTACTATTTACCAGTTTATTACAAAAGGATGTGATAAAGGATACAGAACATCCAGATGGAAGAGATGCATAAGGCAAGATGTGTGGGAAGGGGTGCTGAGTCCCCACATCTTCTCCATGTGCACCACTCTCCCAGGACCTCCATGTGGCTTCACCAACCTGGAAGCTCTCCAAATCTCTTACTTCTGGGATTTCATGGAGCCTTCCTCACACAGGTGTAATCAATTATTAACTCCCTTTCCAGCCCTCTCCCTTCTCTGGATGATGGGGGTGGCGCTGAAAATTTCAAGCTTTTCATCTAGGCTGGGTCTTTCTGGTGACCAGCCCCACCCAGAAGCTCACCCAGAGTCAACTCATCAGAACAAATAATGCTCCTAGTACTCTTATCATGTAGGAAATTACAAGGGTTTCAGGACCTTTGTGTGGGAAATGGGGATGAAGACTAAAAATGTATTTCTTACTATAAGTCAAAATATCATACACTTCCTACCCTAAACACTTAGTTTAATCATCTAAAGTAAGTGACTATTAATGGCATATAGTTTGCTAGGGCTGCTGTAACAAATACCACAAGCTGGGTAGCCTGGACAGTGAAAATATTGTGTCTCAAAGTTTTGGGGGCAAGAACTCTGAAACCAGCGTGTGACTGGGCCTTGTTTCTGTTGAAGGCTGGGGAAGGATTTGCTCCAGGCATCTCTCCCATCTTTTGGTAATTTCTTGGCTTGTGGCTCCAGACTTTAATTTGAGTTGTGTTTTTTTCCCTGAACACATCTCTCTTCTTGTGAGGNAATGTATTTCTTACTATAAGTCAAAATATCATACACTTCCTACCCTAAACACTTAGTTTAATCATCTAAAGTAAGTGACTATTAATGGCATATAGTTTGCTAGGGCTGCTGTAACAAATACCACAAGCTGGGTAGCCTGGACAGTGAAAATATTGTGTCTCAAAGTTTTGGGGGCAAGAACTCTGAAACCAGCATGTGACTGGGCCTTGTTTCTGTTGAAGGCTGGGGAAGGATTTGCTCCAGGCATCTCTCCCATCTTTTGGTAATTTCTTGGCATGTGGCCCCAGACTTTAATTTGAGTTGTGTTTTTTTCCCTGAACACATCTCTCTTCTTGTGAGGTTGTTTTGATTTTGTGTTAGTAAGACGCAGATTAAATGAAGGATCTACTCTACTCCAGTATGACATCATCTGTGATGACCTTGTTTCAAAATAAGGTCAGATTCTGAGGTATCTGGGTGGCAGGGTAGGACTCCAACATAAGATTTGGGGGGACAGTGTTCACTCTAAAACAAGTCGCAACGACCGACTTGGTAAAGGGAAAATCTGGCTAAGAGAGGCTGCCGAAGCTTGCGGAAGAGAGCAGGTCCTCTGGAGCATAACTACTCGAGTTTAGTTCTGGACTTGCGGCTTCTTATGTGACTTGAAGCCAGTTTAACTTTCCTGCACCTCTGTCTTCTTTCTTGTATAATAAGAAAAATAGTATTTATCTTGAAAGTTTTCAAGGGTTAATGGAAAGAATCAGTTAAAATCATCTTGCATAGCACTGGGCACACAATCACTGTGCAACAATAGTTGCTGGTATTATTATTCTGTCTGTCTTTGGGAGGGTACCTAACTGCTTCTCCCTTATATCACTCTTATTTCTCAGGGGTCTCCAAGTATTTATAATTAGCAGCTAAAAATGTCTGAGTGTACATGCACTCTATGTGCATTTGCGTGTATGTATACATGCACATTCATACATGCACATTTCTTACTTTACTAACTTATTATGTACATTAGAATTTATACACAGACAAAAGAAATAAAAAGAATGAGATAAATACAAGTTTGAACAGCTTCTCCCATCACTCCTGGAGCTTTCTGTGCTTCAAAAACACCTTCGACCAGGTTAGAGACATCAGCATTTGTTTGTGTGACTTCCACTGCAGTTACAGTCACTGGGTAGTCAGCTTGGCCACAGTACACATGGTTTCCACCTGCTCCACTCCACAGAGGCAAATCCACACAGCCTTGACCATGTGCTCTGGATACCTGATCAACTCCAAGTCTTCAACTCCAATGGACTCTGGCTTTGGCATTTCAGTGCACAGAAGTTTGTTCTGGGTCAGATGTTCCCAGTCTTAAAGATGGGATTGAAGTGCTTTTACTGAAGGTCTTCCTCCTGGAGTCCTTGATGTCCTGCTCCACAGTGGGTGTTGTTTGTTCATGAGCCCTGCTGCACAGCTGTCATTCTGGCAGTCACTGCTTTCCTGAGTGAGGACCTTGTTTCCTGTGTCTTATGTTCTTCTTCATCTTAGCCAACTCCCATATTTGCTGAAGCATGTTGTTAATTACATACTCAGTAAGGAGATTTGATAGGTAAATCTCTTCAGTCTTTGCATTTCTAAAAATACCATTATGAATAAAGCAATTAACAAGGTTGACCTAATGGACATATATTAAATACTGTACTTAATAATGAAAGAAAACATACTATTTTAAAATATTTATATAGAAAATTCAAGAATTTACCATTATAGTAAACCATTAATCAACTTTTGACAAATTTCAAAAAGTATCAAACAAATCTTATTATCTGATCACAAAACAATTATGCTAAAATTCAATAACAATAACACACCTATTTTAAAAACAGTATATTTGAAGAACTGGAAAATTTAAAACAGACATTTAAATATTTAAAGGGTTAAAATAGAATAATATTAATTTTAAAATATTTAAATTTAAACAATAAAAACACTAAATTTCAAAGCTACTGCAGAAATTTGAGAGAAATTTATAACATTAAATTGCTGTATTGTAGGAGGTGGAAGACTGAACATCAGATAATTAAATTGGATTAAGTATCCAACTAAAAATGTTACAAAAAGAACCACAAAAGAAAACCAAGTAAAGGTGAAAAAGTAACAATGTAAGACAAGGGCAACACTTATGAAAAAAAGAAATAAAAAACAGATCCACATAGTTGAATTAATTAACTGTATTAATTAAAGGTCTGCAAAGCAAAGGCATCACAACAATATCAAGGATGAACAAGGAGGTAACTACAAGATAAAGGATAAGATGAAACTGTCATAAATACCTTTACACCAATAACCTTCTGCTCTTAGTTGAAATGGACAAACTCCTAAAAAATATAACTGGTAACAATGACCTCTATGTGAAATGGAAAGTTGGAGTGGTTTCATAACTGTTAATGAAACTATTAAAGAAAACACAGGCCCAAAGAATTTTACAGGTGAGTTCTATCATGTATGGATTCAAGAGGTAGACGTATATAGTACAAACCTACTCAAACTCTTAGTGAAGGTAGAAAAAGCAATACTCAAAAATTAATTTTATGAGGCTATTGGAACTTGGATGCCCAAACTGTACAAGGATAGTATGGAAAATACTTTTTTCAGATTAGTCTCATTTATGAATATAGATAAAAACTAAGCTAAATATTCCCAACATAATCCAACTATTTTTTAAATTAATGAGTCTATTCTGAGAAGTTATATCGGAAAATATACCAATATTGCTTATCTTATTAGAGATTTAAAGATATATTCATCTCAAAAGGCCTAGAAAAAGTACTAGATGACATTCAACATTTAGTCATTGTTTTAAAAAGTTAAAACTGACCTCTTGGGCCTGGAAAGCATTATGCAAGTGAAATAAGCCAGTCAGAGAAAGACAAATACCATATGATTTCACTCTCATGTGGAATCTAATGAACAAAATAAAATAACAAACAAAAGAGAAAGAGACTCAGACTGAGAGCTTTCAGAGGGAAAAGGGGTTGAGGAGCTGGGTGAAAAAGGTAAAGGGATTAGGCAAAAACAAAACCAAAACCAAACAGACAAATTAAAAACAACAACAACTCACAGACACAGACAACAGTCCGGTAATCAGTCACCAGAAGGAGGGAGGGATGCGGGAAAGCAGCAGTGGGTACAGCGGGGACAGATGGGGATGGAAGGAGACTTGATTTGGGATGGTGAACACACATTATGGTATACAGATGATGCATTATAGAATTGTGCACTTCGAACCTATATAATTGTATCACCCAGTGCCAANGACAAGGGCAACACTTATGAAAAAAAGAAATATAAAACAGATCCACATAGTTGAATTAATTAACTGTATTAATTAAAGCTCTGCAGAGCAAAGGCATCACAACAATATCAAGGATGAACAAGGAGGTAACTACAAGATAAAGGATAAGATGAAACTGTCATAAATACCTTTACGCCAATAACCTTCTGCTCTTAGTTGAAATGGACAAACTCCTAGAAAAATATAACTGGTAACAATGACCTCTAAGTGAAATGGAAAGTTGGAGTGGTTTCATAACTGTTAATGAAACTATTAAAGAAAACACAGGCCTACAGAATTTTACAGGTGAGTCCTATCATGCATGTATTCAAGAGGTAGATGTATAAAATACAAACCTACTGAAACTCTTAGTGAAGGTAGAAAAAGCAATACTCAAAAATTAATTTTATGAGGCTATTGGAACTTGGATGCCCAAACTGTACAAGGATAGTATGGAAAATACTTTTTTCAGATTAGTCTCATTTATGAATATAGATGAAAAACTAAGCTAAATATTCCCAACATAATACAACTATCTTTTTAAAATTAATGAGTCTATTCTGAGAAGTTGTATTGAAAAATATATTAATATTGCTTATCTTATTAGAGATTTATAGAGATATTCATCTCAAAAGGTCTAGAAAAAGTACTAGATGACATTCAACATTTAGTCATTGTTTTAAAAAGTTAAAACTGACCTCTTAGACCTGGAGAGCATTATGCAAGTGAAATAAGCCAGTCAGAGAAAGACAAATACCATATGATTTCACTCCCGTGTGGAATCTAATGAACAAAATAAAATAACAAACAAAAGAGAAAGAGACTCAAACTGAGAGCTTTCAGAGGGAAAAGGGGTTGAGGAGCTGGGTGAAAAAGGTAAAGGGATTAGGCAAAAACAAAACTAAAACCAAACAGACAAATTAAAAACAACAACTCATAGACACAGACAACAGTCCGGTAATCAGTCACCAGAAGGAGGGAGGGATGCGGGAAAGCAGCAGTGGATACAGTGGGGACAGATGGGGATGAATGGAGACTTGATTTGGGATGGTGAACACACATTATGGTATACAGATGATGCATTATAGAATTGTGCACTTCGAACCTATATACTTGTATCACCCAGTGCCAAACCAATAAATGCAATAAAAAAAAACCCACCTAACTTCTTGGTAAATTTGAAATAAAAGGTAATTTCTTTTCCTGATCAAAAAAATATTTTTTTTCAACTTAACATTATAAATCATTGGTGAGAAATAAAAGTATTGCTTTTAAACTCAGAAACAAAATAAAGATTGCAGTAAAGATTTTAGCTAGCTTAACAAGTCAAGAAAAAGAGTAAATATATAAGAATAAGAAGGAATGAAGTAGGCCCTGGCTGGCACAGCTCAGTGGATTGAGCGCTGGCCTGCGAACCACATGATCGCGGTTCAATTCCCAGTCAGGGCACATGCCTGGGTTGCAGGCCAGTTCCCAACAGGGGACTCATGAGAGGCAACCATACATTGATATTTCTCTCCTTTCCTTCCCCTCTAAAAATAAATAAATAAAATCTTTAAAAAAAAAGAAGGAATGAAATAAAACTCTCTTTATTTGACAATGACAGTAAAACCCTTATGGGAAACTCTAAATAATCCACAGATTCATTATTAGAATTATTAAGCTACCTTAGCAAAGTTGCTAAATACAAAATCAATACACAAAAGTTAATTTTATTTTTAATATCAATAATAAACAGAAAAATATAATTTCAAATTATAAAAACAGCAAAAAAATCTAAGAATGTTAAAGAGTTTCACGTCCTTAATATATAAAATAACAATGATGTTTTGAAAGGTATTTGAGAAGACCTAAATAAATAGAAAGATTCAATAAATTTGTGGGAAAGATCAATTTTCTAAATATGTTCATTTTCTCCATCTTGATCTATAGAATTAAAGAAATTCCAATTAAAAGCTTAACATGGTCTTCTATGGAATGTGACAAGCTGACTCTGAAAAGTCTGTTTGGAAGAGCAAAGAACAAACACTGTCCAAAACCCTCCCAAAGAAGCACATGGTTGATGACAAGTGTGGGACAGAATCTTATCTCTGATATCACAGTTTATTATAAAGCTTAAGGAATTAAAGCAGTGCCCTATTAGCAGAGGGCAAACAAACAGATCAATGGAACAGAGCATGAGAACCCAGATGCAGGTTCCTTGCATAGGTGAAAGGCTGATATATGAGAGGGTTGGTACTACAGATCATCTACCCATATGGGGAAGTCAAGCGCCTAATTACAACATACACAAAAATGAATTCCAGGTGTATTAAAAACTTAAACATAAATGACAAAATTAAATATTTACAAGAAATATAAGGGAATTTTATAACTGCAAGGGAAAGATTTGGGTTTTTTTGTAATAAGACACTAATCACAAACTAAAGGAAAAGATGGATACACTTGAATACACTAATTAATGTTGTATATATTTGAATACATTGAATACTTTGATACTACTTATCAAAGTGCATTGTAAAGATCAAGAGAAGAAAAGCCATAGAGAGAATATATTTGCAACACATAAATGACAAAGGAATTTGTATCCCGAATATAGGAAAAACACACACAAATCATAAAGAAAATAAACTAAGAGGAAGATTGCCAAAAGATATCTCACTTTTCACTGGAGACAACTAAAATGGCCCCAAATTTATGAAAAGATGCTCAGTAAAATGAGTAGTCGGGGGAATGCCAATTGAAAGAGAACACACAGTGAGGGAACATTGCATGCTCATTCAATGAGCCAGGATTTTAAAACTCTGATAATGTCAAGAGTTGGAGGTGATGTGGAGAAACAGGAACTCTTGAACACTACATATAGAAGTGCTTACTAGACTGGGACTTTGGAAAAACAATTCAGAATTATCTAATAAAGTTGAAAATGTATATATGGTACCACCCAGTAATCCCACTCTGGGCATGTAGTCCGAAGAAGCCCTTGAACGTGTACACCAGATGACCTATAGGAGAATGTTCATAAAACTGTCTATACCATCAAGGAACTGGAAATAACCTAAATGACCCTCAACTGTAAAATGCATAAAGTGCGAAAAATAATGGGAGTGTAAAATGGTGCAGCCACTATGGAAAACAGAGTGGCGTTCCTGAAAAATGTTAAATGTAGGATTACTATGTGGGCCAGCAATTTCACTCCTAGGTATTCTGCAAGGGAATCAAAACATACATCCTTGCCAAAAGCCAAATCAAAACAAAAAAATGCACAAATATTTGCAGCAGCATTATTCATAATAGTTCATAAATGAAAACAATTCAAATTTCCCATCAGCTGAAGACTGGATAAACAAAAATGTAGTATATCCATACAAAGGAATGTTACCCAAAATTACCATAATGAAGTACTGATGCATCTACAATATTGATGAACCTTGAAAATATTAAGCTAAGTGAAGTGAGCCAGATGCAAAAGACTGCATGTTCCATCTGCATGAAACGTCCAGGACTGGCAAGTCCATAGACACAGAAAGCAGATTGTGGTTTCCAGAGGCTGGGGAGAGGGGCGTGGAGAGTAACTTCTAACAAGCGTAGAGGTTCTTTTGAGGATGATGAAAATGTTCTGGAGTTAAATGGTGATGATGTTTGCAGAGTCTTGTGAATATACTAAAAATCTTCTAGTTGTGCACTTTAAAATGGCGAATTTTATTGTATGTGAATTATATGCTAATAAAACTATTTAAAAGCAAATATAATGTTGAGTGAAAAAACATGTCGCAGAAAAATACATAAAGTATGATTATATATATATAGAGGTCAAAAAGAAAGGAAACTAAACAATGCATTGCTTAGGGATAGATACATATGTGGATAATATAAGAAAAGCAAGGGAACGATTACAAAATCTGGGGCTAGTTGTTACCTTAGAGGGAGTGGGAGGTGAATCAGGAATGAGTCACAGAGATGTCAAAGAAACCGGTAACATTTTCCTGAAGCTTGGCAATAGGCAATGGGTGTTCACAGTCTTATTTTAACAATACATGTTATCTTTTAAAGTGAGTTTCAACTGTGTTTCTCTTTATCTATCTATCTATCTATCATCTATCTATCTATCATCAATCTATCTGTCTCAGGTTTATCTACATATCATTTATCTATCTAGATATACTTACTCATCTATGTGTATGTTTCCTAATTTCTAAAAATAAAATCCCTCTTTTCTATGCCTACACCTGATGTTTAGATGTTCAGTTGGGGTTTTTTTATGGGTTTTCCTAGACCCAAGTCCACTGGGTTCTGCAGAGTATGGAAGCCCCCTTCTGGCCTGTGTTACCCAGTCACTCTCTCCTCCAGGCTCTGGGCTCTCTTCTCAGCTTCACAGTTGTCACTCCTCCATCTGCCTCATTCTTTCCTCACACTTATTTTCTCTCATCTGCTGATCACCTCTCCACTGGTCTCTTCAGTACTCAAAGTTTGTACATTTTAATTTTTAATTTTTATATAGAGGGATCTATTATTTAAAGGGAGGAAAGAAAATGTGTGTAGTACATCTGCTATCTTTAATCAGAAGTTAGGTTACCTATAAAATAAAAAATAATAAAATGAAAAAGAACTTATGTTTATTGAACACTAAGTAAGGGCCTGGCACTGGCCTAAGAACTTACTGTTTTGTTAATCTCTGCAACAACCCTCTGAGGTAGGTGGTCTTATTTTTCCCCCCTACTTTACAGATGAGGAAACTGAGAGGTAGAGTGATAACTATCTTGTCAAAGACCTAAGAGATAAGAAAGTGGTGGAACCAGGCAGTCTGAGTCTAGGAGCTACGCCCCTCCCTAATCGTCATGTGACAGATAGATAGGTGATAGATAGATAGATAGATAGACACACAACCTGAGGTTCTATAATCAGTGGTGGCAGGTGAACGACTAAAAACTTTGTCCCAAAAAGAAAGAGTGAAAATCAGCTCAGAATAAAAAATAAAAAAGCAGCCCTGTCCTTAATCAGGTTGGGAGGATAGACACAGATAATAAGAGCTGCAAAATTAACAGAAAACATTTTTCTCTCATTTTACATTTTGCAGATGTAAAATGTCACAAAAAAATGAAGACCCTCCTCTTTGAGTGAGCACAGCTTTCTAACTAACCAGTGATGCTCCCAGACTGCTTTGCTCCACTCATCTGTTATGGACTAATGACCCTCTGCTCATGACAGCACCCCATCCCTAGTTGATGTCCAGGTTCCCTAATCTTGTATCAGAAACAGCAACTAACTCAGAACTGAACCTCACGTCCCTGAGACTCTTCTCAAAAATTTTCTGCAGGAACTCAAATCTTAAGAAAGATACTTTCTGTCTTTCTTCTTTCTGAGCCTCATTCTGAAGGTCAGTGCATTGAGTCTATACATGTGATTTTGTCAGATGGGAGGTTCATGCCTGATGGTCTTGGATGATTAGGCTTCGATGTACATATGTGTGTTCTTAGAGATTCTTTCCTCTGGCTTAACCTCATGAGCAGTGCCAGAGCCCTGGGTGTGCAAGAGGTAATGACAGTGGTTAGACCTGAAAACCCTCGTGAAAAACCTTGGGACAGAGGGACATTTTGTGGGGAGGTGAGGTCAGGACTTGGAAGGCACATTTAGCTAATTGGTGTTTTGTCTTCTAGTTGGCCTCAGTTCCTCCTTTTACCCAGTCTCTGGACACCAAACTCAATTTTAGGAAGCGGTTTCAATCCTGCCTGGGGCAGCTACAACAACATTTCTGAGCCTGTGTTCACCATCCTCTCCCAAGACCTCCACACTTCCTTCAGTCAGGTGGAGCTTCAGGACAAGTGTGCCTGACCTGAGAGAGCGGTGGTCTAGTGCTGGTGCTCAGTGCCACGTGGAAGCCGCCTCGGCCAGGTGTAGCACCAGTGTGAGGGGCTGAGCCTCTGTCCCAGCACTGGCTGTGGTGGGTCAGGGCTGGGGAGGTGGCCTCAGCCCTTTGGAGCACTACTTTTGGAGTCCCAGTTAAGGGATTCTCCGTGCTCTGCCAGCAATGGGTGAGGATGGACATAGGTTATTATTACCGATTATCTTGTTATCATTCAAATTGCTGTTAACACTTCTTACATTGGTATTGTGCTTCTAACTTTTCTAAGTACTTTCACTTTGACCTTCTTTCTCCTTGGTGAGGTGTACAAAGCATGAGTAATCATTTTCTTATTTTACAGTTGAAGAAAACAAAGCCCAGAGAAGTTGCGTTACTTGCCTATGTTAGTGACAGAGCAGGGGTCTAAAATCAAAGTCCCCTGACTCCAGTCAATGGTCACTCCAGTTTCTCACAACAGAAGAGAAGAATATTGAATGGTGAGTGTTGAGAGATCCACCTGAGGCTTGAGTGTTTGAGTTGTGGATACGCCCCAAATTTAGACCACTGGGGCCTAGTGGGCTACTGGGACTAGAAACTGGTTCTTATTTCCATCTCCAGCCCAGAACCTACCTATTAATCCTACCACTAGAAACCACCCAGCCCCAAAAGAAAGAGTAGACCAATGCCCTTGGCTCAGATTATGTAAGTGGAGGCTGGGCTGCTGACACCTGTCTGGTAGGAAGGAGTGGAAGGAGGGCCTGCCTCTGCCCTGGCCTCCCTGGGGTGAGCGTGGGCACAAGAATGCAGAGAGGCCAGTCTGAGCCAGGCCAGGTGGGTCTTGCCCTCCAGCTCTAACCGACAGGCTCAAACCAGTTTGTGGCCTAACCTGTACTGCAGAATGGGGTGGTGGTTGCATTTTCCCCATCCCCACCCTAAACCAGGCTGTCCATTGAGAAGAGAGTGGGGACAACACAAGAGGTGGTGGGTAGGGACAAATGTTCTTTAGGAAGAGGAGGGCGCTCAGGATGGGAGGCTGCTGCTGCTCTTTGGGCACCGGCCCGGGTGGTCAGCTCTCAGGCTCACACACTTCGGGGATTTTATCCTGATTGTTCCAGGCACCAGTGTATTTTAAACTCCCCTTCACTCTCCTGAATTCCCTCTTTTGCCCTTTCATCCAGTCTTCACACAGCATCCAGGGTTGTGTTTCAAAAACGCAACCCTGATCATGTCATTCCCTGGCCCAAGACTTCCAGTGGTCCCCTGCTGCACGGCAAGTGAAATCCCCCAGCATGGCCTGCCAGGCTCTGTGTGCTGTAAAACAGCCCATATCAGCCTCCCCTTGCCCCGCTCTCCTCACTGCTCCCCAAGCTGAGTTCACGTTCCTTGTAAAGGGTTCTGTGCTTCCTGCCTCAGGACATTTGCACTTGCTGTTTTCACTGCCTGGAATGCCCATCACCTATAGATCCTTCTTATATGAGCTCAGTGCTCTCTTCAGAGAAGTCTACTCCAATGCCATACCCCACATTAGGTCCCCTTCAATGCTCGCAATGCTCCATGTGACAATTGTCATTTTTTATTTAATGTCAACTTCATCCTTTGCTGGACTGAATGGTCCATGAGAACAGGACACTGGTGTATTCTTCTCAATACTGTATCTTCAGTGCTGTCTATGAGTGGGTTAATTACATTCAGTTTATTGAGGACCTAATACTCAGATTCAGCAAAGACTTGCTGAGCATTGGCATTTTCAAATAGTCTTCAGCAAAGGCTATTTGTCAAGGCTATTATATACAATCATAACTCATTAATTTAACTTCCATAAACTTATGCTAGGATTTGGGTTCCAAAGCTGAGGTTACTACACTGAGATTATGTGCTCATATGTCTTAAAAAGACAGTCTTTTTAATAACACAGGGGTATAGTAGGTGCTCAATAAATATTTATCCAATAGAAAAAATACATTTCTTAAAAGACAGTCTTCTGATGAAAAAGTTAAATTACACATGTTGTATCTGAGAAAGACAAGATTCTTTAAATCACATAGTTGCAAGTGGTAGGCCTAGGATTAGAACCCAGGCCTGCAAGCATGAGCCTGGAGTTTGTTTTGGGTACCCACTTTCACTCCTGGTCCAGTGAGCACTCAAAGAGGTCAAGAACTGTGATCTGTCCTGGAGGAACAGACAGTAACATTGATAAGAGAGAGATACAGACCTAAAGATACAGTTGTCTCTGTGTTTTAGTGCCTAAGAAATTGGTATGGGCAGTATGTGAAATTGGAAATGAGGGAAGGGAGAGATCCAGTGAGGAGTACCTGCAGTGGGGGGGAGCCGGAGAGGGCAGTCCAGAAGGGTGAGGGAGTGAAAGCAAGACAGAGGGGAGCAAGCCAGTGTGAATGAGAATCCACACCCAGAAGGCGCATGTTTCCCCAGCGGGAAGAGATGAAGTGTGGAAAGGAAGGTGGAGCCAGTAGCCGAGGGTCCTGCATGGCTGATGAAGAGGGGACTGGACCTGGTGATGGGAAGCCACTTGAGATTTGTGATCAAGAGAGGAGCCTGGTGCAAGCAGAGTTTGAGGAAGATCATTCTGGTGGTGTAGGACAAGATACACTCTAGCAAAGAGGAAAGAAGAAAAGGAAAGGGGGAGGGAAGAAGGGTAGACAGACAAGAGGCAGCATTTAACAGGCTGCCTACAAGCAGCTGGTAGGCTTTCATTTAACATTGTTCACAACAGTGAGTGGTGTGTATTATTAACTGGAGTTTAAGGAGGTGAAAGAACTCACCCAAGATTACTTAACCAGGTAGGAATCAGAACTAATGCTTGTGGGATTTGCCTCCAAGTCCAGCAAGCTTTCCACAGCACCACAAGGTGCATTTGACAGACAGCCCAGGAGGTCATTCCAGCAGAGAGTCATAGTACTTTATGGTTTGGGGTTAGAAAGAGACTTTCCTGAGCTAAAATAGGTGTGCCTGTCTCTGAATCTCTGAACCCGGCTCTACAAGCACCATGGCAGGCGTGCTGTAACAAGAATAAGGTCAGGAGCCATACATGGTCAGTCTTGGGAAAATGTCCAGTGGGGGGCCATGTGGAGAGTTGAATTCAAAGCAAAGTCTTAGCAGATGGAGTCAGAGCCAGGAGTCAGCCTGGCCGGGTTGCTGGGAAAACAGGGTTCAAGTCCTGGTAGCATCGCTCTGGGGCCTTGGGTCAGTCACTAAGTCTCTTTGAGCCTCAGCTCTCTTGTCTGTAAAATACAAGTAAGAATTTCAATTTTCTCATCCACTGTGTTTTGAAATCCAAATGAGATAGTAACTATGAACATATTTTGATTCCTGAGAGATGCTGAGCTGGTGGAAGAGGTGGTTGTCATTATCAGGAATCAGGAGAAGATGAGCAGGAGAACTCAGGGCCTCAGGGTGGGCAGTTCCTTGTTTGGGATCCTGTGGACATCTCACCCAGCTGACTTCATCACCTGACTTCATCACCTGTAATCAATTCACTGCCTATTCATTAGGCACCCACTCTATTTATCTGTTTGCTTTAAATTTTATTTTTTCAATTATAGTTCACATTTAATATTATTTTGTAATAGTTTCAGGTATACAGCATAGTGGTTAGATAATCATATACTTTATAAAGTGTTCCCCTTGATATTTCCAGTATCTATTTGGCATCATGCATAGTTATACTATTATTGACTATATTTCCTATGCTGTGCTTCACATCCCCATGACTATTTTATAACTACAAAGTAGTTATAACTACAAAGTAGTTATAAAATAGTAGTAGTACTTTTCAATTCCTTCACCTTTTTCATCCAGCCCCTAAACCCCCTCCCCTCTGGCAACTATCAGTCTGTTCTCTGTGTCTATGAGTCTGTTTAAATTTTGTTTATTTTGTTCTTTAGATTCCACGTGTAAATGAAATCATATGGTATTTGTCTTTCTGTGACTGACTTATTTCACTTAGCATAATACCATTAAGGTACATTTAGGCTTTCTCCAAAGGATTTTATGGTTTTCTTATGGCTGAGTAATATTCTATTGTATGTACGTAGTACTACTTTTTTAACTACTTGTCTATTGATGGGCACTTGGATTGCTTCCATATCTTGGCTATTATAAATAAGGCTGCAAAAAAAATAGATGTGCACACACTCGTATTCTTTCAAATTAATGTTTTGGGTTTCTTCCAATACATGCCCAGAAGTGGAATTGCTGAATCATAAGGAAGTTTCATTTTTAATTTCTCGAGGACCCTCCATACTGCAGCATTCTGCATTCTCACCGACAGTGTGCTAGGCTTCCCTTTTCTCCACACACCCCCCTACCCTTTTTGTTGATGCATTAATAATAGCCATTCTGACAGGTATGGGAGAAAATGAGCCACATACTAAACTTGACAAGCTCAGGGGAGTCCTGCACGGTGGCCTTTCAAACTCAGAGACCTAAAGTAACCACATAGAATGGTCTGAAATTAAAAACTTAATAAATGAGAGTAGTTCACAGCAAGTAGTCATATCCCAGGCCAGTATCTTTTCCTAACAAAGTCAATCTTGTTAGGAAAGATTGATCTTTTCCTAACAAGTATCTTTTCCAGTATCTTTTCCTAACAAAGTCAATCTTGTTAGCCTCTCTATTGTCTTTTTTCATCTCAGATAACAGACCTTTGGAATGTCAAGAAAACTTCCTTTTTCCAGACCCCTCAGGGCACAATCTCAGGGCACAATCTCACGCCAGAGCAGGGACCGCCAGAGCCCCTCCTCATTACACAGTTCTCCCACGTACCATCTGTACGTGTGCTGTGAATGTTCGTTGTTAACTGTCCTGTACCCACCAATGTAAAAGAAGTGTCTCTCCAGTTTACTTTCATCCAGTCCCAGGGATTTCCCTGCTTTGCTTTCTCCTGCCTCTGTAATCCATCTCCAGTGGATTCATGTAACTCCAGTATCCCTCCTCCTTTGGTTGTTACTTATAAAATAAGGTCTTAAACTGCCATTCTCTGGAGCATTATCTCAACTTGTTGAGGTTTTGCTTCCTGGCAGTAGTCAGTTTGGCTCAAATAAACTCACAATAATTCTCTATCACAGGTGTCCAACCCACGGCCCACAGGGCACATGCAGTTCAGGATGGCTAGGAATGCAGCCCCACACAAAATCACAAATTTACTTAAAATCTTTTTTGTTTGTTTTACTTAAAACACTTTCATTAGTGTTTATGTAGTTAACGTGTGGCCCAAGACAATGCTTCTTCTTCCAGTGTGGCCCAGAGACACCAAAAGTTTGGACACCCCTGCTACAAGTTTAAATGTTTCGTAGGTTGACACAGGTATGAGGTGATTTTAATTGTGGCTTTAGTTTGCATTTTTCTGATGGTCAGTGATGTTGAGCATCATTTCATATGTTTATTGGCAATCTCTATATTCTTTTTGCAGAAGCGTTTGTTCAGATCCTCTGCCCATTTTTTAATTAGATTGTGTTTCTTTTTGGTGTTGTGTTGTATGAATTCCTTATAAATTTGAAATATTAACCCTTTATGGAATGTATCATTGGCACATATCTTCTCTAATTCAGTAGATTGTCTTTTCATTTTGTTGATGATTTCCTTTGCCATGCAAAAGCTTTCTAGTTGGATGTGGCCCTATTTACTTATTTATTTTCTTTTGTTTATCTTACCTGAGGAGATATAGAAGAAAAAAAATTGCTGAGAGAAATGTCAGAGTTACTGCCTATGTTTTCTTCTAGAAGTTTTATGGTTTTGACTTTTACACATTATAAAGTCTTTAATTCATTTGGAGTTTATTTTTGTATATCATGTACAAAGGTGGTCTAATTTCATTTTTGTATGTATCTGTCCTTGTTTCCAATTTATTGCATAAATTGCCTTTACCCCATTCTATGTTTTTGCTTCCTTTGTCAAATATTAATTGGTATTTAGTCATGATTTTATTTCTGGGCTCTGTATTCTGTTCCATTGATCTATATGTCTGCTATTATGTAAGTGCCATACAGTTTTGATTACTATAGCCTTGTAGCATAGTTTGATATCAGCCAGTGCAATACCTCCAATTCTGTTTTTCTTCCTCAAGATTGCTATAGCTATTCAGGTTTCATATAAATATTTTGTGGTTCAATATAAATTTTTGGAATACATATTCTAGTTCTGTGAAATATCATTGATATCTTGATAAGAAGTCTGTAGAATCTATAGATTGCTTTGGATAGTATAGACATTTTAATGATGTTAATTCTTGTGACCCATGAGTACGGTATATGCTTCCATATATTCATATCTTCTTCACCTTCTTTCTCCAGTGTCTTATCATTTTTTGAGTGCAAATCTTTTACATCCTTGTTTAAATTTATGTCTTGGGTATTTTATTTTTTGATGCAATTATAAACAGGATTGCTTTCTTAGTTTCCTTTTCTTTTTTTTAAATCTTATTTATTTATTTATCTTTAGAGGGGAAGGGGAGAGGGAGAGAAACATCAATGTGTGGTTGCCTTTTGTGCGTCCCCTGCTGGGAGGTGGCCTGCAGGGAACTGGCCTGCAATCCAGGCATGTGCCCTGACTTGGAATCGAATCGTGATCCTCTGGTTCACAGGCCTGTGCTCAATCCACTGAGCTACGCCAGCCAGGGCCTTCTTAGTTTCCTTTTCTGATAGTTCATTGTTGGTGTATTAAAATGCAACTGATTTCTGAATATTTATTTTGTATCCTGCTACTTAATTCATTTATCAATTTTAATAGGTTTTGGGGGGAATCTTTGGGGTTCGCTATTCACAGTGTCATGTCATCTGCAAATAACAACAGTTTCGCCTCCTCCATTTCAATTTAAAGCCCTTTTACTTCTTGTTGTCTCTTTGCTGCTGTGAGAACTTCCAGTACTTTGTTGAATGAGAAGAATGAAAGTGGACATCCTTTTTTCATTTTTGATATTAAGAGAAACACTTTTAGTTTTCCCCACTGCATATGATGTTGGCTATGGGTTTGTCATGTATGGCCTTTACTATGTTGAGGTATGCTTTTTCTAGTCCCACTTTGCTGAGAGTTTTTCTCATAAGTGATTGGCGAATATCGTCAAATGCTTTTTCTGCATCTATAGATATTATTGTATTATTTTAATCTTTCATTTTGTTTATGTGGTACGGTTGATTTGCAGATATTTTATCAATCTTGCATCCCAGGAATAAATCACACTTGATTGTGGTGTTTGACCTTTTTAATATATTGCTGAATTTGTCTTGCTAATATTTCTTGAGGATTTTTGCATCTATATTTATCAGAGATACTGGCCTACGATTTTTTTCTTTGTAGACTCTTTATATGGTTTTGGAATTAGGATAATGCTGGCCTTGTAAAATGAACATGGAAAACTTCTGTTCTCTTGAATCTTTTGGACTAGCTTGAGAAGGATTGGTGTTAGTTCTTCTTTGAATGTTTGGTAACATTCACCTGTGAAGCCATTTGATAGGTACTTTTGTTTGTTGAGAGTTTTTTTATTATTGCTTCAACTTTGTTGGTTATAATTGGTCTGTTCAGATTTTCTGTTTCTTCTTGATTCAGTTTTAGAATATTGTATATTTCTAGGAATTTATCAGTTTCTTTCAGATTGTCCAATTTGTTGGCATGTAGTTGTTCATAATAGTTTCTTATAGTCCTTTGTACTCCTGTGGTGTTAGTTGTTACTTTTCCTCTTTCATTTCTGATTTTATTTATTAGGGTCCTCTTGCTTTTTTTCTTAATGAGTCTAGTTAAATGTTTATCAATCTTGTTTATCTTTTTAAAGAACCAGCTCTTTGTTTTATTGATCTTTTGTGTTGTATTTTTTTAGACTTTATTTATTTCCACTCTGATCTGTATTATTTTCTTTGTCCTACTACTTTGATTTTTGTTTGTTCTCTTTCTAGTTCCTTTAGGTATAAGGTTAGATTGTTTGAGATTTTTCTTGTTTCTTAAGGTAGGCCTGTATTGCTATGAATTTCTCTCTTAGGACTTCTTTGCTGTGTCCCATAGATTTTGGGTTGTTGTGTTCTCATTTTCATTTGTTTCAAGTGATCTTTTGATTTCTTCCTTGAGCTTAGTGTTAACACATTCATTGTTTAGTAACATATTATTTAGCCTCCATGTGTTCATGTGTTTTTCATTTTTTTCTTTTCTCTTTTTAAATATATTTTATTGATTATGCCATTACAGTTGTCCCATTTCCCCCCTCATTCCCCTGCACCCTGAACACTCCCTACCCCCACATTCCCCGCTTTAGTTCATGTCCATGTGTCATCAGTTCTTTAGCTTCTACATTTCCCACACTACTCTTGCCCTCCCCCTGTTTATTTTCTTTCCACCGTCCATGCTACTTATTCTATGTACCTTCTCCCCTCCTCAACTCCTCCCACTTCCCTGTTGCTAACCCTCCATGTGATCTCTATTTCTGTGGCTCCACTCCTGTTCTAGCTGTCCTCTTAGTTTGCTTTTGTTTTAGGTGTGGTTGTTAATAACTGTGAGTTTGCTGTCTTTTCACTGTTCGTATTTTTATCTTCTTTTCTTAGATAAGTCCCCTCAACATTTCATGTAATGAGGGCTTGGTGATGATGAACTCCTTGAACTTAACCTTATCTGAGAAGCACTTCATCTGCCCTTCCATTCTAAATGAAAGCTTTGCTGGATAGAGCAATGTTGGATGTAGGTCCTTGCCTTTCATGACTTGGAATATTTCTTTCCAGCCCTTTCGTGCCTGAAAGGTCTCTTTTGAGAAATCAGCTGACAATCTGATGGGAACTCCTTTGTAGGTGACTGTCCCCTTATTTCTTGCTGCTTCTAGGATTCGCTCCTTTATTTTAATCTTGGCTAATGTAATGATGATGTGCCTTGGTGTGTTCCTCTTTGGGTCTACCTTCTTCGGGACTCTCTGAGCTTCCTGGACTTCCTGGAAGTCTATTTCCTTTGCCAGATTAGGGAAGTTCTCTTTTATTATTTATTCAACCAAGTTTTCCACTTGTTGCTTTTCCTCTTCCTTTTCTGGTACCCCTATAATTCGGATGTTGGAACATTTAAAGATGTCCTGGAGTTTCCTAAGCCTGTCCTCATCTTTTTGAATTCTTGTTTTTTCATTCTTTTCTGTTTGGTTGTTTCTTTCTTTCTTCTGGTCCACCCCATTGATTTGAGTCCCAGTTTCCTTCTCATCACTATTGGTTCCCTGCACATTTTCCTTCGTTTCACTTAGTGTAGCCTTCATTTTTTCATCTAATTTGTGACCAAAATCAACCAGTTCTGTGAGCATCCTGATCACCAGTGTTTTGAACTGTGCATCTGATAGGTTGGTTATCTCTTTGTCATTTAAAAGTATTGGCTTTGGGGCTTTAAGCTGTTCTTCTGTTTGAGCCATACTCTTTTGGTCTGGTCATGCCTGTTATGTATGAGGGGTGGAGCCTTAGGTGTTCACCAGGGAGGGGCAACCCAGTGGCTGGGTTGTGATGCTGTATGTGGGGGTGGGGTCAGAGAGGGAATAATGGCACCTGCTCTGCTCTCTCTTGGATTTCAGTCCCCTCTGCTACTTCCCACAAGCAAATTGGGCCCTTCTGGTGCTGGTTCCTGGGTGGGTGGGCTTGTGTAGGACCCTGTGGGTCTCTCCAATGAACTCTCCTATGAGGCTGGGAGTCTGTCCTGGCACCTCAACCCCCACAAGTTTTTCCAATCTGTGCTTTAAGGCTTTATTTCCTATTTCCCATTGCTGGGGCCCTGGGTTGTGCGGTCTATCTCACTGCCCATTTTTTGCCTGGTTTATCTGTGTACGAATGTGTGACCACGGTCAGCCAACTGCCTTGTGCACCTCACTGGGTTGGGTCTGCTCATTTCCTCCCTGCATCCAGGTCTGCCAACCACTGGGCCCCCTCTCTGCTGGCCATGGACTCTGCCCCTCTTACCGGTCTGGATTAATGGTTTCTTGTTGTCAGACTTCAGTACAGTTCAATTTTCTGTCTGTTCTGATTGTGTTTTTGTTTCTAAATCTTTGTTGTCCTTAAATTTGGTTCTGTGAGGAGGCACAGTGTTTCCACCTATGCCTCTGGCTGGATCATTTTTTTTCTTGTAGTTGATTTCTAATTTCATACCATTTTGGTTGAAGATTCTTGATACATTTTCAATCTTTTTAAATGTACTGTATTTTGCCATGTATAGTGCACATTTTTTTTTGCCCAAATTTTTGAGAGAAAAATAGGGATGCACATTATATGTGGCTATAACAATTACATACATGGGTATATGTACAATTATACATGGGTATAACAGTGGATATAATAATCCTGTGTATAACATGCACAAAAACGCGGGTGCACATTATACATAGCAAAATATGGTATTAAGCCTTGTTTTGTATTAAGGGGAAGAGAATGATCAAGTTGAGGAATGTGTAAAAGGACCCATGGACAAGGACAACGGGGGATGAGAGAGGATTTAATGTGGGAGTGAGGGGTGGGAAGGACAGGGGATAGTAATGAGGGGGAAATGGGGACAACTGTAATTGAACAACAATAAAAAAATCTGTTTTGTGTTGTAATATATAATTTATCCTGGAAAATGTTCCATGTACACTTGAAAACAATGTACCATATTTTTCAGACTATAAGACGCACCTTTCCCCCACTAAATTTGGGGGGGAATAATGGTTGTTAATGCTGCTGTTGAGTTCTGTTTACATTTATATTGAGGAAATAATATGTTATTTATGTTATTAAATATTTTACTACATTTTTTGCTTCAAAATATTTTTCCTATTTTCCTCGTCTAGAACCTAGTTATGCCTTATGGTTCAAAAATACTGTATATTCTGATGCTTTGAGGTGAAATACTCTGAAAATATCAATGAAATCCATCTGGTCTAGGTTGCTATGGTCTTGTTGATTTTCTGTCTGAAAGATCTATTCATTGATGTCAATGGTTTGTTAAAGTCCCCTACTATTGATTGTATTACTATGAATGTCTCCCTTTATGTCCATCAATATTTGCTTTATATATTTAGGTGCTCCTTTGTGGTGTGCATAAACATTTACACAGGTTACATCCTTTTGTTGGACTGATCCCTTTATCATTGTATAATGTCCTTCTTCATTTGTTATTATAGCCTTTGTTTTAAAGTCTATTTTGTCTTATAATGACTATTGCTACCCTAGCTTTTTTCCATTCCCATTTGCATGAAATACCTTTTTTCATCTCTTTATTCTCAGCCTGAATGTGTCTTTTGTTGGGTCTCTTGCAGACAGCATATATATAGGTCTTGTCTTTTTATTTATTCAGCAACCCTATGTCTTTTGATTGGAGCATTTAATCCCTTTACATTAAAAGTGATTATCAATAGATACATATTTATTGTCATTTTATTCTTTGTAATAATGTTTCTCTCTTTTCTTCTTCCTTCCTAGAGAAGTCCCTTTACATTTTTTGTAATATTGTTTGGTGGTAATAAACTCCTTTAGCTTTTTCTTATCGGGGAGTTACCTCCTCTATTTAGATTACTGTGCTAGACATGTCTTGTTCTAGTCCTCTTATCACCCTTTTTTTGCTTTTCCTCCTTCCTGTATATCCTAAGAGGTAGTGAAATAATTCTACTGTGTTTTTGGTAAAAAGTGAATCACCTATATCCAAATACTGAAATATATTGTAATGCTTCTTTTACATCATCCTTAGCTTGTCCTTTCATGTCCACAAAATTTACTGTCTGTGGCACACTTGTGTTATAAATTACATGTATAGATCATCAAATTCAGTTCCAGAAAAAAAAAGAACTAAAAAATGTGCTTTCCAGTTTTCATTGCTGGTTAAGTTTAAAACATGAGCTATTTTATGTGTGGATGAGGGAACCTAGGCATCAGCCAACATAGTGCTTTGTAAATTTACTTTTTTAGAAAATGCATTATGGGGATACGTATTTTCATTTATTTGTACCAAAGCCTCTATAAAAAAAAAAAGAATACTTGTATGTTACTCAAGTGTATATCATTCTTACACAAGAGGACTATGGCAAAATTCCATTTCAGTAGCCTGAGGAAACCATGCTCACAGCCCCCTGCCCCCCCCCAACACACACACACACATACACACACACACGTCCTTACTGTCTGTTGTTTGTGCATATCTGAGCAGCCTGAAACACTCTGCAGATGCTGTGGGCACCTCTGTTGGAGATCAGGGTTAGAGAGGCCATTTTTTTTGGTGGGGAGTCCTAGTTACAAGATGAAGACCACAACATGGACAAATAAAGAGAGGACACAGAGGTTGAAATACCAAGGACCCATGCTGAGGTGAGATTGCAGCAGTTCCCAGAGAATGACAGGCCCAAAGGAAGGTCAAAAGGGACATTGCCCTGTGTCCAGAGAGGAAAGACTTGCTTTACTGGAAATAAAACCCACTTTAGGGGAGCATTCTAAACCCTTGACTTTTTGAAACCATGTTTGCCCAATTTTGTGTGATCACTTCATTTGGGTTATTCTCTGCTCCCTAAGGCAGGGGTTAGGGAGAGAATGGGTTCTCTGTGGGATAAGGAGGACAACCAGGTGTTTGGACAAGTGACCTTTGAGTGAGCCACTCTTTGCCTGTGTATTCTGGGAATCCATTCATTTATTTATCCAACATAACACATTTACTACCTTCCTGTAGGATGCCCGGCAGCATGCTAGGAGCTCAAGGGATGGAGAAGAGTGGAACCTGGGTCCTCCAGTTTTCTGTAATGAAGCCACAGAACTAAGACTGCTGCCAGCCCAGGTAGTTGGTGGCTGGACTTGAGTAAGGAATCTGAACTCCACAGACTCTTCTATCTCATGGCTTTTGCATTTTCTGATTTAGGGGTTTTGTCTTTTTTATAGTGTTCTATAAAATTCTTTGACAATAATTGCAGGTTTAACCCCCCTAAGCCAAGGAGGAAATGTGTGTAGTCTATACCTGGCCAAGACCAGGCATGTGGGTGTGGTGGTCACTCCAGCAGACCAGTACAGGACTAAGTGAGGGGCTGGGGCTGCTGACTCTGTTGGGATCTGCCTTTTTTTACCCCTCCTGTGTGTTTCATACCTGTAAGCCTCTGGAGGATACTTTGTCCAATGGCTGAGAGCAGCCTGGAGAGTTGGAACTGGAACAAGAGAATGCTGAGTCATCATCAAGGACCTTTGGGCCCTCTCAGCCATTGGTGAGGCCATCCTACCTGTAGGCAGCCCCAGCCTCAGGCTCACCATCTTGTGTCTGGAATCTTCCAGGCTGTGCAAGCACTCAGCCCAATCTGTCTACTGCCGTTCTTCTCTTTTCCCCATCAGATTATATTCTCCTTTGGGCTACTTACCATGCCTGTAACAGAATGAAATGCTTGCTCTCCCTGACTCTATCTTAATTCTAGCCTGCATTTCTCCCACAGCTTTCAGGCAAGAAACTCCTGCTTTAGATTTGCTAATTATTAGAAGAATTCTGCCCAAGGCTTGAGCTTTTGGTAAAGATCTGCAGAAGCCTCAACACTGATGCAGATCAGCAGGAGACAATGGGTAGGGAACAAAAAGATTCAGAGATTTCAGGCTCTTCCTTGGATCCCAGTTGGTGCCTGGATGTCACAAACCTCTTGCCCTGCCATTCTCCCTTCCCTTGACCTGGAAGAAGCTTGAATTCCAGGGTCTCTTAAGATGGATTTGTAGAAGCTTTAAGCCCCTTCACCCCATCTTCTTGAGCTGGTGACTTCTAAATCAATAAACCTTTCCTTACTTGGAACCTGGTGTTTTGAATATTGGCCTTGAAGCATTGGTCAGACAAACCTTGATTAGGTAACGTGGCCCCTTCTCATGCAAAACCCTACAAAATGGGGCCAGGCAGCAGCCTGCCTTCTTTAAATCCTACAGGATGCATGGAGAAAACGAAGCAGCACTCAATTCTGTCTGGCTCTTGTTGGGGGAGCACCCAACCTTTTGAGGCCCCTTCTTATTTCATCACAGCTCACCACATATGCTCTCCCATTTCCTTTCCTCCTCAGCCTGGACAGGAATCTTTCCTTCTAGTTCAGCTAGTTCTTCTCCTTTCTCTCTCCTCCCCAAAGTCCAGGTCTCAGGGCCCCTCTTCCACTGCCCAGACCAAAGTACCAGGTCTGGCTGAGCCCTGGTTCCTCTGTACCCAGAGAGGCTGGACACAGGGCAGGGCTGGAGCAAAGAAAAGGGACTAGCAATGATCCTAAAGGGGCAGAGAGGGGGGCACATTGATTTGTCTGTGTACTACTTCATCTTGAGTGGACTGAGAGTTTCCTATGTTGGGCCTTCTCATGTCTGCTCCCAGCAGCTACTCTTCCAAACCCTCTTGCACACACGTGACTTTGGCCCTGTTTTTCTGCATTTAATTCCAATTTGTATGTGTTGAGGGGCAGTGGCAGACCCACACCAGCAAGCAATTCTCCGGTACCAGCTGGGTGTTTCAAGCTAACTTAATTCTGACATTATCTATCTGGAGATAGCATCAGATTCCACAGATTAAGTGCTCAGTCCTGCAAGACTGTCTGCCCCACCCTCCTCAGATGCCAGTCCCAAGCCCAAGTTGTCACCTGTGCTCTGAACAATTGGCTAGAGGCTGCATGCTCCCATGACCCTGTCTTTAGGGGTTTGATTAATTTGCTAGAGCAGCTCACAGAACACAGAGACACCTGTTAATTACTAGATTACCAATTTATTATAAAAGTTATGTGACCCAGGAACTGCCAGATGGAGGTGATGCATTGCGCAAGGTATGTG
This sequence comes from Sturnira hondurensis, assembly GCF_014824575.4. Lineage (NCBI taxonomy): Eukaryota > Metazoa > Chordata > Mammalia > Chiroptera > Phyllostomidae > Sturnira > Sturnira hondurensis. The sequence goes on along the minus strand of NW_028089713.1, from coordinate 160,056 downwards.
GGAAAGGGCACAGAGCTCTTATGCCCTCTACAGGCATGTGCCTCTCCTTGCACCTCCACGTGTTCACCAACAGGAAGCTTTCAAAATCCTGTCCTTGTGTGATTTGTTTTTCTCTTAGGGGCAACTTCATTACATAGAAATGATTAATTAATAATTCATTGGACATTGGTTATTGGTTCATCCTCCAGTCCCTCTTCCCTCCTGGAAGTCACCGAGGTGGGACTCAAAGTTCCAACCCTTCTAGCACTTGGTAGGGTCACCTTGCAACCAGCCCCCACACTTAGGTGATCTAGAGGTGTTCTAAAAGCCACTCCTTTAGCATGACAAGGACACCTTAATCACTCTCTATCACTTAGGAAATTCCAAGGGCTTTGAGAGCTCTGTGCCAGAGACAGGCGGAAGGCCATATAGAAATTTTATGTAAATTTCTTACTGTAAATTACAATGTCATAACACCCTAGCTGTTCCTCCTACCCTTCTTGACAAGATTCAAATGGTCTTCCTCTTCCTGAAAACAGACAGATGTGACCTCTGAAAGTGGTTTGCTATTCACCTGACCCAGAAAACCCCATAAATTTATGCAAATCAAGAGGTCCAAATCTTGGTGTTCACTTTAAGAACAGCCACAAAACTGTCCAGACCATCAAGGGTATGCATATCTGAAAAGCTACCAAGCATCTTAATGGTGTCACTTTACAGAAGCAATGTGTGCCATTCTGTCATGACAATGGTAGATAGAGTTGGTAGGTATGTCCAAGCCAAACAGTGGGGCTGGACACAGAGCTGGTAGCCCAAATAGAGTGCTGAATATTTGCTGTACATGCTTGAAAATGCAGAGAGTAATGCTGAACTTAGGGGTTTAGATATAGATTCTTTGGTGATTAAGCACATTCAGGGGAACAAAGCTCCCAAGATGTGGCACAGAAGTTACAGAGCTCATGGGTGAATTAACCTGCACATGAGCTCTCTCTGCCACACTGAGATGATCTCACTGAAAAAGAGCAGATTGTTACTAACCCAGAAGAGGAGGCTGCACAGGAAAAAAAAAAGATATCCTGGAATAGACTGAAAAAACAAAAATATGACCCAGGAATAAATTTAGCGTAAAAAAGTACTAATAAAAGTTTTTTAAAAATCCAAATGGCCCAATTAATAGTTGTAATCTGTGGTCACACGTCCTCCTTCTTCCAAGAATCATTCTTGATCAACTATTCCTGAAACCAGATGAACTTTGCCTGACCCTTCCTCTAAAGCTCTATAAACATTCTGTTCTCCTTATCCAAGTTAGGGGGCAATAGAACTACATTAATGGTGCTCTGAAGGATGTTCTTTTACAATGCAGTCCTGTGGTAGAATGGTCCAGTCCTGGAGAAGGTCTTCCGTTTACCCTAAGAAATGTCTTCTGGGGGTAGTGAGAAAAGAAAGATCATTCTGCAGTTTGTGGAGGGATTGGAAAGAGTGTACCAAGGAGGAAGATTCTAGAATAGTGTAGTTGGGCCGAGCAGGCACCACCCCCAGGGGCTGGCCCTGGAGGCTTTCTCAGCTCCCCTCCTCAACCTGTCCCTTCCTAGACTTGTCCCTGGGTGGATGGCCCCTCAAGTCCTGTCTCCACAGCACACTGTGCCCACCTCTCCAGCCTGTTGTGCTTGCTCAGTACCTCTGTTTCCCTGCAGAGCCACAAGCACTGAGTTTTCTTTTTTTAAAAATTTTATTTATTTATCTTTTAGAAGAGAAGGAAGGGAGAGAAGGAGAGAAATAACAATGTATGGTTGCTTCTGGTGCATCCCCTGCTGGGAACTGGCCCCTGCTGGGAACTGGCCTGCAACCCAGGCATGTGCCCTGACGGGGAATCGAACCAAGATCATTTGGTTTGCAGGCCCGTGCTCAATCCACTGAGCTACACCAGCCAGGGCTGAGTTTTCTTTATTAGGTTCTGCATTGGAAAGCTGATCAGCTGAAATAACTGAGATTAAGCAAGAAACTGGCATATCACAGAGGAAGATGGGCCTCTAGAAATGTTGGCTTAGGGACTCTAACCTGAGAACAGGTGTTAGTTCCGGAGTAGTGTGGATACAAGTCCTTGTTCTCTCTACACATGGTTACCTGGCCCCCTTATCTCTCTTGGGGCAGGTGCAACATTCCTGGGTGTGAGGAGGGCCTTATCAGAGGGGAGCAATAGAAGCTTGATATGCAGTCCAGGGTCCACATCTGAAGGATAAGGAGTTCTTCACTAATGCTGCTTTCTGCTCCTGTTTTCCCTGAATGGAACCCAAACTTGTTTGCAGAAGGAAGAGGTTACTAAGGCCAGGGTCCTATCAAAGGGCCTTTTGTCTCCTGAGCTAAACATTGGCTCATTGTTGCCTTTCTGCCTGGACCCTCCCTCCAGAGGTGGAAGGCCACTCACAGCCTCCAGTTTCGGTCGGTGGCTCTGAATGCGATGGTGCAGCAGGAGGAAGCTGGCCCAGTTCTGGGCCAGAGGAAACCTGGGAGAGGCTGGTGTGATGCATCTGCTTAAGTCTCTGTCCAGCAATGACTGGGTGAGCTGCCACACAGTTGCCTTCCTCCAGGACAAAGGATTCTTCTGGCTCAATTCTTTCTAAGAACAATTTTAGAAAGTTTGTAGAACAGAGTTGAAGACTTGACCCCAGTTGTTAGCTGTGGAACTTAGGACAAGTCTTTGGTCTTCTTTATGCCTCAGTTGCTTCTTCTACCAAATGGTAATAACACTAGAGTTGTTGTGAGGGCTAAACTGGATAATGCAGACAAAGTGCCTACCTCTGTAGGTCTTGTAAGTAATAACTGCAGGAAATGTTACCTGGCATTACAATTCTCAAGATGAGTCCCAGGCCAGCCCTCCAGAGTCTGCACCCTTAATCTGTTCTCTGTTGCCTTTCAAGGCACATCAGCATGGTTGGGAGTTGGGATGAGGTTCTCCCTCTCTGTTTAGAAGGTTCCCCAGTATAATTCAAGGCCCTGGGTGGAGATAATGTCCACACATTTGCTTGTCAAACCTAATTACCAAGAGGACCCCTAGGGCCACCTGGTTATCTAACACCAGGTCCCAATATGAATGGGCCACATTTGAAAAAATTAAAAAGATGCACTTGAGACTTGATGGATAGGACTTGTCTCACTTTTTGTTTGAGCTGTAGGAATGATGAGCCTTTGTGGCATCCTGCACTTGATTTCATCATTAATTCCTTCATTTAATTAACAAACATTCATTGAGTGCTTACTGCATGCTGGGAGCTACACAATGTGCAGGGCATAAAGTGATGACCCAAAGGAGATGTGGTCTTTGGTGTTGTGGAACTTAGCAGACATTAAAGTAATAGGTGTGAGCAAATGCTCTTTAGGAAAGAGAGTGACAAGTTCCGTGAACTGGAGGAGTGACTGAAGCTTAGAGAGGGTACAGGGAGGCTGGAGGACGGACTGGGGTTGTTTGTGATGGAGCTTGAAATGGCTGGAGTCCATGTTTAAGATTTTGGTCTGTATCCTAAGAGCAGTGGGGAAACCCCAGGTCGTGATTACTTCAGTTTTCTATTTTGAAAAATTTTTTTTTCTTAAAATTTTTTATTTTTAGATAATTTTGGACTTTAAAAAATTGAAAAAATAGTACAGAGTTCCCACATACTCTTTACCCATGCCCCCCAAATGTTAACATCTTACATAGTACATTTAATAAAACCAAATTGGGATATCCTTTTCTGGGGCAAGATCCAACCTAAGATCCCATATTGCATTTATTTGCCATGTCTCTTGTCTCTTCCAATGTGTGATTTTTCTTCAATCTTTATCTTTCAAGACCATAGTACTTTTGAAGAGTACCGACCAATTATTTTGTAAAAGGTCTTTCAATTTCTGTTTCTCTGATGTTTCTTCTTTTTAAATTCAGGTTGTACACACCACAGCTTTGATATTGTGTCCTTCTCAGTGAGTGTAATAAGAGATGCATGATGTCAATATGTGTCATAATTGGTAATGTTAACTTTAATCACTTGTTGAACTTGTGTTGGCCAGTTTTTTTCATTCCAAAGATACTATTTGTTTCTTTTCAGTGAGTATTTTCAGGAAGATACTTTGAGACTATTGAAAATACCCTATTTCTTATCATACTTCCTTCCACTAATTTTAGCGTCTATTAAGGATTCTTAACTGACACAATTATTACTGTGTCATTTGCCAAATTGTAATTTTTCAACTTCCATAATTACTTCTACATTTATTGTTTAGAATTCTACTGTAATGAAGAACTGTTCCTTAACTCCCATTTCATTATTTATTCAATTATTTCTTTATATCAATATGAAATTGTGTATGTTTATTTTATTCTATGGGTTATTCTTCACGACTATCCTTTATTTTGTTACCTAACTTATTTCCTTTTTGGCTCTTGAGAGACCCTTTCCTTTGTTTCCTTTGTCTCTTTTGTCCTTTTTGACATTTATTAAAAATAAATAAGAAAATGAGAAAGACTAGAATAAGCACTGTGGTATTGGAATAGAATTGGAGGTACAGTATGAACTCATGACTTTTAATATATAGGTAAGCAGATGAATATAGGCAAAGATATAGATGTGTGTGCATGTGTGTGTCTATTCATATATCTATTTCCTAGCTCTGTCTGCTGAGAAGGCCTAGAAGAAATGATATCCAAGTCTCAAAGAGCACATCTAACACCCAAATCTTGATTTCTAGCTACTATTTTCCAAAAAAGGGGATCCGGAGGTCCTTGCATAATTCCAGGGTATGAACAGAGAAAGGACAAGGTGAGCCAAAAGTAGTTTACATGACAAAAATTTTGAAAGTACTCACAAAATGGTGGGGGCACATCAAAAGAGCCAATGTAACGGGTCTCTCAAGGGCCAAATGGAGAATAAGTTGAGCAACAAAATGAAGGATAGTCATGGACTCTTCACTGACAGAATAAAATAAACCTACATTATTGCATATTGATATGAATAGATAATTGAACAAATAATTAAATGGGGGTTAGGAAACAGTTCTTCATTACACTGGAATTCCAAACAATAAATTTAGGAGAAATGATGGAAGTAGAACAATCAACCTGGGAAGGACCACAGTGATCATGATTTCGGGCCAGAATCATTCATGGATACTAAGATGAGTGGAAGACAGTATGGCGAGAAACAGTGTATTTGCATAGCCATCAAGTGTTTATTTCCCTTCTTCACCAGTGAGAAACCTGGCTCTTTCATCTATAGTATAGTTATTTATTTGTTCAATCTAGTAGTGCATGTAAAGTAAAATCAGAATGCTAACCAACAGATGTGAAAAACACATTCAATGACTAGAACCTGTCTTTGGCCTTTGACAGCCTACAGCAAAAATACATATTTTTTTCAAAGTTACTTAGGTTAGTTCTTTTCTTTCCCCACTCCTCTCAGTGCAGTTATCTCATTCATTTAAAAAAATAATTCAATTAGGTTTTTCTTTACTGTTTTCACTTCCATTATGGATTCTCCAACCTCCTCTAAACACATGCACACCCCTCTTCACACACACACACACACAAACACACACACATCCTGATTGTTATTTATTTATTATTCACATATTAATTCTATGGATATGCAAAACATTACCAGACTCTAAAATCTGAACTATTCAAAAACATATATTCAGAGAAATGGCTTCCTCCCCCACCTTCTATGCTGTTTCCATTCCCATTTTCCTTCCAGTTCTTCCTCCCACCCTCTGTGGTTAATCAGTCACGTTAGATTTTGGTTTACCATTCTTGTATTTCTTTTTGCACAAATGTGCTGATACATGTATATTTTCTTAGGGCCTTCCATGAAAGGTGGTGTGCTACCCATGAAAAGATCATTCTGGTTGCTGGTAGATGTAAAGAGAACACTTAGCTGATATTATGGTTCAGGAGAGAGGCAACTGGGGCACCGATGCTGCTGTGGTGGTAGCAAAAAAAAAGAAGAAAGAACATATGAATGATGTTTGGAGGTGACATTGCTATGATTCATAATTGATTACAAATTTGTAATTGAGGACAGTATCAGGGATGGTATTTTGGTTTCTGGCTTTACCCGCTGGGTGAATGTTGTTAGTGTTGCCTGCTGAGATGCAGAACACTGTAAAAGGGTTAGATATGGGGGGCCCCCTACATGGGTCTGTGTTTAGACATGTTGAATATGAAGCAGAGATGGAGTAGGCAGCTGAGGCATAAAGCATGGAGGGGAGGTCTGAAGAGAAATGTCTAAAGCTGTGAATTCTTCCCTGGTCTTCTGGGCACATAGGTCAGGAAATGAGAGGGCAGCAGCATGGAGAGTAGATTCTCCATTCAACTCCAGTGTGCATGGAGTTCCCTGTACACCATGCAAGTCTCGATACCAGCTGGGTGTCTTGTATTTCAATTCAATTCTGACACTATGTACCTGGAGATAGGATCAGATCCCACCAGTGCAGGTACCAGTCCCACAAAACTGCCCTCCCCTCTCTTCAGATGCCCATTGCAAGTTCAGGGGTTACCTGTGCTTCTGACTGTAAATCAGAGCTTCCCATGACACCCTCATTGGGGTTGATTAATTTGCGAGAACAGGTTGAAGAACTCAGACAACAAGGTTACTCACTGGATTACTGGTTTATTACAAAATATATTAAAGGGTACTAATTGATATCCAGATGAACAGATACATAGAGTGAGTTCTGGAACAAAGGAGCTCTGTTCCTGCAGAGCTTGGGGCTGGGAATGCACTGGTTTGCTAACCTGGAAGCTTTCTGAATTCTGTCCTCTGGGGTTTTTATGGAGGCTTTATTGAATAGTCATGACTGATTAAATCATTGGCCATTGACAATTAAGCTCAATCTCCAGGCCCTCCACTTTCCCTAGAAGAGGAGTGGGTGGGTGGGTGGGTAGGACTAAAAGTTACCAGGTGATCAGCTCTCATCCTTAGGTCATCTTGGGGATTTTCAAAAGTCACTCAATGGCATAACAAAACACACCTTTACCTTTTGACTCACAGGAAATTCCAAAGGTTTTAAAATCTCTGAACCAGAATTGGGGATGAAGACCAAATATATATTTATTAAAAACCACAATTTCAGTCTCACGCAGAAGAAAATAAAACAACAGCAAAACCTTGGTCATCACCCAAACTCTTCTGCCTGGAGGCTGGCTGCTCAGGGCAGGGTGTACTTTTCTAGGGGTGGGTAAAGTTCATGTCACAGGGTGGTCTCTGCCTCTCAAGGTGGAAGCAGGATGGCAGAAGATTGGGGCTAGAATTGTGCCTGATTTCAAGTCACCCTGAAATGATAATGATGCCACATTTGAACTAACTTCCATTAAATGATATCTCCTCAGCCCACAAGACCTACCTGGGACCTAGACTAACACAGAGGAGCACTCACCTGAACAGTTGGGGTGGAGGGGTTGCTGGGAGAGGAGACTACACCTCTTTGCATATCCAAACAACTGTACAGAGAGGGAGCGATCCAGAGGAAGCCCTGCCGAACTTGTTGGGGAGAGTGTGGTGGAGTTGGTATGAGTTTGTGTGAAGTGGAGGTGTAGATGCCAATGCCATGAGTCATCTTGAGTTGTATCCTCCCCACTGTTGTCTGCTGAGCTTATTTCAGTGAGCCACTCACATCGCAGATGAGACATTTTTTGAAAAGTCTCTTGGGGCCCTTGAATATGGGTAGAAGTGAGAGCTTCCTGGGTGTGCAGTAACACACCAGGAGGGGAAAAGATAGGAAAGGAAGGGTGACATGAGAGCTGATAGAAGGCTGTGTACCTTGTGTTCAGTCCCTCGGCATCTCACATCAGTCTTCACTTAAAAACTCAAAACAACAGGATGCTTAAAGTAACTTGATTTTCCATGGAAAAAATTAAAGGCTTGGGCTTTGAGTCTGGCCTGATGGGAGTAAGGACCGTAAGGGTAATGTGGGGTGAACAGGTGTGGTGAGACCCCAAAGCAGAACACATGGATGGAGAAAGAAAACAAGAGGGCTGTGAGGAGGTTGGATGAAGTTTCTGAAAATTGGAGGAGGGCTTTTGACTATTTCAGGCTGAGGAATTTGGTTGTAGGCTAAGAAAAATTTAGTTCTCAAGGGGGATCTTAATTACATATATCTACAATACTTGGCATCTTAATTACATATAACTACAATAATAATATTAATAGATTTCATTTATTGATAAATTTTATGTGTTTCATATATTATATTATTTGATTTTATTCTCATAACAACTGCAATAGATAATATGACTATTTCCTCTACAGGATTTATCCTGTTAGGTTTCATTTTTTTACACCATTTTTAAACCAAATAACTGTAGGGTAGCACACAACACAGGAAATTAAAGGAATCGAAAAGAATTAAACTGAAAAGTAAACTGAGATATAGGGAGCCTGGCATCTTGACTCTTCTGCCTGTGCTCTTGGGCACTAAAAGTACTCAATCCCTACCTTTTCCCTCCTCTTTTGCATCCATCCATCCTTCTATCCACTCATCACCTATCTATCCATCCATCCATCCACGCATTGATCCACCCATCTACCTGCTCATCATCCACTCACCCACCCACTTATTCATCCATCTTTCTGACTGTATCTGTATCTACTTATAGATATAATTCTTTTTCAGGTAGGAGGCTGGATTAAATAACCTAAAAATTCCCTTCCAGCTCTTAGGTTATGTGAAGTATCTTTCACTTGAGATTATATTGTGATTGTTCTTGGCAGGGTGTTGCTCTTCCTAATTAAATTGCTTCTTCTTACTGAACATACATACATTTTCACTGAAGCTCACCTGGTCCAGAGCTTTGTCAGGATATCATTTTACTTCAAGTTATTTTGAACTCTGAATACATGGCAGGTGGTGAATAAGAACAACCATTCAGACAGGCAATGAGAAAGAGACAGTGAGGCCTGGAATTAGAACATCACCTGTTTTTGCCTCACTTGTATTCTGAGTCAATAATGACAATAATGGTGGTGATGACAATGATGATAATGAGTCCAGTGAATCACATGACCCTTATATCAGAAGAGATTTGGAGGGGTCATCCAATTTACCTTCTTGTCTCCTGTTAACAAATGCCTACTTCATCTCTGAAATATTCCAAAAACTGCCTCAAGAATCTTGAAAACTTTTCTAGTCCCATCTCTTCCTGATTTTATCCAGAGTTTCCTCCTTGTGTATAAGTTTATTATTTTCCTCAATTTTAAAAATAATTATTTAAAAGTGAACCACACAACCACAAAAGAAAATTAAAATAAGCAAACTATATGGTCATAGGTGGCAAAAAATTGATGATAAAGGGGAAGCTGAATTTGGGGATAGAGATGCTGGGAACGGATGGTTCTGCCTACATGGAGACACAAACACCATATTGATGCTGATCTCTTTCTTTCCAAATTCCAAGAATCATGGTGTGGTTGAAGGTGAGTCACCTGGAAGGTGTGCCAAAACCAGGCTATTATTTTGGATTTTTATTTGCAGCAAGATCTTTCCCATTTCTCTCAGTGCTGGATCAAGTGCACTCTTGGCTTCCTACCCTTTCTACACTTGCTCCCTTTGAGAAGGAAGAAACAAGAAGACAACAGAATCATTTATGGAGTATCTACACTGTGTCAAGCACTGAACTCTACATAGTTTACATCACCTATTCATCCCCATGCTACAGACTGAGAACTTTAAGGTTCAGCAAGTTCCAGGGGTTCCTGATTGGTAAATAATGGAGGTTGAACTGAGCCCACGTCTATATTCTCCGTAGTCATTCACATGAGAAAAGAGCTTGGGAGCACTTTATCTGCATTCCTTCTTACCTTCTGACTGAGATGAACATGATTTTTCTTGTCCATGCCCCAGGTCGTCACTTCCTCTAGTCTATGAGCTTATGGCTTCGCATTATGATAGTGTATGATCTTTTCCTTCTTACATATATGATCATGGATCAAAGAATAGAGTTATTCCTCCTGCATATTTACACATATTGGAGACTGAAATCTTCACTCGTAACTTCAAATAGGGCCTGAACTGCAGTCTTCCCTGTGCCCTTCCTTCCACGGAATAGACACCAACTTCAGCATACCTGCCTACACCCAGGTTACAGGGAGGCCTCTGCCAGACCACACATCCCACCGTGAAGGGAGGCACCTAAGCCATGCCTGGGCCCATCCCCGACCTCTGTGTAGGAGAGCATGTGGGCTTGCCTCACTGAGAAAGAGTGCAGAACTCTGAGGAGCACCTGAGCGATGATTCAGAGGAGCAGCTGCCAATGTACCTGAGGGCACAGTCCCCACGTGCCAGGCTGAGAGGTCAGCTCCTGTATTTAGCAGATGGTTGTTCCCAGCAGCAGCAAGACTGCAGAAGGGTAGAGCAGGGATATAAGTTCAAGTGGAAGTAGAGTTGTCATTTTGGTTTTGAAACATCAAATGACTGGCCTTTACACATTCACACAAAACCCTTCAAAAAGAGCTAAGAGCAAACCTGAGGACATTTTCACCACCCACCTAGTCAGTTCAAGCTGCGTGGAGACGAATCCTACATTGATACCGAAGATAAATTCCACAGGTGGGTCTAACATCACCCTCAGGATGGCAAGCATCCTCATTGAGGTCCCTTTGCCCTTCTTCAAAATGAGGACAACTGGATTTGGACTTACTATTCTATTCCTGAACCCCAAAGACCACCCCTAGAGAGAAACATGCCCCTTGAAGGATGAGGACACAGGACACATGGTGTCTTTAAATAATGAGGGAAGGGAGCCTCTCAAATTCAGAGAACAGGGAAAGTGGGCATGGTGCTAGGATGAGAGTGCAGGGCTGGAATGCAGGCTGTGTGCAACTCCAGTCTGGAGAGAAGTTACCTTTATCAGGGAGTGGGATTTTTGTTAAATCCTGACCAACCTATGTCCTTCAGCCATGCTGATGCCACAGCTCCAGACTACTTTTTACAGCTAGTGCCCTATTTATCAGTGCAATTAATAAAAAATAAAGTGATTGTTCTTCAGGTTGTGTCTGGAAATAAACTCATGAAGCAGCTCAACCAACTATAACATTTCCACTCAGTCTTACGGGAGAGGACTTCTCTCTTTTGGGGACTCTAATAAGACTTGGCATGGCCAGTAGTGGGAGTTCCTGTTAGCTGTGACAGACCAGCTCCCGGACTGGCCAGACAGACCAGGACTGGGGCTAAGGCACCAAGCTTCTGGGTGTGTGTGAGAGAGTACACAGAAACTGTCCCCACCACACCCCACATACCGTCACAGGGTGGAGTGAGCCACTTGTTGTCCTTACCTTAACCTCATCATGTTCAGAAATGCTGAAATTTGACAATGCTGCATTCCTAAGGACACAACCCAAAAATGCTCAGCCAACCTAAAGGGCACCATTCCAACAAGAGTCTCCTTTATCTGCCTCGAACACCTGGGGTTCCTGGACTCCAACCAGGTCATAGCCATGAATGCCATTTGTTTCCTAAGGAGAAGCAGGGGTCATGTCTAGTTCTATCTGATCCCCAAGCTTGTATTCACAAGCTCACACTACCCACCCTTGCCACCTTCTTTTGGCATTTTCTCAAGCTGTATAACTTAGTCAGGAAATTTGGGGTTAATGACGAGTTACTCTATTGCTACTTTCCAAAAATAAAATAAAAAGCCACAACACTAAATAAGACATGAATAACATTTAATTTCTGATATTTCAGAGGGAACTTTAGGATCTTGAAGGGCCCTTGGGGTGCTGTGTGGATGCGCAGAAGTGCTGCTTAACGGAGGCAGCATGCAGCCTGGAATGGTGATCGGAGGCCCAGCTCTGGTCCCAGCTCAGCTACTAAGTGGCAGTGACCATGGGTGAGTCACTTCCCTTCTCCTGCAATGTTGGATTTGAGCACCTCTAAGGCCCCTCCCAGCTCTGATATTCTATGAATAACGAGCAGAGAATGTACTGGGTTGATTTTCTATAGGCTCTGAGGAAGTTAAAACCTACTGCATGTAACAGCATGGGCAAGGCCTGAAACAGTTCTTTGCTGCCTCTGGGCTCAGGCTCCCATCTGTCTCTGTGTTGGTCGGGCTCTGGCACCAGTCATGAGCAGAATGAGAAAGGGAGCAGAAATCACAGAATCCAGAACCACTGTGTGGTTTATTATTGAATTTGTCAAGTCCATGGACGAGGACCCTCCCCAGTGGAGGTGTGCTGTTTGGACACTTTTTCTGCCTTCTCAGACCTCGGACCAACAAGAGCTCTGCGACTCTCAGTCAGCCAAGTGCTTTTAGTTCCAGGAATGTGTCCTATCCTTGGGACCAGGGACAGTGAGAAGGCAGCAGGTGAAGAGATAACAAACCAATGCCTCTTGGCCCCAGGCCTCTGTCCAGAAGGCCAGAACTGGCAGAGCGATCCAGGAAGGTATGAGCCATTGCAAGAATTCTGGGAGACCCACATTTCTGGTGGTGCTGCATGTGCCCAATGTCACTGGCACAAGCACAGTCTCATTTGCCTTTAATTCCCAGGTTCAGCCACCCCCTCCACACAGTTCTCATTAGGCTGAACTCTAACCAACATGAGCAGAACTCTGAGCAATGACTCCATGTGTCATATAAATAGCTTCAGTGATATACAGTCTAACACACATACACACACACATACTTGTGGAAATCATCTTCAGGATGATTTGAGCAGGTACTCATTGGCACAACCACCCTGAATATAAGTGTAGGCTTGGACTGCAGTCTCTCCTCTCTCCCCTTTACCCCAGAGAGCAGAGCATTGGAGAGGGGACTACCCCTGCCCAACCCTTGAGTAGCAAGGTGGGCAAGGCTCCTGGCTGGAGGCTTGAGTGTCTTCTTGTTTGATAGGAGGCAGGGAGGAGGTTGTGCGGGCTGTGCTGGTGGTCAGTGTTCACTTTACTCCTTCAACAGTCCTAGCTTTTTCAGAGCCTCCCTTCTGTGCTCATCAGAGATGCCTTTGGGGGAAATCTTGACACTGACACAGGTGGGTCGAGGCAGCTTGTCACGGCTCTGTCCTTGGTGAGACAGGCGTTTGGAGCTCTGCTCCAACTCCTGGTCAGCCAACTTGCTCACCTGAATTCCTGCAAAGTCCTTCCCGGTGCCCAAAGAGGCAGGGCGGGGCCGGGAATTACGCCAAACATTGGGTGAGATCTTGTTCAAGAAGGAGTCTTTTCCCAGAGAGGTGCTGGTTTGGGGGCTGAGGTCTTTCTCAGTTGAGAGGTAGCTACTCAGCCCCACACCTGAACGCTCCAGAGTGTTGGACTTGAAGTTCATCTGTCTCAGGCCAGGGATGCTGCTCTCCTGGAGAGTCAGGCCTGAGTTTGGCTTTGGCTGAGTCAGGGGACTATTTGCCCTTGAGGCTGTAGAGATAGGAATTGGCATGGATTTGGCTGCTGGAACCTTCCCTGGAGAAGACCCCTGAGCTGGACCCGGAGCTGGGGCTTTCATTGGAGAAGTTCCCTGGGTTGGAGCAGGAGCTGAAGCCTTCCCTGCAGCAGGCACAGCTACCGAGACCTGAGTTGCAGGCAGCACCAGAGCAGGAGCTGAAGCTGGAGTGGGGGAAGGGGCCTGAGCACAAGTCCCCTTGAGTCTGATGGAGCTGGTGGGCTTACTTAAGTGGAGGCTGGGTTCATCTTGGTCCTGGGGTAGCCCCAGCTTCTCCAGAGCTTCTTTGCGGGCTTTCCTTTGCTCCTGCAGGGAAGAGGAGACCAGGCTAGAATCTCCAGGGGCAGCCTCAGAGTGGCGAGACAGCCAGTGCTGGGGATCACTGTGGAAGCTGCTTCGGCTGCTCTTAAGAACAATATTAGGTGGCAGCCTCCGGGGCTTAGGTGCTGTGAGGGGAGCCAGCTGGGTACTTGGATCGCTCCCTGCTGGGATGGGAGCATCTGCAGCTCCAGCATTCTGAGACGACACAGCAGGAAGAGGCTGAGGTTGTCCTGGTGTCCCCATCAAGCCGTTCTCATTGGATTTTTGGGACATGGCCTCTGAAGAAGTCTCCTTCCTCTCCTGGGGGCTGATTGACATGTGGAGCTGGGGCGTGGGGTTCTTCTCCACTGGTCCTTTGGCTGGGCTGTCTTCCGCACTCTTCTCTGGCTGGGTGTCCCGGAAAGCCTCTGGTGGGGGAATGAGAGCTATGTCCAAATCAAGGGCAGCCTCCTGGAGGGCGGTCGGAGCCTGGATGGGCTCACTGCTCTGGCTGACCTGCTCTTTCTCAGGGTCTGGGATGAACCTCTCAGGTTTCCCTGGGAGGTGGCTATTAGTCTGGGTGGTGCTTTTCCTGAGGCTCTGGTTCCTACCAATATGGATATTTCTGGGGAGGCTGTAGGAGCCGGATCTGAAGCCCGGGCTTTGGGGTTCAGGCAGATGCGATGAGCTGGACTGAGTCACTCTTCTTGGCTCTAGTCTTTGCTGAACAAAAACCTCCTCTGGATGTCCTGTGAGAGTCCGAGAGAATAGGCAAAGAAGAAAGGACAGAGGTGAGAACCCTATTGCCAAGGGCAAAGCAAATATTTCCTGAACTCTGATCTGTAGTTTGCATAGATGGGTTTTGTTTTTGTTATTTCTTTGCTCTTAAAGGGGCAGTACTCTTCTCTGGATATCATTTAGACTAATGGATCAACACTAGCAGATTCCCTTCATCCAAGGATTAATTTTTCAAGGCAGCTGGAGGAGGCCATCTGTGGAAAGGGCAGATCCAGATAGTTCCTTGTCCTTGACCCAGGTTCTTCCCTTATGGAGGCACTAGGGTGGGGAGGGGTTTAGGACAGTCCCTCTAGCTGTTTTGAAGCTGCCAGATAACTGGGTCCAATGGGAGTATTGAACACGAACAGCATAAACAGATGGTTCGCTTTCGATTTGACCAGGCTTCCATCTTCTTCCACCTTCCCTTTCTAAAAGTACCTGGATGATTCTGTAATGGCCCAAGCTGTCCCCATACCAGACAGTGACATGGGCCTTTTCCTTCCAGTGAGCTGGTCAGGGGCATCAGGCTCAATGGGTCAGGGAATTAATCTTAGGTGGTAATGAAGTGCCATGGCCCCATTTACTGCTCTGCCTTCAGGGAGGGTCTAATACATTATCAATAAATATTTACTAAATGAACAAATAAATGATTGCAGCATTGATACCAGTGGGACTCTCGTTAGGAATAAAGTGCCATCCTACTCACCTGGACACATGGCCCCACACTCACGTGCTACCCTAACCTCTTTCTACTGAGCCTACACCACTTGCTCTCACATTCTCTCACAAGAGGCTCAAGGTGCCACCCGCCCAAGCTAAGGGAGCCCTACCCTCTTCTTATCTGCTGCAGCCTGGGCCTCTGGGTCATCCAGATTAACTCCCAAGACTGACTCAGTCTCTCCAGAGCCAACCATCCACCCCTCTCTCACCTCTGTCATTGTATCTATTTAGAATTTCTCCATGAGTGGATCAAACCCCTTTTGCTCCTAGGCCTCTGATACATACAGAAAGACACAGGAAGCTGGCTTGTCAGCAGTTTCTCCTTCCCTCCAGGGACAAGGCTTTATTCTAGCCTGGAGAGTGGAGAGGAGTGTGGTCATTCTTTCTTCTGCCTGTGTCCCATAGAGCAAAGAGCAAACAAAGTAGAAAGTGGACAGAAGGATGTTCATATTTTCTGGGTTTCACTAGAGGTGCTACCCCAGACTGTCTCTCTTACCCTGGGGAGCAGGCTGGATTTGGGGCAGTGCACGGGGACTTTGGGGAGTTGTGGCTTGTTCAGACTCGTCAGTGGACAGTCCACTGTCAGCCTCAGTGTCCAATGAGCCAATGGTCTCCTCCAGGAAGAGCAGACACTCCTTCTCTTCAGCGGACAGGAAGTCGTAGCTGCTGTCACTCTGAGTGAGGAGAGGAGGAAGCAGAGGAGAAGGGAGCTGTGAGAGGGAGCTCTGCAGAAACTGGCAGGGCCTGAGCACCACCCTGAGTTGGGGAAGGAATGCTGAAGAGCTGGAAACCTTTCCACCACGCTACTCTGCAAACCTGCTGGAGCTGCTTCCTGAAACTGCAGGCACCAGGCAGGGCAGAGACTGCTCTCTTACCAGCACACAGCTCTGGTAGCTGGGCAGACAAATGGCAAGTGGCCTTTCTTTTGCAGTCCCAGGTTCTACTTCCAATTTCTCTGTGTGATCTGTGTTAAATATTTCACTTGGTGTCTCTGGTTTAGCTCTAACTTATATGAGTGACATAAAGATTTGACCTTCAGTTTGAATGGTACTGTTTGCAACTTTTCAAAGTACTTCTGCATCCTTAATCTGTCATGTCAAGGACAGTACAAGGACAAACAGGAAGCACAGCCAAGTACAAGGACAAACAGAAAGCACAGCCAACTGCTGGCTGCCAGGCCAGTGGGAACAGGGGTATGACTAGCCACAGAGAAGTTTGCTAAATAATTTATACTTGACTGTGATATGCATTCCATATAGAATTTTTTCCCTTGTGTATTTACTTTCTTAATGGCATTTGGCTCTGCTGACATTCAAATAAGTGCGTACTTCTCAAGCAAATATTAACTTAAGGGGGCAGGGTAAAGAAACTGGATGAATATAGGGGGAGGAGAAAGCAATTTAGTATTAAATATTAAGTAGGTATTAAGTAAGTAATTTTAATTATGAGAAAGGCCATAGGAGTCTACAGCCATACCACCCTGAATGCGCCCGATCTCGTCTGATCTCGGAAGCTAAGCAGGGTCAGGCCTGGTTAGTACTTGGATGGGAGAAAGGCCATAGGAATATATGGGGAAAATGTCGTGGTCATTTTGGATGATTGCTCCCCATGCTCTACAAGGCCAGGAAGATCCATGGAACAATCACTCTCCAAGTGAGAAGGTTGAAGGGAAGCCCAAAAGGGCAAATGGGAATATATGAAATTTGGCTAGAGTCCCTTCCTGGCATCTTCCCCCTCCCCCCTAATATTTTAGAAACTTCTAAGTTGTATATTCTCCAGACCTACCCAGATGGGCAGTAGAGATTTTGGGATAACTCTAAAAATATCCTGGGCAGAGGGAAGAACTCTGTTGGAGTAACACTTCTTCTAGTCTCAAGACCCCTTAAAGAGCCATCTGTCAGCTGACTGTGGGGCCCATATTTTAAGGGGAGCCCCAAACACAGCCTTTGGAAGCCCTGAAGCCAATGCCAGGGATTCTCTGAACAAAGATTTTCTTTACTGCCCTCTTCAACCTAAAATAGCCTTGCCCAAGATAAGCCAGCTCTGAATTTCTCCTTTGTGGAAAGTTCTCTCTGAAAACCTTTAATCTTGGTCGTACTCTGTGTCCAGTGGTATCTAAGTATTCATACTGGCCTCGGCCTAAAAAGCAAAAAGATGTCTCTGTCAAGAAGAAATTATATATAGATTGCCTGCACTCTGGATTTTATGTGTATGTGCTACTTTTTCTAATCCATTTTTACATATCAAAACTCATCAATTGTATTAAACATCCTTGACACACGGTAGAGACTCTTATAATCCTTAATTTTTCAAATACCTCTAGAGGATGCAAAGTAAAACAATATAAATTCTCAGGCATAATTATGTACATGATGAATCCCAATAAGAAAGGAATGCTTACATTTGGACACAAGGCATATTTACTCTCTAACACCAGCCATACAACAATTTAGATTTAAATTCACGCCCAGAAAAATTACAATGTATTATGTGCCGCTCACAAATGGTTAAACATACTGACTTTGGAACAGTCTCAATCTCTGCACAGAGAGACCATTTCTCTTCTACATACAGGCACATGCTAAGTGCTTATATGCATTTCATTTACTTCTCCCTAGGATCCCTATGGATTCAGTTTTATTATCATTCCCATTTTAAAATTAAGGAGACGAAAGCTTATGAAAATTTAATAATTTGCTCAAGGTCATAGAGCTTATACTAGGGAACCCAGATCCTTTTGGCTCCAGAATCCAGGCTCTTAATCTCTCTGTTCTCTTCGATCTTTTCAAAGACTGAAGTAATGCTGCTAATTGCAGAGAACTTTGGGAATCCATGGGCTACAAGGGTCTACATTCTGGTTTCCACCATGGCCTGAGATTACTGGCCTGCTCTCTCACTTCCACTCAGACCCTCAACCTCATGAAAACTAAAAAAAGTCTCATTTGTTCTATTGCACCCTGGGGTAGTCCCACCCTATTTATTTTCTATGGAACCAGGGATGACTCAGAGACAGAAAGCATCAATCGGTGTGACTCACTCCCTGACAAGGAAGATGAAAGAGAAGGAGCAGTGAGACAGGTCGGTCCTGGACAGGGTGGGACAGGACAGGGCAGGTGTGCGGAGAGCAGGCCAGGCTGCAGGACAGAGAGTACGTACAGATCCAGAGCGGGTGGAGGTGGTGCTCGTCATGCTGTTCCAGCTGCCGACGCGGGTCACAGGTTCTGAGCCGGGCCCCTCTGGCCACAGCTCCCTCTCCGGCATTGCCAGAAACAAGGTGCAGGGACGGTGAAAGGGGTTCCCAGAGGGGAAGCGAAGGGAAGTGAAGAATGTCCCAAGCTGGGCCTGAAAAGAAAAGAATCAAAGCCATGTGTGAGCCAAGGCTGGGCTCTGGCAAGGTTCTGCCCAGGCCGGGGAGCAGCATGGTGGCAGGGACACCAAGCAAGCAAAGAGCTAGAAGGGGCCGTGGACAGCCATTACCCAAACCCAAATGCCCCAGCCTGCATGGAAGGACACATAAGCTGGCTCCCACACACATGCAGAAGGACGGACGTGGGGGGTGGAGAAGCAGTCTAGTCAGCAAGGAAACCCCATCACTTCCTTTAGTTACCTTTTCCTCTGAACTAGGGAGCTTACCCTATATTCTCATTACCATGTATAATAGATACTATAGGAGTTAATAGCTTGGATTCTGGAGGTAGCTGAATCTGGGTTCAAATCACAGTTTAGCCATTTACAGTTATGTGACTGGAGGCAAATTACTCTGAGTTTGTTTTTCCTCAATAAATAGGGTTAATGTAAGGATAGAATGAGAGCAGTGCAATTTAGCTGGTAGTGAATACTCAAATACTTAATGAATAAACTACTGCTGTTCTTATAATAAGAAAAAGACAAGAATCCACCTAGAATTGAAATAAATGGAATTAAAGGAAATAAGAATTTGGAAAAGAGGAGTCTGGGTTAAATGGGAGACTATAGGCTTGAAAGAAGGAACATGGCCCTTAATAGCACCTACTTTATAGGGTTGTTCTGAAGATAAAACAAAATTCTCCACATAAAACATTTGTGCAGTGCATGGCCCAGTGGTTAGCTGCTATCACAGTCAACATCACCAACATCACTACAACAGCCACCACCACAGCCACCATTATCTCCCTAGCCTGGGACACACATGCATAGTACCTAGAGTGGCTGGCACGAACCCAGTTCCCCTCCTGTGTGTCAGCAACTCCATTGCTGAACTTTTTGCAATATGGGTCCCTAACATTTGTCAAATGAACAAGAGGAATGTTTTATGTGTCTTCCTCCCACCTCCAACTTCTAGAGAAGAGAAAGTTTCAAGTTCATTGCACCAATGGTAATAGCAAAGGAAGGCAGTGCCATTTTCCTTCCAAAAACCACAAGGACTTTCACATGCCTGTGTGTGGGAACACTCCAGCAGAGTTGGAAAGGCTAGGGTGACTCCCCCATGTGAAAATGAAATTCTAAAAGAATAAAGATTAAAAGACAGGCTAAACAGAGAGTTGGGAGAGAAGTAGAATACATAACATAGAATACAGTCTGATTCTGAATTCATATTTTCCCCATAACACCAGACTTATGTTCTACCACCTTTTCTACCCTTCCAATACTAGGTAAATTGTCCTAGAAAAATGTGTTCTATTTGAGACCTTGGGACTTGGGATTTGGATTCCGGGTCTGGCTGTCCTTTTGCCAATCACAGCTCCCAGTGCCAAAGTCAGGTTTGGACTGTGCTGGGTGAGTCAGCCCACCAGCTCTGTAGAGCTGACAAACAAGCCCTCAGAGAGCTCCTCTCCTATTTGGGAGAAGGCCTTCAGGTGGAGCAGGTAGGGAGAGGCAGGGCAATGGGAAATGAAGGAAGATCCCTAATGACACATGTAGTTTATGAGGGTCCAAAGCCTCTCAGGAGATAGAGGGGAACCAGAAGGGACAAAGATGACAAAGACATCCAATGATAAGTTATCATGGGCAAGACAGCCCCTGGATTTCCTTCATGAGGTTAGTTTCCCAATATCCAGAAACGCAAATAAACAGAAACATGAGAAATCACGTGAATGAAATTCAGTCACCTTGGCTCACACTCCATAGATGACTGTCTAGGTTCAGAGAGTACTAACTCATTGTTGACATTCCATGGGATTGATGCCATTGTGGCAAAGGAGACCCATCTCGCATCAGCCTAGGCACACAGAAGCTGCTCAAAAAATGCTAGATGAGTAAACTTGCCATCCATTCTAGTGTCTTTTGAGTTCAGCTATTGAAAGACCTCTTTTTTGGGTTCTACCCTATTACTATAAACTCTTTCTAAAATATCTTATTTCCCAGAGAATATATGGTTCAGTGGAATTTGGGCAATGCTTTCAGTTAAACTAACAGGCATGCACTAATGTGCACTGTTTCCAAGAAGCCAGTGTTACAACCAAGGGTCTGGTTTTTGGCTCCAGTTTTCTTATCTGTAAAACTGGGGCAGTAAATATTACAAGTGGCTCACTGTAATTAATACAATATTCTCTGTGAATAGGTGAGAGGACACTACCTCCTCCTTTCAGAGAAAATTACTACTCATGTTCTTCCAAGTACACTTCAGCCTTTATGGTTGTTTGCTAGCCTATCCTTCCCCTCAGAGTGCCTATCACACTTTCTTTTCAAAACTAGGGTGGCCTGAAACAGCTGGAAGAGGTAGAAACTGTATGAATAGCACTGCTTCAAAAAACATAGCATGGTATAACTTACAAAGTGCTTTAGATATGCTGGTCAGATCTTTAAAATAACCTGGTAACTTAGGCAGGATGGGACACTTTCATTTGACAGGTTGGAAAGCTGGAACTCTTCCCACTTTCCCTCCGTAAGAGAAAGAGGGAATGACCTATAACTGCACACGCAGGGCAGCCTGTGGGCCCTGGCCCTCCAGTGGGTGTCTCCGACTATCCAAACGCAAGACAGCCATGCACCGAAAAAAGGGTCATGGGGCACCCCTGACGAATCAGTGAAAGCCCTACAGTCACCTGTCTCCTAACTAACCCCCTGACCCCTGTACATTATTTAGTTCAGCGTTATGCTTCCAGGACAGGTTTTGCCCCAACAACAGACATTTCAGAGTAAAGGAATTATACCAAATGCCACTGACAATCATACTATCAGGCACTACATAACCACTGCAGAGATGAATCTGAATCAGAAACCAAAGCTGAATGATCCCTGAAGTGCTTGCACCTTGTCTCCACACCTTGTTTTCTGACACAAAGAGTGAACTGTGAACAAGTCTTCTGTCCCCACCTCCACCCTCCCTCACCAGTGAGGTCTGATCTGGATGCTGTATTTCCTTCCACCAACTTTACAACCCTGAAACTTGGGACAATCTATTTCACGACAACCATCGAAACCTCAGGTATTTCAACCTGATAAGAAGCCTGAGAAACATGTAAAACCCTCAGGTGAGAGTTTGGTATCTTTTAACCCTTGACCTCTTCAGAGGCCTTGAGGGGAGGAGGGAATGGGTTAGGTAATGTGCACAGCCTATAGTCAGGGCCTGCAAAGGCACATTAAATATTAACTACTCTACTAATGCCCGCCAAGCCTTAGAGGAGAGTAAATAAATAGCATGTGGAATTCAGGCATCTGAAGAGGGTGGGGAGAAGGCTTCAGCCCCATTCCAGTCTGGTTTCTCTATACTTTCTTTTTTTAATTTTTAATCTATTTATTTGTCTTTAGAAGGGAAGGGAAGGAGAGAAATATCAATGTATGGTTGCTTTTTGGTGCATCCCCTGCTGGGAACTGGCCCCTGATGGGAACTGGCCTGCAACCCAGGCATGTGCCCTGACTGGGAACTGAATCGCGATCTTTTGGTTCACAGGCCCGTGCTCAATCCACTGAGCTACACCAGCTAGGGCTTTATACTTTCTAAATAGATTGCTCCCATGAGCCCACCCCATATCCTCCAAGAGCTCAGCCTCCCTCCCTAGTAGTCAAGGAATTTGCCTATTTCTCTCAGACTAGGTGTCTGCACCTTTTGCCGACTACCCAGAAATGTGCCTCAGGCTGGAGAACATCCCAAGAAAACCTCCAGGGAGACTCCAAGTCGCCCTGTGTGTGCCGCCCTCTTTGAGAGGGCAAGTTTGTGTGTGTTAAAGGCAACACTGTAATCTCCATTTCCACCACAGTGTTGAGGGAAGAGGTTGGTAAAAATATTCTCTGCACAAAAGAGCTTTGTTTGACACTGCAGGTCATCTTTATTGCTGACAAGTTCACCACCTATGGCAGTCCTCAGTCAGTGAGTTTGGTGGTCTAGTTCTGTGGTGTGGACGGAGCTAAAGCCTAAAGCTCCAGTTGTCAAGACTGGAAACCTAATACAAGGGTTGGCAAAAGTGGGCTTACAGTTGTTCGTATGGAAAATTATACAATAGTTACTAAATATTAATATAAAAATAAATTCTCTCTCTTGCAAACTCACAACCACTGTGTATCCACCTGTATGTGCCAACCCTGTATACTCACTCAGAGCTTGTGTAGTTCAGGCCCTGGGAGCCTGGCCCTGGGGTCTCCCCTTTCCCTCTTTCCCAAAGCAGGACAAAGGAGGAAAAGAGGCAAACTTACAGGCCAGAGTGTTAATCCCCCAAGGTGGCAAATGGAGAGGGCTGACTTACTATTCTGACTTGATGTCTACATCTAGCTTCCTTGTGTAGGTAAACCTGCCAAACACACTGCCAACTGGGGCCCCTGACAGAAGAAAATAAGCAAAACCACTGCACTCGTCTGGTTCTCCTCTCTGTGGACCCGGCCACACTCCTTTGACCTAAGCCCCACTCAGAACTTCTACCAGAGTCAACATGCTACCGTGAAATATCAATGTGGGAGGGGTCCCAGCACAGTCAGGTAGCTTTCTGTTTGCCAGTCTCTATGCCTACTAATAGGTAAAACCAGAAAATTAGTTGAGCTGAACCCCAATAAACTGGACTCTACAACTACATTATCCGTGGGTTTTCCAGAGATGAGCAGGGGGCCTGAGCTGGAGGTTTCCCAATGAAGCCAAAGCTCACCCCTTACAAACAACGGAGCAGAGCTCACACCTTACACATTGCCATTATCACATGGCCTGTATTTAAATAAAGATAGGTGATAACTTGATAAGACCGTAGGACAATTTCCTGTTAGAAATGCAATGGAAGGCCACTCTTCTTCCCTGGGTGAGAAGACTTCTGTACTCCAACTACTTTCTTCCAAAGTCACAACTCAATTTGAATTACTCAGAAACGGAAATTTCCAAAACAAACCTGTTTTCCCTCCTTGTGTCTGCACAATATGCTTATCTAACCTAAATAGGCAGATTTTTTTTTTTTAAAGGCATTCTAGCCCTCATCTCCACAAAAGCATTTCAGTCCAACTTTTTCTGATCCCTAACTGGCCTGTCAGAGTTGAGGAACAGACAGGAAAGCCCCCCAGCTGGGGTGTACAGGGCTCCTCACAACCCTGTAGCTCTGAATTCCCAGAAAGCGGCCCCACGTGCCCTCCCCACTCCACCTTTCTACAGAATGAGCAGTAGTTGGTCAGCGATAAACTCACCTTCCCTGGGTGGGGGGCTGAAGAGAGGAAGAAACACCCCTGTATTTCAAAGGGCGGAACGGGGACAGGGGGACAGAGACTGCTTCCCCTGCCTCCTGTAGTTTCCTTCTTTGGACCTCTTCCTGACTTACCTGGACAGGTAAATGCTTCTTCTGTGCTGGCTCACCCCACCCTGCCACTGACTCTCAGCCAATCCCAGCCTTCCTTCCCTACTTCTCATTCCAGCTGTTTCTTCAGGGAGGGCGCTGCTGTTCTCACTGAACCAATCATCTCTTGCCATCCCTTCCCCCATTTAGAGCCAATAAAGAGTCTGGAAAAGGGAGGACTGAAAGGAGGAGGGACTGCTTTGGGCTGAGACTAGGAAAGGCGAGTTGGGAGGGAGGGAGTAGGCAAAATAATTTTTAATCTTCATAAGAAGAAACACAGTCCATTGGATAGTATGCTTTTTAAATGTGTTTGGAACTTAGTTTTCTATCTAGTGCTGCTTTCTTCCACTTGAAACTAAGAATTCCCCTGAATTCTCCAAGTTAAAATTCTCAGAGGCCAGTTTTGTTAATGGCTTTTCTAATCCTTCAGACTCACTTTGATCCCTAAGCCTTTTCCTAGACGCTCATAATGCTGCAAACTCCACTCCGGATGGCTAAAGCAGATGTATCAAACCTCCAGAGCTAGCGCACACTTACTTCCCCACCCCACCCCTCAGCTTGTCAAGGATCTTCTTGGGTACATTTATTTCTGGGGGGAATGAAACCACTTCCTCCCTTGAGAGATCCCTGATGAAAAGTGACTGGACAGCACCGAAGGAGGGAACATGTTCAGTGTCATTTGGGTCTCTGTTTTGTAAGCTGTTGGTGGAAGGTAGCAGTAAATATTAATAAATAAAAACAAAATAAGCTACCAACAAGTTTAGCAACTCCTGTCTCCTTTCATGGCAGATTTTTGGCACCTGTAGTTAACCTGGAGAGAGGAGGGAGAACGATGTGGGTGGAAGAATCCAGTGCTTTCAGGAAGAAATCTCCCTCCAGGTATGGAGGCCAGTTTTACCAGATCTGACTTTTGGCCTGGAAGCTGAGTTTTCCTAATTATAGGTTATCCTCAATATCAAAAGTGCAGAAAGAAAAAAACTAAAATTAATGCACATGACAATTGCCAACATTTATTAAACTCTGGCTGTGCACTGGTATTGTGTTGTGCTAAGAATTTTCACCCATCATTTCATTTAATCTTTATTTCATCTTCAAAAGGTAGACATTATTAATATTAATATAAATTTTACAGGGGGTTAAATAACTTGCCCAAGATCACATAGCTAGGTGGGAGAGCAGAGATTTCAATTTAGGTACCATGACATCAAACTCAGCATGTATTAGCATGATGCCAGTGAGCCTCTATTTAGGAGAAAATTCTGAGAGGACACATGAAATACAAAGATAATTTGCAAGTCTGATTCTAGCCATTAGATTCATCCTTTCTCATCTCATTTCTGTCTTGGAGCTATTCGTGTCTTATATGACAAGATGACACATGGCTTTCGTGTTTTCTCTTTCTGAGATCATAGTTGGTTAGGAAATAAGAAGCGCAATGATCCAGGGGCCAAAGTAAAGAAGAGGTGGAGCAGGACTAATGAGGTGGAAGGAGGTTTGAAGAAGCCAAAACCAGTAACCAGTCTGCAGCCTATGGATAGATGCCAGAGCTGACCGAGCATTTGAGAGCAGTGACCTCTCTTCCTGATGTGCCGTTCAAACACGTATGATGTCACAATACCAACAAAACAAGAAGGCATCTCCTGATCAAGTGTTCAATGCAACTAGAGTTACACCCATGGGTGAAGTCACTGAAGTTGATCCAGCTTCACAGGTGTGTAATTTGAACATTTGCTAACAAAAAAAAAAAAAAAGAATTGACATATGAGCATTAACCTCAAAGATGATAGTAGGCACAGTCTTTATTATAGGTGCACCTTTATTATAGGTGCACCCTTTAAAACAGGTGCAGTTTTTCAGTTTAAAATAAAATTGAGATAATTAAGAAGAGCTCCTGTCTTTTACTAGGTAGAAGTAGGGGCATAGACAAAATGACCTTTCCTTTTAGACATCTCCTTTTGAAAAGTATGGAATATCTCAGATACCCNAAAAAAAAAAAAAAAGAATTGACATATGAGCATTAACCTCAAAGATGATAGTAGGCACAGTCTTTATTATAGGTGCACCTTTATTATAGGTGCACCCTTTAAAACAGGTGCAGTTTTTCAGTTTAAAATAAAATTGAGTTAATTAAGAAGAGCTCCTGTCTTTTACTAGGTAGAAGTAGGGGCATAGACAAAATGACCTTTCCTTTTAGACATCTCCTTTCGAAAAGTATGGAATATCTCAGATACCCAGCAATAGAAATACAACTGCATCTAACACCTAATTCAAGAACTAGGACATGAATATAACAGTTGAAATTATGTACAGGCTTCATCCTTCCCTTCTCTCCTGCCCGGGTAAAACACACATGTACCTCCGATGAAATAAATCACTATCATGAATTTTGGATTTTTTATTTTCCATGTCTTTAAATGTTTTATCCTGGAATCTTTCTTGCTTTTGCTTTGCTTTCTTGGAAAAATACCAAGTTCCTAAGATTCTAAGAAAGTTGGGAAGGAGGCCTGGACTAGGGGAAGAAGAGAACTCCCCAAATCAGAAATACCTGAAAGACTAAGACTTCCTGGTTGATTATGCAGGTCATCTTTTGAGGACGAGTGCGTGTCATTGCTCTTTGTGTATGAGTTCCTGTTTGATGACCTGCCTCTGTGCAATCCAGTTACAGTCCAGCTCACCCGACTCAGTGTGCTCACTCCTTCTCCGCCCTGACACGCTGCCATGCTGCAGTCATCTCCTCAATGGTCAGAACCTGGTTTGCTATTTCCTTTCTCTGTACAACCTCTTGGTGAGGCATCTCACTTCCCCTACTGAAGCACACTTCTGCACACACACACAGCTTCAAAACCAAAATATACCACAGATGGTCACTGGTCAATCTTTCCTCTTTGGACATCTTATAAAGCTGAGCTCTCTGCAGAATAGCTTCGGACCTCCATTCTAACCATTAATGATACTTATTCAATCACATCGCAGTCACATTCTATCAGTATCTTTCTTCTTCTTTTTTTAAATAAAGAAAAAAGGAAGTTACTTTGAACATATATTATCATCATCCCTAAGAAACACAGGGTGCCTGCTATGTTCATGGTAGTGGCATGCTACAGTATGCTGGGTATAATTCTGAGCATATTTCTAACATTTTGTTTTGTTTTACTTTATTTGGAGAAAAGGTTTTATTCCTCAGGTAGCAAGAACTTGCTTTAAAGAGAAAACAGCTATGGAAGCATTCAGAGAAGGGTGATTAGAATTTGGAATTGATAGGTCATATTAAGACATGAATTAGATCACCAAATTGTCACCAAAGTGATATTAGAGTTAAGCCTAAAATAATTATATGTAAACCAAAGTGTGTAATTAAGTAGATTGGGATGAAGGAGTTCTACAATTGCTTAACCATTAAGTAGTTCCTGGAAGCATATTTTTCCCTCTTTTTTGACTTTGGCCCCCTTATCATGGAAAAGTTTTCCTCCCAGTGCTAATGAAAGTTTGAGGGCTGAGGTCATCTCTTTAGCATCAGAGGTTCTGTAAGAAACACCAAATCTCAATATGTTCACAATTGAACTCATCTGGCCTCTCCCCTCAAATCTGTCCTCTCTCCTCTATCTGCACGCCAGCTGACAGCATTGCCATACCTACTCTCACCAGACTCAGTACTTCACAGCAGTCCTGCCATATCGCCCACCTCCTGTGAGATTGCTCTTACATCTCTTTTCAGCTCTTCCTCCTCCATACTCTGCTTCAGGACTTCACCATATGTAGAATTATGTGTCATTAAAGATAGAAGACTACAAAAATGCCTTGTTTCACATCTTCCATTTTATAGTGGTACATGTGAATTCCATTCCTTTCAAAATGCTTTGATGTATTTTCTTTTTTGAAAAAAGATTTTATTTATTTTTAGAGAGAGAGAAAGGAAAGGAGTGAGAGCGGGGCAGGAACATCCATCAGTTCCCTCCTGCATGCCCCCAACTGGGGACCTCACTGGCAACCCAGGCAGGTGCCCTGACTGGGAATCGAACTGGTCACCTTTGTTTTGCAGGCCATTGCTTAATCCACTGAGTCACACCAGCCAGGGCAGGAGTTCTTCAACTTTTGATGTCGTGTATATATCCAAGTCTGAGATACTATGAAGGTTCCCAGCTAGTGATGTTTTATATTAATGATTTAAAACATGTGGCAATAGTCTGATCTATTTTCTTTTTCTTAAAATGCTTCTAATGTTCCTTGGTATTTACTTATTATTATGGATATCTCGAATTGCTTAATAAATAATAATTATTAGGTTTAATAGCATTTACAATGCACTGTGCATATAGCAAGTATCCAATAATGGAAAATTCCAGGGAACATTACTGGGTAATATCTGGATCTTCTATCAAGCTCCTAACAGCTCTACACAGAACATTTGCTGAAACAACAAATTTAAGAATTTATTTGCTTCTCAAACTTGTTATTTCTTGGAACATTGTTCATAGAATTTGCATTAAATATACTATAACTTATTAATTTGATTCATTTTTAGCAGTAGACATGGACATGGAACACAAACTTATGACAATAGTTATAAGCAAGAGATTGATTAGACTGTAACCACCTCTCTCTGAGCCGTTTAGTGTCCAGGTTCCCAGATGTCAGCTTTTACCTTTTACTCTACATGCCAGCATTTTCTGTTCTTGCTTTTGATTTGCTATCAATTCTTATTTATTGATATTCTTATTTATTCTTATCAATTCTTATTCTTATTCTTATTCTTATCAGCTCTTTATTCTTAAGGAAGTTATTAAATTTCATTAATTATTGGTAACTGTGGTAGCTACAATATAGAGATAATAAAAACAGTATCTCTCATAGTTATTGTGAAGATTTTATAACACATGAAAAATGCTCAGTACCTTATGAGCACTCAACAAGTACTATTATAATTATCACCATCACCACTTACAGGTTACTTCAGTAGCCTCCTCCTACCTGGTCTTCCACTTCCGCTCTTGTCCCCTTCAACTCATTCCCCATAGAGCAATTAAAACAACTTGGAGAAATGTACACCTGATGCTGTCCTTAAAATGCTTTAGTATACTCCCACTGATCTTAGGATAACTTTATTCCTAAAGCACATATTGACTTTATTTGTATATATGTTCAGTTATTTAAGTACATATTGAACATGTACTGTGAGTCCAGTACTTTGCTAGGTGCTGGGAATAAAATGGTAATAGGAGAAAAATGGTCCCTGCTCTTATGGACAAACTACTTTGGACACAAATATAAAATAAGCAAGCAAAAGGTAATAAATAAAAAATTAGAGTTGAGTTCTGGCCAAGATGGAGGTGTAGGTAGGAACCCTTCACACCAAAAGGAGGATAACAACCAATCTAAAATCAATAAACAACCAGAAGCACCAGAAAATCAAACTGCATGGAACTCTGACAACCAAGGAATTAAAGAAAAAAATCAACCAGAACAACCAGACGAGTAAGGCGGACCCTGAAGGGCAGGCGACTCAGAAAAACCGCGGTGAGGTGGCCGAACAGCAGGGCTGACTGCCCAGCTCGGCAGAGCTGCTCCAGAGAGACTGACTTAGGGGAAAAGTGAGACTCAGAACTGACTGGGGGCGATGTCTGGGGTTGCCGAGGTGAGAGATACTTTCAGTCTGGCAAGAGTCTTTTGGAAAGTGTGCTAGAAATGAGCAGGCAATCAAAAGCTCACAGAACTGATTGAGCTTGGTCAAAAAATGAAAGAACAAATGAAAGATACCCAAAATGAAATAAAGCAAAATGTTCAGGGAACCGACAGTGACAAGAAGGAAATCAGGATTCAAAGCAACAATTTGGAACAGAAGGAAGAAACAAACATCCAACTGGATCAGAACAAAGAAACAAGAATCCAAAAAAATGAATAAAGACTGAGGACTCTCTGGGACAACCTGAAATATTCCAATATCTGAATTATAGGGGTGCCGGAAAGAGAAGAACAACAGTAAGAAATTGAAAACTTATTTGGACAAATAATAAAGGAAAACTTCCCCAGTCTGGCGAAGGAAATAGACTTCCAGGAAGTCCAGGAAGCCCAGAGAGTCCCAAAGAAGTTGGACTCAAAGAGGAACACACCAAGTCACATTATCATTAAGTTACCCAAGATTAAAGACAAAGGAAATCCTAAGAGCAGCAAAAGGAAAGGAGACAGTTACCTACAAAGGAGTTCCCATTAGACTATCAGCTGATTTCTTGAAAGAAACTTTGCAGGCCAAGAAGGGGCTGGAAAGAAGTATTCAAAATCATGAAAGGCAAGGACCTACATCCAGGATGACTCTATGCAGCAAAGCTTTCATTTAGAGTGGAAGGGCAGATAAAGTGCTTCCCAGATAAGGTCAAGTTAAAGGAGTTTATTATCACTAAGCCCTTGTTATATGAAATGAAAGGCAAGATAAAAAATATGAACAGTAGAATGACAACAAACTCACAACTATCAACAAATGAACCTAAAAGAAAAGGAAAACAATGAAGAAAAAAACCTGAGCAAACAACCAGAACAGAAAGAGAATCAGAGAAATGGACATCACACAGAGGCAGTTCAGTGGGGAGGGGGAAGGGAGGAATAGCGGGGGAAAGGGTACAGAAAAGAAGCATAATTAGTAAGCATAAAATAGATGGGGAAAGATAAAAAATGGTATAGGGAACAAAGGATTAAAGAACTTGTATGTACAAGCCATGGACATGAAGTAAGGGAGCCAGAATGCTGGGGTGTTGGGGGGCAGGGTGGAGGGGAAATAAAGGGGGAAAAGTGGGAAAACTGTAATAGCATAATCAATAAAAATATTTAAAAATTAGAGTTAAGTGCTTAATGTGGCTTATAGATGTTGCAAATCTGGATCCTTGTTTGTTTTTATAACTTCACCTCGTATCTTTCTTTTCTGGTTTACCATGCTATGGCCGGACTGGTCTGGAAAATATTTTATTTCCTCTTGCAACACAGTGTCTTTAAATACTACAATCCTTACTTGAAATACTGTTCTTAGTCTTTGAGTAACTCCTGTTTATGCTTTGGGTTTTAGCTTAAATGTCACTTTCTCGAAGAGGCTTTCCCAGATTTATCACTTTTATAGACTCTCCCACCCTCTTCACTACTCCCTTCATGGCACCTGTATTTCTATTTTATAGCATTATTTGTGCCTACCCCAAACCCTCAATGTACACCTAGCACCTAAGGCAGTTCCTGAAATATTAATATTAAAAATGCTTGTTGAGTGAGTGGCTATCCTTGTAATCCTGAGGCATTCAATACCGCACCTTATAAGCAGAAGCTCAATAAAGGCTTGTTAAGTTAAACTGCTTAACAATTTATTTGAGATATATTATCACTGTAGGTGCTTCTAGCCAAATCCAAGATCATTTTCTAAGTCTTCATTGTTAGAGAGTAAGAATAAGAAAAATAAGGCTGGATGTTAAAAAGTGGATCCAATGGAAAGGGTCACTTTGGCAGTACACTGGTCAACATAAGTAAGTCTGTTCCTAAAAACTTGATGACTTGACTTTATAATTTTCAAGCTCTGGGAGAACTAATTCACTCCAGTGAAATTCATAAGAGAAAGATTACTCAAAATTAGGGTGGATAATTTTGTGAAATATCCTGCATAGTAGATGAAAATGATTTATTCCATGATAAAACAAATTTTCTATGTAACTCAATACAAATACCCAATGGGACTGAAATAAACTGTGCTATAAATATTCATAGGCATTTGCTGAAGTGCTTCTTCCTTCTGGACAATTCTAATTAAACACTAGTTCTTACTAGCCCTCCTTCCCCACTGTTGATGGAAAAAATTTGTTAAGTAATTTCCTTCATACCTGATATTTCCATTTCCAAGATTATATCTTTTTAAATAAATCTTATGGGAGTTTTGTTTTATTATCATAAGAAAGGTGTTGGTAAAGACTTCTATTTCCAGTAATGTGAGACTAAGTAATTCTGACATGCTCTTCTTGCTAAGGCAGTGGAGAGTCAGAAACACAGTGAAGAACTTGAAGAACTGCCAAGCCTGGATCAGAATGAGGATAGAGGTTGGGTGAACTTTTGGGGCCACCTTTTCCTTGGAGACACTCTTCTATTCCAAAATGGGTGACTGAGATACTGAAGGGTGCTTCTGTTAGCTTCACAGAAGTTGGGGACCAGGGACTGGACTCCAGGTTCCACCAACAGATTGGACCTAGTGAACTGTACTCACTGTAGGTTGGTTGATGCCTTAATAAAGAGCTGTACCCCAGAAGTGAGCATGAACTCTTCCAGCACTGATGTGGGGACTAAACGTGTTGCTTACTATGTTATGGTAATGTCTATATACTCTGTTACATAGAGCCAGTTAAGGGGTTATCAGGAATCATTTTGTCTATATTTTGAATATGAAATAACTTCAGCACTGATTTTGAAGTTGACACACAAGCTTTAACGTCAAATTAATAGCTTTTGGCAATTATTTAAGAAGGCTATCTTCAGGGTTTTAGAAGATGACCAAGTCACTGTGACACCTGCTCTACTAACTTAAGATAAAGCCCTTCATTTGAATAGAGAGAAATGCCATGGAGTAAGACCAGAAAACTCTTCTTGGTGTACAGAAGGNTTAAGGGGTTATCAGGAATCATTTTGTCTATATTTTGAATATGAAATAACTTCAGCACTGATTTTGAAGTTGACACACAAGCTTTAACGTCAAATTAATAGCTTTTGGCAATTATTTAAGAAGGCTATCTTCAGGGTTTTAGAAGATGACCAAGTCACTGTGACACCTGCTCTACTAACTTAAGACAAAGCCCTTCATTTGAATAGAGAGAAATGCCATGGAGTAAGATCAGAAAACTCTTCTTGGTGTACAGAAGGGATTTTAGAAGCACAGGAAGGCAGGGAAAGTTAAGAGAGAGGCAGTTACTAAAGCAAAGAGAGAACTCTGGATAAAAAAATACCTCACCCATAGGGAAATCATCAAAGTTGTAGTGAGTTTAGAGAAGTATATTTGGCTCATAAACTGGCACTTATTTCATCCAATATCCAATAAGGGCCCTTGAAATCTATAAACACAAGAGACAAAGACAATCCAAGCAGAACAAATTTTTAAAGTACAAAAAGTATTTGAGATGCCCATTTTCCTATTCTTGAACCTCTCATTTTAGGCTTAGAGATATAATAAGCATAGTATATATTATTATCAAATAAAGAAGTTCTGATTTGCAGCCTTTGCTGTACCCATTTCCAAACAATAATGGGGTGGTAGAGAGGAGAAAAAGAAAAAAGCTCCCCCTTCTCTCAGGGAAGTTCATTTTGTCATTATTTATTCATGTCATAACTATCATTTGAAACAAAAATTTCACGAGGTCGGGTTCTTGATGATTTCCAGCTCTACCTCTTACAGANTTTTTAAAGTACAAAAAGTATTTGAGATGCCCATTTTCCTATTCTTGAACCTCTCATTTTAGGCTTAGAGATATAATAAGCATAGTATATATTATTATCAAATAAAGAAGTTCTGATTTGCAGCCTTTGCTGTACCCATTTCCAAACAATAATGGGGTGGTAGAGAGGAGAAAAAGTAAAAAGCTCCCCCTTCTCTCAGGGAAGTTCATTTTGTCATTATTTATTCATGTCATAATTATCATTTGAAACAAAAATTTCACGAGGTCGGGTTCTTGATGATTTCCAGCTCTACCTCTTATAGAGTAGGAGGCTACACCCTAACACTTGGGCTTTAACACTGAAGCATCTCTTTCCATTTGTATGACATTTTCTCAGGTAAAATTTATTTGGTGATATTCACCCCTTCTTGGTCCAAGTTCTTTCCTCTGAAGCAGTGATTTTCAACCTTTTTTTAAATCTCAGCACACACAAACTAATTACTGAAATTCTGCAACACACACAGAAATATATATTTTTTGCTGATCTGATAAAAAAACTTAGGTATACTTTTGATTCATTAACAGCAGATGGCTACTGTTGTGTTCCCTGCCACCATTCTAATTTGACAATCTAAGGTCAAAAAAGCTCGGTGGCTCTGACTAAATAGTCAGGTACTGCCTGTTTTAAAAATTCTTGCAAAACACTAGTTGCAAGTTGCTGCTCTGAAGCTTCAGAGAATACATCTAATTGGTCCTTCACAGAGTTCCCAAACTCGAAGTTAGCCATCATATCAGTTTGAAATCCATTTTCTTTCCTCCAAGTAAATACCTCCAGTTCCTTCAACTATCACGTAAGCTGTCAAACTTTGTAGTTTTCATCGTGTTTTACATGTAAAAACCTTAGCCAACCCTCCAATGCAATGTGACTAAAGCAGGGTATATTAACTCTATTGCTTCCTTTTTTCTAGATCTTTCAACTATTAAAATGCAATCGTTTCTGCAGGCCAAATCATATCATTCTGTTGGGATCAGAATAGCAGTCAAATATCATTGCTATTTCTTTGTCAAATCTGTAAAGCCAGGTTTTCCTCATGGTAGACTCACATAATGGAATGTTTTAGAACTGAAGGGCAGGACTTCACACTTCTGAGCATTCAATCTTGGAGTTTTCAGCCCACTGAGATTTGTGGATTGCCATTCATTGTACTATTGGTCCTCTCTAGAGTTATATTATTTGTAAGTTTAGTTAACTGTCTTTAACTTGTGCATGAAAACAAATTGCATGAGGTCAAGTACATAGGACTAAGTCATCACAGTTCTCCCCAAGTTGACAGATCTAAACAAAGATGGTTACATCTGTGGCTCTCAAAACTTTATCATGCATCAGAATCACTTGGAGGGCTCATTAAAACACATTGCTGACTTCATTTACTTCTGACTTTCCGAGGTTCTGGGGTAACGTGATGAACACGCTTTGGGACCTTTACCTGTTCAAGTAGCTATCATCACATGGACAATGAGGTTCTTTACAGGTCTCTTAATACGAGGTTTGGCTTGGATATTTATGCTGAATTTATGTTGATTTCGAAGACATATTTTGTCCTGGTGTGCAAATTGATTAATTACATTATGGTTCTATTTCCATAATTTTAAAGCTTTCAGTAAGAAGCAAAGGATTAAGTATCAATAGTTCAATTGAGTAAGCCTAAACTGGCCAAGTCTAGTAAGTCCAATGCTGCTTCCAATAAATGTTTAAATGTCAATATTGTCGAAGATTAAGTAAATTCTCTTGCAGAGATGTTGCAGTTTCCAAACAGATCTAAATTCACACAGCTCTCTATTATAAACTGAAGGGAATATTCAGCCTTCCCAGTTTGATAATTTGTCAGCAACAGGCATTGAATTACAACTCCCAGGACCGACTGCATATCAGAAAATGTGTCAAGGAAGAGAAATTACAAATGTCCTCTGGTGTTACAAAGAAGAAACACTGCAGATTCTACTGTCAAAGTCCTTAAGACTCCACCCACAGAGTGAGATTGGCAGACAAGTACAAAAGTCAAAGCAGTGGTGTATTATTTTTTTTAATTTTTAAAAAATATTTTATTTATTTATGGTTGTCTCTCGTGACTCCCCTACTGGGGACTGGCCTGCAACCCAGGCATGTGCCCTGACTGGGAATCGAACTGCGATCGTGTGGTTCACAGGCCCATGCTCAATCCACTGAGCCACACCAGCCAGGGCCAGTGGTGTATTAGCTTTTGATAATAAGTACCATGTAACTTGAGAGTAGCAGCTGTTCACTGGTCCTCCACCCTCACCACAAAATATGCTGAGACAACAATATTTTCACTTCATTTATTCATTGAAAACAAGTCATTTCATACAGCATTTAGATATTTAAAATCACACACCTTATAAATGAAATCAATGCACTTTAAGGACATTGGCAACAGCACATAAGAGGTATACAAAATAAAACTGGACATCTTTGCGGCAGCAGCAGTGCATTAACTTTGAAAAAAAATGTTGGCAAATAGACAAGAGAACATTTTTAAAACAAGAAAACATTGTCCATTTCATTAAGAAAACCATTTTCTTATAATAAGAACAGCAGAACTTTGTTCCATTTTGCTCTTCCATACTACTTTTCCAAGTCATGGTCAAAAGCCCTAAGTCTGACAGTTTTGTGGTTTTCTTCTCATTTCAGGCATTCCTCCTCTACTGCATTAATACAGAAAATACATACTGCTCAAAAACTATACATATTTATCTTGCATTTGAAGCTGAATTCTTACTTTTCTTAAAGGAAGAATTGCTTTTTGCTCAGGAAATCATATTTCCTGTAAACAACTTGGGTCCTGAATGGCACCACAGTGAACTGGGAAACTGACAAGAATCAGGTGCCCTGGTCCTTGTAGCTCATTGGCTGCAAATAACTATACCTCCTAGATCAGCTATAAAGTCAGGCTTATGTGTCTCAGTAGAGATTCTAAAGCTTTTTTAGTTTAACCTTTTCTTTTTTAACCTACAACTTAACCAAATCCTATCTTCCCTATCCCTAAACTCCTAGTTGTAGGTTTGTATTTTTTTAAAAACAAGTATAAAAAGGCATCATACCAAAATGCTTATAGTCATGGTTTCATACTTGAATCACCAGCTTTTCAGCTATGATCCTGTTACATTCTATGCCAAGAAATAAGGGATGGGGGAGGATTAAGGTGACACAAAGGCATTGCTTGAAGAATTCCCCCCAAAGTGTAACTCATGACTAGGAATGCATCCATCTGAGGGCCTCCTCTATTCAAGAGGTATTCTCTCCTTCTGTTTCTTTCTCCTCCCCTTACTCTAAAACAGCATGGGAAGGTCATCGGTCTCCTAAATCAGAACCCCATGATTCAGTATTGATGCAATAATTTCTTCAAAGTTAATTAGTCCTAGCACTGTAAACAAAACACCAGCCAATTTTTGGAGAAGGAAAAAATAAAACCCTTTCCCACAATCAGGGATTTACTTTCTAAGTTGGGTGAAATGTGCTGAAATATTATAACTTTTAGTAAGAAAACATCTTTAGTTAATAAGCTAGCTTATTCAAATCAAGTGCTTCCCTGTAGTCTTAAAAACGATGTTGCTTACTATGTATGATGCTTTTGAGGCCTCTGACTTAAAAATCAGCTCCTTTAAAATAAGACTGCTTAAAAACAAAGGAAGTTTTAAGAATCTAATCTTTTCAGAGTTAAGTCATCTTTGTGCTACAAGGACCAATTTGAAACTGCACTGTACAATGGATAAAGAACAATCACATTATAGAAGTAGGTAACATTTTGAATGCTAGGGCATTGAGCATGCTTCTCGTTACTGAAATTGAGTGCTATTGTCATAAAAACACCAGAATGTTGTACTACTGGATACAATATACACTGATGGTAATTGTTGCTTATGAAGAGCTGACTGTAAGCAGCCCAAGGATTACATTTTAATGTCTTTAATAAGATCCCTGGAGAGGCCTAACATGTAAACTTCTATTTCATATTTTTAAAGTGCAGAAAATAATTTAAAATGCATATTGCAACACATGAAGGAATATAAACCTTAATATATGGAAGTTTAGGAAGGCCACCTCATTGATTCGTAAAGAAAACCATCTCTCTGTTGCTGATCTTGCATACTCCCGGTCAATTTTTTTTCAAAGACACGGAAAACTATGTTTAGCTAGGGCAACTTTACTTTCAACATCCATGTTGTGAAGAAAGTCTACACAGGAAAGAAAAAGCTTGGTAAACAAGATAGGCATGGATGCTTAGGGACATGTATAGATAAATAATATAACGTTAATTCATTCCTGATTCTGTGGGAACTTGAAATTCATGTAATAATCAAGTGGCATAGCTATACTACTTTTTGCCAAGAGGGTCAAGCCAACCAGCAGCCAGACTTTGACTGTGCCCACTTTTCATTCATTGGAAATAATAAAAAAATCAGCCACGAACCATTAACATATGGTGTCTTTATATGGCTATCAAATCACAAATTTCCCAAGGATATCATTTCAACTTTTGAAATCCTTCTCACTAGACAGTAGGGCTCTGCATTTTCAGGGCTCTGCATTTTCAGAGCCCTACACCTAATTTTTCAATCCAAAGAGAGTAAGGGAAAGAAGAGTAACAGAAAGAAGTGGGGAATGGAAAAGCAATTTTCATTTTGCAACTAATGTAAACAATTCTCATTTTAGTTAAGAAAAAAAGTTCTTGTATGGCGGTTAAAAACAATGACTAGGAAGGGTTTCATTCTGCTCAAGTGCAAATCTGAGAAAAAGTTTCTGGCCCTGGCCAGGTAGCTCAGTTGGTTCCTGATATGCTACTGATGTTTCTCTCTTTCTCTCTCCCTTCCTCTCTCTCTCAAATCAATAAAGAATTTTTTAAAAAGTATCTTATAATCCTACTGCAAGTACTAAATCCCTAAGTTTTCAAATTTCTCAAGATTAGAATTTGTATGTTAATACCCTAATTTCAAGAGTTTAGTAAGTGCAGTAAAAAACTCTTATATTCTGTGAGGCTCATAATAAATGAGTTTAGAATGAGTTCAAGCTTAGGGTTTAATCCTCAATGATTAAATCAAATAATCTGCAATCTCAAATTTTCTGTGATCAGAACATTAAAGTCCCAGTGCTGAATTTCAGCAGCTGATTAATTTAAAAAGCAATTTGACTGAGTATCAGTTTCCAGGTGGTAGACAACCTAGACAACAGGTAAACGAGAATAAAATAAGACCCCTACATAAACGCTTGACACTTGCTATAATAGTGTAAGTTTAAACATGCAAACAAAAGTACTTAGATTGAGGGGTTTAATTTTATAAAGTATCAGGTTCTTTTTCTTTCCATTTGTTAACGTAATCCAATGTAGATAGAGTACCCTCAATTTTAAAGTGAAAGAAATTTTGTTGGAAAACACATCAATAGATGCCTGGTAGACTATCAGTTACTCAATAAATATTTGTTGCATAAATATATTTCTCTAGAAGTACCTAAGAAAGGAAGGCAAACAATTTGATGAATGCTACCCAGTGTTGTATCAACTTACAGTTTTAAATCTAATATGTTCTGGGGGAAACAAAAGATACAAAAAGCTTTTAGACTAGAGGACAGACAGGTACTAAGAGATTTTCAATCATATTCAAACACTAAATATCATTTCAATCATATTCAAACACTAAATATCACAAACTCACAAGTGTTATTTTTAAGGCTCAGTAAAATAGAAAATTAAATACTTTTAAGTTATACTGACCATAATAACTTTTGCCTAAAGCAGCTATTCACACACAAGTTACTTAAAAAAAAGTCATTTAATGATTTTGAGTATACTTTGTGAATTGTTCCTTAAAGGTACTTTCCCCTTAAATTGTTTACATTAAATTTAATTTAATATGGCCACCTTCACCAGTGAAAAAAGCTAAAAGTATCAACTTTTTAACATCTGTCAAGAAGATATAATGAAAGAGATTTAATACCATTGGTTTTCTAAGTGAAATACTTAATAAAAATAAATGAGACCAACATAACAAAACTTCACAATACTAAGCCTCTTCACATTATGTGAGATAATACATAACAAATTATAATTTAGCATCCCCGACCTTCAGAAGATTTACAAAAAGAGGTAGAAAACTTTTATCTGGAAGATCTCATAGTAAAGCTAAGTTTCAGAGGGTTTGCCTTAAGGATTAGCCCACTAAGCAAATGGCTACACATCTAATATTAGGAAGAAGCTTATTCAGGTAAGGCAAGAATTTAAAAAATCTGTCATATTTTGGATGTGAAACTAATTCTTTCAATATTATTACCTCAATTACTTTAAAACTCTTCAGAAATCCAAGTAAAAGATTGTGGATAAGCAAAGTGCTTATTTGCAGAAAGGTGAAATTATTACAAGAGCATCAGTGACAGGATAAGGCTAAGATAAAAACAAATACTGTTTAGATAAGCAAAAAATCTCACAAAAACCAAACCAAGGCATATCATTATCACTTTAGATGAACATTTCTTTAGGAGTTGAAGGAAGTCTCTTAAAAAGCTGAGGAAATTAAATCCCTCCAAATCTTTATGTAAAAAAGCAAAATTCAAGCATTCCAATTATAGAACTTCAATTAAAAAGACACACCCTGCTTAATTTTAAATTTTATCCAATGTGACAAAGATTAACAAATGACTTTCATTAAAACACGAGGCCAATGGTCTTTTAGAGCTTCAGTAAGCTGCTCAGGCACCTTTTCTCTCATACAATCTACTTTTATACATTAGACCTCCTCAATTGGCCACTCTCAGTTCCTATTTTTAGTAACATTGTCAGGGAACAGACTTATCCCTGTAAAGATGCTTGTTATGTACTGACAATTGGCTAAGTACACATTTTACAAAGTCTACCAAACTGCAATATAAAATCAGTTTTGACAATTCTGTGTATCTTCATGTGAAGAATCAATTTGTAATTTAGAAACTATTAGCTCAGAGTTTTTAAAAGGACTTAATAACTGGAAACATTGTGGTTTATGTCCAATGGCCTCACACCAGGCCTTCTGCATTACCCCAAATATGATGCTGTCTTCTTCTACAAGCTAATGCTCTTGGGTGATAGTTTGTAATACTAAAACTCACTCTTCAGGTTAGTGTCCATCAGCAGCATGCACCATCTGTTCTGTCACCCCAGCAGAAAGAGAGCACGTATCACTGCTCTAGACACACATCTGTAAACTTGCACACCAATTTTAATCTTAACAAGGAATTTCAGTGCCTTAGTGGTTTTAAGTTAAAAGGATGGTTCAAGCCTTGTGTTCTTTGTTCTTCAGGGTTGTGAATAGCTTATTGGAAGACCCAGAACCTTTTGGATCTGTGAGGTAGTAGGCTTAAATCCCCAGCATGCATAGATCACACTTCTCCGAAGTTGGTATGGCCTGTTTCCTTGGCATGTTCCCTTGCTTCTGCTTGTCCAGTTAGTCCCTTTTGACATATCATGCATCGCAGGGTGAAGCGATTTATGTCAGTAAACTGTCTCTTTCTTCTAGCTTCATCTGCTAATTCCAGTGCTTGTACAAGGACAATATCGTCATTAGAGGAGAAAATGGTCAGAGGAGGGGTGTCTGGGTCAGCAAAGTTACGCTGAAGCGGGTCATAGTGGACGCCATCATAAATAAGCAGGACCCTTTTAGCATATCCTGCATCTTCCCCAAAACGATCAATTCTTACTGTCTGTGTATCTACTACACATATTTCACACTGATAATATTTAGACAAAATTGATATCTCAATAGCTCCTCCCCAAGTATCATCCCTTTTGATCCATT
Source organism: Sturnira hondurensis (assembly GCF_014824575.4). Lineage (NCBI taxonomy): Eukaryota > Metazoa > Chordata > Mammalia > Chiroptera > Phyllostomidae > Sturnira > Sturnira hondurensis. Next base: position 118,942 of record NW_028089713.1, on the reverse strand, counting down.
CACAGTACTCTTGATTAGTTTTTCCTAGTATTGCTTCACTATAGAAATCTGGATCACTTGCTACAATTTGTGCTATGAGGCGTCTCATCTCAGGGGCACAAGCTGGATTCAAGACTCCTCCTTCAACAACATAGTATACACTGGTAAAGAGGCAAGAGTTGTCGGCTGGTACCACGGTTCTGGTAAGCACAGGCAAAGTTTCCCTGACATAACTAGGAGCACCATGTCTGGTAAATGCAGGCGAACTGTGGGGCCTGGCTGGGTCTTCTTCAACGATCAGCATGTCGCCTGTTAAAAATAAAACACATCCAGAACTGGGGACAAATTATAGATCAAACTGAATGTTCACTAGCCAAGTCTGTAAATTACAAACAGAAGGAGTTAAATTATAAGCTGGGAGAACGTAGCTTTGCAAACAAGTGACCAGGAATATGCTTCTTGCTCACTGAATCTTCATCAAGTTCAAAACAAAGAGCAAAACCACTTTAGGTTGCATTCCAGTTTTGTGAGGGGGCCTAAGTTATACACCTTTATGGTTACTTAAAAAGACACATTTAAAGAATAAAATTTCCCTATGCTCCCTCTGTATTTAAAAAGCACAAATCTTCCTCAAGGTATTTATCATAGACTAGGCCACTAGGTGGTTCTCTTCTCTCTGTAAAGTTATCTAGCCTTTTCGGTGTTTATAGGATCCTGGATACAACAGCAGAAAATTTTAATGAACAATATTGCTGTTCCTGGACAGGAAGAGCTGCTGTTATTTAGAACTTGAGAGAGCCTTCAGTGGATGGTAAAAGCAAACTCTAAAGTGCGTACACCTGTCAAAGTCAGTTTGTATGTAGGAGATAAACAGGAAAGCAAGAAAGAAAAGTATCCTGCATCCTTTGGACCTGCTATCTTTATTTAGTGATAAAAGGGGAAAGAACCATTAGGACAAATAAAATAGATCCTACTTTTTTTTATACTTTTGTGGATGCCGAGGGAAAACCAAATGAGTGACAAGTGTTCAAAGATAAACCAGAAAGCGGACGGAGGAAGAGGGGACTCCAAAGGCTTTGAGCTTCTCACATAGTTTGGAATCTCTCCATCTCTTTCAACCATAGGTGAAGTCAAGCGGTTGCTAGGCACTTATCCGGGCCTCTGTCAGAATTCTCCATGCTTTACAATACCCTTATTCTGGTTCTCAAAGCCCTGGGCTGACCAACAGCCACTGACTTGACCATATCTCTGTTCTCCCTCACGCCCCTTGCTGTCCTCTCAGGACTTCCCCTGGCCCCAGAGTCGATCCCCTTACCTGATTGGATGGGCAAATCCCCCAGCATAGTGTCCCCGTTGCTGAGATCCAGGCACTCGGGTGGGTATCCGACCAGGATACGCTGACAGCCAGGGGCGATCCCGGTGATTGCAGCAATTTGGCCTTGGAGTTCTCGCACCCGGGTCTGGCTGGACAAATCCTGCAAAACATAGGTGCCATCCTTGGCTTTGCAGCGGAGCCGCCACATCGTGTTGGTTAGGCCACCCATAGGCCAGGCACCAGCGGGGCCGGCCTTGGTCCCGGCAGCAGGATGGAAGACGCCGCCGGGACAAGCAGCCGCGGGGTGGGCTCCAAAATGGCCACCCTTTGCCGGGCCAAACATCGCGAGATGTCGCTGGTGGCTACTGTTTTCGCAATACTTTGGTGCTGCTTCTGTTGAAGCGCCTTAAGTAGAACTAACTCTCTTCAAGTGACAACTAGCTTTTGTCCCCACCCTTCGGGAGCCGAAGGATGAAGGTTTTTCAGTATTCCTCAAGAACAAAAGGCTGGCTACCTGTAAAACCAGTGAGGTGCCCTCCGCGTCGGCGGCATATATGCTCAAGGAAAGAGGGCGGGGAAGGAGCTGCTGAATCCAGTACATTGGAATGTAATCTTGCACTTACTAAGGTCGGAAATTATTAAGTTGGGGCTTCTAAACCACCCCGGGAGAAACAGAATCATAGTTCAGGACACAAATGAATGCCAAGAATGGTCAGTGAGTCAAAGGACCTGCCAGAAACAACCAGATACTCGTGAATAAATTCATGGCTACAGCAAACATTGACTCATTGAGGTTAAGGGATGACTGGCCTTTCCACCTGCAAGGGACTGTAACTTGAAAACGTCCATTTGCCACATCAGAAAGAGCAGTATGAGGTCAGCCTCCTACTGAGCTATTGCCCTAGGCCCTAGGGCAATTGATACTTCAAGGGAGGCGGTGGCAGTATAAGGAGAAGGAACGAAGAGGATTAATGTGTGTCACCCGCATTCCAGTTCAGGCTCTGAGTATACAAACACAGAGAAGATTCCACTCCTGCCTTCACTATAATAAATAATCACTGTAATCGGAAGAGAGGGTGGGGTGTAAAGAACACATAACCACTGAATTTCACAGCAACAGGATAATGCTAGATTATGTGACCCTCTTCAACCCTGGGTCCCTAGAACCAAGGACCGGCCCTAGCAAAAAAACGCTCAATAAACACTTGCCGAATGGATAAAAAAAACTTGTAGAGGCACAGAGTGCAATTATAAAATACTGAGAGTTGTAATAGGCCTTAAAGAAGAGATACTGTTGGAGGTGGTTAGAGGATGAATTTAATCTGCAGGTGGAGGAATAAAGACACTTCTGAACTTACCTCTCTTCCAAGAAACCCATACTCATTCCTTTTTTCTTTTTTCCATCCTGATAGAGCACAAGCCCAAACCTGCGTAGAGGGGTTTGTCAACATAATCAAGCATCAATCAGACTTGGGGCAACTGAAAAGTTCACACGAAATGTGCAAACTCACCTCCACTGTAAAGCCTCTACCCCTGAATGTTGTATGAAAGCTTTGAATCTTTTCACATCTTTCACGACCCATTTTCCTGCTGGAGCGTTTTCCTCTTTGGTTCTTCAATATGACCATAACAGAAAGTATAGCGTGGGAGGAAGGAGGGAGAATAAAGGTAGCTAGAAGTCCACTGGAGTATGTGGAGGGGTCCAGGGAAGCTCGCGGTTGAGCGATTAGTTGGTTTTCTGAAGTTAGTGTGCGGGGAAGGGGAAGGATATACGCAATCAGCTCAAGTATTGCGGTAGACTACTCTAGCCAAGAACCTACTAAATTTACGTTCCAATTTATGACTCTCACGAGGTACCGCTGAGATTCACGGAAGGGTTAAGCGGCGCAACGTTTTCTCGTCATAAAAACTCACGCCCTCTCATACGTTTTAGTCCACTCTCGCGAGAGTATAAAAAAAAACTATGCTTTTAATAAACCCCGCCCCCAGCCCTATTAGTTGCCAAGCAACGAGGCAACCAACTGTGTTGGGAAACAGGAACTCGCACTCTTTCGTGTCCTGTTCACAGTTCCATCCTCCTTCAGGAGAAGGTGCGAGGATTTCTGCTTGAGCCCCGCCCTTTGGAGTGTGTGGGCCCTGGATTGGTCGATGATTCTCTCCAGGTGAGCACCGACGTGGGGGTGGGTGGAGCCAGGCTGTGGCACTAAAATTGCTGGCGACCAGAGTACCGGGCCCCAGGCTACAGTCTGTGGGCTCCTGTCTGCCGTGTTACGGGAGAAGTGCCGGGGCCACTGCCAGGAGGGACTTTAGGGATCGTAGGGTGAGCGACAGCTGTGCAGAGAGCTCATGGAAGATCCCAGGGAGGTCAGGAGGAGGGGGGCTGCGTGCACCCGGATGAGGTGCGTGCCTTGCTGTTCGGGGAAGTGCGGGCCCCCAGACCTAGCCCGGAGTATGGACATTCAGAGACTTGGAATCGCAGCTGGTGTTTGGATGGAGGATTTGAGTGGTCAGTGGAAAAACAGTGCAATATCCTTAAAGGACCTTCCTTCCTCAGGGGTTCCTTATCTGGGTTTGAGGGTGAGCTCGGGGCTCTCCTACCCCATTTCAAGTCAGGATTTTACCTTTATTCTGTAGGTGACCTTGAGGAAGTCTTTTACCGCCTCTGTGCCCCAGTGTTCCTTCTATAGACTTTGTAACGAGTAGATGGGGAGAGGGTGCGGAGCAAGAGTTTGAGAGTAAGAACCGCGGAGAAGGTGCTGTGCTAGAAATGGGGTGTCCAGTTACAACTTTTCCTTCTGAAAACAAGTTTGATATTTTCCCACTTTCTAATTTTTGGCAGGACTGAATCCTACCATTGGATAGCCATTTCTTTGTGATAATGAACTTTATCTGTTCACAGCCCACCTCACACCCCAACTACTGCCACTTCTCTCCCCAGGTTCTTAAACTAGAATTTGAAGTCAGGAAGGAAGTCGGATTGAGCCACTTAAGTTGATTGACCTCAGTGGCACTTTTTCAGTCTGTAAAATGGGAAGAAGTAATTATGGTAGCCTTACTATAGGTTTCCATCTTTGGAAGGATTGGGGAAATAATTTATGTGAATGTAACTCCCAAATCAGCATTATAAACGCATTGTTCTAGTGCTGTATTGATACGTAGATGAGGAAACAGAGGGGTCAGAGTTCATGACTTATCCTCTGGGCTTGTAGCTATTAACTGGAGAAAGAGGGCTGATCTTGACTCTTGGCCCAGAGTGTTTTCACTTTTCCACACTGATCCTCTTCCCCAAGTGTTTTGAAGGATGTCTTCTTCCTTCCCTTTCTTATATCCCTTTTGTCCCTTGCAGACGTTTCCTGAAGAGCTGCCATGTCTGGGAATAATGTATCTTCCTCAGAACAGAATAGCAGCTGTGAAACAAAAACCCCAAATCTTCGAATATCAGAGAAGAAATGTTGTAAGTTCTGGCAGAAAGGAGAGATTGCTTTCTCCCTGAATTTTATCTTGGGAATATTGTTGTAATCCTAGACTTTGCCGCCTGGTGAGTGGGGAATAATTCTTTGGTATGGGATTTAAAACAAGAGTCTACAAGGGAAAGTTCCTGATTGAAACAACTAGACCCAGCGAAATATTTGCCCCTGGGGCTAGACTGCTGGTGTATCCCAGCGTTTTCTTATTGCTTTGTTTTACTGAATCTCTGTCTTCTGAAGTATCTGCACACTTGTTGAAGGTTAGGGCAAACATTATTAGTACAATCTGTGGGTAAGGCCAAATGCCAGTATGCAGGGCCTTTGTTTCTTGGGCTACATATTGTGAGGGTGGTGCTCACTGTAGAAATGGCAGATAGGGCCCTGGCTGGCTGGCTGGCTCAGTGGATTGGGTGCTGGCCTGGGAAGCAAAGGGTCATTGGTTCGATTCCCAGTCAGGGCACACGCCTAGGTTGTGGGCCAGGTCCACAGTTGGAGGCGTGTGAGAAGCAACCACACACCGATGTTTCTCTCCTGTTTTTCCATCTTTTCTTCTCACTTGAAAAATAAATAAATAAAATCTTTAAAAAAAACCCTGCAGATAGGAAAAATAGCTCATTTCTACAGCTGTCAGTGGAATCAGCCCTAACGTTTAACTTTTCACTGTGTTTTGGGCACTTACTTTTTCACAGATTTAGCCTTTGAACTTTGCAAACTATGTTCCCTGCTAGTTCATCCCTCTGGGGACAGTTTCACACGAGTATTTTATTGCCAATTCTTTAGATAGAGATGGAATTAGTTCCAGAAGGTCCTGAGCTACTGAGCCCCATATGTCTTGGGGAACCTAAAAGAATGCTAAGCCTTCCTCAACGCTTCCAGATTGCATTTTCCTTTGGAACCCTATCAGTTAGCTCTTTTCACTTCAGCGGTTATATATATCAGCAGGTGGAAATACCCGAGCATCATGAGATCTGGAATCCTCTCTTGTTCAAAGCTTTCTCCAGAGTCTCGACCTTGATGTCATGCCCTTGTCGGTCTCGTGATTAATGATGATAATCTCTTTTCACCTGGCACTGAAGAGGCTTGAGGGGCTTTGGGTTGTAGCCAAGGCAGGTTGTTGGGATGTGATACTGGGGTTGGCGTACCTCTATGATTTGGGTCTCCTTTCTCTGCCAGGGCAGGAAGCTAGTTGCAGAGGGCAAATGCCCCACTGGGGATAACTAATATATTGTGGTGTTTGAGAGAAGCCCCTGGAGTCAGACTGCTTGGATTTGAAGCTGGGATTTAATACTTCCTAACAGTGTGTCCTTGAACAAGTTTGCCTATCTTCTTCATCCCTCAGTTTACTCCTTTTTAAAACTGGGACAGAGTGATGTGGAAATTAAATGAGTAAATATAGGAAAGCATTTACAAGAGTGTTGGGCACATAGCTATAGTGGCATTATTTTTTACTGGTGACTCTATTTGCATGTTGTGTTTGTTTTTTGAAGCATTGTATGAAAATTGAATTGTAGACTTAAATGCTGTGCTGGGAGCTCACTATTTAAAAGAACTCTATGAGGAATTATATTTTCAGTAAAGAATGCTTTCTCCTCTTGTTTGACCATATCGTAAACCCAGTTTGGGGGTACAGATGCACGTCTCAAAGAGAGGTACACTTGATTCAGAAGGGAGCAGAGAGCTGGTATGTGTATGTGTGGGGGGGAGTTGATAATTATGGCAGTCTCTGACCTTACTCGATGCCTAGTGTCAGTCCTTTTTTCTCCAAAGGAATCGCCTACTTGTCTTGACTCTTCTGCAGTTTTTCTTGCTTTGAGGGCTTTTGATTAGCCAAGGAAGCAGTAATCCCAGGTCTCAGGTTTTCTGGACTCTAATTCCTGGTTTGGGCTCTGATTCTCCTTTCCGAGCTCCGCCCTGTTCTGCCTCACTGGTAACATTTGGTTTATCCTAAAGCTACTGTCCTTTGTTTAACCCATTCTCCCCTTCTGGTTAGACTATGAGACTGCTAGAGCACAGTCAAAGGAAAAATACAGTTGTGAGAATACGTGTTAGTTCATTTCCTTTTCCTCTGTCATTTGCCTATATCTTGGAACAGGCTGACTTGGCTGCTCAGTGTTCACACCCACCAATTGCTTTATTAATAGTTCAACTATAATTCTCTTGCTGCTAATTACACCTGGGTTGGCTGACTTTGACTCTAGGAAGTGAGTGAGCTGGAGGATGAAAGAATTACTTTAGGGAGCCAAAACCTCTAAAGGAACCTTACTGGAGCTCCAGGCATTGTGGGGTGAAAGGGAGCGGTGATGGCCGAGGTGTTCCCTGCTAGTTCATCCCTCTGGGGACAGTTTCACACAAGTATTTTATTGCCAATTCTTTAGATAGAGATGGCAGGTGGGATTGCTGAGAGATGAAGCATCTGTATTCTTAAGCATCCTTATAGACCTCAACAGTACATAGCTCAGTTCCAGAAGGTCCTGAGCTACTGAGCCCCATATGTCTTGGGGAACCTAAAAGAATGCTAAGCACCTTAAGGTGCTCAGATGGCTGCCATCAGGGCTCTATGAAAGCAGGGATGTGTGCGGGGAGAAGTCTACATGCCTTTCTCTCTTTGTTTCATCTGTTCTTTAGTATTTTGATAGGTCTGGGACAGACAAGTTCCCATGTGTACCTTCCCTTAGCTGCAAGAGCAATGCATGTTCATAAACTATTCAAACAATACAGAGAGCAAGTGAAAAGTAAAAAATCCCTCACAGTTTCTCCCTCACAATTAGAAAGTCTAATTCTTTCCAGCATCTTATTCTGGTATATCCTATTAATGAAAAACAGTTCACACTGTACATATTTGGTTGTGCTGCCATTCTCTTTCTCCCTTTTAAAACTTACTTAAAAAAATGTATGGGACATTTTTTTCTCATGTCAGTACATCCAGATTTACCTCATTTTGCACAGTATTGCATTGTATGGATATGCCAGTCCCCCGCTGATGGACACTGCCGTTTCTAGTTTTCCACCATCACAAACAATACTGCACACACTATTGCATGTGTGTGCCAGCTACTTTTCTACAGAAATCATAAAAAAAGATAGATACATTTAAAATGTTGATCAGCATTATTAATATACTGCCCTACGAAGTTCTGTCATTGTAAACTGATTTTAATGTTTCAAAGTACTTAAAGAACTTGTACTTTAATAAGAACTGATTTTAATGTTTTCAAGTACTTAAAGAACAGCTGCACTGATTAATGAAAACATTAACTTTCTTGGTGCTTTGCTGCAGAACTTGGATATTTTGTACCTATCCAAGGAAATAGTAGGAAATAGTTGGAAGTTTTAGGACTTCTGTGTGGTTGCCTCTCCTGTGCCTCCTACTGGGGACCTGGCCCATAACCCAGGTATGTTCCCTGACTGGGATTCGAACCAGTAAATCTTTGGTTTGCAGGCCGGCGCTCAATCCACTGAGCCACACCAGCCAGGGCCGGAAGTTTTAGGACTTCTGATGAATAAAAATAAGCTATTACAAATGAAACACAATGGACAGCATGTGTCCAAAAATGTTGGGTCTACTTAGAACAAACAGTGGAAGAAGACCTTGGTCATGAAGAGGCTGAGAACCATTGGCCTTCTGGACCACTCTTTAGGAACTGGTTTGAGTGCATGGCTGTGCTCAAACTGCTGGCCAGTGCTTGTGCCTGGGGCTGGAAGGGCCATTCTGAAACCAGGAGTCTGGTTAGAGCCTGGTCCTTGACCTTGACTTTCTACTGTGGGTCATGCTCTTCACCTCTCTGAGCTTGAGTTTTTCTGCCTATAGGAGAGAGATTAATCAAGCCCTCATCTCCTCCGAAGTGTTCATGAAGGGAAAACAAGTCTAAGATTGAGAAAGTGAGTTAAACCTTGTTTAAAGAAGGTAGAAGAGAATTTCAGGATTGAAACAACTTTCCATTGTATGCCAGCGGATGTGTCATATTGTCTCTGGAATTAATCAGTGTGAAATACTGAAATGAAGTTGGTGGCTTTATTTATTTATTTGTTTAATTTTAATTGTTCAAGTATGGTTTTCTGTCTTTTACTCCCATCCCAGCACCACCCCCCAAGTCCCTCCCAGGTTTTATTTTTTAATAGGCAGAACAGTATGTTCCTAGTTCTGCTCATGTGGCAATTTTAGATAGGAAGTGTAATTTAGTTGTATTCCGGAAAATGAGAAATCCTGGTTGGCAATGTGTGTGGGTGTGTTGTGGGCAGAAGCAGGAAGTGTAGTGGTTGGGGGCACTGTGGGGGTACCTTAGAGACCTGTGTTTTCTTTTGGTCTGAGCCCTCTCTGTCCAGTTTGGTAAACACAGAGCAGCTGGTTACCTCCCAGGTATTAGTGTATTTTCAGCCTTAGAGAGGGTATCAGGATCTTTGGGGGAAGTGCCTAATGGGCTGGAAGGTGAGACAAAGCAGGCCTAGAAGCAGGTAATGAGCCAGATCATGGGGGATTGAGAAGAGTGAGGCACTGAGCTGGAGAAAGTGAAGACTCAGGAGGATTTAGCTACCAAAACCTGAGGCAGCTGATCCCAGGTAGACAGGTCTGCCTGACGTGGGTCACAAGTCAGGGATTAGCATTAGCTGAGGCTGCAGGGTGAGTGCTGCAGATTTGGACAGGTGAAAATCACGTCTGGAGCCCAGGCCAGGCATTTTCCATGTGCACAATGGGTAAAGGGCAAAAGCCAGGCCCCCTCTGTTCGTGAACCTATCCCTCCCTCACCACTTGGGCCGTGTTTTGGCTTCTGAGTACTTCATGCCAAACACCCCTAGGAAACTCTCTTTCATCGAGATCTTTTTATGTTCTTTTCCCAACAGATAAAAGATGAAGTTTCCATCCAAGTGCCCCTATTTTAGCCTTATGGGGCCACCTAGTCCCAGGATAGAGCAGCAGCAACAACTTGCAGGGCGCCCTTGGGAAAGCGGTGCTGGGGAGCGAAGGTGGCTCTTTTCCCCCTCCTGTCGTCACTTTTCACGTGGAGACGCCAGCAGAGTCTGAGCCTCCTAGACGACCTCATTTGGGCCTTGACCCTAGGAGAGTGGCTGGCAGCAGTGGGGGGCCCTCACCTACCCCCCCTGCTGAGCCAGACCCTGTGAGCAAGCAAGCTGAAGAGAAATCATGGGGTCTTTTTATGGGGAAAAGCCACGGAGGAGGCTCCAGCTCTCCCTAATGTCTTACTGTGTGTCCAGAGGCAAGTCACCTGACTGACTCTGAGTATCTAGTTTGCCCTGCCTGCCCAGTGAGACCTATGTGGATAAAGGAGTATTCCTAAAACAAGTTTCCTAAGGAAGGGTGGGCCAATTCCTGCTTCTAAATTGTCTTGCTTTCATAAGGGCCATCGAGGCAGGCTGGCTGTGATGCCCTTGTGGGCTAAGCTTTACTAAAACTTCCTGAGGTCTAGTCAGAACCTGTGTCTAGTAGGCTTTTCCACAGTAGTCTAAATCTTACTGTGGTTTAGAAATTCTGACTTCAGATCATGTCCTGAGTGCAAGGCCTAAGCAACTTGAAGCCAGGCTCTTTTGTGGTGGGCAAGCTAATTCCTGCCCGTGGCTCTGAAGGGATAAGTGAGGTCCTCAGCTGAGACACTCTGTTGGACCTGTATCGGAGTCTGCTCAGTTCTGCACTGGTAGGGTCTCCAGATACAGTGTCATCATTCTTGTGTTAAGCAAGGTGCCATGGTTACTGTCTTTTGAACTGTTTCCCCGTTGGGTACCTCTGTGAAGACCTTGGTCATGTGGGAAAAACATCTCTTCTTTTGGGAACTTTCTGCAAGTCTATATGATCCTTTAACTCTTTCAGGAGGGATTGCCTGATAATTCTTCACTTTGCCTTCCCTGTCTATCTGGGCCATTGCCTCACTGAGGTTTCTGGGGATTAAATAATAATATAACTATGAAGTTGATAGCCCAGTGCATGAACCTCACTTGGCCCCTAGTCATTTACTTCTATTCTGTTCTAGCATGGGCGTCCTACATGACCAACTCCCCGACTCTCATCGTTATGATTGGCTTGCCAGCCCGGGGCAAAACCTATGTGTCCAAGAAACTCACACGCTACCTCAACTGGATTGGGGTGCCCACCAAAGGTAGGTGCAGCTCATTCATTCTTTGGGAAGGGAAATGGTCACAGGCCTCTGGGGGTTTATTCTTGGCATCAAGGCTACAGGGTGCTCCTGTAATAGCAGTAGCAGTTGCTTACCGATTTATTGAATTTACTCCCTGTTCACAGGCTTGTTTCCTTCTGGCCTAGTTGTGAGAAAATGCCTTTGATAGTATACACTTCACATTTTCAAAGCCCTTACATATATATCATCTTGTTTAATCCTAGCAGTACCCCTGTGAAATAGCAGAAGTGGCTGAGGAAATTGAAAAAGACTCAGTTTAAAATTTCCCCGAGGTCTGTAAGTCTGAACTTGAGTGCAACTTAACTCTTAATCTGGTATTGTTCCCAGCATACCTTGGTGCTTTTTTCATCACCTTGGCCACTCTGACATTAGATCAGGATGTTCCCTTTGGTGCTCCTCATTGCACTGTTTCACGGCTGAAGGGTGTTTGTTGGTGTCTTCTGCAGTGTTTAATCTCGGGGTTTATCGGCGTGAAGCAGTCAAGTCCTATAAGTCCTATGACTTTTTCCGGCATGACAATGAAGAGGCCATGAAGATCCGCAAGTGAGTCTTCTTAGGCCTCACCTTCTTGGCCGTCACAAGAGTGGGTGTGATGGGGCTTAGTTTTCCTTTCAGTAAATATCCTGTGGAGATTTTAAGTGAAAGTTATTTTCTGGACTGGTCAACTTTGGGCTTGGGTGGGTAGAAGAATGGCTTGGGGAGATACACGCACACTCATAGGTTAGGCCTTCAGAAGGATAAGATGTATGCATGGGGCAAGGGAAAGGAAAAGATGGAGGAGGATATAAAAATCTCAGTGGGAAGTTGAAGGGTCTTGTTAGGGAAGTTTTTGAACAGTGAGAAAGCCAAGCAGGAAGGAGCGCGACTTCTACAGCAACTGAACTGCTCATGTCTCGGGCTGTGTCTGAGCTTGGCCTCACTGCACTCCTCTTGCTGATTTCCTCTGCTCTCATGGCAGACAGTGTGCTGTCGTGGCACTGGAAGATGTTAAGATGTATCTCACTGAGGAGAGTGGGCAGATTGCGGTAAGCCTTACCTACCTCTTCCCATCTTGGTCTCTGCCCTCTCAAGCCTCACCTTGGGTCTGCCCGGGTGGGACCCCATTTCTTGTGCCCTGCTCTTCTACCTTGTGGACTCTCTTCCCAGGTGTTTGATGCCACCAATACAACCAGGGAGAGGAGGGACATGATTTTGAATTTTGCCAAGGAGAATTCCTTCAAGGTAGGATCTGACTTCATGCTGGAGAAAGAGGAATGAGTGGGGGTGGGAGTTAGAAGGACCGTGTGGATCTGTCTGACTCTGACGAGCGAGGACAAGGTTGGCTCTCTGATTCTGTCCGTATGGGGCATGCCCCCAGTTCTTGAGTGTTTTCTCGCGGGTCCTTTCTCAGACCCTTAGCCTGTGTGTCTGAGGCCCTGGGGATGTGGTAAGAATTATTTTTAAATGAAGAGGCCTTGAAGGCACTTTCATTAAAGAAAATCCTCTGGAATGCGGAGGCTGGGGTGGTGCAAGTGTGAGCACGTGCTCCTGATGAACAGCTGGGCCATTTTTGATTCATTTATTACTGCCTTCTCTTCCTGGCCAGGTGTTCTTTGTGGAATCTGTCTGTGATGATCCTGATGTCATTGCTGCCAACATCCTGGTGGGTGACGCTCCTGCATACCAGCACCTCTTTACCCTGTGTGCCTTCTGTGTGTGGAGGTGTGGTGGGGAGGGGGCCGGGGAGGGGGAGAGTCAGCTGGGTAATGAAAGAAAGAAATGGACAAGTTTAACATCACTGACTGATCTGTTTGATCTGCCAGAACGCCATTTTGTACTTCCACATTCTTGGGAGAGGGAACTGAGGCTTTGACGAGTAAAGTATGGAATAGTTGTTGAATGGAGACCAAAATTTAGATTGTAGGATTTCCAGCCCAGTGTTCTGGGTGTTAGCTGGATACTGAGACCTAGGAGTTTTTAAAAAATAGACCAGACTTTTCATTATCTGTCAGGGGTAGATGTCACCTTCTAGGAAGGTCATCAGCCCAGCCATTGTGTACCAGTCAGGCCAATGCTCAACCCACACTGAGTGCCTCATGCCCCATGTGGGCACAGTATAAACCAGTGCCTGTTTGATGGGTTGTGCTGTGCCGAGTAGGCATCCTTGCACGGTATTGTGATGCTGTCCCAGCAACATGGGAACTTGTGATGGTCTAAAGTTCTAAGAAATAGGCATCTGGTCCAAAGCAGGCATGCAACAAGTCAAGCAGCCTATTCTAAATGGTTCTGGGGAGAAATTGAAGCACATTCTGTTTCCCCAGGAAGATAAAAGAAGGGGTTGGGAACCAGTAGCAGCTTCGGCTGCATGATAGCCACTGTGCTGCAGCCAAGGACAGGCACATGACTCCCCAGTTGTCTTTCCCTTCTTGGTTGCCAGGATCATAGGACCATGTGGGGGTGGTGCTCAGAGAACGGGGGTTGCCAGCACTGCAGTGAAACGCCACTACTGTAGACTTCCTTTTCTTTATTTAGCAGTGCCTATTTGCAGGAGGGCTATTGAAGGCAGACCTCTGACCAGGTCCTGCTCTTCTGTGATTCCAGGAAGTGAAGGTGTCAAGCCCTGATTACCCTGAAAGGAACAGGGAGAATGTGATGGAGGACTTCCTAAAGAGAATTGAGTGCTACAAAGTCACCTATCGACCCCTTGACCCAGACAACTATGACAAGTAAGGTTTAAGGCCATGGCTCAAAGGGCATAAATAGGGATCTCATTTGAGAAAAGAGCCTCTCTCTCTCTGTCTCCAAACTTCCTTCTGACATTCCAGCCCCATAGTGTTTCTATCACTCCAGAGAAACAAGGTGTGGATTTGTGGCCTCTTTGTGGGTTACATGTTATACTTGCACCCTGAAGTTTGTTTTTTTTTAATCATCAATCTTTTTCTCTGTCCTCTAGAGCAGGGTGTCTCAATCTTAGTGTTATTGACATCTTGAACTGGGTAACTCTTTGTAGTTGGGGGTTGTCTTGTGCATTGTAGGATATTTAGCAGCACCCTGGCCTATCTGCTCACTAGATACCAGTAACTTTCAACCTGTGACAAACAAAAATGTATCCTGACATTGCCAAATGTCCCTGGGGAGCAAAATCACCCTCGGTGGAGAAGCATTGCTCTAGATCATAAATTTTGAGCTAGGGTATTGTAGGACACCCCTTAGAACTGTATCATCAGTTTTTGATAAATTTAAAAAGTGTATTATATATTAACACACGTGTTATACATTATATGTACATATAGATATGTAACAATACACATATAAAACATACACATGTATATGCATGCAGTATATATTATTTGTTATGTGTAATCTGTAACAGAAAACAGATAACATATTACATATATAAGTAAAACAGGTAAAGTCCTCAGCAACATGCTTGGCTTAGGGAAGTGTCTGATCAGTGCTAGCTGTCATTACCGTGGCAGCATCTGACAGCAGAGTGGTATACAGTGTAGGTTAAGTTGATATGTGTGAGGTATAGGAGCCATAGCAAAATGTCAAGTTCAATTTGAAGAAAGATGTGTGCACATGGAAAGCTATGAGAATGTGGCCTTTGAAAAGGGAAGTGGTCAGAGCAGTTATCAGCTCTGTTCAAATACAAATACAGCCCTGTAGCCAAGCAAAGGAGACAAGTGTACATAACCCACTGTTTAATCACTTCAGTGGTCTGCTTTGAGTCAGTTCCTTCGAGGGGCCACCCAGAATGTTACTATTTGGAGGGTTTTTTAAAAAAGATTTTATTTATTTATTTTTGAGAGAGGGGAAAGGAGAGAGAAAGACAGAGAGAAACATCAATGTGTGGTTGCCTCCCCTGCGCCCCCACCTGGGGAGCTGGCCTACACCCCACACTGAATGACTGGGAATCATTCTCCAGCCACCTGTTGATTCCCAGGCCAGCGCTCAGTCCACTGAGCCACACCAGCCATGGCTGGAGGTATTCTTTATACAGAGGTTGAAAACCACTGCCCTAGACATGGCATAATAGTATATACTTTAGTTACCCCCAAAGTCCTACACAGTAAAATATTCTGGGAGAATGTGTATGTGTCTGTGTGTGTTTATAGATGTTCTCTCTGTTGGTAGGTTTATGGGTGATTTTTATCCACATCATTCTCCCTTTATTTTTGAAACTTGTTTGGAATAAACACTTATTATTTTTATAATGAGGTAAATTCCATGGTGGCCACAGAGCACACGATCCATGGAAGTACCTTTGAGAGAGGCATGATTTAGGTAGGTGCTGGGAACGCACAGAGACCTCCATGCCTCTGCCTCCCCCTGCCCCCGCCCCCTGCCCCCTTACTGGTGATGTTGCACTCTGGCCAGGTCTCCACCGCCCCAGGTGGGGGTTGTGCTTCTCACCTAATTTCAAGGTTAGCAAAACCTTCAGGTCATCTAGTGTAGCCCCTGAGGGGAAGCCTGAATTGTTTATCATACTTACTACATTCGTGATAGAGTGTAGGCACTGAGGGGCAGACCAGAAGTTTGGGAGATTTTGTTCATCTTAGTTCTGAGGAGCACTTCAGCTCTTACCATTCTGCTTCGTAAATGTGGGTGGGGCTGCAGCCGGAGGGGAGGGAGAGCTGCTGTCAGCTTGTGAGTATCTGTGGAGTCCTTTCTCCTGCTACTGTTTGCCTCAGATTTTCATACCAGGGGACTTTTTCTTCCATCAGGGATCTTTCTTTCATCAAGGTGATAAATGTGGGCCAGCGGTTTTTAGTGAACAGAGTCCAGGACTACATCCAGAGCAAGATAGTCTACTACCTCATGAATATCCACGTGCAGCCCCGCACCATTTACCTTTGCCGGCATGGAGAGAGCGAGTTCAATCTCTTGGGGAAGATTGGGGGTGACTCTGGCCTCTCCGTGCGGGGAAAACAGGTGAGTAGTTAGCCAGCAGGTCGAATTTCCTAGGGTTAGAGTTTTTCCTAAATTCCACCAAGGCTTAGGATCAGGATGTGGTTTTGGATGGTCAAGCAAATGCTAAACATATTTTCTTGTCCACTGATTCTAGCTCTGTATTGAAGTGTGGATTACTTGGAACCATTTCTGCTGTGGTAGCTCAACCATCAGGTTTTTATTGGGTACAACTTGTGTGCTTAGCAGAGTATAGGGTGCTCTGGTTGACACTGGTTTCCAGCTTGGGTTAATTGCTTGTATCATCTTCCAGATTTTGACTGCAGTCATACACATTGGCCCTTATAGGCTGAGTTAACAGTTGTGTGTATGTGTGTGTGTGTGTTTTCTTTTAAAAAATTTTTATTCCAAACCCCAGTTTGCCCAAGCTCTAAAGAAGTTTCTGGAAGAGCAGGAGATAGCAGATCTCAAAGTGTGGACCAGCCAGTTGAAGAGGACTATCCAGACTGCTGAATCCCTGGGGGTGACCTATGAGCAGTGGAAGATTCTGAATGAGATTGATGCTGTGAGTAGAAAGTTTTGATGGCCAGTATGGTCTCCTGTTCAGGCAGGAACTTTCAGGAGTCACAATGTGGGCAGTTTTATCTAAAAACTAGAACCACCAAGTAGAAACTTTGAGGAAGCTGAAACTATGGCTGGTTTGGGAGGAAGCAGGAACAATTGCACCCCTAATTAGGGCTTCCTGTCTGCTTGAGCATCTGTGCCAAAAATGGGACCCAAACCAATTTTTGGGTGCCTGGGGAGAGTAGAGCTCCACTTGGTTCCTTGGTGTATTTTCTTCCTGGGAAAAGGAAATAGCTAACAACATTCATTTCTTTAATTTCTGCTTAGATCATTTGGCCAACTATTCTGAAAAAGTCCTTTCCAAATTTTTTCTTGGTTTTCTCTGTCCTTGAGCACAAAAGTAGGCATTTCCTTTTCTTCCTCTGTACGCTTTTATGCCTTCTGCAGGAAGTTTCGAGTCCTTTCAGTTTCTCCTCCTTCCCTGCTCCCTGTTCCCTTTGTCCTGCTGACTTTTCTTGACCTTTAAATTCCCCACAGTAGTAGGAGAAAGTGGCAGCTTATGCTAGAGAAGCCGCCTCCTCTCTGCAGTGGGCCTCACCCTGCCAGTCCCAGACACCCTGACCAGTCAGTTGCAGGACATGAAAGGACCCGGCACAGTGCCTGGCACGTAGTAAGAAACTAGTATTCTTCAGTGTCGTCTTCCTTATTGGGTGGGGCTGTGTGGATCAGTCTACCTCTGTAAGCCTGTGTGGTGCCTTGCAGGGCGTATGTGAGGAGATGACCTATGCAGAGATTGAGAAGGAGTACCCAGACGAGTTTGCGCTTCGAGATCAAGAGAAGTACCTGTATCGATATCCTGGTGGGGAGGTGAGATTCCCTTCATGTGGGGTGACTTCCCAGCCCTGTGCTGGGGGTTTAGGGTTAATTTGGGGAAAGGATTGAATACAGTTTTGGGGATCTAGAAAGCATACTTAAGTCATCATTTAGTTTATCCTCCCACCCTGGGTCATACTGTCTTTAATTCAGCTTAGGCAGTCAGATGCCTCATTAATTTGTAAAGATCTCTAGGGAAAAGATGGACAAGATATACAGTATTTGGTATATTGTAGAATCAATATGATCTTCCATTGTATTTGTTTATATTTTTTAAATTTTTTTACAGATTATCCAATTGTTGGCATATAGTTCATAATATTTTAAAATACTCTTGTATTCCTGTGGTTTCAGTTGTTAGATCTTTGGTGTATTTTTTAATTTTTATGTATTTTATTCTTTATTGGGGCAATGTTAGTTAATAAAATTATATAGGTGTACAGTTCTATAACACATCATCTGTAATGATCTTTTTACTTCTTTTTATTCCGCCTCCTCAATCACACCTCAAGGTGTGGATACTAAGTAAATATATGGGCTGTGAATGATTTCCTTATCATCTTCAGTGTTTTGGGCTGTTTCCTGGTCTAAGTGGCTTCATAGTTAGGGATGTGTGAGGCAAAGGTAAGTAAACAGTGTGACAGAGGTCCAGGAAACTCCTGAGAGCCCCTTGTCGCCTTATACTTTGCCTAGTTTTGGGGGGAAAACATGCTGAATTCAGATTTTCTCTTCTTGGCTCTAGTTTTTTCAGTGTGAATGTTACTCTCGAAAGGTCTGAATATTCTTAAGAGATACCAGGGTTGGGGGGGTTAGCAGGCGACCTGAAATTGCTGAACCTGCAGGAAGAAAGCCAGCCCGGGATGAAGGAGTAGTGGCCTCATTACTCTGGATGCAGCCACTGACTTGGCTGCCAGCTTGCACCCGGCCCCCTGCCAGCCTGCCCTACTTCCCCCCACAGTCATACCAGGACCTGGTGCAGCGGCTGGAGCCTGTCATCATGGAGCTGGAGCGCCAGGGCAACGTCCTCGTCATCTCCCACCAGGCGGTCATGCGCTGTCTCCTGGCCTACTTCTTGGATAAGGGTGCAGGTGCCATTGAGGGAAAGGCTGGGGGACATATTCGTGGGAGGGGACTAGACTTGGGATAGCACCAGGATCCCTGGCAACTGGACCTCTCCCTCTTTCACTCAAATTCAAGTACATTCTTTAGGCAGCAGTATGGGGCTCCCAGCAGCCACTGGGCCAACTATTTGCCGAATTGATGCTGCTGGTACAAATGCCCCCAGTAGAGAATGGTTGCTGCTGGAACTCCTCAGTCCCGCTTGGCTAAAGGGTAGCACTGAGCTGACACTCCTGGAAGCATCAGAGAAGCTGGATATTTCCAGCTTGCTCCTTTGACTACAAGGAGGGTGGTGTTTTAGAAGCATCTCCATCCTTTGGATTCAGGGTAGGACAGTTTCTGGGTAGAGCCCAAAGGAAGTGCTGCTGCCTTTTCTGACACTTCCTTTCCTGACCTACCTGATCTGCTGGGCAGCCCACAGGTTGGCCTCTGGTGGATCCTGGTGTGCCACCAGCTTCCTTTCCGTGGGGTCCTGGCTGCAGCACTTACTCCTGTTTTGTCTGCGTGGAAGGATCTAAGATGTACTTATTTCCTTCCTCAGCCATTTGGTAGCTTGGGTGGCTTCTTTGGTGGCCGTCTTGATAATTGTTTGGGGGTTAGAGGAGGAGATGTGTAAGTAGATCAAGGTAAAGAAAACCCATGAGCTCCTTAGATTCTTTCTTCCACTAGCTTGCCCATATTCCATACTAAGAGTCTTCCCTCACCTGGTCTTTCTGCTTTCAGATGAGCTACCGTACTTGAGGTGCCCTCTTCATACCATCTTCAGACTTACCCCTGTGGCCTACGGTAACTATGAGTTTAGGGGCTGGGCAGGTGGTGGGGATTGAAGAAGGTCAGGATTTTTGAATTTTCTTTGAAGTTTGTGTAGAGGTGCAACTTCATCACCCCTGTATACCAGGAGAGTTCCGTCAGTGCCTTCCACTTTTAAATGTATGTATGTATCTGGGAATGTATGCATTCTTTCATAGTATTCTTTCCCATACTGAAACTAAGGAATTTTTCTTTGAGCTTTTTCTCTGAAGGTCTCTTTGCTTGTTTCTGTTTTCCTAGGGTGCAAAGTGGAAACCATTAAACTCAATGTGGAAGCTGTGAACACTCACCGTGACAAGCCAGATGTAAGTATTTTCCTATAGGTGAACATACAGGCTCCTGAGTCTTTGAAACTTTGGCATCAAGACACTGGGGTTTCTTTTATGTACCAAAGAAAAACAAGTCCAGAACTCATATCCTGTATAGCCTGCTTACTTCCAAAAGGAAGAGATGTTGGAATTACTATTTTTTAAGATTAGTACCTCTCTCATGAGTCTTGACCTTGCAAGCTCCTGGAAATACAGTTAAATATGCAAAGTATTTGGCTGGAATGAATTGCAAATCCCCCCAGGAAGAGAACCTCTTAGAAAGAAGGATTTAGAAGAACCTTTAAGGTAGGGTGAAGACGTATGGGTTTGTTCCTAGGTCTGTCCTGTTAATCTGTTTGTTCTTAAATAAGTCCCTTTCTTTGTCCCTCTTTACTGCTTTGGAGTATGATGCTCAAGGAGCTTCTCTTTCTACAACCCTTTGGCTTTCTGGGGCTAGGGGGCCAGGCCATGGCCCACGTCCTATGAGGGACGCTGTCCTAGAGGAGTAGCGGTGGAGGAAGTCATGGTTATAAGCGTTATTTAACCTTTATGAGTGAGCTTTTGTCTTGGCTTTCATCTGTGTGGTATCCCTCCATTTCCAATCAGAACAACTTTCCCACGAGCCAAACCCCTGTAAGGATGAGAAGGAACAGCTTTACACCTCTGTCCAGTTCGAATACAGTAAGGCGTCCAAGAAATTACAGTGTTGGGAGCCGGCCCCTCAAGCCCCTCAGTCCTCTCCGCGCCCTGGACATGCAAGAAGGGGCCGACCAGCCGAAGAGCCAAGTCAGCATTCCGGTGGTGTAACTGTGTGTTTCCCTCCAGTCCTGGCCTCCTGCCCTTGTCACTAATCACCAGAGAATCATTTAACTTCCACCCCCCACCCTCAACACCCCACCATGAATCTTAACACAGAACATGAGGACGTGTGTTTTTAGACCAACCTCATCTATTCTGCATTGTGAAACATCTCCCCATTTAGGGGCACATTGATGAGTTGGGTGTTTGAGAACAGGTGCTCATTCTGGGTGGTCTGGAGGAGGAGGAAAAGGGATAATCACCTTTGGGATGACAGCATACCTGGAGCTGAGGCTGAGCACGGCCAGTACACTTGGTTCTTCTCAGTCCCTGGTGTCTAAAGTCACTAAAGTTCTTATGGTGGTACAGTGGGGGTGGGGTGGAGGGGGACACAGAAACCCATTTTCCTTTTACCTTTGTCTCTTCGAGGTGTGCTTTGCTCACAGTTCTTACCTGCCTGCTTTCTTCCCCCTCCCTCATCTCCCTATTGGGTTGCCCATTGTGATGCATGCCATTGTCATTGTAGTGTCTGTCTAGGAGGGAGGGGAAGGTTGTGGAGAGAGAAGTCCAGGTGCCATTGATTTCTCTCAGCAGAGGGCCCAGATGGATGTGGAGGAGGGTGGGGACCCTTTCTTTTCCCTCGTGCTTCTCTCAAGCCATGTCCTGACAGGGTCAGCCTAGGCTACGGAACATTCACAGGCACTCTGGAGCCAGTAGGTGGATATAGGGTGAGAGTTCTTGCGTCCTTTCATGGGAAGTAATCCTAAGGCTTTGATGCCGGGGCGGGGGGGGGGGGGGAAGCTGGCTCTGAGAATGTGGGAAATATCTTGGTTTGTGTTTTTCACTTCACTTTTGGAGGCTGTGGAGTGAAGTTTAGGGCATTATAAGGGCCCCTAGCCGCTACAGGGCTATTTTGGAGCAGGTCATTCATTTTCTTTGCTGCTCCCAGCTTCTTTGCTACCCACTGCCAGCAAGTGACCTCTGGGGCTGTTTAGGTGGACACTCACCACTGATTCAGGAGTCACTACTGATGTTTGAAGTGCTCAAGTCAAAAGGCAGAGAAGAGTTCACTAGAGCTGTGAATTATTCTCCCGTAATTTTGAAAACACTCCTTTTTAAGTTGAAGAGTCTGGAGGAGCCTGTGCAGTATAGTCCTTCACTGCTTGTATTTACCTATTCACTTCTGTCATTTTATTTTCTCTGTAGGGTTAAACAGGAATAGTTTACAGCAGGGATTCTTAGCCCCATGGTGACTCATGATAGCATACTTCTCCCCCCAAATGGGTATGCAGAACATATGAATATATGGGCCTTTTTCTGAGAAGCAAGTCTAGAGTACTCAAGAGTTTTTTTGTTTCCATTGTTTTGTATTAAAAATTGAAAAAAAAGGGGAGATGACCCCATCTTAAAGTCATTAATTTGTGTTTTAGAAGTAACCAGGGAGAACAAGTTAGCTGTTTGCCAAAGTTGCTTTTGGTAATAGACCTTTTGCCATGGTTCTTATCTGGAAGTATTCATTAGAACCTCCCTGAGAACTTTTGCAAGGTACACATACCCCGGTCCCCTTGAGGCTTAACATTCACTCAGAATCTCTGGGGTTGGGGCCCGCATGTGCCTGTCTTTAACTATCTTCCCCGTTGATTATAATTCATACTCCAGGTTCATTCTCCATTCTGTGCAGTTGGGTAACAAATACTGGGATAGTAGTTCCTTGGACAAAGCAGAAACCCAGGAATTCTGAATCCCTCATGAAGTTAGGTGTTTAGCAGATCACAATATTGAATGAAGTGAACCCCCCTCCTGCTGTTGAGAACAGGAGCCTGTTTTAGAGTATTATTCTAGGTTCTAGTCCCATCTTAAACCATTTATAGGTAAGGGTGATGTGGAAGAAATCACTCTGTAAATAAATGTCCTTTATAATAGCTGGGAATTTTAAGCACCCTGGAGATAAGTACTGAGATAATCCTGTAGGATGAGGAAGATTATCATCCCAGGCATCTGACTGGTGTCCTTGAGTCCTTGATTCTTGTATCTTGAATAGAACATCATAGTGAGTTCCCCAAGGCTGCTTGCCCAGATTCTGCTCGAAATTACTTCGGTGTGCTCTTCTTGTCTACCATTTACATAACTGTACCTAGTGTCTCAGTTTGTGAGGCTTTGGGCTGGGTGGGAGTTGGGGTGCAGGTGTACGTAGAAGGAAAGGTACTTGTCCCAAGAAGTTGTTTTAGAAACAGGGCATATAATTAATAATAAGTGAGCATTTGTGAAAGAACACCACCTTGTGAGTGAGGACACTAAAGTGGAATATAGATTACTTCTGACCTTTTTCTTATCCTTGACCATGGGACTAAAAGAGTTGGGAGAATGAGTTGTGGTCTAGGACATGTGTATGGTACTTTTAGATAGTTGCCTCATCTATTTTGCTTGGCTGGTGGTGTCTTTAGCCCAAGTGAGCATTCATTCCATCTTTCCTCCTGCTGTGCTGTGAGAGTAATTCAGAGTTAATGAATGAGAAGAAGGAGCATTTTGATCCAAAGACTTTGGATTTGGCCTTTACATACTTCTAGTGAGAGGAGAAGTGTCTAACAAACTCGCATTGTGTTACCTTGTTATAAGCCCCAGCATTAGCCATAGGTCACTGGAATGTTCCTGTGGATAACTTCTCTGCACTATCCCCTGTGCTAGTTTGCTTGCCTCAGAAGAGGAGTCTGAGGTGGTCTTATTATTCTCAGATAGAACACAAGAAATTACAGTTTGAAAACAGCAAGGTCTTCAGCATTCTTCAGTTTTTAGAGCAAGATCTCTAGAGAGGGTTCAGCAGGAAGAACCCAGAAGAACATAAAATGGAATGGAGCTCTAAACTGTAGACAAGTCCTACTTCCTATCTTTGTTTCCTATGCTCCGCTCCCATTCTTACTTGATTGGGTATTGGTAGTAAATCAGTATTACTATGATTGTATGTATATCACAAATCCTACAAAGAAAGGGTGGACCCCAAAGTGCTTTTTTGCTGAGGCTTCAGTTTCATTATGGGAGAAATGGATGAAGGCTTTAGCATTTATCTAGTGATAGAAAATGGGGAAAGGAAAATCATTATATTATATATTTTTTCTATTTTTCAGTTACAGTTGACATTCATTTTCTTTCTTTCTTTTTTTTTTATTACTGCTTTAGAGCTGAATGAGGCCCTGGCTGGGTAGCTCAGTTGGTTAGAGTGTTGTCCTGATATGCCAACGTTGTGGGTTTGATCCTGTCAGGGCACATACAAGAATCAACCAATGAATGCAAAAATAAATGGAATGATAAAAATTATGTTTCTCTCTCAAATCAATAAAAAAAGAGCTGAATGAGAATTCTGTGACATACTTGAAAGAGAAATGAAAACTAAATTCAATGTAAAGCTTCTCTTTCTGCCTCCTAATCCTCAGATTTGAATTAGCTTTTACTTATTATCCGTAATGTCTTGGTTTTGTTTTGTTAAGAGGAGTATTTCACATTCACTTGGAAAGTAGAATAGGAAAATATTTTAAAACTCTTAAAACTTTGTGCTAAGTGGTCTTACCATTGTCTCTCTCTTTTGTAAATCCTCATTTGAGGATGTTTTATTGATTTTAGAGAGGAAGGGAGAGAAAGAAAGAGAAACATTGGTATGAGAGAGAAACATCAATTGGTTGCCTCTCGTACGTGCCCTCGACTGGAGATGGAACCTGCAACTTTTTGGTGTGTGGACAACATTGTCCAACCAACTGAGCCACCCAGCCAGGGCTGTCTCTGGTTTTTGTTTTTTTCTCCAAGAAATGTATATTCCTAGGCTGAATGGTTAAATGGTTCCTGTGAGGTTCTGGCTCTTCCTCTTTGTAACCCACTTGATGTTCAGAGGTACTGACATTTTGAAGAAACATGATATAGCTGTTAGGAAATAAATCCATTGTTAAACGAATTTTCTGTGAGCAGAAGATCTGAGTTCCAGAGAAACTTATGGGTACTTGGGGTAGTCAAAGGACAAGGAAAAAAGTGTCTAAAAATGGAGAGAACTATTTCTGGGTTATATAGCCTTATGCACATTTCATTGTTTTACTAAGCTCAGAAGTCAGGTTGTTTGTTTTCAAGAAACTTGGTGAATTTACCCAGGTTTCCCAGTGTGCACTTTGGCTTGTGTTTTAAATAAAAAAATTATATAACAATTGAGTCAGGTTTAGCAGGATTGATATTTTACTTCTCATAGAGGTGATGTAGACATCAGAAGTATGTTGAGGAATTTAATATAGACTCATAGTGTCCAGAAGACTGTGTACATAGTGGTATTAGCTATGTGCCGGCTGACTGACAGACTCTGAAAGGATCTGAAAGGATCTGTAATGCTGACTGACAGACTCCAGTAGGGTTCATATGCTGACTGACTGACTCTGGTAAAGTCTGTATGCTGTTTGAAAGGAAGTAAACACTCCACATTTTTCTTGAGGAGAAAGTTAATAGTGCTTTCAGAATAGCAGCCAAAGTTTCATCAGTTTGTAGAAAATGAAGGTTGCATGTCACTTGTATGACATTTTGTAAACTCTGTTAAGGACACACCTGCTTGAAGCCTAAAATTGTTATTCTACTTGAAGTCCTCCTTTTCACTTTCCGCTTCTAGGTAGCATTTTGCTTTCACCACCCATTTCTGAACTTCTGTGTCCACAGCTTTTCTTTTATAGAATGTAGCACTCCACTGGATAAGGCTGCTGGTTGGAGTGTGATACGCATTTGGCACTTGTTCTCTAATAAACAAAACCACAAAGGTAATTTTACATTCAAAAATTGATTTTAAGAGGTGGCAAATTATTCTTTCCAGTAAGCCTTTCATCGGGGAATCTATGACCAATATTTAACTATTCAATGTTTCTGTGTCTGAATTACTTGTGCACATTTTTTAATTGTGTTGAAATAACAAAATCAACTCATTATGATATGGTGATGGTTCTGCTGTGGCAAAAGCAAAGGATCAATCGTCGACTTTGCCCTTTGGAGGGTTTGGGAGTGGGCTGAGTACTGCTGGGTTGAGTGGGGATGGACTCAACTGGGAACCCATGCAGTACATCTACCCTGCTGACTTCCTAGGCACGGGTCTATTGAAAGAAGCAACTTAAGTCCTTAACAGCATTCTGATTTAGTCTGGTGATACTGATATCAAAACATGCCACTCAGATCCACCTAAGGTGTGTATAACTGTATTTGAAATGTGTTTTGTGTGTGTGTGTGCAGAATGGGTAAATAAAATTGTTGAGTAACTTGAACCTATCAGAACGCTTCTGGGTTTTTTGTTTTGTATTTTGGGTTGTGTTCTCACCCATTCCACCACCCCCAGAACTTTGCCTTACACTGTTCAGTGATTGGCCTCAAGGCGAGGCCAGCTCCCAATATGGCTGGCATCCTTGGTGTAGGCACGGCTCTCTGTCACCACCTTCTGGGGAGGATGGGAAGGACATTATGGAAAGCATGTGAACTTCTGTAGGAGTTGTGTGTACTTTTTGTCACCTTTACAAGAATTACCTCTTACGTTTGACCACATTGCACTATGACTCCCATTAATAACATGTAACTCACTATTTATTGTAAAGAAAAACTTTGGAGATCTCTTAAAATTTAGTGGGCTGTTCCTTCTAAATATGACCTGCCTGTTTCTAAAGAGGTTATAGCCAGTGGCTATAGCCAGAGGTAAATACAACAGTATTTAAGTTCTTCTGTGATGGGGGAATACAGGTAGAATTCTGTTATCATTCTCATGCCTTACTCTTTGTTACTCTAACAAGGACCTGGAGCTCATTAGATATGCAGACTCTCGGGCTCCATCCTGGGCATACTGAGTCAGAATCTTCATCTTAACGGGGTTCCCTGGTGATTCAAATGCACACTTAACATTCGAGAAACACTGTTCTAGAAGGAAGAATTTCTCACAAGCTAAACTATGATATCCCAGTTTATGGGAAGAAGTTGATTTCTGTTCTGATGACTGATTTCAGAATGGGCTAGGGTAACTGCAATGGCAGAGACCCTCCTCAGAAGCCAAGTAGTTCTGACTGCAGCGTCACTTTCTTGGCATGGCCTTTTGGCTGATGGTGCCGACATACTCTCCTTTCACCTCACATCTTGGGTATGTGGCTTACAGTCCAGGTCTGAAAGGCGTGCCTGGTTCAGCATGGCACAAGGAAAGTCGGTTGTTCTGGGAAGGAAGCCCGTGACTGTGCCACTGGAGTGTGTCCAACTCCTGAGAGTAGAGGGGTGTGTGCATGTCTGTGTGCACATGTGGGGATGGGGCGGAGACGGGGGGAAGCAGTGGAAGGGTCGGAGAGGGATTCTGCTGTACCTTTATTGACACTTGGTGGTGGTGTAATGGCTTTGTTTCTCTTCCTCTCTGGCTCCTAGGCAGAGACCTTGCAGGCTGTGCCTAGCAACTCCTCTCCGACATCCCTCCCATCGCTCTCCTGATACGGAAGCTAAACCAGACCTCCCTGGGGGACCGGGATCTGCTGAAAGTCTTGGATGTCAGCTCCACCTGGGTTTGAACAGGAAGTAAAGTGGGGATTGGACATTTGGGACCATCAAAAAAAGGCCTGGAAAACACCACCAAATTTCCCCACCTCGTGCTTAATGGGAATATCAGTTACATGGGAAAACTTCATTTCTTTGTGCCTCAAAACATTTAACAGGCTGAGCCAGTTAGTTTTTTTATGATTTCTTTGTTGGGTTTTGCCCAATTTGGTCAGTCTTTTTCTGTTTTGGTATTTAACATCCTACCTGTGACTAGCTCTATCTGGCTATTTTTTTTTTTGCCTACACTGCAAATGCACTGCTTGAGATTTAATTGTTTCCAGGTGAGAAGGCTGAACTCAGTAAGCCTTTTCTGTGTTGTAAGAGCTGGTCTCTGCATACATTCCAGGTGAGCAGGATAGAGGACAATTTACACATGTTAGCATTCAGTTTTTTGGCCATATTGGAAAGAAGCAAATTCACCAGGTAAAAGGTGAATTTTATGTGAGAAATACAGTCCCTAAACTGTCTCTGCTGTGGTGATGGAAGAGGAATGACAGCGTCAGCCTTTTTGTTGAGAGGTTTTTCTTGTTCCAGGCCCCTCAAGAGCAGGATCTGTCTGCAAGTCTCCCCCAAATGGATACCCATCTTCTAAGTTCTCTCTTGTGGCTGCTTTACACCTGATGATTGGGAATGAGGGCTGGAGAGAAAGGCAAGGGGCCATTTATATCACATGAAAAAGTAAAGAAGGTTCCTTGGGAATCAACTCTATCAGGGAATTCTTTTGGTTTCAAAACAGGTGCCCCTCCGTGGGGTTTGTCACCGTGATGTGGTTGTACAAGAAGGCAGTGGCTGTGACTTTAAACGCAGCTGGCCTTCTGATGCCTGCCTCTTAGCTAGTTGTCTACTAGCTAAGTCTACTTGTCTCATCTAAAACATTGGGGGTGCGGGGAGAACGAAGCCCTTAGTGCATTAGTCACTGGGTTCTCCTTAAAGATAAACCAGTTAATTAGTCTTTACAGCAGTGGTTGTCAAATATGCAAATGTGTCTCTAGATATGATATTAATATGTCACTCCTGAAGGAGAATGGAAGCTCCAAGGGATATTATATCTTACAAGCAAAATCATTTTTTAAGGATGGTAAGTTTTTAGCTATTTACATGTTTTTTTCTTTTCACTCAGATGTCCACTTGCTGGGCCAGGGGGTGAGTAGGAAGAAAAGCAATGAGTTGTAGCTCTTCCCAAATGGTTCTTTTATACTGTGGTTGATACAGGGCTGTTACTGGAGATGTGATCAGCTGGGCTGCAGGCAGTTCAGCATCCAGCAACTAGAAGCTCATTTTCTATGCACAAAGCTGCCTTCAGAAAGGCTCCTGACCACACTTTGTAGCAGGTCATTTTCATCTGACTGCTCATAACATGCTGTACTGTACTGATTTTATTCTTGTGATGCAGGTTTCTTTCTGCATCTATATACACTGTCTTTTGATGATCAGATAATTTTTTAATTTAGTTATTTATTCATCCATGTAAAGTATTCTTAAGTCCCCATATTAGTGTTTGCATGTATTTAATCAGAATGTAAGGTAATTTGTATCGTCAATTTTGGCTAGAAATTGAGGTAGTTTGAGCATTCAAGTCTAATGTCCATAGTGTTACCTTAAATTAAAATTTCAGAATATAGATATCTGTCTTCTTTAAAAGGATAATGACTATATTAAGGCACAGTGGATTTCTTTGAATACTTTTTTGCTCATTGATTTTTATTTATAAATCAAGAGATGCATTTCTCTGAAGAAAAGTGTATCTCCTAGATAAATAAAATCATGCTAAAATATGTAATATGTATTGTTTTTGTAATAAGAAATACAATAAAATTATTTTTAATTAAAAGTGCAACTTTTGAAATCACACAAAAAATAACATTGGTACCTTGTACAGACACAAAATATTAATAACATTGTGCATAATATGTTTGAAACAAGCTTCTTTCAAATGATTCCTAAATTACTAGATTATATATTGTATTTTCAACTTGTGGTTTTAACTTGTTAACTCCTGCCTTTATCAAGTTTATTTGCATTTCAAAATATCAGTGGGATCATTGCAGTCATGCATTATTGACATTCTAAAGCTATATTAATTTATTGATCACCTATTGGTTGCCATGTAATAGCTAAGTTAAAGTCCCTGTCCTTTTCCTGGAGTTTATTATTGGAAAGGAAAAAGTAAACAGCAATTCTGAAACCCATCCCTTCCTATTGGGAATACCTTCCCTTTTATGAATAACCTTGACCAAAACCATGATTAGGTAATAGTTATGTAAATGTTTATGATAAAGGAACTTTGAACACTTTCTTTAGGGTCAGTAGCAATAGAGATAAAATGAAATGTTCATAATAACAGTGGAACAATTTTAAGTTCAATAGTCCAAGCCCTCTGATGGGCTGAAAATGATTTATCAATTCTCCAAGTTTGCAATAAAGTGAGAGGCAGTGGTTATAAGTATTGCTAAATATACTGAGCTTTAGCAGTACATGTGAAGGAGTAACAATATGAGGGTGTCAATGGTGTAATTTCCTTAGGTTGCTAAGCAACTTCGCAAATGTTTTCTTATTCAGCAATCAGCCCCTCATTTGTAGAAGGCGGGGAGGGCGTGGTGTCATTCACCTTGTTTTACAAATAGGTGAATGAACACCCTTACTGAGCAGTCCATCTCGACATAGATGGAGTTTTTGTCAAGGCCCATAGCTCAGAACAAGGTAAACCATAAGATTTGGAATGGTGAAGGCCCGACAAACACAATATAGTACTATTTTTGTATATAGCTGGAAACTTAACAAATATATCAGGCTTAGGAAGTGACTTCAGAAAGTGCTCCATTACTTGCTTGGTTTCTGTAACCTTATTTATTACAGCATGTCTTAACTCTCTCCAGGTGCTTCACTGGGGACTCACTGTTAGGAGGGTCAGCCTTCAGGCTCACTAGCTTGTCCTGGTTGGTGACAGCCCTGCTCACCCTGCCTGTGGCAGCCTGGCTATCGCCTATTTTCATGCACTATGGTCTTGATGTATCTTGCACTATCCAATCTATATTCTTTGTCTTGAACTTATTTGAAAATTTGATAAAAGCCAAAGACTCCCCAGAAAAAGGTTGACATATAAGTTTTACATTCAGTTTTTGGAGGTCATAACTTCCTGAAACCCATCCCTGCATGGCAGGGTACAAAACCAGGAGCTTGGTAATACACACACACAGACTCACCATCTCCCTTTCTTTGACATAAAAAAGTCAAGAGATATCCATTTGATACTAACTTTTTTAAGCAGACAAGGAGAATATATGAAATTCTAAAATGCTCACATTCTTTTTTTTGCTGGGCCTTGTGGAATATTTAAGAATTTGAATGGGTTATAGTAATTATGGAGAGTGATTTTTTTTTCCTAAAAACTTCAAGGCACAGTCTTATTTTATTCTCAGGAAGCCCATGCCAGCTGTGTTATTTTAATCATTACAGGCAGAACTCCCTTCTGAATTCCCAAAGGCATTTAAATTCCCTTGTTGTATGCAAAACCTTATCTGTGAAAACCAGGTCAGATTCTACAGAGGAATGTATCTTGCAATTAAGTGACACAATTTCAGAAGCAGAGATACTCTTTGGAAGCAGCGTTCCAAATCTCATGAGGCCTAGGCTCAAAAAGGTTAATGACCTTCATTGACCATCCAGCCCACATTTGGAGCACGTCTTGTTGACCTGCTTGGGTTTTCTTTATCAGTGATCTGCTTACTTTATTGCTTAAATTCAGTTTTGACTTCCTAGGATCTCCCCTTTCTCATTCATTGCCTTTTGAGAATTTATGGATGGGATGGGAAAGAGTCTCTGGGCCCATTGTAGAAAGCTGGAGAGTGGCATCATTCACCCTGTTTTATAACTTCTGCACCTGATCTATTACCCTAGTTCTCCAGAAAACAATCTGGATTAGATCAAATTGTACTTAATATTCAAAGGTCTAGAAGAGCCCTACAATGCTCATTTATTAATTTACCTAAACTTGGACACTCATAATAATACATGTAATTATATAATCCCTTATGAAATCACAAAATCTAAATAGCTTTGAAAACAAAGTTTTCTTTTAGCTTATTTAACAGCAAAAGCTGACCTGAATTTTGTGAGGGTATTTATGGTCTGTATGTATCCCACTCGGTATAAATATGTATTTCATGGAGAAATTAGTAAAACAATATTATAAGCAATACAGTACCTTTGTAAAATTCTAATAATTCTGAATCTGGAATAAACCATTGGATGAAAGTTATTTGCAATTATTTCCTGTAATAATGCTCTATTTTATGCCCAGATTTAGGAATAGAGAAGACTTTATTTTACTTTTGAAAATAATTTGTTGTACAACCACTATCTACATTAGATACTGATATATATTCTTCAAGAATTTGAATATGTGTTATATTAAGAAAAATAACTCAAAACTTGGAACCAAGCAAAAAGCAATCACCAGAGAAATTTTTCAGGGGATTATTGAGTATTCTTTAGCAGACCCTCTCTGGGGATTATAGATTCTCCAGAAATTACACAGAGGTGTATAACTTTGGTTGACTTTCTATTAACTAGGCTTTATTTATAACTATAAAAATAGAGGTTAATTTATAGAAAGTGAGTAAGAATGTGATTCTTTTCTGAGAACATTGCAAAGCAAATGAATTTTGTCCAATAGAGTCAATTAATTTTCATTAATTAGAAAAGCTGTTTCCAAATATTAGTTTGTTGCTCTGTATGATAATAACCAGTTTTGCATTTACTAAAAAAGTGATTTCAGAATGACTTTGCCTGACTGCCTGTATGTAAATCTTCATTGCTCAAATTCTGTTTTGAACTAAGTATAGCATTTTAATGGTCCTTTCATTAACTGAGTTGAGTAAAATCTTTGACACATACTTATTTTATATTTATGTGAGCGACATGTTGCTAACTTCTTGAAAATTATATATTAAAAAGTGTTTTCACTCTAGGAACTCATATATTAGTGGACCAAATAGAAGTTTTGGAAGAACCATAAAGGCAGTATACATTAAATAATAAATTATCAGTGTGGATTTAAGAGGCAGGGGTAGAATTTCTGGATGACGGTGTTTTTATTAATCTATTCTACATTGTCTTTTATTCATTTCATTATTTAGCAGATAATTCTGCTTTGCATTCTGGAATTCAGAGGAAGGGAACACAAACACCTGTGAGGCACCCTCCCTATCTTGGAGTTAACAGTCTAGTGGGAGAAAGACATGAACAAGTCATTACAAAGTAATGCTAATGGGTAGGGAAGAGAATGACACTTGAGACCTTACTGTATCATTGTTTTATATTTATTATGCTTTATATTAACTTTTTATACCTAAAATTTTATACAAATTTTACCCCAATTTTATAATTGGAATATGGACAACTAGCAGAGGCTATGAAAGCCCCAAAGAAATTGAGATGAAAGCATTCCCCTCATCTCTCGTAGTTCATTTTGTTGACTCTAAACTCAGTCCAAATCCTGCCCCACAAAGACCCATGGAATGGGAAGCTTGGCACAGGCCTGGCTATAATGAGGACAATGTATCATTGCAGGACTTTTGAGTTCTTGTTAGGTTTGGAATCAATCAGGACCATCCCCTTGTTGGAAAGCCATAAATCTGGAAGATCAGAGATGGGTAAGGTTAGTTGAATTCCTTGGGCTTTCAGTCTTCAGGGCTGCTCACAGCCTTAGGGTAGCTGGTATTTGAGAAAGGGTTATGGAATAGCACCTGAAGTTGGGTTTTACTTGGGAAAGCATCAGCGATTGGCACCCCTACCTCCACCCACAATGCTAAAGAGGGTTTCAGAAGATAGACTTTAAACATTGGCAAATATTGACAGAAGTGAAGGTCATGGGCAAGACCATTGGCCCGCATCTGTTGGAATCCTGCAGCTCAACGGGATCAGTCAACTGAATTTGCCTGGGCAATTTCTAAAACTAAGTTTTAAAACTGGCAGCTCTTTTACCACCCCTTTGTGATTTTACAAAGTCCCTCCCTGTGCTAACTTCCTTACAGCTGTTCTTTTTTCCTGTTACAAGATTTTTTTTCTTTCATTTTTCCCAGGGAAGAGCAATGAATACAACCACTTCTCTAGGAGACCGATGGTTGGTTGGTCTGATCTTAAGCAGTGTTAGAAGATCTGTTTTGATCCAAACCAGGTGTCTTGGCTGGGTTAATTCCAGCCTGGGTCAAGCAATTGATCACAAGATGTTTTTTCGGTGTGTGTGCTATCTTGTGGTCGTGTGGCTGATTTCTGGCTCAGATGGTACGTATACTTTTTTCTTAAGCTTAATTTTCAAGGCATTTGGTATCAGTCTGTAGGTTATGAGGCATTCTATCTAGGGTTCTAATAAAATTTAAATCAATGAAATGCATTTGCCTTATTGAAAAATCTCAAATTACTTGGCTGAATTCTCTGAACCACATTAGGGGCTTAGTAAATATTTAATGACAATTCTGCTCTGTCAGTGGGTGGCTACCTGTTTACTTTTGCTTTCCATTCTAGGAGCAAAAACAGTACCAGTGTCGAAATCTGGACAGGTCTTATATGTTATAAACACGAGGACTGCCATTTGGAATGGGGGTTGTTTCTTTAGGAGTAGACAACATATGGCTGAATTTGAGTGAAATTCCTGTTATCCTTTTGAAAACAAATCTTTGGGAATTCTCGGGTAGGGAGGGATGTGGATGGACATGGACATGGAAGAGTACAAGGAGTCAGAATCACTAATCCAGCAAAAAGATAGTCAAAGTTAGGGAGGGGATTTAATAAGGGCTTTCTCACAGTACATGATGTCCCAGGTGAATCTGTTTCCATTTTCCTTCCAGCGGAGAGCTGTCCAGAACTTCCCCCAGTGGACAATAGCATATTTGTGGCAGTAGAGGTGAAAGGACAAATTCAGGGCACTTACTTTTGTCTCAATGGCTACCACCTGGTAGGAGAGAGAAACTTTTCTTGCAGTGCCTCTAAGGAATGGAACGCCTCTACTCCCAAGTGCCGCTGTGAGTTTAATCTTTCTGCTTCTTTGTCTGTCTTGTCATCCTACTGTACTCTTTCACATCCTGCCTCCCGCAGTCCATGTTGACACTTTATAAGAAAAAATTCCCAACTTCCAGGAATCCATTTTTAATGCATTCTAGTGGGTGGAACTTCTTTTAGATGGTACACGATCAGCTCTTACAGACTCAATCACCCTTACAAGAAGGAAAGAGTTTCTGTCATATAATAAAATGACTTTTGGGGGCTACCATTTGTTGAATATCATACTGACTTAGAATTTTTCTATTGTAAAAATGTTACAAAATTTCACAATATTATAAAAATTTTAAACTTATGCAAAAGACAGATGAGGAAAATGAACTCATATGTGCTCATCACCCAGCTTCAACAAGTATCCACACACGACTAATCTTCCTTCATCTACAATTCTGCTTTGCATTATTATTTTGAAGTAAATATATCATACCGTTTTATTTCATTATCATGTAACTTTGAACTGGGAAGTATTGTCCTCATTTTACAAATGTGATAACTGAAATCCAAGTGAGTTGCTCAGGTTCACAAAACTCATTTGTGCTGTCTGTAGAGATGGAGAAGAAGTAGTCCAGATTCTCTTTATTCTTACTGTTTTTAGGAATAGTTGGATTAGTTCTCCTTTATACCCAGAATAAAGCATACCACCATGTTTGCTTTTTATTCATATGACCAAATTCACATCTCGCTGCATTCTCTCCTGTTTTTCCACTTGGGAGAACAAAATGAAGTTAAAAATGATGAGTAATGAGTATTTGGCTGAATAAAGGGGAAGGAAACACTTGCTTCAAACATAGGCTCAAGAGTTTTGAGAACAGGATGATGAACATGCTATTGGTAATTTTCCATTATGTGCTTAATTACTTTTAGAAGTTCAGCTGCCAGTTGTCACTCTTGTGCGTGACCAAGACTGTTTCTGCCTCACTTAGGCAACGCAGTGCAACCACATCCAGCATTGATGTGGTTTGGTACCATGTACCAGTTCCCACTAAAAAAGTGCAGTTTTAGTTGTAATTTCCTGCTTTCCCAATGAAGCCTGGGAGAGGTCTAGTGTTTGCTGTGGTGGGTTTCATCCTGGCCCTTTCAGATCACTGCCTGTTTTCTTCTCCAGTGGGCCACTGTCCTGACCCTGTGCTGGAAAATGGTGAGTTTAGTACCCTGGGGCCTGTGAATGTGAGGGACAAAATCACGTTTAAGTGCAATGAGCACTACGTCCTCAAGGGCAGCAATTGGAGCCAGTGCCTAGAGGACCACACCTGGGTGCCTCCCCTTCCAGTCTGCAGAAGCAGTAAGTATGGTAGAAACAAATGCAAATCCCAAAGATGCTGATCAGAAGTGACACTTTAGGCATTTGCCACATCTCTTCAATACCTTCCTCGTTTTTTTATATCTGGGAAGAGTTTAGGATCTAAAAGTCAATCAAGAAACAAGTGGAGCCCACAGAGCAGAGCCTCACCTCAAGAAGTGTATTGCAGTGAAGTGAGCAGCATCTAAATAGTAAACAATACTTTTTTTCTTTTTTCAACTAGGATCCCTGTCCTACTAGGTCCAATACAGGGTAGTTTGGGACATCTGACTATTTTTTTTTTATTTCAAGATACTGACAAAGTTTTTATTTGAAAAAATACACAAAAATAGAAAAAAGACCATAACTCATCCATTACGAAATTATACAAAATAAGAATTGAAAGTACCTTTTCTATCACTATATGTACAGCTCTTAGAGGTCGTTAGTTGGATGTGTTTATTTCATGACTCTTTCTTATATTTATGCAGACGTTGTTTTTCTGCTATTTCCCTGAGTAGGGTGATTATTTTTATTGTTGTTCAGTTACAATTGTCCCTATTTTTCCCCCATCACTCTTCCCTTGCCATACTCACACCCACCTCCCACATTGAATCCTCACTGCCCCCCATTTTCTTTGTCCATGAATCCTTTATACATGTTCCTATGCAGACATATTAAATAAACAAATGCACACACATAATACCTACACATATATATACCTATAAAATGGGACTTTGTTATACATATTTAAAAATTGTTTTTTAATATAACAATATACATGGAAATATTTTAAAGATCAGCAGGTATAACTCTATTTTCTCCTTTTTAATAACTGCATGTAGATATGCCATAACTTATTCCACTTCTCTCATATTGATGGTTATTTTATTTTCATATTTTTGCTATTATAAGCAATGCTAAAATATTATTATATGTATGTATACACATACATAAACCTTTATATTATTTCTTTTTAATTTTTTTATAAGTTTTTTAAAGATTTTTTAAAAATTTATGTATCTTTAGGGGGAAGGAGAGAAGGAGAGAAATATCAGTGTATGGTTGCCTCTCGTGAGTCCCCTGCTGGGAACTGGCCTGCAACCCAGGCATGTGCCCCGACTGGGAATTGAACCGTGATTGATCCTTTGGTCCGCAGGCCCGTGCTCAACCCACTGAGCTACACCAGCCAGGGCTCTATATTATTTCTATAGTATAGATTCCTAGAATGATTGCTGACTCACAGGATATCATTAGTTGCAAAACATACTTAACAGGTTCAAAAATTCTTGTTACAAACTTTATTCTTTTTTTTTAAATATTTTATTTATTTATCTTCAGAAGGGAAGGGAAGGGAAGGAGAAAGGGAGAGAAATATCAATGTATGGTTGCTTCTCATGCATCCCGTGCTGGGAACTGGCCCCTGCTGGGAACTGGCCTGCAACCCAGGCATGTGCCCTGACTGGGAATCGAACCGTGATCCTCTGCTTAGCAGGCCCGCACTCAATTCACTGAGCTACACCAGCCAGGGCTTACAAACTTTATTCTTGAATACAAAATAAATATGAGAAGTCAATATTTTACTTTTAAGTAATAATAATTAGGTGAATGCTGAAATGTAAAAAAAATCCATTCAGGAGGCCTGTATGAAAATTTACTAAAGGACATAAAATAAGATGATTAAAAGAAAAGCTATGCCATGGTCTTGTATGGGCAGACTTGATATTACAATGTAATCCTTACCAGAATTGTTAATGAAAAAAAAAAACAAAAAGTAATTTAAAAATCTAATTTGGAGCAGTTTATACCTTAACATTACAAATTTATTTATTTAAAAACAAATTTTTAAAGAGTAGTTTTACAATAAAACTGAGAGGAAGGTACAGGGATTTCTCATGTACTCCCTACCCCTTTACCTATACAGCCAACTCCATTATCAGCATAACTCACCAGAATGGTACATTTTTTACCAAGGATGAGTCTACATTAACACACAATCACCCGAAACCTGTAGGTTATGAGGTTCACTTTTGACCTTGTACATTCAGTGGGTTTGGTCGAAAGCATAACAACATATATCCATCATTTACAGTATCAGGCAGTCTTTTCACTGCTCCAAAAATCCTCTCTTCTCTGCCTGTTCATCTCTCTACTTCTCCCACCACTCTCAAGCACTGATATTTTTATTGTTTTAATAGTTTTACCTTTTCTAGAATGTCATATAGTTGTTATCATATAGTATGTAGCCTTTTCAAATTTGCTCATTTCTCTTTATAATATGCATGTAAGGTTCATCCATGTCTTTTCATGGCTTGATAACTCATTTTTTAATTGCTGAATATTACATCATTTCTGGATGAACCACAGTTTATTCATCCATTCACCTCTGAGGAGCATCTTGGCTGCTTCCAAGTTTTGGTAATTATGGATAAAGCCGCTGTACACATTGTGTGCAGGTGTTTGTGTGGACATGTTTTTAACTCCCTCAGGTAAGTACTGAGGGGTAAAACTGCTGGACCATATGGTAAACAAGAACCTTAGGGATACATTTAGTTCTGTAAAAAAAGTTTACAGATAGAAAATTCCAAAATTAGCCCCAGACTATTTACATTTCTAAAATTTAGGAAATAATATGAAACCTTACTGATAATTAGAGAAATGGATATTAAAATTAGATAAAAATTTTTACTGATCAGATTAGCTAAAAATTGATTTCATCTAATATTATTCAATACATGAGGCAGTAGCCACTTAGTGAAAGTGATATCACCCTTTGGATGCATTTTGGCAATAGCTATTAAAGTAATAAATAGGCAGTTTAAAAGTATAAACTATATATATATATATATATTATTTAGAGAGTTTAGTGTTACTAAAACTTACATATATACGTTATGCTGTTAAGTTAAAATATATAAAATTATTTACATCATTAGCTTGACACAGGTTCAAAGTATTTATTTTTTGTAGGCTCTATTTTACTCCCCTTTAATTCAGTATTTCCTGTCCTAGCTCCAAAATTCAGGATCTCTGTGCTTTTGTTAGTTCATTGCCCAACTCTAGGGAGAGCTCCATAGGTCCCCGAATAAAGCAGATTCTTTTCTGTTTAGACCTGAGATCCACATCATCTCCTTCAGTTCAAAGCTGTACCTTATCCCTGGCTAGTGTGGCTGAGTTGGTTGGAACATTGTCCCGTAACTAACAGGTTGCGGGTTCAATTTCTGGTCATGGACATACCTATGTTGTGGGTTCACTCCCCAGTCTAGGTGCATATGGGAGGCAACCAGTTGATGCTTCTCCCTTTAATTGATGTTTCTCCCTTTAATCGATGTTTCTTTCTTTCTCTCTCTGCCTCCCTCTCTCTCTAAAAGCAATAAAAAAGTGTCTTTGGTGAGGATAAAAAACCAATATAGAACAAAACAGAAAACTGTCCTTAAGTCACCAGGAAAACCCTATCTAAACTGGAGTTCCTTCATCAATTCATTAAAACTCTTTTCCTTTCCTCTTTTGAACTCAGTTTTTGATCTTTTAGCAATGCTCAAGTAATGTATCTTTGTTGTAAAAAAATTCAGAAAGTAAAAAAGGAAACATATAGTTATCTATAAACCAACAATCCAGTGATAACAGAGTACTTTGATATATAATTTTCAGTCATTTTTGTTCATATGTGTTTGTGTAATGGTGTTTTACAAACACAGTGTTATACAGGGTCCAGCAGAAGTGAGGCTTGCTTGAGCATAGTGGGCAGGGTAATAATCTGGGTATAATAATTTATAGTTTTAATTTGAACATATGACCTCAAATGTCATATGGTGTGCTTGAGTTTGATATGAGTTTGATATTGTTATGTTGCAGAATTCCATGCTTATGATTTTGTAATAAAAAAGGGGCCTTATTTGTGCTGGACCCTGTATTATACATATTCTTTTTATGTTTTGCTGTTTTTACTCAGGTTTTGTGTTGAAGACCTTTATGTTTCAGTAAATAATTACACCTATGTAATATATTCTTGATTTTGTCTTTTGTCTTATCAACATATTTAGATTCAGTCTCAGAGCTGAGAAGACCTTCAAGATAATATCACTTAACCTGCTCAACTTATAGGTTAGGAAGGAAGCCAAGAGGGATGGAATGAATTCTTTCATGCCATATGGTTATTGGAAGAGCCGGAACCAAAACTCACAACATCCAGTGCCTCCTCCAGTTCTCTTTCCAGTTTTATTACAGACTCATTCTCAAAGCTCCTAGCTCTGTTCTTTTTTGATGAAGCTCTCATATTGTGTAATTTTGTCCCACAGAGGATGTCAACCCTCATTTGAGCTCACAGTATTTATCTCCTGTGTCAGGGAGTTACTTCTTCCACTTTTACTTAGGATCTAAATGATCTTTTCTTGTACACTGGCAATTAGCATTTCTATAACTTAAACTTCCTTTCCTTGAGCTCCTGCCAATCAGAAGATACTCTCAAATCACTAATGATTTAGGATGAGCCAGGAGGGGTCTTTTCTATGAACAAATATGATTTTGACCAGAAGTAAATGAATGGAGACCATGTCCCTAGATCCCACGTGTGCTACTATGAAGATGGCAGGAGCTGGCATAGACAGTTGCATTTAGGGAGTGCTGTTAATTGAGTGTAACTGGACTTCAAAACTGTCAATCCTATACCTCTGTCTCTCAGGACACTGTGACTGTCCTGGGACTCTAACTCATGGCTATTTTGAAGGAAGCGATTTTAGCTCCGGATCTACCATTACTTATTACTGTGAAGAAGGGTAAGTGTACGCAGCCTTTCACATACAAAACCTTGCCTATTAACTAGTAGCATTGTTCTGGGGAATGTCTCAGTCTCAAACTAGTCCCCTGATTTCCTGATGCTCAAGATTCTGAGCTCATTCTAATTTTGAAAGCTGCCTTAGCCCACTTCCAGCTCCACCCAATCAGTGGAAGACAGACTAATCCTCCTGTTTACCCTAGTTAAAGTATTACTCTTTTTCTCATTCTATACCCCCAACAAACTTTGCGGTCAACTCCCATGTTTTTTCTGATTAAAAGGTGCATGTCCTTTTTAGCCAGTTCACTAAGATTACTCAAAGGCTGTCTCTAGTTTTCTTCTCTTTTTTAGAACACAGATGATAGATGGCTTTTAAAGTTACTAAATAAAGAGCTTCTTCCTTTACCCTCCCCACCCCAAAACTGTCTGTGTAAGCACACTATTCAGAATCTATCACTTCTGCATGTTGTATAGATTGACTCATCACTTGGGTCCTCTCTACACCTCAGGGGAGTGGTTTTACTTCATTACTGCTTTGTAATACTGAAATAACTTAAGCATGCCTTTTGTATCAGGGGTAGAGAGGTGGGTTCTATCACAATATGAAACATTGAGATACAACAGCACTAAACCAGCTTTTTGCCTAAGTCAGAAGGTGGAAAGCTTTGTGTTGTTGCCATTCTAATTCATGTTCAGATACCGTTTGGTGGGCACACGAGACCAGCAGTGCATTGATGGAGAGTGGAACAGTGAACTTCCGGCCTGTGAATTGATCCAAGAAGCTCCCAAACCAGCTCCACAGACTGAGTGGGAGAAGGCACTTGTAGGTAGTAGGCTCTTGCCTGTCTTATTCACAGTTGTATCTCCAGGGCCTGGCATTGCTTCTGGCACATGCTTAGTAAATATCTGTTCAATTTGGGATATTTTTGAATGGGTTGGCTTTGGCCTGATTGTGGAATGGAGCTCATAAACTATTAACTTATTTTTTTATATATTGTAGTTCTCATTTGCTACCATTG
Source organism: Sturnira hondurensis (assembly GCF_014824575.4). NCBI lineage: Eukaryota > Metazoa > Chordata > Mammalia > Chiroptera > Phyllostomidae > Sturnira > Sturnira hondurensis. Next base: position 77,972 of record NW_028089713.1, on the reverse strand, counting down.
TCGCTAATACTCACTGGTAGGAGTTGTCTTCTGTGCTTTATAGAGCAAGGAACAAATAAACATGTCTTTGACTTGGAAGTATTGCTGTGAAAAGTCTCTAAAGTTCTTCTAGACTCTAAAACACAGTGACAGATCAATTTTCATTAGGGCCTCTCTTTTAGTTTACATTTATTCCTGGGATACTAATAAGTATATTTAAGCATCATGTTTTAAGACCGAGGTCCCTACTTAAGTTAGTCTGGCTCTGAGCCCCTCCCATTTCAGGGACCCGTGCACTACTCATCTTCAGGGTATCAAGCTGGGTCTCAGTTCTTTACTTGTAATTTACAATTTTTTTTCTTTCTTCAGCTTGCCTTTAAAGAGAATAAAGAACTTTGCAAAGCCATAGAGAACTTTATGCAAAGATTAAAGGAAAGTGGCTTAACAATGGAGGAAGTAAAATATTTTCTGGAAGTGAAGAAAGCTGAGTTGAAGGCAAAAATGTTTTCCTGACATTATACCTGAGCAGCCCGGGTTAAGAAAATGCAGTGATGAATAAATTTTCCTCTTGGTTCTGAAATTGGTTTTGGAATTTTCTTTCATTGGACTGAAAAGCAACTTCACTGATCAACTGCAGTTGTATAGTACACCGTATGTGTGCCCATGTGTGTATTGAATGGGAATTTCAAATATGGTGGGTGTCTGTTTAAGACCAGAATTAGCAACACATTAATGGAGAGTGAAGGGTTTATTTTCCTGTTTTTGTAAAGAAAGTGGGAAGCTCAGATCATAGCTAAGAGGTGTGCTTCATATTAATATGAGACAGGAATGATGAGGCAAAAATTAACCTCAAATTAACCAGAATTTGTGAGGTAAAAATTAACCTTTCATTTTGGGAAAATGGACTCAGAAGTTGTTATATCTTAAATGACCCATTGAGGAAAAAGTTGAATTAGGACCCTAACTCTCTCCTGGGTCTCCCCTATGTTCTGTTTTTGAAACCAGGTTTCCAAATCTTCTGCAGTAATGTTGTTCACTGCCTTTGGGATGAAACCCACCTTGCATGGTAAATTTGAGGTGGTGTAGCACAAGTAAACACAGGGTCTGGCACGAATAATGCCCCTTTTTATTCCAAAATCTTTCACTACAAAATCATAAGAATGGAATTCTATAACATAATAATATCACATTCAAGCACACCATATGACCTTTCAGGTGAAATGTTCAAATTAAAACCATAAATTATTACACCCAGATTATTACCCTACCAACACCATTCAAGCAGGCCTTGCTTCTGCCGGACCCTGTGTATTCTTTTTTTTTTCCTGAGGGCAGAAAACACGAGAATCCCAAGATTTTCCTGTCAAGATGTCATACTGAGCTGATATCACAGGCTCCTTCCATCTCCTATTCTGCCCTTAAAACACAGGGAAAATCTGGGTAAAATACAAACAAAATATATAAGAGTTTGAAATAATACAAAATCTCTAGGTGGAGTTACAAAGGAGAATGAAGATGGACTCTCAAATAGCCCACAGTCTATAAGTAGACACAAGACATGGATAACCATATCATTAAATCATGATGGTAAGAATGAAACACTTTCACAGAACACTGTGCTATGGGAGCTCAGAGGCAAGGGGGATGACTTCCATCTGGGGAGAGGAGGAGGTGGGAAAATTCTCAAGAAAGAGATCAGTTATTTGAGTCTTTAAAAATTAGGAAGAGTTAGAAACAACGATTAGGGAGGAGACATTCCAAATGGGAAAAAATCGAGAAATGTAATAAGAGAGTCATGAGATTTTTAACCAATCCTAGGATTTATCTAACTTGAGCAATTTTTTAAAATTTGAAGCTATTCATTATATTTTTGCCTAGATTGTCTGCAGTTGTAAGACCTTGTGAGCATTTAAAATGTCCAATCTTGGATAAATTTAAATTATGATACATCAAATGTAAGGCAGCCTTTTATAGGGTTAATTCTGGACAGAAAATCTTAAAAATGTAATCTAAAAAAATACAGAATAACAAATACTTATGATTACATTTATTAAAACCTTTATTTTTATAGAAAAGACCAGGTAATACTAGGCACAGATGAAAACGGTTGTCTTAAATGGTGAAATTACAGGTGTTTATTCTTTTAAACCTCTTTAATGCTTTAAATTGAGTTTTTAATGTTAATTTTTAAGAGATTCCATGAAGAGGCAGAGAAGATGGGGCCTCTTTATAGAATAGCACATTGTCTGAATTGGCCTGGGTAAAGCATGGGAAGTGATGAGAGAAAAGGCTAGAAAGATCCATTACAGTGAATTTACAGAGACTTTTAAAGGGTATGTTAGAGAAATTAAACTTCAGTTGGCAGGCAGTGGGTAGAGATGAAAGACTTTCAGGCAAGGAAATGATGAGGACAGAGCACAATATTTCTCTCATTACAGTAGGTGGAAGTAGGAAAAGAACTGAATCAGAGAATCCTCTGCAATAGTTCACATGAGAGACAATGATGCCTGAACTGGTTTGATGGCAGTAGAAATAGAAAAGAAACAGCAGACAGGAAGGACCTTGCAAAATCCAGTAAAAACGTGTCAACTGATTGAACACTGGAGGATGAGGGAGAGGAAGTATTTGAAGGCGAGCCTGACATTTTATTCCTGGGAGCTTGGATTAGTGTTGGGGTGAGAAGGTGAAGCTTCTGGGCATGAAACAAGAGATTCCCCTTTGGATGTGCTGAGTATAAGGTGTTCATATGATGTCCCATGGGCAACAAAAATATGAGTCTGCATTTAGGAGAGTAGTCAGAGATAAAGATGTGCTTATGGGATAGTTCTCTTGTGGGGAATAGTTAAAGCCACAAGAGCAGGTAGGGTAAATGAAGATGTGAAGAAAAATGTTTTTAAAAAGAAGAACTAGCTATATTTGGAGATTAGAAGGAGGAAGTGAGGTAACAACAACTAAGAAAGAGCAGCTAATAAGACTGGGGACTCAGGAAAGGTTAGGGCGATGGAAGCCAAGGAGAAGAGAGTTTCAGAGAGGAGATGATGGGCAGTGTTCTGAGCTGCTGAGAAAATCGTAAGAGAAGAGTTAAAGGAGTTCTGGATTTGGAAACAAGAGCAGGCCTCGAAGAGGTCTGCCAAAAATGGTGGGAAGCAGCCAGATGGGAAGGCCCAAAAGCAGGAGTGTGGAGTGCTTGGTAAGAAAGAGTAAGGAAGAAATATAGGAGCCTTTTTTGAGAAGTTTAGCATCTCACAAAAGAAGAAAAATGGTGTTTGAAGTTTCAGCAAGATTAAGGGAACATTTCAGAATAAAAGCATATTGAAAATGAAGAAAAGAACAAACAAATCTGAAGCAGGAGTGAATAGGAGAGAAAATGAGGTGGAGAGAAGCTACTGGAGAATTATTTTTTTGGTAATTTACTACTTTAGGAGGCAAGGTCATCTGCTGAGAGTTAGACAATTTAGTAACCTAGCGAGAAAAAATTATTTTATTTTATTTTCCAATTTTTTAATTTAATTATTTTTCAAGTACAGTTTTCTGTCTATTACTCCCATCCCATCCCACCCCTGTGCTCCCCCCTCCCTCCCATTTCCACCCTTCTCAGTTGTTGTCCATGTATCCTTTATATATGTTTCTCTGCATCCCTCCCCTATTTCCCCTGAAATTCCCTCCCCTCTCCCCTCTGGTCACTGTCAGCCTGTTCTCTATTTCAGTGTCTTTGGTTGTATTTTGCTTGCTTGTTTGTTTTGTTGTTTAGCTTCCTGTTAAAGGTGAGATCATATGGTATTTGTCCTTCAACACCTGGCTTATTTCACTCAGCATAATGCTTTCCGGTTCCATCCATGATGTTGCAAAAGGTAGGAGCTCCTTCTTTCTTTCTGCAGCATAAAATTCCATTGTGTATATGTACCATAGTTTTTTGATCCATTCATTTACTGACGGGCACCTAGGTTGCTTCCAACTCTTGGCTATTGTAAATTGTGCTGCTATGAACATTGGGGTGCATAGGTTCTTTGGGATTGGTGTTTTAGGGTTCTTAGGATACAATCCCAGCAGTGGAATTGCTGGGTCAAAAGGCAAGTCCAATTTTAGTTTTCTGAGAAAATTCCATACTGTTTTCCATAATGGTTGTACCAGTCTACAATCCCACCAACAGTGGACCAGAGTCCCCTTTCCTCCACACCCTCTCCAACATTTGTTGTTTATTGCTTTGTTTATGATAGCCATTCTCACCGGTGTAAAGTGGTATCTCATTGTAGTTTTAATTTGCATCTCTCTGATAGCTAGTGATATTGAGCATCTTTTCATGTGTCTCTGGATCCTCTGTATGTCCTCCTTGCAGAAGTGTCTGTTCAAGTCCTTTCCCCATTTTTTAATTGGGTTAGTTGTCTTCTTAGAGTGAAGTCGTGTGAGTTCTTTGTATATTTTGGAGATTAAACCTTTGTCTGAGGTATCATTGGCAAATATGTTTTCCCATACAGTTGGTTGTCTTTTTATTTTAATGCTGTTTTCTTTAGCTGCGCAGAAGCTTTTTATTTTGATGAGATCCCATTTGTTTATTCTTTCCTTTATAGTCCTTGCTCTAGGGGACATATCAGTAAAAATGTTGCTGCGTGAAATATCTGAGATTTTCCTGCCAATGTTCTCCTCTAGGACTTTAATGGTGTCATGGCTTATATTTAAGTCTTTTATCCACCTTGAATTTATTTTGGTGTATGATGTAAGTTGGTGCTCGAGTTTCATTTTTTTGCATGTAGCTGTCCAGTTCTCCCAACACCATTTGTTGAAGAGGCTATCTTTACCCCATTTTATGATACTGCCCCCTTTGTCGAATATTAATTGACTGTAGAGATTTGGGTTTATTTCTGGGCTCTCTATTCTGTTCCATTGGTCTATGTGCCTGTTTTTATGCCAGTACCAGGCTGTTTTGATTACAGTGGCCTTGTAATACAGTTTGATATCAGGTATTGTGATCCCTCCTACTTTGTTCTTCTTTCTTAACATTGCAGCTGCTATTCGGGGTCTTTTATGGTTCCAGATAAATTTTTGAAGTGTTTGTTCTATGTCTGTGAAATATGCCATTGGTACTTTAATAGGTATTGCATTGAATCTGTAAATTGCTTTGGGTAGTATGGACATTTTGATGATGTTAATTCTTCCAATCCATGAACACGGTATACGTCTCCATTTGTTTGTGTCTTCCTTGATTTCTGTCTTCAGTGTTGTGTAATTTTCTGCATACAGGTCTTTAACCTCCTTGGTTAGATTTATTCCCAGATATTTTATTTTTCTTTTTGCTATATCAAATGGGATTTTTTTCTTGATTTCTGCTTCTGCTGATTCATTGTTAGTATACAGAAATGCCTTTGATTTCTGGATATTGACTTTGTATCCCGCTGTTTTGCCAAATTCATTTATTAGTTCCAGCAATTTTTTGGTAGAGTCTATAGGATTTTCCATGTACACTATCATGTCATCTGCAAACAGTGACAGTTTTGTTTCCTCCTTTCCGATTTGGATGCCTTTTATTTCCTTTTCTTGTCTGATTGCTGTGGCTAGAACTTCCAATACTATATTAAATAGAAGTGGTGAAAGTGGACAACCTTGTCTTGTTCCTGATCTTAGTGGAAAAGCTTTCAGTTTTTGCCCATTCAGTATGATGTTGGCTGTAGGTCTTTCATATATGGCCTTTATTATATTGAGGAATGCTCCCTCTATTCCCACTTTGCTGAGTACCTTTATCATAAATGGGTGTTGTACCTTATCAAAAGCTTTTTCCGCGTCTATTGATATGACCATGTGGTTTTTGTCCTTGCTTTTGTTTATGTGGTGTATTACATTTACTGATTTGCGGATATTGAACCATCCTTGCATCCCTGGGATGAATCCCACTTGGTCATGGTGTATGATCTTTTTGATGTATTGTTGGATGCGATTTGCCAATATTTTGTTGAGGATTTTAGCATCTATGTTCATCAGTGATATTGGCCTAAAGTTTTCTTTCTTTGTTGTGTCTCTATCTGGTTTTGGAATTAGGATAATGCTCGCTTCATAAAAAGAGTTTGGGAGTTTCCCATCATTTTGGATTTTTTGGAATAGTCTGTGAAGAATAGGGGTTAGCTCTTCCTTAAACGCTTTGTAGAATTCTCCTGTGAAACCATCTGGTCCGGGGCTTTTGTGTGATGGGAGTTTTTTGATTACTGCTTCAATTTCATTTGCTGTTATTGGTCTGTTCAGGCTTTCTACTTCTTCTTCATTGAGTTTTGGAAGATTATATTTTTCTAGAAATTTGTCCATTTCACCTAGGTTTTCAAATTTCTTGGCATACAGTTCTTCATAGTAATTCCTTACAATCCCTTCTATTTCTGTGGTATCAGTTGTAATCTCTCCTCTTTCATTTCTGATTGTGTTTATTTGTGTCCTCTCTCTTCTTTTCTTAATGAGCCTACTTAAAGGCTTGTCTATTTTGTTTATCTTTTCAAAAAACCAACTCTTGGATTCATTGATCCTTATAATTGTGCTTTTGGTCTCTATGTCATTTAATTCTGCTCTGATCTTGGTTATTTCCTTCCTTGTACTTGCTCTGGGCTGTCTTTGTTGTTGTTCTTCGAGTTCTTGCAGGCGTCGGGTTAGGTTGTTTGTTTGAAATGTTTCTATTTTCTTTAGGTAAGCCTGTATTGCTATGAACTTCCCTCTCAGGACTGCCTTGGCCGTGTCCCATAAGTTTTGGGTTGTTGTGAGTTCATTTTCATTTGTTTCCAGAAACTTTTTGATTTCTTCCCTAATTTCAATCTTGACCCATTCGTTGTTTAATAGCATACCATTCAGTCTCCATGATTTTGGGTGTTTTGGGTTTTTTCCTTTGGGGTTGGTTTCTAATTTCAGTCCCTTGTGGTCAGAGAAAATGCTTGGTATGATTTCAGTTTTCTTGAATTTGTCGAGGCTCATTTTGTGTCCTATCATGTGGTCTATCTTTGAAAATGTTCCATGTGCATTTGAAAAGAATGTGTATTTAGCTTCTTTGGATGAAGGGCTCTATATATATCAGTCAAGTCCATTTCATCTAGGGTGTTGTTTAGTGCAGCTATATCTTTATTGATATTATGTTTGGAAGATCTGTCCATTTTTGACAGTGGGGTGTTAAAATCCCCTACTATAATTGTGTTGCTGTCAATGTCTTTCTTGAAGTCTTCTAGGATTTTTCTTATATATTTGGGTGCTCCTATGTTGGGTGCATATATATTTATGATGTTAATGTCTTCTTGGTGGATTCTTCCCTTGAATATTATGAAGTGACCTTCTGGGTTTCTCTTTATGGCCCTTTTTTTGAAGTCTATTTTGTCCGATATTAGAATTGCTACCCTAGCTTTTTTTTCTTGTCCATTTGCTTGGAAAATTTGTTTCCAGCCTTTCACTTTTATTCTGTGATGGTCTTTTGTCCTGAGGTGGGTCTCCTGTAGGCAGCATATGTGTGGGTCATGCTTTCTTATCCATTCAGCTATTCTATGTCTTTTGATTGGAGCATTTAATCCATTTACATTTAAGGTTATTATTGATAAGTACTTATTCATTGCCATTTTTGTACCACAGTTCCTCTCTGTCTGTCTCTTTTCCTTCCTTTCCTTAAAGCAGTCCTTTTAGTATTTCTTGTAAAACTGGTTTGGTGGAGACATATTCTTTTAGACTTCTTTTGTCTTGGAAGCTCTTTATTTGGCCTTCTATCTTGATTGAGAGCCTTGCTGGGTAATGTAGCCTTGGTTGTAGGCCTCTGGTTCTCATTACTTGAAATATTTCTTGCCATTCTCTTCTTGCTTGGATTGTTTCCATTGAGAAGTCAGTAGCTAACCTTATTGGGGCTCCCTTGTATGTTACTTGCTTTTACTCCCTTGCTGCCTTTAGGACTCTCTCTTTGTCTTGGAGTTTTGCCATTTTAATGATGATGTGTCTTGAAGTGGGCCTCTTTGGGTTCCTCTTGAATGGGACTCCCTGTGATTCCTGGATTCGTGTAACTTTTTCTCTCATCAACTTAGGAAAATTTTCCATCATTACTCTTTCAAATAGGTTTTCTATTCCTTGTTCTTCTTCTTCTCCTTCTGGTATTCCTATTATTCTTATATTATTAAGTTTCATATTATCTTGCATGTCTCTTAGTCTCTCTTCATTCTTTTGGAGCCTCTTTTCCCTTTCTTGCTCTTTCTGGGAGATTCTTTCTACTGTGTCCTCCAACTCACTGATCCGATCTTGTGCCTCATCGATCCTGTTTTTCATTCCTTCTACTGTGTTCTTCAGTTCCGAAATTGTGTTCTTCATTTCCTCTTTGCCTTTGCTGATAGTTTCTATTTCCTTTTTCATGTTGATATAGTTTACGGAGAGCTCATTGTAGCTCCCCTCTACTTTCTGGTAGCTCCCCTCTAGTTTCTGGTAGCTCAATGTGAGCTCTTTGAATTTCCTGATAACTAGTGCTTTGAATTCAATATCTGATAGCTGACTTGCCTCTCTTTCATCTGACATTATTTCTGAGACTTCCACCTTTTAGACAGAAAAATTTAAATCAGTCACTGTGGAAAGTAAATAACTCCAAAAGATTGGAAAATGGTATTTTGAATAGTAACTTTAAGGTGGTATTTTCTCTAATTTAGCTCTCAAAACTGTGCAATCTGTAATCTCCTTTCATGCTCATTCTCTTCAAATCAGTAAATCAATCTCGCCTTTGTGACTTGGCCCATGTTCCTTCTTACTGTAATATCCTTCTCAGTTTCATCTGATAATTTCTACTTTTTTTCCTAAGCTCAGCCCAGATGTCTTATCTTCTGCCAAAACTCCTGTTATGGCCCTGGCTGATTTGGCTCAGTGGATTGAGTGCTGGTCTGTGAACTAAAAGGCTGTCAGTTTGATTCCTGGCCAAGGCGTACACCTGGGTTGCGGACCAGGTCCCTGGTTGGGTGCATGCGAGAGGCAACTGATAGATGTTTCTTTCCCTCTCTTTCTGAAAATAAATAAATAAATAAATAAATAAATAAATAAATAAATAAAATCTTAAAAACAAAAAAAGAAAGAAAAAACAAAGTTGTAAAGATAATGTCAGGGTTTGGGATCCTTCCTGGATCTATAACAAACATCCCTGGCTGTTCATTGAATTCTTCTGAGAAGCACTCAGTGGCACACTAACTTCTGGAGGTCATTTAGTGCCCAGCATTTAGGGATAGTAGAAATGGTAGGTAGTTAATACTCACTGAGTACTAGTGTTGTTGCAGGCAACTTGGCACATAACAGAATCTCAGGAAATGTGTTAAATCCCTCACCTCTTGTACTTCTTTGGAGACCAGCATACGGCAAGGTCAACCATAGGTCATTGATCCCCAGGAAAGCCTGCTGGAACTAGCATCGTGGAAAGTGGATCATGTTTGTGCACCTAGTCTGAACCATGCTAGCTAAGGTTTCCAGGCTAGCTTGATTACATCTTTTATAACCTCTTGCGTTATGAAAAGAAAAAAAAATTCTGGCATCAAATTCATATTACATTTTCATTTAGGGGAAATGGTTGGCAAGGAGAAAATAAATGATTGCACCATATTATCAAGAATGAGGGTTAGTGAAGAGGAAGGAGATTAGGTAAACACTGGTGCTGTATTTCTGTTGTTAATCATTCACGGGGCCAGTTGAATCTACTCATCCATTTTTACAAAGACCTCTCTGATCAGCCAACTGCATGGCTGGAATTCTGGGACTTTTCGGTGGAGCAATTTCTAGCAAACTTCAGGGTTTTCTGGTAAGCTCTTATCTAGGGAGGAATAGGACTATTAGAGATCAAGGAAGTTTGCTTCCTTGAAAATCTACCCAAGGCACCGGGATAGAATCTTCTACTTCTTCAGCTACCTGCAGGTCAGTGGATTACTTAGGGTATCTTGGGGGAAAGGCTGGTGGTTTGGCCCTTTGAGGAGTGCGTGATTGGAAGGATAAGACAGAGACAAACACTTGGGGGTATTTTCAGCAGAAGTCTTTTCAGGAGTACTGTGTTAGCATATAACATGACTTGAAAAGTAAGTTTAACCGCACTGAGCCTCAATTTTTTATTATAAATGGAGGAATAATAATATATACTTATAAAGTAAACTGAAATAGAAAAGAAGACATTGCTCTTGTTATTGTATGTAAAAGTCAAGTGTGTTGGTTTTTTGCTTTTTACCATTTATCCATGTAGGAAAGTTGAGGCAGGAAGTAAGCCAGACTTCCTGAAGGGGGTCAGTGGAGTCCTGGTTTTCATAGTCTGCATTCTGAAAATTGGTGCAATTTCCCTTGGAAGTTTTATTAACTCCACTATATCTCCTTTACCATGGACAGTAAAAACTTTTTTAAAAAAGATTTTATTCATTTATCTTTAGAGGGGAAGAGAAGGAGAGAGGGAGAAAAATATCAATGTATGGTTGCCTCTTGTGTGTCCCCTACTGGGAACTGGCCTGCAACCCAGGCATGGGCCCTGACTGGAAATCAAACCGCAATCCCTTAGTTCACAGGCCTACGCTTAGTCCACTGAGCTACACCAGCCAGGGAAATAGTAAAAACTTTTAAATTTGATAATAAGGAGGATATTGTTCAGTCTCCAGTTAGTTCCTGAAGCTAGAGGCCTTAGTCATCCTTACCTCCTTTCTCTCCCTCACTCTTTGAATATGGCAATGTTGGTTACTATTTCTTCTTGAAATGCTCTTCTTCATTGGGCAGGACACAGTACTGTCCTGGTCTTCATTTTAATTCTTTTTTTAAAGATGTTGTTTATTTATTTTTTAGAGAAGGGAAGGGAGGGAGAAAGAGAGGGAGAGAATCATCAGTGTGTGGTTGCTTCTCATGTGCCCCTTTTTGAGGACCTGGCCTGCAACCCTGACTGGGAATCAAACTGGTAACCCTTTGGTTCACAGGCTGGCACTCAATCCACTGAGCCATACCAGCCAGGCCTTATTTTAATTCTTAAGTCATTCTTCTTTTTGTTGAATCCTGTCTTGTCTCTACCTAGAGTGATACAAGAAGAATAAAAAATAAAATATCCAGAATAAAAAGAAGCATCAAGAAGGTTTGTATTAAGTGTAGAGATACATTTGAATACAATATAAACACAGAAAGGTGGAACTGAGAGACAGACATTCTAGGATGGGAGGGAAAGTGTGGGAGCAAGTTCTTTCTGGAGTCTGAAAGTGGTACAATTGAGAATGCTGGTGTAAGCAAGGAGACACTCCACTTGAGATTGGAGAAAATATTATTCCAAATTTTAAGAGGAGTTGTTTAGATGAAATACACTAACTTAAAAGAGTAATCTCTAATGGAAGAAGAAGTTTGGGGGCTGAAGATTTTCCCAATGCCTCTCAAATTTTACTGCATTGGCCAGGGCTGACTATGGCTCTTGAGTTGGTTTTATTTCCCTGAGTTTAAGAGGTGATGATGCCACTGAAAACTAGGGGCATATGCTAGGAAAGTCAATGCTTTTCCATGGCAGTTTCAGAATTCTAGACTTTTGAGGGCATAAAAGATGATCCAAGTTTAATGGCATTGTTATTGTGATGAGGAACTGAGATCCAAGGAGCTGAGGTAGCTTCTATAAGATTACAGACTTTGGTGATGGTATTGCTGGGACTCAGGCCCAGGTCTTCTCAGCTTCCAAGTGCTAGCCTCCCTCTCCAGACTCTGGGGCCTGCTGAGTTCTGTGCAGGTTCTGCTGAGGGGCCACAAGGAGTAGGCTGGGGAACCACAAATGTTGCACCTGCTCAATGGAGCTACCACACACCCTGAGAGCTAGTAAGGGAAGTCAGATCACTGTAATTCTTCACAATTTACAAAGCATTTCTCACACATTATTTCATTTGGTCCTCAGGAAGGCAGTTAGTTGTTCTTAAGAGAAAACTAAATTGAGTTTCATTTATTTCACATTTATTATGTTTTCCACATACAATAATAGCAGGTTGGGTCTAGAAGGAGATTTACAATCTACTTCAGGAGGAAAAGGTGAATATAATACAATGTGATGTTACCATTAAGGTATCAGAAATATACTAGGGGAACATAAAAGAAACTTGTAATTCCTGGTGGTGTTGGGAAGTTCTTCATCAAGGAGGGGACATCTGATCTTGAAGCTGGAGGAAAGAGCATTCATTCACAAGAAGCATTCTATGCAAATGGCTGAAGTTGTTTAAAATATTCCAGGATGTGTTTTGGAAAAGGTAAGAAGCTTCATGAAGCTGAAGCACAATGGTTTAAGTGAGCAGAAGAAGAGGGAGAGGTATGGGGACTTAAGAAATTGGGAACCATGAGAGTTTTTAAGTAAGTAGACTTTTAGGATTGTAACCACACCAATGCGGAAACTGGGTACAAATGTTTGGAGGCTTTTGTGGTGGTCTAGGGTAAAGTGAAGGAAATGATGAGAACCTAAGTCTGGACTATGGAAGTGTAGTGTAGAAGAGAATGAGAGAGGCCAACATGATAAGACCAGGCCACTCTGAATATGACAAAGGGCCAAGAGTGAGGAGGTGAGGGTGACTCAGGTTTCTGGTTGGGGAGGCTGTGTGGAGATTATTACTTCAGCTGAAGCAGAAAGCACAGAAGTCAAGTAGCTTTCAAAGGAAGATAGTACATTTAGTTTGGGATCTGTTGGATTCAAGGTGCCTGAGAGGTAGAAATAAAACAGTTGGAAATACTGATCTGAACCTCGAAATATAACTTAAAAAGTTTTTTGCTTGCTTCAGTACAAAATCCAAGAAGTGGTTGCCAGGGCTAGGGATAGGAATGGGGATGGGAGAAATAGAAGCTGGTAAAAATGTACAAACTTTGAGTTATGAGATGCTGGTTTGAGGATCTAATGTAGAACATGGCGACTAGTCGATAATACTGAATTGTATAATTAACTTTGCTAGAGAATAGAATTTAAATGTTCTGGCAAAAAGGTCAAAGATAAATACGTGAGATGATGGATATGTTAATTAACTAGATAGTGGGGGATCCTTTTGCAAGTGTGTTTATATGTCAAATCACCATCATGTATATTTTAAATAACCTACAATTAGTCACTTATACCACAATAATGTTGAAATTTAAAAAATTCAAGAGTCAAAAATTTTAGCTTACTTTTCCAAGAGAAGAGGAAAGTTATTTATTTCTGGATTCACAAACCCCCCCCCAAAACAAAACCCTGATAAATATTTATACCTTTCAAAAATAAATGTTAATTTAAATATCTCAGACAAAAAAATTTGCTGAAATAACCAGTCAGAATTATAGACTTTTCTAGGGTTAAAGGTTACTTTCAACTGGCAAAGCTACAGCTCTAAAGTCCAGGCACAACTCCTTTCTTAGAAAAAATGTTTGCAAGGTCCGTTTCATGATGCAGATATTCTCTTCTGCAGCTACAGGAAACAGAAAAAATATCTCCTTCTTATTTTGCTTTCTTTTGCCAACTTCTTCCAGGCTAAGCACTGGAGTTCCACTAGTTAGCAATAAGAATAAAGGAGGCAGGCCTGAATGGTTCAACTTTTACATGGGAGGGAATAGGACAGAATAAGATTTTTATGAACAGTTGAGTTTATGGAGCATATAGGGTTTTGTGTCTGCAGGAAACAGTGGGGCCCAGAGGTCCGAGTGATTCATGAATGGTGATTGAAGTCATGGGAGCTGATGAGTCACTCCCAGGAAGACAGTTAAGAATGAGGAAAGAAGCACCCCATGCCACCGAGTGTGGCTGTAGGTCCCACTATTACCGAGGGCCACAGTGAAAACCCATCCAAGGCTGGGCCAAGTCCAGTGGGCTTTCCTCTGCCCTGGGGCTTAAAATCCCAGATGATACAGCCACCTGTCATTATAATTTTACATCATTATTATAATGATGTTTTGACTTCTAGGAGTTCTGGTCCTGTCAGAGTCACATTGCAACACCAATTCTGTCACTGTCTTTCCTAACATTCCTTTTGAATATTTAGTATGTGCAATCCATGCACCATGCCAAGCCACTTCTAGGCAATTCTGGGAGACATGTATGCTTATTCTTACTTTATAAAATAGGAAACTGAAGCTTAGAGGATTTTAGAGCACTAAGTATCTTGACTAGGGGCACACAATTCTCATGTGGTGAACCAGGATTCACCCCACATGACCTGGGTCTAACTCCAGAGTCCCTGCCTCAGGGCCTGGCCACATACTGTTCTCCTGGGTCTATGGCCTTGGTGTGAGACCAATGATAGAAATCCCACCTCACAGTGTAGAGGTTGGATGTGAGGCTGCCTTTTACCTCCTGTCATAACCTAAGGTGGGAAGAGCACTAGTTTTCATTTATTCCTCCCCTCTTTACTGTCCTCTGTTGACTGGTTGATTCCACAATGACTTCAGGCTACAGACGGGGAAGATCCTCCATTTATAAGTCCTCCTCCCTCCTCAGTGATAAAATAGATCCTCAATCCATTCAATACAAATTCTGTAAACACACTTTTAGTAAGAATATCACCTAATAAATTGTTCACTAGGTTGAATTTAATGGCTCCACCAGAAGTGAATTTTGGAAAAATAAAATTCTATGGGTCATTACTCAATGAAGCTGGGCCCCTCCACATACTGTGAAAGGCCACTGTAAACTTTCCCCCTATACTGTGGGATAGAAAAGTCTTTGAGGGAAATATTGAGTTGACACCCTTCATCTAAATGAACATGTGCTCAGTATAAATTGTGGACACATGGGAGTGTAGACTCATCTGGATCTAACAGAGGTATCAGAATAAGAGACAAAACCCAACATTTCATGTGGAGTGAGCTTCATATATTCCTTTAAAGACAAGGACTATTTCTAATGCAAATTTGGTTTATTGTTTTTTTCCCCCAAGGGAAAGAAAGTGGTGATGAAGACAAAAGTATCCTTCATGATTTTGCTTTAAACAAACTTTTTAAATAATCTCATTAAATAAAGAAAGTATATTGTATATCTCTAGATATATACATATGTAGATCTATGTCTTTAGATATAGAATCATTTTCTTTCAAAGCTGCAAATTGCTTAACTTAAGCAATAACTTGTCTTAGTTGACACTTGTCATAAGAAAATCCCAACACTATAATATAGTGATTGAACTCCTTTTCTCCATCTAGTTGTTTTTTGGTTTTTTTTTGTCTTGTTTTACATTTGTTTCTGCTTCTCTAAATTTTCTGCCACTTTCTTGGTTGGATCATCTGTGTGGCTCACCTGGTCTTCTTAACCAGTCCCCCTGTTCCTTCTCTTTGTTGAGTCCCTCATGTACAGATATGATGGTGACCTCCTTAAAGCACAATGATGTGTCATTCCTTAGCGTTAAAGCAAACAAACCACAAACAAAATCCCAAACAAAGAACAATGGCTCTTTACTTCCCAAAGAGCAGCGTCCATAAATTCTTTTTTTTTTACTTCAATTCTGACATTATATATGACTTTTTATGTATGCAATTTAACATAGGGAAACAGCAAAATGTAATACTTTTTGTTTGGTAAGTACAGATTTAGTTTACACATGAACTGCTTTACGAAATTTGTATAATATATTTAACATGAAATTTATTTTTATTCATTATTTTATTTTTTTAATATAATTTTTATTTAATTCTTGTTCACGTACAGGTTTCTGTCTTATATTCCCAACCCTGCCCGCCCCCCGCCCCATGCTCCATAAATTCTTAAACTTGATTCAGACACACCTATAAGCTGGCCTCTCTGTAACAATCATCTCCCCATCTCAGATGCAATTTTCCAGCCACATTGAAATATTGTCTACTGTTCCCCCAGTTTGCCCTGCATCCAGTCTCTGACTTTTAAAGCACACTTAACTCAGATACAGCCACTTCCTAGCTCTCTACTTGGAATTAACCTGTCTTTGTAGTAGAGCCCTACCACTTCCCCTCCCATTCCAGAAGCTAACACTCACTGCCTTGTTTTGCAATATTTGTGCACATGTTTTTCTTCTAGTATAGACTGTAATTTTCTTGAGGACATGGATCCCATTGCATTTAGCCTAGTGTTTTATGAAAAGTAGGGATTCAATGACTTTATTAAACTGAGTTCTTTCAGCAGAAAAATGTTGGAGAAGCCTCAGGTCATGAACCCTTTGAGAGCTCCAAATATGACCCTTGATGGAAAGGGGAAAAGTACAGCCTGGCCCTTCTCTAGGCTGTGGATAGTCTTTGATCCAACTCTGTTCCAAATGACCTTGGTGGCTGCTCTATTGGCTACTGTTCTTGGTGAGTAATAAACAAGTTTAGATGGCAATAAACATTCAAGTTCACCCACTCGCCCACTTTTAAGACTGACAAAGAGATACTTAAGGTTTTTTGCAGAAATCCATCTTCAGCAACCAAGGGTTTATTTGACCAGGCTTTTGGATTTATTTGAAATTTGGAATTTAAGGGGATTTGGAGTTACTTGGAATTTAGGGGAATTTGCTTTACCCACAAAAGAGGCAATTTTCTTTCTAGACACTTCTCACTAGATTTCTTCTCCAGTAATTTCCCAATCTGTCTGCCAGCCATGACTTGAGAAAAATTTATATTAGCTATCAGCCTGACTGAACAATTTTCACTGCCAGTGGGTTTACCTAGAATGGAGAGAGAAAGCAGGATTAAGATTTTTATAATTCAAGGGCTTTGTATCATTCAAAATCCAAAAGGTACAAAAAAGTACAAATTAAAATGCTACGGTTCTGTTGAGTGAAATTGTAGGGACTTTTGACCTTGCACAAAAGCATCTGAGTCAACAGATATGGAAAATCTGACAGGCTGATGAAATCATGTCAGCCATTCTTTTAAAATAAATTACCTTATATATAATACAGAAAGGGTGAAAAATTTCTGCCTTTTGCCATCATTTATCAGCAAACATGTATTACTAATCAGTCACTGAATTCACTGAACCATAGAGATATAATAATAGGAGCTATTATTTTTCTTGATTAGAGGAGAAAAGAATGGTTCCTTCTCCAAACATCCTACTACTGAAAACACTAAGATGCTGCATTCCGAGCCATAACTTTTGGTGCTCTTTGTCATTTTGGTGTCCAGGTGATTGTGGGACCCCACCCCATTTATACTTTGCTTCTCCTATAAATGAGTTGAATGAGACAAACTACGTGACTGGAACTAGTCTGTTATACAACTGCCGCCCAGGCTACAGAAGGGCCAATTCAAAACCTACTTCTCTTATCTGTGATAAAAGCGGCATATGGAAGTACAATTTCTACTGCATCAGTAAGTATGATCATTTATTTTTCTTATTTGTGCTTTTTTCCTTTTTTGTTAAGTTGTCTCAGGAGCAAAGCTTTCTGAATGCAAATGAAAACTTTTGGTCACTAAGAAATCACCCAGTTTGTCAGTGACTGATTTCAGTATAACTGTGTGCCACTTTTGAGGAAACATAAATAAGCCTACAAACAAATAGGTAAAACAGAAAAATTAGGAGCTACCTAGTGGCATTGGAGAAATTGACTTTCGTAAGTCTACCTTTTACAGTGTTAATTCAATAAACAATTCTTGTGAAAGTTAATTACAAATTCAATTTTAATATATTGAAAACCAGATTCACTCTTTATAAAATTATAAAAAGTTAACTGGCTAGAAATTGGTAATATGGTTTCCAAAGAAACTTCACCCAGAATATCTGCTGTGCTTGGAAGAAGATGCTGTGATTCTCTCTCACATGAGAATATTTTCTGTGATGTTTCTCCCATAATGAGGATGTACAAGCTCTACTTTTTTGGTTGTTCCTTTCATGACCAAGGACATGCATTTGTGAGTGGTCTAAGTGCAAAATCCGTGCCGCTGACATGGAATGCAGCAGAGCTCCTTGCTCAGTGTGGTGAACCCTTGACCAGAAGCTCCACCACCATCGTGATCTAACTGATCATTTTTCTATTTGGTAAAATACACAAGAAAAAAAATGAGATCAATGAAAAATTTTTCCTCCAAAGTAAAAATTTAGTGAGTCTGGATCAGAAATAAGTTCCCAATCTTTCTTTCTGGTCTTTCCAGAAACAGAGGTCAAAGCTAATCAGTCACCTTTTCTTTTTTCTTTTTTTAAAGTGTGTCTTATTGATTATGCTATTATCTTTTCCCCAATTTTTCTACCCTTTTTCCCCCCTCTACCCTGCATCCTCCAGTCCTCCAGGCTTTCTCCCTCCCATAGTTCATGTTTGTGGGTGGTACATATAAGTTCTTTGGCCTCTCTGTTTCCTTTTCTAATGTCATATCTGTGAGTACCTGAAATCACTCATCCTCATTTTAACTTTTCTCACAGAGAAACAGTGCAGCAACCCAGGAGAATTACGTAATGGGCAAGTGATCATTAAGACAGATTACTCTTTTGGATCACATATAGAATTCAACTGTTTAGAAGGGTGAGTGCAAGGCCATCTAGAAACAATGCTTAAAAAATCTTTAGCTAAGGTGTTTATATATTTCAGAAATAAAACTGATGCAAAAGGTACATGGAATTCTTGCTTTCACTCTCTCACCATCCACCCCATTTATTCCTTAAATGGGTATCTACTTTTATTAGTTTTTTAATGTCTTTTTATTTATTTATTTTTAATAAGGAGAAGTCAGTCTTTTTAAATTTTTTATTTATTTATCTTAGAGGGGAAGGGAAGGAGAGAGGGAGAAAATATCAATGTATGGTTGCCTCTGGTGTGTCCCCTGCCGGGAACTGGCCTGCAACCCAGGCATGCGCCCTGACTGGGAATCGAACCGCAATCGTGTGGTTCACAGGCCTGCGCTCAATCCACTGAGCTACACCAGCCAGGGCTTTAATGTGTCTTTTTGGTGCTTACTTTTACATATACAAGTTACAAAATTAGTAAATATTTTTATTTTGCACCTTTTCATTCACAATGTTAATTTTTAAATCTTGCTTTATTTTTCATTATGAATATATACAGGAGAAACTTCCATGTTTGTGTGTGAGGTTCCCCGTTAATTTTCTTTTACAACTGCATTAAAGTTTATTGTGAGATATGTCATGAATTAATAATCTCTGGTTGATCCATGGACGTCTTTAGTCCTTTGCTGTTCTGAACAGTGCTCTGATGAATTACCTTGTCATACATCATTTTGTAAATATGTAGTTATATCTGTAAGGTAAATTCCCATAGTGGGATTTCTGAGTCAAAGAATAGATATATTTTAAAATTTGGAAGGTATTGTAAATTGTTTTCCTTTGGGGGTCACATGAGTTTGTGGAGTATGTAAATGCCTATCTCTCTATAAACTTTCCAACCAAGTGTAGTGTCAAACTTTAGAAAACTTGTCAATTTAAAAATTTTTTTAACTTAAAAGGTAAAAATACAATCTCACTCTAGTTTCAATGCATATTTCTCTTACTATGAATGATGTTGAGCATTTTTATGTTTAAGAGTTGTTTGTATTTATTAGTAAACTATTGGACATGTTCTTTGCCTACTTTTTTTCTCTTGATTTAACTTTTTATTCTTAACTCCTAGGGTGTATATATATATATATATATATATATATATATACACACACACACACACACACAAACACACACATATACACACAGCATTGCAAAAAAGTAGGCTTACAGTTGTAAGTTTGTGAAACAGAGTTTATTCTTGTATTATTATTTGTTAATTGTTGTATTATTTTCCATACAAACAACTGTAAATCTACTTTTCCTATACATACACACACAAACCTATGTGTATTAGGGTCTAGACCTTGTTTTTGATATGAACTGCAACGTTTCTTCAAAGTATATCAATGCCATTATTTTGCCTATATATTCATATACCCATTTCATAGTCATCTACTTATTGAGGCCTTATATGTTTTAATAGCCAATATGGGTAGTCCCACTCATTACTCTTTTTTTCCAGAATGTTTCTAACAATGCTTTTTTTCATGGTGAAAACATATTGGGCTATGCATTCATGATTAATTCATTTTCTATGAGTTTTATAGTTCAATAAAAGTTTTCTTAATGTCAAAAAATCTTGTTCCTTGTGATGAGCAACAGTAAACTGATCTTGTATTCTCTCCTTTCTTCCCCATCCTACTCTGTCTTGTTTACCAGTTAATTTGTCATTTTTATTATCTTAGCATTTATATTTTTTAACATTACTGTTAAATATTCAAATATGCCTATACCTTGATTTCAGTCCCAACTCCTGCAGATGAGGCAATGAGGGAGTTTGTTTTATTTTCCATTCTCTTCTTTATCTGCTATTATTTGTCAGTTATATTATTTCTTAGCTGTCAGAGAATATAACATTTACATTTCATTCAGTCACCCCACCTGTGTTTTTGTTCCAGATCGGCACTTTTAGTGCTTAATGCCAGGTGTTTTGTGTTTTTACTCTTGAGGAAATGTCCCATGTCATCATGTGGTTAGCTATAGTTTGTTGTCTGGTGATCTCCTAAAAGAAAAGCTCCAAGTGAAAATTGTTATTTGAGTTCTTACAGGTTCAATACTACCTGAGGCCTTGATACTTGAAGGATAACATGACCAGATATAAAGTTCTTAGCTCATAATTTCTTTTCTTGACTATCTTCTAAATATTGCTGTATATCCTTTTCAGTGGGTGTTAGTAGAGAACTCTGCTGCCTACCTGGATTTCTTATTCTTCTGTATGACTTGGTCTTTAGCTGTCCGAAGATATTGTTATTCTTTATTTTTGAAATCTAATAGACCTAATCTAATGCTTTGTTATGATACAAAGCATTTTGCTTAATTTTTGTTGCTATGTGATACACATATTTTTAAGTTAAAGGGTTATTCTACTTTTGTAACATTTATTTGAAACACATTTGAATTAGCTGTTTTTGTGTGTGTGTTTTCTTCACATTCTCTATACCTCACATATTTCTCTAATCTTTTTTTGTTATATTCATTTTATTTTCTTTGATTTTCTCATGTTTACCCTCTTTTCCTTATTGTGAATATCTGCTAAGGAGGAAAGTGAGACGACTCAGTACTGTGGTGCTATTGGCATATTGATGTGTTCCTGTTGGAATAAACAGAAACAGTGCTTTTCACTTATTTTCCTGGCTAGGATAGAAAAATTACATTTTAGAGAAATTTCAAAATAAAGATATATTTAATTCTCACTGTATTTTGTCTTATTCAAAGATTGATTTTCTAAAAATGATTTGTTTTCTTTAAATTATCATTAAATAAACTCGAGGGACTCTTAAATTGTTGAAGGTAGCATTTATGCTAGTGTTCAATCACACTGTAGGTTATTCTTTGATGACAGTACATTTTGAAAACATGGTAACAATAATTTTTGTTTCTTGTTACCATAATGCATTAGGTCAGAAAGCTTAGAAATTGTCAAGGGTATAAATATGTGGATCGTGGACAGGGAATTAGTGGCTGAGGTCAAGCCTCTGGAAATCTAAAGGCAACTGTAAACCAGGGGAGTTTGAAGACAGTTAACCAGCTGGGACTCTCATCCAAACTGCATAACACACTCAAATGAGTTTTCTTAAGTCCTATATTGTCTTGCTTGAATTCTGGATGAACTCCATGACTGACATTTAGTAGATGCTTAATAAGCAGAATAAAAGAACAAATGAACACACACAACTCATTGAAGTGGTGAAATTTTACTGAGTGGAGTGCTCAATGGAAAGTGTTATCTGAGAAAACATTCTTTCTTCACTTTCAATACTGAGTAACAACTCTATTTGATGAGAAGCTTTTATGTCATTTAATTTAGGGTAGGAACAATTCCATTAAAATCTTTGATCCTATTTTATTCAGATATATCTTAGTGGGCTCAACCACCAGTCATTGTGAGCTCCAAGATAAAGCAGTTGGATGGAGTAATCCTTTTCCAGAATGTGTAAGTAAGTAAAGACTTTCTCGGATTTGACTATAAACTTACACTATGTTAGGTAATAAAACTCCTGTGCATATTTGCTACTTTTTGTATGCTCCACTAGAGTTTGCATCATGAATGTGAGATTTGGCAGATGCCTTCACTGATTATTTCTTCCTCTTTATTTAATCATCCCAGTTGCCCAATGTGAGTCCCCTCCAGACATCAGCAATGGGAAGCACAATGCTGGAAGTGGAAATGTCTACACATATGGCTCTTCTGTCTCCTACAGCTGTGACCCCAGCTTCTCAATGTTAGGTGAAGCTTCCATTTCCTGCACAGTGGTGAATGCAACAAAAGGTGTCTGGAGCCCCAGTCCTCCTACTTGTAAAAGTAAGTTGAAGTTGGATTGTTGGATTCTCCTTTGAATTTTTCTCTGTTGTTTAAAGGAGCAAGGAAAGTAAATTTACTGGGATAAATAAAATGGTTCAAAGACAAACTACTTATTGCAATAATGAAAGTCATTTATCTGGTCCACTGATGCTGATGCATGCTGTACCATTACAATATAGTAACAAATAGCACCAATATCTCATTGGCTTTGCAAAGAAGTTGATTCTTGTGCATACCAAGTGTACTGCAAGTCTGAGAGACTCTAGATGATAGCTTAGCAACCACCTCAGCATTCCAGGTTGACTCTTGTGGTACCTCCCCACCAAAATGCACTTTCACAATGTCATCAGTAGAAGAAGAGAGAAAAACAAATTGTGCTCTGGCTATTAAGAACTTTGGCCTGGAAATAACCACATACCACTTTACATTGTAGACTTTAGTCTAAAACTAGTACTGTGTGGACCCTATCAACCCTAAGGAAATTTGGAAATGTCATCTTTTGTCTGTTCAGGAATCCAAGCTGGAAGTTTTTGTTAGTACATGTAATGTCAAGCACATATGTGTACAGGGAAAGCTAAACCTATTAACCACCAGAAGGTCATCAGGACCAAGTAAGCAGTAATTGAGGCAAAAGATATATTGTGGTATTGCTAGTTTGCTAATCCTCCTTTGCCACTCAGTGCCTACATAGTGTCACTTGTTATTCTGATTCTCTGCAAGACACAATCAAATCAGGGGATGAAAGCATGATATTGCAAACAGTTCAATGTGTGGAGTCTAGACTATAGGAGTTGAGAATGATGAGTACTGAGGCTGGAAAGTTAGCAGGGTCAGGTTATAAAGGGTCTCGTGTTTCTCTCAGGAGTTCAGGATGAAGGTGATGGGGAGGCAGTGAAAGACTTTAACCAGGGGATTTAGTGTGTTGCATTTTATTTTATTTTTTAAATATTTTGTTGATTATGCTATTACAGTTGTCCTGATTTTTCCACCTTTGTCTCCTCGACCCAACACCCTCCACTCCCTCAGGCAATCTCCCCACCATTATTCATGTCAATGGGTCATGGGTATAAGTTCTTTGGCTACTTCATTTTCTATACTGTACTTTACATCCCTGTGGCTGTTCTGTAATTACCTATTCGTACTTAATCCCCTCACCTCTTCACTCATTCTTTCCTACTCCCCTCCCATCTGGCAACCATCAAAACGGTCTTGGTATCCATGAATCTCTGTTCTTCTTGTTTGTATATTTTGTTTTTTAGATTCAACTGTTGGTATATATATATGTGTATGTGTGTATATAAACTATGAACAATAAAATGGCTATATTATATGTAGATACACACACATACATATATAGCCATTTTATTATTCATAGTTTTGATGTTCTTTTTTAAAATAACTCCCTTTAACATTTTATATAATAATGGGTTGGTAATGATTAACTCCTTTAGTTTTTTCTTATCTGGAAAGTTCTTTATCTGCCCTTTGATTCTAAATATTAGCTTTGCTGGGCACAGCAATCTTGGTTGTAGGCCCCTGCTTTTCATGACTTTGAGTATTTCTTCCTGATCGCTTCTAGCCTGCATGGTTTCTTTTGAGAATCAGTTGACAGTCTTCTGGGAACACCCCTGTAGGTAACTAATTTCTTTTCTCTAGCTGCTTTTAAGGTTCTCTCTTTATCTTTAACCTTTGGCATTTTAATTATGATGTGTCTTAGAGTGGGCCTCTTTGCATTCATCTTGTTTGAGACTTTTTGTGCTTCTTGGACTTGCATGTCTATTTCCATCACCAAATTAGGGAGGTTTTCTTTCACTATCTTTTCAAATAGATTTCCAATTTCTTGCTCTTTCTCTTCTCCTTCTGGCACACCCATGATGTGAATGTTGTCTTGATGTTGTCTCAGAGGCTGCTTATACTATTCTCATTTTTTAAAATTCTTTTTCTTTTTGCTATTCTTATTGGTTTTTTTTTTCCGTTCCTTATGTTTCAATTTCTTGATTTGATTCTTGGGTTCATCTTCTCTACTGTTGTTTCCCTGTAAATTATTCTTTATTTCAATTAGTGTATCCTTCATTTCTGACTGGATCTTCTTTTTTTTTCTTATATTGTTATGTGAGGTCTTTTATTTATTATTTTTAGCTTTTATTATTTATTTTTAAAGTATTTTTATTGATTATGCTATTACAGTTTTCCCAAAATTTCCCCCTTTATCCCCCCTCCACTCTGCCCCCCAACTCTCCAGCATCCCCCACCTTAGTTCATGTCCATGGGTTGTACATATAAGTTCTTTGAGTCCTTCGTTTCCTATACCAATTTTTATCTCTCCCCATCTATTTTATGTCTACTAATTATGCTTTTTCTTCCCTATACCTTTTCTCTTCTATTCCTCTCTCCCCTCTCCCCACTGAATTCTCTCTGATCTCCATTTCTCTGATTCTGTTCCTGTTCTGGTTGTTTGCTTAGTTTTTGTTTTCATTGTTTTTCTTTTCTTTTAGGTTCATTTGTTGATAGTTGTGAGTTTGTTGTCATTTTATTGTTCATATTTTTTATCTTATTTTTTCTTAAGATGTTTCTAAACATCCCTTTAATGTTTCATATAGTAAGGACTTGGTGATGATGAACTCCTTTAACTTGGCCTTATCTGGGAAGCACTTTATCTGCCCTTCCATTCTAAATGAAAGCTTTGCTGGATAGAGTCATCTTGGATGTAGGTCCTTGCCTTTCATGACTTTAAATACTTCTTTCCAGACCCTTCTTGCCTGTAAGGTCTCTTTTGAGAAATCAGCTGATAGCCTTATGGGAACTCCTTTGTGGGTAACTGTCTTCTTTCCTTTTGACGCTCTTAGGATTTTCTTCTTGTCTTTAATCTTTGGTAACTTAATGATGTTGTGCCTTGGTGTGTTCCTCTTTGGGTTCAACTTCGTTGGGACTCTCTGGGCTTCCTGGACTTCCTGGAAGTCTATTTCCTTCACCAGATTGGGGAAGTTTTCCTTCATTATTTGTCCAAATAAGTTTTTAGTTTTCTTGCTTCAGTTTTTTCCCCTTTTGGCACCACTACAGACTAGATATTGGAATATTTCAGGTTGTCCCAGAGAGTCCTCAGCCTCTCTTCATTTTTTTGGATTCTTGTTTCTTTGTTCTCATCCAGTCGGATGTTTGTTTCTTCCTTTTGTTCCAAATTGTTGCTTTGAATCCTGGTTTCCTACTTGTCACTGTTGGTTCCCTGCATATTTTGCTTTATTTCATTTTGGATATCTTTCATTTTTCATCCAAGCTCAATCAGTTCTGTGAGCATTTTGATTACCGGGGCTTTAAATGATCCTTTAGATAGGTCGGCAATCTCATCACTTAGTTCTCTTGCTGAGGTTTTGCTGTGTTCTTTCATTTGGGCCATATTTCTTTGTCTTGGTGCAGATGATAGGTTGTAAGGGGGCGGGGACTTAGGTATTCACCTGGGCAACTCTCTCTGCTGCTCTGTGGCACTGCTGGTTTGGTTGTTCTGGTTGATTTTTTTTTAATTCCTTGGTTGTTGGAGTTCCATGCAGTTTGATTTTTCTGGTGATTTTGGTTATTTATTGATTTTAGATGGGTTGTTAACCTCCTTTGGTTGTGCAAGGAAGCAAAGGGTTTCTACTTACACCTCCATCTTGGCTCGAACTCTCCTGACTGGATCTTATTTATGCTGTTGACGTCCTCCCTAAGTTCCTTGAGCATGCTTATAACCAGTGTTTTGAACTCTGCATGTGATAGATTGCTTAACTCCATTTTGTTTTGCTGTTTTTTGCTCTGGAGTTTGGATTTGTTCTTTCATTTGGGCCATGTTTCTCAGTCTCTTCATTTTGGCAGTTTCCCTGTTTGTTTCTATGTATTAGGTAGAGCTGCTTTGTCTCTGAGTCTTGGTAGTGTGGCCTAATGTAGTAGGTGTCCCATAGGGTCTAGTGGCACAGTGTCCCCTATCACCCAAGCTAGTACTATGAGGTATGCCCTTTGTGTGGGCTGAGTACACCCTTCTCTTGTAGTTGACCCTTGGTCACTGCTGGTAAATGGGAAGGATTTACCCAGGCCAGTCTGCTGTAAGGATTAGCTGTGACCACTTACCACCAACGTCTGCCCTCTGTGGAGGATCAGCTGTGCAGGGGCATGGTGGTGGTGCTCCAATGTGGTCTGTAGCTGTCCACTAGATGCGCTGGCCCTGGGATTTCCCAGGTGGTGCAGGCCATGATCAGCCCTTACCTGTGTTTTCCCTGGGGCCACCTTTCCTGAGTAATAAAACAATATGAGATGGTTTCTACTTGTGCTGGGCTTTCAGATTTCTGGTGAAGTCAAGCTATGAATCTAGACTGCTAGTTCCAGGCCTGAGGCTCACTGAGGCCAACTGCTGTTTGTTTGAGAGGATTTAGGAAGTTGTGAAGCACAAGCCAAGACTAGCCATTTGGGTGGGACAGAGTCTCTGGGATCTCCAAGTGGGGTCAGACAAGTAGCCAGATTGATGGAGTCTCAGATATGCCATGAGCTTGGTGGCTCCTTGGTGGGAGGGTTTAAAAAAGAAACAATGGCCTCTGCTTGCCTTGATGACAGACATTTCAGTTTCTCCATCTATATCACTGGTGACTTTCAAGCTGCTACCCCAGTGCTGAAGATCAGAGGGAGTGAGTCTGGGTAGGTGAGTCTGCATGTGGATTCTTTTTTTTTTAAGATTTTATTTATTTATCTTTAGAGGGGAAAGGAAAGAGAGAAGGAGAGAAATATCAATGTATGGTTGCCTCTCGTGAGTCCCCTGCTGGGAACTGGCCTGCAACCCAGGCATATGCCCTGACTGGGAATTGAATCGCGATTTGTGTGGTTCGCAGGCCCATGCTCAATCCACTGAGCTACACCAGCCAGGGCTGTGTGTGGATTCTTTAAGAAGAACTGCTTGGTGCTCCAGCAATTTCTTCCACTGACTCAATCCCCACTGGTTTTTGCAGCCTGAAATTGTGGGGACTTATCCTCCTAGCACTCAATCCTGGGCTGGGGGGCTTGGTGTGGGTCTAGGACTCCTCACCCCCAAGATATCCCTCTCAAACTTTTATCCACTAAAAGTGGGTGTGGGATCAGCCCATTCCTTGTCTGTGTCCCTCCTACCAGTCTGGATGGATGTGGTTTCTTTAATTCCATAGTTGTCAGACTTCCATTAAACTTGATTTCTGACAATTCTGAGTGATGGTTACTCTATATTTTAGTTGTAGTTTTGATGTGGTTGTGTGAAGAGGTGAGCCATGTCTGACCATGCTTCCATCTTACATGTTGCATTTTAGAAAGGTAACTGGCTGCAGAATGGCCGACAACTTGAAGTGGGACAAAATTTAACCCTTAGGCACCATCAAGCCAAGGAGTGAAAATGGCTTAATCTGTAGGCCGTCAGTGGGCCTGGAGAGAAGTTGAGGGATTGTGGATGAAAAAAGGTGGCAGGACTTGACTGAATGCTGTGGGTAGGGGCAGTTTGTTCTTTGCTTGTGAGGGTGCAGATCTCTGATGACTTGGCTGTCTCATCATCATGAATGTTATATAATTATCATTGCCCAGTGACCTACCACTAAAATCATCCAGGAAGGGGGTTATTATAAGGGAAAGATTTGTGAACTTTGAGAAATGTGTTTATTCTGGGTGCATAATGCATAAATAAATGTAACACAAAATCAGTTCTCTCTCTTTCTATTTCTCTCTCTAAAATCAATGCATTAAATTTTTTTAACATATCCAGAAATGTTGATGAGAAAATATTTGTATGGCTGGTTTTTCTTGAGAAAAATGAGGAATTTGGAAGTACCCACAATCATCTGATGATAGAACCAACATGAGGGGACCTCATTTTACTGAGACTTGTAAAAGTTGAAATTATATATGCCTTTAAAAATGTTTTTCTTGTATCTACTTGACATGTACTATGTCAGGCTTTTGTGTTATTCTTGGAACTGGATTAACAATAGCAGTAATACCCTTATTGCCATTTCTCTTTATAATTCACTTGTATTTTTTATGATTCTTTAGAAATCAGCTGTTCTAAGCCAGATATTAAATATGGAAAGATAGTCGTTGGATTTGGACACAACTATAAGTATAAAGATTCTATTGCATTTGCGTGCAATAAAGGTTTTATCCTCAAGGGCAGCAATTTAATCCATTGTGGAGCTGATAACAACTGGCATCCTCCTCCTCCCATTTGTGAGATCAGTAAGTATGGACCATAATGGAATTTCAATGTTTGGCATCTAAAGATATCCAGGCCCTGGCCAGGTAGCTCAGTTGGTTAGAGCATTGTTCCAGTGCATCAAGGTTGTGGGTTCAATCCCTAATCAGGGAACATATAAGAATCAACCAATGAATGCATAAATAAATGTAACATGAAATCAATGTCTCTCTCTCTTTCTCACTCTCTCTAAAATAAATGCATTAAAACTTTTTTTAAAGATGAGACAATTTCATGGTGAAAGGGGAAGGGTTTATAGGAACAAATATAAAGGATACATGGACAACAACTAAGAAGAGTGGAAATGGGAGGGAGGGGAGAGCACAGAGGGGTGGAATGGGATGAGAGTAATAGACAGAAAACTGTACTTGAAAAATAATTAAATAAATCAAAAAATTTTTTTAAAGATACCCAGAAATGTTGATGAGGGAATATTTGTATGCCTATGCCCACTTGAATTACAGGAAAAATTTAGATTTTGATAAATATTTTTTTTCTTGTTGGAAAAATGACTGATTACAGTACACTGTGCAAGATCATATAACACATAAAGCTGCCCCATGCAGTAGTGTAGGTTATACACACTTGCTAAGGAGAAACAATAACACAGCAGCTATTGTGGTTTTGTATATTTATTTTCAACTGTTTTCTTGCAGTTGATAGAATTTTTTTGTTCTGAAAAAATTATATTATAAAAATTGTTTTGGAAGATAAATAGTAAAGTATCTTGAGGAAAAAATGCTTTTTTCTAACTTGTATAAGACTATTGTATGGACTAAGTATAATTTTGACATTCTGAAATTATAAGCTCATATGAATTTTTAAAAATAACAAACATGATTTTACTTATATGTGGCATCTCAAGAACAAGATAATTAAACAAAATAGAAACAGGCTCATAGATACAGAGAACAGACTGATGGGTACCAGAGGGTATGGGGCTTGGAGGGCTGAAGGGATTAAGAAATACAAATTGGTAGTTACCTAATAGTTATATGAGTGTGAATTTCAGCATAGGGAATACAGTCAATAATATTGTATTAACTATATATGGGGCCAGGTGGGTACTTAAAATTTGGGGAGAACCACTTTGTCAAATATATGATTGTCTAAATACTATGCTATACACCTGAACCTAATGCAGAATAATATTGAAAGCAAACTATAATTAAAAATAAAAATATAAGCCCTGGCTGGTGTAGCTCAGTGGATTGAGCGCGGGCCCGCGAACCAGACGATCGCGGTTCAATTCCCAGTCAGGGCACATGCTTAGGTTGCAGGCCAGTTTCCGGCAGGGGCCAGTTCCCTGCAGGGGATGCACGAGAAGCAAGCATACATTGATGTTTCTTTCCTCTCTCCTTCCCTTCCCCTCTAAAAAGATAAATAAATAAAATATTATAAATAAATAAATAAATAAATAAATAAAATATTATAAATAATAATAATGATAACTTGGCACTATTCTAGGTATATAACGAATTTATTCAATGAATCCTCCCAAGAATTGTAGACATTATCATTATACTCATTTTACTGATGAGAAATCTATTTGCCGAGGTTAAGTGACTTCCCCAAGGTCATACAGCTAGAAATGGGAGGAAACCACATATACCTTGAACTCACTTTTACCCTCATTAAGTGTCAAGAACCTTACCCTGGGAACTTCTGGAATAGTGGTGTAAACACTTCAGAAAACCTCTCTTCAGTGTAATAAGTGGTCATAATTAGCAAAGACAACCATTTAAGATCTCTGGAGATTAATCAAAGAAATTAAAAGAAATTAATAAGCACTTATCTAACATAATCTACAGAGACTTGGAACAAACGGTGGGAGATATTACACTGGAGCTAGGGTATGTACCCAGTCCCCAACAGTCTTGTGGGAGAAAAGTTTACAGTGCACTCATGCATAGCAATTCCCATCTCCCCTAAATTGTTGGGGTGTAATAGTTATTTAGAGTGGATTTAGAGTTATTTAGTGAACATCTTGTGATAGCATTTTCAAAGCCCCAGGCTTCAGGTGGCAGAAGCCAGACATTACTGTCTGCTCCTCTAACCTGACCATTACATAGGGAGAATCCAAGTGGGGCACCTGGTGACAAATTCAGGTGCCTTTTCCTGCCTTGCAGGAGAGCTGCGCCAGTGACTTTGGCAGCCAAATGCTATCTCCTATCACTGGACTGTGGAATATCTACACTTGGTGGTGGGCACAGCTGGGTGACAGTGCTAGTTCTTACCTCCCTGCCTCTCCTTCTCACAGCTCCAACTTGGCAGATGGTTAATTGCAATTATTCAGACTTGTATTATATTCCCATATCAGTAGTATTGGGAAAGTGTAAAGATGACAATACATAAGCCCAAGGCTCAAAAGTTGCTTGGAGTTTCTCCTTGATCGGCCCTTTAGTGACAAAATGCCTGGTGTCATCTGGATGAAGGGAATGACTTGTTTATTTTTCCCAATCAGTCAGTAAATAAGAAAGATTTGTCTAGGACAAATCCCAGATGGGTTTTCCAGACACATCTATCTAACAAGCCTAATGCTTTAACTCAGAAATGAAACTTTCTGAAGTACAACGAAGAGCAAGGAGAATTGACGTTTGCATAGTTGGTAGGACTCACAGAAACCATTTCATAGTGTTTAGTGAGAACTTCCCTGGTATTGTACACATGTCTATTTGGGCACGTGTCTATGTGTGTTTTCTGGTATGGCTGGTTCATTAGCCATGGCAGGCTGGGTAATCCCTGAAGGAACACATGACACCCTTTGGTAGGACAGGCTCACTGATCATGTTGCATCCCTAGTAACACTGTCCTTTTCCCTTGTTCTTTCATGAACAGATAGTTGTACTGACTTGCCAGATATCCCATACTCTTCCTGGGTAACATATGGCCAAAACAGACCAACGGAAGATGAAATGCATGAAGTTGGAACTGTATTGAGGTACCACTGTCATCCTGGCTATAAACCAGCTGGAAATAAGCCCACGACTATAACTTGTAAGGAAGATTTTAGCTGGACCCCATATACAGAATGTGAGGGTGAGTTTCTGTTTTTAAAATCTTTTAGTGTATTAAATGCGAGCACATGATAAGATTTTCTACCATAAGTGAATGTAATTGTATTCCTGAAGATAAACTTATAATTGTATTAATTCAATAGAACGACTATTATTTTCAGAAGAGACCATGAAGGTCTTGAAGTTTGAGGTGTATTAAATTATAACCTTCCCTTATCCCAGGTTTAGAAGTCAAACATTAGGCTGATTATTAGCTTCATTACTGATAATGGTAGATGGAGAATATAGTTTAACTTTGCCAAAGTCAGACATCCATCAGCCCTTTTAATCGTAATGTAGATTTTGCGGTGCTTGATAGATGGAAGTCTGTGAAAGAGTCATGAACTCAACCAGCTGCAAGGTGACCTGTGCCTCATGTCTTCTGAGCATGGGACTGTGGGCTGACAGAGCTGGGTCCTGGCAGACAGGCCCTGACACAGTATTCTTGTATCAGTGGGATAGGAAGGAGACTCTCCAGTCTTACTAGTAGATGTCCTTTTGTTTTCTGAGAGGAGTGAGGGGCTGAGATGTGGGTAGATGCAATTTTGTGAGCCTTATTGGAATTGACAAGAGAGGAAGAAGATGCTTCCTTCAACACATCTATCAGAATCTTGCTGTTTTAGAGGTGAAGACACAAACCCAGAATACAGGACACTTTATTATATCTACAGATTAGAATTGGAAAAACATGAGAAATACATAAACAATGAATAGTTTAGGCCAACCTATTGAAAGATTATTCATTTCATATTAGGACTAATGGTTAATTGCAATTATTCAGACTCATTTTGTGGAAATAAAAGAAAAGATTTTAATAAAATAACTGAATTAAAATAAACTTAACAAAAATTATTGCCACTACTTAAGTAACAAAGTATTGATATATATATAAGCCTTTGAGAATCTTCTTTAAAGAATAAGAAACAATAAAAGTTAAATTAATTCATATATTAATTAAATATTACTGTATAAATGTTTATACATGTTTAAAAAACTACTTTTAAATTATATATCTACTATAATATTATCTGTGTAATTTTAATAAATGATCATTTTAACCATTTAAAGAGCAAAAGTGAAATGGCATTTATCCAATTTATCATAAAATCTAATTAAATATGAATTTGGATTCATAATTGAATATTTAAAAGTATTTTCTACAATGTAAAGTATTATACAAATATTGTTACAATTTAGAAGCCATGTGAATGTTGGGTATTTTTACTATAATTCATAATCAAATGAGTGCTGGGAGTATTGGAGTAAAACTGCAAGACCACACTGTACTGCTAGTCAAGCTCCTGATACAGAGAATAGAGCATTTTATTTCCTTCTGATGTTTTCTGTTACTGCAAATGATGTCTTGTTCTATCTGAAAGTATTTCTAATGATGAAAATTTTATATCCCTATATCAGATCTTATTGCATTAAAAAGAAAGAATCTCAATAGTTATTTCTCTTAAATTTGGCATCAAAAAAGAAAAATCCTGGGCATAGCAATATTTAAATTTATTTCTATGCATTCGCTATCAGACAGATAAAAACTTTTGAGAACATTCTTCCTTCTGTGATTGGGGAAGTGTAAGTTATTTGAAAGCTTAGTAATGATATGACCCTAATCAAGCTATAAGGAGATAAATGTTATTTGTCATTTCTCTTGAATAATTTAAAAAATTTACATTTCAATATTTACATTTAATCCAACATCTCATTTTGGAGACTCCTAATGAAATTATTTAGTTAAATAAATTAAATTTTCCCTCTTAAATTAAATTATTTGGAGGGAAATGACTGTACTGGACTATAGCAAATAAGGGATAGGGAGCGAGGACAGAAAGTGTCTCGCATACTCTGTCTGTTTCCCCAATTTCTCTTCTGTGGTGAGCTCTTCTATGGGTGGAAGGGATTGTCAGCCATGGGAGCCTCCTCATGGTGATTTTACTAACCAATAGCCTCACTTTTTTTATTTTTTAGAGGTATGTTGCCCAGTACCAGGCCTAAAGAATGGCAGAATCACTAACCAGAGAAAAAAGAATTTGGCCAGGAACTGTGAATATTTCTATGGAGACTTGCTTTGGTATTCATGTAATGGAAGACAACACGCTGAGGCTTCCTGCCAAGCAGATGGCACCTGGAGTCCTGAAACACCAACATGTGATGAGAGTAAGAGCTTATCGAATTATGTTATTTTAGAAGTTTCTTCATAACAAAGTAGTGGAGATTATTAAGGAAAGGCTTCAAATTAGGTAAAAGAATTTGGATACTCTGCATGATTCTTGGAGTAGATATTTGTTTAAAAACACTATCTCTAGTTCAAATTTCTTTTCCCCCCCATATGGGTTGTTCCCATTCTCTTGGCCTTCCTGGTTTCCTTTTCTGAATTGATGAAATTAGGCCACATCTAATGATCAGGTAGATTTTTGAATTATTGCATTCTGTTTCTTGGCATTTATTCTCTTCTCTTCCCTTCTTTATGGGCTATATGCATTAACCTGTGGAACAAGACTTGCTCAAATCTATTTGAACTGCTTTTCTAAACTTGCTTCCTTTCCTTTGCTATCTGTAAGCTTCTTCAGTCTATCTCTCAGTGTGAAATGCCTGCCTCTCTCTCACCAAGAGCACTCAAGTGTTAAACACAATCCATCCTTCTCCCATTGCTTTTCCTTAACTCTATCTATCAATGATCAGGAACAATTACCACTGCCTGAATAGTGAGTGATTCCTTTTCTTGCCTTGTGAAAAGAAGGAGACCAAAGTGACCAGGCATCAGCTGCAATTTAGAAATCAGTGAGAATCTTATCTCCCCTGTTAGAAGTGTTTCCTCTTTGCTTACCAGGGCCTTTCTCTCTGCAGATCCCAGAGTTCCAAAATGTTTATTTACAGTGAATGTAAGTGGGGCTACTCATGCTATGTCTTTTGATTTCTGGGCTCATGAACTTTGTTTTATTGGGGACCCAGTACCATATAAAGGCTGATTGTTGATTTAAAGTGAATACTGTGTTCTGGAAGATATTGTAAGTAATGTCATAAAGTCCAATTTTTGTAAAGTTGTTGTCTCCTAACTAGCACTTTGGCTAAGCCTTTAACAGGCTATTCCAGTGTTCTAACTGGTCTACAGTTTGGGGTGACATAGTCTATAACATTAGTAGTGCATTTCATGGCTGTGTCATAATACCACACCTCTTACTGTGAGTAGCTCTTATAGGTTCATGTAGTGGGATCCTATGCCAATTGTTCAAATACTCTATAATTCTTCAGGTGACAGGGAAGCCTGAAATCCTGTGGTCAAGGAAGACAAACTCACACCTATTTCTGTCAGGATAAATGGCTGTCCCATCCAGGTGGAAGGGGATCCAATATAGTCATCTTACTACCAAGTGGCATTTTGGTTGTCTCAAGGGATGGTGTCATATCAAGGACTTAGTATTGTTGCTGGAAGGTTGGGTATCTGGGGGTAGCAATAGCTAGTCAGACTTGGTAAGTAGGAGTACATGCTCTTGGGATGATGCTTGTCCTTCATCCATGCCACTATGGTCACTTTATCCCCTAATTCTTGTGACAGCCTGCTCAAGCCAGTGACAGAGGATGGCTAACTTCAACTGGCTGAGACATCATTTTCTACTTGGTTGTTTAATGCCCCTTCAATTTTGGGTTCTTGCTCATATTAACATGCACAATAAAAACTTGACACTTCCTGGTCATTCCCACATGTCTGGTCACCTGCTTCTACCCCAGATCTCCTTGTCACCGATCTTCAGTCTTTGTTCTTCAGGGCTCTGACAGACAAGCTATTCATTTCAGACCATAAACCCTAATTTAGTCCACTCTTAGGCTACTTCTTTTTTCAAAAAATAAAATGACCAGATGTACCATCTAAAGCTGTGCCTATCAGAAAGGTTTCCTCTTACTACTGACTTATGACCAGATTGGGCTCTAATGCAACTTCCATCCAATTTAGCCTGCCCCACACATACCAAAAACAATCATCTGTGAGCCAGGGTCAGTTAGGCTTTCCTCTGTTCTATCAGTTGGTTATAATAAATTCCCCACATAGCCATATAAGTGAGCTACAGAAGAGGCACTAGTACCAGCAAGATGTGAGCTCCTTGTTTGTGAAGCTTGCTTGTGCCATTTGGTCTTGCCAATGCTCAATCCTAGATGCATCACTTCCATCTTATAATGGACTGTTGTCTGTCTGCCCTTGTAACTTGATGGGTCTGGCAGACCTAGCTCATGATGAGTGATTCAGGCTGCATGGTCACTTAATGACCAAAGGTCTGAAGCTGTCTTTGTCATGACCAAGTAACATGCCAGGAGTTATATTTCAAAGAGTATAATTCTTTGCTGCAGTGCATGGCCTTGCTTCAGTATTTCAGGGGTCTATGGTGTGATTATCCCATTGACATTTGCACCCTTTCCTACCATAACCACCTCTTCCTACCATAGCCACCTCTTCACACTAGGCTCTGCAGGGTCCTAGGACCACATGACAGGAATCATTTCACTGATGACTGAACTTGCCACAGAGACCTCTCCTAACTTGGGCCCCATTCAAACCTGACTATCTTTTGTGTCATCTAGATAGGGGTTGGGATAGTATCCAAGTATGGAACATGCTGCCTCTAGAATCTGAAAAGGCCTGTTAGCCATTGTGACTCCTTCTTTGTGGTGGATGTGAAACTTACAATAATTCAACTTTAGTTTAGGTGGGATAGCCTAGCATGTTGTGAACCCTGGACTTGTAACAATTTTACTGCTGTGGCAAACTCCTTAATCATTACCTTCTATACTCTGCGGCATTAACACATGAATTTTAAAAAAACAAACCTTTTTCATCTTATGTTTTTCCTGTGTCTCCTTTACTACTCACACAGAACACTGACAACATTTATGGTCACCAAATGTGTGAGTGGCTTTCCCCACACAATTCTCAATCCTCCAATTTAACTTATTCATGACACTATCTACCTGAAAGTGGTGTCAGATTAAGGGCTCACTTCCACAAAACTGTAGCCAAGTTTGGCTACAAATCAGATGTTCTTTGAACCCTTCTTGGGTTTAATTAATTTGATAAAGAGGCTCACAGAGCTCAGGGAAATACTTAATTTACCAATTTATTAAAGGATATGATAATGGATACTGATAAAGA
Source organism: Sturnira hondurensis (assembly GCF_014824575.4). Taxonomy (NCBI): domain Eukaryota; kingdom Metazoa; phylum Chordata; class Mammalia; order Chiroptera; family Phyllostomidae; genus Sturnira; species Sturnira hondurensis. Next base: position 41,354 of record NW_028089713.1, on the reverse strand, counting down.
GCCAGGTGAAGAAATACGTAGGGCAAAACCCGAGAGGGTCCCAAACAGAGAGCATCTGTGCCTGTGGAACTGGGAATGCTTCACCCTCCTGGTAGGCGGATGTGTTCACTCACCAGGAAGCTCTTCAAACCCCCTACTGTTGGAACTTTAAGGAGGCTTCCTCATGTAGGCATGATCAATTTTTAATTCTGTTGTGAGGCTCTGTCTGGAGTAGAGGAAAATTCCAAGCTTCTAATCTTTGCTTGGTTCTTCTGGTGACCAGCCCCCATCCAGGAGCCCACCCATAGTGACTTCATTAGAACAAAAGATGTTTCTAGTGCTCTTTTCACATAGGAAATTACAAGAGTTTTAGGAGTTCTCTGTCAGAAACTCTATATAAATATATGTATCTATATATATCTGTACATATTGATATTTCTATATTGATATAGACATATGGATATTTTCTACTATTTCATATCATGAATGCTAGCTTCTTTTTGCTCCTTCAGTAGAATTAACATGACACCATTAATATAGTACATTAATATGACAGTATTTGGATGTCCAGATGCTCATGATAACTTCAGACTCAATCATAGGAGGGGCATGTGCATTATCATTGCCCAAGGATAAAACAGAAAATGTATGATCCTGATCCTTTCATGCATATGCAAACTATTTCTGAGCTTCTTTTCTAATAGGTTGGGAAATAAGCCCTTTGTTAAATCAGTGTTCTCATTTACCTGAATACATATTAGTTTGCTCTAGCAAAGATACCACATCTGGTACAGTGGCTGCAATAGGGGCTAAAATATTCTACTGAGTTTTCAATGTTCCACTATAATTCTATAGAATTCTAATATCTGTAGCAGACAGACAGGGGAAATAAAATGAAGATATGATGGGGATGAGCACACCTGCATTTTCAGTCCTTTGAGTAGCATTAATTTCTCCCTCTTCATATATGTAATTTATTGGGGTGACATTGGTTAATATGATATATATTTTAAATTGACTGTTTTTGCTTCAGGAAGGAGGAACCTGATAAGATCAATGGATTCTACTTACTTTTTATGGCTATGATTGCTCTTAATCCATAGACCAATGATCCAATATGGAGATTAAACTAATTACCAATTTTGTTTACTCAGATTATATATATATATATTTTTAGTTATTATTATTTTTCAAAGATTTATCTATTTATTTATGCTTAGAGGGGAAGGGAAGGAGAGAAGGAGAGAAATATCAATGTATGGTTGCCTCTCATGAGTCCCCCACCGGGAACTGGCCTGCAACCCAGGCATGTGCCCTGACTGGGAATCAACCCATGATCATGTGGTTCACAGGTCCATGATCAATCCACTGAGCTACACCAGCCAGGGCTACTCAGATTACATTTTTGAAGATAATGGAAATATCACCATGTTGGTCTAATAAAGTGCCATGATGGTTCATTCTGAGGCTTGCAGGAGGGCAGCACAGGTACTTGGCTTTGGCTAAGTGATCCTATGAGCAGAGAAGATAACAGGACAGGACAAAGGCTCCTACAAACCACACAGATTCTGGGATGTGTTGTGTTTTATATTCTATAAACTGAAGCTCTCTCATTTTTTCTGTCCTACTACCAAGGTTGCTCTTATCCTCCTCTTATTGCCCACGGACATTCTAAACAAATGCCTTCATACATATTCAAACCTAAGGAGGTTAAATATGAATGTGACAAAGGATACACTCTGGTTGGAAAGGCCACACTCTCCTGCAGTGATTCACGCTGGTCAGCTCCAGCCCCTCGATGTAAAGGTAACTCCAGCCCATGGCTAAGTGGGTGGGAATGTCATGAAGGGATTGAGAATAAAGTTTTTTTCTAGCCAGAAGCAGAACAAAAACATTTGATTTGATTTATTTAAAATAATTATTATATTTAGATGGTACCCAAAACAGAAAAGTTTGAGGGGCACACAGGGATGTGAATCTCCCCTACTTCTTTCTCCCAGTTATAAAATTCATTCTCCTGGAGGCAGCCCAGACTCCCACTTGCTTATGTATTTCTGGAAGTAGTCTATGGGCTATAAATTCTCTGAGTGTGGCTGTGGCCTATAGCAAAATATCCATGGAAACTTGCTCAGACCTGAATGCAGACTCTCATGGGCTAATTCCAAATACTGAGAAGTGTCGGGTATTTCCATCTGAGCCTCACACAGGGCACCACCTGCCCATGATGGAGGCATGTGGTAGGGGACTCCCAGTTTGCCAACCTGTTGTAAGGCAGGAACAGTCAAGATAAGGTCCAGTTTTTACATGCACACAGGTTTAATATCACTTTGCCATCAACAACTCCAGGAATTATTTACCACCATTGTTGCCATTGCATACAGGAGATAATGGGCAAGGAGGAAGATTTTATCCCTAGTGTCTTTTGCGGATCACAGGATGAGGAACAGTTTCACTGGCAGCTGAGAATGCAGGGTCATGTGACTTTTAAAAATTTTTATTTATTTATTTTTAGAGAGAGGGGAAGGGAAGGAGAAAGAGTGGGAGAGAAACATCAATGTGTGGTTGCCTCTTATGTGTCCCCTACTGGAGACCTAGCTTGCAACCCAGGCATGTACCCTGACTGGGAATTGAACCAGCAACCCTTTGCTTCTCAGGTCCGTGCTCAATCCACTGAGCTACACCAGCCAGGGCTCATGTGACTTTTTAAGACCCTGCCATGTTATTTAGAGATGTTATGTCTTGAACAAGTCTTTTAACCCCTCTGTATCTCATTTTCTCCTGGGTAAATGGCAATAGTAACAGTGCTCACTTCATAGAGGAGTGAGACTTAAATGAGAAAATCACATAAAATGCTCAGCCCAGATGATTGATATGAGCTAATTCCTCAATAAAAACTGGAACTAATATCATTGTTATCAAAATAGAAAAATATAAAACAATTAGAACCACCTACATTGTGGGAAGGACTTTCCTCACTAGTCCCCCCATGTGCCACAGATGAGAGTAAACATAACTGAGACATGGTGTGATCTGCTTGGGGAGAAAAGATGGCCAATCCCTCAAAAGGGAAGGGGCAAGAGCCCCCCTGCTGAAGGGGCTTTTACTGGGTTTGTTTACACAATACAGGTAAGGATCAAACAATAGATAGCACTCAAAGAACTGTGAGAACTTATTCTCAGTCAGAGTCAGATAGCTAATGAGCCATAAAACTTTGAGGAACAAATTTCTTGCTTGGACCCTTATCATTTAAATGAGAGCATTCTAAACAAAACAGGTTTCAGAGGATTTTTACATATTCTTTCTTATGCCTGATTTACCCTGGATACCCGCCCTTTCCAGCACAGGGCTGCACTGCCTTCCACATCAAAGGTTTTTAGGCTTAAATGGATTAGAGCCAGGCAGCACTTCTAGATGGAAATGGGGACTCAGGCTAAGTCACAATAGCTGAAGAGGGGTGAGGCAGAACGAGGGTCCATTGCTCCCTCTTTGTCGAAGCCCCCCAAGTCCTTCCATGATGGCCTCCCAAGTGATCATGTCTGGCCTAGGTTGGCCCTCTGTGAGGGGTTGTACCCGCCATGGACATCGACCATGCTTTGGGGGCAGGGAGATGAAGCAGGGGCAGCATCTGCTGCCAGAGACAAGCTTTGTCTCCTCCTGTGGCTCACATTCCAGAGGTCACTTGCTTAGCCATGGGGGCCAGTTACAATTCCTGAAACCAGGCAGGGCGGTTCCCAACACTATATGTAGTTCAATTTAATATCCTAGTCTGTTATCATGTCATTTTTCTTAAATTTACAAATTGCTTAACTGTGCTTTTATTGTAGCTCTGTGTCCAAAACCAGAGATAGAGCATGGAAAGGTGTTTGGGGATAAGGATCAATTTGTTGAATTTGAAAATGTCACCATCGAGTGTGCTTCTGGCTATACTGTGGTCGGTCCCCAAAATATCACCTGCTTAGAGAACCACACCTGGTATCCAGAGTTGCCCAAGTGTGAATGGGTAAGTTCAACACTTCAAGGAAGTTCCTGTACTATCAAACCCTAAAAATGGTGCCACTTCAAATCACTGTCCCAGCCAGCAAAGGCGAGATCTGACATGCCAGGATGGATCCCTGAGTCATTCAAAAGAGCTCTCTTGTTTTCCCTGGAAGTGCTCTGGTCAGTTAGGGTGGCAAGTTGTCCTGCTCTCATTTGGGAACAGGAAACACTAAGCCCCTTATGGAGAGGACATTGTCAGAGACCTGGGAGCACTGATTCCTACCTTTCCTTTTCTAGACTGTACAATAAACTGTGCTTTGTTTTTGGATGGTGGGCCATAATAGCTCTGTCTCACAGAGGCCTTCTGGGAAGCTGTCTAGGAACAGGTCTAAATCCTTCAGGGGAAGACTGTAGTGGGGCCAAGGTGTGTTCTGGTATTCTGCTTACCCATCAAACCCGGGGTTGATCTGGGACCTGATCCTGTAGTCCTGCCATTCTCATGATCTGGGGAGAAGCCTCTCAACCACACTCACAAGCTGTATCTCTTTTAGGAGGTCCCTCCTGGCTGTGAGCAAGTTCTAGCAGGCAGAAAACTCATGCAGTGTCTCCCAAGACCAGAGGATGTGAGAATGGCCCTGGAAATGTATAAATTGTCTTTAGAAATTGAACTCTTGGAACTACAGAGAGAGGAGAGAAAATCCACTCTGAAGTCATCACTGTAATTTTTTCCAGGAGAGAGAGAAAAAAGTGCCTTGTTGCCTTCAAGTCAATGTGGATCACTTTAGTCTAGCAAATGTACCATCCCATTGGCACCAACATTCATTATAATAAATATATAGAAAGGCTAATTTGCCAATGTTTTTGCTAGTGCTTTGAGATTATAGAATTATTGATTATCTTGTGGCTCATATTTTTGCTTTTTTGGACACTAATTGCACATTTTCCATTAAAATTTCATTATCAAACACAATTTTGTCCTTGTGATCATTAGGACTTCATGAAATAAGGTCCATAAACAAACCCATTACATAAAGTCAATACATTAATTTTAGTGTAGATTTTGAATATGGGCTTGGCTTCACATCAGTTACATTTCCCTGAATGGCCTTTACTTCTCAGTTCCACATGTGCAAATCACTCAGGCCGTCAGTATTTACATTAAGTGTCGACACACCCCAAAAGCCTTGTCCATTCTCTCCTATTTGAAGGAAGTTTATTCTATTTTCTAAACCCCATGTGCTTGGTCTGTGACTCACTAAGGCTATATACCTCTTGACTTTTCCCATACTCAAAAAACATTTACGATGGTGCCTGACCCACTTATTTCATCCCCAGAGAACAAACCCTGAAAGATTGATGAATATGAATCCCACGGGGCAGCCACCTGTGCATTTCCAAGTCTTTCATTTGATGTCTTCAATTTTTTACTGAATAGAAATGTAAGAATCCTTGAGGACCTATCTCACATGTGAGGAGAACCCCATACAAATCACCTTTATATCTCGGGTTATTTTGGAGTCTTTGTTCCTTCCACTCACCACTTCCTCCAACTTTGCTTCTCCTGAAATATCTCTCTCTCTCTCTCATTCATATCTCAGATTCTTTGGTTATTTCATCTCTCTTTTGTACACAGAACTCTATGGGGAATATTAGCTTCTTTTGTTTAATTACTCTGCACATACTATAGTGAGGCTATGGTGTATAGCAGCATTTCATTGAATGGCAGGCATCACAGAGGGGCTTGAACTGTTAGAGAAACCTGCTTAAAATGGTTTCTATTCACGGTCTTAGAAGCCATTACCTGCTCCTGCTAACAGGCATTCCTTTTAGTTGATGTTTATTTTGGGTTTCCCTGAGGCAGGATTTGTGGGTAACTAATTTCCTCGGGAAGTGGTTCCATAAAGCTCTGTGTCTGAGTGAGTCAGTAAGACAAGGAAGGGAAGACAGCCTAAAGAAGGAGCATTATTGAAGAGGTCATTGCTGTTGCTCCCAGGAGCTTGGTCAAGCTGACTGCCTCCTGAGAGCATGTGGAACACAACTCTGGTAGAGACTTACTCTGATAGACCCTTGCTCTGGCAGCATTGACTCCCAAGCACATCTGACCCATACTACGGTCTAGTGGTGAAGGCTCCAAAGGATTGGGGTACCATTGGGCACAGAGACACAAGTAGCAGTGGCACTCTGGGACTTGTTTACAGTAACCTCTAGGGTAGGGGTATGGGCAGAGCACAGAGGGCCTCTTTGTTAGGGTGGGTGGGGATAGGAGGAAGCTCTGGCTGGACTTTGCCAAGACGGACATCCTCACAGTTACCTGAGTCCGAGGAAGAGACCACCAATGCTGTATTGCTGCTTTGTTCAGAGGGCACCAATCCCCAGCTCCCATGGGGAGCCAACAAAAATAAAACCCCACGACATTCCCTGCTTGGGTGCGATCTCCCTGGTCTCATTCTGCAGACTGGGGAACCTTGCCCAGGTGCACAAACCCCAATAAAGTTCGTTATTGCCTACTTTATGGCTGATTGGCATTTCTTTCTCGGCGGAGCCTAAGAAAACCTTTCATTTGGTGCCGAAACCTGGGAGGAGTTGTTGTCTGCTGAACATTGCTCCTCTCCTTACTCCCCGAGAAAGCCTCATGACCGCCCCACCAGTCTGGACAAAGAACCAGGGTAAGTGCCGCTGCCCTTAAGTTTCTGGTCCCCAAACACTGATTCTGGGTCCCCGTCTGCTGGAGAGACCGCTCTCCACCAAATCCCAGCGCTGCGTCAAGGTGACCCTTCCGGGAGAGGCTGCTCTCCCTCCGCTGAGAGGCTCTAGGCACTGGAGGAGACATCCCTGGGCCTAGATCCTCATTTTTACTGACTGGATCAGCAGATTGGGTTGAGGGATGCCAATTCCCATCTGCTGCTCCTCGTAGGACCAGGAATGGGGGGTGGGGTGGGGCAGGAGTCCAAGCCAGATCCTAAATCACCTCTAGGGTGCCTTCTGAAAAAATTTGAAAGTAATTGATCTTGGCCTCAAGCGAAAACAGCTGATTTTTCTTTCCACTATGACCTGGCTGTTATATCAGCTCAATAATCGTGAAACCTGGCCTCCTAAAGGCACTTTTGATTTCGTTACCCTTACTGACCTAAATAATTTTTGCAGACAGTCTGGCAAATGGTCTGAGGTCCCCTACATTCAGAGCTTTTGGGCCTTGCGCTCCCGGCCAGCTCCCTGGAAACTTCTCCTTGCCCAAGGGAACCCTGACCTCATCTAGCCTCCTAAGCCTGCTGCCCCAGAGCCTTCCTCCCCCTTTTCTGATCCCCCTGAAGACCCTGCTACCCTTCCTTCTCCTCCTCATCAGCCTGCCAGTAGCTACTGCAGCCCCCGGCCCTCCCTTCTCAACCAGATTCTCCCCCTCCCCCTGAAGACCCTGCTATCCCTCCTTCTCCTCCTTATCAGCCCCGCCAATGGGCTACTCCAGCCCCGGCCCTCCCCTCTCAACTGGATTCTCTCCCTCCCTCTGAAGGCCTTTCTTCCACCTCACATGCTCGCTCCTGCCTGAATCCAGAGCCCCTAGACTCCTGCATTTGCCCCCTCCAGGAAGTGGCAGGAGCAGAAGGTGTAGTTCGGGCCCATGTTTCTTTTTCACTAGCTGACCTCTCTTCAATTGAAAAGTGCCTAGGCTCATTCTCCACTAACCCTACCAATTTTATCAAGGAATTTCAGTACCTAGCCCAGGCTTGTGACCTCACATGGCATGACCTGCACATCATTTTAACTTCCACTATGACCCTGGACAAGCGCAACTGCATCCGGACTGCAGCTAGGGCTTGTGCTGACCAAACCCACGCCACCAATCCTCTCATGCCAGTACAGGCTGAAGCCGTGCCAGAGGCAGAACCAGGCTGAGGCTACCAGGTAGGACAGGTGGGTTGGAGACACCGAGACCAAATGGTTGAGTGCCTGATAGCAGGTATGCACCAATCTGCCCAGAAAGCAGTCAATTACCATAAGCTCAGAGAGGTCACCCAAGGCCCTGGAAAAAGTCCAGCACTGTTTCTCAACAGACTAAACGAGGCAATGGTGCTCCATACCCACCTTGACCTGACTTCTAATGCTGGGGCCACTGTCTTAGCTACTCACTTTATCTCCCAGTCGACCCCAGATATTAGAAGGAAACTGAAAAAGGCCAAGGATGGCCCCAAAACCCTCATCTGAGATCTGCTAAATAAGGCATTTAAGGTTTTCAATAACCAGGAAGCAGAGGCTGAGGCTGCCCACCAGGCTCGCCTACAGCAAAAAGTAGCCCTGCAAACCCAGGTCATACGAATGGCCCTGCGGCCAGCAACAAACACCGGCGCGGGGGTGAAACCTAAGTCCGGGCCAAAGAACACCCCACGGTGGTGGGGGGCTGCTTCAAGTGTGCCAAAAATGGGCACTGGGCCTGCCAGTGTCCTCAACCTCGGCCACCAACACAGCCTTGCCCCGAGTGCCGACAGCTTGGCCACTAGAGGGATGCCTGTCCCCTTAGAGGCTCGTCTCTGGAGCCTTCATGCTGGGCAGCTGATCAAGGTGTGGACTCTTCCCTGGTAGCATCAGCCTAGGCGACTGAAGCAGCCCAGACTCAAAGACCCCTATCACCCTTGCCGAGCCCAGGATAATGCTGCAGGTAGTGGGTAAGTCCATCTCTTTCCTAGTAGACACAAGGGCTACCTACTCTGTTTTACCATCTTTTTCAGGACCTCTTACTCCTTCCCAGATCTCGGTCATGGGGGTTGATGGAACCTCGTCTTGTCCGTGGCGAACCCCCCCTTCCCCGCCCCCGCCCCCCTGCCTTAGCTGCAGTCTGGACGGCTTTCCCTTTTCCCATTCATTCCTTGTCATACCCTCCTGCCCTATTCTGCTCCTAAGACGGGATGTTCTCAAGTTACTAGGTGCAAAACCCAACCCCTTCCCCCTCCCTGAGTCTTCCCAATCTCTCCTGTCCTTTCCATCTGTTTACAGATGAGATACAGAGAATTGTAGTGGGAGTCTTAGCTCAACCGGTAGGCCCAACATACCGTCCAGTTGCCTACTTATCAAAACAGGTTGACCCTACCCTACCTGGATGGCAGCGCGCCTCCGGGCATTAGGGAGCACGGCTGAACTCGGGAAGGAAGCCCTCAAACTCACTCTATGTCAACCTGTTACCGTATTTTCTTCTCATTGCCTTACGGACCTGCTATCCCACCGAGCTCTCTCTCTCTTTTGAGCCCTTCCCATCTGTCTACAGGAATTCCACCTCCTGTTCATCGAGGGGACAGCCCTGTCTCTCCAGCTCTCACCACACCTCAACCCAGCTACCCTCCTTCCAACCCCCACTATGGACATAGAGCCTGCCCTCTCTTGCCCAGAAGTACTAGACTTCCTGGGTCAGCCTCTAGACCATCTACTATCTACACAGACTCCAAATATGCTTTCTTGATTGTTCATAGCCACTCAGCTTTGTGGAAGGAAAGGGGCTTCCACACTACTAAAGGTTCACCTGTTGTTAATGCCTCCCTCATTGCCAAACTCCTCCAGGCCACAGACCTACCCACTACCATTGCAGTGGTCCACTGTAAGGATCACCAGGCCTCACAAGACATTGTTTCCCGTGGCAATGCCTGGGCAGATGCTGTGGCTTGAGAACTCACTGCACAAGCCCTGCCACACCCCATCCTCTTTCTGACCACTGATATTCACCCCACCATACTCCCTGAGAGTACTCCACTCTCCTCCAGCAGGGCAGGCACCCAGGAAATGAGGGATGGCTCTTCCTCAATGGAAAAATAGCCCTACCCCAAGAACAGGCCACTGCACTTCTCTCTGAAATTCACCAATCTTTACACATTGGTCTGAAAGCTCTGATGAGGTTTCTAGACCCCTTGTTTATTCATCCCACTCTTTTCCAAGCCATCAAAGAAGTCCCTTTCCTTATTAACCATAACCTGCCAGTATATACTCCTCCTCTGGCCTCCTATCTGCCCTATCTCTCTCTCCTCTGGCATCTTCTCCGTGAACACTCAGAGTTCTTCCTCCTGTGGGGGGGTGTCCGGAGACAGGCCCAGTCATTCTCCTACAGCCTGGAAACCAGGTATTACTCAAAGAACTCCAACCTGGGCTGCTCAAGCCCAAGTGGATGGGGCCTCATACTGTTATTTTAACCACTCCCACAGTAGCGAAACTGGTGGGTCAGCCAGTGTGGGTCCACCTCTCCTGCCTTAAGCCAGCCCCTGCCTCAGGAAAGTGGTCAGCGCAGCCCATAGGAGATACCCGAGTCTGCTTTACTAAAACACCAGGTTCTCCCAAGGAAGTCTCTACAAATCCTCCTTCTCCTCCTTCTTGCTTACCCATCCCTGCCAAAAGCCCCTCCTAACCTACAAACCAAATACATCTGGAGATTCTTTGGACATGAAATATATTGCAGAAATGAACAGGTAAATTCTCACTCTGTCACTTTTGCAGACTGCCCTCCCACTGGTTGCTCTACATCCATCCGTCTCTCTGCTCCCAAAAGTAGCTTTAGAGGGCTAGACAGCTGGACTGCCCGATATGGATTGCACATTCTCTGCTTCCTCTATGATCAGACAAAAAGTAAGTGCAAACTCTGGCCAGACACATATGGAGGCTGCCCCTTCCACTATTGCAGATGCCATATATGGAATACTCTCCAGTCGTGGCACTTTACCATTTATGATCCATGGGACTCCAGATGGGAACAGGGAGTGAAGGCAAAACTATACCAAAGCCTCTCATATTCGTATCCCCAGAGTTCTATTGAAATATACCAAACTCTTGTTCCAGAACCATGGAATTCAACCCTATTAACTGATACCATATTAACATATGAACAATCTTGGAAACACAGATCCAACAAAGAAAACAGAGTGCCCCCTTTTCTTGGCTAAGGCTCATACGCCAATGAATTCAGCTCTTCAATAACACTGACATAGGAAACGTCACCAACTGTTTCCTATGTGCTTTTCTTGACCACTCCCCTGTTGCGGCAGTTCCCATACCCACTCCCCTCAAGGTCACGAACTCCCTGACACCTTTTTTTGTAAAGGATGTACCTCTCTTTCAAAACATAATGAACAGTCCCAAAGCATGTTACACTACTGCAGGCACTTCCTCATGCAACCAGACCATGCAGATATTGGGAATCACTACCAGCGCCCCCCGCCCCCCCCGGTATGTTTTTCTGGTGCAATGGAATGCTGCTGTGGACCATTAACTCATCAGCCTTACCCTGCTTCCCAACTGTGCTGACCCCACAGCTTATGTATTATGGAAAAGGAGAGCTCAGAGACAAACTAACCAGGCATAAAGAAAAACAAGCTGTCTTCCTGCCCGTGTTAGTAGGTCTAACCTTCACCACAACCCTGGCAGCAGCTGGGGTAGGCGGTGCTGGGCTAACAGTCTCCAAGCTACTCACCAGTTATGGGCTGAGTTGGAGCAGGCCCTTAATGCCTCAGCCATCTCTCTAGCATCCTTGCAGAGACAGATAAACTTGGTAGCCCAGGTTGCCCTCCAGAACCTCAGAGCTCTAGACCTACTAACAGCAGAAAGAGGGGGAACGTGTCTCTTCCTGCAGGAACAGTGCTGCTTCTATGTAAATGAGAGCGGCATAGTAGAAGAGAATGCTAAGACCTTACAAAATCTCAGGGAAAAATTACACCAAGACCCCACCACTCTTGAAATAACCCCGTGGTGGCATTCCCTATTTTTACCACACTGGCCCCAGTCCTAGGGCCAATCATAATAATCTACATACTATTAATGCTTGGCTCCTGTTTCCTGAGATTCCTCCAGGAAAGAATTCTCGAAGCTTCCAGGGTTACTTTTCACCATATGTTGCTTCAGGCACAAACCTACTCACCCCTCCCTGGCTAACTAGAAACAGCTGACCTCTAGGCCCTCCCCTCTACGCCCCTCCTGTCAGCAGGAAGCAGACAGTGGAACATGACGCCCCTTATCCTATCAAAGAGGTTGGAATGTTAGGGTGGGCGGGGATAGGAGGAAGCTCCAGCTGGACTTTGCCAAGATGGATATCCTCACAGTAACCTGAGTCCGAGGAAGAGACCACCAATGCTGTATTGCTGCTTTGTTCAGAGGGCACCAATCCCCAGCTCCCATGGGGAGCCAACGAAAATAAAACCCCACGACATTCCCTGCTTGGGTTCGACTTCCCTGGTCTCATTCTGCAGACTGGGGAACCTTGCCCAGGTGCACAAACCCCAATAAAGCTCTTTATTGCCTACTTTATGGCTGATTGGCATTTCTTTCTCAGCGGAGCCTAAAAACCTCTCACTCTTCTACAGCTGTCTTCTCCCTGTGGCTCTCTGCCAATGTCCTGCTTTATTCTATCACTTTCTTTACTCGAATTTCTCATTTCTCTGTATCAGACTCCTACAAAAGTTTCCTTTTGTTGCCCTTAATACAACTTCCTTCATTTTTCGGGTAAGCTATTTAGTTTTCCTTCTCCTATTGGGCTTTGTGCCTATTCTGGAATCTGTTGTTATGTGAATTGTCACAAATAGAATATTTCTTAACACCACCCACGCAACAATTAAAATTCACCAACAAGTCAACACATCACTATAACAAATAGTGATTCTCCTCTTTTTGCTTGGAGTATGAGGATGTAGCATGAGCCCAGGGATGCCTCAAGACATTCTGTCAAGGAAGTTGTATCATTATTTGCTCTCATTGCTTAAATGCCTTGTATATTATAACTACCACCTTCACATTATTCACTGAAAATATGATCTAAGAAAGTGGAAGACACTGTTCGAAATGTGGGTAAAAAAGACACCTGGCTTTTTCTGAGAAGGCTCAGAAAAGCCAGATGAGGAGAATTTACAGGAGAGGAAGTTATTCAACCTGCTGCTCTTTGAGGTTTTAAGTGAGAGGAGAAAAAAGAGCCTGAGTATTTTATACCAAAAATTTAAAATAAAATTTAAAACATACAGAATAATAATTGCCATTAACTCAAGAAGGGGAGGGGCAAAGTACCATTAAAAAATTAAATTGCCAGCATAGTCTCATGTTAGCAGAAGCACTAAAATTGCAAGCAAAGGAAACCCCAGCAGATGTTCATTTTATGTCTGTATCTACTTCCAACATTAGCAAGGGCTGGAGGAGGAGTTGCTAATGGGTTCCTTGGGTTTAGATGTGGATAAATATCTGGCAATTGCTATTTCACTCACTGGCTCTCATTGATTCTCACTCACCTTCTCTCATCAGCAAGAGTGACTATAGCCCTCTATCTGCCTTTCTTCCAAACAAATCTCATTTAGAAAACTCTTCATTTGTTAATTGATCATTTTAAAAACATGACTTTGTTTTTTGTTATGTACTTGTTGAATTAATTTTCTATTTAATTATCATTTACATTTGTCACATTTTATTGTTTTAAGCAGAGTACATGTAGTTTCTTGAATAGAATAAAATCCTACTTTGTTTTGATACTATGTAGTATCATTACATACTGCATGCAATTAAACTTACTAATGAGTTTACTCATTATTAGATAATTAGATAGTTGTTGTTTTAAATGCATTATATACATAGAAATTCTTGGTAGATTTCTGTAGCTGTGTTGAAGGATGACTTACTGATACAGAGAAATTGGTTTGGATATTGGGTTGGGAAAGAAAAAAGCTAAGTATGCTTATACTTTCATATTATTGATGTGCTCAGATAAAAAAATTATCTACCTCAAGCTTCATTTTTTAGTTTTATAGAAGAAATAGTTGAGGTTTTTAAAAAATAAAAACGGACTCATGGAAAACAAAATGACAGCTGTCAGAGGGTGGGGGCAAGGTGAAGGGTATGGAGGGGTTTAGTAAAAAAAATGTAAAAACTCATAAACACGGACAACAATGTGGTGAGTGCAAAGGGTGAGGGTGGGCAGGGGGAAGTCAAGGGTGTGAGAGGGATGAATGGTGATGGTCTGAGACAATTTGGGGTGATGAACACAGTACAGTGCACAGGTGATGTGTTGTAGGATTGTGCACCTGAAACCTGTATAACTTTGTTAACCAGTGTCAACCCAATAAATTCAATAAAAAATAAATGGTTGAGGCTTTTAAATGTCAATCCTTCATAGTTCTTTCCTTATCATTGCATATGAGTATAAAGAAGCAGTACAGAGACTTATTTTCACACTGCCATGAACTATTCCTCCATTCTTTAATTTATTGTTATTTAAATGTCTTTCAAAAACTATCTAAAATAAATATAAGTATACTTGAACAAATATTGAAATGATAAAGGTGGGTATAAATAGCTCACTACATTACATTTTGCCTTTCTCTATCTACATTTAAAATTTAAACTTCATATTTTAAATTTTATTTTTTTATCTAAATTTACTGATTATAAACCACATTACAAGTGCAACTGTGTTTTTGGTCTACAACTTTATCTTTAAAATTAATTAAAAATATATCTGTAGCTAACTAATCAGTGTACTCACTGGCCCTACACAATTTCTTTTTTTAAAAAATATTTTATTTATTTATCTTTAGAGGGGAAGGGAAGGGGAGAGGGAGAGAAATATCAATGTATGGTTACCTCTGCCAAAGACACACAATGTGTCATGTGTCCCCTGCCGGGAACTGGCCTGCAACCCAGGTATGTGCCCTGACTGGGAATCGAACCGGGATCCTCTGGTTCGCAGGCCCGTGCTCAATCCACTGGCTACACCAGCCAGGGCCCTACACAATTTCTTTTCCCTGCTCCCAGAGAACCACTATTACTTCTTATAGCATTTATTTCCCCCCTGGTATTTATCACCATATTTATATATATATGTTTTGTATTTTTTATAAATTATACACTTATCTATTAATCAAAGTATTTAATCATCTTGTAATATAATCACCTGCCTTTTCTCTTTCTTTCTTCCAAAGTAGCTGTTGTACAATTTTAGTTGCATCAATAATTTTTACATGTTATGAGTATGCTAACCAAGTAATATTCTGTGAGCATGTTTCCTTTCTTTACAACTTGCTTTTGTTTCATTTTGGTGTGATAGTGCTCTTGTTAGTGACATGTGTTCACTGGCTTGCTTGGTTTTCTATTTCCAGTACTTCCTAAATGCTCTAATGAATTTTTCAGTCTACCCAATTTGTCCAACATTCAGAGACACCAGTTGCTTAGCAACTCTTTTCTCATTTCCATAGATATGTCTCCAAGATTTTTTGGCTTTGTGATCCAAGCCTTTGTTGAATTTTTCAAATTTTTAAAGAACATTTTATAACATTTTCCAAAAGAGTTTTTCCCTCTCTCACTCTCTCTCACTCTCTCTCTCTCTCTCTCTCTCTCTCTCTCCCTCTGTGTGTGTATAAAGAAACTGGTTCAGAAACTTACAAATAATTCCCTAGGTGAATGGGCCATGGCCGCCAGTCTTAAAGGTGACATATCCAGGCCAGCAGACCATGAAACCCTTCTTCGTGGTATCTTTGTGATTTCCCTATGGTTCATTATGAGTTCTCCCCTGTTATTTCAAGTAGATGCTGAGCCCCCAATTGAGGCATGAATGGTGTGGTATTCACACCCAAGAAGACCCCCTCTGCCAGTCACTATTCTATTGGCTGACCAGAAGCTGGCTTGTATATGGCCTGAGGGTTGTGACTTGCCCTTACTGATGCCTATAACTGCTCTGTCTTTCTGCCTTTAGGGTACAGAATAATACTTCAGTGAACTGGATTCATGACTATGCCTCAGTCTATAACCTATCAGCATGATGGGTCTGCACTGTACTCACCCTGAGTACGTCGGCCGGCCTCCCATGGCTCATCCCTCCTGCTTCTGTCTCAAAATGGACTTGGCTTAAGAACCAATGGAACAGTGAATATTCCTTGTGGAATGTGACCTGCACTGACATCTATGATGGGGCCAAACAGCAGTATGACCAGCCCTGGCTGTTAGGCAGCTATTCAACTCCGTATGGGATGGCTCTGAGTGACTCACAGCTGAAGTCATGGAGCTGGCTGACCAGCTCCCTTTTGCATTGAGAACCCCAAAGGACAAGCCCAGGTGGGCTGGGCTCCAACAGACCTGTGTCAGATTCAGACTCTAGAGCATTTTGGAGAGATACGGGATGATGCATGGGCTGCAGTTCCTACTGGAGTCCTCTGGGTGTGTGTCTCACATGGGTGGCCTTACCTGCCTGGAAATTGCACTGGTTGTTGTACTTGGGTATGGCCCTATTCGCCTGCTTGTGTTCAGAAAACTCTTGCAGTCCAACCAGTTAATCAGGCAGCGTTTAAGTCATGACATTGAGTAAAGCATAATCCCTGGTGGTATTATCCATTAGCTGTTTTTTCTCCTCAAACTGTTGCATCCATGGTCACTGAGACTGAGATAACTGCTTTGGCTTGTCACACTGCCTATGCATTGAATGCAACATATGACTCCTTAAGCTTCTTCAGTGAGGAAGTATATCAATTAAGGAAAGGAAGTAGCCTTGCAAAAACTTGTAGCTTCAGATATGCTTACTGCATCCCAAGGTGGGATGCATGCCCTAGTAGGGGCAGAATGCTGTATATATGTCCCTGATGTCCACTACAGTGTTAGTCTAGCTTTATAGGCATTAGCCCCTGAGAACCATGCCATTGAACCCCTGACAGGTGATCCTTTATGAGAATGGTGGGCATCCCTAACCACTGAATGGTGATGGGCTCTTGCTGCCCTGGGTGGCAGTGCTTGTGTTTTGCTTGCTTGTTGCTCTAGCCTGTAGTGCTGTTGTGGGTATGGGTGCAGGGCTCTGCCCTCCTCACCGAAGGACCTTTGTGGAAGACATCTTTGTGCAGACTGTATGGAGGAACCCAGAAGGGTTGAACTGTAGGATAAACAAAGGCAGTCTGGCTTCTTCACTCAGGTATCTGGGGGACTAAGATAAGTAGTGTTCTCATAGCCTTGAGTGGGCCGGATAAGTATTCCCATACCCTCGAGTGGGCATGTAGAATCTTGCTGTGTTATACAACTTGTTTGGCTCTCTGTTGGCTTTGTTTTTTCTTAGTATGTAAGGGGTTACGGGCTTCCCACTAGGTGCACAGCTTGCAGCATGCGTGGCTCACCCACCCTTGATTAAAGGTATGTCAAGCATCCCCAAGGCTCTGCAACTTTTCTTCCATCTGCCTAAATCTCAGGTGAACCCTCCTGGCCTGACAGGCTGTAAGACAGTGGGTTTGTGTATGTTCTAGGACCCCGTGGGCCTCTCCAACAGACTCTCCTGTGGGACTGGGAGTTTTTCCTGCCTTGCAACCCCAACAGAATTTTACAGTCAGAGGTTTTGAGTCTTTAGTTTTCTGTGCTGAAACTCTCCTGAGCTGCATGATCTATCTCATTCCCCAGTTGTTCCTCCCAGTTTATCCATGTGTAAATGTCAGAGTTCCCAATCCGCCAACCCCTGCCTTGTCTACATAGTCTGCCACCTTGCCACTCTGCCCAGATGCCTGTCTCTGCCCCTCCTACCAGTCTGGATGAATACCTCTTTATCTCTTTGGTTGTCAGAGTTCCATGAAGTTTGATTTTCTGGTAGTTCTGGTTGTTTTTAGTTTTTAAATTAGTTGTTATCCTTCTTTTAGTTGTGCAAGGAAGCAAAGCATTTCTACCTACTCCTCCATCCTGGCCTGAACTCAGTAATTTTTCTCAAAATTGTAGTTGTCAGCTAGTCTTATATCAAGTAGAAGCTCCAGTATTACAAGTTTTAAATTATATCTATTTTTAATGTATATCAAAATACCTGATGTGCAGGCATCAGTCCAGTCAGGAGAGAAAAACCACACAATGATTTATACAGTGGAAGATTAACATAAAGAATGATTAAACTATGACAAAAGAGTAACTGTATAACATAAGAAAACTTCATATGATACCCTAGGGCAGAGGAAAGGTGCTCAAGGAAGGACAAACTCCAAAGGGGGCTCCTTTCCGAGGCAGGAGTTTAGGCCCCATAAGAAAAGGTATAATTGCAACCCACTAGATGCCAGGGAAGTTCTATTTGCCTGGACCAGAGCTAGTCTGCAGCAACCAACCCTTCACAGTGCAGGCAGAGCATAAATGAGCTGTGGCTGGTGACTATACATGTGGGTCTGAAGCTGGTATGGGGCACCAGGTCATTCTGTGTCTGTGAGATGAACATAGATGGTGGCCAGGTGTGCAGGTGTGCAGATGCCTGTCTCAAACCTCCAAGGCAGAGATGGGATACAAGCAAGCGGCAGCTAGTGGCCAGGTGTACAGGCATGCAGCTAGAGTGCCAGTGTGGGGAGAAACCTGGAATAGTACCCTGTGTCAGGAGAACCACAGGAAGGTGATGACCAGGGCAGTTCATGGCTGCCAGGTTTCCATGGGACTGTGCATTGCATTCTGAGCACACAGCTCAGTGGCAGAGCGACACTAGATATTTATCAGTTACTAGAACTGATAAATGAATTCAGTCAAGTAGCAGGACAAAAAGTTAATATTCAGAAATCAGTTGCATTTCTATCTGCTAACAATAAGCTATCAGAAAGGGAAATTAAAGGAATAATGCCATTTGCAGTTGCTTCAAAAAGAATAAAATACCTATGAATAAATTTAACCAGGGGTGTAAAAAACTTGTACTTGGTACATTATAAGACAATGAAGAAAATAATAGAAAACACAAATAAGTGGAGACATGGTCTATGTTCATGGATAGGAATAATTAACATCATTAAAATGTCCATACTACCCAAAGCAATATGTAGATTTAACACAATTCCTATCAAGATACCAATGATGCATTTCTCAGGACTAGAAAAATATTTCAAAAATTTATATAGAACCACAAAAGACCAAAGTAGCCAAAGTAATATTGAGAAAGAAGAAAAAGCTGGAGGAATCACACTACCTAATATCAAACTATACTAAAATGCCATATTAATAAAAACAGCATGGCACTGGCATAAAAGGGGACACTTAGGTCAATGGAACAGAATAGAGAGTCCAGAAATAAATCCATGCCTTTATAGTCAATTAATATTTGACAGAGGAAGCAAGCACATACAATGGGCTAAAGATAATTTACTAATAACTGGTTTTGAGAAAATTGGACAGACATGGCAAAAAGATGAAGCTAGACTACCTTCTTATGCCATACACAAGAACAAACTCAAAATGGATTAAAGACTTAAATGTTAGATCCCAAACCATAAATATCCTAGAATACATATGCAGTAAAATCTCAGACATTTGTCTGATGTATCTCCTCAGACAGAGGAAGCAGAAGTAAAAATAATCAAATGGGACTACGTTAAACTAAAAAAGTTTTTACACAGCAAAAGAAATAATCACCAAAATTAAAAGACAATCCAGTGAAAGGGAGAACTTCTTTGCCAATAATACACTTGATAAGGGTTAATGTTCAAAATTAAAAAAGAACTTATAAAACTTGACGCCAAAAAAACAAAAAGCAGTCCAATTAACAAATGGGCAAAGACTGAAATAGATACTTCTCCAAAGAGTACATATGCTCAACATCATTAATCCTAAGAGAAATGCAAATTAAAACCATGATGAGATATCACCTCACACCTCAGAATGGTTTTATTACTAATAAATTCACAAAGAATAAGTGCTGCAGAGGATGTGGAGAAGGGGGACCACTTTTGCATTGTTGGTGGGAACGCAGATTGGTGAAGCCATTGTGGAAAGCAATTAGGAGTTACCTCAAAAAATTAAAAATAGAACTGCCTTATGATCCAGTGATTCCATGTCTGTGAATTTATGTGAAAAATACCAAAATACTAATTTGAAAGAATATAAGCACCCCATGTTTATTGTAGCATTATTTGTAATAGCTAAGATTTGGAGGCAGCCCAAGTGTCCATCATTATATGAGTGGAGAAAACAACTATAGTACACAATGGAATACTACTTGGCCATAAAAAAGAAGAAAATTTTACCCTTTGTGACAGCATGGATAGACCTGGAAAACATGCTAAATGAAATAAGCCAGTCAGAGAAAGACAAATACAGTATGATTTCACTTGTATGTGAAACCTAATGAACAAACTACTAACAATCAACATAGAGAGAGACCCTGTCAGACTCAGACAACAGGCTGATGGTTTTGAGGGTGATGGGGGTAGAGGAATCAAGCAAAACGGACTCATGGACATCGACAGCAGTGTGGTGATTGTGCAGGGGGGGAGGTTGTGGGGAGGGGGAGTGAGTGTAAGGGGTATAAATGGTAATAAAAACAATAAAAATTAAAAAAGAAAAGTGTTTAGAAATTTTAGAGTATATTCAAGATGAGTATAAAATGAAGATAGAGAATTTTGGAATCATCTTAACCAAGTTGCTAAAATTATTAACGTTATGAAGATTGAGGTACGTGGAAAGACTTCATTCTTGTTCTAACCAGCTGGGAACTTAACTTTTTTTGAAATACCCACTTCTGTCTCGATGCCTGGATATATAGCTAGACCTCTCTCTCCAGGTAACTCTCTAATTATCCTGAATAACTCATGTATTCCAGCTACCTGATTACTGCCTCAAAGGCTCATGTATACACCCACAAGACATCCATTATCTGGACCTCTAGTATGTGACCAGCCCTCCTGGCATTTATCATTCTGACAGTCCTATATCCGACTGATAACCATCCTAGGCCAAACCCCCAGCTAAAGATAAAAGGTTGGTAATTCACAATGTACTTTCACTACAAGAACCTGTAACTTGTTGATATAAGAAAGTCCAAGCACCCCTATGATCATTGCAGCATTATTTACAATTGCCAAGATATGGAACCAGCCCAAGGGTCTGTCAGTAGATGAGTGGAGGAAAGAACTGGAACATTTACACAATGCATGCATACTGCTCAGCTGTAAAAAGGAAGAAAATTTTGCTCTGGGCAACAGCATGGATGGACCTCAAGAACATCATGCTAAGTGGAATAAACTAGTCAGAGAAAGACAAATATCACATGATTTCACTCATATGTAGAGTCTCATGAACAAACTGAACTAACAAACAAAATACATACAGATTCATAGATAGAGAACATACTGACAGCTACAGGGTAGGGGGTTAATGGGTGGAGGGATTGAGCAGAAAGAAAAAAGGACTCATGGACATGGAAAACAACAGGGTGGTGACTGTGGGGAGTGAAGGGTGTGAGAAGGCTAATGGTAAAAATACATCAAATTATTATTAAAAAGAGTGTCCAAAAACCTGTAGAGAATATTTATAAAAATTTATTTGAGCCAAACAAGGGATGCACCAGGAAGCAAGGTCTCAACAGACTGAAATAAAAATTTGGACCATAACAGCATGCAGTTTTTTTGTGCATTTGAGATTAAGGAAGCAGTGCAAGGAAGATGACAAGGAAATGGGAGGAAGTAGTGCCAGAATCAGATTACAGGGCAATTAAGGTTATGTTTTCTCTCGGAGTTTCAGAAATGGTGGTCTGGTATTAGAAAAAGGGGTCTGAAAAGGCACATTTCAAAGCTGTGTTAATTTAGGCACAGAGAAACAATGAACAGGGCTTACTTATCACAAAAATAAGCCTTTTAGCAAATAAGTTATAGGCCTGGGGCAGGAGTACGCACCATGACCCGCCCAACTTGTGATTTATGATTGAATCACCCCGTGAGGTTACCTTCACAGACCCCTCTTTTCAAGTCCACAAATCCAAAGCCACCCAAATCAAAACCCAAGCTGGCAGCTCCTCCAAACACCAAAGGACCCAGGTCCACCCAGGTCCTCCTATTCAATAGGAGCCACTGGTTCCTGTCACGGGAAAAAGCTACTCATCTCCAGTTCTTTGACCTTACAAACTTGGAACCTGAGCTCCAGAGTGCGAGTTCATGACTGAGCAGGGACTGGGGACACTAATGTGAGTACTGCCTGGCCTGGTCCAGATTCTCCAGTTGGGTCAGGTGGGAGGGGGCGGTCTGCTACACCTTCAGGGCCAGGGAGCACTGTCCCACAGGCAACCCCTGCCAGTCTCCTGGGGCAAAAAGCCAGCGTCGCCCCCAGGCCTGTAGCGGTAGGTGGGACCCACACAGAATGCTCACCTTGGCAGCACAAAAGGAAACACGCCCCACAAAGGGTCGGATTCCAGTGCAGCCTCTGGGACTTGGAGTCCCTTTCCACACTCAAACTCTCTGTCACCGCCACCTGCTTTCCACTCCCCGGTTTCTGCTCGCCACTAAAGCAGCTTCCAAACCGGTTGTGGTTGCTAGGAGCAACAGTGGGCCCAGCTGATTCCCAGAACTCGCGCTGCCGCCTTTGATTGGTCATTTCAAATGGAATGAAAACATCAAGCCCTCACCACGTGAGCTGCCCACGTGCAACAGCAGTGACGTTTTGCTGGAGGCTGGGTCCGGGTTTAAAAATTTTATCTATTTATTTTTAGAGAGAGGGAAAGGGAAGGAGAAAGAAGGGGAGAAAAACATCAAGGTGTGGTAGCCTCTGGCATGCCCCCTACTGGGGACCTGGCCAGCAAGCCAGGCTTGGGCTGTAACTGGTAATAGAACCTGCGACCTTTGGTTCCCAAGGCCTTGCTCAATCCACCCAGGTACACTAGCCAGGGTGAGAATGTTTGCTTTTGCTGGAGGAACTTTTGAACCGCTTTTTCCACAAAAATCTTGGAAGCGGGCCTCTGAATAGGAGGGTGTGGTCTACCATTGCAGCCTGGGGGAGAATGCTCTCTGGTGAGAACACTGAATACTGTGCATACATTTCACTCTACATATTAAATACATAATTTAGAGCATAGGTACTTGGTGCTGTACTTGTAGTGCATTCTTCATCCAGCGTCATACTTAACCATTATTTGGTGAAAGTCATATTTCATTTGAAAGTTCACTGGGGCACACAGAAGCCACCGAGCTTGATACTGAACCTAGATCATGCTGGACCTCTTAAGTACTGTCTTCTTAGTGACCATATTCTTTCTTTTGATTTTTGAACCTGGCCCCTTCTGCCTCTGCTAAGTTTCCCCTACTGATCCAATTCCAGTGAGTGATTCTGGACACTTTGTTAGCTGGGATTCCACAGTAGGACTTTGCAGCCAGAAGAATCTCCAAAATGATGTCTTCTCTCACTTGTGAAAGAGTACTGTTTTGTGTGTGTGTGTGTACTTGTTTTAGTTCCTCATGCAACTTGAAAGAAGCTTCTAAAGGTAGGAGCAAAACAATGAATTGTGACATTATAAGATCTCTAATGCTGTGGTTCTTCAATAGTTTCCCAACTTTGCGTAAACCTTTCCTTAGACTGCTAGACAAGCCATACTGCTCCTTGCCTCTCACTGAAATTCTGCTCTTTCAGAGCCTAGTTCAAATGCACTTCCTTCAGAAAGTCTCCCTATTCTTACCCACCTCTTAGACACAATTATGGCCTGGAAATAGAATGCTTACCTATTAGTTTGATATGCCTGGCTCCATCACCATGCTCAAATGTTCCTATAGAGTAAAACCTGTTTTAATTCATCCTGTGACTAGTAACGCCCTCTATTTCACACAGTAATTTAAAAATAAGACCATCTTGGAAGGTAGAACTACCACCTGGAGGAAAGCCTTGTTCTCCACTCTACTTGAATTAAAAAGGAAACCAGAGGGAGCAGGTAAGGGCAAAGAACTTGTATTGTTCCCTGTCAGTCTTAGGTTAATATGGTCAGTCTAGTAGGTGGTCATTCTGGGATTTGAACAAAGGTGTGTCTCCAAAACCAATTATAATTGCACTGCTTCCCAGGGGAATTCTTTGACTATTTATTAGCTGCCTGAGGAAAACAGAAAGAGAAGGATGTGCACTAGAGAAGTTTCAAGGTTTGAATGAGACATTTCCATTTACTCTCATACATTCATTTGTTTAGCAGTTACAGCCACTCTGGAGCCAAGACTTGTGTTGTGCTATATACGAGGCAGGGAAGAAATACATTCCTGCCTTGATCACAGGAATCATGAGATGGACACTGTTCCAGGGACTTCTGTGATATTTCTGCACTTCAGTTGTGTGGTTCTCTCTCCCATCTCTATCTTTCCCAAGTTTTTTTTGTCTTTGTTTGTTTGTTTTCTTTTAGGGACTGAAGGGGGTGAGTCCTATCCAGCCCAATGTAGATGTCTTTTGAGAGTCCATTTTAGGCTCCCTGCCTTTCCCTTTCAATTCCCTGCCTCACTGAGCCAATCTACCTGCTCTGGACTGCTCATCCACTATCTCCACTTCCTGCTTATGAATCACTGTGCTTTGGTTCCAGCACCAGGCAAATAAATTAGACTAGCTGATACTGGCCAAGGATGAGGGACCATAGAATGGGTGGTGAAGCAGAGAGTCAATGAATATATGAGTCGGAACTTCAGGACCATCTGCCACAGCAGGGACCAGAGCTCCTTATTCCACAGGAGGACTTTAGAATCCTCTTCTGAACAAAGTCTTTTTTCAGAGATCGTGGCCACCTGGTTGGAGGTACAATGACAGTGAACTTAATAGGAGGACGAGTGGTTCTGAGTAGGGTTAGGTGTGGTGTATAATAAGTTCTTCTATGACTTCCCCTTGGCCCACCTTGACTGCAGCCACAGCTGTGGTAGGTACATAGTTGGGTGTGGGCTCAGACTTCTTCCACCTCGAGTACAAGCCATGGATCACTCCAGTTCTCTCTTCTAGGACTTTCTCTGAGGCTGAGGGAGCCTGCTAAACCAGTACACAAGAACAGCCGGGACCGACCTGTGAAGACAAGGAGATCTTCCAGGGCCAATCTTCAGTGAATGTGGTCAGGAACTAGTGGATAAATACATGCCTCAGGTTGCATGTTTCATGTGGGCAATCCTGAAAGATCCGGGAAGACTCAAACCCCTGGCCCCTACTGCAACAACTGGGAAATTGCATGCTTCTACTGGGTTTTCTTCCCTCCCTGTCTCACTGTCCCTTCTCCTCACTTGACTTCCTGGATTCATCACCCAGAGAAACTTCCATCCATCATTATCTCATTTCTGCTTGGGGAGAGCTCAAACTATTCAGAAGGTGTCATAACATAGAAGTTTTTATTTTCAGCTAGTGATAAATGCAGCCTGGTCTCCCAAATGTACCAAAAGCTTCTGTCCTGTAGATGGAAACTCAGCTAGCTCATCTGTGATATTACAAGTGTAATTACAACGGAATTGCCTGGTACCAGTGGGTTTAGACTAGGGGTCTCTGCTAGATGAGGGTCATGCTTGTTCTGTGCATGTCTGGACTTGTTTCAACTGGAAAAACCATGAAGTTCACACATTCTTTAGGAAAAGATTTACAAACCTTGTTATTAAGGGGTTTTTATGTTTCTAGGAAACAAAGGCGTGGGGGTCAATATTACAAATTCAACATATTGGTATGATTTAAGTAAAGTTGATTACAAAAAATAAATATTTAACATCTTGCTATGTTTTAAGTAAATTGATTCCAACCATATGGACAAACTCAGGGATGGGAACCCTAAAGAAAAAGGATCTGAAACTTTTCAAAAGTTGCTTCTACTCCCACTGCTAGGTGGTTGGTTCCCTATGCCTTGGAAAATCTTTAAAATAACTTCTGTCCCACATACCCTGATTTGCTATATTCTCTTTTCTATGCTCCTCTGTCTCTTCTCTAATGTATCTAATGTTTTTGCTTACTTTCTTTCTCAAGTAACATTTGCTTGTGTAAAGTAGAGGAAAACAACAAAAAGATAGTGGCCCATTATCCTAATGCTTAAAAAATCTTTCTTATTCCCCAAATAAGAAAATAATAACATGCACACAATAAGAAATTCCAAATATTCAAGAACATTACAAAGATGAATTTGTAGAAGTAGAATGAACACTGGACATCTGCTAGACTAAAATCTTCATTTTGTAGCTGAGGTCAGTGAGATTATTTCCAAACAGTTGCACCATTTCCTGGCAAAAGTATGCAAATAAAGAAAAGAGTTTTAACAGACAAAAACCTCATCCTTCTGGAATGAATTACCTTATAGAAATTCAAAACTCATAATTATGACTTTTGCAATAGTAATTTTTATTAATAAAGGGATATTATTTATATTATGTTAAAATTTCCATAGCATTTTGTGAAAACATATTTTATTAATTATGCTATTACACTTGTTCCATTTTTTCATCCCCTTTATTCCTCTCTGCTCTGTATCCCACTTGTACCTGCATTCCTCCACCTTAGTTCATGTCCATGTGTTGTACATGTAAGTTTTTTTGCTTCTCCATTTCTCATACTATTCTTAACCTCCCCCTATTTTGTACATACCATTGATATTCCCTGTACCTTTTCCTCCATTCTCCCCCTTCCGTCTCTCTGCTATAACCCTCCATGTGATCTCCATTTCTGATTCTGTTCCTCTTCTAGTTGTTTGCTTTGTTTTTGTTTCTGTTTCGAGTTCGGTTGTTGATAGCTTTAAGTTTGTTGTCATTTCACTGTTCATAATTTTGATCTTCTTTTTCTTAGATAAGTCCCGTTAACATTTCATGTAATAAGGGATTGGTAATGATGAAGTCCTTTAACTTGTCCTTATCAGGAAAGTACTTTATCTGCTTTTCCATTATAAATGAAAACTTTGCTGAAGAGAGTCATCTTGGATGTAGGCAGTTGGCTTTCATGACTTTGAATACATCTTTCCAGCCCCTTCTTGCCTGCAAGTTTTGTTTTGAGAAATCAGTTGATGCTCTTGATGGGAACTCCTATGTAGGTAACTGTCTCTTTTTCCTCTTGCCTCTTTTAAGATTCTCTCCTCATCTTTAATCTGGGGAAATGTAATTATGATATACTTTGGTGTGTGCTTCCTTGGGTCCAAGTTCTCTGGGACTCTTTGGACTTCCTGGAATTCCTGGAAATCTATTTCCTTTACCAGATTGGGGAAGTTCCCCTTCATTATTTTTTCAAATAAGTTTCAATGTCCTAGTCTTCCTCTTTTATTTCTAGAACCCCTATGATTCAGATGTTGGAATATTTCAAGTTGTCCCACAGGTTTTTAAGTCTCTCCTTGGGTTTTTAGTATATGTGCTGCCAAAGTGAGCACTCTCCTTGGGTTTTTAGAATTTGTGTTCCTTCATTCTGTTCTGTTTGCATTTTTATTTCTTTCTTCTGCTCCAAACTGTTGACTTGCTTTCAAATTTCCTTCCTGTCATGGTTGGTTCTCTGTACCTTTTCCTTTATTTCACTTTACATAGCCTTCACTTCTTTATTTTTTTGTGTGACCACACTCAACCATTTCTGTGAACATCCTGATTACCAGTGTTTTGAATTCAGAAAATGATAGGATTGGTTATGTCTTCATTGCTTAGTTCCACTTTTGGAACTTGGATCATTTCTCCCATTGGGGCCATATATTTTTTTGTCATGGCACACCTGTTATGTAGTAAGGGGCAGAGCTTTAGATAATGGCCAGGTTCGGGTAACCCAGGTCTCTGGGTTGTGGCACTGTATGTGGGTAGGGCCCTGAGAAGGAACAATGCTGCTTGCTCAGCTATCCGTGCTGGCTTTCAGTCATTTCCCCCACTAGCCAGAAGCAAATTGGGCTCTTCTGGTGCTGATTTCCCAGTGGGAGGGCTTGTGTCTATCTTGGACCCTGCAGGTGTCTGCAATGTACACTCCCATGAGGCTGGGAGTTTCTCCTTCTACCTCAACCCCCACAGGTTTTTTCAATCAGAAGCTTTGAGGCTTTTCCCCCCCACACTGGAACCCTGGCATTTGTAGCCTGTCTTGCTCCTGAATTGTTCCTTCTGGTTTATCTGCAGGTAATTGTGGGACTGCCCAGATATGTCAGCCACCACTTTGCTGTGAGTCCTCTCCAGTCTGGCTGCCTATCATCTCACCTTATACCAGTCTGGATGAATGTTTCTTCTTTAACTCTTTGGTTGTAGAAGTTCCATGCAAAGCAATTTGCTGGCAGTTCTGATTGTTGTTTTAAATTTGTTGTCATCTTTCTTTTGGTTGTGCCAGGAGGCAAAGTGTGTCTACCTACACCTCCATCTTGGTGGGAAGTCTCCCAAAACTTTTCTTGACATGGAACAATAACTCCTCCACCTTAAGGACAGTGTACAGCAAGCTGGCTGATAAACTGTGGCTGCATACAGGTACATTTGGACAGCTACCTTCTGGTCTCAAGAAAAGTGGGAGAGGTGTTTGTTAGCAGCTTCTCCTAGTGGCCCTGTGGGATAGGAGTCAGATGTGCCTCAGTCCAGATTGGGGTCTTGCCACTGGGCATCGAACTGCCAGCATACCAGTTGGTGAGACCACTGTGAGATTAGGGAAATTACAAACTTGATGAATGTGAAATAAATGTTGGAAGTGGGCATTCAGCATGCCTGCCACAGAGCTTATATAGAGTGGTGCCAACACTCCTGCTGAAATAGCCTTCTTATATACTAGACAGTATAAATCTACAACTATTTATTTACTTTATTGTTTATTATGTATCAACTACTTAATGAATATGCTACATGAAACTAAAAAGTTTTGCATACCAAAGAATAATGTGCAAAAAATGAAAAGACGATGCAGAGAATGGGATAATATACTCACCCATACATCTGATAAGGGTTTTTTATTTGTCCATTTGTTTATTTATTTATTGTAGTTGTTCAAGTACAGTTGTGTCCATTTTCACCCCACTACTCCCCCCTAGCCATTCCCACACTTGATCCTACCCCCATTGGTTTTGTACCTGTGTTCTTTATAGATGTTCCTAAACATCCTCCCCCCATTATCCCCTCCAACCTCCCCTCTGGTTTCTGTCAGTTTGTTTTAAATTTTAATGTCTCTGGTTGTATTTTGCTTGCTTGTTTGTTTTGTTGATTAGGTTCCACTTATTGGTGAGGTCATATGCTACTTTTTTTTTCACAGCCTGACTGATTTCACTTAGCATAATGCTCTTCAGTTCCATCCACACTGTTGCACAACATAGGAGCTGCTTCTTTCCTTCTGCAGCATAGTGTCCAATTGTATAAATATACCATAGTCTTTTGATTCATTTATTTACTGATAGACACTTAGGTTGTTTCCAGCACTTGTTAATTGTTTTGCTATGAACATTGGGGTGCATAGGTTCTTTTGAACTTGTGTTTCAGGGTTCTTAGGGTATAACCCTCACAGTGGAATTGCCAGGTCAAAAGGCAGTTCCATTTTTAGTTTTGTGAGGAAATTCCACAGTGTTTTCCACAGTGGCTGCACCAGTCCCCATTCCCACCAACAGTGCACTAGGGTTCCCTTTTTTCCACATCCTCTCCAACACTTGTTGTTTGATCTGTTTATGAAGGCCATTCTCAGGAGTATGATGTGGTATCTCATTGTAGTTTTTCTTTGCATTTCTGATGGCTAGTGATGCTGAGCATCTTTTCATATGTCTCTGGGCCCTTTGTATGTCCTCCTTGGAAAACTGTCTGTTCAAGTCCTTTGTCCACTTTTTAAATGGGACGTTTGTTCTCCTGGAGTGGAGCCATGTATTTTGGAGATCAAACCTTTGTCCAATATATGATTGGAAAATGTGTTTTCCCATATAGTTGGTTCTCTTTTCATTTTAATGCTGTTTTATTTAGTGATGCTGTAGCTTTTTATTTGGATGAAGTCCCATTTTTCTTCTTTCCTTTAGGTCCCTTTCTCTAGGGGACACATTGGTGAAAATATTGCTGTGTGGAATATCTGAGATTTTTTGCCGACATTCTCCTGTAGGACTTTTATGGTGTCATGACTTACATGTAAGTCTTTTATACATCTTAAATTTCTTTTTGTATATGGAGTAAGTTGGTGATCGAGTTTCATTGTTTTGCATGTAGCTGCCTAGCTCTCCAAACACCATTTGTTGAAGAGGCTGTTTTTACTCCATTTGATGCCTCTGCCCTCTTTGTGCAATATTAATTGACTGTAGAGACTTGGGATTATTTCCAGGCTCTCTAATTTGTTCCATTGATCTATGTCTCTGTTTTTATACCAGTACCAGGCTGCCTTGATCATAATGGCCTTGTAACACAGTATAATCTCAGGTATTGTCATACCACCTACTTTGTTCTTCTTTCTCAAAGTAGTGGCGTCCGATCACAGGCATTTATGGTTCCATATAAATTTTTGAAATGTTTGTTCTATGTCTGTGAAATATGTTATTGGTACTTTAGTAGAAATTGTGTTGAACTTATATATTGCTTTGGGTAGTATGGACATTTGGATGATGTTCATTCTCCTAATCCATGAACATGGTACATACTTTCAATTGTTTGTGTCTTCTTGAATTTCATTCTTCAGTGTTATGTAGTTTTCTGACTACAGGTTTCTAGCCTCCTTGTTTAGGTTTATTCCTAAGTCCTTATTTTTCTTGTCATAATATCAAATGGAATTTTTTCCTGATTTCTGTTTTTGATATTTCGTTGTTGGTGTACAAAAGTGCTTTTCATTTCTGAGTATTGACTTTGCATGTGACTCTTTTGCCTAATTCACTTATTAGGTCTATTAGTTTTTTGGTGGAGTCTATAGGGTTTTCTTTGTATGCCATCATGTTATCTGCAAACAATGACAGTTTTGCTTCCTTCTTTCCGATTTGGATGCATTTTATTTCTTCTTCTTGTCTGATTGCCGTGGCTAGGGCTTCTGATACTATGTGGAATGGAAATGTTGAAAGTGGACATCCTTGTCTTGTTCCTGAGCTTAGTGGAAAAGCTTTCAGTTTTTGCTCATTGAGTGTGATTCTGGCTATAGGTCTGTCATGGGTAGCCTTTATTATGTTGAGGAATGCAATCTCTATTCTCACTTTGCTGAGTGTTTTTATCATAAATGGCTGCTGTACTTTATCAAATGCTCTTTCTGTATCTATTGATATTTGATATGATCATGTGATTTTTCTCTTTCCTTTTGTTTGTGTGAAGATTATGTTTATTGATTTGCAAATATTGTACCATCCTTGCATCTCTGGGATGAATCCCATTTGATCATGGTGTGTAATGATTATAAAGTATTGGTGCATGCGGTTTGACAGTATTTTGTTGAGGATTTTAGCATCTATGTTCATCAGTGATATTTTCCTGTAGTTTTCTGTCTTTGTTGTTATAAGGAGTTAATATCCAACATTTATAAAGTACATTCACAACTGAACACCAAGAAAACAAACATCACAATTCAAAAATGGGCAAAGGACCTGAATACAAACTTCTCTAAAGAGGACATACAGATGGCTAAAAGCCATATGGAAAGATGCTCAACATCACTAATCGTCAGAGGAATGCAAATTAAAACTACAATGTGATATCACCTCACAGCTATAAGAACAACTATCAATAAATCAAGAAACAACAAGTGCTGGCAAGGATGTGGAGAAAGAAGAAACTTTGTTAACTGTTGGTGGAATGCAGACTGGTACAATCACTGTGTAAAGCACTGTGGCAATACCTCAAAAAATTAAAAATAGATCTGCCTTTTGACAGTGGGATATAATCCCACTTCTGGGAATATATCTTAAGGAACCCCAAACACTAATTGAAAAGAACATAAGCACCCCTGTGTTCACTGCAGTGCTATTTACAATCACCCAGATATGGAAGTAGCCCAAGTGTCCATCACTAGATGAGTGAAGAAAACAACTATGGGACATTTACACAATGGAATACTACTCAGACATAAAAAGAAGAAAATTGTACCCTTTGTGACAGTGTGGATGGACCCGGAGAACATTATGCTAAGTGAAATAAGCCCATCAGACAAAGACAAATACCATATGATTTCACTCCTATGTGGAATCTAATGAGCACACTGAATGAATAAGGAAATCAGAGACAGCCTTATAGACAGAGAGCAGATGACAGCTAGTGGAGTAGGGGGAACTTTGGGGTGGGGGGCAATGAGAAAAAGGAGAAAGGACTGATGGTTATGGACAACAGTGTGAAGATTGCTGAAGGGAAGAGGGTATAAGGGGACTAAATGGTAATGCAAAAAATATGATAAAGATTAAGTTAAAACAAAAATTTTGTAGTAAACATTCTCAGCAGCAATGAGCTCAGAAACCAAAACAGAATCAAACAAAAACAAAAATGCATGTTTAGTGAAAAATGAAGTACACAATTTTAATATCTCAGTAAAGTTGATGATGAATACATAATGTACATAAAATCTTTGCCAACATTTACCATTTACCAGGGGATCCATTATAATAATAGTACAAAACATAAATATAGCACAGAGGCCACAGAATTTTCATGAACAGGTATGAAATATGAAGCAATAGCTGTTAATGTGCTTGGTTTCATTAACAGAAGAACTCTGCAGACAGATAACCGAGTCCCCTTTGATGTATCAATAGATGCTTCTAATAAAAATTAATTCCAATTATTGTTTCATTATTTTTCATAACATTTAACTAGTCTAAGTTAAAAACTACTTCATCTGAGATTCTTGTAAATGATATCATAAATTCAGTTTAACATATCAACATTGCAGGGTTTCTTTTTTTTTTTTTTAGAACAATGCCATCCTTTGAATTTCCTAGTGTTTTATTACGTTATCTGAATTTCGCTGCTTTGTAGGTTGGCAACTAATGCTATTGTTCCTTGAGATTATTATTATTATTATTTTTAAATATTTTATTTATTTATTTTTAGAGGGGAAGGGAAGGAGAGAGGAAGAGAAACATCAATGTATGGTTGCTTCTCGTGCATCCCCTGCTGGGAACTGGCCCCTGCCGGGAGCAGGCCTGCAACCCAGGCATGTGCCCTGACTGGGAATCGAGCCACGAACATCTGGTTCGCAGGCCCGAGCTCAACCCACTGAGCTACACCAGCCAGGGCTTGCAGGGTTTCTTATGAAGATGAGATTCTGCATACATTCTAAGTCTTCTCAGTAAATTTCTTGCTAAATCTATAGAGCAGAAACATTCTGTGAGGCTTTCATAGAATTGCAGTTAATAAAAACAAAATTTAAAAATGGAGTGATATGGAAATTTATCTTATAGTAGCAAGGAAAGAATTGACTAAACTAAATATTGAGAACTTAATAAATTTAAGATTTGATTAGGAAATTCTATCATTGTGCTATGGAATATCCTGACTTGTGGAATAATCTTTTGATGAATTGCCTTGTTTTTATTTCATCAATGTATATTCTGTCCCAGGATGGAATAAAACTGCAAAAACTAAGAATTTTGAAGCATCTAAATGATACAAAATATTTTAAAGAGTAGAAACAACTTATAAGCAAGTTTCACCTTGTAAATCTATCTGTTTAAAAAGTTTACTCTGAATGGAGGAATCTGTGAAAATGTCTGAACTGAAATCCTTATAAATTTAAATATACAAAGAATAGACTTGAGAATCTCCTTCTTTGAGTAGAATGTGTTCTGAGCTTACCATGAGCCTCACCTCCTGAAATGTAATTTCTCCATTGAAAATATTGTGGGCTACAGAGAACAGAGAAGGGGGAAAAGATTGTGGAAAATTTATGAAAAATAAAAGTATAATAAGACCATATTGAAAAAAAGGCATTCTTCAGAAATATCTCAGTAACAGAGCACTAGCAAATGAGAAAGCTAAGAAACTGAATGAGGTATATTCATATATACCAACAGCAGTTATTCTGCTAAAATGATTTGTAATATTCAGGTAATTAATATAAGTGTATTTCAAAACTTTGCTTGGACATGTACATTTTTAAGAAAGAACACTATTTTTGAAAAAGGTTTAGAATGGAAATATTTTACACTTCAATGACATGATAAAAACCAATTTGTTGGTTAATAAATAAAAGTTGAAGTTATAATTTTAAGATAATTTTCATGCCTTCTTTTACTCTCAAAAGTGTCTTCATTTTGCAGAAAATTTTATAAAAACTCTGTTGTAATTTTACTTAAACTCTGTTGTAAGCCCCAAATTGAGAACCAATGAAATCGTTCCTGCCCTAAGTTGGTGAGAATGGTTCTGGAATATTTTGTTGTTATTTTAGAACATAAGACATTGGAAAAAAAACTCACAGTTGATTCTAAGCCTAATACAACCCTACATATCCAGGTTGCATAGGCTTAGGGTATTGAATTCAAGGTGTGGGGAGGATGACCAGTGTGACCATTGCCCAGCAGTCAATGAGCACCGATTTCATCCACCCAAAGTCCTAAGTTGCAGGGCTCCTGTCATTACCACTAAGTGGTCTAACTTAAAATTGGCAGGATTTCACATTCCCACTGTTCTTGGCACATGGAACTGAGTGCCAGCTTACTGACCTTAGGCCATAAAGTGCTACCACATATTAGCTCACGCTGGGTGGCAACAGGTTTGTTCTTCACGTCTATGTAATCTGAATTCCTTTTCCAGAAAGGACTTGGAAATGAGCTGTTCAATTGCACAGTGGGTGAACATATAGTCCAAATGCACATCTGTATTAACTGTGGCAAACCCAGAACCTTCCTCTCAAATGGTCCCTCACCCCTAGACAAGCCTGTAAACTGTAAGTCAAGTGTGAGCCATGAGCCATGTTGTCTAGGAGCTGGCTGAGGTTTATGCAAGGCATTCAAAAGCCTCTTAAGGCTTTTAAAGGAGGGTATTTGATCTACTCAGTCTTAAATAGCAACCTAAGGAACCAGGTAACCTGGGCATTCTGTACCCATATTGGATTGGCTTTAAAGGTTAATATGGTGTTAACATACTGTGTAAAGGCTTTATATTGGAGTAAATTCAAAGAGTTTAGGAGCTAGGTGGGTATTTATTGACTAGAAAGCTATTTAGAAGAGAGTTCAGTTTGTTCTGAACATCCAGGACAGAGCAAAAACCATAGCAAGTAACTGCCTTGGGTTTTGTAGTCCTGGACTCTGAGGCAAGCTCCCTGTTCCCTCTTCCTGTTCCTTTGGGCTGGCAGACCAAAGGCCAGATAATGAATGCTCTGGTTCTCAGAACTGGAGAATCTACTCTTGCTTTCTGCCTTGAGAGGTCTGCCTGCCAGACCAGGTGTTTTTGTGTTTTTTTGGAAGTTCCTCCTACAGATCTGGAATCCACTTGGAGATGACAGCAGGACAACACACTGAATTAGGCATTTAGGCAGGGATCATATTTCATGAAGACCCACAAACCCTTGTATGTCCCAAAAAGCAGTGTTTCAGAATCACTGAGAACCAAACTTGGGAAACTTGAATCACTCTCTAAGATCTTCTTGGTAGTTTTCAGGAATTGAGAGGGAAACAAAGGAGGGAAAAAACAAGATTCTTGAGCCAAAAATTATTTTTTTTTCAGGGGAAAATGGCCTATAATTTTTAAGTGGTATGATAATTATGTGCTTGTTTCTGCATCTTAGAGGCACAGCCATGTTTATGTATGAGTTGAATGTGAAATGGTAAGATATCCTCCACTGCCTTCACTAACTACATGCTATTAAATGGGCCCCAGGTGAGAACCCACTGGAAATGGAGTAAGGGAGGTTGTAATGCTGCCAATGTGTGTGTGTGTGTGTGTGTGTGTAACAAAAGAGAGAGACAGAAATCCAGAACTTGTCCTTGTGTAAAATAGTTATTGCTTTGAATTTTAAGTGGAATTCAAATTAAGAGAACACTAGAACACTAATTATCAAATTCATTGCATAGAAAATAAAACCTTTTCTTCTCTGTCCCATTATTCTGAAGTTCCTATGGCCAAAGGACAGGTTCTTGAGGGATTAGAGGTGGGAGGGAGAGTTGAACTTGAACTCAGTGGAATTGGGAACTAATTTCCATGGCAGTTCAAAAGGTCTTAATGAAGGCTTTCTGCCAGAGGGAATCAGAGCAGGCCACTACCCCATCACCCCAGGCCTGTCCCTAACCCCTGCCAGAGAAGACCAAAGGCCGCATCCTTTTCCTGTGAGGCAAGCCCTCCCTTGGGTAAGGCAGACTACCTTCATTGACCCTCACCACCATCACCAGCACTGTGCTCATCCCAACATATGTTTTCCCTTTCAAGATCTGCTTGGAATTCTCTCTCCCCACCTCTTTTCAAACCAATCTTTCACCTCCTTTCAGGTCCAAATTTATGTCCTCAGAAATACCCAACAAAGGACCTCAGCCCAAAGGCCCATCAAGCTGCTACAATTTTCACCACTTCTGGTAGAGTCAATGCAGCAGATGGGCAACCAGACACAGAAGCTCTTTTCCTTTCTTTACAGGCTCTGCTTTTCTTTTCTGTTAAATAACTAGGATCTTCCTGCTGCCTTTGATGATCAGTAGGTAGAACATAAGTGACTTTTCACTGCTGGTGCATCCAGAATCAATGTCATTTCATCTTCTCCATACACTGCACTTCACCCAAGCCCATATTTGGTCTTTGCAGAAGTTCTCTGACATTAGAATGTAAAAACATTCCGGAAAAATTAAAGCTGTTTCCCCAAAAAGGTCAGGAGAACCTGAGGAAGAAGTATTTCTTGTCACGTAGATTCCTCTCCCCTGGAGAACACATGTGAACAAGAATCATGGAGGAGCTTTTCACAATTACGGTCCAAAGACCCTTGGGAAAACCCCCTCTGTGTTAACAAAAATGTCTTAAAAGCTTTTTAGAAGAAACAGAAAGTACAAATGTTTTCTACCTAGGCCTGCTTGAGTTTTGAAGTCTTCTTTAATAATAGTGTTACTGAACAGAGCTGGGGGGTGGGGTTGGTGAATGATATACTATTACCAAATGGACTCCCTCTTATGTTCCAGGGGTTCCCCGCACCACACTATGTTCCCGTTGCCTACCGCCAGGGAAAATAATATCTCTCAATGTCAGAGATTGGTAAAAAGCAAAGGAATTATTTATTTAAAATTTATATAGACTTAGAGTAATGACTTAATGTCTTCATTAAAATACTAAAATCCTTTAGAATAGCCGCAAATGCACACAGTCTTTCCTTCTCCCCAAGGCCAGGTCAGGGTACCAACTGTATCTCAGGAAAAGAAGTAGCAGTCCATGGCTTAGGTAGTCCCTTGGTTTCTGGCACCCTCAGCTGTGTTGCCATCCAGATCTCTGGTCAACCAAAACCATGTGGCACCTTCTCACGGCCCAGCAAAAAGTCCTTTCACTCCTTTCCTCCCCAGCAAGGTCTCTCCTACTTCCTAAGCCATGAAGCAAAATGAAGCACCCCAAAGCCGCATGGGCCCAACCAGTCCAGCATGGCTCTTGTGCCTGAGTT
Source organism: Sturnira hondurensis (assembly GCF_014824575.4). NCBI lineage: Eukaryota > Metazoa > Chordata > Mammalia > Chiroptera > Phyllostomidae > Sturnira > Sturnira hondurensis. The sequence goes on along the minus strand of NW_028089713.1, from coordinate 4,301 downwards.
TAAATCCCAAGCCAATCTTCCTTTGCATCCCCATTTCTGACTTGTCCTATAATCTTGTCCCATAATACCTTCCAGCATTCCCATATTTTTCTAATCTTTCTTGGGGCCATAGTAAGTGTGGGGAGGTGTGACCCCATGGTGAAGAGCCAATCATCTCCAAGCTCTCAAGCAGGTGTTTTAACCAGAGGGAGTTGCCTCCCAGTTATATCCTGGGTGGAAGTCACTCCCATCCTCCTGCTCACAGCTGGCCACAGCTATTTAATATATCCATGAAACCAGTTAAAACTTATGGATATGTTAAATGACCATGCCTGAGGTTATTTGCAAAACTGTTGCTGTGCAAAACAACTGTCCATGGCCCTGCTCCATGTGTATCATCCCCTAGTTAAGACCTGTAGGGATGAGGACATCCCATAATTTTAATATTTCCTAGACATCCTGCGTTCTGGACCTCATTATAAACCTTTGAGGTTCCCCTGGCTGCATCCTCTTACAATAGAGGTAGGTTTGATTGGGTGGCTCAGTTAGTTGGGGCATTTTCCTATACACCATAATGTTGTGGGATTGATTCCCAGTCGGGTCACATCCCTAGGTTGTGTGGTTGATCCCTGGTTGGGGCATGTATGGGAGGCAACCGATTGACGTTACTCTTTCACATTAATGTCTTTCTCTCTCTCTGTAAAATCAGTTAAAATAAATATCCCCAGGTGAGGAATAATAATAATAATAATAGCAATAGTGGTAGAAATAGACCTTCAATGAGACAGAAGTACAATAGTTCCTTCCCAGGATCCTACACTTTTCCCCCCAGGGAAGTGTAAAGGCAACTGAGTGTAGTCAACCTGCAAGGGTGAGCAGAGATCAGGGAAATGCACTGAGAATTTAGAATCTCATTTCCACTTTGTGAATTTCAACCCCTGTTCTCTGCTATTGTACTTCTGAAGAAAAGCAGAGTAGACCAAGCAGAGGTCTACCAAAAAGTAGACCAATCGAAGATTGTATCCTGCTCCCACTCTTGCCCTCCCCCACCCCCACCTGCTCAGTCAGTGGGGTAGAAGTTCATTATCAGAAGAAGGAGGCAGAAGGAGTGTCTCACATGAGCCACAACCCAGCTAGCCTCCCCTCCCTCACTTACCTGGGCAAAGTTTGCAGGAGGGTGTCTGTTGTTTAATATTCATGAGAATTAATGTGAAAATAATTTCTGGTCTTGATGTTTGCCATTTGTCAATACCATAGATTTTTCCAAGTTTGGGAACCTTTGTCTAATTATGGCTAAAGGAGTCAATAGACTATAGTTAGTGACCTGTGTTCTTATCCCCTCCCTCCATTTGGGGGAAAGGGGAAATTTTGCCTTGTTTTCAGTGAGAAATGCCTGTTAGTGACTGCCTACACTGGAAAGTGATGGAGATCTCTGTGCCAAATACTTTCTTTATCACATTTCCAGATTGACTTTTCTTCTTCTTGTATAAGAAGAACAGTGTTTCACTGTAAGAACTCATTATGAGGGGAAAAAACACTCTACTTTATTGGGAGAAAAATTTCAGGAGTCACAAATACCAACTGACACATTTGGATGCTAATCTGGAGAACACCAGACATTAATGAACTATTCTGGAATCATCAGGCTCAAGTGCAAAACAGAAGTCAGGTGAAAAGGGGAAATTAAAGCAAAGATATAAACAGAATAAATGAGAAGGCAAAAGGGTCAGGGAAGGTGGTGTTCTGGGAGAGTCAGTGTGTCCTACATGAAACTTCAGCAGACAAACTTCCCCTTCCCCTTGCCTTACCAAGACCAGCTTAGAATTTCCAATACTGGGATGATAATGTCTCCTACTTGCACGGTTTACCTCTTGAGAGCTTTTGACACCTAAATATTATCTTTAATTAGCAAAAGTTGAGACTGAAACATCCAGGTGAGGGGGAATTGTGGAAATAATTCCCTCGCCCAGAAATTTTAGCACATGAACAGTGCCTCAGTCCAACCCTGGGGATAGTGATGAGGAAAAAAAAATTGTGACCCTTACCAAAGTAACTGGTGAGAGGAAATAAGATGCATATGCCAACCACACAAAAAGAAAGATAAAAAAGAGTCACTTACTTCCAGCAGGGCATGACAGTTTTTCTGTGTCACTTGGCTGAGATGTAGTACCTAGGTTTTCAATTAAACACTAATCTGGATGAGTTATGAGAGTATTTTGCAAATGTGATTAACATCTAGAAGGTAGTCAACTTTCAATGAAGAACATAATCCTGGATGAGGGTGGGCCTCTACCAATCAGATGAAAGGCCTATGAGCAAAACAGATTTTCCTGAGGAGCAAATTCTACTTCATGACTACAGCATTAGCTCCTGCCTGACCTGATCAGATTTCCAAGCTGCCAGCTCCCACCCCACAACGTAAGTCTGTCTGTCTCTCTACCTACTGACATCTTTCTTTCTTTCTTTCTTTCTTTCTTTCTTTCTTTCTTTCTTTCTTTCTTTCTTTCTTTCTTTCTTTCTTTCTTTCTTTCTTCCTTCCTTCCTTCCTTCCTTCCTTCCTTCCTTCCTTCCTCCCTCCCTCCCTCCCTCCCTCCCTCCCTCCCTCCCTCCCTCCCTCCCTTCCTTCCTTCCTTCCTTCCTTCCTTCCTTCCTTCCTTCCTTCCTTCCTTCCTTCCTTCCTTTTATGCTTTCAATCTTGTTTTCTTTTTATCCATTTATCTATCTATCTATCTATCTATCTATCTATCTATCTATCTATCAAACTGTCTAATCTCCTCTTGGCTTTGTTTTCTGGAGAAAAAAATCGAAACTCAGGAAACTGGTAACATTTTATGCATTAACTTATTTCTTCACAGATTTTAGACACCTATTTTTCGATCTATTGCCTGAGTACTTAGAAAATTTTCTGTACTGCTGTTGAGGTTAGTTTTTACTGCTTTGTCTGGAAAAATCCAGAGGTAAAGCAGTCACAGTTCTAGAACCACCTAGGCCTGGATGTCCATAACAGTGTACTCATTTCAGTTTCTCCAACAAGTACTGCAGGCTCCATCCTGCTCTGAGGTCAGGGCAAGCTTCTTTCAGATCCAACATAATTTTCTGCATGCATGTCTTTATATGTAATTTTCAGTACTGCTTTGCAGGCAGCTGCCTTTCTACATAGATTCAGCTGCAGGGACTGCAGGAAACCACAGAGGCCAGAAACAAAAAGACACTCGAGGTATTATTTAGAGAACACATGTAAGATGTTAGAAACCACAACATCTAGAACTATCGCAAGTCCTCTAAGTTGTGCAGTTCCATGTGCACAAGCCCAAACCACTGTTCTCCCAACGAGGGGGTTTGTGGAAAGGACACCTAAGGGAGCTGTGAAGTCTTTATGCCACTGATGCAGAAGAAGACAACTTGGAGAACTTGCAGAGAATCACACAATTTCAGTGCTAAAAGAGGCTTTAGGCCAATAGCCCTTACTGAAGAATCTGGGAAACAAGGACCTCTGAGTGAATCGTAGAATCACTAGCTGGGGGCTACAACCTGGGATAAGCATATGTCTCGTGCCAGGTCCAGAGCTGGAATTGTGTGTGTGGGTGCCTGCGTGTGTGTAAGTATTGGATTTGTGCAAATATTGAATTTTTCTTTATCATTAATACTGGTTCACGTAAACAAACAAGCCTAAGGTGGTAACCATGGTGATTTACCTTGGATGGGAAACCACTCCCACACTTACCTATTGATCTCCTAAGTTTGGAATGTTTCCAGTAGGTTTTCTCCAAACCAAGGCACAGCAGAATAATACTCTGATGATATCCCAATTTCAGTACAAATGACAATGTCACATCCCTCTCTTACAAACTCTCACAGTGACATGGGAGAGCTCACTATGTGTCCCACAGTGATGTCACAGCCATGGGGCCCAGGTTTGGCTACCCACAGCTGGAGTGGAGCATCTCTCATACATGAATCATGTATCCTCACCCTGCCACTTTTTTAAAACTGGCTCATGTATGTGCAATTGTGAGGAAATGGAGAGTTTTGTGTGGCCACATGTAAATGTTTACATTCTTAGGAAGAGAAGTTGGTTAAGAAATGATGACTCCTCCAAAGCATAGGGAAAGTTTCTCAAATGGACATTTCTAGAATACTTGCTTTCTACATTGACATAGGTACCAATGGCTTTGCTGGGCACAAATCAATAAAGACACGTGTCTGATCATATTCAAAACATACATAAACCTAGTTGAACATCATTTTCTCCCTCTGTATGATTTTCAAATATTAGGAATTTCAAAGTTAGAGCCTGTTTATATGCATTAACAGGTGTGACA